>NC_090445.1:536059912-538459912 GCF_031143425.1 Pleurodeles waltl | reverse complement strand
GGGGGGGGCACCTCCTTCGCCCCAGGCACCTCAGGCCCTGCCGCTGTCAGCCCTGCTGCCCTCAGTGAGGAGGCTATTGACCTCCTGAGATCCCTCACTGTTGGGCAGTCAACCATTCTGAATGCCATACAGGGTGTCAAGAGGCATTTGCAACAAACAAATGTATACCTTGAGGGCATTCATTCTGGCATGGCGGCCCAACAGAGAGCATTTCAGGTTCTAGCCTCAGCACTGTTGACAGCCATTGTCCCTGTGTCCAGCCTCCCCCTCCAACTTCCACTACCCAGACCCAATCCCCTCTACCTCACCCTATTCCAAGCACACTTTCAGACCAGCATGCACACACATCAACACACAAAAGTGGCTCAGGAAAACATAAGTACCACGCATCTTCACACAGGCACTCACACAAGCACCATACCAATGCAAACATACCAACATCCACTTCCTCCACTGTGTCCCCCTCCTCCTCTTCATCCACCTGCCTCCCAGTAGTGTCTCCACTCACACCTGCATGCTCTACATCTTCACCCACTACCTCCATCACCAGCATGCTCATCACAACACACACCTCACAAGCTATCACCACCCCCACAACCATGCACACTTCCCCTGTGTCCTCTCCCGGTGTGTCTGTGAGCCCTCCTCCCAAAGTACACAAATGCAGGCACACACCCACTCAACAGCCATCCACCTCACAATAGCCTCCAGCCCATGCACCTTCACCTAAACTCAGCAGACGTACACCTCCTACAACCACTACCTCCCAGTGTGTCTAAGAAACTTTTCCTGGCTAACATGGACCTCTTCCCTATCCCTCCCCCCTAGTCCTTCCCCTATGGCCAGGATTTCAAGATCCCAGGCCAGCACGTCAGCCACCAAGTCGGCATCTGCTGTGGTCCCAGCAAGTCCGAGAGGATCGAAGGGGGCACCCGTCAGGGCTGGCAGTGTGCCACCTACCAATGCAAAAGACCAACCAATTCCACCACCTGCCAAGGTTAAGAAGGGGCCAGCATGCAGCACGGACAAGACGCACAACCCACCCAGCAAGGCCTCTTCCAAAAAACAAGAGGAGAGTGCCAAGGTCCCAGCAGCATCTACCAAGGTGGGGAAGGAAAAAAAAAGCAAAGGCAATGCACTTCAGAGCTCGGAGCCTCCAGGTGAGGGACTGGTGACCACCATTAGTCTTGATAGGCCAGGAACCTGTACCGCGGTAAGCAGCGCCGCAAGTACCACCACCTGCACTGCCACAGGCACCGCCACCAGCACCGCCACCTGCACCGCCATCTGCACTTCCCCCTGCACCGCTGCTGCCACAACAACAGTCAGCAGCATCATCCCCAGTGGGCAGCCGTCCGAGGCTGCTGGAGACGGCTTGGTGTTTCCCTCCACTACTACCAGCACATGCACCACAGGCAGCACAGGCAGCATCTTTGCCGCAGACACCGCTGCAAGCACCGCCACCTACACCACCATATGCACCACCACATGCAGAGCCGGTGCCACTACATCAGACATCTGCAGCATCCCCAGTGGGCAGCCATCTTAGGCTGCAGGAGACAGCCTGGACCCTGCACCCACCACTTGAAGCACCACCAACAGTACTGGCACTATCAGCAGTTTGCAGCCTAAGTCGTCCCAGGTTGGAGTGTGGCTCTGCTGCCATAGAGTATCATGCTACCTGTTCCCTGCACATCTCCAGAACCAGTGGAGATTTGCATCCACTCCCCCTATCCTTGGCAGGATGAAGCAGACTGGGCACAATGCCCCCTCCAGAACCAGTGGAGAGATGCATCCACTCCCCCTATCCTTGGCAGGATGAAGCAGACTTGGCACAATGCCCCCTCCAGAACCAATGGAACATGTCACCCACTTGAGAGACTGTGGCTTTGCACTCCCCAGGACCAAGCAGTTGGCAAACCACCCACTTGAGCGACTTGAGAGACTGTGGCTTTGCACTCCCCAGGACCAAGCAGTGGGCAAACCACCCACTTGAGATACTTGAGAGACTGTGGCTTTGCACTCCCCAGGACACGGCTGTGGGCATTTTGACCCCTCCAGGAGCAGTGGTGTAGTACCATCTTCCAGCTGAGGTGCCCCCCTCCCCTTCTCCCTGAGGTGCCTGTGTTTTTTCGACCTGATGCCCCTACAGTGTTCTCTCTGTTTTGAGGCAGGAGTCAAGTGTGGGCTTCGTCCATGATTTTTTGGCCACTGGTCCACGGACATTTGCAATGGACAGTGTACGGCCCTCTGTACATATTGTAAATATTTGTTTAAACTGTTGTTTACAATTGTTAACTTTATATGCATTTTCTAAATATCACAGATTTGACTCAATTCCTTTTGTCATGGTGTTCTTCCAGGGGGTTAGGGGGTGTAACTGTAATGTTGCTGCATGTGTTGGTGTGTATGGTGTTGTGGGTGAGGGTGGGGTGAGGGTGTTGCGTGTTGCGTGTGTGTGTGTCACTCTCTTTTTCCTCCCCCCCTCCCCTGTGTGTTAGGTGCAGTACTCACCGTGGTCGTTGCCGCCGCCTTCATTGAAATTCCTGGTGTATTAGCAGATACACCAGCATGGGGAGGGCATGCAGTTCGGGCTCCATGGCGTCCTGGTTCTTCGTTGAATGTTGAAAGGTGAGTGGTTCCCCTTCAGTGTACTGTTTCTGCCGTGCTTTTGATGTCGTTGGTACCGCCCCGGAAAAGCTGGCGGATTGGTGCCTTGTAATACGGTGGGCGGTACATTGTCTTCTACCTGACCGCTGCAGTGTTTGTTGCTACCGCCCTGGCGGTCGGTGTGTTAAAGTGGCTGTCTATGTTGGTGGTTTCCACTGTGATCGTGATCCCATTTTTTTCACCGACCGCCAGGGTTGTAATGAGGGCCTTAATGTTTTTTTTTTTTTTTGCAGTTTTATATAGCACAGACTTGACACAAAGATATTGGAGTGCTTTATTTGAGCATCAGTTACATTACACAAGGACATATTCTTTTTGGGCTTTAGGTATCAGGAGTTTAAATAATTTGATCAGAATCACAGGATGTCGAGCTGACGCTGAAATTCAGACCTGATTCCCCAGTTGTAAAGTCTGCAGCTCTGGCCATAATGCCACATTCTCTCCCCTAAGTGTAACATAAAATCAAGTGATCAACTGAATAACAAACATCAAGATAGCAAATAATTTAAAAGTGCTTTTTATGATTTGAGAACTCAGAAAATATGTCCTCATTTTAGTTCTTTTAGTGCACTAACCATAATTTCTATGGGAATAAGACCCTCTCTTTTGTATAATTTCTACAGAAAATGCTTTAGGTATTACAGTTTTGATTCCATCAAGATGGCGCCAGGCATGCCACACTTTTGTAATTAATATAGAAAGTTAGCAATCTAGTTGTTCATTGGAATACTGTGGAGAGGCATATGTCAGGTGCACTGACTCAGATAATTGAGGGCAGGAAGGAGGGTGCAAGGACAACAAGTTAATAATGCTGGGATGGCGGGAGGGGCAGTGGCAGTACAAAGACCCGTGGAGGGCAGGGAAAAGGAGGGTAGAGACAACAAACCATTCATACACAACGGGCAAGAGAGGCTGTGGCTATATAACAGACCATCGGGGCAGGAGGAAGTGGCAGTACAACTAAACATACCAACAGACCCGATTTTAGGCAGGAGACTCGCAATATTTTTAAGCCCAAAAAGGCTTTATTTTTATCTATCCTCTGCCTAAAATCTTCTCTTTTTCATGTAAGTTAATGGGTAAAATACATTCTGCAGTTTTGGTTTTCATCTCCCTCTTACCAAGTTCAGAATGTATAGTACATTGGATCACTGAGGGCAGGAAGAATGGGGTAGGGACATGGACTCGGATAACAGAGGGCAGGAGGGAGATGGGCAGGGGCACCAATCTTACCTTACAGGGCAGGCGTCAGGAGTTACAGCAGCACAATACACCACGCAGGGCAAGCGGGACAGCAGCGCAGCACAACAGACGATAGAAAGCAATAGGGGGAGGACAGGACCATGCAAATGACTACAGAGAGCAGAGGGGAAAGAGGCAAGGACAAGAAGGGTGGAGGTGGCAGGGACAGGCAGCAGCCATCTGACCATGCTAGGCAGGTGGAAAGGGCAATGGTAGCTCAACAGAACAGACAGAATACATAGCTGGGCAGTAGCAGGTCCATGGCACATGGTGGGCAAAAAGGAGGGAGCAGGGGCAAACACACAGACATCGAAGGGCAGGGGGAAGGAAGGAGAGACATCAAGCTAAGCACAGAGGTTAAGCAGGAGGGCAATGATGAGGCATAGAATTGGGCAACAGGGGGCAGGAGGAGTGGGCAGAGACATCAAGCTTAAAAGAGGGCAGTAACAGCACATTGGATGATGCAGGGCAGGAGGCAGGGGCTGGTAAATGGATTCAGACAACAGGGGATAGGGAGAAGGTGGGCGGAGCAGTAAACTAACTTTTCAGGGCAGGTGGGAAGGGTAGTGGCTACACAAGGCTGTAATGAGGGAGCAGGGACATGGACTAGGACAATGGATGGGAAGGCGGAGGTAGTCAGGAGCAGAAAGCTTGGGTGGAGGTAGCACAATGCAAGGCCAGGCCCAGCGTCCAACTCCCCCCCACACTGTGCATTGTGATGGGCATTTTACTTAATATTAAAATAACCCTGGAAATTCACTGAAAAAAAAGTTTACAGGGACGTTATAGTTTAGAAATAGAATTAAAAGAAACCTTGGAAATTCACTAAAACAGCAACATCTACAGGGATGTTACAGTTAGGCTCCTATTTTACATGCACAAAACCATAGAAATTCAGCTATTATAATTAGAGTCATTTCAAGTGACTATAACTCATGCCCTAAGGTAAGTATAATTTGCTTCCTCACCATGCACTGATAATTACCCCAGATATTACATCATTCATGACATCTTCTCTGACATCATTGATAATATCACTGAACATTTGTAGTAAAATTATTGATGAGAAAACTGTGCATGGCGAGGAAGCGAGTTACAGTTACCTTAGGGGACAGGTTAAAGTTACTTTAAATAGATCTAACTATAACAGCTGAATTTCTATGGTTTTGTGAGTGTAAAATCTGATTCTCACTATAACTTGCCTGTAATTTGTATTTTTTTTATATGTGTGTGTGTGTGTGTACATGTGTGTGTGCATATCTGTCTGTATATATTAATGTAGGTATATATGCACACAACTATATTTATATGTGTGTGTATATATATATATATATATATATATATATATATATATATATATATATATTTTTATCAACAACACTTGATTCGGCTTTTTCCCCACCGCACCTGAACGCCAATGGTGCCTGGATTTGACGCGCGCCACCGCGTCTAACATAAGAACAATACCTTAAAGGTCATTAAGGTAACCAGCACTCCGTGAATGTGAAAATAAGGTTTAATTCAACAAAAACAGGAACGCGTTTCGGCGTTACCGCCTTTCTCAACCTGCAGGCCGCCATTTTGGCCCCCTTTATATATCATGTGTGTTAACTTACAATTTAGTTCACTTAAAGCAACACAGTAAATATAGGATATGACATATGAAAAAACAGCCAATGGATAAAATAAATTACAGAGAATCGTACTTTGATCCGAATTAATTAATACACAACGTCTATGTAACATATTTTTCACCTGTTTTGGACTTAGTCAAAAAATAATAAGAATTATAGAATTTAATTCTGCCAACAATAGAAACTACTAATTAAACTACAATGAACAAAAATAATAACTTTTAATTTTTAATTTTTATCGAATATCTAGTCTATGAGGATTGTGCTGATCTAAAGCGAACTCTGTGTGGAAGAAACGTATTAATGAAGTATGCCCATTATCACAGAAAATGTTTCAATGCTATATTGTCACTAACATACAACTATTAGATCGTTAGTGAGAAACACGTTAGCTCAAATGTATATGTAGTTCCTCGCTCGAATTCAGCCCCACTGGTTCTCTTGAATCTAATGTCAGTATGTATCTGGACTCTAATTTTCTCAGATTTTTCTCCCTGTCACCTCCACAAACATCTTTTCTTATCGCATCAATTACACTGTATTTGACATCTTCTACTTGTCCCCCATGGAACTCGTGCATGTGTCGGGCAACCGGATAGGAATCATCTTTGTTAACAATGGCCCTAAGGTGTTGTAATATCCTTTTATGTACTTGTAGTTTGGTACTACCAACATATAATTTGGGACAACTGCATTTCAAAATATAAATAACATATTCACGCTTACAGTCATATCTGCCTTTTATGGTGTGTATAGTTCTATCTCCTTGCCTGATGGTTTTGATGTTTTCCCCATTTTTGCACGCCTTGCATTTTGTGCATTTGAAGAATCCATTTTGTGGTTTAAACCAACTGGTTTGGGAAGTTTTACATTGTCTCACATCACTTTTCACTAGTACATCTCTCATAGATGTCCCTTTCCTGTATGTTATCGTTGTTCTATTCTTTAGTTCCGTACCTATAACAGGATCACTTTTCAGCATGTGCCAATGCTTCTGTAACAATTTTCTTACTGATTCATGAGCAGTGTTAAAGGTGGTTATAAATCTCACATTAGTAGTGTCCTTATGTTTATCACTTTTCTTAATCACAGAATTACCTTTCTTATCTGAGGTAAATAGCAATTGATCCCTGGAACGGGATTTAACTCTTGCTGCACTTTTCTCTAATATCTCACTTGAATATCCCCTCTGTCTTAATCTCTCTATCATATTTTCCTGAACATTTGAATATTCATGTTCTTTGCTACAAATCCTTTTAGCTCTCAACAACTCTCCAAAGGGGATATTATTTTTCAATGCCTGTGGATGGTGGCTTCTGGCATGTAGAACACTGTTCCCAGCTGTAGCTTTCCTGAACAATGTTGTCTCTATTTTGTTATCTTCTATGTTTAGTTTGATATCAAGAAATTCAATCTCGTTTGTCAACCTTACCAGTAAATCTCAGATTGCATTCATTGGTGTTAATTTCTTTGATAAAACTATTAGCAGTAGCAGAGTCTCCCTTCCAAATTACAAAAATATCATCAATGTACCTGAGCCACATGATAATGTTGTCACTCCATTTGTCTAACGGGAAGTTGCTTAAGATCTGTTCCTCCCACCAACCCATAAATAAGTTGGCGTAACTTGGAGCAAAACAGGTTCCCATCGCTGTACCGCATACCTGTTCAAATATCTCATTGTTGAAATAAAACATATTGGCCCTGATTCTAAGCTTGGCGGGCGGCGGCAACCAAGCGGGAACCGCCAGAAGACCGTACCGCGGTCAAAAGACCGCGGCGGTCATTCTGGGTTTCCCACTGGGCTGGCGGGCGACCGCCGAAAGTCCGCCCGCCAGCCCAGCGGGAAACACCCTTCCCACGAGGAAGCCGGCTCAGAATGGAGCCGGCGGAGTGGGAAGGTGCGACGGGTGCAGTTGCACCCTTCGCGAATTTCAGTGTCTGCTAAGCAGACACTGAAATTCTTTGTGGGGCCCTCTTACGGGGGCCCCTGCAGTGCCCATGCCATTGGCATGGGCACTGCAGGGGCCCCCAGGGGCCCCACGACACCCCATACCGCCATCCTGTTCCTGGCGGGCGAACCGCCAGGAACAGGATGGCGGTATGGGATGTCAGAATCCCCATGGCGGCGCAGCTGCGCCGCCATGGCGGATTCCCATGGGCAGCGGAAAGTCGGCGGTACACCGCCGGCTTACCGCTTCTGGCCGCGGCTGTACCGCCGCGGTCAGAATGCCCGGCGGAGCACCGCCAGCCTGTTGGCGGTGCTACCGCCAACCTCCGCCATGGCGGTATTTACCGCCAGGGTCAGAATGACCCCCATTGTGTTGTAAACACCATTGTATCATCTGGCTCAGCATTTTGCTGTGATGGTAAAAATTGATAGATCTCATTCTTAAAAAATACTCTACCGCCTGTACTCCTAAATTGAGTAGGATACTTGAATACAATGTATATATGTAATATAGTATTGAACTTATAGTACTAAAGCCTGAAGAATGAAGCCAAGCCGACAACAGAAGCAGAACACTTTTAAAAACAATCAAGCACTGCATCAATCCGCAACCAGTGGAATGTTATCAACCTCTTCTTCAGTAAAAAAAATCTGATTATATGACAGTACATCAACAATACTCAGCCTAATTAATCTATTCTGCAGAATCCTTTCCTGTAGAATCCCTCAATCATCATACCTAAAACCCCTATCTCTAGCATCCCTCATCTTTTATCAAAGCTTTCTCTGGGGATGTTCTCTCACCCCAACATACTACTGTCAATCTCCCTCACTCAAGGCGTCTTCCCAGAAGCTGTCAGCCAAACCAGATCATCCCACTCCAAAACAAAACATACACTAGACCCTCATGACTTAGTCAAGTACCAGCCCATCACTCACCCGCTATGCATCAGCAAGATCCTTGAAAAAACCTTCTATGTTCAACTCATAAATCACATTAATACTACTCATTTCCTTTTTCCTGTTCCCGAACCAGTTTGGCTTCAGATCACGCTGCAGCACAGAGACTTCTACCTTAGACATTATAGACAATGCCCTCCTGGCCACGGATGAAAATTACCCCTGCCTACTGAGATTATTAGACCTCTCAGCTACCTTCAACACAATCTACATCTCAACGCTCATACAAACCTGGTGCATCGTGTGGGATTTACTGGCAATGTCTTTCATTGGTTGTCCTCATACCTTTCCAACTGACACCAGATTGTTCACATGGGTACCTCCAGGTCTGAAACGATCCCTATCAGATGCCATACTGTCTCCTGTTGTCTTCAACTTCTACATGGAGCTGGTTAGTGTACTATGCAAGTGTAAAAATATCAAAGATTCACCAATTCGCCTGGGACACACAATTCTATTTGAAAGTCGTTAGACATGGGGTTTCTGATTGACTAGGGTATGCACTTAAGACAGGCAGATCCCACCACTCTAGGCAAGGCGAGCAAGTTACACCTCAAAGATAACCTGCGCTCACCCCCTGGTAGCTTGGCTCAGAGGAAATGTGTAAAGCCTTTGCACAACTTCCTCACACTAGTACCACAATAAGTGCACTACCAAAAGAGACTCCATGTAGAATGTATAAAAATATGTTTGTATATTGAAATATATGTCATAGAACAAAAAAGACATACATCATAAATGATTACTAAGTGATGGTACTTACTATCCGGAGTCATACAGTAATACCCAATGACACACAACACCTTATCAGTGGTTATTTAGAACATGAAACACAACCAACTTAGGATTAAAAACCTGAACCATCATGTGCCACCATAAATACATGAAGCATGATAACTGTATATATTTGGCAAGTATTGTGACCTTACTCAGTAATCCAAACAGCGGCAGGTATAAAGTGACCTTCAGTATCATGTAATGTAACATGTAGTGGCCAAAACACATAAATCACCACACATGATTATGGACATTCAGGGTGCAGCACACCTGCACTCTTACTAATGATTATAGGGTAACTTTGGGCACAAACATTAGGGCATAGCAGCACCTGCATCCCTATTACATTTATTCTGGTACTTTGTGGATGCAACAGGTTTGGGACCTCCAACGAGGGTTTTAACCCATCCCGCTACCTCCTTGGCAGCTAGGTGCCCTCACAAGGAATGCGCCAACATGGGGGGGGTACACGCTGCCTACTTTTGCGGGGAGATGTCGCAGGGTTCCCCGCATGGATTAGCACTAAGGCAACTGCCTACAGAAACGCTGGGCAACTGCTGGTTGAGGCAGCCACCAGGCAATGTTCAGGTCCATATTGCAGCATGCCTGGGACACTCTGGGGTCTATGGACCACTAATTAGAAATACCTGCAACCGGAGCCACCCGTGAAGGAGTGTGGGACAGCTTTCTCTGCAGGAAGTCCCTCTGGCAGGTACCGTATCTGGAGCCCTCCAGGGCCTGTCGAGCCACCACTAGTGACGGTACACAGGAAGATGCAGGTGGGCTAGATGGGACACCTCTGACCTGCAAAGGGCTGGAACTTAGAGAATGGTGCAGTGCTCAACACGTGCTGATAGGAGTGGACAACAGGTGCCAGTCCTCCTGGGCAAGATGCTCAGTGTACGCCTGGCAAGTCCCTGCCCCCAATACAGAAAGAGCTCCTTTGCGCTATCTGGGGAGCCTGAAGCATAGCTCACTTCTCTTTGCCTTCAAAATCCGAAGGAGTCAGCCATGCACTTATCCTATAGCTATAAGTAGCATGCACCATATGCTGATGTCGTCCAGGGGTCCAAAACACACACTGCTTTCAGACAAAAAGTAGCTCTGTCCTGGAATCCTTCAGAGATCCCAACTGAGCAAGAAGGGGGCCAGCCCATCTGCCCCTGGAGATCACTTGGGGCACAGAGAGCAGGAAGGAAGGCAGCAGGTAGTAGTCCAAGTGGGGGTCCTCCTGGTAGCCCAGCAGTGTCCCTGCAGAAGGTAGCTGGCAGCAGGGGAAGAGCAGAAAAGCAATCTAGTGAGTCCTTTAGGTTACCCAGTCAGTAGCAGGTAGCAGGGCAATAGCAGAAGAGCAGCCCAGATAAGTCCTTTGTCCAGCGCAGCAGTCTTTCTGACTGAGGTTCAGTCCCAGTTCTAAAAGTGTTCTGAAAACATGGGGTCCGAGCCCATGCACTTATACTCAAAAATGTCTTTGAAGCAAAGGGTAAATTCAGAGAAACCCTGTCAGATGTAACACAGCCCCTTTCAATCCAGCCCTGGCTCCAGACATCAGTAGCAGGTAAATCAGTAATTTGTGTTAGGAGAGGACACAGCCTATTGGCAAGTAAGGTGTGAACGAGCTCTCCCTCTCCCAGCCCAGAAAGACTATCAGTATGCAGATGGATGCAGATGCATCTCCTGTAACACCCAGCCCCTCCGGTGTTGGGGCTGTCTGGAAAGCATGCAAATTTCTCAAATGTAATTCCACACACAAGGTATAGCTATCACTCTTCCCTAGATGTGGCTTGGAGTCAGGTGCAAAACACTATAGTTAAAAGCACAGAGAGATGCCCACTTTCTAAAAATGGCATTTCTAAAATAGTAATGCAAACTCCAACTACACCAGTAAGCAGGATATTTCACTACCATTCCAAACATACCAAACATGCCAATGCTACTTCTTTCAGATCAGAAATTACAACTTAATATATTTAAGGGAACTCTCAATGCTAAGTTAAGAGAAAAGCAGCCCTCACTGCAGTGACAAAATGAAACAGGCTGTTTGTCACTACTAGAACATATAAAAGATAAAAGTACATGTCCTACCTTTTACTTATACAGCATTCTGCCAATTGGGCTACCTAGGGCCTACCTTAGGGGTGACCTAGGTATAGCAAAAGGAGAGTTTTGGCCTTGGCATTACCTTTGAAATGCCACGGCAAGGTCGCACTAAACTGCACACTCAGGGACTGCAGTGGCAGTCCTGAGGCAGGTTTGAAAGGCTACTTCTGTGGGTGGCGCAAGCAGCACTGCAGGCCACTAGTAGCCTTTAATTCACATGCCCTGTGTATATGGTATACCACTGAACAAGGGACTTACGGTAAATTAAATATGTCATACAGGTGTAAGCCATGTTTTAGGGGAGAGAGCACATGAAGGTTAGTACTGATTAGCAGTGATAGAGTGCACAGAGTCCTACAGCCAACAAAAAAGGTTAGAAAATAGAAGGGGAAAGGCAAAAAGTTTGGGGATAACCCTGCAGAAAGGGCCATTTCCAACAAAAGTGTCCCATGCTTCAGATATCCAATGCCTCAAACACAACCGGCACATCATCCAGACCTGGATGTCTGCTTCTACCTTAAGCTCAGCCCAACCAAGACAGAATTGTTGTTGTTTGCCAAGGACAACAAAAAAGGAAAAATTCAACCCTGGCTTAATGACATGACCCATGACAGTTTTGAACCCCAACGTTTGCCAAATGGCAAGTCATTTTGATTCACCATGGACCCCAGCCTCACCTTCAAGGAACACATTGTGAAAAAAACAAAGATGGCCTGGTACCAGCACTCACTGCTAAATACATTGAAACTGTTTCCGTAGGAACTGCTGTTCAAGCCCTCATACTCTTGCATTTCAATGGTACTAATTCCCAACTCCATGACTTCACAAATTCCACACTGGCATCCTTTAAGGGCATCCTACATACCACAGCAGGACCTGAAGAAATATGATCACATCATCCCATCCTGATAAAAATCCATTAGCTCCCCTTGCCAGTCCACACCAGCTTGAAATCCAGTGGCATCATTTACAAAGCCATCACGAACAGACAAGTTCACCATCTCTGATCATTTTTGGCACACCTGCGCTGGGACACCATTAGATCACAGATTAGGAAGTGTAAAAAAAAGAAAAAAACAAGGCAGCAGGCCTTTTCCATCTAGCCTCCCTATGTCTGAAACAACACCCCATATCCATCAGGAGCATCTTATCTCATTTCTGTCCAATTTAGGAAAGAGTTGAAGATGCTCATCTTTATAGAACACTACTAAACAAAGTATTAACAATCCACAAACCATCTACGTCTCTTATCACTCATTGACTTAATCCTTTTCTTTGACCCCGTACAGCAGTCCACTGCCTCTTGGCCAGTTTTGTACTGTGGAATACCACATACATACATACACACACATACAACCATATTTGGGGAATATACTGCTTAATTTGTAAAATAGTAAATGCCAGGCGACAAAGATTTTCTCAAAAGCCCATAGGTAGCACTACCAAAGGCGAAGGTCCCAAATATCAAGGCTACGTGGTCTGAATTCCACATCATGCTTCTTTGATCCTTCACCAGATACTCCCTGCCTCTTTATCCCATTCTTGGAGGTTCTTTTTCACTTCTGTTTTCTCCCTTTGCCGCTGTTTTTCCAGCTTTCTCTTCTTCCTTCTTTCCTCCTTTTGTGTTTGTCTCTCTCTTGCATCTGGGTCAAAGTCTGATGAGGAAAACTGGGTGCTGCTCCCTAAAAATGATTCCTGATGGGCACCTCCTGCAGCCACTGGTTCAAATTAAGCACTGGAGGAACCCAAGCACTAACTGTTCCTTTATTGTCACCTCAAGGAGGTAGTTTTATACATCAAATCAAGTTGTATTGAAGGTGCACTCTTCCATTAATTGGACTTTAAGGGAAAGGATTTCTGTGAGCACTTTTATTGTTAAGCCTTTCTGGATGTTTTTTGTAATTACCTTTCTTTTTAAATCTGATCTAATAACTTTAGTTGCCTGCAAAATGCTTTATAAATGATGTGTTTAGACTCTTAGTCAGAACTCTTCATCCACTGATTTGTTTGGGTCAGCCCCTTCAACTGTCAATTTGAGACATCATGCTATTGGTTTTTAGATGCATAATTCTGTCTTCTAGGGAATGCTTCCATTGCCACGCATGAAGTGCATTGTTTCAGCAGCTGTCAGGAACCATTCGCTGAACATAGATGCCATCTTGAAAAGATAGTGTCACCCACTAGTAGCAACACATTGTCCATGATAACCATATGTTTACATGCTTACATCCGTTGCTTGCTCGAGTCATCATTAACATTTTGTATCAGCCAACACAGAGTATTTCCTCTTTACCAACACATACATATTCCACTGAGAGAGTAGCTGTATGAGTCCGAGTAGTACCAATATGCATTTTATAATCTGGATAAATGTGTAATACATCATAACACAATACTTAAAAAAATACTACTGTGGTGTTAGATTACATTCTGATCCTGATTACATTTTTGCTCTTTATCATTTACATAAAAAAAACACCAACACAACTACAAACTTTATGTATGTTTGATGAGCTGGGCTTCCTAGCCCATCTGAACTTCCCCTCCTACTTCCACGTACATGTCCTTCTTTAAATGAAGTACAGAAAGGGTGGGAAAGGCTACACTTTGTGGTGCAATGTTTAGACAGAAGAAACATGATATACGCCCTCATTGCAACCCTGGCGGTAAATCCCACTTACCGCCGTGCTGAAGGCCACCAACATACCGTGGCCGCGGTGGAAATCCGCTACAGGTATTATGACCCACATCTCGTAATCCGCCACAATACAGACACCCACACAAGTCCGCCACATCAAAGGGCAGTGATAAACTGGTGATACCAAAACCCACACCGTCACGTCAACAAGAATACATCCACACTATCATGACCCACGAATCAACGTGGCGGTCTTTCAACCGCGGTAATCCATTGGCGGTACACACCGCCGCACTCAAAATGCACACACATTTACAAAACACAACCACATTGGACAATCAGAAATACACACACCTGATACACATACATACACCACACCCACACACTCACAACATTATAAAACACACACCCACATTACCCTTCACAACAACATTTTTGTGAAGAAGCAGAGAGAGAGAATAGCAAACGCTACACCAGCATCCACAGGCACACAACACCATCACTCATAGAACATCCACGCACCTCAAACAACACACCCCAACACAACACATCACACAGCACAACAAACATCACCTCACACATTACCCACACCACATCATGGTACCTCAAAGACACCCCAGGTTTTCTGAGGAGGAGCTCAGGGTCATGGTGGAGGAAATCATCCCGATAGATCCACAGCTATTCGGATCACAGGTGTAGCACACCTCCATTGCTAGGAAGATGGAGCTATGACGGAGAATCGTCGACAGGGTCAACGCAGTGGGACAGCACCCAAGAACATGGGATGACATCAGGAAGAGGTGGAACGACCTATGGGGGAAGTTGCGTTCAGTGGTATCCAGACACCAGATAGCAGTACAGAGGACTGGCGGTGGACCCCCACCTCCTCCCCCACAACTAACTACATGGGAGGAGCAAGTCTTGGCAATACTGCATCCAGAGGGCCTTGCAGGAGTAGCAGGAGGACTGAACTCTGGTAAGTCATTTCTTAACTACCATATCCCCCACCCCACCTGCATGCCATCACATACCCCCACCCTCACCCCATCACTCCAACACCTCACATATGCCCCACTATCACAACCCACCCATCCCAATACCAAGCCCTGCATGCAACACCAAAACATGGACACCCATTACCAAAGCATGTCCAGTACAGATACCCACAGAACACACTAATCACACAATGGCAAACACAACAATGCAAGCACAGGAGTAGAGGGTAACTCACCCAATGCACAAGATGGCACACACAGATACAATAACTATGCATTTACACCCCAACAGGACCCCTGCCCAACGTCACCGGACAGGAGGTGCCAGACATATCCAGTCCCCCACAGAAGAGGCCCGCAGTGACGAGAGCAACTCTGCACGTCTGGATCAAGATGACCAGCCCTGCCCATCAGGGACCTCTGGACAGTCGGTTCCCCTGCCACTGTCACAAACCACCACAGAGCCTCCCCTGTCAGGAAACAACAGAGCACCCACCCAGTGGGCCCATACCTCTGTCCCCAGGACACATCAATCAGCAATGTGTCCACCACTACAGGGACCCCAGGCAAACACACCAACCCAAGACAACCAGAGACCTGGGGTCAGTGGGCACACGGTTCAGGGGACAGAGGCACAGGATAACAGGGAAAATGGGAGGACTGCTGTGCGACAGGGGGAGGACAGGCCCAGGGAACCCACTCTACACGAGGCACTCTCCAACATCATGTGAGCATACCATCATTCCCATGAGACCATGGGCACGGTACTGGTCAAGTTTCAGGAGACCCAGTGGCTGCAGGAGGAACACTACCTGGGGATCAGGGAGGACTTGAAGTCCATCAACACCACCCTGGTCACCATTGCATGGGTGCTGGCAGAGCTGGGCAACACCATGAGGGACACAGTGGCACACAAACGGGGCCCTGACACTAGCCTGAATGATGAACAGCCCCCCACCTCCGCCGGCGCTAGTCGACAGGAGGCCCTGCCACAGGAACAACAGGCCAGCAGCCCCCACCCCCTGCAGATGGAGAGCCACCCCGCAAACGGTCCCTGAGATCCAGGCACAAGACAGAGAACATTGCCAAGACCCCACCAGGAAATAAGACCCGCCTGATTGTCAACCTTTTGTCTCACTTTGTCACCCTGACAACTTTGAACTGCCATTCCTCCACTTCCTATGTCCCCTTGGACAATGCACCTGTGAGACCAAGAGACTGAACTCTACCATGGACATTCCTCCACCATCACCCTAGTCCATTGCACACTCCCTCCACTTATTAGCACAGAAATAAACACCCTTGAATCACAAATCAATCTGGAGTCAGTCTGTATTTTCACAAATGTGTTATTGCAACCTCTCAGAAATATAGCAATGTCAATGTTCATGTTCACATACCAATGTTACACAGTTGTTGGGCAGCAGTAAACATAGCAGAGGGCACAAAGTGGGACCCAGATCTGTGAAATGGAAAGGCAAAGTGACATGTCAGGGTCCATACACAGAGGTAAAAAGGCAGATTTGTGCAATGTCCTACAGTAGTATGATATGTGAGAAGCAGTGCCATCCTCTTGCCTGTGTCACACTGGAAGTATTGCCTGATGATGTTGTTTCGGTTGTCTATATCTTCTTCTTCTGCCTCCTCTTCTTCACTGTCCACAGGCTCCACAGCTGCCACAAGACCAGCATCAGGCCCATCCTCCTGCAGAAAAGGCACCTAGCGTCGCAAAGCCAGGATGTGCAACATACAGCATGCCATGATTATCTGGCACACCTTCTTCGGTGAGTAGTCCAGGGAGCAACCTGTCAGATGGAGTCACCGGAATCTGGCCTTCAGGAGGCCGAAGGTGTGCTCTATTATCCTCCTAGTTCGCCCATGTGCCTCATTGTAGCGTTCCTCTGCCCTTGTCCTGGGATTCTGCATTGGGGTCAGTAGCCATGACAGGTTGGGGGTAACCAGAGTCACCTGCAAATATCGAGGGGTAACTTTTAGACTTACATCTATACCCTTAGGGACTCTCCCATACCCAGACACCTATGTCAACTGTACTGGGACCTTGGGCTCGGCTCACCTATTAGCCACACACAGTGCCTCTGGAGCTGCCCCATCACATAAGGGATGCTGCTATTCCTCAAAATGTAATCGTCATGCACTCAGCCAGGATACTTGACATTCACATAGGAGATGTACTGGTCTGCCAAACACACCCTCTGCACATTCATAGAATGGTAGCTTGTGCGGTTTCTCTACACCTGTTCATTCCTGCGGGGGGGCAAATCCACATGTGTACCATCAATGGCACCAATGATGTTGGGGATAAGTCCCAGGGCATAGAAGTCACCTTTCACTGTGGGCAAATCCTTCACCTGAGGGAAAACGATGTAGCTGCACATGTGTTTCAGCAGGACAGATAACACTCTGGACAACACGTTAGAGAATATTGGCTGTGAAATCCCTGATGCCATGGCCACTGTTGTTTGAAAGGAACCACTGGCCAGGAAATGGAGTACTGACAGGACCTGCACTAGAGGGGGGATTTCTGTGGGATGGCGGATAGCTGACATCAGGTCTGGCTCCAACTGGGCACACAGTTCATGGATTGTGGTACGATCAAGTCTGTAGGTGATAATGATGTGTCAGTCTTTAATTTTCGACAGGTCCACCAGGGGTCTGTACACCGGAGGATGCCACCATCTCATCACCTGCCCCAGCGGACGTGCCCTGTGGAGGAGAAGGGTGAGCAGAGGGTCATACACCACATAGGTTTCACAAGGCTGTTTAGAACAATCATGATATAATCGGTATGTGCCTTTGTCTGTCCGTATTCCTGACCAAAAGTGCTGTGACGCAGTTAGTTGGCCTGCCATGTGGCCCCCTGAAATGGCGGCTGCCTGACCTGTAAGGAGGGACAAGGGGAAATGAGGTAACTGCGCTGGCGTTGTGCAGCGTCGCGGTTGGCGTTCGAAGACCGCTGCGCAATTCAGCATTGGTTATCATTGGGCCCTATGGGTTCAAAGAGCCAATGACTATGTATGGTTGCGGTGACGGTACGCACAGCCAAGGACGTGACTGCCATTTTCTATCTGTTCACTCACTTGATACCTGACCTTCAACAGAGAGGACCTACACTGCAAGTGCTGCTGTGACCTGAGTCTGGAAGCGACAACAGCTACAGTGTCTGGGGAAAGGGCCCCTGCCTTCACTGCGGAGGAGTTGGACAAACTGGTGGATGGGGTCCTCCCCCAGTACACGCTGTACAGTACACGCTGCTCTACGGTCCTCCAGACATACAGGTGAGTAAACTGTGTGCATGGTGGATGGCACATGAATGTATGGAGTGTTGTGGATAGAAGAGACGGGGGGGAACAGGCCAGCATGTGAGGATGGCGAGTGTATGTTTTTCTGGGCCAGGGTGGGAGGTTTGCGGGCAATGAGTGAGAAGAACTGGACGGGGGAGTAACATTCATTCTTATTTCACTATTCCTCTAGGTCAGCGCCCACCAGAAGAAGGGTATTTGGCGTGCCATCGCCAATGAAGTGCGGACCCTGGGGGTCTACCATAGACAGAGCACCCACTGCCGCAAAAGTTGGGAAGACCTGCGCCCCTGGACAAAGAAGATGGCGGAAGCCCAGTTAGGGATGGCCTCCCAACGTGGAAGGGGTGCCCGTCGCACCATGACCCCCCTGATGTACTGGATCATCACAGCAGCCACAAGGGGGTGAGTACAGTCTCATTCAGCTGACTCTGCGTGCTTAATGAGGTGTCTGGGTGGGAGAAGTGGGCTGTGGGTTCCCCTAGGCCAGGGCAAACGTGCCAGGGTAGGTCCATTGTTAGGCAGGCTCTGTGGCACTCCAACCCCAAAAGTGGTAGTGGCCATCTATACCTAGTCAGGCTCCTGTGAGTTCCAGCTGTGCATCAAATGGGTCTAGGCAGAGTCCTCCATGGGCATGTGCTTTTCCCGTGAACTGTTAGTGCATGGCCTACTACATAGGGCTGCTCCCTGTGTGTTGTGTCCGCCAACGGAAGTGGTGTTGCAGGCATTGACCATGTGCCTCTTCTGTCTTTCCCCCCATTTTTGTTTTGTCACCCTGTCTTTGTGTGCATTAGCATCATCTGGCTGAGGAGCATTGGCACCGGAGCAGGAGGGAGCTGCAACCCACATGGCCCAGGAGGGTGAATTTACGGAGATTGAAGGCACCAGTGGGACAGAGGGCAAAGGGAGCTCCACGATGGGGACAGGAGCAGAGACCAGCGACTCCTCCTCTGATGGGAGCTCCCTTGCGGTGGCAGGCACCTCTGTGCCCACCACAACAATAGGTACAGCTGCCACCCCCCTACCAGCACCACCCTCCCAGCAGCCCCTCATCGAGTTTCCCGTGCCTGCTCACCCAGGAGGGTGGGCATCTCCTTTGCCTCAGGCACCTCAGGCCCTGCCCCAGTCAGTCCTGCTGCCCTCAGTGAGGAGGCTATTGACCTCCTGAGATCCCTCACTAATGGGCAGTCAAACATTCTGAATGCCATCCAGAGTGTCGAGAGGCATTTGCAGCAAGCAAATGCATACCTGGAGGGCATTCATTCTGGCGTGGCAGCCCAACAGAGAGCATTTCAGGCTCTGGCCTCAGCACTGATGGCAGCCATTGTCCCTGTGTCCAGCCTCCCCCCTCCAACTTCCACTACCCAGACCCAATCCCTTGTACCTCAGCCAATCCCAAGCACACCATCAGACCAGCATGCACACTCATCAACACACAAGAGTGGACATGGCAAACATAAGCACCACACATCCCACAGGCACTCACACAAGCACCATCCCCATGCAGACACACCAACATCCACTGCCTCCACTGTGTCCTCCTCCTCCATGTCCTCCTCCTCCCTCCCTGTCTCATCTCCACACCGGCATGCACTACATCCTCACCCACTACCTCCATCACCAGCACGCCCATCACTACTCACGCGCACTCACCACCCCCACTACTATGCAACGTCACCTGTGTCCTCTCCCAGTGGGTCTTGAGCCCTCCTCCTAAACTACACAAATGCAGGCACACACCCACCCAGCAGCCATCCACCTCACAACAGCCTCCGGCCCATGCACCTTCACCCAAATTCAGCAGATGTACACCTCCTGCAACCACTGCCTCTTCCTCCACTTCCAAACCCCCTCCATCTTCCCGTCCCAGTGCGTCTAAAAAACTTTTCCTGGCTAACATTGACCTCTTCCCTACACCTCCCCCCCGTCCTTCCCCTAGGGCCAGGATGTCCAGGTCCCAGCCCAGCACCTCAGCCACCAAATCCTCCAGCACTGTGGTCTCAGCAAGTCCTGTAACATTGCAGGCGGCACCCATTAGGGCTGCCAATGTGCCACCTAGCGAGGCCAAGGGTCAGCCCATTCCACCACCTGCCGAGGTGAAGAAGGGGCCCACATGCCGGAGAGAAAAGCCGCACCAACCACCCAGCAAGGCCTCCTCCAGACCATAAGGGGATATTGCCAAGGGCCCAGCAGCGACATCCAAGATGGGGAAGGGACACAAGGCTAAGGGGATGTCAGCAAACAGAACAGCAACATGTACGGCAAGGGACACCGCCACCTGCACCGCCACCTGCACGTCTGCTGCCTCAGCAACAGTCCCCAGCATCATCCCCAGTGGGCAGCCATGTGAGGCTGCAGGAGACGTCCTGCTGTCTCCCTCCACAGGTGCTGACACATGCACCACCGGAAGCATCTCCGCCACAGACACCGCCGCAACCAACACCACCAGCCCCATGACGTGCACAGACAGTGCCACCACAGCCGACATGGCAAACATTCCCAGTGGACAGCCGTCCGAGGCTGCAGGAGACATCCTGGACCCTGCACAGCATACATGAGGCACCACACCCAGCACTGGCAGTACCAGCAGTCGGCAGGCAAAGGCGCCGCAGGGTGGAGTGTGTCTCTGACTCCATGGAGTATCATGCTACCTGTTCCCAGGCAATCTCGTGGCACACACACACACAGGAGAGGGAATGGGACATGCCACACTGCATGTGCAGCACTCTGGGCACAAAGCCCATTCCAGATCCAGTGGAGAAAAGCATCCACTAACACAGTCCTTGGCAGGACGAAGATCTCTGGGCACAAAGCCCCCTCCAGAACCAGTGGAGAAAAGCATCCACTAACACAGTCCTTGGCAGGATGAAGCACTCTGGGAACAAAGCCCCCTCCAGAACCAGTGGAGAAAAGCATCCACAACCCCAGTCCTTGGCAGGATGAAGCACTCTGGGCACAAAGCCCCCTCCAGAACCAGTGGAGAAAAGCATCCACTAACACAGTCCTTGGCAGGATGAAGCACACTGGGCACAAAGCCCCCTCCAGAACCAGTGGAACATGTCACCAACTTGAGATACTGTGGCTTTGCACTCCCCAGGACCAATCAGTGGGCAAACCACCCACTTGAGAGACTTGTGAGACTGTGGCTTTGCACTCCCCAGGACCAATCAGTGTACAACCCACCCACTTGAGAGACTTGAGAGACTGTGGCTTTGCACTCCCCAGGACCAATCAGTGGGCAAACCACCCAGTTAAGAGACTTGAGAGACTGTGGCTTTGCGCTCCCCAGGACCAATCAGTGGGCAAACCACCCACTTGAGAGACTTGAGAGACTGTGGCTTTGCACTCCCCAGGACCAATCAGTGGGCAAACCACCCACTTGAGAGACTTGGGAGACTGTGGCTTTGCACTCCCCAGGACCAATCAGTGGGCATGGAGCCCTCTCCGGGAGCAGGGGTGTTGTCCCTTCATCCGGCTGAGGTTCCCCACCTCCCCTTCCCCCTGAGGTGCCTGTTTATTTTCGAGCTGATGCCCCAGCGGTGTTCTCTCCGTTTCGAGTCAGGTATCATGTGTGGGCTTCACCCATTCATTTTTGGACCAGTGGTCCACAGACAATGATTGGAACACTATCCGGACTTGTGTAGTTGCTGTACATATTTGTATATACTGATGATTTAAAGTTATCTTGGCCTATCTGAATTTTCGATGATTACACTTGTTACAATCATTTCATTTCATCCTTGCGTTCTTCCAGGGGGTGACAGGGTGTAAATGTAATGTTGATGCATGTATTTGTGTGTATGTTGTTGTGGGTGAGGGTGGGGGTGGGGGTGTTGCCTGTTACGTGTGTGTGTCACTCTCTTTTTCCTCCCCCCCTCCCCTGTGTGCTAGGTGCAGTACTCACTGTGGTCGTCGCCGCCATCTTTGCTGGTCCTGGTAGAAGAGGAGGTAAACCAACATTGCTAGCACCTGTAACTCGGGCTCCATGGCGTCCTGGTTCCTCGTTGGGTGTCGAGAGTTGAGTGGTTTCCGTTCCAAAGACTGTTTCCACCATGCTTTTGATGGTGTTGGTACCACCCCGGAAAAGGTGGCAGATAGGCCTGTTGTAATACAGTGGGCGGTACATTGTGTTCCGCCTGTCTGTTGGCGGTTACCGCTGCGGTGTTTGTTTCTACCGCCATGGTCGTGATT
The DNA here is from genome assembly GCF_031143425.1 of Pleurodeles waltl. Taxonomy (NCBI): domain Eukaryota; kingdom Metazoa; phylum Chordata; class Amphibia; order Caudata; family Salamandridae; genus Pleurodeles; species Pleurodeles waltl. The sequence goes on along the minus strand of NC_090445.1, from coordinate 538,437,437 downwards.
CCATTTTTTTTACCGCCGGCCTGTTGATGGTATTACCGTCGCTTTAACACCGACCACCAGGGTTGTAGTGAGGGCCATAGTGTCTTAAAAATTTTATGTTCAAAAAGTTTCAAAATGAGCTTTGGTAAAATGGCAGGATAATACCTTACAATTCTAGGTTAACAATAACTTTTATCCAGCCCTCTTATGATGAATATCAGTGTCTCCGAAAACTTTCCATATTCGTATTTTACCGTTCTGAAGGATTTAAAATATTTCATTAAAGTGTGTAGAATTTTAGTATCTAAACACAGGAAAATAATTTTTAAATAACCTCGTAAGAAACCGTTGGGTATTCCTGAGGAAATAGATACTTTTCCATTTGTCTATTTAGAGTTTACCATTTTTCTACGTTCTCTTCCAGTTCGGTCTTCACCAAAGTGGCGATGTCCACGTGGATGTTGCTTGTGAGCCTTTCATTGGGTGTTGCTAACTGTTCGTACCTTATTATGCAGATCGGTCTCAGACAGCTACACCGTTCTATGGCAGACACACCCCTGGTGTGAGACAGCTGTTGGTCATGCAGCAAGAGGTGCCATGCAGGAGGAAATGGTGCTATAGTGCTGACAACACAGTTAGAAGTGGCATGATTACAATATAGAGAAGAATGACACCCCAAACTAGATTAAGTAGCAACACTTTAACTATTCTTCAGGGATGCTATTATTTATAGGACCAGTACATACGCTTCTCAGAAAGATGCAAGATAATGTGAGGCAGATTATCTACAATTTGTACCACTTTTTAATGCCATCTCTTCTACCCAAAGGATCCCCGAATCATGGAGAAGCAGTATAATTCATACAATCTATAAGAGCGGAAATCCAGCTCTGCTATCAAATTATAGACTTCAGCCCTAATTGACGTGGAGACAAAACTTTATGCATCCTGTTTAGACCAGCATCTCCAAACCTGGGTGGATGAAAGCAGTCTAATCCTGAGATTTCAAACAGGGTTCAAAGCAGGCATAGGAACAACAACTAACTTAACAACGCTCACCCTCATCATAGAAAAGGCTACATATAGGAAAACAAGTCTCTATGCCTGTTTTATAGACCTTAAGTCTGCCTTCAATTGGGTTCCCAGGGGATGTCTCTGGTCCAAACTGGACAAGTGGGGAATTCCGAAAAATCTACTCAGGGCAATTATAGATTTATATACCGATACCTGGTTCGAAGTAAAAATAGGATATGGCACCAGACTAACAAAAAAGGATATTCACTAAAACCGGCTTAAAGCAGGGGGGTGTTCTGGCCCCAAATCTGTTTGATTTATATTTGGCAGCTTTAGCTGGTGTGATCTCACAGGTGACTAGTCATCCTCCAGTTTTAGGCTTATAAAAAGTAGGGTGTCTACAATATGCTGATGACATTTGCTGTTGAGCCAGGCACTAATGGGCCTACAACGAAGCATGACAACCAAAAAAATCTTCCTGTATCAGAAAGGTCTAGAAATAAACATGTCCAAAACAAAATTAATGTGACTGGTTGGCCTATTAGTCTTTCGCTTTGTTTCTGGAAGGAAAAAGAGTGGAGGTAGATCCGACATAAAAGTACCTGGTATTATAATTGGAGCCTCAAATGACATGTAAGGATCAGCTGCTCGCAATTCAGGCAAATTTGCATTCATTGGCGTACAGCTTCAAACTGCTCAAGAGGAAACTGGACTGTCCCAACCTAAACCACCTTCTCAAAGTTATGTCAGCGCAGCTGCTCCCCGCTGTATATTATGTTGCAGAAGTCATGCTGGACCATGAGATTTCTTTATTAAACAAAAGTCAAACCAAAGTATACAAGGTTGTCTTTAACATTCCGAAACTGCATCCCCGGCCCACGTCCGGTTCAAGTTTGGTTTTAAAAACAGCTTTTTCAGTACAAGGGAGCATTTCTCAAAGTTTGTTGGAGGCTACAGGCTGCAGAGAGCAGTTCCATAAATAACTCTTGCTGCAAAAAGTTAAGGCCCAACAAATCAGTAACAGAAAAGGAACCTTGGGAAACTATCTAAATCAGGTAATTCAAGTCCTGGGCATGGACGACGCCTGGGAAAGTTGCCTTTTTTACAAGCACTGTTCGTATTTTATCACTCATAATGGACAAGGACTCCCTAAAAGGAGGCATGCCTGGGCCATTCTCAGGTCATACTTGATACTGTCCCTCCAAAGATACTTATCAGAACACTTTTCTGCTCACATAAAACACAGTTTATGCTATTTCGTCTGGGTTTCCTTGACACAAAAGACGAATGCTCCTCCTTGGAAGAAGCACTTTATATATAAAAATTGTCTATTATGTCGTTACAACCGAGAGTCCCTAGTACATGTATTCTGTACAGTTTTAGGAGCAGAAAGAAGAAAGTTATTAAAATATTATTTTTTACTTTAAAATGTTCACACCTGTAGACAGGCAGTAATTAGCTGGCTAAATGGTAAGTTAATTCCATATTGCTGCAGGTGAGTGAAGTTTTTAAATTTGTTTTTAAAGGAGTTGGCTAAGTCTGAGTCTGATTAATAGATTGAGAATGAGCAATCAGGAAGAAGCTACCTTCGCCTGGACAATGATTTTAGTACTTGTTCCCTGAATATTCAGATTAATAGGCTTTGGTTCGGACCTTTGTACCTGATACTTGCCATGACTGATGCAGCAAAAGACCTTAAGCATCCATGTTTTTATCTCTTTTTATGCTTTTTACAATTTTATATTGTAAGGGTTTTACATTAATCACATACACTAAAGACTTGACTTGACTGCTATACTATGGTTGGCATACATAGAGGAACACCTTTAATAGCCTGGAATTGAGCCTTCTCTTTGATCACCCTGATTGTATTCACCCCCAAACTAAAGCTATGGTCAAAAATTATTTATATCCGATAGTGAGGAGGTTGGAATTGAGAGGTCACTTGACATGTTCTCAGCCCTCAGTTACGTGTCAGTTACCACCACCCCACCATGGAACCTTATTTAACCTGGGTTACTAATCCTGAGCAGAGATTTTACCTGCCCAGGTTAAGATTAAATACAGTTCCCTTTCTAGTCGCCTTTAACACAGTTCAAACATTACATTTAATACAGTAGAGTGATTTAATTGAGTGAGAATAAAATACCTAAATATTTTATTTTTTCATTTTGCCATATTATATAATTGTTGGTGAGCATATCCGGGGTGCAATGGAAATTTAAATGTTACAATTCTGTTTTATGAGTGTTTAATGTGTACCCTCAAAATTCGGAATAGTTCTGTATTAGACTGAGCAGATGAGGAATGGAGGAATCAGAATTACTAATATACAAAAACAACATCATCTGCATGCTCTGAGATTTTAATGGTAACATTGTTAATTGTCAGACCTTCAATTTCATTAGAATTTCTGATGTCTGAAAGTAGTGGTTCTATAGCCAGTAAAAAAAACAATGGTGATATGGGATACCTTTGTCTAGTGCCTCTAAAAAGTTGAAAAGTACTAGAAAATTGGCAATTAAAACATAGCCCCTTATTATGAGTCTGGTGGTCCTGGGACCACCAGACTCACAGTGGAGGTCAGACTGCCACCAAAGCAGTGGTCCGGTTTCCACATTACGACTTATGTCACGATCCGACCGCCGACATCGCCAGATTGCAAGGAGCGCTGCACTGGGGATTACAAGTCCCCTCTCCATCAGTTTTTCATAGTGGTTCCACCTCCATGCAAAGGCTGGTGGCGATGGGGTGTTGGGGGCCTCAATGGACAGCCCTGTCACGCATTTCACTGCCTAAATTACGAGCAGTGAAAAGCACGACGGGTGCTGTTGCACCAGAAGCAATACAACATTGCTGCAGGATCGATTACGGGTCAGTGTCAAATTCTGGTGAGTTTATCGCTGGGCCAGCAGGTGGAAATGCTGTTTCTGCCTGCTGGTCCAGTGGAGAATTCATAATAGGGTCGGCGGACAGAAAACCAGAGTTGTGATTTTCTGACCCAAAGAGTTTGGCACAGGGACAAGAATAGAGTGCTGATATCATGTGTATAAGTGAATTGCCGAAATTGAATGCAGTAAGAGTACAGAACAAATATTGCCAATGGACTTTATCAAAAGCTTTGTCAGCATCAAGTGCCAGAAGGCTGGAGGGAAGTGAAAAATAAAGGCTAGTTTCAATAGCATGGAATGACAGTCTAGTGTTATTAATAGAGTGTCTGTTTTTGATGAAACACGTTTTGTCTATATGAAACACATTTTCGAGAATAGATAATAATCTGCTAGCTAAAATGTTTGCGTAAGGCTTACAATCTTGCTTTAAGGAAGATATAGGTTGATAGTTTGAAACTTTGTTATTAGGTTTTGGGAGAACAATGATCAAGTTTCACAGAAGGACCATAAAGTTGTCATTGAGATACTAAAGTGGGTAAATAATTGGAATAAACCAGATAAGAGGTGAAGATAAAACTCTTTCTAAAATTCTGCTGGAATACCATTCCAACCAGGAGCTTTAAGTGGTTTCAGTGATTTAATGGCTGATGTAATCTCTTCTATGGAGGCTGACATGTATAGTTTAGATTTAACTGATTATGAAATTTTAGATAAACCACAAGACACTAAATATGTATCAATATTATGAGTATCAGTAGGAGAAGGGTTACTGTACGGGGTGAAATCGATTAACAATTTCTGTACAGGTTAGTGTAATGTTTCCAATGGGTCAATGAATAGCATTTATTTGAATTTTATCTTGTTCAATACAAACCTATTTTGCTTAACCATGAATTTATTTCACAGCAAAGGTTTTGTAAGTGTACTTTGTAGGTATGATTATTAGATGCAATAGATATATATGCATACTTAGCTATATTTATTCAATTCTTTAAGTTTAGAATTAAATGATTTATTGTCATGTGTCATTATAGACGTAGTTACACTTCTGATGTAGGCTTTTAACACATCCCAGCCTTTGACATGTGAAGTAGAGCCTTCTGGGATAAATGAATAATAATCAATAATGGCACACAACATTTTTGGTTTATTGTTGTCCTTGAGAGCAACATTAACATTCATACGCCATCCTTGTTGAGAATTTTGAGTGGAATCTAATTGTAACACCAGAGAAGTGAGCACATTTCAGAAATATCAATATTGTTAATCATAGGATCTGAAATTGAATTGAATAAATTATGAGAGGTTATTAAATAATTAATCCAAGAATATGAATTATGAAGATTAGGAAAAGAGTATCTTTTGGGTGATGTAAGCGTCAAATAGCTACAAGTAAAAAAAAAAAAAATTGAGACGCTTTGGGAGGACAATATGCAGCTGAGGAAGGTCTGTCCAAAAAGTGATCACATATCAGAATAAAGTCACTTGCTTTACGTAATCTGACCACTTCAAAGGAGAGATGGGACAAAAAAGTTGGAACATCTGCTGTTGGACCGTAAATAATAATTAAATGTAAACTTGCATTGTCAGTTTAGATTTTAAGTATAAGAAATTGACCCTCAGTATCAGAATGTTTATTTCATGCTTTGAGCTGAAGTTCTTTGGTGAAAAGAATAGCAACGCAATTTTTTGTTGAAAGCAGGGTAAGAAATCGTCCTACCTAACCATTAGTTGTTCATGTATGATAAATGTTTTTCATCAATATGTGTTTCTTGAAGGAAACAGACATCAGCTTAAGGATGTGCCAAATAATTTTAAAAAATGTACATTCAACAGGGTGTTGTAAATCTTTAACATTAACAGAAACAATTTTAATTCTCTTGTCATTATCACAAGAAATAGACAACAATATGACAGAAGAATAAAGATTATCACAAAAGGGAAGAAGTGGCTCTAAGAAACAGACATTTGCAATGTAAAAAGTCTTGCATTTTCTTGAGTTAGAGCTATTGGCATTGTAAATTCATAACTGGACTTTTCTTGCCTCATAAATTGGTCAACCCTGTCTCATAATTTTATCTTTTCCTGACATGTTTTGGTGGTCACTGACGGCTACAGACATCATAAATCACAAGCCCTTGAGGGGAGACAATGGAAAATAAGGCTGGAAAAGTATTTTCTTTTTATTGTAACAGAATAAAGTCTTACAAGGTTTCTTTCCTCACATTTCAAGCAAAGCTCTGATGAAGTTAACAATAGCACAGCAGACTGAGAAGATTTATGGTCCTAAAAAAGGAGATAAGCAATGCCCTGCATGCAGTGTCCTGAGTTCTGGAAGCAAGGTGCCCTGGAGACGAGACTCCAGATGTGAGGCTAAGCAAGTTTGACATCATTGCTTCTAGGTTTAGCTACATTATACCAGAAAAGGCATATTGTGGCTTTAGTGAGCAGTGAGCTAAACAACTGGGTGTTTCTTTTGTAAAATAAGCTTATTTTAGGAGCCAGAGGAGAGGTTAGTACTGGAATAAAGACAAAACAAATGTCAGCGACATGGGAGGAGCTAGGAGGAACAGAATGCTCTATTAAAACGCAGGCAGCTACCAGTCCAAAACACCCACAATGAAAAGGGAGCACGAAAGAAATGCCAAAGTAGACCATCACAGCAACAGATAAAGAAACCAAAGTGGAATAATACAGTAGCTGGTCACTGCTCTGAAACAGGAAGGAGAAAAAGGCACAACTGACCACTAGCGAGCAAGCATTTTTAAAGGACACCTCAACCAACAAATGGAATCGCTTTAAGCCATAAGAAGTATACTCAAAGTGTACACGAGGTCGAACACTTACGCTCTGTCGGCAAAACCAAATCCTCAGGGTGTACACGTCGTTGCCAATAGGCCCACCTCCTGGCACCTCCAACTCTACTAGCTATAACAGTGCTGGGTTTTAGAGTGGCCAAGTGGGGGGAAGGGAGTCAGGGAAGGGAACAGCTGTGAAGGAGACCTGTGGAAATAAGAAGCATAAACAAACAAGAAATATCTACCATAGATTCTTTGAAATCTGTAGACCATAAATCCTGCAGTTGTTTGAGTAATAATAGAATATTAATACCTTTCATAGATCTCAGGAAATGAAGGATTAGCAAGAAACTCACTGAAAGAAATGTTACCTCATATTTCAGGAAGTTCAACAAACATGATGTCAATTTGTATCATTAAATCATGTTATTCGCCTAAATGTATTCCGTTGCGTTCAAAAGTATTGTTTTAGCAGCTCATCAAAACATTAGAGCACCTTAGAAATCGAGCACTCTACAATGTATCTCTCTTCTTTTGCTGCCAATAAGCAATTCCATGTAGCGGCAACTATGTATCAACAAACAGCAGTAATACCTCTTATGAGCATCAATCATGTACCAACAGATGACTGCCAGAGATAAGTATGCTTCAAGGAGAAAACAACTTCAAATCACTTCTAAGTAACAAAAGAAAGCGGATGGTGGAAGAAACCACCATCAATATTACTGTTTACATCACACTCTGCTTCAGAACCCAAAAAAGGAAATCCCAAGCGATTGGCAGGAACAAGAAACCGCTTGTTATGAAGAACTCCAGTCTGCATCGAGGAACACCATACCGAAGCTCCCTGTTCACACCAGCATCTCAGAATAGTGAGCACAGGTAACTGGGTGGGGCTGCTTAAATAGAAGTGCCACACCCAAGGTGCCCCACCCAAGGTGCCATGCCCATGGTGCCCCGCCCAAGATGGCCGCCACAAGTATAACTGGGACTTGAAATCCTTACATAATTCTATGGACAATACACAGTGCGCATATAACACGATATTTCTTGAATTAATATCAACAATTTTAACGCAGTGAAGGTTTATGCATAAGGCAATTACTGATTTTTGGACAAACTAGCCACCATGTCCTGATAGTATACCATCTACTTTGCCACAACCTCTATCAGATGTTTTAACATGATAGCATATGAATGGTCTCTGTCCTAATGATGAGCACCAGGTAGTGGCGGGCCCTAGAGCGCGCACCACTGTGATGCTGACATGCTCGTCCTAAAAATGAAATAAGGAAAAGGATAGATGAAGACAAACATATAAAAAACAATGTAAAACCACTAATACAGCTATGGAATCACATACAAATGTACAAAAGTAGCTAGAGAAAACAATGCAATGAATAGTAAAGTCTTACAGTAGGCTAGCTATAAAAAAAAGAGGAGAAACCGTAATTAAAAGAGACTCAGGTAGTAGTCTCGGTAGTACCCATAGAAAGCAGAGACTGTTGATCCTCAAAAGTACAAAGGTCAATCGGGCATTGAAATGCTTTAGAGGAAGCCATCTTTTCATATTCTCAAAATATCATATTTAAAACCAGAGTTCCTTAGTTTTGGTCGTAGTGCTGTGGATTCTTTGTGAATATTGACTGTTTCTTTGACAAAGTCTTTGTAATGGATCCTATTTAGTTTTAATGGAAATCAGGAGTTTAGCTTAGCCTTCTGGCATGCAGGACTGTGCCCCCATCACCTAGTGACCTTTAATCTACTTAGCCAGCTATGTTTTAGCACATTTAATTATTTCTTCCAAGATGGCTGCTATGTTTATAGTTAGAAAGATGTCTTGATTTCACGTTATCAGTGCCACTCTGTGAAGGCATCACTATCAGCGTCAAAGACAAATGATATAAGTAGGTATTCACATCATGTCCCTTTCCCACTTACATGTGTCAGGAACATAATGTACTTTTGGAAGGAATTGTTTATGCTATTGCCACCCTAAGCATGCTTTTTTATCTATTGGCTGGGAACATACCTGCATCAGGGGTCCTACAAGATCTGTATAAACACATCTCATGCAGACAGGGTTATCAGAGGGATTCCTACCAGAGGCCATCAACGCTATCCATGCTACGTGTCGCCTTGATGCAGAACCAGCATTCGTGTCACTATGGAGTCTGCTCTAGAGACCTCATTGCAAGGTAACAAGGGTTGGGGCGCTTCTCGTGGACATGCTACTGGCAGATTAGGTTTAAAACATCTAGCTCTCTTTAGGTTAGAGATTAGGTTCATCATGCTAGGGTGTAGGATTGGCTTAGTCGTCTACCAATAAAAGTGCTGTCATCCATAAACCAGAAATCTTGCCTAGAGCAAGAGTCCAACTACGACATCTTGATGGATGAAAGTTTTGTCACCATTGACCCGGAAAGAAGGAACATCTCTTACAGCTTTCCTTGTCATCACTAAATAATGATGGCTCAGTTCCTTGAAAATCACTTGACAAGTTTTTTGTGTGTCTAGGATTGTGATGTGATGGAATCCTATGCACTTTGTCTATTTCAAAATTTTCTGGAAATGTCAAATGTAAAAGGCTAGGTAATAAGTTCTCTACGTATTGTCTACAGTTATTGCCTTCAACATCTGGTGGCAGGTAAAAAATGTGCAGCTTATGTTGCTTGGTATGATTTTCTAAGTCCAGTAAGAGATTACTCCCCGGAAGTACTTTGGTGGTAACAAGCTTAAGGTTGTAAATTTTTGATTTGTTATCTTGAATTTTGATTGCATTATCTTCAAATATTTTTTATTTATAAAGTAAAATTGTTGGTGTTAGAGTGAACAGTCTGTAATTCTTCCAATAATGTGGATATAGAAGGTTCAGTAGTATCCACAATTTTAGATTTTCTCAGAGGAGAAACAATTGCCTATTTGCATCTATTGTTATTGACATGCACATTTTCCCCTCCATGTTAGTAAAATGCAGACAAAGCCAAGAAAATTGAGATTAAGGGCCTTATGTATGGAGCCCTGCGTTTGCGAATCCCAAATAGTGACTTTTACCAAATTGCTATTTGGAATCCGCAAAATGCGATGTAACAAGGCAATCCGAAATATTTTGTGATTATAAAATATCGCAATCGCAAATAGCGATTCGGTAAAATAGTGAATTAGTACTTTGCGAGTTTTGCATTCTGGAGCAACATGATGACATCACAATCAGGAAGTGAGTCAGTGCATGCTGTTTCCAGAAGCCGCAGGAGCAGACAGACATAGTTAGCACAGCATCAGGGAGTCACTCAGGAGAGTCAGCCAGGACTCTAAGACACAATGGCCACTAAAAGGAATGGCAAGGAGAAAGGAGGAAGAAAGAGTAAGCTCAAGTTTAGTGATCAGGAATTGGAGGTGCTCACAAAAGGGGTTGTGAAGAACCATGATAAGTTATTTGGTAAAAAATCACTCCATGTTCCAGAAAGTGGGAACAGAAAATTGTGGAGTGACAGCCAGGTGAAAAATCAGCTCGCTGGGTGTTGTGCAGCTTACGACTGAGAAGATTCGCAAGCAATTGTACAACTTCCGTTCATGTGTCAAGGAGAGGGTAGCAAGCAGGCTGAAGGTGGCAAGGAGCACTGGAGGAGGACCATCCACCTAGACTCCCTCCAGCCGCTTGAGGACATGGTGTAGTCAACACTGAAGCCTGAAGCAGTAGTTAGTATTTCACCGACATAGACACCTCAGGCACACCAGGCACCAGCATAGCTAAGGGCAGTCATTATTTGCATTACCATATGTGCATGTACAATTTGTTAACATCAGGACAGTGCGCGTTCTACGGGCAACGAAAATGCAAAAACCCAGCCTTTATGCAAGAGCATAATTCATGCATTGTATTTATATGCAGTTTGTTAACTTTTTGCATTGCAGACTTTAACCTTGAAAAACACTATTACTGTGCAATTGCAAGGTATTGCTGCAGACTTATTGAGTGTGTTAGGGTGTGGTCTCTTTCTAGGACCTTCTAGAAGTTTTCTCTGCACCATGACTGGGTGTGGTCTGTGGGCTGTGCCAGACTCAATATAAGGGAGCCAGCCCAGCTCCACGTGCTCACTATTCAGAGGTCCCCGTGCAGAGCAGCAGCAATTTCCTGAGCTCCTGTTCCAGGGCCTGCCTTGAAGTTCCAGGCCTGCACAGCATTATCTTGGTTATCCTAGAGCAGGGTGGTAAGAGGGTGGTCGGGCTGGGCCCCCGACCCCGCTATAAAAAGACTCTTGAATTTTTGGGCCTATTCTTGAAACTTTCAGAATACGCGAAGCATTGCTCTGATGTTAATCTTGGTGTTCGGATCGGCAAAGGTTTGCATGATCGTTTCATGGCATTTGCATGCTCTTGTTAGAATTGGCTGTGTGCGCGATTCATTTCCTGCATGACAAACTTGGTGTTCAGATCGGCAAAGGCTTGGACTATCATTTCATGGCATTTACATATTCCTGTTGGTATTGACAGTGAGCGCAATTAATTTCCCACATGTTAGACTTGGTGTTCAGATCGGCAAAGACTTGCGTGATCATTTCAAGACATTTACATATTCCTGTTGGAATCGACAGAGTGCACGATTCATTTGCCTCATGTAAAACTTGGTTCCAAGATCGGTAAAAGTATGTGCAATCATTTCATGGCCATACAAAAAACTTTGAAGTGTACTGTTATTTAATGTGCACATATTTATTTTGTGAAGATGACAAATCCTAAATATGACGTTCTTTGTGCATATTAGGTTCCCAGTACAATGCCAATTGTTTTCCAGGGATGGTTTTCAGACATCCTTTTGTCCTCATGTTTTGAAGCAGTATTCTAGAAGGTTCTTGTATTTCTAGACATTATGTGACATGTTATGAAAAGCTTTTATGAAACATTGCATTAATTATCCTTGATTTATTCCAGGTATCCAGAGTTCTTGAGGTCTAGTTAAAGTCACTCCTTAGAGTATCCATGCTAACAGTAAGACAATACTAAGAACCATAATCTAGTGAAAGTCAATGTGATTTTATTCTGATGATGTGTTGTTTAACCTTTTGCTTCCTACAGGTCCCCTTCCCAGCTGTTCCCTACCTAATCCCCTTTTCCCCACTTGGACTCTCTTAGACTCTGTGACATTCTAATCAGAGTATTGGAGCTGTCTTGTGGTGGACATGTTGAGAACGTGCGCCGACCCCGAGGATCTGGTGACTCTGACATAATAGTGAGCCCACAAATTATTATCCTCCTGGTTTGCGTGTGTTCTTAGCATGGCTACCCTGGACGAGCTAGTCAAGGTTATCACCCAGCTCCAAGCAGAGGTAGTGTCATCAAAAGATATAGCAGCCAGTTTAGCTGAACGAGTGAGTCAGTTGCAGGAAAGGGTAGAAAAGAAGGAACAAAGGGCCAGATGTATGAAACTTTTTTGCACTCGCAAATGGTGCGAATCGCAAATTTCAGCAGTTTGCAAGTGCAAAAACGTGGTCTGCGATGCATGAAAGGCATTCGCAGACCAAAAATGAGAAATCCCAAAAATTGCCATTTTTTGCATTGCGACCTGGTTTTGCGAGTTGCATTTTGCGATTCGGTATTTCCAGTAGGAAATTGCGAGTCGCAAATTGCGAGTCGCAAAATCCAAGTCGCAAAGAGATGCATCAAAAAATCGAAAACTGCGATTTTTCGCAGAATGGCATTTTGCACATGCAAAATACCACTAAGTGAAACCAGGTGGTAACCAGGCGCAACCTATATAAAGAGGCCCAGAATGCCTCAGACTCTTTTCCACAATGGCTGCACTCTACGTCATGGCGAGGAGGATGAGGATCTTGGCAGGTTTGAGGAGAGGGAGGAGGAGGCAGGAGCGCATTTTCAGAGTGCACTTTACACTTTTTAACCTGACAGAGGAGGAAATATATGAGAGGTATAGGTTGAACTCAGCCATGATACTTGATCTGATAGCTGAGCTACAACCCATACTGCAGCGGAGAACACTAAGAACTCACAGCATACCCACCCATGTGCAGGTACTATGCTTCCTCCACCTACTCGCCTCAGGCAGCTATCAAGAGGTCATAGCAGCAGCTGGGGGGTATCACAGAGTACCCTCTCTAGATTTTTCAATGCATTTATCAACGCCATGCTGAGCAGAATACACCAGTACATCAGATTCCCCCACACCCCACAGGAAATATAGCAGACAAAAATTGAATTTTACCAGATAGCACAGTTCCCACACGTCCTAGGTGCCATAGATGGGACACATGTGGCAATCTGTCCACCATCAGCCACAGAGTATGTGTACTGCAACCGGAAATACCAACATTCAATGAATATAAAGGTGATATGCAGTGCTTCCTACACCATAACTGATCTCGTGGCCAGGTACCCAGGGAGCACACATGATTCGTACATCTTTCGCCATAGCGGCATACACACAAGACTGCTAGTTGGGGAGTTTGGAGAAGGATATCTACTAGGTATTGTCCCTCTATACAATGACGCATTGATGGCGTGCTGATGTCAGATGGCTCAGTTACTCATCATGCCCTCTGTCCCTTCCAGGAGACAGTGCCTACGCAGTGTGCACCTACATGATGACGCCCTACCTCAATCCTGCTACACCTGCTGAATGGAGATACAATGCAGCACACAGGGCGACCCGCAACGTGGTGGAGCGCACATTTGGACTGCTGAAGAGTCACTGCCGGTGCGTCCACAAAAGTGGAGGGGCACTACAGTACAGTCCAGAGACCACATGTGGCTACTTGTGCAATCTTGCACAATATAGCTACCACCAGGGGCATACCTGTAGAAATATGTGAATCTGAATCTGATGAGGATGATGATCCCATACCACCCCTATAGCCAGCAGACAGGCGCAGCACAGCAAAGGGAAGGCAAAGGCGTGCTGACATCACCCACAACCATTTCAGATGTAAGTACGAATGACACGAATGCACTGACAACTGTACCTGTAGTGAAATAAATGTATTACCTTAATGTCAGGTAATGTTCGTTCGACGAATTGCAAAAAAAATGAAGTGACAAACTAGAGACAGTGAAGGTCCTGAGTAATGCACTATTACGTCATAGTGAAAACATTACCCCTCTGGCAGCTAAGTTATTTTTTGCGGCCACGCACACCACTCGGGTGCCCAGTTACCTCACTGGCACCTCTATTGTCCACCTCAGTGGCAGTGCTGTGCCTGGCACTGCGCCGTCTTGTGTCCAATGCTGGTACAGCTACACTGCTGAGGCTGGAACTGTCCTCTGTGTCCCCCTAGGGCTAGGTGTGGCTGACCTCTGTCTCATTATGTTATCGATCACATTAGTGATCTGTATCAGTCCGTTCGCAACATCCCTGCTTCTGTGTGCTGTCTCCACTTGTGCAGCCACTGCACGACGTGCAATCAGTGATGTTACATTTGCCACCCTGTTCACAGAGTGACAGAAGCCCCCAAACATGTTCATAAATCTGCGCTCCTGTCTGTGGTGGCTCAGCCTCTCATGGCGCAGCTCCTGGCATAGTTCACGCACAGCACAAGTGAGCTCTCTGGTGTCCTGTGATGCCTGCACCTGTCCCTCATGCAGCAGTTCTATATTAGAATTGAGGCACTCAAGCTGCCGATGCAGGCCCCCCATGTTGCTGTTATGTTGCTGCATGCTTTTCTGTAAACCAAGGATCCTCTTGTTTTGTGCGTGCTGCTTCTGCAACATAGCAGCTTCCAGCCCACCAAAGAAGGAGGGACCCTCACCTGCCTCATGCTGCTGTGCACCAGAATTTGTTGCCATCCTGCTGGGTGCTGTGGTCTGCTGACAACTGGCCTCCTGCCTCTGGCTGCGCCTGTCTGTTGGTGATGGTGTAATTGGCCCTTCCTGCTGCTCATCTGAGTCTTGGCTGAGCTGTGGCAGTGCCCTGGGCCTGCGTTGGACAGGCGCAATGGTGAGAGACCCACTTGTGTTGGAATCAGAGGCTGGATGGGTGTCAGTCTCGCCTACGCTTGCGGATGCTGTGGCTGCTGGGCCTGGCCCACCTGCAACGACATTATGTAGCATGTCAGTTATGTTTGTTACAATTACTGTCACACAATGCTAATAAAGGTACAGGTACTTCTCTTCACTGTGTTGTGGGTGTTGTGTTCCTCTGGGTGTCGCTCTACTTAATTACATTGTATGGGCTACTTTCAGCTGTGGGTTGTGGACTGCCAGTCCCATAATGCATTGTTGTGCTGCTTTTAAGATGTGGACTGGACTACTTCTCACAATGTTTAACATTACTTGCTAATTCCTAAGGGGCTTTTGTGCATACACATATGGCGTTACAATTCAATATTGCACTTACCTTGGCTGGTACTTGGTGTGCCATAGGTGTCGATCTCTGTGACCCCAGTCACAGCTTGAGGGAGGAGTGTCGACTCCACTAGGTCTTCTAATGGGGTGGATGGTGCCTCTGTGGGTGGACCGCCTCCTGTGCCCCTGGCCTCCTGCAGTCTTCTTGCCACCCTCTCCTTCGCACAGGACTGCAGGTCATACCACCTCTTCTTTATCTCGTCTACCAAGCGCTGTGCCACTCCAATTGCGCAGATTTTGGATTGAATATCTGCCCAGAGTCTTCTTTTCTCACTCTCCGGGACCTGGAGTGAGCTTTTGCCAAAAAGGCGGTCATGGCTCCTGACCACCTCCTCTGTCAGCACCTCAAGCTCTTGATCGCTAAATTTGAGCTTCCTCTTTCTCTCTCCCTTCTCCTTTCCTTGGGCTGAGGTGTCCATCCTTGCTCAGGTGTGCTGCCTCCTTCAGAGTGTTGCTCTGTGTGGCTGGGCTGCTCTCTCTCTGGATGCTGGTTTGGGTGTGGCACCTGAAACTGTCTGGGATGACTCACTTCCTGCTTGTGATGTCATCAGGCTCCTCCAGGCGTGCTTTCTCGAAATTTCTCGCAATTTGTGATTTTTTACCAATTCGGTAAAAAATTGCAAATTGCGAAAATGCTAATGGCGATTCGGTAAAAGGGCCTCGCAAACCACAAATAGCGATTTTTAAGAAATCGCTAATTCCGAATTGCTAATTTTTTACATGGCCAATTGCGACTCGGAAATAGCGATTTCTTAAAAATCGCTATTTGCGATTCGCAAGGCCATTTTTTCATACATATGGCCCAAAGTCTGTTGGGTATGTCTTGGCCTGATCCTTCTTCTCAAGCTTCTGGAGGTAATCCTCCTACGAACATTTCCCTCAACGTCCCTTCAGCTATTCCTCTAGCTCCTCCAGAACGTTTTTCAGGTGAACCCCTGAAAGCACAATCCTTCCTGGTTCAGGTGGAATTAAATTTTACATGTCGTCCAAACACTTTCACTGATGCCCAGTCCAGAGTGGCTTTATTGTTATCTTATCTGTCTGGGGACGCAGCCACCTGGGCAATCCCTCTTGTACATAAAGACAGTCCCCTGCTTTACAATTGGAGAAATTTTGTTCGTGAGTTTGAACGAGTGTTTGATCGAAGAACTGTGACATTTTAAGCAGATCGGGAACTATTAGACTTGCGACAAGGTAACCAGGATCTAGTGTCTTACTTAGCTAACTTTAATCGGCTGGTAGCCGAGACATCCTGGCTAGAAGAAAAGCAAGCAGCTCTGTTTTACAAAGGATTGAAGGACGAGCTAAAGGACATTCTTGCCCAGATAGACCCGCAACCTACTGATTGTCGAGATCTGAGAAACCTAATTTTGAGACTGGATCATCGTCTAGTCGAACGAAGGGGAACTCATAAAAAGACTGAAAAATATTCCTGGCGTGTTCACGATCATAGAGCATCAAGAACCCAGAAAGAGAGAACTCCAGAACCTATGGAAATTGGAACAATCAGGAGACCTTTGACCAAAGACGAAAAGGACCTACTAGAAAGAATGGGCAATGTCTTTATTGTGGACGCAAGGGTCATTTTGCCAAAGATTGTCCAATCAAACCAAAGAGCAAAAGAGGTCCTATACAGAAACTGGCAGCCAATGCACAAGTCGAGTTGGCAAACTAAATCACCCAAGATGTAAAGAAGGTTTGCTCCTGGGTGTCACCGTGGACCCTTCACAGTCGAGACATCTCAAGTTGGGCATAAAAGTTCAAGTAAAGAAAAAGATCTATTTCAGGAAGGCTCTTGTAGACTCTGGGGCTCCCGGAAATTTAGTTGATGCCAATTGGTTCGCACGAGGGGATCCCATGCACCGAGGAGAGGACTCCAGAGATAATACAAGCAGTAGATGGAAAGATATTCCAGTAACTCTACAGACGGTTAGTGATCTGTGATGGGGGAAATCAAAGAACCAAACACGAAGAGAAGCTCATCTTTGACGTGATCCATGCTCCCCAGGATGGAATTATCCTTGGCTTACCATGGTTAACCCATCACAATCCTGAGATTAACTAGGGAGAATGGAAAGTTGTGTTCTCTTCCACTCTCTGTAAAAAGGAATGCCCCCAGACGTCTCAAGTTGTCAAAAGTTGCAAGTCTTACATAGCCACAGCAGTGGAGAAAGAAAGAAAGTTGCCTAGGGAGTATTTGTCCTATGAAGACGTATTCGATGAAAAAGAAGCTGAAACCTTGCCCCCTCATAGACCTTATGACCGTCAAATCGATCTAACTCTAGGTGTTATACTCCCTAGCTGTCGTGTATACGCCTTGTCAGAACATGAACATCAACACTTACGAAAGTGCCTAGATCCATTCTTAGTGAATGGTTTCATCCGCCCTTCCAACTCTCCTGCAGTCTCTCCTTTGTTTTTTGTCCCTAAAGCTAATGGGGATCTTCGAATCTGTATTGACTATAGGGGTTTGAACAAAGTCACAATCAAAAATAAATACCCCTTGCCCCTGATTCCTGTCTTGTTGGATCAAGTGAAAAAAAGCAAAGATTTACACTAAGCTCGATCTACGAGGTGCTTACCATTTAGTCAGGATGAGAGAGGGCGACAAATGGAAAACCGTGTTCAAGACAAGATATGGTCTTTTTGAGTACATCATCATGCCTTTTGGCCTGGGCAATGCTCTAGCAGCATTCCAATTTTTCCTGAATGACGTTCTTAGGGAGTATCTCAACATATTTGCAATAGTCTATATCGATGACATTTTGATTTACTCTGACAATGAAACTGAACATGTACAACATGTCAAGAAAATTCTCACAGTGCTCCGAAAGCATCATTTATATTGTAAATTAACCAAGTGTGAGTTCCATTTTACCACTGTCGAATTTTTAGGGGTTATCCTTACCCTCAAGGTTTGGTTATGGCAGAAAAGAAAGTACAAGCTGTATCTGATTGGCCCACTCCAAAGACTGTTTGAGATGTACAATGTTTCCTGGGGTTTGCAAACTTTTATCGCAGGTTTATAAATCATTTCTCTCAAACAGTGGAGCCAATCATCAAGTTATTAAGAAAGAAATAAACATTTGTATGGTCTCCAGAAACCGACCAAGCCTTTTCAACTTTGAAAGAAGCTTTTTCCACTGCCCCAGTCTTGACTCATCCTGATGTGGATCGTCCATTCATAGTTGAAGCAGATGCCTCTGATGTGGCTATTGGTGCAGTCTTGTCACAGCGAAGTAAAGACACTGGTCAACTCCATCCTGTAGCCTACATGTCTTGAAAGCTGAACGAAGCCGAACAGAACTATGTCATTGCTGAAAACGAGCTTCTGGAGATCCGTGACGCCTTTAAAGAGTGGAGACGTCATTTGTTGGGTGACAAGTACACTATCACAGTATATACTGATCATCGCAATCTCCAGTTCATGAGTTCAGCTAGACTTTTGACTCCTCGGCAATTACACTGGATGCTGTTTTTTGCCGAATTCAATTTTGTGGTAACTTTTCATCCTGGTAAAGACAATCACAAAGCAGACGCATTGTCCCGCCAAGAGTCTACCACATTGCCTACAACCCAGCTTTCCAGAGCTGTCATTGCTCCAGACAAAGTCCTATGCATAATAAAAACTGAAGACTTCTTTGAAGACATACGTAATTCTTTCACCATTGAGAAATGGCAGGCATGGGCTCGAGCAGATCCCAAAAGATCCATTAAACAAGGACTACCTTTCCATGATGCTCGTTTGTTCGTGCCCACCACCAAGCTTCGCAAGTTAGCATTTCATTGGTTGCATGTTATACCTACGGCAGGTCATCCAGGTACTCCAAAAACTCTTGAATTAATCCAGCGTTACTTTTGGTGGCCTACTCTGACAAAAGATGTCAAAACAATGGTAAATCACTGCGAAGTCTGTGCTCGCATCAAGACAAGTCATTCAAAACCAAAAGGTTTGTTGCATCCGCCCCCAACTCCACGCCGACCTTGGGAACACATCTCTTTAGACTTCATTACATGACTACCAGTGGTTCAACAGCACTCAGTAATCCTTGTGGTAGTAGATAGTCTCACGAAATACGGACATTTCATTGCCTGTAAGAAATTGCCCACCTCCAGTGAACTGGCAAACATCCTACTGAATGGAGTGGTCCGTTATCACGGGCTGTCGAAAATGATTCTCTCCGATCGAGGATCGCAATTTGCCTCTAACTTCTGGAAAACGTGGTGCAAAACGCTTCAAGTCACATCCACACTATCTACTAGCCATCATCCTCAAACAGAAGGTCAAGATGAGAGACTGAATCAGACATTGAAGCAATATCTGCGTGCTTACGCTGAGAAAGCACTTCATTGCTGGACATCAATGCTCTGGTTGGCTGAGTAAGCCTACAATAAGTCGTTTCACACCTCCACTGGTGTCACTCCCTTTTTTGGCCTGTTTGGCTATCATCTTGACACCCTGCCCATCATGATTCCTCAAGAAAGTTCTCTTACACAAGCTGTGTCAGAAACAATTCAACACCTCCACCAAATGCAGAAACTGATTCAACAGCATTTAGAAAAAGCTAAACAAAAATACAAAAAGCACTACTACAAGAAACATTGTGAAGGACCTCAGTATCAACCAAGGGATAAAGTATGGCTTTCTACAAGACATATAGGGGGTCATTACAACATTGGCGGTAAAAGGTGTTTACCGCCGTGCAGAAGACCGCCAACACACCGCTGCAGCAGCGGAATTCCGCCACAGCTATTATGACCCACATCTCAAAATCCGCCAAAATTCAGACACCCACACAAGTCCGCCACACCAAAGGTCAGTGATAAACTGGTGAAAACAAAACCTCCACCGTCACGCCAACAGAAACACACCCATGCTATTACGACCCACGAATCCACGCGGCGGTCTTTCAACCGCGGTATTCCATTGGCGGTACACACCGCCGCGCTCAAAATACACACACATCTCCAAAACACTGCAACATTGGACAATTCCAAATACACACACCTGATACACATACACACACCACTCCCCCACAATCAATACTATATAAAACACACACCCACATCACCCACAAACCCTTACAACAAAAAATTATAGACGAAGGCGAGAGAGAGAGCACAGCATCGACAACCCCGCCACACAGAGGCACACAACACCATCACCCACACAACATCCACGCACAAAACAGCACACACCACTACACATCACTACACTCATCACCACATACACCACCCCACACATCACCTACACCACCCCATGGCACGCCAAAGACACCCCAGGTTTTTGGAGGAGGAGATCAGGGTCATGGTGGAGGAAATCGTATGGGTAGAGCCACAGCTATTTGGATCACAGGTGCAGCACACCTCCATTGCAAGGAAGATGGAGCTATGGCGAAGAATAGTCAACAGGGTCAACGCAGTGGGACAGCACCCAAGAAATCGGGACGACATCAGGAAGAGGTGGAACGACCTACGGGGGAAGGTGCGTTCCGTGGTCTCCAGGTACAACATCACGGTTCAGCGGACTGGCGGCGGACCCCCACCTCCTCCCCCACAACTAACAACATGGGAGGAGCAGGTCTTGACCATCATGCATCCAGAGGGCCTCGGAGGAGTCGGTGGAGGAATGGACACTGGTAAGTCAAATCTTAACTATCATATCCCCCACCCCACCCTACCTGCATGCAATCACACACCCCCACCATCACCCCCTCCCCTATCACTCCAACTCCTCACTAATGTACTAATACCACAAACCAAGACCTGCATGACACAACAAAGCATGGTCACCCCTCACTAAAGCATGCCCACTGCACATACCCAGAACACCCCCTAACCATCATCACACAAGCCCCCACACAGGAATGCTAGCACTGGGGTACACGCTCACCCACCCATTGCACACCATGACACACACAGATGCAATAATCATGCTTTTACACCCCTGCAGGACCACTACCTAACATCACCAGACAGGAGGGTCCAGACATCTCTACCCCACCCACATAAGAGGCCCACAGTGATGACAGCAGCTCTGGCCAACTGGATCCAGATGACCAGCCTGGACCATTGTGGGCCTTGGGACAGTCGGTTCCCCTCGCACAGGCACAGCCCAACACTGACCTTCCACCCTCTGGAAACACCAGTACAGCACCCACCCAGCGGGCCCATACCTCCGTCCCCAGGACACGTCAATCAGCTGTGTGTCCACCACTACAGGGAACCCAGGATAACCCACCACCCCAACAACAACAGGGACCTGGAGGCAGTGGGCACACGGTCCAGGGGACGGAGGCCCAGGAACACAGGGGAACTGAGAGGGCTGCTGTGCGACAGGGGGCGGACAGGCCAAGGGAACCCACTCTCCACGAAACCCTCTCCTCCATCATGGGAGCATACCACCTCTCCCAGGAGACGATGGCTACGGTCCTGGCCAAGTTTCAGGAGACCCAGCGCCTGCAGGAGGAACAGTATTTGGGGTTTAGGGAGGAACTCAGAACCATCAGCTCCACCCTGGGCACCATCGTAGGGGTGCTGAAGGACATACAGAACACCATGAGGGACACCGTGGCACTCCAAGGGGCCCCTGACACTAGCATGGACGATGAACTGCCCACCACCTCCGCCGGCGCTAGTGGACAGGACGCCCCACCACAGGACCACCACACCAGCACCCCACCCCCTGCAGATGCAGAACCACCCCACAAGCGGTCCCTGAGATCCAGGAACAGGACAGAGCACGACGGCAAGACCCCTGCCAAGAAATGAGACCACCCTGATTTTCATCCCACTGTCCCACTTTGTAACCCTGTCCATATTGTCCCAGCTCCACTTCCTATGCCCATATGGGCAATGCACCTGTGAGACTAATAGACTGGACCCTGCCATGGACATTCCTCCACCATCACCCATCACCATTTTACCACCCCCTCCAATAATTAGCACTTCAATGAACACCCTTGAAGCACAAAACAATCTGGAGTCAGTCTGTGTTTTTGAAAATGTGTATTAGCTATGACAATGGCAAAATCCGTTTGAAAATGTAATGTCAACATACCTATGTCACACATCACAAGTCCATGAAGGATGCAAGCAGATGACACACGTTGGTAACCACACCTGTGAAACCGTAATGGAAATGTACAACTCAGTTACCAAATACTGCTTGAAATTGACAGACAGGATGAAGGTAGAAGTGTGAAAGTAAAGTAGCAGTCAAGAAAGTGTTCTCACTTGTGTGTCACTGGAAATATTGCTGTATGACTGAGTCCCTGTTGTCAATGTCTTCTTCCTCTGCTTCCTCCTCATCACTGTGCACAGGCTCCACAGCTGCCAAAACACCGTCATCTGGACCATCCTCCTGCAGAAAAGGCACCTGGCGTTGCAAAGCAAGATTGTGAAGCATAGAGCAGGCGATGATGATCTGGCACACCTTCCTTGGTGAGTAGAATAGGGAACCACCTGTCATATGGAGGCACCTGAACCTGGCCTTCAGGAGGCCGAAGGTGCGTTCGATCACCCTTCTAGTCCGCCTATGGGCCTCATTGTAGCGTTCCTCTGCCCTGGGATTCCTCACTGGGGTCAATAGCCATGACAGGTTGGGGTAACCAGAGTCCTCTAATAGCCACACCCAGTGCCTCTGGAGTTGACCCATCACATAAGGGATGCTGCTATTCCGCAGGATGTAGGCGTCATGCACTGAGCCAGGGAACATAGCATTCACCTGGGAGATGTACTGGTCTGCCAAACATACCATCTGTACATTCATCGAATGATAACTCTTCCGGTTCCTGTACACCTGTTCACTCCTGTGGGGGGGGGCAGAGCTACATGGGTCCCATCAATGGCATCTATTATGTTAGGGATATGTCCCAGGGCATAGAAGTCACCTTTAACAGTAGCCAAATCCTCCACGATGTAGCTCCTCATGTGTTTCAGCAGGGCAGACAACACTCTGGACAACACGTTGAAAAACACTTGCAAGGAAATGGAGCACTGATAGCACCTTCACTTGAGGGGGGATTCCTGTGGGATGGCGGATTGGTGACATAAGGTCTGGCTCCAACTGGGTACACAGTTCCTGGATTGTGGCACGGTCAAACCTGTAGGAGATGATTAAATGTCACTCCTCCATTGTCAACAGGGCCACCAGCGGTCGGTACCACGGAGGATTCCGCCATCTCCTCACATGTCCCAGCTGACGGTGCCTAGGAAGGACAACAGCAACCACAGAGTCAAGCAACTCAGAGGTATGTACACACAGCCACACAGATCACGAAACAGAATCCAAAAAGTTGTCTGTATGTGTGTTGAGTCCAGGCCTAGGTATGTGTGACGCAGTTGAAAATGAAACCATGTGGGCCCCTGAAATGGCGGCTGCCTGACCTCTAAAGTGGGACAATGGGATGTGAGGTAACTGCGCTGGCATTGTACACCGTCGCGGTAGGCGGTCGAAGACCGCGGCGCAATGCTGCATTGGTTAACATTGGACCCTATGGGTCCCAGGAGCCAATGAAGAAGTGCGCCGGCGGTGATGATACGCACCGCCGCGGACGTCACCGCCGTGGACGTGACCGCCATTTTCTATCTGTTCAATCACTCGATAACTGATCTTCGACAGGAGAGAGCCTATACTGTTAGTGCTGCTGTGACCTCGGTCTGGAAGAGACAATGGCACGTGCGTCTGGAGAAAGGGCCCCTGCCTTCACTGCACAGGAGTTGGAGAAGTTCGTGGACGGGGCCCTCCCCCAGTACACGCTACTCCACGGTCCTCCAGACCAACAGGTGAGTACATAGGGTGCAAGTTGTATGGGCTATGCCTGGGTGGAGAGGGCTGGTTGTAAGAAGGAAGGGGGCAGAGTTCTGCGAGCATGAAGGACTGTGAATGCATGTGCCACATGGCAAGGGTAGGGATGTGGGCCACTCACTTCGACGGTGCAGTTGGTAAGGACTTCTCTTCTTCCCCTGTACATGTCATGTAGGTCAGCGCCCACTAGAAGGAGGATATTTGGCGTGCCATCGCCAAGGACGTCCGGACCCTGGGGGTCCACCAGAGACGGAGCACCCAAAAGATGGGAGGACATTCGCCGCTGGAGCAAGAAGACGGCGGAGGCTCAGCTGGGGATGGCCTCCCAATGTGGGAGGGGTGCCCGTCGCACCATGACCTCCCTGATGTTCCGGATCCTGGCGGTGGCCTACCCTGAGTTGGATGGGCGCATGAGGGCATCACAGCAGACATAAGGGGGTGAGTACACTCTCATTCTGCTGACTTTGCGCTCAGTGGAGGGGTATGGGTGGAGGAGGAGGGCTGTGGGTTTTCCTAGGCCAGGGTGAGTTCCGTAGGCTAGGCCCCTCCATAATGCAGGCCATGTGGCACTCCACCCCACCTCTGTAGAGTCCCAAGTACAGGTATACATACCCCTGTGTCATCTATGTGTGTAGATGTTCACCATAGCCAAGTAGGCCATATCCCAGGAACTGCATCAGTAGAGCCCAACAGCGCGGCGTAGTGCAGGGGGCTGCTGTGTCTTTATTGTCCGCCAACGGTAGCGGTAAGCCATGCACTCAACCTGTCTCTCTTCTGTTCCCCCCCCCTTTGTGTGCTCTCCCTGTTCTTTTGTGCATCAGCATCATCAGGCGGAGGTACAGTGGCACCGGAGCACGAGGGGGCTGCATCCCACATGGCCATGGAGGGCCACACTACGGACTCAGAATACACCATTGGGACGGAGGGCGAGGGGAGCTTCACGCCAGTCACCGGATCAGCAAACAGCGACACGGACTCGTCCTCCGATGGGAGCTCCCTTGTGGTCACGGCAACATCTGTGCCCCCCACTTCTACAGGTACAGCCACCACCCCCCCTACCAGCACCGAACTCCCAGCAGCCCCTCAGCCTTCGCCCCGTGCCCGCTCACCCAGGAGGGTGGGGATCACCTTCGCCCCGGCACCTCAGCCCCTGCCCCTGTCACCTCTGCTGCCCTCAGTGAGGAGCCATTGACCTCCTCAGGTCACTCACTGTTGGGCAGTCTACCATTTTGAATGCCATCCAGGGTGTAGAAAGGGAGTTGCAACACACTAATGCATTCCTGGAGGGCATTCATTCTGGTCAGGCTGCCCATCATCGAACCCTGCAATCTCTGGCCTCAGCACTGATGGCAGCCATTGTCCCTGTGTCTAGCCTCCCCCCTCCAACATCCTCCACCCAGACCCAATCCCCTGTACCTCTGCCTATCCCAAGCACACCATCAGACCAGCCTGTACACAAGTCAACACACAAGGGAAGCTCAGGCAAACATAGGCACCACACATCCCACAGGCACTCACACAAGCATCACCCACATACAGACACAGCAACATCCACTGCCTCCACTGTGTCCCCCTCCTCGTCGTCTCCCTCCTCCCTCCCAATGTCGTCTACACTCTCACCTGCATGCACTACCACTACGCCCACTAGGACTCGCACCAGAACACCCACCACCACACCCCGCTCACCTGCACTCACCACCCCCACTACCATTTACATGTCCCCTGTGTCCTCTCCCAGTGTGTCTGTGACGCCCCCTCCCAAAGTACACAAATGCAGGCACACACACACCCAACATCCATCCACCTCACGACAGCCTCCAGAACATTCACCTGCACCCAAATCATCAAAAGTTACACCTCCTACAACCACCTCCTCTTCCTCCACTCCCAAACCCCCTCCAGCTACCCGTCCCAGTGTTCATCAGAAACTTTTCCTGAGCAACGTTGACCTCTTTCCCACCACCCCCCCTCCAATTCATAGGTCCCGTACTAGCACCTCAGCCAAAAAATCTCTGGTACCAGTGGTGCCTGTTAGAGGTATGTGGAGTGCACTGGGCACCAGGGCAGCCCGTGTGACACAGAGCCAAAGCACAGCCAGTCCCCCCCTGTGAAGCACCTGAAGTTGGACAGTGCCCGACGGGAGAGGGGGGAAGACTCCTGCTGGCAAAGCCGCTCACAAGGGTTCGGGGGGAGTGTCGAGTCAGCTGTGACTCCTCCCAAGGTGGGGAAGGGGCAGAAGAAAGCGCCAAAGTCTGGGAAGAGCAGCACGGCGGAGAAGGCCGCCATCATCCCCGCTGCCCAGGACGCCACCGCCAGCCCCATCGTCACTGGTAAGGAGACCACTGCCAGAGTCAGTGCCCAGGAGGGCAGCCCAATCATCACTGGTCATGAGACCACCGCCAGAGTCAGTGCCCAGGAGGGCAGCCCAATCGTCACTGGTCAGGAGACCACCGCCAGCATCAGTGCCCAGGAGGGCAGCCCAATCGTCACTGGTCAGGAGACCACCGCCAGCATCAGTGCCCAGGAGGGCCCCGGCAGCCACAGCCCCGCTGGGCAATGAGGGACCGCCATGGCAAACACCGCTGCACAGGTCAGAAACTGCTAAGTCAAGCACCGCTGAAAAGGGCAAGCACCGCTGAACAGAGCAACACCGCTGAACAGGGCAAAGACCGCCATGGCAAGCACCGCCGAACAGGACAGGGCAAAGACCGCCATGGCAAGCACCGCTGAACAGGGCAAAGACCGCCATGGCAAGCACCGCTGAACAGGGCAAAGACCGCCATGGCAAGCACCGCTGAACAGGGCAAAGACCGCCATGGCAAGCACCGCTGAACAGGGCAAGCACCGCTGAACAGGGCAAAGACCGCCATGGCAAGCACCGCTGAACAGGGCAAAGACCGCCATGGCAAGCACCGCTGAAGAGGCCAAGCAACGCAAAATAAAGCACCAGTAGCCCATGTGCGGCAGGGGCAGTGACGGAACTGGGACCGTCATGGGGAGAGTGATGCACTCTGGGCACCAGTCCCCCTCCAGAACCAGTGGAGAACAGCATCCACTACCTCAGTCCTTAACAGGATGAAGCACTCTGGGCACCAGTCCCGCTCAAGAACCAGTGGAGAACAGCATCCACTACCTCAGTCCTTAACAGGATGAAACACTCTGGGCACCAGTCCCCTTCCAGAACCAGTGGAGAACAGCATCCACTACCTCAGTCCTTGGCAGGATGAAGCACTCTGGGCACCAGTCCCCCTCCAGAACCAGTGGAGACCAGCACCCACTTGTGAGACTGTGGCTTTGCACTCCCCAGGATGGTACAGTGGGCAACCCACCCACTGCAAAGACTTGTGAGACTGTGGCTTTGCACTCCCCAGGATGGTACAGTGGGCAACCCACCCACTGCAAAGACTTGTGAGACTGTGGCTTTGCACTCCCCAGGATACATCAATGGGAATGGAGTCCCGTCGTGGATCTGGCGTGGTGCTGTCATCCGGCTGAGGTACCCCCCCCTTCTGTTCCCCTTGAGGTGCCTGTTGTATTTTGAACTGATGCCCCAGCAGTGTTCTCTCCGTTTCTGGACAGGTATCGTGTGTGGGCCTCGCCCATGCATTTTGGGCCCAGTGGTCCACGGACATTGAATGGTGCATACCTGCACTACTAATCGTGATGTATGATTTTTAGAATGTGAATATATAGCTGTATATATTAGGTTACTCTATTTAGATACATTACAATGGTTGTACTCATTTCCTTTTGTCTTTGCATTCTTGCGGGGGGGTTGGGGGTTGATACTGTGATGTTTGCAAATGCATTGGTGTGTGTGTTGTAGTGTGCGAGGGTGGGGGTGGGGGTGTTGCGTGTGTGTGCCCCTGACTTTTGCCTCCCCCTCCCCTATGTCGTAGGTGCAGTACTCCCCGTTGTTTTCGGCGCCAGCGTTGCTGATGATCGTAGAGGAGCAGGAAGACTAACGCAGGGAGTATTTGGAGTTCTGGCTCCATGGTGCCCTCGTTCCTCGTGGAGAGTGTTAAGGTGAGCGTTTTCCCATTGAAATGGCTGTTTCTGCTGTGTTTTTATCCACGGTGAATCCGCCCCGGAAAAGGTGGCGGATTGGCCTGTTGTAATACTGTGGGCGGTACTTTGTCTTCCGACTGTCTATTGGCGGTGACCGCCGCGCTGCTTGTCTGTACCGCCGTGGCGGTCGGAGTGTTAAAGTGGCTGTCTTTGTTGGCGGTTTCTGCCACGGTCATAATTCCCTTTTTTTTTTCGCCGGCCAGAAGGTACTCTCCAAACCAGCTCCAGTTCTAGTATAGGGGAAATGGAATACGAGGTTAAACAGGTGTTGGACTCTAAGCTTCGAGGACGTAACCTGTGGTATCTGATCTCTTGGCAAGGTTACGGGCCTGAAAGTAACTCATGGGTCTCTGCATCTGATGTCCATGATCCACGACTATTGAGACGCTTCCATCGTCTTAACCCAGGCAAACCAGGCCCTAGAGCGCGTCTGGGAGAGGGGAGTACTGTCAACATCAGGACAGTGCGCTCTCTATGGGCGACGAAAATGCAAAAACCCAGCCTTTATGCAAGAACGTAATTCATGCATTGTGTTTATATGCAGTTTGTTAACCTTTTGCATTGCAGACTTTAACCTTGAAAAACACTATTAATGATGTTTGCAATAACTGTTCAATTGTAAGGTATTGCTGCAGACCTATTGAGTGTGTTAGGGTGTGGTCCCTTTCTAGGACCTTCTAGAAGTTTTCTCAGCAGCATGACTGGGTGTGGTCTGTGGGCTGGGCCAGACTCTACATAAGGGAGCCAGCCCAGATCCATGTGCTCACTATTCAGAGGTCCCGGTGCAGAGCAGCAACAATTTCCTGAGCTCCTGTTCCGGAGGTCTACCTTGAAGTTCCAGGCCTGCACGGCATTATCTTGGTGATCCTAGAGCAGGGTGGTAAGACGGTGGTCGGGCTGGCCCCGACCCCGCTATAGAAAGACTCTTGAATTTTTGGGCCTATTCTTGAAACTTTCAGAGTACGCAAAGGATTGCTCTGATGTTAATCTTGGTGTTCGGATTGGCAAAGGTTTGTGCGATCATTTCATGGCATTTACATATTCCTGTTGGAATCGGCTGTGTGCGCGATTAATTTCCTACATGACAACCTTGCTGTTCGGATCGGCAAAGCTTTGCGTGATCATTTTATGGCATTTGCATATTCCTGTTGGAATCGACAGTGTGCACGATTCATTTTCTGCATGACAATCTTGGTGTTCGGATAGCGCGATTGTTTCATGGCATTTGCATACTCTTGTTAGAATCGGCTGTGTGCGCGATCCATTTCCTGCATGACAAACTTGGTGTTCAGATCGGCAAAGACCATCATTTAATGGCATTTACATATTCCTGTTGGAATTGACAGTGTCCGTGATTCATTTTCCACATGTTAGACGTAGTGTTCAGATCGGCAAAGGCTTGCGCGATCATTTCAAGACATTTACATATTCCTGTTGGAATCGGCAGAGTGCACGATTCATTTCCCTCATGTAAAACTTGATTACCAGATCGGTAACAGTGTGTGCAATCATTTCATGGCCATACAAAAAACTTTGAAGTGTAATGTTATTTAATGTGCACATATTTATTTTGCGAAGATGACATATCCTAAATGTGATGTTCTTTGTGCATATTAAGTTCCTAGTACAATGCCAATTGTTTTCCAGGGATGTTTTTCAGACAGCCTTTAGTCCTCATGTTAAAAAGGCAGTGTTTGTTCTGAAGCAGTATTCTAGAAGGTTCTTGTATTTCTAGACATTATGTGACATGTTATGAAAAGCTTTTATGAAACATTGCATTAATCATCCCTGATTTATTCCAGGTATCCAGAGTTCTTGAGGTCTAGCTAAAGTCACTCCTTAGAGTATTCATGGTAACGGTAAGACAATACTTAGAACCATAATCTAGTGAAAGTCAATGTGATTTTATTCTGATGTTCAGATGTTGTGTTGTTTAACCTTTTGCTTCCTACGGGTCTCCTTCCCAGCTGTTCCCTACCTAATCCCCTTTTCCCCACTTGGACTCTCTTAGACTCTGTGACATTCTAATCAGAGTATTGGAGCTGTCTTGTGGTCGACATGTTGGGAACGTGCGCAGACCCCGAGGATCGGGTGACTATGACACAATTGTCCCTTAGATAAATTCCATATTACCATGCACCGTGAAAAATAGTCCATACTACACTTTCCATTCTACCCAACAATGCCCGATGGGAGTGGAAGTCCACACTCCAGCAGTCCACCTAGAACAAACATTGCACCATTGTGTATAACAAAAACAGAGAGACACTACAAAGACAATTAGAGACACTATGCAAGGGAAACTGTTTACTAAAAATTGCAACAGAGAAATGACATAATTACTTTATGACTGACATGCTGTGCATTGATGTTGCAGATGTTCCTGCATTAGACGCAGCAGAAACAGTAATAGGCGGGAGTGAGGAAAGCGAGCCATGGTCTGAGACCAATATCATCATGTCAATTACGCCAGTATGACCCAGTGGAGCCACTCCCTGAGTTTACTCTGGACTCTGATGACTTGCAAGAAGACGTGAAGAAACCACCTTCTGATGGTAGAAACAATCACAGATGTCAGTTCCTTTTCCAGCACCAGTATACTCCCCACAGGAGACATAGAGCAGATGTCAGACAGAGCTCAGAGGAAGATGAGGGCCCATCTCTGTTTGTTGGAAGGTAGGCATCCATGTTAAAGGTGCAGCACCTCATATAAGCACATTAAATCAATACACAAGAAGTTGATGTCTCTCATTCACATGTGCCAGCTGCATGAACAGTGCAGGAAGGACAGAAAGCTGCAGCAGACAATCTAAGGTAGATGACAAATACAATTAAGGATCACTGCACTGTAATACAGCAGGACCATGTCACCCACCGTAGGTACCATAACTAATTGATGGGTAGGTTGGATGGGTTCAGCAGATCTGTAAATCGCCTCACTAATGCAACTGCTCTGCTGTCACAATGCGCTGTGAGTATGCAAGTGAAAATGGCACATTGCAGTGGGGACTTTGCACCGGGATTGGTGCAGGTTACCAATGATTGGAGACCATCCAGACAGCCCGGAGTGCTGCGAGCAGGGTGCTGGGGATAGTGAGGAGCTCTTAGGCCTTAGTATTGTCACAGTCCCTGTGATAGATCCTAGGTGTCACAGTTCTAGACACAGAACTGTCTCAGAACCCACAACAAGAGATGCAGCTGAGCCCACTGAGCGTTCTAGTGGAGTGCATGGATGCTAAAAGTAATGTGGACATGTGCTGGGCCTTGCATATTTTGTGACATTGTATTACTAATATGATGTTAATAGTATAACATTTGAATGAAGTACACATAGGTGGTCATTCTGACCTCGGCGGTAAAAGGCGCCTACCGCCGGTCAGAAATCCTCCATAATTCCGCCGCGGTCGCGGTAACCCGCCACGGTCATTCTGACCCGCAGCAGCCAAACCTCCGAAAATCCGACAGCCACAACAGACCGCCAGACCAGCGGTCGGCGGAAAAGTGGAGGTGACCAAACCTCCACCGTCACGCCAACAGAAATACGCCCATGCCATTACGACCCACGAATCCACGCGGCGGTCTTTCAAACGCGGTTTTCCATTGGCGGTACACACCGCCGCGGTCAGAATACACACAAACGAACAAAACTCAGCCACATTGGACGATTTGAATTCCACACACCTGATACACATACACACACCACTCCCACACACACAATACAATATAAAACACACACCCACATCACCCACAAACCCCTACGACCAAAAATTCAGAAAGAAGCACTGAGAGACACATCAGCGATCACAGAATACCATCACACAGAGGCACACTACACCATCACCCACACAATATCCACACACAAAACAACACACACCACCACACTCAACACACTTAACTACACATACTCCACCCCACACATCATACACACCACTCCATGGCACCCCAAAGACACCCCCGCTTCTCAGACGAAGAACTCAGGGTCATGGTGGAGGAAATCGTTCGGGTAGAGCCCCAGCTCTTCGGCACACAGGTCCAATACACCAGCATTGCCCGGAGGACGGAGCTATGGCAGAGGATTGTCGACAGGGTCAACGCTGTGGGACAGCACCCCAGAAATCGGGAAGACATCAGGAAGCGATGGAACGACCTACGGGGGAAGGTGCGTTCCATGGTATCCAGGCACAACATCGCCGTGCAGAAGACTGGCGGAGGACCCCCACCTCAACCCCCACAATTTACAACATGGGAGGAGGAAGTGTTGAACATCCTGCATCCTCACGGCCTCGCAGGAGTCGCCGGAGGAATGGATTCTGGTAAGTTGAAGCTTCAATACTGCTTCCCCCCCACCTGCATGCCAAATCATACCCCAACCCTCACCCCCATCCTCGAACCCCACCCTCACCCCCACCCCCATCCTCACCCCCACCCTCACCCCCACCACCATCCTCACCCCCACCCCCAGCACACCTATTCCCTGCCAATGTCTCACCATCACAACCCACACATCCCAAAACCTAGGCCTGCATGCGTCCACTAAGCATGGACACCCATCACCAAAGCATGCCCAATGCATATACACATCCCCCCCACAAGCCACCCTCACCAAAGCACCCACACACGAATGCCAGCACTTGGGGGCACGGGAACCCACAGATACACCCATATGCCACACATTGAAACTATAACCATACCTCTATACCCCTGCAGGACCCGACCGTCAACACACCGCCACGGAGGGCCCAGAATTCTCCACACCCCCCACCCAAGAGGCCGTCAGCGATGACAGCAGCTCTGTCGACCTGGACACTGATGACCAGCCCGGACCATCGGGGACCTCTGGACAGTCGGTTCCCCTCACACAGGCACAGGCCACTACAGACCCAAACCCCTCTGGGAACACCAGCACAGCTCCCACCCAGCGGGCCCATGCCTCTGTCTCCAGGGCGCGTCAATCTGCGGTGTGTCTACCACTACAGGGCACCCAGGATAACCCACCACCCCAACAACAACAGGGACCTGGGGGCAGTGGTAGTGGGCACACCGGCCAGGGGACAGAGGCCCAGGGAAACAGGGCAACTCGGAGGGCAGCTGTGCGACAGGGGGGGGACGGGCCCAGGGAACCCACTCTCCACGAGGCCCTCACCACCATCATGGGAGCATACAACCGCTCCCAGGAGACGATGGCGACGGTACTGGCCCGGTTCCAGGAGATCCAGGTACTGCAGGAGGAACACTATCGGGGGTACAGGGAGGACATCAGAGCCCTCACCTCCACCCTGGTTACCATGGTAGGGCTGCTGCAGGACCTCATCAACACCAGGACGGACACTCAACAACAACAAAGGGCCCCTGTCACTAGCCTGGACCAAGAACAGCCAACCACCTCCGCCGGCGCTAGTGGACAGGAGGCCCCCGCACAACAGCAGCCCACCAGACCCCCACCTCCTGCAGGAGAAGAACCACCCCGCAAAAGGGCCCTGAGATCTCGCAAGAAGACAGAGTAGGATGTCAAGACCCCCGCCAGCAAAGGATACCACCTGATGTCATCCCACTGTCCCACATTGTCACCCTGTCCATCCTTGAACTGCCCATGCTCCATCTCTCCACACGCCTATGGACAATGCACCTGTGTGACTGTTACTCTGGACTCTGCCATGGACATTCCTTCACCATAGCCCCCACCCACTTGAAACCACCCATCCCATTTTGAGCACTGAAATAAACACCTATTTTGCACAAAACTATCTGGAGTCTGGCTGTGATTTCAAAATAATGTAATTGACATGACAGTGCAAATATGTCCTTGTACATAGCGAAGTCAACAAACAGCTGCCACAAAGCTGTAGTCCATGGGGAAACGAAGCACAGGACTCGTAGTGGGGACCCCAGATCTGAAATAGGGAGGGAAAAGCCACAACTCAGTCATCATACACTGGGGCAAATAGACAGGCAGCAGAGATGCAGGAGAGTAGTTCACATTTACTAAATTATGTTTGAATTGTTACCTGTGTCCTATTAGAAGTACTGTTCAATGATTCTGTCCCTGTTGTCTGTTTCAGCCCCGTCGTCTTCCTCCTCGTCACTCTCCACAGGTTCCACAGCTGCCACAACACCACCGTCTCGACCATCCTCCTGCAGGAAAGGCACCTGGCGGCGCAAAGCCAGGTTGTGAAGCATGCAGCAGGCCACGATGATGTGACACACCTTCTTAGGTGAGTACATTAGGGATCCACCTGTCATATGCAGGCACAGAAACCTGGCCTTTAGGAGGCCGAAGGTGCGTTCGATCACCCTCCTAGTACGCCCATGGGCCTCATTGTACCGTTTCTCTGCCCTGGTCCGGGGATTCCTTACTGGGGTCAGTAGCCACGACAGGTTGGGGTACCCAGAGTCCCCCAATAGCCATACACGGTGTCTCTCTAGCTGTTCCATCACGTAAGGGATGCTGCTATTCCTTAGGATGTAGGCGTCATGCACTGACCCTGGGAATTTGGCATTTACATGCGAGATGTACTGGTCAGCCAAACACACCACCTGGATGTTCATGGAATGGTAACTTTTTCTGTTCCTGTACACCTGCTCCCTGTCTCTTGGGGGAACCAAAGCCACATGGGTCCCATCAATGGCACCAATGACGTTGGGAATATGTCCAAGGGCGTAGAAATCACCCTTCACTGTAGCCAATTCGCCCACCTCAGGGAAAATGATGTAGCTCCTCACGTATTTCATCAGGGCAGACAACACTCTGGATAACACCTTCGAAAACATGGGCTGAGACATCCCAGAAGCAATTCCCACTGTTGTCTGAAATGACCCACTTGCCAAGAAATGGAGTACTGACAGGACCTGCACCAGAGGGGGAATCCCTGTGGGTTGGCGGATGGGGGACATCAGGTCGGGCTCCAGCTGGGCACACAGTTCTTGTATAGTGGCACGGTCAAGCCGGTAGGTCAGGATAATGTGGCGTGCTTCCATTGTCGACAGGTCCACCAGCGGCCTGTACACGGGAGGATTCATCCGTCTCCTCGCCAAACCCAGCGGACAGTGCCTAGGAAGGACAACATGGAGCACACAGTCAAGCAACCCACAGGTACGTACTCACAGCTTGCACAGTAAACGATTCTCTATGCAGTGAATGGCGTGTCTGAGTGGCTATGCAAGGCCTAGGCCTGTGTGACGCAGTTGAAATTGAGCCATGTGGACCCTCGAAATGGCGGCTGCCTGACCTGTGAAGTGTGACAATGGGATGTGAGGTCAATGCGCTGGCGTGGCATACCGCGGCGGTCGGCGGTCGAAGACCGCGGCGCGAAGCCGCATTGGTTAACATTGAAGCCTATGGGTTTCAGGAGCCAATGGCGAAGGGCGCCGGCGGTGGCGGTACGCACCGCCGCGGTACGCACCACCGCGGACGTGACCGCCATTTTCTATCTACTTATTCACTTGCGACTTGAACTTTCACAGGAGAGGACCTATACTGCAAGTGTTGCTGTGACCTCGGTCTGGAAGGGACAATGGCTGCTGCGCCTGGGGAAAGGGCCCCTGCCTTCACTGGAGAAGAGTTGGAGAAACTTGTGGATGGGGTCCTCCCCCAGTATGCGCTACTCTACGGTCCTCCAGACCAACAAGTGAGTTTAATTCAATATGGATTTGGGGCCACTGGCTGGCTTGGGGGCCTGGCGGGGGGCCTGGCGGGGATGGGGGGCATGTTGGGCCTGGCGGGGGGCCTGGCGGGGATGGGGGGCATGTTGGGCCTGGCGGGGGGCCTGGCGGGGGGCCTGGCGGGGATGGGGGGCGTTGGGCCACTGGCAACGAAAATGCAGACAAACTTGAACGTGGTATTTCTCCCTCCCTGTACGTGTCACATAGGTCCGCGCCCATGAGAAGATCAGGATTTGGCGTGCCATCGCCAAGGAAGTCCGGACCCTGGGGGTCCACCATCGACGGGGCACCCACTGCCGCAAGAGGTGGGAGGACATCCGCCGCGGGACCAAGAAGACCGCCGAGTCTCTGCTGGGGATGGCCTCCCAACGTAGGCGGGGTGCCTGCCGTCAACTGACCCCCCTGATGTTCCGGATCCTGGCGGTGGCCTACCCTGATTTGGATGGGCGCGTGAGGGCAGCACAGCAGACACAAGGGGGTGAGTACAAGCATTATCTACTCTGTTGTCGCGCAGTGGAGGTGTCTGGGTGGGGGAGGAGGGCTGGGGGTCCCCCTAGGCCAGGGCGATATCTGTAGGCTGGGCACCCCCGTAAGCCCCTGTGTCCCCAGCCACCACCCTCAGTAGTGTGTCAGTACAGCCATCCCTGGGCCGTGTCATCCATGGGTGCAGTTGTCAACTCTAGGCGTGTAGGGCATGTTCCACGGAATGCGTAGCGGACCCCAAGTGCGCAACTTAGTGCAGGGGGCATCTGTGTCTGTCATGTCCGCTAACTGTACCGGTGATCCATGTACTCAAAATCTCTTTATTTCTCTCTCCCCCCCCTTTTTGTTTCTCTTTCTGTGCTTGTGTGCATCAGCATCATCAGGCGGAGGAGAAGTGGCATCGGGGCAGGAGGGAGCTGCATCTCACATGGCCCAGGAGGGCCATGCCACAGAGTCTGACTGGACCAGTGAGACGGAGGGCGAGGGGAGCTCCACAACGGGGACGACTGGACCCTGCAGCGACACGGACACGTCCTCAGAAGGGAGCTCCCTTGCGGGGGTGGCACCATCCGTGCCCCCCGCCATTACAGGTACAGCCGCCACCCAGCGCACCATCTCCGCCCTCCCAGCAGCCCCTCAGCGTTCGCCCCGTGCCCGCTCTGCCAGGAAGCCGGGCATCTCCTTCGCCCCAGGCACCTCAGGCCCTGCCCCTGTTACCCCCGCTGCCCTCAGTGAGGAGGTCATTGACCTCCTCCGAACGCTCATTGTTGGGCAGACTACCCTTTTGAATGCCATCCAGGGGGTGGAGAGGGAGGTTAATCGCAGCAATGCGTACCTGGAGGGCATTCATTCGGGTCAGGCTGCCCATCAGCGATCGTTCCAGGCTCTGGCCTCAGCACTGACGGCAGCCATTGTCCCTGTCTCCTGCCTCCCTCTACTAACTCCCTCCTCCCAGTCTCCTGTTCCTCTGCCTGTCCCACCCACACCATCAGACCAGCCTGCACACACCTCAACACCCAAGAGCAGCTCATCCAAACATAAGCACCACAGATCACGCAGACATTCACACAAGCAACATTCCTATGCAGACATGCCAACAGTCACTACCACCTCTGTGACCCCCACCTCCTCGTCTCCCTCCTCCCTCCCTGTGACGTCTACACTCACACCTTCATTCACCTCACCATCAGCCAGTGTTTCCATCACCAGCACACCCTCCAGTACAGTCCGCACACGTGCAGTCACCACCCCCACTGCCATTTACACGTCCCCTGTGTCCTCTCCCACTGTGTCTGTCACCCCCTCTTCCACACCACACAAACGCAGCCACCCACCCACCCAACAGCCATCCACCTCACGACAGCCTCCCGCTCCTGCACCTGCACCCAAAGACAGCAAACTTGTCTCGCCTACAACCACATCCTCTCCCTCCATTCCCATACCCACTGTACCTACCACTCTCCATTGTCCCAAGAAAATCTATCTCTCTACTGCTACCTTCTTTCCTGACCCTGAGCCCCCCCCTCCTTCTCGTCGGGGTAAGAAGAGCACCTCAGCCACCACCAGCCCTGCAGCCCCCTTGACAAGGGTGCAGGGGTATTGGAGCCCACCAGCCCGCAGGTCTGGATCTTCGCCCAGCAGCAAGGGGACAGCCAGCCCACCCCCTGGGAAGAGGAGCAGAAGGCGGAAGGGCCGCCGCCGGAGCCCGGATTCTATATCCCCCCAGGACACTAGCCAGCCACCGTCAACAGCCACAGCTCCAAAGGGAGGAAAGGGCCACAGACTCCCGACTAAGGAGGGCAAGGGCAGCAAGGCGGAGAAGTCAGGCAGCAGGCCTGCTGCCCATGGAGGACCCGTCACAGCTGCCCAGGAGGAGCCCGCAACCCCCATAGCCGCTGCCCCGGGAGGAACCGGCACAGCTGCCCCGGGAGAGCCCACCACCCCCATAGCCGCTGCCCAGGGAGGACCCAACCCAGCTGGCCAGGAGGGCCCCACCACCCACAGCCCAGGTGGGCATTGAAGGAGCACCATCCCCGCTGCCCAGGAGGGCACCACCAGGCAATGAGCAGTTGGCCATTGAATGTCCGCCGTCTCCAGCACCGCTCCGCTGGGGACCACCGTCTCAAGAACCGCTGAACTGGGCCCTTCAAGGCAAGGACCGCTGAACTGGGCCCTTCAAGGCAAGAACCGCTGAACTGGGCCCCGCCGTCTCCAGCACCGCTCCGCTGGGGACCGCCGTCTCAAGAACCGCTGAACTGGGCCCTTCAAGGCAAGGACCGCTGAACTGGGCCCTTCAAGGCAAGGACCGCTGAACTGGGCCCTTCAAGGCAAGGACCGCTGAACTGGGCCCTTCAAGGCAAGGACCGCTGAACTGGGCCCTTCAAGGCAAGAACCGCTGAACTGGGCCCTTCAAGGCAAGAACCGCTGAACTGGGCCCCGCCGTCTCCAGCACCGCTCCGCTGGGGACTGCCGTCTCAAGAACCGCTGAACTGGGCCCTTCAAGGCAAGAACCGCTGAACTGGGCCCTTCAAGGCAAGAACCGCTGAACTGGGCCCCGCCGTCTCCAGCACCGCTCCACTGGGGACCGCCGTCTCAAGAACCGCTGAACTGGGCCCTTCAAGGCAAGGACCGCTGAACTGGGCCCTTCAAGGCAAGAACCGCTGAACTGGGCCCCGCCGTCTCCAGCACCGCTCCGCTGGGGACCGCCGTCTCAAGAACAGCTGAACTGGGCCCTTCAAGGCAAGGACCGCTGAACTGGGCCCTTCAAGGCAAGGACCGCTGAACTGGGCCCTTCAAGGCAAGGACCGCTGAACTGGGCCCTTCAAGGCAAGGACCGCTGAACTGGGCCCTTCAAGGCAAGGACCGCTGAACTGGGCCCCGCCGTCTCCAGCACCGCTCCGCTGGGGACCGCCGTCTCAAGAACCGCTGAACTGGGCCCTTCAAGGCAAGGACCGCTGAACTGGGCCCTTCAAGGCAAGGACCGCTGAACTGGGCCCTTCAAGGCAAGAACCGCTGAACTGGGCCCCGCCGTCTCCAGCACCGCTCCGCTGGGGACCGCCGTCTCAAGAACCGCTGAACTGGGCCCTTCAAGGCAAGGACCGCTGAACTGGGCCCTTCAAGGCAAGGACCGCTGAACTGGGCCCTTCAAGGCAAGGACCGCTGAACTGGGCCCTTCAAGGCAAGGACCGCTGAACTGGGCCCTTCAAGGCAAGAACCGCTGAACTGGGCCCTTCAAGGCAAGAACCGCTGAACTGGGCCCGCCGTCTCCAGCACCGCTCCGCTGGGGACCGCCATCTCAAGAACCGCTGAACTGGGCCCTTCAAGGCAAGAACCGCTGAACTGGGCCCTTCAAGGCAAGAACCGCTGAACTGGTCCCTTCCAGGCAGGAACCGCTGGCCCTTTGGCAGACGTGGCAGGACAGGATCTGTCTCGGGCAGGGCTGCAGGATGTCCTCTGGCCAACATGCCTCCTCCAGTGGCAGTGGAGTCTGTTATGGACTGTTTTGACTGTGGCTTTGCTCTCCCCAGGATGGCCCAGTGGGCAGGCCACCCACTGTATGGACTGTGGCTTTGCTCTCCCCAGGATGGCCCAGTGGGCAGGCCACCCACTGTATGGACTGTATGGACTGTGGCTTTGCTCTCCCCAGGATGGCCCAGTGGGCAGGCCACCCACTGTATGGACTGTATGGACTGTGGCTTTGCTCTCCCCAGGATGGCCCAGTGGGCAGGCCACCCACTGTATGGACTGTATGGACTGTGGCTTTGCTCTCCCCAGGATGGCCCAGTGGGCAGGCCACCCACTGTATGGACTGTTTGGACTGTGGCTTTGCTCTCCCCAGGATGGGCCAGTGGTCATGGAGTCCCCTCGTGGATCTGGCGTTGTGTACTCAAGTGGCTGAGGTGCCCCCCCTTCCCTTCCCCCTGAGGTGCCTGTCCTTTTTTCTTTCTGATGCCCATGCAGTGTTCTCTCCGTGGAGTTCT
Source organism: Pleurodeles waltl (assembly GCF_031143425.1). Taxonomy (NCBI): domain Eukaryota; kingdom Metazoa; phylum Chordata; class Amphibia; order Caudata; family Salamandridae; genus Pleurodeles; species Pleurodeles waltl. The sequence goes on along the minus strand of NC_090445.1, from coordinate 538,397,401 downwards.
TGTCGTGGGACTGGGCCTTGCCCCTTTGCTCAGGACCCCTGTGGTCCACGGACAGTGGTTGGACTACATTTAGTAGATGTATATATTTTGTACATAGTTTATTTATTTATTGGGATTACTGCTGTCCATTTTTCAATATATCTGCCCGTTTAAGATCTCTTCTTTTGGTCTTTGCATTATTTAGGAGGGTGGGTTTGTGGGTTGTGACAGTGATCTGTGGGAATGCATTGATGTGTGTGTTGTAGTGGGTGTGGGTGGGTGGGTGTGTGCCGGTAATCTTTTCCCTCCCCTGTGTCGTAGGTGCAGTACTCACCGATGTCTTCCGCGCCGCCGGGCGTGCTCCTGGTACAGGAGCAGGTATAGGAGTGCGGGGATGACCTGCAACTCGGGTTCCATACTGCCGGAATCTCGCGTGGAGTATGTGGAGGTGAGCGTTTTCCCATTCGTAGTCTGTTTCCGCCGTGTTTTTATCGGCGGTGCTCCCGCCCCGGAAAAGGTGGCGGATTGGTGGGTCGTGATAGGGTGGGCGGTACATTGTCTGCCGCCTGGCTGTTGGCGGGGACCGCCGCGCTGTTTGTTTGTTCCGCCGTGGCGGTCGGAGTGTTAATGTGGTGGGCTGTGTTGGCGGTTCCCGCCAGGGTCAGAATTGCATATTTTGGACCGCCGGCCTGTTGGCGGTTTGGCCGCCGCTTTATCACCGACCGCCAGGGTCAGAATGAGGGCCATAGTGTTTTTTGACTACCTATGTTGTATACCCACATATTTGACCTGAAGTTAAGGCAATAAATGTGATACCTATAGCAAAAGAAAAACAAGACGTGCTGTTGTCATTACTTACATTAGAACTAGTTGCGCGTAATCTCCTGCCGTCTGCTGTTCTGGATTGGTCTGCAGGGTGAGGGGGGGCAATGGGTCACCTACCTCGCCTGACTCTGTATCTGTTTCTGTGGGTTCCAGTGGTATGCCTCTTGTTGTTGGGATGCTCTGCAGCATAGCACATGTGGCCACAATATTACAGCAGGTTTCAGGGCTGTATTATAGTGCCCCCCCACTTTTGTGCAGGCACTGGAAGCGACTCTTCAGCAGGCCAGAGGTTCTCTCAATTAGATTTTGTGTTCCCCTATGTGCTGCATTGCAATGCCTTTCACTTGGTGTGGCTTGATTGAGGTATGGTGTGTGGATGAAGGACCTCACTGAATATGCACTGTCTCCTATAATGACAGGAGTGAAAATTTAGTCATTGTCATCTTTGACCTCACCTGTACGAAATGCTACATTGTTCTCTGCTACATTACCAAGTAGGCATCCTTCTTCAAACTATCCAGCAAGAAGCCGCTATATCTGAAGATGTACGAATCATGTGTGCTACCAAGGAATCTGGCAACTAAATCAGTCATGATGTGTGAGGCATTGCAGATTACCTGTATGTTCATGGAAGGGCTATTTTTTCCATTCCTGTATATGTACTCATTATCATAAGGTGGACAGGATGCCACATGTGTCCCATCAATGCAGCCAATGACGTGGGAATACGACTACCTGGTAAACATTTAATTTAGTGAGCTTCAAGTCCTGTGGGGTGTTGGGGAATTTGATGTGCTGATTGATTTTAAATAACATTGCATTGAGGAATGCATGGAAGAAGCGTGAGAGCACAGTTTGGAACACACCACTATCTGCTGCTACGACCCCCTGATAGTTTCCTGAAGCTAAGAGGTGCAGGGAGCATAATACCTGCACATGAGTGGGTATGGCATTGGTTCTGTGTGTGTGTCACTGCAGTTGTGGTTGTAAATCTGCTAGTAAGTCTAGTATCATGGCAGAATTCAACCTATACTTATCACATATCTCCTCCTCTGTTTTGTCAAACAAAGTAATATGCACTCTGAAAAAGCGCTCTTGTCTTGTCCTTCCTTATTTGCAAATCTGTCAATGAGCTTATCAGCTCGGGGGATGGGGTGTGCTTCAGTCTTTGTGACAGAATTGAGACCTCAGTAGTCCACAAAGAACCGAAGTTCTGGTTTGGTGCCCGGTGGGGCAGCCTTTGGAACCAATAACACTGGGCTGGCCCAGGGACTGCTAGAGGTTTCATTCACACCTAGAGCTAGACTCTTGCAACTTCCTCCTTATCCCTATCTGATACCCTGTAAAGTTTGTTCTTTGCAGGGGGACTTTCTCCCATGGTAATATTGTGGACGCACAAGTGTGTGAGTCCAGGGGTGAGGGAAAACAGGTACGAAAACTGCTCCAGGAACTGGTAACAGTCACCTCGCTGACCTAGTGTCGGGGAGTCAGAGAGGTTGACCCATCACTTTCCTGTGCAGAGAGGAGGTCAGGGAGAGGTTCACTCTCCTCTTCCACACCCTCATCTGTTACTAGGAGCATGCCGACTTCAGACCTCTTACAGTAAGGCGGCAGTCTGTTTACATAGAGCACCCTAAGGGGATTCCTAGGGATCAGGAGTTCCACCAAGTAGGTGGTCTCTCCCTTGCGCTCTTTGACTTCATATGGACAAGTTCAGCAAACCGGGAGAGCACTGGGCTCTACTGGTTCCATGACCCATACTTTGTCTCCAGGTTGAAACTCCACCAGAGTAGCCTTCTGGTCATACCGGTATTTCATTACATCTTGACAGGCCCTAAGGTTGCTTTTGGCCTTGTTCCAGAAGTGGTGCATCTGGTTGCAGAGGACCAACATGTAGTAGAACACATCCTGGGAGCTTTCTCCCACCCCTCCTTGACAATACGGAAAGGGCCCCCTGACAGGGTAGCCATAGAGAAGCTCAAAGGGGCTAAACACCACTCTGTAAGCAAAGAGAAGGCATGGCAAGAGGATGTCACACTTATGCATTATGACTTCAGGTAGGCCTGCAATCATGCTCTTCAAAGTCTCGTTAAATCTCTCAACTGGACTGAGGGTGATAGGATATGGTGAAACTGTAGGTTATACCACATGCATCCCACATGGACTTCATGTGCGCAGACATGAAGTTAGTGCCTCAGTCACACACTGTCTCTTTTGGAACCCCACATGGGTAAAGATCCCCATCAAGGTTCTGGTCACCACCGGTGCAGTAACTGTCCTCAGAGGGATTGCCTCTGGGTAGCGGGTGGCATGGTCTACCAAGACCAGGAGGAACCTCTTGCCTAGGGTAGTCTTGGGGTCCAATGGACCAATGACGTTGATGCCCACCCTTTCAAAGGGGCTGCCAATGACAGGAAGTGGGATCAGGCGAGCCTTCTGCTTTTGACCTGACGTCCCACTGGCCTGGCAGGTGGGACAGGATCTGCAGAATGTATCAGATGCTGTCCTCATTCGGTGCCAATAAAAGTGGGTGACAAGCCTGGCAAAGGTCCCTGCCATAAATGTCCTGCCATGGGTATGTCATGAGCCAAACCCAGTAGGAAGGCCCGGTAGTATTGATGGACCACCAGCACATATGCTGCCCCATTACCCAGAGCCTGAGGCTCACTTTATAAGAGATCATTCTCACAGTAAATTAGGTGATTTCCAAAGGCTTCACCTGCTGCATGGGCTGAGGCCTGTTGCCTCAAGCCCTCAACAGTGGGACACTCCTTCTGCGCTTTGCAGAATTCCTCCCTGGTGGGCCCACCCTCAACTTGCCATCCAGCAAACTCAAGTAAGTCACCTAGGAGAGCGATGTCCTCCCCAGTCTGCTCAGTGGCCACCTCCTCAGAGACCTCTTCAACCTCCACCATGGGAACTTCGGGGACTGGTTTCCCACTCCCGTAGCCTCCCTCCTTGGCAGCTGTCTGGGCCATTCTTCCAGGCTCCGGGCTCCAGACGTCCTTGACTTCTTTCTGGCAGCCATGGACCATGTGATCATGCAGACCCCATTCAGGCAATCCTATCATCTCCAAGTGACACCTGAGCTCTACCTCCAGCCAGGTAGCGTGCTCTAGGTCATTACATAACAGACAATTTACAGGCATAGCAGGACTCACAACTTCTTCCAGAGTACCAGAGACATCCCCCCCCCCCATTTAAAGGAAACCGTAGCCACCAGTAGATGGTTCTCTCTATTGCCAGTGACTAAGACTTGGTGGAATATGTTTGGCAGGACCTGATTTGCTGACACAAGATGACCCTTGACAGTAGTCATGCTGGCTCCTGTGTCATGCAGAGCCTCCACCCGTTGCCCATTACTAGTGACCCACTGCCTATACTTAGAAGTATTGGCAGACATGTGGGCTTTTGCCACCATATCTGCATCCCCCAGGTACACTAGGGTTACCTCTGTCTGCTCCCCAAAACTAACTGGAACTATCTTCTCCTCAAGTTCTACACTAGCCAACCCAGATGTCTGCCCACCAGTGGGGGGCTGTGCCCTCTTTGGACATTTGGAGTTGCCCTTAGGGTGACTATACTTGGAGAACTATGTTCATTGGGGTACAAACCTCCGTGTCTTATGATCAAAGAACCCTTTCTTCTTAGGATAAGACTGGGACTGGTTACCACTAGTGCCTTGGGAATTATTTTGGGGGCCTTTAGAGAACTAATTTTTTAAAGTTTTTCTCACCCCTCCGTCTTCAGTTGGGAACCCTGACCACCTTTGTGGGTGTCCCTCCCAGATATCTTTTTGGACACTCTGGTGCTAGCCCAGATGTCCACCTCCTCAGCAAGCTTCCTGGGATCAGTCAGCTTACTGCCAACTAGGTGCTGACGCAACTCTGTAAATCAAATACTGAGCATATGCTCTCTCAGAATTAAATTGTACAACCCATCATAATCACTGACTTTACTGCCCGGACCCAGCCATTCAGTGCTTTACTGGAAAAATCAATTAATTCTACCCAGGTTTGGTTGGGGAGCTTGCTACTGTTCCTGAATCTGTGGCAATACATTTCAGGGATAAGTCCAAATTTGGCAATCAAAATCGTTTTCATGGGGGTGTACTCGTTCTGGTCCCCAATCTCTAATGTTAGACGTGTGTCCCTCCCAAGTGTGGACACGTGTTTCCACAGACCTACCCCTAAGTGCTCTTCAGGAACCCCATGTGCCTTCAGTGCAACTTCCTAAGCAGAAAACCACTTGTCAATGTCATCTCCCACCACATAACTGGGCACCAAATCCCTGGTTAAATGAACCTTCTTGTTGTACTGTACGTATGCTGCCACCATCACTGCTGGATTCTGACTGCCTCACCTTGAGGTCCAGTTCTTTTAGACTCGGTTTATGAGCCAGGAGTAGTTTCTTTTCTGCCAATGCTCTCTCAGCTTCCCACTCAGCCTTCCTTTCCTCTGCCTCCTTTTTTAATCTTGCCAACTGCAGGGTGAATTCCATCTCCTATCTCCTTTCCTCTGTGGTCGGGCCGTGACTTGAGATGCTGCTCCCTGATTACGCAGGGGACACCAATCCAGAGGTGTCATCCCACACTGCTGCTGGCAGCTCCTCGGGAGAGCCTTCCATTTGCTTCCCCAACTCATCATGCCCTTGTGAGCGAGCTTCTGCTCAGGCCCTCTGCGCCTTTTGGTACTCCTCCTTCTTGGAGGCTCCATGGGTTGGTACCCCATCCCCTTGCAAAAGCCCTTCAGGTGGTTAACTGTATATCCCTCCAGCTTAGCCAAATCAAACTCCCCAGCTCCACTTGCGGACCCAGTCAGAGACATGATGCATAAGATTGATTAAAGAATGTCATGCAGGGAAATTGAAGCAAAAAGAAAACAGATCTAATTGATCTTTAACTGTGGGTAGGAAGTGTACACGTAGCTATTGTTCGGCACTGCACAAACACAAGTCCTATCCTCACCGGTGATCACCATTGTTAGAAATGGGGTCTCTCTTTAGCAGAGGTATACATTCTTGTCCAAGTAGGGACTAAAATCCTTGTCAGGGTAAGTCACAACACAATCCAAATTATCTTGTGCCCACCCTCTGGTAGCTTGGCACTGAGCAGTCAGGCTTTACTTACAAGGCAATGTGTAAAGTATTTGTGAAATAAATCATACAGTAACAAAGGGAAATGAAAACACCACAAAGATACACCACACAGAGTTAAACAAATAGATATTTATCGGAATAAAAAAAGGTAAAAACAACAAAGATCCAATAAGCACAAGTTGAAATATCACTTATAAAAGGTTTAATAGAATCTCAATCCTTGGAAATCAATAGTTGTTTCTTTATAACACACAGTACCAGTGATGCGTCAAAAATAACGACGCACAGGGAGTGCAGAGGAGGAGATGTGTACAAAAATAAGGTGTTGTGTCGGATTTCCCGGCGCGGCATAGACAATGTGTCATTTCTGGAAGGGGGTGAGTCATTTTTCAGGTGGACAGTCTTGGTTCCTCACTGCGATCCAGGGATATTTTGATGCCCAGAGACGATGCGTTAAGAATCCTTGACACACTAGTAGAAGGAGCAGGTGCTGCGTTGATCTGGTAGGTGATGCATCAAGGTTTTCATCCCAAGGCAGGCACTGCATTGAATTTTCCGTCGAGATGTCGGTGCTGCGTCATTCCGGTCAGCGTTGTGGCGATTTCCCAGCTACGATGCAGGCTTTGCGTTGATTTCTGCAGGTGTTGCATTGATCTGCGAAGCACAAGGATTTTGGTGAAGAGGTGAAGTCTTAGTTGGCCCTGAGACTTCAGAAACAGGAGGCAAGCTCAATCCAAGCTCTTGGAGAGCACTTCAGGAGGAAGGCAGGGTCCTTCCAGCAGAGTCAGAGGCCAGCAGGGCAGTGGGGCAACAAGCAGGGCAGCAGTCCTTCTCCACAAAGCAGACCAGATGAGTCCTTTGTGCAGCCAGGCAGTTCCCCTGACAGAGTGCAGGTGTAGGTCCAGAAGTGTCTGATTTTGGTGGGGTCGGAGGCCCAGTTTATATACTCAAAATGCCTTTGAAGTGGGGGAAAATTCAAAGAGTGGTTTTGAAGAGCATATGTTTCCCTTTTAGCCCAGTCCTGTCTGCCAGGATCCTTGTGGGGGTTATCAGTTATTTGTGTGAAGGCACACCACTGGCCTTTGAAATGTAACTGTGAGCCCCGCCACCCTTCGTGCCCAAGAAGACCCGTTCAGTATGCAGATGAATGCATAACATAGTGTCCTGTGTTTGTGGTTGTCTGGGTGGAATGCACAAGTGTAGCTGTCAACACGCACAGACCAGACGTGGATTGGATACAGACTGTAAGGCACAGATGGCAATAAGTGCAGAGAAATGCCTACTTTCTAAAAGTGGCATTTCCAAAATAGTAATATTGAATCCAGCTTCACCAGTAAGAAGAATTGTCTATTGCTAGTCTGGCAATACTAAATATGACATGGCTACTCCTTCCAGATCAGAATCTACCACTTAAAAGTATATGAGGGCAGTTCTAATGCTGTTCTATGAGAGGAGCAGGCCTCACAGTAGTGGAAAATGAATGTATGAGTTTTTCACTACCAGGACATTGAAACACATAAGTACATGTCCTGCCTTTTACCTACATGGAACCCGGCCCTATGGGTTACCTAGGGCCTACCTTAGGGGTGACTTATATGTATTAAAAGGGGAGTTTAACGCTTGGCAAGTAGTTTTAAATGCCAAGTTGAACTGGCAGTGAAACTGCACATACAGGTCTTGCAATAGCAGGCCTTTGACATAGTTAAGGTGCTACTTATGAGGGTGGAACAATCAGAGCTGCAGGCCCACTAGTAACATTTAATTTACTGGCCCTGGGCCCTATGAACAGGTAAATTAAATATGGCCTTTAGGTAGAAACCAATGATACCATGTTTGGGGGAGAGAGCATAAGCACTGGACAGTGGTGATAAAGTGCACATAGTCTTAGAACAAACAAAACAGGGTCAGAAAAATGGAGGGAGGAAATCAAAAAGTTGGGAGATGACCACCCCCAGTCTGTCAGATCTAACAGAAACCATGGCAGCATCAATGGATCTTGGCCTAACTGTTGAACACTACCTCAATGAATGCAGATTTGAAAGATGTAAGTCTCATGCCCAACAACATCCAGGAATGGCTCTTCTTAACACCAGTAAGGCTGATTCATCAACTCCTGAGAGTCCTTCCTTTGCAGATCAGGCTAGCCTGGGAAACACTGTTGGAGGCCTAAGGAGAATAAAGAAAGTAGGCATTATGTGTATATTGTTGTTCTTCTGGGCATTTGATTTGTAGCTGCCCTACATCCCCTCAGAATCTTCCAGGAAATGCCATATCCCGCCCTCTGAGAGAAGAGAGAGGATGGGATGGTCTGAGAATACTTCTATTGGTTCATCAAAAGAAATGTTGACTTCACTATTTAACTTGCCCATGCACCTGGAATTATCCAATGGAAAGGATGAGAAGGTGTTAGCCTTATTAGATTGTGGGGCAAGTGGAATCTACCTGGATAAAGGGAAGGCTCAAGAGAAACAACTACCTATAGTAAAAAAGGCCTCCCCTGAACAGGTTCACATTGTCGGCGAAACCCCATTGGTTTCCAGACCAGTAAAAGAGATGACCACTTCCCTACGGTTATCCTTCGGACAACCTCAAGAGTTCTTATCATTTGACCTTCTTACCTCTTCAAATCATGTTGTATTACTGAGAATCCCTTGGCTGGTTAGACATAACCTGTGCATCAATTGGGAGACAAGAACAATATCCTTATCCTCACACTTTTGTCAGCATTGGGAGACAAGAACAATATCCTTATCATCTCACTGTTGTCAGCATTTCTTTTTTTTGCTACAGATGGATATTCAACACCTAAAAACATCCATGACCAAGGAAACTGAGTGTGGAACCATTAATATAACACAGGGGGTTCCAGATCACTACCAGATGTGTGCAGACATATTCCAAAAGCCTAAGTAAGTGATCTTACCTCCCCACTGTGAATTTGACTTTTCTATTCCCTTGAACATGAAGTCGCAGTACTGTTTGGCAGAGTATATTCACTTTTTAAAGCTGAAAAAGAAACACTAAGGCAATATCTTGAGGAAAATCTACAGAATGGTCTGATCACACAGTCCTCATCTCCCCCTAGGGCCTCTCTCTTTTTTTTTGTGCTGGAGAAGACTAAGAACCTACAGTCATGTATACTCCAGAGGACTGAATAAGGTGACCATAAAAGAAAAGTATTTCCTTCCTCTTATCAAGGACATTTTAGAGTCAGTCAGAGAAGCATACATTTTTACCAAACTTGATCTTCAGGGTGCCTACCATCTCCTCCTCATCAAAGAAGGACATGAGTGGAAGACCGCCTTCAGAACTCCCCTTGGGCACTACGAATATTGCGTTATGCCCAGTGGGTTGAGTAATGCTCTATCCATCTTTCAGAGATTTATGGATAACGTATTTGCAGACTCATTAAACCAAACTGTGGTGATTTATACTTGTTTATTCTTTAGATCCTGTTCTACATCACATTCATGTCACTCAAGTTCTCAATAGACTATGCCTACATAATGTTTTGCAAGCCCAAAAAATGTGAGTTTGATCAGCTCGAAGTAGAATATCTGAGATACTGATTAAATAAGAAAGGAACTACCATGGATCCACAGATAGTATCAACCATTCTTGAGTGGCTTTCTCCTTCTTTGATTAAGGAAACCCACTTTTTCCTTAGTTTTGTAATATTTTATGGCCTGTTTATAAAAGGTTTTGCCTGCCAGACCATGAAAGAAAGAGAAATCTTCCACATGGATTCCACTAGACAGAAGCCTTTGAAAAGCTGTCAAAAATCTAAAGACACCCTTTACTTAGGCCCCCATTCGAGGACATCCCGACATCTCAAGAAAATTAATAGTTAAAACATAATTGAAACAGACGCCTCTGATGGGCAGTGGGAGCTGTCTTGCTTCAACAACAAGAGCATGATTTATTGGAACATCCTGTTTTTTATCTATCACACATCCTGTCCGATTCTGAAAGGAGTTACTCCGTTCTTGAACAAGAACTGTTGGCTATGAAATTAGCTTGTAGAGAATGGAGACAGTTTCTAATGTGAACCAGGGAACCATTTGAAATCCATACTCACCATTGGAACCTACAATGCCTGTGTAACATAGTAGCGAAGCAAGATAGGCCTACTTTTTTAATCAATATGATTTCATCATAACCTACATACCACATTCCCAGAGCATTCTGGCAGATATCTTTTCCCGGCAGTATCCGGAGAGTCAAAATCCTCTACAGCAGAACATTCTAGAAACCAAACGCATAATAGGAACCAATAGGAACCACTCACTCTTTTCTAGATAGAGTCCAGTCTGGATAATCATCCCAAATAAAGGAAGACTAGAATTGTCTTGAGCAGTAAGTTCCACAAACAAGACAGACATTATTACAAGGAAATAGTCCTATTTCTTCCAAACAAGAGGTACAGTTGGAGGCTCTTCAGATGTGTCATGACTCACCCATTGTCAGTCACTGAGGCGTTAAAACCATACTAGAACTAGTCCTTCGTTCTGTTTGGTTACCATTGCTATGTGAGAGTTCTGAAGTATATATGACTTTTTGTCCCATATGTGCTCAAGCTAAGATGCCTCATACGAGACCTGTAGGGCTCTTACAGTCTCTTCCCATTTCTCCTGCACTTTGGCACACAATATCCACTGATTTAATTTCCACTTTGCCTCCATCAGCAGGCAACTGAGTTACAATGGTGACTATAGACTTGTTCTCGAAAATGGCACATTTTACACCTCTAACGAAATAACCTACTGCTAAAGCATTAGAAAAGATCTTTATGCATGAGATATTCGTTTTCATTTTTTTTTTCTGCAAGTCCATAGATGTTGAGGTAGCCCTGTCGTCTGGATTTCATCCTCAAACCAATAGACAAACCGAATGCTTAAACAAAAGTCTTGAGCAATACTTATGTTGCTTTTGTAATTCTACCCAAAGTACTTGATCCACCTATCTCTGGCTGACGTTTTCTACAATAATGCAGTCCACAGTGCCTCAAAAACTACACCTTTCTTTTGTCTTTATGGTTATTACCCTAAAGCCTTCCTTGTAAGATTTTGGTTCTGTTCTAGTGGTTGTCGCTTTTATACGTCATCTACATGTTGTACAACAGAAAACCATCTCAAATATACGAGAGGCCAAACAAAAAATGAAAATGTTTGCTGGTGCTATACGACGACAGTCTTCTTCCAATTTAGTGAATGATAAGGTGTGACTTTTTCAAGGTACTTGCCAATTCATCTGTCTCTCAATAAATTTAAGCCACATTTTTACCAGTCTTTCAAGATTGTTCACAATGTAAATTCTGTAGCCTTCCATCTCCAATTGTCCCATTCTGGGAAGATGCACCTTGCCTTTCATACCTCTCGGTTGATACCCAAAGCTCCACTGTTTTGGTGGACGATATTCCTGAATATGTGGTCCATGAAATCTGTGACTCTTGGTTCTATTTTTTTGTCTGCTACTTGACAAGCCCGCGGCCTCGGTGGGGGGAACCTACTGTTACACCGTGGGCCGCGACTCGACCCACGGCTTGCCCCTCTCATTCCTGTGCAATCCGAGGCGCTGTGTGGTGACCACGATTGTCTCCACAGTATATCGCGGGGTGCTCTTTTCACTCACTTGCAGCCTGTGGGGACCGTGGAGGGCCATTCTTAGTTTTGCTGGGACACTGGCATGGTGGCATTGCCTGGGGGGCCATGTTACTCTTCCTAGTAGTTCTTCCTCCCAGAGTGTCTCAGGAAGGGGTCTTGTTACACCAATCCATCATGGAGCTGCTAACATGCTTTCTCTGTTGCTTTTTCCCTACCTAAAATAGCAGCTTAAACTTCCTCTGTCATCATTGCCTGTCTTTGGGTATATTAGGGTCAGAACTGTCCTTTCTCTTTGCATTGCAACTCTCTACTCCCGCTGGTGTGTCTTCGCTCTTTTGCTGGTAACTTGCTGACTTCTTGTTTCTGTTGCCTCCGTCCATTGCTGGTTTTGATTCCTGTGTCCTGTCCTGATTCTTCCTTGGCCTTCTTTGTCTGCTACTCTTCAGTCATATTCTGCCTTTGAATTCTTCATTTGTTCCTGCCATCTTCAACCTCCTGGAGTCTCTAGTTATCATCGAAGGTTTTTTCCGTTTGGGGTTTTTCCTAATGGGGGCTCCTTCTGCAAGGCACCATCTTATTGGGTGTTCCATTGTCAGCAGCACCCTGGCTACCAGAAAGGGTTGCCTTTACCTCTGACAGACAAGAACCTTCAACATTCGGAGCCATGAACCTTCCTTTCACACCAAGACCACAAAGAAGAGTCAGTTCAGGGAAGAACCTGATAATAGCAGCCGAAGAGAATTAAAAACAATATTGCTATATTAGCCTGTAGTTGTTAAAGGTGGCATTTCGGAAGAGCTAGCGGGAGCAGCTATCTTGTTTTGCATGCTCATGCGACTCAATGCCACGAAGTGTATTGAGGCGGCAGCGAAGTGCAGTGCAAGCTCACCTGTAATAAATATATAATAATAAGAACACAGCGGAGCTCATGTGACTGACAAATAATAATACAACAGGGCTCATATTACTTTCTGCATTTATGCTGGAATCGATCGCCTGAATAATATTCCTATTGATCGTTAGAAACAGAAACAGTCTACTCAGACGCGATGGTCAGCTGTCAGCAATTCTATATCCGTCTGTACCCTATTAACTGTCCGCGAGGCTGTGTTTAGAACACAAAATTGTATAGTGACGACCCTCTAATTTCCTCTCGGCTTTTTCATTGCAATTCTGCTCAGGCCCATGCCTGAAAACACTACTTAATCAAACCTCAATGCACTAAATCAGTGCCCTTTCACAAAACAACAGCGTTGCTGGAGAGAGATTTCATTACTTAAATTGTGATTGCTCTAATTAGGAATGTCAAAATCAGTTCTGGGGAACATTAATCAGCGCACGCCTGCGGCCAAAGATGCTCTGCTTGGTGCAGACATTCGTGCTCTAGACCGCATGCTGCCTTGAAAGATGGCTGTCTAAATCATATGTGCTGATGATTGTATATGGGAAACATTCAGCGAGACTAGCCGCTGCCCACAGCACTACCTGGACATTAAACTAATGCACATGGTTTATATATGACAAATACATAAATGCATTTTGAAGTATTATAAATCCTGCTCAGTTAGTGAGTGACCACTGTGAGTTCCCTCTTCCACAATTTCAAATCCAACAAGCCACACTTGAAAATATGTTTTTCAGGAATGAGGCATTTGACAAAAAATATAAGATATCTCGTCCATCACTTTCATGGGTCCTTATCTCATTTAGAATTGGGAGAAGCCATGGGTTCCCGATATCAGAGCCGAAGCTGTCCCAGCCATCGAAAAAATCACTTAAGACACTGGACTGTCAGCTGACGTGTTGTCTGAAGGCCCGAACTGTTTAGGGTTGGCCTTTCTGCGCCATGTTTCTTGTGTCCAACACTGCCATTCACAACAAGAACAAGCATTTGCATTGCAATGGGTCTCACATCGAGTTAGAGCTATTAGCGTTGAAAACTCCTAAACCAACTTTTCTTGCCACATAAATTGAAAATTATAAGTAAAACAGTTTCACACAAGCGAGCAGATTCACAACGCCACGGCCACCATGAGCATCAGCGTGAAGAAACACACAAAAGGAAAAAGAAGTTCACTTGCAGTCAAACTTATCGGCAGAAGTGCAATTGTCCATGTAATAGGGGCGATGGCCAAGGAGGTAACAAAACCTCAGAAGGAGGGACAAAGGTAAACCATTTACCAATGTCAAGTAAGGATTTTTGAAGGGCAAGCCCACAAACGAATGGTACTGATGGGCATGAGTTGGGTGTGGTTAAAAGCCCAGATACATACCAACAGGTCAGAAAAGCTGGCGTGCTGCTATGCTGGACGTAAAAAGGGCCCAGGCAGAGAAATGAATAAACTGAGTGGGTTACTACCCAGGAAATGCATATAGAGGTTGGGCTTCCATCTGTTACATTCTGTATTGCTAAAAACGGTGTGCCTTGACCAAAAAAACAAAAAGACTATGACCCAGACTAGGACAGGGTTAGTGAAACTCCAGGCCACACCTTACCGCGCAATGGTTACGCAATGTTTGTATTTATTGCACAGTCCCGGCAATGAGAAATAAAGATACTGCAGTGATCAGACACTGAAGCTGAAAAACAAACTGAAATATTTAACAATTAAATCTATTTCATGCAATAATGCAATTCCACAATGAAGAGGTCACTCGGCACCTACTCAAGCGATATAAACGTAACTGCTCTGTGAATAGTTAGTATAGAAGTACAGAATGAAAGCGCTCCTCTCCATTAACAGGTTGTTTGGGGCTATTCAAATTGTTTTGGCAGATCGCTGAAAAGGTCACTGGAGTGGTCCTAAACTGACCTCGGCGAAAAACAGGCGTGTCTGCGACACAGAAGGTAGCTATTTGCAAAAATCACAACCGCACCCTCACCACGCCAATTTCAAAATCCTGGTGAGCACACACTCTGAGAATTGTGTCTGCATAGTATTCTTATTTTATTATTCAGTTTTAACACTGTAATTCTAAGAAATAAAGCTGAAAAGTCTGTAATGAAAACATGTTTTCTCTCCCTGGGCGTTCCTTTCTGGAATTTTGAAAGAACTGGAGAAGGGTGCACTGTTCTGTCAACAAACAGCAGCAGGCGGTCTGCTTTATAATGCTGTTGAACTCTCTCCCTGTAGTGCTGTGATGGATTTGTTTAACAATACTTGTTTTCTGCCCAGTGAATAAAAGAATGCTTCCTGGTGGGAAATGTTTCTTCAGGAAGGAAGAATGAAATAGAGTGCAATTGTGTGAGTGGTTATGACTTTGTAAATGAATTTGCAGTTTCCGTATTAATTTGACATTTTAGAAAATATTCTGTTTTTATGGCGCTGGCATGTGTCCCTCACATATATGTAAACACCAGCTCCATTGCTAAAACCAATAATCTCTCTAAAATGTGTGCAACATTTCTGGTATGTACCCTCTATGTGGTTAACTACCTATAAATCTGCCACAGCAAGTATATGTGGTTGGCATGTTTTCTTTTCAGCATTGTATGGAGCTTTCAAACCAAGTTGAGAGAAGTTTATGCTACAGCATACAATAATCAAATGAACTAAATAAAAAAGATAGGTTACGTGGTGCAAGGACTCTCTATTTAATTCAGTGTGTCTTGTGTTATTTCAAAGATGGCCTTTCTAGCACTGTGCTAGATTATTTCATTCGCATAGGAAAAATGGATATCAAATACTGTTTAAATACCAAAAAAATGATCTTTATATTAAGGCACCCAAAATCTCTAAAACTAAAAAAAAGACTGCACACAGAAAAAAAAACTTTACGCTAAAATACACTTTTTGGATACTGCTGTGTTTTTAAGACGACATAAAGTTGTGTATCTTATGTTTGGATGAACTGTGAACCTTCAGCTGGCAAGGACTAGAAAACTGCTCCTATTCGCTCGAGCGATAGAGAGGCCCAGAAGGGCTTACTCTGAGACACATGTGAGAGTAACAGAGGGGTAGAAAGAACCCCCATCGCTCTCCTTCCCTAGTTAGAGCTATTCCCGTTTAAAACTCCTAACCGGACTTTTCTTGCCACATACACTGAAAAATAAAACAGTTTCACATAAGCAAGCCCACGGCCCCAATGAAGCATGTCCAATACACAGAAGGAAACAGAAGTCCGCTTGCAGTGTAACGAATTGGGCAAAAGTGCAATTATCCATGTAACTGGCAAAAGTGCAATTAGCCATGTAACAGGATCGATGTCAAATTGCACCACTACTGCCCAGTGGGATCACGATGCTTGCGAAATAAATAGAAAAAGTAGTCCAGAAACCATAAGGAAAACATGGAGCCTTGTATGTAATTTTGGTGCATATGAACTATCAATACACTGTCAAATCAAGTCTTTTGCAGGTGGGCTATAGCAGAAAGGCAGTACTTAGACTGCTGTGCTTCACAGACCATCTTGAAAATTTAAAATAAGGCCGTTAGTTCCTTTCAATCACAATTCATCACATACATCACATTTAAAGCCTTGGTTACCGTTGTGTGGTAATGGAAATCCTCTGATTTCTGGAGGAATTATTGAATTCAGAGGAGAAACCAACAATGGAATTTCCTCCACCATAGGGACTGCATTGTGGATTCTTCTTTAGATGAGTTGGTGTGCTGCTAAAGCACTGTGTGAATTCAGGGGAGAATCCATCAATGGAATTTCCTCCACCATA
The DNA here is from genome assembly GCF_031143425.1 of Pleurodeles waltl. NCBI lineage: Eukaryota > Metazoa > Chordata > Amphibia > Caudata > Salamandridae > Pleurodeles > Pleurodeles waltl. The sequence continues at coordinate 538,381,225 of NC_090445.1, read as the reverse complement.
GGGACTGCATTGTGGATTCTTTAGAAGAGTTGGTGTGTTGCTAAAGCACTATGGGATTGTGGTCTGCTTTGTTAGTCATCATAATCAAAAGCGGCAGGTACAAGGAACAGCCTACAGGTCGCGGAATGAGATGGAGGATCGAGGAGCACCTAGTCAATGTATACGTGCTGCACTTGCAAACCATTATTTTTCTCTTCCATCCAGCCATCTTCCTTCTTTGTTGCTGCTCACTGACAAGATAAGTAACAGATATTTTGTGTTTAAATTTAGGCTGTGCTGCTTAAATGTTGAGATGAATGATGTATGATTTCAAATATATGTAAAATGAGGATTGTACAGCCATAAGAATTTTTATAGAGGAACTTAATTTTTTTCAAGAGTGCTTAATGAAGGTTCAAAGCCTAGGAAAGCGGTTTAATGATAGAGGTAGAATAAGTGTGTAAAATAGAGGTGACAAGGAGTATATATGTAGACATGTTTTGGTAATAGGCAGACGTTGTTCAGAATATTGAGGAATTGTTTTTTAAAGAAATTCAGTTGCATGGGGGAAGCGAGTGCTGATGGCAAGGTTTTAAATGATCGCATCAGCCAGCCCGTGGCTACTGTAAAGGAAGGAGGATCACATGCATGATAGAGCGCGTGGAGGCGACACAGTTTGAATGCGTGCTACAGAAGGCGTGTGATTGTTTGGGTAGTCATTGTTGGCGCATACAGGTGAAGCAAGCAAATCATGCTTGAGGTTTAATGAAATAGGAAGACCTAACAATAAGCATTAGGTGCCGTTATAGCAGGATGCCTGACAAAGAATTAAATTCATTAAATGAAGTAAAATTTCATTTATACTCAGAACAAACATCGAATGTCAAAATGGTAGGAGCGCGATGCTCACCTTACAAGGGATTAGCTGGTTGTGAGTGAACATTTGCAGCCACCATACCAAGGAAATAATGGGCAGCCATTTTGGATCAGTTTTGCAAAGTAGTTTATGGAGTGTATTAGGGCAACCATATTTTGGGCTCAAATATGTCATATTTTGTCAGTTGGGGTCAAAGTTGTGTGAGGCAAGTGATGGAAAAAGGGAAAGCTGATATTTGTAGTGATTAAAAGTTGATTTTAAGCAGATTGATTTATTTGAAGAAAAGTTTATTGGTTATTTGTTTGCTTTCCATTATTAGTAAGATTAGAAATGGAGAGTTACAGTACCTCTGAAATGAGTTTAGAGGAAACAGCTCAGGATTTTGTTAATAAGGCAGTTTCCAAATTAGCAATCCTTTAGGGAAAAACATTGATCATTGTGTGGAAAGTTTGGAATCAAAGTTTGGAAATAAAACTGCCGAGGAATAGTTTTGGTCAGTGGAGGAGGCAACTGTTGAAGCAGTTGGAAAAAAGGGGGTTAAAGTGACCCAGAAAAGAAAACATTTACAAAAAGGTGAAGATTTAAAAATGAAACAACATTATGGTGTAAAGGAACGTAAAAGGGCAACTCATTTGGAGTTGGAGGAAAAGGTTATAAAGGAAATAAAGGGATCACAGAACATTGGCCTGTGATGAATCTTCTGCAGTGGAGATATTGTAATATCATGTTCCTCAGATTTGAAGGACATGGATGATGAAGAAAAGGAAAGAAAGAAATTTAAAAAAAGATTCAGGAGAAAAACAACAAGTGAAGGATCCCTTGGGGGGTTATGGCCCTCTTTACAACATTGGCGGTAAATCCTGCTTACTGCCATGCAGAAGACCGCCAATACACCGCTGCAGCCGCAGAAATCCGCTACAGCTATTACGACCCACAGGCCAGAATCCGCCAAAATCTAGACACCCACACAAAGCCGCCACACCAAAGGTCAGTGATAAACTGGCGATAACAAAACTGACACCGTCACTCCAACAGGAATATGCCCACACTATCACGAACCACGAATCCAAGCAGCAGTCTTTCAACCACGGTATTCCATTGGCGGTACACACCGCTGCGCTCAAAATACACACACATTTAAAAACACAACCACATTGGACAATTCAAAATACACACACCTGATACACATACACACACCACTCCCACACACCCAATCTATAACACACACCCACATCACCCACAAACCCCTAGGACAAAAATTGAGAATGAAGCACAGAGAGAGACACCACCATCAACAAACTAGCATCTACAGGCACATAACACCATCACTCACACAACATCCACGCACCTCACACAACACACACAAACACATCCCCTCACACATCACAACACACACCACCTCACACACCACCCACACCAAAGCATGGCACCGCAAAGACACCCCAGGTTCTCTGAGGAGGAGCTCAGGGTCATGGTGGAGGAAATCGTCCAGGTAGAGCCACAGCTATTCGGATCACAGGTGCAGCACACCTCCATTGCTAGGAAGATGGAGCTATGGTGCAGAATCATAGACAGGGTCAACGCAGTGGGACAGCATCCAAGAACACGGGATGACATCAGGAAGAGGTGGAACGACCTACGGGGGAAGGTGCGTTCAGTGGTCTCAAGACACCAGATTGCAGTGCAGAGGACTGGCGGCGAACCCCCACCTCCTCCCCCACAACTAACAACATGGGAGGAGCAGGTCTTGGCTATACTGCATCCTGAGGGCCTCGCAGGAGTAGCAGGAGGAATGGACTCTGGTAAGTCAAATTTAACTATTACATCCCCCACCCTACCTGCATGCTATCACATACCCCATACTCACCCTCACCCCCATCACTCCAACACCTCACATATGCCCCACTATCACAACCCACACATCCCAACACCAAGGCCTTTATGCAACACCAAACCATGGACACCCATCACCAAAGCATGTCCACTACAGATACCCACACAGACCCCAAACCAAATATCACACAAGGTCCTACACAAGAATGTAGGCACTGGGGTACAGGGTCACCCACCCATTGCACACGATGGCACACACAGATGCAATAATCATACCTTTACACCCCTGCAGGACCCCTACCAAATGTCACCAGACAGGAGGTTCCAAACATGTCCACTCCCCCCACAGAAGAGGCCCACAGTGATGACAGCAGCTCTGTCCAAATGAATCTATATGACCAGCCCGGCCTATCTGGGACCTCAGGACAGTCAGTTCCCCACACACTGGCACATGCCACCACAGATCCTCCTCCCTCAGGAAACACCAGCACAGCACCCACCCAGCGGGCCCATCCCTCTGTCCCCAGGACATGTCAAGCAGCAGTGTGTCCACCACTACAGGGAATCCAGGCAAACCCACAAACCCAAGAACATCAGGGACCTGGGGGCAGTGGCAGTGGGCACACGGTTCAGGGGACAGAGGAACAGGAAAACTGCGGAACTGGGAGGACTGCTGTGCGACAGGGGGAGGACAGGCCCAGGGAACCCACTCTCCACAAGGCCCTCTCCAACATCATGAGAGCGTACCATCATTCCCAGGAGACGATGGCAACGGTACTGGCCAAGTTTCAGGAGACCCAGCGGCTGCAGGAGCAACAGTATTTGGGGATCAGGGAGGAACTCAAGTCCATCAACACCACCCTGGTCACCATTGTAGGGGTGCTGACGGACCTTGTGAACACCAGGAGGGACACTGAGGCACAACAAGGGGCCCCTGACACTAGCCTCGATGATGAACAGCCCACCACCTCCCCCGGCGCTAGTGGACAGGAGACACCACCACAGGACCATGACACCAGCAACCCGCCCCCTGCAGATGGAGAACCACCCCGCAAACAGTCCCTGATATCCAGGACAAAGGCAGAGAACAATGCCAAGACCCCTGCCAAGAAATTAGACCACCCTGAATGTCATCCTTCTGTCCCACTTCATCACCCTGTCCATCCTTAAACTGCCCTAGCTCCACTTCCTATGTCCCTTTGGACAATGCACCTGTGAGACAAATAACTGGACTCTGCTATGGACATTCTTCCACCATCACCCCTGACCATTTCCCAACCCCCTCCACTATTTTGCACTTAAATAAACACCCTTAAATCACAAAACAATCTTGAGTCAGTCTGTGCTTTCACAAATGTGTATTTGCTATAACTATGGAAACTATGGAAAATAGCAATGTCCATTGTATTATCAACATACCTATGTCACACAGCTCTAGTCCATGAAGTAATATAGCAGAGGTCACACAGTGGGACCCACATCTGTGAAATGGAAAGGCAAAGTGACCATACACTGAGTGAAAGTGACAGACATATGATAGGTCTAACAATTGTATGAGATGTAGGAGGCAGTGATGTCTTCTTACCTGTATCTCACTGGAAGTATTGCTGGATAATGGTGTTTCTGTTGTCGATATCCTCTTATTATGCCTCCTCTTCTTCACTTTCCACAGGCTCCACAGCTGCCACAAGACCTCCTTCTGGACCATCCTCCTGTAGAAAAGGCACCTGTCTTCGCAAAGCCAGGTTGTGCAGCATACAGCAGGCCATGATGATCTGGTACACCTTCTTTGGTGAGTAGTAGAGAGAACCACCTGTCAGATGGAGGCACCGGAACCTGGCCTTCAGGAGGCCAAAGGTCTTTTCGATCACTCTCCTAGTTCGCCCATGTGCCTCATTGTAGCATTCTCTGCCCTTGTCCTAGGGTTTCTCACTGGGGTCAGTAGCCATGACAGGGTGGGGTACCCAGAGTCACCTGCAAATGTCGAGGGACAACTGTCAGACACACACTAACCCTTAGGGACAACCCCAGACCCAGACAATCATTCACATGGTATAGGGTCCTTGCCCTCACCTATTAGCCACACACAGTGCCTCTGGAGTTGCCCCATCACATAAGGGATGCTGCTGTTCCTCAAAATGTAAGCGTCATGCACTGAGCCTGGAAACTTGGCGTTCACATGGGAGATGTACTGGTCGGCCAAACACACCATCTGCACATTCATCGAATGGTAGCTATTCCTGTTTCTGTACACCTGTTCACTCCTGCGGGGGGTACCAATGCCACATGTGTCCCATCAATTGCACCTATGATGTTGCGAATATGTCCCAGGGCATAGAAGTCACCTTTTACTGTGGGCAAATCCTCCACCTGAGGGAAAACGATGTAGCTGCGCATGTGTTTCACAGGGCAGACAACACTCTGGACAACACGTTTGAGAACATAGGCTGGGACATCCCTGATGCAATGGCCAATGTTGTTTGAAAAGACCCACTTGCCAAGAAATGGAGTACTGACAGGACCTGCACTAGAGGGGGGATTCCTGTGGGATGGCGGATAGCTGAAATCAGGTCTGGTTCCAACTGGGCACACAGTTCCAGGATTGTGGCACGATCAAGTCTGTAGGTGATAATAATGTGTCTGTCTTCCATTGTCGACAGGTCCACCAGTGGTCTGTACACCAGAGGATGCCACCATCTACTCACCTGCCCAAGCGGACGTGCCCCATGGACAAGAACAGCGAGCACAGAGTCAGCCAACACTGAGTTATTAAAAAAAGAATTTACGCACACAGTTGTCAATTCGCAATGTGCCTGTCACTGTGTGTATGCAAGGCCTAGATAGGTGTGACACATTAAAAAATAATGCCATGTGGCCCACTGAAATGGCGGCTGCCTGACCTGTAATGTGGGACAAGAGGATATGAGGTAACTGCGCTGCGTTGTACACCGTTGCGATAGGCGGTTGAAGACCATGGCGCAATCCTGCATTGGTTAACATTGGGCCCTATGGGTCCCAGGAGCCAATGACGATATATGCTGGTGGTGACGGTACGCACTGCAGCGGACGTGACCGCCATTTGCTCTCTGTTCACTCACTTGATACCTGACCTTTGACAGGAGAGGACCTACACTGCAAGTGCTGCTGTGACCTCAGTCTGGAAGCGACGATGGCTCAGGTGTCTGGGAAAAGGGCCCCTGCCTTCACTTCAGAGGAGTTGGAGAAGTTAGTGGATGGGGTCATCCCCCGGTACACGCTACTCTACGGTCCTCCAGACAAACAGGTGAGTACACTGTGAGCATGCTGTATGGGCAATGCCTGTTTGGAGTGTTGTGGATGGAAGATAGAGAGAGGGGACTGAGGCCTGCATAAGCGGACGGTGAGTGTATGTGCGTCAGGGCAAGGGTGGAAACGTGGGCCAATGACTGTGACGGTCCGGACGGTTAAAGATCATCCTTTTCCCCTGTACTATTCCTCTAGGTCAGCGCCCACCAGAAGAAGGATATTTGGGGTGCCATCGCCAAGGACGTCTGGACCGTGGGGGACCACCACAGACGGAGCACCCACTACCGTAAAAGATGAGAGGACATTTGCCGCTGGAGCAAGAAGACGGCGGAGGCCCAGCTGGGGATGGCCTCCCAACGTGGGAGGGGTGCCCGTCACACCATGACCCCCATGATGTTCCGGATCCTGGCGGTGGCGTATCCAGAGTTGGGTGGGCGCTTGAGGGCATCACAGCAGCCACAAGGGGGTGAGTACACTATCATTCTGCTGACTCTGCGCGCATTACGAGGTGTCTGGGTGGGGGAGGTGGGCTCTGAGTTCCTCTAGGCCAGGGCAATTTTTGTAGGCAAGGCCCATTCTTGATGCTGGCTATGTGGCACCCCAACCCCACCAGTGGTAAGAGCCATCTACACCTAGTCAGGCTCCTGTGACTTCCATGTGTGCAGCAATCGGGCATAGGCCTTGTACCCTATGTCCCTGTGATTAATTAGGGAACTCTACGTGCATGGCGTAGTGCAGAGGGCTGCTGTGTCTGTAATGTCCGCCAACGGTAGCGGTATTGCATGCACTGAACATGTCTTTCTTCTTTCTTCTCCCCCCTTTTTGTGGCCTCCCTGATCTTCTGTGCATTAGCATCATCAGGCGGGGGAGCAGTGCCACTGGAGCAAGAGGGAGCTGCATCCCACATGGCCCTGGAGGGTGACACAACGGAGTCTAAAGTCACCAGTGGGACAGAGGGTGAGGGGAGCTCCACGGTGGGGACAGGAGCAGAGACCAGGGACACGACTCCTCCTCTGATGGGAGCTCCCTTGCGGTGGCGGGCCCCTCTGTGCCCCCCGCATCAACAGGTACAGCCACCCCCCCCACCAGCACCACCCTCCCAGCAGCCCCTCAGCGTGTGTCCCGTGGCCACTCACCCAGGAGGGTGGGCATCTCCTTCGCCCCAGGCGCCTCAGGCCCAGTCAGCCCTGCAGCCCTCAGTGAGGAGGCTATTGACCTCCTGAGATCCCTCACTGTTGGGCAGTCTATCATTCTGAATGCCATCCAGGGTGTAGAGAGGCATTTGCAACAAACAAATGCATATCTGGAGGGAATTCATTCTGGCCAGGCAGCCCAACAGAGAGCATTTCAGGCTCTGGCCTCTGCACTGATGGCAGCCATTGTCCCTGTGTCCGGCCTTCCCCCTCCAACTTCCTCCACCCAGACCCAATCCCCTGTACCTCAGCCTATACCAAGCACATCATCAGACCAGCAAGCACACACCTCAACACACAAGGGTGGCTCAGGCAAACATAAGCACCACACATCCCACAGGCACTCACACAAGCATCATACCCATGCACACATGCCAACATCCACTGCCTCCACTGTGTCCCCCTCCTCCACGTCTCCCTCCTCCCTTCCTGTCTCGTCTCCACTCACACCTTCATGCACTACATCATCAGCCATTACCTCCATCACCAGCATGCCCATCACCACTCACCGCTCACGTGCACTGACCACCCCCACTACCATTCACACATCCCCTGTGTCCTCTACCAGTGTGTCTATGAGCCCTCCTCCCAAAGTAAACAAACACAGTCACACACCCACCCAACAGCCATCCACCTCACAACAGCCTCCAGCCCATGCACCTTCACCCAAAGTCAGCAAACGTACACCTCCAACAACCACTACCTCTTCCTCCACTCCCAAACCCCCTCCATCTACCCGTCCCAGTGTGTCTAAAAAGCTTTTCCTATCAAATCTTGACCTCTTTCCTACACCTCCCCCCCCTCCGTCCCCTAGGGCCCGCCTTTCCAGGTCCGAACATAGCACCTCAGCCACCACATCACTGGGTACAGATTGTGCATGCAATAGCGTGATTTTGGAGTGTGCCAAGCAACAGGGCTGCCAGTGTCCCACGGACCAAGGACAAGGACATCCCGCCACCTCCAAAAGTCAAGAAGTTGCCCACATCCCGGAGGGAGAAGGCGAAGACACCTGCCACCAAGAGCTCAGGGAAAACAACAGTGGAAAGTGGCAAGACAGCTGTGCCATCATTCAAGGTGGGCAAGGCCCAGAAAATCAAGGGCAAGTCCACGTCCACGTCAACATGCATGGCGGACACGACCGCCACCAGCACCGCCACCTGCACCGCCACCACGGACACCGCCGCCAGCACCACAGACACTGAGACCGCCACCATCACCGCAGTCAGTGAGGCCGCCACCAGCACTGCCGCCACGGACACCGACACCAGCACTGCAGTCACTGAGCCCACCACCAGCACCGCACTCAGTGAGGCCGCCCCCAGCATCGCAGCCACAAAGACCGCCACCAGCACCGATTCCACTGAGGCCGCCGCCCTCACCGATGCCACAGAGGCCGACGCCAGCACCGATGCCACAGAGTCCGCCGCAAGCACCGATGCCACAGAGTCCGCCACGAGCACCGCCGCTACTGACACCGCCGCCAGCACCTTTGCCACTGAGGCAGCCGCAAGCACCGCCGTGAATGACCCCGCCGCCAGTGCCGCCAGCGCCGCCAGCGGCCCTGCGACATCCTGAGCCAGTGGCACCACCGCAGACATGGCTGCCATCCCCAGTGGTCAGTCGTACGAGGCTGGTGGTCACTTCCAGGAGCCTGGCCAGCTTGCATGTTGCACCAACGTCAGTGGAGTGTCACATCCACTACCTCAGTCCTTGTCAGGATGAAGCACTCTAGGCACAATGCCCCCTCAAGAACCAGTGGAGAGAGTCATCCACTACCTCAGTCATTGGCAGGATGAAGCACTCTGGGCACAAAGCCCACTCAAGAACCAGTGGAGAACAGCATCCACTATCTCAGTCCTTGGGAGGATGAAGCACTCTCTGCACAAAGCCCCCTCCAGAACCAGTGGAGTATCACATCCACTACCTCAGTCCTAGGCAGGATGAAGCACTCTGGGCACAAAACCCCCTCCAGAACCAGTGGAGAAAGGCATGCACTACCTCAGTCCTTGTCAGGATGAAGCACTCTGGGCACAAAGCCCCCTCCAGAATCAGTGGAGAAAGGCATCCACTACCTCGGTCCTTGGCAGGATGAAGCACTCTGGGCACAAAGCCCCCTCCAGAACCAGTGGAGTATCACACCCACTACCTCAGTCCTTGGCAGGATGAAGCACTCTGGGCACAAAGCCCCCTCCAGAACCAGTGGAGAAAGGCTTCCACTATCTCAGTCCTTGGCAGGATGAAGCACTCTGGGTACAAAGCCCCCTCCAGAACCAGTAGAGAAAGGCATCCACTTAAGAGACTGTGGCTTTGCATTCCCCAGGCTAAAGCAGTGGGCAAACCACCCACTGGAGAGACTTGCGAGGCTGTGGCTTTGCACTCCCAAGGATAAAGCAGTTGGCAAACCACCCACTGGAGAGACTTGAGAGACTGTGGCTTTGCACTCCCCAGGATAAAGCAGTGGGCAAACCACCCACTGGGGAGACTTGAGAGACTGTGGCTTTGCACTCCCCAGGATAAAGCAGTGGGCAAACTACCCACGGGAGAGACTTGAGAGACTGTGGTTTTGCACTCCCCAGGATAAAGCAATGGGCAAACCACCCACTGGAGAGACTTGAGAGACTGTGGCTTTGCACTCCCCAGGATACATCAATGGGCATGGAGCCCCCTCGTGGAGCTAGCATTGTGCACTCATCCGGCTGATGTGCCCCCCTTCGCTTCCCCCTGTGGTGCCTGTTTCATTTCGATCTGATGCCCCAGCAGTGTTCTCTCCGTTTGGAGTCTGGTATCGAGTGTGGGCCTCGCTCATGCATTTTGGGCCCAGTGGTCCACGGACTATGAATGGTGCACTATCTGGACTTGTATAGTTGGTGTACATAATTGTATATAGTGTATTTAAAGTTTTGACTCATGGATTTTTATTGATTACAATTGTTACAATCATTTCCTTTTGTCATTGCGTTCTTACAGGGGGGGTTGGGGAGTGTAAATGTAATGTTGCAGCATGTATTTGTGTGTATGTTGTTGTGTGAGGGTGGGGCTGTTGCATGTTGCGTGTGTGTGTCACTCTCTTTTCCCTCCCCTCTCCCCTGTGTTGTAGGTGCAGTACTCACCTTGGTCGTCGCCGCCGTCGTTCGTGCTCCTGGTAGAGGACCAGGAATACTATTGAAGGGAGGATTTGGAGTTCTGGCTCCATGGCGTCCTGGTTCCTCGTGGGTTGTCTGGAGGTGAGTGTTTTCCCCTCCAAATCCTGTTTCCGCTGTGTTTTTGTTCGCGTTGGTTCCGCCCCAGAAAAGGTTGCGGATTGGCCTCTCATAATAGTGTGGGCGGTACAATGTCTTCCGCCTGTCTGTTGGCGGTGACCGCCATGCTGTTTGTTTGTACCGCCGTGGCGGTCGGAGTGTTAAAGTGGCTGTCTATGTTGGTGGTTTCCGCCATGGTCATGATTCCATTTATTTTCCGCCGGCCTTTTGGCGGTCTTATCACCGCTTTAACACCAACCGCCAGGGTTGTAATGCTGCTATTGATATTTTGGAGCCAAGACAATGGTTGCAACGAGCAGTATGCTTATTGGGAAACACTAATGCGGCTCTATGTGCTGAATGGAGAAAACGTATCCTAATAAAAATTGACCCGAAGCTGGTAGAGCTAGTAAGTAAAGAATCAGGCCAAGAGGTGAAAGGCATGTTATTTCGATAGGAGTTTGTGAACGAGATGGCAAAATATGTGACTGCCTTTAACTCAGTACAGAAAGTGTAGAAAGATATCAGGAAGGTTTTTGTCAGGGCCCGTAGAATGTGGGGTCGATTTCCCAACTGTGGATTCGGAATAATGTGGGGTTCTTTTTCCTGTGGATATAGACCCTCTGGATTTCCAACAACAAGTTTCTATTCCCAGAGACAGAGGGGAAGAGGACGCTATGGAGGAGAAAGAAGGGCAAGGCAACAAGGTATGTTTGGGAAAAGACACATTGGCCCTCATTACAACCCTGGCGGTTGGTGTTAAAGCGGCCATAATATTGCCAACAGGCCGGCAGAAAAAAAATGGAATCCCGACCATGGCGGAAACCGCCCACACAGACAGCCACTTAAACACTCCGACCGCCACGGCGGTAGAAACAAACACCGCGGCGGTAACCGCCAACAGACAGGCGGAGGACAAAGTACTGCCCACTGTATTTCAACACGCCTATCTGCCATCTTTCCCGGGGCGGAACCAACGCTATCAAAAGCATGGCGGAAACAGTACACAGAAGGGAAAACACTCACCTCTCGACACCCAACGAGGAACCAGGATGCCATGGAGCCCGCACTACAGGTTTTACCAATGCTGCTCTTCTTCCTGCTCTATCAGGAGCAGGACAGACGCCATCGACGACCACGGTGAGTACTGCACCTACAACACAGGGGAGGGGTGAGGGAAAAGAGAGTGACACACACACGCAACACGCAATACCCCCACCCCCACCCTCACCCACAAAAACATACACAAAAATACATGCAGCAACATTACATATACACCCCATCACCCCCTGGAAGAACTCAAGGACAAAAGGAAATGATTGTAACCAATGTAATCATGAAAAATCTGATAGTCAAAAAATCAAAATTCAGTATATACAAATATGTACACCAACTACACAAGTCCGGATAGTGTACCAATCATTGACCGTGGACCACTGGTTCCAAAATGCATGGGCGAAGCCCACACAACATACCTGACTGGAAATGGAGAGAACACTGCTGGGGCATCAGATCGAAAATATACAGGCACCTCAGGGGGAGGGGGGCACCTCAGCCAGATGAACAGGTTCTGGAGGGGGCCTGGTGCCCAGAGTGCTTCATCCTGCCAAGGACTGAGGTAGTGGATGTATCTCGCCACTGGTTCTGGAGGGGGCCTGGTGCCCAGAGTGCTTAGTCCTGCCAAGGACTGAGGTAGTGTATGTATCTCTCCACTGGTTCTGGAGGGGGCCAGGTGCCCAGAGTGCTTCATCCTGCCAAGTACTGAGGTAGTGGATGTACCTCTCCACTGGTTCTGGAGTGGGCCTGGTGCCCAGAATGCTTCATCCTGCCAAGGACTTAGGTGGTGTATGTATCTCTCCACAGGTTCTGGAGGGGGCATGGTGCCCAGAGTGCTCCACGTGCAGTGTGGCCGGTACAATTCCCTCACCTGGGTGGGTGTGCCACAAGATTGCCGAGGTACGGGTAGCATTGTTCGGTTGCAGTTAGAATGTGGTGGGTAGCTATTGCCTAGTAACACTATGAGGGAGGTGGAATGTTGGGAACGGAGAGGACGGCAGTTGGAAGGAGAACCTGCCAGGGTTGGTTGCTTACCTCTGATCTTAATAAAACGACCCTGTTTTCATGGATGGAAGGCATCAGAGTATCTTTTCAGTGGCGATGAGGATGGGATTAAGTCAGTGAGCCAACCCTGGCATGTGTGGAGGATCGTCCGTGGAGTACCGTTGATAGGGGTGGAAGGAGTGGAGGTTCAACATGAGCCGGCAATACATATTCGAGCCCGCTGCCAAAGGAAAATCTAAGCGCTGAAGCTGGAATCAAGGAAAGGGAGTTGTGATGGAGTTTTGATTATCTCAGGAGATGTCCTTTTTGTTGGAAATGCCTGTGGCCAGGATTTGAAAGGAGAAATACTTAACGTGCGTAAAGAAGGAAACGCTGAATGCTACCCACTTAAAGAAGTGCGCCGACTACATTAAGGTGGAAAGTGGCAATTTACAATGGGTTTTACCTTAGGCGTGACCGTTGAGGATGTTGCGTGAGTGTGCTGGCGGGATTGCACATCGTGTTCCGTGTTGCTGGCACGATTGCACGTCATGTTCTTTGTTTCCAAAGAATGCACATGCATCAGAGTATGCGTTCCGTGTGTTGTCAAGGAACGCGCGTACGCCAAAATATGCGAGAGCAGGAACGCATCCGGAAGTGTGTGTGTGCGCATCAGTGTACGCGCTTAGGCGTCAGGTGTCTCCAGGGCAACCAAGGTGCGCGTCACACGATTGCTGAACGACCTGAGTTCATTGAATTACGGCGAGAACGGAACAACAAGCTCAGGGAGGTGTAACTGTTGGCTTCACCTATACAGCAGTGTAGTGTATTGGATGGACAGTGCTGAAATTGGAAAATGGAGGACTGCGAGGTATTTATATATTTGAAAAAAAAGGTGGGAGAATTGTACATACACAAAATAGCCTAAGAAGGGGAACAAATCATCGGACAAGGACAGAGACTTCATTTACCGGCGGACAGGAACCAAGACACTGTTCTGTATAGATTGTTTAAGGACAAAAAAAAAAGGAGTTAAGATACAGTCAATTGTGCCACCCCCAGTATTCTTGAGTATGCCTGGCGAAACTAGTATGCCTTGGGAAGATTAGCGTGAAGCATTTGAAAGGTATCTGGAAGCTTTGGGTGGGGCTATTTTAACGCGAAAAGAAAGTTAGCTTTACTCAAGCACAATCTAGGTGTTGAAGGGAGAAAAGTGTTGAAAGCGCTGCCCAATAATGAGGTGTTGGAAGTCAATGGGGATGGGTCGGATGAAGAAGATGAGAGCAATGACATATATATGAGAACCATGACAGCATTAGAAGATCATTATAGTAGGAAAATTTGGATTGTGGTGGAACGCCATAAGTTTTTTTCGAGAATTCAAGCACCTAATGAATCTGTTGATCAGTATGTGTGTGCGTTAAGATCTTTGGCCAACACATGCAAGTTTAAAGAGTTGCATGAGGAAATAATACGAGATCAACTGATAAGTCATACCAGGGATATGAAAATTCAAGAAAAATTGTTGTCACTTAGGGACCCATCATTAGATGAGGCGTTGGCGGTAGCAAGGCGTATTGAAGCCACGTCTAAGTATATCAAAGAGTTAGGAAAAAAAGAGGATGGGAAAGCCGAGGGTAAGAAGAAATGTTACAGGTGTGGAAGCACTAGACATTTGGCATTTTCGATGAACTGCCCAGCCAAGAAAAGTAAATGTTTTAAACGTAACAGGATAGGACATTTTTCCAAGGTGTGCAATCTAAAGAAAGGTTGGGACAAGAAGGATGTAAACTGTTTATGTGACGGAAACTCCTTGGGGGATGGTGAAGTTAATGAACATATAGAGGTGCTTATGATGCAACAGGTAGCCTCGGAGGATATACCGCATAATGGTGATGTGTTAATGCTGAGTAATGATGAATATAGACCGCCAAAGTGTGTTGTGATATTGAATGGGGTATCGGTTAGTATGTGGGCAGATTCATGTTCCCCATATACAAAAATTGATAAAGAGTTGTGGATGAGATAGGGAGAGGTGCATTTGTTAAATCCTAAGGTTGAATTGATGGGTTCTGGAGGGAACACGATACCCATAATTGGTTATTTCCATGGAGAGATGGAGTTCAAACAAAGGGGCATCACCAGTGACATCTATGTGCTGGAGAGTGGAAGGTGTTTATTAGATTGGGGTGAACAAAAAAATGTAGGAATTGTGCTGAATCCAAATACGAAGGAGAAAGTGTTGACCTTGGAGGGTGAAGAACAACAATCAGTGAAACCGAAGTTAGAATTCCCAGCGTTGTTTGGTGAGAAATGGGATGTTTGAAAAAGTTCCAACACAAAATTGTACTGAAAGAAGGAGCCATACCTAAGGTGCATAAGGTGAGGGGAGTTCCTGTTGTGCTAAAGGAGGCCTTGAGAGAGGAATTGATAAGGTTGTTAGGAATGGTAGTGATAGAGGAAGTTGAATCCTCGGAATGGTTAAGTCCAGTAGTTTTGGCAAGGAAAGCGAATGGTAAAATCCATATGTGCGTGGATTTGCGGGATCTGAACGAGATCATCTGGGTAGATAGGCACCCGATACCGAACATAAACAAATTAATATCTAGTGTTCGGGATGGTGAGATATTTTCTACTCTAGACTTATCCAATGCGTACCACCAAATCATGCAGCATCCAGATTCAAAACATTTAACATCCTTCATAACACCTGAAGGGGCATTTAGATTTGTATGTATGCCATTTGGGTTGGCATCAGCTTCAGCGGTATTCCAGAGGGTTATGCAAAGTTTGCTAGGGGAAGTTGAAAATGTAAAGTTTTTCCAGGATGATGTGTTGGTCTGGGCGAAAAACGTGGAAGAACATAATAAGGTATTGAGGAAAGTATGTTCGATTTTGGAGAATGCAGGGCTGACGTTGGAGGTGAAGAAATGTAAATTTGAATGCAAATGTGTTGAATATCTGGGTCATACGGTGTCGGGAGAAGGTATAAAACCGAAGACAAGTTTATTAGAGGCGATTGAAAAAGCTCCAACCCCTACAGACATGAATCAACTGAGATAGTTTTTAGGTTTAGAAGAATACTATGCAAAATGTCTGAAAAACTTTGCTGATATTGCTCAACCGTTGCGCTCCTCAATGAAGAAAAACCAAAAGTTTTAGTGGTCTAGGGAATGTCAACAGGTGTATTCTGCATTAAAGAAGAGCATAATCGATGCGGTGGAGTTGAAACCTTTTGTGGCAGGAGATCATACTATTGTATCTACTGATGTGAGTATGTATGGTCTGGGGGCAGTATTGATGCAGTCACACAAAGGGAAAGAACATGTAATAGCGTTTGCTTCTAGGACATTAAAAGGGGCGGAGGCAACGTGCTCTGCTATAGAGAAAGAAGCTCTTGCCTGTTGGTGGGGGGTAAGGTTTTTCAAGAACTATGTGTGGGGATGGAAGTTCGAACTGAGAATGGACCACAAACCTTTAATTGATGTATTTACCACTAAGGGTGCCGGTCGAGCGTCTTCCAGAATAGCAAGATGGATATATAGTCTACAGGAGTATGATTTTGTAATGAAGTATATGCTGGGGGTAAATAATGTGAACGCAGATTGTTTATCCAGACTGCCGATTGAAAATCCTGAGGATGAGGAAGAAGAGGAGTGGATGGTTGCGAGTGTCCAAGATTCGGGGACTGATGCTATCAGTGAAGAGGTTTGGCGAGAGTCAGTGAATGAAGATGTGGAATTGCAAATGTTGACAAAGAATCTGAGAAAACATTAGTCAGAGTTGGAAGATGTTACAAACATTATAGCAAATTTCAAGAGTGTGTGGTCTGATTTATCAGGATGGGGTGTTGAGAAGAGGTGACAGGTTAATTGTTCCACACAAGTAGAGGGAAAGATTATTGGAGGTTTTGCATGAAGGGCAAGGAGTTATGTCGGGAATGAAGAGGAAAGTGAGAGAGGATTCTTGGCGGCCAGGAATGGACCGAGATGTGGAAAGGTTTGTAAGAAATTGTGTGAGCTGTGCTTGTAGCGATAAGTCCCATGTTGGGGGGAGGACCCCGGTGGTCCCGTTCCATTTCTGGCAGAAAGAGGGGATGGACGTATGTGGTCCTTTCGCATTGGACACAAATGGGAAAGTGTTTGCTGTGGTGATGGTAGACTATCATTCCAAGTGGTCGAAGTAAGCATTGTGAAAGAAGTGAGGTCAAATGTGGTAATCGAATTTTGTGAGGAAGTCTGGAGGAGAGAGGGATATCCTGAGGCGGTGGTGACAGATAACGGTCCACAATTTACATCTGGTGAATTTACTGACTTTGTGGAGAAGTGTGGCATTAAACATATCAGAACAGCTGTGGCACATCCCAGGGAGAATGGATTGGTTGAGAGATTCAACAGAGTATTGAGTGAGAATATACAGTTATTTGTATAAAATAGTCTAAATTGGAGGAGGGAGATAAAGAATCTTTTGTGGAGTTATCGCACCACTCCACATTCCTTAACGTTGGAAACCCCGTTTGTATTGTTGAAGGGTAGAAAGCCATGTACCAAAGCTGTGCCAGGGTGGATGGGTAGAGCTGGAAGGGATAAGGTTGATGAAGAAGCATTATTGAGTCGTGTAAGTGGAAATCTTGAGGTGTACGATGAGAGAAGTAAGGAGGGTTGGAAGAAAGGCTGTTTGAGAGATGGCGATTGGGTGAGGACTAGGATGTGGGATAAAACCAAGAAAGGTTTGTCTAAGTGGTCTGTGCCTAAGCGAGTGGTGAAAGTGTATGATTATAGTGTGGTATTGGAAAATGGTAAAAGGTGGAATGTGAGTAGGGTGGTGAAATGTAATGAAGCAGAATTGCAGAACTGGAAGGGTACGATGGATAGCAACAAGGAGTGAGATGTGGATAAGGAGATGTGTAGGGAGAGGAGATCTGTGAAGAGACCGGAGTATTTGAAGGACTATTTAACATAGAGTCACCTTCATCAGAGTGTGGGTAGCCTTGAGATGTTAACTACATCTAGAGGTGGTGGGTATGCCCACATAAAGAATATTTATGTAAGGAAAATTTGGAGCAGTGCTTAAATAAGTTGTATTTCAAATGTTTGTATTGTTTCTTTGTTTGACATTTATGTCACCTATACTTATGCCATGTGTATATTATTAAATGTATTTTTTTTGTTTGTCTTGTGTAGAAGGGGGAGATGTGTTGGGTTCTAGTTAGAATGTTGTGGGTAGCTATTGCCTAGTAACACTATGAGGGAGGTGGAATGTTGGGAACGGAGAGGACGGCAGTTGGAAGGAGAACCTGCAGGGTTGGTTGTTTAGCTCTGATCTTAATAAAATGACCCTGTTTTCATGGATGGAAGCCGTCGGAGTATCTTTTCAAGCATGATATGCCATGGAGGAAGCGACATACCCCACACTGCTTCGGCTTCGCCTTCCACCTGCAGGTGCAAACAGTGATGGAAGTCATGCCTCATGGAAGATGGCCAGGGTCCAGGAAGTCTCCTCCAGCCTCGGACGACTGACCACTGGGGATGGTAGCCATGTCAGTGGTGGTGCCACTGCCCGAGCATGTCGCGGGGCTGGTGGCGGTGCTTGCGACGGTGTCAGTGGCGGTGGTGCTGGCAGTGGTGCATGGTTCAGCTATACCTATATAGGTACATGTAGGAGGCTGGACTGGCTTGTAGTGAGTACCTAGGGGTACTTGCACCTTGCACCAGTCCCAGTTATCCCTTATTAGTGTATAGGGTGTCTAACAGCATAGGCTGATAGATAATGGTAGCTTAGCAGAGCAGCTTAGGCTGAACTAGGAGACGAGTGAAGCTCCTACAGTACCACTTAGTGTCATATGCACAATATCATAAGAAAACACAATACACAGATATACTAAAAATAAAGGTACTTTATTTTTATGACAATATGCCAAAAGTATCTCAGTGAGTACCCTCAGTATGAGGATAGCAAATATACATAAGATATATGTACACAATACCAAAATATGCAGTAATAGTATTAGAAAACAGTGCAAACAATGTATAGTTACAATAGGATGCAAAGAGACACATAGGGATAGGGGCAACACAAACCATATACTCCAAAAGTGGAATGCGAACCATGAATGGACCCCAAACCTATGTGACCTTGTAGAGGGTCGCTGGGACTATTAAAAAATAGTAAGGGTTAGAAAAATAGCCCACCCCAAGACCCTGAAAAGTGAGTGCAAAGTGCACTAAAGTTCCCCAAAGGACAAAGAAGTCGTGATAGGGGAATTCTGCAGGAAAGACACAAACCAGCAATGCAACAACGATGGATTTCCAGTCGAGGGTACCTGTGGAACAAGGGGACCAAGTCCAAAAGTCACAAGCAAGTCGGAGATGGGCAGATGCCCAGGAAATGCCAGCTGTGGGTGCAAAGAAGCTTCTACTGGACAGAAGAAGGTTAGGTTTCTGCAGGAACGACAAGGGCTAGAGACGTCCCCTTTGGAAGACGGATCCCACACGCCGTGGAGAGTCATGCAGAAGTGTTTTCCCACCGAAAGACCGCCAACAAGCCTTGCTAGCTGCAAATCATGTGGTAAGCGTTTTTGGATGCTGCTGTGGCCCAGGAGGGACCAGGATGTCGCAAATTGCGTCAGGAGAGAGAGGGGACTTCGAGCAAGACAAGGAGCCCTCTCAGCAGCAGGTAGCACCCGGAGAAGTGCCAGAAACAGGCACTACGAGGATGCGTGAAACGGTGCTCACCCGAAGTCGCACAAATAAGTCCCACGTCGCCGGAGAACAACTTAGGAGGTCGTACAATGTAGGTTAGAGTGCCGTGGACCCAGGCTGGACTGTGCACAAAGGATTTCCACCGGAAGTGCACGGAGGCCGGGGTAGCTGCAAAAGTCGCGGTTCCCACCAATGCAGTCTGGCGTGGGGAGGCAAGGACTTACCTCCACCAAACTTGGACTGAAGAGTCACTGGACGGTGGGAGTCACTTGGACAGAGTTGCTGGATTAGAGGGACCTCGCTCGTCGTGCTGAGAGGAGACCCAAGGGACCGGTAATGCAGCTTTTTGGTGCCTGCGGTTGCAGGGGGAAGATTCCGTCGACCCACGGGAGATTTCTTCGGAGCTTCTAGTGCAGAGAGGAGGCAGACTACCCCCACAGCATGCACCACCAGGAAAACGGTCGAGAAGGCGGCAGGATCAGCGTTACAGAGTTGCAGTAGTCGTCTTTGCTACTATGTTGCAGTTTTGCAGGCTTCCAGCGCGGTCAGCAGTCGATTCCTTGGCAGAAGGTGAAGAGAGAGATGCAGAGGAACTCGGATGAGCTCTTGCATTCGTTATCTAAGGAATCCCAAGAGACAGAGACCCTAAATAGCCAGAAAAGAGTGGTTGGCTACCTAGGAGAGAGGATAGGCTAGCAACACCTGAAGGAGCCTATCAGGAGGAGTCTCTGACGTCACCTGATGGCACTGGCCACTCAGAGCAGTCCAGTGTGCCTGCAGCACCTCTGTTTCCAAGATGGCAGAGGTCTGGAGCACACTGGAGGAGCTCTGGGCACCTCCCAGGGGAGGTACAGGTCAGGGGAGTGGTCACTCCCCTTTCCTTTGTCCAGTTTCGCGCCAGAGCAGGGCTAAGGGGTCCCTGAACCGGTGTAGACTGGCTTATGCAGAAATGGGCACCAAATGTGCCCATGAAAGCATTTCCAGAGGCTGGGGGAGGCTACTCCTCCCCTGCCTTCACACCATTTTCCAAAGGGAGAGGGTGTAACACCCTCTCTCAGAGGAAGTCCTTTGTTCTGTCATCCTGGGCCAGGCCTGGCTGGACCCCAGGAGGGCAGATGCCTGTCTGAGGGGTTGGCAGCAGCAGCAGCTGCAGTGAAACCCCGGGAAAGGCAGTTTGGCAGTACCAGGGTCTGTGCTACAGACCACTGGGATCATGGGATTGTGCCAACTATGCCAGGATGGTATAGAGGGGGCAATTCCATGATCATAGACATATTACATGGCCATGTTCGGAGTTACCATTGTGAAGCTACATATAGGTAGTGACCTATATGTAGTGCACGCGTGTAATGGTGTCCCCGCACTCACAAAGTTCGGGGAATTGGCCCTGAACAATGTGGGGGCACCTTGGCTAGTGCCAGGGTGCCCTCACACTAAGTAACTTAGCACCCAACCTTTACTAGGTAAAGGTTAGACTTATAGGTGACTTATAAGTTACTTAAGTGCAGTGTAAAATGGCTGTGAAATAACGTGGACGTTATTTCACTCAGGCTGCAGTGGCAGGCCTGTGTAAGAATTGTCAGAGCTCCCTATGGGTGGCAAAAGAAATGCTGCAGCCCATAGGGATCTCCTGGAACCCCAATACCCTGGGTACCTCAGTACCATATACTAGTGAATTATAAGGGTGTTCCAGTAAGCCAATGTAAATTGGTAAAATTGGTCACTAGCCTGTTAGTGACAATTTGAAAGTAATGAGAGAGCATAACCACTGAGGTTCTGGTTAGCAGAGCCTCAGTGAGACAGTTAGTCATAACACAGGTAACACATTCAGGCACACTTATGAGCACTGGGGCCCTGACTAGCAGGGTCCCAGTGACACAGTGGAGAAGTGTGGCTCAATGGTTAGAGCGGCAGACCCTGAAGCAGAGATCTGGCTCAAGACCAGGGTTCAAGTCCCGCTTCGGCAGGTCTTGGGCTCAATTCCCCTTGACCAGATAATTCTCGCCTCGGTGCCTAATCTAATTCATGGGTCCCACTCTGCAAATCTGGGCAATAGCTTGCTTAATCTCCACAACGGCCCCAACAGCGCTTGGATGCCTGGCTTCACCCTGGGGGTGCTCAGGAGTGGGCGCCTCACAGGGAAAAGCCAGGAGGGGTTCCATAGCGGTATGAGTACAGCGCCTTGAGACCCTAACGGGTGAGTAGTGCGCTATACAAGTGCTAATTTACATTTTTACATTTTACATACAACTAAAACAACATATATATAGTGAAAAATGGGGGTAACATGCCAGGCAAGATGGTACTTTCCTACACAACCCCCCCCCAAATGAAGGACAATAAGACTAGCCATGACCTGATGAGTCTTCATTGTCTAAGTGGAAATCTCTGGAGAGTCCATCTGCATTGGAGTGGCTACTCCCAGGTCTATGTTCCACTGTATAGTCCATTCCCTGTAGGGATATGGACCACCTCAATAATTTAGGATTTTCACCTTTCATTTGTTTTAGCCAAAGTAGAGGTTTGTGGTCTGTCTGAACAATGAAGTGAGTGCCAAACAGGTATGGCCTCAACTTCTTCAGTGCCCAGACCACAGCAAAGGCCTCCCTCTCAATGGCAGACCAACGCTTTTCTCTAGGGGTCAACCTCCTACTAATAAAAGCAACAGGTTGATCCTGGCCCTCAGAATTAAGTTGTGATAGGACAGCCCCTACTCCTAATTCAGATGCATCAGTTTGGACATAGAATTTTTTAGAGTAACAAGGGCTTTTCAGGACAGGTGCAGAGCACATGGCCTGCTTCAGCTCCTCAAAAGCTTTCTGACAACTAGCTGTCCACAATACCTTTTTGGGCATCTTTTTGGATGTGAGGTCATTAAGAGGGGCTGCAATGGAGCCATAGTTCTTAATGAACCTCCTGTAATACCCAGTGAGGCCTAGGAAGGCTCTCACCTGAGTCTGTGTAGTAGGGGGAACCCAATCAACAATAGTATGGATTTTCCCCTGAAGTGGTGCAATCTGTTCCCCACCAACAAGGTGTCCCAGATAAACCACCTTCCCCTGCCCTATCTGGCACTTTGAAGCCTTGATAGAGAGGCCTGCCTTTTGCAGGGCCTCTAAAACTTTCCATAGGTGGACCAGGTGATCATCCCAGCTGGAGCTAAAGACAGCTATATCGTCCAAATATGCTGCACTGAAAGCTTCCAGCCCTTGCAGGACTGTGTTCACCAACCTTTGAAAAGTGGCAGGTGCATTTTTCAATCCAAAAGGCATTACAGTGAACTGGTAATGTCCTCCAATGGTTGAAAATGCAGTTTTAGGTTTAGCATCTTCTGATAATTTGATCTGCCAATACCCTGCAGTCAAATCAAAAGTGCTTAGATACTTGGCAGATGCCAGTGTATCTATGAGCTCATCTGCCCTGGGTATAGGGTGAGCATCAGTTTTGGTTACCTGGTTGAGACCTCTGTAGTCTACACAAAACCGCATTTCCTTCTTTCCATCTTTGGAATGGGGTTTTGGTACAAGTACCACAGGGGAAGCCCATGGACTTTCAGAGTGCTCAACCACTCCCAGTTCTAGCATTTTCTGCACCTCTTGCTTTATGCAGTCCCTGACATGGTCAGGCTGCCTATAGATCTTACTTTTGACAGGTAAACTGTCTCCAGTATCTATAGTGTGCTCACACCAAGAAGTGGTACCTGGCACAGTAGAGAAGAGTTCAGAAAACTGACCCAGGAGATTTATGCAATGGTCTTTCTGCTCAGCAGTAAGACAATCAGCCAAAACTACACCTTCCACAAGAGCATCTTGTTCTGTGGAAGAGAAGAGATCAGGTAGAGGATCACTGTCTTCTTCCTGTCCCTCATCAGTTGCCATGAGCAGGGTGAGATCAGCCCTGTCATAGTAGGGTTTCAGGCGATTGACATGGAGCACCCTAAGGGGACTCCTGGCAGTGCCTAAGTCAACTAAATAGGTGACTTCACCCTTTTTCTCAACAATTGTGTGGGGTCCACTCCATTTATCTTGGAGTGCTCTTGGGGCCACAGGCTCCAAGACCCACACTTCCTGCCCTGGTTTGTACTGAACCAAAACAGCCTTCTGATCATGGCATTGCTTCTGGAGCTCTTGGCTGGCCTGAAGGTTTTTACTGGCCTTTTTCATGTACTCAGCCATCCTTGATCTGAGGCCAAGTACATAATCCACAATATCCTGCTTAGGAGCTTTTAAAGGTTGTTCCCAACCCTCCTTGACAAGTGTTAGTGGACCCCTAACAGGGTGACCAAAGAGGAGTTCAAAGGGGCTGAAGCCCACTCCTTTCTGGGGTACCTCCCTGTAGGCAAAAAGGAGGCATGGTAACAGGATATCCCATCTCCTGCGGAGTTTTTCAGGGAGACCCATAATCATGCCTTTGAGAGTTTTATTAAATCTCTCCACCAGTCCATTTGTTTGTGGATGATAGGGTGTAGTGAACTTGTAAGTCACACCACACTCCTTCCACATGGCCTTTAAGTATGCAGACATGAAATTGCTTCCCCTGTCTGATACTACTTCCTTTGGGAAGCCCACCCTAGAAAATATTCCCAGGAGGGCCTTTGCAACTGCAGGTGCTGTAGTGGTCATTAAAGGAATTGCTTCAGGATATCTTGTGGCATGGTCCACTACCACCAAGATAAACCTATTGCCTGAAGCAGTAGGAGGGTCAAGGGGGCCAACTATGTCAACCCCTACCCTTTCAAAGGGAACCCCAACCACAGGCAGTGGAATAAGGGGTGCCTTTGGAGTGCCACCTGTCTTGCCACTGGCTTGACAGGTTTCACAGGACTTACAAAATTCCTTTGAGTCTTCAGACATCGTAGGCCAATGAAACAGGGGAACAAGCCTGTCCCAAGTTTTCATTTGCCCCAGATGTCCAGCTAGGGGAATGTTGTGGGCTAGAGTTAGGAGGAACTTTCTGTACTCCTGAGGAATCACTAACCTCCTGGCAGTTCCAGGTTTAGGATCCCTTGCTTCAGTGTAAAAGAGGTTGTCCTCCCAGTAAACTCTGTGAGAGTCACTGACATCCCCATTAGCCTGTTTGACAGCTTGCTGTCTTAGACCCTCTAGTGTGGGACAGGTTTGCTGTGCCACACTCAGCTCCTCCCTGGCAGGCCCCCCTTCACCCAAAAGCTCAGCAGTGTCTGCTTCCAGCTCCTCGGGTGTAGGTACTGCACAGGGTGGAAATTCTTCTTCCTCAGAAGTAGAATCCACTGTAGAGGGAGGGATAGTAGGAAGTGCTTTACTTCTACTAGCCCTAGCTTTAGGGAGCACTTGGTCCATTGTTCCAGGATCCAAGCTTCCCTGTCCTTTTTGCTTTTTGGCCTGAGCCCTGGTTAAAGCAAAAATATGCCCTGGGATGCCCAGCATTGCTGCATGGGCCTCCAACTCCACATCTGACCAAGCTGATGTCTCCAAATCATTTCCTAGTAGACAGTCTACAGGTAAATCTGTGGCTACCACAACTTTCTTTGGACCAGTAACCCCCCCCAGTTGAGATTTACAACAGCCATGGGGTGGCTAAGTGTGTTGTTGTGAGCATCGGTTACTTGGTACTGGTGACCAAGTAGGTGCTGTTCAGGGTGGACCAGTTTCTCTATGACCATAGTCACACTGGCTCCAGTGTCCCTGTAGGCCTGAACCTCAACACCATTTATTAGGGGTAGCTGCTTGTACTTATCCATATTAAGGGGACAAGCAACTAAGGTGGCTAAATCAATAGCCCCCTCAGAGACTAATATAGCCTCTGTGGTCTCCCTAACAAGACCAACCCCGACTAAGTTACCAATAGTGAGCCCAGCTACTCCCTTGGATTGGCTATTAGTAAGTTTGCTCCCACCACCACTGCTATTAGTAGGGACACTAGGTGTAGCAGTAGGGGTTGTAGTGGTAGGAGGCTTGGTGCTTTTCTTTGGACAACTGGGATCTGTTGTCCAATGGCCTTTTATTTTACATAAATAGCACCATGGTTTCTTTTCCTTGTTTTGATTAGAAGAGGATTTGGGCCCACCACCCCCACCAGAGTGTTTTTGTGGGCCTCATGAAGACTCATTTTTAGATTTGTCCCCACCCTTGTCAGAAGACTTACCATCCTTCTTCTTGTTGCCATCTTTGTCACCCCCTGTATGAACTTTTCTGTTCACCCTTGTTCTGACCCATTTGTCTGCCTTCTTTCCCAATTCTTGGGGAGAGGTCAGATCAGAGTCCACCAAGTACTGGTGCAACAAATCAGACACACAATTATTAAGAATGTGCTCTCTTAGGATCAAGTTATACAGGCTGTCATAATCAGTAACTTTACTGCCATGTAACCACCCCTCCAAGGCCTTCACTGAATGGTCAATGAAATCAACCCAGTCTTGTGAAGACTCCTTTTTGGTCTCTCTGAACTTTATCCTGTATTGTTCAGTGGTTAAGCCATAACCATCCAGGAGTGCATTCTTAAGAACTTTGTAATCATTAGCTTCATTTTCTTTCACAGTAAGGAGCCTATCCCTACCTTTTCCACTAAATGATAGCCATAGGATAGCAGCCCACTGCCTTTGAGGGACATCCTGTACAGCACAGGCCCTCTCAAGTGCAGCAAACCACTTGTTAATGTCATCCCCCTCCTTATAAGGGGGAACTATCTTGTGCGGATTCCTGGAATCATGCTCTTTTGCAGGATGACTATGGGGAATACTGCTGCTGCCACCATGGGTTTCTAAACCCAGTTTCTGTCTCTCCTTCTCTGCTTCTAAAGTCTGTCTATCCAAATCCAGCTGTTGCTTCTTGAGCTTCAGTCTGGTTTGTTCCACTCTCAATCTATTGAGCTCCCTTTCTAACAATCTGTCATCAGGGTGGGTGGGAGGGACATGTCTTGAAACAGAAGTATGATGAGAATGGACAGAAGGAGACCTGTCCCTTACAGAGGGCACCCTAACAGCTTGGCTAACAGAAACATCATTTCTACTGTGATGAGAATGAATGCTCTTGCTATGATGTGAGACAACACTATCTGTATGGTGTGACTCAACATCAGTACCAACTATGCTAGACTGTCTAGTAATGGGCAGGCTTGGAAGTTTCTTTCCTGAATCTTTTCCTGGGGGAGTCCCTAGATCAGATTGGGAACCATTAGCTACTTTTTCAACAGATGGGGCACTTTTAGCCTTATCTTGTTCTCTAAGCATGTTAAGTAACAATTCAAAGGAAGGATTCTTCCCTACACTCAAACCTCTTTCTACACAGAGACTCCTTGCTCCTTTCCAGCTAAGGTGGTCATATGCAAGTTTGGACAGATCAACATTTTGGCCTGTGCCAGACATTTTTAGAAAGAGTTAAAGTGATAGAAAAAGGATAAAAAGTTTGTCAGAGCTTTTTAGAAAGACAGAGAAAAAAAACTTTTTAGAACTTTTTTAGAAAGTTAGAAGTACTTTTCAGCACTTAGAAAAGAGTGAAAAGAGGAAGTGCAAAACTTTTTGGTTATGTGTATATACACTGAACTTGTTTTGTATATTTTTCTCTTATGAAAAGTGCAATGACAAGAGTGGTAAGTAGTCTCAAAGCACTTATCCCACCGCTGCACAACCAATGTAGGAAGCTAGACTGGCTTGTAGTGAGTACCTAGGGGTACTTGCACCTTGCACCAGGCCCAGTTATCCCTTATTAGTGTATAGGGTGTCTAGCAGCATAGGCTGATAGATAATGGTAGCTTAGCAGAGCACCTTAGGCTGAACTAGGAGACGAGTGAAGCTCCTACAGTACCACTTAGTGTCATATGCACAATATCATAAGAAAACACAATACACAGATATACTAAAAATAAAGGTACTTTATTTTTATGACAATATGCCAAAAGTATCTCAGTGAGTACCCTCAGTATGAGGATAGCAAATATACACAAGATATATGTACACAATACCAAAATATGCAGTAATAGTATTAGAAAACAGTGCAAACAATGTATAGTTACTATAGGATGCAATGGAGACACATAGGGATAGGGGCAACACAAACCATGTACTCCAAAATTGGAATGCGAACCACGAATGGACCCCAAACCTATGTGACCTTGTAGAGGGTCGCTGGGACTATTAGAAAATAGTAAGGGTTAGAAAAATAGCCCACCCCAAGACCCTGAAAAGTGAGTGCAAAGTGCACTAAAGTTCCCCAAAGGACAAAGAAGTCGTGATAGGGGAATTCTGCAGGAAAGACACAAACCAGCAATGCAACAACTATGGATTTCCAGTCGAGGGTACCTGTGGAACAAGGGGACCAAGTCCAAAAGTCACAAGCAAGTCGGAGATGGGCAGATGCCCAGGAAATGCCAGCTGTGGGTGCAAAGAAGCTTCTACTTGACAGAAGAAGCTTAGGTTTCTGCAGGAACGACAAGGGCTAGAAACTTCCCCTTTGGAAGACAGATCCCTCACGCCGTGGAGAGTTGTGCAGAAGTGTTTTCCCGCCGAAAGACCGCCAACAAGCCTTGCTAGCTGCAAATCGTGTGGTAAGCGTTTTTGGATGCTGCTGTGGCCCAGGAGGGACCAGGATGTCGCAAATTGCGTCAGGAGAGAGAGGGGACGTCGCGCAAGACAAGGAGCCCTCTCAGCAGCAGGTAGCACCTGGAGAAGTGCCAGAAACAGGCACTACAAGGATGCATGAAACGGTGCTCACCCGAAGTCGCACAAAGAAGTCCCACGTCGCCGGAGAACAACTTAGGAGGTCGTGCAATGCAGGTTAGAGTGCCGTGGACCCAGGCTGGACTGTGCACAAAGGATTTCCACCGGAAGTGCACGGAGGCCGGGGTAGCTGCAAAAGTCGCGGTTCCAACCAATGCAGTCTGGCGTGGGGAGGCAAGGACTTACCTCCACCAAACTTGGACTGAAGAGTCACTGGACTGTGGGAGTCACTTGGACAGAGTTGCAAGGGCGAGTCTATGCATCTATGCTGGATGTTTAGGAGAGCCCTCAAGCACCCAATAGGGTGACAGGTATCATCATTGGGCTTACTCCTCGTCAGACCGGTGCTGCAATGTCTGGCGGGCCACCCAGGATTCAGGGTGGCACTCAACCGTTGTTAAATTGCCAAGAAAAGAGGTCTGGAATTAAAACTGACTAAGAGGAGAAATGAAGAGAAAGAGACAAAACTCTAAAATTGGCTCTGAACCAAAACCATCATTTTAATGAGTCAGAGACAAGGTACAGGCCAAGATTAAAACGGGGGTATAAAGAGTGTTGATGGAAATATTGTACCACTACACTCTGTAACTAGGGAAGGTAGTTTACCTAATCGTAAATGGTCTACATGTTTCGCGTCTTCGATTGGTCACAAAGTGATCCCATGACGCTTCTTCAGGACCCAAAAAAATAATTGTTATTAAACTACTTCTCCTGTATATCAATAATTAACCAAGTGCTAAAAAGTCACTTACAAATAGAAGACAAAGTATGTCTGAGTCAGTTGGTCAGTAAGGTCGCCCTCCGTAGAATCAAAAAACACATAACAATTAGTGCCAGTGATAAAGAACAGACTAAAAATGAAGAACAATTATAGTGACAACCACCCTCAGTGTGTAGTAGGTAAAAATAAGAAATAGAAGCTTACCATCCCATATTAGAAATTGGGCTTCCTAGGTCAGCACCTGCTGAGGGACACAGCAGGAATTCTCCTGCAGCCTTGGATGGCTGCTCACTGGGGAAGAGGCTGGGGACTGTCGCTGAAGCTGTAGACATGCCGGTGGCTGTGCAGGTGGCGGGGCAGGTGGCGGTTGTGGTGGCGGGCAGCTTGCAGTGTTCGCCGCCGTACAGGTTGGTGTGGTCGTGGACAGAAGGTGTGACACTGGTCCCTCAGTCGGTGCCACCGTGCCCTGTCCTGACCTGCTCTTCTGCTTTTGTCCCTTCCCCACCTCTGATGGTACTGCAGTTGTCTTGCCGCTATCCCCTTTTGTTTTCGCTGAGCCCTTGGTGGCTGGTAGGTGCAGCTTCTCCCACTGGGATGTAGGCAACTTTTTCACCTTGGCAGGTGGTGGAATGTCCTTGCCCTCGCTATGTGGCACACTGGCAGCCCTGATGTGTGTCGCACTCAATGACCCCGCAGTTGCTGGCACCACTGTGCCTGGGGATTTGGTGGCTGAGATGCTGGGCAGGGACCTGAAAAGCCTGGCCCTAGGGGAAGGACGGGGAGGGAGGTGAAGGGAAGAGGTCAAGGGTTGCCAGGAAAAGTTTTTTTAGACACACTGGGATGGGAAGATGGAGGGCGTTTGGGAGTGGAGGAAGAGGTAGTGGTTGTAGGAGGTGTACATCCGCTGAATTTGGGTGAAGGTGCATGGGCCGGAGGCTGTTGTGAGGTGGATGGCTGTTGGGTAGGTGTGTGCCTGCATTTGTGTACTTTGGAAGGAGGGCTCACAGACACACTGGGAGAGGACACAGGGGATGTGTGAATGGTAGTGGGGGTGGTGATTGCACGTGAGTGGTGTGTGGTGATGGGCTTGCTCGTGACGGGGATGGTGCTTGTGTGAATGCCTGTGGGATGTGTGGTGCTTATGTTTGCGGAGCCACTTTTGTGTGTTGATGTGTGTGCATGCTGGTCTGATGGTGTGTTTGGGATAGGCAGAGGTACAGGGGATTGGGTCTGGGTAGTGGAAGTTGGAGGGGGGAGGCTGGACACAGGGACAATGGCTGCCATCAGTGCTGAGGCCTGAGCCTGAAATGCTCTCTGTTGGGCCGCCTGCCCAGAATGAATGCCCTCCAGCAATGCATTTGTTTGTTGCAAATGCCTCTCAACACCCTGGATGGCATTCAAAATGGAAGATTGCCCAACAGTGAGGGATCTCAGGAAGTCAATAGCCTCCTCACTGAGGGCAGCAGGGCTGACTGGGGCAGGGCCTGAGGTGCCTGGGGTGAAGGAGATGTCCACCGTCCTGGGTGAGCGGGCACGGGACACATGCTGAGGGGCTGCTGGGAGGGCGGTGGTGATAGGGGGTGGCGGCTGTACCTGTTGAGGCGGTGGGCACAGAAGTGCCCGCCACCGCAAGGGAGCTCCCATCAGAGGAGGAGTTTCTGTCACTGGTGTCTGCTCCTGTCCCCGCCGTGGAGCTACCCTCACCCTCCGTCCCACTGGTGGCTTCAGACTATGTGGCTTCACCCTACAGGGCCAAGTGGGTTGCAGCTCCCTCCTGCTCTGGTGCCACTGCTCCTCGTCTGATGATGCTATTGCACCGGGAACAGGGAGACCACAAAAATGGTGGAAAAGAAAAAAAAAAACATGTTCAGTGCATGCAACACCACTACCGTTGGCAGACACAACACACAGGGAGCAGCCCTCAGCACTACGCCATGCACTAACAGTTCCTAGAAAATTCACCTGACCATGGGGTACGAGGCCTAAGCCCAATTGCTGTACACCTGGAAGTCACAGGAGCCTGACTAGGTGTAGATGGCTCTTACCATTAGTGGGGTTGGGGTGCCACATAGCCTGCCTCACAAGGGACCTTGCCTACCATGTTCGCCCAGGCCTAGGGGAACCCACTGCCCACCTCCCCCACCCAGACACCTCGTAATGCGCGCAGAGTCAGCTGAATGAGAGTGTACTCACCCCCTTGTGGCTGCTGTGATGCCCTCAAGCGCCCATCCAACTCCGGATAGGACACCGCCAGGATCTGGGACATCAGGGGGGTCATGGTGCGACAGGCACCCCTTCCACATTGGGAGGCCATCCCCAGTTGGGCCTCCGCCATCTTCTTGCTCCAGCGGCGCAGGTCCTCCCATCTTTTACGGCAGTGGGTGCTCCATCTGTGGTAGACCCCAAGGGTCCGGACGACCTTGGCGATGGCACACCAAATACCCTTCTTCTGGTGGACGCTGACCTAGAGGAATGGTACAGAGGGAAAGGAAATTACTCACTCGTCCGGACCGTCATACTCATTGCCCACCAGTTCCCACCCATGCCCTGATGCACATACACTCACCATCCGCACATGCAGGCCTCAGCCCCCCATGTATCTTCCATCCACACCACTCAAAGCAGGCATTGCCCATGCAGCATGCTCACAGTGTACTCACCTGTTTGTCTGGAGGATCGTACAGTTGCGTGTACTGGGGGAGGACCCCATTCACTAGTTTTTCCAACTCCTCTGAAGTGAAGGCAGGGGCCCTTTCCCCAGACACTGTAGCCATTGTCGCTTCCAGACACAGGTCACAGCAGCACTTGCAGTGTAGGTCCTCTCCTGTTGAAGGTCAGGTATCAAGTAAGTGAACAGATGGAAAATTGTGGTTACGTCCATGGAGGTGTGTACCGTCACCACCGGCGTACAACGCCAGCGCAGTTACCTCATATCCCCTTGTCCCACCTTACAGGTCAGGCAGCCACCATTTCAGGGGGCCACATGGGATGGATGAAAACTGCGTCATACCTATCTAGGCCGGGAATACAGACAGATACCAGCACATTGCGGATTACTAACATTTCTGCAAATAACACGTTGTGATACCTCAGTGTTGGATGACTCTGCTCTCTGTTCTCCTCCATAGGGCACGTCTGCTGGGGCAGGTGATGAGATGGCGGCATCCTCTGGTGTACAGACCCCTGGTGGACCTGTCAACAACGGAAGAGAGACACATCATAATCACATACAGACTTGATCGTACAACAATCCTGGAACTGTGTGCCCAATTGGAGCCAGATCTGATGTCAGCTATCCGCCATCCCACAGGGATACCCCCTCTAGTGCAGGTCCTGTCTGTTCTCCATTTCCTGGCCAGTGGGTCTTTTCAAACAACAGTGGCCATGGCTTCAGGAATGTCCCAGCCAATGTCCTCTAACGTGTTGTCCAGAGTGTTGTCTGCCCTGCTGAAACACATGCACAGTTACATCGTTTTCCCTCAGGTGGAGGATTTGCCCACATTGAAAGGTGACTTCTATGCCCTGGGACATATCCCCAACATCATTAGTGCCACTGATGGTACACATGTGGCATTTGTCCCCCTCCCCTCAGGAATAAACAGGTGTACAGAAACCGGAAAAGCTACCATTCGATGAATGTGCAGATGGTGTGTTTGGCAGACCAGAACATCTCCCATGTGAATGCCAAGTATCCTGGCTCTGTGCATGACGCCTACATTTTGAGAAATAGCAGCATCCCTTATGTGATGGGGCAACTCCTGAGGCACCGTGTGTGGCTAATAGGTGAGGCCAAGGTCCCAATACAGTTGACATATGTGTCTGGGTATGGGGTTGTCCCTAAGGGTTAGTGTGTGTCTAACAGTTGTCCCTCGACATTTGCAGGTGACTCTGGTTACCCCAATCTGTCATGGCTACTGACCCCAGTGAGGAATCCCAGAACAAGGGCAGAGGAGCGCTACAATGAGGAACATGGGCGAACTAGGAGGATAATAGAACGCACCTTGGGCCTCCTGAAGGCCAGATTCTGGTGCCTCCATCTGACAGGTGGTTCCCTATACTACTCACTGAAGAAGGTGTGCCAGATAATCGTGGCCAGCTGTATGCTGCACAACCTGGCTTTGCGATGCCAGATGCCTTTTCTGCAGGAGGATGGGCCAGATGGTGGTCTTGTGGCAGCTGCGGAGCTTCTGGATAGTGAAGAAGAGGAGGCAGAAGAAGAGGATATCGGCAACCGAAACAACATCATCAGGCAATACTTCCAGTGAGACACAGGTAAGAAGATCTCACTGCTTCCCACATCTCATACTATTGTTGGAGCTAGCATAAGTCTGTCATTTTCACTCAGTCTATGGACACTGACTTGTCACTCTGACTTTCCATTTCACAGATCTGGGTCCCACTTTGTGCCCTCTGCTATGTTTACTCCTGGCCTACAGTTGTGTGACATTGGTATGTGAACAAGTAAATTAACATTGCTATATTCCATAGATATTGCAATTACACATTTGTGAAAGCACAGACTGACTCCAGATTGCTTTCTGATTGAAGTGTGTTTATTCCTGTGCAAATAAGTGGAGGGGGTTGTAAAATTGGCTGGGGTGATGGTGGAGGTATGTCCATGGCAGAATCCTGTCTATTTGTTTCACAGGTGCATTGTCCAAAGGGGCATATGAAGTGGAGCACTGGCAGTTTAAGGATGGACAGGGTGACATAGTGGGACAGAAGGGTGACATTCAGGGGGGTCTTATTTCCTGGCGGGGGTCTTGGCAATGTTCTCTGTCTTGTTCCTGGATCTCAGGGACTGTTTGCGGGGTGGTTCTCCATCTGCAGGTGGTGGGGTGCTGGTGGCCTGTTTTTCCTGTGGCGGTGCCTCCTGTCCACTAGCACCGGCAGAGGTGGAGGGCTGTTCATCATCAAGGCTAGTGTCAGGGGCCTGTTGGGGTGTCACTGTGTCCCTCCTGGTGTTGAGAAGGTCTGCCAGCACCCCTACAATGGTGACCAGGGTGCTATTGATGGACTTCAAGTCCTCCCTGATCCCCAGGTAGTGTTCCTCCTGCAGCCGCTGGGAGTCCTGAAACTTGGCCAGTACCGCGACCATGGTCTCCTGGGAATGGTGGTAAGCTCCCATGATGTTGGAGAGTAGCTCGTGGAGAGTGCGTTCCCTGGGCCTGTCCTCCCTCTGTCGCACAGCAGTCCTCCCAGCTTTCCTGTTATCCTGTGCCTCTGTCCCCTGAACCATGCCCACTGCCCACAGGTCCCTTATCGTCCTGTATTAGTGGGGTTGCCTGGGTTCCCTGTAGTGGTGGACACACTGCTGATTGACGTGTCCTGGGGACAGAGGGATGGGCCCAGTAGGTGGGTGTTGTGGTGATGTTTCTTGAAGGGGGAGGTTCAGTGGTGATTTGTGACTGTGTCAGGGGAACAGACTGTCCCGAGGTCCCTGATGGGCCAGGCTGGTCATCTTGATCCAGGCATGCAGAGCTGCTGTCATCACTGTGGGTCTCTTCTGTGGGGGGACTGGATATGTCTGGCACCTCCTGTCCGGTGACGTTAGGTATGGGTCCTGTTGGGGTGTAAATGCATGGTTATTGTATCTGTGTGTGCCATCTTGTGCAATAGGTGAGTGACCTTCTACTCCTGTGCTTGAATTATTGGCTTGGTCCTTGTATGATTGGTGATTTTGGGGCATGAGTGAGTCTCTGTACTGGACATGCTTTGGTGATGGGTGTCCATGCATTGGTGTTACATGCAGGGCTTAGTTTTGGGATGTGTGGGTTGTGTTAGTGGGGTATCTGTGGGTTGTTGGGTTGATGGGTGTGAGGGTAATGGTGGGGTTATGTGATGGCATAAAGGTAAGGTGTGGGGGATAAAGTAGTAAATATATGTCTTACCAGAGTCCAGTCCTCCTGCTACTCCTGCAAGGCCCTCAGGATGCAGTATTGCCAAGACTTGCTCCTCCCATGTTGTTAGTTGTGGGGAAGGAGGTGGTGGTCCACCACCAGTCCTCTGTACAGCAATCTGGTGTCTGGATACCACGGAACGCACCTTTCCTCATAGGTCATTCCACCTCTTCCTGATGTTATCCCGTGTTCTTGGATGCTATCCCACTGTGTTAACCCTGTCGCCAATTCTGCGCCATAACTCCATCTTCCTTGCAATGGACGTCTGCTGCACCTGTGATCCGAATAGCTGTGGCTCTACCCTGACAATTTCCTCCACCATGACCCTGAGCTCCTCCCCAGAGAACCTGGGGTGTCTTTGAGGTGCCATGATGTGGTGTGGGTGATGTGTGAGGTGGTGTCTGTTGTGATGTGTGAGGGGATGTGTTGGTGTGTGTTGTTTGAGGTGCGTGGATGTTGTGTAAGTGATGGTGTTGTGTGTCTGTGGATGCTGGTGTTGTTTTAGGAAGTCTCTCTCTCTGGCCTTTGTTCAAATTGTTGGTTGTAAGGGTTTGTGGGTGATGTGGGTGTGTGCTTTATATTGGGTTGGGTGTAAGGGTTTGTAAGTGATGTGGGTGTGTGCTTTATATTGGATTGGGTGTGTGGGTGTAGTGTGTGTATGTGTATCAGGTGTGTGTATTTCGAAATTGTCCAATGTGGTTGTGTTTTGTAAGTGTGTGTGTATTTTGAGTGCGGCAGTGTGTACCGCCAATGGATTTCCTCCGTTGAATGACCGCCGCATTGATTCGTGGGTCGTGATAGTGTGGGCGTATTCCTGTTGGCATGACGGTGTCAGTTTTGGTATCGCCAGTTTATCACTGACCTTTGGTGTGGCAGACTTGTGTGGGTGTCTGTATTGTGGTGGATTCCGAGCTGTGGATTGCAATACCGGTAGTGGAATTCCGCGGCCGCAGCGGTATGTTGCCGGTCTTCTGCATGGCGGAAAGCGGGATTTACCGCCAGGTTTGTAATGAGGGCCTTTGTGTATCCAAATAAAACTGGGCGGCAAACTCCCCCATTTTTTTAGAGAGATGGAAAGAGATACTTACAGATCCATGAGTATTACAGACAGTACAGCGTTTTTGGATAGACTTTTCAGAAAATACAGTACAGATAAGGTAGCCAAGAACTTTGAGGTTTACAAAGGAAGAAGAGAAATCGGTAGATCAAGAAGTAGAAGGACTCAGAGGGAAGGAAGATATAGAGAAAGCGGACGATCTAGTGCAGGGTTTTGTGAGCAATTTATTTTTAGTAGAAAAGAAAGACAAAGGGGTGAAACCTGTGATCAACTTAAACACATTGAATGAATGGGTACAGTACAACCACTTCAAGATGGAAGGGAAACACATGTTGAGAGAACTGTTAAGAAAGGAAGATTGGTGAACACCTATAGATTTGAAAGATGTGTATCTGACAGTTCCAGTGTGCGTGGAACAAAGAGATTTTTTGAGATTTCAATGGAAAGGAGTGATGTGGAGATTCATGAGACTTCCATTTGGTTTAACCTCAACAAACCGATTGTAACTTTACAGCGATCAAGGGGATACGACCTATA
This sequence comes from Pleurodeles waltl, assembly GCF_031143425.1. Classification (NCBI taxonomy): domain Eukaryota; kingdom Metazoa; phylum Chordata; class Amphibia; order Caudata; family Salamandridae; genus Pleurodeles; species Pleurodeles waltl. The sequence continues at coordinate 538,345,171 of NC_090445.1, read as the reverse complement.
GTTTATTTATGCAACATCTTGATTATGTCAGGGACCAAGGAACAGGCACAGGAGAATACGGAATTAGTGGTGCGTATTTTGGAAGCTCCTGGAACTCCTTCACTTCCAGATTGGAACCAACCCTAACACCACTCTGCTAAGCACCCTCATTACATGCCACCTGGCTCCCGCCCCCATTCTGCAACACCATCACTGATCTAGCCACCACCCACGCTCTCACATCCAAGGACTACATCCTACTGGGGTTCCTCAACTTCCACCTGGAAAACCCAAACAACAACAACTCCACCACCCTGATCGAAAACCTCGCCAACCTCGGACTCAAGCAACTCGTCATCGCACCCACTCACTCGGCCGGTCACACACTGGACCCCATCTTCTCCGCCAGCAACCACAACTCCGTCAGTCACACCACCGAACTCCAATGAACCGACCAACCCTGCATTCACTTCGCCTTCAACCCATCAGTCGCCACCATGCTCCCCAACTTCCCTGCAGAAATTGGAACAGGGTCACGGAAGCACAGCTCACCGCCAGCCTCAACGCAACATCCTCCCAAGCCGAAGACGATGTCAACACTGCCGCACACAACCTCCACACATGGATCTCCCACTGCACCAACACCCTCGCCCCCCTCAAGACACCCCACTACAGAGGCACAGCCAAGAAAGCAAACTGCTTCACCCCCGCACTCAAAGAATCAAAGCAGGTCTGCAGATGTCTAGAGAGGAAATGGTGCACCAACAGGATCCCCGCAAATTACAGAAATGTAAAAAATGCGGTCAAACATCAAAACCAGCTCATTATGACCACCAAAAAACATGCCCTGCAAAAATGCATCAATAAAACGCCCACAACAGCAATTAACTTTCACCGTCATCAAAGAGTTCACCGACCCCCAACCACAACTCCACTGACATCCCAGTCCCAAGAATTCTGCGAAAACCTAGCCAACTACTTCCTCCGCTAGATCACAGACATTTATGACAGCTCCACCACCCAGGGGCCCCCCACTGCTCTCACCACCAGCCTGTTGACCGAAGCGTCACCACTCTCCCTGCCCTCCTCCGCTGAAACAACATTACCGACAATGAGACCTGCAACATCATGGCAACCATCCACTCAGGAGCACCCACCGACCCGTGCCCTCACCACATCTTCAACAAAGTCAGCAACATCATCGCACCCAAACTCAGGCATACCATCAACCGCTCCTTCGAAACCACCACCTTCCCAGAGAGTTGAAATCACACCGAGATCAACCCTCTACTGAAGAAATCCACTGCCGACCCGACATATTTCAAAAACTACCGGCCCATCTCCCTGCTCCCCTTTCCGGTCGAAGTAATCAAGAAGGCAGTCAACAAACAACTCACTGCCTTCCTGGAAGCCAACAACATCCTGGACCCCTCTCAGACAGGATTCAAAAGCAACCATAGCACTGAGACCGCCCTCCTCGCCGGCACAGACGACATCTGCACCCTCCTTGACTGAGACAAGACCGTCGCCCTCATCTTCCTGGACCTTTCTGCCACCTTCGACACAGTCTCACAAGACATGCTACACATACGTCTCCATGACACCAGCATCCGAGACTCAGCACTGCAATGGCTCGCCTCATTCTTCACTGGCAGAACATAGAAGGTCCGACTCCCCCATTTCTCTCGGAAGCTACCAAGATCAGCTGCGGCATACCCCCAAGGATCCTTGCTGAGTCCCACCCTCTTCAACCTCTACATGACCCCACTGGCCCCCATTGTCAGAAGCCACGGACTCAACATCGTCTCCTACGCCGACATCACCCAACTGGTAGTCTCCCTCACCAACGATCCGACCACTGCCAAGAACAATTTCCATGAAGGAATAAAAGCAGTCGCCACCTGGATGAAAGACAGTTGCCTCAAACTGAACTCAGACAAAACAGTCCTCATCCTCGGCTCCATACCCTCCACCTGGTGGCCCACCGCCCTTGGAAACGCCCCTACCCCCACTGACCACGCCCACAACCTTGGCGTCATCTTAGACTCATCGCTCTCAATGGATTCACAGTGGAGCACCGTCTCATCGGGCTGCTTCCACACCCTGCGCATGCTTTGAAAAATGTACAAGTGGATCCCTACTGAAGCCAGAAGGACAGTCACCCAGGCCCTCGTCAGCAGCCGTCTCGACTATGGCAATACACTCTATGCTGGAACCACCGCCAAGACCTGGAAAAGACTATAATGCATCCAGAACGCCTCCGCCCATCTCATCAAGAATGCACCACGACACAGCCACACCTCAGCCCTTCTGAGAGACCTACACTGGCTGACTATGAACAAGAGAATCACCTTCAAGCTCCTGACCCATGCCTACAAGGCCCCACACAACGCCGGACCATCCTACCTCAACCACAGACTCTCCTTCTACACTCCCGTCAGACAACTACACTCCGCCGACCAGGCCCTCGCCAACGTCCCCTGCATCCAGAAAACCACAGGCAGAGGAAGATCCTTCTCCCACATCACCGCCAAGACCTGGAACACCCTCCTCCTCCACCTCAGGCAGTCCCCCACCCTGTCACAGTTCAGAAAGGACCTCAAGACCTGGCTCTTCGACTGATCCTCAGCAACCCCCCACCCCCCCCCCCCAGCGCCTTGAGACCCTCAGGTGAGTAGCCACGTTTTACAAATCCCTGATTGATTGATTTATTGATTGATCTAGGATTTGTGATGAACAGAGAAAAGTCTTGTCTCAATCCAGCACAGGAAATTTTGTTTTGGGGCTTTCAGATTTTGAAGTTGGAATGTATGTTGAAGTTACCAATGGAGAAAATGAGAAAGATTTGCAAGGAGATAAGGAAAATGCTGAGGTGCGAATTGATTACTTTATGTCAGATTGCCAGAATGCTAGGTCTGCTTTCAGCCTCAATTCAGGAAGTTTTTCCACCTCCTTTACATTATCTGGATTTACAGAGGTTGAAAGCCAAACATCTATGCAAGGTTGTGAGGTATTCTGAAAGAGTACAAGTGGATCTAGAGACGAAGGAACAGTTGGAGTGGTAGATGACAAATTTAGAAGCATGGAATAGAAAGGCTTTTTTTGGTGACATTCCAAACATAATAATAGAATCAGATGCCAGCCTTCAGGGTTGGGGAGTAAGGTGTGATTCTTTGGCAATGGAGGAAAGTGGATAATGCATGAGAAAGAAATGCATATAAATTAGCAGAAATTTTTATCTGCTTCTTTTGCAATAAAGAGCTTTGTAAAAACTTAGGTGAAATGCAGTTTTGTAAGAACAGGGAGAATTCAGTTCAAGCACAGTAAAATCCAGGGATGAGCAACACAATAGCACACTGGAATTCAAGGAAATTGAGAGATTTCAGCGATTGGATGTTGAACAAGAAGATGTTCAAGGCGTTGGACAACAGATGGGGAACGTTGTTGGTGGATCTGTTTGTGAACAGGGTTAATACTCAACTAAGCAGGTTTTACAGTTGGAGGCCGGACCCCCAGGCAATGGAGGTGGATGAATTTCTGCAGCACTGAGTAGGTGCTTGCAATTATGCATTCCCACCGTTTCAATTGAATAAAAGGCTAATGTTGAAGGTGAGAAGAGAGCAAGTGGAGATGGTTCTGGTAACTCCGTTTTGGCCATCCCAAGTTTAGTATCCAGATGTCATGGAATTGTTGGTAGATGATCCAGCCCTGTTGCCACAAATGTCGAATCTGTTAGTGGATGCAATGGGACAATAACACAAACTAGCATTGTAGGGTCAAATGAGGTTAATGAGTTGGCTGATTTTGGGAGAACTTGGCAGGTGTCAGGCTTATCGGTGGAGGCTTCAAGACTCATCAAGGAGTCTTGGGCTCCTGGAACATCAAAGGTGTACAGGTTGGCATGGAAAAGATTGGTTTGTTGGTGTGTTTCACAGTGGCTGGATACCAGATCAGCACCTGTGGTAGAGGTGGGCAATTTTTGACAGAATTTTTCTTGAATTGGAATTCATACAGTTCAGTAAATATTTGTAGCAGGTCAAGACTTAGTGGATAGTTTACTGGGAGGTCAATAGGACACGGTAAAAAGGAGTTTCAGACTGAAGAACCCTCTAGGACCAAAGTATTCTATTTTGTGGGATGTAGATCTAGTATTGAGAGAATAAGAGAGTTGAGAAGAGAATCAATTTTTGGATTTTAAGAATTTTTCATTCAAGTTGGTAATGCTTTTTTGTCTGGTTTCTTTTTAAAGGGTGTCAGATGTTAAGCCTTTGGAGGTTAACTCACGTAGATATGTACCTGAAGGAGTTTGTTTCAATATTAGAAGAACGAAGACTATGGCCCTCATTATGAGTTTGGTGGGCAGCTGAGGCCGCCCGCCAAACTCGTACCACCACCTAACCGCCAGTGCAGCCAGAACACTGCCAGCACTATTACGAGTTCACCGCAGGGCCGGCAGGCAGAAACAGCTTTCTGCCCACCAGCCCTGCGGTGAACAGGGCCTTGACATTGACGCCAGCTCGATTACAAGCCGTCAGCAATGTGGTGGTGTGGTGGATGCAGCAGCATCCAACGCGCTTTCCACTGCCTGTAATTCAGGCAGTGGAAAGCACGATGGGGCTGTCCATGGGGGCCTCTGCACTGCCCATGCCACATCTCAGACATATTGCTTCAGCTGCGTGACACATCTTCAGTGTAGATCCTTGAAATGCTCTACAAACCAGGATAAAAGGTACTATGTTCTGCAGGCCTAGCTGGGTCCCTTTAGCTGACCTGCATTCATTTGCAGTCACTCTGAACTTGTGACTTTTCCCAGTAGGGTGCAACCAGATATTCATAGTGGGCTCTTTGTACTTTTTGGCGCTCTTTTCACTAAAATCTTTAAAACTGCACATCTCCGGTTCTACCTGAATGGATGTTGGTGGTTTTGGTCTGTTTTGATTATTAAGGGAATCTCTATTTTTCTAACTGGGGTCCTCATTACGACTTTGGCAGTCTCAGGACCGCCATGTTGGCGTTGGTGGTCGTCCCGCCAACAGGCTGACGGAGAAGACCACCAAATTATGACCATTTTCCCAACAGAATACAGCCAAAGAATTGCTGTTACCGCTACTGCGTTCTGGCCGCCACGGACAACAGTAGCCAGCTGCAGACCCGCGGAGACCATTTTCCAGTAGACATATTACGAGGTTGCACACCGCCAGGGAAACCCAGACGGAAACCAATTGCATAAAAGGAGACAGACACCTTCAGGAAGCCACACTCATTGGAGCAGCCACGGAACTTGAACTCAATGTGCAAGGGAGACACTCACATTTAACAGCACACTAACACCATTTGCGTATACACAACAAACATGTTACACCCACCACGCGCACACACACACACACACACACACATCACAAACACACACAGGTACACACGGAAACACTGCACAGGCCCACACTCACACAGTATCACACAACCCCACAATATGTCACAACCACAACACAGCCACACCATATCCAATCTTTTGGTAGGGACCCACAGAGGACACTACCCAGGGACATATCACACATACATCACAACATAACACCTACTGGCAAAAAATACATACAAATACACAATCATAATACTTATTGATTTATTTACACTGAGCATCGTATCGAACAATTCATGAACATAGCACGCACACAAAGCTACACAACACATTAGCAAACACATCTCAACACAAACAACACACAATACTAACATAACAAAACTCTTGAACACACAAATGTCCATCACACAACACACAACCTACCACTTTTAGAAAAAAGCACTGCACACAACCTCGCATACTGCCTAAACAACACACATAGCCCAAGCAGAACACACATATACAGACACACAACTAATGTCAGACAGGAACAACTCCATACTAGGGGAAGAAATGCATGACAAAGATGTAACCAGGAAACCAACTACATGTTGGTTTAAATTTTTTTTTTTTAAATCATTGTCAACAACAAAGGCCATAGGCCAGTCCGTAATGTAAAAGTCTATATGCACACAGTGCACAGATGTGTGTCCCAAACATGACTCCTGACTGCCATGTAACCTCCACAGGTAGGGGCATCTATGGAGCAGGCAGGCACCTCAAGGGTTATCTGGTGGGGGAGGCAGAGGGGGGTATGGGTTTAGGTTTTGTAGGGTGGCCTTTGGGATCTGGCATGGGAGGGGGTTGGGATTGGTGTTAGGTTTAGGGGAGGGTTGGCTTTTTTGTGGAGGAGTTGACTTCTTGGAAGGCGGAGGGGCATGGGTACTTGCAGGGGGGACAGGGGAAGTCTTGGAGGTGAAGGGTTGGACTTGGAGAGGGATACAGACTGTTTAGACTTATCACAGGGTGGGAGAGGAGTAGGGAAAAGGGCAAACTCTAAAAGGAAAGCTTTCTTACTCATATGGGGACGATCATAGCAAAAGGGTTTGGGTGTGGAAGGACAGGGAGTGGTTGCCTGAGCTGTTGGTGTGGATGTCTTGGGTGCACGTTTTTGCGATGTATGTTTGTGGGTGGTGGGTTTCTGTTGGGTGTGTGAGAGAGAGCGTTTATGTGTCTTGGGAGAAGGAGGGGTGGAGGTAAAGGGGGATGCTGTAGTGGGTGGGTCACTGTTTTTTGGGATGGTGACTACAGGTATGGTGGATGTGCTGCATGTAGGCGTGCCTATGGTTGTGGTGTCATATGGGTGTAGTAACTGGAGTAGATGTCCTAGGTTCTGTTGTGGTGTTGTCTGTGGGTAGGATAGGTGTAGTGGCTGGATCTGTGAATGCTGTTGTGGTGTCTGCAGGTGTGTCAGGTGTGCTGTCAGTGATGCTGGGGGTGGTGGGGGTGTCAGGGAAGGTTGTGACTGTTGCTGTGTGTGCAGGTGTAAGTTGCTTGTGTGCATATCAGTGGTGTGTCTTGTGGTACTTATGTTTATCTGAGCTATCCTTGGATGTTGAGATGGATGCATGCTTGTCTGTCTGTGTGCTTTGGCTGGGTTGGGGAAGATGGGATTAGGAAGAGGAAGGTGGAGGAGGGACGGGAGACAAAGGATGACTGGCTGCCATCAGTGTGGAGGCCAGAGCCTGAAGGGATCTTTGTAGGCCAGCCAATGCACCATGAATGCCCCTCCAGAAACTCATTACTCTGTTGGATCTGAGTTGCAAGTCCCTGGATAGCATTCACAATGGTTGACTGACCCACAGAGATGGATCTCAGGAGAACAATAGCCTCCTCACTGAGGGCAGCCGGGCTGACAGGGGCAGAGGTATTTGCGGCAAAGGAGACACCCACCCTCTTGGGTGAGTAGGCACGGCCAACTGGGTGGGGAGCTACAGGGAGGACGGTGGCGTTCTTAGATAGTGCTGTGATGGTCCCAGATGGGTCCACCACCACCAGGGACTGTCCACTGGAGGAGGATTACGATGATGATGAATTGGATCCTGTTGTCTATGAGGCCACTGGGCCCCTTGGTGTTGGTGGTATCTTGACCTGGGGTCCCCTGGCCAGCGGCTTCCCCACTTGGTTATGCCGATGCTGATGCTGAGAAACAGAGAGACATGTAGGGTCATCACATTCTTAACATATACATACATTACACTATACACAATCACAACTACATACTTCCAGCAATCCTATATGATAACAATCTAACTCATAACATAAGCAACCATCTGACCACTATATCACCATACCATCAATTCAGCTTTAACTCAAACTATTCATGCACAAGATGGTTTGGCAACATCAAAATTCTCTCCCTATACAAATCATCAATGTGTATCAACAAATCATCCTTAGCAAATGCTGTTAACTGACATTACAATCTCATGCCTACCCCTAATCCATACTTGCCTAGTCCATCGCCAGTAGTCAAGTTCCATGAAAGTAAACTCATCTCACTTAACTACAACACAGAATGTTGCTTTGCAATTACATACTTAACATACGACTCCATCCATAACATTCACAATGCCAAATACATCAGATATAATCACTACATGTGGCATAAACAAATTGTGAGGCTCATAAATTTACATACCATGTAAACAAAACATCTATCAAAAGTGTTACGTAAAGGTTGAAACAGACTTTCTGGACCCACTTATCTTACTCATAGACACATAGACAACAAAGTTATGCCAAGCAATAGGGGCCTACATAGAATACACCCACAGACAACCACAGGGAGCATACCAACACCTTCGATACAATGAACACTTATCATGTGCATAAAAGCCACATACTATTCTACTATTCATGCTGAGTAGAAACCTCTACATGAAAAAATCAAAATACCTACATCACTACCAACTGCATAGTCATGTGTAACCTAACATCTTAGGACTAAAGTAACACTGCCATAAGCCACTTCTACTGTAACCATGTTTGACAATACACTTAGAGTCCAGCAAATTGATTACATGTGAACATGTGAATGGCAACTAGAGCACCTGATACACTATTCAGTCAGGCTGAAATGAGCTGATTCATTACAAAATGTGTCAAAACAGCCTCTGATTAGCAAGGTTAAGTATGGCAAAGTACAGCCCTCAACATAAAAAAGGCATGAAGTACCAATTGACATGTGGTGTAGGCAAAAAATAGTGTATGCTGCACCCATATCGGCATGGTCCTGCCCTATGTAGCATGGACAAAATACGTGGCCTAAGGGATCAACAGGCTAGCCACTTACCTTCTCAATACCATTTACATAGTACAAATTGTCTGAACGCACATGCCAATGATATGTCCTGTACTGTTAATGTATCATTATCACCATGCTTTCCATCATGTTGGATGTCCACCCTGATCATACATCACATTTCCCAATATATAGTTTGGACATAACAATGGAGGCACCTCCTCACACCAGAGAGGGAGTGTAGTAAGTATGTTGAGTCACATTCCTGATTTAGATAACACCCTCCCATGAAGTTTCCATCTCTTTCAGAACACAGAAATATTTGGCCCTGTTACTCGTCTGTTAGACCCAGGGTTGCACATAGAGCTAGACCCAGTGGAATAGGAATGGTCAGAGACCACAGAGGTGGACAACTTACTAATGGGGTATATGGACTGTGGATCAGTAGGTGGGAAGGATGACACAGCAGGTTACACATATGTTTAGCAGTATAGATGTACACATATGACACAGTCACATGTTTATCACCACATGCTGTTATATAATTTGGTTAACATAGGTGAGTAATTTGTCCCTATACACAATATAATGTCCACATCTGAGTATCCATGTTGACAACTATAGTACTATATCTTCCTAGGAGACCATTTACCTGTAGTACTTACCACATTGTCACAGTTATGATACTTAGACATCATATACTTAACTGGCAGAGGCATGTACGTGTACATGTGTGTATGCAGTACTTACCCCGTTGTGGCTGATGTACTGCCCGCAAATGCCCATCCAACTCAGGGTAGGCCACTGCCAAAATGCAGGCCATTTCGGGGGTCAAGGTACCCCTCCCTTGTTGGGAAGACATCACCAGCTGGGCCTCTGTGGTCTTCAGGTCCACCCACCCCTTCCTACAGTGGGTGCTCCGCCAGCTGTGGACCCACAGGGTCCGCACTTGCTTGGCGATGGCACACCAGATTCCCTTTTTTTGATGGGCATTGACCTGCATGGATGACACAGACTAAAGGAAAATGTTATGTCCGCATTGCCATCCTCTCAGTTCGCACTCATGCACAATTTAGCATCTGCAGGCAGCTAAAACTTCTCTACTTTACATTTCAGGTACACCATCATGCACCCCACCTTTCACGCATTGGTATTACATTAGACTCTCCTGCTCCTCTGGTGCACCATGTAGCTGTTCATACAGGGGTAGAACCTCCTCCACAACCTTATCAAACTCTTCTGTGGCGAAGACTGGGGCCCTATCACCTGCAGGACATGGCATGATAGCTTCCAGAGGCAGTACACAGCAGCTCAGGCAGTGGAGGTCTTGTTGGCAGCAGTGTCAGGAGTCAAGTGAGATATACTGCAGATGATGGCGGTCATGTCAGCCATGTACAGGACCATCACCACTGGCGGACTTCGTGACTGGCCCAAGTCCACCAAAGGCAGCAATGTGTTTCAATAGTAATTGCCACCACAGTTGTGACCACCTACAGCCATGATGCATCCGCTGGCAGAGTTAAGTCACTTCCACATGTCCAGTGCAGTAGGTCAGGCGGCTGCCATTTTTAGCACATTTCATGTATGGAAAATGTTGGGAATCCGTGTCATTAACTATTCGCCTTACTGTGCATGTGAGTAGTTAAAGCTGTGTAACAGAGGAATTTGTGGTGATAGAAATGTACACCTATTCTCAACATCCTATGTGCGTCGGTAATGTACAATAGGTGCTACAAAATGTGTTTCACGTGTAAACTCGGTTGGACTATCAAACACTGACAGTCACAGATGAATATGCATGTATAGTACATTAAATAATACTTGGAATGTGCACCAAGGGGAGTGTCATTCGATGCATTGCAATATGCTGTACTGTAGATGTCAGATGTTGTAACTGACCTCGACTTCAGATATGTGTGACTTGAATATGGACATATGCCTTATGTGTGCATTGTTCATGTCACATACAATATTTTTATGTTTCGACATAGTTACCCTGGCATGAGGAAAGGAAGACAACCTCCACTTTACTGCCCACTAGTAGACCTACACACCAAGGAATAGAGACATACTATACAGACATATCGCCTGAATAGGCATACAATCATTGATCTTTGTGATCAGTTAGAGCCAGATCTGATGCCTCCCATTTGCAACCCCTATAGCATGCCTCACATCTTTCAAGTCATGTCAGTGCTACACTTCCTGGCCACTGGGTCCTTTCAGAATACAGTGGCCCTAACTGCAGGGTTATCTCTGCCCATTTTCAGTCTGTTTTTTAATGATTTACTGTATGCATTGTTAAAACTACTGGACAGCTACATCAGGTTTCTCCAACGTGCAGATTTGGCCTATGTGAAGGCAGAGGTTTATGCAATGGGACACATTCCACTTGTGGTTGGGGCCATAGATGGCACCCATGTAGCACTGGTTCCCCAAGTGCCAATGAACAGGTATATAGGAGCAGGAAAAACTACCACTCCATCAAATCCCACTGCTGATGACACAACTCTACATAGAGAGGGCTTGGATGGGTGGTAAGTCAGATTTGACATGCGTGTTTACCCATTTTATCTCCTGCTATCTCAATTGTGCATTACCTTGATATATGTTTGTGTTGTTCTATCTATTTCCTTACAGAGAACTCTGGCTATACAAATCGTCCTTGGTTGTTGACACCACTGAGGTACCCAACCATGCCAGGGGAAGTCCGCTACAATGAGGCCCATGGAAGGACAAGGCATGTCGTGGAGTGGTCTTTTGGGTCCGGAAGGCAAGATTTTGCTGCCTGGACATCGGAGGAGTCCTCCTCTATTCACACAACAAAGTATGTTAACAAATTGTTGCCAGCTGCATGCTCCACAATCTTACCCTGAGATGTCAGATACCATTCCTACCAGATGAGGGGGAGGCAGCAGAACCTGTGGGTGGAAATGCAGATTTGTCAAGTGTCAAGTGATCAGATGAAGCTGGAGACTTCATGGCAGATCTCATCAATCAGTACCTCAGCTGATTCAAGGTGTGTGATGGCTTCCTAATGCTGACATTTAATTTTGTATCCTAGGGTTGATGGGTACCATGTCACCACCTTTTTACTATCATCTATGAGGTTTTAGGTAGCTCCGATACCAATGAGTGAGTTGTGCATGCAGATTGTAATTTGGTATTGTGTACAGAACAGAGTGGTCTACAGTTTCATGATTTGTTAAGACACATGCAAAGACACACTTGTGAACATGACTTGTCAGAATTATATTAATATATTTACATATTTATGCTTTTTATAGTAGTAAATTAAAAATATAACTAAAAAATATATACACACAAACATAAATGTATACATATATATGTGTGCGCATTTTATTTAAGTATATATTTATATTTTTATATTGTTTAAAATTATTTATTTTACATTATATTAATGTTATATGTTAAAATATTTTGGATTTACTGTTTTATAATATATTCATAATGAAAATCAATACTTTCTGTATTATTTTTAATGATATTAGTGTAAGCAATATTTAGTTTGGATATTTTTGTACTTACCATTATAAGTATAGGGAGATGATATTTGTGTCTTAGATATGTTTTACGCGATATTTGTGTATCTCAATATTTGTTGCTCCAATAATATGTCAGATATCCCTTTACACATTGTGTTTACGTTAAACCTGACTGCTCTGTGCCAAGCTACCAGATGGTTAAGCAAAGGTTAATTTGGGTTGGTTCATGCCTCAATCTGACAAGGATTGCGGCTGCTGCTTGACCACGGCTCACACCCTAGTCAACCAACATCCTGATTTCTCACAGTTCCCTATATATACTCTGCTTGACAACCCAGTGGTAATCAATATTATGGACTTAAAACTTAATATTGTTACAGCTGACATTTTGATGATCAACCTGATGGAGAGCTAAAAGTGCAAGATATTTGCATAATACAAGTCTGACAATTTGACTTTGTGCAAGCCTTGATCTAATAGAGTATCCTGTGACCCCCACCACCACCTACATACTCTTGGTGTATATATTTTTCCCTCCCCTCTCCCTATTTCTTTCTTTTCTTCCTTACTTCCCTTTTTACGTATATGTGGTAACAGGTACAGGTACAGGCAAAGTCAATAGGTTTCACTTTCCAATGGCATTACCTAAGATTTGGCCTTTGACATTGGTTAAGATGTGGTTCCAGAGCAAATGGCTGCTTTTGGATGTGGGACAGCATTAGAAAAAAGATACTTAGGTGTGATGAATTATATGTCGGCACGTTGCCAATTTTTAGAACTTTTCATTTACCATTCCAAGCTAGCTTTGGAGTAGTAAAAAAGATATGCATGAATGCACATCAGATAGAAAGGAATAGCCTGGTAGCAAATAGCAGCTGCTGGGGCATTTAAAAAATAAGGGAAAAGTATTGATTTAAGAAAAGAGGATGTGTGATTGTGATGGGAGAGACGACAGCAACAAAACAGTAATTTGTGGGGGACTCGAAAGCTGGTGGGTTTTGGCTGGGCTGGGGAACAGGGAGAATAGGGAGAATGCAGTGGTTCGATGGAGGAACTTGCCACATACAGGAAAAGAAAACCAGAAAAGAAATAAGCCTGGCAAAGAGGGGTGGTGGGACAGCAGAAGAGCTAGGGAGGAGGAGAAAGCAACAGGGAGACTGGGGGTGGAAGCAGCACACAGAGGAGACAGCACAAGAAGACACGTGAACTTCCATGGACTCCTAAAAGACAGAAAAAATTGTTCCCTGAATGTGGGCAATGGAATAATACAAGTCATCCAATCAAAAGGATGGCAAAGAAACTCTGCTCTAGGGAAAACAAGAAGAGTAAGAAAAGTCATGAAATACGAAGTAAGCAAATGAGACTGAAAGGAAAAGCCACAAATAGCAAGCAATGGGCTGACCCAAAGACCACTGTAAGTTTTGGTATTGTCCACAATACATCTTGGACAACATACAGCTCATAAGCTGTATGTAGCCAAACATGAAAAGAAGAAGCTGTCAAATGGTAAGACATTAAGAAGGTGACTGAAAGGAAGGGCACCATATCACATGAAGATGTCCTGTAAGGTAACATTTCACAGGCAACAGGAAGCAATCAGAGGTAGCACACAGTGGCGGCTTCTTCTCGAGGGCGAGGAAGCATCACCCTCCCGCTGCAAGCCACACAGGAAAAAATAAGATGACAATGAAAAGGTTTCATTGCCATTTTATTTTTCCCGGTGTGCGCAGTGAGCACTACAGCAGCCCAGATACATCCTGGAAATGTCCTCTGCTGCCAATTGGCAGCATGGAGGACTGAAGCAGGGCAGACTGTATGCTCCAAAGTGTGCATGTCACTTTGGCCAGCTGTTTTGCGCTGGCTAAAGTGACATAAGCACTTTGAAGGTTTCCACCCAGCTGTTGTACACAGCTGGGTGGAGAGCAATCACAGGCCTCCAGGGCCTGAAGGAGCGTTCCCCTGCTCCATACAATCCAGGCGCTTCTCTTATGCTGGGAACAGCATGAGAGCCGTGTCTGCATTGGTTCAGGGAACTCTTTGTGCATCATACAGCAGAGACAGCAGAAGAACAGCAAGGACGATGGGCAGCCTGTGGGTAAGTGCCGTTTTATTTGATTTTATTTGAAATGTTTAATGAATGTAAGCATAGTTGTGTTTTATTTTTTTAGGTAGTGGTATGTTTTTATTTGGACATTTGGAGGAAGGGGTATTTTAATTTTGGGCTTTTGGAGAGCGGGATGGTTAATTTCGGGGTTTTGGAGGGAGAGGATGTTTTTTGGGGTGGGGGAAGTTGCGGGGCACTTTACTTGCCCCACCACTTTCAAAGGGTACCAGCTGCCCCTGGTAGCACAGCCTCCTGAGTGTAGGGATGTCTATCTACACTAAGCGCACGGTCCTAATAGTGCATTGTTTATAGTGGACTTTGCAAAGGGCTGCACTGAGCAAACAAGATAAGAATGCTGATTGAAAATATATTAAGCCTATGAGCTTAGTGTTCTTGCCTGTAATCGGCATCGACTCACCATCCATAAAAGTGGCATGTTCTTTCCCAGCTTTAAAGGGCCTGTGGTGCTCCAGGCACACCCCGGCTCCAGAGGCGGCCCCTCCACAAGAGCAGAGTGGCATCGCCCCACTAAACAAATGCCCCAAAAATGCACCAGATCTGAAAAATAAAATGGTAATAAACTTTCTTTATTAACATTTTATTTTTCAGCACCTCGTCCTGAACAGAGTGTCAGGACGGGGCGGGACAACTTCTGCTCAGCTGTTGAGTGACAGCAGCAGGGAGCTGTGCACTTGTTTAAAGTGCTAATGTCCCTTTGGCCGGCCATCTTGCGAAGGCCAGCCTGACATGCACACGTTAAACATCTCTACCCCAGCTGTCTTAAGACAGCTGGGTTACAGAATGCACAGGCCTACAGCACTCTGGTGAGCGCTGAGAGAGGCTGCTCCCACGAACCCCAACGCTGGTTTCATGCTGGTTACCAGCATGAAACCAGCGTCAGGATTTGGTAGCTCTGTTTCCTGGTCTCCGCGTCAGAGCCAAGACGAGGAGGACACCATAACAGAGAGGGAGACCCCTCGCAAGAGGTAAGTGCCTTTTTTTAGGGTTGAGCCTGGGCTGGCATGCGCTTGCGCATGCGTTTCGCTTGTGAGACGCTTTAGTAGTTAGAAATGGGCTCAGAGCACCATCCATGTCACGTCAGTGTCTTTAATTGGTTCGTGGGCTTGCCTTTTAAAATCTGCTTGCTTTGGTTAGTGGAAGACATGCATATGTAATGCCTTTCCTGGTGGTTAGCCCTCCGCAGCGACTAAGTACTGAAAGCGTACGAGGCTTGCTGTTTTCCGTCTGTTTCTGGACTACTTTTTATCTTTTTTCGCAGCGCGATCTTGCTTGTTATTGCATGCTGCTGTCCTCAAGCATGAAAATGCAGGCAGGCTTTGAAGCCTCTGCCGTGATAGTCATTAACCCCTGAGATTCCGGGAGACTCCTAGAGGCTTTTGTAATCATTTCATGCCATGAAAAGTCCCAGGATGAAACTACCCGAATGTGCGTGAAGCAACACAACATCTCCCAACATCTCCCAGCACCACCCCACACGCGCCTCCAATTTAGGGTCTTTCATGGCCTGTTGAAAGACAAAAAGTGTAGTTAGTTTCATATAACGTTTCTTAAAGCAGTTTCTATGCGCTCTAAACAAATGGTGCTGTTACGCAGTATCATGGCGCTTGAGTTTACTGACTTTAGAAAGATGGAAGACTGATTCAAACTTCATTGCCAGAGTCATGCTATCACCTACAGCTCACAGTATGTTTCAGCCACGAGCGTTCAAGTCGCTGAGCTTTCTTGCCGAGTTAGAGTACTTATAATCTATACTTATTTAGAGCGTTTATGAGACGCAATACTCATAAACTGGAGTATTACCTTAGGGCCTAAATGTGAGGGGAAGTTTCAGGAATAGACACTTCCATGCCCAGCAGGCATCCTTCCATTGGTGTGTTGCACAGTGCCTGCCACAGAGACATATGACCAGTCAATGAAATCCTTTGTGATGAAGCAGGATGGGCGGCCATGTGGAAACATAATCGGTGAATATGTATTGCATGGTGGCTCATTCAATCAAATGATTTGTTTGCTACACACAGCAGCCACACATCCTTCCCACTTTTAAGTAAGGTTTGCACCTGCCCGTGTCAGTGGGCTGTCACTGCTTTGCAACCATGCATAAGTCGTAAAACGTTCATATATACAACAGCAATGGCTCATAAACTTTTGATTTCCGTGGACCCCCAATAAATCACCAGGGAAAGCCAGGGACCCCGATTTGAGCTTCAAAACAATAAAGAAAAAATACAGAAACAAATGTACATCTAACAAATAAACGAAGCTTGTAGTCCTCAGATAATACATAAAAGCCATATCCTGGGCTTAAAATGTAATAAGGAAATTACATGGAGACAGATAACAATCTGCATGCTCTCTCTTGAATGTGAGAAAATCACTGGGAGAAGTAAATCATCCCATATTTACTTCTGGTGGTTCTTATTAAAAAGTCTTACCTTCATGAAAGCAAGGTTTAATGAAAGTGGCTTGGTTTAGATGCATGAGGTAAGGAACATCCTGTTCAATGGTTTGACCAAGAGTTTACATACATTCAATGCTACATATACAAGAGATAACGTGTAAACACATTGAGGGGATGTATTGCATATGATCATGAGCATTAAGAAGGGCTAGCAGAATTGACTTTCCTGTCTGTAGTAAGATGATGTAGAGGTTAAGATGATAGGGCCTGAAAGAGCTCAGAATATTCAACAGAGCTCAGCAAGGAAGCCTTCCAGACCCAAGACTTGAATCGCATGTGAGATCTGTTATGATCTCTTTCATCTTTTTTCCACTTATTGATGCTCTAAGATGCACTGAAGATCCTTCTACTACTAGAGTGGGTGAGGGTCACTAAAAAAAGAACAGATAACTAAAAGATCTGACTTTGAAAATGTTAGTAGCTTGTGGGTTTGGGGATACCTTGAAGCAACAGTAGATTAGATTGGGAGCTGGGGGCACAAGTTATAGTTCACTCAGTAAACTATAACTGTTCAATTTCAGTGTTTTTTTTTGTTTAAAACAGTAGTTTTTAGGTCGAGCATAGCAGCGCACAAGTGCTGCTTTTCCGACGTGTTGGTATGTATCTGGGCTTTTAACCACGCCCACCGCACACCCATCACTACCACTCGTTCGTGGGCTTGCCCTTCAAAAATACTTTGATGGCATTGGTAAATGGTTTACCTTTGTCCCTCCTTGGGGAAGTTTTGTCATCGCCTTGGCTATCGCCCCTGTTACATGGCTAATTGCACTTTTGGCAATAAGTTTGACTGCGAGCGTACTTTTTTCCTTTTGTGTGTCACTTCACGCAGATGCTCATGGCGGGCGTGGTGCTTTCAATCTGCTCGCTTATGCAAAACTGTTTTACTTTTCATTCTCAATTTATGTGGCAAGAAAAGTCCGGTTAGGAGTTTACAATGCTGTTAGCTCTAACTTGAGTAAATGCTAGACCCACTGCATTGCAAATGCTTGTTTTTCAAGGTTGAGCCTGCGTCGCATGTGCTCGCACATGCGTATCGCTAGCGAAACGCTTTAGGTATTAGAAAAGGGTTCGGAGCCCCGTCGACGTCATGTCAGTGTTTTTCATTGGCAAGTTGGCTTGCCTGTTAGAATCTGCTTCTTTTGATTAGTGGAAGGCATGCATAGGTCATGCCTTTTCCGGTGGTTACCCTTCCTCGAGCGCAGCGACCAAGTAAAGAAAACATGCGAAGCTCGCTGTTTCCCGTCAGGTTTGTAGACTACTTTTTCTCTATTTTCGCAGCGCGATCTCGCTGGGCAGAAGCCGAGCGCTTCGCATACCATCGACCTTGTTACACAGTTAATTTAACTTTTGCCGATTACGTTAATAATTGCATTTTTGCCAATAGGTATTATTACGCGTGAACTGTAGCAGCACAATTGTGCTGTTTTTTTCTTTTTCTGTTTTGCAGTGGAGCCTCTCCTCTGCACGTACTGTGGCCTCCTGACGTCACACTGCAGACCCTGTGAGATCATACGAGTTGCATTCACAGAGTTCTGCTTCAGGTGCTCTAGGAAGGCACAGACCTTTCATGTGAATTTTAGAACTTTTTTTTTTTTTTAGTCTTCGTTTAAAATAAACATCTTCTCCTGGAGTCTCGTTGCCACAGGCTGCCTGCACAGTGCTCATTCGATGTACATAGTAAACTATTTTACTGGTCCACATCCACATCCACATCCGGTGTCTGTCCCGCTCCTGTCCTCATAAATTGTAAATTTGTCATTCTTTTATAGGAACGATGAATAGAAAAGTAATTAAACAGTGATTATTTAGTCTAGTGAACGGAAGGGGCGAGTCTTAGAGCCTCGCACTTTGGAGACGTGTATTTTGAACTTTGTGCAGCGTTGCCCCTGGGTCACCTCTTCTTGTGCTCCTGTAAATGCAGCCTAAGCAGAGTGGTGGGGATGCAAAGACCAGTCCACCTTATAATATTACCTGCTCCTACCCCAATGGGGCCGCAAAGCCATCGGCATTTCTTTGCATGTGCTGTTTAAGATGGACTTCCAAACCTAGCTTTATATATGGGTGGGTAGTGTCTGAGGTTGTGGTATTGAGTTTTGATGGGGAGGGGCCTGTGTCCTGGGCGCCTGGTCTGACAAACATAAGAGATGGTGCAAGAGAGCCATGCTACAGCCACAATCACTGTCAGTGTGCAGCTGCCAACCCAAAGCTCTCCTTCTTTGCAGCAGCACCATACTGACTAGACACCCAGCAGGTGCTATTATTCTGCCTGACTGCACCCTTAAAATCTGTGTGTATGCTGCCACTCTTCCAGATACTCTTATCCGTTTCCCCTCTGAGGCCAACCCATGCAGTGTTGGACTTCTGATCAGGGCTGACTTTAGCCCTGGTGGTGCACTGTGCGATACTCTTTTCTGGCTCCCTCACCCTACCTCCTCGGATTCACTCACAACCTCCCAGCAAATGTGCCCCTCATATCTCCATAGCCCCCCTTTCACTTACATTCATTTGTTTTAAAGCGCTAGTACTAACCCACTCAGCTATTCACATAAAATATATTTCTGTTCTTTTCAGCAGGCATATTAACCCTCTATGCTACCTTATGGTGAGTCAAAGCTGCCCCTAGACAAAACTCCTATCTCTCTCCCTAGCAGGAACATTAATCACAAGAGGTATCTTGATACTGTCATTGTTTTCAGAAGGCTGGACGCACAAGGAACTTTTCAGCAGGTGCTTTTAAATCACAAGTTTCGTAAGTCATTGCTAAACACAGTGCCCCACTGATTATAGCACCCCCCCCTTCCAGGTCAACACCTGGTGCGGCTGTACTGCTCGCACCACCCTAAAGCTGGCTCTGCTTCTGATCGAGGAATCAGGATTGTCTGTGGAGCCGGACTCCTCTACATGGGTCTCAATTGGCCCCCTTCACAAGTAGGTCATTGCCTCTGCATAAATCCACATGGCTACAAATTTTAGGGTTCCAGAGCACTAAAAACAAAGGGCTGTTGTGCTCCTGCATGAAAACGGCGGTACTTTTATAAGTAATAACATGTAATTTGTATTATGTATTGAAAGTGTCCTCTTTTTCAAACAGAGATGCACATTTATTTACCCATACTTAAATTCCAAATGGTCCTGGTTTTTTAAGTGTACTTCATTTATGGACTTCAAAATGCATGCTCTGGTCAGAGCTACTTGTTATAACAGAGAGCCTTTCACACTACAAATCAGGAGCATCCCATGTGTACAGTAAAGTGGGCGAGCCAGCAAATTAACAAGGAGAGTTGAGCCTCAGTCGAGCCAATCACTACTAGTTCACTTAATATCTGTGACATATGGGAGACTCAGGGGCCCTTCATCACATTTTGCAGGGTGTCCCCATCATTAGGGTTGAGCACGCAAGCTCTTTGGCCCTTGCTGTAATCTCTTTATGATGGGCTTTTAACCACGCCCATGTCACACCCATCACTTTTGTTGGTTTGTGGGCTTGCCTTTTAATATTTGCTTGATTTCATTAGTGAAAGGCATGCATGCATGATGCCTTTTCTGGTACTTAGCCCTCCTCTACAGGACCAACCAACTACTGAAAACATACAAGTCTCCATGTTTTCGTGTGGTTTCTGGACTACTTTTTCTTTTCATTTCATAGACAGCGCGATCTTGCTGGGCTGTAATCAGGTGCTTTTCATGACTACCAGTCTAATTCTATTGTTTATCCTAGCATTCCTTTGCTAATTCAGGGTTTTACACAGCGCAATTGTGATTGTTTTATTTTCTCATGGTGTGGAGCTTTAAATCGGCGCTCTTATGTGAAATGGTATTACTTTTCATTTTCAGTTTATTTGGCAAGAAAAGTCCGGTTAGGAGTTTACAACACTAATAGCTCTAAGTCGAGCAAATGCGAGACCCATTACATTGCAAATGCTTGTTTAATATTATTACTGTATCGCCCCTCTCCCCTCTCGCGGCACTCCCCCCAAGCCCACCGTAAATACAAACCAGCCGCCACTGCCTGACACTCACACTGCATTACTTGTGCCACTGGAATGATGTGGTGCTGGTGCCAAAGTCCCCCCCACCACCATGGCGTCTACACTCACTTGTCTTCGCTGTACATTCTGTTCCGAGCTCCGTGGCCTGTGCCTGGCTACGAAAATACGCAGTGCCACCCTTGACTCGGGCGCTTCACGGCAGGTGACGTTGTTGTAAATGAATGTGAGTGCGCCCGTCTAGCTGCTACTGCAATGAGCACAGGCAGTGTCCGTCTTCCTGGGTGCAGTGACCATTGCTCTGCGTCAGATGGACTCGGGTGACACACCCACCGTCGCATAAGAGGTTTCTGAAGTGTAGGTCCAGTATCTTGACAAAGCTGGCCATTTGGGCCTGTCAGCAAGACAAACAATTAATGGAAGGCGTCTGTTTGATGAATAGCCTCCAGTCAGATGCTGACTGGTAATCATTTTTTCATCGAAGACTGTCAGGGAACCACCCGCTCAGTGGAGGTGCAGGTTTTAATAATGAGAGTGATGGAAGTGCTGTCTCATTGACAACAGATATCTGACTCGACAGCCTGCCTCTTCCCTCGCGAGCCTGCGTGCTGCCACGTGGTTTTCAGACAACCTGTTGATGGTGCAACAGCCCCTTGTAAGCAGAAGGCGTTGCGTGAAATAGGAATGCTGATATCTGGCTGCTCAATACCTTTTTTTCTGACCACTTGCTGTTATTGTCCGTTATAGTTTAACTCCTACTTGGATGTCTTGGAACAATGTATGCACTAAAGAGCTGCTCAATGAGCCACAAATATGTTTCTAATGTCCCGTCTCCCTTTCAAACTATTACAGCCCTGATTGTAGATGCAAGTTGTAGGGCTGCTGTTAGCTTCATTTAAGTGACGTGCCTTGATGAAAAGTGCAAAGTTTATTCTGATGAACGTTTTGTAGTCTTACTGGGACGTGACAATGCTGTCAATTAAAAGTATTACAGCCATGTTGAAGAGAGGAGATATTGCCACATTTAAAGTGCTGTTGCCTTGCAGCTAGTGACACTGTCCACTAAAATGACTGCCTCGATGGGGAGTGTCAGAACTCTCTCGTTACCAGCTGTGCATTCCTCGCCAGGTATGCGGTCTGTATGTGTGCCGTAGTGATGTCAGAGTAACACATGACATGATTCTCCATACTACCCGAGGAAATAAAATCCTTATTTTAGAACTGCGCACGGCTCCCTCATCTCAGACGCAGCTCCAAATACTGATGTAAGTAGTCCATAGCTTTATAGGAGGTTTGTAGTTTCATGTGAAATATCCCCCTTCACATTATAATTAACTTTTTTGAAATAGCAATGACTGCAATGTAGAACAAAAACATGACTGTGGCGGTGCTTGCACTGCCCTATTGACGTTTACCAGGGCCTGCCCTTCTCCTGTCGCTGCTGTAATTCAGAGTCTTTGCCACTTCCGGACTTGGTGCGAGAAAGGTGTGCTGACGGGAGGGGTTGAGTCTGGGAGGAGGCGGTGTTTCTGTCCAGCTCTACATGAGCTGGCACTGAGAGATACAGCGCGAGGTTGGTGCAGACCACCTGTCTTGGCTCCTTTTAAATTCAACATTTGTCAAAAACTTTACATTTCATGGACCTGCAGTGATCGACAAACATTATCCCTAAACAGAATCTGATAGTAATTCATAACTGCAAAATGTATTTAAAAAAAAAGCTTTCTATGGAGGACTTCCTTAACACCATACATTAAATTGCGCTCATTGTCCATCCACAGTAGGACAGTCTGTCAGACAGAAGAGTAATGCACTGGTCTGGGGATATTCCACAATTGACCAGATTATGAATTCTTAAAAGTACAAGGGCTCACCTTAGGTTTTGTAACACAGTCCATCTGCAGAGTCCAGGCAGCTATGAAATGTAGTTTTTCCACAGACAGCAGGTTAATTTTAGGGTGAGCGTAACTCCCTTAATTCTGTGTAGTGTAATTATGCAGATTACCCAAACATTCTGCAAGATTACATGAAATTCTGCAAGAAGAGAAATTCTGCATTTAGCATTATTTCCAAAGCACACAAATGCCCCCACGCATTGAAAATAATTTAACAATGCATTTCGCACTAAGAAACAGCTAAATAAAAGAGAAATTGCATAGCGAGTGCGAGCAGCCACTAGCGCTCACTAAATGCACACTTTGGATAGGATTTCCCCTATATCTGTTAACAGCATTTAGTGCTATTTAATCTTAGCACAAATTGCACCCTCCTGTCCAAAATTTAATTTTAAGAAATAGTGCTGAATACAACAGAACACAAATAGCCGGCAGCCACTTGTTCTCACTCAGTGCTTGCAGTAGGACTTTCTCTCCCAAATGACTCTTAATTACGCAAGTAGGTGTAACCATGCGATCAGTAATCCTGCATTGAATAGTAATGCAAAATTACCAAAATTACTCTGATTACTCTGGCGTAATTGAAATTCCACCTTGGCCTAGATATTTTACTTTCATTTGTCAAGTTTATTACTTTTAAGCCCATCATTCTACAATCAATGCGTTCTAGCTGTACCAACATCAAGAGATGCACACAGATACCAGTGGTGCAACACAAAATCATGATTGCAAGATGATGCCCCCCCCCACCTCTATAGAATGTGAGGAGGGGCCCCTGAGGCTCCCACATTTTACAGATGATCAATCAATCATAGCATTTGTAAAGTGCAGCACTATCACCCCTAAAGGTATCTGATGCTGAGGGTGCTGTGTTTCCATCAAAAAGCCAGGTCTTGAGTCTCTGTCGGAAGTCTGCCAGGGAAGGAGCTGTTCAGAGGTAAAGGGCCACGCTTTTCCAGAACTTGGCTGCTGTGTAGGAGAAGGAGCGGCCTCCACTGTGGCTGCGATGGATGCAGGGTGTGTGTATGAGGTTTAGCATGGCGGAGCATAGTTGTCTTGCTGGGATATAGAAACTCAGTCGATGACTGATGTAGGATGGCCCTAGGTTGTGGTAATTGGCCTTGGTATGAATTAATGCACCATTAAGGCCTGGGGAGCCACTGTGTTGCAGGGGTCTGCGTTATGCCCCTCTGCCATACTTAGCCTTCTGTTATCTAGCTCTTTGGGTTTTTAGAGAGAAAACTGCAGTTAGTTTTATGCACTTTTTTAAAGTAATGAGCACAATTACACTGATTGCAAAACAATTTGATGTTTTAATTTCTTCTCTCAGTTGTAGTTTTATGTGTGCACAGTTCAAATGGGTGAATACATTTTTTTTGGAAAGGGGATTGCACTTCTTGAGTTAAATATATGCATAATTTGCTTTGTGTGCTTATGCCTCAGATCTGATGTGAAATACATTTAAACGGATGATTACCGTCTCCTTTGTCCCCGAGGTGGGACATCTACAAGTGCTTTCTGCATAAAAACTGTTGTGTCTTTTTCGTTTTGCGGGATAATTGCGGTACTTAGAAAGAATGGGAGGACCAAGTCCGCCGTCCTGAAGTTTTAAAATCTGTCAGAACATTGTTTAAGTACCTTGAGACCCGAGCTCAGAACAGCAAGACTACCCTCGCAGATAACTAACAAACATAAAAGAAACCTTGTCAAAGCATTATGCCCCGGGACAATAGCACAGGGCTGGAAATTAAATCTTAAAATATGCTATCTGGAATTCTAATATATGCTGATTCCTTCACTTTGACATAACCAAGTGAAATGAGTTTGCCGTGTAATTACTTACTTGCTACTGGGAAATAGTGTTTTGAAAAGGAACCTTTTCACCTGGTCTTCATATTCTAGGGAGCCCGTCATCATTTATACTGCAGGGCCTCAGTTCAGCCTGCCTTGAGCCAATTAAAATCGTCAAGGGAAGCTGGCGGGCCAGCTCATTCATTAATAAGGTCATCCCATTCATAGATGTTTGCATATTCGACTTGCTTAATTTGAAGGAGAAAAACTCAATAATTCAATTTTCTTCGCGAACTTTAAATTGTCTTGCTAACACTCAGGGAGCCATCTCTCACCTCATCAGTCTAGCAGTCTCGCGCCAGCCGAATGAAAGAAGAACAGCATTATCCACTTGACTGAGAGGGAAATTAACAGAGTGGTACAGCACAAAGCAAAACAAGGCATGAACAGATAGGATCTCATTAAAATTCTATTGTATCTCAATATTCATAATTGGGAATTGAGGGGAGGGAGATCTGAGATGGCGGAGCTACTTACTGAATTAAATGTGCCACTTCTCAGAACAGAAGTTATGTTTTCATAAATCCCGCCACGCTCTCCAGGCGCTCCATGGCTTGGCAGGACATGATCACAAAAGTGAAAACAAGCTTATCCAGCTAGAAAGAGACAATGGCTATTTGTTTGTGAGATGCATGCATGTACGCTTACAATTTATTTATTGTTTGAAATTCATAATGGCATCTTCCCAGATTTTGTCTTGTTCACCCCTATCCTTTTTTGAGTTCAAATATACTGTCTGTATCATTATGGCCATTTGAGGGCCATGGCCTCAAATGGATCTAAGTCTACATCACAAGGCGCAACCAGAGGGCCCGCCTCCCACCCTTCACTTCAGAACCTCAGAGCAACATACGCAGCATTCCTCAGGAATCCTCTCTCAGCCCTACCCTCTTCAATGTCTACATGACTCCGTTGGCCGAGATTGTTCGCTCCCATGGACTCAACATCATCTGTTACGCCGCCAGCACTCAACTAAAACTCTCCCTTTCCGAAGACCACTTCATCCCCAGAGAATACTTCAGCTACGCCATGACACATGTCGCCAAATGGATGGCATCCAACTGCTTAAAATTGACC
Source organism: Pleurodeles waltl (assembly GCF_031143425.1). Classification (NCBI taxonomy): domain Eukaryota; kingdom Metazoa; phylum Chordata; class Amphibia; order Caudata; family Salamandridae; genus Pleurodeles; species Pleurodeles waltl. The sequence continues at coordinate 538,319,652 of NC_090445.1, read as the reverse complement.
ACAGACAATATGTAGGTGATCATCTTCGGAAGCAACCCATCCCATTGGGAAGACCCCAGGAGTCTATCCACACTCAAACAACCCCTGACCCCAATGGACCACGCCCTCAACCTCTGCATCATAATCAACAGCAAACTCTCCTTCAAACAGCAGTTGAATGCAGTGACGTCCTCCAGCTTCCACAACCTCCACACACTACAGAATATTTTCAAATGGATACCCATCAAAACCAGAAAGACGGTCATCCAAACCATCATCCCCAGCAGACTAGACTACGGAAATGGTGTTTACGTCAGACTCCCCACCCAGCTTCTCCACCGCTTCCAGACCATCCAGAATGCAGCAGCGAGACCCGTCCTAGACCTCCCCAGAAGGACCCACATCACCCCCCACCTCAGAGGTCTACACTGGCTGCCAGTGCACAAGAGGTGCACATTCAAGGCTCTCACCATCACATACAAAGCCCTCTACAACATCTCACCCAAGCTAATCAACCGCAGACTCTCCTTCCAATAACCAACCAGGGAATTTCGCTCAACAACTCTTGTCCTCACATATGTCCTGAGAATCCGTCGCAGTGGAGGATGCTCCTTGTCCTACCTCACCGCCAAGACCTGGAACAACCTTCTCTCCCACCTTCACACCACTCACTCCCTTCTCCACCTCAGGAAAAAGCTCAAGACATGGCTCTTTGAGGAGTAGCCACTGACATACAGCAACATCCCTGAGTGCCTGGATACCCCCTGAGATGATAAGCCACTCTTTACAAATACAATGATTGATTGATTATTTGATGACCCAATGGTTTAGCAATACTGAGGTTAAAGGTTACAACATCTAAGGACTGCACAGCACTTTACAATGTAACAAATGCACTTAAGGAACATTAAGAGTAGGTATTTCCTATATTTATATATAGTTGTAATAGCTGAGTGCTGCATACAACTGTCAATGAGTGAAATAAAAAAACATATAATGCATCTTGCTGTGCAGTCAACCATTCATTGAAGACACAGCAACCAAATAGCCCATGAGGAAATGGGAAAATACAAAAAAAAGCAAAAGCAACAACTTTCCATACTGGAGTACATTCTATGATCTGATTGGCAGAATTATGTCTCACCAGTGGCCTCTAAATGAGGTGGATGTCTCAGTAAAAGGCAGTGATTCAAAGTAAATATTAAAAGATCAGTGAAAATGGTGCAGTACATAAACTTATACAGCTTAATCAAGTGTACAGCAGAGCTTAAATACCAAGTTGATGCGCTACAGATTCACCTAATTAGGGGTATTGTTAGAAAATAAAAATAAAATTGAATCTCTGTTGGACTTGGCCCTCTCAGCAGGGTCTCCCCCAAACTTTTTGCCTATACTCTTCCTTTTCTCTGAATTCGTTTTTGTTGGCCTTTTGGACTCTGTGTACTTTACCACTGCTAACCAGTGCTAAAATGCTTGTACTCTCCCCCTAAAAAATGGTACAGTTGGCGTATACCTGATTGGTATAATTTATTTACTTCTAAGTCCCTCGTACATAGTACCACAGGTATCCAGGGCCTGTAAATTAAATGCTACTAGTGGGCACAAGCACTCTTTGTGCTACCCATTAAAAGTAGCACCTTAAACATGTCTCAGGCCTGACATTGCAGCCTGCAGTGCAGTTGTAAACTGCCAATTCGACCTGCCAAAATCAGAGACGTTTTAACGCATGGGCAAAGTGAGCACTGGCCCAGGTCCCATCCTTTTTAAGGGTTTCCCTGATAGAGCCAACTATGTTCTGCAGAGTCTTGCACTGATGATCTTGAATAATTCTTAAAAACTGTTTTAAATATCAGTTTCCTGTGATTTATCTTTAATGTGAGTGAGGTGTGAGAGTCTATTACAGAAATTTTACAGAAAAATGTGCTTATGTTTCATGCAAAAAAGTTACTTTTAGATCAAAACGGGACCACATATGAGAAATGCAAGGGTGCCACAGAGATTATCTGTAGTAATATTAGTGAGCTGCATTGTTACAATATTGAAAACACACATCGCTGTCCCTGAATATTAGATGTGAACACTTTTAGAATTGGATGAGTGTGCCTGTGCGCTGTCAATGACCAGGCCAAAGAAGGTGCTGAAGCAGATGTCTTAATTAGAAATTATTCATGAATGGTTACGTATTTTGAATAATGACTTATGTAGAAAAATGAATAATGTAGAAAAATAATGCGCACGTTTGAAATTGTGACCTTGAAGAATGGCCACCAGTGTTCACGAAATGTACTAAATAATTATTAATCCATATGAAATATTGAAAATGTATTAGATTAATGTAATATTATGTTATATTAAGGGTTATGAAAAATGTCCTTGCCTATTAATTTTAGGCCTTAACTTACTGAGTGTCTTTGGCTAGTTTTGCCAGACCTCATGTAGAAGCTGTATTTCATAGCATTAATACAAAATTCTGACAGAGTGAACTAACTGTGAAATGCTCATTGTTTTATTAAAATGCTCAGCAGAAGCTTTCTATGGGAACCGACGGACAGGAGATGAGGTCTCTCTTAAAGTAGCTAAATGTGTGTAAAGTGTGCAAAGGGTTCTTTCCCAGGACGCAAACAATGAAGACACTGACTGGAGACGAAGATGCAACAAAATTGATGCCTGACGAGTCGGATGATGAGAACATCGTAAAGCAGACTAATCAACGACATGTGAACTGTGAAATATTAGAATTCATAGATTTGGTAAAGGGACATTATTGGGTAGAGTAATAACGTACGATCAATTTACAAATTGGAAATTGAGGGATGGTTTGGGAACTTTGATATAACAATGTGACAGAGGGAAAAGACTTCAGACTTATTCTGATTTTGTGAGGCGATCTTTGGGGAGAAGAAGAGATTCGAGATTCTGACATTGGGCTCATACTTTCTGACTGAGAACCTGATATTTTGCTGATCGACTGATGACCTGAGAACAAAGACTGATTCTGCTTGCTGACCCAAAGCGTGGATAGGCAGATATGACAATGACTGAATTGCATTTTTATGCCTTTTCTTTCTAGGTACCAACTGCACTGACTTAGTACTTTCTTTAGTTAGATGTTTTCCATATTTGTGTTCTAAATTGTTTTGTATGAAACCCCACATGCTGATGCTAATCGGTGTTAGCTGAGGTTACTCTCATGACGACTGACAAATTACAGGGATAAATGGTTGAGGGACTATCATGCTGAACTTGATGGATGTCATAGTTTTGCTGAATTTGGTTTTACTAATGCTATGTGTTGATGCCTTCGAACGTCTTTTGATTCAAGCTTTGATTAGATAACGTCTTATATGACTTGCTGATTAACAAGCGTTATTAAAATTGTTTTGATTAGAGTTGATGATTAAGATTCATGACTTAGTATTGTTAACATAAGGGAAATAAATGTACTAAACTTATAATCAAGGTGTTGTTATTCATGGCTCAAAAGTCACGGTGTGTGAAAATTTCTAACTCCATTGATTGTAAATTTGACTAATGGTATTTGATTATTGTGTGTGCATTATGGATTCTGTACGAAAACTATGGTAAGAACACCCTATATGAATCAAAAGGTTCATCGACCTATATTCTTCCCCTTGTAAGTTTACTTATTAAGGACCGATGTGCTAACAGTTATGGTAGCAGACTGATGATTTGTTTCTGTAGGGGCTTGCCATAGGTGTTCGATACAGAGTGACAGGTGTTGACAGTTGTGTTAGGAGACTGATGGACAGGTGTTCCTAGTTATGGTAATAGTTTGAAGATTGATCTGTTCCAGAATTCAGAATTATTGAAATGTAGATTTTGTTTTTCAAAATTGTATTTGTAGAGGGAATGATGTTCCCTTAAGCCCAGAAATGAGTTTCCCAGATCCTGGATCCTGCTATTAATGTTGGGTATGTTCCCGGCATTCCAGTGATAGAGTGAGAGAGATAGGTTGCGCTTGCACAGCTTATGCAAATCGCAGGTGAATTGTGTCATATGGGAGAATTTAGGAGTCTGCGTATTCCAGATGAAGTTTTAAAAGGAGTGTGCATACTCCATGGTATGAGAGTAGGGAAGTCGTCGAACTTCATACGTGTGTGGCACTTTGTGCTCAACATTGTCCATATGGTTGTTGATGTGCGGACTCTGTGTGGTCTAAGACTGTCTGGTTTAGTAGGTTGATCGGGCGTGGTCAATGAGTCAGTGTGCGAGTTAAGGTGGGTCAGAGGAAAATTTCAACTGAGATTTGGAGAGTACTATGTGCACCATGACAGACCCATTGATCAGTTGAGAGTAAAGTTTGCTGGTCAAAGTTTACTTGTGAATCCTGGAAACCGAGAAAGAGAAATAGCTGCATGAGCGAAAGGGCCATCAGGGAAAATCTGTAAAGTTTCTGAAGCAATTGTGTTACCTTCCTGTAGTAAACCCGCAGATTTGTTTTTGGTTATTGGATTTTGGTTAGTGCTCGGAATAATTTGCATTAGTTTTGTGAGAATTGGAGTTTAGGAGGACGAGCCGCAAGACTTTGTCAGCCACAGTGTGTGTGGGTGTGACGTCATTGGAGCCGCGCTGGGATAGGTCGGTTAATGAGAAGGGTTGCGCACGGATTGGCAGCCATCCGTGAGAGGCAATTGGTTGAGAACGTGAGTGAAAGGCATCTTGGGAGTAAAAGTCATTTTCTAATCTGAATTTGAATAAATAAAAAGTAGAAAAGATTACGTTTTTCAAGGTGTTAAAGAGTGCCCTAAAGGGAGATACTTACATTAAAGTGAGAGTCGGAGAGCCTACACCGTCAGAGAATACTCCAGCTTACGTTGTAATGGAGGAGCGAGGTGTCATGCCATGTCTTTGGTTGAAGCAGTGGTGCAAGTTGACAGAGAAAAATGGAAGCTTAGCTTTTCCTGAGAATTGGAAGTTCAATCTGAGAGTTCTAGTGCAGTTGCGGATGGCGCTAATGAATCAAAGCCCCTTCCGAGACCAGCACAGTTTGAGGCATTAGCAGTTTGGGAGCTGGTAGCTAGACAGCAACAGCAAATGAAATTCGAGAGGAGAGTGAGAAAGGTAGAGAAATCACTAGCAGAGGCAAGATGGGATTGGGAACAGAAGAAATGTAGAGCAGTGACATTGTAGGATGTTAAGTTGTTTCCAGAAATTACGCAGGAAGATGAGATGGAAGGAAAGAACATGGCAAGAAAGTCTAATAAGGGTTCGTCTAAAAGTAAGGAAGCAAGGAAGCCTTCTATAGCAGAAGAGGACTCTGATACTGAGGATCTTGTTACACAGATACTGAGAGATTGACAACCATTGTATGCGGTGCATGACAATGGTCTGAGTACTTGTGCTGATCCAACAGCCCTGGCACAGGCAATGGGGACAGTAAGTCTGATACAGATTAATACTAGCCAGACACAGGGTGTAGTGCCAAGACCTAATGTGTTGACTTCTCCAGTAGTTCAGGCACAGATGCATCTACCACCCATACAGAGAATCTATCCAGACGTACCTGTCTTAGAGACGACTTCGAATTTAGTGGTACCTACGGAGCAAGTGGTCCCAAGAACACTGTTGGTTCAGACTGAGCCGACTCCGATTATGTTGCCCCAGGTGCAGTTCAGATGCGGATGGGCACAGACAGGCTTGCCTTTGACACGCCAGTGGCTCATCTGCTTTGTGTGGACACGGCCCACGTAGGTGAAGTATCAAGATGTCACTTTTGGAGTAGCAAGTTGGCTACTCCCCTTAGTGGGAGCACTCTAGACCCACCACACAGATTAGTAACTCTCTCTGTTAATTTCTCCAATACATTAATTTTCTGTTGTAAAGTCATCAGCTCCTTTCGCAGCATTTTCCCACACTAGAAAGGATGTCATAAACACTAGAAGTACAGTTAATGTACGGACTGAACAACCTAAACGTATTGTCTGCGCCTTTGCAATCCCCTCCCTTCCACTTATACTTCTCCCTGCTGATTAAAAAACACTTTTCCTTCATAGAGTGTGACTATAAGGGGCCTTATTTACATAGGGTAAGATAAACATGAGCCAGCAGCCCATGCTACAGCCATTGTAACATTTGCATGTAAGTGTGTATTACCCATGGCATGATGTTTACACCTTTGTGTGCAGTGATGTGGAGTGATGTGGCACATATTTTTCACTTTTTTTTAAACTCTGATCTCATTTCTCTTTTAGACCATACCTCTAGGATAACCAGGTAGGGCACTCGTACTTTTGAATATCCACCTTTTCATTGTTGGCATATTAATCTAGCCCCTCATGTATTAGGGATCCTTGACCCTGAAGAATGACCCAGACCGAGTAGGCTCTTAACGCGGGCCGAAACATGTTGGTCTCCACCTTTTAAGACACTTTGAATCATTAAACTCAAAGGTGTCCCCACAGTTATTTTAACCTTACCTACAAACACCTATATTAAATTCTTAGATTGAACAGGTGATTTGTAAGGTAATTTTATTATCTATCACACCTTTCAACTGAATCCTTTGATTTATCCAGCAAGATAAAATTTCAGCCCTCCCTCAGAGGTCTTTTAACAACGAGGTTGAGTCGGCCCAGGTAGTATCATCTTACCTGGGTGGGGCTAGGTGGTCACATGATGAAGCATGACACCATAATGTATGTGAGACCACCTAGTCCGTAAAGGGAACTCCCTCACACACCCAACTGCCACTCCCGACCCTCTATGCCCATGAAGTCAACCGCCTAACCAGCGAACACTGAATATGCTACAAGAGACCTATTCCCTATATCCCCTACACACTTTTTGTCTCTGCAGTTCCTTGATGAAACAGGAGACTGTGTGGGGTTGTATTACTCCCGATACTCTCCTTTTGTGTTACAATAGTGTAGAACAGCAGTAAGCTGTGAGAGTTAATGTTTTACATAAGTCACCTCTACGTGCATACTCAGTTAATATAAACTAGTAGCATTATTGGAAGAGCTGGTTCACAGCCATGGCGGAAGGGATTGCTTATGATGAGGAAGAGGTCTTGGCCATCATCTCAGCACCGTCCCTGTTAGAAGACTCCACATATTTAAGACAATGGCTCAAATGGGTGATTGGGAAACCCTAGTAGAACTTAAAAGGACACACACAGGTGAAAAACATTCTCCACGCAGCAGTCATGACAGAATACTTGCGTAATAATTCAGCACCCAATGGACTTATTGTCACTACCGAACGCTGGATCTTCTTGGAAGATCGGGAGTTCAGAAAAGACTGGTCTATGACAGCCTGGAAATATAAACAAGATTGGTTGATCTTAATTATTAAGACAACAACCAGATTATCTGATGCCCTAGTAATCCAGATAAAGACAGCAGAAAATAATCTAAAAGCAGGACTAACGACATTATCTTTAAAAAAAAAGTTAGAAGAAACAAATAAGATTATTAATGAATTCAAAGAATATTTGACACAATGCAAAATTTCAGAAGGACCTGCAAAAATTCTCACTTGAGAGAATATACCCATATACCAGGGAAGACTATGTTCCCAAATCTTCTAACCCCTCCGACACATCCTCAGAAGGTGATACGAGCTCCGACTCAGATACCAACTCTGCCCAAACATCACACCCTAGACGTGGTCAGCGGGGCTCTCAAAGGAGTAGATGGAATCACCCACAAATGATGCCTCAGTTCCCTCCAATGAGCGATCCACCATGGGGATGGGCCACCACTATGCCCCCCCCACACAGTTCCAGCCACCAATGTACCCTCTGCCTCCTGCACCCTGGGCCTATCCAAATGCTTCTTTTTTAGAAAGAGGCCAGGGAAGAGGGAGAGGGAAAAAGAAGGGAGTCAGCTGGAGACCAAGAGAGAAACTAGTAGAGACTGAAACCCACAAAGAAAACACCCCCAGCACGAGCAAACTTTGACAAACAGGTTAAACACAGTTATTAACCTAAGCAAAAGAATGCTAAATGACAAGAAGGGCCTTGTTTTCGTCCTGACTCCTAAATTAGACATCTTCAAATTGAGAATCGAGTTGGCAGAGTTTTTCAGGAAAATAAGACTCAAGACCTTCTTTATTGAACACCCTATCTCCAATACTGGACTAGACAAGAACACTGGGCTATGACCCAAATCCAAGCTCACTCCCCCTAGCAAACAAATGCCACCTGAGGTTTTAGCCTTTGAAAAATTGGTTAGTCGTAAAATTGACAACCTACAAGTGACCCCCACAGATAACTTCCAGAACATTAGCACCCAGGAATTAACAGCACTACGGGACCTCACCGCAGGCACCACAATAACTATTAAACCAGCAGATAAGGGGGGTGCCACGGTGATAATGCCAACAACAATGTATAATGAGGAGTGTTTACGCCTACTTGGGAATACCCACCATTATAAAAAACCTTCCAGAGATCCCACCTCTGAGATTCAAGAAGAAATAGCCTTTTTAATATCTAAAGGACAAGACAATGAATGGCTCACTAAACACGAGGCAGCTTTCTTAAAACAAGGAAGTCCCAAAACACCCTATTTATACGTGTTGCCAAAAATATATAAAAACAAACATCCACCTCTCAGGAAACCAATAGTATCCAGAATTATGTCTATCTTAGAGCCCCTCTCACAATTTTGCAACTCTTTCCTACAAAACTTTATAAAAAAAGATACCAACTTACTTAAAAGACACAAAAGATGTACTCAACTTGCTCAATGGTTTGGATTTCGATAGGGAAAATGAGTGCCTAATAACTCTGGATGTTGAATCCCTGTACATCAACATACCCCAGGAAGCCACCCTTGAGGTGGTTTGTGAACTTTTCAAAAACAGCACTTGGAACTCAATAACAGAGTTAATCCTCAACCTTGCACATACAGCACTTAGGAGAAACCTTTTTTAAATTCAATAATAATTACTATCTACAAGTGCATTGAACATCAATGGGCAGTATATTCGCCCCTTGTCTAGCTTGTCTCTATGTAGATCACTTCGAGAGACAAAATGTCTTGAATAAAGAAAATCCTTACTATGAACATATTAAGTTATGGAAACGTTATATCAATTATGTCCTCTTGATATGGACAGGAACAAGAGATGATGCAACAACATTTGTGGATTTGCTAAATGCCTTAAACCCCTACCTGAGATTCACTTCAACTATAGGGGGCACCGAACTCTCCTTCCTAGATCTCCTTATATCTGAAAACGATAGCCTCTTGAAGGCTGAAGTCTTCTATAAACCTACAGACAGGAATAACCTTTTCCAATTTCAGAGCTTCCACCTGCGTTCCCTGAAGGAGAATCTGCCAGTGGGTCAATTTCTCTGCTTATGACGTAACTGCTCCGAGGTGGCAGACTACACCAAACATGCCAAGAAGCTTACTAACAAACGTCGGGCAAAAGGTTATCCAGCCCACCATACTAGAAGAGCAAAGAAAAGAGCTTGCTACAGCCACAGGGACCTGTTGCTGTAACCATCCCAACGAACTGAAAAGAAGGACAACTTAATCAGTGTAACCACCTTTAACCCATTATCTAATATAGTCAAAAAGATAATTTAGGAGGACTGGAAGATTCTAACATCTAGAGGATTACCCTTGGATCCCCTGCTTAATGCTTTAAAAATGCCAAAAGCATCTGTGACTTGGTAGTTCACACGCGCCCACGTGCTGGGGCACCTGTGGACAAACAAACTACACTATGGAAGATACCACCCCCTACCGGGCATTTCCCTTGCGGCAACTGCAGTGTCTGCCGTTTCATAAAAAAAGCCACCAAACTAGAACTCAGTTTACAGATCCCATGGTAATCGAGGACACTCTCAAACTGCAATAGCAGAAATGTCATCTATATGATTAGATGGCCCTGCCAGCTTATGTATATCGGCATGGCTACAAGGAAAGTGGGCACATGCATGTGTGAACAGAGAAGCACCATCAGATGCTGACGGGATGCAACCCGTTTAACAGATCATTACATCCAGAGCAATATTTCCCCAGATGATATGGCATGGGTTGTCATAGACAAACTAAGCAACCCGGCTACAAACATGAAACAAAAACTGTTATATTATGAACAGAGATGGATCTGGAGATTACACACTGACACCACAGGACTCAATGATGAGATTCAATGGTCTTCCCTGTAGGTTCTGCTTTCCCTTCCCCTTCTTTCCGGCCCCCACCCCCACCCCCACTTAACCTTCTTTTTCCCTTAATCAAGATACCGACCTCCCGTCTCCCTTTCCCCCCAACCTCTTTTTCCTCAATTCCCCCACTCTGGGGCACTTTTCATCTTCCTACCTCCTCTCCCTTCCTCACCACCCCGTGTTCCCACTTTGGTCTCCCCCTCCTCTTTTTTTTCTCTCTCCCCCTCTTCATTTCCAACCCGACATCCTCCCCCACTCCTCTCTCCAATCTCCTTCCTCTCCGCTGTTTTGTCAAAACTCCCCCTCCAACCCTCCCGTTTTCACCCCCGTTTTTTCTTTCATTACCCCACCCATTTCCTCCCTAAACCCACCCCCACACCCCTTGTTCGTTTTACCTTCCCACCTCCACATACAGCGGAGGATTCTCCCAGTTGTCTAGCGCTCAGGAACTACAGTTTCAAGAACCTAGGCGACGGCGCGTGGTCATTGCGAGACGACTATGCCTCCAATGAGTACGCCAGCCGCTAGGACTACATTTCCCAGTAGCCCAAGAACCTTGAAGACGTGCTGCGGCCGCTCCTCACAGATGAGGGGCACACGTGACCACGACGCTGCACGAACGATCCCAGGCGGATCTCCTACTTAAGATCACACGCCCTGGCACAGCCGATCAAGCAGCTGGGACGCGGACCAAGTAGGTGAAGTCTCGAGATGCCGCCTTTGAAGTAGTAAGTTGGCTACTCCCCTTAATGGGAGCACTCTAGACCCACCACAAAGATAAGTAACTCTCTCTGCTGGTTTGTCTGATACATGAATTTTCTGTTGTAATTTCATCAGCTCCTTTCGCATAATTTTTCCACACTGGAAAGGATGTCACTTTTTCACCTTTTTTTTAAACTCTGATCTCATTTCTCTTTTAGGCCATACCTCTAGAGCATAACCAGGTAGGCCCCTCATACTTTTCAATATCCACCTCTTCATTGTTAGCATATTAATCTAGCCCCTCACGTGTTAGGGATCTTTGACCCTGAAGAATGCCCCAGACCGATTAGGCTCTTAGCACAGGCAGAAACATGTTGGTCCCCACCTTTTTAGACACTTTAAATCATAAACTCAAAGGTGTCCCAAGGTTATTTTAACCTTACCTACAAACGCCTATAATAAATTCTTAGATCAAACAGGTGATTTGTAAGGTAATTTTATTTTCTATCACACCTTTCAACTGGATCTCTTGATTTATCCAGCAAGACAAAATTTCAGCACTCCCTCAGAGTTCTTTTAATTCTAACAACGAGGTTGAGTCCGCCCAGAGAGTATCATCTTACCTGGGTGGGGCTAGGTGGTCAGATGATGAAGCATGACACTGTAATATGTGTTAGACCACCTAATCCATAAAGGGAACTCCCTCACACACCGATCTGCCACTCCTGACCCTCTATGTCCATGAAGGCAACCGCCTAACCGGCGAACACAGAATAGGCTACAAGAGACCTATTCCCTATAGCCCCCCACACCTTTTGTGTCTGCAGTTCCTTCATGTAACGGGAGTCTGTGTGGGGTTGTATTACTCCCAATACTCTCCTTTTGTGTTATAATAATACACTGCAAGTCCACTTTGCAGCTGCTACTAAGTAGGTCCTGGGGGGGGGTGGAAGGAGGGCAGGATGATGTGATGTAATTTCCTGTGCTGATGAGTGATGGGAAATTAAGTCTGACTTCTGCTACCAGGTTCCAGGTTCCAGGCAATGCACCTGTTGACTATGAGACCAATCAATATTCACCTTTCCCACATATGGCATGCCACAAACATTTTGCTGTCACATAAAGTCTAACATTTCCTCCAACAGTGGAAGTCTTTTCCATTTCACTACCAGTACATTTATCTATTACCCTTGTGTGTGTCGCCAATGCTTGATGAGTCTTCATGATGTCCCCATCCATGACATCCTGTTACTCATGAAGAGTGACCAAACATCATCTCTTTTCCTGCTGTCTCCTATCAGTCACATAACTCACATCGCTGGTTTATTATGGGATTCAGCAAAATGTCTATATGAGACATGAAATCCAATCTCCACATTGTGCATTCCCACCTTAGCCCTGTTGATACCCACAGCTCATTGTGTTTTTGGTCAAATAAATATATATGTATGTAACAAGGGGGAGAACATGCACTAACAAGGTTTCTGTAGTCCAGATGAAAATAGAGACCGTGAGCCTTGTGGGAATCCTGATTTGGGTTAAACTCATGGCTCCCCACATACATTCTGCCAGATAAAACCTGATGGAATTTGTGCAGGGGAAATTCCACACATTTGGAGGTTGGAATAGAGGAAAACATGCAGCATTACAAAGTTATCCTGTATTGTGAGGTGCAGAAATTAGAATATAGCAGTAACACCACAACTTCAAATGCCCTGCCCCATAGTATTGATATTCATTGGGTGCAGTATATGTAACGTTTGAAAACTGGGCAAAGAGACAGACAGAAAACAAGTGAGGAAACAAGGTCCCCACCTACCACTCTTGAAATAAAACAAATACAAAATTACTTAAGAGAGGGCCTCTAGAAGGTAGAGTAACTTTAGAAAATCCACAGATGGAACAAGAGATTTGAAGTAGAGACATGCAGTTATTTTCTAGTCACATGCCTGTACTCCAGCAGAACTTTCTGTTACCTTCATCTTGTTGAGGCCTGTAATTTGCGCTCCATTGAAACACAAGAAATGAGAAATAATTACAACGGAGGCTAGGTGCTAGAAAATGGATCTCTTGCTGGCAGAAGTTTGGACACTGTTCAAGTAGGGACCACAATCCTAGCCAGGGCAAGTCAGTTACTCAAGCTAAATTAACCTATGCTCATCCACTGGTAGCTTGGCACAGAGCAGGCAGGCTTAGCTTAGAAAGCAATGTGTAATGTATTTGTGCAACACTTAATTACAGAAACACAGTGAAAGACACCCAAAAATATTCCACGCCAAATTAGAAAAATAGATCACGTTTACCTGGTTGCAATAAGCCCAAAACAACAAAAATCCAATTGTTTTATCATGTGGTATTTACATGGATGTGTTAGTCCATAAGCAGTGCTTTTAGGAGGGGCCCCTTTCAGAGCCTTTATGGTAATGATGATTCTCTTGAGATCCTACTTGGCCCCAAGAGGACTGTAGTGCAATTGGGGCAAGAATGCCCCTTCAGCAGTCTTGGAAGCTGTACAGGGACGCAGGTGGGTTGCCTGAACCTGAAAACACAGCACAAGTCCACAGTTGAGCCTAGTTCCCAAGGAGTGAGGAGTCAGGCTGCAGCACAGCCAGTGAGAACCATTTAAGCCCTGCAGCCCCCACTCAGATCCTGGGTGGAAGAGGCACAGCTCACACTACCGCGGGGCTTGGTGCATGTGCAGGTAGGGCTGGGGCATGCAGTGGTAATTCCTCAGATTTTTGCACAGGTGTAGGCTGGGCCGGGGCACGGCGGTCCCTCAGATTTTTGTACAGATACAGGCAGGGCTGCTGCGCTGTGCTGTTCAACCTGCAAAGCAGTCTCCCTGCCTCAATTAACCGGGATGTGCCCAGTTTAGTAGTACAGCAAGGCAGCTGAAAGGGGAACACCTTACAGATGCAGATAAGGGCTGGCTGGGTGAGGAGGCTGCACCCGTGGTTTTTGCCTAGATGCTTGAACGGCAGTGTTGGAGCACAAATTAGGGGTGTCAGACCAGGGGAAGAACCACGCCCAGTCTTTAAATGTACAGTCTATCGCACTCATACGTCAGATCAGGTCAGCGAGGAGGTCTTTGATGTCCCAGGGACCTCTGAGAACTGTGGGCAAGCCAACAAGTCCTTGGAGACTCTTAGGGCAGGAGCAGAAAGGAGAGTCCAGTTATTTTCCTGCAGGGTAGGCATAGCAGGCAGCAGGCCAACACAACAGTGAAACAGCAAAGTGGCAGTCCCTCCTACAAGTCAGCACACAGCAGCAGTAGGCCAACACAGCAATGCAGTGCAGAGGGGCAATCCCTCCTGGCAGCACAACAGTCCTTCTTCCTGACAGAATGTCCTTGTCCCAGTAGGGTTCTGGTTCTGGAAGGTGGGAGAAGCTTGCAGAGGCAGACCCTTGAAATGTACAGATGCCCTGCCTCCCCTATCCTGGCTCCAAGCTGGCTGGAGTGGCAATACAGAGTCATTAGCCCTATTGTGGGTGGACAGGACAAGTCTGCTCAGGTGTAAGTGAGGCAGTGCTAAGCTCTATTCCCCCCCCACCCTAATCAAGCCAGCTAATGAGCCATTAAGGCCCATCAGATCATACATAATCTCCCACTGTGCATAGCTGTCTAGAGGAAATGCACAGAACCCAGCTGTCACCCAATCCAGATGAGTATTCAGAGGCAGGCAGAGGCACAGAATGGTTAAAGTAACAAAATGCTGATTCTTAAAAAGTGGCATTTTCAGACTTACAATTTGAAATCCCACTTCAACATAAGGTGTGATATTACATTGAGTCCAGAGACACCAAACTCCACATTTCTATCTTTTCCCTTTGGGAGTTACACTTAAAAGATGCTTTAAGGTAATCCCAATGCTATCCTATAAGAGAGATATGCCTTGCAATAGTAAAAAACAGATGTAGCAGTTTTTTACTACCTGGACATGTTAAATTTAAAAGCACATTCCTAACTCTTCAAATACGCTTCACCGTGCCCTTGGGGCTAAATAGGGCCTACCTTAGGGGTGACTTACATGTAATCAAAGGGAAGGTTTAGGCCTGGCAAGTAGTTGCACTAGTTTAAAACTGCACACAGACGCTCTGCAGTGACAGGCCTGAGACATGTTTAAAGTGATACTGTAGTGGGTGGCACAATCAGTGCTGAAGGCCCACTAGTAGCATTTAATTTACAGGCCCTGGGCACCTATAGTGCACTTTACAAGGTACTTACAAATAAATTAAATATGCCAATTATGGATGAGCCAGTGTTACCATGTTTTAAGTGGAAAGCACATGCACTTTAGCACTGGTTAGCAGTGGTAAAGTGTTCAGAGTCCTAGAGCCAACAAAAGCGAATTCAGCAAAAAGTGGAGGGAAGCCCTGCAGAAATGGCCACTTCCAACAATGGCAAGAGATTTGCTAACTAAGAAGGTGCAAGAATAGACTTGATTGTAGCAACAACAGGTGACATTCAGTAGAGCAGCCTCAGAAGACTAATATTTTGGGATTTAATATCAGTGCAATACTCATAAAGCAAAGGGATCAAGAACATAGGAAGCAAGAAATCATTACAGTTACTTAGTAACACATCATAGTAAACTACTGCTTACTGTCTCACTACACCACCATGCCAGAAGAGAGAGGATTACAAGAGGGTTCTGCCTACATCAAACTACCCTCTACCAGTCACAAAGACTGGCACCAAAAACTTGGGGCTCAAATGGAACCAGTGGTTGGAGTTGATGAATGACTTTTTAGAAGAAGCAGGCGAATACAGGGATAGTCTAAAGCAAAACCTTCTGATTGAGCTGGTGGGGCATGATGGCAAAAAGTCTGATTAGGACATTCTGATCAAGGAAGATGGAAACATATGAAAAGATCAAAGATGCACTGCGTGCGCATTTAATTCTTAAGAGAAATGTGGATCAAGAACACCACATTTTCAACTCAGCATACCAAGAGCCAGGTGAACCTTTAATAGCTTTTGTTGCAAGGATAGGAATTTTGGTGAAATACTGTGAATAAAGATGAAATTCAACTGTGAGTCATTGAAGGCATTTTAGAACAAACTACATGATGCAAACTTCTGAAGAAGCCACTCTCTATAAATGAAAATCTTGAGAGGGCCAAGGCAAATGAGCTGGCCATAGAAAAAGTATCTCACAGTAATACAAGAAAGTACAGAAAGAAAGAAGAGATGTTTCACATACCATTTAGCAAAATGCAAGTGACTGAGAGGGATGCTAAGATGAGTGAGGGCAAAGTAATCTCTCAAGAGAGTAAAGATTAAACAGACATTAAGCATCACAGAATAAGATGTGCGCTGTGATGCTATGGACCAAAAACACATGCACCAGAACAGGAAAGTGGAGCACAGAACTGGGTAGCAATGGACTGGGCCAAACGATCTCTAGCATCATCACAATGATGTTCGTCATACAGTGTGTCAAGCTTTTCGGACCCTCTGAAGAAGAGTGGAACAGTGGTACAGTTCAAGAAAGCGGCACAGACAACAACAGACCCAAACGGAGAAAAAATGTGGCAAGTTGCAGAAGATCTTGCAACACACCCACACTTTTCGAAATCAACACACCAATGAGACTTTGAAAGATGCAACTGAAATGGGAGAACTTAGAGGCTTTGTCCAATATCATTAGACAAGACTAGGAACAGGATACACGCAATCCAAAGTGAAGCATAAGACATTTGGCAACAGAATCAACTGCAGTTGTCAGATAGGGTTGATGAGGAATGTGAGCCTGTTAGAATTAAGGAGTGTCGCCCCACTGCTTTGTGCAGTGTAGAAAAAGGAAATATAAAATGAAAATAACACAATGGTATTATCATTTTATTTTTCCTTGGGCAACCAGCTTAGGGCAGGGTGGGGCTGGGCTGGAGGAGGAGTGGTGAATGCCCAATAAGTGTGCGTGACCATTTGGCTGGCTGTAGACGGTCGGCTAAATGGTCATGTGCACTTACCATTTCTCTACTCAGCTGTATTGCAAAGCTGGGAGGAGAAAGTGCGCAGGGTTCTACTCCCTATCTGAGCGCTGTAGCAGGCTGATCAAACCAATCATGGCACTGCTACCATGCTGGTGACAGCAGCTTCTTGATTGGAGGGGAGCCTGGAAGCCTGTGTGCTTCTGGGAGTTGGGGAAGAGAAGAGGACAAAGGAGAGACAGAATTGTATCTCCCAACGTAAAAGGTAAGTGAGCACATCTCAGATTTAGAAAGCAGGCCATTGCAATCTCTTTGGTCAACAGAATTAGCTGTACTACGCAGCGGCTGTTTCTACATTAGATCAGAAGAGCATCACCCCTCCGCTGCAATGCCAGGAAACTGAAAACATTAAAAATAAAATGGTAATAAAACCAATTTATTACCATTCTACTTTTCATTCTGGCAACTGAGTCTGAGGGCGGGGTCAGCAGCAGAGAGGAAACGTGTGCAGTTCACTTTAAAGTGTGCATGTCACTTTGGCCGGCTGTCTTGCAACGGCCAGCCTAACTCATGCACTTTAAACCCTCCAACCCAAGCTGTCTTAGGCGGCTGGGTGAAAATCATGCACAGGCACTCAGTGCCTGCAGGAGTGTTGAACTAGCCTGCTCCAGCCAAATGTGGTGCTGAGCAGCATGAGAGCAGAATCTGGATTGTTGGAGGGGAGCTGGCTGAGGCTCTGAAAGCCTGTGCTGGAGCTACCTCCGACAAGAGGCGCACGAAGCACAAGGTAAGCACATTTTTTTAATCTTTGTATTAAATTTGATTTAACTCACTGACAGGCACTGTGAGAAACTCGGAGTGCCGTCACCCTCAACTCCAGAAGTCTCAGTCGTGGTCCGTTATAAACACAATTCAAAACGGACCATGAATGAGAGCTTTGGCAATGAGCCTAAAGGCACTGCAGGTTTTTAGCAGTGCCTGTCAGGGGGTCCAATATTCGCCCCACCACTTTTATTTGCCGCTGGCCGCTACTAACACTAAGGACAAGAGAATATCCTTACAGACAACCCAAGGAAAGTACATTAAACTCAGAAAGCTTCTTGTTTTGAGAGTTTTGCTCCACATTTTGATTAGACTGACTAGCAAGACATTAATGCCAGTGTGTACATCTTCCTATATATCCTTACACCAGAGCACAACAATATTGCTAAAGTGTCTGTAATGAGAGTGGGTTATTGTGAATTTAGTTATGGAAAAAAGTGGAACAGCGCAGAAATACACAGTAGAACACCGGTAGCACTACGCGGCCATACAAGTGACAAAAAGAAACAGAGGGGAATACAATGCAGGGTAACTGATACATTGTGAAGGATATGGATGTATCGTATGTTGCCATCTTTGGGTGCAAAACCTTCACAGTGACCCATGATGCCTCGTACAAGGCTGACGAATGGTCAACCATGCCATGTGCCAATATACATGTTAAAATAGTTTCTTCATGGTATGATCAATTGTTTTTGCTTCCCACTTCTTCCAATATGTTGATATTTCGTCCTCCTCTATTTCGTTGTAATAATTGCACTTTCCTACAGTCGCCCCCACCCCCCTCGGGCACTTACCAGAGTCCCTTGTCGCTTGATGTCATGCCACCTTAGCTCTGTTGCTAGGCAGAGGGTTGAGCATGACGTGCATTATCAGGATCTGCAAATAATGCAATAGCAAGTAATGCTGTATATTACATGAGCCGGCTTTAAGATGACATGACTTATGCAATGTGGCATGATGGTGGTTGTTGACTCCATGACATCCAGCTTGTGTTTACATTTTTACGGGTGTTTTAGTACACTCACTCTATCAAAAGAACTGTTGATTAATACATCTCCTCCCCTATGGATTAAAACCAATGTTTAGTGACTGCACAAAGTGTGAGTCGACATTCTGCGTCTTAGTGGTGCCAGGCCTGTTAAAATCCATGCATGCCCCCCACCTAAGTAGCAAGGATTCAACTGGGACTAAAAGCATGTCTAACAAAGCTGCATAAATGAATTCCACAGCAAATAATATGATTTTTCCTATTTTGCATTCACTCAACGTTTTTGATCCATTTCCATTAATGAAGTTTCAAAAAATGGCACAAACGTGTTGGATAAAAGAAACACAAATGTGTTCAAAATATACATCGGACTTCAGCAATTTTAATGGATTTCATGTCTTGCTAACCATATCAACTTAGCTAAAGCGATGTCATAAATACAGGTTCTGCTTACTACAGTCCTAATTACAAATACATCACAGAATGGAAATGCCACTTTTAGTTGCAAATTGTCAATAAAACAGTTTGTTAAAATGTTTGCCATATTTTCACATTCGTTTTGCATCTGTGGCCTCTCTTTTGTCTGCAAGGCATCATAGGCTCTCTCTTGCAAGCCAACCGAGGCCAGCGCATACTGCAGTTGGCTATAAATGCCTTGCATCAGCCTGCTAAGCTTCACAGGCCAGGCCTGCAGCCTCCTGCTCTCGCTGCACTCCAACTGCTGCAGGTCGTGGGAACATGCAACTGCAGCTAAGTTACTGGCCAATTCTTTCTCTGGTGTATGTTCTACATGCGTTATTTGAATCCTTCTGATTCCCATGTAAGTCCTACATCAGGTTAAATATCCATAGCCATTTTGGCCTGGCTCCTCATTGGGAGCAGCTGCTTTCTTCCCCAGTTTGTGGCAAGGCGTAATACTGCCCCAGAGTATTTTTCCAATAACAGAGGCACAGCCCCGCGGCAGAGATTGTCAAACGTAAGCAATATACGTGTGATACCACCTGTCTTCATCCCCCAGTGCCTAAACTTCATGCGCAGACTGCAGCCCATGCATTGTCGTGGCCGTATGGGTAGCTGGAGCGGCAAGGCACCCGCAGAATCATAATTCTGCACGAGTCACTGTAATGAAGGCATTAGTGACATGCAGTTTTTATTTATTTATTTTCTTTGTCTCTTTCTAGGCAAACATTGGGCCAGATTTATTACAACATTATGCAAAGACTGAGAAAGGAAGTTACTTTCCAGTGCAAAGGGTATCTAATGCTGAAAGGTGTAAATGCCTTCTCAAAGTCAAGAAGTAATTGTCTCAATTGGCGCTCTGGGAGGAATTGAGGGAGGCCTGCTATGAAAAAAATTCCAAACTATTCTGGGAATTGGTATCTCGGATGGAGAGGGGTTCGAGAAGTACCATAGAAACGTATATCAGGCCTTCTGCCTGGATCACTCACGTCAGTGCACTTTGCAGTCTTACCTCCCCTGTCCCAGAGACAGTCCGAGAGAGTGGTTCTGCTGTGGCTTGTGCAATTAATATTCTAGCACCTGAAGTGGAAAGAGCTATCCTTGAAATGACAAAACATAAATCTCCATGCCCAGTTTTGGCACCTAGTGATATTTATTGAGAGGAAACCCACTTGTGTGCCAGGATCCTCACGAAAGTGTTAAATGCAGCACCTGCCGGGGGTGCTGTGCCCCCTTCATGGTGCTCAGCCATTATTGCTCCGATTTATACACATGGTGATCAAGTTGGCCCGGCAAACTATCGCCCAGTTCTCTCTTCTAGATGGCACAGGTAAAATCCCGGGGAAAGTCCTGCATAATTGCCTCGCGGGGTGGATTGATGTCCATAACATCTTGATGGAGGCTCAAGACGGCTTTATGCCGTGTATAGGGACTATTGACTAGGTGCTCTGTTTATTCATAATTTCTTGCAAGTTTACTGTGGTTAGAAAGTAATCGCTGTATTTGATATCTGTGGATTTAAAAGCAGCATTTGTCTTAGATGACAGAGAAAAGTTGTGGAGATCATTTGCAGACCTGGGAGTGGATACCTCTTTAGTAACGGCTATTAGAGCTCTGCACTCTGGGAATACCACCAATGTAGGGTATGGCCTGGGTGGGGAGTGCACCAATCCCTTTCCGGTTGAAAAAGTTGTCCAGCAAGGGTGTGTGCTGGAGCGTTTGCTGTTAAGCCTTTTCCTAAATGATTTAACAGATTTTCTTGTGGGAGATCAATTGCTGGAAAAAAGCTGCCAATTCTATATGCAAACAATGCTGTTCTGATCGCTTCAACAGAAAATTCTGCCCATAGGCTATTAAAGAGGGATTGCAGAATATTGCTTTAAGAAGTCATTGGCCAATAATGGAAGTAAAGCTACGTGTATGGCTTTGAGACCTTCTCCTATCTTTAAGCAGAAGCCCCTGGTTGAAGGTGAACCCCTGGAAGGTGTCAAGCAGTTTGATTATCTTGTATTTCTATTCTCAGAGAACCTATCCCGGGGTGACCATCTGCAGAAGGAAACATTAGTATTGAAACAAATGGCAGGCGTAATCTTAAAGTTTAGGCAAAAAGCTGGAGGTAGAAGTATTAGTTGCATCTTGCAGTGGCAGCTGCTTTGGACGGGGCAGAGCTATGGGGAGTACGTAAATATGTGAACACTCCAAGTAGTTGAAAATCATTTCTTGAGAGCCCTGCTTGGGTGTGGACCCGGCACGTTTTTTAGAGCGCTGTATTCCAAGCTAAATTTTAGCCCAATATCAGATACTGCAGCCCTCAGGCCCTTCCTATACTAGGTCAAATGAGCTGCGGTGTACCTGGTTACACTAAAAGACGTCACTTCCAGTGGCATCAATTGCAGTCACATTTGGTTTTCCCATGTGCAGAAAATACTGAACGATCTGCAGGTGGCGTCGCTCTGGGAAGACCGGGATAGAAATACGCAAGATGCCGCAGATTTGATTAAAGATCAGTATTATGAATATGTGCAGCTAAAAAACTCGCCAGGAGCTAAAGCCAGGAACCATTATGAGTGATTACTTCTGATTACATCTGTAACATCTGTGGCCCCTTCTGTTCAGAATCCCTGGACATGTTTTACCTGGATGTGAAGCGTACACTGTACATAACATTTCTATTAAGTATTCTGCCTACCAGGGATTGCCATATATGAACCATATGCTCGATATTCGTTTTGACCAATATGATTGCAGTGTTCGAGGGTAAGGTAATTTAGCTAATTGTATTTTATTTTGCAACAATTTTGATGTTCCACTGAGGCGATGGCTCGTTCCCCTTTTTAGACACTTTGGGGATAGACATGCTAAATCAGCCATGGCGCTATGCGTTAATCTGAAGATGCGTATTTGGTCAATTATGCAGCGTCTTTTCTATGGGCATGATGGCCACGTTTGAAAGAGCTCCCCGCAATCCTAGGCACTAGTCTAGCCAGATAGCTACTGTGGATTTGCAAATATCTTATGCTGTGATATGCTGATACCCTCGGTTCCAATTGAAACCCCTTGCAATCCTATGCACCTGCACTTCTTTTATTAAGTGAGTGGTAGAATGTCAATATGAGGATGGATTATTGCTCATGCCTGAGAGAGTCCCCCACTGTGCTAGGCACTAGTCCATCCAGATGGCTACTGTGGATTTGCACACATCTCAGGCCGTAACATGCTGCTATCTTTTTCTCCCATTCAAAACCCCTTTCATCCATATGGACTTGCACTTTCTATCACCATGTGTGCCGCAGAATGTCAATTCGAGGTAGGATCATTGCTTCCAAATGATCTCATGTAATTAAAGTGCTGGTGAGGTATGTATTTCTCCCTGTAACTCCTATGATTGTGTTGTATAATTATACTATTTTATTGTATAGGTATTTTAATATATTTAATGAATTCGTTTTTATCTAGGCTGGGATTGTAGTGTCTCACTTTTTGCCTTGGGATTGAGTTTGATTAACAGTTTTAAATTGTTGTTTTAAAATATTTTATAGGTGTCAGCTGAAACAATAAATAATGAACAAGTGGGAAGGTGTACGTTGCACTCCACTTGGAACCACTTTGCATCATGGAGGAGTTACGTGGGTGGCACTTGGACATTACAGCAGAAGCACTAATGTTTTGTTTATGAAAAGCCTGGTCTACTAAAATAGCCAGACCAGACTTCGCATAAAAAGGAACACCTCCTTGAAGCAGGTACAAAGATGGGCAAATTATTTTATTTCTCCTATCATTTCACCTATTGAATATGTGCTGCACTGGACAAGAAACATACATCCAATGTGTGGAATACTATTAAAATGATTTATGTATAGGATTTGGTACTAGAAATGTAGCCTTCCACTACAAAACCTGCAACAGATTTCACATACACCGTTCCACTGTGATACAAATGTGTGCGCATGGCACTAGGCCGTCTATTTGTCTCTGCTTAATTTGAGTCGGTATTTGCTGGTGCTCAGCACTGGAACTTAATTCTCAACACCAGTACTTATGACAGTCTATTACATGGTGGCAGTGTTTACCTGTTTTTAAGGTGAGCACATCAACAGTGTTTAATAATTCAATATGCATTTAAAATTGATGGCCATCCAGGCCGTTTTTATAGCTTTGTAGCTTTGGATGGCCTGGAATAGTCTGAATTGTCACACTTGTAAGAGTGTGATTGCTCCAACTTGTGTTGGTACTGGCATTGACCTCGCTGGCTGGTGCAATCAGTAATGCAGGCTACAGTGGCCTGCTGAGAAGACCCTTGTTACTTGTTTTTGTTTTCTTTTTTTTTTGCAAATACAACATTGCTGTTCATGTGCTAGCATAGGCTGCGTTGTGCTAAAATTTAGTATATCTTCCCTGTTATTTCACAACTTATTTTTCAAGTTAGCCTTCCTAAAATATTCAGTACTCTGGTTCATTTGTTTTAGATCCCTAGAGTTCTTCATCTTTATCGTCAGCCCTAAGTGGTCGACAACCCAGTGCCTAATTTGTAAAAAAAAAAAAAGTGCCAGAGCCCTTGTCAGGAGGCCACTGCAGCTTGCACCACCCATTGCCCCCACTAATGTTGCCAAAGACAGTACCAGCACAACTAACCATCACACTGATACAAGTGTGGCAATTCAGACATTAAATAAATATTACAAATTTCTAATACATGCTGCCAAAGGTATTCCTATAGCTTTAGGTTGTTGGTATTTGTGTTTTTAATGTATATCTAATTATTAAACAACAGTGGTTGTGCTTCTCCCAAAGTTAGGCAAACAGCGCATCCATGTGGCTGGTTGTCGTAAGAACCAGTGTTGAAAATTAACTGCCAGTGTCGAGCACCAGAGACCACCGAGTCAAATTAAGAACTAGTGGAACCATGTTTTTGTATGTATAATGTATGTGTACATAAAACCGTGCCAATGTGTTTAGACATGCCTTTAAAACCATTTTTAATATCATAAATGTCTGATTACAAATGTGCCTAGAAAGCCAGCATTTTCCATACATTTTCCCAAATGTGCATTGAGATAGAGCACACGACCCCACAACCTTGCAAAACACCATTTGACACACATTTCCTGAAAAATTCCCAATGTCCATTTCGAATTGTGCTTTTACCGACACCATATAATACTACTTAGCAGAAATATTCGTCATAGTAGGATACGTTAAAAAAAATGCTTCTAAATGTGTTGTGTCTTTTAAAAAAAATCTCACTATATTTGATTCCAATACTGGCATTTTTGGTTCAACTCCTCTCACTCTGGACTCCATTGCCTCCAGTTTGCAGTGGAAGTGGTGGAGGTTTTCACATTCTCCAGCTTCTTCATAATGAATTCTATGCATCCAGAACTTCCCTCTTGCTTTTGATCAAGTCCCTCATATTACAGTATCATTTACTTTGTGGTCACATAATTCCTTGCATCAAGGGTTGAAGAAATCCTGTTATAACCTCCCCTGTGCTTTCCTCACTAGGAGTGCAACAAGATTCCACCGAGATCATAAATGGCACCTAGGCACAACACAGGACACAAAATGTAACACTGCCTTTCCCTGGGTTTCTCATCCACCTTTCCATTCCAGCCCATATACCTGGACCTCATACTACTGCTCCCTACGGACCCGGTTTTGTCTGTGTAGTATGGAGCAGGGAGGACCTTGCTTAAATCTGACCATGGAGCAAGCACTCTCCCTCTTGCAATACACCGTTGGCAGAGTGTTGAATCGCCATCTTGTGTTACTCAAGCATCATGAAGTTTGTCTCCAGCGAGCTTTCCCTTTTCTCAGAGGATAGTATGCCACGGGAGTGCTTTGTGGCTGACCTCTACATTATATCTATCATACAGTCTCTGGAACATCCCTAACGATGCAGTCCCACACTGCAGTTTAAAGACAAAACCTTGAACAGGGAGCTCCAAGGGAAAGTGGTCAACAAACAAAAGGTTTATTTAGTTTACTTTTATTGAAATTACCAATGGTTTACTTGAACAACGGCTTTGTGGTCCTTTTATTTCCCGAACTTGTGTAAGGGTGTTTGTGTGTGGCAGTGTGAGCCAAAGAACATTGTGGTCTACTTTGTTACATGATGATGAAGCATTGTCTTGTTGGCAACCATCTGGTCATTTGAACGATATTGTTGGAGGCATTTTAATACCCCAATATGGATTCTTGTAATAACTGCGTCATGTGTATGAGGGAGTAGAATACTTGATTAATATGTTCTGGTGGCTCTTTTAGGGATGTCAAATGCATGAAACGATGCATAGAGGCCATTGTTGAATGCATTATGTTTTATTTTAACAAAATCCTGTTTCAAGATAGCCACTATAGATACATCTGCAGTGACCATTTTAGAATGGTATTCTATTAAATACTACAAAATGCACAAAAGATGGTGCCACAGCTTGCGTGTCATTCTAAAGCAGGCATTATTAAATGCATTATTTTTTTAAAATACAAATTCCATTCAAAAATGCCTTTTGCGAATGCATCCATCTTTGAATTGGATGAGGTAAAATAAAATGGGTGCATTTGTGGGTGGCCAACTTGGAATGGTCAGAAGATGGCCACCTGCCAATACTGCCTGGGCAGTAAAAACTATTTTAAAAAGAGTGCTGGATGACAAGAGGGCTAAAGGAGGAGTGAATCATGTGAGGAGCAGGGGCAAAAGTGAGAGAGAAGGACATAAAACAGCCCCTCCAATACACGGGAAAACAATGTCTGATAGAGTTGTGGCTGCTACTCAACAGTGGTGGCGGGGTTGGCCTTGGGAAGAAGGGGGAGATGACGGGGTAATTTTTTTTTTTAAAAAGGTTACCTGTGTAGGAGATGCGTTCGTCTCCCCTCAGTCCTCGTCCTCTTCCTGTTCCCAGGCTCTCAGCCAATCACGATGCTGCTGTCACAAGCAACAGCAGCGTCTTAATTGGTCTGAGCAGCCTGCTTCGCCTCTCAGACTAGGAATGGGAGCCTGGGCATGTTCTCCACTTGACTGTGCTACACAGCTGGGTAGAGAACATGCAAAGTTCGCATGTCTTTTTGGCTGGCCCAACACAGCCGGCCAAACAGACATGCACATTTTGTGTGCACATAGGCCTCCACCGGCCCCCTTCCACCAGCCCCGCCTCACCTCTTCTCGCAGGAAAAATACATTTATAATCACGTAATGTTATTATCATTTTATTTTAAATGCTCCTGGGCAGGACAAACATGTATAATGAGGCAATTAATTGAATCAGGAGCAAAGAAAGTTCAATAGACAACAAAGACATTCAATCATTAGCAAGAGACTGACAGAAAGTCTACTCTTAGTAGTTTAATATATTGGAAGCAATAGGTCTGGCAAAGAGTCAGCTAAAGCAAAGCGGTAGCCGAGACCTAAAAAGGTATTGGGTAAACAATTGCTCAATCTAAAACATTGCCCTAGCCCATATTGTACTTTAAAATGTGCATCCTAACCCATTTAATGAAAAGTTATCTGTAAACGCCCATAGCTCATACAATACTGCAGAACGTGTGCAAAAGAGGTTAAAACGATTCAGTAAGATAAATACTTGCTGCTCATAAGTGCCAGTCGGAATAATAAAATAGGCCCTTGCCACAGCACTAAATGTATTTTTCGAACCCAGTTTTACTAACATCTATATATCTTTCTCGTACCAGTCGCTACATTGCACTTCACTACAGACCTTGAAGCTGTGAGTCCCCTGCAAGAAGCCCAACCAGTGTTTAAGTGGAGCCAGTGGCTGTAGGTGGTAGGCACCAACTTTCCCCTCAACAGTCTTTGAGTGCAAAAGAGAGAAACACACAGAAGGGAGAAAGAAGAAGAAAGACAGAAAAAACAATGACAAAGTAGCTCTCAAAATGGGCTAGAGCAAACATCAACAACTTGGAGAACAAGGGAAATCGCTACATCAATTATGGCAGTAAAACAGAAATTTGAAATTTGGGGACATACAGTTGTCAGAACCACCCAGATTACGTTATCCTTTCCCCCTGCTGTCAAGCCCTAGAGAAAAATGATATCACAAATTGGAGCCAAAGGTCCATGAATTTGTATGGGGCCCGAATTCCGGGGAATTTGAACAGTGGCAATGTAATCGGGGGGAACCTAACTCAAAAACTTCCATCCACTTTCCAACTGCACGGAATGGAGTTCAGGAAGAACGGAAGTGGATGGCTCACACTTCAAATATGAGAAGGAGTAATTGACCTAGCATTTGCAATGCAGAAAATGCAGATCACAGGTTGGCAGTCACCATCATGTCTTGGAACATCGCCGGAGCACCTCTATCATTACAGACGGGTTCTCAGCAATGACCAGTTGCAATTATTCTATAATCATACTGCAAGAAACATGGCTAGTAGACCCAATCCAATTAGGAGGCTACACATTACATCACATTAGTGCTAAAAAATCAAACAAATCAGGCAGGCCAAGCGGTGGTCTAGCCATGTATATCTCTACAGCACTTTATGCCACAACAGAGCAACTGGCATTCTCAAAAAGAGACTTGCAGGCCATTAAAATCAATTTTAGCAATAATCAGTATGCCCCGTTAGTAATTTTTAATGTTTATGCTCACCCGCAGAAACATCAGAAAACCCTCCTTTTTGAGAAACTATTGAAGAAGATAGAAGAGATAAGATGCGCTCACCCAACATGGGACATATTAGTGATGGGTGATTTTAATGCCAACTTATTACACACTCCAGAACCGGATGAGCAACTGGCAGCTGAAAATGCTATATGGTCAGTGCTGCCACAACTTCCACTAGTACAGAAGAGACTGGATACAATGGGTAAACAACTGGTAGAGGCAGTAGAGCATTTGAGCATGAGGGTTCTAAATGGCGGGACCAAAGATGACTTGCCGCCAAGTTTCACTCATCACAGCACAAAGCCTGCAATTATAATAGATTATACGGCCGTGTCTCTTCCCTTGTTAGCTCATGTAAGCAAGTTCAAAATTAAACCCATTCTCCACAGTGACGACTCATATCAACATTTACAACTGGACTTGAATGCCCCATGTTTTCTCCCAGCTGCCATTGAACTAGGAACAATTACATCCATTAACTTAAACCCCCTGATTTGGTTGGAGTCCTCACTACCACGGTTGTGTGAAAATATAAAAACTCTGCTTCAATCGTCATCTTGCCAGGACCTGTCAGCTGTGGAAGTGTGGGCCGTCTTTCTACTTTCATTATCCTCACTTGACTCCTACAGGCATCAATCTCCAAAGCATAATTGAATGAAGTCATCAAGCCTATCATAAAAATCTTAAAATTAAGAAGGGAACTGAGGCACAAGCTTAGATTAATAAAAGATAGACCTTTCACAGGTTCTTCATGTGCCCAAACAAAGGCTCTTTGAAAAAATTAAAAAAATCAGCTATGGCAAGAATGCACCAAAAAGGAGGATAACTTCTGGCTTAAATTACTTCACAGCTCAGGTAAAGCCAATCTGAGGGCCTTTTGGGCAATAGTCAATGGTATTGACCGTCAGGCAAGAACAATAAACTGTTCATCAATTTCTGAGAACAAATGGGTGGACTACCTGGCCGATATATTTTTCAAAACGCCTTCATCTGAAGTAAATCTGCATCTGAAGGACTCTGTAAAACCTAAAGTCATCTGTCAGAGTGATGCTGGATTCAGTGCCAAGGTAGTCTCCCTAGCTATCAGGAGGAGCCGTAGGGATGCACCCCCCCAGCCCCATTGGTCTTCCACAAGCTACATTCAAGGCCGATCCAGAGTACTGGTCAACCACACTGTCAACTTTATACACTGAAGTCGAGCGTAATAAAACCATCCCAGACAGTTGGAGAGGATCCATCATCAATCCAATATATAAAGGTAGTGCTAATCGACAGTGAGGCCAAATATTTCGCCACCTTAATTCTGGTCGACCTGCTCAATTGGTCTAACTAAAATAACCTTGTTCCACTGAATCAAACTAGTTTCCGGAAGGGTTATGGCACAGTGAATAATATCCTCATGTTAAGTGACATCGCGAACCAAGCAAAATGCTTAAAGAAAAAGCTACATTTATGCTTTGTGGACTTCAAAAGTGCCTTTGATTGGGTGGACAGAGCAATTCTTTGGAGCAAACTGCGAAGTTGGGGCTTGCAAGAACGGATCCTTAGGAGCATCGAAATGCTGTATGACAAAACTTGGGTGAAGGTCAAGGTGGCAGATGGCTCGAAAATTTCAAGGAGGATACCAACAAATATGGGTTTACAACAAGGTTGCGTTCTGGCCCTGCACCTCTTCAACCTCTTCATGGCGGATCTCTCCCCAAAGCTGGACGCGACCGACTCACACTCTCCAGGGATGGGATGTTTGTCTATATTGCATCTTTCGTATGCTGATGATATAGTTTTATTGAGCCACACGAAAATAGGGCTGCAGCGACTGGTCAGTACCCTGGGCGACTTTGCAAAGACAAATAAACTAGAAATCAACACCATATAGACCAAAACTATGTCTATAGAATGCTCTTTTAATTTGGAAAATAAAATAAAGTTGAGTGGCATTACTCTTGAAATGACTCGCTGCTACAAATACTTGGGTTTTACTATAGACAACCTCGTGCCGCAAAAGCAGTACATTGCACAGAAGTGTAAAGCCCTGGCGCTCGTCTTTAGCGCTCTAGCCAAAAGGCTAAAAGAGCCTTTGTACAAACCATTACTGTCTGTTATGTTGGCCAAATTCCTTCCAGCTATTACATATTGAAGCGCAGCGCTATACGGGAAAGACGCCTTGCTTCTGGATCAGCAACAAATAAAAACTTACAAGCAAGTCTTTAAACTTCCTCGTACTGCTTCCCCTGCACAGGTCGGGTTATAATTTGGCCTCAAACAACAGCAGTTGGGCAGGAAAGCTCATACAATAAAGACCTGGTATACAATAAGCAGAAACACGGCTAGCCCTCTAGTTATGGCATTATGGAATTCAGTGAGTAATAACCCAAAGTCAGTATATAATAGGTATCTGCAAAAGTCCCTACAAGAGACACAAATGATGCACCTATGAGACTCTAATATCTCATATCCCCTCTTGTGCTGTGTGTTAAAAAAGTAAATAGGCCTGACATCCTTTTTAGACGATAAATCTAAATTTGCGCAACACTCGCACGCCTGGTTTCTTATGCACACTTATTCTACACTGGCCCCATCGCAATACCTGACCTTAACTTTTGCAGTTCACATCAAACATCGCCTGCTAGCGCTTCATTTAGGTGCTTTCCCACCTAGAGTGGATTAACCGTTGTGGAAGAATGGACGTGAGATGTCTTGTAGGTTATGCGATGATGCCAAGGAGGATATGGTCCACCAGATCTGTATTTGCCCGGCCTTTAAAGAAGCTTGTCGACAACTGTTAAAACCAGTTTTAAAGAGGAATGGGATTCGTTATTGTCGGCCAGTAGTGATGTCAATGTTTGACTCAACCGATCCCCAGACAATCTGCAGACTCGTCAAATTTTTGACTGCGCATACTACAAGCGTAAATTTGCTACCTGAGACGCATATTTGATTAACAAGATCTAAGAGTTTTTTTACTTTAGTTATTTTCTTAATTGCTTTATTAATGTTCTCATTTTTTTTTATATTATTAATGAATTATTACTATATTACTGTTCTTTTTTTTGCTAAGATTTTAATGAATCATGCAAATAAAGAAATAATATATTGCAAGCCACGCATGTTCGAATGGCCTTATGCAGGTCGAATGGCCTTATGCAGGTGGCGCGGAAGGCTCCACGTTCTCTTTCTTTCCTTTTCTTTTTTGCTTTCTTCCTTTCTTCCTTTCTTTCTTTCTTTCTTTCTTTCTCCTGTTACCCTTGATCCTTCTTCTGGCCTCCTCTGTCTTCTCTCTTTCATGCCTCCTCCTTTACTATCTCGCATCTGCCAGACGGATGTTTCCTTTCACTGTTGTACGCACAAGGTGGCGCTGTCCTAGGTACATGGAAATACTCATGATTATGCTACTAAATTAACTAAGAAATTCAGTCTGACTGAAATGTTTATATGTTATCTAGGACCTCACTGTAACGAGTAGCAGTGTAGCACGACTATTAACGCCATCACATAACTCAGCTATACGAAATCGGACATCCAGTGCGACTGATCATGTCAATGTCCTATATGTCAGTTCTCATAAACACAAATGACAATTTATACGTCACGGCGTCCGACGAGTACTGTAGAGACTATCTTTGATGCTGTCCGGTAGAGCAGAAAGTGCATTACCGGTAACATTGCAATCTTTCGCTTCTGTGCATTTTTATTCAATAAAAACATTGTGACAAAGGGGAATCATAGGGACGAAAACACCCCCCAAGAGTGAGATAAAGAGGCAGGGAGTGTCTGGTGGTGGATTAAAGAGGCATGGAGTCGAATCGAGACTACACAGCCTTTGTATTCGAAACCCGTATCCTCGACAGCTGCAGTCTTCGGAACGCAACTTTGGGCCGGACACTTATTCTTTTACAAATAAAGCACATGGCCCAGCTCTCCTCATGTCATGCCATATTACTCAGTGGAGGATTGAGCGTGACAAGCATAAGTGCAATGTGACAAGAAAGCAAGTAATATCGTGTATTACACGGAGCCGGCTTGAAGATGACAAGATTGAATGCAATGTGGCATGGTGATGGCTGACTCCATGACATTCAGCTGGTGTTTACGTTTTACGAATGCTCTTAGTACACTTACTGCACCAAGGAGAGCTGTTGATTAATGCATCTCCTCCCCCGCGGTTTAAAATGAATGTTTAGTGACTGTACACAGTGTGATTCAACATTCTGCCATGTTAGTGATGCCAGGCTTTTTAAAATTCATCTAGTGGCCACATCCAACTCAGGGGCCGACCCGTGATTAATGTGGTGACATGGCTAAATGCAAATAGAAAATAATGTCAGCTTTCATAATGAAATTCTCAAAGCATTATTTCACGTCTTACCATTAATGAACTTTCAAGAAATGACAGAAAATCTCTGGAGTAAGGCAAGCAAAGCTTTATTAAATAAAAACTGGATTGTAACAGAGTTATGGATTTCATGTCTTAAGGCCCGATTTAGAAGTGAGTGTTAACAGGACATCCTTCGTTAACTGACAATTCCCAACTGCCTCATTATGCATCATTATAGTGACCAGAAGTTTCGAATTTGCAGGTGTATGGACAGGTTCATTAAAATAAACACATGTCCCTGTTTTGTAGCGAGGATTAGGGGCCAGATCTACAAGAAAGGTGCACACTGGTCCTGGAGTGGCACTTTTCTTGAGCCCCCCCTACCACTACCAAACGATACCATGGTAGCACCGTATTTACAATACAGAGCACCATGGCGCTTGTATCCACAATAGAGTCATAAATTATGGTGCTACTGTGGTTCTTTGCTTGATTAGTGCCATAAACTATGGTTCTAGTGCAGCAAGGTACTAGGGAGGCCCATTGGTTATTATGGGCCCATCACTTTAATGCCTGCTGTGTGCAGGTGTTAAAAATGGCGTAAAAAATGATACAGTGAAATCATGTAGAATCACTGCACCATTTTTTGCGGCCTCCCAGTGCCGGAATGCCCACTTTGCATACATTATTCCTGGTGCTGGCATAATGTGATGCAAGGGGTTACAAAGAGGCGTAATGCACGCATTACATCACTTTGTGAATATGGCGAGTGGCAATGGCCTCTTTAACGCCGCATTAGCGTCAGAAAAAAAAGACACTAATGTGGCGTAAGGAGGCGCAAAGGTCTTGTAAATCTGGCTTCAGGTGTGTGTGAAACAATGTATTCACTCCTTGCACAGAGAGTATTTGCTATAAAGACCCCCCTCAGGTGTGCTGCTTCACGTCATTCATGAAGCACTGTATAATTATGGTCTGGCTTGATGGACAATTATATGAGCATCATAGACAAGTATCTGAGCAACACTAGAGAGGGACTTTGACTACACCCACATGGTGGGAGCCAGGAGTGCATGTTTTGATTGAGCAGCAGTTGTGTGCTTCCACACAAAATAAAGCTTGTCTTTCACACAGTTGTGACCATTTTTCTTTATTACCCAACTGCCTAAGGTTGAACTTTCAAGGGCACATACAAAACATTGGAATGCTACTAAATATCTTTGATGGCCAGATAATCGATGTTGCTTTTCTCTTGCAGCAGCAGAGATGGAAGGAGGGCAGTCATTACCTACATGGATGTTTAGGTCTGGCTTTGCAGTGTAACTGACTTCTCACCTACACCAATATTCATCTTCAATTCTTTGCTTCCACACAAACACATATCTATTCCAATTATACTTATTTGTAATGCTTCACATTACAATACAGCATTTCCTTAAAGCCAGACCTATTGGCATTGCCAATGCTTGCTTTAAGAGGGAGAGTCATTATTACAAATATACCCTCAGGCCAGGCAGCGTCCATGTTTACACACCTTCCTATAAGCTTTATTACACTGAAGACGGGGCAAGAGGACTAGTTATTTAATAAAAGCCTGGTTTATAGTATGGGTGTTGGTGTTTTTTCAGATGTCAGAGCCACAGTAGCCCTGCCATCAGGTAAACCATTTCAGCGGATTTAACACTGGTGGGATTTGTGTCAGAACAAAGAGTGTCTGTCTTGATGTCATTGACAAAAAAACATTATTTCCTGTCCAGATTTGCTTTGTCTGGTCAAGAAATTTCAACAAATGTCCTTACTCTCCGGGAGAAGACTCACATTGTTTCTGAAGACAAGACCATTATTATAGTATCTGTCTTTGGAAAAAAAGAAATTGTGCATGTCCTGCATTTCGCATTGATGTAGGAACAGCTCCAGAGAATGAGGAGGCCGCTCGTGGGACCAGCTCTAAACTCAGTCTGGCAACAGCTGTGACGGTGGTAGACAGTTGCAAAGAGTGATGTGCTGAGGGCTTAGTGAGACCCTTATTTTGTGATCTTAGCTATGGGTGTGTCAAATATACAGTTCTGCTTACTCCTTTACGGAACTGTCTTGGGAATGCTACACTTTTCATGACTTTTTAAGAGTCTCTTCATCACTTTCTAAATGGGAACATAATATGTAGTGAAAGCAGTGTTTGAAATTGTAAAATGCGCTCCAGGACTCCGTAAATATTAGGTCAAGGTGTGACAGCAGAAGGAGGCTGAAGTTATTAGGGGCGGAGTTATGAAAAGAAGACTCTGACAGTCAACATACATTTAAATCTGTTCTCTCTTACTTAACTGGTCACAAACAGGCTGTATTTTACAATATTTTATGGGGTTAAGGCGCCTGCTGCAGAAATCGTGTGCCCAGCAGGTTTCAGGAGAGAGGTGTTGGAGAGATCTGTGTTTATCTAGTCACATTTTTGACTCGTTATAAGTAGCATAGAGAGTTAATATGCCTGCTGTCAAGCACGTATAACATGCAGATCAAACATTTTTATTTAATGTAGGAAGCTCAGAAATGTACTGCTTTTGTCACAGAAATCCTTTTGTTGCTTGAAATTTATAAGTTATCTTCTACCATATCACAGTGCACTATGAGCTGTTATCAAGGAGCTGCATGAAAACTGTGAGGCATAGGGTTAAAGCGATATTCTTTTCATTTTGTTATCCTAACAATGCTAAAAATGATCTTTCTGGGTAGTCATAAAGTCATATAAGTATAGCAACCCCAACCAATGTGTTACCTTCGAAAACCTGACTTTTTGTTTCTCTAGACCAAGCACTCTTAACATGCAATACCTGCCAGTATGGATGATAACTAACTGACTCCTTGTAACGTTTACTGTGCCTTGATTTACAAACATATGATTTATTCACTCTGTATAAAATAATATGTTGTTGTTACTTGAATGGCTCTAATATCCTACATTGGTACGAATGGCACTGTTAATGAAATTCAGTAACAAATAAAGTGTTGTGCAAATCACTATTAGTCTAATTACTCAAATGGACAGATACAGTTGACATTCCTACATTGCATGCAAACATAGAGCATTTGAACAAAATGAGAAACTGTTAGAAATGGGGTATTTGGTCATAGTTAGGTTACCACCTGTTCAAGCAAGGACCCTCCCTCTAGTCAGGGTAAAAGAGAATCTGCCTCAGCTAACCCCTGCTTACCCCCTTGGTAGCTTAGCAGAGCAGTAGGCTTAACTTCAGAGTGCCAGGTGTAAAGTATTTGTACCAACACACACAGTAACTTAATGAAAACACTACAAAATGACACAATACCAGTTTAGAAAAATAGAAAACATTTATTTAAACAAAACAAGACCAAAATGACAAAAATCCACAATACACAAGTCAAGGTATTATAAAAATGCAAAAAGAGTCTTTAAGTGGTTTTAAACACACACTAACGCTGTTAGCGTGAAGAAGTACCTTGGGTGCGTCAAAAATAACCCTGCACAGGCGAGTATGCACCAAAAAGGGCTTGCAATGCGTCTATTTTACTCACGAGCGGGACCTGGGCTCGTTTCTCCTTTCGTCGGTCGGGGCACATTGCTTCTTCTCTCCACAGGAGAGTGATGCGTCGATCCAGACAGCACTCTCGTGTCCGGGCAGGCCTTGCATTGTTTTAACACGCTCAGCGGTACTTGAGTCAGAAATCCAGCCGAACGATGACCCGAAAACCACACGGCGTTGGTTGCGATCTCCCAGCCTCTGTCAGCAATGCTGCATGTCGTTTCTCCTGCTCCGTGCATCAATCCTTCCGTCACGTGTCCGGACGTGTCGATTTTCAGCTGTGGAGCCGGCGGCACGTCATTTCTTCAGCCGCAGATCGGAGTTGCGTCGATCTTTTCCCCGCACGGCGCTCTGTGAGTGGATTTTATTTTCTTTAGGTTGCCAGCTTCTCCTTTCAGGGTCCCAGGAACTGGATGGGCACCACAGGGCAGAGTAGGAGTCTCTCCAGAGACTCCAGGTACTGGCAAAGAGAAGTCTTTGCTCTCCCTGATACTTCAAACAACAGGAGGAAAGCTCTAAATCAAGCCCTTGGAGATTTCTTCTCAAGATAGAAGGCACACAAAGTCCAGTCTTTGCCCTCTTACTCTGGCAGAAGCAGCAGCTGCATGATAGCTCCACAAAGCATAGTCAGAGGAAGTGCAGCTCTTCTTCCTCAGCTCTTCAGCTCTTCTCCAGGCAGAGGTTCTTCTTGTTTCCAGAAGCGTTTCTAAAGTCTGTGGTTTTGGGTGCCCTTATTATACACACTTTCTCCTTTGAAGTAGGCCTACTTCAAAGTAAAGTCTCTTTTGAATGTGAAATCCTGCCTTGCCTAGGCCAGGCCCCAGACACTCACCAGGGGGTTGGAGACTGCATTGTATGAGGGCAGGCACAGCCCTTTCAGGTGTGAGTGACCACTCATCCCCTCCCTCCTATCACAAATGGCTCA
This sequence comes from Pleurodeles waltl, assembly GCF_031143425.1. Lineage (NCBI taxonomy): Eukaryota > Metazoa > Chordata > Amphibia > Caudata > Salamandridae > Pleurodeles > Pleurodeles waltl. Next base: position 538,283,206 of record NC_090445.1, on the reverse strand, counting down.
TCAGGATATGCAGGTTACACCCCAGCTCCCTTTGTATCACTGTCTAGTGTGAGGTGCAACCAGCCCAACTGTCAAACTGACCCAGACAGGGAATCCACAAACAGACAGAGTCACAGAAATGGTATATGCAAGAAAATGTTCACTTTCTAAAAGTGGCATTATCAAACACACAATCTTAAAATCAACTTTACTAAAAGATGTTTTTTTTAAATTGTGAGCTCAGAAACCTCAAATTCCACATGTCCATCCGCTCTCAAAGGGAATTTACACTTTAATCAGATTTAAAGGTATGAGAGGGATAGGCCTTGCAACAGTGAAAGACAAATTTAGCAATATTTCACTGTCAGGACATATAAAACTCATTACTATGGGTCCTACCTTAACCATGCACTGCACCCTGCCCTTGGGGCTACCTAGGGCCTACCTTAGGGGTGTCTGATATGTAAGAAAAAGGAAGGTTTAGGACTGGCAAGTGGGTACACTTCCAAGTCGATTTTATAGTTAAAACTACACACACAGACACTGCAGTGGCAGGTCTGAGACATGATTACAGAGCTACTTATGTGGGTGCCACAACTAGTGCTGCAGGCCAACTAGTAGCTTTTGATTTACAGATCCTGGCACCTCCAGTGCACTTTACTAGGGACTTACTAGTAAATCAAATATGCCAATCATGGATAAGCCAATTACATACACATTTTGCACTTTAGCACTGGTTAGCAGTGGTAAAGTGCCCAGAGTAACAAAAACAGCAAAATCAGAGTCCAGTACCCATCAAGAACCTGGGGAGAAGAGGCAGAAAGTTAAGGGAGACCACGCCAAGGATGAGAAGTCTAACAGAAACCTTCCTCCAAATCATAGTTTTCTCTAAGCTGAGTGCCGCTGTTTCCCTCCAACAAATAAATGGTGGATGGATGGCTCTTTAAGTGGCAAATAAAGCATCAAATTTGTTTAAAAACGAATTCCTAAATACTTGTCATATTCTTTTAAGACCATTATTTTTAAAGGTAGAAGTGAGAACCTGTTGCCAAGCACTTATTTCTAGCGGGCATGTCAATCACTTTCATTTGTCGTTTTGTCCGGGGCGGAAAGAATCTTTATAACTTTACCCTAGCAATCTATTATTTTTTATGCGGTTTCCTTTCATGTATTCTTATACACAAGGTAATTATACCCCATGGATAATAAGTGATGCTATGACGTTAGAAGATGGTAATTTAATGTTAAACTCTTAAGGCTTCTTGTATTAATAGCTGAGAAGGATTCGCACATGCCCAACTAAGAGCTATTAAATGTTAAGTATTTCAGCATTGTTTTGAATTAATTAGTTAGAAGTTAAGCATCTTAGCATTTCCTTACACATTATTAATTTTGAACCACCATATACGTATGGTAGTCCCAACGATCAGTTTATCTGTTTGTTTTTATTGCAATGATTGTAATGATCAAATAAGGTTTTAATCATTGTGCGGAATGGGTTGATTAGAAGTTAAACACCTTAGCATTACCTTGATTATGATTAATCCTGAATTACCATATAAGCATAGTGGTTTAAACAATTATTTTTCCTACTTGTCTTAACTGCATTGGCTTTAATGACATACAAGAATTTTAGCGTTGTGTGGAATGAATTGGTTAGAAGTGAAGTGTAGGAAGCTGGCCTGGTGTGTGGTGTACACATATGTTGTTATCACCTTATACCAGGTCAAGGTATCCCCTATTAGCGAGGTGTAGACAGTGTCTAGGAAGACAGGGCTCTCTACAGGTAGCTGTGGATGAGCAGCCAAGTCTTATCCAGGAAACATGCAAAGTTTATGCAATACCACTATAGTCACACAGCACTAACACATGAAAGAACCACACAATGTTACAAAAACGAAGGTGCTTTATTGGGCAACAGAAATACTAGAGTACTAATATGCAGTACACCAACTGGGGTAAGTAAACACACTATTATATACACATTAGCAATCAGTAAAGAGCATAGAAAGCAATAAGCATGGGCAAACATATAAGAAAATAGTGAGGGCCCTAGGGGAGGGCCAATCCATATACTAAGAAAGTGGCATGCGAGAAACAGTCCCCCTCCCAAGGATGTGGCGTCGTAAGGGGAGCTGAAGGAGCTAGGAACCCCAAGAGGTGAGTATCAGAGTGACTCCCAGTGACCAGGAGAGCAAAGGTAAGTTCCTGGTTTTCCCCAAACCCCAGAGGAGGACTTAGGAAAAGGATTGTGCTAGACTCAAACAAGACTGGAAGAACCCAGAGTTGGATTCTGGCAGAAGAGGACCTGCAGAGGAAGGGCCCAAGTCCAGTTTGTGATGGAGTGTCCAGTTGTGGCAGGATCAACTACCCACCCTTCTGTGGATGCGGTACCAGGTCACAGAGGGACAAAGAAGACCAGCTGTGCAGCACAGGAGATGAAGAAGAGTCCCTGAAGTGATGTAGATGGTGAAGCTAGGCCTAGGGCAAGAATAAGGGGGTAGTAAGGGTGAAAGATGCAGCACATCCAGGGAGTATATACAGTACGAGCTAGTGACAGATGTTAACACAGCCCACCTTCACTTGTGGACCGACCGGATGACTTTTCGGCTCTGCATTGGGACGGGGCTTATCAGGGCCTTTCCAGTTTTCACAGTTACTACTGGAACTCCATGTACCCCATGTTCAAGAGATACTACCATTAACAGATTTTATCCAGATTTGAATCTACTTGCCTAACTTTAGGCACTCCAACATTACCTAGCTGGCCGGAGGGTCTAGCCTTGATGAAGTCACCTGAGTGACGAAACACGTGTTGGCTGTATGTTGAAGAACGCTTTATCTTTTTGTGGCAAACTGTGCCTTCAATTAAAGACACCTCCTTCAACGAACTTGGGACATTTACGTACTCTTTCTTCAACTCCGGGCGTCTTACCGGGGATACAAATCCTTGTTATTTGATTGTACTGTACATCTGTGTGTTGTGGTCGCATTTTGTTTAGTGATGTAGATGGTGTTCCATGTTGGCTGTCGGGTTACAGTTGGTCAGTGGTGCTGGAGAACCACCAACAAGAAGAAAACGAGTTGCAAGGCTGAAGAGGACCAGCAAGGCCCAGAGGACATGACTCAAATAGGGTAGTCTGGGGTGATTCTCAGCAGTTGGAAGAGTCACCAGAAGAGAAGGCAGCCCCTACAGGTAACCCACTCCAGGCCACCACTTGTGATGCAGAATCCATGCAGTTCCAGAGCAGAGAAGATCCACGCAGCCAGTCGTCATTGCAGTTCGTACCTGCAGATGCAGGGAGTGAGTTCTTCACTCCAAGGGAGATTCCTTCTTACTTCTTGGTGCAGACTGGAGTCTCGTCAACCTCAGAGGATTCACAGCCAGGGAAATGTTGTAGTTGCTGGATGGAGCTGGAGAAACAATGTTGCAAAGAGGAGTCATCGCTGGAGTTGCAGATTGTTGGTTCCTGAAGAGTCCAGTTGCTGTTCCAGTGGCCAGAAGATGAAGTAAATGATGCAGAGGAGTCCTGCTGAAATCTTGAATGTCCAATCTGAGGACCCACCCAAGAGGGAGACATGAAATAGCCCAGAAAGGGGGGTTGGTCACCGAGCAGGGTGACCAGCTATCAGAAGGGGGCTGTGATGTCACCTACCTGACCTGGCCACTCAGATGCTCCCAGGGGCCTCTGCACACCTTGGATTCAAGATGGCAGAACCAAATGGCCACCTGAAGGAGCGCTGGTCACCACCCTTGGGGTGGTCATGGACAGGGGAGTGGTCACTCCCCTTTCCTTTGTCCAGTTTCATGCCAGAGCAGGGACCATGGGTCCCTGTACTGGTGCAAACCAGTTTATAAAAGGAAGGCACCAAAATGTGCACTTCAAAGCATACCAGTGGATTGCGGAGGCTACCTCTCCCAAGACATGTCAGACTTATTTCCAAGGGGAGAGGGTGTTGCCTCCCTCTCCCACAAGAAATCCTTTGTTCTCCCTTTCTCTGCTTGAGCTGGTCAAGCAGAAGGAGGGCATAAACCCATCCGGAGGGTGGCAACAGTGTGGGCTGCGTGTAAAACCCTGGAAGACTGGTAGGTAGAAGGTGCAATACTAGTGGGTCCTCTAAGGAGCCTCCGGAGTGCATGGTTTCATACAACCAATACTGGCAACAGTATTGGGGTATAATTCCAACAAGTTTGATACCAAACATGCCCAGGTTCGGAGTTACCATTATGTAGCTGGACACAGGCAAAATGGCTTTCCCGCGCTTACGAAGTCCAGTGCAATGGAACTGGAGTTCACAGTGGCACCTCTCATGCAGGGGTGCCCTCACACACACAGGTACATGCACTCTACCCTTTGAGCTAGGAGGGCCTAACATAGGGGTTACTTACAGTGACCTGGTGCAGTGACCTGTAGTGAATGGGTGCATGCACCTTTTCATGCAGGCTTCAATGGCAGGCGTGCAGACTCATTGTGCAAGGGCTCCCATGGGTGGCACATGCTGCAGCCCATGGGGAACAGGTGGTGCCCCAATGCCCTGGGTACCTAAGTACCATATACTAGGGTCTTATATGGGGGCAAGAGTATGCCAATTGTGGGATGTGCAAAGACCTAAGCAACCAAATTTAGAGGATGAAACCACAGTCACCGGGGTCCTGGCTAGCAGGATCCCAGTGAAAACAGTCCAAGCATACTGACAGCATGCAAAAAGTGGGGGTAACCATGCCAAAAAGAGTGTACTTTCCTGCATGAAGCACTTTAGCATTACTTGAATAGATCATTGATTTTGAATTGAATATGGCTAATTTGCTCTGTATGTACAGTAGACTAAATACCTAAATATTAATTGTGTTTTAATTAATCAGTCAGTAAACTTGAACTGAACTAAAACTGCATTTTACATAGAAATGTGGCATAACTAAAGCATATTAATAAACACACTTCTATGCTGTCAGCCATGAAGACTGCTAGGAAAAAGCCTAGTTTGGTTCACTCTGTTAGGAGACAGCTAGTGTCTTGGAGATGGGTGTAGATTCAGATCTGTTCTTCAGGGTGACATAATTGGGGCAGGTAAGATGCTTATACATTGGAGTTACCCAATGGTGTGAGAGGGTGGGAGGTAGTGGTATTATACTGTCTAGCTCTTGTTGGGTAGGAGGTTGATTCTCTGGAAGGGTTTTGAAAAGATGTTAGATCAATAATGAACTTGGGAACTTACCAGAGTCATGAGTTAGGGTACAACAGATCATCAGCTCCAACTGGGTCACTTCTCATGCCTTACAACAGGAGTAGAGAGCAGACACCCATAGGGCTGTGGGTTTGCAGCACTTTCATTGAAGTCTATTGAATGTCAAAAGAAGATAACTGGCAAATGACTTTGGAGATATATTACTCTTTTTTTGGCTCTGTCTCCTTGTTTGAAGGGGACACCAGAGCTTTTTAGGATCAGCCATTTTAAAGGGGATGACATACTCCAAGGAGAAGAAGATGTGCCATTTTAATTCTGTTTTAGTTAGATGTGTCAAGGCCTACTAGGCGCCAGCCTCATAGAATGTGAGAAAGTTGTCTTCTTTTTGCCAATGTTTCAGATGTCGTTTACATGAAATGTTAGTTTGGAAATAGATGTGATATTGTCATATTCATAGAAGGCCTGAGAAATTAACCTTGAGGGCAGTACCAAGAGAAACTGAGAACATGAAGATTGGACTTATTCATAAATTGTTGCAAAGCCGTACAGGACAGTAAAGATACATGCCTTTCCATAACAGTTTTGGGAACTTGTTGGGATGTTGCAGATGCCTGTCATTTGATGTGCCTTGATTGGACAATTGAAATCTTTCGATGCATATGTCGTTGCTAATGGACAAATCATCTTTCACTTTGGACTTTACTGTTTCCAGTTAGCTGTAGCAGGGGAGACCACTTGGACTTTGAGAGGTACAGACCTCTTTGCCCTTACCCTGCATTTCCCCAATGCTTGCTGAGAAAAATTTGATTTTCTTTGACCCATAAGAAGACTCTTGACCGAGCTTCCAGGATGCTTGCACCTTCTCTTTTTACTTGTTTTGTTTACCTAACTAGTTAGCTTTGTTATGCCCCAGATGTCATTTTCCACATTCTTTTTGTCCTTTGTTTCCTTTTTACTTTTTGTGGCCATGTTTTGTATCCCACTACTCAGTGACTTGTTGTCTTTGAAGATGTTCCCATTGTTTAACTAGCTATTTAGATGATTTCAGCTTGCACTAATGTTTAGCTGGACAACGTTTATTTTCTGAACATCAATTCTTGCTATTGATATTTTGTATCACACTTATTGAATGTTTAGTTTGTTTTATGTTAGTTTGCCTACATTTTTTCCTCTGTCTTGGTCACCCTGTGGTGATACTGAATCTCTATAGTTTGGTTTTGAGAATTGTTTACATTAACCTGAGTAATAACTCGTAATAAAACCCTTTAACTTTATTTCCAATTTGGGCTTTCCTTATGTGGCCAAATTGGTCATACTTTAAATTAAATTTTGACTGATTGTTATGTTACTCCCTGTTAATCCCTGCTTAGGGTAAAAAGATTTGTTGACCTTGTTTAGGGCATACCTAAAAAGCACCACCAGGGGTGAATGGGAGGACCCTGTACTCCATCAATCACCACATCTCATTCAATTAGATGTGGCTATGCTACAAAACTGTTTCATTGAGTAATTCAAAATCTACAACTGAAAGTTACAAGAAGACCGGCCAGTGAGTCTACAGTAAAGGTACCCAAAGAACAAAAGCAGATGTACCAAACGCAATCCAGAAAGACTTGGCTTTGTTCATCATGAAACAAGATAACAATGATCCTCTCCCTTGGCTTCATACACAAGGTTGTATGAAAGAACCACACATGGCAGAACCATGTATGACTTAACAACGCGGTCAAAACCACAAACATGTCTTTGCCATGTAGTCCTTTACCACGCATTCCTTTACCATGAATTTAATTGTAAAACATGTTAAAAGTAAATGTTATAATCCCATGCATATTTGTGTGATACAACCCCCATGACCCTGCCACCCCTTCTAAACTCTAAAACCTACCCTGTCCAAAAAACTACCCCATCCTGTCCTAAAAGTACTAACACCCCACGTCCCCGCCCTAAACCCTAAAACCTACACTGTCCAAAAATGTACCCCACCCTGTCCTAAAAACTACCCTGACCCCACTCTAAAACCTACCGTGTCCTAAAGTCTACCCCACCCTGTCTTAAAAACTACCCTGACCCCCTGCCTTAAACCCTAAAACCTACCCTGTCCTAAAACCTACCCACCTTGTCCTAAATCTACCCTGACCTCGCCCCCCCCACCCTAAACCCTAAAACCTCCCCTGTCCTGTCCTAAAAACTACTCTGTCCCCTGCCCCTACCCTAAACACTAAAACCTACCCAACCCTGTCCTAAAAACTACCCTTTCCCATGCCCCCACCCTGGACCCTAAAACCTACCCCTCCGTGTCCTAAAAACTACCTGACCACCCAACCCTGCCCTCAACCCTAAAATCTACCCTGTCCTAACAACTACCCCCCTTCCTAAAAACTACCCTGACCCTCCACCCCACCCTAAACTCTAAAACCTACCCTGTCCTAAAAACTACCATACCCTGTCCTAAAAACTACCCTGGCCCCCACCCCACCCTAAACTCTAAAACCTACCCTACCCTGTCCTAAAAATTACCCCAACCCGATCTGCCCTACACCCTGAAACCTACCCTGTCTTACAAATACCTCACCTTGTCCTAAAAACTACCCTGACCCGACCCCCACCCTAAACCCTAATACCTCCCCTGTCCTGTCCTAAAAACTAATCTGTCCCCTGCCCCTACACTAAACCCTAAAACCTGCTGCGCCCTATCCTAAAAACTACCTGACTACCCACTCTCGCCCTGAACCCTAAAATCCAACCTGTCCTAAAAACGACCCCACCCTGTCCTAAAAACTAACCTGACCCCCCGCCCCACCCTCGTCCAGTTAAAAGGTATGGGGAATGGTGCCCTGATGACCAGTGCTTAATTTGTAAATAAAGAGGTGCCGGTCCTCAAAGCCCTTCTCTTAAACATGAGACTGCTGTAATTAAATCTGCCAGCACTGAATACTGAGGCAGCGTAATCCTGACGCCATCTCGGGCCTCTTCAATCCATTTACGGCCACCCCTGCCCCTTCAGCTCATCCTGCAACTTTCTACTTTCTCCCTTTATGACGCTTTTTGTTTTTTTCTTCCTCCGTCTTTCCCATATGTGTCTTTTGCTCGCAGCAAATGCTTGAGGCATAAGAATAAACCCCGGCCCTCACAAACAGGTGCCGGTGCTCAGCACCGGAAACAACAAGCTCAAATTAAGCACTGCTGATGACTAATAACAGCATCTAAATTACAGTCTCTCATTAGTACCCACAAGTTCTAAGATATTTTTTTAATAAGTTCATTTGTGTAACACTAATATCTATGGATAGCATCATCTCATCTTCTAAAACCTCATCCTATTTCAGGAATGAATCTTCTATGGTTGTATGTGCTTAAAAAAGTGATTTTTTGGATCTGTATAATTTCATTCACTAAGATTTCTGGAACTGCCCTATGCCTGCCCCTTTGTTTAGGGTCGTGCATGCAAAGCGCTCTGTCCCTGTTGTTATCTCTTTATGGGCTTGTAACCACGCCCATCACTTTGGTTGGTTTGTGAGCTTGCCTTTTAAAATTCGCCTGATTTGATTAGTGAAAGGCATGCACACGTCATGCCTTTTCCAGTGTTTGGCCCTCCTCGAGCTCACCGGCCACCTACTGAAAACCTATGAGGCTCCATGTTTTCCGTGTTGTTTCTGTACTACTTTTTCTCTTTGTTTCGTAGGTAGAGCGATCTCACTGGGCAATAGTCGCACGCTTTGCATGACATCGATCCTGTTAGATAGATAATTGCACTTTTGCAGGTTACATGGATAATTGCACTTTTACCGGTTGCATGGATAATTGCACTTTTGTCAATACCTTTCACTGTGAGCTAACTTCTGTTTCCTTTTGTGTGTTTGCTTCGTGGCCTACTTATGTGAAACTGTTTACCTTTTCATTTTCGGTTTATGTGACAAGGAAAGTCCAGTTAGGAGTTTACAACGCTAATAGCTCTAACTCGAGCAAACGTGAGGCTTATTGCATTGTAAATGCTAGTTTTAATATATCAAAAGCAGGTGTGAATATACACAATACAGGCATGGTTCTAGGGGGCAGCATAGAAGCTTACAACGTCAGGAATTGCACAAGAGAAGTGGATAGATTTTTACAGCACTCAAGGATACAGAGACGTGCGATTACATCTGCACATGTGGACATTTTCAAAACTTAAGGATAGAGGCTTATGTGTCATAGGCAAAGAGAGAGGATGAAGTAGCAGGGAGGAGTGTAGGTAGGTAGGTGGGAAAGAGTGAGTGTTGTTAAGGAGTGGGAGAATTAAAAGGAAGAATGTGGTGGGGTCATGCTTTTCCTCAAGATCAGATGCATGGTACTCAGTCTCGAGTAGAGGGAGAGAGTGTCCTTTGCATTGGGGGCACAGAAGGAAAATGCCTACCACAAACCCTAACACTTTGGGCCTGATTACAACTTTGGAGGAGGTGTTAATCTGTCCCAAAAGTGACGGATATACCACCAGCCGTATTACGAGTTACATAGGATATAATGGACTCGTAATACGGCTGGTGGTATGTCCGTCACTTTTGGGACGGATTAACACCTTCCTCCAAAGTTGTAATCAGGCCCTTTGTTTTATTCTTTTTTACTTTGCATTGGATAGGATCAACAGTTAAATCTCATTTGTGATGCTCATTAAACATGCATTGGCAAAGACAATACTTCTCTACCTTTTAGTTTTTCCATTTCTTGGTGCCAATGCTGTGCAGCATTGGCAAAATAAAAAGGTGTAAAGATGCAAATGTGCGTGTATGTTTCATGACACTGCTGACGGTGGGATCACCCGTGTATGTGTATACCTATGAAATGACGCAGTCTCTATTTTTTTATTCTTTTTTTAAAGATATAATGTTCCAAGATGACAGATGGTACTTGTTCATAAAAGAAATAATTTTTGTTTGTGTGAAAGGGCTTTTTTTAAATCATTTTGGTCCTACAGTAAATTGCAGCTGGCAAACCCTTGAACACGTTGAAACAGTAATATTTCATTTTATAGACCATAAGGGGTGGAGAAGCAATGAAGGAGTGGGTGGGGCAAAGCAATAAGGATTGAGCAGGGGGAACAACGGCTGAGGTTTAGGCAGAGGGAGAAATAAGTTAAAAAATGTGGTGGGGAAGCAATGGAAGGGTTGGGGGCAGGAGGATGCATTATGGAGTATTAGGGATGGGAGAAAGCAACACTACAGGGCTAGACCAAATGGAAGAAGCAATGAATGAGCTGGGAGTGGGAAGAGCCACATTTCCCTGTACAAAGCCCCGCAGAAATGGGGCAGTGAAATTTACAAGATTTCACTGCGCCAGCATAGCATCATTTTTTTAATGCCTGCTCAGGGCAGGCATTAAAGTTGATGCTGTGCTGTTGTCTATGGGCTCCACTTAATATTGCCGGGCTGGTGTAAAAATGTTGACGCTAGTCCAGCAATGTTAAGATTTAGTGCCAGAACAGCATCAGAGATTCTGACACTGTTGGGTACACTTTGAACCAGGAAGCACTGTATTGTAAATACAGCAATCCCATGGCATCGTAAGGGGGGTGCAGAGCAGCTCAAGAACACTGGCACATTGATCACAATGCACCAGTTTCTTGTAAATGAGCCCCAAAGTATCTTGAATCCTGGTTTGTGGAGAGTTGCAAGGATCTATGTCAAAAGTGCATTGTGCAGCCAAAGTGATGCGTTGGTTCCGAGATGCAGTGATGCTGCGGTGCCACCTCTTGTGCCAATGTTGAGAATCCTAATGGCAGAGCTTGCATAGTGAAGTCCAGCATTGGGGATGCGGTTTGCAATCGGGCGGTGCATCATTTTCAAAGAGCTGTGAGGTTGTGATGTGGAGTCTGGTGTTGTCATTGAGGGTGCCATTGATGAGAGATGCTAAGGCTTGGGTCAAGGATGCATCATGCAGTGGTGGTTCTGAAGGTGATGCAAGCTATGGCGGTGATGCAAGTCTTTGTGATGGGTCCAATCCACACAGCAGCGATGATGTGTTAGTTCTACTCAGGTTGGCACTGCACAGCAGAGGAGATGTGTCCATTCCACTAGATCCACAGTCCAGCATAGCACTTTAGGCCCATTTCCAAAGACTCAAAGATGGCAGAGTCCAAGTGCAGATACATGGTTGTTGGAAGCCTCTTAGCAGAGTGCAGTCTATCAGAGTGGAAGTCCTTCTGCAGCACAGCAGTGCTTCTTCCTGGCAGAGTTTACACAGGTCTAGAAGTGTACTGAAGTGGCGTTGTCTAAGGTCCATCTTGTATACCCTGGTGCCCTGATTCTGGAAGGTGGGAGAAGCTTCTAGACAGTTGCTTTGAAATACAATGAATTCCCGCCTCTCCTGTCCTCGCTCAAAGCTGGCTGGAATGGCAATGTATGGTCATTAGGCCTGTGAGTGGGGACAAGCCACAACCTATTCAGATGTAAGTGAGGCTGGGTCCAGCTCTTCCCTTCCATCCTGCTAGTGATGGCCCATACAGTCACACTTAAGCCCCCATTGTGATTGGCTGTCTAAGAGGAATACACAAAACCCAACTGAAAAGTACTTCCAGTAATGTGACCAGAGACAGGCTGCAGCTACCAAATGGTTAACAAGAGAAAATGCCAGCTTTCAAAAAGTAGCATTTTCAGAATTGTTATTTAAAATCTGACTTCATCATAAGCTATGTGTTAGAAATAGGTTTTTTGGTTGGCAGTCAGGTTACCCTCTGTCCAAGCAAGAACCCTCACTCTAGTCAGGGTAAGTCACACACAATCCAAAATCAGCCTGTGCCCACCCTCTGGTAGCTTGGCACGAGCAGTCAGGCTTAACTTAGAAGGCAATGTGTAAAGCATTTGTGCAATAAATCATACAATACCATAATATAACACCACAAAAATACACCACACAGTGTTTAAAAAAATATATAATATTTATCTGGGTATTTGCAGGTCAAAACGATCAAAGATGCAATATGAATTTGTAAAGATATCACTGAAAAGTGATATATAGGGGGTCATTACAATCCTGGCGGACGGTGTTAAAGGTGCGGTAATACCGCAAACAGGGCGGCGGACAAAAAAAGGGAATTATGACTGTGGCGGAAACCGCCAACAAAGACAGCCACTTTAACACTCCGCCCGCCACGGCGGTACAGACAAGCAGCGCGGCGGTCACCGCCAACAGACAGGCCGAAGACAATGTACCGCCCACAGTATCACAACCCGCCAATCCGGCACCTTTTTCGGGGCGGTTTCACCGTGGATAAAAACACGGCGGAAACAGCTTTTGCAATGGGAAAACACTCACCTTAACACATCCCACGAGGAAGGAGGCCACCATGGAGCCGGAATTACAAATCCTACCTGCCCTTGTCTTCCTACTCATCTACGAACACCAGCGCCGGCAGCGGCGAAGACAACGGTGAGTACTGCACCTACGACATAGGGGCGGGGGGAGGCAAAAGTCAGGGACACACACACGCAACACCCCCACCCTCGCACATTACAACACACACACCAATGCATTTCCAAACATCACTGTAACAACCTACAACCCCCCCGGAAGAATGCAAAGACAAAACAAAATCAGTTCAAACATTGTAATGTATCAAAATACATGTTTCAAATATATACAGCTATATATAAACTCATTCAAAAGTATATACATTACAAGAAGTAGTGCAGATATGCACATCTCAATGTCCGTGCACCCCTGGGCCAAAAATGTATGGGCGAGGCCCACACAAGATACCTGTCCACAAACGGAGAGAACACTGCCGGGGCATCAGAGAGAAATACAACAGGCACCTCAGGGGGAAGGGAAGGGGGGGCACCTCAGCCGGATTACAGCACCACGCCAGATCCACGACGGGGCTCCATGCCCATTGATGTATCCTGGGGAGTGCAAAGCCACAGTCTCTCAAGTTTCTGCAGTGGTTGGTTTGCCCACTGTTCAGTCCTGGGGAGTGCAAAGCCACAGTCTCTCAAGTCTCTACAGTGGGTGGGTTGCCCACTGCCATATCCTGGGGAGTGCAAAGCCACAGTCTCTCAAGTCTCTACAGTGTGTGGGTTGCCCACTGCCATATCCTGGGGAGTGCAAAGCCACAGTCTCTCAAGTCTCTACAGTGGGTGGGTTGCCCACTGTTTTATCCTGGGGAGTGCAAAGCCACAGTCTCTCAAGTCTCTGCAGTGGTTGGTTTGCCCACTGTTCAATCCTGGGGAGTGCAAAGCCACAGTCTTTCAAGTCTCTACAGTGGGTGGGTTGCCCACTGCCATATCCTGGGGAGTGCAAAGCCACAGTCTCTCAAGTCTCTACAGTGGGTGGGTTGCCCACTGCCATATCCTGGGGAGTGCAAAGCCACAGTCTCTCAAGTGGATAACAGCCTCCACTGGTTCTGGAGGGGGACTGGTGCCCAGAGTGCTTCATCCTGTGAAGGACAGAGGTAGTGGATGGATCTCTCCAATGGTTTTGGAGGGGGAATGGTGCCTAGACTGGATTAGGCTCCCCGTGACAGTTCCTGTCCCGTCTCTGTCCCAGCTGTACATGGGATAACGATGCTTGATGTGGCAGTCTTTTCCTTCTGCAGCGGTGCTCTGCCCTGTTCAGCGATGCTTTGTCCTGTTCAGCGGTGCTTTGCCATGGCGGTCTCTGGGCTGTTCAGCGGTGCTTGCCCTGTTCAGCGGTGCTTTGCCATGGCGGTCTCTGGCCTGTTCAGCGGTGCTTGCCCTGTTCAGCGGTGCTTTGCCATGGCGGTCTCTGGCCTGTTCAGCGGTGCTTGCCCTGTTCAGCTGTGCTTGCCCTGTTCAGCGGTGCTTTGCCATGGCGGTCTCTGGCCTGTTCAGCGGTGCTTGCCCTGTTCAGCGGTGCTTTGCCATGGTGGTCTCTGGCTTGTTCAGCGGTGCTTGCCCTGTTCAGCGGTGCTTTGCCATGGCGGTCTCTGGCCTGTTCAGCGGTGCTTGCCATGTTCAGCGGTGCTTGTCCTGTTCAGCGGTGCTTTGCCATGGCGGTCTCTGGCTTGTTCAGCAGTGCTTGCCCTGTTCAGCGGTGCTTTGCCATGGCGGTCTCTGGCCTGTTCAGCGGTGCTTGCCCTGTTCAGCAGTGCTTTGCCATGGCGGTCTCTGACCTGTGCATTGGTGTGTGGCAAGATGGTCCCTCATTGCCCAGCGGGGCCGTGGCAGCCGGGGCCCTCCTGGGCACTGACTCCGGCGGTGGTCTCCTGACCAGTGACGATACTTGGGCCCTCCTGGGCACTGACTCTGGTGGTGGTCTCCTGACCAGTGACGATACTTGGGCCCTCCTGGGCACTGACTCTGGCGGTGGTCTCCTGACCAGTGACAATACTTGGGCCCTCCTGGGCAATGACTCCGGCGGTGGTCTCCTGACCAGTGACGATACTTGGGCCCTCCTGGGCACTGACTCCGGCGGTGGTCTCCTGACCAGTGACGATACTTGGGCCCTCCTGGGCACTGACTCCGGCGGTGGTCTCCTGACCAGTGACGATACTTGGGCCCTTCTGGGCACTGACTCCGGCGGTTGTCTCCTGACCAGTGACGACACTTGGGCCCTCCTGGGCACTGACTCCGGCAGTGGTCTCCTGACCAGTGACGTTACTTCTGCCCTCCAGGGCACTGACTCCGGCAGTGGTCTCCTGACCAGTGACGATACTTCTGCCCTCCAGGGCACTGACTCCGGCAGTGGTCTCCGGACAAGTGACGATACTTCTGCCCTCCAGGGCACTGACTCTGGCGGTGGTTTCCGGACCAGTGACAACGGTGCTGGCGGTGGAGTCCCGGGCGCCAGGGAGGATGCCGCCCTTCTCCGCCGTGCTGCTCTCACAAGGCTGTGCAGACTTCTTCTGGCACTTCACCGCCTTTGGAGGAGTCACAGCTGACTCTGCAATCCCTCTGGGACCCTTGTGAGTAGTTTTGCCTCCAGGAGTCTTCACACGGTTCCGTCGGCCACTTGCCAACTTGAGATGCTTTACAGGGGGTGGACTGGCAGTGCCTTGGCTCCGTGTCACACTGCCTGCCCTGGTGGCCGGTGTACTCCACACACCTGTAACACGCACCACTGGTACTGGAGTCTTTTTGGCTGAGGCGCTACTACGGGACTGATGAATTGGAGGGGTGGGGGTGGGGCAAAGAAGTCAACATTGCAGAGGGACAGTTTCTGACGAACACTGGGATGGGTAGCTGGAGGGGGTCTGGGAGTGGAGGAAGAGGAGGTGGTTGTAGGAGGTGTCACTTTAGGTGTTTTGGGTGCAGGTGCAGGTAGTGGAGGCTGTCGTGAGGTGGATGGATGTTGGGTGTGTGGGCGCCCGCGTTTGTGTACTTTGGGAGGGGGCGTCAAAGACACACTGGGAGAGGACACAGGGGACGTGTAAATGGGAGTGGGGGTGGTGAGTGCAGGTGAGCGGGGTGTGGTGCTGGGTGTTCTGGTGTGAGTCCTAGTGCCTGTAGATGTAGTGCATGCAGGTGAGAGTGTAGACGATACTGGGAGGGAGGAGGGAGACGACGAGGAGGGGGACACAGTGGAGGCAGTGGATGTTGCTGTGTCTGCATGTGGGTGATGCTTGTGTGAGTGCCTGTGGGTTGTGTGGTGCCAATGTTTGCCTGAGCTACTTTTGGATGTTGAGGTGTATGCATGCTTGTCTGATGGTATGCTTGGGACAGGCTGGGGTACAGGGGATTGGGTCTGGGTGGAGGAAGTTGGAAGGGGGAGGCTAGAGACAGGGACAATGGCTGCCATCAGTGCTGAGGCCAGAGATTGCAGGGTTCGATGATGGGCAGCCTGACCAGAATGAATGCCCTCCAGGAATGCATTAGCGTGTTGCAACTCCCTTTCTACACCCTGGATGGCATTCACAATGGTAGACTGCCCAACAGTGAGTGACCTGAGGAGGTCAATGGCCTCCTCACTGAGGGCAGCAGGGGTGACAGGGGCAGGGCCTGAGGTGCCTGGGGCGAAGGTGATGCCCACCCTCCTGGGTGAGCGGGCACGGGGCCAACGCTGAGGGGCTGCTGGGAGGGCGGTGCTGGTAGGGGAGATGGCGGCTGTATCTGTAGAAGTGGGGAGCACAGATGGTGCCGCCACCACAAGGGAGCTCCCATCGGCGGGCGAGTCCGTGTCGCTGGTTGGTGATCCGGTGACCGACGTGTAGCTCCCCTCGCCCTCCGTCCCACTGGTGCATTCTGAGTCCATGGTGTGGCCCTCCATGGCCATGTGGGATGCAGCTCCCTCGTGCCCCGGTGCCACTGTACCTCCGCCTGATGATGCTGATGCACAAAAGAACAGGGAGAGCAGAAAAAGGGGGAGGGGACGACAGAAGAAAGACAGGTTGAGTGCATGGCTTACCGCTACCGTTGGCGGACAATACAGACACAGCAGCCCCCTGCACTACGCCGTGCTCTTGGCCTCTACAGATGCAATTGCTGGGATATGGCCTACATGGCTATGGTGGACATCTGCACACATGGATGCCACAGGGGCATCTATACCTGTACTTGGCCCACTACTGAGGTGGGGTGGAGTGCCACATGCCCTGCATTACGGAGGGGCCTAGCCTACGTATTTCTGCCTGGCCTAGGTACACCTACAGCCCTCCTCCCCCACCCAGAACCCTCAACTGCGCGCCAAGTCCACAGAATGAGAGTGTACTCACCCCCTTGTGTCTGCTGTGATGCCCTCAAGCGCCCATCCAACTCCGGGTAAGCCACCGCCAGGATCCGGAACATCAGGGGGGTCATGGTGCGACGGGCACCCCTCCCAGGTTGGGAGGCCATCCCCAGCTGAGCCTCCGCCGTCTTTTTGCTCCAGCGGCGAATGTCCTTCCATCTTTTCCGGCAGTGGGTGCCCCGTCTCTGGTGGACCCCCAGGGTCCGGACTTCCTTGGCGATGGCACGCCAAATGTCCTTCTTCTGGTGGGCGCTGACCTACATGACATGCACAGGGGAAGAAGAGAAGTCATTAACAACTGCACCATCGATGTGAGTGGCCCCCATCCCTACCCTTGCCATGTGGCACATGCATTCACAGTCCTTCATGTACACTGCACTCTGCCCCCTTCCTTCTTACAACCAGCCCTCTCCACACAGGCATAGCCCATACAACGTGCTCCCTGTGTACTTACCTGTTGGTCTGGAGGACCGTAGAGTAGCGTGTACTGGGGGAGGACCCCGTTTACTAGCTTCTCCAACTCCTGAGCAGTGAAGGCAGGTGCCCTTTCCCCAGACGCAGCAGCCATTGTCTCTTCCAGACCGAGGTCACAGCAGCACTTGCAGTGTAGGTCCTCTCCTGTCGAAGATCAGGTATCGAGTGATTGAACAGATAGAAAATGGCGGTCAAGTCCGCGGCGGTCACGTCCGCGGCGGTGCGTATCATCACCACCGGCGCACTTCGTCATTGGCTCCTGGGACCCATAGGGTCCAATGTTAACCAATGCAGCATTGCGCTGCGGTCTACGACCGCCTACCGCGACGGGGTACAACGCCAGCGCAGTTACCTCACATTCCCATTGTCCCAGTTTAGAGGTCAGGCAGCTGCCATTTCAGAGGCCCACATGGCTTCTTTTACTACTGCGTCACACATAGCTAGGCCTACACTCAACACACATACTTGAAGAGTTTTGTGTTTGGTGTCGTGTTCTGTGTATCTGTGGGTACGTACCTGGGAATTTGTTGACTCTGTGGTCGCTGCTGTCCTTCCTAGGCACCGTCAGCTGGGACATTTGAGAAGATGGCGGAATCCTCCGGTGTACCGACCGCTGGTGGACCTGTTGACAATGAAGGAGCGACATTTAATCATCACCTACAGGTTTGACCGTGCCACTATCCAGGAACTATGTACCCAGTTGGAGCCAGACCTGATGTCACCAATCCGCCATCCCACTGGAATCCCCCCTGACGTGCAGGTGCTGTCAGTGCTCCATTTCCTTGCTAGTGGGTCTTTTCAGACAACAGTGGCCAAGGCATCAGGGATGTCCCAGCCTATGTTTTCCAACGTGTTGTCCAGAGTGTTGTCTGCCCTGCGGAAACATCTAAGGAGATACATCGTTTTCCCTGAAGTGGAGGATTTGCCCACAGTGAAAGGTGACTTTTGTGCCCGCGGACATATCCCCAACATCATAGGTGCTATTGATGGGACCCATGTAGCTCTGGTCCCCCCCCCACAGGAGTGAACAGGTGTACAGGAACCGGGAGAGTTATCATTCCATGAATGTACAGATGGTATGTTTGGCAGACCAATACATCTCCCAGGTAAATGCTATGTTCCCTGGCTCAGTGCATGACGCCTACATCCTGCGGAATAGCAGCATCCCTTATATGATGGGTCAACTCCAGAGGCACCGTGTGTGGCTATTAGGGGACTCTGGTTACCCCAACCTTTTCTGGCTATTAACCCCAGTGAGGAATCCCAGGACCAGGGCAGAGGAACGGTACAATGAGGCCCATGGGCGGACTAGGAGGGTGATCAAACGCACCTTCGGCCTCCTGAAGGCCAGGTTCAGGTGCCTCCATATGACAGGTGGTTCCCTATTCTACTCACCAAAGAAGGTGTGCCAGATCATCATCGCCTGCTCGATGCTTCACAATCTTGCTTTGCGACGCCAGGTGCCTTTTCTGCAGGAGGATGGTCCAGATGGCGGTGTTGTGGCAGCTGTGGAGCCTGTGGAGCCTGTGGACAGTGATGGGGAGGAAGCTGAGGAAGAAGACATAGACAACAGGGAGTCAGTCATACAGCAATATTTCCAGTGACACACAGGTGAGAAAAACTTTTTTTCACATTACATTCACTTTCACACTTCTACCTCTATCCTGTCTCTTATTTAATAGCAGCATTTGGTCACTGAGTTGAAACTTTCCATTACGATTTCACAGGTGTGGTTACCAACGTGTGTCATCTGCTTGCATCCTTAAAGGACTTGTGATGTGTGACATAGGTATGTTGGCTTTACAATTGGGAACACATTTTGACACTGTCATTGATAATACAAATTAACCAAATCACAGACTGACTCCAGATTGTTTTGTGGTTCAAGGGTGTTTATTTAAGTGCTCAAAAATGGAGGGGGGTTGTGAAATGGTGATGGGGGACGGTGGAGGAATGTCCATGGCAGAGTCCAGTCTATTGGTCACACAGGTGCACTGCCCATATGGGCATAGGAAGTGGAGCTGGGGCAGTTTAAGTATGGACAGGGTAACAAAGTGGGACAGTGGGAGGACAATCAGGATGGTCTCATTTCCTGGCGGGGGTCTTGCCATCTTGCTCTGTCCTGTTCCTGGATCTCAGGGACCGCTTGCGGGGTGGTTGTCCGTCTGCAGGGGGTGGGGCGCTGGTGTGGTGGTCCTGTGGCGGGGCGTCCTGTCCACTAGCGCTGGTGGAGGTGGTGGACAGTTCATCGTCCATGCTAGTGTCAGGGGCCCCTTGGAGTGCCACGGTGTCCATCATGGTTTTTTGTATGTCCTTCAGCACCCCTATGATGGTGCCCAGGGCGGAGCTGATGGTCCTGAGCTCCTCCCTGAACCCCAAATACTGCTCCTCCTGCAGGCGCTGGGTCTCCTGAAACTTGGCCAGGACTGTCGCCATCGTCTCCTGGAAGTGGTGGTATGCTCCCATGATGGAGGAGAGGGCCTCTTGGAGAGTGGGTTCCCTTGGCCTGTCTGCCCCCTGTCGCACAGCAGCCCTCCCAGTTCCCCTGTGTTCCTGGGCCTCCGTCCCCTGGACCGTGTGCCCACTACCACTGCCCCCAGGTCCCTGTTGTTGTTGGGGTGGTGGGTTATCCTGGGTTCCCTGTAGTGGTGGACACACCGCTGATTGACGTGTCCTGGGTACGGTGATATGGGCCCGCTGAGTGGGTGCTGTGCTGGTGTTACCAGAGGGTGGAAGGTCGTTGTTGGGCTGTGCCTGTACAAGGGGAACCAACTGTCCCGAGGCCCACGATGGTCCGGGCTGGTCATCAGGATCCAGTAGGGCAGAGCTGCTGTCGTCACTGTGGGCCTCTTCTGTGGGTGGAGTGGAGATGTCTGGACCCTCCTGTGTGGTGACGTTTCTTAGTGGTCCTGCAGGGATATAAGAGCATGATTATTGTATGTGTGTGTGTAATGGTGTGCAATGGGTGGGTGTTTGTGTACCCCAGTGTAAGCATTCCTGTGTGTGGGTTTGTGTGATGATGGTTAGGGGGTTGTTATGGGTATGTGCAGTGAGCATGCTTTGGTGAGGGCTGACCATGCTTAGTTGTGTCATGCAGGGCTTGGTGTTGGGATGTGTGGTTTGTGTTATTAGTACATTAGTGAGGAGTTGGAGTGATAGGGGAGGGGAGGGGGTGAGGGTGGGGGTGTGTGATGGCATGCAGGTAGGGTGGGGGATATGATAGTTAAGATTTGACTTACCAGTGTCCATTCCTCCACCGACTCCTCCGAGGCCCTCTGGATGCATGATGGTCAAGACTTGCTCCTCCCATGTTGTTAGTTGTGGGGGAGGAGGTGGGGGTCCGCCGCCAGTCCGCTGAACCGCAATGTTGTGCCTGGAGACCACTGAACGCACCTTTCCCCGTAGGTCGTTCCACCTCTTCCTGATGTCCTCCCGATTTCTTGGATGCTGGCCACTGCGTTGACCCTGTCGACTATTCTGCGCCATAGCTCCATCTTCCTGGCTATGGATGTGTGCTGCACCTGTGAGCCAAATAGCTGTAGCTCTACACGTAGAATTTCCTCCACCATGACCCGGAGCTCCTCCTCGGAAAACCAGGGGTGTCTTTGGCGTGACATGGGGTGGTTTGGGTGATGTGTGGGGTGGTGTCAGTGTTGATGTGTGTGGTAATGTGTAGTCGTGTGTGGTGTATTGTGCGTGTAATGTTGTATGGGTGATGGTGTTGTGTGCCTCTGTGTGGTGGGGTTCTCAGTTGCTGTGCTCTCTGTCTCTCTGGCCTTCGGTCGTGACTTGTGGTCGTAGGGGTTGGTGGGTGATGTGGGTGTGTGTTTTATATTGTGTTGGGTGTGTGGGAGTGTTGTTTGTATGTGTCTCAGGCGTGTGTATTTTGAATTGTCCAATGTGGCGGTGTTTTGGAGATGTGTGTGTATTTTGAGCGCGGCGGTGTGTACTGCCAATGGAATACCGCGGTTGAAAGACCGCCACTTGGATTCGTGGGTCGTGATAGCATGGGCGTGTTTCTGTTGGCGTGACGGTGGAGGTTTTGTTTTCGCCAGTTTATCACTGACCTTTGGTGTGGCGGACTTGTGTGGGTGTCTGAATTTCGGCGGATTCGGAGCTGTGGGTCATAATAACTGTGGCGGAATTCCGCGGCCGCAGCGGTGTATTGGCGGTCTTCTGCACGGTGGTAAGCGGCTTTTACCGCCAATGTTGTAATGACCCCCATAGTGTATTAAGTCTTTAAAAAGCCAACAAAGTTTCTTTCAAGCACAAAGTACCTGGTTTCTGGTGGACAATCTCCGCAAAGGGCAGCAGAAGAAGAGATACGTGGAAAAATAGTGTGTGCGTCGATTTCTCCCCAGCACACACGGACTTGCGTCGTTATTATTCATGTGGGGAAGTTGTGCGTCGTTTTCCGCGCGTGGACAGTCTCTTTCGATGGGTCGCAGGGATTACCAGATGTCCCGGGTCTGTGCGTGGATTCTCCTGCTTGTTTTCTAGCTGCGCGTCGTTCCGCGGGGCTGTGCGTCAAAGTTTCGCACTCACGGCAGGCATCGCGTCGATTTCTCCTCTGGAAGTCGGGCGGCGTTGTCCTTTCGAGGCCGTGCGTCGAAGTTCCAGTCGTCCTGAAGGCGTTGCGTCTGTCAGCATCGGTGTGCGGTGTTTTTCTCACCGCGGAACAAGCTGTGCGTCGAAAATTTCGGCGCACAAAGCGTTCAAGTGAAAGAGAGTCTTTTTGGTCCTGAGACTTCAGGGAACAGGAGGCAAGCTCTATCCAAGCCCTTGGAGAGCACTTTTACAGCCAGACAAGAGTTCAGCAAGGCAGCAGGCCAACAACAAGGCAGCAGTCCTTTGTAGAAAAGCAGACAGGTGAGTCCTTTGAGCAGCCAGGCAGTTCTTCTTGGCAGGATGGAGTTTCCGATTCAGGTTTCTTCTCCAGCAAGTGTCTGATGAGGTAGGGCAGAGGCCCAGTTTTATACTAAGTTGTGCCTTTGCAGTGGGGATGACTTCAAAGAGTGTCTAAGAAATGCACCAAGCCCCCTTTAAGTTCAATCCTGTCTGCCAGAGTCCCAGTAGGTGGTGTGGCAGTCCTTTGTGTGAGGGCAGGCCCTCCACCCTCCCAGCCCAGGAAGACCCATTCAAATTGCAGATGTATGCAAGTGAGGCTGAGTACCCTGTGTTTGGGGTGTGTCTGAGGGAATGCACAAGGAGCTGTCAACTAAACCTAGCCAGACGTGGATTGAAGGGCACAGAAAGATTTAAGTGCAAAGAAATGCTCATTTTCCAAAAAATTGCATTTCTGGAATAGTAATATTAAATCCGACTTCACCAGTGAGCAGGATTTTGTATTACCATTCTGGCCATACTAAATATGACCTTCCTGCTCCTTTCAGATCAGCACCTGCCACTTCAACAGTGTATGAGGGCAGCCCCAATGTTAGCCTATGAAGGGAGCAGGCCTCACAGTAGTGTAAAAACTAATTTAGGAACATGTCCTGCCTTTTACCCACACAGCACCCTGCTCTAGGGGTTACCTAGGCCACACATTAGGGGTGACTTATATGTAGAAAAAAGGGGAGTTGTAGGCTTGGCAAGTACTTTTAAATGCCAAGTTGAAGTGGCAGTGAAACTGCACACACAGGCCTTGCAATGGCAGGCCTGAGACAAGGTTAAGGGGCTACTGAAGTGGGTGGCACCACCAGTGCTGCAGGCCCACTAGTACTATTTAATCTACAGGCCCTAGGCACATATAGTGCACTCTACTAGGGACTTATAAGTAAATTAAATAGCCAATCATGGATAAACCAATCAATAAACTAACTGGTTAGCAGTGGTAAAGTGCCCAGAGGTCAAAAGCCAACAACAACAGGTCAGAAAAAAATAGGAGGAAGGAGGCAAAAAGTTTGGGGATGACCCTGTCAAAAAGCCAGGTCCAACATGACCCCCCACCAGCCTAAAGCCAGGGGAGAACAATCACTACCCTGATGTACTTCCCTGTTTGAGGCGACAGAACAAGGACCCAGGCCCACAACAGCAGGGGCATGCTTCAGTTCTTCGCCTTCCTGACTCCAATTTGATCCCTCTGTTCATACTCTCAGGGCCCACTAAGCCAACCCATGGGGAACCTTTATCCTTACCTGTGGATCCCATCTGTGCAGCACCTAACCTTACTTTGCTCACAGATGTATCCCAGGAGCAGGATAGTACCACCAGGACCAACACAGTGGTGTTGCCCACTGTACCCCCGGGGTGTGACACTTGTCCCCTCCCCAGGGATAACTCTGTCCACCTGGACAGCAAGCCACAGTGGTTACTGACAGCTGTCAGGGATGAGAGCCAGGCCCCAGGCCTCTCAGAGCTCTCCCACCACTGTGGTTTTGGAGAGTGGGGGGCGGTAGCCCCAGGTGCTGGGCACCCTTTAACCACTCTCCCTTCCACCAGGTCAGGGATGACAGCCTGAACCTGGTCCTCCCCTCTGGGGCTCTGTACCCTCCCTCCTGGAGCGGTACCCCCAGAGTCCAACATGGTCAGGGTGCTCATAGAAGTCGCCCTGTACCCTTCCTCCACCAGTGCAGGGCTGTTAACCTGCAACTGGCCCTCCAACCTGGGGTCTGTACCTTCAGGTTGGACTAGGGCCTGAGGTGAGGCTCCCCCCCCCTGCCCTCCCTTTTGGGGTCCAGCACCCTCCAACTAGGAGTGGCCTCCTCAGAAGACAACATGGTAGGGCCACTGTTATCAGTAGCCCCTCCCTCCAGGTCCGTGGGGACACCCTGAACCTGGTCTTCCAGCCCAGGGTCTGTACCCTCAGACTGGATCACTGCCTGGCAAACCAGGACTTTCTGGGGGGCACATCTACCCCCCACCAGGTCAGAGTTTAACCTCTGAACCTGGCCATCCAACCCAGAGTCAACACCCTAAGGTTGGACAATTGCCTGCCACAGCAGGACTTCCTGGGAGGCACACCTACCTCCCACCAGGTCAGAGTTTACCCTCTGAACCTGGGTATCCAACCCAGAGTCACCACCCTGAGGTTGGGCAATTGCCTGGCACACCAGGACTTTCTGGGGGGCAACCTACCCCCCACCAGGTCGGAGTTTAACCTCTGAACCAGGCCATCCAACCCAGGGTCACCACCCTGAGGTTGGGCAATTGCCTGGCACACCAGGACTTTCTGGGAGGCACACCTACCCCCCACCAGGTCAGAGTTTAACCCTTGATCCTGGCTATCCAACCCAGAGTCACCGCCCTGAGGTTGAATCTTTGCCTGGCATGCCAGGACTTCCTGGGGGGCACTCTCACCCCCCCACAAGTGACACACCCTCCCCAAGGGCCACACAAGAGTCTGGTTGGCGCAGGTCTCCTGACCTCTGCCCATCCGGCAGAGTCTGGGTCTCCCCCAAACCAGAAACGGTTTCACCTGGGTCATTCCTGGGGGCTCTGCTCTCAGAGCTGACTCTCCAGGTCCTCCACTGGGGTCCGCAACCCCCTCTCAACCCTATGTCTGGACTTCTGCACCCCCTCACTAGGAGTGGTAGTGCCAGACACCAGAACTGTTGGGATGCTGGCTACAGTCACCCCCCCCAAGTTCTTCTGACACTGCAGGGCTTCCCTCAACAGGTGGCCCTACGGTACAGGCTAGGCTTCCCTCCTGGTGTTCCCTCATGGAACCCTCTAGGACCTGGGACCTACCTGGGACACTACAATCCTCTCCCACCTCACTTGGTTGGGAACCACCTAGACCACTCCCTTCAGGAGCACCCCCAAATGCCTCTTCAGACTCTCTGGCACTCACCCAGAAGTCTGCCTCCATTGTAAGTTCCCTGGGGTCAGAGAACTCACACTCCACCTGGTGTTGGCGTAGCTCTGGAAAATAAGGACCAGACATATGCTCTCCAGCAATTACATCACTCTGCCCTTCACATGTATTAACCACAGTACCCTTCACCCAACCATCCAGTAACTCAGCCTTGGAAAAGCACTCTACATCACCCTCCTGAGACTGATGAGACAGTATCTGACTGTCCCTGACACTCAACCCATACTCTTCTGGGATGTCTCTACACTCTATATCCAGGACGTCCACCAGGGGGGAACCCTTTTCTCTGTCACTCTCTGGTAGAGCCAGTAAAGTGTCCCTCCCCCCAGTAGGAATATGACTCCCTGTGCCAGTTCCCCAATCCTTCTCAGGGACCCTGTGCATAACGGGAACTACCTCATACCCTTGAACCACCTGGGGTGTGTTAACTCCCTTCTTCAAGTTGGGCACCACATCTCTGGGCTTGTGCCCTTCTTCAGCAGTACTGGATGCAAGATTTTTGCTGCCACCATCTGAACTGGACTCAGCCCTTCCGGCCTCCAGTTTCAGCTCTTCACAGCTCAGCTCTTGAGCTGCAATCCTTTCTTTTTCCAGGGCTAAGAGTCTTTTTGCCTCAACCCTTTCAAGATACTCCCCTAACTGTTGCTCCTGCCGCTTTTGGCCTAGGAGCCATTCATCTCTCTCTCGGTCTCTTTCCTCATCTGAGTAGTCTTCCTCCTCATGTGAGCAGTCCTCCTCCTCATCGGAGGGGTACTTAGTCATTTGGTTTCTTGCTGCCTCTCTCTCTGCCCATCTTTCTTTCCCCCAGACTATGAAGTTATGTAGCATTTCCATCTTAGTAGATCTCCTTGCTACAGGAAGGCCCCATTTTCTGCAAAGCCTCCTTAGGTCAGCCTTAATGAGGTGGTCAGTAGGCACAAAGAATGAGTAGGTAAGCAACCTCATTCTGATAAGGTCTTACCAGCAAAAACCAAATTCCAAAGTCCAAAATATCAATAGTATATCCAGGAGGACATCAGAGAACCAAAAGCAAAAAGATGAAAAATCAAGTTGACCTTCAACTGTGGGTAGGTAGTGAAATACTTAGCTACTGTATGTCACTGCACAAACACAAGTCCTATCCTCACCGCTGATCACCAATGTTAGAAATGGGGTTTTTGGTTGGCAGTCAGGTTACCCTCTGTCCAAGCAAGAACCCTCACTCTAGTCAGGGTGAGTCACACACAATCCAAAATCAGCCTGTGCCCACGCTCTGGTAGCTTGGCACGAGCAGTCAGGCTTAACTTAGAAGGCAATGTGTAAAGCATTTGTGCAATAAATCATACAATACTATAATATAACACCACAAAAATACACCACACAGTGTTTAAAAAGATATATAATATTTATCTGGGTATTTGCAGGTCAAAACGATCAAAGATGCAATATGAATTTGTAAAGATATCACTGAAAAATGATATATAGGCCCTCATTCCAACCCTGGCGGTCTCTGACCGCCAGGGCGAAGGGCAGCGGAAGCACCGCCAACAGGCTGGCGGTGCTTCCTGGGCTATTCTGACCGCGGCGGTAAAGCCGCGGTCAGAAAAGGGGAACCGGCGGTTTCCCGCCGGTTTTCCCCTGGCCCAGGGAATCATCCGTGGCGGCGCTGCTTGCAGCGTCGCCATAGGGATTCCGACCCCCTTCCCGCCAGCCTGTTTCTGGCGGTTTTCACCGCCAGAACCAGGCTGGCGGGAACGGGTGTCGTGGGGCCCCTGGGGGCCCCTGCACTGCCCATGCCATTGGCATGGGCAGTGCAGGGGCCCCCGAACAGGGCCCCACAAAGATTTTCACTGTCTGCTTAGCAGACAGTGAAAATCGCGACGGGTGCCACTGCACCCGTCGCACCCCTGCAACTCCGCCGGCTCCATTCGGAGCCGGCTTCCTCGTTGCAGGGGCTTTCCCGCTGGGCCGGCGGGCGGCCTTTTGGCGGTCACCCGCCGGCCCAGCGGGAAAGTTGGAATGGCCGCCGCGGTCTTTTGACCACAGGGCGGTCATTCGGCGGTGACCGCATGGCAGGCGGCGACCGCCGCCGGCCTCGGTCAGAATGACCGCCATAGTGTCTTAAGTCTTTAAAAAGCAAACAAAGTCTCTTTCAAGCACAAAGTACCTGGTTTCTGGTGGACAATCTCTGCAAAGGGTCGCAGAAGAAGAGATACGTGGAAAAATAGTGTGTGCGTCGATTTCTCCCCAGCACACACGGACTTGCGTCGTTATTTTTCACGCGGGGAAGTAGTGCGTAATTTTCCGACACGTGGACAGTCTGTTTCTAAGGGTCCCGGGGATTACCAGATGTCCCGGGTCTGTACGGGGATTGTCCTGCTTGTTTTCCGGCTGCGCGCCGTTCCGCTGGGCTGTGCGTCGAAGTTTCGCTCTCACAGCAGGTGTTGCGTCGATTTCTCCTCTGGAAGTCGGGCGGCGTTGTCCTTGCGAGGCCGTGCGTCGAAGTTCCGGTCGTCCCAAAGGCGTTGCGTCTGTCAGTGTCGGTGTTTGGCGTTTTTCTCGTCGC
Organism: Pleurodeles waltl; assembly: GCF_031143425.1. NCBI lineage: Eukaryota > Metazoa > Chordata > Amphibia > Caudata > Salamandridae > Pleurodeles > Pleurodeles waltl. Next base: position 538,255,547 of record NC_090445.1, on the reverse strand, counting down.
TGAACAAGCTGGGCGTCGAAAATTTCGGCGCACGAAGCGTCCAAGTGAAAGAGAGAAGTCTTTTTTGTCCTGAGACTTCAGGGAACAGGAGGCAAGCTCTATCCAAGCCTTCGGAGAGCACTTTTACAGCCAGACAAGAGTTCAGCAAGGCAGCAGGCCAACAGCAAGGCAGCAGTCCTTTGTAGAAAAGCAGACAGGTGAGTCCTTTGAGCAGCCAGGCAGTTCTTCTTGGCAGGATGTAGTTTCCGATTCAGGTTTCTTCTCCAGCAAGTGTCTGATGAGGTAGGGCAGAGGCCCAGTTTTATACTAAGTTGTGCCTTTGCAGTGGGGATGACTTCAAAGAGTGTCTAAGAAATGCACCAAGCCCCCTTTCAGTTCAATACTGTCTGCCAGAGTCCCAATAGGGGGTTTGGCAGTCCTTTGTGTGAGAGCAGGCCCTTCACCCTCCCAGCCCATAAAGACCCATTCAAAATGCAGATGTATGCAAGTGAGGCTGAGTACCCTGTGTTTGGGGGGTGTCTGAGTGAATGCACAAGGAGCTGTCAACTAAACCTAGCCAGACGTGGATTGAAGGGCACAGAAAGATTTAAGTGCAAAGAAATGCTCACTTTCTAAAAAATGGCATTTCTGGAATAGTAATATTAAATCCGACTTCACCAATCAGCAGGATTTGGTATTACCATTCTGGCCATACTAAATATGACCTTCCTGCTCCTTTCAGATCAGCAGCTGCCAGTTCAACAGTGTATGAGGGCAGCCCCAATGTTAGCCTATGAAGGGAGCAGGCCTCACAGTAGTGTAAAAACGAATTTAGGAGTTTTACACTACCAGGACATATAACTACAGGTACATGTCCTGCCTTTTACCCACACAGCACCCTGCTCTAGGGGTTACCTAGGCCACACATTAGGGGTGACGTATATGTAGAAAAAGGGGAGTTCTAGGCTTGGCAAGTACTTTTAAATGCCAAGTCGAAGTGGCAGTGAAACTGCACACACAGGGCTTGCAATGGCAGGCCTGAGACAAGGTTAAAGGGCTACTGAAGTGGGTGGCACCACCAGTGCTGCAGGCCCACTAGTAGTATTTAATCTACAGGCCCTAGGCACATATAGTGCACTCTACTAGGGACTTATAAGTACATTAAATAGCCAATCATGGATAAAATAGTACAATTTACACAGAGAGCATATGCACTTTAGCACTGGTTAGCAGTGGTAAAGTGCCCAGAGGTCAAAAGCCAACAACAACAGGTCAGAAAAAAATAGGAGGAAGGAGGCAAAAAGTTTGGGGATGACCCTGTCAAAAAGCCAGGTCCAACACTATGATTTTAAAGTAGAATTCCAGAGACACCAAACATGAACTGATTCTCGCTCCCCCTTTGTACATTCCATTCATAAAATGTAATAAGACAACTACAATGTTTTCCTATGATGGAGATCAGCCTTGAGTAATGAAAAAAAAGTAAGAGTTTTTCACTACCAGCACATGTGAAACTTAAAGGTACATGCCCTAATCATGAATACATTGCACCCTGCCCGCCGGGCTTTCTTGAGCCTTATGTAGGGATGACTTTCGTATGTTAAAAAAGAAGATTTGAGACTGGCAAAACGACAATGTAAAACTGTACACACAGGCTCTGCAATGGCAGGCCTGAGATATGGTTAAAGGGCTATGTGAATGGGAAGCACAATCAGTGTCGCAGACCCACTAGTAGCATTTTATTTATAGGCCCTAGGCACAGGTAGTGCCACTTTACTGGGGACTGATAGGTAAATTAAATATGCCAATTGTGGATAAGCCAACATTACTATGTTCACAGGGGAGAACACAAGCACTTTAGCACAGGTTAGCATTGAAAAGTGTGCAGAGTCCTAATGCCAGCATAAGCAGGGTCAGATAAAGGGAAGGTAAAGACAAAATGTTGGGGGGAAGACCACCCTAAGGCTGACAGGTCTAAAAGGCAGGAGGCAGCATGTGGGTAACAGGTATTTGCTGGCCTATGTGGCACATGAGCGAGCAAGAACACACATACACACTTATGGATTACTTAAAGAAAAATAAAAAAGTGTTCCATGAGTACGAGCAGTGGAACAACACAAGCCCTCTTGTCGAAGGCTTAAAGAAGCTAATCATGCACAAAGAAGAAGGAAAGTCATTGAAAAAGTAGCAAGCACATAAGAATTATAGTAAAGCCAACAATGGGTAAGTAATGGGCTGGCTGTAAGCCCACTATAAGCTTTTGATAGGTCTTTTGACAACATGTCCCCTGTAGTGTGACAGCTTTTAAAGTTAAAAGTGGCATAACCTGTGCAAACATTGCAAATCGTCTGCAAGTAATTTACTCTGGTCCAATGAAGCAGGGATTATGAACACAATAGTAATGCCTAATATAAAACACTGAAATCGCTCTTTTTAGCAGACTGAAGATGGTAAGAAACAGGTTTAATATTTTACAGAAAGTCTTGGGTTCATTTTAACTTCTCATCAGTGCCTGTTAGTTGCTGGGGACCTATAACAGACAGTGGACAGTGACTGCTTATTATATCGCTAAGGAGTGAAGGCACCCCAGAATCAAGTGTGTTTGTATGCAATGTACAGTGACACAGCATTGGTGGCCTATAAGCCTGATAATATAAAAAATTGGAATAAGTTGGGAAACTACCTACTCCATGTAGATACACACATGACAGCTGGTATGCTGCATCATGTTATGTAACACGTCTTATTACGACATTGGGACAAAACATATATAATTTTTGGTTTTATCAAGTGACACTGTAGATGCATTCTATGGTTTGAACCTTAAGAATGACCGTGAGCACCTACAGACACACTTACCTGTTCTGTGTATCCTATTCTACTCATGCGTAATTTGTTTTTTTTTCGTATTTAAAAAAAAACTATAACGTCTTTGGTTGTGCTAACAACAGCCACAGTTCATAAATGCCTGTTTGTGAAGCCATTGCATATATGGTATTGTGAATACAAATGTTTTTCTGTTTGTCTTTTCCCATCAAAAAAATACCTTATAAAAGCAGTATTTACAAATGTAGGAAACATAATTAGATACGATATTTTTTAGGTAATTACTTTGACAGCAACATTGCTCTTACTCTAGCACGAACCTTTTGAGTTTCCTACTTAGTGTATTGAAAAGGGAAACATTTGAGTCCTAACTGATTTCAAAGAAACACAATCCGCATCCCAGTGACAGAAAATATAAGGATCTGTCCAGCAGACCAGAAAAAAAAAAAAAATTAATTGTATTACTGATCTCTATAACTACAACATCTGGGGCCCTATTACAGAAAGGGTGCACTTTTCCTGTTTGTACCACGGCACACCTTTAAGCAGGTGTGCGGGGTGCAAACATGGAAAGTGTGCCCTATTATGTTGAATACAACGCCCTCGGGCAGTGCGAACTCGTGCTGCCCCCAGAGCAGGGCAGTCAAGAGAAATACAGAGCAGCTGTTTAAAAGTTGCGTAGTGTTTCTCTGTGCAGAGGGCAACTTGCCTGCACCTATAAGAGGTATTAGAGATCCCCTTCCAGGCAGGTTCAGTGAATGACTGCACCTGTCGGCAAGGGAATGTCTCGGGGATCCACAGGACCCTTTCATCCCTCCCGAAGGCTGCCTTTAGGAGGCACACTGAAAGTATGCCATGTTTTCTCAGCACACTTTCGGTGCACCTCCTAAAATCATGCTTGCCTCTGCGTCCACGTTGGTAACACGGTGTTGGCATAGAGGAAAATAGATTAGCTCATTTGCTGGGAGCAATGCCCCCGTGCAAATGAGGGAACGCACACTAATTATAGCCCTGGTGCTACATGTGCACTAGTGCTATCTGTATTACAGAAAGGGCCACACAAGCAGTTGTGGCCCCTTCTGTATTACCAAAGTGCCCCAAAGGCGCACAAAGTAGGCGCAAACACTGTGGTGCCCCCAGGGCACTTTCTATGGTATGGCCCCTGTTCTTCAGTTTAGCATGGGAAGCATTAGAGAGGAATGTAATGACATTATAGGTGGTTATAAACCTCCGTTGAAAAGCTTCTGGGCCTCTCTTCTGTGATCATCTTTAATACCATGCTTCTTGGAGATGGGTTCGGAAGTACTTTTTTTGATCGAGCCTTCTTGAGCATGTGCTAGTTCATGCTCTCTCGCTTGTGAGACTCGTGTGTTCAGTTATGGGCTTGGGACCCACATCATTGTCAATCTTCACTGCTGACTTCTAAGCGGGCAGCTCTCAATATGCAACACTTCCCTTCCTTTCTGTGTCGCACGGTCCGCGCACAGATTAATTATGGTTGCTCAGTGTCCCTTTGCCAGCCTTCCACCGCTTCATTGGGTTCTCTTCCCACCCACCCTCATCCCTGTTTATTCTCCCCTTTCTGGACAGATGGAAAAAAACGATATGAAGCAGCCAACACTGGCTGCTTCATACTGCTTTTTAAACCATCCAGTTATATACCCCCACCCGTCCCCAGGATTAACCACCACCACCTGATTGCTAAAGCCAATATCTCACCCATAGGCGAGACCTATTGGCTTTGCCAATGACTGTTATTTCATTCTTTCTGTGAAAACTGAAGAAATGTTGCCTGCCTCCATAACGAAAAACACACAGGTCCTTTTTCGCTCATTATTGGCTTTATACCTACTGCTGCTGTTCCTGCCTTACACACTGTCAGACTAGCATTCACAACTACCTAAACTTCCAAAAATGGCAGAGAATAGTGTACTCTTAGTATGTGCATTTGCACTTTATATTTATTTATTTTGAACATGTGTAGTTACATTTTTAGTCTTTAAATTATTTATTGCTAATTATGCACTTTTCAGGAAATGGTACCTGAATCTCCCTGCCTGAACAACCATAAATTGTAGATTTAAAATGTAGAGCGTCAAGTATTTTTGTCTGAAACACCACATTTCATTGGCATGTGGGTACAGCAATAGGCATTAAAACCTATCTTTATCTCCGACACCGGAGCTCTGCTTTCATCAGGTCTTCAGAACAAAATAGCCCGCCAGTGCGCATGTCATACACATACATTAAAACCTCACATTCCTACCTGTCTCGCGCTCAGTTTTAATCACGCAACAAAGACAAATTAGCAACCCCTTACGTGGCAGAGATGCCGGGATGTTAGCATATATGTTGAAAGCAGCCAGTATCAATCCTCGCCGTTTATGGAGAGAGACATACATGTCTTAAACAGTTTCAAGCAATGGGCAACGACTTACACGGTTAGTAGTTTAGTAGTTTAACAATGTGTTAAAACAGAAACAATTTAACCAAAGAACGTTTAAATAAAAGCAAGCTCCAGGGATTTATACTTTGCCTTCGTATATTATCATGCCAGTGGGCACAAGGTAATTCCAGGACGTTTGATTTGTGGGCAAAAAGTGAATTGCTACCATCTCCTCAACTGCAGTCACACTAGGCCATTCTCCTTTGAAACTGACATTTTTACAGAAACATCGTTTTTGCTAAACTCCCACCAAGCAGTTACTTTGATATCGGTATTACTACCTGCCGAGTTGTACTGTCATTTAAGCAGCATGCGTTCTATTTGCTAAGATCTAAATCTGGTGTGCTTTATCCTGAGAATACTTAAATAATTTGCTAATAAATATGGTAAATAAATTACCTCGTAGCAGCATTTACAATACTATCAAGCGCGCTTTGCAACATTACTTATAAGCATGATCGAACAATTATTTCTGTATTTCAGGGATTGTTCGTAAATCATTCATGCGCATATGCAATCTTTCTATGTTGTCCCAAAGTAATGTTTGTACTGCATGGTATTGTTTGTAGTATCTGAGACTAAGTTAAGGCAAAGATTCACTTTATAAAAAATAAACACGTGCATGTTAAAAACCAGTGCATACCGGCAGCTAACCTTTTCTTTTCATCTATCTTTCACATCGGAGCCCTGCTGCTGTCAATATAGCAACACCTTACAAGATAGATAATTCAGAATGTTATAGATATATTTTGTAATCATCACTTACTGTCATCAGAGTTCAAACCTCCACACAGCCGTTTGGTTTCCGTGCGTCCACAGGAAAAACCATAGACGGGTTTCATCTTACAATACGAAGTGCTTACACGCAGACACCATGTCCCCATGGTAAAAAAAAACACACACACACACATATTAAAAACTTACAGTCAGCAGCTGCCCCACACTAAATAGACTGCAACACAAAACATGCATGCCCATGGAGAGCTGAAAGAAAAAGAAAAATTGTTGCTTGAGAAAGAGCAGCAGAAGAATACAAGTTATGCAATCAAAAGGTTGGTACAGAGGTTATGCTACAGGGGTGGATGTACTATTTTTGCATGGTCCAAAGGAGGTCTTTCAACCACAAACAATGAAAAGCTTTCTGTAGGCGAGACCTAAAAAAGAGATGAGAGTCAATAGGTTAGTACAGGTGGTGGGAGAGAAGGTCGAGGAAAAGTCATCAAGGCACATGTTTGTCAACCATCGATCCTAGGTGTGAGGTGTCCTTTAATTATGAGTATGAACTCTTGGTGGGATGTAATCTGAGGCATACTGCTGACAAACATGCTTGAATGATGCACAGACAATGTCTGGAGTATTATTAACTGAATACGCGGGCTGATTTGTGGTTTAATCTTTGGTCTAAAGGTTCAGCTGAAACAGTTAAAGGTTAGTCAGTTTGCTGTTCTTCCAGCTGTCTGACACACCGTACAGTAACTCCAAATTAAGGCTTCTTATCCTATGTGTATTATGTGCAGCACTCTGATTAGCAGTGAAGTTGTGGTACATTCATGAACAGTACATGTACAATTCATCATGAAACAAACTTTTAGTCATGCATTGCAACATGTACAGTGAGGAAGAAATAGGTAACCGTAAGTTACCCTCCCTTGTGAACTTAGAAGGAAGCATTAAACGTTCAGTGGCCCTTCAAGGTGGGTTGTAACTTACACAGCATTGTGGGGGTAGGGAGAGTTGCCTGAGTTTGTAAAAATTAAAACTGTGGCTCTCCAAGTCTCCTTTTCTCTGCAGACCATTTTTAGGTCTCGCCTGCAGTAAGCTCCTGCTGACTACTGTTGAAAGATTTATTGTGTCAAACACAAAACATACTTTACCATCCTTTTGATTGGATAAGGTGTATGCTTCCACTGCTTATATTCAGGGAGCTACTTTTTAGGTCTGGCCTTTGAAGCAGCTTCACTTGTCTGGGCAGACTATTGTTTTGCAAAATATTTTTACATAATATACAAGCATAAAGGAGCTTTTGCTCAGTCGCCTTCATCAACTGGTGTGTTCAATAGTCATTAACATTTCGCGCCTCTACCCGTTAGCATACAGCATGGGGTAACAGGCCAGCTTAGTTTACCCAGTGACTACCTTTACTTTGAGTGACTACACAAAACTTGTGCATTTTCCTTCAAAGTCTACTTTTTAAATTGTATTTTGTATGCTGTGTTTTAGGAGCCCAGTTAGACTAAGTTGTAATTTCTATCACATTTTTAAACTTGCTGTTACAGAGTGGTTTTGTGACATTGTGACAATATAGCCTAAAATGTAGGTATGATGTTGTCTTATGATTTCTTCTTGTCACTTTCATGAAAAGTAATGGCAAAATGCATGGCACAATGGAAAGGCTTATTTTTTTAGTTACAAACAATACTAGTAGAAAGGCACACAGGAGTGATTATTTTTTACATTTAATGTTTTGTTTCAAAGCACATGGTGACCACATTTATGTGGTGATCTGCTTTCTTTTCTTTTTCTTTTTCTGGCATATGGTTGCAATAAAAAAGCCTTCAATATTAATTAACCATTGCACCTGAATGTCAGGGTCCGATTTATTCGCGATGCCAACTCTTGTTCGTTTTGCTTTCAGCATTTCAAGGTAGTGCATATGTTTGTTTGCTTTCTCCCCCATGTGTTGCTTCCCCACCTCACATCTCCACCACGTCTGTGGTCTCTGCAGCATTGCTTAGTTTTCCCCCCTGCTCCTCCATCTTGTTCCCACATCCTTCCATGAGTCATATTTCAAAGGGCCCCACAGCTGCAATTTGCTATATTGCAGTTCGTGCCTTGATAATCTGCTTTTGCACACTCCAGCTGCTTCAGGAAGGTTATCCACCATATTGAAATGGTAAATTAAAAATATGGGAAACGCCCTGAATGCCGACTCCGGAACAACAAAGTCGTGGGCAACGAAAGCTGAACATCGCTTTCGTTAACCACGACTTCGTTGTTTTGTGCCTTAACCACGCATGTGCTGAACAACGTACATGCGTGGTTAAGGCACAAAACAAGGGAGTCGGCTGAGGAGGACGACACAACGAGTCAGGTAAGTGGGGTGGGGGTGGGAGGTTGGGGTTTTAGCTTTAGGGGCGGGGTGGGGGTCGGAGTATTTTTAATTTTAGGGGTGGGGGTTGGGTTTTAGCTTTAGGGGCAGGGGTGGGGGGTTGGGGTATTTTTAGTTTTAGGGGCGGGGATGGGGTTTGGGGTTTTAGTTTTAGGGGTGGGGGTTGGGGTATTTTTTAGTTTTAGGGTGGGGGTGGGGAGTTGGGGGTTTTAGTTTTAGGGGAGGGGTGGGGGTTGGTGTATTTTTAGTTTTAGGGGCGGAGTCGGGGTTTGGGTTTTAGTTTTAGGGGCGGGATGGGGGGTCGAGGTATTTTTAGTTTTAGGGGCGGGGTGGGGGGTTGGGGTTTTAGGTTTAGGGGAGGGGGCGTCGGGGCAGTTTAGGTTTAGGGTGGGGGATGGAGGGGAGGAGTATTTTTAGTTCACGGGCGAGGGTGGGGGGTCGGGGTATTTTTAGTTTTAGGGGTGGGGGTTCGGGCGGTTAGGTTTGGGGGAGGGGTATTTTTTGTTTTAGGGGTGGGTATTTTTAGTATTTGGGGGTGGGGGGTCGTGGAGGTTTAGATTTTTAGGGGTGGGGTGGGGGATTGGGTCGGTTTAGGTTTTAGGGGTGGGGGTTGGGTGGTTTTAGGGTTGAGGGGCGAGGTGAGGGGTTACAGTAATTTTAGGGGTGGGGCTTGGGGTGGTTTTAGGTTTTAGAGGTGTGTTGGGGGGTCGGGTAATTTTAGGGGCAGGGTGGGGGGTGGGGGGGTTTTAGGTTTTAGGGGTGGGGTGGGGGGCTCGGGGTAGTTTTAGGGGCGGGGGTGTTGGGGTGGTTTTAGGGGTGGGGGTTGGGGTAGTTTAGGTTTTAGGGATGGGGGTTGGGGTTATTTTAGGGGTGGGGGTTGAAGTGGTTTTAGGTTTTAGGGTGGGTTGTGGGGTCGGGTAATTTTAGGGGCGGGGTGGGGGATTGCGGGGGTTTAGGTTTTAGGGGCAGAGTGGGGGGCTCGGGGTAGTTTTAGGGGGGGTGGTTTTAGGTTTTAGGAGTGGGGGTTGGGGTACTTTTAGATTTCAGGGATGGGGTGGGGGTTGGGGTTGTTTTAGGTTTTGGGGGTAGGGTGGGGGTTGTGGTAATTTTAGGGACGAGTTGGGGTAGTTTTAGGGGCAAGGGTGGGGGGTTGGTGTGGTTTTAGGGGAGGGGGTGGGGGGTTGTGGTAATTTTTAGGGGTGGGGGTGGGGGGACAGGGGGGACGCATGCTGGAACCATGCATGCCTATCACTAATGCCTTTACAATGAAAAATCGTTGTTAAGGCATTTGTGGTAAAGGCATTAGTGGTAACAACGCGGTCGTTGTTCCGACCTCATTGTTCAGGCATGGGTTGTTCCACCATGCGTTGTTCCGACATACATTCCAAATATATTTATGGCCTTTACAATGTGTGGTGCACATGCATGATGAAGCATTCACACAAACATGTGATCACACAGGAGCCAGCACCTTTTCTACTAGTTTTTACTGTTGCTGTTCAGCACTAGCAATAATCTTTTTTTTTGGTGCTGCTGAACAACATCGTCAAGAAGAATTGGCAAAACCAAAATATCAGCTCAAGCCTTTCAAAGGCAAGAGTTATTTGTTTTCCCAGTGCCTTGTAAATCTGTTTATGTCCTAATCTAATGCAGATTATATGAGTAGACATAACTATAAAAAACAGTGACAATGAAAGTGTTTATTTGTTGATGGTAGTAATTGAATTCAAGCAATAAATGATGAAACCAGTCTTTGGTAACTAACCCTCCCCTTCTAGCTCCTTGACAAACTTTATTTTAACTAAATTTTAACTAAAGTGCCCACGTGCCCACGTCAGTTTCTTAGGTAGCCTCTAGCCTGCATACATTTGTTGAACAACGGAATTGTTATCAGTTAGCTTGTGTACTATGAGAAGGTTGTTTTCTGACTCAGTTAGGGCATTCTTGAGCTGATAAGGACCTTACTCAAAGGAGCTGAAGGCCTTCGCAGAGGATGTTTGCATGAATCTCCTAGAAAGAGCTGAAGATGCCACTCTGCCAAATATATGTCTATATGAGAATTTAAATTCACTTTGTTGATTATTATGAAAATATTAGACCTCATGATGAATGACGTAAAATGCAAAAATTGGCATATGAATTCTGTTGCACATTTATAAAAAAAAATTCAAACATATTTTATTATTCGTGAAAGGCAAAGTTGATACATATTAACATCAATAAGTGGCTTAGATCATTAAGTCGCAACTTGCATAGTAGTAGTGTTAGCAGTTATTCACCTTGATACAAAACATTAATTATTAGTGGCATTAGTGTCTTTGTTTAAACACAATGTTGTCCTTCTTCTTCATTAGGTTCTTATTAGAGATCGTATCCCCTCCACCAATGCGAGGATCCTGATGACCTAGGGCATTCAATCGACAAAGTGATGCATAGGACACTGTAGTATTTAAATGTGCCTGATATCTGGAACTAAGCATATTTAAGGAGAGTGTGAAATTTTCAAACAAAATGTAACTAACCCCTCCTCCCTCCCCTCAGCTTATGACCTGTGTTGAAGGCATATCCCGTCTGGTCATGCTAGATCCTCCCCGGCCGCGCTAGCCGTGCAGTGTATCTTAATTACCTCACCTGGTGACCCGTTCTATTCTTGTTAAGTACTGCGTGGTTTGCCCTCTGCGAGGGCATCAGTCCGCTAATGTATTAGCCTTTGTGGGGGCATCTCTGCCCCGGTCCGAGGGTTCCCCTTGTAATGCTATGACAATCTGATCCCAAGCCTCCTTCATCTCTGGGGAATCCTGACCCCTTTTTAGTTCCATGTGTATAGCCGTCCCCTCGCTATCAGCCGATTTCTTAAGCTCCCTTCGCCAGTCCCGGAGCTGCGGGCCCCCGTGGACTTCCAATTCCTCCTCAGTTGCCTTTTGGCTAATATGTACGCAAGGTCTTGAAGTCTACTAGTGGCCTTATTCTTGGGTGAGTGTGGGAACCAGTGAAATATGCACCTAGCGGGTGTGCAGGTAATTTCAGTCTCTGCGATGTTAGGCGCTTCTGTTATCACTGAGTCTCAATAAAACTTTAGTTGGGGGCAGGACCAAAGCATGTGGGGGAAGTCTGCTGGCCCCTAAATCACAACGGGGGCATTTTGCTTCCCTTATTCCAAAGTGATCTCGTAGTCTAAGTGGGGTGAGATAAGCTCTGTGGAATATGTAAAATTGTATGAGAAGAAACTTAGGCCCTCATTCTGACCCTGGCGGTCTTTGACCGCCAGGGCGGAGGACCGCGGGAGCACCGCCGACAAGCCGGCGGTGCTCCAATGGGGATTCCGACCGCGGCGGTAAAGCCGCGGTCGGACCGGCACCACTGGCGGGGTCCCGCCAGTGTACCGCGGCCCCATTGAATCCTCCGCGGCGGCGCAGCTTGCTGCACCGCCGCGGGGATTCCGACCCCCCCTACCGCCATCCAGATCCCGGCGGTCGGACCGCCGAGATCCGGATGGCGGTAGGGGGGGTCGCGGGGCCCCTGGGGGCCCCTGCAGTGCCCATGCCACTGGCATGGGCATTGCAGGGGCCCCCGTAAGAGGGCCCCTACATGTATTTCACTGTCTGCTGCGCAGACAGTGAAATACGCGACGGGTGCAACTGCACCCGTCGCACAGCTTCCACTCCGCCGGCTCGATTCCGAGCCGGCTTCATCGTGGAAGCCTCTTTCCCGCTGGGCTGGCTGGCGGTCTGAAGGCGACCGCCCGCCAGCCCAGCGGGAAAGTCAGAATTACCGCCGCGGTCTTTCGACCGTGGAACGGTAACCTGACGGCGGGACTTTGGCGGGCGGCCTCCGCCGCCCGCCAAGGTCAGAATGAGGGCCTTAGCGTTTCTGGGTACTTTGGGCGTTCTCTCCAGGATGTGTGCCCAGTCTGTATCCGGTATCTGCGTCTCCAAATCATACTCCCACTTCTGCTTTAATCCTGACAGGGGGGTCTCCTCCACTTCCTCAATCACCCTGTAGAGCCTAGTGACTGCTTTATGTGTGCACCCTGTAGTCAGCATGCAGTTATCGAGGCCATGTTGAGGAGGTTCTGCAGCTCCCATTCCCCAGTGTCATCCCACGGATCGGGTGAGTGCGCAGTGCAGTAGGAAATGACCTTGCGGGAGGTCATGTCGAAAGCCTACAAAGGATAGAAGATCGCCCCCTCCGTACAGCTCGCCTAGCCGCCTGACCCCCGTCTCAATCCAGGTGAGTAGGCCCCTTCTCACTCCCACCCCAGGCAGCCAGCGAAGCCAAGACAGCGGTACATCTGGAGAATATGGCACAGTCAATCCCGTCCTACGGAGGCATCGCCTCCAGCACCTGCGGATAACGGACTATTCCATGGAGTCCGCTGGGCCTCCCTCCGTGGTGTTAAAATAATTCCGGCCAGTTGAGCCGCAGAGGGATCCATCAGGCCCTCTATGTTTTCCCCAACCGTGCTGTCCCCCAATCCATCTTGCTAACCACTGTAACTGTGCAGCAAGATAGTAGGCTTCGAAATCGGGCACGGCCAAGCCGCCCCTCGAGCGGGGTCTCTTCAGTGTTGCCAGTGTCACCCTGCGTCTGCTCCTCCCCCAGATGAAGGCAGTGATCACCGTATCCAGCTCTCTAAACAAGGAACGTGGCACCCAGAGGGGTAATGCTGGAAAATAGTACAGCAGTCGGGGCAGCGCCACCATCTTGATGAGGGAGACCTGTCCGGCCACCGATAGCGGGAGCGATCCCCAAAAGCCAAAGCTCGACCTCAAGGCCCCCACCGCCCTTCCGATGTTACCATCCAAGATATCTGGCTGGGAGTGGAATACTCTCACCCCCAAGTATATGATACAACACGGCTCCCGTGTCACTCCACCCAGCTCCACTGGCGGCGTGGCATTCGCCGTCATTGAGAATAAGAATGGCTTTTGCCAATTGACCCGTAATCCAGAGAGCTGTCTGAAATGCGCCAGCAGAGTCTGTGTACCCTCCCTTTCCAGGCCGGTATTTCGTAAGAATAAGAGGAGGTCGTCCGCATACAGCACGATAACATGTTGCCTACCTCGTCTGATCAGACCTTGGTACCAGGTAGCCGTCCTGGCCTGAGCAACCAACAGCTCCATCGCCAGGGCGAATAGTAGTGGCGATAATGGACAACCCTGCCAGGTGCCCCTGCCAACTGAATACTGCGCCAAGATGCACATGCCCATTCTAACCCTCGCCTTGGGGTCTGCACATAGCAGCTTTGTCCAGCTAATAAAGCCTTCCCCTAGGCCCATATGCAAGAGGACCCTGTATAAGTAATCCCATTCCAGTTTGTCAAATGCCTTCTCTATATCTATGACAAGGACCGCAGATCCTGGATCATCAGGGGTCGCCAACGCCATGAGGGACAGCAGTCGGCATACATTTTGGGTGGTTCCCCTAGTAGGGATGAATCCCGCTTGGTCCAAATGAATCAGCTGTTTCATGTGCAGCAATAATCTCGTTGCTAGTACCCTGCTCAGTATTTTGTAGTCTGAGTTAAGTATGGATAGGGGCCTGTATGCCCCCCCTTCGTCAGGAGGTTTGCCTGGTTTGAGCAGTGGAACAATTAAGGCTTCACCCGTTGAGGCCAGGAGACGGCCAGTTATGCATGCCTCGTTATACAGCGTCGCCAGCTTGGGGGTGAGTGTCCGTGCATATGTGCATAGAACTCAATGGGGAGCCCGCCTGTACCCGGGGTCTTTCCACGAGCCAGGCCCACTATAGCCGTCCTGATCTCTGATATTTCGATATCCCCACCCATGGCTCCATGATCGTCCTCGGTCAAAGCCCGGGACGGCAGTGCCGATAGGAAATCTTGCAGCTCCACTCCCGTCCCATGAGACGAGCTGGTGTAGAGTGCAGAGTAATAGTCATGGAAATAGAAGTTTATGTCGGCTTGATGATAGAGCTTTGCCCCCAGTGGGGTGGTGATCTCCATTATAGGGGTCCCTCTCTTGGCTGGGTTAGCTAACCATGCCAGCAACGCTCCTCCTTTATCTCTGTCAGTGTGTGCCCAAGTGATGTACTACTTTTTTCCTGGCTTCACGCTCTCCCCCTTGTCTCTCCGGGTGTTCAATTGCCAGTTTTTCCAATGACCTAAGGTCTCTTTCTGCAATCTTGATGTCTCGCAGCAGGGACTTTCTAATCCCAATGGAAGCTGCCATGCAACGGCCTCGAACCACTATCATGAACGCTTCCCAGAGTATCTGTGGTGAAGGTGAGGTGGGCTCATTGTCCTCAGAGGAATGGGTTATGTGGTCCTTGATCTGTTCCCGAAAAGTGGGGTCTGTCAGCGAGTCTGGCTTAAGTCTCCAAGTGGCAGCTCTTGTCCAGGGCAAGAGCATCAGTAAGGAGTTGTGGTCGGAAATGGTTTTCCCCAGATATTCTACTCCTCGCACCTGCGCATGCACCTCTGGGGTGCTCAGGAAACTATCGAGCCTGATATGGAGGTCATGGGCTGCAGAGCAGTGAGAGTATTCCCTGGAGGTAGGGTTAAGTGTTCTCCATGTGTCTATCAGATGCTGTTCTGCCTGCCAGTCTGTGAATTTTCTAGCAAGCGCATTAATTGGGGATTCACGCAGCGGTGGATGGGACCTGTCTATACTTGGGTTAGCCACACAATTAAAGTCTCCCCCTATCAGAACTGAATGGAGCATGTACGGCATCTGTATGGTTGTTAACTTTTTGAGGAATGCGCCCTGGTCTGTGTTAGAAGCATACATGTTAATCAGTGTTATATCCCGTCCACCCAAGCGGCTGGTGGTCATTACATAGCGTCCATCAGGATCTATTAATGTAGTAGTGGCCTGGAATGGGACCCCGCCCTGATCCAGATTAGGGTGCCACTTGCATATGTCGAGTAGGTAGTATAAAATAGTTGCCCCTCCACCTCCTTTGCAGTGCTGTACCCTCAGCAGCCGTCAGATGGGTCTCTTGCAGGATTGCCATGTGTGCGTAAGTAGGAGTATACCTTGTACTGCTTCGTCATATTATGCATCCCTCTTATATTCCAGGAGATTACATTATAACCTTGCTAATCACCTATAGCAGAGGCACTCCATCCATCCCCTCCCGGAAGGCCAGCACCCAACCAGGCAATCCTGACCAGCGTTTCTCATGAGCTTTGTCTCGTTACAGGTAAAGCTGAAAACATCTCTGTCTATAAACAACCAGAACACCCTTAACTCCCCTTCCCCAGGACAGGTGGTGGAACAGTTCCCCATCCAAACCGTACCAAACATAAGTCTATTCTAAGTGGGCAGGCAGGTATAAGGTCTCACGAGCCATCTGAGGGATCAGGTCCGTAGCCCGGGACTAATTTAAATGTTGTGCAACATGCCTCGTAGAGCACGTGAACCTCAAGGTCCGGAGAAGGGGTGAGAGTTTGGGTAACAGCTGCCGATCGTCAGGGCCATCCATCAGATGATGCAGTCTGAGGTTCCCGGTGTCACCGCAGATAGTTCCAGGCTCGTCGCAGCAGATCCTGCTGACTCCACCTCAGAGTCCGATCCCTCAGTGCCCCTCATCGTGCCAGTTGAGCGCGGGCTGCCTCCCCCAGCTGAAGGAGGTCAGTACTGCCGCAGCTCGGGTTCTCTCCACTTGTGCTTCCTCCTGAGTGGGCGCCATGGTTCCACACCTGTGTCCCCTAGTATTTTGGTGTCCGCTATGGGGTCCGGGTTCCAGAGCGGCCCTCTCCCCTGTTGTGTCCCCCCGCTCCTCCAGTCAGTCTCTCGCTTCATGAGGCATGCGGAAGAAACGCACTCCCCTGCCATCCTCCACCCTCACTGTGGCCAGGAATAGCATTGCATAGGGGATGTTCAGTTGCTGGAGGTGCTTTTTGATTTCCGAGTATGTTGTCCTTCATCTCTGCACCTCTCTGGAAAAGTCAGGAAAGATATGGACCAGTGAGTTTTCCATCCTTATTTCTACAGTCTTTCTGGCCTGTGCCAATATGTGGTCCCGGTCTTTGTAGTGTAGTAGGCGAGCTATCACTGGATGCGGTGCAGCCCCCGGGGGAGGGGCCCTCGCAGGGACCCTGTGCATCCTCTCAAGGGGGAAAAAGCGTGACAGGCCCAAAGGTGTGACTATTTCAGAGAGCCAACATTCCAAGAATTCAGGAAGGTTGCGCTGGGGAGGCCTGTGATGCAGATATTATTACTTCTGGACCTGTTTTCTGCATCTTCGGCACGGGCCACAAGAACTTCCGTTTGCTTCTCCAACTTGGTAATGCGGGCCTCTGCTGCTGTCAGCCCCGGGCGGAGGTCTCCCAGCGTCTGCTCCATTGCTGTTACTCTCTTCGCTAAGCGACGTTGGTCCTCTTGGAGCAGGCCCATATCAACCACTAATGAGTCTATCTTTGTCTCTAGGCTCTCCCTGGGGAATGTAATAGCCTGCATGATATCACCCAGCGAGGGGTTCCCGGGTAGGCTCCCATCCGTGCCAATCCCCGGCATCTCAGTAGGGGAGGACGGAGTGCAGCTCCGCTGTGCATCGGCCTCGCCCCGCTTCCTTCTTCTTCCCAGTTTTGCCCATTATACGTAGGGGAGGGAGGGATCTCTATTTTGGGGAGTCCCCGTAGTCCCTCGTTTCCAACCAGAACCACCCGGTGATGCCTCACCGCTCACCTCTGAGCGCCGTCTTTAGGCGATGCGGCATCGGGCATTAGGTCCAGTCAGGCATCCACTCAGACCTCAGGCCTCCAAAGAGCTGCAACCTGGGTCCTTCAGCCTGCGAGTCCCGTCTGCCATCGGTGGTGGGAAGAAGGTATGTCTCCCGGTGGCCCCACAGTTCTTCTAGTCGCAGGCTGTTCCTCCTTTGATCTCCTGTTTTTAGATTGGGGGGCCAGGGCCCTCCAGGGCCATTTCGGGCTTCATTGATACAGTTACAGGCCCTCCGTGTAGGTCAGGTTAATCAGCTGCCCCTGCTTCGCCGATTAATCCAGGCCCCTCTGCCATTTACCGGGGCCTGGCGCGGCTGCCATTTTGGGGTCAGGCTACTCCCGGCCTCCTCCACCTCTGATCGCCTGCAACGCTCCTCTCCGCCCAGGGGGCCGCTCCCGCCCCAAGTGCCTCCCCAGCAGCCTCTTGCCTCACCGGGCATCGACCAGTTTTGAGCCCATCCAGGGGGAACAGAGATCTTTTAAACTAGTGCGGCCGCCATCTTAAAGTCAGGTGGCACCCTGTTTTTCAGTCGCCACCATGCAGCCCCCATTTTTACCCCCAACCGGGGTTGGGAGCCTCCCGGTTTTCAAGCCCCCGTCCTCCAGACCTTTTTCTGCAGGATTCGCTGCAGCACCGTCAGGATGGGTCTTTATCGGAGATCCCGGGCCGGAGCTCCTCCTCGTGGCTGCTCACTCCATGAGCACCAAGCCACGCCCCCTCCTGTTGCACATTTATTAGAATGTTATCACTCAATATAAACACATTAAAACATACAGATGTTTTATTACCCACCACCTGTTATAAAGAAAATGTTATATATTTTACATCTCCTTAACACTAACTGAAGAATGGGTTTCTAAATAGAAAATGTGCACTTGAATTAATCAATGTATGAATTGTAATGGAGGAAAATAAACAGTAAATCCGAAGCACACCACAGAAAAATAGCAAACTGAACAACTTTGTCTGTAAATCCCTCCCACGTTTGCAATGAAACTGTTTTGCAACAACCTATTTCAAGTCATGATTGTTTCTGTGTATCACATGCAAAGAAGAGTCATCTCAAATTAGTGATTCTTCCTCAAGTAACAGTGAGCTCCAAACAACCAGTAACCTGTGCAGAATGTTGAGTGGTTGCAGCAGATAATTTCTTATAATTACTAGGCAATGGTCAATATTCTGAGAAAAAACAGCAGCAGTATTGAGATATTTGAACAATACAGTATTGCAAGCCCTATATTTTTATCCTGTTAAGACTGCCATGTTGTCATCAAACCTTATATGTGTATTGCAAAGATAATATATCTGTTAAACAATTATGTCCCCCCATTGCAAGTGTCATAGTTGGACTCTTGCTCCTAGTCAAGATTGCTGGTTTAGGGATGACAGCACTTTTGTTTGTAGTTGACTGAATCACTCTTACAACAAGTCGCAACTGTCGGCCGAACCCTCTTAGCTCACAAGCAGTACCCCACCAAAAACACAAAGAGTAAAAGGTGACCTCTGGCAGAATTAAACATGGACTCTAGATTGTGACATCTCAGTGGAGTAATGGTGGAACGGAATGTATCCTTCTCTCACATTACTAATAAGTCTCAGTCACACACAGGCAATGAAAGAGATGCAGGAGAGTTTTTAATAGGTTTATTGAAAGGACTGCAATCTATGGTAAAATGCATGACCTGCAATGATTAGGATAACAAACAATAAAAGAAGCATATTTGTGAAGATGGGAGTCGTGAATACAAAGACCGCCGCCATCTTACAATAAACATGAGGTGTGAAATCCTTGGCATAGAGAACCTAATCTATAACCTAATGAGAGCTAGGTATGATACACCAAATCTGCTAGTACCATGTCCATGAGAAGCGCCCCCCAACCCTCATTACCTTGGAATGATGTCTCTATATCACACTCCGTGGTGACACAAAGGCTGATTTCTGCAGCAAGGTGACGTGCAGTGTAGATGACATCTGGAAGGAATCCCTCTAATGACCTTCTCCGTGTAAGATGTATTTATACAGATCATGTAGGACCCCTGGCGCAGGTGTGTTCCCAAACAATTGATAAGGAGGCAGACTTGTGGCGGCAATTATGCAAACAATCCCCAACAAGTGCACATTGTTTTCCTGTCACACATAAGTGAGAAATTGACATGATGTGAATATCTGAGTGCATCACTTTATTATGGCACCAATAGTGACGTCTTCACAGTGTGGCACAGATAATGCAAATCAAAACATTTCTCTAACTATAAATATTATCAGCCATCTTAAAAGAAATAATAATATAAATAGACTAAAATAGAGCATGCTAAGTAGGTTAAAAGTCACTAGGCAACGGAGCCACAGGCCTGCAAGCCAAAGGGCTAAGCTAACTTCCTGAGTCCCAATTACACTAAATTGGATGCACCACACCGTCCTCAATGCCACAAGAAGGATGCTAACAAGCTATTCAGGGTGCATAAGTCCAAGCTAAAATGCTCAGAGCTAAAAGCAGGCTAAAAACGAATCAGACACCAGAATTAAAATATATAAAGAGATAAAATGTCAACCATGACAAGCACAGCAGGCAAAATGTGAATCAAATTATGAAGGCAATTTGGCCTTAAATTTTTTAACTTTTATTACGGCCAGTGGTCAAATTATTTAACAATAGTCGTGATCTTGAAGAATGTCTCCAAAGTCATCAAATGGGAGCGTATCAAGGAATGACTCCACATCATGAGATGCCAGATCAATCACAGGATTGGCAGATGGGTTCAAGGAGCAAAAGTGCACAGAAGTCTCAAGCGCAGGATCACCTGTGAAGGCCAAATCATCCATAGTGCATGGTGGAGCCAAATAGATAAACAGTGGTGGCTCATAAGTGGCCTCGGAAATCAAACTCATTTTTGTGACTGTGAATGAACCCTCATCGAAAACATCAGCAGTTCCTTGTCCTCAGGAGGCAGTGGCTGAACAACAAGATACACCGGTGGTAGTCACTCGAAGAGGCACCAGGTGCAATGAAAGACAGGTTGCACGCACCACTGGACTTGTTGGAATGAAAATAACAAATCATGCTCCAATTCCTCCAGTAAGATAGCACCAAAGAACTGTACCATGCAATTATGGGACAGCTGGGCTGGTGGTAGTAGCTCCATCACTCCGCTTAGCTGAGAAGGCACAACCTCTGCGTATTGGGCATAGCAGCAGCAGTATCAAATCAAAATCAAATCAAATCTAAATTTATAGAGTGCAACTATTCACTCGTAGGGGTTTCAAGGCGCTGAGGGGGTTGTCCTCTGAGCTTCAGTTGAAGAGCCAGGTTTTAAGGTCCTTCCTGAATTGATGTAGCAATAGTGACTGCCTGAGGTGCAGGGGCAGGGTGTTCCAGCTCTTTGCTATGAGATAGTATGGAGGTTAGTGCTTGTTGAGCAGAGCGGAGAGGTTTGGTGGGGGAGTAGAAGGTAATACAGTGGTTGAGGTAGTTGGGTCCTAGGTCGTGAAGGGCCTTGTATGCATGTACAAGGAGTTTGAAGTTAATTATTTTCTCAATAGGAAGCCAGTGGAGGTCTCTTAGATGATTGGAGATGTGTCCACAGTGGGGAATGTCAAGGATGAATCTGGTGGAGGCGTTTTGGATGTGCTGCAGTTTCTTCAGGTTCTTCTGGGTGGTGCTGGTGTAGAGGGTCTTGCCATAATCGAGTCTGCTGGTAAGCAGAGCATGAGTTACAGTTCTACGGCAGTCATTTTGAATCCATTTGTAGAGCTTCTGGAGCAGTCAGAGTGTGCAAAAACACGAGGATGCGACTGAGTTGACTTGGTGGGTCATAGTGAAAGATGAGTCCAGGATGATGTTGAGGTTGCATCTGTGGTCTGTTGGGGTCGGGAGGTGCCGAGGGTGGATGGCCCCCAAGAGTCGTCCCAGGCCCTTGTTGAGGGTCCCAGGATGAGGATCTTGTTCTTGTCAGAGTTGAGCTTGAGGCAGATATCCTTCATCCAGGCTGCAACAGCTTCCATCCCATTGTGGAAATTCTTCTTGGCAGTTGTGGGGTTTTTGGCCAACGAGATGATCAGCTGAGTGTAATCGGCGTAGGAGACGATGTTCAGCCCTTGGTTCCTGATGATGGATATGAGCGGGGCCACGTGGATGTTGAAGAGTGTGGGGCTCAGGGAGGAGCCTTGCGGAACTCCGCAGCTGATCTCAAAGGTTCTGACAGATAAGGCAGGAGTCTGACTTTCTGGGTTCTGCCAGACAGGAAGGAGCGTATCCAGTATAGGGCCTTTCCGCAGATGCCAGCTGCATGGAGGCTGGAGCACAGGGTGAGGTGCGAAGCTGCATCGAAAGCGTCTGATATGTCCAGTAGGATGAGGGCTGTTGTACGGCTGTGGTCGAGGAGCGAGCGGATGTCATCTGTGACGGCGAGGAGGGCAGTCTCCATGCTGTGGTTGCCCCTTAAACCTGACTGGGAGATGTCCAGGATGTTGTTGTCCTCAATATGCTTACAGAGCTGAGGGTTGATGGACGTTTCAATGACCTTGGCTGGGAAAGGCAGCAGAGAGATGGGGTGGTAATTCTTGAGGTCCAGGGGGTCGGCTGTGGGTATCCTTCCAATCAGTGCCAAAGTCACAGGAAAGCCACCAAACACACTTGAAAAGAGTGAATGGATAGCTGATGGAATTACATTCTGGAAGATTGAAACGAATCCAGACCCAACAGCCTTAAAGAAGTGTACAGTCCCTGCAGTGCTCAAAGCGCTGAATATTCTGAAGACCAGCCCTCCATAGTGCTTGGGGAAGTTTATATTTAATAGGGATTGTATCTAAGCTGATGATCTTGCTATCTGGAGAGCATACGTCTCTCTCTGCCAGATGTCAGTGCCACTTATTTTTGGAACAGTTGCTCCTTTGGTCTGCTCAGCTTGTCATCATTTACATTAGTAATATCAATGTGAGGAAACATTTCTGCTACTCTCATCTCTTGTGTGTGGGGGGTATAACACATATCCACAACAAGTTACAATTTGGGAGACCGAAATTGCGTAGGCAATTCCTGATCTCGTTCCGCAGCAGCTCTGATAACCCCTACATTGCAGAAACCGTGAAGTGACACCTATTTGAAGGTCATTGAAAGACTAAGAGTAGTCTGACATTTGCTTTCGCTCAGAAAGACCTCTGTTTCGCTGTTCAGACTTTTGAACTCGTGAGGCAACTCCCACTCTTCTTTAATATATCTGTCTCCTAGCCGCTAGTATTTGCCCACAGCAAAATGTTTCAAACATTTTGTGAAACGAAACGTTAAAAGTGGCAAATTATACCGCCATGTACAAACTATACTGTTGATGGACTTTCCGCTACAGTGAAAGGCAGCTTTTCTAACTTTTCTATGTTGAGTATGGTGTAACTCACTTCCTTTTTAGCCATTATCTGTTGATCCCTGGACACATTACAAGTAGCAAACAAGTCACTATTTGTTAATGTGTTTCCATGGGACACAGCCATTTTTCAGAATCTGTAACATCGAACCCAACTGCATTATGAAACGCAGCTGACTTTGCCCATGATGGAAGAGGGACATGTCATTCTGAATGTTGTCAATTGCAGAAGACACAATATTATTAAGTGTGTATATTCTGTTGGACAGAGTATTCATGCCATCAACCACAACAGATGAAGCGTTTTGCAAGTTTTCCTTCTCTATCTGCATTAAACGTGCAGCTGCTTCCATTTGAGAAAGCTTCCATATTTCATTGTATATGGCATAAAGGAATCCTTTAGAGCGGAGCTCTCTTGGACCCAGCAAGAAATCTTGTAAGTCTACTTCCTCTGATAGGAGACTAAGATGTCCCTTAGCTGCTGCTAAGGTGTTAGTGTATAACCATTGTTGGCACAGTTTACCCATACTGTATGTGATAACTATACCCGAGTGTTGACCAGAGACATAGCGTTGTCCGGCCGGCTAATCTTAAAACCCCCTGAGTAATTCACAAAACACGATTGACACCCATTTGTGTCTATTGGCCATAATAACCCACCCGCCGGGACATGAAAGTGTTGAATTATAAGTAGCATCCTGAATCCAAGCATTCAGTTCTTCCTCGTGACATTAAGGAATTTTCGGCAATCGATGAGTTTAGCTGGTGTGGGGATACTGGGCGCATTCATTTTCTCTATTTTTGCTAACCCTAGGTAGGATGTTTTTTTAATCGTGTCATTTAAGAATATCATTTGGACAGGAATAAGGCATGCTCTGAACAAAGCCTCCCTACCTTGAATTTGCAGATTTGGCTGCCAATCTTGTGTTTCCCATACACTTTTCACATGAATAGTGCTCTTCCAGTATTCCTAACTTTCAACAGCAGGTCGGGAAACAAAGGAATCTGAATAGATTATTTGGTGCCATTTAGCAATATCTGACACATTTTGGATGGTGGTAGTTTGAAATAATATGACTCTGCATTGGTAGTGTCATGCCCAGAAAAGTCTACATATGCTTTGGGGCTCCCCACACCTAAAGTTGAACAGTGTTCCCACTGTCTGTAATTAAATACTGATCTATGTCTAGTTGCTCGGTGCAGATGGTACTGTCCCCAATGATTATAACAAAACATTTTTCCATAATTCGCTGTGTTCGGATACACATCATCACTTTCAAATACAGAATAATCCTGCAACGCAGCAAGCTTAGAATCAACTGTTTTAATATCCCAGTCATCAGAAACAACAGCAGGTGTAATTATATCAGCCATTAAATGTTTTAATACATGTGGAATTTGGATATCATTAGTAGGCCTGTATATATCAAAAGGAACTTTATCCCAAACAATCTCATCTGGAATTGGTACTGCTGAAATGTTCACAAGGAACAAGTCTCTTCAGACCTTATGTGAGGAAAGATATGGTGTTAAAACTTAATCCACTGGCTCGACAGAAGAGCGTTCAGGAAGGTAATAACCATTTATCAAGAAAAAGAAAACATTCGCAAGCCAAATCCACATCAGAAAGTCAAGTACTGTCAGAAATATCCACAGATATTACCATGGATAAACCAAATAGTTATTTCTAAGTCATATGTACAGCTTGCATGCCTTTGAAACTGTTTCAGTTGCAGGTACAGATGAAGTTGAATAAAAGTAATCAAGGTCATTGAAATAACCAGAAGCAGTCTCTGCAACTACAAGATCCAGTGCATTACTAGTGGATGATTATACTTTGTGTGGAGGTTCATAGTAGACGGTGTTGTCAGTATGTTTTGTATTTGAGTAGAAAACAGCCACATCTTGGACAGTTCTTGTCAGTGAAGTGGTAACACGAATCAGCAGACGCTCATTCTCCACCCCCCACACATGCTCAAGGAGGCATTGGTAGCACCATTATACATGCTGGTATAATAAGAAGTGTTATAGTTTCTTCTTTGAAGAGGTATGTCCTGTTGGGTAGTGAGAGGGGACCCCAGACTACCCAAGGGACCTTTGGGTCTACTGAGCAGGATCAGCCACATAATGTAATTTGATGTTGTCGATGAAGGCAAATCTGTTCTTTTTGGAACCTGGCAGCGGTAGTAGGATGACAGTTCTGGTATGTTGTATTCCCAGGACTGGAACCGGTGCTCTGTAAGATGGGCCCAATTCCTTCTTCACAGCAATCTTCTCACAAACCAGATCCCCAACTTTAGGAATCCAGCCTGTAGAAGTTGTTGGCAAATCCCTTATTCCTAAAGTGGCAGCACTCGCGGATAAATTAACACCACAAAATTGATGAAGCTACTGTAAGACAGTGAGACATTCATTTATGCCAAAAGGTGTGCCTGCTGCTACCATAGCAGGGCACTCTAGATTTGAGACATACATCAGTATCCCAAAGTGGACCTCATAAGGAGTGCGTCCTCTCAATGACCATCTTGGCAACTCTCTGGACAGCATATTGGTGATGAAGCCAACTGTGGCCTGAACCGAATGTTTTAGCTGCTAAGGACTGCTTTAGGTCACGATTCCTCCTTTCCACAAAAGACTTACTCTCAGGATTATCGAGTAATAGAGTTTAACACCCATCATCCTCATGGTGTCCTTGAATGCCCTAGAGGCAAAAGCAGGGCCCTGTAATGAGTGGAATGCTGGAACTGGATATGTATGAATAAAGACCAACAAGTCTTTTATAACAGTTTGAGCATCAGCCCACCCCTGTGACCATACCCACAGGAATCTAGAACAAGAATCAACAGTGACTAAATTATATTTGTATGCACCATCAGGTTGTAAGGGCCACTGTGGTCCAAGTACACACATCATAGTGGCCTGTTGGACATTAAGAGGGATGTCTGTGGTGAGAGTTTGCTGTTCGAACCCTTTATCTGCTGGCAAATTTCCAAGCAAAGGACAAATTCCTTGGTCTGTTTGTATAGACCAGGCCACCAGAAGTGTTTCTGTAAGAGTGATATTGTGGCTGCAACACTGCATGAGCAGATGCAACACTCTTATGCACTGCTTTCATGAGACCTAATCTCTGGTCTTGGGGATCAGTCAATCTCGAACCGCAGGCATTGTTGCAAAGGCAACATTCGGTGCACTGATATGATAGGAATAAGTAGTGGGTATGCTTTTGGAAGAAGCTTGCCTTCTGCCGCAGCTTTCATGGCAGCCTAAATCTCTTTATCCAATCTCCTCTGAGAATGAATCACTACATCAACAGAAGCCGTAGCTGCTACGTATTTGGCTGCTTCATCAGCCAATATGTTTCCAATAACATGTACTCCTACACGTTGGTGGCCCAGTGTATTCACTACATGAGCATCTGGTAGCTTATCTTTCAGATCAGTCTCCTCTCCCCACAGAGTTCTGTGTTTGTGGTGTTCCTGCTGGAGTCTCTAAACCTGTTCAACTACCAATTATTTAGATAATCATTGTAGGACTGGACGCAGTAGTACAAATCACACACAATCAATGTGAGATGTTCTGGGTCCATATGTTCCAGTGCCAAGATAAGAGCTTTAAGCTCAGCCAACCGTGCTGTGCAGTCCCCACGGGTCTGCATATAGGTATTGTGAGGGTGGAATATACCATTCTTCATCAATCCGTTCATGGCTACGCAAGCAGCGGAGTATTGATGTTTTGTACCTAAGCTTATTTGTGCTGAACCATCAGTGTAAATGACAGTGTAGTATCTGTCAAGTGGCAAGATGTTAAGACGTGCAGGGTACTCCTGTTCATATTGGAGAAATTCTTGTGTTTGAAGTTATGGGTCAAAGATGTAATCAACATCAGTGGCAGTCAGAGAATTTGCCCATTGAATCCAGCGTGGATGTAATGCTTTAGCATTAGGAACGCTTGATTTGGTGACAGCCTCTAAAATCAGCACCGGGGTAACAACAATAATGTGTTTCCCTTGGACAAGTGGCCTCTCCTTGATGGCAGCCATCTGTACAGCAGTCAAAATCTTTTCTGTGGGTGCAAAGTGTTGTTCTTCGTTGGAGTATAAATGTGATTTACATGCTATGGGTACCGTGTTGCCCTCATTAAAGGTGATATAGGTGAACCCAATGGAATCAGCAATTATTTGGATGACCAAATTTGTTGTGTTGTCACGTGTGCTTAAGTGTTTTGCTTCTAGGATGTCTTGCTGCAATCCTCTAAGGATGTGTGTGTGTTCTACTGTCCAGTGTCTGCTTGAGAAATCTGATTGCATTAAATCATAGAGTGGCTTTATGCATTGTGCATACTCTGGAAATTCTGCCAAAGTTAAAGAAACCAAGTAAAGACTTCTTGATAGTGTTTGATGGTTGCAAATGAGCAAATTTTTCTAAAAAGTGCAGGGCCAGACACTGCCCTCATGTGATAGCTCGTATCCCAAGAACAATACTCTGAGAAAGGCTTTTTTATTTTTCTTGAAATTGAATTTGTAGCCAAGGGCTGCGAATCCTAAAATGATCTGATCGACCCTGCAAGATGAATGTTGAGGTCGTCATCTGTTTGATAGACGTCATCCACATAGGACAGCGCCTTAGGATCAATATCATGCAATATTGATGTCACACAGGCAGAGAACAACCCTAGGATGTTCTTATAGCCCTGGGGCAAACAACAAAAACATTTTTGTGAGCCAAATAAGAATGTACTTAGGTCCCGAAGTTTTGGCAGAAAAAAAACGTTGGAGAGATCCAAAGTTGTTTTGTATTTTTTACGCACTATGTTGTTATTGAGTGCTGTGTACATTTTGTATTGCAGATGTGTGTGTATAGTTGTTTAAGTGTCTGTAATCTAAGTCTATTCTATATGAATGGTCTGGTTTTGCAACAGGGAATAACAGGTTATTCATTGCAGGACACAGGGCTCTATTATTCCCTGGTACTCGAGCTGAGTGAGGATCTCTCTCACTGGAGCTTTAGCCTTATTTTTAACAGGGTATTGGGGCTGAGGCTGGGGTGTAGACCTGATAGGTATTGCATGGTCCGGGGAATCCTTATCCCACCTTACATGGTTGTGATATAGCGCAGATGCCTGCGCCACAGCCCAGTTAACAGCGTAGGTTTCTTTTAATGCTTCCGGAACAAGATCAGAGAAAGAAAGCAAAATGATACCTTCCCCAAGTGGGAGCTTACAGACGTGTTTGGGTGGCCAGTCTCTTTCTGCCAATAGGATATCACAATTAAGTTCTTCCCAAAAAAATACACTAATAGTGTATTCTATGTCTCCTTCAATTTAGATATTTAAATCATAAACCCTGTCGGTGGGAGAACGTGCCCGTCCGCAGTCTTGACTGCAAGAAGTTTGCTAGTTGTTGTCTCATCCAGATGATCTTTCAGACTCTGGCCACATATCGTGACTTCTGCCATGCTGTCCAGCAGGGTCACTGCCCACGTCTTGTTCTTCTGCAATGTTCTCAAATTTGCGGACATTTTTTATTGAAATTGCAGCCACCTTTTCCTTTTTAAATTGTGGCTTTTGTTGTGGGTATTTGTCTTCTTTTTTATCTGAAGACCGTTGTGAGCTTTTCTTCTGTTTCACTTAGTCAGGACATTGCTCTGACTAGCCCACTCTCTCACTATGTCTATCTGGTTTGTCCTAAAAGGAATGAGAGAGGCATGAATCAGTATATCTATCAGGAGCCTATAAAGTTACTCCATTTCTGAGATTATATCTCCTTTTGTAGCTCTCCAGATGAAGGGAGTCTGCTGTCCGACTTCGTCTTTCTTTATATTGTTTTTGTTTATTCCAGTGTTTGTTTTTTGTTTACCTTGTGCTTGTTTAGTACTGTCCTTAGGGGTAGTACTCTGAATTTCAGGATTCTTTGGCTTGACTCCCAAACTATCCCTTCCAATACTAGTATAGCTGTCAGAAATATTTTTCGGCAGTTGATGCTCCTGTTCCACCTGTGGAATCTCCCAGAGCTGCTGGCGTATAGCCAACGCTACTGCTTCCCCTTTAATGTTACTGAGTATTATTGAGGATACTGTGTCGAAGTTGCGCATCAGCTGCATCCCAAATCTAGGGCAGGAGCAGCTCCGTGCCCATTTTGAATTTGTTTTAAGACAAGTGGTAAATTGGCAAGTGTTGGGGTACCATGCGTGGTAGTGTATATTGCAGCGAAGACTGTACCCCATGTGGTGCAGTCGTCCACTGAGGGAACCATGCCAAATGGCAAGCACATTCTGAGAATTCTATGTTTGTCTTTGGGTCTCGTAAAGGGAAACACTGGTTCCAGCTGGTTAGATGTTTGTACTATCCAGAACGGAATCTTCTCACGTTCTGTCGGCACTCTGCCCATGATAGAATGCACTGTTTGTGGGTTAATCCTGGTACCAGCCAATTGGTGACCAGATGGTGCAGCCCGTACTGGAGGGGTGTTCAAGGTATGCATAGTGAATTGTACTAATCGTCTGTAAAGTTGTATTAGCTCATTATAAAGTGTGCGGATGTCTGTTATTTGCATTGCCCGCACTCCAGGATGTGGTGTGTACATGGCAAACATGGGCCACATTGGTCCGTCATTACTTAAGGGACCTAATCGCACAGGTTGTATTACATGTGGTAGGGTGCCATTGAACCAATTTTATGTTCTTGATTGGAGAGCAGTATCTCTAGATACCAGTAAGCTTAGTCCCACTGCAGTACCTTTGCTATTTTGTATGTGTGAGATACATGTGTTCTGTCATCTTTTTCAGGAAAAATGACCCAGGAAGAGAATGTTTCTGTTTGGTAAGCTTTATGAACTTTCGTGATAAATGTGATCTCCCCGCTCTCATCTGTTAAGCCATGGGCTTCTAGATGTTGTGTTAATGCATGTCTGACATTTTCTGATATTTCTTTGTCGTGACCCACGTTGAGTAATGAGTGCAGAGATGTAAAACCAAATGGGGAGAAGTCCTTCTAAGAGTTCAAGGTTGAACAATCTGCAGCCTAGTTAGGTGTTCCCTATTCATCTGAGGAGGATTAGGGTACCTGCTTGTGTGAAACAGAAATACTCAGGATATCCATAAATGAGTGCCAAAACATCATCTTTGGTGGCACCATGATGTAGTTGGACTCTCACTCCTAGGCAAATCTGCTGGTTTAGGGATGACAGCACTTTTGTTTGTAGGCGACTGAGACACTCCTACAACAAGTCACAACTGTCAGCCCAACCCTCAAAGCTCAAAAACAGAACCTCATCAAAAGCCCAAACAGTAAAAGATGATTTCTGGCAGCCTTACGCATGGACTATAGATTGAGACATCTCAGGGGAGTTGTGGTGGAACGGAAGTTATCCTTTTATCATGTAAGTAATAAGTCTCAATTACACACAAGCAATGAAGGAGAGTTTTAAATACTGCAATCTATGGTAACGTGAATGAGCTGTAATGATTATGATAACTGACAATAAAAGAAGCATAATTGTCAAGATGATTCATGAATACAAAGACCCCCACCATCATACAATAAACAAGAGATCTAAAATCCCTAGCATAGAGAACCTAATCTATAACTTAATGAGAGCTAGGTATGATAAACCTGATCTTCCAGTACCATGTGCATGAGAAGCTCTCACCAACCCTCATTACCTTGAAATGAGGTCTCTATGTCAGACTTCATGGTGACACAAAGGCTGATTTCTCCAGGAAGGTGACGTATGGTGTAGATGGCATCTGGAAGGAATCCCTCTAATGACCTTGTCCCTGTAAGATGTATTTATACAGATCAGGTAGGAGCCCTGACGCAGGTAAGTTCCCAAACAATTGATAAGGAGAACGACTTGTGGCGGCAATTATGTAAACAATCCCCAACAAGTGTACATTTTGTTCCTGGAAAACCTAAGTGAGAAAGGGACATGATGTGAATACCTGCATATATCACTTAATTATGGCGCTGATAGTGACGCCTTCATTGAGGAGCACTGATAATGCAAATCAAAATATTTCTCCAACTATGCACAATAGCAGCCATCTTAAAAGAAATAATAAAATAAATGGTCTAAAACAGAGAACGTGCAGTAGGTGAGCGGGGGACAGGCCTGCTAAGCTAAACTCCTGAGTCCCAATAAAACTAAATAGGATTCAACACACAAGCTTGCTTGCTTTTGTTGGCAGGGATACCGCTGGGCCGGAATCGCCAGCTACAATCAGTATTGCTGACCATAATCCATTTGAGAAACCTGGATTTAATTCAGCAATGTTTCTCAGAATACCGGGTCCATTTCGGTGTGTTTTTCTCTGACTGCTGACAAAACTACAGACATTTTCCAACTGGTCAGTGCCAGTGAGGATTTGGGAATGGTTTGGTCCAGTCATCAATGGGTCAGGACAGCCAGGGCAGGGTATGAACGGGGAGTATTGGGACTTCTACCATACGGCAGCTGTCATCAGGCAAGGGTCCTGCTCCTGCTCACAACACATTTTCCTTCAGCTGTTTCCTAGGTGTGCCCCCTCACCAAGTGCAACCAGGTTCATTATCTTCAGACCAGAATTATTGGGCCCAGAAATGCCAGACTACAGGCAAGGGGCTTGGGTGGTAACTCCCAGTGTTAAGGCTCTGGATGGGGTACTGACACTCCTAATGAGGGCCTATCTGTGTTTCCTTGAATAAAATGCAGGTAATTGCACATTGCACTAGGGAGATAATGCTGCATTACATGGCCTGCTGAGCTTTGTACTAAGAAGTAGAAGATCCCTAAAGATGTAGAATGAACGTAGGTTTACTGCATACTTTAGCAGCCCAAATGGAAACTTTGCAGAAATTCAGTGAACCAGTTCTTTTCCTTAATTCACCTTGAGAACCAACACCACATGTTAAGGGTTGTTTCAGAATCAATTGGAATAGTTGTAACTACAGAGGAACAAATAATTAATACAGCAAAGAGATTAGAGCAATCAGTTGAATCATCAACAGTATGAACTCAACAAGGAAGTAATAGCAAACCCAATAATTCTGTATTCATTTTGCACAATGACAGTAGAGAAGATCATCTCCCTAGCAGAGCTGTTTTAAGGCATGGACAAAGTGGGCAAAGTGAGCAATTGACCCAGGCCCTCACCTTCCAAGGGAGCCCCTGCAATGTGATTGGGACAGTCAAACAGTATCTCCTTGAATTTGGCATTGGAGCATGACCACTATTAACACTTGCTCTGTCAGGCAGTTGGTAACAATTAAATTCTGTTTTGATTCAGGTCTTTCTCCTTATTTTACCTCCCCTCTTTTACTTTATCCCTGTCTCTTTATCTCTTTCTCTGTCCGTCTGTGTCTTTTTGTCCTTAGATATGTTCCTATATATCTACCCACTTTGCCCTCATTATGACATTGGCGGTAAGTGCCGCTTACCGCCATGCTGACTGCTGTCAACATACCGCAACCGTGGCGGTATACCGCTACGCATATTATGACCCACACATAGAAATCTGCCACTATACAGACACACACACAAGTCCACCAGCCCAAAGGTCAGTGATAAACTGGCGGTACCAAAACCCACACCATTACGCCAACAGAACTACACCCACAGCATTATGACCCACGAATCACCGTGGCGGACATTCAACCGCGGTAAACCATTGGTGGTACATACCACCATGCTAAAAATACACACAACCTAACAAAACAACACCACATTGGACAATTCAAACTACACACACCTGACACATATACAGACACCACACCCACGCCCACAAACCACTATAAAACACACACCCACATTACCCACAACCCTTTACCACAACAAACAATTTACAACTGAGAGAGAGACACGCCAGGATCACCCACAGAACAAGAGCCACAGAACACCATCACCCATACACCATCCACGCACCTCACAGCACACACCCCAACACATCACCCCACACACCCTCACACACACCACTCACACTACACCCATGGCACCACAAAGACACCCCAGGTTCTCTGAGGAGGAGCTAAGGGTCATGGTGGAGGAAATCACCCGGATAGAGCCACAGCTGTTCGGACCGCAGGTGCAGCAGACGTCCATTGCTAGGAAGATGGAGCTATGTTGGAGAGTCGTGGACAGGGTCAACGCTGTGGGACAGCACCCCAGAACAAGGGATGACATCAAGAAGAGGTGGAATGAACTACAGGGGAAGGTGCGTTTCATGGTTGCAAGACACCAAACAGCTGTACAGAGGACTGGCGGTGGATCCCCACTTCCTCCCACACAACTAACAACATGGGAGGAGCAAATCTTGGCAATAATGTATCCTGAGGGCCTGGCAGGAGTAGCAGGAGGACTGGACTCTGGTAAGTCAAATCTTTACTACTTTCACACACCCCTACCTGCATGCCATCACATACCCCCCACCCCACCCTCATCCCTATCGCCCCACTACCTCACATATACCCCACCATCACAACCCACCCATCCCAGTAACCAGCACTGCATGCACCACCAATGCATGGACACCACTCACAGCCCTGCATGGACACCATCATCACAGCATGCACACTAGTGACAATCACTTAGCCAACCAAATTACAACTCACACAAGCCAACGCTGCCTTGGTAATAACAACCATAGGGGGAAACATACCCATGCACAAGATGTCACACACAGTAACAATAACACTGCTTTCACACACCCACAGGACCCCACACAACGTCACTGGAGAGGAGGTGTCAGCAACATCTAGTCCCCCCCGAAGAGGCCCACAGTAATGACAGCAGCTCTGTACACCTGGGTCAGGAAGACCAACCTGGCACATCAGGGACCTCTGGACAGTCGGTTACCCAGGCACAGTCCCATACCACTGCAGAGCCACCCCCCTCAGGAAACACCACCACAGCACCCACCCAGCAGGTCCATACCACTGTCCCCAGGACATGTCAATCAGCAGTGTGTCCACCACTACAGGAACCCCAGGCAACCCCACAAACACAGGGCGGTCAAGGACCTGGGGTCAGTGGCAGTGGGCACATGGTTCAGGGGACAGAGGCACAGGAGAACAGGGAAGCTGTGAGGACTGCTTTGTGACAGGGGGAGGACAGGCCCAGGGAACCGACTCTTCACGAGGCACTCACCAACATCCTTGGAGCATACCACCATTCCCAGGAGACCATGGGCCAGATACTGGCCAAGTTGCAGGAGACCCAGCGGCTGCAGGAGGAACAGTACCTGGGGATCAGGGAGGACCTGAGGGATACCCCCACCACCCTGGTCACCATTGCAGGGGTGCTGGCTGACATGGCCAACAACATGAGGGAGGCAGTGGCACACCAACGGGCCCCTGACACTAGCTACACAGATGAACAGCCTTCCACCTCCGCTGCCGCTAGTGGACAGGAGGACCCACCACAGAAACAATAGGCCACCAGCACCCCTCCCCCTTCAGAAGGAGAACCACCACATCCTATGCCCCCTTGGACAATGCACCTGTGATACCAATAGACTGGACTCTATCCTGGACTTTCCTCCATCAGCAACCCAGCCCATTGCAATACTCCCTCCACTTATTAGCATCTAAATAAACACCCTTGGAACAAATACAAGTATGGAGTCTGTTAATTGATTGAAATATGTATTTGTTTAACGAGCTGTAAACATTGCAATTTAACTGTACAGTTATGTATACATAGGAATGACCTGTATTGGGCAGCAGTAAACACACAGCAGCCAGAGTGGGGCAGAGATATCTGAAAATAGAGATGCCAAATGATACAGTAAGTGGCCATAGAATTGGGAAAATCAGCCTGCCATGTACAATTTTCAACACAAAACTGCAATGGAAGGTGAAGTTACAGTGTCTTACCTGTGTGTCACTGGAAGTACTGTTGAATTAGAGTTGTCCTGTTGTCCACATCCTCTTCCTCTGCCTCCTCTTCCTCACTGTCCACAGGCTCCACCGCTGCCACATGACCATCTCCAGCTTCATCCTCCTGCAGAAAATGCACCTGGCGTCTCAAGGCCAGGTTGTGCAACATGCAACATGCAACAATGATCTGGCAGACCTTCTTGGGTGAGTAGCACAGGGATCCACCTGTCAGATGGAGGCACCGGAATCTGGCCTTCAGGAGGCCAAAGGTGCACTCAATGATCCTCTTTGTTCGCCCATGTGCCTCATTGTAACCTTCCTCTGCCCTTCTCCTGGCATTCCTCACTGGGGTCAGTAGCCATGAGAGGTTGGAGTGGCCAGAGTCAACAGTAAATATTGAGGGATACCTGTTAGCCAGACACTCACCTTTAGGGCCAAACCCACACCCATATACCAACAGACACTGGGGGGCCATAGGCCACACCCTGTGCCTTTGGAGTTGAGCCATCACATATGGAATGCTGCTATTCCTCAAGATAAAGGCATCATGCACAGACCCAGGATACTTTGCATTCACATGGGAGATGTACTGGTCCGTCAGGCACTCTATCTGCACATTCAGAGAGTGAAAGCTCTTTGGATTTCTGAACTCCTGGTCATTTCTCTGAGGGGGGGACAAAGGCAATATGTGTACCATCAATAGCACCAATTATGTTTGGGATATGTCCCAGTGCATAGAAGTCACCCTTCACTGTGGCCAAATCCTCCACCTGGGGGAATACGATGTAGCTGCGCATGTGTTTCATCAGGGCTGACAACACTCTGGTCAGCACGTTTGAGAACATAGGCTGTGACATCCCTGCTGCCATGGCCACTGTCGCTTAAAAGGAGCCACTTGCCAAGAAATGGAGCACTGACAGGACTTGCACAAGAGGGGGGATCCCAGTGGGGTGATGGATATCTGAGATCAGGTCTGGCTCCAATTGGGCACACAGCTCTTGGACTGTGGCCCAATCAAGTCTGTAGGTTAGGGTAATGTGCCTGTCCTCCATTGTCGCCAGATCCACCAGGGGTCTGTACACGGGGGTATGTCTCCATCTCCTATTCATCCTCAGTGGTTAAACTCTAGTGTGAAAAACAGTGAGCAGATGGTTATATTCATAGATATCGTCAGAGTAAAATGCCTTGCATTTTGTGAAAAAAACAGTATGTGAATGTGTAGGTCCGTTGATGTGCCTTTGTCTGCTGTGACGCAGTTAGGTGCCATGGCCTGCTCCCCCCTGAAATGGCGGCCGCCTAACCTTTGAGGAGGGACAAGTGGAAATGAGGTAATTCCGCTGATGTTGTGGACCGTTGCGGGAGGCGGTCGACGACCGCCGTGCAACACCTCATTGGTTATCATTGGGGCCTATGGGTTCCATGAGCCAATGGTACTGTACGCCGGCGGTGACGGAACGCACCACCGCGGACGTGACCACCATTTTCTATCTGTTCACTCACTTGCTACCTGACCTTCAACAGGAGAGGACATACACTGCAAGTGCTGTTGTGACCTGTGTCTGGAAGCGACCATGGCTCGAGTGTCTGGGGAAAGGGCACTTGCCTGCACTTCGGAGGAGTTGGAGACTAGAGGATGGGGTCATACCCCACTACCGTTTACTTTATGGTCCTCCAGACCAACAGGTGAGTACACTGTGAGCATGATTCATGGGGCAGGAATGTATGGAGTGCTGTGAGTGTAAGCCTCGTGTGGGGGGGTGGCTGAGGGGTCCTGGGCAGAGTGCTGCATGTATGGTGGGCAATGTCTGTGTGTAAGGGGATGGTAGGGATATGGTGGGCCATGAGTGTAACTGGCCGGACGGTATGACTAATACCTTCTCCTATGTATCTTTTCCTGCAGGTCAGCGCCAATCATAAAAAGGGTATTCCGCGTGCCATCGCCAAGGATGTGCGGACCCTGGGGGTCTTTGACAGGCGGAGAACCCACTGTCACAGATGGAGGGAGGACCTGCGTCACTGGGCAAGGAGGACGGCAAAGGGCTAGCTGGGGATGGCCTCCCAATGAGGAAGGGGTGTCCATCGTACCCTGATCCCCGGATGTTCCGCATCCTGGTGGTGGCCTATCCGGAGTTGGATGGGTGCTTGAAGGCATCAAAGCAGCCACATGGGGGTGAGTACGGTTTCAGAATCATGAAATTGTGCCTGTTGAGGTGTTATCTGAGTGGAGGATGTGGGTCTGTGGGTGCCCCCTAGGCCAGAACGAACATGGCAGGGTAGGTTCCATGATGGGCAGGCTCAGATGCACTCCAAACCCAAATATACTAGTGGGCTTCTACTACTGGGCAGGGTCCTGTGTGTGCTGCTATTGGCGTTAGGCATTGTACCCCATGGCCTGGTGACTAGCATTGTAACTGGTAGTGCATGGCCTAGTGCATAGGGCTGTTCCCTGTGTGTTGTGTACGCCAACGGTGGTGTTGTTGCTGACATTGACCAAGGGTATCCTCTGTCTCTTCCCCCCCTTTTTGTTTTGTCACCCTGTCCTTGTGTGCATTAGCATCATCTGCCGGAGGAGCAGAGGCACCGGCGACGGAGGGAGCTGCATCCCACATGGCCCATGAGGCCAAATCCACTGACGGTGAGGGCATGTCATGACCACACAAACTTGCCAAATCAGATCAAAGAAATGCTTGAGAAAAGCAAAGAGATATCCTCAGTGGAGACAGCAAAGCCCAAACTGGAAGAAGGTTTGCAGAGTAATCTTGCACTTATTTCAAAGGAAGACTCAAGAAGAGAAGATTCAAGATGGCCGTCGTGAGTCCTGAAGGTTAGTTACAGTTCTAGTCTTGCAATTGGTTGGTTGCTAGGTTACGAGCTCACCAGCTGGAAGCTTCGCACTTCAACGGAGGTCTGACAGGAATCAGCTGTGTGGAGAGAGAGCGCACTTCAGAGCAGAAACTCCTGTGAGGTAAAATTACCCTTGAAGACTATTTTACAGAAAACGTGATAAATATTGTCAAGGTTTATTCGAGGAGTTCGAAAGTAGACCATTCCAGTGGAGGGTTGGCAAGGATACAGAGTTTAATGTATGAATAAACCTTATGTTTACAAGGTTCCTGTTTAAGATACAAAAGTCAAAAGAAAAACTAACTTTAACAAGCAAGTATTTACAAATACCAAGGTTATAAATGAAGGCTGAGTTTAACGGAGAAATGAATGTTAACAAGTAAGCATTTACAAATGCAACGGTAATAAACCAAAGTAGAATTTAAAAGAGAAACAAACTTTAATAAACAAGCATTTACAAATACAAGTTATCGACAGATGTCGAAGTAAGAAAGGAGAAACTAACTTTAATAAACAAGCATTTACCAATACAAGTTATCAACAGATGTCGAAGTAAGAAAGAAGAAACAAACTTTAATAAACAAGCATTTCCAAATACAAGTATTGACAGAAGTCAAAATAAGACAGGAGAAACAAACTTTCACAAGCAAGAATTACCAATGCAATAAACGTAATTGAACTCTCTAATGTAAAGTAGAAACCAACTAACATCAGCTGATTTGGAGAACGCATTATCACCAACTATATATATATATATATATATATATATAGCAACATAAAACCAATCTCTAACAAAGGTTGAGAAGTTCTTCCAGAATCAGTAATAAGCATTTTTAAGAAGAGCTTATCATTCATAGAGAGAAGCAAGGCTACAGAGAACTCAGGGTGAGTGAAGAAATAATAGAATTAAAGAGAATGAAGTGTTAAGAGTATAAAGTGTAAAACTGATGTTTTATGTCCCTAGTAATTGCGACTGTGACTCTTGCAGGTGCTGCATCCAATCTTAGACGTGAAGAGGCAGACTGAGTACTGACGTTCATCATCTCTGTGGCAGTCTCTCTACAATCCCATTCCCCTTTCCCCTTTCCCCCTCCGGGGTACTCAGCACGAAGGATTAAAATTTGTTGTGAGTAGCTCGGGTCGGGACTGAGGAGTTATCTTCTGGTTCTGAGGAAATCGAATTGAAGTATCCTGACAGATTGAAGTGCCTTCCCCCTAATTTTAGGGAAAAAACTGATTTCCTCCTGAGCAGAATGGCAGAAGGAATTGATATAAAAGCATTAGCCACCGTTTTGGAAGGGTTACAGAAACAATTAAATAACACCATAGAAGAAACAATCCAAATAAAACAGCGAATAAATGAGTTAGGGAACACCGCTAAATCAAATGAATCTGTGTTTTCACAAATCCCTAGCCCTTCACAGTCTGCAGGTATTACTCAAGTAATTCATGCGGTTTCCCCTATTATTCCTTTGGCTCAACCCGAGCACTTTGGTGGGGATCCAAATAAGGTGCAGATTTTTCTGACCCAATGCTCATTGCATTTTTTATGTAGACCAGTCATTTTTTCTGAAGACCAGTCCAAAGTGGCATTTATATTGTCTTATCTGACAGGTGATGCGGCCGCATGGTCCATGCCAATAATTTCCAGAATTGATCCTGTTTTATATAATTTCCAAAATTTCAAGGAAGAGTTCTTAAGAATATTTGATCGGCGAACTGCAGCTCAAGCCACTAACAATGAACTATTGGAAATCAGGCAAGGTAATAAAGATCTAGTAGCCTATCTGGCTCATTTCAATAAACTCATTGTAGAGACTGCCTGGCCGGAGACAAAAAGAGCCGCCATATTTTATTGTGGACTGAGAGATGAATTGAAAGATGCCTAAGCACAAGTTGCAAATAGTCCCACCGAAATGTCGGAGTTAATTGATCTTGTGTTACAGATTGACCACCGGTTAACCGAACGAAAAGCAGAAAAGAGAAGTGAATATCGACCATTTCCCCTGAGAATTGATCGTGTAAGAAATTATCATACGAGAGCCGGAGAAGGGATAACGATAGAAGAACCAATGCAAATTGGTTCCATCCGAGGTCCTTTATCTAAGGAAGAAAAAGAGAAAAGAAGAGTGAATCAACTATGTTTATATTGTGGTGCATCTGGGCATTTTTTTAAAACTGTCCCAAGAAACCCAATGCTCTTCAGTC
Source organism: Pleurodeles waltl (assembly GCF_031143425.1). Taxonomy (NCBI): domain Eukaryota; kingdom Metazoa; phylum Chordata; class Amphibia; order Caudata; family Salamandridae; genus Pleurodeles; species Pleurodeles waltl. Next base: position 538,216,241 of record NC_090445.1, on the reverse strand, counting down.
GGGAAAAGGCCAGCTTCATCAGTAGAGGGAGTTGCCCTGATGAAAGCAGAACCCAAGACAACTCCTTTAGATCAACGAGTGGCAAATACCTTACAAACCGCAGTGCCACATTTGGTACAAACAGTATCAGTTAAGACCCTTGAGAAGGAAATTCAAGGGATCTCAGTTATGATAGACTCTGGAGCTACGGGCAACTTCTGTGATATCAAATACGCTCGTAAAATGGGTATTCGATTTATCAAGAAATCTACTTTGGAAGTAGTAAGAGCTGTGGATGGAACCAATCTTTCTTCAGGACCCATTTCCCATGAGACCGAACCAATTCAGATGCAAGCTTTTGGTGGGCATCAGGAGCAGATAATCTTTAATTTGATAGATGCTCCACAATTTCAACTCATTTTGGGTCTGCCCTGGCTTACAGAACATAATCCACAAATTGATTGGAGCGAGAGAACGATCAAGATGAATTCCTCTTACTGCACAGAGAATTGCTTTCATGATGGAGTGGAAGTGTCCACCAAGTCCCAAGCGGCCTGTTTATCATCACACTCTTCAATTATCTGTGCACTAAAAACAACAGAAATCCCAAAAGAATATAAGGATTTAGTCATCGTTTTTGATGAAAAGGAGGTTAGGAAATTGCCGCCACATCGACCCTACGACTGCAAAATTGAACTGGAGCCAAGTGCGATATTGCCATGTAGCAGAATGTACGCATTGACCGAAGCAGAGAACCAACATTTAAAGGAGTATTTGGATCAATATCTTGCTAATGGTTTTATTCGTCCTTCTGAATCCCCAGTGTCATCCCCACTATTTTTCATACCAAAGAAGGATGGGGGTCTTCGAACTTGCATTGATTGTCGAGCCCTCAATCAGGTTACCATTAAGAATCGATACCCACTGCCCTTAGTGTCAGTTTTATTAGATCAAGTAAAGAATGCTACAATCTACACCAAATTGGACCTGCAAGGAGCATATCATTTGGTACGAGTGGCTTCAGGGGATGAAAGGAAAAACGCTTTTCGGACTTGATACAGATTATTTGAATATCAAGTGATGAATTATGGATTATGCAATGCTCCCGCTGCTTTCCAGCATTTTGTTAATTATATATTACGAGAATTCCTCGACCGGATTGCCGTGGTTTATATAGATGACATTTTAATCTTTTCCGACAATCTACAGGAGCACATTTCACATGTTCGATCCATCCTCACAAGGTTGCAAGAAAACCATCTCTATGTAAAATTGGAGAAGTGTGCATTTCATGTGGAACGAGTTGAGTTCTTAGGATTCATTTTGTCACCAGAAGAAGTTAGTATGGATCCTACCAAGATAAAGACAGTGCAACATTGGCCTTCTCCTTGCAATGTCAAAGAGATCCAGAGTTTCTTGGGATTCGCAAATTTTTTATCGAAGATTCATATCCAATTTTTCTCAAACAGTTACACCCATTACTCGATTGTTGAAGAAAGGAGTGAAGTTTGAGTGGACAAAAGAAGTTGAAAATGCTTTAAATTTTTTGAAGAATTCCTTCGTCTCAGCTCCAATCTTGCTCCACCCCAATCCGGATGAGCCATATTATGTGGAGGCAGATGCTTCAGATGTTGCCATAGGAGGTATCCTTGCCCAGCGTCATAAAGATATAGGTCAATTACATCCAGTGGCCTATTTCTCTAGAAAATTAACACCACCAGAGATAAATTATTCAATTGCGGATAAGGAGCTATTGGCAGTCAAAGAAACTTTTCGTGAGTGGAGGCATTACATTTTGGGAGCTAAGCATAAAGTGACCGTTTACACGGACCACCGAAATTTACAGTTTTTAAAATCAGCTCGAACTCTAACAGCTAGGTAACTACGTTGGTCCCTATATTTTGAAGACTTTGATTTTGTTATCACTTTCAGACCAGGAAAAGTAAATGAGAAGGCAGATGCTCTATCTCAAATTGATACCGGTGCAGTTAAAGAGCCTCCAGAAAAATAATTGATTATTCCACAAGAGAAGTTCATATCTGACATATTGTATGAAGATTTAACCAAAGAAATTCAAGAAAACTTAACATTCGAAGGAATGCTGAAGTGGTCCAAAGAAGGCCAAGGAAGAGAAATCAAAAATGGTTTGCCATACTTTAAAGGTGCACTGTATGTTCCGACTGTGGTGCTGCAAGAAAACATTCTTCAGGCTTATCATGATGATCAATTGGCTGGACACAAAGGAATTCAAAAAACTCAAAATCTGACACAACGAGAATTTTGGTGGCCAAAAATGAAAACTCAGATAAGACAATATGTGTCAACTTGTGACAAATGTCAAAGAGGGAAATCAAATTGAACAGCTTCACAAGGTCTGTTAAGACCTTTGACCACTGCACCCCATACCTGGCATACTGTTACTATGGATCTTATAGTGGACGTCCCTAGTAGCCAAGGTTTTAACACTATCCTAGTTTTTGTAGACACTTTCACTAAAATGGCGCATTTCATTCCTTTGAAAGAAATCCCTCGAGCCCCACAGGTTGCACAGTTCTTTACACAACACATAGTACGCGCCCATGGTATCCCAAAAATTCTAGTTTCAGACAGGGGGTCCCAATTTGTTTCTCGCTTCCTTGAAGGCCTTTAGTAAAAGATTAGGAATTGATTCTCGTTACTCTACCAGTTACCATCCTGAAACCGATGGGCAAACAGAGCGAGTGAATCAAGAGTTAGAACAGTATTTAAGGCTCAATTTATTTGATCAAGAGAAGGAATGGCCCGTGTTGATGTGGGCAGCTGAATTTGCTTACAATAATGCTGTTCATTTCACCACTGGGTTCACCCCCTTTTATCTGAACCATGGTAGACATCCTAATGTAATGTTGGGTAAAGAAGATGATTCAGTGCCTGCAGTAGAAGAGATGGTGAGGGATTTGCAGACCACGTTAGTTAGGGCTAGAAAAAACATCATTCAAGCAAAAGATTCATATATGACTCAGGCTGATAGAAAAAGAGAAAACCCCATTTATTCGAAAGGAGACAAAGTTTGGTTATCCACTCGTCATTTACGTCTCAAAGGAAATCGCAAATTTCAGCCACGATTTATAGGCCCATTTAAAGTTGACAAGATGATCAATCCAGTGGCAGTTAAATTGCAGTTGCCAGCTCATCTAAAGATACATCCTGTTTTCCATGTCTCCTTGTTAAAGAACAGTCCTCCAAATTTACGTCAAAACTCCCCTCCAAGTCCTATCCAGATTAGCTCTGCAGAAGAGTATGAGGTCAATCAAATCTTAGATTCCAAAATCCGTAATGACAAGCTTTATTATTTAATTGATTGGAAAGGTTATGGTCCAGAGGAACGATCCTGGGAGCCACACAAGTATGTACATGCTTCAAGATTAGTGAGAAACTTTCATAGAACCTACCCAAGCAAACCTAAATTGGAGAACTGTTCCTTGAGGGGGGGGTACTGTCATGACCACACAAACTTGCCAAATCAAATCAAAGAAATGCTTGAGAAAATCAAAGAGATATCCTCAGTGGAGAAAGCAAAGCCCAAACTGGAAGAAGGTTTGCAGAGTAATCTTGCACATATTTCAAAGGAAGAATCAAGAAGAGAAGATTCAAGATGGCCGTCGTGAGTCCTGAAGGTTAGTTACAGTTCTAGTCTTGCAATTGGTTGGTTGCTAGGTTACGAGCTCACCAGCTGGAAGCTTCGCACTTAAACAGGTCTGACAGGAATTAGCTGTGTGGAGAGAGAGCGCGCTTCAGAGCAGAAACTCCTGTGAGGTAAAATTACCCTTGAAGACTATTTTACAGAAAACGTGATAAATATTGTCAAGGTTTATTCGAGGAGTTTGATAGTAGACCGTTCCAATGGAGGGTTGGCAAGGCTACAGAGTTTAATGTATGAATAAACCTTATGTTTACAAGGTTCCTGTTTAAGATACCAAAGTCAAAAGAAAAACGAACTTTAACAAGCAAGTATTTACAAATACCAAGGTTATAAATGAAGGCTGAGTTTAACGGAGAAATGAATGTTAACAAGTAAGCATTTACAAATGCAACGGTAATAAACCAAAGTAGAGTTTAAAAGAGAAACGAACTTTAATAAACAAGCATTTACAAATACAAGTTATCGACAGATGTCGAAGTAAGAAAGGAGAAACTAACTTTAATAAACAAGCATTTACAAATACAAGTAATCAACAGATGTCAAAGTAAGAAAGAAGAAACAAACTTTAATAAACAAGCATTTACAAATACAAGTATTGACAGAAGTCAAAATAAGATAGGAGAAACAAACTTTCACAAGCAAGAATTACCAATGCAATAAACGTAATTGAACTCTCTAATGTAAAGTAGAAACCAACTAACATCAGCTGATTTGGAGAACGCATTATCACAAACTATATATATATATATATATATATAAAGCAACATAAAACCAATCTCTAACAAAGGTTGAGAAGTTCTTCCATAATCAGTAATAAGCATTTTTAAGAAGAGCTTATCATTCATAGAGAGAAGCAAGGCTACAGAGAACTCAGGGTGAGAGAAGAAATAATAGAATTAAAGAGAATTAAGTGTTAAGAGTAGAAAGTGTAAAACTGATGTTTTATGTCCCTAGTAATTGTGACTGTGACTCTTGCAGGTGCTGCATCCAATCTTAGACGTGAAGAGGCAGACTGAGTACTGATGTTCATCATCTCTGTGGCAGTCTCTCTACAATCCCATTCCCCTTTCCCCCTCCGGGGTACTCAGCACGAAGGATTAAAATTCGTTGTGAGTAGCTTGGGTCGGGACTGAGGAGTTATCTTCTGCTTCTGAGGAAATCGAATTGAAGTATCCTGACAGGGCACCAGTGGGACGGACAGCGAGGGAAGCACCATGGTGGAGACTGGAGGGGACAGTTCGGACAGTGACACCTCCTCTGATGGAAGCTCCCTGGCAGGGGCAGACACCTCTGTGCCCCCCCCAACTACAGGTACAGCCGCCACCCCTGTACCATCCCCGCCCTCCCAGCAGCCCCCCAGCGTTTCCCGTGCCCGCTCACCCATAGGGGTGGGCATCTGCTTCGCCCCAGGCACCTCAGGCCCTGCCCCACTCAGCCCTGCTGCCCTCAGTGAGGAAGCTATTGACCTCCTGAGATCCATCTCTGTTGGGCAGTCAACCATACTGAATGCCATCCATGGACTGGCAGCCCATTTGTAACAAACAAATGCATTCCCGGAGAGCATTCACTCTGGAATGGTGGCCCAAAAGAGATCGCTCCAGGCTCCTGCCAACTCACTAATGGCAGCCGTTGTCCCCGTCTCTAGCCTCCCCCTCCAACTTCCTCTACCCAGTCCTAATCCCCTCAACCCCAGCCTCTCCCTAGCACACCATCAGACCAGCATGCACCCAAATCAACACACAGAAGTGGCTCAGGCAAACACAAGCTCCAACTTCATCCCACAGGCACTCACACAAGCACCATACAGATGCAGACACACCAACATCCACTGCCTCCACTGTGTCCCCCTCCTCGTTCACCTCCCTCCCAGTAGCGTCTCCACTCACACCTGCATGCACTACATCGTCATCCACTACCTCCATCACGTCTATCACTACACACCCCTCACTGGCAGTCACCACCCCACACTCATGCACACGTCCCCTGTGTCCTCTCCCACTGTGTCTGTGCCCCCTCCTCCCAAAGTACACAAGTGCAAGCAGTCAGTTACCCAACAGCCATCCACCTCACAACAGCATCCAGCCCATGCACCTGCACCCAAACACAGCAGACAGACACCTCCAACCACCACTCCCTCTTCCTCCACTCCCAAACCTTCACCCTCTTCTAGCCCCAGTGTACCTAAAAGGCTTTTCCTCTCCACCCTTGACCTATTCCCTGCCCCCTCCCCCCTGTCCTTCACTTCTGGCCATGGTGGGCAGAATCCAGGCTAACACCTCAGCTGCCCAGTCCACGGCCATTGTAGTTTCTGCAGCTACTGCTGGTGTGAGAGACTTCAAGGAGACACCTGTCAGCACTGCCAGCGGGCCTGCACCAGCCGCAAGGGCTAGAAGGGTCCACCAGCTACCAAGGGCAAGGAGGCACCACCAGCTAGCAAGGACAAGGAGGCACCACCAGCTAGCAAGGGCAAGGAGACACCACCAGCTAGCAAGGGCAAGGAGGCACCACCAGCCACCAAAGGCAAGGAGGCACCACCAGCTTGCAAGGGCAAAAAGGAACCACCTGCTACTAAGGGCAAGGAGGCATCACAAGCTGCCAAGGGCAGGAAGGGAACACCAGCTGCCAAAGGGAAATGAAAAAGGCATTGACGCCACCGGCAGGATGGATCTGGTGCCTGGTGCTGGAGCAGCATCTGGGTAAACAACACCAGCCATGGCACTTCAGCTGTCTGAGGCTGCGGGGGAAGGGCTGGAGGCTTCCCCCACCACTGGCAGCACCACCGCCATCACTGCCACCTGCACTGCCACCAGCACCACTGCCAGCAGCAGCAGCCCCAGTGGGCAGCTGTCCAAGGCTGCTGGGGAAGGGCTGGAGCCTCCCCCCACCACTGGCAGCACCGCCGCCAGCACCGCCACCTGCACCACCACCAGCACCACTGCCAGCAGCCCCAGTGGGCAGCCGTCTGAGGCTGCTGGGGAAGGGCTGGAGCCTCCCCCACCACTGGCAGCACTGCCGCCAGCACCGCCACCTGCACCGCCACCTGCACCGCCACCACTGCCAGCAGCAGCCGTCCGAGGATGCAGGGGAAGGGTTGGAGCCTCCCGCACCACTGGCATCACCACCACCAGCCCCGCCACTGCCACCACTGAGCAGAAGTCACCACCGGCGGGCAGTGTGTTGTCGTGCCTACATGGGGTGTAGTGCATCCTGGCCCCTGCAACAACTGTAGGTGTGACACCCAAGTGAGAGACTGTGACCTTGCACCATCCAAGATCTGCAGCGTTGGGCACAAAACCCCCTCCAGAACCAGTGGAAGAAGGCATCCACTCACCCCCTCCTTGCCAGGATGAAGCACACTGGGCACAAAGCCACCTCCAGAACCAGTGGAAGAAGGCATCCACTCACCCCCTCCTTGCTAGGATGAAGCACACTGGGCACAAAGCCCCCTCCAGAACTGGTGGAGAAGCCATCCACATAAGAGACTGTGGCTTTGCACTCCCCAGGACCAAGCAGTGGGCAAACCACCCACTAGAGAGACTGTGGCCTTGCACTCCCCAGGACCAAGCAGTGGGAAAACCACCCACACGAGAGACTGTGGCTTTGCACTCCCCAGGACCAAGCAGAGGGCTTGTAGCCCCCTCCAGGAGCAGTGGCATTGTACCATCTTTCGGCTGAGGTGCCCCTCCTTCCCCTTCCCCCTGAGGTGCCTGTGTATTTTCGACCTGATGCCCCAGCAGTGTTCTCTCAGTATTGAGGCAGGAGTCAAGTGTGCCTTTGCCTATGCGATATGGCCCTGCGGGCCACAGACATTTTGGACTAGGCATTGTCCCTCCATTTGTATATATTGTAGATACTATATTGTGCTTTGAGGATGTATTTCTTGAAATGTATATTATTACACTGACTTTACTCACTTCCTTTTGTCCTTGCGTTATTCCTGAGGGGCACGTGGTGGATTTCTAATGTTGTTGCATCTGTTTGTGTGTATGTTGTTGGGGATGGGGGTGTTGCATGTTGCGTGTGTGCATCACTTTCCTTTTCCTCCACCCCTCCCTTGTGTGCTAGGTGCGGTACTCACTGTGGTCGTCTTCACCGTCGTTGATGTTCCTGGTGTAGGAGGTTGTATACCAGCATGGGGAAGATCTGAAGTTTGGGCTCCATGGAGTCGTGGTTCTTCCTTGAGTGTTGAGAGGTGAGTCGTTTCCCTTCTGTGTTCTGTTTCCGCTGTGCTTTTGATGGCATTGGTACCGCCCCAGAAAAGCTGGCGGATTGGCTTTTTGTAATAGGATGGGCGGAACATTGTCTTCCGCCTGGCTGTTGGCGGTTACCGCCGCAGTGCTTGCTGCTACCACCGTGGCGGTCGGTGTGTTAAAGTGGCTGTCTGTGTTGGTGGTTTCTGCCGTGGTCAAAATTCCATTTCTTTTACCACCGGCCTGTTGGCGGTATTACCGCCACTTTATCACCGACCGCCAGGGTTGTAATGAGGGCCTTTGTCTCTTAATCATTCTCTCTACTTCATCGACATCTAATGCATCGTTTTCTCAAAGCACCTCTCTCCAAATCACCTTAATTTACCTCTCTCTTACAACCTCACTGCTCTCTTTACCACTCGCTGTGCCTATATCTATCTTGTAAACACTTTAAATGAATTTTCTTTCAATCTCATCTGTGTGTCTCACTGCTCCTTTTCCAACTCACATTCCGGTGTCTTTCATCTATCTACTCTCTAGCAACCTCATCTGTCTCTTGACCTCAGCTTTCCATTTCTCTGGATCTCAGTTCCCAATACCTTGCTCAACTGTCTATCTGCCTCTCTAAGCTTTCTCCTAACCTTACCTCTCTCCCTACCACATCTCTCTCAACCTCATTCCTCTCTCTGTCACACTGCTGAACCTATCAGTTTACTTTACCATCATGAACGACAATTCACCAAAACGCCAGCAGTAGTAGAAGTGACATAATATGTTCTTTGGCCTTCAATTTCATTCACACACACATGCTTACACATCAACACATTCACACTTACACACACACTCTTTCTTATGCAAACACACACTCACCCTCAAGCACACACACAACATGTATTTAAAAGCATGTTTTACTTACCTCAGCTGCCAGGGACGGCCATACTCCAGCTAATAAAAATGTTATTACATAACAGAGAATAAACATTATTTACTATTAGTGTAATAAGAAAAAATGAGAGAAAACAATGAGAAAGGAGCCTCACCCAACATCCGAAAGGATGCAATGCCATTGTGCTCTTGGCACTAATTTTGCCATCTCTGAAGCCAGGGGTCAAAAAGACAGTGCTGTGGTCTCAAGGGGCAAGCCAAGGGTCACAGCTGCGACCCCTGGAACCCCCTAAATGATGTCCACGCATGCCATTAATTTGCTATCTCCTCCCTCCACCTCGTCTCTCACTCCTTCTGCATCTGTTCCCTCTATCATACCAAGTTCATTACCATACTCTATTCTCGCTATCTCTCTTTGTCTGCATCTCTGATTTTGATCTATTATTACATCCTCACTATCTCCCATCTCTGTCTCTGAATCACCCTTCTTATTTTAAATCTGTACCTACCCAATATCACTCTAGTTCAACTATCTCTACTTTTCCTATGTCTGTCATCCATCTCTGAACACACATCTCACCACCCCACCCCTCTTTACCTCTCTCACCTCATCTCTTTCTTCCAGTGTCTCTGTTTGTTGCTACCAATTTAAACACTGTACCTCAAGCCTCTCCCTCATTGATATCTGTGCATCTCACTCCTCTGCTTCCATTTCTACTCCCAGTGCGTTTCCTCTCTTAACTTTATCTCTCTCTTTACTGCACCTTTCTCTCTCTATCCAGACTTCTGTACCTCACTTCTCTCTGTTTCAGCTTTTCATCTGCCTCTCTCAGTTTACTGTTGATCTCACCTCTCTCACTACTGCTCAAAAACAAATGATACATATACGGAATCATCAATGGCTGGTTAGAACGCCTTATATATCTGAGTTTAATCAAAGCAAGTAAACAAATTAACTCAAGAGTTATGCCACAACCTAATAGCACCAATATCTGCGCCAGTGAGATAATATACATTGAAGCAGTAGATCAAAGAACGTCAACACGAATCATGAGCATGTGAAGACATACTCCCTCTCTAACCACTAATTAGCATTAACATGTTGGACTTCATGTAAAAGTTTTAGAAACATACATTTAGAAAACATACTAACTTGGGATATATAAAAAATAATATTATGCAGCAAGTAGCTCACGAGTTGCAGCTGTTACCTTGCAAAACAAAAAAACACATAACAATTTACATTCTATACAATACCTATAAGATCAATGAATGACAACAGGAACCACTTCAGCAAGGGGACACCATCAGTAGGAAAGATCACATTAAGGAAAATCTGTAAATTTCCCCAAATCTGAACCCAAGAATAAGTGACTGTGCATTAAATTAATTCTTCCCAAAGCCCATGATTGGTCAGGACATGAGGTGTTATACATTCAACCAATAAAACTGCTGTTAGATATCTAAAAGTTACACATTCATGGTACACTAAATTTTGATTTGCTAACATCTCATTGACGAAATTATTAACTAAACACAATTTATAACAATTTCTTCGTCTCTTCCGTTTCGTCTGTGGATCCATTGTTCCATCACGACAAAACGTCATGCTCAGGAAGAGACATCTAACAATGTTGCATCTACTTTATCCTCGAGGGAAAAACACATGTTAGTATCATTTTCCTAAACAATAAGACAGTCAAACTTTAGCAATGACCTAAAAAATCTGACCTTGTAATGTGTAACATACAAATTCCACTAGGGGTAGCTATTTACACTTCCATAAACTGTAAAACACACTCTTTTTGCGTAAGGATTGAATATTGAAAAACAATTCCATTATAAGTAAAATTGGCCTAAGTAGGGAACAAAATGGACTATGGTGGCCATTTACAAAAGTCATCCGTTTTGTTACCATTTATTAGAAAATCACACATTAGTTCATCAAGATCAGTACATATTTAATTAAACATTTTATCTGTAAAATCTCTGCTCCTGCACTACCATCTCTCTCTCTAACCCACTTCTACAATCCACTAACCTGTCAATTTACCTCACTATTTATTTGCGGACTCATGTTTCCACCTACCCTCTTGCTCATTCTATCTCTTTCCCCTCTATTTCAGCTCTCTCACTACCTTACTCTGTTTGTGTTACCTCTCCTTTCTATCTCTATACTGTTTCTCTAGTATTACTGATGGCCCTGGCCCCTTTTTGCAGTCTCGCCCCAAGATTTTTGCTGTATGTTGCTAAACCCATTTTGTTGGCTGGTCCTATCTTTATATGTGTGGAGTTCTCTGCACTGACTGCGGAATCTCTGCAGTTGTAAATGTACTATTAACTCATAGTTTGTGAATTCCACAAAAATAGTAAGCGAACACAGGTGTAATTTAACTTTGTGAATAGATATTATAGTAGAAGATATGCAGACGATGTGCAGAAAATAGAACAACTTTTAAATAATTTATTATGAGTAATCAACAATGATGCCAAATTCATATGCAGACTCAGACTCGACTCAAACTCAGAAGATTTAGGGCCTGATTCTAACTTTGGAGGACGGTGTTAAACCGTCCCAAAAGTGGCAGATATACCACCTACCGTATTACGAGTCCATTATATCCTATGGAACTCGTAATACGGTAGGTGGTATATCCGCCACTTTTGGGACGGTTTAACACCGTCCTCCAAAGTTAGAATCAGGCCCTTAATGTTAAAAGGTGGCAGGTTTTGAATCTCTTATAAAACTGAAAAGGGTTCCAAAATGAATGACTAGATGACAAGGTAAAATAAACAGGCTGATATTAATCTGAGAAGTTTTCAACAGCACTGTGCCAAGCTCCAACCTTCCTAAATAGGGTTCACACACCTTAAATGAAGGTGTTCTAAATCATAAATGTATCTCTTTTAGTTAATTACCATCACAGAGAAAGGATGTCAAAGTCAAACTTGATCTACCTCTCCAAAAGATGAGTGATTGCCTTGGATAGCGACTAAACAAACAGGTTAGGCCCTTTGGGGAGATGTACTACAGATGTACTATATCACCAAAATAAATTCCATCTTAGATGGCTACCCCAACTATGCATGCTAGTAAAGTAACGTTCTACTTATTCCCTACTATGGGCCTCATTATGACCCTGGCGGGCGGCGGAGGCCGCCCGCCAGGATCCCGCCCTCCAAATTACCGCGCCGCGGTCAAAAGACCACGGCGGGTATTACGAGTTTTCCCCTGGGCTGGCGGGCGGTTCCAGTTAAACCGCCCGCCAGCCCAGGGGAAAACGACCTTCCCATGAGGATGCCGGCTCGTAATCGAGCCGGCGGAGTGGGAAGGTGCGACGGGTGCTACTGCACCCGTCGCGTATTTCACTGTCTGCAAGGCAGACAGTGAAATACATTTTGGGGCCCTCTTACGGGGGCCCCTGCCGTGCCCATGCCATTGGCATGGGCACGGCAGGGGCCCCCAGGGGCCCCGCGACCCCCCCTACCGCCATCCTGTTCATGGCGGCTTTCCCGCCATGAACTGGATGGCGGTAGGGGGGGTCAGAATCCTCATGGCTGCGGAGCACGCTCCGCAGCCATGGAGGATTCCAATGAGCAGCGGAAAGTCAGCGGGAGACCGCTGACTTTCCGCTTCTGACCGCGGCTGAACCGCCGCGGTCAGAATGCTCATTGGAGCACCGCCAGCCTGTTGGCGGTGCTCCCGTGGTCGGTGGCCCTGGCGGCCACCGGCCGCCAGGGTCAGAATGACCCTCTATGTCTCTGTGAAGGAAACAACTAATTCTACAGGACTAGTGGGCAGGCTCTCTGTGAGACTCGTTAGCCTTAGGGTGGTCTTCCCCCAATTTTTTGCCTTCCTCCTCCACTTTTTCCAACCTCATTTTTGCTGGTATTAGGACTTGGTGCACGGTGCCACTGCTTAGCAGTGCTAAGGCGCTTGCGCTCTCACTTCTAAACACAGTAACAGTGGCTTATCCCCAATTATCATATTTTAATTTACCTATAAGTCCCTAGTAAATTGCACTACATGTCCACAAGGCCCGTAAATTAAATACTACAAGTTTGCCAGCAGCACTGATGGTGCCACTTATGTAAGTAGCCCTTTAAACATGTCTGGTGACTGCCATTGCAGAGCGTGTATGTGCAATGTTAACCTGCCATTTTGCCCTAGCAAAATAAACCTTTTGCCAGGCCCAAACTTTCCTTTTAGTAGGTATAAGACACCCTTATGGTAAGCTATTGACATCCCAGAGGACAGTGTGCAAAGTATCTAAAAAGTAGGACATATACTTTTCAGTTTTACATGTCCTGGTAGAGAAAAACTCTTAAATTAGTTTTTCACAACTGCAAGGCCCATCTCTCCTGTAGGATAACATTGGAGTTGACTTATTACATTTTACAAGTGTAATTTTCAAATGGGAAGAGATAATTCCTTCAAGTTTGGTGTCTCCGGAATCAGAATTTAAAATCCTAACTTATGGTAACGTTGCAGTATAAATTGCAATTCTTAAACTACCACTTTTAAAAAGTTAGCAGTTTCATGCCTTCGCCATTTGGTGCCTGCAGCCATCTCTAGTCATATTACTGGGTGTAGTTGGGCTTTGTGTATTCCTCTGACATGGCCACCAACAATGAGAGCTTAGGGGAGACTTGATGTTCCATCTAGAGCAGAACTGCTGCATCGCCAATGCTGCGTGAATTGGACCAGTCGCAAAAGACTTGTATCGACCCCGCATTCCACACCTTGGGTCCAGTACATGCTTTTGGAAGCAACGCTGTGTAATGTTTCCCAACAGGAAAATCCTTACATCTTTCATTGGCAGCAGCCTCGCTGACGACGCCAAACCTCTGCATTGCAGCTTCAAAACTCTTTGCAATCGACACACCACCTCGACTGCGCAACACATCCCTGACAGCAGTCAATACATCACAAGCCCCGTCAACAGAATCCTCTACATCAACGCAAGAGGCCCTCGCACCACAGTCTTGCCGCATCTTGCAACCAATGCATCTCCTTGGCTGTGCGACACAGCTTTGACGCGAAACCACTCAGTGCTCTGCAACTAGGATTTCAGGTACTGTGTCAAGCAGGCCTAACAGGGTCCCTGTAGTTGGCCCACGCTCCATTGCAATCGGTTACCAGTTGTAAAACCTCTGATTCGCTAAATCGGAATGTTTTCAACTTGTACATTTATTTTGTAATGTACTAAACCCATTTAGTGATTCAGAAAAGTTTTTCTGCATCACTAAATGGATTTAGAAATGATGAGCAATTCACAATGGTGTTATTTGGGATGTCCATTCCAAATACTGAATTGATAAGCTAAATATCAATAATTTTTTACCAGAATTACAGTCTCAAACCATTGACCAGCTATCTACTCCCAAGTTGGGTTAGTCACTGATTTGCAAAGGGAAAGTGGTACACTTTGAACCCCTTGCTCTATGAGAATTATAGTTGCAGCTTCAGTATGAGAAGTGGTCCATGGGACCAATGCCTACTCGCACTGAAGCTTTTCAAAATGTAAAAACTTGTTTTAAAGCATGAATATTTTAAAGCAGCCAGAGTTTCTTACAAGAATAGGGATGCTTTTGCAGATGGTGCCAAATGGCTTGATTAAAATTAAAATATTAGTCTTCCATTTCAGTAAGGTTCTGCTTTTGGTGGTTGTCATTGCATATTCAAAGACCACGATGATTTTGATTGATGTAAATGTATTGTTTTTTGATGTGCCCCTGTCTGGTGCACTCAGATATCCCCAATAATGGCACTATTCTTACTTAAAAATGTATAATTCAATATCCCCTGTCCTACTAATTGGATTTTTGTCATTTTGGTTTTGATTTATATATTAAAATCTACTCTATTAATTCTGTTACAGGCTCTTTTTGTGGTGTGTTTTCACTGTGTTACTGTTTGAAATGTTGGACACAAACTTTACACATTGCCTCAAATTTAAGCCTGACTGCCGTGTCCCAAGCTACCAGGTGATGGAGCGCAGGTTAACTTGGGGTTTGCTTGTGCCTTACCCTGACATTGATTGTGGTTGTTGCTTGACAAGGGCTCCACTCCAGACAACCAACAACCCAATTTCTTACACCATTAAAGACTAGTATATCCTTAACAAAAGATTTCCATTTCTGTGCAGCCAGAGGTACGGCGGCTTGTTAGCAACATGTTTTAGAGTGACTGCAGATCAGCACACTGTTGACTGCTATTTTATGGCAAGACGTGATGTCTGGAAGAATGTGTCTTGGTGTCTGGAAGGACAACAGCAAATCAAAGCTAAACCCTTTTTTGTCTATTGATTTACAAGACAACAGGTTTCTCATTAGGGAGTGAAGCCAAAAGTCTTTCAAATTTAAAGCACCTTTTTGCGTCTGTGAGATCAATCTTTCGTTTAGATTCAAGGATGCCTTTGGCCAGGGATGAAGGAAATTAATGCCAGTTTTGTAACACTTCATCCTTACACATACTGATAAAGATTTTATGTGGGCCGATGTTGGTTTCCTGACATGTCTAGTCGCACTCTTTCCACTTTGACCCCTGACCCCAATCTTTGGGTGCCATGTGATTTTCCTACCATAGAGAAAGTAATATTTAGCTCCTTAAATGGCTGTCCCTTCAAACGGGGACTGTTGTTTACAACAAACCTATCTCCTCATGTATGATTTAAGTGTGAATTCAAGCGTAAGTATGAATCTGAGTATGAGTGTTTTCATATCTCAAAGCAAGTTCAGCGTTATCCAACTCTCCTCTCTGCATAAAGGATTTCCGAGCAAAGTACAAATGTGAAACACACAAATATCCCTTGCAAAACTTGAGAGCATCAGTACGATTTGGTTTCAGGTAAGCTACGGATTCATCTTGAATCCAGTGCACATTCCTAAACTGGGAGTAAACAGCATGCACCTGATGTCGGACTGTAAACTGAGTGAAATTTGTGTAACGTATTTTATGATGGGATTCCATGAATAAATTAGTTTGGAAAGAGAAAATGTAAGACCGAATTCACAAAGTCATTTTCGTACATATACAATTGCACGCCAAGCATACAATCGCAAAATACATGGAATAGCAATTTAGAACGATGCGTTTGGAAACATAAGTGCGATGGAGGGTGCCTTTTGTGTGGACATATACCTCCCACATGTGCACAACTATCCACACAGAAAATCATACTACTAATGTGTAAGGGTGGGTGCAAACAGAGGGAGTGACCACTGAGACTTCTGCAAAAGTGCAAGCAAAGCCACATCATGAAAGAGATACCCAATACTACTCAGCCAGTTACACACAATTAGTTTATAACACACTGGCATCAGTGGGCACTCATATTTCACATGGTTTCTGTATGTAAGATACCTTTCCTGAGTTGTTTCCTTTTTCTGGACTCTATATTTGCTGGCATTGGGACTCTGCGCACTGCAATACTTGTATACAGTGCTACAGTGTGTGTGATCTGCCCCTGAAATGATGGTGTTAAAATGGGTTTCACCAAATTGGTCCACGTAGCCTTCCTGTAAAGTCGTGGTACATACTGCAGAAAATGCTCCAGTAGCGTAGAAGATCAATATCATATGTGGGCTGCATTCTGTATGCACACCACTCATGTACATGACAAAAATATATTGCTGTCAATTTCGCTCTTCAGGTCTTCCTGGACTACAGTCAAAATTGTTGGTACTGCTTGAACCTTAAACACAGGTCTCAGGATATTGCCTGCTGCTTCTGCCACAACTCCATAAATGGAGCAGAATTTCACTGAGACTTGTGTTGAGAATTAACCAGGGTGTGTTTGATAAGTAGGTAAAGCACCCCCCTTGTCAAACTAATAATCCGCATTCTGACATTTCTATTCAGTAGTTCAAAGACACGTCTTTTACCTTAGTTTTGGGGCCATATAAGACTTGTATGAAAGGGATTTTTACCCAGTCTGACTTGTGTTGTGTATGGAATAGTTACTGCTTACTTTATTAAATATTCATTAAACTATCTGGTTAGATGTGGTTATTGAAATATTTATTTTAAATTATGCATCGCTACAAAATTATTTCTTCCTCTTTAATTCATTCTATATGTTCTTAAATTGAGTACATTTCAGTCTTCACTATACCCTATACAAGAGCTCATAAAAATCAATCAATTTCCTTACACAATCATCAGGTGACTCCCAGGACACCCAGAGCCGAAATATCAGCAGACGTAAAATGGGGTATGCCCATTCCTTGACAAATACGACTCCAATCATACTCAGGTGTGCTCACTCTATGGAGCCTTCTCTGAACCTTGCACAATTGTCATGACAACTATGCTTTGAGAGTCTGGTGTAGAGGTAGACCTTGGTATTAGGGTCTACAGCTATCCCAGTAGTTGCAAATGCCTCATGGATTTTCAGAAGAATCCTTGAAGTTATGAGACACTTTTCATTCTCTTTTGCAGTATGTTGCTTTTCACCCAACATAGTTCAATCAAGATGAAGTTGAGATTGGTTAATTCATTGTTTGCCTTACTGGTGATGGTCTGGCCTGGGCAGCTCTATTAATGCAACCTTGAATGTCTGTTTTGACACATAAGAGGCTGTTTTGCTTGTATTTAAAGATATGTTTTAACTTCCTGATTTGGAGTATTCTGCTGAGGAAGCCTTGTGCACTATTCAGCAAAGTGGAATGGATCTATTGACTTACATAATTTAGGCCCTCATTATGAGTTTGGCGGGTGGCGGAGTCCGCCTGCCAAACTTGTACTGCCATCTGACCGCCATTGCGGCCAGAACATCGCTGGCCCTATTACAAGTTTCCCCGCTTGGCCGGCGGGTGGAAACAGTGTTTCTGCCAGCCAGCCCAGTAGCAAATAGGGCCTTAACATTGACTCCGGCAGCAATGTGGCGGTGCGGCGATTGCAGCAGCACCCGCACCAGCCATGCTTTCCACTGCCCATAATTCAGGCAGTGGAAAGCGTGACGGGGCTGTCCATGGGGGTCCTGCACTCCCCATGTCAAGTGCATGGGCAGTGCAGGGGCCCCCAGGGGCCTCCCAACACCCCCATTCCACCAGCCTTTCCATGGCAGTCCAACCGCCATGAAAAGGCTGGCAGATTGTAATCCCCAGGACGACGCTCCATGCAGCACCACCCTGGCGGATTACAACCGCCAAGACCACCAGGCTGTCGACTGGCAGTAGCCTGGTGACCACGACCGCAGCGGTCCGACCGCCACCGCAAGTCTGGCGGTCTTAAGACCGCCAGACTCGTAATGAGGGGCCTAGTTTTGTCAATTAGCAGCTGAAGTTTTTTGGGTTAAAAGGACTCATATGAGTGTTGAAAGACGTAGGAAGACGAAATTAAGAATGTGTTGGTTTGTTTGCAACATCCTACTTCATTTTCTTGCTTCATTGATTGAGCACTGTTAGTTAAACAAAGATAACAGTGAAGTAGAAGAGAAAGAAAGAAGTTCTAGTAAAGCTATTCCTATTTTAACTGAGTTTCTTCATTCTGTTGAACCGATGCCCCAGTGGGCCAATTGCTTCATGAAGAACCTACACAAGAAGGGACAGTTAGGGGTCCTTTGACAGAGTATAAACAAGAACGATAGTGAAAGGGTTGTATCTATAGGAGATGCTAGATATATGATTCAGATTTGTCATAAATAGCTTCAGAAAAATGTAGGAAGAGCACACTCATCTCTTGAGAAAGAGAAGAAAAGAGGAGTATGATGGTTCCCTTCGATTGGCTATTCAACGAAAAACACTGACAATCATTTGTTTACTTTGAGAATGGAAAAAAAATGTTATTATTGCATCTGCACTGTTGGATAGTGGTGCCAGTATACAGTTCATTGATCTGACGTGGGTCACTCAGAACAATATTTCAAAGAGATTTAAGAAGACTCCCTGAGCAATTCAAATATGATTGTGCCATAACAACTCAATTAGGTACTACTGTTCTCTTTGGATATATTTATTCCTTATATGTTGGGTTGAATAACACTGGTCGAAATGTGGAGAAATATGACCATCTTGTGCTCTTTGACCTTTAGTGGTGCTTGAATGTTCTTGAAAAAAACAAAAGGTTTTTGAAGATTAACCCAGAGAAACACTCAAGATAAATGGAAGTGACAATACCAATATAAGATGAAGCTCAAATGAGTTTAGCCTTTGCAACCCGTGTCAGTGGATGTGTGCATAGTTGAGAGAGGCAGCATAGAGCCAATGACAGCCCCTGAATTTTAGTACATTATCATAAAAAGTGAGAACTGCAAGTGCTGATTTAAAACGTAAAGCAGGATAACAAAACATTTTTAACTGGTTCTATCAAATCTGTTTGCAGGTAAGTTAAGGCTGTCTTTTACCACCATATTTTAAAAACAAGTTTCTAGAGATGGTAATGGGTGACTAGAATGTTTGTGCATAATTGTTTCGGTACATTTTGTTGAGGGGGTGATAGTGTCTGTTGTTTTTATTGCTGCTTTTTGTGCTACATAAATGCAATGTGATGGAGTTTTTTGCACTGGGTGTTGTGCTGCATCATGATTTCACTGCTTTATTGCACCTTGTTTGGTTTGCTTTATAGTGTAAATTTCTGTATGTTATTGTGCCATATTCTGTTGTTTCTTTAGATAAGTCAACACATGCTATTGCTTTTCCAGACAAAAGCAGCACTTGCCTTTCAAGTTCTTGTTACAGGCAATCATGTACTACTTTGTATAGTGTTAAAATTGTACTACTCTGGCTCTTGAACTTCTGAAGACATTAGTGTGCCCAAACAGCGGTTGATGTCAGAGTCACCAGATCCTTGGGGTCTGCGCACGTTCCCAACACGCCCACCACAAGACAGCCCCAATACTTTGATTAGAATGTCACAGAGTTTAAGAGGGTCCAAGTGGGGAAAAGGAGATTAGGTAGGGAACAGCTGGGAAGGAGACCTGTAGGAAGCAAAGGTTAAAACACACAATATCAAGATTATATCATATTAATCATTACTAGACTATAATTCTAAGCATTGTCATACTGGAAACATGGATAACTTAAGCATGGACTAAATAACTAGACCTCAAGGTGACTGGTTACCTGTGAAGGAATCAAGAAGGATTAATACAACTTTTCAATGAACCTCTCAATGAAATGCTGCACATGGATTAGAAACATCAGAACCTTCTAGAATTACGTTTTCAAATTCAAGCATAGTCTTTTGCATGAGGACAAGAAAATAATCTGAATGAATTCTATAACACCATAGGAATTGTACTTAAAGGACTTATGCACATACACTTTCACATTTAGAATTCTAGCACTTTAGTTTCTTAGAATGCAGGAACATGAATTGCGCATGTGCGTTTGTAAATGCCATGAAATGGTTGCGACAATGAATAACATGAGTTAAGCACAAGAAATGAATTGCGCGTCATGCCGATTCAAAGGCCACCTAGTAAATGCCATCTAATGGTAGCGCACAATGAACATCATGAGTTAAGCACAAGAAATTAATTGTGCGTCTTGCCGATTCGTATACCACCATGTGAATGCCACAAAATGGTAGCGCACAATGAGTAACATGAGTTCAGCACAAGAAATTAATCGCGCGTCTTGCCGATTCGAATGTCACCACGTACATGCCAGGAAATAGTAACACACAATGAATATCATGAATTAAACACAAGAAATGAATCACACGTTTTGCCTATTCGAATGCTACCTTGCGAATGCCATGAAATGGTAGCGCACACTGAATATTCATGAATTAAGCACAAGGAATGAATTGCGCGGTTTGAGGATTTGAAGGCCACCATGTGAATGCCATGAAATGGTAGCGCACAATGAATAACATGAATTAAGCACAAGAAATGAATTGCGCGTCTTGCTGATTCGAATGCTACCTTGTAAATGCCATGAAATGGTAGCGAACAATGAGTAACACGGATTAATCACAAGGAATGAATCGCGTGACTTCCCGATTCTAATGCTACCTTGTAAATGTCATAAAATGGTAGCGTACAATGAATATCAAGAGTTGTACACGAGCAAAGAATCGCGCGTCTTGCTGATTTGAGTGTCAGCATGTAAATGTCATGAAACACCAAGCACACATTCACACGCACAAGAGAAAAATTGTTTTATCATGCAAATTAGGCCCTAGAACTCGAAAGCCTTCGAGAACGGGATCAGGGGTCCAGCCCGATCTCCGTCTTACCGCCCTGATCAAGAATCACCAACAAAGTGAAAGGACAAGGCCTGGAAGATCAAAGTAGGTCTCTGGAACAGGAGCTCAGGCAGTGCTGCTGCTCTGCACCGGGACCTCTGAATAGTAAGCACGTGGAGCTGGGCTGGCTCCCTTATATAGAGTCTTGGCCCAGCCCACAAACCACACCCAGGCATGCTGCAGGGAAAGCTTCTAGAAGGCCCTGGAAAGGGACCACACCCTTACACACTCTGAAAGCCTGCAGCAATACATTGCAAATGAACCGTATTTATAAGCACCTTGAACAGAAGTCTTCAGGATTAAACTCTGCAATGCAAAAGGTTAAACAACAGCATATCAGCACAAAGCATAAATTACGTTATCTTGAAAGTGCTGGGTTTTTGCATTCTAGTCGCCCGTAGAGCGCGCACTGTCCTGATGTTGACAGCTGATTTTGTCCTGGGCATCCAAATCACCCAATTAGAACAAGGATTTGGGTATTGCAAGACCAAGAACATTAGAGGGGCTTAGCTTTGGGAGAGCTGAGGTGTGGCATTGGTTGCCCTGCATTTAAGGTAAGTCCAAATCACCAAGCTACTTTATCCTTATGTTTCTTAAATGTCATTTTCTAGCACAATGTTTGATAAAATAGACACCTAAAAACCTAACACTCACCGAGATAACATTGCCAAGGCCTTGCACTCACACCTACAGGAGTAAACACATGGGAACTGTTGGAAATTGGGTCTCTAGCTGGCAGGGATATGGACCCTGTCCAAGTAGGGACCAAACTCCTAGTTAGGGAAGTCAAAAACACAACCTAAATTAACATGTGCTCACCCTCTGGTAGCTTGGCACAGAACAGGCAGAGTTAACTTAGAAGGCAATGTGTAAAGTGTTTGTGCAACAATTAATTACAGTGACACAGTAAAAAACACCACAAAGAGACGAACATCAGTTTAGAAAAATAGATAATATTTATCTGATTAAAACAGGACGAAAACAACAAAAATCTTATCAGTAGAAGTAGAGATATTAATTTATAAAGATCAAATGTGAAAACAGTGCTTAAAATTCTTTAGTGGTAGGAAGGTTACTTGAAGTTGCGAGGACCAGTGCAAATCTAATATCGAGGCCAACCGCAATGGAGGAGAGACCAGCTACAGAACCTACGCAGGGTCCGTTGAACAGTACCATTTTTGTAGCAATGCATGAATGGCGGGGAGGTGATGCGTCAATATTTCTGCAACACTAGGGCAATGCCTTGTCGTCAGGCTTCACAGAGGTGAATGCAATGAGCGTCATCATTGGGTCACATAGTAGTAAAGCCGCTGTCATCGGGTAGCAGCTGCATCATCGACTGGGTTACCATGTGTTGATTTTTCTGCCACGATCAGGGCGATGCTTCGCTTCATAAGGATTGTAGCTGTTGATGCAATGGGTCATTTCTTGAGGCTGTGCATCAATTTTTCTGCTGCAGTTGGAGAGATGCATCATTGTTTGGAGTTTGCAGCTACAGAACCTACTTCTGAGGCCCAAGACTGGAAGGAGCACCTCAGGCATGGGTAGGACTCACGGGGGCAGAGTCCAGCAGCACCAGTAGAGTTGCAAGCAGTCTTTGATGTCTCTGAGACTGCAGAGAACAGGAGACAAGCCAGCAAGCCCTTGGAGATTCTTGGTTGCAAGGATATAGAGAGCAGGTCCAGTCCTTCTCATTGCAGGACAGAAGCAGTAGGCAGCACGCCAACACAGCAAAGCAAGTAGCAAAGTGGTTGTCCCTCTTACAACAACAACAGAAGGCCCACACAGCAGTGCAGTTGCAGAGTGGAAGTCCCTCATGGCAGCACAGCAGTCCTTCTTCCTGTCAGAGTGTCATTGGTTCCAGTAGAGATCTGATTTTCTGGGGTTGCGAGTTCTGTACTTATACCCAAAAAGGCCTTTGATGTAGGGAACACTTCAAAGCAGTTCTCTGAAGTGCACAGGGCCCCTTTCATCCTAGCCCTGTCTGCCAGGCTATCTGAGGCAGGACACCACCTATAGAAGAGTAAATGTCAAGCCCTTCCTTTCCCTCTGCCCAAGAAGACCCATCAGTATGAAGATGAATGCAGATGTAGCTGAGTGTCCTGTGTTTGTGGCTGTCAGGAGGGATCTCACAAAGTGTAGCTGTCACCCAGCCCATCCCAGACATGTATTCCGAGACAGGCTAAGAAACAAAATGGTTTAAAGTAAGAAAATGCCAATTTTCTAAAAGTGGCATTTTCAGACTTACAATTTCAAAACCGATGCCATCATAATTTGTGATTTTAAATTGTGAGTCCAGAGACACCAAACTTCATATTTCTCTCTCTTCCCAATTGGAAATTACATTTAAGGGATTGTCACACAGGCTCTCACTATCCTAATGAGACTACTGGATTTGAGTGGCAGAAATGCCTGCGGTGTGGGGGGACTGAGTCTAGCCCACTACAGGTGACACCAGTCGGCCTAATCTGGGTTTTTTGCTCTGGCTAACTAGCAGTGCCTCATCTCTAGCCAAGAGCAGGGCTGATCGGGCAGGCGAGCGCATGACACAATTGACTCCTCAGGGAAATCATGGTCACTCAGATCGCATCCGTTTCTTTCAGTTACATTGGTCTCACATATACAAGGACAAGCAGAGGAAGTACATGTTTCAATAAGGTTTTACTGAAGCAACTGCATCTTAGATAATAAAGCATATACTGCAATAACCAGGACGATAAAGCTTGACAGGATTAAAATTGTGACAAGAAGAGTGAAACATAAAAATGACACTACCATGTTGTCACTAGAGTCAGTAGACTAATTCCTACCTAGGCTATATTAGAGCACAGCATATTAAGCTCTATTTCTTCCCTGCTGATTCCCCTCTGAAGACATCATCCCCTATACTTGAGCAAAGGCCTGAAGGCTGCATGAGTAGCTGTAGCGAAGCGTTCAGCAATCAGCATACAGTTGTGCTCATCTGGCTGGAATCTCCCTCTAAAGTGTATGGACAGGGAACTGTTTTAATAATAAAACAGCTGATGTTCTGACAAAATGTCCCTACGTAACAATGTATATGTTTCTATGAATACCAGAGACAAAGCGTTACCACGTTTACCGGCAACCTATCTTACTGCAGCCTTGAGAGAATCACAGAGTGAGAGAAAGGTCTTGTTCAAGAATGCAGTGCTGGCCTAGGCAAGGAAGAGCTAGATAGAGAGAAATAAAACAAGACCGCAAATGTGGCTACTGTTAAAATAATAAACAAAACTGAATAAAATATGTCTAGGTTAAAATGCACAGCAGCAGGCCTGGTGTGCTAAAATAACGTGCATGGAGCTATAACTAAAATGGCTACACCACAGGATGTTTTGAGGTAATCCCAATGATGTTGTATGAGAGAAACAGACCTTGCATAGAGATAAACAAATTTAAGAGTTTTTCACTATATGAACATGTTAAACTAAATTGTGAATATCCAACTTTTTAAATATACTGCACCGTGTCTTAGGGGCTAACTAGGGCCTACCTTAGGAGTGACTATCATGTAATAAAAAAAAAGGTTTGGGCCTGGCAAGTGGGTACACTTGCCAAGTCAAAATGGCAGCTTGAACTGCACACACAGGCTCTGCAGTGGCAGGCCTGAGACATGATTGAAAGGCTACTGTAGTGAGTGGCACAATCAGTGCTGCAGACCCATTAGTAGCATTTAATTTACAGGTCCTGGGCACATATATTGCACTTCACTGGGGACTTACAGGTAAATTAAATATGTCAATTGTGGAGAAGTTAGTGTTACCAAGTTTTAGAGTCCAAAGCGCCTGCACTTTAGCACTAGTCAGCAGTGGTAAAGTGCACAGAATCCTAAAAGCTAGCAAGAATGAGCCAGAAAAACAGGGTGTCATAGGGCAAAAGGTTAAGGGAAACCAGCCAAGGATTTTAGGTCTAACCCAAACCATACATATTCTCTAAGGCAGCAAATGATCAAGGGGACTGTTCATGATCAGGAATTATTAGCACTAATAACGGGACCGACAGACATTCGCAGCTGAACAGTGATTGGGATAGGGAACACTGTGCCACAGGCACAGGATGGCAATTACATGGAGACAACTAACACATATTCACTTAGCGGAAACAACAATGTACTTTTTCATATTGGGATGTCTTTTTCATTTGCATAGTTGTAAGTTATGTACAACCATTCCTTGGGAAAATAGCAGTTTTTGGAAAATGTCACCTGGCTCATTTTTGTCTCACAGTAGTTCTTTGTTAACTTTTCAGCATAACAACATAGACCGTCTCACACCCAGAGCAATGGTATGGTACATGTTACGAATCCCCTGGCTCGTGCAGTAGTATGCCTGGAAAGCTGCATGGTCAGTGCATATTTCAAGGCATTTTGCTGCTGAGTTTTGTGAAGAATGCACCTGTGTGGAATTATACTTCAGTGGGCTCAGTCTTATGATTTCCTTTGTGAATCAGGTCCAAAATCGGCAGAAGGAAAAGAATGAGCTGTAATCAGGCGAATGCTCATATTTGCCACAAATACACCAGAAAGCAGGACTCTAAATGAGCTCGAAACTGGCCCAATTCTACCTGCTGACTATCAAAATTCCAGTGTCTTTAGATCATATGGCAAAAGCACATTTTTGCCTAGGAACCATTCTAGCTTGTGTGTGTGACATATGGCTGTTTATTATGTTTGGGGCTGACACAAAATGGAATGCCCTATTATAAGGACATTCTCAATCCATTTTAAGAGTTCTTCCAGGGAAACATCTTTTAACTAATTTCTCTTCATTAGGCAGGCTGGCAGATTAGTTTGTACGGAATGCCTCGCTGTACAGTGCTATTTATAATGAGTTTTCGGTGCATAATCCTTTATAACATTCATATTTTAGCAATGGATTCTAAAATCTAAGGGTATGTGAAATTCGCACAATTTCCTTTTGGATAATTACGTCAAATTTTCCATGCGATATTGCGAGGAATGGAACTCTAGTGCTGAGTGCTAAGTTTTAGAGTGAAATGAGCCCTCGTGCTCATTCTGGATGAGGTGACACATTTTGCACCAAAAAAAGCGCAAAAAGCAGAATGCTGATAGCAACAGTCGCTGGCATTCTGGTCATTATTCGACTGGGCATAATTTCGGTTTCAAGCATGATCTGAAATGCCAGAAATTATGCAAGGTTATGCTGGTGTAACGAAAATTTCACATGGGTCTTCTAAAATCAGCAATTTGTCACTGAGCATAAAAGATTATCAGATATTGTTATTTTCAGCTGATGGAACTATGAGCTAATTCTGTTCGTTCATCGGTGTTTCCTTTAAACTTGCTACAATTCTAAACATAGGCAACAGAGACTATGAGTGAAAGAAGGCAAGTGATCCTGTACATTTGTAGAAAAGGCACAGGCTTAGACTAAAGCAGAAAGCACAGTCAAGGACATATCCTTTTCGGTGATATATATATATATTTTTTGCACAATGTGACCCTTTGTCTTTGTGACTCATGGTGCGATAGCACCGAGGTCCCATTCCATTGAACTGCAACATTGCCCTCTAATCTCAGTCCGAGCAACCACTGTCTGCAGTTTCCAGCGGGTTTTATGGTGGAATAGAATTATTTGACAGGAAATAGGCGAATGATGATTTAAAAGATTAATAAAGTGTCCAACGATTAGGATTTCAACGTGATATACGATCAGTCG
Source organism: Pleurodeles waltl (assembly GCF_031143425.1). Classification (NCBI taxonomy): domain Eukaryota; kingdom Metazoa; phylum Chordata; class Amphibia; order Caudata; family Salamandridae; genus Pleurodeles; species Pleurodeles waltl. The sequence continues at coordinate 538,189,613 of NC_090445.1, read as the reverse complement.
GCTTGGCATTTTTATTGGCTGCTGAGGGATACACAGTGCCAGGTAATTTTCTAAACTGCTGGAAAACAATAAACATAAAGCATACAGAGAGAAACACATGGTTTTTATTACAGCCCCTTCTGGGTCTGCGTTCCTTTGCCATAGTTTCAACCCTCAAGCGCCTTCTGTAGTCTACCCTCGCTTTCTGTGAATGTGTTTTTTCTTTTTGTAAGGATCCAGGTTTACGCGAGTAACTTGACGATTGTTTATATATTTATTTGCAATAAGTAGGAGACGTATCTACTTGTAAACCCATGGAGTTCACTTTCTTCTTACAGGTGCGCTCTGACGCTAGACTGCGGCTAAAATAATAAAATTCCTTCTCCCTTGTAATAATTTTCTGCAGGCAGGTAATGACGTGGCACGTGTTTTAATGTCATCTGAATTACCCTACACCTCCAGCCTACTTGGAAGCACGTGCACCATGTGAGGTGCTTTCCCATATCTGCTGCTCTCCAATCAACTGAGGCATGCACAAGAGCAAAAAAATTCTGGCAGTGCGCTCAATTTGTCCCTCTTTGGGCGTGAACTGTGTTCCTGCATTATTTTTCCTTTTTTAGATAGAAGCCTACCAGACAGTGCAGCTGTCTGGTTTGGTAATATTGTGGGGAGATTCTGAACGCTTCCCTGGGAATACATTCAGTCCATTACTTACCATTAGCTTTGTAACTCACTTTCACTTGCTTTCTGTTTGTTGGCTCTATGTTGTGAGAAAGTAGCCTCTTTCCAGCATGGTTACCCCTACTTTTGGCCTGTTTGTGAGTATATATCAGTGTGTTTTTACTGTGTCACTGGGATCCTGACAGCCAGGACCCCAGTGCTCATAGTGAAAAACCTATATGTCAGTGTGTTCTACCTGTCTCACTGGGATCCTGCTAGCCTTGACCCCAGTGCTCATAGTTTGTGGCCTAACGTGTGTGTTGTCAGTAGTGCTTAACTCTGTCACTGAGGCTCTGCTAACCAGAATGGCCGTGCTTATGTTCTCTCTGCTTTTAAGTTTGTCACTATAGGCTAGTGACTTAATTTACCAATTTCAATTGGCGCAATGGACCCCCCTCATAAGACCCTAGTATGTGGTACCTAGGTAACCAGGGCATTGGGGTTCCAGGAGATCCATATGGGCTGCAGCATTTCTTTTGCCACCCATAAGGAGCTCAGACAAACCCCTCCACAGGTCTGCCATTGCAGCCTGCGCGAAATAGTGCACACATTATTTCGCAGCCATTTTCACTGCACTCAAGTAACTTATAAGTCACTTATGTGTCTAACCTTCATTTAAGGAAGGCTAGGTGCAAAGTTACTAAGTGTGAGGGCACCCTTGCACTAGCAAAGGTGCCCCCACGTAGTTCAGGACCAAATCCCAGAACTTTGTGAGTGCGGGGATGCTATTACATGTGTGCACTACATATAGGTTAGTACCTATATGTAGCTTCACAATGGTAACTCCGAATATGGCCATGTAAGGTGTCTAAGATCATGGAATCGACCCCCATTCCAACTCTGGAATTTGGGAACCAAGTCCATGCATCCTGTGGGCTCCACCATGGACCCCAGTACTGCCAAACCAGCCCCTTAAGGCTTGTAATGCAGCTACAGCTGCTGCCACCTCACAGACAGGGTCTGCCCTCCAGTGGTCTGAGCAGCTCAGTCCCGGGAAGGCATAACAAAGCATTTGCTTTGGGAGCAGGGTGTTACACCCTCTCTCTTTGGAAATAAGTGTTACAGGCTAGGGAGGGGTAGCCTCCCCCAGCCTCTGGAAATTCTTTGAAGGGCTCAGATGGTGCCCTCCTTCCATAAGCCAGTCTACACCGGTTCAGAGACCCCTTGTCCCTGCTCTGGCGCCAACTAGACAAAGGAAAGGGGAGTGACCATTACCACCCTAGCGGTGGTGCCCAGAGCTCCTCCAGTGTGTCCCAGACTTCAGCCATCTTGCTTTGCAAGGTGTGGGGACACTCTGGAGGCCTCTGAGTGGCCAGTGCCAGCAGGTGACTTCAGAGACCCCTCCTGATAGGTCCATACCTGAAAAGGTACCCAATCCCCCTCTCAGGGCTATTTAGGGTCTCTCCTGTGAGTTATTTTCAGATTCTACTTGCAAGATTCTAGCAGGACTCCTCTGCAACTACTACTTCATCCTCTGACCTCGGATCAACCGCAGACTGCTCCAGGAACTGCTGTAACAGCAACAAAGTATCCAGAAGGGCTACCTTTCCTCTGCAACTTCAGCTCCAGCCAGCAACTGCAACAGTTTCCACGCTCTGAGGACTCCCTGTCTTCACCTTGCACCAGAAGGACCGAAGAAATCTCCTGTGGAATGACGCCTTCTAAGTCGACGACCAGTTCTCTTGGACTCCTCTCCTGGCAATGAGCATGCTCCTTGGAACACAGAGGGTGGACCCCATTGACACAGACTGTCCTGATGTCCTGCTGTCCCAATTTGGTGGAGGTAAGACCCGGCCTTCCCCAAGAACGACAGTAGCTCTCTGCACTGCATTTTCTTCACCTCCTGAGGCCTCTGTGCACTATTTGCAAAATTCCTACATGCACAGCCTGGCCCAGGTCCCCAGCACTCTATCTTGTGATGCTCAACTTGCTGAGTTGATCTCCGGTGGCATGGGACCTTCCTTTGTAGTGCTGCACCAACTGCATTTTGCACCTCCTTGGTCCCCATGTCCTGGGACTCCCGTGGGTACTATCAAGTGTTCTGAGGGCTCTCTAAAGTACTGAGAACCCCCTCTTCTGCCTCACACAGAGGTGAGGTACTCAGGTCCCTCCTGGGTCTAGATAGTGCTAACTTGATGCAAAATGTGACTGCATCCAACTTCTCTTCATGGGACATCCAGTGCATCACGGAGGAACCCGCTGACATCTTCCTTGGGTGCATTTCTGCCGTCTTCATCCGACCGGACACTCTTCTGTGGCACCCTCTTCTGGGTTGGCAGGGGCTCCTGTCCTTCCTGGAACTTCTTTCGACTTCTGGACTTGGTCTCCTTCCTTTACAGGTCTTCAGGTCCAGGAATCCACCATTTGTTGTTTTCAGTCTTACTTGGTTCTTTCAATAACTCCAATCACGACTTATAGTGTGCCCTAAGGAAACTTGCAATACTTTACTCCTGCTTTTCTGGGCTCTGGGGTGGGGTATTTTACTTACCTTTACTGCATTCTTACTCTCCCAGCGATTCTCTACACACTACACTTGTCTAGGGGGGAATTTGTGATTTGCATTCCACTTTCTTAGTATATGGTTTGTGTTGCCCCCAGGCCTATTTTCTCCCAGTGCATTCTATAGGATTTCCTATTGTTTGCACTGTCCTATGTCTGATTACTTACCTTATTTTGGTGTCTAGTGTAAATATTGTGTATAATACTCCCTCCAGAAGGAGTATTGCCTCTAAGATATTTTTGGCCTTGTGTTACTAAAATAAACTACCTTTCTTTTTGGTAACACTGAGTATTGTCTTTACTTGTGTATAAGTACTGTGTAACTATAAGTGGTATTGCAGGAGCATTACATGTCTCCTAGTTCAGCCTAAGCTGCTCTGCTATAGCTTCCTCTATCAGCCTAAGCTGCTAGAACACTACTACATTTCACTGATAAGGGATAACTGGACCTGGTGTAAGGTGTAAGTACCCAAGTTACCCACTACAAACCAGACCAGCCTCCTACATATGTTTTTTTGTTTTCCAGCTTCAGCTCGTCCCTTCCATTGCCCAAACTCTAGTTACTGAATTCTTCCACCAGTGCTGGCTTTCCGTAAACGGGCCTTTAAATCTTGTTCTTATCTTGTCATGTCTGCTGTGAATTTTAAAGACAGGGGTCAAATGTCAGGCTTTGTCTTGCAGGGAGGTTGGTGTTTACTTTTCTTTCCTTGACTTCAAAGTGAGAGAAGTTATGTGATAATCATGCTGGATCCTGAGGGTGTGCTTGATGGAGGCTGTACAATGCTATTTTTTCCTAGCACACAACAAAATGTAAATATATATAAGTGAACTGGGCTGATATTTTAGAATATATCAGAATTAGAAAAACACAAACAAAGCATCTATTTAGGTAGTTCTCAAATGTGTTGGAACAAATATTTTAATATGATTAAAATAAATGAACATTGTAGGAAAGGCCTCCTTTTTGCCCTGGTCACCCCCAAACTTTTTGGACAGGTACTGGTGGTTACTGACTCTTGGCTGTGCCCTGGGTACTGCTTACCAGTCCCAGGGCCAGTGCTCTGTGTAAAGTGGATATGCAAATTATGCTAATTATAATTGGCAAAATTAACCTACCTATAAGTCCCTAGTATATGGTAGGGCATGGAGGTTTAGGGACACCAGCATAGGTAGTGCCCCCATAGGTGCACTGCTGAGGTGCCCAGTTTCATTTTAAAGGCAGGCCTGCCTTGCTGGTTGCTTTTAAATGAAAGTTACATGCAAATTCGACTTTGGAATTAAAAGTAGTTCCAAAGTCTTAAACTACCTTATTTTGACATGTAGGTCACCCCTAAGGTGTGCCCTATGTGCCCCTAGGGCTAGGTGCTATGTAACTATAATCTGGGACCTTATAAAAATGGTTGTATAAGCCCTGATGAGGCAAAACAGCCAAATTCGTTTTCCCCTCATTGTAGTGAATGGCATCCATAGGCTAGAATGGGGAGACTTTATTTTAATTTAAAAAATCCCCTTAAGTAACATACACCAGACGTTTGGTATCAAATTAAGTGTTATAATAAATCCCACAACTTCCAGTTTTTGGATTTAATATAACTTGTTCAGGTAAAGAATTTTAAACTTTACCTGAAAAGTAGCCAACTCCAGCCCTGCAGTGTTTTTGCTGCTGTGCTCTGACTGGCCAGCCCCTTGCAGCCTGGCCAGGCTGCCTTGATGAGGTGTGAAGTGGCCTGGCTCAGCACAAAGAGATGTGCTTGGGGGAGGAGATCTCCCCTCAGCAGATGGGGAAGCAGGAAGGGAGAGGGCTGCCAAACTGGTCTTCAAAGGCAGAGAGGGACATTTGGAGAAACCCAGCAACACCCTCACATCCTGCAAACCCAGCGATTAGGTGCCCTCTTGATTAGATTAGAAGAGGGCAGGAGAGGGGTGTGTTTAGGAAAGGGTTGCTTCAAATGTCCCTCTATGCCTTTGAAGACCAGTTTTTCACCCAGGAGCAAGGATAAAACTGGCAGACCTGCACCCACACCTCAGATCGCTATCAGATTCCAACAAAGAAGAACTACAGGAGAAGAAGGACCTGGACACTGCACTCTAAAGGACTGCACCAGCTGCACACTTGTTCTTCACCTCAAGAAGGACTTTGCCTGGCTTCAACTGGTTCAAGGAGGGACTCCCTGTTTGATACAAGTGAAAAATTGCTAACCAGAGTCCCCTGCACCAACTCCGGAAGAAACCAACCAGCTGACCACTGCCCAGTGGCCAAAAAGGAGTTTGCGCCAGGTGCATTCTGGGCGTTGTAGTCTGCACCCCCAAGGAGCATCTCAGAGCTTCTGGAACCTTGGGGTGAACTGTCGACCTCAAAAGGACCTGAAAACAACATCTGGAAGAAGATCCAGAAGTTTGGAGAACTTTGGAGAACTTTTGGAAAAAAGCTCCATAGAGGGACCGACCCGCCACAGTAACTCTAGCCGGTTTGCCTCAACCGCGACCCAGCCTGACTTGCAGGCTCGTCCCAGTGAAGAAAATCTCCAAAAAAGAGACTAAATCCCAAGGTAAACTTTTGACTGAGTCCTCCTGCGGGCTGTAGCCGAGCCGGGCTCCATCGCAGTCGGCCTTAAACTTTGACTTTGCCCCGGTCGAGGTGCAACCAGATGACCAGATTGGTACTTTTTGTTTCTATGCGCTAGAAAGCAATAATTCTTAAAAAATTCATATCTACAGTTCCTCTTATCCGATTTTATTCGTTTTAGTGTAATTTTAAAGCTAAAACAAAATTTGCTATTTTTATAAACTGATTTTGTATTTTAAACTGTTTCCTGTGTTTTATTTAATGACTGTTTTGTAATATTTGAATGCTTTACGCTTTGTTTCCTAAGTTAAGCCTTGTCGCTCATTGCCATGCTACCAAGGGTTGAGCTAGGTTTAATTTACTGAAACCTGACTGGACCTAAGTGGAGGTTGGTGGCCTATTGCTAAGTGTAGGTACTTACCTGTCCTTACCAATAACCCATTTTCCAACATTTTTGGTGCGCAGTGGTGGGATCCTGTACTTGTGTTCAGTATCACATTACAGTTTTAAGTAAGACAAACTAAACATCCTTTAAATTGTCCTAGTGCAAAAAAAAAAAAATATTTTTAATTTGGATTAATTTCAATTATTGAATTTTTGTGATTTTTCTAAATTTTTGTTTCCAATTTTTGCAAACAGTTTTTGTTGCCGCAAAACTAGGGAACCATGGAGCTTGATCTGGCTGGCCTACCCACACTGACTGTAGTCCAGCTTAGAGGGTTGTGTACTGCAAGGGGGTTGCCTGCAACCACTGACCTCAGGTAGCATGTCCTGATTAAATCCCTGACAGCATGGGCTGAGGCCCAAGAAGTAGGCTCAGAGGAAGCTCCAGAGGAGGAAGAAGCAGGGGAGGATGCTGGCTCCAACCACTCAGGGATGGGAGGGTATCTGAGCCTAAGCAGGAAGGAGGAAGACCGGTTCTCACTGCACACAGTCACTAGGGGCATACTCAAATCTAGTTGAGGGAAGGGGGTCCCTTCAGGAGGAGAGAACCTGTCCCTCAGGGAAAGAGAGCTGGAGGCCCAGCTAGCAGTTATAGCTTTGGAGGCATAGAAGCTGGCCCTAGAAAAGCAAAAGTGGGCAAGGGAAGAGAAAAGAGATGGTGGCAGCGACAGAGAAGGTGAGGTGTCCAAGGGCGGGTTATTTTGCCCCAGATTACCCAACGGGGTGGTTCCTGCCTATGTAGATGGGGATGACATAAATAAGTGGCTGGGGGCCTTTGAGAGGGCCCTCCAGATGAAGAGAGTTAAGCCTCAGTACTGTGGTTCACTTCTTTGGGAGTTGGTCCCCAACTCTGGGAGGGATAGTCTCCTAACCTTGAGGGTGGAGGAGGCAGATTCATACCCCAGTATGAAGAGATGCTTAACAAAAAAGTTTGGTCTGACCCCAGAACAGTATAGGCTCAAGTTTAGTGACACCCAAAAGACAAGTACCCAGTCCTGGTTGGATTTTGTAGACATCTCAGTTAAAACACTAGAGGGCTGGAAACAGGGCAACAAGGTAAGTACCTTTGAGGGGCTTTACAATTTGATTATGAGGGAGCACCTTCTAACCAATTTTGCCCAAGAGGAGCTCCACCAGTATCTAGTTGACTCTAAGCTGACCAACCCCAGAGAGCTGGGGAAGGCAGCAGATGACTGGTTAAGAACTAGGGTTAACCAGAAACCCCTAAGGGGTGATCAGAAAAAGGGATGACATGGTTCTTCTCAGGGGAAGAACCAAGGGAAAGATGGTAAAAAGCCCAAGGAGTTCTCACAAGAATCCCTAAAAACTTCTCAGGGTGGGGGAGCCCCGAGCCATTCCACTTCTAAGGGGAAAGAGTATCAGGGGAAGCATTATGATCCTGTTTAGGCAGGGAAGTTTCAGGAGCTTGCTAAAGCCAGCAAGTGCTTTGAGTGTCATCAACCTGGACACAAAAGAGGAGATGCTATCTGATCCAAGGAGACACCTACTGGTGGGCATTCCCAGGGGACTGCTAGTGTAGGGATGGGGGTGGAAGTTGGCCCATGGCTGGGATCAGGGTACACAAAGGTCACCTTAGTATCCGTGGGTGGGGTGGACATTGCAACTATGGCCACCTTACCTCCCAGCATGGAGAGGTATAGGCAGAGGCCTAAAGTCAAAGGGACTGAGGTGGAAGCTCTGAGAGATACAGGAGCCAGTGTGACAATGGTCACAGAGAAGCTGGTTTCTCCAGAACAGGTCTTACCTGGTGTCTTCCACCAAGTGACTTATGCAGATAGCAGAACCAAACTCCATCCCATGGCCATGGTGAGCCTGGAATGTGGAGGTGTGACTGGCCCTAAGAAGGCCGCTGTTGCTCCTGCCCTGCCAGTAGAGTGTCTGCTGGGAAATGATCTTGAAGCATCTGAATGGTCAGAGGTGGAGAGAAGGGTCCATGCACAGATGCTGGACCTCCCTGAATGGGTGTGTGCTGTGACCAGGTCATAGGCAGCACAACAGGGAAATGCTGGACACTTGGACCCTGGAACAATGGGCCAGGCCTCCAAGAAGAAGAGAAAGGGCACTGGGTCTGGCTTGCCAGCCCCCACAAGTACATAGGGCAGGAGGAATCCAAACCTGAGGGGGAGGACCTGACCTCTGAGGGAGGGCCACTTCCCCTGCAAGCTCTGCCTGACTTAGCAGAACTGCAAGGGGCAGGTGGGCCCACCAGAGAAAAGTTGTGCCTGGGACAAAGAGAGTGTCCCACTCTTGAGGGCCTAAGGCGGACTGCTGCCAGGCAAGAACAAGGGGATACCAGTGGAACCCACAATGTTTACTGGGAGAATGGAGTGCTCTACACCGAAGCAAGGGACCCCATACCAGGGACAACCAGGAGAGTGATGGTCCCCCAGAAGAATTCCTCCTCACTTTAAGCCATGATATTTCCTTAGCTGGACATTTGGGACAGATCAAGACCTGGAACAGGCCATTTTTATTGGCCCCAAATGTCAGAAAAAGTCAGGGAGTTTTGCAGCTCCTGTGTTACCTGCCAGGCCAGTGGCAAGGCAGGGGGCAAGCCAAAGGCTCCCTTGATACCACTGCCAGTGGTTGGGATTCCCTTTGAGAGGGTGGGGATTGACATTGTTGGTCCCCTAGACCCACCAACTGCCTCAGGCAACAGGTACATTTTGGTGGTTGTGGACCATGCCACCAGGTACCCTGAGGAAATACCCTTCTGGACAGTCACTGCTCCCACAGTGGCTAGGGCCCTACTTGGTGTGTTTCCCAAAGGAGGTGGTCTCAGATAGGGGCACAAATGTTATGTCTGCCTATCTGAAAGCCATGTGTGATGAGTGTGGTGTTACTTATAAGTTCACCACCCCTATCATCCACAGACCAGTGGTCTGCTGGAAAGATTTAATAAGACCCTGAAGGGCATGATCATGGGTTTGTCTGACAAACTCAGGAGGAGATGGGATGTTCTCCTCTCATGCCTGCTGTTTGCCTACAGAGAGGTGCCACAGAAGGGGGTTGGATTCAGCCCCTTTGAATTACTGTTTGGGCACCCTGTAAGAGGCCCATTGTGCTTGGTGAGAGAGTCTTGGGGGCAGCCTCTCAAAGAGTCCAAGGAGAACGTGCTGGATTATGTGCTTGGCCTGCGGTCACACATGGCTGAGTACATGAAGAAGGCAAGCAGAAACCTGGAGGCCAGCCAAGAACTCATGAAGTTCTGGCATGACCATAAGGCTACCATGCCTGAATATCACCCAGGACAGCTGGTGTGGGTTTTGGAGCCTATAGCTCCTAGGGCACGTCAGACCAAATGGACTGGGCCCTATCCAATTATGGAGAAAAAGGGTGAGGTCACCTACTTGGTGGATCTTGGCACCCCCAGGAATCCTCATAGGATCATGAATGTCAGCAGATTGAAACCCCACCAGGACAGGGCAGACATGACCATGCTGATGGTCACTGATGAAGGGAAGGAGGAGGAGAGTGAACCCCTGCCAGACCTCCTGTCTTCAAATAAACAAGATGGGTCAGCGGAGGGAGTGGTACTCTCTCCCAAGTTGACAGACCAGCAACAAAAGGACTGCAGAAACGTTTTGGAGCAGTTTGCTTGTCTGTTCTCCCTGACCCCTGGACTCACCAATTGGGGTGTCCATGACGTTGACAGTGGTGACAGCTTACCTGTCAAAAACAAGCTGTACAGGCTGTCTGACCAGCTCAAGGCCAACAGCAAAGCTGAAGTGGCTAAGATGTTGGAGCTCAAGGTAATTCAGCCCTCTGACAGTCCTTGGTCCAGTCCAATGGTACTGGCACCCAAACCTAATCTCCAAGTTGGGAAGAAGGAATTGAGATTCTGTGTGGACTACAGATGCAGTCACTAGGACTGATGCTCACCCCATACCTAGGGCTGATGAGCTCATTGATAGGTTGGGGGCTGCCAAATTCCGGGGCACATTTGATCTGACCTCAGGATACTGGCAGCTTGCTTTAAATCCAGAGGCTAAGGAGAGGTCAGCATTTTCCACACCAGAGGGCCACTTTCAGTTCAAGGTGATGCCCTTTGGCCTGAGAAATGGTCCTGCCACCTTCCAATGGTTGGTGAATAGAGTCCTGTCTGGGTTGGAATCTTTCAGTGAAGCTTATTTGGATGATATAGCTGTATTTAGTTCCACCTGGGAGGACCACCTGGTCTGCCTGAAGGAAGTGCTTCTGACCCTGCTTCAAGCAGGCCTGACTATCAAGGCAAGCAAGTGCCAAATAGGGCAGAGCTCAGTTGTGTACCTGGGCCACCTTGTTGGTGGAGGCCATGTACAACCTCTCCAGCCCAAGATCCAGACTATCCTGGATTGGGAGGATTCTAAGACCCAGACTCAGGTCTTTCTTGGCCTGACTGGGTACTACAGGAGGTTTGTTCATAATTATGGGACCATAGTGGCCCCTCTGACTGAGCTTACCTCCAAGAAACAGCCCAAGAAGGTCATTTGGACTCCTGAGTGTCAGAAAGCTTTTGACACCCTAAAACAGGTTATGTGTTCAGCACCAGTGTTACTGGCCCTCGACTATAGCAAGGAGTTTAAAGCGCAAACGGATGCTTCAGAGGAAGGGATTGGGGCAGTGTTAGCACAAGTTAATGAAGAGGGCCAAGATCAACAAGTTGCCTTCATCAGCAGGCGACTACTCCCTAGAGAGAAACGATGGAGTGCCATTGAGAGGGAGGCCTTTGCTGTGGTCTGGTCCCTGAAGAAGTTGAGGTCATACCTGTTTGGCACTCACTTCTGTGTACAAACTGACCAAAGACCTCTCAGGTGGAGGACCCAAAACTGCTAAGGTGGTCCATTTCCCTACAGGGGATGGACTTCACAGTAGAGCACAGACGTGGGACTGCCCATGCCAATTCAGATGGCCTTTCCAGGTTTTTCCACTTAGCTGATTAGGACTACCAGGGTGTAGGTTATTTCATCTGGGGGGGCAGTGTATGAAAGTCCTCCTTTTTGCCCTGGTCACCCCCAAACTTTTTGGACAGGTACTGGTGGTTACAGACTCTTGGCTGTGCCCTGGGTACTGCCTACCAGTCCCAGGGCCAGTGCTCTGTGTAAAGTGGATATGCAAATTAGGCTAATTATAATTGGCAAAATTAACCTACCTATAAGTCCCTAGTATATGGTATGGCATGGAGGTTTAGGGACACCAGCATAGGTAGTGCCCCCATAGGTGCACTGCTGAGGTGCCCAGTGTCATTTTAAAGGCAGGCCTGCCTTGCTGGCTGCTTTTAAATTAAAGTTACATGCAAATTCGACTTTGGAATTAAAAGTAGTTCCAAAGTCTTAAACTACCTTATTTGTACGTATAGGTCACCCCTAAGGTGTGCCCTATGTTCCCCTAGGGCTGGGTGCCATGTAACCATGAGCTAGGACCTTATAAAAATAGTTTTATAAGCCCTGGTGAGGTAAAACAGCCAAATTTGTTTTTCCCTCATTGTAGTGAATGGCCTCCATAGGCTAGAATGGGGAGACTTTGTTTTCATTTTAAAAATCCCCTTAAGTAACAGATACCAGAAGTTTGGTATCAAATTAAGGCCCTCATTACAACCCTGGCGGTCGGTGGAGAAGTGGCGATAATACCGCAAACAGGACGGCAGTAAAAAAGTTGGAATTACAAGCATGGTGGTGACAGCCATGCAAAACCGCCACTTCTCCACTCTGGCCGCCAGAGTGGTAAAGACTGCTGGGCTGGAGACTTCGGTCTCCAGCATGGCAGCCATCACTACACCACCGGCGGTATCACGACCCCACATACCGCCATGGATTTCATGGGGTTCTGTACCGCCACAAAATCCATGGCGGTAGGCACTATCAGTGCCAGGGAACACGTTCCCTGGCACTGATAGGGGTCTCCCCCAACCTCTCCCCTCCCCAGAGTCCCCCTCCCAAACCCACGAACCCCCTACCACCCCCCCAAAGGTGGTAGGACCCCCCACCCTCAACATTGACACCCCCCCACACTCACACTCACACAACTACAAATACACGCATACATACTCGCACACATGCACGCTGACATACACGCACACATACACACAGACATACACACAGATATACACAGACATTTTCCATACACACAGCACACCCCCACATGCATACACACACTCAAACACCCCCTCTACACACTCACACCCCCATGCACCCACACAACACCCCCCCACCCCCCTCCCCTAACGGACAATCACTTTATCTGGTCCGGTGATCCTCCGGGAGGGAACGGGATCCATGGGGGCTGCCCTGCCGCCAGCTCTCCGTCACCAGAACACCGCCACACTGAATCATGTGTTGTGATTCGGTAGGCGGTGTTCTGATGACATGGCGGTGGAGGTGGAGCAGCCTCCACTTCACTGCCGACCGCCAGTATGGCTGCTGGCGGCTCTCCGTCCGAAAAAGGGCATAGGGCTGCCAGCAGTCATGATACGCTGTGCGGAAAACCGCCTGCACTGGCGGTCTTCAGCACGGCGGTACCTCAGCGGTCTTGGTAAAAGACCGCCGAGGTTGAAATGAGGCCCTAAGTGTTATAATAAATCCCACAACTTCCAGTTGTGGGATTTAATATAACTTGTTCAGGTAAAGAGTTTAAAACTTTACCTGAAAAGTTGCCAACTCCAGCCCTGCAGTGTTTTTGCTGCTGTGCTCTGACTGGCCAGCCCCTTGCAGCCTGGCCAGGCTGCCTTGATGAGGTGTGAAGTGGCCTGGCTCAGCACAAAGAGATGTGCTTGGGGGAGGAGATCTCCCCTCAGCAGATGGGGAAGCAGGAAGGGAGAGGGCTGCCAAACTGGTCTTCAAAGGCAGAGAGGGACATTTGGAGAAACCCAGCAACACCCTCACATCCTGCAAACCCAGCGATTAGGTGCCCTCTTGATTAGATTAGAAGAGGGCAGGAGAGGGGTGTGTTTAGGAAAGGGTTGCTTCAAATGTCCCTCTATGCCTTTGAAGACCAGTTTTTCACCCAGGAGCAAGGATAAAACTGGCAGACCTGCACCCACACCTCAGATCCCTATCAAATTCCAACAAAGAAGAACTACAGGAGAAGGACTGCCCTGCTGGACCCCTGACCTGCACCTGGACACTGCAATCTAAACAACTGCACAAGCTGCGCACTTGGGCTTCACTACAAGAAGGACTTTGCCTGGCTTCAACTGGTTCAAGGAGGGACTCCCTGTTTGATACATGTGAAAAATTGCTAACCAGAGTCCCCTGCACCAACTTCTGAAGAAACCAACGAGCTGACCACTGCCCAGTGGCCAAACAGGAGTTGGTGCCAGGTGCATTCTGGGAGTTGTAGTCCACACCCCCCACATAGCATCTCAGAGCTTCTGGAACCTTGGGGTGAACTGTCGACCTCAAAAGGACCATAAAAGAACATCTAGAAGAAGATCCATAAGTTAGGAGAACTTTGGAGAACTTTTGAAAAAAAGCTCCATCGAGTGACCGTTTGCTGTGGCAACTCTAGCCGGCTTGCCTCAACCGTGACCCGGCCTGACTTGCAGGTTCGCCCGGTGAAGAAAATCTCCAAAAAAGAGACTAAGGCCCTCCTTACGATCTAGGCGATTTGGCCCGCCATGCCTGGCAGTGGCGGCTGAAGCCGCCAGCCAGCATGGCAGGCCAAACTGCCATATAACGGACATAGTGGCAGCCGCCAGTGGCAGACGTCACCCACTGCCAGGCTCCTGCCGTCAGGCAGCCTGGCGGCGGGTTGAAACATCATCCACCAGGGTAGCTGCACTACCCTGCTGATAATGTTTCATATCCCGCAAGCCTTTTCCCGCCAGGAAAAGGCTGGCGGAGGGGGTGCCCCTGCACTGCCCATGCACTTTGCATGGGCAGTGCAGCGGCCCGGTGCAGAGCCCCATTGCACTGATCTGCGCGACGGGTGCAACTGCTGCAAAGAGTCATTGATGGCGTCCCAGCTGAGCCTTTCTGCAAGCCGGCAGGCGGAAACAAGGTTTCCGCCCACCGGCTCACAGAAAAGTTCATTATCTGGCCGGCGGGGTTCCGGTTGTTTCTGCCGTATTCATAATGACCACCTAAGTCCTAAGGTAAACTTGTGACCGAGGCCTCCCGCAGCCTGTAGCCGAGCCAGGCTCCATCGCAGACGGGCTTAAACTGTGACTTTGCCCCGGTCGAGGTGCAACCAGATTGGCGCTTTTTGTTTTTATGCGCTAGAAAGCAATAATTCTTTAAAAAATCATATCTCCGGTTCCCTTTATCCGATTTTATTTGTTTTGGTGTCATTTTAAAGCTAAAACTATTTCCTATTTTTATAACTTGATTTTTAAACTTCTTCCTGTGTTTTATTTAATGACTGTTTTGTGATATTTGAATGCTTTACGCATTGTCTCCTAAGTAAAGCCTTGTCGCTCGTTGCCAAGCTACCAAGGGTTGATCTAGATATAATTTACTGAGACCTGACTGGACCTAAGTGGAGGTTAGTGGCCTATTGCTAAGTGCAGGTACTTACCTGCCCTTACCAATAACCCATTTTCCAACAAACATACTAGGTGATGACATCTCTACACAATATCGTCTTTGTGCTCCATACTTTTATCAATGAAACTGTAGGTATGTTCAAATGTAATGGTCATTTCAATAGAAGATATGTTGTCTGTGATGGCAGTGCACCACCACACCATGCATACTCCACTTTACCCCACTCTACTCTGCATCAATGCACATTATGCAACTCCACCCACGCCACTGCACTCTTCTTCACACCACTTCACTCTTTGCCACTTCACTCTGCGCCTCTCTACTCTACACCACTCTACTCTGTGGGAATGCACTCTACCCCAAACTACTCAACAAAGTGCCATTGCACCCTTCAACACTGCACTCAACACCACTCCACTCTGCACTACTCCACTCTATGCCACTCTATTCTGCAACACAGTAGTCTTTGCCACTGCACTCCAAGCCAATGGAGTCTATGCTATACCACTCCACTCTACGCCAGTGCATTCTATTCTAGTACACTTCATGTCACTGTAATCTACTCTGCACTCTATGCCACTGTACTCTGCCATGCACCACCCTATTACACTCTGAAACAATCTACTCTGTGCCACTGTACCCCACTCTGCTTTACTCCACACTACTCTGAGCCACTCCACTCTGCTCTGCAACACTCCACTCTACTCTGCATCACTGCACTCCGGCAATGCAATTTACACCACTTCACTCAAAACCAATGCACTCTACAGCACTGAACTCTATGCCAATCTACTCTGCACCACTGCAATCTACACCACTATACCCTGTTTTGCAATACTGTGTCACTTCACTCTATGCCATTCTATTCCACACTGCTCCAGTGCACTCTATGCCACTGTTTTCTATGCTCTCTCCTCTGTATCACTCTGTGCCCCTGCACTCCATGCCAATGCACTCTACACCAATGTACTATACACCACTGCACTGTATGACAGTCTACTCTGAAACTCTGAAATCTCTGCCACTGAACTCTACATCACCACACTTTAGCCACTACACTTTACTCTGCACCACTCAAATCTACACCACTCTAGACCAACACACTCTCCGTCACTACATCCTATGCCACTCCACTCTACCCTGCATCAGTCCACTCTGCACCACTCCACTTTATGCAACTTCACTCTACATCACTGTACTCTGCAACACTGCACTTTCCACTGCTGAACTCTTCACCACTATTTTATGCACCACTGCACTCTATGCCACTCTGCTGTGCACTACACTAATATACTGAACCACTACACTCTATGCCACTCAACTCTGCATCACTCCCCTCTACACGACTATACATATACCAATCCACTCTATATGAGACTGCATTCTATTCTGAAACAATCTACTCTACTCCACTCCATGCCACTCTATTCTGTGCTGCTGCACTCTGTGCCATTTTACTCAAGACAAGCACACTCTATGCCACTGCACTTAAGGCCAATCTGATGTGCACCACTGCACTGTACACCACTATACTGCACTCTGCAACACTCTGCTCCACTGCACTCTATTACACTCTCTTCCACGCAATTTCACTCTACAGTATGTCACTTTACTGTGCACACCACTCTACACCACTACACTGTACATAAATGCATTCTAAACCACTCTACTCTACACCACTGCTCTCTATAACACTCTACTTTGCAACCCTGCACTCTCTGCCACTCTACTCTACGCCACAACACTCTATTCCACTACACTCTATACCACTCTAAACTACTTTGCATGTGCCTCACTGCACTCTACTCCTCATCACTCAACGCCTCTTTATTCTACTCTACACCACTCTGCTTTATGCCAGTGCACTCTACCGTACTCTACTGTGCACTGCTGCACTCTTCACCACTGCACTCTACACCATTCCAGTCTAGGCCACTCCACTCAACTCTGTATCACTCCACTCAATGCCTTTACACTCTATGATACTCTATTCTGCAACAGTGCACTCTGCACCAGTGCACTTTATGCCACTACTCTATGCCACTGCACTCTACCCTACACCACTCCAATCTACACTGCAACACTCCACTCCACACCACTTCACTCTCCTCTTCCACAATCTACTCCATGCCACTGCATTCTACGCTACTCTAGTCCACACTGTGACACTCTGCTCTACACCACTGCACTCTGCACTCTACTCTGCACCACTCTACTGGATGCCACTGAGCTCTATGCCACTACTCTGTGCCTCTGCACTTTACCCTGCACCACTCCACTCTAAGACACTTCACTCTACTCCGAAACAATCCACTGCACTCTATGCCACTGCACTCTGCCCCACTATACTCTATTCTACATCACTCTACATCACTGCATTCTATTCTGCCCCAACCTATGCCACTCTACTTTGCACCACTCTACTCTATGCCACTACCTCTATGCCATTCTATGCTAAACCACTGCACTCTACACAAAGTCTTTCCACACCACTTTTTTCAAAACCAAAGCACTCTACAGCACTGCACTCTATGCCAGCTACTCTACACCATGCACTCTACACCACTATATTCTACTCTGCCACACTGTAGAGGACTGCACGCTATGCCACTACATGCAACTTCACTCAATTCTACTCTGCACCACTATATTCTACACCAGTGCTTTTTGCGCCACTCTGTTCTGCATCACTCTACTCTGTGCCACTCTACTCTGTGCCACTGCATTCTACAACACTCTACTCTGCAAGACTGCACTTACCACCACTGAAGTCAATGCCACGCCACTCAACACTACTGAACTCTATGCTACTCTACACCATTGTGCTCTACATCACTGCACTGTATGCCACTCTATTCTACTCTGCACCACTGTCTTCCCCCCACTTCTCTCTCAACTGCTCTATTCTTCATCACACCACTGTATGCCACTGCAATCTATGCCACTACACTCTACTCTGCACCACTCTACTCTACACCACTCAACTTCACTCTACACCAATGCACTGTATGCCACTCAGTCCACACCACTTTAATCTGTTCTGCACCACTGAATTCCACATCATTGCACTCTATGTCACTCTACTCTACACCTCTACACTCTACCCTGCACCACTCTACTCAACTCCAGTTCACTCCAATCTGAAACAACCTACTCTATGTCACTCCACTCTACTCTGTGCCACTCTACTCTACACCGCTACAGTCTGCGCCACTCTACTTTATATCACTGCACTCTATGCCTATGCCTCTACACCACTTTGCTCAAAACTAATGCACTCTACCCCACTGCACTCTAAACCAGTCTACTTTGCACAACTTTACTTTGTGCTACTTCACTCTAGGCCACTCTTCTCCACTCTATGACACTACACTCTACAATACTCCACTCTATGATGCTCCACTCCATTAAATTTGACTCACTCTATGATACTCTACTCCACTCTATGCCACTCCACAACCCTCCACGTCACTCTATACCACTCTACAACACTACTCCAAACTACAATGATCTTCACAACTCTCTCAATGCCACTCCATGACACTTTAGTCCACTCTATTGACGTACACACTATTCCACTCTACTCCACTCTACGCATCTCTCTATATGTCACTCCATGCTACGTTAGTCCACTCTATTCTATGACACACTACTCCACTCCACTCTCTGATATTCTATGCCATTCCAGTCTTCTCTTGGCCATTCGACTCTATAACACTGTACTCCTCTGTAAGCCATTCCATTGTCCTACACTACTCCACTCTATGGCAATCTACTCTGCTTTATGTCACTCTACGCCACAACACTTTACTTCACGCAACACAATATTGGCTATGCTTCTCCACCATGCTCTAGAACTGGTCCATATCACTCTATGCCCCTCCACTCTACGATACTCTTCTCCACCATGACACTCTTCTCCACTGTATGCCACACAACTCCACTCCACTCCAGGTCCTTCCACTCTACCACATTTACTTCCCTCTATGACAGTCCACAATACTCCATGCCACTCCATGACACTCCATTTCATTCCACTCCATGGTACAATTCTACTCAACACCACTCTACACTACTCCATAACTCTCCACTCTGCTCCACTTCACAACACTCCACTCCACGACACTCTCCCTTATGCACTAACCTTTTGCCATGCTGAAATATGGATAAAACGTATTGGAAAAGACAATAGTTTGTGTATAGGTGAGACCTATTGGCTTTGCCAATGCTTGTCTTTCTTAGACTTGAAGTCCTACTTTGTAAATTGAAAAAGAGAACACAATCCCCAAAATGCGTAGAAAAAAATTAACTGTATTAACTTCTCATATCTGACTTGGCACCCTGTGAGTAGGGAAAAACACATCAAAAGGGATAAACATTTTTACAGTGCCTAGACAGTTGGCAGCAACTGCTTCAAAGTACCATACGTCACAAAAATGTTTAATAAAATCTTAATTGGGATTACATACCAATGTAATGGCAACATGAAGGTAGTGTTGGAAAAATCACTTCAATGGTTTCCCATTACAAGCTCTAGCTTTCACACACATTAAAAGTATGACTTGTACAAATGCAAATGCTCACAATCCCGAGTTAATTTTCACATATGATGTACTGTATCACATAAAGGCATTGATATTCTGGGCAGTAATGAACATGAAGTACAGTGGCCTGATTACTTACTAGTAATTTGTATTTCTCCAACTCCAAAAGTCCCGGTCCCAGTCCTTATTGTGTGTGGGTAGGGGTCACCCTGGAGACAAGCAACTACTTTCTTACCCCAAAGCAAACATATTGCTGTTCTGCTCTCTATAGTCACATAAGAGACCCTTCTTCTTCCTCTTTCTGTATCATGGTAAGTCAGTTGAAATATGTTGTACAATCAAGGGGCCAGACCTATGATGAGGAAGACTTGGGTTTACAGTAATTAGGATTACTGGTGACTTATCTGCCTATTACCACCTTGCCTTTTTCACTCCTCTCAGTCCTTACTCTATGAGGATGTTACAAGTACCCTAGTCCTAAACCATGCCAAACAGAGGCAGGAAGGCCTGTAACAATAGGCAAGCATCCAGATGCCCACACTAGGTGCAAGAAACAGGATAGTACAGGGAGTCTGTGCTTGCAACCTCTATCAGAATTTACAGTAGTAATCAGTGCAATCACGGTCACAAGAAGTAAAGCATCCACAGCAAGCAGGACAATATTCAGGAAACCAAAAGCCCCTCTGGAAGAAAGTTGAAACAGGAAGACTGTGATGCAAAGAAAAAACCTTATGACCTGAAAGGATAGACATCAAGTATATGAGGAGCTGACCAATTAACTCTGGAAACCTGGACAATATAACAATAGAAAGAACAACAAACCCTCCTGCAGGCAATGATAATAAATAAAATAAAAAAATACCAATTCAAATTTAGGATCTACTCAAGCTGATTTCTTTATTTTAAAATAATAACGATCTTCATCAATTTTGCTCATAAGACTATTGCTACGAAATGATACATTTAACACGTATTTCATAGACACACACATAACTCAAAGCTGAAAGTTAACCAAACAAAATCAATATTCTCCTACAGCAGACTAGACATTATTTACACAATACAGGATCAAATTCATATGCAACAAAACATACAATAAATACACAAACTACATCATCACATTTGACACGTTTTCTTAGTACATTTTCTTTTATTACATGCTCCATTGCGAGCAGGGGCTTCACAAAGAATATCCATACTTTTACCATGTATAAAACTCAATGAAAACTTATTTCAACATAGAAGGAAATAAAAATTCATATTAGGATGTATTTAGTCACATGACATTTTCATCATACTCTACTTGTTCCCACAACTAATGAGTCGTGAGTATCCGATCAAGAAAAGTGAGATCACAAGAAAATGTATTAATTATGATTTTTGCTTAAATCATGTTATTGCTTTAAAACAAATAATGTCATGATCTAAAGTTGTTTAAAAATATAATAACCATGGCCATTATATCAGTTCTGTTATCATAACAATCATTTTCATGGAATTTCATAAACTTTTAATGCTTTGGCCAAAATAACTAATATATAGAGACTACACATGCAAAAAATTATCTGCCATACTTAAGAAAGTTGCCAGACACTCCCAAATTGATCTTCTCAATTTGTCATGAAATGCTAGTAAGGTACCACCTTACGAATTTTAATACCATCTTGTTCAAACTAGGAAAGAATACTGTACCAACTAATTGATGACTTGTATTTACATTCCATTTTGATAAATGCCACCAACATCATAGGATTTTTTTAGAGAGACTTTGGCCCATATTTATACTTTTTTAGTGCTGCATTTGAGATGCTTTTTGATGCAAAAACAGCGCAAACTTACAAAATACAATTGTATTTTGCAAGTTTGCACCACTTTTGCGTCCAAAAATGACGCAAATGCGCCACTAAAAAAGTATAAATATGAGCCTTTGTTTTTCTTAATCCTTAGATTCCATGAACTGGGGGAGAAAGGACATCAATTTTAGAAAATACAATCTAAGTTTTGATGGCTGTTAACTTCAAGTTGGTAATGTAAAGTTCTTTAATTAGGGGATATTTATCAAAATGTAATGTAGATACAAGTAATCAATTAGTTGGTACAGTAGTCTGTCTTAGTTTAAACAAGTTGGTATAAAAATTGGTAAGGCGATAACTCACTAGAATGTCCAGGCAAATTAAGTAAATGGATTAAGGGGTGTCTGGCAACTTTGCTAAGCATGGAATTTGCAGATAATTATTTGTATGTGTAGTCTGTATATAGTAGTACCTTTGGTCAATATGTTGAAATTTTATAAAATTCCATGAAAATGATTGTTATGATAGCACAACTGATATAATGGCCACAATTATGATATTTTTTAACAGTGTTGGATCATGCAAGCAATTACCCAAAAGCAGTCACAAGATTGAAGCTAGAATTGCAATTATTAGGAAATTGTACTGTGATCTCACTTTCCTTTATCTGATACCCGTCATTATTTACTTGTGTGAACAAGTAGAGTAAGATGAAGTAAGGCATGATGGTGTCTTGTGAATAATACGTCTGATCTAAACTTACATTCCCAATTATTTTTAACTCATTTTTGTTAATTTTGATATATAGTATAAAATATATGGCTATTCTCTGTGAAGCCCCTGGTCACAAAGGAACATGCACTAAAAAAAGGAAACTAGACAAACTGAGTAATATGGTGACATAATCTGTGTATTTCTTGTGATAATGTTTGTTTTGCTGCATATGACTTGATGCTCTATTGTGCAAATAATGCCTAGTCTGCTGTGAGAGCTTAATGTTTTTATTTGTTTAATTTTCAGCCTTGAGGAAGGGGGTGTACCCAAAACAAGTGTTTGGAGTGGTTATAAATATATCAATTTGTAGCGATACACTTATGAGAGAATATGATGAAGAACGTTATTATTTGAAAATAAAGAAATCAGCTGGAGTACATTCTAAATATGAATTGGGACCTTTCTCTGTTATTTACAAACATTGCCTCCAGGAGGATTCAATGAACCGGTAACGGTTTTAGGTTTTGGGGAGGGGTTGGGGGGTCGGGGGTTTTAGGTTTTGGGTGGGGTTGGGGGGTGGGGCGTTTTTGGTTTTGGGGTGGGGTGGGGGTTGGGGATTTTAGGTTTTGGGGTGGGGTTGGGGGGTTGGGGCGTTTTTGGTTTTGGGGAGGGGTGGGGGGTTTTAGGTTTTGGGGTGGGGTTGAGGGGTGGGGCGTTTTTGGTTTTGGGGTAGGGTTTTTTTTTATCGTGGGTTTTAGGTTTTGGGGTGGGGCGTTTTTGGTTTTGGGGAGGGGGTGTGGTGTCGGGGGTTTTAGGTTTTGGGGTGGGGTTGGGGGGTGGTGGGTTTTAGGTTTTGGGGAGGGGGTGGGGGGTCAGGGTTTTAGGTTTTGGGGTGGGGTTGGGGGGTGGGGCGTTTTAGGTTTTGGGGAGGGGGTTGGGGGTCGGGGTTTTGGGGTGGGGCGTTTTTGGTTTTGGGGAGGGGGTGGGGGGTCGGGGTTTTAGGTTTTGGGGTGGGGTTGGGGGGTGGGGTGTTTTTGGTTTTGGGGAGGGGGTGGGGGGTCGGGGTTTTAGGTTTTGGGGTAGGGTTGGGGGGGTGGGGCGTTTTTGGTTTTGGAGAGGGGGTGGGGGGTCGGGGTTTTAGCTTTTGGGGTGGGGTTGGGGGGGTGGGGTGAGGCATGCAGGGTCAATGGGTGCCTGTTACTAATGACTTTACCGGGAATGCCTTTACATCGAAATATCGTTGTTAAGGCATTTGTAGTAAAGGCATTAGTAGTAACAACGAGGTCGGTGTTCCGACCTCGTTGTTTAGGCACCCGTTGTTTTGTCAGTCGGCGTTCTGTTGTACAACCTTAATTTAGTGTCAGCTAGTCTCCAAAATTTGTTAACTTAAAATGAGTGAAATATTTGCTTTAAAATTAGTTGAACATGTTGCATGAAGTTTTAAAATCACAGAACATGGTGAGTTTAGTTGCTTTTTTGATGCATCCTATCTTATCAGACTCTATTCCACTGGCTTCAGGATTTTCTGATCTCTTGATTTCAAAATAGACTTGAGCCATCCAACTGACACCTTCAGTTACTGAACCAGTTGGAACATGCTGAATTTAGCAACACACCTCTGCAGGTTCCTGACAGGGTGGCTGTGTGAACTGCAAGGTGGGCCTTAAAGGCAGGCATAGTTTGTGGCATCCAGCTTCCTTCACAGATTTCAGGCACCTATTATTAGATATAACAGCCATAATCTTCACACAGAATTAATTATATTTAGAGCTAGACCCCCCTGAATGGGGACTGTGTGGATCCAGAATTACTGGGTTGAATTCTACACAGCTATTGCAATACCAACAGGTTTGTCCAAGATCATTTACCTTTGTACATGGTGGAAAGAGGGAAGTGGGCAGGATGTTAGAGGGCAGGAGAGAATGCTGCTTGGCAGGGGGATTCATTAAATGCTTCCCTCTTTCTTAGCTGAAGATTGGGTAAGGATTTGGACTGCAATGCAGCTATTTGCCAAAGTGATTTTTCTGCCAGATTGCATGGTGTAGTGCTTTTGCTTTTATCTAGTTCTTAGCACTTACATAACATATCAGGAATGCACTTCTGAGTTCAAAGAAGACTTTTATTGTTGTTAATTCTTCCCCAACCACAATTTTTATGAATGACAAATTATTAGCTTTCAAGCACACGTTAATCAAACAAAATATATCAGTTTGCAATATACACAGCAGGTTATATTTATAAGATATTGAATGCAAAGCAAAACAAATACTTCACCGTGTGGGAGAAAGAGATTTATCTACCCACACGGGATGCTGGCAACTGGCGCCAAGCTCCAGCACGAAGTCAGGCAGATCCGAATCTGAATCTCTGCAGCCTGTGACATTCGTTACAAAGGTGTGCCCCCTCCTCTCAGACTCGGGAAAACTGAGCAAGCCTTTGGAGACTGGCCAGGTCTCCGAGACTACTCCTCTTCCCAAGCTCAAGCGGAGAAAAACAACCAATGTACCCTCTCTTATCAGGTCTAGTCTACTGTGGGAAAAACATCTTGGTTCATCTTGTGCAAAAACACAGCTTGGGAAAAATACAGCTTGGATTCTCAACTGCAATGTCTAACTCCACGTTAAAGGCAATAGGCAGCTAACCTAAATATCAAATGCAATGTCTAATGTCATGTCAAAGCCAATAGGCAGCTGAGCTGAATACAAAATGCAATGTATAATATCATGTCAAAGCCAATAGGCAGTTAAGCTGAATACAAAATGCAATGTATAATATCATGTCAAAGCCAATAGGCAACTGAGCTGAATACAAAATGCAATGTATAATATCATGTCAAAGCCAATAGGCAGAATATCTAATAGCATATCAAAGCCAATAGGCAGCTAAACTGAATACATCATGTCAAAGCCAATAGGCAGAATACAGAATGTAATGGCTAATGCAATGTCAAAGCCAATAGGCGGTGAAACTGGATACAGAAAGTAATGGCTAATGCCATGTCAAAGCCAATAGGCGGCTAAACTGAACAAAACATACAATGTGCTACTGGTGAACATTGAGCAACTAATATGCGCAGTGGTGAAACACAAAGTCATTGGTCAAACAAAATTAAGCCAATAGGCAGGACACATGGCTGTTAAAATCAGGTGGTGTACTTACACCCAAGAATCGATGTGGGAACACCAGACCTCTGATAATTGTGCAAATCGGAATTCCAAAATGGAATGATAGTCTTTCCAGTGGATCTAGAATTGAAAGCGTCCTCAAAACATCTAAGAATCAGAGATTTCCTGAACTTTATTAACAATAAGCCCTGAAGGTTCTGATTGAAGCAGATGCTAAGGATTAAGAATATATGACTTTAATTGAGATGCATGGAAAGCAGAATCAATATTTCTTTTATGAGGTAACTTCATTCAAAAGGCCACAGAGATAATCTGATGCATGATCAAAAAGGACAAAAATAGTGTGATCAGATTTTCACTGCAAGGTATGAATTAGAAGAAAACAATAAGGCAACCAAACTATTCCAGGAGGAAAAGGAGTAGAGTTTGATCTTGTTTTATGAGCATACTGTTTTGTCATAGTTTGGACTCTTGCTCTGAGCAAGACTGCTGGTCTCAGGATGACAGTACTTTCATTTGTAGGTGACTAAGTTCCTTCCTACAACTAGTTGTAACTGTTGTCCAAACCTTACCGGCTCACTAGCAGTACCTCACCCGAAACATAATAGTAAAAGGTGATTTGTAGCAGTCGCTTACGCATGGACTCAAAGTAAGATCTCTCAGGGTTATCGTGGTTAAACGGAAATTACCCTTTTCTCACAGATTTATTATGTCTCATACAAACAAAGGCAATAACACAGATGCAGTGAAGTTATGATAGTTTTTATTCAACATAACTGCAATTTGCGATAAGTTGCATGAACTGCAATGATTAGGATAATGAATATATCAAGCAACAGTATTGTGAAGAGGAGAGTCATTGTTATAAAGACCCCCACCATTATGCAATATATGAAATAAATATATGTATATGTAAAAAATGGAACAAGCCCTAATACCCTAAGGAGAGTAAGTCTAACCTCCTACCTATAAAAGGAGAGCTGGGTTCGTTAAACCTAATCTGCCAAAGCCGTGTCCATGAGAGGAGCCCCCAACCCTCGTTACCTTGGAATGAGGTCTCTATCTCAGACTCCGCAGGGACACGAAGACTGGGTCAGCGTCAAGATGACTGCAGCATCGGTATCAGCGATGGTGGCGATGCCCTCTGGTCGGAATCCCTCTGATTATCTGTCTAAAAGTGTGTTGTATTTATACAGATTTACAAGGTCCCCTGACATAAGTGTTATTCATAACAATAGATAGCAGGCATGCTTGGGACGGCAATTAATATCAACAATCCCTCGAAAGTATAGAGAGGGAAAATCCCTAAGTGTGAATGCCTACTGTATGTTTGTCTTTCGTGCTTGATCTTGACGCCTTGGCGCAGTGACACTGATAATAGAACCCATAACAAGTGGCCTAACTATAAACAAGCCCGCCATTTTAAAGGAAATAAATAATTAAATGGACTAAGACAGAGCAAGCTAAGTAGATTAAAAGTCACTGGGTGACGGGGGCACGAGTTTACAAGCCTACGGCTAAGCTAACTCCTGTTATCCCGCTAAAACAACTAGGATTCACTACAGTTTATCTTGACCTTTGAATGAGGTACACTTTCAGGTAAGAGTTGTGTATGCTGTTGCAACTGATTTAAACATGCAGTAATTGCTGGATCATGTAGATTAATATGAGGACTAGAAGGAAAAACACTAGGACCAAAACCCTGCATTCAAACAAATGTTGACACTTTAAATGGTTTATGAGTAGTATTGTTATTGAAGAATTCTGCATGTGGAAAATATGGAAGATTATTATTGTGACTTACATTACAAGCAAGCATACACACAATCTGAGCATTGGTTTCTTGCTCTTTTTGCCATCTGAATGTAAATGATACATGAAACAAACACCTGTCCACGTTCCATACCTAATATTAAGCTCTCCAGAAATGTGAGTGTTATCAGAAATAAACGAATGAGGCAACCCATGCAGGCAAAAGACATCAGTCAAAGCATTAAGCCATTTATTTTCAGCTGTAGGTAATTTGGTTAAGGGAAGAAAATTTGAAAATGTGTCAAAAGTAACTATTAACACACAGTATGCTTGTGAACATGGAAGATTTATTATAACCTCTATCAAAATTGTATGCCATGATTCTGAAGCCGTTGGTAATGGTTTCAATTATCCAGAAGGCTTGGAATGAAAGTATTTATGCCAGACACAGATAGGATAGGCAAGATCATATCCCTAAAGCTCAAGATGTACAGTTGGCCTCTAAGAAGATCACAAACCTAAAGATGGTTTGGATTCTTTATGCCCTGGGATCAGCAGGCCATGTCACATTTCCATATTTTTGTATTTCTTCAGTGGAAACAACAATGTCTTATCAACTATAATATTTTTCATTTCAACAGACTCAAGGTTTTTTTTTTAAATAAGGTCTTCCAATTTATTTGGCACATCTGATATTGAGCCATCATCATCTAGTATAAAAATGACAGAACGTTACCAACCATTCACTGAGGAGTAATATTGGATTTTTCAAAGTGACATTAAAGCTGAGATAAAACATCTGTTCACATATTTTTTAAACCAGGAATATAAGTGATGATGAAGGCATACTGGGCAAGGAAAAATAACCATTTAGCTTGATATTATTTCTGCACTGAAGATTTCACAAACACTGCAAAATCAGCTTGAATTTTCTCTAGGTCCTATCGACAAATGTCTGCTTTCAGTACAGGTTAACCAAACGCGCTCTCTCAAATAGTTAATATTACCATTCTGAGCCTGACAAGACATGGGATAAGTAAAAGAAAGAATGTTCTCATCTATTTTCTTCTTGCAACATAATTGGCACACAAGCTCTTTCACATGTTTAAGATTGGCATCAAACTTATGAAATGGATAGAACTGGATCATTGCTTCGTTTTACCTCTCACCACTGTTACGACTGGCAGCATAATTGAGAAATATGAAAGCCTGTGGTAGACCCAAAGAAAAGGGGGATTGGACAATAGAGAAAACAGAGACACAATGTTCTACCACTTATGCTTCATCACACAGCTGGTCAATGATGTCTACAAGATCTAGGGCCAGATGTAGGAAAGGATTTGCGCCTCGCAAACGGCGTTTTTCGCCATTTGCGAGGCGCAAAAGCCTCTCCGTGATGCAGAAATGCATTTTGCGAGTCGGATCCGACTCGCAAAATGCATTTCCGACTCGCAAATAGGAAGGGGTGTTCCCTTCCTATTTGCGACTCGCAACGCTATGCAATTTAAATGAAATCGCAGTTAACATCCACTTGAAGTGGATGGTAACCCAGTCGCAAACGGGAAGGGGTCCCCATGGGACCCCTTCCCCTTTGTGAATGGAACAAAAATAATTTTTCAGAGCAGGCAGTGGTCCTATGGTTTCGTTTTTTTTTCTAAGTGCAGCTCGTTTTCCTTTAAGGAAAACGGGCTGCAGATAGAAAAAAACAACTGCATTATTAAAAAGCAGTCACGGACATGGTGGTCTGCTGTGTCCAGCAGGCCACCATCCCCGTGAGTGCCCATACGCGCAATGGGGTCGCAAACTGCGACCCACCTCATTAATATTAATAAGGTGGGTCTTTGCGACCCCATTGCGAGTTGCAGAAGGTGTCTGAGACACCTTTCTGCATAGCAAATAGCGACTTGCAATTTGCGAGTCGCACGGACTTGCAAATCGCAATTTGCTTCTTTCCTACATCTGGCCTCTAGTGAGTCCCTACTAAAGCAGGAGATATCTTAATATGGAATCACAACTGTAAACAAATATAAATGAACTATATCTCTGTTAAACCAACTTTTTAGTTAAATACGAAACTGGAACATTCTGAAAACTAAAAGTACAAATAATTAATATATCAAAATGTGATATATGTAGACAAATAGATCTAAATACCTTGTGTCATCAATAGACAGTCTTTGATGAAGGTTAATCATTTTCTCTCCTTGAGGTCTATGACCTGACAAGATAACAATATAATTAATATCCTTTTTTTCTAAGTCTTAAATCAATATGTTTTTACTTAAACATCTAAGATATTGCTCTGAACATACTATACCATTGAGTCTCTTAGTGTTAAAGGATAGTTCAGGGTTCTTGAAATATTCACCTCTATTCTTTGTAGCTTTAATCCTTTTCAATAGTATGAAAATAGTTCCGGTTCAGAGTTAATATTCTTCAACAATAACACTTTAAGGTTCACTGTAACTGTGTAGCAAAATAGTCCCTAGTTTCAATAATTTCGTGTATTTCTAGTGCAAATATGTTTTCATAATAAATATGGCTTTACATTGTTCTCTGTTAACTCCTTAGTTATTTAAAATCTAATATTCAGTTGTTCCACAATTAGTTCAAGTTCAAAGTTCAATATTGTGGGACAGTGGTTTATTAGGTTCTGAGACCCACCACAGGTAATAAAGGCGCTATCTTGTTGGATCAAATAAAAGACTTCAATAATTTAAACATGTGCTCTGCTCTTGGTAGCTATGGCACAGAGCAGACAGGTTTAAATTAGGAAATGTGTAAAGCAACAGCAGATATGATTTTTTAAAGTTGCAAGTAAAAATAGCACCAAAAAGCATTAAGTGTCAATGTGGGTCAACTGGTCATGATAGACCGGGACCTGGGCATGATGTTAGGCCGATTGCAAAGAAGGGTGGGTTGGATACATCAACCCAGTTCGACCTGGTCAGAGATTTTACCATTGGACTTAAGTCTTTTTTCTGGCAGTCAAAATACTTCAGGAAGCTAAGCAGCAGGTCAAGGAGGGCTCCACATAGGGTCGACATTCGACAAGGTCTTAGTAAAGCCGTTGGTTTGGTAGGAAAAGCACTGAGAAGGAAAATTTAAATTTCACAGCAAAGAAAGCTGCTCACAGGTTGGACACATTTGGGGCCAGATGTAGCAAACTTTTGTGAGTCGCAAATGGCCCGAATCGCAATTTGCGACCCCGCAAAATTGGAAATGGGATGCAAAAATCCCATTTCCGACTCGCAAAATGCAACGCAAGCCATTACCGACTCTCAAAAATAGCGACCCCATTTTGCGACCCGCAAATAGGGAGTCGCAATTTGTGAGTCGCAAACCAAATGCAATAGCCACTCGCAAAGTCGCAAAAAGCCCATTTTGCACTTCCAATTTACCACTAACTCAGAGCAGGTGGTAACCAGAACCAAAGTATAAAAGGAGACCCAGAAGGCACCTGGGTTACTCAAGATGGCGGAGATATATGTGATAGCAATGAGGAGGAGAGCCCACTCCACACCACACAGCAGAGGAGGAGGAGGAGCCAGAGACAGGAAAAGATATACAGAACCAGGCAGACACTTTTCCAACAAACTGAGGAGATTTATGATCAATATAGACTCAGCATTGCAGCAATACTAGATTTAATAGATTTATTAAATCCGCAGCTACAACGCCAGACTGTGCGCGGCTGCGCCATCCCTACGCATGTGCAAGTGCTATGCTCACGGCACCTCTTGGCCTTGGGTAGCTATCAGGGGGTCATTGCTGTGGCAGGTGGGGTATCCAAAAGTTCACTCTCACGGTTCTTTAGAGCATTCCTAGATGCCTTACTCACACACATGTCCAGATACATATACCTACCCAGGAATGAGGCAGAAATCAACAGCAACAAGTTGGAATTCTACAGGATTGCCAACTTCCCCCATGTCATAGGGTGTGTGTGTTGAAGTAAGCTTCAGCAAGGCCTACTAGTGCAAGTGGTTCACCTTTCTCTGCACAAAGTACTCAGACCATGTAGGAAGAAGTTGCCACAGAAACTGAAATAAAATAAAAAGTTTATTAAACCTCATGAGATGGTATTACAGTTCAAACAGCACCCTTTGGTAATGTCTGAAGTAGCACACTGAACTGGGAGAGCATGGTCCTTTTATACCCACGCAGGGGCTAAAAGGAGGTGGTACAATTATAGAAGCAAGACTTGCATACATGTAAGGTCATGTGGAAATGCACGGTCGATAAGTAGGAGAGCTAACAGTTTTCAAGGACTAACAGCTGCAGACCTTACTGAGCATGTTCGAAAGTGGGAGATGCTAAATATAACTTGTCACTAGGCAGATTTTCAAGAGTAGTTAATAGAAAGGTAGGACAGAGCACATGGTGAGCACATGGCAGCATGTGGCAGAGAAAATGGCTGCCATGAATACAAAATGGATTCCGCGAAATGTTCACAATAGTTACTAAATACAAGATGTCTTCTGCTAATGCTTAATCTAATCGCTGCTAAACTACAACATGTGGACGGGACACATATACAAATCTGCCCTCCTGCAAATCTGGAATATCTGTTCCGCAACAGGAAGTGTACCCACTCACTGAACATACAGGTGGTATGTGACGCCCATTATGTTATCACTGACATGGTTGCCAAATTTCCAGGGAGCACACATGACTCCTACATTTTCAGGCACAGTGGGATACACCAACGCCTAGAACGTGGGGAGTTTGGAGATGGATACCTCCTAGGTATAGCTGAATACACCTTGCAGACATACACACAGGTCAATGTGGAAACCATCTATGCCCAGCTAACATTGTACATTTTGTGCCACACAGGTGACAGTGCATATGCACTACGACCATGGATACTTACCCCGTACTTAACACCCAGCAATGATAAAGAGAGGCGATACAACAGTGCACATATGAGGACTTGAAATATCATAGAGAGGACCTTTGGACTGCTGAAGGCAAGATTCAGATGCCTCCACAGAAGTGGAGGTGCCCTCCAGTATACCCTAATAACAGCTTTCAAGATCGTTGTCGCATGCGCTATACTGCACAACATTGCCACCAGACGTGGGCTACCTCTCACCCCAGAAGACCCAGATTCGGAGGATGAAGAGCAAGAGCTACCACATCGCCATCATGGGGATAGAAGCATTGCAAATCAAGGCAGACTGAAACGGGACCACATTGCCAACCAATACTTTGGAAGGTACGTGCTAACTGTCACCACACTCACTAATGTCACACACAAAGAGTCCAGGTGTGAAGTGGAACTAACAAGTGATTTGGGGCCAGATGTAGGTAAGTATGGTTTTGCGAGTTGCAATTTGCGAGTCATAGAGACTCGCAAATTGCAACTCGCAAAACCACATGCAGAAAGGTGTCTCAGACACCTTCTGCGAGTCGGTATGGGGTCGCAATGACCCACCTCATTAATATTAATGAGGTGGGTCGCAAATTGCGGCCCCATACCGACTATGGGCACTCGCAAACATGGAGGCCTGCTGTCGTCAGCAGACCTCCATGTTTGCGACTGCTTTTCAATAAAGCAGGTTTTTTTTTTCAAAGTGCAACCCGTTTTCCTTAAAGGAAAACGAGCTGCACTTTGAAAAATAAACCGAAACCTTTTGTTTCGGTATTTTTCAGGGCAGGTAGTGGTCCATTGGACCACTGCCTGCTCTGAAAAATTATTTTTGTGATCATTCACAAAGGGGAAGGGGTCCCATGGGGACCCCTTCCCGTTTGCGAATGAGTTACCATCCACTTCAAGTGGATGGTAACTGCGAGTTGATTTGTGACCGCTTTTGCGGTCACAAATCAACTTACATCGCGGTGCGAGTTGCAAATAGGAAGGGAACACCCCTTCCTATTTGCAAGTCGGAAACACATTTTGCGAGTCGGTTCCGACTCGCAAAATGTGTTTCTGCATCGCGCACAGGCATTAGCGCCTCGCAAACGGCGTTTTTCGCCGTTTGCGAGGCGCTAATGCCTTGCTACATCTGGCCCTTAATTATGTTCACCCAAAAAAACTATATACATTAGCAACAGTTCAGGGGCTGTAAAAGTCCACCTGGCATGAGGACACATTGACCTCATGTGCCTCTACCCCAGGACAGTGCTGAGCTCACATTCTACGCCGGCCTCGGCCAGCATGGCTGGTACCTGGTGTGTCAGCAGTGCCCTGCCTTGCGCTACCACTGCGCAACACCCTGGTGTCACTGGCTGAGACACTGCTGATGGTGGAGCCCTCCTCGCTGTCCTGCGACGTGTCAGCCGCGCCCCTAGCCACCTGTCGGGCCTCCATGATATCCACGGCGTGGCTGAGACACCCCAGGCCACGTGCCACATAACTGGCAAAGTGTCCCATGTCTACCTGGAGGCTGACCGTGCGTCTTGAAAGGCCAGTAGTGTTCAATGCCAGCCTGACAATGGAGGCAGACATGCGGTCCAGCGGGTGCAGTAGCTGCCTATCACGACGCCTTGCACCCTCTCTCTTAGTTATGAGTTCTGCCACCAGTTGTCTCATTGAGAGTGCAAGGTCGCCGACATGTGTGTTGAGTTGTTGCAGCTCTGTGTGTACCAGCTGCATACCACTGTTTTGGTTTTGCTCCATGGTCCGCATAGCCCCTGATATTCTCCTCATCTCCCGTGTCTGCAGGCGCTGACCCCGTAGGAGTGCGGTCTCGGCCGGCAACACGGAGGCGTCCCCTGACTCAGCCTGCGGCTCTGGTGGTACATTTACACGTCGCCTGCGACGCAGTGGAGGCTCTGTGTCATCTACAGTGCACTGTGGCTGGGACCAGGTGCTGGCTCACTCACCAGTATGGCAACTGGTGCATCATGAGGGGACTGTGTGTGGGTGGTGCAGGTCTCTGTGGTGGACGGTACTGACTCCTCTGCAGGCTGGTGGCTGACCTGTGGCCCCTGGATGCTTTGGCTGGCGGTGGTGTCGTGTGGGAGACCTGTGGGGCATAGGGAACACACTGTCAGTATCTACCATGTGTTATCAACTTCTTAATAAACTGTTGCCTATCAACTGCCTACTTGACTACATTGCCCATAATGCACCATGCAAGTGGTTGCTACTCTGCTATGTACAAGGTGGGTGGGGGTATGGCATATATGGGTGTACATGCATGTCTCATGTTACTCACCGGTTGATGGTCCTGGCTCTTAAGTTTCCAGCTCTCCCATCCCGCACACTGCCTCTGGCTCCAAGGTCTCCTCAACTCTTTCCTCCAGGGGTGTGGGTGGTGGTATAGTGGACGGTCCCCCTCCAGTGCCCCTCATCTCCCGGAGCCGCTCTGCCACCCTCTCCTTGGTCCGGGAGCGCAGGTCATACCACTGTTTCTTTAACTCTTCTATACTCCAGTGGCTGACACCCATGGAGTTCACCTTGTCTTGGATTTCCGTCCAGATTCTTCTCTTCTCCACCTCTGACACACTGAGGGCTGCCCTCCCAAAAAGTTGTTCATGGTGCTGGCAGCATTCCTCTGTCAGCACCTCCAGCTCTTTTTCTGCAAATTTCAATTTGCGCTTCCTTTGTGTCTCTGCCATGGTAGCTGCTGTTCTCTCTGTTTGTAGTTCAGCAGTTTAAAATGGGTGTGGTCCTCCCTCCTCCCAGGTGTATTTGTAAACTTCCTGGCTGTGATGTCATCATCAGGAGCCAGGAAGTGTTTTCCAGAGTGTTCTGCTGCACCTGCATTCAATTTCCAGCACAGTTGCAATTTGCGACACCCACTCGTAAATTGCGTGTTCGTTTTTAGCGCGGTCGCAAAAAGTGACCTCGCAAACAGCGGACTCGCAATCTGCGGTGCGACTTCATTTGCGAGTCGCAAATTGAAGTTGCTTTTTCTTCTTGGATACCATTTAGCGAGTCAGGAAATTGCGAGTTGCAACGACTCACAATTTCCGACTCGCTAAATTTTTCCTACCTACATCTGGCCCTTGGTGCCTATGCCCAGTTTAAATTTTTACCTTTAGACTCTGGGCCTCATTACGAGTTTGTCAGTAGGACTTCCGAACCGCCGTGTTGGCGGTCTTGAAAAGAAGCCATGTTGGCGTTCTTTCAGATCGCCCTTTTACCAGTTACACAGGCAGGACCGCTGACCGCCAAGCAGAAATAGCAGACTGCCAGTGGCCTGGAAATAGGCAGTCCAATCTCCAGCACCGTCAGCACCGTGACCAGCCACTGAGCATATTACAAGCACATAGTTGCCGTGGCAGTCCCTTTATGGCAGTCCGAATTTCAGTGGTATGCAGTCAGCAAAGTAACAGACTGTGCACTGGATGAATTTGAAACCAACACAACTGACACACATTGCCACAGAGGACACACCTACAAAGGACATTATAAAACACACCCATTCATAGACCACAATTCTTTGCATTTACACAGCATGACGAAGAACACCACAATTTTCCCATTTTTCTATAGATTAGGCACTCCTATTTTTTGTAACATCTCATAGAACACCTTGCACACAGTTTTGAACATTAACACTCTTTTGCTCTTCCCCTGTTTAGTACGTCGCTGTCACCCATTTGTATTCCATTATGTCATGTTCTAGAAATCCCTGTTTTTCAGAAGATGAGTTAAGAGTCATGGGGGATAAAATCATAAAAGTAGAGCAACAATTGTTTGAAGAACAAGTCCAGCATACTCCTCTCAGTAGAAGAATCAAAATGTGGGACAGCATTGTTGACAACGTCAATGCTGTAGGCACTACCCTGTGCACAATGGAAGACACCTGGAAGAGGATGGACAACCTCAGGGGCAAGGTCCGATCCCTTGTCTCCAGGCACCAGCTGCAGGCCAAGAAGACTGGTGGTGGTGGCCTCCGTGTGCCCCATTACATCTCTTTCCCTGGGAGGAGAAGGTATTGGCCATCCTGCATCCTGAGGGCATGACAAGAGTACCTGGGAGAGTGGAGTCTGGTAAGTCACAACACCAAAAATATCACCAAAATGCTGGGTCATGCAAGCTCATAGCTTACCTTTTGCCACTGTCTTGTTCATGTACCCCACCAACATTCAATACCCTAATTATCTGAGTGTAAACACTGTCAATCTTTATTGTTGGACCCAACATCACAGCTACTAATGTCCATCATATGCCATTGATCCAAATGTGGCCTGTACGTCTTTCAATAATCCCAGGACTCATGGTATGTCTCAAAAGGGACATATGCCAAAACCTGACTGCAACTCCCAGGAGGCACTGTTTCTGTAACACCAAACACCAGCCCATTGTTCTCCTCTTCAAGTACCCTTGTTTGTTAACTCACAAATGACGTTTACTCACCTGGGGGATAACATTTGTATAGTAAGTGTAGTCTAGACATGACTTCTAAGGTCTAGAGGCTCTGTTACTATTACTCCAACCACCAGCCCAAGGGTTCTCTTCTCTGCATACCCCTGTTTGTTAACTCACAAATGAAGTGTACTCAACTCGGGCATAACATTTGTAAGTGAGTGTAGTACAGGGACCGACATGACTGCTAAGGTCAGGAGGCTCTGGTACTGCCACTCTAACCACAAGTTCAGTGCTCTCTTCTCCAAATACCCTTGTTTGTTAACACAAACAAAGTGCACTCACCTGGAGGGATAACATTTGTATGGTGTTTGTAGCACAGGGGTTGACATGACTGCTAAGACCAGGAGGCTCTGTTACTGTTAGTCCAACCACCAGTACAATGTTCACTTGCTGAACAAATACCCCTGTTTATTAACTCACAAATTAAGTGTACTCACCTGGAGGGATACCATTTGTATAGTGTCTGTAGTACAGGGATTGATAAGACTGCTAAGCCAGGAAGCTCTGTTATTTTTCTTCCAACCACCAGCCCAGTCTTCTTTTCTCCAAATACCCTTGTTTGTTAACTCACAAATGAAGTGTACTCACCTGGGGGGGGGGGGTAACATTTGTATAGTGTATGTAGTATAGGGACTGACATGACTGCTAAAGCCAGGAGGCAGTATTACTGCAACTCCCAAGAGTAACAGTTTCTCTAACTCCAAACACTAGACCAGTGTTCACTTGTCCAAAGACCCCTGTTTGTTAACTCTCAATTGAAGTCCACTCATTTTGGAGGATACCATTTGCTTAGAATTGGGAAGTAGAGGGAGTGATCTGGCTGCAAAGCCCAATAGGCCCAGTTACTCTTACTCCAAACACCAGCACAGTGGCCACTTGTCCAAATACCCTTGTTTGTCAACTTTCAAATGAAGTATTCTCACTTGGGAGTGATCAAGCATAGATCATACAAATAGGTACATGATGACTCAATTTACACAAACAACATAGTTCAGGATTTGCCTGCATCACACTCAACTAGACATCCAAATGGGCAAAGCCATATCTTGTCTAGCGACTGTTTTGCCTGTACTGGCGGCAAGATGTCATGTTCAGGCCATGCAGGTTTTGGAGGTCCTAGATCCTCCTTGTGTTGGATGCACATAACTAGGTAAGGACACTTTACTGTCATCCAATGACATTTCTTTCTTCATGATTGTTGTAAATGGGGCAGGAGTTTAACCTGCAAAGATTTGGCAGTGTGTTTGGAGGCCCCTCAGGGTGGGCGCTACCAGAGATTGACTGTGGCTTCTTAAGTTCCCCTGGACCTTGTGAGGCAGATAAAAAAAAAAAGCCTTTCTGAGGTACCTTGTTGAAGTATTCTTTAACCTGCCCTTGTCCTGGTCCTAAGGCAGAGGGCCTATTGGAGTTTCTGCCGGGAGGCCCCTGTGCAGTTGTTAGCTAAAGAGTTGCAGACGTTGCTGGAATTTTTTGATATCGATGTTGATGTGCCATATTCAATTGTAAGTTGAGGAACAGGGGTATTTGAACAAGTGAACATTGGGCTGGCGGTTGGAATTACAGAAACAGGTCCTCCTTTCCTTAGCAGTCCGGTCACTCCCTCTACTTCACACACTTGACAAATGGTGTCCTCCCAGGACAGTGGACTTCAAGTGAGAGTTAACAAATAGGCATTTTTGGACAAGTGAACACTGTAGTGAATCCTAGTTTGTTTTAACGGGATAACAGGAGTTAGCTTAGCCGTAGGCTTGTAAACTCGTGCCCCCGTCACCCAGTGACTTTTAACCTACTTAGCTTGCTCTGTCTTAGTCCATTTAATTATTTATTTCCTTTAAGATGGCAGCCTTGTTTATAGTTAGGCTGCTTGTTATGGGTTTTATTATCAGTGTCACTGCGCCAAGGCGTCAAGATCAAGCACGAAAGACAAACATACAGTAGGCATTCACACTTAGGGATTTTCCCCCTCTATACTTTCGAGGGATTGTTGATATTAATTGCCGTCCCAAGCATGCCTGTTATCTATTGTTATGAATAACACTTATGTCAGGGGACCTTGTAGATCTGTATAAATACAACACGCTTTTAGACAGATAATCAGAGGGATTCCGACCAGAGGGCATCACCACCATCGCTGATACCGATGCTGCAGTCAACTTGACGCTGCCCCAGTCCTCGTGTCCCCGCGGAGTCTGAGATAGAGACCTCATTCCAAGGTAACGAGGGATGGGGGCTCCTCTCATGATCACAGTTTTGGCAGATTAGGTTTAACGACCCCAGCTCTCCTTTTTAGGTAAAAGGTTAGACCTACTCTCCTTAGGGTATTAGGGCTTATTCTATTTTTATATATACCTATATTTCTTTCATAGATTGCATAATGGTGGGGGTCTTTATAACAATGGCTCTCCTCTTCACAATACTGTTGCTTGGTATATTCATTATCCTAATCATTGCAGTTCATGCAACTTATCACAAATTGCAGTTATGTTGAATAAAAACTATTATAACTTCACTGCATCTGTGTTATTGCCTTTGTTTGTATGAGACATAATAAATCTATGAGAAAAGGGTAATTTCCGTTTAACCACGACAACCCTGAGAGATTTTACTTTGAGTCCATACGTAAGCGACTGCTACAAATCACCTTTTACTATTGTGTTTCTGGTGAGGTACTGCTAGTAAGCCGGTAAAGTTTGGACAACAGTTACAACTAGTTGTAGGAAGAAACTTAGTCACCTACAAACGAAAGTACTGTCATCCTGAGACCAGCAGTCTTGCTCAGAGCAAGAGTCCAAACTACGACATGGCGCCCAACGTGGAGCGTTTAGGCACTAATTTACGGATACCCTGACTATCACTGTCTCACAGACAACAGGTACCCTCAGTACCATTATACGGAGACGTCCGTGGTCTTTGGGAGAATCCTCCTCAGCCAAACAGGTAACACCTAATTAGGCTGTAGGTTGTTCGAGCTGGAACTCACAAAAGGAAAAAACTTCCCCTATTTTGGTTTTCCGTTTCTCTATACAACTATGGCTAATACCATAGACATTCCTGCAAATGCTAGACATGCACTTACACAACATTTATTAGCGCATGGCCTTACAGAAAAGGGCGGGGATGTTACTCTGATTATAGAAGTGACTGAAGCCTACCAAACAGAAACATTTTACTGTTGGGTTGCCTTTCCTGAATCTGACCAACGAACGCATACATTTCACACATATGACATTGTGGACGTACCCGTAAGATACGAAGCATACCAGTATCATGAAATATCGCTCACATATCAAGAGCATCAGAACTAGTTTGAAGGCGCCCTACCACATGTACTACGACGGGTGAGGCTAGGTCCTTTAAGTAATGAAGGGCCTACATGGCCCATGTTTGCCACATATACACCTCACCCGGGCATACAGACTATGCAGATTGTAGATTTAAGAATATTATATAATGAATTAGTGGCATTATATAGACGATTGGTTCAGTTGGTAATGCGAACATTGAACACTACACCAACGCGTCCAGCACCGCCAGTAGCTGGTGGATATCAATTGGCTACTGGGATTAGTCCACAAACAGTGCATACCATTATGGGTAAAGTGCCCACGGAATGAGAAAAAATACTGTTCTGGATTGCTCAGAAAACAAATCAGCTGGAAGCTGTGTTCCCCCATATGGGGCCACAGGAGAAACATAGATTGCTCACTATGGGGGTCATTCTGACCCCGGCGGGCCAGGGTTGGCGGGAGCACTGCCAACAGGCTGGTGGTGCCCTGCAGGGCATTCTGACCGCGGCGGTTTGGCCGCGGTCAGAAGAGGAAAACCGGCGGTCTCCCGCCGGTTTTCCGCTGCCCAAAAGAATCCTCCATGGCGGCGCAGCTCGCTGCGCCGCCATGGGGATTCTGACACCCCATACCGCCATCCTGTTCCTGGCGGCTTTGCCGCCAGGAACAGGATGGCGGTATGGGGTGTCGTGGGGCTCCTGGGGGCCCCTGCAGTGCCCATGCCAATGGCATGGGCACTGCAGGGGCCCCCGTAAGAGGGCCCCACTTTGAATTTCACTGTCTGCATTGCAGACAGTGAAATTCGCGACGGGTGCAACTGCACCCGTCGCACCTTCCCACTCCGTCGGCTCCATTCAGAGCCGGCGTCCTCGTGGGAAGGTTGTTTTCCACGGGGCTGGCGGGCGGCCTTTAGGCGGTCGCCTGCCAGCCCAGTGGAAAACCCAGAATCACCGCAGCGGTCTTACGACCGCGGTGCGGTATTCTGGAGGGGGGAACTCTGGCGGGCGGCCCCCGCCGCCCGCCAGAGTTAGAATCACCCCCTATGTGCTTGCCATTCGGGATGGTTCCCTCGGTGGATGAATGTGCCACTTGGGGTACAGTCTTCGCTGCCGTTTATACTACCACACATGGTACCCCTACACTGGCCAAAGAGTTAAAACAAATACAAAATGAGCATGGGGCTGCACCGGCCCTAGATCTGGGGATGAAGTTAATGCATAACTTTAACGCCGTCTCCTCAATAATACTAAGTAATATTAAAGGGGAAGCGGTGGCACTGGCAATACGCCAGCGTCTCTGAGAAACTCCACATGTGGAACAGGAGAGACAGCTACCGAAAATAATATCCGATACCTATACTAGTATAGGACGGGATGGGCTGGAAGCCAAACCTAAAAAATTGGACATACCAAGTACCACCCATAAGGAAGGTACAAAGCAAGCACAAGAGGGCTCTAAAAAGCACTGGGACAAACAAAAAGATTTCAAAGACAGGAGAAATAAAAGAGCTGATTCTCCACATCCGGAGTACTCCGAGAGGAGGTATAATCTCAGAAATAGGGATAACATTAGAACTCCAGACAGATATACTGATTCACGTCCTTCTCGTTCCTTTCAGGACGCACCGGATAGACGTAGCGAGAGAGGGGACCGTCAAGATCGACGTCCGGAATACGTGAAAGAAAAGAAAGACTCGCCGCAGTCTACCATTAAAAAAGAAGAAAAGACTCCTCTCCAAAAGTCACAATTTAAAAAGAAGAAAGTGGCAGCACTGACCGTTAAAAATGCCAGTAGTATTGAGAACACTGTTGAGGAACAAGAGGTGGGCAGTGACTCTGTTGGACAGCGCAGCCGAGGTCACGATATGTCGCCAGAGTCTGAAAGATCACCTGGATGCGACAGCAACTAGCGATTACATCGCAGTTGAGACGGCGGATGGCCGCGTTCTCCGACCCGATCAGGTTTATGATTTAACAATTTAGATAGAGGGAGACGTGGAACGTATTATTAGTGTAATATTCTGAGATGAACTTACTAGTGATATCCTGTTGGCCGAGAGACTGGCCACCTGAACATGTACGCAAGCTCCCACATGGGGAAGATGTAATTTTGCCTTCTTTCTCCGATCTTGTTCCAGAGGCAGACAAAAAAGCCTATGCTGCTGAATGGGCTTTAGCGCAGGCACCTGGATTATACCGTAATCATGTAGGTTGGGACAAGGACTCTCCTTGTCATGTTATTCCCGTTCGGTCTACACCGCACCCACAGCCACAATACCCTGTTAAACATGAAGCAAAAGCAGTGACGGAGATACTGTCACAACTTGAATACCAGGGAGTAATAGAGCCCTGTACATCGGCAATGAATAATCCGCTATTTCCCGTTGCGAAACCTGATCATTCATATAGAATAGTGGTTGATTATAGACACTTGAATAGTCATACACGCACATATGCTATACAAAATTCACACAGCACAGCGCTGATCAATAATATAGTGCGGAAAAAATATAAAACTACATTGGATATATCTAATGGGTTTTTCTGCCAGAATTTAGCACATGAAAGTAGGGACCTAAGTGCATTTTGCTTTGGCTCTCAGAAACGCTTTTGTCGTTTACCCCAAGGCTATAAAAACAGCTTGATTCCGAGGCATTATCCTATGTGGATGATCTCTATCTCACTGATGACACCTTTGACATTCATCTTGCAGGGGTCGATCGGATAATTCTGGGATTTGCTGCCTTCGGATATAAATTTAACTTTAAGAAAAGCAAGATAGCTTATCTTAGTGTATTGTTCCTGGGATATGAGCTATCAAACGAGGGGAAGAGCCTGGCCCCGCACTTCCTAGAAAAGTGTGCTCAGCTACAGCCTCCGAACACGCTTAGGAAATTACAGTCATTACTGGGTTTCTTTAATTTTGGCAGAACATACATTCCAGATTATGCTGAACGCGTCAAACCACTATATGATTTAATCCAGCCCAATTTTTCTAGCAGGCGATGGACAATTGAACACACACACATCCTTAGGGACATACAACGGGACATGCTGGAGGCTAGACACTTGTACACACGTGACAATAAAACAAATTTAGTCATCAGAATAATAGCTGGTGCTCTTGGATTTACCTATGTCACCTTTAATGAGGGTGACACGGTGCTGATAGCATACAAATCACATTTGTACTCCAATGCAGAGAAACGTTTTGCTCCTACTGAAAAAATTCTGACAGCAGTTCAGATGGCCGTCATAAAGGAGAGGCCACTTGCCCAGGGGAAGCGCATTATTGTTGTCTCCCCGGTACCGGCCTTAGAGGCTGTCACTAAAGCGAGCGTTCCAAACGCTAAGGCATTACATCCACGCTGGATTCAATGGGCTACGTCTCTGACCGCCACTGATGTTGATTATGTGTTTGACCCAAGACTTCAGACACAAGAATTTCTCCAGTATGAACAGGAGTACCCCGCTCCCTTACACATGTTGCCAATAGACAGTTATGATACCATCATTTATACTGACGGATCGGTACAACCGGCTGTGGGTACTAAACATCAATACTCAGAGGCTTGCGCAGCTGTGTGTGGGGTAATGGAAGACGGAGTTTTCCATCCTCATAATACATACACTCAGACCTGGGGGGACTGCACAGCCCAGTTGGCCGAGCTTAAGGCTCTTCTTCTAGCGCTCGAACATTCAGAGCCAGGAACACAGACTTTGATCGTCTGTGATTCATATTACTGCGTCCAGTCATACAATGAATACCTCAATCATTGGAAGCTGAACGGGTTTAGAGATTCTAAAGGGAACACCATTAAACACAAAATATTGTGGGGAAGGGTGGCTGATCTTAAAGATAAGCTGCCGTGTGTCCATGTAGTTCATACATTAGGGCACCAACGTGTAGGAATACACGTTGCCGGTAATACATTGGCTGATGAAGCAGCCAAAGCATCAGTAGTTACGGCTTCTGTGGCTGCAGTGACTCGTTCTCGGACGAGGTTGGATAATGAAATACTAATTGCCGTTAAAGCCTCGGCTGCAGGCAAGACCCTTCCGAAAGGATACCCTACGAACTATACCTATCATATCAGTGCACAGAATGTTGCTTTTGTAATGATTCCTGATGTTGGTGATTGAGTGATCCCAAATGAAGACCAAAGATTGGGACTGATTACAGCTGCACATGAGGGTGTCGCTTCTGCACATGCTGGTATACAGGCCACTATCACCATTCTACAACAACAGTACTGGTGGCCTGGTCTATGCAGATGGACTAAACAGTATGTCCTTTGCTGTGACATTTGTCAGCAGATTAAGGGCTCAAATATCAGACGCCCTCCGCAGACATCTCTCTTAGTGTCAGACAAACCACTCCATTGTGTGTACCTGGACCATTGTGATCCCTTGCAACCTGATGGTGCATACAAATACATTTTAGTGGCTGTAGAT
This sequence comes from Pleurodeles waltl, assembly GCF_031143425.1. Classification (NCBI taxonomy): domain Eukaryota; kingdom Metazoa; phylum Chordata; class Amphibia; order Caudata; family Salamandridae; genus Pleurodeles; species Pleurodeles waltl. The sequence goes on along the minus strand of NC_090445.1, from coordinate 538,145,928 downwards.
TCCTGTTCTAGATTCCTGTGGATATGGCCACAGCGGTCGGCTGACGCCCGGACTGTTATAAAAGATTTGCTGATATTTATCGGTACATATGCGGTTGCAGCATTCCATTCGGACCAGGGCCCTACATTTGCCTCTAAGGCTTTCAGGGACACCATGAGGATGATGGGTGTTGAACTCCATTACTCCTCACCATACCATCCCGAGGGAAATTCGGTCGTGGAGAGGCGGAATCGTGATCTAAAGCAGTTCTTAACAGGTCGAGTATTAGGTTCAGGCCGCAGTTGGTTACATCACCTATATGGGGTCCAGAGAGCACTGAATAATCTGCCAGGACGGTCCTTGGGGGGAAAGTCTCCATATGAGGTTCTCTTTGGGACACCTATGTATGTCCCCGATCTTGATGCCCCTGGTGTGGTGGCAGCAGAAACACCATTTGACATAAAAGAACATCTCGCTGTTTTACAGGAGCTTCAACAATTCCGTGATGATAAATCATCTGCAAGTGCTGCCACCTTGGGAATAAGGGACTTGGCGAAAACTTCAACTGGCTGGATTCCTAACGTTGGGGATCTGGTTCGTGAGAAGATCGCTGTGAAAAAAGAGTTTGGTCCATCATACAGAGCACCTGTACCGGTCTTGGGAATAAAGGGCACCAGGACTGTCATCCTTCCACCTTTGTCTGGTTCCAAATCTAACAGGTTCATCTCCATTGATGACATCAAATTACACCATGTGGCCGATTCTTCACAGTAGACCAGGAGGTCCCTTGGGTAGTTCCCGATCCCCTCTCACTACCCAACAGGACATCCCTCTACATAGTAGGATGACCATCTCTACTACTGACTATGCAACTATGTCAGCTGCTGCTCCGGACACTTCCTCAACCATGGGGAGGGCGGAAAATGAACTTTTGTTGGTTCCAGTAACATCTTCGGAGAACGCCCCGCTACAGGATTTGGCTGTTTTTTACACGAACACTTCCACAACTGGTAACGTGGTCTATCAAGACCTTCCACGAGCAGTGGATGAGAATTCGATGGGTCCTGTGTTTGCGGAAAATTCCTCTGGCTATTTTGTAGACATTGATGATTTTTCTTCAGATTCATCCTCAACTGAGACTAACAAACTTTCCAGGAGTAGCAAATTCTATCGATGGCTTAAAATGAACTATTTTATATATCCATGGAACTATCTCTGGTTCTGTTTGACATTTATTGCATTATTTTTATGGATTGGTTTTGTGACTGCTTTCTTTTTACTAATTAATGGTCACTATATTGCTGATCGCTCCTCAGTGGAGCCTCTTGATGTAATTTTAACACCACATCATTCATCACATAAGGTCCGACGTGATTTGTCCCCTGTCAATATTACAGCTATTCCAATTCCTGATGGGATTGTTTGGGACAAAGTTCCATTTGATATATACGGGCCTACAGAGATAATTCAAATACCACACGTGTTAAAAATTTCACTGTCTGATGTTATTACACCTAATGTTGTCTCTGATGATTGGGATGTCCAAACAGTTGATTCCATGCTAACTGAAATGAAGGACAACTCTGCTTTTGGAAGTGATGATGTATATGATTATACAATGAATTATGGTGAAATGTTCTGCTATAATAATTGGGGACATCACTACCTGCACCGTGCAACTAGATATAGGCCTCTCTTTAACTACACACAATGGGAACACTGTTCAACACCACAGGTGGGGAGTCCAAAGTATTACAGTGACAAATTCACATACTTTTCTGGGCATGATACAAAGAAAGCTGAATCATATTATTTTTAATTACCTAAAACACAATTTAGAAAACTCTTGCTAACAGATACAAACTGATTTATTCAGATCACTTTGTTTCCCGACTCTCGATTGAAGGTTATGAATATTGGAAGAACACTATTGATTTGAAGAGTGTATGGGGAACACACGATTGGCAAATACAGGGTAGGGAGGCTTTGTTTCGGGCTTGCTTAATTCCTGTGCAAATGATTTTTTTGAATGACACTGTTGAGCAGACATCATGTCTGGGTTTAGTGAAAATAAAAGATCTAAACACACCCAATATCCCTAAACCGACAAAATTTAGAGATTGGCAACATTTTTTTAATGTTTCAGAGGACAGGCTAGATGCTATGGTTAAGGCTGGTGCTTATAATTCTTCACTTTCCCGTCCCGGGGGATGGTTGGTATGGCCCACCGACACTGATGAGTGTCAGAGGCGTTTTTTTAACTCTTCAGGGGTTTTTTCCATTCATAGGCCAGACCCTCGCTTTCTATCAGTCAACATATTGGTATAATTACAACATACAATGTGGGTAAGCTGTGCCAGCAATGGGTGCAGACAAACACTTTAACAGCAGTAAAACAACACATGAACACTCTTTCTGACAGCATAGATTTACAAGATTTCCTATTAGGTCCTAAGAAACAACGCTCGAAACGGTTTTTATATGCTATGTATAATGAAATTTGGAAACTTTCTCAAATTGAGGCTGCTGCACGTTTAAGGCAACTTGATAAGGAGAATTTGTAAAAAACATTGGCTGTTGTCGACAATGGTATGAACACGCTATCGAACAGGATTTATTCACTGTCGAATATAGTGTCATCTGCTATTGATATCACTCAGACTGATTTGTCCCGGTTATATCATGGGCAAACACAGCTACGTTCCATCATGCAGCTGGGTTGGGCATTGCAGACACTGAGAAGTGGTCACATTCCATGGAAATACATTAATGGGAGTGAACTATTCGCTGCTTTTAATTTTTCCAGGGAACAAGAGACAATGGCTAAAAGGGAGGCTCGTTTCACCTTGCTTCAAGTAGAAAAATTAGATAAGTTGCCCTTCACGGTAGCAGAGAGTCCTTCAACTATTTGGCTCTTACACAGCATAATTAATTTACTGTTTACGACCTTTCGTTTCTCAAACTGCCTGAAACATCTTGCAGTGGGACGATATGAGCAGCTAGGAGATAGCTTTATTAAGGAAGAGTGGGAGTTGCCCTTTGAGTATCGATGTCTGAACGGCGAACAGGAGGTCTTTCTTAGCGGAAGTGAATGTGAGACTACTGTTCGTCATTCCATGATATGCAAACTGGTGTCTCTTCACGGTCTTTGCAATGTGGGGGTCGCAAATTTGGCCTGTTTTCTGAAGGGTACTCCCGTCCCCTTGATTCGTTCAGTGTTTCATGTACTTTCTAATGGGAGTTATGTTCTATTGAGCGATGACAGCTGTTGCGGCTTGCGACCTGGAATTGCCTACGCAATCTCAGTCACGAAGGTCGTTACGTGTTGTGGCCATGTTTTGTTTCCCCCCACACGAGAGATACAAGTATCTGAAATGTGGCCCCACATTGATACTATTAATGTGAACTATGACAAGTTGAGTAGACTAAAGGCGCTATTGTTTCAAAAATCAGGTCGCCTTGACATCCGCAAAAGAGACATATGCTCTCCAGATTGCGAGATCATCAGCCGAAATACAATCCCTTTTAAATACCGACTTCCCCAAACACTTTGGAGAGTTGGTATCCAGAATATTCAATGCTTCAAGCACAACTGGGATTGTTCATTTCTTTAAGGCTGTCGGGTCTGGTTTCGTATCCATCTTCCAGACTGTCTTCGGAGTCATCCCATCAGCCATCCATTCCCTCTTTTCCAGTGTGTTTGGTGGCTTTCCAATTATTTTGGCTTTAATTGGCGGACTGCTACTGCTATTTTTTCTGATTCGCGGTGGTTGTTTTTTTCCAGCAACAAAGAGCAATGGAGCCGCTCCCGTCAACCCCGCTGTGCCGTGAACGCATAGTTCGGATCTTCGGTACACCTTTGCTGGTGGAACTGGAGTTTGACTGGTCATTGTCATTCCGGCCTCCTCTCTGGTGTGTACAACCGGTGTTCCGCTGCATATGGTGTCTCTTTGAACATCTGCCTATTTTCTGTCTTGCTGTTGCACCAACATCTCCTGTGGACCACGAACTGCTGATGTCCCCGATGAGGGTTCATACACGGTCATGCCCCTTGAGGCTGTGGTTGCTCCGCGAGGCCACCTATGAGCCTTCTGTTATACAATCTAACATGGATGAGGACGCTGCAGCGAGTGTCGATACACCGATGAATATGGCTCACTACTGCTCTGTTGATCCGTTTGTCCGTCCAGCTCTCGATTTCACTTCAGACGATGTTGACTCGTTTTTAAGATCCTTGAATGGTGACTTCGATGACATTCTTCATGATCCTGCTTATAGCACATAATTTGATGAATTTGCTTACCAGTTCCCGGTTCTAAAATATGCAATTATACTAAAAGTTTGCTATACTTGTCACGGTTGATATTAAAATCTCTGTATGTTTTTTAGACTCATTTTTACACACAGAAATTATTTTGTCATTTAGTAAATTTTTTTGCTTGAGTTTTCGTTTTTGTTTTTTGGCTTTTAGTTCAGTAGCAGCTTTTTTAGCATTTTGGGTTGCTTTACCTTCATCATACCTGTTACGGCAATGGGGAGGGTGTAGTGAATCCTAGTTTGTTTTAACGGGATAACAGGAGTTAGCTTAGCCGTAGGCTTGTAAACTTGTGCCCCCGTCACCCAGTGACTTTTAACCTACTTAGCTTGCTCTGTCTTAGTCCATTTAATTATTTATTTCCTTTAAGATGGCGGCCTTGTTTATAGTTAGGCTGCTTGTTATGGGTTTTATTATCAGTGTCACTGCGCCAAGGCGTCAAGATCAAGCACGAAAGACAAACATACAGTAGGCATTCACACTTAGGGATTTTCCCTCTCTATACTTTCGAGGGATTGTTGATATTAATTGCCGTCCCAAGCATGCCCGTTATCTATTGTTCTGAATAACACTTATGTCAGGGGACCTTGTAGATCTGTATAAATACAACACGCTTTTAGACAGATAATCAGAGGGATTCCGACCGGAGGGCATCGCCACCATCGCTGATACCGATGCTGCAGTCAACTTGACGCTGACCCAGTCTTCGTGTCCCCGCGGAGTCTGAGATAGAGACCTCATTCCAAGGTAAAGAGGGTTGGGGGCTCCTCTCATGGACACAGTTTTGGCAGATTAGGTTTAACGAACCCAGCTCTCCTTTTTAGGTAAAAGGTTAGACCTACTCTCCTTAGGGTATTAGGGCTTATTCTATTTTTTACATATACATATATTTCTTTCATAGATTGCATAACGGTGGGGGTCTTTATAACAATGACTCTCCTCTTCACAATACTGTTGCTTGGTATATTCATTATCCTAATCATTGCAGTTCATGCAACTTATCACAAATTGCAGTTATGTTGAATACAAACTATTATAACTTCACTGCATCTGTATTATTGCCTTTGTTTGTATGAGACATAATAAATCTATGAGAGAAGGGTAATTTCCGTTTAACCACGACAACCCTGAGAGATTTTACTTTGAGTCCATACGTAAGCGACTGCTACAAATCACATTTTACTATTGTGTCACCTACAAACGAAAGTACTGTCATCCTGAGACCAGCAGTCTTGCTCAGAGCAAGAGTCCAAACTACGACAACACTGGTCTGGTTTTTGGAGTTAGAGAAACAGTACCTCCTAGGAGTTGCAGTCAGGCCAGTCCCTCTACTTCACACACTTGACAAATAGTATCCTCCCAGGCGAGTAAACATACATTGGGAGTTTCTAAACAGGGGTATTTGGGCAAGTGAACACTGGGCTGGGTGTTGGAATTACAGAAACACTGCCTCCTAGGAGTTGCAGTCATGTTACTCTCTCTACTATACAGACTACACATATGGTATCCTCCTCGGTGAATGCACTTCAATTGAGAGTTGAGGAACATGGGTATTTGGACAAAGTAACACTGGGCTGGTGGTTGGAATTACAGAAACAGGGCTTCCTTGTATTAGCAGTCATGCCAATCCCTGTACTACACACACTACACAAATATTATTTCCCCAGGTGAGTACTCTTCATTTGTGAGTTAACAAACAGGGATATTTGGAGAAGAGATCACTGGGCTGGTGGTTGAAGTAACAGTAACAGAGCCTCCTGGCCTTAGCAGTCATGACAATGCCTGTACTACACATGTTATACAAATGTTATCCGCCAGGTGAGTACACTTCATTTGAGAGTTAAAAAACAAGGGTATTTGGAGAAGAGAACACTAGGCTGGTGGTTAGAGTAACAGTAGCAGAGCCTCCTGGCCGTAGCAGTCATGGCAATCCCTGTACTACACTCACTATACAAATGTTTTCCCCCAAGTGAATTGTAGGAAAGTACCATCTTGCCTAGCATGTTACCCCCATATTTCACTGTATGTATGTTGTTTTAGTCCTTGTGTCACTGTGACCATGCCAGGCAGGGCCCCAGTGCTCATAGTATGTGCCCTGTATGTGTTCTCTGCGTGGTGACGAACTGTCTCACTGAGGATCTGCTAACCAGAACCTCAGTGGTTATGCTCTCTCTGTTTTCCAAATTTGTCACTGCAGGCTAGTGACTAAATTTACCAATTCACATTGGCATACTGGTACACCCATATAATTCCCTAGTATATGGTACTGAGGTACCCAGGGTATTGGGGTTCCAGGAGATCCCTATGGCTGCAGCATTTCTTTTGCCACGCATAGGTAGCTCTGACAATTCTTACACAGGCCTGCCACGTTATTTCACAGCCATTTACCACTGCACATAAGTAACTTTTAAGTCACCTATATGTCTAACCTCCACCTGGTGAAGGTTGGGTGCAAAGTTACTTAGTGTGTGGGCACCCTGGCACTAGCCAAGGTGCCCCCACATTGTTCAAGGCAAATTCCCCGGACCTTGTGAGTGTGGGAACACCATTACACGCGTGCACTATACATAGGTCACTAGCTATGTATAGCGTCACAATGGTAACTCCGAACTTGGCCATGTAACATGTCTAAGATCATGGAATTGTCACCCCAATACCATTCTGGTATTGGGGGGACAACTTCATGATCCCCGCGTCTCTAGCACAGAACCCGGGTACTGCCAAACTGCCTTTCCGGGGTCTCCACTGCAGCTGCAGCTGCAGCTGCTGCCTACCCCTCAGACAGGTTTCTGCCCTCCTTGGGTCCAGACAGCCCTGGCACAGGAAGTCAGAACAAAGGATTTCCTCTGAGAGAGGGTGTTACACCCTCTCCCTTTGGAAATAGGTGTGAAGGGCGGGGAGGAGTAGCCTCCCCCAGCCTCTGGAAATGCTTTGATGGGCACAGATGGTGCCCATCTCTGCATAAGTCAGTCTACGCCGGTTCAGGGATCCCCCAGCCCTGCTCTGGCGCAAAACTGGACAAAGGAAAGGGGAGTGACCCGTGTTAACGCAGGCACCAAAAAACTGCATCACTGGTCCTCTGGGTCCCCTCTCATCCTGACGAGCGTGGTCCCTGGAACACAGCAACTCTGTCCAAGTGACTCCCACAGTCCAGTGACTCCTCAATCCAAGTTTGGTGGAGGTAAGTCCTTGCCTCCCCACGCTAGACTGCAAAGCTGTGTCCCGCGTGATTTGCAGCTGCTCCGGCTCCTGTGCACTCTTCCAGGATTTCCTTCATGCACAGCCTAGCCTGGGTCCCCAGTACTCCGTCCTGCAGTGCATAACCCTCTGAGTTGGCCTCTGACGTCGTGGGATGCCCTTTTGTAACTTCACGTGGACTCCAGTTCATTATTCTTCTAAGTGCCTGTTGGGGAGACTTCTCCGAGTGCTGCCTGCTTCTGTGAGGGCTCCCTGAGTTGCTGAGCACCCCCTCTGTCTCCTCCTCCAAAAAGCGACATCATGGTCCTTCCTGGTTTTCAGCAGCAACCAAAAACCTCTACTGCAATCCTTGCAGCTAGCAAGGCTTGTTTGTGGTATTTCTGCGTGGGAACACCTCTGCAAGCTACATCATGACGTGGGACATCTGTCTTCCAAAGGAGAAGTTCCTAGTCCTCTTCTTTCTTGCAGAACTCCAAGCTTCTTCCAACCAGAGGCAGCTTCCTTGCACCTTCATCCGAGGTTTCCTGGGCTCCTGCCCCCCTGGACACTGTCGCGACTATTGGAATTGGTCCCCTTGCAGGTCCTCAGGTCCAGAAATCCGTTGTCAGTGCACTGCTGGTGTTTGTTGTTCTTGCAGAATCCCCCTATCACGACTATTGTGCTCTCTTAGGGTAGTAGGTGCATTTTACTCCTACTTTTCAGGGTCTTGGGGTGGGGTATCTTTGACACCCTGACTGTTTTCTTACAGTCCCAGCGACCCTCTACAGGCTTCCATAGGTCTGGGGTCCAATCGTGATTCGCATTCCACTTTTGGAGTATATGGTTTGTGTTGCCCCTATACCTATGCTTGCCTATTGCAACCTATCGTAATTCTACACTGTTTGCATTACTTTTCTGACTCTTACTTACCTATTTTGGGTTTGTGTACATATAATTTGTGTATATTACTTACCTTCTTACTGAGGGTACTCATTGAGATACATGTGGCATATTGTCATAAAAATAAAGTACCTTTATTTTTAGTAACTCTGTGTATTGTGTTTTCTTATGATGTTGTGCATATGAGATAAGTGGTATAGTAGGAGCTTTGCATGTCTCCTAGTTCAGCCTAAGCTGCTTTGCCATAGCTACCTTCTATCAGCCTAAGCTGCTAGAAACACCACTATTCTACTAATAAGGGATAACTGGACCTGCCACAAGGTGTAAGTACCTATGGTACCCACTACAAGCCAGGCCAGCCTCCTACATTGGTCGTGCAGCGGTGGGATAAGTACTTGTAACTAACTTACCACTTTGTCATTTTGTACTTTTCATAAGAGAATCATATACCAAACAGTTCAGTGTATGTACACATAACCAAAAAGTTAGCTTTTCTATTCTAAAAACTTTTTACAAAGTTCTGAAAAGTTTCTTAAAACTTCTAAAAGTTTTCTAAAAGTTAGAAAAAGTTTTTTTCTCTGTACTTTCTCAAGTTCTAAAACTTTTTCTCTCTTCTCCCTATCTCTAAACCTTTTCGCTATCATGTCTGTGGTAGATTCTGCTCCCAAAACTGTCAATGCTACTTATGACATTTTTAACTACAAGAGCTTAAGGAGTCTCTGCTTAGATAGAGGTTTAGTTATAGGAAAGAACCCTACAAAAGAGTTTCTGTTTAACATGCTTATGGTGGATGACCAGAACCAGTCTCGCCCATCCAATGAGAGGTTAGTAGAAGCTTCCCAGTCTGATTCAGAGGAACCCCTTGAGGAAGCTGGGGAGGGTTCTGATAGGGGTCTACCCCCTAGCAGGGCACCTAGGAATGCTGGTAGTAATGGAGGTTCCCATCACAGTAGGGCATCCTTTATTCCTAGAGGTGAGGTTACCAGGGTCCAGACAGATAGGGACAGGTCCCCCTCCCCCTCTGAAGTTTCCAATTTGTTATCTGTGTCAAAGCATTCCCAACCCACCCACCCTGAGGATAACTTGTTAGAAAGGGAACTCAAAAAGTTGAGGGTTGAAGAGACCAGACTGAAGCTTAAACAGCAGCAGCTGACCTTAGATAGGGAAACGCTAGACATTGAGAAGGAAAGACAGAGGTTGGGGTTAGGACCCCATGGTGGCAGCAGCAGTATTCCTAATAGTAATCCTGTTAGAGAGCTTGATTTCAGGAATCTGCACAAGATAGTCCCCCCTTACAAGGAGGGGGATGAGATCAACAAGTGGTTTGCTGCACTTGAGAGGGCCTGTGTGGTACAGTTGGTCCCTCAAAGGCAGTGGGCTGTTATTTTGTGGCTATCTTTCACTGGAAAGGGTAGGGATAGGCGCCTTACTGTTAGAGAAAGTGAAGCTAACAATTACACAGTATTGAAGGATGCACTCTTGGGTGGATTTGGCTTAACCACTGAACAATACAGGATTAACTTCAGAGACACCAGAAAAGAATCCTCTCAAGACTGAACAGATTTTGTGGACTGTTCAGTGAAGGGCTTGGAAGGGTGGATACATGGCAGTAAGGTATCTGACTATGAAATCCTGTATAATCTTATTCTGAGAGAGCATATTCTGAACAACTGTGTGTCTGACTTGTTGCACCAATACCTAGTGGACTCGGATCTGACCTCTCCCCAAGAATTGGGAAAGAAGGCAGACAAGTGGGTCAGAACAAGGGTGAACAGAAAAGTTCATACAGGGGGTGACAAGGATGACAAGAAGAGGGATGGTAAGTCTTCTGACAAGGGTGGGGACAAAAGTAAACATACTGAGTCTTCATCAGGCCTACAAAAATCCTATGGGGATGGTGGGTCCAAATCCTCTTCCAATAATCAACCTAAAAAGCCTTGGTGGTATTTGTGTAAAGTCAAAGGCCATTGGGCAACTGATTCCAGTTGTCCAAAGAAAAACACTAAACCTCCCACCACCACAACCCCTGCTGCAAATTCTAGTGCCCCTAGTAATAGCAGTGGTGGTGGGAAACCTACTAAAAGCCAATCCAAGGATGTAGCTGGCCTCACAATTGGCAATGTAGTTTGGGTTGGTCTTGTTAGGGAGACCACAGAGGCGGTTTTAGTCTCTGAAGGTGCCATTGATTTGGCCACCTTGGTTGCTTGTCCCCTTAATACGGATGAGTACAAGCAACTTCCCCTAATAAATGGTGTGGAGGTCCAGGCCTACAGGGACACAGGAGCCAGTGTAACTATGGTGATAGAGAAACTGGTCCACCCTGAACAACACCTACTTGGTCAGCAGTACCAAGTGACAGACACTCATAACAGCACTCTTAGCCACCCCATGGCTGTTGTGAATCTCAACTGGGGGGGGGGGGGGAGGGCTACTAGTCCAAAGAAAGTTGTGGTTGCCTCAGATTTACCTGTAGACTGTCTACTAGGGAATGATTTTGAGACATCAGCTTGGGCAGAAGTGGAGTTGGAGGCTCATGCAGCAATGCTGGGCGTTCCTGGGCATATTTTTGCTTTAAACAGGGCTCAGGCCAAAAAGCAAAAAGGACAGGGTAACTTGGATCCTGGAACAATCGATCAAGTGCTCCCAAAGCTAGGGGTAGCAAGGGTAAATCCCTATCCACTATCCCTCCCTCTACAGATGATTCCCCTTCTGAGGAAGAGGAATTTCCTCCGTGTGCAGAACCTTCACCAGATGAGCTGGCAGCAGACAATGCTGAGCTTTTGTGTGGAGGGGGGCCTGCCAGGGAAGAGCTGAGTGTGGCACAGCAAACCTGTCCCACATTAGAGGGTCTCAGACAGCAAGCTGTCAAACAGCAAAATGGGGATGTCAGTGACAGCCATAGAGTTTACTGGGAGGACAACCTCTTGTACACAGAGGCAAGGGACCCAAAACCTGGAGCAGCCAGGAGATTGGTCATTCCCCTGCAGTTCAGAGAGTTCCTCCTAACTCTTGCATATGATATTCTTTTGGCTGGGCATTTGGGCCAGATCAAAACATGGGAAAAACGTGTCCCGTTGTTTCACTGGCCTAGGATGTTAGAGGACACTAAAGGTTTTTGCAAGTCTTGTGTGACCTGCCAAGCCAGTGGCAAGACTGGTGGCACTCCAAAGGCCCCTCTAATCCCACTTCCAGTGGTTGGGGTGCTCTTTGAAATGGTAGGGGTTGACATAGTTGGCCCCCTTGACCCTCCTACTGCTTCAGGCAATAGGTTTATCTTGGTGGTTGTGGACCATGCCACCAGATATTCTGAAGCAATTCCTCTAAGGACCACTACAGCTCCTGCAGTGGCAAAGGCCCTCCTGGGAATCTTTTCCAGGGTGGGTTTTCCGAAAGGGGTAGTATCAGACAGGGGTAGCAACTTCATGTCTGCATACTTGAAAGCAATGTGGAAGGAGTGTGGTGTTACCTACAAGTTCACCGCTCCTTACCATCCACAGACTAATGGACTGGTAGAGAGGTTTAATAAAACTCTCAATGGTATGATAATGGGAGTCCCTGAAAAACTCAGGAGGAGATGGGATGTTCTGTTACCTTGCCTCCTTTTTGCTTACAGGGAGGTACCCCAGAAAGGAGTGAGCTTCAGCCCCTTTGAACTCCTCTTTGGACACCCTGTAAGAGGTCCACTCACTCTTGTGAAGGAGGGTTGGGAACAACCTTTAAAAGGTCCTAAACAGGCCATAGTGGATTATGTACTTGGCCTAAGACCCAGAACGGCTGAGCACATGAAAAAGGCCAGTAAAGACCTTCAAGCCAGCCAGGAGCTGAAAAAGCAATGGCATGACCAGAAGGTTGTTCTGATCCAGTACCAACCAGGACAGAAGGTGTAGGTATTGGAGCCTGTGGCCCCAAGAGCACTCCAGGACCAATGGATTGAACGCCCACCTGAGACACCTGCACTGGCTTCCCTTCAACAAAAGGATCACCTTCCAACTCCTCACCCACGCACACAAAGCCGTCCACAACAAGGGACCCGAATACCTCAACCGCCACCTCAGTTTCTACACACCCACCCGTCAACTTCGCTCCGCCAACCTCGCTCTCGCCGCCGTCCCTCGCATCCGCCGCACCATGGCAGGTGGGAGGTCCTTCTCATACCTGGCGGCCAAGACATGGAATTCCCTCCCCACCAACCTCAGGACCACCCAGGACCACTCCGCATTCTGGAGGCAACTCAAGACCTGACTCTTCGAGCAGCAGTAACCCCACGCCCCTAGCGCCTTGAGACACGCACGGGTGAGTAGCGCGCTTTATAAATGTTTATGATTTGAACCCCATCCAATTGTTGAGAAAAAGGGTGAGGTTACCTATTTGGTAGACCTGGGCACTGCCAGGAGTCCCCTTAGGGTGATTCATGTCAACCGCCTGAAACCCTACTATGACAGGGCTGAAGTCACCCTGCTCATGGCAACATGAGGGACAGGAAGAAGAGAGTGACCCTCTCCCTGATCTATTTTCCACCACTGAAGCAGATGCTTTAGTGGAGGGAGTAGTTTTAGCAGATTGTCTGACTGCAGAACAGGATGACAACTGCATCAATCTCCTAGGACAATTTTCTGACCTCTTTTCAATTGTGCCAGGTACAACATCCTGGTGTGAACACACAATTGATACTGGAGACAGCCTGCCTGTCAAAAGTAAGATTTTAGGCAACCTGACCATGTCAGAGACTGCATTAAACAAGAGGTGCAGGAAATGTTGGATCTGGGAATGATGCTTGTACCAAAACCTCATACCAAAGATGGAAAGAGAGAGATCAGGTTTTGTGTAGACTACAGAGGTCTCAATCATGTAACAAAAACTGATGCTCACCCTATACCCAGGGCAGATGAGCTCATTGATACACTAGCATCTGTCAAGTATCTTAGCACTTTTGATTTGACTGCAGGATATTGGCAGATCAAATTGCCAGAAGATGCTAAACCAAAGACTGCATTTTCAACTATAGGAGGGCACTACCAATTTACAGTGATGCCCTTTGGTTTGAAAAATGCACCTGCCACTTTTCAGAGGTTGGTGAACACAGTCCTGCAAGGGTTGGAGGCTTTCAGTGCAGCATATCTTGATGATATTGCTGTCTTTAGCTCAACCTGGGATGAGCACATGGTCCACCTTTGGAAAGTTTTGGAGGCCCTGAAAAAGGCAGGCCTCACTATCAAGGCCTCAAAGTGCCAGATAGGGCAGGGAAAAGTGGTTTATCTGGGCCACCTGGTAGGTGGAGAACAGATTGCACCACTACAGGGGAAAATCCAGACAATCATAGCTTGGGTTCCCCCTACAACTCAGACTCAGGTGAGAGCCTTTTTAGGCCTCACAGGGTATTACAGGAGATTCATTAAAAACTACGGCTCCATAGCAGCCCCTCTTACTGATCTCACAAGTAAGAAAATGCCTAAAAAGGTATTATGGACAGTTAGCTGCCAGAAAGCTTTTGAGGAGCTCAAACAGGCCATGTGCTGTGCACCTGTCCTAAAAAGCCCATGTTACTCCAAGAAATTAATTGTTCAAGCTGATGCATCTGAATTAGGGGTAGGGGCAGTCTTATCACAACTGAATTCTGAGGGCCAGGATCAACCAGTTGCTTTTATCAGCAGAAGGTTGACCCCTAGAGAAAAGCTATAGAGAGGGAGGCCTTTGCTGTGGTCTGGGCACTGAAAAAGTTGAGGCCATACCTGTTTGGCACTCACTTTATTGTTCAGACAGACCACAAACCTCTACTTTGGCTAAAACAAATGAAAGGTGAAAACCCTAAATTGTTGAGGTGGTCCATATCTCTACAGGGAATGGACTATAGAGTGGAACATAGACCTGAGAGTACCCACTGCAATGCATATGGACTCTCCAGATATTTCCTCTTAGATAATGAAGACTCATCAGGTCATGGCTAGTCTTATTGTCCTTCGTTTGGGGGGGTTGTGTAGGGAAGTACCATCTTGCCTGGCATGTTACCCCCATATTTCACTGTATGTATGTTGTTTTAGTCCTTGTGTCACTCGGACCCTGCCAGGCCGGGCCCCAGTGCTCATAGGTATGTGCCCTGTATGTGTTCCCTGTGTGGTGACTAACTGTCTCACTGAGGCTCTGCTAACCAGAACCTCAGTGGTTATGCTCTCTCTGCTTTCCAAATTTGTCACTGCAGGCTAGTGACTAAATTTACCAATTAACATTGGCATACTGGTACACCCATATAATTCCCTAGTATATGGTACTGAGGTACCCAGGGTATTGGGGTTCCAGGAGATCCCTATGGGCTGCAGCATTTCTTTTGCCACCCATAGGGAGCTCTGACAATTCTTACATAGGCCTGCCACTGCAGCCTGCGTGAAATAACATCCACGTTATTTCACAGTCATTTACCACTGCACCTAAGTAACTTTTAAGTCACCTATATGTCTAACCTCCACCTGGTGAAGGTTGGGTGCAAAGTTACTTAGTGTGTGGGCACCCTGGCACTAGCCAAGGTGCCCCCACATTGTTCAGGGCAAATTCCCCAGACTTTGTGAGTGCGGGGACACCATTACACGTGTGCACTATACATAGGTCACTACCTATGTATAGCGTCACAATGGTAATTCCGAAAATGGCCATGTAACATGTCTAAGATCACGGAATTGTCACCCCAATACCATTCTGGTATTGGGGGGACAATTCCATGATCCCCTGGGTCTCTAGCACAGAACCCGGGTACTGCCAAACTGCCTTTCCGGGGTCTCCACTGCAGCTGCAGCTGCTGCCTACCCCTCAGACAGGTTTCTGCCCTCCTGGGGTCCAGACAGCCCTGGCACAGGAAGTCAGAACAAAGGATTTCCTCTGAGAGAGGGTGTTACACCCTCTCCCTTTGGAAATAGGTGTGAAGGGCGGAGGAGGAGTAGCCTCCCCCAGCCTCTGGAAATGCGTTGATGGCCACAGATGGTGCTCATCTCTGCATAAGTCAGTCTACGCTGGTTCAGGGATCCCCCAGCCCTGCTCTGGCGCAAAACTGGACAAAGGAAAGGGGAGTGACCACTCCACTGACCAGTACCTCCCAGGGGAGGTGCCCAGAGCTCCTCCAGTGTGTCCCAGACCTCTGCCATCTTGGAAACAGAGGTGTTGGGGGCACACTGGACTGCTCTTAGTGGCCAGTGCCAGCAGGTGACGTCAGAGGCTCCTTCTGATAGGCTCTTACCTCTCTTGGTAGCCAATCCTCCTATCTTGGTAGCCAGACCTCCTTTTCTGGCTATTTAGGGTCTCTGCTTTGGGGAATTCTTCAGATAACAAATGCAAGAGCTCACCAGAGCTCCTCTGCATCTCCCTCTTCACCTTCTACCAAGGATCGACCGCTGACTGCTCCAGGACGCCTGCAAAACCGCAACAAAGTAGCAAGACAACTACCAGCAACATTGTAGCGCCTAATCCTGCCGGCTTTCTCGACTGTTTCCGGTGGTGCATGCTCTGGGGGTAGCCTGCCTTCACCCTGCACAAGAAGCTCCGAAGAAATCTCCCGTGGGTCGACGGAATCTTCCCCCTGCTAATGCAGGCACCAAAAGATTGCATCACTGGTCCTCTGGGTCCCCTCTCATCCCGACGAGCGTGGTCTCTGGAACACAGCAACTCTGTCCAAGTGACTCCCACAGTCCAGTGGCTCTTCAGTCTAGGTTTGGTGAAGGTAAGTCCTTGCATCCCCATGCTAGACTGCAAAGCTGTGTACTGTGTGATTTGCAGCTGCTCCGGCTCCTGTGCACTCTTCCAGGATTTCCTTCGTGCACAGCTTAGCCTGGGTCCCCAGCACTCTGTCCTGCAGTGCACAACCCTCTGAGTTGGCCTCCGACATCGTGGGACCCCCTTTTTTAACTTCGCATGGACTCTGGTTCACTATTCTTCTAAGTGCCTGTTGGGGTACTTCTGCTGGTGCTGCCTGCTTCTGTGAGGACTCTCTGACTTGCTGAGCGCCCCCTCTGTCTCCTCCTCCAAAAGACGACATTCTGGTTCTTCCTGGTCCTCAGCAGCACCCAAAAACCTCAACCACAACCCTTGCAGCTAGCAAGGCTTCTATGTGGTATTTCTGCATGGGAATACCTTTGCAAGCTTCATCACGGCGTGGGACATCTTTCTTCCAAAGGAGAAGTTCCTAGTCCTCTTCTTTCTTGCCGAACTCCAAGCTTCTTCCAACCAGAGGCAGTTTCCTTGCACCTTCATCCGGGGTTTCCTGGGCTCCTGCCCCCCAGGACTCTGTCGAGACTATTGGACTTGGTCCCCTTGTATTGCAGGTCCTCAGGTCCAGAAATCCGTTGTCAGTGCACTGCTTGTGTTTGTTGTTCTTGCAGAATCCCCCTGTCACGACTATTGTGCACTCTGGGGGTATTAGGTGCACTTTTTTACTCCTACTTTTCAGGGTCTTGGGGTGGGGTATCTTGGACACTTGACTGTTTTCGTACAGTCCCAGCGACCCTCTACAAGCTCCCATAGGTCTGGGGTCCAATCGTGATTCGCATTCCACTTTAGGAGTATATGGTTTGTGTTGCCCCTATACCTATGCTTGCCGATTGCAACCTATTGTAATTCTACACTGTTTGCATTACTTTTCTGACTCTTACTTACCCATTTTGGGTTTGTGTACATATAACTTGTGTATATTACTTACCTTCTTACTGAGGGTACTCACTGAGATACTTGTGGCATATTTTCATAAAAATAAAGTACCTTTATTTTTAGTTACTCTGTGTATTGTGTTTTCTTATGATATTGTGCATATGATATAAGTGGTATAGTAGGAGCTTTGCATGTCTCCTAGTTCAGCCTAGGCTGCTTTGCCATAGCTACCTTCTATCAGCCTAAGCTGCTAGAAACACCACTATTCTACTAATAACGGATAACTGGACCTGGCACAAGGTGTAAGTACCTTTGGTACCCACTACAAGCCAGGCCAGCCTCCTACATGAATACATGTCATTTGTGAGTTAACAAACAGGGGTATTTGGATAAGACAACACTGGGCTAGTGGTTTGAGTAATGGTAACAGAGCCTCCTACTCTTAACAGTCATGTTAATTCTGTACTGCACACACTATATAAATGTTACCCCCCCAGGTGTGTACACATCATTTTTGAGTTAAGAAACAGGGGTATTTAGAGAAGAGAACACTGTGCTGGTGGTTGAGGTAACAGTAACAGTGCCTCCTGGCCTTACCAGTCATATCAGCCCCTGTACCAGTGGTGGCTCCTCCGCTAGGGCAGAGGAGCGTTGCCCCCCTGCCAGAAGCAACCGCTGCAATTCCTTTCCCAAGAAAAGGATAATAAACCATATGTATTATCCTTTCCTTGTGAAAGGGGTGAGGCATTGGGGTCACGAGCAGTTAGGGGAGTGCACAGTGCACTCCCCTCAGAGGATATGTATATTTGGCTGGCCATCTTGGGCAGGCCAAATACACATACGCAATAGGCTGTCTCCAGCCCTGCAACTGTCAAGCGTTGCTGGGCTGGCGAGAGCCTGCATAGGCTCCCGGTCTGCTTAGGAGCACCCTAGCTGGGCACTCCCAGCCAATCCTGATGCTGATCTGGACAGTGTCAGGATTGGCTGAGGGCAGGCTGGGAGCCTGTGCCTGCGGTGACAACGAGGGAGAGGAGCGGCGCGGCTCAAAGGAGGAGGTAAGTGTTATTTTTTTAAATATGTTTTATCAATCCCCCCGTCCCCCGTGCTCCCCTCTCCCACTCACCACCACACCATCCCAGGTGAGTACACTTCAATTGAGAGTTGAGGAACAGGGGTATTTGGACAAGTGAACACTGGGCTGGTGTTTGGAGTTACAGAAACAGTATGTACTGGGAGTTGCAGTCAGGTAACTCTTGGGAGTTGCTGTCAGGTAACTCTCTCTACTACAAACAGTAAACAATTGTTGGGTATTATTTATTGTTTGCAGACTGCATTTATGTACGGGCATACAGTTACCTGTTGAGATATACCATGAGTCCTGGGATTATTATTGTATATTGAAAGACTTACAGGCCCCATTTGCATCAAAGGTATGTGATGGACCTTAGTAGCTGTGATATTGGGTCCAACAACAGAGATTGGCAATGTTTGCACTCAGATACTTTGGGTATTGAATGTTGGTGGGGTACATGAACAAGACAGTGACAAAAGGTGAGCAAAGAGCATGCATGACATGGCATTTTGGTGACAACATTGTGTTGTGACTCCACTCTCCCAGGTATTCCTGTCAAGGTCTCACGATGCAGGATGGCCAATACCTTCTCCTCCCAGGGAAAGAGATGTAATAGGGCTCTGGAATGACCACCACAAGTCTTCTTGGCCTGCACCTGGTGCCTTGAGATCAGGAAATGGACATTGCCCTTGAGGTCATTCGACTTCTTCCTGATGTACACATTTGTGCATAAGGTGGTACCTTCAGCATTTATTCTTTCAAAGATCCTGTTCCACATTTCAATTTTCATACTGAGAGAAAGAGTATGCTGGACTTGAGCTCCAAACAATTGTGGCTCTACTCTTATGATTTCATCCACCATGCCTCTTAACGCATCTTCATCTTCCGAAAAACGTGGATTTTAGAGTGAGACATAGTGGAAAAAAAATGGGTGACAGTGACTTACTAAACTGACGAAGTGCAAAAGGGTATGAATGGACAAATGTGTGTGCAGGGTGTTCTATGTGATGTTGAAAAAAACAGGGGTCCCTAATCTATTGAAAAATGGGAAAATGGTGGTCAGTGTTCTTCATCGTGCTGTGTAAATGCAAAGTATTGTGGTCTGTGAAGGGTTGTGTTTTTTTAGTGTTCTTTGCAGGTGTGTCCACTATGGCAATTTGTGGCAGCCGTGTTGTTTTCAAATTCATCTAATGTGCAGTTATCTGTTACTTTGCTGATCGAGAACTGCCAGGGTTCTGACTGCCATTGGCTGACAACCATGCAGGGACCACCTTGGTGACTGTGTGCTTGTAATACCCTTGGTCACTGTGCTGATGGCACTGCAGGTAGGACCGCCTATTTGCAGGCAGCTGCCTGGGGGTCCTGCCTGTGTGACTCATAATAGAGTAGCCTGAAAGACTGTCAACATGGAGGTCTTTTCAGGACTGCCAACATGGTGGTCTAGTGGTCCAGCCGCCAAACTCGTAATGAGGCCTTTAGATGTTGTTGATGTTCCTCAGGAGTATTTAAAAACACCACAATGTCATCCAAAAAAGTAGCACATATTGATTCCAAACATCTGAAAACAATAAATCTATAAAATACTGGAAAATGGTATGAGAGCTACACAATCCAATTGGCATTACCCAATATTCAAAATGTCCGAATGAAATGTGAAAGGTCATTTTCTATTAATTACCTTCATTAATTCTCAACACTTGATAATCCTTTCTTAAATCAAGGTTAGTAAAAAACTCAGCTCAATGCGTTGGTGTTCAAAAGATCCTTAATAGAAAGTAAAAAATAGCCATCTTTGACCTTAATCTGATATAGGCATCTAAAATAAATTATTAGTCAAAACATTTTCTCAAAGAAGATGCTCCAGCTGGTCTGGAATGTGGAACAACCAGCCCATTCTAGTGTAACAAACATTTGGACGCTTATTTTGTCTCTCAATGAAGGAATAGGTGTAGCCAAAGGAACTATAGTGCCAGGCCCGATAGGTATAGCCTAAATATACTCCAAGGAGGAAGTGAGCTTACCCTAGGCTTGGAAAATACTGGAGAAAATGCATAATGCAACAGCGGTACTGAAGAAAGATTAACCACTGTTAAATTTGATGTGCAATGCTTTATCTCATCATTTGGAGATCAGTATTTTAAAAAAGCATAAAAATGATCATGCCAAGACTGTGATGACTGAGATATTTGTACGAGTATTCCAATTAACATAGGGATTATGCTTCTTTAAGCAATGAATGTCAAAAATTATAGCATTGCTGGATGAAACATTGATTCCAAAAGACACCTCTTCTGTATGATCTCCAAAAGAAACTTGCAAAGCAGCAGAGGCCTCTGAAGTTAATGGCAGCCATCACCGGTTCATATCAGGAGCCTTAATAACATGCACTACTGCCCAACAATACTGAAGTATTATCAACCTTTCATTTAATTTTCTCTTCCCTTCTTTAATAACTGATAAAAGGAGCAAATTATAACTAACATGATTTATTGATGATTCAATATACGGGAACCAAATTCACCTGTCTGGATTTTACAAAATTGTATAAATTTCCTTTTCATCTGTTTAGCAAAGGCCTGGATCATGTGTCCACCTTTGCCACAATAGAGATACAACACAGCCTTATGTCAATGTGCTTTTTCACTTTCGGGCATGGGGACCTCTCACAGTTTCTACTCACAATGACTCTTCTAACAAGGACTCTGGGGGCAGCCTGAGACCGTGGATGACTACGGGGCCCAGATCACATTGTTGCCAAGAGACCAACCCCCTGCCCTCTGTCACTTGCTCCCAGAGGCACATTTAATCCAGTGCGACTCCCGCTGCTCAGGACACACTCAGGCGTGTGCCAGGGCCAAGAGCAGGCCTGTCTGTGCCCATCCGTAGCCAGTAAAGCTGGATTGGGCCTACTCTCTTAACTCTTGGCCCCGGGCTCTAAATACTGTTGTATGGGTTGATACCAAAGGGTGTAAAGTAAGTGATATCATTGTCAATTGCCACCTCTGATAACATCTTTTTCTCTTCTGTGGCAGAGCTTACTGTTTGTATCTTATAGGTGTTAACTTTTATTTGTGGTGGGCTTGTGCCAGCACACAATTGTGGATATGGATAAGTGTAAAGCAGGAAGCCAAAACTCATTCCCTGAGACAACATGCTCTACCATTGATTCCTTTCTAGTATGGGTGGTAGGGGGTTATCACTAAGGAGATAGACCTGGCAGAAAGGCGCCTATCCCTGGGGATGGTTTGGCTTAGTGAAGCCACAGGGATGCCATTTAGCCCTTGTAGCCCAGTAGGCTTAGCTACCAACATGAACCATTTTGTGGACTCCGACATAGGGAGATGTGGTGAAAAGACTTCAGGCTTTATGGATTGTGTTTTTGTTGCTTCATTATCAGCCACTCATTCACCTGCTGCCAAAAGGAAAAAATGTTGCAGAAAGGGGGCCACTGGTGATTTGGGTCCTCCTGCCCGAGACAGCTTTGAAGACAAAGGCCCTTAATACAACCTTGGTGGGCGGCAGAGGCCCCCCGCCAAGGTTGAACCGCCGGCAGCTGCCAATGCGGTTGCACTCCCGCGGGGTCTATTATGAGATCCCCGCTGGCCCGCGGGCGGAAACCTGGTTTCCGCCCGCCGGCCCAGTGGGGATCTCGGCCTCAACACGGGAGCCGGCTCCAAATGGAGCCGGCGGTGTTGCGGCTGTGCGACGGGTGCAGTTGCACCCGTCGCACTTTTCACTGTCTGCATGGGGCCATGGCAGGGGGCCCTGCACGACTCCCCTTTCGGCCAGCCTTTTCATGGCGGTTTTTACCGCCATGAAAAGGCTGGCGGGAGGGGGACTCGTAATCCCCTGGGCAGCGCTGCAAGCAGCGCTGCCCTGGGGGATTTAAACCACTGGGACCAATGTGGTGGGAAAACGCCGGTGCCGGCGGTACGACCGCGGCGCTTCCGCCGCGGTCGTAATTCCCCTTGAAGCACCGCCAGCCTGTTGGCGGTGCTTCCTACAAAACAGCCCTGGAGGTCGAAGACCGCCAGGGTAGTAATGACTCCCAAAGTCTCCTCCTGAGATGGGCTACCAGAAGGGTCATACTGGAATAAACTTTTAACTGAAATGAGTGACTTGCTGAAGCCACTTTAAGACAAGGTGAAGAAATTAGAAAGGGAGGTTGGGAAGGTCATTGCTTTGTGTCAGAAACTATCCTTGCCTACTTTGGTCTCTAGTTGTAAAGCAGGTGTGCTACACAATGACCTAGGTAATATAATAACCCCAGAGGGTGTAGATACTGTAGTTGGTAATATTGAGAGGGCCAGACAGAGGGCCTCCGAAATCGGGCAACTAAGTGATGAGTATGGAGTAGGACAAACCATAGGGCGGTGTACAACTCCTTGTAAACAGATGCGTGTCACAGCAGTGGGTAATTCAAGAGAGTATACTTCCTACAAAAAGCACCTCACTGCAGCCTCATGATAGCGAGACAATTGAGCCTATCACTACGACCACTCTGGGTGAATCTACTACCATTCAGTTACCACCAGCTTGTTGCCCTTATGTAACTGTTAATATAAATCTTCCACCTTTGCAGCCAGGTCAGATTGAACACCCTGAGATCCCTGGTCCATCCTTGCATTGAGTCAATGAGGGGGTTGGCTAAGAGGGGATCAGTAGATTTCACATTTTTGCCTGGGCCTATAAGTAATTGGTATCAGGTTTTGAGCTCACTATCAGCTAATGACTGACCAAGCCATAGCGGTCAGGAGGCTAATGAAGTGGAGGGGTTCAATCCTGAGGGGCCCAAAAGGACTATAATGATTAGTGGTTGTGGAAGGGACCCCATCATTTTTTCAGGATTAGTTAAGGACGTTAGAACATCATGTATTACCAACATTGCTGGGGAAGCAATAGAGGGGAACTTGTCCACCACTAGCTTGCCTGAGGTGGTATCTATGGGTGGTGGGAGCTATAAATTTGCCACGTGGAATGTGGGAGGTCTCAGCAATAAGACAGGGACAGAGGAGTGGTATAATATTGTTAACGATCTTGATATCATCTATACCCAGGAGACATGGTGCATTTCCCACATACACATACAAGGATTTACCTCACATTTCCTGTGTGCCACGCCATCCCAGTCAGGGAGGGCTAACGGTGGGCTCCAGGTACTTATTTCTAACAAGCTTCCTGTAGTAGTTAAAGAGTCCTTTTGGGTGGGTTCTAACTCTCAATTGCTGTTGCTAACTTCTTGGAATATGGTGGACGTGGTGCTAATCAATTTATGCAGTAATGTCTTTGATTCTACCTACAGTGGAGTAGCCCATGTTTTGGATCATGGCCTGCATAAATTCTTGGGCTTAATCCATTCAACCTCTATCATATTATAGGCCTGAGACTTTAATATTCAGCCTTGTTTTGCCCCAGCGACTCAGGACACAAGTTAGGATGGGGTGGTCTATGATCACTTTTGCTACAATGACTATGGAGATGTTTTAAATCCAATTATATCTAAACATGATTTATGGTTATTGAGATGCAAACATGGTGCAAATGGGGAAATGATTCCATCCTTCAAGGGCAATAACATCTGTTATAGATCAAGTCTTAGGGCCTCATTATGAGTTTGGTGGTCTAAGGACCGCCGTGTTGGTGGTGGCGGTCATACCGCCAATAGGCTGGTGGAGAAGACCGCCAAGTTATCATGGCAATATTCCAAACAGAATACAGCCAAAGCACCTCTGGCACCACCACTGAGGTCAGACCACAACAGACGACGGAAGTCACCTGCAGGCCAGCAGACACCCTGTCACTACCAGACAGATTACGTTGCAGCACACTACCACGGTCGCACACCATGGAAACCCAAGTGGAAACAAACTGCATAATAATCACCTTAAGGAAGCCATATGCCTCTGGAGCCTCTATGGACCATCATCGCACTGCCCCTGCTCGCACAAAGACAACATAATCTTTGCCGATTAGGATGACAGCAACCGTAAGTACACACACCTGTTACTGTTGTATATTGTCAATGTATGTACACACACACAATACACCATCAAGAAGGGGGTGCGAGGGCGGCAACCACATGCAACTACACACTGACACTCACATTCACATACAGCCTCACACACACACCCGCACATACACAGTACGCACATTACGGCAAACACACACACATGTCAAAAACACACACTTACGCAAGGAAATACAGCCCAGGTCCAATCACACACAAAAATACACAACACCACAATATGTCACAACAACACCACAACCACACCATAGCCAATATGTTGGCAAGCACCCACTATAGACATTATCCAGGGACACAACACACATGCAACACAACCTACAATCGACAGGCAATGAATAGACACAACGCACATAGCACATTGTAACTATCATATCATACACTAAACACACACACACACACTGTCAAAATACACAAAACCAAGCAACACTGCAATAACCACATGTAAACACAAGCACCACTCAATGGCATGACAAGAAAATGTGTGAACAGACACATGCCCATCACACAGCACACACAATCACTGTGGGACAATAGGACAGCACATGACCTCACATACTGCCCAAACAATACAGGCAGCACAAGTACCACACACACACACACAAAATACTGACATAAACAACTCCATCATTGGAAAAGAGGAAAAGAAAAGCATGACAAGATGAAACCACAAAACCAATCACAGGTTGGTTGTAAATACATTATAAACTATGAGATAGTAAAACCAAAGGTAATAGGCCAGTCCAGTATCTACATAATACAATGGACACAGTGCACATTTGTGTGCCCCGAATTGACTCCTGACTGCCATGTAACCTCCACATGTAGGGGCATCAAGGGGGCAGGCAGATGTACTTTTGCATCTGTCTTGGGGGGGTTTTAGGTTTTGGCTTAGTGGAGGATTTTTTTTTGGGGGGGAGGGGTAGACGCCATGGCAGAGGGAGGGGCATGAGTACTTTCAGGGGGGCGGGAGAGGCTTAGAAGGTGGAAGGGATATACTTGGGGAAGGAAGCAAAACGTTGAGGGGTCTCACGGGGGAAGAGGGCAAACTTCAAAATGAAGGATTAATTAAACACACAGGGACAGTCAGAGGAAAAGGGTTTGGGTGTGGAGGGAGAGGTTGTAAGAGGTGTTGATGTGGATGCCCTGGATGCATGTTTGTGCAAGATATGCTTGTGGGTGCTGGGTGTCTGTTGGGTGGGTAAGTGAGGGCGTTTATGTGTCTTGGGATGAGGTGGAGGTGCTGGGGGATGCTGTAGTAGGTGGGTGACTGTCTGTTGGCATGATGACTGCAGGTATGGTGGGTGTGCTGCATGTAGGAGTGTCAGTGGTGGTGGTGTCTGTGGGTGTGGTGACCGGGGTAGATGTCTGAGAGTCTGCTGTGGTGCTCTGTGTGGGTAGGATAGGTGCAGTGGCTGGATCTGTGAATGTTGGTGTGGTGTCTGCAGGTGTGTCAGGTGTGCTGTGTGTGATGCTGGGGTGGTGGGGGTGTCAGGGCAAGTTGTGACGGTTGCTGTGTGCACATGAATGTTGCTTGTGTGCATGCCAGTGGTGTGTCTTGTGGAGTTTATGTCTGTCTGATCTACCCATGGATGTTGAGGTGGATGCATGCCTGTTTGTGTGCCTTGAGTTGGTCTGGGAAGAGGGGTTTGGGATTGGAAAGAGTAAGGTTGATGGGGGACAGTAAACAAAGGGTGCCTGGCTGCCGTCAGTGTGGAGGCCAGAGCCTGAAAGGATCTCTGTAGGCCAGCAAGTGCACCGTGAATGCCCTCCAGGAATGCATTACTTTGTTGCATCTGAGTTGCCAGTCCCTAGATGGCATTCACGATAGTTGACTGACCCACAGAGATCAACCTCAGGAGGTCAATAGCCTCCTCACTGAGGGCAGCAGGGCTAACATGGGATGGTGCAGAGGTGCATGCGGCAAAGGAGACGCCCACCCTTTTGGGTGAGCAGGCATGGCCAACTGGGTGGAAAGTTACAGCGAGGGTGGTGGTAGAAAGAGGGGTGGCATACAGAGATGGTGCTGAAGTGGTCCCAGATGGGTAAACCACCTCCAGAGAGTGTCCACTGGAGAAGGATTCCGAAGATGATGACATGGATCATGTCTCCCCCGTGGCACTCCCCTCGCCCTCCAGGCCACTGGGTCCCTCTGTGTCAGTGGTATCATGACTTGAGGTCCCATGGCCAGCAGCTTCCCCACTCAGCTGTGCCCCATCTCCTTCTCCTGCCGATGCTGATGCTTGAAAACAGATAGAGAGGTAGGGTCATCCCATTCTTTCAATACACTGACATCACACTGTGCACATCATTTCCATTATATCTAGTTGTACTGCACCCAAGGTAGAACCAGGTTAATGCCAGCATCATGTCACAACAACAGGCAAAACACATCCCTATATAATAACTGTCACATAAGCCACCTATATCACACCTAGAATACCGTCATATCAGTAGAGCTCCCACACTAACTATTTAATGACAAGCTGACTTGGTAACATGATTCTGGGTCCATATCTACAGCAATATAGTCAAGCAACAACCTAGCCATGGAAAATAGTCATAACATAGATTTCCACGTATCACATACACAAAATCTACACATGCCTGATGTCATGTACCAGGAAAGGAACCTTATCATATGCCAAAAACAAGACAGCACATTGTATACAAGCCTAACCCCTTTCATGTCACAGAGTTGACAACCTTCACAATTGAAATTTGCCAAAATGCACCTACTATATTCGGCATATTCGGATTATGATAGAGTCTAAACACGTCAGCAACACATGTCCCAATAGTCATTTAGGAAAGGATGAGGCATAGTTTGGTGAGCTACTCATCTAAGTCATTCTCTATCTGTAAACAAAGTCATGTACACTTATAGGGGCAACCTTAGCCCGCAGGATTTACTCACAGACAAGCCCAGGTACCATACCACACCTTAAATACAATTTATACCTGTCATGCGCATGAAGGCCGCATACAGTACAACTAATCATGATGAGTGTCAACATCAATATCCCCTTATTCAAGTGGCAACATCGCTATCCTCGGTTCAGACATGAGCAATCTTACATCTGTATATGAACGTTACAATGCCACAATACACTTCTGAGCTTAACATGATAGTGACATACACCTTGAGGCAAGACAAATGACTGACTACACATACCATTCCAACAACATATGAAGGTGCAACCACACCTGCAGCACAATTCAGTCAGTACAAACTATAGGATCCCATACCACAAGCCTACACAACATATCCACAACAGCAACAGTAAGTATGTAAAAGTTGCACAACAATGTTGATATGTCTGAACCAAACAATGTACACATGATGTTGGCAAAAAACAGTTTAGATTGTGCCAATTACCTAGATGTTGTGGCCTATTTAGCATGCTCACAATACATTGGAAAATGAAATGGTTGTGTAGCCACTTACCATCCAAAAAACATGTACATGGTACCAAATATTTTTAACTCTCATCTCAAATATATGGATTGCACTAGGAGTCTAGTGATACCGCCATGGTTTCCAACATGCAGGATGTCCGTTCTGAAGAAATATCATGTGTGCCAATGTATAGTCCTCACTTACCAATGAGGACGCCTCCTAACAGATCTGAGTAAGTGTAGCAAGTATGGCATGTGAAATGTCAGATTGAGATCACAGCCTCACAATAAGTTGACAATCATTGGGAACCTCAGGGATATTAGGCATCTACTCAACTTGTCAGACTCAATGTTGCACATACAGATGGATCAAGGGGCAACTGAATGGACAGAGTGCAAAGACCAGGCTAACTTACCATCAGGATGTTGGGAGTATGGATCTGTAGGTGGCAAGGTACAACCAGCATGGTACTAAGAGCTGTGTAGTGGTACAGATATGACACAGTCACATGTGCGTCATCATATACTACTGTACAGAAGAGATTACATAGGTGAGTAATATGTCCCTACACCCAAGACAATGTGCACACCTCTGTACCAAAGTTGAGGACTTCACATATAGGATTGCCTAGGATACACGTAATCTTTTGCACTTACCCCATTGTCTTAGCTTAGAGTCTTTCACATCATACAATGACCTTGCAGATGAATGTCTATTAATTTAGTCAGTACTCACCCTCTTGTGGCTCCTGTGCTACCCTCAAACACCTATCCAACTCAAGGTAGGCTACCATCAACATGTGGGCCATTAGGGGGGGTCAAGGTCCAACAGGCACCCCTACGTCCTTGGGAGGATATCCCCAAATGGGCCACAGTGGTCTTCCAGGCACAGCGTTACAGGTCCTCCTACCATTTTCGGCAGTGGGTGCTCCACTGGCTGTGGACCCCCAGGGTCGGCACTTTCTTGGTGATGGCACGCAAGACCCCCTTTTACTGATGGGAGGTGACATGCATGGATGACACACTCATGTACACATGTTCCATCCCAAAACAAGTAGGGTGAACAATCAAGTTAGTGTAAGGTGCCAAACATACCATTCCTCACACTTCAATCTCATTTGCAATTCACCCTCTGCAGTCAGGCCATGTGTGAAGTTGAGTCAGGCATACAATATGCATACACAGTACCAGGTATTGGCTACAAACATTGGACCAGACCACAAGTATGTCCTTAAAATGGTACATATATACAACTATTTGTAACTCCAAGATTGATGTAAATGCTGTAATGAACATATGTGGATGAGGCTACATACATCACATGCTACCTACTATATATCATGGATAACAATCTTCCTATGTGCACGTGCACATAACCAGCTACCCACACTTGACAGCTCAATCCTTCATTCATGCACATTTCATCTACCTCATCATACGCTCTACCTTTCACACATTGGTATTGCATTGGACTCACCTGCTCCTCTGTTGAACGATAGAGTTGTTCACATAGGGATAGGGCCTCCTCCACAAGCTGATCCACTCTTCAGGAGAGAAGGCAGGGGCCCTATCACCTGCAGGACGTGGCATAGTTACTCTCAGAGTCAGTACACAGCAGCTCACGTCTTGAAGGTCTTGCTGGCAGCAGTGTCATGATTCAAGTGAGAGATTGTGCAGGAGATGGCAGTCACGTCCGCCACATACAGGACATCACTGCTGGCATGCGTCACCACTGGCACAAGTCCACCAAAAGCAGTAATGTGTTCCAATGGCAATGTCCACCATGGTTCTAATCACTTACCACCATGATGATATCCACCAGCAGTCAGGTCACTTCCTGATGTCCAGTACTGTAGGTCAGGCAGCTGCCATTTTGGAGCTCAAATATGTATGTTGAAGGTATTAAAGTTGCATCATTTGTTAAAACCTCATATGTATGACAATGTGTGAGGTTCAGGCTTACTCTTTACAAGTATTTATGTGCATGTCATTAGTAGAGTAAGTGGAATAAGGTAATTTTTGGGCTTTGTACATGCAACAGTGTTGTCACCATATTAATGACAATCTGAAGATGGTATAGGTACAAAAATATGTGTTACTTGTCTACAGGGTTGATGTAACTTCCATAGTCAGTGACATGAATCTCCATGTAGAGTACATGCGAGGGTTTAGGGGATTATATTCCGGTGCACTTTCATATTTTGCCTCACAATGTGTTCAATACCACATATGATTCATTTGACATGATTTCGATATGTGTGACATTGTTGTGATCATACTTATGATGTATGGATTGAGGCATTCACATACATTCTTGTGTTGTCCCACATAGTTACCTTGCCTGAGGAGAACAAGATAACCTCCAGTGTACCGTCCAGTAACAGACCTGCAGAGCATGGAGGTGCAACATGTAATCCAGATATATTGTCTGGATAGGCATACAATTATGGATCTTTGTCATCAGTTGAAGACATATTTGATGCGTGCCAGTCACACTTCTTATAGCATACCTCCCATCATTCAAGTCATGTCAGTGCTGCACTTCCTGGCCACTAGGTCCTTTCAGAATACAGTGGCCCTAACTGCAGGGATGTATCAGCCCATGCTCAGTCTGGTTTTGAAGGCTGTACTGTCTGCATTGTTAAAACACCTGGACAGCTACATCAGATTTCCTCAACTTGAGGATCTGGCCCATGTGAAGGCAGATGTCTATGCTTTGGGACACATTCCACATGTGATTGGAGCCATAGATGGCACCCATGTTGCTTTTATTCCCCGAAGTCCAATGAACAGGTATAAAGGATCAGGAAAAACGTCCACTCCAGAAACGTCCACGTGGTCTGTTTGGCTGACCTCTACATATCACAAGTTTGTGCAAAGTATCCTGGATCAGTCCATGATTCCTTCATCATGCAAAACAGCAATATCCCACTGCTGATGATATAACTATACACAGAGAGGGCCTGGCTGTTTGCTAAGTCATGTGGGTCAATACCATTATTCCGGAACCCATATATGTGGATGTCCAAGATTAAAGTATGAATTGGTGTAACTATACCTTACAAGGGACTCTGGCTACCCAAACCGTCCTTGGATATTGACACCAGTGAGGTACCCAACCACACCAGAGGAGGTCCACTTAAATGAGGCCCACGGAAGGTCAATACATGTTGTGTAGCAGACGTTTGGACTCCTGAAGGCGAGATTTTGTTACACAGACAAATCTGAAGGAACCCTCCTCTTATCACCCTTCAAATGATGTCAAATAATTGTTGCCTGCTGCATTCACCACAATCTTGCCCTGAGACGTCAGATATCATTCATACCAGATTAGGGGAAGCCAGCAGATCCTGTGGGTTGAACTACAGATATGCCAAGTGAGGATCAGCATGATGAGGATGAAGCTGGAGACATCAGGCCAGATGTCATCAATCAGTACTTCAACTGACTCAAGGTATGTGATGTGATGTAGGGATTCCATGTGGTATTGTTGAAGTTATGCATGCCATGTATTGTTCTTTCTACCACCATCAGTGTGGAATTAAGTGGCTCCAAATCCCATGACTCAGATGTCCATGCTCAACGTTTCTTCGAGTTGTGTACAGTACTGTAATGTACATAGTCAATAATTTAGAAAATGCCCAATCAAAGTCACATTTGTAGTTATGAATAGACATTGTGATGTTTGTGTTCCACCCTTGTCTATACATTATCTTTGTCAAACACAGATTTGCAGATTGGTTGTTTGGCTCATCCTTATTTGCCATTGTCAGACTGTGTCATGAGCAGATGGGAATTGCAGACTGACATGAACAATGGACATGGATTAAACCAGGTAATTTTGCATGAGATTTGTGGTCTGTGAATGTTATGCCCAGACTGTCAGGACAGTGGTTTGGAAGTGTCCTTTTCAAACAATATAGACGAGGTTGGTAGTGAAGGTTGCTCAAATGGTGGCAGGTATGTGTCCATTTGTGCCTGACATAATGTGGTCTCAAGACACTCTACCATCATTATGGTTTGTTTTGTATGTAGCCTAACTTGTGCACGGCTGTCAGTTTGTTTCCTCATTGCAGAGCAATGGGCATGTGTCTGAAGACTGGCATATGTGAGTGACAAGACTACAGATACCTTACCATGGTGAATGGAAGGTTCCATGCCTGGGGAGATCATTACTGACCTCTCTCTGTTTCATTGGGGATGGTAATTGGGTGGATGGGGTATGGGCATGTGATAAGGCATTAGCTGATGATACATTGAACCAATCAGTCTGCCCCTTAGGATGGTGATAGACTGACATGTCCCTAACTTGTGCATTCTGTGGATTCGTAGTGAATGACACTTAAGCTGAAACACTGTCCACAGCATGACTTCACAATGTGCTGATTGCATGTTCTAAATAAATATGTGGGGATGCACAATACAGGATACTTGTGTCATGTGTATGTTACAATCCCAATGCTATATGTATCCTGGTTGTCCATTATATGTGTGATGACCAAACAGAGGTATAACATTGGAGAGGGACATTTTGGTACAAGAGTTGTCATACATGACAGTTGTATATGGTAGATACATCACACTAACACAGGATCTGTGATTAAGTGGTATTTATTGGGGAGTGAACAACTAAATTAGTGAATTGAAACAGAAATTAAATGAAGTTTACTATGGAGGGTTGAACACAGTGGATGAAATCATCCGGGTAGCAGCTACACTATTTGGAAACGCAAGTCCAGTGTCTTTGCACCATAGGAAAATGGAGTAAGGTATCAGAACAGTCAACAGGGTGTATCAGTCACACACAAGGGGAACCAATCAGGAGAGGTTCACTTCCTGGGAGTGGGCTTAGTCTTGGCATCTGCTCCTCCTGGATTTCTGGCTGGATGTCCAGGTTTTTTTTTTTTTTTTAATTCTTATGCTAAAGAGGGTAAGTTATCTGAGGCATACCCTTCCCCTGGCAGGACTTCAATTCCACTAGTAGCTGCAGATGTCGAGGGGCCTGATGTCTCATGGCTAGTGGAAGAGGCCTGATGTTGAGTGCCTAAGCTACTCAGGGTAGTGTTGATTTCCCTCAGCACCCCAGCAATTGAAGCCAGGATGGCCTTCTGAGCATGCCACTGCTGCATGTCTTCCTGTTGTCCCTCTAACGCTGTCTGACCTCCTCCATCATGGTTAATACCTGGCCCATCATGCCTTGGGAATGTTGGTAGGCTCCCAAGGCTTGGGAGGTGGTCTCCTGGTCAATGGTGCCCCTTGGAGCCCCCATCATCTGGCCCACACCATCCCTCCCATGTACCCTACCCCCAATTACCAGTGCCCCTGGCGCAGTGTGCCCCCTCCCACTGGTGGCAGGACCATCATTGTCAGCAGTGACGTTAGGAGACTGAGGTACCTGTACTGGGGGGCACACAATGGAAGAAACAGTCCTTGGGACACAGGTTTGGGAGTGAATGGTTGCTTGTGATGTGGTTGCAGCAGGGCTGGGAGGAGTTGTTGTGGGCAGGGTGAGGCTGACAAGTGTTGACTGACCAGGTATCCCTGATGGGCCAGCTTCGTCCTCAGTGTCCAGACGTCCAGGGCTGTTTTACTCACTGGGTCCTTCATCCAGAGGAGTAGTGTCTGCCTCTGGTATCCTCTCGATGTTGGGGATGGTAAGGTTACCTGAAGAAGAAGTGGAATACAAAGTTGGTGTAAGTGATGCAACAGGTGATGTATAAATTAGATAACTAAAAATGGTGTGTGAGATGCACACACTTCCTTTACATGATCACCCAACATGACAATGACAATGTGTTACTCTTGGAGTATGCTGGTGTTTAAATGGCTGCAAATACCCTCATATCTTGTCTGAGTAAAGATAAGACTATGTACATTTCACTCCTAGTAAGGGTTATGTCATCATTGAGCCAACTAGAAGCTGAACATTGCACAACGGTGTCAGAACTGGCACACAAAATTCTGGTTACAGTTTGCCCTGGCCCTCTGGATGTAATGTAAGTGCATCCAGTTTGGTAGTTACGTGACCCCCCAGGTGAGTATATGACATTGTTATGGACGTTTTCTCTGAGCCCAGTTTTATGTGGGACAAAGCTGTAGTTGTGATTTGCTTGTAATGGCACTGGCATAGCTGCCATTGCCATGAACTGTTACATGGTGGACCATTCAGTTTGGTCCACCATACTTTGATTGTCAGTTTAGCATGCAAGGCATTTCAATTTTGGTGCACGGTTCTGGTGGTGTTAATGTTGGAACAGTGGGTTCTGGGAGTTGTAGTGCTGTCAGTTACCAGGACTTCACATGCACCTATCACAAACTGTGGCCCAAGGTGAGTTTACTTGGCATGTGGCATGGCAGTGAGGTGTAGTTGGAGATTTGGACAGAGGGTGGTAGGTGGTTTGGTCATTGGGGTGCTATCAGGAATAAGGCTGTGCGCGGCCCAGGACCCACCCTGACTGCTGCTTCGCGTCTTTGCGGTGCATCATGCGTGCCGCTCGTCATCCCGCTTGCTCCAGAAGTGGTCATCAGCATCGGCTGCCCTGTGGTAAAGCTCATGTAGCTGCAGGGTCAGAACATTGGTGGACAAGCTGCACTTATCAATGCCATTCTATGAAAGGACTACAACTCCCAAGTTTTTAGAGGCAGTGGCCATCTTGGGTTGGGGCAGGCCTATAAAACCCAACCACACCCAAGCACATTGCTCTCTATTCTGAAGACTTCGGTGCAGTCGGACCTTGTGGGGAGTTCCTCTGAAGAAAGTGGATTTCCTGCATGGCAGAGTGGCAGCATATCAGAGTATCCTTGTTTCCATGGTGAATTAAAAAATTAGTAGGTCGTACTCGTATCGGTAAGGTCTTGATAAGTCAAATCTTGAAGGGGGTTGTTTACTCCCAAAAGTAAAGCGCCCATTAGCAAAACGAGCAAAATGCTCTAGACCAAAAGTAAAGCGCTCCTAGCACGACGATCAAAGCACTTCAGGCCAAACGAGTAAAGCGCCTTTGGCACGACAATCAAAGCGCTTCAGGCCAAACGAGGAAAGCGCCCTTGGCACGACAATCAAAGCGCTTCAGGCCACACGAGTAACCCGCCCTTGGCACAACAATCAAAGCGCTTCAGGCCACATGAGGAAAGCATCCTTGGCACAACAATCAAAGCGCTTCAGGCCACAGGAGTAAAGAGCCCTTGGCATGACAATGAAAGTGCTTCAGGCCACACGAGTAAAGAGCCCTTTGACACAACGAGCAACGCGCTTCAGGCAAAACAAGTAGAAGCGCCCCTGGCATCATGAGTAAAGCACTTCATGCAAGACGATCAAAGCGCTTCAAGTTCAATTAGTAAAACCTTTCAGGCCTCAGTTGCAAATGTGAAAGTGCTTGAGAAAAGCAAGCTGTAGTTTCATTGTTTTTTGGGAAGTACAATATGTGAGATACATTTTCAAATCTTTGTGCATTTCTAGGCTGAGATCAAACGTTTATGTTATGAAAGCATAATTGTTACATGGTTAATATTCAGATTATGATCATAGTTCAAAGCTGTTGCCATCTTTAGGTACAGAGATTGCAGTTCATTCTTGTTCCATGATTCAAAGAAGGGGCTACGCCCAGTTCACAAAGGGTCTCAATCCGATATCACGGAGACGCCTTTGATCCAGAGTCTATTGGTGAGGTTATACTGTTATGAAAGAGTATATGCATATTTGTCCTAACAATTTTCTTTTCAGATCTCTCTCCCTGCAGTTCCCTACACTGATTCCCTTCCCCCCGCCTGGCTTCATCAATACTCTGCGCTCTGATAGCTTTCTGAGTTGGTGACGCCGAGAGGTGGGCTTTTTGGTCAGCAGCGTGCAGATCCCGAGGAAAGGGCACTTTGACAGGTGCCTACTGCAGTCACCCTGATGACTATTCTTTGCCACAACTCCATTTTCCTGGTTCCAAAAAGGTACAGCAAAAATGTCACAAAAGGAGAAAGCACGGACCGGTAAGAATGAGAAAATGGGCATGGTGTGTCTGGTACTGGATTAAAGAGGCATAAAGTGGATTTTAGACTACCAGTCGTGGTATTTGGTGTGCTGATGTTCAATTGCACCAGCCACCAGCTTCTGAGCAGAGCTTTTGGGCACCAGCACGCTTTCTTTCACAAACTAGGCACTTGTGCTGGATATACCACAAAGTCCAAGCAATGTATTCATTTATGTGAATCATTCTATAATTTCAGCTGTGGCCATCTGTGTTGAAAGAACCCAGATGATTATTTTTTTAGCATGGTCTGAAAGAAGGATCAATCACTGGAACTAGGGGTACATGAAGAGCTGCAATACCCCAGAAAATCTAGCAAGAGGGCACTAATTGACTGTGGTTTGATCTGTTGCGGTTGTGGGCACTAGTCCCAGTCACACAAGTGGCGCAGAGTTTATATCAGCACAAGTGGGGTAACACTGGCTGGTTTGTGGATTCCTGCTAATTCCTGAAGTTACCATTGCAGAAATGTAAGGAAAATATGTGATTTAAGCCATACTTTGTGGTTTGCAGGGCTTTGTGTGTAAGAACACCTCACAGGACTCATGCAAGGCACACCACCTTGGAATCCTCTGGTTGTCTAGTTTTCCAAGATGTCTCTGATATATAGGTTTCCATGGTTGGTGGCTGAGCATGGCCACAAATACCGCAGGTACCCCTATCTCTGATCTCTCCACGTAGTGCTTTAGGGCTTTTTGTGACTAGATTTCTTGGCTCATCCAAACAAGTGAGGTACCATTGGTGTCAGAAGACTTGGCGGAATGCTGTGTGGTAGGAAATCTGAGGCTCTCCACAGATTCTGGAGGTTTTCCTCATAATCATGTGAGGAAAGTGTGTGTTTTTAGTCAAAGTTTGTGGTTTGCAGGGCATGTGGGTAATTAAATGTTGTGGGATCCACATCAAACATATCACCCTGGACTCCCATGGGCGTTACCCAAGCCCAACAGTGCAGCCGTTCACCATTGCAAGTGGAATTAGGTGTTAGGTAGACTATCTATTCGACTGGAAGCATATTTGGGACTATATCCCCTCCCCACCAGGGGGGCTGGGGGGCGAAAGACACTATTGTCTCTTCTGCGAAGGCAGTATGTCTCAATGCTGTTGAAGGCTG
The DNA here is from genome assembly GCF_031143425.1 of Pleurodeles waltl. Lineage (NCBI taxonomy): Eukaryota > Metazoa > Chordata > Amphibia > Caudata > Salamandridae > Pleurodeles > Pleurodeles waltl. The sequence goes on along the minus strand of NC_090445.1, from coordinate 538,109,313 downwards.
CACCCTCCTTTTGTTTCTTTTGGCTGCTTTTTTACATGTCTGGTCTTTAGTGGGCTCTTTGCCTCATAGGGGGCAGACTGAGGGTGAATACCCCTATCCCCACCCAGGGGGGGGGCAATAATTCTATTGGGCTGCCATGTGAAGGTGCGCATGGGCCCATGGGAGGGCTGAAAGACTGTCTCTCTTCTTGGTGGGGTGGTGGATTGGCCATGCCCATGGTGGGCAGCCCCCACCCCTATATTTTATTTGAAAAAACAATACATTCCATGAAGTCTAGTGGGCTTTCTGCCTTCCTGGCAGGCAGATTAGTGGTTCTTACCTCCGAGGGGTGTAGAAAGACTATCACCATAAGTGTAGCATGGACATGGCCATGGTGAGCAGCCCCTATCCTTATATTTATTTTAAAAATAGGCCCTAAGCCTAGTGGACTTTCTGTCTCTTGAGGGGACAGATCAGAGTTGTTTACCCCCATCTGCCCCCTGAGGGGGTAGAAAGCCTATTTCTCCTCTTATTGCAGTGGGGGCATGGCCATGCACATGGTGGGAAGCCCCCATCACTATTTTGTTTTTTGGAAAAACCTGAGAAGTGTACAGGGAAAGAGAGCTGGACAGAGGCAAAGGGATAAGGACAGATGGATGAACAAGGAGTAAGTGTATGAGTAAGAATAGACAAAAGGGTCTGTGGAGTCACCAGCAAACTTGGCACTCCTAAATTTACCTCAACAGAATGCCCACATATTGATGCATTTGAGACAATGCTAAACCTCTAATTTATGAGGCAAAGTGTCCATAAGATAAGGCAACACTTGAAAATTGCATAAAAATAGTTAATTAAGTAGTGTGCCCATTAAAGTACTGAGTTCAAGAGCAGCAGAATAAATGTAAAGGTATTATTACAAAATTCAAAAGATGCAGTACAGAATAACCACTATGAAGGTTTTCAGCAAATAGAGTATTGGAGAGTAGACCAAAATCAAAAATATTTTAAGTCTCACGTGAGCTGCAAAATCAATAGAAAAACAGACAGCATCCCTAGTAGAATTGGAAAGTCTTCTGGCTCAGCCTCAAAATCAAGAGTTTTTATAGGGAATCTTCTCATAATAAGTAATAGAAAGGGCAAATTCATCATGGTGGAGGGACAGATATTACTTATTCACACACCAGAATGCAGTTTTATTCAATTGTATTAAACATTATATTGCCTTAGCATCTAAGCTCTATACCACCTTATGAATATTGATTCTGCTCACTCCTGCTTATGTCATCTGGAGACAGTAGAACAAAGTATGAATGAATGGGGCACAATGAGCTAATGGAAGGACTTTCCAGATGATTACAGCTTTGTGACCAAGCTAGGGAAATTCAGCAAGAAAAACAAAAACAATACTAGTGGAAATAAACAAACATGAATCTGCTTAACTGCATGCTGCAGAAATAACAAACAGTGAAATGTGCAAGGGGAAGACATCTATTTTGTCTATTTTGGAAAATGTGGCTGCCAGGCCTAAATTGAGATTGAGGCCAAATTAACAAGAGTTTGGAAAACACGCATGTACATATCACAAGAAGCATTGTTAAACAATAATGGCACAATATCTGTGTACACAAGTGACACTGACAGTGAGAGTAAAACTACAGTCTGTGTGTTGTAAATGAGGCCCAAAATATAAATGCAGGACATCTTTAACAGAAAGCATGAAAAATAGAAGAAAACTATGTGTCAAATTTGGGATCTGATAAAACCGATCCAAGTCAAAATCTCCCCTTCGAAGTTTGAATCTTCACCTACCTGTAAGTGTAGTAAACAGACCCAATGATGAAAATAAGGAGAAAAAGAGGGAAAGACACTTCTTACCAGGCCTTTTCAAGATGGAAACAATCGTACGGAGTCATAGCTACAGATCGGGTTTTGGGTGATCAAACATGCACACTCATTTCTCACATGAAAGCTTTGAAGAGCGTTCAGGATGACCACGATACATACCGAATGCCGCAGGATGAAGAGTGGAGTTCAGCATTCAGGGTCCAAATGGCATATGGTATGCCTAAGCAAGAGCCACTACAAAATCCTGCCAAGTGCCAGACTTTAAGAAACATATAACTTTGAGGAATTGAAGAGAAAAGAACAAAACAAATTTAAAGGATCCAAAGGGGCCAGGTACAAACAAGTGTGATGAGCAGGAAACCCTATCAAATTCCACAGTTGCAAGGCACATAAATAAGTTTGTCCAACCTTGTTGTACTGTCACTCCACTGCAACCCCAAAGAGAACCTAACTGGGAAACAGCAAAGAATAGACCATCTACTTAGGTGCACAAAGCCTTCATAATCCGGTATGTCACAGGCTCCATATTGCTTATGTTTTTTGTGACTTCTATAACCTGTCCCCAGAACCAATGAAAGCTTGTACGTAAGGGGTTGTTTAGCTCACATAACTGTGTTCCTTGGCCCAATCCCCTGTCTAATCCTCACAACAGGAGAAAGTAACAGCACATATACTTGGGAGTAAAAGTATGTGCAAGTAGGTGTGGGAATGAGTTGGAATATAAGTAAGAGTAAGTAGAAATAGATCGTGCTAAGCAGCAGTAAAACCAAAGTAAGAAGGATTGAGTGGACTATTTAGAAAAGCAGTAGTAGCTGTAGGTGTAAATAGCAGCATAACTGGGCATCAATATGAGCAAGTGTAGGAGTAAGAAGGCACAAATATTGCAATATGTGCAGTGGTAAAATTAAGTGTAGGAGTCAAAGTAGGGCTAAATAGGCATACGTATAGATTAAACTAGGTGTAAATGTATGAGTAACAGTGAGTATGAGAGTAAGTGTAAGATTAAGATTGGGAGTAAAAATAAGAGTAATTAGGAGGAAGTAAGCATAGCACAAACTAGAATAGAAGCAGCTGTATGATTAAGGATAGGTATAAGTATGTGTAACAGTAGGAGTAGGCATAGAATAAGAAGGCGTGAGAAGTAGAAAGTAGAAACATGTAGCAATGTGTTTCTGCACACTACAGATTCCATCCTAAATGCGAATGTAGCCAAATGTTATGAATGGTTTCAAAAGATTAGCATACTAGATAATTGTGTAAGCATAATGTAAGAGTTGGTTGATGCAATAGTAGGAGTTAGCAGCCCCATTAGCACTTAAAATGAAGTTGAAGTAAGTAGAGTAAAAGTAGGCATTAGTAGGAGTAGCAGTATATTCATGTAGGAGTAAGAGTAGCAAGGACTAACAATGCCCATGTACAGACAGGACGTTTCGTATGGGTGCTCTTTCTGCACACTACTTGTTTCATTTCAACTGTGAATGCAGCTATGTGTCACACAGACTTTCAAAGGGTGGTTTGCTGTCTAAGTAAGTTCACAACACACACAGCTAGAATCACTCAAGATACTCGTAGCTGAAACAAAATGCTGTCTAGAAACAGTATCTCTCCATCTCATTAATTCTACATCACAATGTGTTGCCTGGCTGGGCCAGAGAATGTCAGTATTCCAGACAAGGAGTTACACAACTGGGCGTGCCTTGACTGGACTGTCAATCAAAGTGCTGGACTATGGGTCATTGGGAATGTCTGGGAGGAACTCAGTGTAACTATTAGTCACTGGCTGGATTGGGAGATCTTGAGGCTGTGAAGCGGGAGATGTGACTTGATTTGACTGAATAGCGTTCACTGAGCAATTTTCAAGTGGCTTCCCCAAAACGCAAGACACACCATCATCCAATCCCTCGTCACAGTCGACTGGACTATGGAAACACCCTCTATGTGTCAACTGAGGCCCACCTAGTTCAGACAACAGACCATCCACAATGCCACAGCAAGATCACCTCCACCTGAAAATAACTCAACTGGCTCCTGGTTTAGAATAAATACCTGTTCAAGCTCCTCACCCACGCATGTATGACTTCAGACCCGGCTACATCAATCACCTCCTGAGATTCCACAAACCCTAAAACACCTCCACTCCGTCTCCTTGTGCTGGCCCATACCCCCCTCACATACACAAAGCAGCAATGAATGAGGACTCTCCTTCTCCTACCTTACAACCAATGCCTGAATTGGCCTCACCCTGCACATCCGAGCCTTCCCAACTGTCCAGGAGTTCCGTAGGGTGCAGAAAACCTGGCTCTTTGACTGAGACCCAGCTAGCACCTGGATACCCTCAAAGGTGACAAGTCGTAATCTCCAAGTTGACTGACTGATTGATTGACTGAGCTGGGCGGAGAGGGAGTGAGAGAGGAATGGCGTGTTCATTTTGTTGAAGTGATGGTCACTGAGACAGTTCACAAAGTTGTGACCCTGCACAGGTAGTCAATGGGCCATAATGGGAGTGCCTTAGATGGGCGGGCGTTGACTGGGCCCAACAGGAAGTCACTGGGCCTAGTAATGGGACCTGATTGCTGGTCACAGAGCTGGGTTGCGGCTTTACGATTTGGATATCAGCAAGCTGAGGTCAGCTACACATGTCCTCTTTGGCCTGTAACACTTTGCACCCAATGAGGTACAGGACAGATGACAGCTCACCCAACAGACATTGAACCAGCGCTGCCTTCATTTCTCCATGGCCACTTTCAACTTCTAAAAAGTGAAAAGCATAGGATATCGGAAACCAAAAAATTTAAAAGGACAAGTGTTCCCAAAACACCCTTAGTTACTACTCTTACACACATAGAGATCCAAGTGAGTGGGATCTATTACGAGCGACGTTTCCAAGCCTTTTCAATTTTACCAAAACAGTTCCTCCACAGTTAATGTAGAGCTTAAATTGCCTCAGACTAAAAAGGAATGGGTTGTCACTGCACTGTGAAGTCAGCTAAAGAAAAACAAGCCTTCTTTCCAAGGTGTCTGCTACCTTAAAAAATGTAATATGTGCAATTCTTTAATCAGCAAATCTAAAGGAAACTCAGTAACTACTATAGGGCATAATTCAGAATTTGGTGTATGGATTACTCCATCACAAACATAATGAAGAAACCTGTTCAGCTTATTACAAGTGCCCTAGGATGTAATACACTTAGACTATGGCAGATGGAATATCCATCATGATTGTGAAGGAGTACATGGTCCACAAAACCCTAGATGATTCCCAAATTCTTTTAATGATAGAACCATTGGAAGCCTCAAGACAACAAAGACTTGTTCTGCGAACGTGTTTTAAATGAAAAGAAAATAAGGCAATAATGTACAGAATTAACATGTAGACTTTATAGAAAATAAGTGCTTTTAAAATGTAAAAAATTGTAGTCGGCATCCATATTTACATGTACTAGGCCTGAATAGCTGAAGCAGTATTTTCTGACAAGCTGACCTGGTTTAGGACGTGAAATGTTATTTTTCCTGGCCTTCCCGTAGACATTTTTTCCATAACGAATAATAGCTGCATAAAATGTTTTTGTTTATTTCCGCAAATTACTCTACTTACACAAAGAACACTGTTAACCAGTAAATAAGGAACTTCTTTATAGTGAGGTAATGTCGAAGCTTAAACATGAAGTTGCAGTTTCTAAAGGCAAATGAATGGTGTGAAAGCTTATAATCATAAACTTTGTATTTGATAACAATGCTTCATGCGACTTTGCTGTCTGTGGACTATTCCTGGTGAGAAGAAAAGAATAATCCTGTTCCTATGAGGACATCGGAAAGCTGATTGGCTGACTGAAGAAAGAAGAAGCAACATGTTGCCACAGCTTAAATTATGATGTCTGTAATAATGCGTTTCAACAGTAGGTTACCATTTACCTCCTTCCTTCTCTTGCCCCTTCCATTCACAGAGCATGCTGTTCATGCTGAGACTCTACTGAGTTTCTTGAAATTCTCTTTATGGGACGTTCTTCTTTGATTACTTATTGAATTTGAGCTGATATATGATGCTGAACCTTTATGCTTTTTCATCTCTCACCAATCAGAACTTGTCATGAGTTACTGAGACTGAGACTGACACCTTTTACCCATCCTTATTCTTAGAGTAGGGACTCTATCCTTTTTGGAAAATGCATAATGCATTGAGTATAGATTATTGGTTGCTTATTTTTGATCATTGAAAAAAACAAATGATTGATACTGGTGACTTTATTTGCTGGCTCGATAAAGAGGAAATACTAATAAGATTTGATCAATAAAACATTTAAACTCACATCAACTTTCATTATTGACTGAAAATACAATTGAGATGATAATTCAGTTTGATTCAATGGCTTCTTGTTGTTAACTGACGACAAAGAGACAATGGCTCAGAGTAAAACAGCAGGGATTTCCTCTGGATGAGAGGCATTGTCAGGATGCTACCAGTATGGACTGCCTCCTTTTCATGAAAACATAACTTTTGGAAAAGCTATCAGCACATTCACAATGTTTTCTGCCACGGGCCGGGACCTTAAAGCACTATACATACACAATTCCTCAGTGCACCAACCAAGATTCAAATTGTGACTGTTTCATACAGCCACCTAAAGGTGTTGCATAAAGCAACTGAGGTTTCCTATATAATCAATTAATTTCTCACAGATTCATTTAATTTGCATTTATTTTTATTTATGTGTGCACTATATCTTATATGGAGTTACCTGTGCGTAAATCGACAACAAAATAGTTACAGAATATTTTGCTCTTTTTAACTACGTATCAGACTCCATTGTACTTTAGATCAAGTTGCCATACTTTTGAGATGCACTTCAATCATTGCACACACATCTATATGTATGCTCAGAAAATATCCTTTCTACTTTTAACATATGCATACACATTGTGAGTCACTAGAGTCTTAATTTTTTAAATTGTGGTTAAATCAAGGCCACCAAGCAAAAGTGTCTTGGATGATAAATATGGTGGACCATTGAAAATTCCAGATGTATTTAGCTGTACTATCGCAATTTGTGATATTTTGACTGGGGGGACCGGGATGGAGGCAGGCACATATTTTGGGCAGTGCGCCACATGATTGTTTTACCAAATGCAAAAAGGCATTCAGTCAAAGAGGGACATGGGCGGAGGATTGAAACCACTATCTAGCCTACCTAAGATATCCAAATAAAAATTCACTGTTGAGTCCTGAACCTTGGTGGGAGCTTTGACTAATTTGACCATGCATGTTGAAGCAACCATATTGGTTACGGCTAAGTAGTCAGTATGAACTCATAAGAATTACATGTGTAGCCCACCAAGGGTATGGTGTGAAAGTGTCATTGGGAACCCGTTTTATAAATGAGTCAAGAATGTGTACGTATTGGTAGGCTGTTTCACAAGTGAATTATGCATGCACACCCACATTCAGTGGCTTCTTTATAGCCGGCTTGCTGTGGTACATGATACAACATAAAAGCACTTGGCTCATTGCCATAGCACCGCTGCTGAGAAATTGGTGACCACTATACATTCTGTTTGAACATCTAGGGACTTGGGCTTTAAAGGAGTAGGTATCTGTTAAAAGGGCACACATAGCCTTTCAATTTTATTCTTTAAATCCTCATGTTTTCACGGAATACGAACCACCCTTCCATGAACAAATGCATGATTGGGACTATAGAAATGCAAACAACTATTGATTAACCTACCTTTTCTTTTCTTTTCTTTTCATTTGTTTCTTTTCTTTTCCTTTTCTTTTCTCTTCTTTTTATTCTTTTCTTTTCAGTTCCCTTCGGTACTTCCAATCGAGAAGTTGCTTCTAGATCAGGTGAAATCATTAGGCCTCACAGCTATGCATGGAGTACATGTGTAAAAAGGCTGGGGTAGTTTGACCTTCTAGATAAGGTGAGATCATTGGGCCTCACAGCTATGCATGGAGTACATGTGTAAAAAGGCTGGGGTAGTTTGACTGGTAGGGGCTTTGGCAAGGACAGAAACATGTTGGTAAAATAAAGAGCTGCCAAGACAATAATTACCAACAAAACCCCATCTCTTTTTTTAACTCTTACCCTCAGTACCCCAGAATAAAAGGAATCTTCATGGTGTGCACCAGAAGACATTTTTAACAGTCTTTTACTTTTCTGGATCCGTGCTTATTTAACTCCCAATCTTTGTTGAGTCTGCCCTGGTGGTACCATCCTACCAGGGTGTGGATAGGCGCAGATGATTAAGTATTTCACTAGTAGTGGGTGAGGGGTCTACTCCAATTCTCTTCGGATATCTTAGATAGAGTAGAAAGTGGTTTCTATCCTCCTCCCCTGTCTCTCTTGGCCTGGTTGCCCTTTTGTAACACAACTTGGAATCTTCCTTGCTCTCTTTGTGTGTGAATTGACTATTTTTTTCAGTGAACATTAGTAAAGTGCTTAACAACTAAATATATATGAGAAGGAGAACAGGGCAGCCAGCTAAAACCGCGCTGCGGAGGGGCTCCGTACTGGCAGGCTGACTGAAGTGTTTATGCCGCGCTCCGCGTCCCACCGTTATTTTTTTTAAAAAAGATTACAACTGAAAAATGCTGAAGTAGAGTAAGTAAAAGACTTACCCTGGAGGAGGCTGCAGCGAAGTTCGGGCCCGCGACCTGGACGTGGGCATCTTAGGAGTTTCAGCGCGGCAGGCGTGCTGCTGCCAGAATATCCCTCTAGGGGATTGAAGGCAGAGCCAGCACAAGCGATGAGGCAGACTGGAGGACGCTAGTCACACTAAAGACCAAGCCTTGGAGAGGATCGTTTGTACAGGCGATAGACCATAGGAAGGAAGATATTTGGGTCCTGCTGTGGGGGCTTACTGCTGCTCCGGAGTTTTGCAATTTATTTGTCCCCCGGGATGTAGAAAATAACTACAACCTTAGTATGAACAACACGAAGGGGGTGAATTTGGGTAAGAAGAGAGGAGGAAGTGGAGCTCGGAAGAAGGGAGATTGAACTACTAAGAAGAGCCTTAACATGAAGGGGTCTCTGCCCCCTCAGGTTGGGCCCCCCCCATAATAGAAATTGGAGATCTAGCAAGCTCCCTGTGGCGGACGACCAAGAAATAAGGGACAAGGACACTACCAGGTACACAGGGGCGGCTGGGGTGAAAGTAAGTGCTGCAGAATTTACTAACAGAAAAGCAAGAACGTATTTTAAAGTTCTGCCCAGTACGCAGGAGAAGGAGATGGAGGTGGAAGAGCCCAGGGATCCACTCTCAGGAAGGAGAGTAGATGAGAGCCAGCTCTTACAAATTGAGCTTTCTCCCAATAGATTTCAACCTTTAGAAGCGGACAATTTGTACAATAGTAATAACTGTGTGATTTCCAGTCAAGAGTATGGATCAGCTGTGCCTAAAGAGATCTCTGCCCCCTAACAGCAGGGTTCAGAAATAAGAGAGATGCAAGGAGCAGAAGGAGATTTGCAATTGGAAGTGGCCTCCCCCCCTCAGGGGACAGTCATAAATGATGGCCCCATTGCTCAGTCTATTGCAGGGATGATATATGACCTAGCAGTAGAGGTCAGGGGAAGCTTCGAGATTTCGAATACGAATAAGAAAGAGATAAGAAGCTTGTGTGAAATCCTGGGGTAGAAATTTGATGACCTCGTGGAAAGAACGGCTGCCCTGGAAATGGAAGTTTCAGACCTGAGGAGAGATACAGAAGAAAATAGGAAGGCAATCCATCAAGTGAAATTGAGGGAGGAGGATGTACAAGTTAAGCTTGAAATGATGGAGAATAGATTGAGGAGGAATAACCTGAGGTTTTTAAAAGTACCAGAAGATTTGGAAGCTGGGGATTTGAAGAGTTTGGCCGTCCACCTGATTAAACAAGGTACTCAGGTGGAAGATAAAGAAGAAGACTTGCTAAAAGACATCCAGCAAGTGCATAGCGACCCCTTTAGGAAAAACCCCAATAGTGTAAACCTAGGAAATTTCTAGTGTGCTTCCATACCAATGCCATTAAAGATCATATTCTAGCTGCCGCTTTAAAGAAAAAATCTCTAACAGCAGAGGGCATTGATTTCGAGATTAGGTCAGACCTATCCTCTATGACATTGAATCGACAGTGGGACTTAGGGAAAATAATCGATGTTTTAAAGCGATTAGGGTCTACGGCCCAGTTGAAATTCCCTGCTTCCCTGAGGGTGATGGTAAACAATAAGATGTACACATTCAGAGATACTAGAGAGGTAGATGGTCTGATTAAGACGTTGGACATGGATCATCAACCGTGAGGTTAAGGGGCACAGGATGTGAACTAAAGTCCGGCAGGAGCCTCCCACAGCGAGTTCGCCGAGAGAGGAGATTGGGTGGGTTCTCTCAGGGATAGGTTGGAGGGATGGTATAGGATGGGGGAGTGGGGAGGAGGGGGGCCTGCACAGGGTGGGGAGCATGGGAAAAAAAGGGAAACAAATTGTGTCCTTATTCTGGTGTATTGGTTAAGAAATGGTTGTTTTTGTTAACCTATGGTGGTGTGGGTAGAATGTGGGGAAGTATAGGAAAATAGTATGAAGAATAACAACTTAAGGCTTCTGTCTTGGAATGTTAATGGTTTAAGGGTAAGGGGCAGGCAAAAGAGGTTAGTCCAATACTGTGGGGATGTCCAAGCCATGGTGATAATTCTACAGGAAACGCATCTATCTAGTAAAGAGTGTAGTAATTTGTTTAAGCCATTAGGGTGGGTTCAGGACATTTTGTGCTCCACTCAGGCGGGGGTAGAAAAGGGGTGGCTGTACTAGTTAAACATCACCCAGAGATATCTCTTCAGGGAGGTCTAGTGGACAAAGCTGGCAGATGGGTAATAGGGAGATTGGTGGCCTTCAATCAAGCTTTCACCCTGGTGGCTATTATGGTCCGGATAGGGATTAGGTCCAGCCTTTGCAAGTGCTGTACTAGCACTTGCTACTACATACGGATGCGATAATATGGGTGGGGGATTTTAATATAGTGCTGGACTATGACTTGGATAGGTCTAAGGGGAGTAGAGCAAAAATGAACGAGAAAATTAGGTCCCAGGTGATCCATATGATGTCATATTTTGCGTTGCATGATGTTTGGAGGGAGGCGATGGGAACACAGCGAGGGTATACCTTCAACAACAAGAAGTATAAACACCACGCCAGGATTGATTATGTATTGGTTGATGGGAGGTTGAAAGAGTGTGTTGATAGGATATCACATGTTGGAGCCCACCTGTAAGATCATTCAGCAGTGAGTGTGAGCTTTAAGCTTAGAGGGAGTAACGTACGGTCTAGATGGACATTAGATAGAACTCTCCTCCTAGATGAAGATATTGTGGCAGACCTGAAAAAGAATACCGAAGAATATTTCAAGTTAAATGTTGGATCAGCTGCATTATTAGTGGTGTGGGGTGCCTATAAAGCCTTTTTGAGAGGTAGACTGTTGAGAGCTGCCTCCTTTAAAAAGAAAACATATAAGAATATGATTAGTGTTATGGAAGAGCGCATACAGTCAGTAGAAAAAGAGCTGATAGATAAAAAGGGACAGGAAGAGGAAAAGGAACTGGTTAAGGTACTTCAAGAATCCTGTAACGAGCTTATAGCAATAATAGATAGGAGAATTAAGGAGAGATGCATAGCTAATAGGATGACTTTTTTTTTAATACGGGGAAAACTGTGGAAAAAAATTAGCTTGGAAAATAAAATCAAAATTGATGAGGAACAAAGTGTGGAGATTCAGGAGGATAACATAAGATAACATAAGAGGCCCCTGTAGAGGGAAAAAGGAAATAGAAGAGGCATTTCGGTATCATTTCGAGGATCTGTATGCAGAGAGATTAGTCGCATCTCCAGGATTAGTCCGGTCCTGGCTAAATCTCACAGCCTTGAGAGATGAGGATAGGAATATCTTGAATGAAGGAGTAAACCAGGCCGAAGTGAAAGAGGTGATACGATCTGGAAAATTAGGGAAGGCACCAGGCCCTGATGGTCTACCCCTTGAAGTTTATAAGAGACTAGCGGATGCATAACTAAGGTTTTTGTGGGATTGTGTGATACTGTTGTTAAGGAGGGGGCGGCACTTCCCCCCTCTTGGAGGGAGGCAACAATTCCCCTTATAATAAAACCAGGGAAAGACCCTACATGTTGTAAGTCTTATAGACCAATTTCCTTATTGAATTCTGATTATAACATTTTTGCAAAAATGTTAGGGAGAAGATAAGGTACGGTGGAGGAGAAACTGACCCAGGTAGATCAAAAATAGTTCATATGGGGTATATTTCTACATGAGTTGACCCATGATTTGATAGGGGCCATAGATATGGCAAGTACATGTAAGGTACCCCTTGCAGTGGTGATGATAGACGCTGCTAAGGCTTTTGATATGGTTAATTGGGACTATTTGACTGATCTTTGTGAGTTTCTTAAATTGGGTAGTAGGTTTATAAGGGTACTAAGTCTGATGTATTGCAACCCAGTGGCCAGAATTTTAGTTAATGGTTCCCTGACTCGTCCCTTTAGGATCGTGATGGGAACTATACAGGGGTGCCTTTATCTTCCCTATTATTCAACCTAAATATAGAACCCCTGGCTTGTAAAATTAGAAGTAATCTGATGATACTCCCCTTCCAGTGCGGAAACTGGCACAGGAAAGTAGCACTATATGCAGATGACTTGATGGTCTATACGAGTAATCTTAAGCAATCCTTGCTGGTTTTGGAGGAGTTGATAACTGACTTTGGGGAAACTGTGGGATATGCAGTTAATAAAAGCAAAACCGAAGTTATGGTTTGGAAAATGTCCGAAAATATGATCGCGAGGAGTGTCAAGACGACTAGAGAGCTGAAATACTTGGGTATTACAATAGTAAAGGATCCAGGGGGGATAGCTGAGAAATGTTTTTGGAGAGTGATGACTGAGTCATTTAAGCAGATGAAGAAGTGGGCTAATTTGCCTCTTACGATTCTAAGGGTCAATCTGGTTAAAATTATGCTTTTGCCAAAAATGCTATTTATTTTTAACGCTATTCCGTTGAGATTTGAAAAAGATTGGATGAATAAATTTCAAGGTAAGATCAGCAGTTTTATATGGGGCAATTAGGGGATCTGGATTGCTTGGAAAAAGTTGAGGCGTAGGAAGGAGAAAGGTGGATTAGCACTACCGGACTTACAACTGTATGCTTGGACAACGTTTATAAAAAAATACGAGGAGGGCTTGTAGGGGAGCTTCACCTTCTAAATTGGGGTTAATTCTAAAAGAAATGATGACATTTGAGAAGGTTGTAGAGGAGGGCTTTCTATATAAATTTGGGGACCCAAACTTTTTTAAGAAGGTGAGATTCAGACTACTGGTGGATTCAGTACAAATATTGTATGAGTTGAGAAGGAACACCCACTTGCCGTATTACAGTAAATTTGCCCCCATATGAAATTCACCAGGTTCGTCCGAATGGACTAAGGATGTGCAAGCTGCTCCTTGAGGGAGGCTGGGGTCTGTCAATGGGGACAGTTGTGTACAACAGAAGGACTGATTCCCTATAGCGACCTTTTAAGGGATACAGCAGGGAACCTATCTAGATTTAAGTTCTGGCAAATAAGGAGTTGGGTGAAAGGTTGCAAAGGAGGAGTGGGTGGTTCTAACCTGGTGGAGGAACTTCTCCAGAAGAGCGATTTGGGAAAAAAAGAACTAGCTAGATGGTATTGGACTTTACTGGAGACGATGGATGGTGAAGCCTCGAAGCCGGAGGATACCTGGAAATAATTTTTGCTAGGCAAACATATAACAGATATGTGGCGAGTATCTATCACATTGTTGTATTCTATAGTTAAACATGCTTGCTTGAGAAGGAATCATCTATTTACAATTCATAGGGCTTTTTGAACCCCTGAGAAACTCTCAAGACAAAAGGTGGGTAGCAAGGCTTGCTGCCAGAAATGTGGTGCTGAATCTGTAGGCAATTTGCATATGTTTGTGGAATGCCCCCGTCTCTTGGGATTTTGGACTGAGGTGGGTGAATGCATCAGTCAGATCAGACCCTTGATGTATAAGGTAAGCCCCTCTCAGATAAATTTTGGCGGTATACAGGGAGATAGTAAGATAGAAAAAGACAGTGCTAAATTGTCATTTTATATGATATTGCTGGCTAGAAGAGAAATATGCAAAAAATGGATTAGCCCGTTGCCCCCAACGATAAGGGAATGGAAAGATTCATTATTATATCATCTGGTTTGGGATACAAAAAGGAGAGGAATTAGTGAGAAAAGTCTTGAATTTTGGAAGCCGTTAATTAATTGTTTTGATAAATAGGCAAATTGGACCTATGATTATATATTCTAAAGTCCAGAGGAACAAGATTATAGGGGTCATTACAACATTGACGGTAAAAGCCGCTTACCGCCGTGCAGAAGACCGCCAACACACCGCCGCGGAATTCCGCCAAAGCTATTATGACCCACAGCTCGGAATCCGCCAAAATTTAGACACCCACACAAGTCCGCCACACCAAAGGTCAGTGATAAACTGGCGATAACAAAACCTCCACTGTCACGCCAACAGGAATACACCCACACTATCACGACCCACAAACACCTACGACCACAATTGCGACTGAAGGCCAGAGAGAGACACCACCAGAAACACCAGAAACAACACTAGCATCCACAGGCACTCAACACCATCACTCACACAACATCCACGCACCTCACACAACACACTCCTAAATATCACCCCACACATCACAACACACACCACCCCACACATCACCCACACCACCCAATGGCACTGCAAAGACACCCCAGGTTTTCTGAGGAGGAGCTCAGGGTCATGGTGGAGGAAATCATCTGGGTAGAGCCACAGCTACTCAGATCACAGGTGCAGCACACCACCATAGCTAGGAAGATGGAGCTATGGAGCAGAATCGAGGACAGGGTTAACACTGTGGGACAGCACCCAAGAACTAGGGATGACATCAGGAAGAGGTGGAACGACCTACGGGGGAAGGTGCATTCCGTGGTCTCTAGACACCAGATTGCAGTCCAGAGGACTGGCGGTGGACCCCCACCTCCTAAGCCAGAACTAACAGCATGGGAGGAGCAGGTCTTAGCTATACTGCATCCTGAGGGCCTCGCAGGAGTAGCTGGAGGAATGGGCTCTGGTAAGTCAAATCTTAACTATTTCATCCCCCACCCTACCTGCATGCTATCACATACCCCCACCCTCGCCCTCACCCCATCACTCCAACTCCTCACACCTGTCCCACTATCACAAACCACACATCCCAAACCCAAGCCCTGCATGCAGCACCAAAGCATGGACACCCATCACCAATGCATGGCCACTGCACATACCCACACACCCCCCTAAACCAGTATCACAGAAGGTCTCACGCAAGAATGCAAGCACTGGGGTACAGGGTCACCCCCACAATGCACACCATGGCACATACAGATGCAATAATCATGCCTTTACACCCCTGCAGGACCCCTACCCAATGTCACCGGACAGGAGGGTACATACATGTCCAATCCACCCACAGAAGATGCCCACAGTGATGACAGCAGCTCTGTCCACCTGGATCTAGATGACCAGCCCGGCCTGTATGGGACCTCGGGACAGTCGGTTCCCCTCACATAGTCACAGGCCACTACAGAGCTTCCCACTCTGGAAACACCAGCACAGCACCCACCCAGCAGGCCCATACCTCTGTCCTCAGGACACCTCAAGCAGCAGTGTGTTCACCACTACAGGGAACCCAGGGTAACCCACCACCCCAACAACACCAGGGACCTGGGGAGAGTGGTAGTGGGCACACAGTTCAGGGGACAGAGGCCCAGGAACACAGGTGAACTGGGAGGGCTGCTGTGCGACAGGGGGGAGGACAGGCCCAGGGAACCCACTCTCAACGAGGCCCTCTCCAACATCATGGGAGCCTACCACCATTCCCAGGAGAAGATGGCAACAGTACTGGCCACGTTTCAGGAGACCCAGCGGCTGCAAGAGGAACAGTATTTGGGGTTCAGGGAGGAACTTAAATCCATCAATACCACCCTGGGCACCATTGTAGGGGTGCTGAAGGAACTTGTCAACACCAGGAGGGACACTTTGGCACAAGAGGCCCCTGACACTAGCCTGGACAATGAACTGCCCACCACCTCCGCCGGCGCTAGTGGACAGGAGGCACCACCACAGGACCACGACACCAGCACCCCACCCCCTGCAGATGGAGAATCACCCCGCAAACGGTCCCTGAGATCCAGGACAAAGACAGAGAACAATGCCAAGACCCCCACCAAGAAATGAGACAACCCTGAATGTTATCCTTCTGTCCCACTTTGTCACCATGTCCATCCATAAACTGCCCTAGCTCCACTTCCTATGCCCCTTTGGACAATGCACCTGTGAGACTAATAGACTGGACTCTGCCATGGACATTCCTCCACCATCACCCCTGACCAATTTACAACCCCCTCCACTATTTTGCACTTAAATAAACACCCTTAAAGCACAGAACAATCTGGAGTGCTTTTGAAAATGCTTATTTGCAATAACTGTGGAAAAATGCTATATGCAATGTATTGTCAACATACCTATGTCATACAGCTCTAGTCCATGCGGAAACAAAGCAGATGTCACACAGTGGGACCCACATCTGTGAAATTGAAAGGGAAAGTGGAAAATCAGGGTCCATACAATGGGTGAAAGTGACAGACAGATGAGAGGTAGAAGAATTATATCAGCTGTAGCAGGCAGTGTTGTCTTCTTACCTGTGTCTCACTGGGAGTATTGATGAATCACCGTGTTCCTGTTGTCTATGTCCTCTTCTTCTGCTTCATCGTCTTCACTGTCCACAGGCTCCACAGCTGCCACAACACCTCCATCTGGACCATCCTCCTGCAGAAAAGGCACCTGTTGTTGCAAAGCCAAGTTGTGAAGCATACAGCAGACCACGATGATCTGGCACACCTTCTTTGGTGAGTAGAATAGGAAACCACCTGTCATATGGAGGCACCTGACCCTGGCCTTCAGGAGGCCGAAGGTCCTTTCTATAATCCTCCTAGTTCGCCCATGTGCCTCATCGTAGCGTTCCTCTGCCCTTGTCCTGGGATTTTTCACTGGGGTCAGTAGCCATGACAGGTTGGGGTAACCAGAGTCACCTGCAAAAGTCGAGGGACAACTGTTAGACACACATTAACTCTTAGGGACATTCCCAGACCCAGACACCTAGTCACACTGTATTGGGTCCATGTCCTCACCTAATAGCCACACACAGTGCCTCTGGAGTTGCCCCATCACATAAGGGATGCTGCTATTCCTCAAAATGTAAGCGTCATGCACTGAGCCAGGAAACTTCGCATTCACATGGGAGATGTACTGGTCGGCCAAACACACCATCTGCACATTCATCGAATGGTAACTCTTCCGGTTTCTGTACACCTGTTCACTCCTGCGGTGGGGGACCATGGCCACATGTGTCCCATCAATGGCACCTATGATGTTGGGGATATGTCCCAGGGCATAGATGTCACCTTTCACTGTAGGCAAATCCTCCACCTGAGGGAACACGATGTAGCTGCGCATGTATTTCAGCAGGGCAGACAACACTCTGGACAACACGTTGGAGAACATAGGCTGGGGCATCCCTGATGCTATGGCCACTGTTGTTTGAAAAGGCCCGCTTGCCAGGAAATGGAGTACTGACAGGACCTGCACTAGAGGGGGGATTCCTGTGGGATGGCGGATAGCTGACATCAGGTCTGGCTCCAACTGGGCACACAGTTCCAGGATTGCGGTATGATCAAGTCTGTATGTGACAATTACGTGTCGCTCCTCCATTGTCGACAGGTCCACAAGCAGTCTGTACACCGGAGGATGCCGCCATCTACTCACCTGCCCCAGCGGACATGCTCTATGGAGAAGAACAGCGAGCAGAGAGTCAACCAACATTGAGGTACGTAAACACAACTTTATTCCATAATTTTTTTTAATCGATATATGCCTATATTAGTGTTTATGCAAGGCTTAGGTATGTGTGACGCAGTCAAAATTAATGCCATGTGGCCCCCTGAAATGGCGGCTGCCTGACCTGTAAGGTGGAACAAGGGGATATGAGGTAACTGCGCTGGCGTTCTACACCGTCGTGGTAGGCGGTCGAAGACCACGGCGCAATTCTGCATTGGTTAACATTGGACCCTATGGATCCCAGGAGCCAATTATGATGTACGCCGGCGGTGACGGTACGCACCGCCGCGGATGTGACCGCCATTTTCTCTCTGTTCAATCACTCGATACCTGATCTTCGACAGGAGAGGACCTACACTGCAAGTGCTGCTGTGACCTCAGTCTGGAAGAGACAATGGCTCGTGTGTCTGGGGAAAGGGCCCCTGCCTTCAGCACGGAGGAGTTGGAGAAACTTGTGGATGGGGTCCTCCCCCAGTACACGCTACTCTACGGTCCTCCAGACAAACAGGCAAATACACTGTGAGCATGCTGTACGGGCAATGTCTGTGTGGAGTGGGGTGGATGAAAGAAAGGGGGGGTGAGAATTAGGCGTGCATGAAACAACGGTGAGTGCTTCATGGCAAGGGTAGGGATGCGGGCCAATGACTGTGACAGTGCAGTTGGTAATTACTTCTCTTTTTCCCCATACAATTCCTGTAGGTCAGCGCCCACCAGAAGAAGGACATTTGGCGTGCCATCGCCAAGGAAGTCCGGACCCTGGGGGTCTACCACAGACGGAGCACCCACTGCTGGAAAAGATGGGAGGACATTCGCCGCTGGAGCAAGAAGACGGCGGAGGCCCAGCTGGGGATGGCCTCCCAACGTGGGAGGGGTGACCGTCGCACCATGACCCCCCTGATGTTCAGGATCCTGGCGGTGGCATACCCGGAGTTGGATGGGCGCTTGAGGGCATCACAGCAGCAACAAGGGGGTGAGTACACTCTCATTCTGTTGATTCAGCGTGCATTGTAGGTGTCTGGGTGGGGGAGGTGGGCTGTGGGTTCCCCTAGGCCAGGGTGAGTTTAGTAGGCAAGGTCCCTTCTTCAGGCAAGCCCTGTGGCACCCCACCCCACCTGTGTACAGTGCCAACTACACCTAGTCAGGCTCCTGTGACATCCATGTGTGCAGAAATCGGCCATAGGCTTGTAAGCCATGTCCCAGGGATTGAATAGTGCACTCCAAGTGCGCAGCGTAGTGCAGGGGGGCTTCTGTGTCTGTCGTGTCCACCAACGGTAGCGGTATTGCATGCACTGAACATGTCTTTCTTCTGTCTCCCCCCCCCTTTTTGTGGTATCCCTGTTCTTGTGTGCATTAGCATCATCAGGCGGAGGAGCAGTGGCACCGGATCAGGAGGGAGCTGCATCCCACATGGCCCTGGAGTGCGACACTATGGAGTCTGAAGTCACCAGTGGGACGGAGGGCGAGGGGAGCTCCACGTGGGGACAGGAGCTGACAACAGCGATTCGGACTCCTCCTCTGATGGGAGCTCCCTTGCGGTGGCGCCCCCATCTGTGCCCCCCGCATCTACACGTACAGCCGCCACCCCCCCTACCAGCACCACCCTCCCAGCAGCCCCTCAGCATTTGCCCCGTTGCCGCTCACCCAGGAGGGTGGCCATCTCCTTCGCCCCAGGCACCTCTGCCCCTACCCCTGTCACCCCTGCTGCTCTCAGTGAGGAGGCCATTGACCTCCTCAGGTCCCTCACTGTTGGGCAGTCTACCATTTTGAATGCCATCCAGGGTGTAGAGAGGCAGTTGCAACAAACCAATGCATACCTGGAGGGCATTCATTCTGGCCAGGCAGCCCAACAGCGAGCATTTCAGACTCTGGCCTCAGCACTGATGACAGCCATTGTCCCTGTGTCCAACCTCCCCCCTCCAACTTTCTCCACCCAGACCCAATCCCCAGTACCACAGCCTAGCCCAAGCACACCATCAGACCAGCATGCACACACCTCAACACACAAGGGAAGCTCAGGCAAACATAAGCACCACACATTCCACAGGCACTCACGCAAGCAGCATACACATGCACACATACCAACATCCACTGCCTCCACTGTGTTCCCCTCCTCCTCGTCTCCCTCCTACCTCCCAGTCTCGTCTCCACTCACACCTGCATGCACTACATCTTCAGCCACTACCTCCATCACCAGCACACCCACCACCACACCCTGCTCAGTTACACTCACCACCCCCACTACCATTCACACATCCCCTGTGTCCTCTTCCAGTGTGTCTGTGAGCCCACCTCCCAAGGTACACAAACGCAGCCACACACCCACCCAACAGCCATCCACCTCACGACAGCCTCCAGCCCATGCACCTTCACCCAAAGTCAGCAAAAGTACACCTCCTACAACCACTACCTCTTCCTCCACTCACAAACTCCCTCCATCTACTCGTCCCAGTGTGTCCAAAAAACTTTTCCTGTCCAACCTTGACCTCTTCCCCTCACCTCCCCCTCCCCTTCAGTCCCCTAGGGCCCGCTTTTCCAGGTCCCAACCCAGCACCTCAGCCACAACATCTGCGGGAACAGTGGTGCAAGCAGTAACCGGCTTCTGGAGTGCGTCAAGCAGCAGGGCAGCCAGTGTGCCAAGGAGCCAGACCACGGACAGTCCCCCACCTCAAAAGCACAAAAAGTTGGCCACTGCCCAGCAGGAGAGAGGCAAAACATCTACCACCAAAGCCTCTCCCAGGAGTACAGTTGGGAGTCGGAAGACAACTGCCCCACCATCCAAGGTGGGGAAGGGGCACAGAAAAACAGCCAAGTCGCCGAAAGCCTGCACGGCGGACAAGACCGCCACCAGCACTGCTGAACAGGACACTGCTGCCACCAGCACCGCTGAACAGGACACCGCCGCCACCAGAACCGCTGAACAGGACACCGCCGCCACAAGCACCGCTGCCAAGGACACCGCCGCCACAAGCACCGCTTCCAAGGACACCGCCGCCACCAGCACCGCTGAACAGGACACCACCGCCACCAGCACCGCAGGCCAATGAGCGCCAATGAGCGCCAAAAGCTCCAACGCTACTGAGGCTGCCACGAGCAGGATGAAGCACTCTGGGCACCAAGCCCCCTCCAGAACCAGTGGAGAAAGGCATACACTACCTCAGTCCTTGGTAGGATGAAGCACTCTGGGCACAAAGCCCCCTCCAGAACTAGTGGAGACTGTTATTCACTTGAGAGACTGTGGCTGTGCACTCCCCAGGATACAGCAGTGGTCAAACCACCCATTGGAGAGACTTGAGAGACTGTGTCTTTGCACTCCCCAGGATACAGCAGTGGGCAAACCACCCACTTGAAAGACTTGAGAGACTGTGGCTTTGCACTCCCCAGGATACAGCAGTGGGCAAACCACCCACTGGAGAGACTTGAGAGACTGTGGCTTTGCACTCCCCAGGATACAGCAGTGGGCAAACCACCCACTGGAGAGACTTGAGAGACTGTGGCTTTGCACTTCCCAGGATACAGCAGTGGGCATGGAGCCCCCTCGTGGATCTGGCATCGTGCACTCATCCGGCTGAGGTGCCCCTCCTTCCTTTCCCCCTGAGGTGCCTGTTGTATTTCTATCTGATGCACCAGCCGGGTATCGAGTGTGGGTCTTGCCCATGCATTTTGGGCCCAGTGGTCCACGGACTTTAATAGTGGAATACCTTGGACTTGTATTCTTGGTGTTTATATTTGTTTATAGTGTGTATATATATTTTTGATTACTGTATTTTAATAGATTACAAACGTTCAACTCATTTCCTTTTGTCCTTGCATTCTTCCAGGGGGGTTGGGGGTTGTAAATGTAAAGTATCAACATGTACTTGTGTGTGTGTTGTAGTGGGTGAGGGTGGGGGTGGGAGTGTTGCGTGTTGCGTGTGTGTATCACTCTTTTTTCCCTCCCCTCTCCCCTGTGTCATAGGTGTGTCTTCACCACCGTCTTTGATGTTCCTGGTAGAGGAGCAGAAAGACAAAGGCTGGGAGTATCTGGGGCTCGGGTTCCATGGCGTCCTGGGTCCTCATGTGGTGTGTAGAGGGGAGCGTTTTCCCTTCCAAGTCCTGTTTCCGCTGTGTTTTTTGTTCGCGGTGAAACCGACCTGGAAAAGGTGGCAGATTGGACTGCTGGCGGAACCTTGTCTTCTGCCTGTCTGTTGGCGGTTACCGCCACCGTGTTTGTTTGTACCGCCGTGGCGGTCGGAGTGTTAAAGTGGCTGTCTATGTTGGCGGTTTCTGCCACGGTCGTGATTACATTATTTTACCGCCGGCCTGTTGGCGGTTTTACCACCGCTTTTACACCAACCGCCAGGGTTGTAATGAGGGCCTATGTGTGTTCCAGAGGGTAACTCTGCCCAGAGATGGACTGTTCCCTGGTCTGGGAGTCATTTTTGGTGACCGATATAGAAGAAACCCACGTGGGTTTATTCTGTTAGGGCCTCAGACAAGGGGATCACTGGAATGAGGACTATTAAAAAAAAAATGCAATTAAATATATGATTTAAATTAATAATATTTGGGTACTCAGGCCATTCTTACAACTTCGGGTCACTGAGGACAGTCCAAAAAGTATTAGTGGGACTGCAACACTAAGTAGGTATTTGCCTGCACTAGTCGGCACCTAAAGTGGGATAATCAGTAGAGGCCTCAGGAGAAATATCTTGGACCCTGGTACTTAGTATTTTACAAACTAACAAAGCTGTTTCCTTTGGAGAGCATGGAAGAAATTAAGGTAAACATGGGAATTAGTTTGATTGGCACGTCTGCGGAAAGGGAATTTAATGTATGATACACATAGGTTGGATTTAAGTTCCTAGTAAGTAGTCTGCTATGAAAAGTGCCATTGCTGTAACAGAGCGGGCATAAAACGTTGAACATATACATTTTGCTATGGTAACCTTTTAGCTTGATATACCTGCAAGGTGTCTTTATTTTTAAAGATCTGTGCCTATTACATTAAAATGAGCTTGATAGAACAAAGAGAGGTCCGACTAAGAACAGAGATGAGACCTGGTAAAACATGTTCATACCATCTTCACCTTGCACCATGCTAGTGAATGCACATGAGAGTTAGAGAGAGAAGTTTTTTGGGATCTCTCAAAGAAAATGATAGAAAAATGGGCCTGGGTGACTTAAATATGTAGTTGAAAAAAGACATAATATACACTGCTAATTCTCAAGGGAAATAAATTACATATTCTGCAAGACCAAGAATAAATATTTCTCCAAATCAGGCATTTTTGCGTATGCCTCCACATCAATTATTTATTTGTCTACTTATAAATTGTTTTTTATTTGTGATTTACAAGGCTCTACATTTCGCTAATAGTCGCCACAGGGTGTCTGTAATGAGACAGATGCAAAAAATTGGATGTTCAGCAAACAAACTATTTGTGTCAAAACAGGGAAAGTGCTCCTGATAAGTACTCCTATTAAATAATTGTCCATACTATAGTGTCACTGATATCATAGGCACTAGCTACCTCTGAGTCTTGGGTGGACTTGAGATAGGAATTACGTAATTGGATGGGAGGTGTTAAGGTGTGGTTATAAAAGTTATGACGCAATGAGTGGAAAGCGTGATAGTATGTTGAAGAATAAAGACATCTGTTACAGAGCTCTGTGTGTGGAATGTTCATTTACAATGTCGTGGCCTGGGCAGGACAGTACAACTGGCGATGAGTAGGAGATTCATGCTCTAAAGAAATGAAGCTGCTCTCCTTGAGAGTTTGTGAAAGTACAGCAAACTGCCCATGCATGCCACGTGCACCCCAAAACTCAATGCAAAGCGGTCTGTAATTGGTGTATGTGGTGTTGAAGCCCGACTCCAGCCTACAAACAGCCATCGAAGAAGTTGAAGCCTCTGCAGAGGAGCACATTTAAAAAGCCTGCCAAAAGCAATTGGTAAAGCTAAAAGAAGAAATACTGCGCTCTGCCATAATGCAAAACCTTTATCAACACGAAGCAAACGCTAAAGGCAGTGACAACCAGGTACAAAAACAGAAACTAACTTACCGACACCAGCGAGGAAAGTGCTATATGATCTCAAAAATCTGGCATGATGATCAGGCCTAAAGCAACGAGGGTTATGTAGACAGGTTGATAGCCCTGGTGCACAAGACAAACACTGCCTGCACAGCACATTGCTTGCGATGGCAACCGAAGGAAGCGCAAAGTACGATGTGGCTAGGTTCCTGAAGCCACAACCTTTGTTTGATACTGCTAAGAGGCAGAACATTGGTGGCAGGTTGACTTCATGGATCGAAACATTCAGTGACTTCATACTTGTACTAGTAGAAGGAGACAATAAGAATATCATTAAATATTTGAAAAACGTTTCTGGTGACCAAGTGAAAGAAGTGCAAAACAAAGTCTCACAAGCTGATGCAGCATCATACCAAAAGAAAAGCGCTGGATGCCAAGTTCAAACCGATGCAGACTGTTGACTTCGAAAGGTACATCTTAAACAAGCATGACAACAATCTGGTGAAACAATAGATGAATTTGTCGAGAGACTTGATACACTGCTCAAACACTAAGTTCTGTGACTTTACTGATGAAGAAACCATGCACCTCTGAGTTATTAATGGCTGCCCTTCAGATTCTTTTAGAAGGCACATGTTGAGAGAGCCATCCAGTCTGGAGAAAATGCTAACGGCTGTAAGGGCAGATGAACAAGCAGATCAACAAGCTGCTGATATGGAAGCATGAACAATGCGTACTAAATCAGTAATGATCATGATAAGCAAGCAGAAGCACAAAACGCCTCCATAGAAGAAAACGTTATGCTTCCGCTGCAGGTTTTCATTTCCCTATAAAGGTAAATGTCCAGCCATAGGACAGATGTGCAAAGGCTGCAGAAAATAAAACCACTTCACAATGGCCTACAAAGTCAAAGAGAAACAAAATGCGTCACAGAGAGAAGAGAAAATGGCCACCAGAAGGTTTCAGAAGCGATCTTGCCATGCCCACAAGGCCAAAAAGCAACATCTGTTAGGACAAGTAGAAGCCAAGCACAGTTGACCATCGTCCAGTTCATCCCATAAAGGCTCCTTATTGTCATTATCAAGCACTAGTGAACAAGGAGGATGTGGGCAAATTATATTGACTCTAGAACTACATGTAGGGTTAGCTGCTTGCAAACAAGATCAAAAGTCAAAAGAAAGTCAGAAAACAAAGTGACAAAATTAATCTGGACATTGTTTGTAAATCACACTCAAAGCAAACAGCTGCCCCATAATCTTCATTAAAGACAGTGATGAGTCTATTAACATCATATGCCAGTGGAAAAGTGTAACAATTTGTCTCTTGTGTCACACCTTATTCCGTCAAACATGGTGGTATATATGTGGGCTGCCTCACAATGTTACAGAGTCAAGGGTCATTTACAGCAACTTTGCAACACAAAAGAACATCAATGCAAGCGACAATCCAGGTCCTCCAAGGTACTTCATCTTGTGCATGCCTGCTTACCTTTGGCACTGCTGCTGACATGGGACTGATATCTTTCAACTACAACATCCATGCTCAGGCTGAAATAGTGAGTCAGTTCCCATTGTTTTTCATGGCATAACAAAACTCAAACAAATAAAAGTGCAATCTCATATAAATGAGGACAATCTGTTGCCCAGCGACACTACAGAGTTGATTTTCCCTTACAAGAAGCTGTTCAGAAAGAACTAGAAACACTGTTGAAACTTGACATCGTTGAATGCTCCACCAGTCCCATGCAATGGATTTCGCCCATAGTCATGGTATCAAAAAAGGACAGTGAAAGTGCGGTGTGCATTTGTGTTGATATGCACCAGGATAACATAGCAATCGAGAGAGAAAGACATCATGGTCCCCATATAGCAGACATGATCATACAGCTGAACAGAGATAAAGGGGGTTATTCTAACTTTGGAGGAGGTGTTAATCCGTCCCAAAAGTGACGGAAAAGTGACGGATTTACCACCAGCCGTATTACGAGTCCATTATATCCTATGGAACTCGTAATACGGCTGGTGGTATATCCGTCACTTTACCGTCACTTTTGGGACGGATTAACAATCCTCCAAAGTTAGAATAACCCCCAAAGTCTTCTCCTGTCTTGACCTGAACAAAGGAAACCATCAACTCTAGCTGGAAGAGAACTGTAGGTACTTTAGTACTTTTTCAACTCATGTTGGTTTGTTCAGATACAAAAGACTAAGGGGGTCATTGCAAGTCTGGCGGGCGGCGGAGGCCGCCCGCCAGACTTCCCCCCTCCGAAATACCGCTCCGCGGTCGAAAGACCGCGGAGGGTATTCTAAGTTTTTCCCTGGGCTGGCGGGCGGTCGCCAAAAGACCGCCCGCCAGCCCATGGAAAAACTCCCTTCCCACGAGGATGCCGGCTCGTAATCGAGCCGGCGGAGTGGGAAGGTGCGACGGGTGCTGTTGCACCCGTCGCGTATTTCACTGTCTGTCAAGCAGACAGTGAAATACTTGTAGGGGCCCTCTTACGGGGGCCCCTGCAGTGCCCATGCCAGTGCCCAGGGGCCCCGCGACCCCCCCCTACCGCCATCCGGTTCCCGGCGGGCGGACCGCCGGGAACTGGATGGCGGTAGGGGGGGTCGGAATCCCCTCGGCGGCGCAGCTAGCTGCGCCGCCTTGGAGGATTCCAAAGGGCGGCGGTACACTGGCGGGAGACCGCCAGTGTTGCCGGTCCGACCGCGGCTTTACCGCCGCAGTCGGAATGCCCTTGGGAGCACCGCCGGCCTGTCGGCGGTGCTCCCGCGGTCCTCCAACCCGGCGGTCATTGACCGCCAGGGTTGGAATGACCCCCTAAGTTTTGGAGTACCTTAGGCTGCTGAGATATTTTAGGAGGTTTTTCACCTAATTATTCACCTGCTACAAATGCTTTCTATTACATTGATGACATACTGGTATTTGGGGAAACACAAAAGGAGTATGACAAGGCTCTTACACAAGTGTGTTCATTACTTCTTGATGTGGGTCACAATCTGACTTTAGCAAAGTGTGAGTTTCACAAAACTAAACTTAAATTCTTCAGGCACACATTCTCTGATGGGGGAATGACCTGGATAAGGGGCAAGCACTGTCATCTACCTGCTCCCCTCTTGACAAGATGTAGCCATAATAAGATTCTTCTTAGGCCTAACCAGTTACTGCTCAAAGTACATTTGTGAATGTGCTACAGTGAGTGCCCTGTTGAGAGACACAACAAACAAAATGCCCCATTGCATTTGTCTTCTGAATGTGATCATAGTTTCATTGAAATAAAACATGTGATTGAAAATGCAATTGAAATGGCCTATTTTAATCCCAAGTTACATACTGAGATCACAGAACATCATATCTCAGTAGGGTTGAGGTTAATCATTACTCAGCACAATAGCCATCCAAATACCGAGAGACACATTGTGGCTTATGCCAGCAGAAGTGTGTCCGAAACAGAATGTGCATACTTTCAGCCAGAGAAGGAAAGTCTGGCTGTAGTGGGGGCCTGCAAACATTTTCATGTTTTGGAAACATTTCACTATCATCACCGACTATCAGGTGTTGCTCACTATGTTTGAAAACTCAAAACCTAAGATGCCCCCTCACATTGAGAGGTGGGTTTTCCGACTGCAAGAGTATGACTACGTGATTGTACTCAAGCCAGGGAAGGACAAAAACCCTGCAGATTACATTTTAGGAGTTCCACTACATCACCACAGTTCAACATCAAGAGCAGCTGAAGGTACCTCAGTTTCACTGTGAGGTCCAGCACACCAGAAGCTCTATGCAGTTAATAGGTTATTGTTGCTACCAAGACAGATAAAGATATGCTTACCCTCAAATACCTCATTACAAGACAAGGGTTTGACCTTTGCTGAAGACTTTGAATTTCAAAAGTTCAAAAGTTCAAAAACTGACAGCATGATCTATTTATCACTCAATAGGGTTCTCATATTGAGAGGCTCTAGAATCATCATAAATGATAGCCTGAGGCAGTAAGTCATTGAGCTTACCCATGAAGGACATCATGGCAATGTAGGCACTAAGGGGGTCATTACAACATTGGCGGTAAAAGCCGCTTACCGCCGTGCAGAAGACCACCAATATACCGCCGCGCCCGCGGAATTCCGCCACAGCTATTATGACACACATTTCGGAATCTGCCGAAATTCAGTCACCCACACAAGTCCGCCATACCAAAGGTCAGTGTTAAAATGGCTAAACCAAAACCTCCACCTCCACGCCAACAGAAACATGCCCATGCTATCACGACCCACGAATCCACGCGGCGGTCTTTCAACCGCTGTATTTCATTGGCGGTACACACCGCCGCGCTCAAAATACACACACATCTCCAAAACACCGCCACATTGGACAATTTGAAATACACAAACCTAATACACATACAAACACCACTCCCACACACCCAACACAATCTAAAACACACACCCACAAACCCCTACGACCAGAAATTCTGTAAGAAGGCCAGAGAGACAGCACTGATTAGACAATCCCACCACACAGAGGCACACAACACCATCACCCACACAACATCCACGCACAAAACACCACACACCACTACACATCACTACACTCATCACCACATACACCACCTCACACATCACACACACCACCCCATGGCACGCCAAAGATACCCCCGCTTTTCCAAAGAGGAGCTCAGGGTCATGGTGGAAGAAATCGTATGGGTAGAGCCACAGCTATTTGGCTCACAGGTGCAGCACACCTCCTTAGCCAGGAAGATGGAGCTATGGTGCAGAATAGTCGACAGGGTCAACGCAGTGGGACAACACCCAAGAAATCGGGAGGACATCAGGAAGAGGTGGAATGACCTACGGGGGAAGGTGCGTTCAGCGGTCTCCAGGCACAACATCGCGGTACAGCGGACTGGCGGCGGACCCCCACCTCCTCCCACACAACTAACAACATGGGAGGAGCAAGTCTTGACCATCATGCATCCAGAAAACCTCGGAGGAGTCGGTGGAGGAATGGACACTGGTAAGTCAAATCTCAACTATCATATCTCCCACCCTACCTGCATGCTATCACACACCCCCACCCTCACCCCCTCACCCATCACTCAAACTCCTCACTAATGTACTTATAACACAAACCACACATCCCAACACCAAGCCCTGCATGACACAACTAAGCATGGTCACCACTCACCAAAACATGCTCATTGCACATACCCAGAATAACCCCCTAACCATCATCACACAAGCCCCCACACAGGAATGCTAGCACTGGGGTACACAAACGCCCACCCATTGCACACCATGACACACACACATGCAATAATCATGCTCTTATGCCCCTGCAGGATCACTAAGGACCGTCACCACACCGGAGGGTCCAGACATCTCTACTCCACCCACAGAAGAGGCCCACAGTGACGATAGCAGCTCTGCCCTACTGGAGCCTGATGACCAGCCCGGACCATCGTGGGCCTCGGGACAGTCGGTTCCCCTTGCACAGGCACAGCCCAACACTGACCTTCCACCCTCTGGTAACACCAGCACAGCACCCACCCAGCGGGCCCAAACCTCCGTACCCAGGACAGGTCAATCAGCTGTGTGTCCACCACTACAGGGAACCCAGGATAACCCACCACCCAAACAACAACAGGGACCTGGGGGCAGTGGTAGTGGGCACACGGTCCAGGGGACAGAGGCACAGGAACACAGGGGACCTGGGAGGGCTGCTGTGCGACAGGGGGCGGACAGGCCAAGGGAACCCACTCTCCACGGGGCCCTATCCTCCATCATGGGAGCATACAACCACTCTCAGGAGACGATGGCAACGGTCCTGGTCAAGTTTCAGGAGACCCAGCACCTGCAGGAGGAACAGTATTTGGGGTTCAGGGAGGAGCTCAGGACCATCAGCCCCGCCTTGGGCACCATCGTAAGGGTGCTGAAGGACATACAGCAGACCTTGAGGGACACCCTGGCGCTCCAAGGGGCCCCTGACACTAGCCAGGACGATGAACTGCCCACCACCTCCGCCGGCGCTAGTGGACAGGACGCCCCGCCACAGGACCACCACACCAGCACCCCACCCCCTGCAGACGGACAACCACCACGCAAGCGGTCCCTGAGATCCAGGAACAGGACAGAGCAAGATGGTAAGACCCCCGCCAGGAAATGAGACCACCCTGCTTGTCCCCCCACCGTCCCACTTTGTTACCCTGTCCATACTTTAACTTCCCAAGCTCCACTTCCTATGCCCAGATGGGCAGTGCACCTGTGAGACTAATAGACTGGACTATGCCATGGACATTCCTCCACCATCACCGATCACCATTTTACAATCCCCCTCCATTTTTGAGCACTTAAATAAACACCCTTGAACCACAAAACATTCTGGTGTCAGTCTATGATTTTGTAAAATGTATTATCAATGACAGTGTCAAAATGTTTTTTTAGTTGTTAAGGCAACATACCAATGTCACACATCACAAGTCCTTGAAGGATGCATGCACATGACACACGTTGGTAACCACAGCTGTGAAACCGTAATGAAAAGGAACAACTCAGTTACCAAATTATCCCTGTAATTTACACACAGGATAGAGTAAGACGTGTGACAGTGAATGTAATGTTATAAATGAAAACGTTCTCACCTGTGTGCCACTGGAAATATTGCTGTGTGACTGACTCCTTGTTGTCTTCTTCCTCAGCTTCCTCCTCATCACTGTCCACAGGCTCCACAGGCTCCACAGCTGCAACAGCACCGTCATCTGGTCCATCCTCCTGCAGAAAAGGCACCTGGCGTCGCAAAGCAAGATTGTGAAGCATCGAGCAGGCGATAATGGTCTGGCACACCTTCTTCGGTGAGTAGAATAGGGAACCACCTGTCATATGGAGGCACCTGAACCTGGCCTTCAGGAGGCGAAGGTGCATTCGATCACCCTCCTAGTCCGCCCATGGGCCTCATTGTAGCGTTCCTCTGCCCTGGTCCTGGGATTCCTCACTGGGGTCAATAGCCAGGACAGGTTGGGGTAACCAGATTCCCCTAATAGCCACACACGGTGCCTCTGGAGTTGACCCATCATATCAGGGATGCTGCTATTCCACAGGATGTAGGCGTCATGCACTGAGCCAGGGAACATAGCATTTACCTGTGAGATGTACTGGTCTGCCAAACAGACCATCTGTACATTCATGGAATGATAACTCTTCCGGTTCCTGTACACCTGTTCACTCCTGTGGGGGGGACCAGAGCTACATGGGTCCCATCAATAGCACCTATGACGTTGGGGATATGTCCAGGGGCATAGAAGTCACCTTTCACTGTAGCCAAATCTTCAACCTCAGGGAAAATGATGTATCTCCTTACGTGTTTCAGCAGGGCAGACAACACTCTAGACAGCACGTTGGAAAACATGGGCTGGGACATCCCTGATGCCATGGCCACTGTTGTCTGAAAAGAACCACTAGCAAGGAAATGGAGCACTGACAGCACCTGCACATCAGGGGGGATTCCAGTGGGATGGCGGAATGGTGACATCAGGTCTGGCTCCAACTGGGTACATAGTTCCTGGATTGTGGCACGGTCAAACCTGTAGGTGACGATTAAATGTCGCTCTTCCATTGTCAACAGGTCCACCAGCGGTCGGTACACCGGAGGATTCCGCCATCTTCTCAAATGTCCCAGCTGACGGCGCCTATGAAGGACAACAGCGAGGATCGAGTCAACTATTTTCCAGGTATGTACCCACAGTTACACAGAACACAACACCAAACACAAAACCCTTCCTGTATGTGTGTTGAGTGTAGGCCTAGCTATGTGTGACGCAGAAGTAAATGAAGCCATGTGGGCCCCTGAAATGGCGGCTGCCTGACTTCTAAACTGGGACAATGGGATCGTGGGGTAACTGCGTTGGCGTTGCACACCGTCACGGTAGGCGGTCGTAGACCGCGGCGCAATGCTGTATTGGTTAACATTGGACCATATGGGTCCCAGGAGCCAATGAGAAAGTGCGCCGGCGGTGATGATACGCACCTCTGCGGACGTCACCGCCGCGGACGTCACCACCATTTTCTATCTGTTCAATCACTAGATACCTGATCTTCGACAGGAGAGGAGCTACACTGCAAGTGCTGCTGTGACCTCGGTCTGGAAGCGACGATGGCTGCTGCGTCTGGGGAAAGTGCCCCTGCCTTCACTGCTCAGGAGTTGGAGAAACTAGTAGACGGGGTCCTCCCCCAGTACACGCTACTCTACGGTCCTCCAGACCAGCAGGTTGGTACACAGGGAGCACGTTGTATGGGCTAGGCCTGGGTGGAGAGGGCTGGTTGGAAGAGGGAAGGGGGCATAGTTCAGGGAACATTAATGCATGTGAGTGAATGTGCCACATGGCTAGGATAGGGAGGGGGGCCACGCACATTGACGGTGCGGTTGTTAATGACTTCTCTTCTTCCCTTGTGCATGTCATGTAGGCGGGCGCCCACCAGAAGAAGGACATTTGGCATGCCAACGCCAAGGACGTCCGGACCCTGGGGGTCCACCTGAGACGGGGCACCCACTGCCGTAAACGATGGGAGGACATTCGCCGCTGGAGCAAGAAGATGGCGGAGGCTCAGCTGGGGATGGCCTCCCAATGTGGGAGGGGTGCCCGTCGCCCCATGACCCCCTTGATGTTCAGGATCCTGGCGGTGGCCTACCCTGAGTTGGATGTGCACTTGTGGGCTTCACAGCAGACACAAGGGGGTGAGTACAACTTCATTCTGCAGACTTTGCGCGCAGAGGAGAGGTCTGGGTGGGGGAGGAGGCCTGTGGGTGTACCTAGGCCAGGCAGAAATAGGTACACTAGGCCCCTCCATAATGCAGGCCATGTGGCACCCTGCACCACCGCAGTAGAGTGCCAAGTACAGATATAGATGCCCCTGTGGCATCCATGTGTGCAGATGTCCACCATAGCCATGTAGGCCAGATCCCAGGAATTGCATCTGTAGAGGCCAGGAGCACGGCGTAGTGCAGGGGGCTGCTGTATCTGTATTGTCCGCCAACGGTCGCGGTATGCCATGCACTCAACCTGTCTTTCTTCTGTTTCTCCCCCCCCCTTTTTGTGCTCTCCCTGTTCTTTTGTGCATCAGCATCATCAGGCAGTGGTACAGTGGCACCGGAGCACGAGGGAGCTGCACCCCACATGGCCATGGTGGGCCACACCAACGACTAGGAATGCACCAGTGGGACGGAGGGCGAGGGGAGCTTCACATCGGCCACCGGATCACCAACCAGCGACACGGACTCGTCCGCCGGTGGGAGCTCCCTTGTGGTGGCAGCACCATCTGTGCGCCCCACTTCTACAGTTACAGCCGCCACCTCCCCTACCAGCACCGCCCTCCCAGCAGCCCCTCAGCCTTCGCCCCGTGCCCGCTCACCCAGTAGGGTGGGCATCACCTTCGCCCCAGGCACCTCAGGCCCTGCCCCAGTCACCCCTGCTGCCCTCAGTGAGGAGGCCATTGACCTCCTCAGGTCACTCACTGTTGGGCAGTCTACCATTGTGAATGCCATCCAGGGTGTAGAAAGGGAGTTGCAACACGGTAGTGCATTCCTGGAGGGCATTCATTCTGGTCAGGCTGTCCTTCAGCGAACCCTGCAATCTCTGGCCTCAACACTGATGGCAGCCATTGTCCCTGTGTCTAGCCTCCCCCATCCAACCTCCTCCACCCAGACCCAATCCCCTGTACCCCAGCCTATCCCAAGCCCACCATCAGACCAGCATGCACACACCTCAACACACAAAAGTTGCTCAGGCAAACATAGGCACCACACAACCCACAGGCACACACGCAAACACCACCCACATGCAGAAACTGCAACATCCACTGCCTCCACCGTGTCCCCCTCCTCGTCGTCTCCGTCCTCCCTCCCTGTGTCGTCTACACTCTCAACTGCATGCACTACATCTACAGGCACTAGGACTCGCAGCAGTACACCCAGCACCACACCCCGCTAACCTGCACTCACCACCTCCACTCCCATTTACACGTACCCTGTGTCCTCTCCCAGTGTGTCTGTGACGCACCCTCCCAAAGTACATAAACGCGGGCACCCACACACCCAACATCCATCCACCTCACGACAGCCTCCAGTACCTGCACCTGCACCCAAAACACCTAAAGTGACACCTCCTACAACCACCTCATCTTCCTCCACTCCCAGACCCCCTCCAACTACCCACCCCAGTGTTCGTCAGAAACTGTCCCTGTGTAAAGTTGACCTTTTTGCCCCCCTCCTCCAATTAATCAGTCCCGTTGTAGCGCCTCAGCCAAAAAGCCTCCAAAACCAGTGGTGCCTGTTCAATGTGTGCGGAGTGCACCGGCCACCAGGGCAGGCAGTGTGACCCGGAGCCAGGGCACTGGCAGCCCACCCCCTGTAAAGGCTCTGAAATTAGAAAGTGGCCGACGGGACCCTGTAAAGACTCCTGGAGGCAGAACAACTCACAGGTGTTCCAGGGGGATTGCAGAGTCAGCTGTGACTCCTCCAGAGGTGGGGAAGGGCCAGAGGAAGTCTGCACAGCCTAGTGTGAGCAGCACGGCAGAGAAGGGCGGCATCCTTCCCGGCGGTCGGCACGCCACCACCAGCACTGTCGTCACTGGTCAGGAGACCACTGCCAGAGTCAGTGCCCAGGAGGGCCCAAGTATCGTCACTGGTCAGGAGACCACCGCCACCGCCGGAGTCATTGCCCAGGAGGGCCCAAGTATCGTCACTGGTCGGGAGACCACCGCCACCGCCGGAGTCATTGCCCAGGAGGGCCCAACTATTGTCACTGGTCAGGAGACCACCGCCAGAGTCAGTGCCCAGAAGGGCCCAAGTATCGTCACTGGTAAGGAGACCCCCACCGGAGTCAGTGCCCAGGAGGGCCCAAGTATCGTCACTGGTCAGGAGACCACCACCGGAGTCAGTGCCCAGGAGGGCCCCGGCTGCCACAGCCCCGCTGGGCAATGAGGGAATGTCATGCCACACACCAATGCCCAGTCCAGCGAACGTCATGCCACACACCAATGCCCAGTCCAGAGAACGTCATGCCACACACCAATGCCCAGTCCAAAACCGCCATGACAAAGCACCGCTGAACAGTCCAGAGACCGCCCTGGCAAAGCACTGCTGAACAGTCCAGAGACCGCCATGGCAAAGCACCGCTGAACAGTCTAGAACCGCCATGGCAAAGCACCGCTGAACAGTCCAGAGACTGCCATGGCAAAGCACCTCTGAACAGTCCAGAGACCGCCATGGCAAAGCACCGCTGAACAGTCCAGAACCGCCATGGCAAAGCACCGCTGAACAGTCCAGATCCGCCATGGCAAAGCACCACTGAACAGTCCAGAACCACCATGGCAAAGCACCGCTGAACAGTCCAGAACCGCCATGGCAAAGCACCGCTGAACAGTCCAGAGACCACCATGGCAAAGCACCGCTGAACAGTCCAGAACCACCATGGCAAAGCACCGCTGAACAGTCCAGAACCGCCATGGCAAAGCACCGCTGAACAGTCCAGTGACCGCCATGGCAAAGCACCGCTGAACAGGGCATGCACGGGGGAAGAATGAAAAGGCCTCCACATCAAGCATCGTTATCCCATGTGCAGGTGGGACAGTGACGCGACAGGAACTTCCACGGGGAGACTAATCCAGTCTGGGCACCAGTCCCCCTCCAGAACCAGTGGAGACTGTTATCCACTTGAGAGACTGTGGCTTTGCACTCCCCAGGATGTAACAGTGGGCAACCCACCCACTGTAGAGACTTGAGAGACTGTGGCTTTGCACTCCACAGGATGGAACAGTGGGCAAGCCACCCACTGTAGAGACTTGAGAGACTGTGGCTTTGCGCTCCCCAGGATGGAACAGTGGGCAACCCACCCACTGTAGAGACTTGAGAGACTGTGGCTTTGCACTCCCCAGGATACATCAATGGGCATGGAGCCCCGTTGTGGATCTGGCTTTGCACTCCTCTGGCTGAGGTTCCCCCCCTTGCCTCCCCCCTGAGGTGCCTGTAGTATTTCTATCTGATGCCCCGGCAGTGTTCTCTCCGTGTGTGGACAGGTATCTATTGTGGGCCTCGCCCATGCATTTTTGGACTAGTGGTGCACGGACATTTCTATGTGCATATCTGAACTACTTCTCGGAATGTATATACTTTTGTATGATTTTCTAATATATCTGTATATTTTTGAGACATGTATATTGATACATTACAATGTTTGGACTGATTTTGTTTTGTCTTTGCATTCTTCTGGGGTGGTTGTGGGTTGTTACTGTGATTTTTGTGAATGCATTGGTGTGTGTGTTGTAATATGCGAGGGTGGGGTGGGGGTGGGGGTGTTGCGTGTGTGTGTCCCTAACTTTTGCCTCCACCCTCCCCTATGTCATAGGTGCAAGACTCACCGTTGTCGTCGCCGGCGCAGGCGTTGGTCTTCGTAGATGAGTAGGAATACAAGGGCCGGTAGGATTTGGAGTTCAGGGCTCCATGCTATCCTCCTTTCTCGTGGGATGTGTTCAGGTGAGCGTTTTCCCATTGCAGTAACTGTTTCCGCCGTGTTTTTATCCACGGTGAATCCGCCCCGGATAAGGTGGCGGATTGGCGGGTTGTGATACTGTGGGCGGTACATTGTCCTCCGCCTGTCTGTTGGCGGTGACCGCCGCGCTGCTTGTCTGTACCGCCGTGGCGGGCGGTGTGTTAAAGTGGCTGTCTTTGTTGGCAGTTTCCACCACGGTCATAATTCCCTTTATTTGTCCGCCGGCCTGTTTGCAGTATTAGCGCACCTTTAACACCGTCCGCCAGGGTTGTAATGACCCCCTAAAACAGCCAAAAGAGACTGAGGGGGTCATTATGAACACGGCGGTGTTTACCGCCGTGCTCATGCTGGTGGTCATTTCACTGACTGCCAGCCCCCCTGGGACCATGCCGGCCGCATAATGAACATTCTGCTGGGCCGGCAGGTGGAAACATTGTTTCCGCCCGCCGGCCCAGCAGAATGCATGGCCTGGACGTTGCCGGCAGCTCCACATGGAGCCAAGCAGATCACTGCCTGTAAATCGGCCAGTGACCTGCGCAATGGGGCACTGCACAGGGGCCCCTGCACTGCCCATGCCAAGAGCAGGGGTGCCCCGGAATACACTTTCCGCCAGCCTCCCTCGCCAGGGAAAGTCTGGTGCCAAAAAGGATCATTATCCAAGGGGCAGCGCTGCCCCGTCGGACAATGATTCCCTCCACCGACAGGCTGCCTGTCGGCGACAGCCTGGCAGTGATGCGGCCCTCACTATGTGCATTATATGGTGGTTCAGACCGCCATGCCGGTGGCGGTCATTGCACCCGCCGCCGGCATGGCAGTCTGAACTGCTGGGGATCATAATGACCCCCTGAGTGTGGTTCCCTCGCCTAGACAAGCGAGTTGAGAAAGAGCTAAAAGCATGCTGTCTTTGAAACTGTTCATTGCCAAATGTGACACAACATCAAGTGATGATGTCTGACCTCCCTGCGCATGCCTGGGAGAAAATTGCAGTTGATTTCTTTGGGCCCCTGGAAAATGGACATCATCTTATGGTAGGTATTGATGAATACTTGTGTTTTCCTTTGGTGGAGGACTTATCACAACAAGCCATGATAAAGTAATCGAGTGGCTTGATGACATCTTCGCAGCATGGAGCATCTCTGTTATTACTAAATCTGACAATGACCTTCCTTTCAACGGCAAAGAATTCAGAGTTTGTTGTGCAACTCAATGTCTTTTTTTAAGAACACGTTTATCAGGCTTTGCATGATACAATGGAACACAGTAAAGCACATTGGGGAAAGACACATCAATCCAACATGGCAATAACACCCACATGACATAGCACTATGGCAAGTTACTAACAACATTTTCCCGAACAGAAAAGACCTTCAGTTAGTTGACCAAGCCAATTGTCCCAAAGTTGACCATGCTTAGAAGCACACCCCCGGACTTCGTAAACTGGCTTCTCCTTTTTTGAACACCAGTCCACTCCATAGCGCCATTGAGTGATAGTAGGTGGGGCAGAGGTCTTCCAACGAGTTGCAATATCTCACTTGGCGATCATCAGGGCCGTACCTAAAATATTTTATCAGCTCTAGTACCCCAAGAACCTTCAAGGGCTCCCAGTAGGAGCATCAAGAGGGAAATGGGTGCCTCCGTTCCCAACACTCCAGTCACCTCACCCACCACAGCGACCCAGTACTCCTGGATCCTGGGGCACAACCAAACCACATGATAAAAGTCAGCATGGGGCATCGCTGCATCAGGGACAAGTGGGTTCATGGATGAAATCTGTCTGGTGTTGTCTAGCTGGGTAAAGGTATGCGCTATACAAGAAATATGTTTGGATCAAATGTATTTTAGCCAGTATCGTAATATTCCTTGGTGCAATAAGGGCATCTCTCCATTCCTCATCCTCGAGGGGGCCTATCCAGCTCTTCCATTGAGCTCTAAAGTGGACTAGGGTACCCAGGGCATGGATGATCAATGTGTGGTATATTTTGGAAACCCCACCTTTGCCCATTGCTCCCATAAGGAGTTTGTCTTCAGCAGGCTGAATTCTGGGAGGGGAGCAGACAAGTTAATTTGTGACTTGAGGGCATGCCTTATTTGTAGATATTTATAGAATTGTGCATTATCTAATGTGAAGTCAGTCAGTCTGGAAGTCCCAAAAGGATGGCATATGTATACTTGACCAAATGTCACCTAATTGAGAAATGCATATGAGGTCCTACCTCCCAAAGCCCTACAGTGAAGTTTTCTCCTGCAGCCAAGTACCATACCATTGGGGCATTCGCTGCGTGAGTGTTGAGTTCCACTGAGTGTGGTGCAGGGCCATTTGCCAGGCCAGGAAGACTCCTCCCAGGGGCATAAAGCATACCCAAAATTTGGGAGAGTCCCAAAAGGGACAGTTCGAGCCGATATCCAGGGTCTGACCAACCGCTCCTCTAAACCAAGTTATGAATCACTAGGAGGTGGGCGGCCAAGTAGTATAGGAAGAGGTTGACCATACTCAGACCCCCATCAGATGGGGACCTTTGACAATGTGCAAGGGCCAGGTGCGGGTGTGATACATGCCACAAAAAGGATGTTGTGTACCTGTCCATAACCCTGAACCAAGATCGGGGTATGGGAAGTGACATGTTTTGGAAAGTATATAAAAACCTTGGCAGAATCATCATCTTATACAGAGCTATACAACCCATGACATTCAAGGAAACCATTTTTCATTCGAGAAGATCTGCCCTAGTCTTATGCTCCAAGAGAACACGGTTTAGGAACCATGAAAGCTCAGGGTGTAAAGCTCCCCAAATGCTGAGGTATTTAAAACTAAGACGATGGATGGGAATGGTGTATTGCCAGTCGAAGCAGTCGCGGGACGCGGCTAGGAGCACCGATATTGATTTGGAGGGATTCATCTTGATTACTGATACCTCTCCGAAGCACTGAAGGATGCGGAGGAAGAGTGTGCCGCTCATTGTAGTGTCTGCCAGATGGAGAAGGACGTTGTCTGTGTACAGGGCAATACAGTACTCATGTCTTTCGCTTCACTTCTATTCTCGCAGCTGATCATCAGCTCAGATGAGGCACGCCAGTATCTCCCTTGCTAGTGCAAAAAGTAGGGGGGGGGGCAGGTGGCAACTGTGCCTGGTGCCCTGGCTGATAGGAAATGCCTGAGGGAGGACACTATTGATCAAAACCCATGCCGAGGGACGGCAGTACAGGGCCTGGGCCACTCTCCAGAACCGTGGCCCAATCCCCACTCGTGCCATCACTACCTGTAGGTAGCACCAGTCCTCTGTAACAAATGCCCTTGTTAATTCGATGAAAAGCAATGCTAAATCAAAAGGCAGTTGACCACGGTGGGTGAGGGCCACATGGAGCCGCCTGGTGCAGTGCCTTGTTCCACGGGTGGGCATAAAGCTGCATTGGTCAGGGTGTATCAGAGTAGGAAGAGCTTGCTTAAGCCGGGTGGCAAGCACAGTCATGAAAATCTTAACCTCCCCATTGATGAGATATACGGGAATATAGTGCGCACATGCTGTTGATGGGGGCTGAGTTTTCTGGAGCACCGCTATCGTGGCCATGTCTTCTCCTGGTGGGAAGGTACCTCTTTGTTCCACCTCTTTGAAGAGAGACAGAATTGAGGAATCAGAAGGTCCTAAAACATTGTGTAAAATTCTGCTGGGAAGCCATCTGGTCCGGGGGTCTTCCCTGGAGTCACCACAGACAGTGCAGCACCAATTTCCTCTGCTGTGAAGGCCTCATCCAGTATCTGGGCCTCAGCCCAAGAAGGTCAGGGAAGGGGTATCCCATCTAAGAATTGAGAGGAGTATTTGGCATCTCTCCCAGGAATTTTTATATATAAACACTGACAGTAGCAAGCGAATGCTTGCGCTATATCAGGGAGTGTGTTGAGAGTGTTACCCTGTCCGTCAACAATTTCAGGCACGATTCTGGTGGCCTAATGTTGGGCAGCCAGCCAATATAGTACCTTCTTGTTCTTGTCTCCCCAACTGTAAACCCTAGCCATCTTGGTACTCCATGCACGTTTAGCCATCTGTAGGGATTGTATTGTGAATGATGTGGTTTTATGGTAAGATGCAGTGCTTAGCAGCATGACGAATAAAGAAGTATGAGAGATGGGTGATCTGTTCATGGTTTTTAACAATTTTCGAGCTTTGATCATCTCTACAGTCTCCTTTATGGTACTATTTATGATCACAGCCCTCTACTCTGATTACCACACAGGAATGTTCATTCTAAGATTTTTTTTGTTCATGATCATAGTACTCAGCAGGCATTGGTTGGTGGGAGAGACAGTCAAGAGATCTGTGGGCATGGACTTTTGTTACAATTATACCTTATACGATTGCCATTGTAAATGTCAAGAAGTGGCCATAGTAACGTAGTCATTTGGGACCTGCAGTGGTGGACTAAATTAAGAATTTTGCTGGTGGCCAGTGGTATGTGGAGACTCACTTAATTTGGATAAATGAATTCACATTGTACGGGTTTCTGCAGCACCAATGACAATTATAACAGTGTCGATATTTCCTAGTGATGTACAGTAAAATTGCCATGCCAGAATTATAATTTCACAGATATGTTCAGCATCAATGTCCTGCAGACACTAAATTGCCTCAGTACATAAAGCTTCAATTCAATGCAAACGCCAATGCCCACACACTTCCCGCCCCAATGCCAATCCCTTTCTCTTCTGCTCATATACTGTGTGCTACTAACAGTGGACTGCACCTCAATGGGTCCCAGGGGACTGCATGGATCTACAGAGTTTGCTGAGTCCTGACTAGCCCAAGTGAAAGCTACTCAATCCACTACTACAGTGACAGATAGCTCAAGTTTCTATCTTCCTCCCTAGTACCCCTTTTACATTATTGTAGTCAAACAGGCCTTCCATTACCTTTGCAGCTCATGATCACGTACACATGGTTGAAACGTCCACATGGCACATGCTCTAGACATGTGGCCACTTGTTGTCTGGGTCACACTGGCTTATAGGACAACCTAGTAATGCCAGCTGGGCTGATTTGACAGGTTAGTGTATGGGCTGTTTTGTGTGGCTCTTTGTGGGACAGTTTTATGGTCTCCTAGACCCGTTTTCACTATTGGGTTCCCTGATTTTACCACAACCACTGCCTGCAGCAAGCACACATACATGCAGTCTCCCACACCTTGCTATACACTTATACAGTGTGTATTCATAAATTAAAAACGTCCCTATTTCCAAAAAATTTGCCACGTTTTAGTTATCTAATTTGCTAATACAGTCACTTTTATTTTGGTGCCAAGGCCTATTACCTGCCCCAGTCTGACCCTGCTGGTTGTTCCGCTTAATGAACAAGCTGCTTGTTAATGCCACTGATTTGATTTAGCAAGCCAAGCAGGTTTCCTGGATAGATAATGGCAGACAAATCAACCATGACAGCAGTCCACAAGCCTGCAGTCCATGAAGGAAATGCCGGAGTTCCAGGCTGGACAGTATCTCTTTGCAGCCCTGGCGAAAGGGAATGATCTTTTTTCAATGGCATACCTGGCTGGGCCAGTACATTTTTTCTTTCAAATGCTGTTATCAGCTAAAATTGCAAATTATATGAAAGAGGGAAGAAGTCACTCTACATCTGAATGAGAACCTGACAGGCACTATCTATTTACTAGCTCACATGCATAGAAACCCATGGAACTATAACAGAGATAACTTATGAATGCAAGGTTTCACATTGCAATTTTTGAATAGTAAGTTAAATAAGTGCATGTTACTTCTTTACTCACAGAAATGCCTAAAACGTTTTTAAAACTGCTTCTTGCACTATGTTACCTTACTCACTCACAGAAGTCACTTACATAGGGATTTCTCTTTTCTCTTCTTATGTAAGTGGCATACCATGAGCTTGGTTCACAATAGTAAATATACACATGTACTCCTGCTCCTATGTATCATTCTCCACTTTTTTGTTATCCATCATTCCTGAGTACAGATTTCAATCTAGGTTTAAGGAGGGGGTGGATCTGCCTGCATCAGAATTTAGAGGAGTAAAGTTACTAATAGTTAGTGGAGATCTCTACCAAAGGAAAATATTAAGACACTTATGAAAGTTTGTCATTCTTCCGAAGAATGATAAATCATTTTGTTGCATAATACATATGTAAAAAAATGTAAAACATTTATGAACCTAGAAATAATAAAATAACATTTTACAGCACATGAACTCATTAGATTAAACGTGTAATAAATAATAACATAATTTAATCGTGTTCATGTTTTTTATAAATATTACATTTTCAATACCTTAAATATATTCACCCTGTCTAGCAATTCTATTTTTATTTACTACTGAGTAATGTAGTTACAAGTTTGATACTTAATTATTTTGTAACTTTTTTTTTTGTATACATTATTTATCAAACAGTGAAATTCGGTGAAAGTCTTTCTTCCAATGTAACGTTACTGACATTTATAATTTCACTTTATGCATTTATAAATATCACAATTGTCACCATATTAGGCAAATACGGGC
The DNA here is from genome assembly GCF_031143425.1 of Pleurodeles waltl. Lineage (NCBI taxonomy): Eukaryota > Metazoa > Chordata > Amphibia > Caudata > Salamandridae > Pleurodeles > Pleurodeles waltl. Next base: position 538,066,465 of record NC_090445.1, on the reverse strand, counting down.
TTCAAATTTATAATCAAACATTACATTCTGGGTCACAATACCGAAAATTAATCTGCTAGTCACTTATATTTTTGTATCCTTGCAACGGTCAATACGTAGAACGAAACTGTAGGGCAATTGCTAATATTATGGCCACAGACAGAGTGTGAAGGAGGCAAGCTACAGCTTAAGACCATTTCCAATAGGAATCCTAGTATTTAGAAACAGACCATTCTATCAGTCATACAGAAAGTCAATATTCTAAAAAGACTGAAACACAGAAAACTTAACAGGTTGCGGGAAACTTCAAGTCTACAAAATGTTTATATGTGGGGAAGATCTTGAGAGAATGAAAGATCTTTATAACCCCTTTGCACGAAAATACAAATCCACAACTATTACAAGAATGGCCATAGAATTCAGCAGAAAGATCAAACGGAATGTCAAGAATATTAATCAAATATGTGTGGGATAGGTATGAGATGTTTGTGAAACAAATTGATGAATTGAAATCAGAACCTGAAGCAGTAATTGGACAAGGAGATATTAAAGGCTTTATATTTAAGATGGATCAGAGACTTACCAAACAAGAGGGAGAACTCCAACAGTGGAAACAATGGAAACTACACATTGATAAATGGGACTATGACAGTTGGCGAATTGAACCTTCTCATAGAAATGTGATAAAACAGTTGAAATGGAATGTAAAGATAGGAGCAAATTGGAACAAGGTGAACAGGTGAGAGAGCTGAGTTTTGAACAAGCTCTGATGTGGACTCCATCACGAAGGGACAGGGGTCATCCAATGCGTTAAGACTCCTCACTTTTTGGAGGAGTTTCGATGCTCAGGAAGGGCCATCAAAAACAAGGAAACAAATCAAAGGAAAGAGATGGTGAAGAAAACAGAGCAGACAATGGAAAGAAGCCCAGATCCAAAAGAAGCAAGGGGGTAAAACTTGCAGGGACAGGAAGACGGATAGGACTACTCTTCACAATAAGGTCAATTATAACATTACTGTTGTGAACATTTCAGATACAATCCTAACTGATTAACAGATATTGGTTTTGAAATTAGGACTTTCATTTTGTCCAGTTAGTGACTTGAATTACACGCAAACAAGAATTGATTTGTTCCAGTTTATGACACTGCTCAAATTTGTGATGGCACACACCCTTTCTCAAACTAATAAAAGGAAAAGCTAATATAACAAATTACCTGAAGTTTGGACTTTAGCAGATATTAGAGGACTGTGTGCTGGCTATGACCCACATTTTAATAATAAATGTCTGGAGGATATAGACTAGGTTGTTAAAAGTGAACAAGAAATTATTAATACCCTCAATGCAATAGGGATTAGGAAGGATAATTACAGCAACTGTGGCTTCAGACTCAAATCTAGAACAATTCTACAGTTAAGATATGACTCGACTGATGCCTCCTTGAAGCAATTCTCAGAGAACTGAAACATCTAAGAAGGAGGAATGTTAGTCTGGGGAAAAGAAACCTTATAAGGTCTCAGTATAAAGTACTCAGGTATCTGAAACACAATACTTACATGATTATGAAACCTTTGGATAAAGGGGAAAATGTTGTTGCTGAAATAATTATGTGGATGATGCTCCTAGACAGAAAAATAATGCTGATTACTACACTACTGTTGAGACGACCAACTATTTAAAAAATGGTTGAAAAATGTCATGATATGTTACTGGAACTGAAGAATCAGGGATGCTGGAACAGGCAGAATACCAATTCTTAAAAACAACCCTAGAATACAACTTTCTATATCCTCCCAAAAATCCATACGAATAAGGTCAGCCCAGCACAGAGACCGATTATGTCTTCGATAAATGGCTTATTTGAAAGAACTTCCACATATGTGGATAATCTCCACTTTTCATTTGTCCAAACGTTACTCTCATGTCTCCGTGGTCTTATATATATATATATATACATATTTTCACTTAAACAAAACAAGTGTTGCAGGGACGTTATAGTTAGGCTCATATTTCAAACAAACCAAACCATAGAAATTCACATGTTCAAGTACCTCTATAACTCGTGCCCTATCGAAACTATAATGTGCGTCCCTATTACTGTACGTTAATCCAACCAATGGTGTGCACAGAGTTGGTTGGCCACAGGCCAGGCCCTGCAGCCAACACCCTATAACAACCCAACACCAGGCCATGCATGGCCTTTGGCCATGTGCAGCGGAGGTTGGTTGCAGGGTGACCACAGATGAGGTCCTGCGGCCAAACCCTTATAGCCACCCAACCTTGTGCCATACACTGTCGATTACCATGCACAATGGGGTTGGCCAGTGGCCTGGCCTGTGGTCAACACCCCTAATCACTCAACTCCATGCTGTGGTCAGCCTTTGGCTATGCACAGCGGGAGTTGGCCACAGCCCTGGGATCCCATCTCCTGGGGCACGGCATTAATATATGTATTTTTGGGGGGAGGGGGCAACATGGCCCCCATCCCTGGGCTGATCTTGGCTTTGGGAACCCCATCCCACAGGGCCTGGCCTTCCAAAACTATTTTTGGGGGGAGGCCCTCCTCCCCTGGCTGATTTCTGCCCTGAGGACCCCGTCACCCGTGGCCCAACATTAATTAATTATTTTATGGGGATGGGGGCAGCATGGTCCCTTTCTCCAGGCCAATCTCGGCTCCGGGGACTCCATCCCCCGGGCCCAGAAAGGTCACCCAGGGCACCCAGTCACGATGGCCCCCAGGGCATCCAGTCACAATTCTGGGGACCACTGGGGGAGCGTGAAGGCCCCCACAGTCATTGCTGAGGTAACTATAACTGCTGAATTTCACTGGTGTTGTAGATGTGAAATGTGATCCTAACTATAACATAGCTGATACTCTGTTTTTTCAGTGAATTCTTATGTTTTTTCCAATTCTATTTCATAACTATAACACCCCTGTAACCTTTGTTGTTTTTCTGTGACTTTCTAAGTTTTTTTAAATGTTTAACGTAAAGTAATTTTCATCACTGTACGATGATCCATCCACCACCTTGCATGGCAATTTGGCCAGGCGCGGCGGTGGTTGGCCATAGGGCCTTGCCTATAACCACCCAACCCCATGCTGTCCATGGCCTTCAGCCGTGTGCACGGGGGTTGGCGGCAGAGTCTAGCCTGCGGCCAGACCCTGTGGCAAACCCCTATAACCACCCAACCATGCTGCTCAGGGCCTTTGGGTGAGGTTGGGTTCAAGTCTCAGCCCCCGAGACTTCATACTCTGGTGCCTGGCCTAAATATTACTTTTTTGGGGGAGGACCCCTTCCCCTGGGCCAATCTTAGCCTCAGATACCCTATCTGGCCATGTGACCACAGTGGTCCCATGGCAGCCAGTCACAATGGTGGGGCCCTTGGGGGGAGCCTGAAAACCCCTGAGGTCCCAGCCAGCTCCCCACCTCCCATGGGAACCGGCATTGCTGTCACAGAGAGGGAGCTGCTAAAGCGGAGTGTTTACTGTGACTTGGTGGGAGCTGAAAAGCTCCCACTAAATCACAGCAAACAGCTATGTACTGGTGGTGGACACCCCAGGACATAGCAGAAGCTGGCCTCGAGGAGGTGGTGGTCCCCAGGGCCATTAGTGACTTCTCAAGGGGGGCCACTTGGCCCCTCTCCAACATCAGCAGCCCCGGGGAGGTAGTCCATCCAGGGTGTCCACAGCGGACCCCCTATTTGTTTTAAAATCAGCCCTGGGAAGGTGGTGGTCCCTCAGGCTTTGGGGGCCAGGCGGCCCCCATTGGATTTTTTTTAAAGCCCCAGGGAGGTGTTGGTTCCTGGGGCCGTGGGGGAACCAGGCAGCCCCTGCATTAGATTTATTTAAAGCTTCAAGGAGGTGGTGGCCCCCCGGGCTGAGGGGGGCTGGGCACCCCCCGGTGTTACGTTGGTTCAAAGCCCCAGGGATGTGGCAGTTCCTGAGGCTATGGGGGAGTGGGCAACCCCGCTGGAGTTGTTTAAGGCCCCAAGGAGGTGGCGGTCCAAAGGGCTGCAGGGGGGCAAGGCAGCCCTGCATTTCAGTTATTCAAAGCCCTGGGGAGATGGTGGTCCCCATGGCTGTGGGGCTGTGTGCACCCTCCCCCACAAAACAAAATCTTCATCCCAGGATGTGGCGGTCCCTTGGGGATTTGGGAAGCCCAGGAGGGTGGCCCCGTGCACCCTCCTCCTTATTTCTAGCATGACCCCTGGACTTAGCCTACCCAGGTGCTTCAAGAAAAGGACGGGAAACCGGATCCACAGATTTTTCTGACTTTATGTAAAAAAAATACTTTTAAGCCCTGGCAGGGTCCCTCTGGGATCCCATCACCAGAGCTAAGTAGTCACTGTGTCTTTACCCTGGCCCCTTTTCTTTTTTTTCTGGGAGTAGGATGAAGCTGAGTCCCAAGATGGCTGCCAAGGCTTTCTGGTTGAATTGTTGGCAACCAATCAGATATCTGCAAAGGGACAGTCATATCTGCATCTCTATATATCTATATATTTTAGAATCCAATTTCTCCAAATCTCAGGCCCTGCTTGCCAGAACAGCCCCAAACTTTCTAGAAAGCAGCTGAACTGACCAAAGTATATGTTTTAAAAAATTTGTGAAGATTCATCAAGCGGCACCAAAGTTGCTGCCAAAGCAAAAAACACTCTGCCTATTTTTTAAAAAGTCCTAGCTATACCTACCTAGTGGCAACTGCCAGTAGGTTATACACACATATATATATGATCCAATGAATCGCAGTCCTCCACAGAGTTCCAAAAACGCTTTATTGGCAACATGAACAGACTCTCAAACTCTATGTAAGAAAACAGACTCCTCACATACTCACTAACAAATGAAATCTACCAACAAAAACCATCATAAATACATGTATAATAGTCAAAGTGCAAATGCAGACATTTCATTATTTCAAACAGATATCAATTAAACACGATAAAGTGCAAACATTTGCTCTTTTTTCATGCATCAGTCATTTCACACTTTTGTAACATGATAGCATGTTGCATGTTCATAACATCAAAGCCAAGTGTCTGAATCTCATCATCTGTATCATGTCTGCAATCTTCTTTTCTTCTTTTTAGTCCTTATCACATAATATTAATAATGAGTATGAAACCAAATCAAAGAGAAAGGGAAAAAGCAATTGAAGAAATGATATCATAGCAATTATCTTCCTCATTTGTTCTCTTAAATTAATCAAATACATCAATCCCCCAATCATATTTATGTAATGACAATTAACACCAGTTCAAATGTGCACAAATGTTTCTTCATCAGAGTTCAAACCTCCTTAGAGTCAGTTCTAGAAATATTCTGAAAGAAGTCTTGAAGGACATCTTTGGACCCTTCCTAAATAATAACAAAAAAATCAATGAACCTGGTCCAAAAGACAATGTGCTTGGTCCACTTTTCATTCACATCAGTCCATACAATCTGTTGTTCCAACCAACCCATGAAAATTCCAGCAAAACTAGCAGCAAGGCACCTGCCCATCGCAGTCCCCGTGCATTGTCAATACAATTGGTCTTTAAAGAGAATTTTTTTATTTTCTAAACAAAATCTTGGAATATCCAGTAACATCATGGAATGGTCATAATAACAAATGGTTTTGTCCCTGAAGAAGTGTCTACATGCAGGAATGCCCTGATCGTGATTGATACACATGTAAAGAGAGGTCACATCCATTGCAATCATGAGATAAGTGCTCTGCCAGGATATATCAATAATCTTCGTGATAAAGTCTGTGCTATGTGGCAATGGGAGGGTAAACTAAGGACATATGATAATAAGTAAAAGTTCAAATACATAGATGTCACCTCCAATAAACTATTATTCATATATATATGAATATATATGTATTTAGACCTGCCATCCTTGGTGTGGGCTTCCCTGTCTTTTTTGCCTCTGCTTCCTATGACTGTGTGCTGGACTTTGTTTTTGCTGGTTTTGGTACTCTGGGCACTTTACCACTGATGATCAGTGCTAAATTGCAACTGCTCCCTGTGTAAACCGGATGTGTAAGTGACTTTTCCATGATTACCATATTTAATTTACTAGTAAGTCGCATGTAAAGTGCACTAGAGGTGCCCAGACCTGTAATTCAAATGCTACTAATGGGCCTGCAGCACTGGTTGTGACACCCACATTAGTAGCCCTGTAAACATGGCTCAGACCTGCCACTGCAGTGTCTGTGTGCAGTTTAAAACTTCCAGTTCGACCTGGTAAGCGTACCCACTTGCTAGGCTCAAACCTTCCCTTTCTATACATGTAAGGTACTCCTAAGCTAGGCCCTAGGTAGCCCCATGGGCATGGTGCAGTGTAAGTTAAAGGTAGGACATGTAGTGATGTGTTTTACATGTCCTGACAGTGAAATACTGGCAAATTTGGTTTTCACTGTTGCAAGGCCTATCTCTCTCATAGGTTAACATGGGGGGCTGCCTTTAAATATAATGTACGTGCAGTTTTTCTTTAGGAGCAGACAGAGACTTGGAGTTTGGGGTCTCACAATTTAAAAATACATATTTTGGTAAAGTTAGTTGTTAGATTGTCGGTTTGAAAATGCCACTTTTAGAAAGTGGGCATTTTCTTGCTTAAACCATTCTGTGACTCTGCCTGCTTGTGTATTCCCTGTCTGACTCAGACTGACAGTTGGCTGTTTTGAATCTCCACTAGACAGTGACACAAAGGGAGTTGGGGTGTAGCCTGCATATTCTGATGGGTCATCTGGGCCAGAGCAGAGGGAAGAGCTGACACTTACACCTGAATGGGCTGTGCCTGCCCTCACACAATGCAGTCTCCAACCCCCTTGGCATGTGTCTGTAGCCACGCCTGGGCAAGGCAGGATCTTGTGAACAACAGAGACTTTCCTTTGGAGTTTACCTACTTCAAAAGAAGAAAATAGTGGACTCAGAACCCCAGATTTTCAGATTTCTTATAGAACCAAGAGGAACCTCTACCAAGGAGAAGAGCTAAAGAGATGGAGGAGGAGTACTGCCCCTTTGCCTGGGACTGTGCTTTGCTGGGTTGGCCTGCAGTTGCTGCTTCTGTCTGAAAGAGGACAAAGACTGGACTTTGTGGTATATATTTCTGCTTGTTAGGTGTCTCCAAGGGCTTGGACTCAGCTTGCTTCCTATTTTGAAGTCTCAGTGCCATCAAGGACTTCCTCTGCCAGCACCTGAACTCTCTACTGAAACTCCTACCTTGCCATGTGGTACACTATCTAGTCCCTGGGCCCTTGAAAGGTGAAGCTGGTCGAACCAAGGTGGAAATCCATGCACGGGAGCCAAGCAGGGAAGATTTCAATGCACCACCTGCAACATGGCTGTAAAAACTATGCACCGCCTGCATCACAGCTGAAATCGACACACCACCTGCATCGCAGCTGGGAAATTGACACATAACCTGCATCCAGCTGGAGAAATGATGCAACACCCACTTGTGGCTGCTAAATGTGGTGCAAACCTACGCAGAGCAGGTTTCCATCACCATGTGGCCGGATTTTGCATGCATCATCGCTGGGCATCAAAATTGGCGTGAACCTATACAGATCTGAGGTGCCCGTCTGGAAATCGGTGCATTGCTCTCTTGCAGGAGAGAAAAACAAAGCATTGCCTTCCCGACTTGAGAAGAAACGATGCACAGCCTCACTTGTGAGTAATGAATCAAACCATTGCTGACTTTTCAAACGCACGCTTGCCCACACAGCTTTATTTTTTAAGCAAAGCAGGTACTTTTTTTAACAACAACGTTTCAATTTTTTTCTATCTAGTAAGATCCTATTATTTTAAAAGTTCATAACTTGACTTGTGTATGTTGGATTTTTTTCATGTTGGTCTTGTTTGATTTAGACAAATATTGGCTATTTTTCTAAACTAGTGTTGTGTCCATTTATAGTGTTTTCATTGTATTACTGTGTGTGTTGGTACAAATAGTTTACAGATTGCCTTTGAGGTAAGCCTGACTGCTTGTGCCAAGCTGCCAAGGGGGTGAGCATGGGTTATCTAAGTGTGTATCTCCATTGCCCTGACTGAGTAAGGGTCCCTGCTTGGACAGAGTGCACACTGACTGCAAACCAGAGACCCCATTTCTAATATAACAATGAACCGGTCTCTTCTCAACATCTCCTCCAGACGGGCGGCACAGGCATAATCAGCACCTCAATCCACTATGATCCGATCAATCCATTTTTTTGCTTTTCTTTAGGTGTCACTGTACAGTTTCAAAAGGCTGCAAAACACATTTAAAAAAAGAAACTGCCTATGTGTTTCGGCCTACGCCTTCAACCAGGCCTTGTAAAACATCCTACCAGGCTTCACAGTGAGCTTTATAAAGTCCTTTCTTCCTTTCAATGGCCCAAAAGACACTACAGCTGTAACATTAGGTACGTACTTCGTGATAATGTGTCTGCCATTTTTTCTCCAGGTAACATACTAAAGTATCATACATTTCATTATTTTAATCTTTTTCCATCATTATTTTCTGACATTTCACCTATTAAATAAATGCAATTCAAAGACATTTTACAAATTACACTAATATAAAGTCTTAGAGCATGAACTCCAATTTCAACAATTATTTCAACGTTAGAAATGCAATAAAACTCCAAATAATGTCCAAATTATTAAACATGTTCAAGAGTATTAATTTAAAGTTAAAGTGCTCATGTGCTTGACTGTTCCTGAGGGTACCAGGTGATGGACCGATTTATCAAATTGATACATGTTTATCTGTTCTTTGCAGCAAATAGGCTCAAAGTAAAGTATTCATGTGCCTTACTCTAACATCCTAGTCATCACATGTTATTATACAGAGATCCAAATATAAATCCACATTTACATTTTTTTAAATTAGAACTGTAGTATCCCTATATCTCGGTACATAAGATAATATTACACATAGGAGTGGAATAAAGTACTAATGGGCAAGAAGACAGAGTAAAGTGCTAATGCTCAAAAATTATAAGTTCCTCATACAGTTGCAACCACCATATGAATTGATCATTAGAAAGAATATGAATCAAAACCTTTTTACTATAATCTCTAAAACATCTCAATTCAATACATACATTTCCTCAACACTATCATCAGGACACATTTATGTCATATGTGTTCAGCCGATATTCAAGTCTTTCAAACTAATTAATCACATTTCCATATTTTGAAAATATAGGTCAATAATTAAATATCCCAGGGAGCCCTATAGAACAAATTCAACGTTTTTCATTCCTCATCAAATTTTCACACTCATATTGATCGATCATATCCAGAAGGTGTATACTACATGTACCCTGAGTCAAGTGCATTAGCATAAAACTGCTCAAAGTGCAATAGTGCATATTGTTACAGGTGTACATATAGTTCAGCATCCAAATTATGTCCATGAGGGGCTTCAGTTTCCAACATTAATATCAACCTGGATTCCTCCCTTCGTAACATTTTCTCCTTATCACCACCTCTTGGATGGACCTTAATATGCTTTATCCCAAAGTACTTGAGTGGTTAGAGAGCAAGCATGGTATTTCTCAAAATGAGTTGGTAAAGGATAGCTCTTATCACCATTCACAATGGCTTTCATAGGTTGGAGAATCCTGATCTTTAACTTTTTAGTGGTGCTCCCTACATGTAACTTATCACATCCACATTTTAAAGCGGTGACCACATAATCTGTGCTGCATGTGATCTTTTCCTGAATTAGTACATTTTGTCCCTCGAAAGTACGATAAATGTTGCAATTTAGACCATATTTGTAGGCTTTACAAGAGAGGCATCTATAAAAACCCAAGGATTTTTTAACTAACCAATTTTCACCCCTCATATTCGTATCTAAGAAGGTTGATGTTAAAATGTCCCCCAACAAATTGGCCTTCTTAAAAGTTATTTGCGGTCCAGCTTGCACTATTGTTTTTAGATGTTCATCTTTGCTTAACACATGCCAGTTCTTATGTAATAATATCTAAACACTAGACTGTGCTAAATCATACTTGAGAAACAGTCTTTTTAATTTGCCTTTATGTTAACCTGAGTCTCCTTCTACTGGATATAATAGTTAATCTCTTAGTTTCATATCTACTCTTTGTTTTGCATCATCAAGTACACTCACTCACACTCTCTCTCCCTCTCTCTCTCTCTATACATATATATATATATATATATATATATATATATATATATATATATATATATATATATACAGTAAGTGTATTTTTTGGTTTTGGCTTGCTAATGACGTTGGTCATTTTGAAGAATTTGGCAGAAAGCTGGATGTTGATCCAGACAGCATGCTGTTTGTGATTTGGTGTAAATCTGTTCAGTAGTTTTTTTTTTTTAATGTAAGGCGCAAAATTTGTTTGTATATTTCTGCTACAGTTCCACTGCAAATCCATGACTCTGGATCATGGAAGTGCAAGCTCAATCATGTGTTGTGATTGGCTAGCCGCAACCTAAAGGAAAAAATGAAGCTGCCCTCTTAGTACTTGGGGATGTAGTCCCTGAGTCCTACAAAATAAAATATTGAAATATCTAAGGTGCAGTGTAGGGGGTACCCTGAAACCCTTGGCTGGGGTCAAGTTTAAAGAAAATGTGTTTTGGGGGTTCCGTGGATCAGCAGATCCACTGTGAGCCCCAGTGCAGTCTCTTGGAGAATCACGGCTAATGCCCAGATACATGGGAAAAAAATAAAAATGGGGGATTTGGCACCCACGGGGTGGGGGGAGGAGTTTGCATAAGGCCTGACTACAGGCCATGTCCTGTGGCCAACCCCTAGGTGCACACGGTGATGGAAATTTAACTTTAAATTTTAAAAAAACATAGAAATTGACCAACTAAAGCAAAGGTTATAGTGACACTATAGTTAGGAGTGGTAATAAGATCTTAATTTATATTTTTTTCAAAACCTTATAAATTCAGTGAAAAAACAAAGGTTAAAGGTTATAGTAGTTAGTTGAAAATGTTCATTAAAACACCAGAAAAAACACCACTTATAATTGTGTCAAGAAACTATTGCTTGCGCCCTAAAGTAACTTTAACTTTCATGCTTAATCTTACAGGCCCTAATCCCTGGGTAAACTTTATACCAAATACTAGGGGATTACAGGTAAGGTGTATATGTCATTTAAGAGTATAGCCAATTTCAACATGTTTTAGGGTCAGATGACATGCATTGGACAGCACTGTCCCAGTTGGCAGAGTCCAAAAACAAGCAATTAAATCTATCAAGTAGTGTGGTTGACCACGCTGAAAGAGGTGTTTTCCATCAGTAATTATTCCTCTTTTTTCCACCTCTCTGCTTGGTCCCTCACACAGTTACAACTAAAACATATACCTTTGTGTGCAGAGATCGCCACCACTGTTGTAGAGAGCTTGTCAGGTCACAAGACACTGTTAAACACAAGAGAAGAAGGACACACCAAATATAGAAGATTTGGCACCCAGGATAATGGAAAGTACACAATGTTATATGTAAAACTACATGTCCCAGATTAAGATAAACTTTGCCAGCCACAACAGGATAAGCAGACCCAGACTTCAGGGTCAACAGCGGCAAATAGGTTGAAGTGAGCTCCCTTGTTTGAAAACAGCAGTTATTGCAACTCCTAATTGCTCGTGTTAGATTATCCTTGTCTTAACTCATTTTTTGACATTTGCTGTTTTCTTCATTGTTTGGTTCCCCATGGTCAAATTGACTGCTGGCTGTTGTTATTTGTTTCCTGCTTTATTGCCATCTTTTTTAGTTGATCTTCTCTGTCTAGGCTTCTTCCCTCCCAGTGCTGCAGCGTTCTCCATCTTTGGCTTCTGAGCCCAGTTTCGCAATAAACCTGGGGTTTGTAACAGTGTGCCATCTGGTTGCACTGGGTAAGTCCCTAACAGTAATACATCCATGTTCTATTTCCCTCCGGTTACGTGACCCTTTAGTAATGTGTGTTCTCTCACTCTTAGGGGGAGCCCCAAGATTGATAGTTTGGACTTGAGATGCTGTGCCTAAGGAATCCAATCTTAATCTTCCAAATACTAACCTGAAGTTGTTGCTTTTCCTCGCTCCCACTCCTCGCCCCCCTTTCTCCTATGTTCGGTCTCCACTACTATCCATGACATAATCCAAGGGAGTGAGTCAACGTCGGGGGAGACCAAGGAATTGGCCCAGCCTCTTCATGCTTGCAGTGTGTGGATGGGGCCCAGATTTACAATGTAGAGGTCAAACTGAAACTCTCTTAAACAAGAGCCATTCAGCCAAGTATAAGATGGCCTGTAGCGACCCAATTTGCCCAAAATGCCCTTTGACTTTCACAAAATAGCATGATAGGAAAGACCTCTTGCAATCTGTGACCACCGTTTTAAATTTTTTTTTATCAACTATTGGTGGACAACCTTGAGTTATAATGATGCCTTGCTTCCAGGCTCAGCTAATCATTCCAGAGAGCCAAGAGATCCTGTAGGTCACAGTAACTGCTTCAAATCCTCAGAAGTAAAATGTATAGTGCACATGGGCCAACCCCATAGCACACGAGCATACTGAATATGCAGCTTACTTTTTTTTATTTATTTCTCGTAGTAAACATGATATGAATTCATTTGTTTTTAATATAACTTTATAAACGAAGCACATTGCCATTTTAAGGATAATTTGAGATTTGTATACCTAAAATACTCACAATTTAGAAAACGCCTCTTTTAAACTTGTAATTCTTAAATGAACAATCTCAGATAAACCTTCCACATAAATAATCACATGTATTTCCACAATCGCCATGTCACCTGTCTCTATAGTTATTTGTTATTCTGTAGTAATTGGGACCGGCGCTGGGAAACTGATGCAAAGCGCTTTCTGTAATTGTCTGAATCGATTGTAACAATGCTTGGTGATTACATTTGCAGCTCCCCTACAAACTGAAATAGCTATTAGTCATTGCAGGTATTGATAATCATGCTACGTTTCAGCCAACCTTAATGATATTACGTTGGATAGCCTGCAAGACCAAGGGGATTATTCACTTACCATAAAACACTGCAGCCAGTGGAGATGCGTGCAGGGGCACAGCATGCTGGAATGCGAAAAGTTATTGCGAAAACACAGCAGTAATTGCATCCGTAAATTGGTTTCAAAGTTGAGAAATTGCATAAATCCTATGAACAAACGTAATGCAAATGTCCGGAAGGAGACCTCTGAAGCCTAACTAGCCAGAGACTTATCACCAGGTGGCAGTATCGGACTGGCCTGTAGGGCAATCCGGCAGTGCTTGATGGGTTGGCCTTACAAGACGGAGGGTGGGGCGGTTTTTACTATTGATTTCCTTACTACAGCCACAAACATTGCCTGCAGCAGTCACTGATGCCTTGCAAAACACATTTAGAACGTGTTTTTATAAGTAAAAAACTAGCTTGATTTGCAAATATGGGCCACTTTATTTAGCTATTTGGTTCACCAGTGGGGCTACATTTATTTTGGTACCCGGGCCTATTTTCTGTTTCAGTCTCTCCCTGCCAGGCGGATGACACTCTGACCACTTGCTGGTGGCCGGGATTAACATGTGCAGGAACACCAGGCCAGGAATTACATGGTGCAGAGACACACCCTGTAACATCACCGGGCTCCGTGGCCAGCAGTGAGCAGAAGAAAAGGCTGGTCCCCAACATCCCATAACCCTGAGGAATGGGGGTACATGCCCTCTTACACTTGCTCCACCTCACCCTGAATCTGAGCAACATGAAGAGCATGCCACTAGAAGCCTGCCCTGCCCGGACCAGCTCCCCACCACCCTCCCAAGATCACGGACCCTGCTTAACAAGCATTACTGGCCCTCACTCTCCTATTTTTCATCTACACACAATTGGTGTCAAAAAAGGATGTTAAACGTCTGAGAATCAGGGAGAACCTGTATAGAAGGGCTTGCTAATTCAGCATCCGACTAGTTATTACACACAAGAGCCTCATTAAATCACAGAAGGAGATGCAGGCCAGAGTCATTAATCGTGCCCTTGGTTATCTCCTGTAAGTGTTACAGGGACCAAGAACCAAAAGCTCTGAAAGACAAGTTCGCCAACACACACGGTGTCCATAGTTAGTTGGCCATCTGAATTTAAATGCTGGGTAGTTTCTCTCCTTTTATTTGGCAACAAGTAATAGTTTACCAACATACCTCCATTGACAAATTTCTAACAATAAGGGAATAAAATGTGTTTGTAACAGTATTGGGTATCTGTAAAACTCAAGCTCTTTGTCCAACCATATGGTCATAAGCGCTCCACAACAGCACAAAATGCCAACATCCATCACTGAATACAACATTCAAGCCATCCAAGAGCAATTCCACCCTTCTCACTCAAAGAACAGAGCAAAATAAAGCACGAAGGACACTGTTTTATCCATAAACTGGTCTAAACACCATGGGTCTGATAAAAAAATAAATACATGTTTAAGTAACTAAAATAGTAGTACAGTAGTACCACTTACTCACAATAAAACGCAGTTCACAAACCTACGAGTGTAAATATCCAACTCCCCTTCTACTATCATTTTCTTTGGAAAGATCCTCCACATATAAGTTTACTATTTAGTAGTAATATGAAGGGACATGGAAGACTAAAAAACTGTTACTAAATTGGATGGGGTTATACAGGAGTAAGGAAGAATTTTTGACGAGTCAGAGAGTGGTTTAGGGAGGGGCACACACCTGCTCACAAAAGAGGAACTCCTTTACTATGCACAAACTGTACTCATTAAGATACTCCAGCAAAAAAGGACCCAATACAATAATAAATGCACTCCATTTCAGAGCTGGAGTAAGTCTTGCACCACCTATGGTCACCCAGTGGTACTACAACACCAGCCCATGGAAATGAATGGAGGTTGGAGGTATACACATGACATCAAACCTCATAGTAAATAATTCAAATTTAAAATATTTCGGCTAGGTAACATATCATTGAAGATTTATTTTAGATTTATAAAAAAAAAAAAAAAATCTACCTAAAGTAAATTATTAAAGTATGAAATATTACAAGAGATTATTTATAGAAATCATTCAAAACAATTATTATTTTGTTTAAAACAGAAATGTGCATTTAGTTTTAAATTAAAAAAGAGTTATTGAAAAATTTTACATACAATAATATTGATTTCTAAAAAATGTTTACATTTTGTAACATTAAATTGTGTTATTTAGATAAATATACATTAAAAATAAATTAATTTAACTTAACATTATTTCCTGTGAAGTTCAATGCTAAGTCTCTGCCTCCATTGAGATAGATGCAGAAACAGTGGCTGGCCATCATCTTTGGATTTCCATCCTTTGCCACCAGACACCATCAAATACACTTTAAGGAAAAGAATAACAACACCCAAATCTCGGAAAGACAGAGCTCCGCTGCAGCACCACCCATAGGCCCACATTTCACGGTGAGTGAGAATACCAACTCAGTATCCCACCACCTCGAATTACTGATACTTTGGTTATCGGTAGTTTTGGGATGCAGGAATACTTCAGGATTCTAATTTGTTCTTCAAGCAAACCCTACACGTTACAGCAGAAATCAGAGTTACCACATTAAACTCTTTGTTAACAACCTCATTGTTATCTCTTCCCATCTGAGAATTACAGCTGCTTTTAAATGGTGAAGTTTCTGGAAGAGAGACAGCCCAACAGCTGGCCCAATGGTGGGCTAGTAATTTGAGTATGACCTACATTTCTAGAAAAAGTAAAACCTACCTTATCCACCACTTAAAGTTGAGACAACAAAACTGGAGATTAGACCTTTTCAATGTTTATTTACCCCTGAGAGGCCAATAAGAGAGTCTCCTGGCACTAAAAACTTTTGAATCATTATTGAAGGATACCCAAATTGAAACAGAAAATATTCACAGCCAAAGGAAACCTTTAAAACAAATGCCATCTCCCAACAGAGCCATAAGACCTCTGCAGAGCTTTTAATACCAGCCTGTACCCTGTCTTGCTAGAACAATCAGTGCAAGATGAAGATAGCGGATGGGGTCTACCGCCACCAGCATAATACAGTTGTAAGCCACTGATAATGGAGAAGTACATATGGAACTGAAAAGTTGATGCACTGCTTAGATCATTGAATGATTGCACAGAATTAGACTTTCCCCAAAAAATCCAAATTTAGAGAGAGGAATCAGGAAAGCTTTATTGATTATGTGATATTGAACATGGAAGCCTTGCTTCAAATAATTGATATGGAGGTGGTGGAAAGACTGGACAGTGAACACACTCGATAGAGCTCCAGTTGTTACTTGCAAATCCCTTATTCAGCCAACTGTAACCCATCCAGTGCAAGATACACCCGGATACAAATAGGAAAAACATCCACCTAACAAAGGGACACTGGAATTCAATCGACTTTCCATTGAACATTAAATGGAAAACTTTCCAAAGAATGTTGACAATCCCTAATATAAAGACCGGACCTACCACATTATCAACCGTTGTCAATGTGCTTGCAGTTGCTAGATCAATCTTAATAAAACAGAAGGGGAATGCAGAAAATAAAGATCACCCCTCTTACATGGATTGGTATGATGAAAATTGCATCATATTAAAAAGAGACTTGGCTGCATCGCTCAGAAACCAACATGCAGGAGTAAACAGGGACCCCACCCTCCCTCTGTGAAGCAAAGAAAGCTTGCAAAGATCTACCCAAATTCTAATAAAGGAACCAATGTCAGAGGGCATGGCGAGCCCTGAAAACAGCAAGTGATGGAAAAAACACCAGGAGATTTTGGGAGATCATAATATGGGGCAGCGAAGGCATGGCCAAAAACATGGAAGCAAACATAAGCCCAGGAATATGGACTCTGCATCTTTCTGCCATGTATCAAAAAATCACTCAGCCAGGATGCGGTGAAGGAGCTGAAGGGCAGAAAACAAGTAAAACCTGGCAGCACCATATGAAATGATACGTAGGACGAATTTCAGGAAAGTGAGGTAGCTGGATCTATCATAACCCAAAAATCACATAAAGCCCCAGGCCTAGCTATAATTCCATTGAGATGCTCCCGAACAATCAAGATATGTGGTTTTAAGGTGGCTTCAATGCAATCTGTATGTAACTATGGGCCAGATGTAGCAAAGGTTTTTACCCATTCTGTGTCTATGGGAAAAAGTGTTCGTGCATATGGCCCTATGACACAAGAGCGACCCAACTGTTCACATCAACCAGGAATAAAATTTCCTGTGTGGATTGCGTTGAGTGAGGCCCTGTGCGTGTCCCTGATCGTTGGTCTCAATTGCTTGCAATGTGAAGCTTTCAGGCTGCTTTTTCATCCAATTAAAAGATAATCTGTGAGTACCTTCAATAGGATACATACTCCTCAAAATGGTGGAATGCATTGAATATCATTGATAATACTGTCCTTATTAAAATGTTGATTATAACTTGAAAATGATGAGACCCTTGTATTCTTGATAAAGGCTTGAAACGTCATCAACATTTAAGAAGACAGACCCTGGTATCATTGGTTCCACAAGGGAGATTGACCCTTTGGATACATTCTTTGGAACAACTAACTGTAGCTGTCTTTGCATTTATAACAATACACCAACAAACGTAATAATAACTAATTCTTGTTGCAAATTGTGGTGTTTTTGTCACATGGAGGGTACATGTCGCACTTTCGTTTTTTTTTCACCAGTGAAGGTGTTTTTTTGTTCTCTATGATTGCCTTGTCTTTTTAACAATAAAAACCTTATTGGGACAACGTAAATCAATTTGTTACTGGTTGTAATATGGTTTAATTTTCACATGTTGAACAGATTGTCAATTGTCTTGGTATGCACACTTTGGATTAATTCAATGGCATGATATTGTTTGTGCCTTACTGGATATTATGTTCAAATGAGCTTCATGTGAGTGTTCTGTTTTTTTAGATGTAATTCAATCTGGTCCCAAGAAATCTAACCTGACTCATGGAAGACCTCCATCACTGTGCCAGTCTACAAGAAATTGAGGCGAAATGATCTGGCCAATTATTGCCCTATCTTGTTTCTCAATGGTAATTACTCCTGCAGCGTTTGGAGAACTGGATGGACGACCAACATATTATATCCCACCTACAGGCTAGATGTCTCAAAGGCACAGTACGCTAGTCAAGGTGATGAGGTTGTACTTGTGTTGCCTTACCTATGTGGTGCTGCAAAGTTCTAGATTATACATGGTCCTCATTCACTTAAAGACTGCTTTTGATAGTGTTGATATACCTACATTGTGGAATATCCTAGAGAAACATAGTCTAACAACCAAACAGTTGATATTGCTGATGGATTTGCACAGTGGCAATAAAGCGAGAATAAAGTACGGAGCTAAGGGAGAATGTACAGATGAATTTGAAATACATACTGGAGTAAGACAAGAATGTTTTCGTGCTACGGCATTGTTCAACATCTATATAAATGAGATATACCAGTCCTTCATCAATCTTAATCTTGATGTGGCAAATACAGAGGATGATTGTATGCCAATGTAACTTTCCTCAGACAATGCGGTAATCATGGTATGTACAGAAAACCAAATGCATGAATTATTATTGGGCTTCTAGCGTTTCTGCTGTAATAAGAAACTAACCTTCAACATGGAAAAAAACAAGTTTATGATTATCAAACCTAGAGTAAAGCTCACCTCCATTTTCAAATTATAGGGAACACCACTCAAACATTTCTATGATTATTTGGTTATCCACATTGATAACCACCTTAAATGGGTGGAACAATTAGCAAAAAGCAAAGTAACCCTGAGCCAACATGAAGGTGCAGTTTTAAGATTACTAATTAAAACTGGTAATCACTTGGTCAATCACTTGGTCTCCTATAAATCAAAAGCACTAGCAAAAAGTATGTATGGTTCAGAAAAATGGGACTATAAGAAGACGTCGTCCTTACAAACCACTAACAATTCAGTTTTGCAACAAATGCTCAAGGACCCAGGAACGCCATTGGCAGCATTGATATTAGAAGTGGGCATGGCCAAACTAGAAGATCACATAACCCTAAGCTTGGTTTCTTATTGGATTTGTGTATGGGCCACCCCCCTACCCTGAAGGTGTTCTGAAAAGATTTGCAGGACTCATGAAGAAGCAGGCAGAATGCCTCCCTGCCATGGTTTTAGCACATTAAGGACATTCACACCGCAAATGTGGGTGAACATCTATGGCTGAACCATGAGCAGATGAAAAAGGATATCCTACTAATTGTAAAAAAACAGTTTTAGGACCATGCAAAACCAGAGAATATGGCTGATAAAAAATGTCTTTAAAATATCTACTGAAATCACAAATTAGATCCTGGTTTTGAATCTTACATTGATAGGATCTTTCCTGCAGAAAATATACCTCTATATATCCAATTCAGACTTGGGGCCTGATTACGAGGCTGGAAGCCATGAGATCGCCAGCCCGCGGTGACTGTTGGACCGCCTCACTCTAGATGGTCCGACCACTACATTACACTACAGGCAGGTGGGACCACCTGAAGATCGACATCCCCACAGGAACATTGTTCCAGATGGGCTGGCAGTGGTCTGAGTTGTGGTCAGCCATGGCGGCCGTGCACTCAGCACTGCTGTGCTGTTTACAACTCAACTTTGCCACAGTGCTGTTTACAACTCAACCTTCCCACAGCCCTTTCATGGCGGGGGCTCTGAAAAGGCTGGTGAAAAGCCAGTGCCAGGTGCCACAGGGGGGCCTCTGTATTGCCATGCCCTTCCCCTTCAGAAAGGCGAGGCAAATACTATAGCACTGTTCCCACCAGGCAACCTAGTGGGAACTTTGTAATACAAAGTTCACGCCGGTCAGCCCAGGGGGAACATTGTAATACGTCTGGGGGATGCCACCGGCATAGCGGTGGTGTCCTCCCCGAGGCATTGGCGGTATTGGCGGTTCCATGGTGAGACTGCCATTGTCAGAAGGAGGCCCTTGGTACATTGCAGGCACTGTCCGTCACTAACAAATTTCAAAGACTGTGGACAATGTTTCAAACACCTGTAACTGTGCCCTGTGAGGTCCAGAACCAATCGCTCACCTCATGCTTTTATGCACCAATGACTTGCAACACAGGAGGCAATTTCTACATCCCTTGTTTTTAAAAAACAACATAGGGCACTGCAAGGAAGGCCTCAAACTCTGCTATGGGATGGAGTCAAGGGAAATATACCACATAGTAACAGCATACATTTACTCAGCATGGAAAGTAACAAGACCCCATCTGAGATGAGCCAGGATTACCTGGCTGCTGCAAGGTATAAACTGTTTTTTTGGTGGCTTTCCTAGGAAATCTACAAATTCCACAGTTAAATTATGAGTATTTTTGTAATGCCACAGTGTTGTTAACCATAATGAGGTCATAAGTTGAACCTTGGTCTTTTAAGGATGCTTTACCTGCTGTTTTATGAATTGTACTGATATAATTAGCTTGTATGAGCTACGGAGCACTGAATGGATTTCATACATTTACATTGTGACAATTGCCACAACAATTTGCACTTTATAAATTATATTCTATGCTCTCATTGTATTGCTAATTTGGCTGAAACAATAAAGGAACTCAAATACACGATTTATAAATCAGATCTACAACCAATATTTGCAATTTCAAAAAGATATGTTATATTGGTGTTAAAAGGGTAAATATGACCTTCTAATATATTTGCATTTTTCCTAATTTTCATTAGGCTAGATTTAGACTAGTAAATCTGACCTCCCTTAATAATCAAGTTCTCCACAATGTTCATTGGATTAGAGTTAGAATAGTACATATGATATTGACCAACAGTTGCCCTTTATATGTTTATTGGATTTCAGTTTGAGTAGCACATGTTACTTTCCCTTACATTTCCATTTGCAGTTTATTCTCTATGCTCAGTGTTTTTTGGCTTCAGTTAGAATAGTAAATCTGCCCCCCTCCAAATTTGCACTTTCCCCAGTGTACTTGGAGTTACAGTATAACTTAACACTCCTAATGTTTGTACATTTCTGAGTAGAAAAGTAAATCTCATCCGTTTAAGTTTTGGATTTCCTCAAATGTTTATAGGGTTTTGAGTTTTGGGGCCAGATGTATGAAAGCATTTTCCATTCGCAAACTGTGCGAATGCCCGTTTGCGAATGCAAAATGCCATTTCAGAATGTATGAAATACATTCTGAACGCATTTTTAAGGAATCGCTAAAATAGCGATTCCTTAAAATCGCGACCCTGCTTAGAGAGTCGCAAATTGCGACCCTCTAAATTAGAAATCGCAAATAAGGATTCCTTATTTGCGATTTCTTAGCACATGTATGAAGCCATTCCTAAATGCGACTTTGCCATTTAGGAATCGCTAATTACCACCAAGTTGAACTTGGTGGTAACCATGTGCAAAATTTAAAAATGCATTTAGAATGCATTTTTAAATTGTACATGTAAAGCACACATGCCCTTTTGGCATGTGTGCACCTTACATGTTCCCCCAAAAACTTTTGGGGTGCAGCAGAGGGGGCCTTAGCCCCCCAGCACCCTGTGATTTTGCATTTCCAAAATTGCGATTTCTGGTTCAGAAATCGCAATTATGAAAACGCAAACAAATCGCAGATATGGGCCAACAGGCCCATAGCTGCGAATGGGGCCGGTATCGCAATTTGCTAATCGGTAATAGCATTTGCGATTTTGAAGAAATCACTATTACCGATTCGCAAATGTGATACATGGCACTATGCGAGTCGGAAATAGCGATTTCTTAAAAATCGCTATTTCCGAATCGCAAAGGGCTGTGATGAAACATCTGGACCAAGATCACTTCACTATGGCCCTCGTTATGTCTTTGGCGGTAAAAAGCTGTGGCCATGCTGGCGGATGGCAGTAAGATGGTGCTGCTGCCACCAGCAGCGCCACACCAGTAGACCGCTGCCAGCTATATTATGACCCATAATACAGCCTGGCGGTGTTCTGCTGGCGGACGCTGCTGTGAGCATCAGCACCCCATCTCCTGCCGGAGGACCCCATAAACACAGGTAAGTGGGTGCTCAGACATGGGAGGGGGTGGGGGCTGTTGTGTCTGTGTGTGGGGGTGTGTGTTAATGTTTGTGCGTGCGTGTATGCAGGTGTGTGTTGCGTGTTGAATGTGTGTGCATGTATGGAGGTGTGAGTGCATGTATGTTGTGTTCTGTGAATGCATGTCTGCGTGTATGTATAAAAGTAAAAAGTATGTGTGGATGTGTGTGTGAATGGATATATGCATGCATGGATGAATGTAGGAATGGGTGTGTGTATACTTGTGTGCCTGTGTGAAGGGGGGCATGAATGTAGGGGGGGTTTGGAGAGGAACGGGGGAATCTAAGGAGGGGGCAGCGCGGGGAAGACCTCTATCAGTGACAGGGAATGGATTCCCTGTCACTGATAGTGCCTACAGCCATGGTTTTCCTGGCAGTAAGGGAGCCACGAAAACCATGGCGGTAGGTGGGGTCATAATCCCGCAGGCGGTACAGTGATGGCCGCCGGGCTGGAGATTGATATCTCTAGCCTTGCGGCCGCTACCACCATGCCAATCAGTGTAGTACATTGGCGGTTTGGATGTCATAATATGGTAAAAAGCACCGCCAGCCTGTTCGCAGTACTTTCTACCATATTACCGCTGACCGCCAAGGTCATAATGAGGGCCTCTATTTGCTGTTTACCCATTGTTTGTTGGTTTGAAGTTAGAAACATCATTTTGACTCCTTTTCCCATTCTCCCTTCAATATGTGGAGTTATTTTATTGTTTACTGTGTGGGAGTTAGAATGGTAAATCAGAGCCACCAAAATGTATAATTTATTAAATATATTTATACCTATAATAGTTAGGGTGATGTAAATTTACACTGTTAGCATTAAAAAAGAAATGGGGGGATATGTGTGAGTGACATAAACAAATATGAAAACACCATTTAATATGAAGCAAGTGTTAATGAAAAAATGTTTCTTCATATTAAATAGTGTATTAGGTATAATAAACTTGGTGTGCATTTCTATAAATTATAAACATTTTTATAGGGTTACAGAATTTAGAAGTAAGGAAATAATATCACATTTTCTAACACTTTATAATAATCAAGGTGAATTAGATATAAATTATGTTGTATAATAAAACATTTCTGAAAAGAAAACATCTTTTAAGTATTTATTAGTATATGACAAATTACATTGCACTTTTACAAATTGTTATAACATTTTAATAAATTTGTAATTAATGTTAAATACAATTATTTCTGTTGAATCAATGTAGTTAAAGTCTCTTTCCATTCCTATTCTCCAGCCATTTTGGTTATATGTTAACTTTATTTAACAGTCTTTTTTCCACATTAGTGGTTAGCAGATGGTTCAGACAGGACTTAATTTGTCTTCATTATTTTTGTAATATTGGGAGTCAATAATGAAATCAGATTTTTATTGCAACCTCATTAGGAGGTACAAAGGCCTGGGTTATATTTCAAATGTTTTTCAGTTCATATTCATCGTTGATCTTAGTTTACTGGGGAGGAGACTAAATAATAAGGCCCTCATTACAAGGTTGGCGGTCATCAGACTGCCAGGCTCGCTGTGGCAGTCTTACTGCCGCGGACCCGGAGGTAAAGACCGGCGCATTATAAGTTTTATAAGTTCTGGGGTTTGGCAGAAGCTAAACCTTCACAACGCCGCCTGGCCCACTGGTGCAGTCTCACCGACGCGGCCGGCGGTGAGCACCTCCAGCCTGGTGGCAGGCCTCAGCCTGCCAGCCAGATTACGAGGCTGCAGACCGCCAGGCTTTCCGTGGCGACAGGAATCCTCATTCTGAACACAAGCACCCACATGCACACATGTCCCCACACCTCCATGCACCCCCCACCCATCCACACACTTCAAAACACCGCCCAAATGGTGCACATCTATCCAAACACCCCACCTGCTCTCACACTGACATACACACACCCCCACTCACACATACGCACCCCCTCAAAGAATATTCACACGCCCCTCCCCCTGCACCACATACATACACTCACCCGCTCTACCCATTCACTCACACAAACAAATGCACACACACATGCACACACAAACACCCCCCACCTCCCCATCCACACTCACTCACCCCCAACCCCATCCACATGCAATCGCTCACACACTCACTACCATCCACAACCAATCACACCCCACCCATCCACACATGCATACATTCACACACACCCTCATCCGCACACTTGCACACATACACCCCCACTCACTCGCAGACTTGCACACATGCGCCCCAGTTTACACACATTCACGCACACACCACACACATGCACCCAACACACCCCATCCCTCCTTTTGGACGATCATTTACCTTTTCCGGCAAGCTGGTCATCCGGGAGCAGATGGGTCCTGGCAGTTTTGCAACACCACGCCAGAAAGACTTTGTCAAGCGGTATTATGGCTCGTAATACGGCAGGCGGATTCTTGCTGGTGTGGTGGTGCTGGTGAGGCACCTGCCTCTTTAACTCCGTCATTTTGAAAAAAAGTGGTCAAATTGTAGGAAAAAATAATACTATACACATGATATGCTTTTATATAATATATAGAAAGGTTCATTATAGTAATTTGAAGCATGCAAACCTTGCAATTTGGAAGTAAAAACACAAATAAAATAAATATTGCAATGAAATAAGCAAATAAAACTGCATGGCTTGACACCAAAAGTGCTTAAGTATTTTAGTGCATTTACTGAAGAGCGGTAGGATGTATTTTAGAAATTAAAAACATGTTAAACCAGTGGTATGAAGGTACATGATTGGCTTAGGTTGTAGCATGCAGCAGATGATTGGAGCTATTGAGAATGAAGAATACATCTAGGGAACTAGATGGTGCATACATCTATATTAAAAACCAGAAACAAGGGGGTGTGATTCCTTAAGAGCCAAGGGGACGTGGTTAGAAAGAAAAACAATACAAATTTCCCTGGGTTAAATATAAAGTCACTTAAAGAGTAAACTGTGCAAAAACTTTCTATACAACAAACATATATATATATATATATATATATATATATATATAACTATATTATTATTAAATGTAAACACATGTAATGGAAAATATAATGCGCATTTCATAATGCACAGCATAAAAAATACTAACTCCATGACAATATGCCATTTTAAAATATAAATAAATACATACCTCATTGGAATTTTCTGTCACACATCAACAGATATTAGATCCATATATGTTTATGAAAATTGCTAAACTCCAATGTGGCAAGAAATAGGCCTACTTTGCTTGTCAATGCATTTAAATGGATACAATCATAGAAACCACCTTCTTCAGGACAATTAACATATATATGTGATTCTTGATTAAAATTCTAGCAAATTATAGGGACATAAATCTGCCAGGTAAAGTAGATCTTCCATTCCTTGTGAAGCCTTCTAGTATAAATCCTCCTAACAAAGGGTACGCCCAGGAAGGAATACACACCATCATCTGATAGAAAATAGCCTCACATAAGGATAGGCAAAATGTCCAGGGGGGACAAAGAGCACCCATGGTCAATCATATAGAAATTGACTTCTACCTGTTGTAAGCCAATAACTCATCAACAACTCCCAAATACAGGGTGCACTCAGTAGTACATAAAGTCAAACCAGTTTTTCAACCTCAGTCTATTTTTGATTCTTAGAAATAATGTTAAAAGAGCATTAAAAACACAATAAAATGCATCAACAGTGAAATACATAAAATAGTTTGGAAATAAAACAAAAAATTCATTGAATTGTGCCAGGGCAGTGCATTCTCTAGAAAGGACCCCACACAGAAACATGCAACAGGATCAGTCAACATACAAAGAAATTAAAAAGCTGGCCTATTTTGTAGGAAACCCTTGCTTTTAAAAAAAGATAGTATATATCTGCATCCAAAAAATTCAAAGTATTTACAGAAAATAGTAAAATGTTTCAGCATCTGAGGAGACGTATCATTGCAGGGGTAGACCAATATGAACATCGGATCATACTGACTTAGCAGGATACAGAGGTTGCATCTAATTGTACCTATCTGAAGGATTACCTTTTCCCAAATATTTTTACCTGGGAAAGATAGGTATCTGTTTCTCCCACATGTTTTAAACATCATATATACTCTCAGAGACAGTTTTCCATTTCATTGGCCTCTTTAGCAGCAGATGCAAACAACAAGAAAATCTCTTGAGCCTATGGCTCTCCCCTTAATCCAGCAAATGTGGAGACAAATCTAACCTGGGCCTTCCCAGCATGTTGGCAGTGCTCCTAATGTAGCACAGCAATGGAATCTTATGACCATCAGTCATGACACCATGGTTAAGTTTTGTATGGTGATTCCCCCACAGCGCAGTCTAAAGGAGAAGTGATACAAGTTTTATACATTCTTCCACATAGGTTAGACACAAGTCCTCATGGAGAAACAAATAGGAGCTATATAGTCCTACACCCAACAGTTTCCTACAGAAATGGTTTTGCCCCAAAAATGGGTGCCCCTCCTGTTAGAAATGGGGTCTCTAGTTGCCAGAGGTATGCACCCTTATCCAAGTAGGGACCACAATTGATTAAGTCACACACAATTAAAATTATCCTGTGCCCACCCTCTGGTAGTTTGGCACTGAGCAGTCAGGCTTAACTTAGAAGGCAATTTGTAAAGTATTTGTGTAATAAATCATATAGTAACACAGTGATAACACCACAAATATACACCACACAGGTTTAGAAAAATATATGATATTTATCTGATTAAATTAAGGTCAAAACGATCAAGATTTGATAAACACAAGTTGAAATATCAATTTTGCAAAGTGAAGAAGAGTCTTAAGTCTTTAAAAATCAGCAATTCTCTCTTGTGTGCATAAAGTACCTGGTTTGCGTCAAAATTACATGCACGGAAACCGCAGAGGAGGAGATGCATGGAAAAAAGGAGGTGTGCCTAGGATTTCCTGGCGGGACACAGATGATGCGTCATTTCTTCACCAGCTGCAAGGGCTTTGTGTTGATTTCCGGGGTGCAGTCTTGGATCCTAACTGTGATGCGGGTCATTTGACGCTCAGGGGTGATGTGTGGAAATCCTGGGTGTGCAGGACAAAGTCACAGGTGCTGCATCGATATGGTGGACGATGCGCTGGAGTTTCTGTCGCTGGGCAGGCGCTGCGTCGATTCTTCTCTCAGGAAGTCGGGCTGAGTCATTCTGGCTCGGCTGTGCATCGATCAAATATGGCTTTGCGTCGAAGTTCTGGTCACAACGCAAATGCTGCGTTGATCTCCACTCAGGGAGCCGGGCTGCATTGTTCCGGTTTGGCGATGAGAAGAGTTTCTCATCAATGGGAAGGCTGTGCACCGTTCCTGGCAGGCTGTGCGTCAATTTTCATCACACAAGGAGTTTCCTTAAAGAGAGGAAGTCTTTTTGGCCCTGAGTCTTCAGAAACAGGAGGCAAGTTCAATCCAAGCCCTTGGAGAGCACTTCTCAGCAACGTCAGAGGCCAGCAAGGCAGCAGGGCAACAACAAGGCAGCAGTCCTTCACAGCAAAGCAGTCCAGGTGAGTCTTTTGGGCAGCCATGCAGTTCCTCTTGACAGGTTGCAGGATCTGGTCCAGAAGTGTCTGGGACCCAGTTTATATACCCAAAAATGCATTTGAAGTGGGGAGAATTCAAAGAGTGGTTTTGGAGAGCACAAGGTCCCATTTCAGTACAGGTCTGTCTGCAGGCGTCCCAGTAGGGGGGTTGGCAGTCCATTGTGTGAGGGCAGGGCACTAGCATTTGAAATGTAAGTGTCAGGCCCTCCACCCTTCTAGTCCAGGAAGTATGCAAATGAGTGCAGGTGTGACCGAGTATCATGTGTTTGTGGTTGCCTGGGTTAAATGCACAAGGGAGCTGTCAACCAGCCCAACCCAGACATGGATTGGAGAAAGGCTGTAAGGCACAGATGGATTTTAAGTGCAGAGAAATGCTCACTTTCTAAAAGTGGCATTTCTAAAATAGCAATATAAAATCCAACCTCACCAATAGGCAGGATTTTCTATTACCATTCTGGCCATACTAAACATGACCTGTTTCTGATCAGAATCTACCACTCAAACAGTAATGAGGGTAGCCCTAATGCTAGCCTATAAAAAGAGCAGGCCTCACAGTAATGGAAAATGAATTTAGGAGTTTTCCACCACCAGGACATATAAAACATACAGGTATATGTCCTGACTTTTACCTACACATCACCCTGCCCAACGGGTCACCTAGGGCCTACCTTAGGGTGACTTATATGTAGAAAAAGAGGAGTTTAAGTGTTGGCAAGTACTTTTAAATGTCAAGTTGAAGTGGCAGTGAAACTGCACACATAGGCCTAGCAGTGGCAGGCCTGCGACATGATTATGGGGCTACTTATGTGGGTGGCACAACCAGTGCTGCAGGCCCACAAATAGCATTCAATCTACAGGCCCGGGACACATGTATTGCACTTTACTAGGGACTTACAAGTAGATCAAATATGCCAATTGGGTATGAACCAATGTTACCATGTTTTAAGGGAGAAAGCATATGCACTTTAGCACTGATTAGGCTGTTGAAGTGCACAGAGTCCTAAAACCAGCAAAAACAGTGTCAGAAAAATGGACGGAGGCAGGCAAAAAGTTGGGGGATGACCACCCTAAGGTGGTCAGGTCTAACAACCCCCACATGGCAGCCCCAAAGGTCAAAACATTTGAGTTCATAGATGTCTAATAGCATCAGGATCAGCTGCCAGCTCTAGCCACTAGCCCACACAGCGCCCTTGCTGAGTGATACAAATGAAAACATGGATTAGAAATACAGGGTAACCAGCTGCCATGAGAATAAAAAATTACAAATATATAAGAAAATTCTCTGACCTTGTAATGCTTTGTCTCTTGATTGAGATAGGTCTAGTTTTGCAGGGTTGCTTCCCACATACCATATAATGCGTCTTTGCAATATTGACTTCTAAATTAATCATAAACATAACAAGGGCATCTATGAGACCGCAAAGGCCTTTTGGTGTGTGGGAAAGTGAGACCACATCAATGGCATAAAGCAGGGCTGGGGCATAACTGAATTTCACTTTAGGTAAATCTTTCCCTGTGTGACTAAAAAAGGAGGCAGGATATTTATATATAAAATAAATAAAATAGGGGCTAGGATGCTTCTTTGGCATACAACCCGATTCACATCAAAAGATTCAGTACATTCACCCTCTGTACCATACCTAACAGAAGCACTAACCCCATGTTGCGAAGTATGTTGAAATGTTACTAGTGGATAAGGAAGGGCTATCTTGGATAAGATGCTCAACTAATAAAAGGCACTGCTAATGATGCACCTGCAAACCCGGATATGCCCCACTAAAACACTTCTGAGTTGATAATTTGCCTTTGAAGGGACCAATGCTTGTTTACAGAGACCAATGCGTGTTTGCAGAGACCAATGCTTGTTGGAACTAATGCTTGTTAGAGACCAATGCTTGTTTGGGAACACGTGTTGCACAAACCTCCAGCACCCCTAGGACTCAGACTGGGTGTGGCTCCCTATGACTCAGACTGGGTGTGCCTGGATGCAGCAGGTATTTAAACCACACCCGGCCTGAGTGAATTGCTTGCTGTAAAGGTCACCTGCTGCTGAGAAGGAGCCTCTGCTCCTCCACATTTGATCCTCACATTATGTTCTGTCCAGCATCTTGGAGGCAGCTTATAGAAGAAGAAGAGACTGAGGGAATTAACCCTTAATAATGCTGTAACACGCTGTGCACGATTTAAGAACATCAATTGCTAAAACTTGATCCTTGCTGACTTGAAACTTGATAAGCGAATGTTCCAGGATGTGATGCACCTAAAAGGGCACATCTTTGGATTTTAAGCTCATTGGGATGTTTGCCACTTGTCATGCTATAATACGTATTGTAGTTGCATGCATAATACCACAGAAAGGAGTTTCTATTGAACAAATATTATGAAAACAATATACTGTGAATACGTTTATTGTCTCTGAGTTTAAGGTGGCATTAGTATTGTTGTTAGTAATACGATGTACTATGAATATGGTTACTATCGCTGAGTTCAAAGTGTCATTTGCATTATTTCAAATTGTTGCTGGTGTTGAGGAACATTCTGGGGGTCATTCTGACCTCGGCGGTAAAAGGCGCTTACCGCCGGTCAGAAGACCGCCATAACACCGCCGCGGTCGCGGTAAACCGCCACGGTCATTCTGACCCGCAACTGGCAAACCGCCAAAAAGCCGACATCCACAAAAGACCGCCACAGCAAAGGTCAGCGAAAAAATGGCGATGACCAAACCTCCACCGCCACGCCAACAGAAATACGCCCATGCCATTACGACCCACGAATCCACGCAGCGGTCTTTCAACCGCGGTATTCCATTGGCGGTACACACCGCCGCGGTCAAAATACACACACCCTTACAAAACACTACCACATTGGACAATTTGAAATACACACACCTGATACACATACACACACCACTCCCACACACCCAATACAATATAAAACACACACCCACATCACCCACAAACCCCTACTTCCACAATTGCGAATCAAGGACAGAGAGAGACAGCACTGCTTAGAGTAGACCATCACACAGAGGCTAATCACAACATCACCCACACAATTACAACGCACAAAACACCATACACCACCACACACATCACACTCCACAACACATAGAACATCCCTCACCTCATCCACACCACCCCATGGCACCCCAAAGACACCCCAGGTTCTCTGACGCAGAACTCAGGGTCATGGTGGAGGAAATAGTTTGTGTAGAGCACCAGCTCTTCGGGGCACACGTGCAGCACACCACAATTGCTAGGAAGATGGAGCTATGGCAAAGGATAGTCGACAGGGTCAACGCGGTGGGACAGCATCCACGCAATCGGGAGGACATCAGGAAGAGATGGAACGACCTACGGTGAAAGGTGCGTTCCATGGTATCAAGGCACAACATTGCGGTGCAGAAGACTGGCGGCGGACCCCCACCTACTCCCCCACAATTCACAGCATGGGAGGAGGAAGTCTTGCACATCCTGCATCCTGAGGGCCTCGCAGGAGTAGCTGGAGGAATGGACTCTGGTAAGTCAAATCTTAACTACTACTTCCCACCCCCACCCCATCTGCATGCCAGCACATACCCCCACCCTCACCCCCACCCCCATCACACCAACTCCTTCCAAATGTACCACCATCACAACCTACCCATCCCAACACCTAGACCTGCATGCGACCACAAAGCATGGACACCCATCACCAAAGAATGCCCACTGCACACACACATCACCCCCACAAGCCACCCTCACAAAAGCCCCCACAAGGGAATGCCTGCACTTGGGTACACGGACACCCATCCATCACACGAAATGCCACACACAGAAGCAATAACCATACCCTTATACCCCTGCAGGACCCGAACGCCACCACACCGCCACGGAGGGTACAGAGATGTCCATCCCACCCCCAGAAGAGGCCCCCAGCGATGACAGCAGCTCTGTCGACCTGGACCCAGATGACCAGCCCGGCCCATCGGCGACCTCTGGACAGTCGGTTCCCCACACACAGCCACAGGCTACAGCAGACCTAACCCCCTCTGGGAACACCAGCACAGCTCCCACCCAGCGGGCCCATGCCTCTGTCTCCAGGACAAGTCAATCAGCGGTGTGTCCACCACTACAGGGCACCCAGGTTGACCCACCACCCCAACAACAACAGGGACCTGGGGGCAGTGGTAGTGGGCACACCGTCCAGGGGACAGAGGCCCAGGGAAACAGGGAACTGGGAGGGCTGCTGTGCGACAGGGGGGGGACAGGCCCAGGGAACCCACTCTCCAAGAGGCCCTCACCACCATCATGGGAGCATACCACCACTCCCAGGAGATGATGGTGACGGTACTGGCCAGGTTCCAGGAGATCCAGGCACAGCAGGAGGAACGGTACATGGGGTTCAGAGAGGAACTGAGGAACATCGGTTCCGCAATGGGGACCATCGTCCTGGCCCTTAACCAGATAGTCACCACATTGCGGGACCATGTGGCACCCCAAAGGGCCCCTGTCACTAGCCTGGACCACGAACAGCCTACCACCTCCGCCGGCGCTAGTGGACAGGAGGCCCCCACACAACGACAGGCCACCAGAACCCCACCTCTTGCTGAAGAACAACCACCCCGCAAGCGGAACCTGAGATCACACAAGAAGACAGAGTAGGATTGCAAGACCCCCGCCAGCATAAGATACCCCCTGATGTCATCCCACTGTCCCACATTGTCACCCTGTCCAAACTTGAACTGCCCCTGCTCCATCCTTCCACAGGCATATGGACAATGCACCTGTGAAACTGAGAACTGGACTCTGCCATGGACATTACTCCACCCCCACCCATCACCGTTTTACTATCATGTACCTATATGTAGCACTTGAAATAAATCACTTATTGCACTCACAATAACAGGAGTCTGCTTGTATTCTTAACAAATGTATTAGACATAACGGTGCAAAAATGTTCAGTTACATTGTGATGACAACATACCAATGACAACAAGCTGTAGTCCATGGGCAAACAAAGCAGAAGTCACGCAGTTGGTCAAACAGCTCTGAAAAGTGAAGGGAAAGTCACAATTCAGTTAAAAGGAAATGGGGGGAAACACAGAAAGTAGAGACGCAGGAGGCCTGAATAAATGTAAAATGGCGTGGGTGAATCTTAACTGTGTGCTACTGAAAATACTGTTGTATAACTGTATCCCTGTTGTCCGTGTCGTCCTCTTCGTCTTCCTCCTCTTCACTCTCCACAGGCTCCACAGCTGCTACAACACCACCATCTGGACCATCCTCCTGCAGGAAAGGCACCTGGCGTCGCAATGCAAGATTGTGAAGCATACAACAGGCCACGATGATATGGCACACCTTCTTTGGTGAGTACATGAGGGATCCACCTGTCATATGCAGGCACCTAAACCTGGCCTTCAGGACCCCGAAGGTCCTTTCTATGATCCTCCTAGTTCGCCCATGGGCCTCATTGTACCGTTCCTCTGCCCTGTTCCGGGGATTCCTCACTGGGGTCAATAGCCACGACAGGTTGGGGTAACCAGAGTCACCTAATAACCACACATGGTGTCTCTGTAGCTGTTCCATCACATAGGGGATGCTGCTATTTCGCATAACATACGCGTCATGCACTGACCCAGGGAACTTGGCATTTACATGGGAGATGTACTGGTCTGCCAAACAGACCACCTGGACATTCATCGAATGATAACTTTTTCTGTTTCTGTACACCTGCTCACTGCCTTTGGGGGGTACCAAAGCCACATGGGTCCCATCAATGGCACCAATGATGTTGGGGATATGTCCAAGGGCATAGAAATCACCCTTCACTGTAGCCAAATCATCCTCCTCAGGGAAAACAATGTAGCTCCGCATGTATTTCATCAGGGCAGACAACACTCTGGACAAAACCTTAGAAAACATAGGCTGAGACATCCCTGATGACATGGCCACTGTTGTTTGAAAAGACCCACTTGCCAAAAAATGGAGTACTGACAGAACCTGCACCAGAGGGGGAATCCCTGTGGGTTGGCGGATGGGGGACATCAGGTCTGGCTCCAGCTGGGCACACAGTTCCTGTATAGTGGCTCTGTCAAGTCTGTAACAAAGTATAATATGTCGTTCTTCCATTGTCGACAGGTCCACCAGCGGTCGGTACACGGGAGGATTCATCCTTCTCCTCGCAAGTCCCAGCGGACGGTGCCTAGGAAGGACAACATGGAGTACAGAGTGAAGCAAGCCACAGGTTCGTTCACACAGCTTGCACAGTAAATGAATCGCAATGCAGTGAAAGGCGTGTATGAGTGGCAATGCACGGCCTAAGCCTGTGTGACGCAGTAGAAACTAAGCCATGTGGGCCTTTGAAATGGCGGCTGCCTGACCTGTGAAGTGTGACAATGGGATGTGAGGTCACTGCGCTGGCGTGGCACACCGTGGCGGTAGGCGGTCGAAGACCGCTGTGCGAAGCCGCCTTGGTTAACATTGAACCCTATGGGTATCAGGAGCCAATGACGATGTGCGCCGGCGGTTGCGATACGTACCGCGGCGGTACGCACCGCCGCGGGCGTGACCGCCATTTTCTATCTCCTTAATCACTCGAGACCTGATCATCCACAGGAGAGGACCTATACTGCAAGTGCTGCTGTGACCTCGGTCTGGGAGATACTAATGCTGCTGCGACTGGGGAAAGGGCCCCTGCCTTCACTTCAGAAGAGTTGGAGAAACTTGTTGATGGTGTCCTCCCCCAGTATGCGCTACTCTACGGTCCTCCAGACCAACAGGTGAGTACACTGGGTGCACGTTGAATGGGCTATGCCTGTGTTGAGTGGGGTGGATGTAAGATGGTGGGGAGGGGAGCGAATGAGGAGTGCAACGCACGACAGATGAGAGCATGTGCCACATGGCAAGGTTGGGGAGGGGGGGCCACTCACATCTACCATGCAGAAAAGTGATGATCTTTCCTTTCCCACCCTGTACATGTCACATAGGTCAGCGCCCATCAGAAGATCGAGATTTGGCGTGCCATCGCCAAGGACGTCCGGGCCCTGGGGGTCCACAACAGACGGGGCACCCACTGCCGAAAGAGGTGGGAGGACATCTGCCGCGGGACCAGGAAGACCGCCGAGTCTCTGCTGGGGATGGCCTCCCAACGTAGGAGGGGTGCCAGTCGTACCTTGACCTCCCTGATGTCCCGGATCCTGGCGGTGGCCTACCCCGATTTGGATGGGCGCTTGAGGACATCACAGCAGACACAAGGGGGTGAGTATCAGCACATTCTGCTATCTTTGCGCGCAGTGGAGGTGTCTGGGTTGGGGAGGAGGGCTGTGGGTGACTTTAGGCCAGGGCGCTTTCTGTAGGCTAGTCCCCTCCTTTAGGCATGGCCCTGTGCCCCCGCCCCCCACCTCTGTAGGATGCCAAGTACAGCTATCCATGGTCCTGCATCAGCCATGTGTGCATTGGTTGTCCATAGATCTGTAGGCCTAGTCACAAGTACTGAGTAGTGTACCCCGATTGCGCGGCGTAGTGCAGGGGGCTTCTGTGTCTGTCCTCTCCGACAACGGTGTTGCCAATGCATGCACTCAACCTGTCTTCATTTCTCCCTCCTCCCATTTTCTTTATCTTCCTGTGCATGTGTGCATTAGCATCATCAGGCGGAGGAGAATTGGCATAGGAGCACGAGGGAGCTGCAACTCACATGGCCCCGGAGGGCCATGCTACAGACACCGAGTTCACCAGTGATCCGGAAGGCGAGGGGAGCTCCACAACGGGGACCCGTGGAGACGTCAGTGACACCGACACGTCCTCGGAAGGGAGCTCCCTTGCGGTGGCGGCAGCATCCGTGCCCACCGCCACAACAGGTACAGCCGCCACCCAGCGCACCAGCCCCGCCCTCCCAGCAGCCCCTCAGCCTTCGCTCCTTGACCGCTCGCCCAGGAAGGCGGGCATCTCCTTCGCCACAGGCACCTCAGGCCCTGCCCCAGTTACCCCTGCTGCCCTCAGTGAGGAGGTTATTGACCTCCTCCAAACCATCATTGTTGGGCAGTCTACCCTCTTGAATGCCATCCAGGGTGTAGAAAGGGAGGTGCATCGGAGCAATGCATACCTGGAGGGCATTCATTCGGGTCAGGCTGCCCATCAACGATCGTTCAATGCTCTGGCCTCAGCACTGACGGCAGCCATTGTCCCTGTTTCCAGCCTCCCTCTACTAACTGCCTTCACCCAGTCCCAGTCTCCTGTTCCTCAGCCTATCCCATCCACACCATCTGACCAGCCTGCACACACCTTAACACCCAAGGGCAGCTCATCCAGACATAAGCACCACGGATCCCACAAGCATTCACCCAAGCAACATCCAGATGAAGACATGCCAACAGTCACTACCTCCTCTGTGTCCCCCTCCTCCTCGTCTCCCTCCTCCCTCCCTGTGACGTCTCCACTCACACCTGCATGCACACCACCATAAGCCAGTACTTCCATCACCAGCACACCCTCCAGTACAGTCCGCACACCTGCAGTCACCACCCCCACTGCATTTACACGTCCCTTGTGTCCTCTCCCAGTGTGTCTGTCACCCCCTCTTCCAAACCACACAAACGCAGGCAGCCACCCACCCAACAGCCATCCACCTCACGACAGCCTCCGTCACAAGCACCTGCACCCAAAGACAGCACACTTGACTCTCCTACAACCACATCCTCTTCCTCCACTCCCATTCCCACTGCACCTACCCTTCCGATTGCTCCTAAAAAAATATTCCTCTCAAAACTTGACCTCTTTCCATCACCTGACCCACCCCTTCCATCTGGTAAGAGTCCTAAGAGCACCTCAGCCACCACCAGCCCTGCATCAAGTGTGACCATTGTGCACGGGTATTGGAGTCCACCTTTTCCTAGTGCAGATACATCGGCCAGCAGCAAGGGGACAGCCAACCCACCCCCTGGGAAGAGAACCCGAAAAACAAAGGGCCGGCGCGAGAAGGCTGAGACGGCTGCCACCAAGGAGAGTAGTCGTGGCCCTTCACCTGCTACAACATCAAGGGGAGGCAAGGGCCAGAGAGCTTCATCGAAGGATGGCAAGGGCAGCAGGGCGGAGAAGTCAGCCAGCAGGCGCGCGGACCAGGAGGGCCCCACCAGCCCCATACCGGGTGTGACGGAGGACACCCACGGGCCCAGGACTCCATCACAGGAGGGGCCAGCAACCGCACGGTCGGAGGGCGACTAAGCGGGGAGTCCTGGCCAGGTCTGGCTCCCTTGAAAGACAGGACAAGCACCGCTGAACAGGGCCCCGCCGTGAAGAGCACCGCTGAACAGGGCCCCGCCAAGACAGGCACCGCTGAACAGGGCACCGCCGTGAAGAGCACCGCTGAACAGGGCCCCGCCGTGAAGAGCACCGCTGAACAGGGCCCCACCGTGAAGAGCACCGCTGAACAGGGCCCCGCCGTGAAGAGCACCGCTGAACAGGGCCCCGCCAAGACAGGCACCGCTGAACAGGGCCCCGCCGTGAAGAGCACCGCTGAACAGGGCCCCGCCAAGACAGGCACCGCTGAACAGGGCCCCGCCGTCTCAAGCACCGCTCCGCTGGGCCCTTCCTGTCAAGCACCGCTCCGCTGGGCCCCGCCGTCTCAAGCACCTCTCCACTGGGCCCTTCCTGTCAAGCACCGCTCCGCTGGGCCCCACCGTCTCAAGCACCGCTCCGCTGGGCCCTTCCTGTCAAGCACTGCTCCGCTGGGCCCCGCCGTCTCAAGCACTGCTCCGCTGGGCCCTTCCTGTCAAGCCCCGCTCCGCTGGGCCCTTCCTGTCAAGCACCGCTCCGCTGGGCCCCGCCATGAAGAGCACCGCTCCGATGGGCCCTTCCTGTCAAGCACCGCTCCGCTGGGCCCCGCCGTCTCAAGCACCGCTCCGCTGGGCCCCGCCGTCTCAAGCACCGCTGCTGGGCCCTTCCTGTCAAGCACCGCTGGCCCATTGACAGTGCCGGTTCTGTGTCGAGCAGGTGTTCACGCTGCACTCTGGGCACCCTGCCTCCTCCAATACCAGTGGAGTCGGTTATCCATCTGATGGACTGTGGCTTTGCGCTCCCCAGGATGGTACAGTGGTCAACCCACCCACTTTTATCGACTTGAGAGACTGTGGCTTTGCACTCCCCAGGATGGTAGAGTGGGCAACCCACCCACTGTAGAGACTTGAGAGACTGTGGCTTTGCACTCCCCAGGATGGTACAGTGGGCAACCCACCCACTGTAGAGACTTGAGAAACTGTGGCTTTGCACTCCCCAGGATGGTACAGTGGGCAACCCACCCACTGTAGAGACTTGAGAGACTGTGGCTTTGCACTCCCCAGGATGGTACAGTGGGCATGGATGCCCCTCGTGGATCTGGCGTCGTGGACTCTTGTGGCTGAGGTGCCCCCCCTTCCCTTCCCCCTGAGGTGCCTGTAGTTTTATCATCTGATGCCCAGCAGTGTTCTCTCCAACCGTATCTGGTCTCCTGTGTGGGCTTTGCCCATGTGTTTGTGGAAATTGGCCCACGGACTGTTGAACTTTAACAAAATGAGCTGGACTTATTGCCTATGTATTTAGATTTGCCACTGTTCATTTTTATTTTTTTATTTTCATATAGATAATTTTCCATGACTTCAATGAACCTATTTTATACATAAATTTTATTTATCATTTTCATTATGTCTTTGCATTTTTCCGGGGGGTTTGGGGGGTGTCACTCTGAGTTGTTGCTCTGCATTGGTGTGTAGATAGTTGGGGGGGTGGGGGGGTGGTTGTGTCGCGTATGTGTGTGCCCGTAACCTTTTCTCCTCCCCCCTCCCCTGTGTCGTAGGTGCAGTACTCACCGTTGTCGTCTGCGCCGGCATTCGTACTCGTGGTAGATGAGCAGGTAGACAATAGCTGGTAGGATGTTTAATTCGGGTTCCATGCTGTCCTCCGTCCTCGTGGAGTGCGTAGAGGTAAGCGTTTTCCCGTTCGTAGTCTGTTTCCGCCGTGTTTTTATCGGCGGGGCTCCCGCCCCGGAAAAGGTGGCGGATTGGTGAGTTGTGATAGGGTGGGCGGTACATTGTCTGCCGCCTGCCTGTTGGCGGTGACCGCCGCGCTGTTTGTCTGTCCCGCCGTGGCGGTCGGAGTGTTAAAGTGGCGGGCTGTGTTGGCGGTTCCCGCCAGGGTCAGAATTCAATTTTTTTTACCGTATGCCTGTTGGTGGGTTGGCCGCCGCTTTATCACCGACCGCCAGGGTTGGAATCACCCCCTCTGTGTCCGGTGCTGAAACGAAGTTGAACCTTATCTTTGCCACGCTCAAAATTACGCTGTGATGTAACAGTGATAAGCCGGTTGTACATGGCACTATTGATTAACCCTATGATTTCATAGTAATGCAATGTGAAACGTAATCCTTGATATTAACCCTATGTTTTCAGTGTGATTTAAACACTAAATTGGGTTCCTCACAATACTAGCACAGTACAATGATTAACCCATGAATATCTGCAGGTTCTAATTCCCTGAGAGTTTGTTTTTATTATTGTTACCTATGTAAATGTCTGTGAGTCGAGTGAGTCAATATCTTCGGAAATCTCATCAAAGTGAAAAACGCAAGATATCCACTGAATGTCAAGGGACATCTAGGTAGGCCTAATTGAGGTGACGAGGCACTAATCTGGGATCACAGTGGGAGTAGTTATACACTGTATAGGAGGTTCAAGGCTCTTATTTAATTACAGGTAATCCACATTGGTTCCAAAAATTCCTAGAGAGAGGGAGAGCCATCAAAAGCAGGAAAGGGGACCCCAACAGGTACATCTAGCTTACTCATCATTGTTTAACAGTATAGTATACATGGGTTACGAGATGTTAGTTATTTGACTGATGTGTAATTTATCATAGTAAAGACTGGCTCTTCAAGAACCATCACTTGAAGTCCAGATCCCGCCTTGCAACTCCAGTGTCTCTCTCCTTCTCTCATCCATCCCCTTTTCCCCAGAACATTGCGATAGTGATCATGTGTATTTAGGTGGGAGGCATGCAATGTTTAGGTGAACTGGGAACAAGTAGCTTGGTCAACATTGTTTCTCCGTGGGACAAACAGGTTAGTGCTTGACAGCTAAGGACCATCAAAGGTAGGTAAGCTCATCCTTTCGTAGCAATTGTGTACTTCCCTATTGTCAGGTGTAAGTTCAAACACTGTTCCTAGGTCCCTAAACCTTCTCTGCACTCACACTGCACAAGGCTGAATATGTTGTTTTGCTCTGTCCAATCTTCCATCTTATGTAGGATGATACACCCCACAATCTTAACCACAGAGCCCAATAAGGATATCAGTCTATAACATTATCAGACTAGTTCAGTTCTTCCCAAATATTTCTCAAGTTCTCATTTAGGGGGGCTGCTCCTCTTACAGAAGAATGTGCAGTCATTGCCATGAGGCAGTGTAGTAACAGAAAATTCTCAATATTTTGAGGCAGCGATAAATCTGCCAGAAGAATGCATTCCATTTAACTTTCTTTAAGGTGGAGGAAATTGACCTGCTAGATTTTCACCTGGATTTAGCACTTTTTCACAAATCACAATTTCCTTTTATTCTCCAACTCTAAATCAGGCTCAGAAATTGTGAGGGAGATCAGACATACTTCTAAAAACCTAATAGAAAGAAAGTTATGGCAAGTTTGCATGGAATAAATGTCACTGGGGGGAATTAGAAAAAGCAGATAAGAAAATCAATTTCACAATATTGTGGTGGTTTATGATGAGGACTTAGATAGAAGTAAAGGACTCTATGTGTGAATCTTTCTCACAAATTTTCCAAATAGTACTGTAAATGACATACCTGAATTAAATCTTTAAAACCTACATCTTCCATGCTAAGCTTTTCTATGTCTTAGAAAAATAACACTGTGGTTTTGATGTACAAGAAGGATGCGCTAGGAAAGCAAATTAAAACAGATCAATAAGCTTCACTGGTTGTGCCGCAGAGTTTAGAAATATTTAGTAAGCCATAGAAATAATTGACCTTGAAGAAGACTCTGTCACCTCACCACTGCTTTACAATTCTGGGCTGGATTTGGGAACAAACAATCAAGTCTTCATTTTAAAGTGTATATTTCCGAGCCGTACAGTATAGAGATAGGTATGGTGGTCTAAAGACTTCTGTGAATTTACCACAGCATTAGCCTCAATTCCTTGAAAGCAGCCAGGTGAAAGAATATCAGAAACCTTCCTATACTAATAGTTAGTAGCCCTTAAGAACTTCATAAAGGTCTAACTAAAGGGCAGCTTATTCAGTCATTCAGAGTAAGAAAGGATGTTTATTGTGATGGGATCCTGTGGGGCAATATTGTGTACACAGTATGGCTAGCTTATCAGAGCAAGAGATCATGCATTGTGCGAGACACCATGTAAAGTAGATTGAAAGTCAGAATACCCTGCAACTCAGCTTGTCAAAATGGATTCATCCAATATTCAGAAATGTTTTACAGTGATCTAGGAGACACAGGCCCTCATTACAACCTTGGCGGGCAGCAAAGGCCGCCCGCCAAGGGTGTACTGGCTAGCGGCCGTAAGTTCAAATGGCCGCCTTTCCTATCCTAACTCCCAAACAGAGTTTCCGCCCGCCGGCCCAGCAGGGATGTCGGCCGCAACATTGGAGCCGGCTCCTAATGGAGCCGGCGGTGTTTCGGCCGTGTGACGGGTGCAGCTGCACCCATCGCGCTTTTCACTGTCTGCGCAGCAGGGTGGGGCTGTGTCTGGGGGCCCCTGCACTGCCCATGACAAGTGCATGGGCAGTGCAGGGGCCCCCAGGGGACCCACGGCTCCCTTTCACGCCAGCCTTTCCATGGCGGTCTCTACCGCCATAGACGAGCTGGGGGGAAGGTGAGTTGTAATCCCCTGGGCATCGCTGCAAGCAGCGCTGCCCTGGCGGATTAAAACAACCAGGACAACCATGCCGGGAAACCGCCGGTCATGGCGGTGCGACCGCGGCGCTACCGCCACGGTCTTAATATGCCAGATTGTACCGCCAGCCTGTTGGCGGTACAATCTCCAAAACAGCCCTGGCGGTCTTTGACCGCCAGGGTTGTAATGAGGCCCACAGTGTATAAAGAGATCAGAACATAAGGTCGGATATTTCAAAGAAAGACTGTAGAGCAGGAGAAATGAGAATGTAAAGGATTACATTGGAGAACATTGAACATGCTGCAGTTCAGCTCTGGAGCAGTGCCATGAACAAAGATTTTTGTTGCTGTTAGAAATGGGGTCTGTAGTTGGCAGTCAGTTAACACCCTGCCCATCTTGAGACCCTCACTCTAGTCACCTAGTCTAGTCTAGTCAGGGTAAGGGAGATACCCTGCTCAGATAACCATTGCTCATACTCTTGGTAGCTTGGCACGAGCAGTCAGGTTTATCTCAGAAGCAGTGTGTAAAGCATTTGCACATAACACACAGCAATCCAGTGAAAACACTACAAAAGGACACCACACCAGCTTTAGAAAAATAGCCAATATTTATCTGTGTAAAACAAGACCAAAACGAGAAAAATCCAACACACAGTAATAAAGATATTCATTTTATAAGAATGAACTTAAAAATACAGATCCTTGAAGCTGATAGCTCCATCTGGGCTATCTATGTGTTGTGAACTACAAATCCAACAGTTCAGGCCAACCGTAGGGTCACGGGCCAGCTGCGGTGTTGGGA
Source organism: Pleurodeles waltl (assembly GCF_031143425.1). NCBI lineage: Eukaryota > Metazoa > Chordata > Amphibia > Caudata > Salamandridae > Pleurodeles > Pleurodeles waltl. The sequence goes on along the minus strand of NC_090445.1, from coordinate 538,024,252 downwards.
AGACCCACAAAAAGTACCTTGGAAATGTAGGCATTGTGGTCCTCATGATGATATCCATAGTGCAGCTTCACAGGCATCGACAAGTGTCGGCGGGCATCAGTTCTGGAGGTCGGTGCAGACTTTGACTTTGAAGTCACATGCGTTGCAGATCGAACTCCAAGCTGATGACAAAGTCTGGAGCGCTGGTGTTGATGGCAAGGGGGCTGCAGTGCGAATTGTGACGATGCGACATGCGGTGACCACAGGTCACAGTGGAGGCAGCGGCTCGGTGACGGCATCATGCAGCATAGTTGAAGATAAGGGTTACCGTGTGAAGTGGGGCAGTGCAACGTACGGTGTCTCCAGATCGTGGTACTGGTAGCGACGGCGTCATTGCTGAAGTGCTCAAGTCAAGGGTACGACGTGGCGCCCACCGGTCGTGGTGCAGGGAAGGGTGTCTGTTGATGAGGCTGGATTGATGGCGACGGCATCGGTGGACTGGGGCTTTGGTGTGGGACGGTATGGTGCTCCTTTTACCTCACAAGCAGTGTCCTCAGGCCATGGTGCAAGCAGTGGCATCGGTGTCAGCATAGAGCTGCAGCCTCGGGGATACCAAGACTGAGGTGTGAGTGAAGCGATGCGGAGTGTGGGGCCCATAGTGCAAGCAGCAGCTCAGGTGGCGGCTTCAGTGAGACTAGGGTTGTGGAGCGAAGTGGGATACAGCTCTGTGAGTCGTTGTCAGGTCACAGTGCAAGCAGCGGCTTTGTTGATTGCGTCGTGGTGGTTTTTCTATGATTGCAGCACAAAACACAGAGTTCCCAGTACTGTAGGCAGATGAACCTGAAGTCTTGGATATCCCTGAGACTTCCAACAAGAGGCAAGCTCTACTTCAAGCCCTTGGAGAAACTTCACAAGCAGGATACACAGCAAAGTCTACTTCTCATGCTCAATTCTGCCTTTGAAGATGGCAATCTTTAAAGGAAAGTCCTTGTTGATCATTAGATTCTGCCTTGCCCAGGCCTGGTTCCAGTCACGCTCCATGGGGTAAGAGAATGCATTGTGTGAGGACAGGCACAGTCCTTTCAGGTGCAGGTGTCAGCTCCTCCCTCCCCACTCTAGCCCAGGAGACTCACCAGGGTATGCAGGATACACCTCAGCTCCATTTGTGTCACTGTCTAGAGGGAATTCACAAACAGCCAATCTGTCAGTCTGACCAGACGTGGATTCCGTAGACAGGCAGAGACACAGAATGGTTAAGCATGAAAATGTGCACTTTCTAAAAGTTGCATTGTCAAACTCACAGTCCAAAAACCAACTTCATCAAAAGATGTATTTTCAAATTGTGAGTTCAAAGATACCAAACTCCACATCTCTATCTGCTTCCAATGGGAAATTACACTCAAGAGGAATTTAAGTGCAATCCCCATGTTAACCTATGGAGAGAAAGGCCTTGCTATAGTGAAACCGAGTTTGGCAGTATATCACTATCAGGACATATAAAACACACCAGTACATGTCCTACCTTTTAAATACACTGCACCCTGCCCATGGGGCTAGCTAGGTCCTACCTTAGGGGTGTCTTACATGTAGTAAAAGGTAAGGTTTGGGCCTGGCAAGTGGGTACACTTGCCAAGTTGAATTGGCAGTTCAAAACTGCAAACACAGACACTGCAGTGGCAGGTCTGAGCCAGGTTTACAGGGCTATTCATGTGGGTGGCACACTCAGTGCTGCAGGCCCACTAGTAGCATTTGATTGGCACCTCTAGTGCACTTTGCTATGGACTTACTAGTAAATCAAGTATGCCAATTATGGATAACCCAATCACCAATGCAATGTATACAGGGAGCACTTGCAATTTAGTACTGATCTGCAGTGGTAAAGTGTGCAGAGACAATAAACCAGCAAAAAAAAACTGAAAAAATAGGAGGAATAAGGCAAACAAATTGTGGATAACTCTGCAAAAAGGGCCTTTTCCAACAGTTGCTGACAATTTTTTTCTTTCTTAACAATGGCTACACCTCCCCTAGCACCCATGAAATATTCAAATGTTTCAAAACTGGTGAGGAGTGTGCGACCCCCCTTCCTCCCCATAGTGTGCTCTTTTAAAATGCCTCCACCACAAAAAACTTTAGAGATTAAGGGAGGTTAATCAATACATTTAGAGCACAATTTCAGAGACATTGGCTAACAACCGATTTTTCAGGCACTTCATTTAATTTGGGTATGCATATGGCTTAGTCTGGCATAATTTTTCAAAATGTTCTTTCTCTCCCGAATTCCATTTACTCTCCTATTCCCATACTGGCCCCGTTCATAGAATAGCAGTCATGGAACATGGCCTGGGATCTGCACTGTTAAGTTACAGATGCCTCACAATCTCAGGCATTAGTCAGCAGAATTACTTCCCAGGTTAGACATGCTCAGACAGCTGAGGTGCTGTTCAGGTTGAAATGATTTTGTAAAAATTGGACAGCTGAAATATTCCGTAGTTAGCAAATATATGCATGGACGTCATTTAGGGGTCGCCAGCGGCCACAGCTGCGATCCCTAGCTTGCCCCTTGCGACCCCTGGCTCAGAATTTGCGACCCCTGGACTCAGAGATGGAAAAAGTCAGTGCCAGAAACATAGGGCCACCTCGTTCTTATGGACATCGGTTGGGGCTCCAATCTCCTTGTACTTTGCGTTTTTATTTTTCCAATAGTGAGAAGCACAATATTATTCACTATTAGGTCAATTAAAACATTGAGTACAATGACCCTCCCTGGCAGCCGAGGTAAGAAATAAAAATGCTCTTAAATGTATGTTGTGTGCATGCAGGTGCTAGTGTGTGCATGAGTGATTGTGTAATAATGTGTAAGCATCTGTCTGTGAGTGAGTGAATGTAGTGGGCAAATGGGGTGTGATGTCACTTCGCTACCCCTGGCCTTTCGGTAAATTGACGTTCATGATCACATGCCGTGTCAGTAATAGTGTGATATCTCGCAATAGAAGATATGAAATACCAGTCATGAAATGACTACAATAGTAGATGCAGTTCCCTTGCGGCAGCCCCAACGGAATTATGCCACGGCTTCAGCAATAAGTATCTCTGACTCAAAATGAATTATCACTGAAGTTTAAACCTTATAACAATTTGTATAAACATTCATTATTAAGTATGAACTAATTTTCAGCAAATATATGTTTGCTTGTCGTGTTCTAAAAATAATTCAACTATTGTCACCTAATATAATTGTTCAACAGTTTTCTGGGTGAAAATAAAACACTATTTCGTCCAAAACGACCAGCTTTCCAGTTTATTTAAGTAATCTATTCTTTTAATAAACATTAATAAACATTTGCATGCTATCATCAGAAAATACATTACAGTTTAAGCCTCAAATACCAGTGTTGAAAATGTGGCAAGTGTACTTATTTCGCCTACAAATAACAATTCACCATTTGCTAATAATACTATCATTTGCCCTCAAATTCATTTTTCCTGGTTAGCACATGTAATAGCGTAGACCTAAATTTCATCATAATTCAAGGTGTGTCCTCATCAGTCCTAGCCTGCGAATCATCTGCACACAATGCACTCCTTTTTTCTGCATTCGCTTCGCGTGGAAATTGGTGACAGCAGCAGTGCGCAGACAATAAACACCAAGCACAATGTGCTTGTACGATCCTGTGGGCAAACTAATTCCCAAACCCAGTTAGTGCTATCAGCTCAGCAATTGAAAAAGGTGACAGTCAACAGTTGTGGCTCTCTGTCCTACAATCTAGTAAGCCATCTGCAATCGCTCTCAGCATCCGCTCTAATAGTTTTCTGGATTCACAATATAGGAAAATACTCTTAAAATCCTTCTGACACATCTGATATTACAAATACAAACGACACCACACGTTCTGCTTATGGTGACAGATATATGGTGATCAGAACATTCGATATCCTACAACCTTTTGATTTCTGTGGACCCCCACTTTATCATTACTGGATCCCGGGAACACCCACCGAGTCATTATTGGAATCCAAGGAACCCCCCTCCCCGAGTCATTACTGAGAGCTGGGGACGAAATCTGTTTATATTTTTTAATTTTCTAAGCAGACGGGGACCCCCCTGAGGAGGCTTTGCCGACCCCCAGGGGTCCCCAGACCACAGGTTGGGAACTACTGGTTTAAAGGGATATCACACTGCATAAAACTTTACACTGGTAGTTACAGGCAGCACTTTGAAGGGATATTCCTCCCTACAGCACTTTACACTAGTGATTATGAGTGGCACTTTGAGAAGATATGCCGCCCACACCACTTTAAACTGGTAGCTACTGGTGACACTTTGAAGGGATATGCCATCCAACATCACTTTACCCTGGTGTGCTTTGAAGGGAGAGTCCATCCTACTTTTAACTAATGGTTATGAGAAACAATGAATTAAATTGTCTGAGCCATGTGAAAATCTAAGCCAAAAGCAAATAAGGATCAGATGAAGGAAATCCTTCGAGAAGCTTTTGCCGTCATGTTGGTCACTGTTTGAGGAATGTTTGGGCAAAGACAAAAGCAGAGCAAAGGGTTTCAAATACAGCGGGGAACACCCACAGGCAGGCCACACACCCAGGCTCCTCTCCTTAAAGGAGCATTTCAACACCCTATGCCCACTGAATGCAGAGACACACATACGTACACCCAGTTATACATACCCTCTTAGAAACAAACACACAATCCCACACACTCCCAAACACTGAAATAGTCTTACATACACTTAGAGAGAAGTACTCACAGGCACATATAAATACACAGGCACACACACACACCCACATTCACACACTCTCTGACTCTCAGGCATGTAGTTTCACACAAGACAATGACCAAATGTTCCGTATCCAGGGAGGGCAAGAGAGAATATTTTATTGATGTGCAGGACACTCTCTCCCTAGTTAATTCAGGTCCACACTTTATTCTATTACCTAATTAATGGACATCAGGTAGATAATAATTAAAAAGTCCAAACAACAGAAACTCTCCTTTGTTGGTTTGTAGGCCCTGACCCAAGCTATTAGTGGTTTACCCTAGACCCTATAAATTGGGGCGGGATCAACTATATTCCAGGGAGTTCTTGGCATATTTCTTAAGCTGGTTCTTAGACAATAAAAATACCTTACGACACCCAGGTATCCCTTTATTTGTGGGTGCCTGTGGTTTAACTAAAACAAGAGAAGGGTGCTTGTGAGAAATAGTCTTCACACCTTCTGCATGGTCAGCATGTTTCAGCCTTTTGAGTTACGCCCGCTAAGGCTCCAAGGCTTTCTTCAGGACCAAGTATGTTGTCCTGTATCTTAACTGCAATCTTGTGTGCAGTCAAAGTCATATGCCTATCACTCAGGACAAACAACAAACAACAATAATCATGCATGGAGGATCACTCGTCCGCTTATTTGGATTTGGTGATCCCCGCAAAGGAAAATAATCATCTAGTCAGTTAAAATTATAGCAACATATGAATAGGTCAGCTCAACCTTGTCTGATACAGACACAGATATAAACGCAGTCACTAGCATGCACAAAAGAGCTATGTTTTATTCAACATTGATTATGCATGCTTTCCCTAGGTTTTCGATATGGCAGTGCAAGAATGACCAAGTTGTAATTGCAAACAAAAACATTTTTTTCTTAAAAATGTGAAATAGCCTACTTTTAAACAGCTCACATGAGGCGTGGTCTGGGGCGTCAAGATGGCAATCGCACTCTAAGAGTGCTCCAGACCCCTCCGTCATCCACCGCCATCCTGATCATCAGCCACCAACCAGCAAAGACTTGAGTACCCTCCTAGGCCTCCTTTCTGGCTGCACCGCGGGCAGGCGGCCCTGGGTGTTAGCAGGTGAGACGAGGATGTAGAATGGAGATGCCGCTGCAGTGACACGTGCACCAGCTTAAAATGCTGGATACGCGATTTGGTTGACACCCTGCATGTCAGAGCAAGGGATCTGGATCCAGGGCTCCCTGCTGCATACTTGAGGACACATTGGTGGGGTCTCGGCATGCAGTGAGGAGGGGCGCCTCAGTCTGGAATGCTCAACCACCAGCATCCGCTTTGGGTGGATGCTGCTCTTCTCTTCTCTGGCCCATGGCCCACCTGTGCTTTGAGCAGTCCAGATGTGCTCCTCTTGTTGTGCTGAGGCCTTGGCTTGGCCCTGGGCCCTTGGCACACCTGGGCTGTGGCTGTGATTCTCTGGACTTATTCCAGGATGGTGACCCCTCCTTGGCGCCCTGAGTTCTACAGAGAGCTGCAGGGGTGCGTCCAGCCGTCAAGGGATAAGTGGCCTGGGCACCTGAAAAAGACTAGCACCGCTCTCTTTACACAGGGTGGCTGGGTACTGCCGCCTAACCCGCATACGATGATGGAAGATGAGGTGAACATGTTGAAATCTCATGTTTTGGGTCTTCTCTCTCGCTCCTCTGAACTCCATTGCCACACTGAGAATGCCGAAAATCATTCTTGGTGCAACAATATCCACCTCATTAGCCTCCCAGAGCCACAGCGAGTTGCTAACTTCTTGGAAACATGAATAAAGTTGCGGATGCCACGGGATCGACTCTCACAGTGGCGCACCATAGAGAGATCCCACAGGGCTGTGATGCTGAGACCTACCCCTGGAGAGCCCCACAGACCGAGCATAGCACGAATCCTGAGCTTTTAGAGACAGAGATCTAATAATGAGTGAGGCATTATCCAGAATAGAGTTCAGATGTGTGACCCCAAAGTATTAATCTTCCCAAACTACATAAGAGAGGTCCAACAGCTGTGCAGGTCCTATGTGGCAGTCAAGCATGAACTCCATGCCCTGGACCTCCCATACCAACTTGCATTCCCAGCCAGGCTCTGAGTTGTGTTCGCCAATAAGGCTCATTTCTTTGATACTCCTGAATTAGCCTAGACCTAGTTTACAGACGAATGCCCACTGAGCAAACCCCACACATCCTCCACTTGTGAGGGCAATCCTCCTGCATCTGGGGAGACAGAAGTGGCCCGTAATGGAAGGAGGGTTCACAGCCGCTCGTGGCGAGCCCGCAAGTCCAACAAATCCAAGTCTGTGTCCCTGACACCCTTGCCTTATCCATCATCTGGGGTCCTGGGCTGAACATGGTGAGTCTGCAGAACCCTCTCTGGTGGCAGGGGAGATATGGCCTGAAACCAAGGTTCTGGCTGAGGTCTTGCTGACAATCACTGATATCTCACAGAGCCCTCACCTTTAGGCCCGATGCATCAAGGAGATGGAAGGGTGGGAGGTGAGAAGTGGCCAGCCCCTGAAGATGGGCTTCTCGCTAACTCCCCTAGTGGTGCAATTGCTCTGTCTCCAATGCTGATGGCAGACTCAGATCCTACATCATGGAGAGGTCCACCACTCCAATCCTGTTGACGCAGTTGTAATGGGTTTTAGTTTTAGCTTTCTGGGCAACAAATGCTTCTGGGGTGGAAGTATGGGGTTGGGAGCTGTTAGGATGGGGCAATGTTCTGTTCATTTTTTGGTTTTTAGGTTTGCACAGAGCACTTGGCTATGGGACAGTACTGCTATGACATGACACACATTTGACACACTACATTCCACACTCCGACCATGCTAGGTCACCGCAGGCATGCTGCACCAGAATCCACTCCAGATATTCCCCCGCCAGTGGGAGACCCTGGCTGCCTCCACTCACTGCTTACACTCTCCCCCTTCATACACACAACATGACATTTCAAATTCTTTCGTGGAATGTTAATGGACTACTGGATCATATAAAACGTGCTGTGGTCCCTAGCTACGCCCACGACTATCTCCAGAGATTCTGATGCTCCAGGTAACTTATCTCTTGGGCACAAAATGCACCTTTTTGGCCCACAAAAGATTCAATAGAGTCTTTCATTCAGGTTCTGTCCGTGGGTCACTCGGAGTGGTCATCCTGCTGTGCCACCACTTTCCAATGGTAGTGAATCCAGAGGTGCGAGATCCCCTGGGTGATATCTGGCTATCAGAGGTATGGTCAAGCTATTGTGCTGTCCATAGTTAATGCCCCTTCAATGTCCCAAGATGCCTTCCTGCAAGAACTCTCTGTAATACTGCTGGTTCTCACGCTGGGGTGAGCATCATTGGTGGTGATTTTAACACAGTACTGGCTCCTGACCTGGACACAACTGAGCTCTTATCGATGGCTCATCAGGCAGGTGCTATCCAGCTCATGGAATGAACTGCTGAATTGAGCCTCTGTGATGTTTGGCGGGGATGGCACCCTCCTCGGAACCAATTTACTCATACCTCTGCCGCTCACCATAATCACTCTATAATCGATTTAATTTTTCTGCCGGCTCCAGACTGCCATACAGTGACTAATGTTGAAATCTTATCTAGAGGTATATCCAACAACACCTCTGTCCTCCTCCCGTGCCCCGCGGAGAGGCCCACACCTCATGTGGCGGCTTAACGCATGGTTCCTTCAAGACAAGGCCTTTACCCGTGAGCTTGGTGACAACATCGAAGCGTGCTTTCAGCATAATGCAGGATCTGTGAACTCTGTCAGAACCCTCTGAGTTGCTAGAAAAGCAACAGCCTAGGGTCATGCTCAGGGGCAGATATGAGCAATGGAGCGTGCCTTCCTCTTCCATGTTACACGCCTGGAGGCACGTGCCTTTCACTTAGAAAGGGAACTGCCTACAGGTCGTCTGAGAGAGGTCACCTGATGCCTGGACCTCGTCAGAGAGCAGATCCGGCTCCAATCCTTCAAGGCCACCAAACACCTCTGGTGCACCTCGGTAGTCAGAGTGTATGGCTGGGGTGAAACAAATGTGAATCTCTTATATTGGTTGGTCTCCAGACCGTTGACTAACAGAATTATTCCCAAAATCAAGCACAAGTCTGGAAGAACTCACCATACCTTACCTGACTTTGTTAACACATTTGTGCGCTACCATTGTCTCTATACGCATTCTCACCAGCCTGATCTTGAAGCAATACAGTAATTCCTCACTGATGTGCCCCTCCCGAGGTTGCCCCGAGAAATAGCCCAAATTCTTGACAAGCCCATCATGGCAGAAGAAGTAAGAGTGGTCATGTCGGCCGTTAGCGCTGGGAAGTCCCAGGGCCTGATGGCATTCTGTTGGAGTACTATGTCAAGTTTGGAGAAATATTGATTCCTTGTTTGCTCGCCCTACATGAGGAGGCTGAACTAAAGGGTGCCTTTCCCCCAAGCTCGGTGCAGCCACCATTGCAGTTATGTCTAAACATCAGTCACCCTCCAATTCCTGCACAGATTACCGCCCTATCTCCCTAATTAAGAGGGAAGTCAAAATATTTGCCACTTTAATAGTCACTAGACTCAAGAAGGTCCTTGACACACTCATCCATCCAGATCAATGTGGCTTCATGTTGGCCCACAGCACGTGGCAGTGCCTCCATGCTGCTCTTGTGCATTGCCACCAACTGATGCCACCCCTGGCCCTGCTTTTTGTTGATTTTAAAAAGCCTTCAATTTGGTGGAATGGGTGTACTTGAGCCACATGTTGAGGCACGCCAACTTGGACCCCACTTCCGAAGGCTTATTCAGATTCTGCACACTCACCCCACTGTGTGGGTTCAACTGAATGGAGTACTCTCGTCGGTCTTTCCTATCAGAAGAGGGACACAACAGGGATGCCCCCTTGTCCCCTTCCTTTTTGCATTGGCCATTGAACTCCTGGGTGTCTTCTTTGATGCAACATGCAGATGCATGGAGGGAGGTGGAATGCCAGTCACAAGGACCACTTCACACTGTATGTGGACGATGTCTTTCTATATGTGTCGGACCCAGTGGTCACCAGCCCTCAATGCCTCCAAATATTTTACCACTTTGGAGGCCTTTCTGGACAGTTCCACTAGGCCCAGCAAGAGACTGTTTTCACTGGCAGGACTCTATCCCCATCAGACGTCTTAGATTCCTCTACCTAGGTATCTGGGTGGCACTTCACCCAGAGCTCACTTGGTCCCTGAACATGGGGGGACTCACCAAAAAGGTACAGAAAGACCTTGTTCGATGGCTGCTTGGGCATGACTGGCATGTATTTGTATTACCTTGTGTTGGACTTTTTTGCTTATGCAGGGTCATCCCCTGTCTTCTTGCCTCCTACCTCCTATTATTTCTGACCTCGCACTGTTGGCTCTAGGACTCTGAACACTTTATCACTGCTGGAACAGTGCTAAAGTGCAGGTGCTCTCCCATCTAAAGTTGGTATGATTGGCTTATCCCTAATTGGAATATTTAATTTACCTGTAAGTCCCTTGTACAGTGTTAGAACAAAGGCACATAGGAAGAAAATCATAGGATTTGGGCGCTCACAGTGAGTCCATATGGTAAAATTCGAATTCTAAATGTGGCACGGTGCTCCTGGCAAGAGGATCTTCCTTACTCCTCCAATGTTTCAAGGGAAACTACCAAAGAAAAGGCCAGCTGTCAGGGCACTCATGATTAAAAGTTAATACGGTATAGAGACTTTAGCTTTGGAATGGCAATAACACCATAGAGAGTTCATACACCATTTATTTTTGCAGTACAAAGTTCGCCATCAATATAAAACAAATCATCCTTAAATTCGGATATTCATGCAGTAGCCAAAGCTTTAATGTTCATGTAGCAACCATAGCCAACACGTGTTTCGTCCTATGAGAGAGTATTCTCACGGACTTCATCAGGGCTCAATGGATCCCAGTTATTTCAGTGTCTGCTGCCCCATTTTTTGATGGATTTTCAAGACAACGTATATGAAGATGGTGATATAAGCAGGTCGTGCGCCCATCAACAATCATGAGAGCATCTTTTGTTTCTGGCTTCAAACAGGACCGGAGCAGTGAGGCAGTCAATAAGCATCACAAAATGGGGCAGCAGACACTGAAATAACTGGGATCCATTGAGCCCTGATGAAGTCCGTGAGAATACTCTCTCATAGGACGAAACACGTGTTGGCTATGGTTGCTACATGAACATTAAAGCTTTGGCTACTGCATGAATATCCGAATTTAAGGATGATTTGTTTTATATTGATGGCGAACTTTGTACTGCAAAAATAAATGATGTATGAACTCTCTATGGTGTTATTGCCATTCCAAAGCTAAAGTCTCTATACCGTATTAACTTTTAATCATGAGTGCCCTGACAGCTGGCCTTTCCCTTGTACAGTGGTATCTCTATATCCAGGGCCTGTAAATTAAAAACTACAAGTGTACCTGCAGCGCTGTTTGCGTCACCCTCTGAAGAAGACTTTCAAACCTGTCTCAGGCCTGCTAGTGCAGGGCCTGTGTGCGCAGTTTTCTGCTACTGGGACCTGTGAACTAAATTTACTTGCAGGCCCAGAACCCCACTTTTACTGCATGTAAGTCACCCCTAAGGTACGCCCTAGCTTGCCCTATGGGCAGGGTGCCATGTATGTAGAAGGCAGGACATGTGCCAGGTTGTGTGGCCTGTCCTGGTTGTGCCAAACAGCCTAACCTGGTGTCTCACTGCTGTGAGTGCTGCCTTCTCATAGGATTGCACTAGAAATGTCCTGTCTTATGTGTAAATGGTACTGTCTGATTCATGAGGGGTAGCGTAGGCGTGTTTGGTATGGTTGTGATGGTGATAATAAATGCTGCTTACTGGTGTAGGTGTATTTTTTATTACTATGACAGAAATGCCACTTCTAGAAAGTGTGCATTTCTCTGTGCTTAGTACTCTGGTGTTTTGCAGCTTGACTCCAATCCACGTCTGGGCAGAGTGACAGTTGGAGCTTTGTGCATACTTTTCAGACATCCTGTACACAGGGAGGATGGAGGTGTCACAGAGGTGCATCTGCATACTGAAAAGTCTTCCTGGGCTGAGAGAAGGGAGAGGTGGGGCAAACCTACATTTGTAAAGGCTGTGCCCTGGCCTCACACAATAGGGTCGTTTACCCACCACTGATGTTTGGAGCCTGTGCTGAAGGAGAGAGTGGGCACTCCCACAACCATTTGTAACCGGTTGGAACCTCCTATCCCCACCATTTAAAACACTGCAAGGTCTGGGTATAAGTACAGGGGAATTTTCCCCACAACTGGGAGACTCTTGGAGACTTTGAAACATCTTGGAACTGGACACCGAAAGGCTGGAAGGACTCACCAGGAACCGCCATGGACTGCAGCTGCTGCTTTGCTGATCTGTGAACTACTTGGTCACTGAAAGGACTTGCCACCTGCTTGTATCCTCTGTGTGCTGGCCTGTTGCTGGGCCCCTCCACCTGTAGGCCTTTTTCCTTGGACTATGTCCCCCAGGGGCAGGACGCTGTGGCCCCTGCAGCAGGTTCCAGCACAAGGCGTACTTTGTGTTCACCCAGTGCCCAGTTTATGGCTTGCTCTGCTTCCCCCACAAAGTTAGCGCTTTGAAAGCGCTTGTTGCAGGATTCACCGCCTTGACCCAGATTTGCCATGATGTCCTAGGCGCTTTTTGGAGAAGCGCCTAGCTGAGCCCCGTGTTCACCGCCTCAACCCGGGCTGTTTGCTAAAGAGCACGAGTGTCGCGCTGTCCCTGGTACCCCAGGTGCACTCAGGAAGTTAAACTGGAGCGAGGGCACTCCTAACATGCCCCCGGGGAGAGGTACGCTCTGAAGAGCGCCCAAGGGGCACAAGCAGGCACCTGCTTCGGTGCCTGCACACCACCGCAGCCCGGGCGGGCCTCTCTACTCTTGGAGATCTCCAGCGGGGAAGAAGGCCTCATCGGAGGCTCTCCCACCCCACTGGGCCCCCAAAAGGATTACCACAAGACCACAGACGGGGCGGAAGCCTCGCCAGAGGCCCCCACGCTGCCGGTCTTCTGTTGTGGCCCTCGTGGGCTTGTACTCAGGTGTGTCCCCCTGAGTGGAATGGCCAGTGGAGGCCCGGGGGGGGGACCCCTCGAGATCGCAGGCCCCAGGAGCAGCCCATCACAAATTGGAGGGGTTGCATGGCACCCCCCTGCACTACTTTGAGGATTTTGGCCCTCCTCTTGAGTGGCCCGTCAATAGCATAGAGGAGGCCACCTTCCTCTGTCTCAGAGTAGCAGAGGCCCCCGTTTGGCGCAGAGCAGCACCGGGGGCCCCCATGGTTTCATTATCTAGGCACTGGAAGTGCCTTCATCATCAGACCAGGTACTCCCAAAAGGAACAATATATATATTCTAAATTCTTCCTATAGACTTTGCTAATTAAATATTGCCTACGTGTTTTTTATGCCTTTCTATATGTATGTAAATGTTCTTATTATGGGCATACCATACTAATATGTTTCTATGACTTGCCATGTGTTTTATAATGTTCCTACTATGGGCGTTTATGATATTCTTATGACAAGTACTCTGGTGTAATACTGTGTTTCCTGACTACTGCTTATGGTGCTGAATACTGAGTAACCTGTGTGATATATGTGACTACTGCTAGTTTGCAGAGTAACTGATGTGTAACTTTCTGACAACTGCTAAGATAGCAGGATACTAATGATATGTGATGTTTGGTCTAATGATTGCTTTGTGTACAATACAGTATATTTTCAGATAACTTGGTGTTGTGCTGGGGATAGTGCGTCACATGTGTTGTGTGTGTTGTGCAAACGCTTTACACATTGCCTCTGGGATAGGCCTGACTGCTCGTGCCAAGCTACCAGGGGATGAGCAGGGGTTATCTTGGGCGTGTAACTCCCTTGCTCAGACTAGAGTGGCTGGGTTCTGCCTGGCTGAGGTGCATACCCTTGCTAACCAGAAACCACATTTCTAAAACCTTGCTTCCCAGCTTTTAGTAATTAATGATTGGTTTACCGAAGGGTGGTCTGACCCGGCTTACTGCTTGGAGGTATTGACGCTGGGATTCCCCCAGATCTTGGCCCTGATGTATGCTTCCTCAATTCCAACTGAAAGAAAGACAGAGTGGTCCCTTTATCCTGGTGAGCATTTCTCTGTCAGGTCCGGTGGAAGGGTGGCTCACCCAACAGACCCCTTTGTGGCACGGAAGATGGCTAGGTGGAAGGTTCTAGAGGCTGGGACTCCATAGGAATTACTCTCCTCGAAAACATGTTGGCTGGCTCGCATAAGCGCTCCTTTCGGGACTTTTGAGGCACTTACGAACACAAAATTATACAGATACCTGCAACTGTGCCACGCTCACCTGACACATGATCCATGCAGCCCCTCTCCCTGACTTTAGCCTGCTGGAGGCCAAACTACTGATGGGTGCACTGGGCAAGGGAAGAACGTCCCAGATATACCGCACCCTGATGACTAACTCCCAGGGATGCTTGATCACCTCCAGGCTCGATGGGAGGGGTGGTTGGCACCAATAGACGATGAGGACTGACAAGATGCATTGATGGCTCCCTGGGCTCTTCCAATCTCTTCCAGGCTCTGTCTGATACAGACGTACTATCTTCACTGTGCATATATGACCCGACCTGACAATTTCATGCTGGAATCCTACCCTCTCCTGCCTGTCTGCGCTGTAGGATGGAACCAGCTGATTTATTTCTTATGATATGGTCCCGCCACCACATTCAAAATGACTGTATGGCCATAGTGGCAGAATTGGCTGATGTCTTGGGGTGGGAGGTGGACCTCTTGCCTTTAATAATTTTGCAGGTGGTGATGGAAGGCGTGGGTGACACAGGAGGAGACCGGTCCTTCTTGGGGTAACACTTCTTGTGACCAAGAGTGACATAGCAGCCAGAAGGAACAACCCTGTCCTTCTGACCCTGTCGCATTAGCGGAGAGGAATAGACTGGTGTGTTCAACAGGAAAAGCCTGTATGTGAGGCCCGTGGTTGTTCAAAAAACATGGCAGGGTGTGAGGGAAATGGTTGGGTCGGGTGGGAAGAGCTGTAAGTCTACCAGATTACGACTTGTAATGACACAACTGCCTTACTTGCCACCTACATGGTATGTCCCTGTAGTTACCTCAGTACGAACTGTACACTGCTCAGAATGGTGCTATATTCTACATCAAGGGCATAACTTGTTGTCCTTGTTTCCAAAACTAAATAAAAATTGGTTTATAAAAAATATAGCACACAAACTAAATACAAGAATTTTGTAGTACATAATCATATTTAAATGTTATAGGCCTTCAGGTGAAGTAACAAAGTAAATAATAAGCCTATCTGTTGATGCCATTTTAATTCAAAATAATGCAATAACATTTAAAGGCCTGTTTTTACATTGGGAAGCGCCACAAGCGCAATTGAGCTGCGCTGTAGCAACATGGGGCCCTTTGGGAGCATCTATAACTACCCTTACATCCAACTTACTTCCTACAGAGTATCCTCGGATATCATATTTAGACTGAGATGCAGCACTATTTCCGGTTGCGCCAGTGAATGAAATACCATTTTACTGCAACCATTTCCCAGTTCACTGTTTGTCCTGAAGAGACCTTAATATCCCTTACAAGGGTCGAAATGTTGTTGACAACTAACAAGACAGACCTTGTGTTCATTTCATTCCATAGATGAACTGCCTTATGGATATATTTGTTTGTAAAATAACTATACGGAGGCTGTCGGGATGATTATATATCAACACACCAATGAATGTTAAACAACAGTGATTTTTTCTAATTTATGGTTTTTGTGGTGTCTTTTATCACCTGGGGAGCACTTCCATCACCATGTATTGTTTGTCAGTGCTTTTGAAAAACAATATGTTTGATTCTCATGATGATTTGCAATAAATGTCTTTAGTGCATTTCAGTCCTGGTGGCATGATATATCATTATGATAACGTTGACAGAATTATAACTGTCCAGATGAAAGAGTTGCTTTGTTGATTAAATCAGTTGCAGGAACTCCTGCCTCATTGTACAATATTTTTTAATGAGTCTCACATGAATGTGTGCTCTTTTTTCAGATCCGGTTTCACATTGAATCATCATTTTTCACAAGATGTTTTTCTCTTTTGCTGCAGATGTTGTAACTTTCCAGAAGCCTTCTGTTAGTTAGCAAACAGATATTCTTTTCTGTATTAGACTGTTGATAAAGAGCTTCTCACCAGGAGGATAGGAGACAACAGGAAAGATAATTCATGAGAAGGAAGGTCTGGACTGCAGAATGTGAATGATGTACCATTGTACGACTATGAGGAAATGGGGTGGCATAATACATCATTATGATAACGTTGACAGAATTATAACTGTCCAGATGAAAGAGTTGATTTGTTGATTAAATCAGCTGCAGTAACTCCTGCCTCTTTGTACAATATTTTTTTAATGAATTTCACATGAATGTGTGCTCTTTTCAGATCTTGTTTTACATTGAATCATAATTTTTCACAAGATATTTTTCTGTTTTGCTGCAGATGTTGTAACTTTCCAGAAGCCTTCTGTTAGTTAGTAAACAGATATGTGTTTTGTATTAGACTACTGATAAAGAGCTTCTCACCAGGAGGATAGGAGACAACAGGAAAGATAATTCATGAGAAGGAAAGTCTGGACTGCAGAATGTGAATGATGTACCATTGTACGACTATGAGGAAATGGGGAATTTGCTTTTTCCCAGGAGTTTCTGAAACCCTATTGGAGAATGCAGGAGGGTGAAAGAAAATAATGTTGCCACTTAGGATATTGAGAGTTTCTATCAGTGTGTGTTCCTAGAGCAGGGTAAGACATTCTCCTGGGACATTTCCTTTGAACTTTCCATTCAGGAGGACTTTCATTTGAGCTTCTGCCAGGGGAATCATCACTGAGTTTCCGATATGTCTCTGCATGAGGGGTTGCTCAGCTTATTTTCTCTGATGTCCACTGATTTATAGCTGGGAATACCTTCCAGCTTGACATGCAAAGGCTTTATGCTTATGTATTTATTCTCTCACTAGAACTCTTTATTGAGTATCATAACTGACACCTTATTTTACCTCTTGAAATGTATTTAGATTAGGAAAGCTCTTTCATGGAACGCATGTGTTGCATCATGACAATATATATTATAATTTTGATCAATATTCTATTTTACCTTATATTGGAATATCAATGATTGGATTATATTCATTTTAATGCTGATGCTTCAGAGACAAATTCTCACTGAATAAATTATTAAATATTAAAAGAACTGAGAATAAAACTTTTTAACTCACACAGTTTCTCTTTATTAAGTGTACTAAAAGCCAGTAATGATTTAACATGCTGTTGGATTGCTGTGGATGTTTGCTTCATTTTATTTCTCAATGTCGACAAAGGTCCATACGATCAGTGGTGGGGTTATTTATGCTGGCACCTGAAGAATGAGATATAGAAAACTCTACTCCAGCAACAGAGAAAGACAAATAGTGTTCACAAGCAGTGAAATGCTTTAAAATATGAAATACCCGCGTGGCATGGGCGTCAAGATGGCGGTCTCACTTTCGTAGTGCTCCGGACCCCGCTGTCATCCGCCCAAGCAGCGCCTATCGCTCGCCCTCCCCGGCAGAAGGAGAGACTTCGGGGGGGTGCTGGGGGTCCCTGGGACGCCCCGGCCGTGCTCTGGGTCCCGCTGCTCGGCCAGGAGAGACGAACGCGCTTAACGGCCCGCGTCCAAAATGGCAGGCGCACTCACAAGAATGCGGAGATGCACCGAGCCGCGGGGAGAACAGCGGCGATCCGCGGGTGGAGGCTGTGGTAGGACCTGGCCTCTCCCGGGTCGAGGAGGGTGCCAGGGGAGGTTGCCGCTCCAGTTCTGTGCTGGAGGAAAGTCGCTGGATGACTCGGGGGAGCAGAGCTGATGTGAAGACTTGCCCCGGGGGGGAAGAGAAACAGGAAGAGTCAGGGTGCCTCCCTCCCCTCTCCCTTTGTCCCCCTTGACGCGGGGGGCTCCTGGAGGCGAATAGAGCTAGACTGGAACCGCCAGGCACCCGGAGGCACAGAAGCATTGGAGGAGCCAATGGAGGGGGTATGGAATGGAATGGAATGGAAGCTGCTGGAGGGGGGAGCTGGACCTCGGGTCCAAACCTGGTGACTCCCCCGGTCGCTGTTGGTGGTCTATGTTGAGAAAGAGGAAGTTGAGACCTCAGATACTGAAGGGTGAACCTTGCCGGACATATTTTGCAGGGGTGAAGATACATTTACATAGGTGCCCACGGTCATAGAGCTGTGGACACAGGTGGTGGTTTGGCTGAAGCAGGGACCTAGCCCCAAGGACTATCGGGGGCTGGTCCGTGAAGTGAGGCACAGGAACAGGCTTGACGGCAAGTCCGGTTGCCTCTGTTGTAATGGGCAAAGACAGACAGACGCGTCCGTCCACTGCGCAAACGTGCGTAGACAAGTTTGCCACTGGCCCAGGTGAAGCTCGAAAAGAGGATCAGGCATCGGATGGAGGCGGTGGGAAGCAGGCGGAGACCGGCGACCTGGCAGCCATCCTTCAGGCTATTCAGGCATCGCAGACAGCGGTGGAGGCTAAGATTGGAGAAGTAAGGGTGGATGTGGCTTTAGTACGCCAGGACCTCCGCAACGCAACAGCCTGGATCACGAAGGCGGAATCCAGAATCTCCACTGTGGAAGACGACCTGACTGCCCTTCAAACACAGGTGTCAACGCTAACAGCCCGCACTTCAGAACTGTACCGCAGGGCCGAAGATGCTGAAAATAGGTCCTGACGCAACAACCTTCGGATCGTGGGTCTTCCGGAGAACACAGCGGAGTGGTTCTTGTCCTGGATGCCCCGGGACCGCCTCACACAGTGGTTTGCGATTGAACGAGCTCACAGGGCGCTACAGGCCAGGCCTCCATCGGGCTCTCTGCCAAGGCCAGTGATTCTCCGTCTTTTCAATTTCAAGGACAGGGACGCAATACATCAGGCGGCGCGCTCAAGGGGCGACTTACAATGTGAAGGAGCAAAAGGCGATGTGGTCGTATTACGTCTGTTTATTAATTAACACTCTTTAATCCGCAGAAATGGAAGGGTCCACCACAGCTCAGATAATTGGTGTTTTCAACTCACTATGTTAGGGAGTGAGCTGTTTGATAAGGGCAACAGATGCTTCTCGGGGGAAGTATGGGGAGGGGTGGGAGTTGGGGGGTATGGGAGTTTTTGCCCTGCCACAGGGCAGCTGTTAATGTTATCTGAATTTAACGTTGATTTGTTTTGTCTCGCACCTGCAAGGGGTAGTAGAGCAAAGAGGTCATGGCAGGGAACACACAACACAGGGGGAGGTGGTATTTGTTTCAGGATATGCAAAGGGAACTGAGTGAGAGGGGCAAGGTGAGCGTCCACAAACAAACGAGATGACTGGGGTCGACTCATATCATATCTTGGAACGTTAATGGTCTTCTAGATAAGATCAAAAGTGCAGCTGTATTTACACATGTCCACCGACACAAACCCAATATGCTCCTGATGCAAGAAACTCACCTCCTAGGGAACCACTGCCCCTTTTTAGCCCATAAAGGGTTCGACAGGGTATACCACGCAGAGTTTGTAAGGGGCTCGCGGGGTGTGGTGATACTGCTTTACCGCTCACTGCCCATGGTGGTGGTCCATGTATGGAGAGACCCACAGGGGCGCTATGTGGTGATCTCAGGGACAATAGAGGGTCACACGCCGAAAGTTGTTAGCGTATACGCTCCACCGACAATGGTGCGCGGGACCCTAGGGTATCTGACTCAACTGCTGCTGGACTTACCCCTGGGGGTCACGGTGTTGGGGGGGCGACTTCAATGCAGTTCTGGACCCTGGGCTGGACGCGAGCGGGGTGCCATTGGCACACAGACAGGCAATGGCTGCTAGTCTATCTGGGTGGATGTCAACGGCGGGGCTCTGCGACGCTTGAAGAATATGGCATCTGTGGCGCAGACACTTTACGCATATCTCAGCGGCCCACAGTACGCAATCTAGAATTCCCCTTGTGTTCATGCCGGCCACTGACTGCTGCCACCTCTCACACATTGATATTGTGCCACGGGGATCTCTGACCATGCTCCAATCTGGTTCATTGTGGGTCCTGCGAACTCGGTGGTCCACCCCATGTGGCGGTTGAATGCATGGTACTTGCAAGACGAGGCTTATGTTAATCATCTAAAAGGGACACTGCGCAAGTACTTTAATATTAATGAGGGCTCGGTGGCGTGGCCAGGAGCCTTGTCCGCTCGCAGGAGCGTTCCTTGACTTCCCGCGTTGCCCAGCTTGAGGCACGGGCCCTACACTTGGAGGCAGAGCAGGGGGTCCACCCCAATAAAAGGGTAACCAGACAGCTCTTGCTGATACAAGAGGAGATCTGTAACCAATCTTGAGATGTGGCTAACCACCTGTGGCGTGCATCCATGGCCCAGGTTTATGGTTGGGGAAATAAGACTGGGAAATTGCTGTACTGGCTGGCATCCCAGCAACAGACCTCCCGAATCGTCCCCGAAATTTGTAATGAGCAAGGGGAACATGTATCCAAGCTCCAAGAGGTACCTGAGGCGTTTGCCGCATATTACAGGGTCCTGTACCAGGCTGCGGGTGAGAATGTTCCGGGCCACACCGATCAATTCTTGGCAGATGTTCCTCTCCCAGCACTGCCCTTGGGGGAGGTCTGGGCGTTGGATGAATCGTTCACCGAAATGGAAGTTAGAGAGGCCACTGCTGCGACGGGAGTGGGCAGGACTCCTGGGCCTGATGGGTTTCCACCAGAATATTACAAGGTGTTTCGGGATGACCTGGTGCCCCGTCTTACGGCTTTGTATGCGGAGGTGGGCCACCTAGGCTCCTTCCCAGAGGGGTTGGATGTAGCCACAGTTGTCGTTTTGCCCAAGACTCAACCCCCGTCCCTCCATTGTGCTGACTACAGACCCATATCCCTGATTAACAGTGAAGTGAAAATTTACACCACGATCCTTGCCTCCCGCCTTAAGAAGGTGATGCCCCTGCTGATACATCCAGACCAATGTGGCTTCATGGATGGCCGCAGTACGCGCCATTGTATACAATGTCTTCACGTGGCCCTTGCGAGGCGTCACCGGTTGCCCCGGAATCTGGCCCTCCTATTTATAGACTTTGAGAAGGACTTTGACTTCGTTGACTGGGGGTTCCTCTTCTTGGTACTCCAGCGGGCGGGCTTCGGGCCAAGGTTTCGGCGAATGGTCCAAGCCTTGCATGCTAACCCTACGGCACATGTACGGGTGAATGGGACCTTATCTTCAGTCTTCTCTATCCATCAGGGAACGCGCCAGGGCTGCACCCTTTCCCCTCTCCTTTTTGGCCTGGCCATCAGGCCCTTGGTACGACTGATAAGGGGAGATCCAATATATCGCGGGTGGAGGTGGGGCCCTTGAAGACCAAGTGGCCCTACATGCTGATGATGTCCTGCTGTATACTGTATGGAGTATCCTAGTGTGATGGGACCCTGAAGTTTTCATCTCCTTCGTTGTTTTGAGGAGGCCTCTGGGCTCAAAATGAACCCCGCCAAATCGGTGTTGGTCCCCCTGGCGATGTCACGAGAATGTTTCGACTGGCAGGAAGTAGTGCTCTTGCACCAGTTAAATTTTAAATATCTTGGAGTATGGGTCGTGTTGCTTCCGGAGCTATCCTGGGCTCTGAACCTGACGCCGCGTGTGTCTCGCGTCAGGGCAGATCTCCAGCAGTTGCAAACATTGCCTTTAAATGTTTTGGGTCGTGTAGCCCTATATAAAATGATGGTCTTGCTGTGACTCCTATATGTGCTCCAAAACTTACCGTTTGTGATCCCTCGCTCCTGGTTCCGGAAATTAGAGGGAGCCGCCACCTCATTTCTGTCGGGCGGTGCGAGGCACCGGGTGGCATCGCAAAGCTGTCGTAGAGGGGTGTACGATGGGGGACTGGGCATGGCCGATCCATATCTGTATTACTTAGCGGCTCAACTCCTGGTTGCTCATGATTGGTTCAACAGGGGATGGACGGACCCATCCTATCAGGTAGAGCTAGAGGCGTTGGGGTTTCCTCGTATTCTAGACTTTCTCTACGGCACGCCAATTCCCTGAGACTTAGAGCCAATAACTAAAGCGGTCTTTATTGCATGGCACGCAGCGCTATGGCACACTGGATGGAACAATGTCGTCACCCAGCAAACTCCACTGTGGCAAGGTAACTGGCTGAGTGAAACAGCCACACTGGGGGGCTTCACGAGGTGGGACACACTGGGCATCTCCTTGGTGGGAGACGTCTGGAAAGGGAACACACTGAAGTCCTTCCAGGAATTACAGTATGAGTTTCAGCTGTCCCCAACTCAGTTCTTTAGATACCTTCAACTCGGGCATGCCCTGAGTATGCACCTGACTGGCGTGGACCCAATACCGGAATTTAACCCACTTGAGTCTAAACTGCTTATGGGTAGCTTGGGGAGGAAAAGTATATCCCAAATTTACAGAATGTTAATAAACAACGCCCCGGGGACCTGAGTCACCTTAAGAGTGGGTGGGAGGTGTGGGCGGGGCCGCTAGATGAAGCCAAGTGGGCGGAGGCTTTGATGGCTCCTCGGTCACTGGCGGTGTCAGCGAGGTTGAGGGCGATACAATTCTACTTCCTACACAGAACATACTTATCTCCCGACAGATTGCATAAGATGGGCCTCCAGACCTCTATCCAATGCCCTCGGTGCGCTCGGGGCCTGGCCGATTTCCTCCACATGGTATGGTTATGTTCTGTGATACAGGTGTATTGGGGAAAGATAAATCAAGAGTGGAACAAAGTACTAGGAAAGGCACAACTGTTGTCCCCAAAAATGGTCCTGTTGGGTACGATGGAGGAGCTGGAGGTCTCTAGAGCGGAACGAATATTTGTTGGAACGGCCTTGCTGGTGGCAAAGAGGGACATTGCAGCTGCCTGGAATACCGCCAGGGGTCCTTCCCTCCAGAAATGGAGGCGTGGAGTGGACTGGTGCGCAGCACAAGAAAAAGTTGTGTATGAATCAAGGGGGTGTCCCCACAAACATGGGAAAGTGTGGGGGAAGTGGACGGGCTTACTCATTTGAAGCCGAGCCAGTGGTTGTGCGTTCCTGCATTTTTGTTTTTAGTATGTTAAGTAGCACTAAAAATAACCTATGTGTTCTATATCAAATGGATGCATACCAGAATTGGTAATACCCCCTTGCAACGGTGCAGGTGGTGTTGAGTTTTTCCTTTTTGTGTAATTTATGTTTCTCTAGAAAAGCAATAAAAATGTGTTTATAAAAAAATATTTATATCAAATACAGCAAAATGTGGTAGGTGACTAATTGCCTCTTGTTAAATTAAACCTCGCTGAACATTGGGATGGTATAAAGCATCATGGGCCAGATGTACAGCTGTTGTTAGTGGTTGCAAATGGAGATTCTGCCCTGTTCCAACCACTAAAATGACCTCTTGCATGTACAAACCCTATTTTGTGAGGCAGTAATCTATTACCAACTCGCAAAATATGGTAAGCCAGTCGCTATTAGGAAGGGGCGTGCCAAGAGTGTCCCTCCCTATTAGCGAATGGCAGGGGGGTGTACAATTGTTTTGCATCCAAAATGTGATTGCTAAACAATCACAGTTCACAGCCTACTTCAAGTAGGTGGCAAGCCAGTTGCCCCTGGGGACCCCATCCCTTTTGTTAATGACAGCGCAAATGATTTTTAAGAGCAGGCAGTGGTCCCACGGATCATGCCTACTAAAAAAATGAAACAGAAATGTTTCATTTTTCTTTTTGAAACACATCCTGTTTTCCTTTAAGGAAAACGACTGCATTTAAAACATACATTGCTCTATTTAAAAGCAGATACAGACATGGTGGTATGCTATCCCTAGCAGGGCACCATCCCTGTGTTATTGCCCATTCACAATGGGTCACAAGTTGTGACCTGCCTCATGAATATTTGTAAGGCATGTCAATTGTGACCCCATTGGGAATCGCTAAATGTGTCTGAGACAGATTAGTACATTTCCTTTTGCAACGCACAAATTGTGAGTCGTAAAAATGCGCAATCTATGAGTCACAAAAAGAAATGGTCGGACATCTGACCCCAAAAGTAGAGGGGGGAACATGCTGCTGTAGTCACACAGTGTGTAATGCCCATCCGTCATTATTAGAGGTAAAGGAAATTGAATGAGTGTAGTCCTTCATATAATTGTAATCCTAACTTAGTTGAAAATCCTATATTACCTGTGCTTACTTCCTCAAGGGTACCTTGTCAATATTAGCAGTTAGTGCCTCTGTGTCTCCTAGTATCAGGATCACGAGGAAAACCCAGCAATACTTTATACTCCAGTACTTGAAATATGCAAGAGGTGGACACCTCAAAGGGCATTGTGATGTAAGTTGGTAATACAGATGGAAGGAGGGCAACCCAATAACCCCTTTGGAGCTTGGGTATCAATTTAAACTAAAGCAAATGACCAACGATAAAAAAATATTTATGCATTTATTTACCTATGACTCACTGAATGAAATTCACAAGAATTAATCAAATATCTCATATTAAAGAGTCACACAGAGAAAAACAAGAAACAGGTGTACCAGCAATGTAATGAGAGTATGTATTGGAACATGAGGTATTAAGGGGTTATTTTAACAACACAACACACAACTTCAGCATATTGTTTGTACACATGTCCATACAATGATTTACTGGGAAAATAGTGTGAGATCCAGTCTTAATACATGGAACATTATTGGACTGTGTGTCCCTGTGGTGTGAGAAATGTCCCATGATGATTGTTCTATATGACAGTAGTGGAATGTATGTCGATGTTTCAGTCTCCTGTTGTACAAATACGTCAGACCATCTTCAGGACTAAAAGTATAAGATAGTTAATTTAGAGGACCCCTGAAAAGGTCCTAAATGAAAACAAACTGAAACAAGCATTTGCAATGCAGTGGGGCTCGTATTTGCTTGAGCTAGAGCTATTAACGTTTTAAATTCTGGACTTTTCTTGCCACATAAACTGCAAAGTGAAACAGTTTCACACAATCAAGCTGATGGCTGCCATGGGTGCAAAGCAGACACACAAAAGGTAATAGAAGTTTGTTCGCAGTGAAACATATCAGCAAAAGTGAAATTATCCATGTAACCGGCAAAAGTGCAATTATCCATGTAACAGGGTCGATATCATGCAAAGCGCTTGACAACTGCCCAGCGATATCGTGCTGATTACAAAATAAAGAGAAAAAGTAGTCCAGAAACCATACCAAAAACATGGAACCTCAAATGTTTTCAGTAGTTGTTCAGTGCGCTCGGGGAGGGCTAAATACCAGAAAAGGCATGATGTGTGCATGTCTTTCACTAATGAACTCAAGTTAATTTTAAAAGACAAGCCTGCGTACCAGCCAAACTGATGGGCATGACATAGGTGTGGTTACACAGTCATGTATGTAGAGAGATTACAACAGGGACAGAGTGCTTTGCGTGCTCGACCCTAAAAATGAATTAACGGTAT
Source organism: Pleurodeles waltl (assembly GCF_031143425.1). NCBI lineage: Eukaryota > Metazoa > Chordata > Amphibia > Caudata > Salamandridae > Pleurodeles > Pleurodeles waltl. The sequence continues at coordinate 537,998,941 of NC_090445.1, read as the reverse complement.
GCCTGAAAGCATGTATTTGCCAGTGATGGTGTGGGCACTGCAACTATGAAGCATGCGTGTAGTAGCACACAAGTATGTGTGTGAAAAAAATTAGAGCATAACATGTGCTGATACAAAAACATGCACAGACTTAAAAGCCATAAAAACATACCTTCCATTAGGAGGAAACAAGGAATAAGCTTAATTTGAAATACAAGTAAGTCAATTCAGGACTCCACGTCAGATCAAAACTAAAAGAACATGATTAACAAACATTATCTATACTCTCTATTCTGCTACGTATGATGTTATAATAGAAAGACTCTTGAGATTACTTGGAGGGGCTATGGTTCTGCAGCAATAAAATAAAACATTACAAATCTATGTCCAAACAGGCTGAAAATCACTAATAAAGACTCATGGCTGATCACTTATGTATGCACTATTCAAGTTGCTACCTCAGCGTGAAACCGTGACTGAAACAGGATTAAATTGGTGATGGAGTGGGGATAGTTGAATCTCAATTTCTTGGTTAAATTACCTCACAGTATCCCCCAATGGTCGTGTGGACCTTTGTTTGTTAATTTTAAGTGTTGAGAGGGAGCTACCATCGGCAATACATTTCATAGACAGTAAAACCAAAGACTTCACAGTAGCAACAGAGAAGATGGTATTTGAATTATTAAGATGTATTTTTCAGATTACTAATCAAAAATCAATGAACAAATCTGGAAAGAGTTAAGAATAGGGGTGGGCGGTGAGCTCCGCTCCGCTGGCGGAGTTAACAGATTTTTTTGCACTCCGCTTGGAGCATGGAGTTCAGACAAAAATTCCGCTAGCAGCGGCAGTGGAGCAGAGCTCACTGCCGTGCTCACTGCAGCCAAGTTATGGGCCACACAGCACAAGCGCAGTAACACGCAGTCTGTACTTGCGCTCTGTATCTCATAACTGGGCCGCGCTTACACACGCCCCAAGCTTTCTGCTGGTCAGCGGCGTGGAGCTGCTGCTGAGGGACTGCACCGGCACCAGCTCCGGATCCAGGCTTACATCCTTCCACGTTCCTCAGCAGTGTGGGAACAGGGGGCAGAGGAAGGCAGAGAGCCAGGCCACTGGCTACATGGACCCTGGACCCTGGACCCAGACAGACAGCACTGAGGTAAGGCCCTTGTTTTGCTTTCTCTTCCATGTGCACACGGGGTGGCACTTGGCATGGACAGTATTTGCATATGAGGGGGGTCTGTGCTTGTAAAAAAGAGAACTTGCAGTCAGAGCTCCACTTCAAAAGAAGAGAACCTGTCTCTCCAGAGTCCCTGGGAAAGGAAGTGGTATTATGGGGTATGGTGCTGAGGCTAGCAGGAAATGCTGGAGACCGGGGAAGCATCACCTGCTGAGTGGTAGACCGGCAGCCCCCACCAGATAGAGATGTGCATGACAGGGGGTATGCTTGAACCTCTGTAGCAAGTTTGTGAAGGAGGGCAGTTGGTGAAGGGCAGTGTGCAGGTGTGGAGAACAGCAGCTCCAGGCTGATGGGCTCTGTCAGCACAAGAGGCCTGAAAAGCCAGCTTTCGCTGCCTATGACATACCATTACCACCCTGGCCTGAATGCACCCGTTCTCGGAATTGCTAAGCAGGATCAGGCCTACTATCTGTCAGGCCCAATACTGCTTAGCACTTCCGAGATCAGGAGTATTCAGGCCACGGTGATAGTGGAAAGGGTGGCATTCCATCACATGTGGAACAGGGTGGTAGTAGGCAGGCAGCATTCCACCGCATGCAGAACTCCGTGGAATTCCACAGAGTTTTTAGCCAACTCTGCAGGATTATGCGGAGTAGAACTCCACCGACCCCTAGTTAAGAACGTGTACAGTCATAATATTCAAGTGCTCAACTAATATGGATCTGAGTATTATGCAGTACAGAACAGTATCAAACAATATACAAAGAATGTACAATATCCAAATAATGTGTTCCATAAAGAAACCCACTCTGTCTAAGTAAAGAATAAAAAGGTTGGGGTTTCTAATGAGGAAGGGAAGAAGGTGTCCGCATCTTGTGAAACTCAGCAGAAGTTCAAAAGGAAATGAATGAATTCCTAGTGTAAAGCTTTCCACTCAAGAAAGACCCAACAGAGAAGTCTGCTCTCATCTAGTTCGGGGAGCAGTCTGCTTGAGCCTAACTATGGACCACAAATTAAAAGCAGAATTAAAGGTTCCATAACATCCGTATCTCACTCCCCAGTCCAAGACTAATCCTAAGGCAGCATTTGTCTGGAAACGATATGTTGTCAATGCCCCTTTCTGCAGGGTCATCCTCAGACCTTTTGCCTTCATCCTCCTTGTTTTTCTGGCTCATTTTTACTGACTTTTACAATTCTGGGCACTTTACCACTACTGACCAGTACTAAAGTGCATGTCCTCTGTGCTCTAAAACATGGTAACATTTGTTTCCCCACAATTGGCATATTCAATTTACTTGTAAATCCCTAGTAAAGTGCACTATATGTGCCCAAGGCTTGTAAATTAAAAGCTAGTAGAAGAACTGCAGCTAGGATTGTGCCACCCACTACAGTAGCCTTTCAAACATGTCTCAGGCCTGCTATTACAGAGGCTGTGTGTGCAGTTTAAATTGCCATTTTGACCTAGTAGGTGTACCCACTTGCCAGGCCCAAGCCTTCCTTTTACTACATGTAAGTCATCTCTATGTTAGGCCATAGTTAGCCCCGAGGGCAGGAGGGTGAGTAAATGTAAAAAGCCAGACATTAACTTTTAGGTTTGACATGTCCAGATAGTGAAAAACTCTTAAATTCATTGACTTAAAACTTCTTTTCAGTGTAATTTTCAAATGGGAAAAGGTATAAATCAGGTGTTTGGTGTCCATTGAATCTCAATTTAAAATCACAATTTATGGTGAAGTCAGATTTTAAATTGTAAGTCTGACAATGCCATTTTTAGAAAGTTGGGATTTTCCTATTTTAACCATTCTGTGCCTCTGCCTGCCTCTGAATACACATCTGGGGTAGATGATGGCTGGACTTTGTGCATTCACACTAGACAGTCACACACAAAGGGACTTTGGGAATGGTATTTGCATATTCATGGCCCATCACCAGGCTGATGGGTCTTCCTGGGCTAGATTGTTGGGTGGAGCTGTCACTTACTCCTCAATAGGACTGTGCCTCTCCTCACACAAAGTGCAGCATAACTCCCTGTAGTATGTTTGGAGCCAGAGAGGGCAGGTACCTTGTGGACTTCAAAGGAAGGTCTGGAAGTTTTTCCCACCTTCAAGAACCAGGGTACCTCACCAAACCAGATCTCTACTGGAACAAAGGGCACTCTGCCAGGAAGAAGGACTGCTGTACTGCAAGGAGGGACTGCCACTCAGCAAGTGCATTGCTGTGTTGGCCTACTGCTTGCTGTGCTGTATGAGGGATTGATACTTTGCTAGTTGCTTTGCTGTGTTGGCCTGCTGCTTCTGCCCTGCATTGAGAAGGACTGGACTTATTCTCTGCATCCTTGCACCCAAGAGTCTCCAAGGGCTTGCTGGCTTGCCCCCTGTTCTCTTGCAGTCCCAGGGGCATCAAAGATGACTTGCAACTCTCCTTGTGCTGCTGGGCTTTGCCATCTGAGTCCTACCCTTGCCTGAGGTGCCCCCCTCCAGTCCTGGGCCTCAGAAGTGGGTTCTGCAGCTGCAGATGTCACAAAGCAACGCATCACCCCGAATGTGGCAGAAAAATTTACATTTAACCTCAAGGAAACAATGCATAGCAGCTACAGCTACAAACCTCAAGAAGAGACACATCGACCCAAGCACAGTAGAAAAATGGACCAATCGCATCCCTGTCAACAATGCACCGGCTACCTGACAACAGCCTCTTAACCACTGTGTGATCCGATGATGATGCTCTGCACGGCCTACCACCGACGCAGCGCATCCACTTCCACAGACCCAGACAACGATGCATCTCCCAGGTGCCGTGGAAATATCGACACATTGTCTCCCTGCCGTCGACATAATGCTCTGACAAAGGTACTGTTTAGTGGACCCTGCGTGGGTTACATAGCCAGCCTCCCCTCCATCGCAGTCAGCTTGAATTTCAAATTTGTACAGGCTTCCCATGACCTCAAGTAACCTTACTACTGCTATTGACTTCTATGCACTGGTTTTCACATTTAGGGGGTCATTACAACATTGGCGGTATAAGGCGCTTACCGCCGTGCAGAAGACCGCCAATACACCGCCGCGGCCACGGTAGACCACCACAGCTATTATGACACACATCACGGAATCCGCCGAAGTTCAGACACCCACACAACACCGCCACACCAAAGGTCAGCGATAAACTGGCGGAAACAAATCCTCCACCTCCACGCCAACAGAAACACGCCCATGCTATTACGACCCACGAATCCACGCGGTGGTCTTTCAACCGCGGTATTCCATTGGCGGTACACACCGCCGCGCTCAAAATACACACACATCTCCAAAACACCGCCACATTGGACAATTACAAATACACACACCTGATACACATACACACACCACTCCCACACACCCAATACAATATAAAACACAAACCCACATCACCCACAAACCCCTACATCCAGAATTTCTGAGAGAAGTCCAGAGACAGCACAGCTATTGACAACCCCATCACACAGAGGCACACAACACCATCACCCACACTACATCCACGCACAAAACACCACATACCACTACACTCACCACACTCATCAACACATACACCACCCCACACATCACACACAACACCCCATGTCACGCCAAAGACACCCCCGCTTCTCTGAGGAGGAGCTCAGGGTCATGGTGGAGGAAATCCTACGGGTAGAGCCACAGCTATTTGGCTCACAGGTACAGCACACATCAATAGCCATGAAGATGGAGCTATGGCGCAGAATAGTTGACAGGGTCAACGCCGTGGGACAGCACCCAAGAAATAGGGAGGACATCAAGAAGAGGTGGAACGACCTACGGGGGAAGGTGCGTTCAACGGTATCCAGGCACAACATCGCGGTGCAGCGGACTGGCGGCGGACCCCCACCTCCTCCCCCACAACTAACAACATGGGAGGAGCAAGTCCTGACCATCTTGCATCCTGAGGGCCTCGGAGGAGTCTGTGGAGGATGGGACACTGGTAAGTAAAATCTTATCTATCATATCCCCCACCCTACCTGCATGCTATCACACACCCCCACCCTCACACCCTCCCATATCACCCCAAATCCTCACTAATCTACCCATGACACCAACCACCCATCCCAACACCAAGCCCTGCATGACACAACTAAGCATGGACACCCCTCACTAAAGCATGCCCACTGCACATACCCAGAACACCCCCCAACCATCACCACACAAGCCCCCACACAGGAATGCCTGCACTGGGGATCACGCACACCCAACCATTTCACACCATGAAACACACACATGCAATAATCATGTTCTTATACCCCTGCAGGAACCTGAAGGAACATAACCACACCAGAGGGTCCAGACAACACCACTCCACCCCCAGAAGAGGCCCACAGTGACGACAGCAGCTCTGCCCCACTGGATCTTGATGACCAGCCCGGACCATCGTGGGCCTCAGGACAGTCGGTTCCCCTTGCCCAGCCACAGCCCAACACCGAGCTTCCACCCTCTGGTTACACCGGCACAGCACCCACCCAGTGGGCCCAAACCTCCCTACCCAGGACAGGTCAATCAGCGGTGTGTCCACCACTACAGGGCCCCCAGGGTAACCCACCACCCCAACATCAACAGGGACCTGGGGGCAGTGGCAGTGGGCACACGGTCCAGGGGACGGAGCCACAGGAACACCGGGGAACTGGGAGGGCTGCTGTGCGACAGAGGGAGGACAGGCCAAGGGAACCAACTCTCCACGAGGCCCTATCCTCCATCATGGGAGCATACCACCACTCCCAGGAGACGATGGCGACGGTCCTGGACAAGTTGCAGGAGACCCTGCGTCTGCAGGACGAACTGTATTTGGGGTTCAGGGAGGAGCTCAGGACCATCAGCTCTGCCCTGGGCACCATCGTAGGGGTGCTGACGAACATTCAAAAGACATTGAGGGACACCGTGGCACTCCAAGGGGCCCCTGACACTAGCCAGGACGACGAACTGCCCACCACCTCCGCCGGTGCTAGTGGACAGGACGCCCCGCCACAGGACCACCACACCAGCACCCCAACCCCTGCAGACGGACAACCACCATGCAAGGGGGCCCTGAGATCCAGGAACAGGACACAGCAAGATGGCAAGCCCCCCGCCAGGAAATAAGACCACCCTGATTGTCCCCCCACTGTCCCACATTGTCACCCTGTCCAGATTGGAACTGCCCCAGCTCCACCTCCAATGCCCAGATGGGCAGTGCACCTGTGAGACTAATAGACTGGACTCTGCCATGGACATTCCTCCACCATCACCCATCACCATTTTACAACCTTCCTTGATTTTTTTTGCACTTAAATAAACACCCTTGAAAGGCAAAAAAATCTGGAGTCAGTCTATGATTTGGAACTTTGTATTATCAATTACAGTGTCATAATGGGTTACCCATTGTAAGGCTAACACACCAATGCCACACATCACAAGCCCTTGAAGGATGCAAGCAGTTGACACGTAGGTTACCACATGTGTGAAACTGAAATGGAAGGGTACAACTCAATTAACAAATAGTGAGTGAAATGTAGGTACAGGATAGAGGTAGACGTGTGAAAGTTAATGTAATGTTAAACCAGAAAATGTTCTCACCTGTGTCTCACTGGAAATATAGCTGTATAACTGACTCCCTGTTGTCGTTTTCTTCATCCTCAGCTTCATCCTCATCACTGTTCACTGGCTCCACAGGTTCCACAGCTGCCACAACACCGTCATCTGGATCATCCTCCTGCAGAAAAGGCACCTGGCGTCGCAATGCCAAATTATGGAGCATGGAGCAGGCGATGATGATGTCTCACACCTTCTTCGGTGAGTAGAATAGGGATCCACCTGTCTTATGGAGGCACCTGAACCTGGCCTTAAGAAGGCCGAATGTGCGTTCGATCACACTCCTAGTCTGCCCATGGGCATCATTGTACCGTTCCTCTGCCCTGGTCCTGGGATTCCTCACTGGGGTCAATAGCCAGGAAAGGTTGGGGTAACCAGAGTCCCCCAATAGCCATACACAGTGCCTCTGGAGTTGACCCATCATATCAGGGATGGTGCTATTCCGCAGGATGTAGGCGTCATGCACAGAGCCAGGGAACATTGCATTTACCTGCGAGATGTACTGGTCTGCCAAACAGACCATCTGTACATTCATCGAATGATAATTCTTCCTGTTCCTGTACACCTGTTCACTCCTGCGGGGGGGGACCAGAGCTACATGGGTCCCATCAATGGCACCTATGACGTTCGGGATATGTCAAAGGGCATAGAAGTCACCTTTCACTGTAGGCAAATCCCCCACCTCAGGGAAAATGATGTATCTCCTTACGTGTTTCAGCAGAGCAGACAACACTCTGGACAAGACGTTGGAAAACATAGGCTGGGACATCCCTGATGCCATGGCCACAGTTGTCTGAAATGACCCACTTGCAAGGAAATGGAGCACTGACAGCACCTGCACGTCGGGGGGATTCCAGTCGGATGGCGGATTGGTGACATCAGGTCTGGCTCCAACTGGGTACATAGTTCCTGGATTGTGGCACAGTCAAACCTGTAGGTGACGATGCTATGTCTTTCTTCCATTGTCAACAGGTCCACCAGCGGTCGGTACACCGGAGGATTCCGCCATCTTCTCATATGTCCCAGCTGACGGTGCCTAAGAAGGACAACAGCGAAGAACCAGTCACTATTCCTCCAGGTATGTACCCACAGTTACACACAAGACTACACCAGACAAAAAACCCTTCCTGTATGTGTGATGAGTATAGGCCTAGCTATGCGTGACGCAGTAGTAAATTAAGCCATGTGGGCCCCTGAAATGGCGGCTGCCTGACCTCTAAACTGGGACAATGGGATTGTGGGGTAACTGCGCTGGCGTTCCACACCGTTGCGGTAGGCGGTCGTAGACCGCAGCGCAATGCTGCATTGGTTAACATTGGACCCTATGGGTCCCAGGAGCCAATGAACAGGTGCGTCAGCGGTGATGATGCGCACCGCCGCGGACGTCACCACCATTTTCTATCTGTTCACTCACTAGATACCTGACCTTCGACAGGAGAGGACCTACACTGCTAGTGCTGGTGTGAACTCGGTCTGGAAGCGACAATGGCTGCTGAATCTGGGGAAAAGGCCCCTGCCTTCACTGCACAGGAGTTGGAGAAACTTGTGGATGGGGTCCTCCCCCAGTACACGCTACTCTACGGTCCTCCAGACCAACAGGTTAGTACACAGGAAGCACGTTGTATGGGCTACGCCTGGGTGGAGAGGGCTGGGTGGAAGAGGGAAGGGGGCAGAGTACATAGAACAGTTATGCATGGGAATGAATGGGCCACATGGCCAGAGTAGGGAGGGGGCCACTCACATTGACGGTGCAGTTGGTAATGACTGTTCCTCTTTCCTTGTGCATGTCATGTAGGTCAGCGCCCACCAGAAGAGGGACATTTGGCGTGCCATCGCCAAGGAGGTCCGGACCCTGGGGGCCCACCAGAGACGGGGCACCCACTGCCGTAAGAGATGGGAGGACATTCGCCGCTGCAGCAAGAAGACGGCGAAGGCTCAGCTGGGGATGGCCTCCCAACCTGGGAGGGGTGCCCATTACACCATGACCCCCCTGATGTTCCGGATCCTGGCGGTGGCCTACCCGGAGTTGGATGGGCGCTTGAGGACATAACAGCAGACACAAGGGGGCGAGTACAGCCTCATTCTGCGGACTTTGCGTGCAGTGGAGGTGTCTGGGTGGGGAGGTGGGCTGTGGGTGTCCCTAGGCCAGGGCGAGTTAGGTAGGCAAGGCCCCTCCATAATGTAGGCCATGTGGCACTCAACCCCAAGTTGAGGTATAGTTGCCCCTGTGGCAACCATGTGTGCAGATTTCCACCATTGCCATGTAGGCCATGTTCCAGAAATTGCATGTGCAGAGGTCAGGAGCACGGCGTTATGCAGGGAGCTGCTGCATCTGTCTTGTCCGCCAACTGTAGCGGCATGCCATGCACTAAAACTCTCTTTGTTTTGTCTCCCCCCCTTTTCCTGCTCTCCCTGTCCTTTTGTACATCAGCATCATCAGGCGGAGGTACAGTGGCACCGGAGCACGAGGGAGCTGCATCCCACATGGCCATGGAGGGCCACACCACAGACTCTGAATGCACCAGTGGGACGGAGGGCGAGTGGAGCTTCACGTCGGCCACCGGATCACCAACCAGCGACACAGACTCGTCCACCGATGGGAGTTCCCTTGTGGTGGTGGCACCATCTGTGCCCCCCACTTCTACAGGTACAGCCGCCACCTCCCCTACCAGCACCGCCCTCCCAGCAGCCCCTCAGCGTTCGCCCCGTGCCCGCTCACCCAGGAGGGTGGGCATCACCTTCGCCCCAGGCACCTCAGGCCCTGCCCCAGTCACCCCTGCTGCCCTCAGTAAGGAGGCCATTGACCTCCTCAGGTCACTCACTGTTGGGCAGTCTACCATTGTGAATGCCATCCAGGGTGTAGAAAGGCAGTTGCAACATGGTAATGCATTCCTGGAGGGCATTCATTCTGGTCAGGCTGTCCTTCAGCGAACCCTGCAATCTCTGGCCTCAGCACTGATGGCAGCCATTGTCCCTGTGTCCAGCCTCCCCCTCCAACCTCCTCCACCCAGACCTAATCTCCTGTACCCCAGCCCATCCCAAGCACACCTACAGACCAGCATGCACACAAGTCAACACACACAAGTAGCTCAAGCAAACATAGGCACCACACACACCACAGGCACTCACGCAAGCCTCACCCACATACAGACACAGCAACATCCACTGTCTCCACTATGTCCCCCTCCTCCTCTTCTCCCTCCTCCCTCCCAGTCTCGTCTACACACACACCTGCATGCACCACATCTACAGGCACTAGGACTCGCACCAGAACACCCAGCACCACAAGCCGCTCACCTGCACTCACCACCTCCACTGCCATTTACACGTCCCCTGTGTCCTTTCCCAGTGTGTCTGTGACGCCCCCTCCCAAAGTACACAAACGCTGGCAATCACTCACCCAACATCCATCCGCCTCACGACAGCCTCCAGTACCTGCACCTGCACCCAAAACAGCTAAAGTGGCACCTCCTACAACCACCTCCTCTTCCTCCATTCCCAGACCCCCTCCAGCTACCCATCCCACTGTCCGTCAGAAACTGTCCCTATGTCAAATTGACCTTTTTGCCCCCACCCGCCCCCTCCAATTCATCAGTCCCGTCGTAGCGCCTCAGCCAAAAAGCCTCCAGTACCAGTGGTGCGTGTTCTAGGTTTTTGGAGTGCACCGGCCACCAGGGCAGGCAGTAGGACCCGGAGCCAAGCCACTGGCAGCCCACCCCCTGTAAAGGCTCAGAAATTGGAGAGTGGACGACGGGACCGTCTTAAGACTCCTGGTGGGACAACAAGTGACATGGGATCGAAGGCGATTGGTGAGTCAGCTGTAACTCCAAAAAAAGGTGGGGAAGGTCCAGAGGAAGTCTTCCCAGCCTGTTGTGAATGTCACGGCGGAGAAGTGCGCTATCATTTCCGGCGGTCCAGACACAACCGCCAGCACCGTCGTCACTGGTCCAGAAACCACCGCCAGAGTCACAGCCCAGGAGGGCCCAAGTATCGTCACTGGTCCAGAAACCACCGCTGGAGTCACAGCCCAGGAGGGCCCAAGTATCGTCACTGGTCCAGAAACCACCGCCGGAGTCACAGCCCAGGAGGGCCCAAGTATCGTCACTGGTCCAGAAACCACCGCCAGAGTCACAGCCCAGGAGGGCCCAAGTATCGTCACTGGTCCAGAGACCACCGCCGGAGTCACAGTCCATGAGGGGCCAGGATGCCACAGCCCCCCTGGGCAATGATGGAACGTCATGCCACACACCAATGCCCATTGTAGAGATCGTCATGCCACACACCAATGCCCATTGTAGAGATCGTCATGCCACACACCAATGCCCAGTGTAGAGATCGTCATGCCACACACCATTGTCCGTATCAGAACCGCCATGTCAAAGCACTGCTGAACAGGGCAAAGACCGCCATGGCAAGCACCACTGAACAGGGCAAAGACCGCCATGTCAAAGCACCGCTGAACAGGGCAAAGACACCATGGCAAAGCACCACTGAACAGTCCATAGACCGCCATGGCAAAGCACAGCTGAACAGTCCTGAACCGCCATGTCAAAGCACCGCTGAAAAGGGCAAAGACCGCCATGGCAAAGCACCGCTGAACAGAGCAAAGACCGCCATGGCAAAGCACCGCTGAACAGTCCATAGACCGCCATGGCAAAGCACCGCTGAACAGTCCATAGACCGCCATGGCAAAGCACCGCTGAACAGTCCTGAACCGCCATGTCAAAGCACCGCTGAACAGGGCAAAGACCGCCATGGCAAAGCACCGCTGAACAGTCCATAGACCGCCATGGCAAAGCACCGCTGAACAGGGCATGCACCGTGTAGGAATGAATGGACCGCCACATCAGGCATCCTTATCCCATGTGCAGCTGGGACAGTGACAGGACAGGTACTTTCACGGGGAGACTCATCCAGTCTGGGCAACAGTCCCCCTCCAGAACCAGTGGAGACCTGCATCTACTTGAGAGACTGTGGCTTTGCATTCCCCAGGATTGAACAGTGGGCAAACCACCCACTGTAGAGACTTGAGAGACTGTGGCTTTGCACTCCCCAGGATAAATCAACGGGCATGGAGCCCCGTCGTGGATCTGGCTTCGCATTCATCTGGCTGAGGTGCCCCCCCTTCCCTTCCCCCTGAGGTGCCTGTAGTGTTTCTATCTGATGCCCCAGCAGTGTTCTCTCCGATTTTGGTCAGGTGTCTATTGTGGGCCTTGCCCATGCATTTTTGGACTGTTGGTGCACGGACATTGTTTTGTACATATCTACACTACTTCTCGGATTGTATGTGTAAATAAGAGTGATTTTGAGATATTTACCTGTATATTTTTGTATGACATGTATATTGGCACATTACAATGTTTGCCCGAATTTCGCATTGTCTTTGCATTCTTCCGGGGGGGGTTGTGGGTTGTTACTGTGATGTTTGGAAATGCATTGGTGTGTGTGTTGTAATGTGTGAGGGTCAGGGTGGGGGTGGGGGTGTTGCGTGTGTGTGTCCCTGACTTTTGCCTCCCCCCTCCCTATGTCGTAGGTGCAGTACTCACCGGTATCTTCTGCGCCTACGTAGCTGTTGGTCATAAAGGAGCAGAAAAACAAGGGCAGGTAGGATTTGTAATTCCGGCTCCATGGTGTCCTCCTTCCTCGTGGGATGTGCTAAGGTGAGCGTTTTCCCATTGCAAAAGCTGGTTCCGCCGTGTTTTTATCCACGGTGATTCCGCCCCGGAAAAGGTGGCGGATTGGCGGGTTGTAATAGTGTGGGCGGTACATTGTCTCCCGCCTGTCTGTTGGCGATAACCGCCGCGCTGCTTGTCTGTACCGCCGTGGCGGGAGGTGTGTTAAAGTGGCTGTCTTTGTTGGCGGTTTCCGCCAGGGTCATAATCCCCTTTTTTTGTCCGCCGGCCTGTTTGCGGGATTACCGCACCTTTAACACCGTCCGCCAGGGTTGTAATGACCACCTTAATCTTTAAAACATCATATCTCAACTTCTACTGATTGGATTTCTGTAAATTTGGTCCTGTTTTACTAAGATAAATATTATCTATTTCTCTAAACTGGTGTTTAGTCTTTTTGTGGGGTCTTTCACTGTGTTACTGTAATAAAGTGGAGCACAAATTATTTTACACATTGCCTCTTAAGTTAAGCCTGACTGCTCTGTTTCAAGCCACCAGAGAGTGAGCATGAGTTAATTTAGGGTGTGTGTCTGACTTACCCTGATTAGGATTGTGGTCCCTACTTGGACAGGATGCATACCTCTGCAAACTAGAGACCCGATTTCGAACAGGGTGGATACCCTAAATTCGAACTCTCAGATACACATCTGCTCATTCTTGAGAGTTACATCTTCATAGCACACCAGGTACAGGAGGGCCCCTTTCATTGTCATCTCTTTAATCTTGCTGCCAACGTTCTCCTTGCAAGCCTCACTATCACTTTAACACATAACAATGAAACCTTTCTCTAGCTAGTCAGTAACTCCCACACCTGCAAAGGAATGGAAAACAGTACACTGGCATACCTTAGTATATGAGAATTCTCAGTGAAGGCCCAGAATAAGGGTAAATTAACTCAAAATGGAAGCATATTACCATAGTATTAATCCTTAGCATTCAAACAATTGTAATTAAGTGAATACATTTAGTAAACATGGTTAAATTGAATATCATTTAACTACATATAGCTTCTAAACAGGCTAATAAATCATGAACTACTACAATTCTTGTTAGAATAGAATGCTAATTATTTAATGAATGGCTACATGAATCACAGGTAAAAAAATATAAATGACATATAGAAAGTGGAGCCTAAAATTACTGCTCCAGCCCTCCCTCTGATGGCACAGGTATCAAAAATCAAATGGGTCTTTCTTGAGACCATCTCAAAACCCTGTTTTCTTTAAGATCTTGTGCCTACAATTCTACAACTCTTTCACATCATTATAAAACTTACACTGACTCTCCTCCAGTTCTATATCACTCCTCTTTTGCTTAATTAACCTTTCACTCAACCCCAACTTCCTTTGATCTCATGTACTTGAACCCCTTGAACATGGCAAACAAATAAAATAAGCAAATAACAATAACTATGATAGGCCCTAAGATAGTGCCTAGAGGTCTACTACCTATATCGCTTCCCCAATTACCTACAGCAGCAAATTCACTATCAATCACTTCCCATTCACCAGTAGGCTCTAGTTCTCTCACATCCTGCTTCAAATCAGGGATGTTTTTCACATACCATCTACCTTCTCACACTTATCAGGTATATAGGTGCAGCACTGCTGGACGTTCAACATCTTACAGAATCAGGCCTTCCGTTAAGAGCAAAATATCTAGAGAAAGACATTTTTATAAAGTCATAGAACTAACAGCTATCATCTCAATGTCAATTACAAGCACTGATCCAGCAGTACTAATTGCTAATCTTTCAACTATGGTAGAAAGCTTCCAAAACCTTTTGTTGTTTGAAACAAAATGTTTGTTGACTATTTCATAAGCACTATTCATATGTTTTGGTCTAGCAAGGAAATCCACTTCATGTTAATCTAGCTTCTCTACATGATTAATATTTGGAAATACGACTGCTTTAAAACAAGTACAAGCCCAATTTAAGGGTACTTAGAAGTACGAGTTTGAGTCACACACATAAAAAACACCAAGGATAGCAGGATCCATCCCCCCCATAATTTGTTCAGTGTTTCCTCCTAACTCAAAGATATGTTCACATTTGCTCTATGCCTGAATGGAACTTATAGAGTTTAACTCTGCAGATTTAGTTGCAGAAAAACTCAGCGAGATGCCTCGGAATTCCGTGATTGGGCACAGGCATGTTGCGCTGCTCTTGCAGTGATTTAGTGCTGGGAGCTTGTTCCATGCTGAAAAATTAGCACAAACAGCACCATACGGCATGCCAAAAGGCACAGCTTCTCAAGCTGATTTTGCTGCTGCTCAGGTAGATTTTCTACTCAAGCAGCATCTTTCTAACAGCGAATGGTCGAGACCTTCCATGACCACCCACACTGGAAAAACTCACAGGGTGCCCTCCTACCAACTGAAAATCACATTAGGGAATGCCAAATCTTGCTTGTCAATTTACCATTTGCGATTTGAGTGTGAAAAAGTAAAAACCCAGCCAAGCGGTGGTTGGTGGATTCATGTTGGAACTTTGCGATACAAGCGTAATGTGAAGTGCCCAAAATTCTGCCAACTGCACCAGTGGAGTGGAATATATTGCCCACCCCTAATTTGGTCTCTCCCCTAAACTTATTATGCACTACATTCAACCCCTATACATATATATATATTATATATATATATATATATATATATATATATATATATATATATATATACAACTTGCCTATGTGTTGCCAGTCTAAAGTTAATACAGGTTGAGTTCTCAATTCTTTGTGCTTAATTTCCTCTTTCAACTTAGCTTTACCTTTTCCATTTCTGTTCTTTCTTCAATCACCCTTCTTCAGTCTTCCAATTCATCAATTATTTTTTTCTCAATTGCAGTCATGGAACAGTTCTGTCTATGAGCATAAGCAGTGTCAGGTTTGACGACAGGACGAAAGAAGCTCCAAACTGCTTCCATCTCATTTGCATTAGGGTGTAGATTTAAATGTTTGTACCTTGTGACTTTCAAAAATACTAAAGGCCTAATTTAGATTCTGGCATAGGGGATTACTCTGCCACAAACGTGATGGATATCCCATCCGCGTATTATGATCCTATTAAAATCTATGGTGATCGTAATACGGCCGGCTGGATATCCGTC
This sequence comes from Pleurodeles waltl, assembly GCF_031143425.1. NCBI lineage: Eukaryota > Metazoa > Chordata > Amphibia > Caudata > Salamandridae > Pleurodeles > Pleurodeles waltl. The sequence continues at coordinate 537,983,398 of NC_090445.1, read as the reverse complement.
ACGTTTGTAACGGAGTAATCCTCTCTGCCGGGATCTAAATCAGGCCCTAAATCATAATTTTAACAATAATATTCAAAGTGACCCTATCAATATGAAATGCTAAGTAACGTACTACAAGTGATCCCATACAAGTGAACACCCTCAGCTGCATAAGCAATAATTGTGTGCAAATCTTCTTAACTCAATGAGACAATAGTTCATTGAAGTCAAAGGTAATAAAATATGTCAAATTTCAGTTCCAGAAGGGTTCCAACATAACCAGCATTCATTATTTATCTTCTCTGGTTAGAAAATTGAATTCAGTAAGAAAACTGTAAGATAGTTTTCAGTTTCACTAAGGCTCTGTCAGGTTTGTACAGGGAGTGCAGAATTATTAGGCAAATGAGTATTTTGACCACATCATCCTCTTTATGCATGTTGTCTTACTCCAAGCTGTATAGGCTCGAAAGCCTACTACCAATTAAGCATATTAGGTGATGTGCATCTCTGTAATGAGAAGGGGTGTGGTCTAATGACATCAACACCCTATATCAGGTGTGCATAATTATTAGGCAACTTCCTTTCCTTTGGCAAAATGGGTCAAAAGAAGGACTTGACAGGCTCAGAAAAGTCAAAAATAGTGAGATATCTTGCAGAGGGATGCAGCACTCTTAAAATTGCAAAGCTTCTGAAGCGTGATCATCGAACAATCAAGCGTTTCATTAAAAATAGTCAACAGGGTCGCAAGAAGCGTGTGGAAAAACCAAGGCGCAAAATAACTGCCCATGAACTGAGAAAAGTCAAGCGTGCAGCTGCCACCAGTTTGGCCATATTTCAGAGCTGCAACATCACTGGAGTGCCCAAAAGCACAAGGTGTGCAATACTCCGAGACATGGCCAAGGTAAGAAAGGCTGAAAGACGACCACCACTGAACAAGACACACAAGCTGAAACGTCAAGACTGGGCCAAGAAATATCTCAAGACTGATTTTTCTAAGGTTTTATGGACTGATGAAATGAGAGTGAGTCTTGATGGGCCAGATGGATGGGCCCGTGGCTGGATTGGTAAAGGGCAGAGAGCTCCAGTCCGACTCAGACACCAGCAAGGTGGAGGTGGAGTACTGGTTTGGGCTGGTATCATCAAAGATGAGCTTGTGGGGCCTTTTCGGGTTGAGGATGGAGTCAAGCTCAACTCCCAGTCCTACTGCCAGTTCCTGGAAGACACCTTCTTCAAGCAGTGGTACAGGAAGAAGTCTGCATCCTTCAAGAAAAACATGATTTTCATGCAGGACAATGCTCCATCACACGCGTCCAAGTACTCCACAGCGTGGCTGGCAAGAAAGGGTATAAAAGAAGGAAATCTAATGACATGGCCTCCTTGTTCACCTGATCTGAACCCCATTGAGAACCTGTGGTCCATCATCAAATGTGAGATTTACAAGGAGGGAAAACAGTACACCTCTCTGAACAGTGTATGGGAGGCTGTGGTTGATGCTGCACGCAATGTTGATGGTGAACAGATCAAAACACTGACAGAATCCATGGATGGCAGGCTTTTGAGTGTCCTTGCAAAGAAAGGTGGCTATATTGGTCACTGATTTGTTTTTGTTTTGTTTTTGAATGTCAGAAATGTATATTTGTGAATGTTGAGATGTTATATTGGTTTCACTGGTAATAATAAATAATTGAAATGGGTATATATTTTTTTTTGTTAAGTTGCCTAATAATTATGCACAGTAATAGTCACCTGCACACACAGATATCCCCCTAACATAGCTAAAACTAAAAACAAACTAAAAACTACTTCCAAAAATATTCAGCTTTGATATTAATGAGTTTTTTGGGTTCATTGAGAACATGGTTGTTGTTCAATAATAAAATTAATCCTCAAAAATACAACTTGCCTAATAATTCTGCACTCCCTGTATTGTTACCATCCGAATCATGAAAAACTTGGCCAATTTGATCACTTGTGTATTATGTCCATTCAGAAGCTTAATATCTCCTGCAAGGTACTCAAGTTCTTTTTGATCTCCTGATTACTAGCTATTCGTCCTTACTGCTACTTAATTCACGGGATTCAGTTTCTTCTGTGACAGTTAGTGGTATGCGTTAAACAGACAAACTTGGTCTCATTCACTAATGTCTCTTTGGCCATTCATCTTGACCTTGGCCTCCACTGGTCACAATACTCGGCTCTTCACCAGGATCAGGGTTGGTTTCCACCTGCGGCAACAGCCGAGTGTCTTCATTTGTTCCAGCTTCAACCACCTCTGAGTCAAGATTCACCTCAGCCCCTTCTTGCACCACCCTGGAACCTCAGCTCACCAACAGATCCTGAGTCTCTGGTTCAACCACTTTGCTCCTTCTGGTACTTCCAGCAATCCAGCGGGTTATAGGATGACCTGGAAAGAGCCTTTCCAGAGACACTCAGATGGGTTTTTCAAACATTTCTTCATCAATATCCAGTCCTTGGGACTGAGGTTATGGCACTATTTCTGGTGTGAAACAGCAGTGGCGGCTCCAACCTGGTGAGACACAGAATGCACCACATCAGCCAGTCCTTTGCAATAGTCAAGAACCAAATCATCTGTGATATTTACAATTGCATTTACAGGTATGACAGACAGTCCCATTGCTTGACCCATGTTCATTTCATGAGACGAGAGCCCTGTGCTCAAATCAGGAGTACTACAAAGACTCATTAGCACATAAGGCAAAGCATCAGGCTACTTTAAAGATGTAAACACTTTCACTAGTCAGAACTGCAATGTTCCATTGAGTTGTTCTATGATGCTGGAAGCCTCCAGCCGGTAACTCAAAAGAAATCTCTGTTCCACCTGTAATGCTGTCCAGACCTGATTTTTAATGTAGGCACCTTGTTCTAATTCCAGAGAAGTCAGGGACCCAAATTGGGATATTAATTCCTTTAACAACAGTTTTGCTGCTGTGAGACAGTTATTCCTCCTAAAGTTATATGTCTCAACCCATCTGGGGAAAATGCACACAACAACCAGTACATAACTTAGCCTGTTACACACTGGCATTTCAATCTTGTCCAGTTGCATTGTGTTAAATGGACCTCCTGATCTCCCTTATGAATCATCGTCACTGGGGTCCTTCTCTCTACAATCATCTGCTGACACAATGCCTCAGTGGCATAAATTCTCAGCCATTGATCTAAACCACGGATTTCACCAATTCTGCCTAAACAATCTAACCATAGTGTCTCGCCCTTTGTTTACAGGACTATAAAAATGTTTGCTATTGAGGACTACAGATTATTGGGCAATGCTGGTCTTCCATCTGTCCATATCCAAACCCAATTTTCATTCTTCGTACATCCTATTCTGACTCAACCTTGTTGTTCAGCCTCTGGCACTTCCTCATACTTCCTTTGAACTGTTTCCCAATTCCGAGTCAACAAGAGATTTAAGTTAGTCTCATTTTTAGATTCATATCTGTATTCTCCCTTAAATGCACAGGACCCGTGAGCTCAATACCAGGCGCCTTCATCAGCATACCATTCACCAGTTGTCATATAATTATTTCCTCTTGTGTGTGCTGCACATTTAACCACTGTGATTTCTCAAGGCATCTGTCCCACCTACAATACTGTCATAACATATTCCCCTTTTTTATGGGGGATCCTGAAAATGTCATAAACCGCCTTTGTGACAACACCTGTCTAAAATCATGGATGACACCAAGGCCACACTGACTGTCATTGGAAAATAGTCACCCTCAGTTAGTCTCAGATGCTGCAACTCAGCCCCTTGTGCATAGGTAACACAGCAAAGCCATGAGGCTTCCACTATGCCTTTGACAATATAGAGTGCATATACAGCTCTCAAATTCCCCTCAAAGAGCCATCCACAAACAATATATAATCCGTCTCTACAAGTGGTTCATCTTTAATATCAGGTCTTGCCTTGGTTCACAATTCTGTGACATTCAGACAACCATGCTCAACCTCCCCACTACTCAGTTGATTTTCTGGTAATAGTAACAATGTAGCAGGATTTAGCAAAGAGTACCTTTTTTAAAGTGATAATCTTAGCTGTCAATATAACTTGTTCGTACTTTGTTAACCTGCTATTTGCCAGATGCTGAGTTTGGGTGCAGGTCAGTAAGATCTCTACTTCATGAGGGGCAAACTCCGTAAAGAGATGCTGCATGACTGTACTCTCACACCTTTCAATGCTGACACCTACTGTTGTGACATCTTCATGACAGCTGGGCAGACCTGCAGCAACAGGATCAAGAAGAGTAGAGAAATATTCCATTTGTCTTCACACATCCCCATGCATTTGTATAAGCACTGAGAGAGTGAAGCCCTACCTCCCTGGCAGGGGAGGTGATGCTTTGATTCTTTACTCACAGGAAAGGTGATGCTATGATTTCCAGATACACTGCCTTGGTTCCTTACTGTGGTGCTGGGTCGATGAGAATCTGACGTCCAGGGATGATGCATGGAAAATCCAGACACGCTATGCTGATGTGACTGTGGTGAAACATACGCTGAGTTGATTCTGCAGCTGTCAGACAGGCACAGCATTGATTTTTTAGCGGCAAGACAAGCGCTGCGTTGATTCTTCCAGCATGGCACATTGATGCATGGATTTTCTCCTTCAGATTACCAGCTTGCACTTCCAAGGGCCCAGGGACTAGAGTTGGTACCACTTGGCAAGTCAGGACTCTCAGCAGAAGAGCCAGGCACTGGCAAGTGAAGCCTTTTATGTTCCCGAGACTTCCTAGCAGGAGGCATGCTCAGTCCAAACCCTTGGAGAACCTTTGAAAACAAGATTAGAAAGTCAAGTCCAGTCCTTTCACTCCAAGGACAGAAGCAGCAGGTCAGCACAACAAAGCAACAGGAAGAGTGGCAGTCCCTCCTACAGCATACAGCTCATGTTTCTGGCAGATTTTCCTCAGTCCAGAAGGGCTCTAACTATGTGGTGTCAGATGTCCAGTACTTGTTCCCATTTCTGTCTTTGAAGTAGGCAAACTACAAAGAGAAGTCTTTGTAGTGGACAGGACCCTGCTTTTCCCTGCCCTGGCCCCAGCCACACTCCAGGGGGTTGGGTACTGCTCTGTGTGAGGACAGGCACAGCCATATTCAGGTGCAAGTGTTAGCTCCTCCCACCACTCTAACCCAGGAGGACCCATCAGCCTGGTGATGAGCCATAAGGATATGCAGGGCACACCTCGGCTCCCCTTGCGTGGCTGTCTAGAGGAAATGAATAAACAGTGCAACTGTCATTCTGACCCAGACATGAATTCAGCAGACAGACAGAGGCATAGAATTGTTAAGCAAGAAAATGCATAGTGGTATTTTCAAACTTACAATTCAAAAACCAACTTCACCAAAAGATGTACTTTTAAATGGTAAGTTTAGAGACCCCAAACTCCACATCTCCAACTGCTCCCAATCAGAAACTATGCTTAAAAGTCATTTCAAGGCAATCCCCATGTTGCCCTTGTGGGAGAGATAGGTCTTGCAATAGTAAAAAATGAAATTAGTAGTATTTCACAATCAGGACATGTGAAACACACCCATATATGCCCTGCCTTTTAAATACACTGTATCCCACCCATGGGGCAAATCACAGAGAAACAAATACAATTTAGACAGGAAGCACTTACTCTTTACACTGGTCAGTAGTGGTAAAGTGCCCAGAGTCCTAAAGCCAGCACAAATGAAACTCAGCACAGGATCAAAAACAGGCCAGAAGCAAAAAGACAGGGGGAACCATGCCAAGAGCTGCCCAGTGTTACACACCAGCATTTATTTTTACATTTTCCCTCCACCCCCTGCCTGCCATATGTAGCCTGCTCTTAGGCCATAGGCACACACCAGCATTCATTGTATAAGGATTACGGCATTTCCCCTGTACCTCCTGCCTCCAATAGTCACGCACCAGCATTAATTTTTTCAGGATTATGTAATTTTCCCCTGCACCTCCTGCTTTCCATAGGTGCACACCAGCATTCATTTTTCAAGTATTATGTCCTTGTCCCTTCCACCCCCTGCCTGCCATTGGCTCACACCAGCATTCATTTCTTGAGGATTATGTCCTTTTCCTCGGACTCCCTGTCTGCCATAGGCACACACCAGCATTCATGTTTTAAGGATGATTCATTTCCCCCTGCACCCACTGCCCGCCATATTCACAGCCTAGCATTATTTTTTTAGGATTATTCCATTTTCCCCGCAACCCGTGCCTGCTGAAGGTGTCTCCCCTTAGATGCATAGAAAGCAGACAGCTACATCTGTATGTTGTTGCTTTGATTGAAACATTATGTTATGGTGTGGATTAGAATCAATACACTATTGTAATTAATTGGGATAGCCTCACTAACGCTTATTGTCTGTATTATGAATACCTCAAACTGCAAACATTGCCACAATTCACAAAATGTTTTTCTTCTTTGTTTGCTTTTAGGTACAGAAGAGACATCACCCACAGTATTGCCAGACAGAAGGCTGGCACAGAGAGTTGTGTCCATAACACGTAACTCGTCTGCTTCTGCTTGTGCAGGTAAGTGCAAACTGACAGACCTTGAAGGTGGCACCAATGAACTGTGCTGCCAAGAAAGTGGCAAGTGAGGAGGAGAAGAAGAAACAAAGTGCCACCATTGGCTTCGGTCCTTCTTCTTTTTCAGGCAACTTTGTGTGCCTGCTGCACCGTCCTCCTGGCAGCAAGCTGGGACAAGCACTCCTGCATCAACGACTGCACTAACCCAACCTAAGCCCAACATCATGCCACTCAGCAAGTGAGCCACTGCAATCATGATGACAAGCACCCAATCGTTGAAGAAAACTGAGCAAATTGAACAAAAGGAGCTGCAGCCAGCAATGGTTTTCCTGATGTAGGAGAAGAACAGAAGATTGAGCTTCTTGCTGAGAAAGATGTACCTTTTCTTGAAACATTGGCTTCCCAGTCTCCAGCCTCTCCAAGCACGACTTCTAATGATCTGAACATGGATTGGACACCCGGCTGATTCCGAGGCACTCCACAAGAGACAAGGGAAAAGGAAAGTTCCAGAAAGTCTTAGAATTATGGAAGAGTAGGAGGAGGGTCGAGCTAGTGATTGTCATGGAAGCTAGCTCAGAGGATCCCAACATTACTCCTCCTACTCAACCATGTGGCACTGGTTCCACCACTGCTAGCTTCTATATTTGCAAGTCCACCGCTGAGACCTGCATCCACCACTTCCTCAGTCAAAGTATGCCCTGCAAAGATGCAGTCATAGACAACCCCACCTACCACCAGTTGTTTGGGCAATGGTAGTGGCACCAGTGGCTCACTAAAAAAGTTCTCCTCCACATTTTTGTACTTCTTTACTGTGAGCAGGCAGGAAGATAACATTGCAATTTGCTCCATTTACCACATGAGTGTTCATCAAAGTAAACCTGGGTCACACTGTGGTACTGGAGGTCAAACTACCCATATGAAAAAACATCACTCAATCTGGTTGGTGGAGCACCTTAAGAAAGTAGCTGGTGGTGGTGATGGAGGGGAAGCAGCCTGAGTCCGATCACGGTGATAGGAGAAGGTGATGAGGAAGAAGAGAATGACAGCGTTATTACACAAAGCAGCCCTGTCCCCTCCCATATGCCAGCATCTCCCACATCAGCAACCACCAAATGACATAACACTCAAATGCAGACATCACCGCATGCAGCGATGATTCCTCTATGGTGCACATTGAGTCTACCACCTCCTGGTTCTCTCTGGAAGTCACCAGCATTGGTGGCACAACAAAAGAAAACAATTCAAGGTATTATTACAGGCCTTTTTAGGCAGTCAGACCTATTTTGCTAGAGTTGCTTTTCCAGGCTCGATCATGATGTGCTGCAATTGGTTGGATAAGCTTTGCAGGGGAGTGCTATTCACGCTGTCCACCTGAAGGCAGACATATGGACCAATTGTCAAGAAGCTGATTATATGTGTATCACTGCAAACTGGAAATCTTTTGTGGGAGGCTGAAGAAGCTTTTAAGGGTATTGGGCAGCATGCAACAAAAGCGATGGTTGCCATGGAGAAATTCCACACAGCTGCAAAGATCTTGGAAGACTTTAACAGCAAGATGTTTGAATGCCTGCGACCCAGAGGTCCAAGAATTAAATTTGTTGCCACACACAATGGCAGTAATATAGTCAAGGTCATGGCAGATGGTGGATATTTCAGCGTCCTGTGTTTGGCGCATTGCATCAACCTGATGGTGCAGGACTTTCCCAAAAAAGAAGACAAAGCCAGCAATATACTGGCCATCTGCAGAAGACTCTGCACTAATTTTAGCCATTCTTTTAAAGTCCAGATGCAGTTGAGGATCATTCAGTGTGCTCCTAGATTACCAGTTAAAGCCCTCATACAGGTGATGTCAATACGTTGGAGCTCTACCTACTACATGCTGCAACATGTGTTTGAGCAGGACGGACCAATTGCTGACCATGTCCTTCAAAGAGAAGGGGATGCAACTGAGAAAAACTTGACCATGGGGATGGACAAATGGAGCCTAGTCAAATACCTGAAACAAATGCTACCTTCTTTTGAGGCTTTCACATGGAAAGTTAGCAAGGAGGACAGTGCGACGAACCAAGCCATCCCATTGTTGCATCTGCTTCAGGACCACTCAAAAGCGTTGTCACAAAGTTTTACAACTGTGAACTAAGAAATGCATGAGTTGGTTGAGAGCTTAATCCTTCAATTGGCTGTTAAGCCAAGGCTGCAAAGAGAGATAATGTCTTCCAAAGAGTAAATCTGTTCCACAGTATTCACTGTACAAACAAATACTGCCCACTTTCATTCCTTTTTCAGAAGGGGATGTTTCACTATACAAGATGTGGATTGTTGAGCAAGCGAGATACTTGGAAGATAATTGGCTGGAAGTTAGAGTCCCATGCAGAAGTTCTGACGTGCAGCCTTCAACCTCCAGCGGCTCACCAGCAACATCAGCCACAGCACTAACAACAACACCAGCAACAGAGGAATTGGACCCAACCTCTGCAATGGCTTGGTTTCAACTAGCATCGCTTAAGTCAAGTGCAGAGTCAAAGTCAACAGAGGTTGAGCAAGTGGCAGCACCAATGACCATTCAGAGGATAATCCAAGACTGTATCTGGATGACCCAAAAGAGGTCTACCTGGATCAAAACCCATTGGTCTATTGATATGGGAAGATGCACCAATAGCCATAACTCAGCAGGCTGGCAATAAAGTATCTAGCTTGTCCAGTAGCCAGTGTGTCTCCTGACCGTGTGTTCACAGCATCTGGCAAAGTTGTCACAGTTAGATCCTCAAAACCTCAAAACGTGTAGAAAATTACTATGATTATAATGAACCACCGCTTCATACCACACAATTACATTGCTCCTGAAACACCACAGCAGGAGGATGAGGGTGATTGGTCAGACTCAAATGTGTTAGCTAATCAACTTCTTGGCGAACCCCTGAGTTTGAGGACAAACTCTACTTCCTTGACTGAGTAGGCCATCATAGAACTTTCAGATTATCGTCAAACTGCTTGTAGAAAATAAAATGGATATAGCAAGAAGAACATTATGGTCCTCATTATGACATTGGGGGTCAGCTGTCCACCACGCCAGTGATGGCGGGAGTACAGTTGCCAGGCTGGCAGTCTTCACCATAGACAGCCAATGTATCACCTGAACCGCCAGTGCAGTTCATCCACTGACCACAGTGGTAGGCTCCTTCAGGCAGACTAAAGACAATGACCTTCCCACCATTTTATGACATAGCAGACCACCAGGATTTCTGGGGCAGGGCAACCGCCCCCAAAAGCCTGGCAGAAACACAAATAGAAAAGGAGACGCTCACCACCAGGGACACAATGGAGTCCGCAGCCGCCATGGAACCCGAACTGGAAGTCATGCCGATGCTGTAGCATGCAATGGCAGTCCAGGAGCAACAATGCAGACGAAGACAACGACGGTGAGTACAGCCACCTAGCAAAAAAAGGAGGGAGGGGAGAGTGACACACATACACGCACAACACACACCAAACACACATTCCACACACACAGAAAAATCTGCAGAGTAAATAAATAGCAACATAACCCAGGAGCAAAGAAAGCTAGGACACATACCTCTGGCCAAACCACTGTAATAATATTGGAAAACAAGCTCAATTTTAAATAAATAAATATATACATATGTACAGCAAGGGCCATTGGCCAGTCCACAGTACACAAATGGCCACAGGGCAACGTACAAGACCCTGACAGCCCAGTCACTCCACTGGGCAGGGGTATCATTTTGTTAATAGGCAGGCACCTCTGGGTGTGGGGTGGAGGAGGTCGTAGGGGGGTTCTTCTTTGGAGGGGGGTTCTTGGGCTTGGGTTTGGAAGGGGCAGGTTTTTACCCTTCTGTTTAGTGGCAGAGGAGTGGGCTTTTGGCGGGGGCTGGAGTGCCACTCTTAGTGGCAGGTGAAGTCTTAGGGGGAGGAACAGCAGTCGAATGGGAGGTGGAGGTACTGGGCTGGGGGAGGGATCTTCCTGTTACGGGCAGGAGGGGGAAGAGGTCAAGGCGGGAAAGGAAATGCTTTTTAGGGCCAATGGGGTGGGTTGTGGGTGGAGGATTGGGAGTGGCGGTAGAGGGAATGGTTGTAGGAGTAGGTGTCCTGTACGTGTGTGAAGTTGATGGCTGTTGGGTGTCTGAGTGGGAGCGTTTATGTGTAATTGGAGGGGGCAGACAGGGTGGGAAAGGACAAACAGGACGTGTGTATGTATGTTGTGGTGGTGTCTGCAAGTGAGGTGGGTTTGCCGCATGAGGTTATGATGGTGGTGACTGCGCATGTGGTGTGTGGTGTGCATGTCTGCGTGTCTGCTATTGTGGTGACTGTGGGCAAGGCTGTACAGGTGACAGGATCTGCGACTGAGGATGCAGTATGTGAGCATTGATGTGACTGTGAGGGAGGAGGAGGAGGGGCAGAAAGTGGAGGCAGTGGCTGTTGTAGTATGTGCATCTGTAAGTTGGCTGTGTGTGTGCTTGTGGAGGGAAGTGTGGTGCCTGTGTTTTTCTGTGCAAGTCCGGTCTGTTGTTTTGGGGGCATGCTTGTCAGATTGTGTGCATGGGATGGGTTGAGGGAGAGGGCTTTGTGACTCAGGACACGTAGTTAGAGGGGGGGAGGTAGAACCAGCTACACTGGCTGCCGTCAGAGAGGGGGCCAGAGCCTGAAACAACCTCTGTAGGGCCACCAAGCCACCGTGAATGCCCTCCAGGTAGGCATGGCATTGCTGCATCTGGGATGTCAGCCCCTGGATGGCATTCGCTATGGTTGACTTCCCTACAGAGTTGGAACTCAGGAGGGCAATAGCCTCTTCAGTGAGGGCAGCAGGGCTGACCGGGCAGGGCCTGAGGTGCCTGGGGCGAAGGAGACAGCTACCCTCATGGGTGAGCAGGCACGGGCAACTAGGTGGAGGTTACTGAGAGGGTGGTGCTGATATCGGGGGTGGTGGAAGATCTAGTAGCTGGAGTGGTCCCAGAGGGATCCACCACCACCAGGGAGAGGAGGAGGAATCAGAGTCCCTAGTCTTGGCTTCTGTCCCCCCTGTGGTGCTCCCTTTGCCCTCCAACCCACTGGTCCCCTCGGCGTCCTCCTGGGTCCCTTGGGCTGCAGCTCCCCACTCGCCAGTGCCCCACCTCCTTTGCTAGATGATGCTAATGCACATAAAGACACGATGAGAAAAGGAGAGAGGGTGGGGGAGAAAGAAAGGGAGCACAGGGTCAATCACAGCACCAACAGCACATATGGCATGCACATCACAATCACTCACTGGTACCAACACAGTGCAGTATGGACCAGAATGACAAACCATTACCTGGGTACAACAGCAGTAAAGAACCCAAACACTACCACCTGCACATCTACTGGGACTCACTAAGCCTTGTCTACCATGGTATGCTAGCTACTTACCAATACCAAAAATACATACCACCCTACATAGGTAAGCAGGATCACACTGGAAAAGTTAAAGCAGCATATTGGGGCATCCACTTACTAGAACCTTGCACCCAAGCCCCATGCCAGGCAACAAAAAATAAATACCACACACTCTGTACTCATCCCCTTGTGGCTGCTGTGCTGCCCTCAAGCACCCATCCAACTCAGGATTGGGTACCGCCAGTATGCGGGCCATTAGGGTGGTCATGCTCTGACGGGGACCCCTCCTTCATTGAGAGGCCATCCCCAGCTGGGCCTCCGTGGTCTTCAGGGCCCAGCATCTCAGGTCCTCCCACCATTTCCTGCAGTGGGTGCTCCACCGGCTATGGACCCCCAGGGTCTGCATGTCCTTGGCGATGGCACACCATAACTCTTTCTTTTGATGGGCGCTGATCTGCAGAGGAGACACAATTCAATTCACATTTATTTATTTATGTTTTGGAACTCGATTGAGGTCCACATACGGATAGACACACCAACAATACTTTTTGTCTCAATCACTCTTTGCACCTAAAATCTAGTTGGACACGTTTAAACTTTATACAATAAAAGGTTCTATAAAATTGCTCAACCATACTTTTTCCAATTTTACAGTTATTCACTACTTTACTCTTATCAAAGTACAAAAGATAAAATAGTGTAAATGCTCACGTTAATGCAATTAGAATATCATTATGTACAAAAATATTAGACTATTTAAGGTCGTTACCATCTATATTTGACCAAAAAGTGCCAAGGGGCAGGATATAGATAAAACACTAGTATAAATAAAGCGGTGGAGTACAATATATACAAACACCAATGAACTAAAACAGTACCTATCTACCCATAATACTACAAATGTAAACGTGTGCATGAAAGGGATCTGCATAGGCCGAGCCCAATTCTTCCTTAAATGCTTCTTACTGAAGTACTTCACTTGCTAAGCCTCATATAAATCAAGTAGTTACGGTCTAATCAAAAAAACATTAGTCAATTAATTGCCTTGTTTGATTTCACCAAAGAACCCCTCATGTGGGTGTATAAGAAGTACTATTACCCCATCCCCTGTGGAACCTGGGTATAGTAAGGTGCATTATTATACTCGAACCAACTAATTATTTTGTCTCATATAACATCAAGTGCCTATTTACTTGTAAATCAATTAACTTGATTTACAATATATACAATAAAAAAAATAAAAAAAACATTTGAAAAAGTAAAATATTCTAAAACAAAATAATTCATTAGGTGGGTCATACAAGGCTCGGAGGAACTCAGACGTGGACAGCAAAGAAAGCTGAAGGCAAATTGGTTTTAGTCATTTACGCCAGAATAAAGCAAGGGATGGGCAGACAAATAATAAGTGGATTAGATTTTGAGATCCAGCCGAGCAAAAATTGCACTCTTTAGCTGTACCGTGCCATTTCACCAGTTATGTATTCAAGGGGAGCAAGCCCTGGTGAAGTAGCATCCAAAAACGCCTAACTCTATGTGGAATATTCCATGAAATATGAGGTTGGGTTTTTGTTATTACTAGAGTGTTTGCTAAAATCATAAAATATATATATTTTTTGCAGCTCTCAAGATCAAGACGGAAACTCAATGCCCACGTTGCCTGCTTCAGATAACTTTTAAATGCAATGGAGGTAGTTCCCGTACCAAGCTTTGGTCCAGCTCCAACCTTCCAAGAGCATAAGAAAAACTTTTACAAAAGGAGTATTTGGCCTGACTCTTTTCTGGGAAGAGTTCTTTCTTTAATATAGATCTTATAGTATTTTCCTCACTCCTTATTAGTGAAGCGGCCAAACAAATAATCCCTGCTAATCCTTGGTCATAGGCACTTCGGAGCCCCATGTCTAGCCTTAAGGATGCCACTGAAACAGCCGTATTAACAGACATGAGACACAGACAGAAGGACACCATGAATTCAACAATCCATTCTGTAACACAGATGGCTTATATTCTGAATATGACCCACATTAAGCACACACATGACCCCTACCTCTGCATACACATTGTATGCTACCAAAATCCCCCCAAATGACACACTGCCAGGACACACATACATCTGCATGCAGCAATGTTGCATCCAACGTACCTATGATGTACTCACCTGTTGGTCTGGAGGCCCAAGCAACTGCTCTTACAGGGGTAGGACCCCATCCACAAGCTTCTCCAGCTCCTCCGATGTGAAGGCTGGGGCCCTTTCCCCTGTAGCACGGGCCATCGCAGATTCCAGACACAGTTCACAGCAGCACACGCAGTGGAGATGTTCAACTGCAGAGAGTCAAGAATCAACTGAAGTGGCACAGAGGAAATGGCAGTCATGTCCGTGGTGGTGCACACCGTCACCACCGGGCTTGATCATCATTGGTTCCTGTACTCCACAGAGCTCCATGTTAGCCAATGAAGAGTTGCACAGCGGTGCAGACCGCCTTCCGCGATGAGGCCAAACACCAGCGTAGTAAGGTCACTTCCACCTTTCCCTGCATACGAGACAGGCGGTTGCCATTCCCTATTGCTAGTACTCATGTTGGACTAATTTATGTGCGTCATTGGTATAGATTGTACACACCTATACAATTCCAGGCTTCATCATTCATACATGCTCTGTGTACTGTGATAGTGTGTGTTCATACTTCCTGTAGTCACACACATTTAAATTTTTTGCTCACTTAGATACTAACCACTGTGGAGGATGAGGAGGAGGAGGCAAGCACCCGTGTACAGACATCTTGTGGACTTGGCTACACTGCAGGACCAGCACATCATACTCACCTATTGCCTGGACAGGACCACAATCACTGAGCTGTGTGCACAATTGGAGCCTGATCTAATTCCTGCTATCTGTAGCACTACAGCAATTCCCCCTGTAGTGCAGGTGCTGTCAGTGTTCCACTTCCTGGCCAGTGGTTAATTCCAGGTGACAGTGGGCTTGAATGCAGCAATGTCACAGCCAATGTTTTCGATTGTGCTTAGAAAGGTTTTGGCTGCCTTGCTCAAACACATGAGCACCTACATCTCATTCCCCCAGGATGAAGATTTGCCCACTGTGAAGTCTGGATTCTATGTCATGGGACACATACCACATGTGATTGGGGCCATTGACGGGACCCATATTGCCTTGGTCCCTCCCAGGTCTACAGGAGTAGGAAGAGTTACCAGTCTGTAAATGTCCAGATGGTGTGCCTTGCTGATCAATACATCTCCCACATCACTGCCAAGTTTCCTGGATCTGTGTCTGATGCCTATGTATTGAGGAATAGCAGCATCCCATAGGTGACGGCACAACTGCAGGGGCACAGAGTGTGACTCACAGGTGAGCTTCAGCCTTCACACAATGTATGTCAGAGTTTGCCAACTGGAGTTGTAATCCATGCCATTGTACATGGTTGATGGGTGTCACTCACTTCTTCCAGGTGACTCCGGCTACCCAAACCTGTCCTGGCTGTTGAACCCTGTTAGGAATAGACCTGGGGCTGAAAATCGGTACAATGAGGGACATTGCCGTACCAGGAGGGTTGTAAAATGTGCATTTGGTCTACTGAAAGCCAGGTTCAGGTGCCTCCGTTTAACAGTTGGGTTTCTATGCTATGCCCCTAAGAAGGTCTGCCAGTTTGTGGTGGTCTGCTGCATGCGGCACAATTTGACCCTCAGACGCCATGTGCCCTACCTGCAGGAGGATGGGGGAGATAATACACCAGTGGCAGCAGTGGACACTGAAGACAGAGAGAACGAGGAAGAGGAAGAGGATGTGGACAACAGGGCACATATCGTACAACAGTACTTCCAATGACACTCAGGTAAGACTTTTGATCTGTTCATAACTCTATTTTAGTTAAGTGTTGTGTGCCAGCTGTGTTGTGCCAATCACTGCCTTTAAATTTCAATTGACTGTTCCTTATGCCTTCCCTTTTTGCAGATGTTGGTGTGGTCACACCTGTGTACTGATATGATGACTACAGACTGCTTAAACACATTTGTTGGATGAATCTACACATTACAGGGCATTTTTATAGGATAATAAAGTTCAACACATTACACATTTCTATCTGATAAAGCACTAATACTCCAGTTGTGTTCAAGGGTGTTTATTGAAGTGATAATGATGAAGGAATAGTGCAATAAAGTGGGGTGATGGTTGAGGAAAAGTTCAGTGTAGTGGCCCAGTCGGTTTGTAACACAGGTCCAGTGTCCATGGGGCCATAGGATGAGGAGCAATGGCAGTCCAAAGTGAACAAGGTGACTCAGTGGCACACAAGGGGGACATTCTGGAAGGGCTCATTTCCTGGCAGTGGTCTTGGTCTTGGCAACAGTCTCTGGTGTCTGCCTGGGTCACGGGGAATGTTTGTGGGTGGTTCTTCTGCTGCAGAGGGAGGGGTGCTGGTGGCCTGTGTGTCTTGTGGCAGGTTCTCCTGTCCACTAGCTGCAGCAGATGTTGATAGCTGGTGAGTGGACTGGCTAGTGGAAGGTGCCCGCTGGTGTGTTGTGTACTCACGCTTGATGTTCTCCATGTCGCCCAGCACCCCTGCAGTGGAGGCCATGTTTGCATTTAAGCCCTGAAACTGCTGCATGACCTCCCGATGGTAATTACCTGCCTATCCTGTTCTGGGATTTCTGGTATGCCCCCAGGACATTTGTGAGTGCCTCCTGGGCAGTTGGTTCCCTAGGCCTGGCCTTCCTGTGGTGCACTGCTGACCTCTCACTGTCCCTGGCCCCCTGTGCCTGTGTCCCCTGAATGGTGTACCCACTCCCACTTACACCAGGACCTTCACAGTCTTGCCTGTCTGGTGTCGACTCAGGTGCCTGTGCAGGTGGGCACACTATTGATCGATGTGTCCTGGGAACAGGGGTCTGGGGACATTGGGTGGCTGCTGTGGTGTCGGAGTGGTGGACTTAGTGTGGGATGTGGAAGCCGACTGACCAGTGGTCCCAGATAGGCCAGGGAGTTCATCCAGCTCAGGACATCCAGAGTTGCAGTCATCAGTGAGGGCATCTTCTGGTGGAGGACTGGGTTTCTGTCACACCTGCTTGCCGCTGACATTGGCTGGAGCACATGTGGGGATGTAAGTGTTTTGTCAGGGTCATGGTCTGACACATATTCCGCATTTCTACCTTTCACTATGTGTTTGATGTTGTCCCCCCACCCTTGGTAGTGTATGGTGATGGATTGTGGGATTGGTAGTTCTACATGTACATGCAAAGCTGGGAGGGATGTGCTTGCGGTAGGTAAGGCATGCAGGGGTACACATTTAGGTGTGGTCATTGGGTTGGTGCACTGTGTGGGATGGAGTGGGGTGTAGGGAGTCGGGGTGGGGAGGTGACATGCAGGTATTGGTGGAGGTAGGTTAGTAATGTTGACTTACCAGTGCCCAGCCCTCCAGTAACTCCAGTAAGGCCCTCAGGATGCAGGATTTCCAAGACTTGTTTCTCCAATGTTGTCAACTGTGGGGAAAGAGGTGGGTGTCCACCGTCCTTCCTCATGATGCGACCTGGTGTCTTGATGCAATGGAACACACATTCCACTATAGGTCGTTCCACCTCTTTCAGATGTCACCCCCTGTGCGTGGATATTGTCCCACGGGGTTCACCCTGTCCACAATTCGCCGCCATAGCTCCATCTTCCTGGCAATGGAGATCTGCTGGACCTGTGCACCAAACAGCTGTGGCTCTACCCTGATGATTTCCTTCACCATCACCTACAAATCCTCATCAGTGAAACAGGGGTGCTTTTGTGGGGACATGCCTATTGTGTGTTGTGCAGAGAGTATTCAGTGCTGTGATAGGGTGTGTGGTGTGTGATGCGTTACGGATGTATAGGTAGATGTGGTGTGTGTGAGCAGCTCTCTAAGGGATTGGCCTGGCAAGGTGTAGCAGTCTTTTCATGTTTG
Organism: Pleurodeles waltl; assembly: GCF_031143425.1. Classification (NCBI taxonomy): domain Eukaryota; kingdom Metazoa; phylum Chordata; class Amphibia; order Caudata; family Salamandridae; genus Pleurodeles; species Pleurodeles waltl. Next base: position 537,965,581 of record NC_090445.1, on the reverse strand, counting down.
CAAAGGATTGTGGGTTATGTGGGGGTGTGTTTTATAGTGCTGTTGGTGGGTGTGTAGGGTGTGTGTATATGTGCCAGGTGTGGGTTTTTTGTTTTGGCCAATATTGGCTTGAAGTGGTGTTGGGTGCCCAAATCCGCTGCGGCGGTGTGCACCGCCAATGGCTGACCACCGTTGAATGTCTGCTGTGGTGATTCATGGGTCATAATTTGAAGGGCAGGTTTTGCTGGTGTAGTGGTGAGGGTGGTGGGTCCGACAGTTTTTTGCCTTTGTTGGGTCTGGCGGACTTGTAGTTGTAGCTGATTTCCGTCAGCTTTGTGTTTGTGTGTCATAATCTGGTGGGCGGATTACCGCCTCCATGGCAGTCTGTTGGTGGCCATCACCACGGCGGTCTTCGGAATAGAACGCCAATGTCATAATGACCACCTATAAGTTTTCTGTCTGACTTGTGCCGCCCCACCATTTAGTCACATTTATGGATGTTTAGAGTTAGACCAGTGTGTAGTGAAGAAGCCTCCACATTCTCGTAAAGGGCATGAAGAAAGTGCCTGCCTCCGTCCCATGCCTATCCTTCCTTTTTCACTCCATAGAAGGGCTGCCCCTATAAAGACCATTAAGTTACATTCATTTACAAGACTACAATTCTGTTGCTTCCATAGAAACAGAGGTGATACAATTCAATTGTGTGCCACTGTACTTGGATTGGAACAGGTAACTATTGCACTAATGAGTGATATATATTGAGTGAGTGTGAGTGGTTATGATTCATGCAGTGGCAGACAGTGAGTGTGTTCAACTATTTGGTAAACTTGATTTAAATGATTTGCAATTTTTGGGGGCTGATGGGTGATTTTGTTGGAAAGTGATTGACCCTTTCAAACTTAACTGGATTTACTAGCGTGACCCACTCCATGCTGTACATTTTTGTGATTCTTCAGAGACCAGACCAGTAAGTTTAGTTAACAAATACAAATCTACACAAAATGCTCAAATTATTCTTCTCTTCTTGTTCATCAACTGCAGTGCACTACAGGTCTATCTCTCTCAGTCTCATTTAGAGTAGGGGTGATTCATTACTCTGAGTCAGGAATCAGAATGAGACTACCTCAACAGCCAGAAAATGTAAGTTATCTACTTCAAAGGGAAATCAACATGATGATGACTCTAAGAGGCCTACTCAGCCCAGTAGTCTGGAGATAGGTGCACTGATTTCAGAAATGGTGAGTAGTGTGCTGGCTCAAAAGTCAAACTCCTCTATTATGTCGTTGTGGTTGGAGGGTGTAGCTGGGGAGAGACAGGTGATGTCCCATAATCACATGATGGACTCACTATGCAAAAGCTTATGACAGTTGGGAGATTGATCAGTCAGATACATGGAGCTACTTGTCTGGGATTGGTTGTAAAATTGCTCTCACTTCTCAGTTAATCACACATGAGTCTCGAGTGCCACAGCTTATGCTCTTGCTGTGCGTCTTGATCCAGTCCTCATGCATACCGTCTGTCCTGTTCTACAATCCACAGGCCTTCCCTTCATCTACACAAAAGGCTCCATAACACTCCTGCCTAGTGCTTGCCTTACCAGAAAAGTTCAGCCCGGCACCCAAGATGAAAATTCCAAGAAGAATGCAAATGCACTGCCCAATTTGTAATTTATATACAGTCTAATTTTCCTTTAACAATCACAATTTTTAGAACTGTGTGGGTGACATAACATTTAAATATAATAATAAGTTGGGTCTCTGGGATGAACTACTGTTTGCAATGTATCTAGCTGAACAGTGTCCTTCATTTATTTTCACAACAGATTTAATGATATGCTGCTCATCGACCTGATGAATATTGTTGATTTGCTGAATTTGTCTTTGTCACACCATTCATCAAGTCCCTAACCTTCTTCCCTATGGTGTGTGATTTATTGAGGTATGACTTAATTTACACCATAAATGGATCACACACTTGATGGAATGGGTGTGGTGAAAGTGACACCAACTCACTGGAGGATCTTCTTATCTGAACATTAGCCCACACCAGCCCCACCTACCCACGCAGGCATGAAACGGATAACATTATAACACATCTTCTTAGTGCAGAAGAGTCATAACAATGTATGACTCTGTTCCAGTGTCCCTCAATAGTGCACATTAGTACAAGAGTTGTTGTCATGGTGGTCTGAAGAATCATACATGGCAAGGAAGTTCATGAGGGTATAGTTTAGGGGGAAAAGTAGATGTATAAGTAAGGTGTCACAATTTGACAAAATGTTTCAGAGGCCAGCTCCGTGTCACACTCTCTTGTCAACAGTGCACTCAACAATGCAATAATAATAATAATGCCAACGAGCAATAGAAAGACAGATAATGATGACAAAGAATAAAAGTCAAATCCATTTATTTTTAGGACCCTGCCTCTCTACCCACAACAGGCCCATCCTCTTCCCAAGCCCAACTATCCCAAAAAGTTAGCCTAGGTAACAAATACCAATGTCTAAAACTAAAACCTTTTCCTGAACTTTGTGCCCTCCCTACCCTTTCCACCAACATGCACTCCCACCAAAACAACGGCAAAACATTCATGAGCCAAGCCCTGCTGACCTTGCCGGAGTGGTGCAATGTCATGCATGAGGTGTGCCTGCCAACGTAGGATGTGGTGGAGCAGACATTGTGTGGGTATGACGAGGAAACGGTGGTGGTGGTACAGGCTACAGTGGAGTGGTTGCAGATGGCAGCGTTGGTGTCGCTGAGTTGGAGATAGTTCTGGCTGGTGGCCTGCGATACCTTAGGACTGCCCTTGGTACTGGCCCTGGGGCTGTGCCTCCAAATTCCTCTAGTTCCAGGGCTACCAGCCAGCTATATTTGGGAGCCACTACTTCCAACATTTGCTCCCACAGCTGGCCAGCTATCTCCTGCCATGTTGGTGGGCGGGCAGGCTGGCACTGGTTGCTTCCTGGTGCTAACAGCACAAGTAGCTACATCAAGAAAGTAAGAAGAACAAAATACAAAAATGCAAATTGTGATGCTCAGCTCAAACTCTTGTTTATATTGTCTACAGTTGCTATAGTACAGTAGCAGAACATTTCTGTTCCCCTAGGGCCATGAGAATTTTTTTGGGATGTGATCATAAACTCTAGTAAGATCCTTGGATGTCTCTCCATGGTGGACAACCACCAAAAATCTTGTAAAATTTGATGGGGATTTGGGGAGTCATATCCAGACGGCTCACCTCATATAAACTACCAAAGGAGCGAGTGGGCCATTCATGGTTTAGCCTTGAGTGCACTGTGACTCTTAAAGCTCTTAAGGTGGCCACTAATATAACCCCATGCAACATTGTGGCAATTAGAGAAGCAGGGTCTGAATATATAAGTATAAGCAAGTACCACACCAATGGAAACAAGATGTTAGGTCAAACGCCAGGGCGGATCTAAATAAAGCAGCACAGTTAAAAGACACCAGGCTTTTCTGGGAAATAGTCAATTGCCCCTTTTTTCAGACAGTTCATCTATAGAGATTGACTGTCATATCCCCAAACAAGATTGGGTTGATTATTTTTCCCTGGTCTTTAATCCTGATGAAAGAGAGGGCCAAGAGGATAAGGGATATGGGTCTGTTCTCCATCCTACAGAAGAAAATATGATAGCTGACCTAGTAGACCTTGCCTCTGCCACTGAAGCCATTGTGGCAGAGGCCTCTGCCACTGATGCCATTGTGGGTGCTACAAATGGGAAGGCTCTCAGATCTGACGGGGTACGAATTGATTTGTTCAAGTACGATGTTGAGTCTTGGACCCTGTTGGTTACTAATGTGTTGAGGGCTGCTGTTAAGGTCGGCCCGATTAGTTCATGGAAATAACCAATAATAATACCCATCTATAAAAAAGGTGATCGGAATTTGCTTCATGTTACTACACAATTTCACTGATAGATTGGACAATGAAGATCTTAGGGTGAGTCATCTTGGGAAGCTGGAGTCCTGGGAAGAGGCTAATTCTTTTTTATGTCCAGTTCAATATGGTTTCCACCCAGGTTTAGGGACCATAGAGCAGGCCTTTAATCTCACACTTATTATGGGCAAATATGTCAAGGACTTAGAGGGGCCCTGCATTTGGCCTTCATGGATCTCTCCTGTGCCTTTGACCTGGTAGGCAGGGATTTGTTGTGGATCTGATGAAACAAGCAGGAGTTGATGCCCCCTATTAGACCTTATAAGGCACCTACATTTGGATTCCATAACTAGAGTGCGGTATTCACAAACTGGGGATTGCACATCTGCGATAGAGGTGGTTAGTGGAGTTAGGGAGGGTAGTATATTAGCTTGCTTCCATTTTTTATTGTATATAAACTCCATTGATACAGCGTTAAGTGCATGTATCAAAGAAATCCCTATAATCGGTACCCAGGCAGTCCCAGTTTTGCAGTACGCAGATCACGCTGTTCTTTCAGGTAGCTGAAAATAGTGTTTTTGTGCAGACTCTTAGCTACCCCTAAAATCACAGCTAGTTTTAGTGCACACATGGAATTTGGACTAGGATTCATATAGGATCACATCAGCTTGGCACCCCTTCTTTTATAGTTAGAAATATGGAGTAATCCCAAGGCACAAACTTCAAGGCAGGTATTAGTGGACTGTCTAAGATTAGATTAGATAATAGGACTGTTATACCTTGGTCCTCTTTTTGAAAGACCTGAAAGTATTATTGCTACATCCAAAAAGATTCTAAAAAGGGGCTTATGATTCATATAGAGATGAAAAAAGACTGGAGAAATCTCTGGTCATACCATCAGTTATCAAGTAAATGCAAATGTTTACATCCACTGGCATGGAGCCTTAGTTAACCTTGAAAAATAACCCAGAGCATTGATTTTACATCACTTGGCTGAGGTTGAATATTTTCCATTTCCTTGTGGCATTTCCTATAAGAGGGATTTGGCATATTCACTTCTATGCTGCCCCTCCGATACTGCCGCTGTTCAATCTACCACGCACTTTATGCTTTTTTGCACATCATATGACTCCCTTAGACTATGATTTTTGCACCCAATTTGAATAAATCTGAATAAATAAGCACTTAGGGGCATATTTATACTCTGTTTGTGCCGAATTTGCATCACAACTTTTCACGCAAATTCAGCGCAAACCTTACACCATATTTATACTATGAATTCCTCCGTGTGATGCCTTTTTCTAGATGCGGGAAACCGCCTTGCGTTAATGACATGCAAGGTAAGCGTTCTCGTCCAATAAATTACTTTAAGGCCTGTGCGCCTTATTTATACTCCCGCGTCATTTTGAGGCACAGGAGGGGGCGTGCCTTAAAAAACAGCCCCCAGCCTGCTGGGTGAGGGCAGGCGTTAAAGGACCTGCATGCAGCCCACAGGTGCCCTTCCCTGTCCCAAGGGACACCCCCTGCCACCCCCACCAACCCATGGAGGACACCCATGGATGGGGGACCCATCCCAGGTAAGTTTTTTTAGTGGCATAGGGTGGCCTAACTTGAGCCCCCCTACATGCCACTGTGCCCAATGGCCATGCCCAGGGGACAGAAGTCCATTGGGCAGGGGGGCATGCTTCCTGTCTTTGCTAAGACAGGAGTCATTTCAATGGGGGTTGTGCGTCAAAAAATGGTGCAAGTCTGGTTAGAGCCATGATTTTTGACTCTAACCTGACTTGCACCATTTTTGTATGGATGAGTTTACAACTGTCTGTTGTTTGTGTGAGTGCTTGTGGACTGAAGTGTGGTGCCTGTGTTTGACTGTGCCACTCTTGTGTGATGTCTTGTGTGCATGCTCATCTGTATGTGTGTATGGGATGGGTTGGGGTTGAGGAGACTGGGAATGGGAAGTGGTAGTTGGAGGGAGGACGGTAGGAACAGGGACAGTGGCTGCCATAAGACAGGAGGCCAGAGCCTGAATCAATCTCCGTTGGGCCGCCAAACCACTGTGGATGTCCTCCAGGAATGCACTGCATTGCTGCATCTGAGATGCGAGCCCCTGGATGGCATTCACAATGGTTGACTGCCCTACAGAGATGGATCTCAGGAGGTCAATAGCCTCCTCAGGGCAGCAGGGCTCACCGGTGCAGGGCCTGAGGTGCCTGGGGCGAAAGAGATACCCACCCTCCTGGGAGAGTGGGCACAAGCAACTCGCTGAGAGTTTATGGGTTTAGGAGGGCGGTGCTGGTATGGGGGTGGCTGCTGTACCTGCAGCTGGGGTGGTCACAGAGGTGTCCGCCAAGAACAGGGAGCTTCCATGGGAGGAGGAATCAGAGTCTGTGTTGTCACCTCCTGTCTCCGCCGAAGTGGTCCCTCGCCCTCCATCCCACTGGTTCCCTCGGGTTGGTGGACTCTGCCTCCTGGGTTCTGTGGGATGCAGCTCTCTCTGTTGCTGGTGCCCCGGCTCCTCCACCAGATGATGCTAATGCACACACAGACAGGATGACAGAGGAGAAGGGGGGAAGGAAGAAAGGGAGCACTGGGTCAATTACAGCACCAACACCACAGTAGGCATACACAGTACCGTCACACACAAGGATCAGGATTGAGCACTATGCATTGCACGGACATTGAATTGGCTAGATGCCACAGCAAGATGAGGGCCAAACACCGCCAACTGCACACCTCCTGGGACCCACTAAGCCCTGACTGACATGGAATGCAAACGAGCTAGGTAACCTGCATTTTCCATGCACCCATTACTCTTGAGCTGGATCAAGCTGCATTGTCTGTCCTGGCATTAAGAGGCACCCACTAACTCACACCCACCACCCAGATCCCATGCCACCTTCCAATTATTGTAGTAATGCCCACTGTACTCACCCCCTTGTGGCTGCTGTGGTGCCCTCAAGTGCCCATCCAGCTCTGGGTGGGCCACCGCCAGTATGCAGGCCATCAGGGAGGTCAGGGTCCGACGGGCACCCCTTCCTCGTTGGGAGGCCATCCCCAGCTGGGCTTCTGCAGTCTTCTGTGCCCAGCATCTCGGGTCTTCCCACTGTTTCCTGCAGTGAGTACTCCGCCTGCTGTAGACCCCCAGGGTTCGCATGTCCTTGGCGATGGCACATCAAAATCCCTTCTTTTGATGGACGCTGACCTGCAGAGGTAAATACAGACAGGAGGACAGCATTAAACATAGAATCCAGCCTGTCACACATATGGCCTGCAAATCCCGTTTCCAAAGCCACTGACACACACATCGCCTGGTGCACACCACGTACACTACCACCAGACATACCACCCCACATATGACATGATGCCTGCACGCTCATCTCCATGCAACCCTCCGACATGCATTGTGCCCAAAGTGTACTCACCTGTTGGTCTGGAGGCCCATACAGCTGTCCATACTGGGGCAGGACCCCATCCACCAAGCGCTCCAACTCCATCGAAGCGAAGGCAGGGGCCCTTCCCCCAGTCACACGGGTCATGGTAGGTTCCAGACACAGGTCACAGCAGCACACGCAGTGTAGGTGTTGTCCTGTGGAAAGTCAATCAAGTGAGGTCATAGTCAGAAAATGGCGGTCACGCCACGGCGGTGTACACCGTCACCGCCGACTCTTCCCCATTGGCCACTGTACTCCATAGAGCCCCGTATTAGCCAATGAGGAATTGCACGGCGTTGCAAGACCCCCTTCTGCCACGACTCCCAACGTTGGCGGAGTTACCTCACTACCACCTGTCCCTAGATACAGGACAGGAGGCCGACATTTCATTGTGGTGGACTACATACAGATCTTCCATAAGTACGTCACTGCCGAAAATTGCACATACATTGCCATTCCAATTGTCCCATCATAGTAATGCTGTATGCACCCTGAGGTGGTGGTTCTATTGTTCAAATTCTGACAGCCACCTCACTCGTGTCCCTTATATACCTACCACTGCAGATGAATAAGAGGAGCAGAAAAAACCCTGTGTATAGATCCCCTTGTGGACTAGGCTACACTGGAGGACAGGCACATTATTCTCACCTATAAACTGGACAGGGCCACAAGCACAGAGCTGTGTGCCCAATTGGATCCTGACCTGATATCAGCTATCTGTCATCCCACTGGGATCCCCCCTCTTGAGCAGGTTCTATCAGTGCTTCATTTCCTGGCAACTGGCTCTTTCCAAGTGATAGTGGGCTTAGCAGCAGGAATGTCACAGCCAATGTTCCCAATTGTGCTGTCAAGGGTATTGTCTGCCTTGGTAAAACACATGTGCAGCTAATTGCTTTCCCCCAGGTGGAAGATTCGGCCACTGTGAAAGTGGGATTCTATGCAATGGGACATATACCCAATATGATTGGGGCGACTAACGGTACACATATTGCGTTTGTCCCCCTCTGCCAGAATGAACAGGTGTTCAGGAATCGGAAGGGTTTCCACTCACTGAATGTGCAAATGATGTGCCTGGCGGACCAGTACATCTCCCACGTCACTGCCAAGTATCCTGGGTCGGTGCATGACGCCTTCATTCTGAGGAATAGCAGCATCCTAAATGTGATGTCCCAACTACAGAGGCACGGTGTAGCTGATAGGTGAGCCAGAGTCCCCACCAACTGTGTCAGTGTATGCCTTCGAGTGTTATCCCAATAGCATTGTGTAAGGCTAAATTGTGTCCCTCAATACTTACAGGTGGCTCTTGCTACCCAAACCTATTGTGACCCCTGTGAAGAATGCCAGGACAGGGGCTGAAAACCCTTATAATGATGCACATGGGCAAACCAGGAGAATAATCGAGAGGACCTTCGGCCTCTGAAGACCTGGTTCAGATGCCTCCATCTGACAGGTGGATCTATGTGCTACTCACCTGAGAAGGTCTGCTAGATAGTAGTGGTATGCTGCATGTTGCACAACCTGGCCCTCAGACGACATGTGTCTTTTCTGCAGGAGGATGGGACTGGAGATGACCCTGTGAAAGCAATGGAACTTAAAGACAGTGAGGATGAGGATGAGGACAACAGAACATCAGTTGTACAACAATACTTTCAATGACACACAGGTGAGACAGTGCAAGGGATCATTACTCTGACTATTGATGTTTTCTGTGTGGCTGTAGCATGAAGGCATTCACTTCCTTTGCATCTCAACTTACTGTCACTTATGGCTTGTCCTTTTACAGATGTTGGTATAATGACAACAGTGTCCTGATGTGTTTACTGCAGACAGCTACAGGTCATTATTTGTATGCTGTCACATACATTCAGATCATTTGCACTAGATGTGACTGTTCCCATAAATAAACATTTTCAACACATAAAACGGATTCACTCAAGTTGTGTTCAAGGGTGTTTATTGTAGTGCAAATAATGGATTGAAAAGTGCAATGTAATGGGGTGATGGTAGAAGAAAGTCCGGGGTATTGTTCTAGTCTGTTTGTAGCACGGGCCCAGTGCCTAAGGGGCCATAGGAAGGGGAGCAAAGGCAGTTCAAAGTGGACAAGGTGACAGGGTGGGACACAAGGGAGACAATCAGGAGTCTGGTGGTGGGCTTGGTCTTGGCAAGTATCTTTGGCTTCTGTCACAGTCGTAGGGAACATTTGCGGGGTGGTTCACCTTCTGCAAAGGGAGGTGTGCTGGTGGCCTGTGGATCCTGGGAGGGGTCTCCTGCCCACTAGCGGCAGCGGAAGTGGAGGGCTGGTCAATAGATTGGCTAGTGGTAGGAGCCCGTTGGTGTGCTGTTGATTCCCTCATGATGCTGGCCATGTCTGCTAGTGCAGTTGCTATGGAGATGAAGGTGGTGCTCAGAGCCTGCAAGTCCTCCCTGATCTCCTGATGGTGTTCCTCTTGCAGCCACTTGTTCTCCTGTATGTTGGTAAGGATCTGACTCATCATGTCTTGGGATTGTTGGTAGGCCCCAGGATCTTGGTGAGTGCCTCCTGAAGAGTCGGTTCCCTGGGCCTGTCCTCCCACTGGCACACAGCGGTCATCCCAGTGTCCCTGTTGCCCTGTGCCTTTGTCCCCTGAATGGTGTGCCCACTGCCACTGGGCCTAGGTCGCTGATTGTCTTGGGGCGAGGTGTAAGCTGTGGTGTTGGATACTGGTGGGGGAGGCTCTTTGGTTGACTGGGAGTGAGCTGGGGTGACTGACCAGTGGCCACTGATGGGCCAGGCAGTTCATCCAATTCCAGGAGTCCAGAGTTACTGTCATCACTAGTGTCATCTTCTGTTTGGGGACTGGTTTGTCGTGGCATCTCCTCTCCACTGAGCTTGGCTGGGGCACCTGTGGGGATGTAAGTGATATATTATGCTTCATGTCTGTGACATATTGTATATCCCTAGATTCCCCTCTATTGTTGCTGTTGCCCTGCCACCTTTGTTTCTGTATGATGATGTATTGTGGGATTGTTAGTTCCCCTATGCTGTGCATGCTTTTGTAATGGGTGTAAATGCAGGTTGGGAGAGCTCTCCATGCATTGGTATATCATGCAGAGCTTGGCATTGGGGATAGTCATATATGTAGGTGCATTGAGTGGGATGGAGTAAAGTGATGGGAGTAAAGGTGAGGGGGTGAGATGGCGTGCAGGTATGGGGGTGATAAGTAGTAAATGTTGACTCACCAGTGTCCAGTCCTCCAGCAACTCCAGTGAGTCCCTCAGGATGCAGTAATGCCAAGACTTGCTCCTCCCATGTTGTAAACTGTAGGGGAAGAGGTGGGAGTCCACCGCCAGTCCTATGGATGGGGAGCTGGTGCCTTGCTGCCACGAAACGTACCTTCCCCCCGTAGGTCGTTCCACCTCTTCCTGATGTTGTCCCTTGTGGTTGGATGCTATCCCACGGCGTTCACCCTGTCCATGATTCTCCGCCATAGCTCCATCTTCCTGGCAGTGGATATTTGCTGTACCTGTGTCTCTACCTTGACAATTTCCTCCACCATGACCCGCAACTCCTTATCTGTGAAACGGGGTGTGCCTTTGTGGGGACATGGGTGTTGTGTGGTGTGTGTAAGTGTGATGGTGTTGGGTACGGTGGTTGGGTGTGTGAAGTGGGGTGTGTGAGGGATGTATGGGTGTGTGTGGTCTAGTTGTTGCAGTGGTCTTGGTGTCAGTCTGGTGGCAATAATTTGTATTCATAAAGGGTTGGGGGCATGGTGGGTGTGTGTTTTATAGTGCTGTTGGTGGGTGGGTGTGGTGTATGTATGAGTGTCAGGTGTTTGTTTTTGGCATTGGCCAATGTTGTCTAGTTTAGTATTTGGGTGTCCATTTTGGGCACGCCAGTGTGTACCGCCAATGGTTTACCACCATTGAATGTTCACCGTGGTGATTCATGGGTCATAACGTGGTGGGCGTTGTTTTGTTGGTGTAGCGGTATGGGTGTTGGTACCTCCACTTTAGCACTGACCATTGGACTGGTGGATTTGTGTATGTGGCAGTATTCTGTCGGATTGGTGTGTGTGTTTGTCATAATTTGGCGAACGGATGTTTGCCTCTGTGGAGTTATGTTGGCAGCCGTCACCACAGCGCTAAGCAGGATTTACCGCCAATGTCATGATGAGGGCCATAATGTATAGATTGTGGACGTGGTATCTCATTGTTACTGTAGTGCATTGTCATGGAAACTGCTAGGATAAGACAGTATTGAAGGTCTGTGACCATGATGGCTACTCTGTCTATGTCCCTGTACTTTTCGACTGTTTGATCAAGCAAACCACTAACATGTTTGGTAACTAGAGTATTACTTGGACCTGGCTGTGCAATCCTCTTTATGTTACCAAAAATTATTTTCCCTCTTTGGTACTACACAACAAGACATGTAACTGTAAAAGAGGGGCAAGGGGAAGCTTACGAAAAAAGAGCAGAAGAAAGGTACTGACAGGATCAAATCAGCTGCGGAAACAGGAAATATAGAAAAATACAGGGGAATGCAAGGATAACAAATGACATCCAACATGAAAAAAAAATGGTAAGTATAAAGAAGGGCATAATTTTAGTAGTGGGGGATAGAAACTGACTTTCAGGTGGCAGCAACACAATTGGCATTACCATTATAAAGGTTTAGGGAGCAATATGCTATTTAACACAACCAACAAAGTAATACCTCTTAATCTGACTTAACATTTATTTGTCTTGTTTAGCAAAATAGACCCTTTTGACATAAACTCATTGAGCTTAAGATTTTATTAGGCATTGGGAAAAGTTGTATATATTGATTTGTTTGCAATATGATCTAATTGAATTTGTATCAAAAGATTCTCTTTTACCATACAAACACACACACACACATGCCACACACACACAAACACCACACACACACACAAACGTGCACTTACATATAACCTACTGTCTGCATCTAGTAAGTAGTTTTAGTTGGGACCTAGCTTCCATGGGAAAAGAGTTTTTGTTTTTCTAATAACTTTAGGGCTCTTTGATGAATCTTTGCAAAAGTTGTTGGGTGAATCATCAAGTGGGGTTCAAGAAAAAGGGGGGTTCCAAAAAACTTTTTCCCCATGCAATTTCCTATAAGGACTTTAGACATGACTACTGCCCGAACCACTGGATGGAATTATACCATATTTGGCAGAAAGATAGATCTTGGTCCAGAAAGATCTCTGTTTGCCTTTTAGTTTAAATTCGTTCAGGAGTTGTGGAGTTATTAAAGAAAAAATATTTATGTATATCTAGAGACACAGATTTGTAGCAGATCCGGGTGGATTTGTGGCTCCACAAGCCAACAGCAATGCCATGAGTGGCTGGCTGCAACCTGAGAGGAAATATACAGCTGCCAAATTGTGTATCTGCACTTAGTCCAGAGGGGGGAATATAAAACCTAAAACTGATAGAAGAGGTCAGGGAAGAGGTACCCTAACCCCATGTGCTCTGTGAGGGATCCCTCATGGGCAAGAAATTGCCCCAAAAATATTTTTGGGGGATGCACAAGGATCAGCGGATCCTCTGCGATGCTCAGCTCAGCCCCTCCATGAATCCATGACAGATTCACAGATCCAGACACCATTTAAAAAAACACCCACTCACAGGCCCACTCTCACACTCACTCACACACCCATTGACAGACTCACACACCCACTAAAAGACCCTAGAACTACTACTACACCCAAGCAGAGACTCACACAAATCCAGCCACACACTCACTCACACACTAATGTACTCCCTTACACACCCATACAAACAATCGCACATCCACTCACACACCCACACACCCATACAGCCACTCACACACCCACTCATAGACCCACAAAACCACATGCACACCCACTCACAGTCCCACAACAGCCACTCATACAACCAATCATACACTCACACACCCACTTACACATCCACATAACCACACACACCCAGTCACACACCCATACAGACACTCACACACCCACTTACAGACCAACAGCATGTGGTTAGCCGCATGCAAGAGATGGCCACAGGGCCTGGCAGCCAACCCCCAACCTCAAACAGCCAAATGCTGTGCCCAGAGTGGGGTTGGCTGCATGCAGGCTCCCGACTGACTCTTAATAATCCTGCATTATCCTGATGAACACGGGCTCTCTCTACACTGAAAAATGAGCTTGTCCCTCATGCTAATGCTGCCTACATGTTCAGTGGGCTAGAGATGCAGAGGCATCCCTAGGAACAGCAATTGCAATGGCAGCCATGGGTGGCCTGAGACCGAGGAAGTCTGCGGTTGTGATGACTGAATCCTGGGCGGGGCAGGAGCTCTCCCGCGCCCGCCAGAGCTCTGAGCTAGTTAGGGGGGAAGTCTTTCCCTCAGAACAAGACCAGTGGAGGGCAGACAAATGGGTAGCAACCTGGGCCAGCAAGGCGTGCCTGATCCCAGCCGAGATCTGCGACTTGTTGCAGCCTTATGCATGAGGTGGACCAATGAGTGCCGCTGTGTCAGGGCGAGGCTAGCAGAAGCCTCAGAGGCCCTGGTCCCTGGTAGCAGGTGAGGTGAAGGATGCGGCCTGCCCCAAGAAGAATGACTGGAGGCAAGAGGTGGCTGCCTGGACCTGACCTATGTTGCGAAGGGGCGGCGCACGGTTGCTGGTTGCTCCGCTAGCGATGGTGTGAACTGGTACGGAGGCCTGTATCAGCTGGAGCACATGGGGAAGAATAAACAACAGGGGACCCCCGGGGTAATACAAGGGACCAATTTGCGCTTCCAGCACCTGCAGCTCAGCACCCCATGAACCATACTTCTGGCCAGCTTGGTCAGAGAGCTGACCATGAAGCTGTGGGAACCCACGAGGGTGGAGTTGCTGCATGTCATACTGGGTTACCGGTTGGCCCTGGAAAGCACAATACAAACTGTGGCCCTAGCGGTCAATCAGATCTATTGAGGAACTCCAGATGGAGGTGGCCACCTTGAAGAAGCTGTTGGCGACGGCAGAGTCTCGCACTGCGGCACCGGAAGCCAGGGTGTAAGATTCAGAGAGGCGCTCTTGCTGTAATAACATACGCCTGCTGGGATTCTCTGAACAAGCCAAGGGGGCACATCCCAAGCAGTTTGTAGAAGCCTGGATTAAAGATATCCTGAAGCCTAATGGTCTCTCTCCCCTGTTTGCTGTTGAGAGGGTGCACCATGTGCTGCTAGTGTCGCTGTAACCTGGAGCCCCGCCACGTGCTATGATTGCTCATATCTTGAATTACAAGGACAGAGACAGCATCCTTAGAGCAGCCAGGGACACGGACACTGCCAGGATTGAGAATCAGAAGATCTCGATTTACCCAGACTATACAAACAGAGAGCAAGTGGCTCGGAAGGCTTTCTTAGAGGCAAAAGCCAAGCTCCACTCCATGGGCCTGCGATATATGCTGTTGTACACGGCTAGACTGAAAGTCATTTTGGAAGGCACGTCATGTTTCTTTGATATACCCAAGGATGTGTGGCAATGGCTGGAAGGTGGGACAAAGCACCTAAGGAGCACAATCCTGCATTGAGAACTGGATCACATGGATGGGTTGTGAGGGAGGGCACTGGCCAGGGTACAGGGGGCACATCAGAGACGGCCAGATGGCAGTCCCCTGAGAGGACTGAGATTGGTCGAGTGGTGATTCAGGCAGAAGGAACCATGGCTCTGGCTGCTCTGGGCCTGCGAGGTGATGCGGAAGCCGCTTCATTGATGCAAAAGGAGATGGCGATCCAGGAGGAATCTCGGTTTAATAATGACATGTCAAGATGTTCCTCACTATATAACCCCTTTGATTGTGCTTTTCTTCCACAGGTAGTCAGGCTGGTTTTGCTGTAAATACGCAGAGGTCAGGCAGTAGTGCCGTGGGGAGGAGGTAGTGGATATATACCTTAAGAACTTGGTGTGGAGAGCTCTGTTATCAATATATTACCTCAGTTGTATTTCCTGATGGAGAAATATGCTGTGAAGGGGGTGACTATGGGTTGGCAGCTTCTCTATTTGGTAGGCATTGGTTGGGAGGGTAGGCTGGGAGTCCTGACAGCGAGAAATCATTGGTTTTGCAGTGTGAAATGTTGTTCCTATACTGTATATCGGGGGAGGGAGGATTGTTCATAGCCCCTAAAGTTAAAGAGGCTTTGTTAGTTATTGTTGTGGTGCACTTACTACAACAGCAGAAATTTGCGGAGGGCTGGGGTCCCTTGTCAGGGTCTTCAGGAGAGAATGAGAAATTTATTATAATACCATGGAATGTCAGAGGGCTCAGGGGGTACACTTAATGTTATAGAGTTCATTCCTTTCTTAAACGACATAAGGCCCAAATTACATGCCTACAAGAGATGCATTTGGGGGTGGAGGAGGCACAAAAATTGCACAGAAAACAGAGGGGGTCAATTGTTCTCTGCCTCTTACACTAGAGGGGTGATTATCTGGGTGGCACCTGGGGTTCCGTTCAAACTCACTTATAGTGAAGCAGATATGGAGGGTAGGTATGTCCTGCTTCAGGGCGTATTGGGCGGGGAAGAGATTATGGCCCTCATTATGACATTGGTGGTAAGTGCCGCTTGCCGCCATGCTGACTGCCACCAACATACAGCGACAGCGGCAGTATACCGCTACACGTATTATTACTCACACATAGGAATCCGCCCCCATATAGTCACACACAAAAGTCCGCCAGCCCAAAGGTCAGTGATAAAATGGCAGTACCAAAACCCACACCGTTACGCCAACAGAAATATTTCCACACCATTATGACCCACAAATCACTGCGGCGGACATTGAACCGCGGTTCACCATTGGCAGTACATACCCAAATACACATACACATACCAAACAACACCACATTGGACAATTCAAACTACACACACCTGACACACATACATACACCATACCCACACACCCACACCACTATAAAACACACACACACTACCCACAACCCTTTACGACAAAATAAAATTGACAACTGAGAGAGAGACACGCCAGGAGTACCCACTGAATCAGAGCCACAGAATACATCACCCACACACCATCCACACACCTCACAGAACATACCCCAACACATCACCCCACACACCCTAACACACACCACTCACACTCCACCCATGGCACTACAAAGACACCCCTGGTTCTCAGAGAAGGAGCTAAGGGTCATGGTGGAGGAATTCATCTGGGTAGAGCCACAGCTATTCGGATCACAGGTGCAGCAGACGTCCATTGCCAGGAAGATGGAGCTATGGCAGTGAGTCGTAGACAGGGTCAACGCTGTGGGACAGCACCCCAGAACAAGGGATGACATCAGAAAGAGGTGGAACGACCTACGGGGAAAGGTGTGTTCCGTGGTAACAAGACACCAGAGAGCTGTACAGAGGGCTGGCGGTAGACCCCGAACTCCTCCCCAGCACTAACAACATGGGAGGAGCAAGTCTTGGCGATCATGCATCCTGAGGGCCTGGCAGGAGTAGCAGGAGCACTGGACTCTGGTAAGTCAAATCTTTAATACTTTCACCCATTCTACCTGCATGCCATCACAAACTCCTATCCCTACCCTCACCCCCATCACTCCACCACCTCACATATACCCCACCATCATAACCCACCTATCCCAACACCAATCCCTGCATGCAACACCAATGCATGGACCCCCATGACAGACCTGCATGGACACCCATCACCACAGCATGCACACTAGTGACAATCACTTAGCCAACCAAATCACAGCTCGCTCAAGCCAAAGCTGCCTTGGCAATAACAACCATAGAGGGAAACATACCCATGCACAAAATGTCACATGCAGAAACAATAACACTGCATTTACATCCCCACAGGACCCCCACACAACGTCACCGGAAAAGATGTGGCAGCAACATCCAGTCCCCCCACAGAAGAGGCACACAGTGAGGAACAGCAGCTCTGCACGGAGACAGACAACACAACTTCCAGATGTGGGTCTTCGCTGGGAATTGGAGGACTTTTGATATATAGGGATCTGGGTAACACACACTGAGGCACAGCACAGGCAGTAAAATGTAGATAGGGTATTAAAGGGGCCAGAGGGTTCAGTTAAATTCTGGAATAGACTCCCGCTCTCAGTGATGGTATGGGTGTCAGTGGCTAAAACTGTTTCCTCCCTCGTTGCCTATATCTTGTGCAAAACTTCCTGTTTGCCTTGGAGGATTGGTTCTCCTCAAATTGAATAGTCCATTATTTCTCTTCTATGACCTGACCGATGCAGCTGTGTAGCACTTGCAATCCTGAAGAAGGATATGGAGGATGAAGGATTAGCTGTCCCAGACATATAATTCTAAGCGGCTCACCTGCAACATGCGATCAGGTGTTCGCCCCATCGGACAACTGGGAAAGGGTCTGCTAGGGAATGGGTTTGCAGGAGACACGTTGCCCCAAACTGTTAATGCAGGGGGGTAGATCGGAGGTCCAGTTCCATACCTGATTACCAATATGGCAAGTATATGGGAGAAGGTGGTTCACAAGGTCATACGAAGAGCCCCCTTTAGTAGGGATTTGAATGTATGGGATTTGAGGTTTTTCAGGAATATAGACTCCATTATGTCTATGGTGCAGTGGCGGAAGGGGGGTTGTGTGGAAGCAGGTGCTCTGTACCTGAGGTATACCTTTAGTACATTCCCGGAAGCGCAAGATACTTTTGGGATAGATCCGCATTACTTTTTACACTATGCAAAATTGGAAAGTGTGGCAAGAGAGATCTGGGTGAATTTCCCTGCAGCACCCTGACCCTCTGCGGTTCTGGAGGGTCTCCTCGATTGGAGAGATGGAAGACATTTAATCACTCTCTTTTACAAAGCCTTTAGATCTGACATGACACCATGCCGGTACCCCACACAGAGAACATGGAAGAGGGATTTGGGTACACCTATAATGGATTCAGACTGGATGAGTGCATTGGGACTGGTGCGTACTGTGTCCTATAACAACAGGTTTACACTTTTCAATTTTCACTACCTACGTCGTACATATGTTATTCCACAAGGACTAAATAAAATAGACCCTACTAGGTGGCCCACCTGTCCGCATTGTGGAGATGTTGAAGCCAATATTTGCACATGGCATGGGGTTGCTTGCAGGTCCGGGCTTACTGGGGGCAGGCAGCGAAACGTATCGAGTCGGTCACTGAAATGCATGTTCCCTTGACCCCGCTTGCCTGTCTCCTGGGAGTAGTGACGTGTCCCAGAGGGCTTGGGATTCACTATAGAATGGCCCAAATTGGCCTTTTTACTGGCAAACAGTAGAGTGGCCATCGATTGGATGAGCATAAGGTCCCCATTGTGCTCCATCACCACCATATCTTCCATGTGGCCCCACAGGCATATGTCTAATAACAGATAGTCTAAATGGCTCCTGCACATCCCTTGTCTAAATGTAGGAACAGGACTGGAGACATATTAGGAGTTTGTATTCTGTTCATTTGGCTATTTGGCATTTGCAGGTTAACATTCTGCATTTTTGGTTGATTTGTAACTGGAAGCTGATTATCATTTAACCCTTTATTGGGATTGAAATGGCATTCCAACTTCCATTGCCCCAACTTATTGCAATAATGACATGGATTGGATTTCTTCAATGCTGCAATAGCAATTCCTGTATTTTGGTCACCAGGACCACCACAACCTCTATCTTGTGAACCACCACTTCCTCCATATACAGACTGTCCTACAGATTAATATCCTACTCTTTGCATTCCACCAACATGTCCAACATAAGGTCCATTCAGAAATCCCTTCAACATGAACTTCTTAAGCTACTTCATTTCCTGCTCATCAGTGCAATACTTTGTATACCAATATATCTCATCTAATTGTTTGTCCTGCCAACATGTTACATTCTACTGAATGTGGATGCTAATTCCTGGCTATATTCAAAGAACAGATTGGGACACAAAAACTGTTCATATTTCCTCTCTCTTGGTTATCGCCTCCATTGTGCTGTTTAAATACCTGTAACAGTCTCTCATAGTAAGCATGCATCGA
This sequence comes from Pleurodeles waltl, assembly GCF_031143425.1. Classification (NCBI taxonomy): domain Eukaryota; kingdom Metazoa; phylum Chordata; class Amphibia; order Caudata; family Salamandridae; genus Pleurodeles; species Pleurodeles waltl. The sequence goes on along the minus strand of NC_090445.1, from coordinate 537,946,252 downwards.
CTTCTTAGACACCTGAATCATATGAGTTATTTTCAACCAATCAATCTCTTTCTGGGAAGCCTTGCCCTTCAAATAATTTGTCACTTGATCATAATTTTTCATCTTATCAGGTTTGGGAGAATTCGTTCTTAGCCACGCTAGATGGCTCTGCAGTCGGTTGCTGAATTGACACCTTACATTCGGCCCACAGTTACTAGGAACCACTATTTCAAACAGCTTGTTCAAGCCTTCCCACAAGACCTTTGACATTTTTACAAACCAATCAACCTGCATGTACCACTCATCAGGATGTTCTCTTAATTTCAGTAACTGATTGGTAATCAGGGCAAGATCATCTTGACTCCAAGGTACAGTTACAAATGCCCCTCCATGAACCTCTCTAGGGGAAAAGTTTGTCTTGGTGTTCCATCTGGGGGTACCGGTGGCGGCTTCTCTCTTTCCTCCAATGCAGCCACAAGTGTTGACTTAGTTTTCTTCTTCTTATTTTCTCATGTATACTACCACTTATCTTAGCCACTGCATTGTCTTATGCTGCTGACTAACTCTTTCACCTCTAATTTAATTTCTGAAGCCCTCATATTCGGAATAGCCTCCTCATCTAATTGTGCATGAAAACTCTTCAAATATTTAATTCTGTTGATGTGCATGGCATATGAGTCCGCTAACTCGCCTAATTCTTTGTGGTCAGTGTTGTGAACAATAACCTCACTCTAGATCTATTTCTTTGACTGATTTGATATGTACTCTACAAAGTTACCTGAGAATTCTGAGAGGTAGGAACAAACTCAGATGTGGGCACTCATCCTACCACCCCCAATGTAGTGGGCATTTGAGCACTGACTATTGATGGAGTTGTCACTGGAACTACAATGGGCTGTGCGGGAAATATGGGTGGTGGCGACAAATAGCAGGTATAGCTGGCCCAAAAAACACCTGGATTAGCTCCAGTGGCAACACACAGATCGGGCACAGTAACTACTTGGAGGGTTGGACAGGGCCTTTTAACTTGTACCATATTGGGATCAACATGGCCGTAGCAATAGTATTGCTACTAACAGCACCACCACTAATAGAAAATGGGGAAGCATTATACCGGAAAGGACGGGGTACAACAAACCATCTAGAAAATCATTACTGGAGTCACTATTCATACCAGATTGGTCTAGTTTCTCTGCATCTTTAGCTCTATGTGTGTTTTGTTTCTTAAATTTCTCATTTTTTAATATAGGATACATTCTAACTCCCTCAACTATCTTTCTTCTCCACTTCTGCTATTCTGCATTCCACTTAGCATCCACAGAGCTCTAAACAGTTTTTTTTAGCTCTGTTTTGATATTTGTCCTTGTCTTTGGCATTGACAGCATGCTCCCAGGCAGGTCTAGGTGGAGACTTCACATCATGCAGCACACACCTCTAATGTTTGATTCTTTTCAACCTATATGTCCATATTATGGAAACTGTAATGGCTGTTCTTTATCAGTGATCTTATGTCATTGGTTTAGCTAAATACACATATGAAGTACCACATTTAAGGCCATGTAAGGAACTGATGGGAACTCTCACATCACCTCTCATAATTTTTCTAATAGCTTGGAAATAGTTTGGTGCCAATTTTGACAACTGAGGAACAAGAAATGTATTCTAAACAACCAACACTTGAATACTCAATCAGAATTGGCTATCTTGCAGCATTAGTAGCCAATCTCTGTGTGGCTGTCCTTATCTTGACCTATCACAGAGCAATAATTGATGATGTAACAAGCAATAGCAGGCCAGGATCTAAACCAACCAACCAAATCCCAATGTGGCACAATGTGACGCAACTCTTGCTCCTTGCAGTGGTTCACTCCTCCTTGACAGAGTCTCCGTACACACACTCTCCTTCTGAAGCATTAAAGCAAGCAGTTTTAGTATCCTAGTCTGCTCCACTAAAGACATTCTAAGTAACATTCATAGAAAATGACAAATTAAATAACACCTTCTAATGTTAACACAAATGCAGAGTTTAAATCTTGGCCATCGGAAAATCACCTTGACTAATACATTTTCTCCTTTGTGCAACAGGATCTACCGGCATCAATCACTGTTAGTACTTTCACAACAAATTTACAGTTCCCTATCTTTTGGCAGTAGATGGTACCCTACAAGCAGACAAGTTGACAATTATATAATCTTATCTATCCCAGAATCTTGGACTGTGACAAGTCCAATAACAACTTACACTGCTCAACAATATGCACATGTGCATCTATACAATAAGTCAAAAAGCATTATCACACCCTAAAACACACATACGTGATATAACTACGCAAGTATGGCATACATGACCTCAACGAGCAACCCTATTAATACTCACTCCTCAACTACTGAGAACTCATTCAAACTTATTGTAACACTGCCGATCTTCCGAACTGGGCCATAAACTTCAAGGGCATAGTCTGGATTTTGGTGACTTTTTCTTCCAGGTTTTTGTAGCTCCCTGTACTTCAGTGACAAGCCATCCTCTGATACCACTTGATAGAGTGGGAAATTTGAATCTCAATCTCTTGGTAAAATCATTTAACATATCTTCCATTGTTCCTTTGGACCTTCCGTTGTCGACCTGAAGTATTGAGAGGGAGCTTTGGAAATATATTTCAAAGACAGTGAAACCATAGGCTTCACCATGATGACAGGGGGGATTGTTTTTTTTAACCATTAAGGTTTATTTTTCAGATTATTAATCAATCATTAATACATAAATTTGGAAGTGGTTAAGAAAGTATATGAGTGCAGCCGTCAAATTCAGGTCTCCATGCATTCTGAATTTAAGGATTATAAAGTACAGAATAGTAACAATCTGTAAAGAATGCAAAATATCTTAATAATGTGCTCCATAAACAAACTCACTCTAAGTAAAGAAGAAAAAGGATGTGGGTTCCTAAGGAGAAAGGGACAAAGGTGTCAGCATCTTGTGAACCTCAGCAGAAGTTCAAAAGGAAAAAAAAGCGTGTCTAGCGTAAACCTTTACAATCAGGAAAAAACCCAACAAAGAAATGTGCTCTTTAAAGCTGGGGAAAAGCCTGCCTGAAACTAAATATGGAACACTAATAAAAAGTACAATTGAAGGCTCCAGAACATCCATATCTCCCACAGCCCAAGCCAAATCCAGTAGCTGTGTTTGCTGGGAACCGCTTGACTCCCTATATCACCACTCTCAGACAATTAGGTGCACATCTGCCCGTCCTTGAGAGTTGCATCCTCTTAGCATGCCGGACACTGGAGGCTCTTTTCACTGTCATCTCTCTTCTTCACTTCTCATAGCTTTCTCCTCCTAAGCCTCATTATCAGTCTAATAAATACCAATAAAACATTTCTCTTGCTAATGAGGAACCCGTAACACACCTGCCATGGAAAGAAAAACAGCACACTGGCAAACTTTAATATATTAGAATACTCAGTTAAGGTCCAAAGGCAGGCAAAGTTAACTCAGGTCAAAACTGAAGCACATTACAGTATTACAATAGTAATAATATTCAGCAATCAAACAATAATTGTAATTGAGTACATTCAGTAAACATGATGTGTTGATTATCGTTCATCTTAATATAGCTTTTAAGCAGTGACGACTGGTTTGTATTTATGGCAGGGAGGCAGGGGATGGAGGATACAATAATAATACTTTTGTGATGGGTCTCCCTCTCTCTCACGGCGTCCTCCTCATTTTGGCTCCAACTCGGACCGGGAAACAGCGCTACTAAATCCTGACACTAGTTTCATGCTAGTAACCAGCATGAAAGCTGCGTCTGGATTGGTGGGAGGCCCTCTCTCAGTACTCACCAGAACGCTGGAGGCCTGTCTTTCTCTGACCCAGCTGTCCTGACACTCTGTTCAGAATGGGGCGCTGAAAAAAAAAATAGTAATAAAGAAAGTTTATTACCATTTTAGTTTTCTGCTCTGGGGCATTTTGGGGGCATTTTTGTAATGGGTACGCTCCTCCCTTTATAAGAGGGTCACATCGCTTTGAGAGACCACAGTTTTATTAACCCACTTAAAACCCTGGAGGCAAGAATACAGAATCCAGGCTGTGATGGCAACATGTAACTGGGAAGCATTAGACAGGACACACTGTACATGTGTTTTTAGTATATCTAAGTAATGTGCAGAACGAGCCACTGCATGGTAGCTTGGTGTGCCTAGATTCTAAGATGCTTCGGTTAAGCGCGAAAGCTGTGATTTGAGTCCAAACCAACCAGCTCCAATGACAATGATTAGTGTTTTGGGCTACATCTCTCTCTGGAGTTTTCTACCCCCTGTCTTTTCTACACAAAAGAGAGTGCAGGAAGTTCTATCATGTTAGCTCCTCAAAGGGGAATGCATTTTATATTTAGTACACTCTGGTCACACCGGAATGACAGCATCAGGCTGCACACTGAAAATGAGGGCACACGTTTAAAAAAAATGGATCAATAATTAAAAAAAACCAACAATAAAATGCTCACCTTTTAAAAAAAAAGCGGGTGGGAGATGGAGGAGCCAAAGCCCAAAGCAACACAGGGCAGGTTTAGAGGGGTTTGGTAAAGCAGAAGCAACACAGGGGAGAATGTGTGGGAATGTAAAGCAACACCAGGAATGAGGGGAGCACCGGATTAGTAGCACAGCCAAGTGTGCAGGTATGGCAACGCAACATGGAGGACAGGAGAGGCAACATGGTTGACGAACACCAGCAAGCCCAAAACAGAGGCATCTGGGAGAAGCACTCATCAATATTGAGCAACATAAGGAGATAAATAGAAGAGAGTTCAAAAACACATGCACGATGTTAGAAACGGGGTTTCTGGTTGGCTCATGTATGCACCTAATTCAGCCTGATTTCACCACTCTAGTCAGGGTAAGTTACCCCTCCAAAAACAACCTGTGCTAACCCCCGTTTAGCTTAGCACAGAGCTGCCAGGCTTAACCTCAGAGGTCATGTATACAGCATTTTCACAACACACTCACACCAGCGACAAAATAAATACACTGCAACAGAAACTCCACACAATGCTATATATCATATATTGTACATAAAAACATAAGCCAACTGACATGGCACATAAATCCTGCCCCTACTATGTAAATGCTGAGATAATTCTCTTTACCCTGAAAATGTGAGGCAGAATGACATATTTGAACATCAGGTCAGGATATGCACAAGTTGTAAGATAAGAGCACCTGAGCCAGCAATACTGTGTATCCTATGTGGTTCCTGAAGTAATACTCCTTATCCTGGTACCAATCAGACCACAGGGACACACATCATAGTTAATTTGTATTGAATGAAGCTTCAGTCTTAAAAAATAACCAGAGACATGGCAGTCAAACCATATAATATGGTTTCCAGGGGAGCTATAGGATCCATGAATACCTGTGCTGTTTGGCTGTAGTAAGTTGGAGGTGCTCCCAGTAGGTATGTTCTGGTACAGCATGAGGGGTGCTTTGATCTGGCCCCTTGGCTGAAGTAACGGTGGAGGTGGTCCTTCCATGGACATTACTGGTGTCCTCGTATTGGCTGTGCACAGCGGGGCACAAGAGTCCTTGGTATTAAAGTGTGGCCACTGAATGCCAGGGGGAAATATGCAGCACTCCCATAAAAAGTATTATGGTACAATCGCAGAGATTGCTCCAGTCTGGCGTCTTTGTGATGATGTTGGAGGCACCTCACAGTGCAGGAATACAGTACAGCGTCTGCTGTTCCCTGAGAGAAGGGAACCTCTGTCTCAGCACAAAGAGGTGGAACGCCTGATTTGGTGGGGGGACACAGTCTTAAAGAGTGAGGTTGCCGCTGGGAATGAGGTGAGCCCCTCAGCCCTCCCACACTGAGCCTGGCTGTTGGAATGCGGCTCTCGACTTGAGGCCAGGGTGAGAGGGGCTGGACGCAGTGCAGCTCCATCCATGTGTCAGGCTCACAAGAGCAGAGGATGTGGACTGGGGTACCCGGCTCAGCAAGGCAATCCAACAGACAAGTGGAGGTACACCGGTGATTGGGGCCACAGCTGTGGCAGGGGAATGAGGCTGCACTCGTTTTCTGCTGCAAGCACTCAATGGTCTTGTCTGTGCGTCGCATAAGGCCACCAGTGAGGATACAGAGTAACACCAGAGACATGGCACCCAGTCTCTGAAGGCACAATCCAGCACACTCACCATGCACACGCTTGTAGAGTCAAGGCGATCCCCAGGCACTGATAATTATGGTGGCCACGAGAGCAACAACCAGACATCACTGGACTCCTGTGGTTCCTCCTGGTAGTCCCTGTGGGGCCTCAGTCCTCCAAAATTCAGGGAGAAGCTGGCAGCAGGGTGACAAGCAGAAAAGCAATCCTGATGAATCCTTTTTTGCCACCCAGCAGACACCAGGCAGCAGGGCAACAAACAGAAGAGCAGTCAAGATGAGTCCTTTGTGAAGACCAGTAGTCCTTCTGACAGAGGTTCAGTCCCAGGTCCAAAAGTGCTATAAAAATCAGGGGGCAAGAGCCCCTGTACTTATACTCCAAAATGTCTTTGATCTAGGAAGCACTTCAAAAGAACCTAAGAAGTGCACAACATCCACTTTCAACTCTATCCCTGGCTCCAGACATCAGTGGGGGTAAACAAGCCCTTTTTGTGAGGGCAAGGCACAGCATATACAAATGTAGGTGTGCCCCACCTCCCTCTCTCCGCGCCCAGGAAGACCATTCAGTATGCAGATGTAACCCTGTTGCACCTAACCCTCCCTGATGGATCACTTTTAAAGAGAATGCACAAAGTGGAGCTGTCACTCTGCCCTAGACATGGATTGGAGTCAGGCTGCAAAACACCAGAGTTGGAAGCACAGAGAAATGCCCACTTTTTAAATGTAGCAACACGAAAGGATGATGGATGGAGTGCTGAACAATGCAAACACTCACCCACAGTCACAGATCTGGGTTTAATCCATCGTTCTTTTGCTCACCATGCCACCCCAGTTTGGACCCAGCCATATCCAAATCAGTCTTGACCCTGTTCCTCATGGAAACAATCCAGCTCGAAGTGCCAGGCCAGGTCCTCCCTGGACCGGAAACAAGCATCCTGGGACCGGTTTCAGGGTATCAACTTTCATCAGCCAGGCTAGCTTGAATCCAGTGGCACAGTGAGCAAGGGACCCACGTCTGGGCATACCCTTCCCACTTAGGGCAACTTTAGCAACACAAAAGGATGATGGACGGAGTGCTGAACAATACAAACACTCACCCCCAGTCACAGATCTGGGTTTAATCCATTGTTCTTTTGCTCACCATGCCACCCCAGTTTGTACACAGCCATATGCAAATCAGTCTTGACCCTGTTCCTCATGGGAACAGTCCAGCCCAATCTGCCAGGCCAGATCCTTCCTAGACCAGAAACAAGCATCCTGAGACCAGTTTCAAGGTATCACCCTTCATCAGCCAGGCTAGCTTGAATCCAGTGAGCAAGGGACCCCCGTCTGGGCATACCCTTCCCACTTAGGGCAACTTTAGCAACACAAAAGGATGGTGGACGGAGTGCTGAACAATGCAAACACTCACCTCCCATGTTACAGATCTGGGTTTAATCCATCGTTCTTTTGCTCACTATGCCACCCAAGTTTGGACCCAGCCATATGCAAATCAGTCTTGACCCTGTTCCACATGGAAGCAGTCCAGCCCGAACTGCCAGGCGAGGTCCCCCATGGACCAGAAACAAGTATCCTGGGATCAGTTTCAGGGTATCAACCTTCATCAACCAAGCTAGCATGAATCCAGTGGCACAGTGAGCAAGGGACCCACGTCTGGGCATACCCTTCCCACTTAGGGCAACTTAAGCAACACAAAAGGATGGTGGACGGAGTGCTGAACAATGCAAACACTCACCCCCAGTCACAGATCTGGGTTTAATCCATTGTTCTTTTTCTCACCATGCCACCCCAGTTTGGACCCAGCCATATGCAAATCAGTCTTGACCCTGTTCCACATGGGAGCAGTCCAGCCGGAACTGCCAGGCCAGGTCCTCCCTGAACCAGAAACAAGTATCCTGGGACCAGTTTCAGGGTATCACCCTTCATCAGCCAGGCTAGCTTGAATCCAGTGGTACAGTGAGCAAGGGACCCACGTCTGGGCATACCCTTCCTACTTAGGGCAACTTTAGCAACACAAAAGGATGATGGACGGAGTGCTGAACAATGCAAACACTCACCCCCAGTCACAGATCTGGGTTTAATCCATTGTTCTTTTGCTCACCATGCCACCCCAGTTTGGACCCAGCCATATGCAAATCAGTCTTGACCCTGTTCCTCATGGGAACAGTCCAGCCCAAACTGCCAGGCTAGATCGTTCCTGGACCAGAAACAAGCATCCTGGGACCAGTTTCAGGGTATCACCCTTCATCAGCCAGGCTAGCTTGCATCCAGTGAACAAGGGACACATGTCTGGGCATACCCTTCCCACTTAGGGCAACTTAAGCAACACAAAAGGATGGTGGACGGAGTGCTGAACAATGCAAACACTCACCCCCAGTTATAGATCTGGGTTTAATCCATCGTTACTTTGCTCACTATGCCACCCAAGTTTGGACCCAGCCATATGCAAATCAGTCTTGACCCTATTCCACATGGGAGCAGTCCAGCCCAAACTGCCAGGCCAGGTCCTCCCTGGACCAGAAACAAGCATTCTGGGACCAGTTTCAGGGTATCAACCAAGCTAGCATGAATCCAGTGGCACAGTGAGCAAGGGACCCATGTCTGGGCATACCCTAACCACTTAGGGCAACTTTAGCAACACAAAAGGATGATGGACGGAGTGTTGAAACCTTTCAAACACTCACCCCCAGTCACAGATCTGGGTTTAATCCATTGTTCTTTTGCTCACCATGCCACCCCAGTTTGGACCCAGCCATATGCAAATCAGTCTTGACCCTGTTCCTCATGGGGACAGTCCAGCCCGAACTGCCAGGCCAGGTCTTCCCTGGACCGGAAACAATCATCCTCACTAAATGTGGCATTTCTAGACAAGTAATGTAAAATCCTCCCATACCAGTAAGCAGGATTTCTGACTACTGTTCAATACATGCCCACGCTACTCCTCACAGATCAGAAATTACCACTTAGACATTACCAATGCAAACCAAGGAGAGGAGCAGCTCTCACAGCAGTGAAAAATGAAATAAACTGTTTGTCACTACTAGAACATGTACCACATAAAAAATATATGTCCTACCTTTTACATGAACAACACCCTGCCCATAGGGCTATCGAGGGCCTACTTTATTAGTTAAAGGGCTAAAAAGGGAGTTTAGCCCTTGTCAAGTCACTTTTGCAGTAAACTGCGCACAAAGGCACTGCTGTGGCAGGCCTGAGACACGTTTGAAAGGCTACGTTTGTGGGTGAGGCAATTTGCACTGCAGGCCCATTAGTAACATTTAATTTACAGGCCCTGGGTATATGGTGTACCATTTTATAAGAGACTTACTTGTAAATTAAATACTCCAAACAGGTGTAATCCAATTATACCAAGTCTTAGGGGAGAGAGCACATGCTCCTGACCGGACTTTTCTTGCCACACAAATGAAAAGAAAAATGCAGTGCGATCGCGCTATGTAAAACCCAGCGCGATCGCGCTGCATTTTTTTTTTCTTTTCATTTGTGTGGCAAGAAAAGTCCAGTTAGGAGTTTACAACGCTAATAGCTCTAACTCGAGCAAATGCGAGACCCGCTGCATTGAAAAAGCTTGAGTTGTTTTTCCGATGAGATCATCTAATTCCCACTTCAAAAGACCCCAAAAGCGTTCCCCATTTTAATTGCCATCTCTCAAAGGTGCTCACAGTGACTGTAATTACCAAGTTTTCATGCACATAATGAAAAATGATGAGTGCTCTCAGAAGTAAAAGTGAATGTTAAATAAGCTTTTTGTTTTTGTAAGTCCGCCATCCCGCGAAGGTGTTTACAATGACTGTCATTGCCATATTTGCATGCACATAATAGTTCTGAGTGCTCTTGGTAATGAAAGTGAATGTTAACCGAGCATGCTACCCTTCTTATTTATTACGTCTGTGTCCATGTTCAAGTCATTTAGGAGTCCGATTGAATGTTTTTTATCCCCATTCAAACATCACGAACATATCTGCCATACTTATCACTGTCCCGCAAAGGTGATCCATGTGATTAGGTTTGTATTGATTCAATAGTAATTAATGTGCACGTATCGGGGCTGGGAGGAGCGCAGAATAGATAGTAACTCAAAACAATCTTGTGAAATGGGTGCAGCACTGAAGTTTAAAGTACTTTCTAAATAATTAATAAACAATGGAGGTGGACGAGCCGTGCCGTACAGAATGAAAGAAAGGCACAGCTGCGATACTTAGAGGCAAAGCGTGGCATGCCGTGCTGCAACAATTACAAACAAGCCAGGATGTGTGTATGGGGGGGCAAACACAAACTGGAAACTGAGGAACCGACGGGAGGTGCTGGTGACAGCAGTGCGAACACAAGCACAAAAAGGAAAGACACACAAAAACAAGCATTTGAATGCAATAGTCCTGTGTTTGCTCGAGCTAGAGCTCCTAGTGTTGTAAATTACTGACTGGACTTTTATTGCCACACAGACTGAAAATAACAAAAGGAAGAGAGCGAGGGTGAGCTGGCCCTGGAAAAGCCCCCTCTGCTGTTGTTTTATATTTACATAGGGAGCTGGTGGGGAGGAGGGACTGAACAAGCACCCACACTGTTGAGGTGAAACAGGCAAATGCCAAAAATAAGTCCCTTACAGAAGAGATAAATAGAACATAGTGTAATTACACAGTACTTTGTGCTGCTCCCAAAGTGAAGAAAGGCAGGAAAAAGAGGCAAAACTGACCACTAGCAAGCAAGGATTTTTGAAGGACACTGCAACTAAAAAATGGGAACGCTGGAACTCACTATATAGTATACTTAAAAATATACAGCAGGTCGAATGCTAACGCTCGACCTAAAAAGGGACAAGCAAAGCCATTCAAAGATAACCAATGGGCGGGCTCCCCGCTCCACTGTGGTTTTGGTAAGTCACAATATACCTTGGAACATACAGTGCGTGCACTCTCTAAAGACTCGACCTAAAAATGGAGATGAAACTACAAAAAAGGTTTGGAAAAAGACTGCTACTTTTTTCACAGACGTGTCTCAGAGGCATACTGTGCTGATGTACATCTTGCATTAAAAACAAAAATGTGTCCTTGAGTTAACTATCTGCAACAAAATGAAAATATATTGGTAGATACTGTGAAGACTTTATAGAGATACATTCAAAACCAAAACTCATTAGCAAAATTGAGAAGTAAATTGTAGAATTTGGAGTCTTTAGTGAAAAAAAAAAACAAAAAAACATTAAGATCTATCAATAAAGAAGATGTCGATGTCACTCACACATGGCTGCAAAAACAATTATAGTAAGAAGGATGAAAATACATATAACACTTTCCATATGCAGAAGTCTAGGAATGATCACAAAAGCACCATCTTAGGAAGTATGGATTATTTATTATTTGTCAAGAGCGCATAGCCTTACCCTGAAGGAAAGCGTTCTCCGCCGGAATCAAAAACAAAGTCTGAACTGCCAACTTCAACTGCAGATTCAAGAGAATAAAGAGTTGCTCGTTTTCACCCCAAGAAAAAATTCTTACTAGCCTGCCACATCTGCAGTACACTTGCATGAGAAAGTGAGGGTAAATGTATTTTTTTTCTTCAGGGTCACTAAGAGCCCAGTAACTGAATTGCTAATTTTATCCGTGCTACTCTACTGTTAAATGCTACGTAATACACATACATAAAGGGTAGTTGGATCAGTTAAATTGTCATTCTTATTTTTCTCACACCCACCTCAGTGTACCATAAAGGGCAATAGATCAACCCACTTCAGCCATAGGCTCGCCTCACTGTGAGTGATGCAATTTTGATTGTGCACAATGTACATATCCACTGAAAAAGGAGTCCCCTGCCATGACTCGGTGGTGGACCAATGTATCTTTTTTAAAACAAAATACATTATTTTTAATTTTTACAAACTTAGGGTCTTATGTAGAGTTTCACGGGTGAGATACTCTGTCGCAAAGTATGCAGATGTCCTACCCACCGTATTATAAGTGCATGATAGCATATGGCACTTAGTAATATGGAGGATGGGATTTTAATGGAGTATCCCACCACTTCCTAAATAGAGCACTTTGGGGGTCATTCTGACCTTGGCGGTCTTTTCGCAAGACCGCCGAGTTACCGCCGCGGTGAAGACCGCCGACCGCGGCGGTATGCCGCTGTGCGCATTCTGACCGCTGGGAGCGTTCCGCCGGAAAACCGCCAGCAGCCACACTGACGGTCGGCGGGAAAGTGGAGACTGGTCAACCTCCACCGCCACGCCAGCAGAACACCGCCCACAGAATTACGACCCACATTTCTGTGTGGCGGTCTTCTGTTGGCGGTCTTCTGTTGGCGGTCACCTCCCCATGGCTCCTGTCACCTCCCGGAGGACCAACGCACAAGGTAAATTGATCGTCCGTGAGGGGAGGGGGTGGGGGGGGTGTTGTGTGATGTGTGTGTGCATGGGGGTGTGCGTGTGAGTGTGTAGAGGGGGTGTGTGAGTGCGTGCATGCGGGCGGGGAGTGCTGCTGTGCCTATGGGCAATGTGTGTAGTTCGGCGGGTGCGCATGTCGGCATGTATGTGTGCGGGTATGTGTCCCCGTTGTGTATGTGTGTGTGTAGGGGGTGTGTATATGTGCATGTTGGGGGTGTGTGCATGTCGGGGTGCGTGTATGTGCATGTCGGGGTGGGGGTGGGGAGGGGGTTCGTACCACCTCTGGGGGGTGGCAGGGGGGTGGAGGGTGTGGGGGGAGGACTCGGGAGGGCAGTGGGGGGTGGGGGAGACCCCTATCAGTGCCAGGGAAGGAATTCCCTGGCCCCGATAGTGCCTACCGCCATGGTTCGCATGGCGGTTCCCGACCGCCAGAAACCGCGGCGGTAAGCAGGGTCATGATACCGTTGGCGGTCTTGGGTCGACCGCCGGACCGGAGTGCGCAGACTCCAGCCCGTCGGTCATGACCGCCGTGGCTGTCGGAGTGGGGAAGTGGCGGTCGGTCGCGGCGGTGACCGCCGCGGTCAGAATGCCATTTTTTATACCGCCGGTCTGTTCGCGGTCCGACCGCCGCCTCTCCGCCGACCGCCAAGGTCAGAATGAGGGCCTTTATTTTTTTATTTATTTTTGTGATTGATTAGCAGATTCCAATGTATTTCATTCTGGCCACAGTGCTCCACAACCTGCACAGGCAGTCATCTTTGTTCTCATGTGTTGGTATTCCTAATCATTCTAAGATGGCTGTCGTCCTCCTCCGTCCTAGTCCTCCTTTCAACATATCAGCCATTTGGGTACAATAAACAATAAGAAGGAATGAAAAGAAAGCATTGAAAGATGGATTCCAAATCACGTACATTCCCTGACGGAGATGTTTAATCCCTTACCTGTTGAGGCTTTTCCAACCCCAATGCTGGCCATTTTTTTTTATATTTGAGAGTACCTTGCACTTATACCTCCATAACTTTTTCCACATAAAGCATCCACATCAAATGTGTGTCCATTTTTCACCAACATCATGAGGAGTCTAAGGGTACCCAGGGTTTGTGGATTCCCATGAAGGGGAGTGATAGAGTGACAAAATTAGTTTGGGATTTGGGAAAAAGTGCTGCACAAGAGGTAGCCCAATTTTTCCTAATTTGTGAGCTTTTAAAATACTTTCAGTTTGTGCTGGAAACACATGAGAACCCCTAAGGGTAAAATGGAAAGCTATGAATTTCTGAAAAGTAGACAACATTCTGAATTCAGGAAGAGGACATCTGTCTAGATGTCTTAAGGTTTTCACAAAGAAGCTAACTGTTGAAATAAAAAACATTGAACGTGAATAGGAGAAAACAGCCATTTGTGACGTTTTCCTCTGTAACTTTTCACAGTGGTAAATTTACAAAAGCGGTATACTGTTATATTTGCTCTACTTAACATTAGTTTTTCATTGTGCAATGAGAATAGAAACATTCAGATGTTAAACTATAAGAAGTGAAAAATGGTTATGAAGGAAACCCATGCATTTTGTAAATGCACACCAGACACTGAGTTTGGGAGATGTGGTTATTTGTACATCTCTGAATTTGTGGGTACGCATAGTAGCATGTGAGTCAAAGGCCATTTTGCAAAGTGTCTTCTTTATTTAACACTGACTTTTACTTGGAAGTAACAAATGCAGAGAAATCCAGTTGGTAATAATTCTAATACTATTCTTGTTGGAACTGGCCCTTTTTGCAGGCTCATCCCAAAGCCTTTTGCCTCTGAATTCCTGTTTTTGATTGTGTGCTGCATTTTATTTTTGCTGGCTGACAAGTGCTAAGGTGCAAGTGCTCTCTGTCTAAATTGTACTGGTAATTGGTTTGTCAATTATTTGTATATTCAATTTACTATTAAATCCTTAGTATAGTGCACTCGGTGTGCCCAGGGCCTGTAAAACAAATGCTACTAGTTGGTCTACAACACTGATTGTGCCACCTAGAGGACTTGCCCTCCAAACTTGTCTGCCATTGCAGTGCCTGTGTGTGCAGTTTTACACTATCATTTCGACCTGGCAAGTGCACCCATTTGCTAGACCCAAAACTTTCCTTTAACTGCATGCAAGACACCTCTAAGGTAGGCAGCCCTATGGCCAAAGTGCAGCGTATGTAAAGGATAGGACTTGTACTGGTGTGTTTTACATGTCCTGAAAGTGAAATTCTGCTAAATTCAGTCTTTACTATTACAAGGCCAATCTCTCTCATAGGGTAACATGGTGGTTGCTTTGAAATATCTTTTAAGTGTAATTTCCCATTGGGAGCAGATAAAGACCTGGAGTTTGGGGTCTCTGAACTCATAATTCAAAATTACATCTTTTGGTGAAGTGGGTTTTTGAATTGTAAGTTTTAAACTGCTACTTTTAGAAAGTGGGCATTTTCTTGCTTAACCAGTCTGTGCCTCTGCCTTGCCGAGGAATACCCGTCTGTGTCAGGATAACAGTTGGGCTGTTTGTGAATTCACTCTAGACAGTCACACAAAGGGAGCTGAAGTGTGCCTTGCATATCCTGATGGGTCTTTCTGAGCTAGAGTAGTGGAAGGAGCTGACATTCGCACCTGAATAGGGCTATGCCTGTCCTTACACAAAGCAGTCTCCAACCCCCTGGAGTGTGTCTGGGGCCAGGGTAAGAAAGTCAGGGCTGTGTGCAATACAAAGACTCCTCTTTGAAGTTTGCTTACTTCAAAGACAGGAATGAGTATAAGTACTGGACCACTGACCCCACAAAGATAGAATCTTTCTGGACAAAGGAAATTCGGCCAGAAAGAACAGCTGGATGCTGCAGGAGGGACTTATGCTCTGCCTGTTGCTTTGCTGTTCCGGCCTGCTGCTTGCTGTTTCTCTCCTGGGAGTGGAAGGACTGGACTTTGTTTTCTACATCCTGCTTCCAAATGTTCTCCAAGGGCTTGGACTGACCTTGCCTCCTGTTAAAGACTCTCAGAGAAATCAAAGACTTCATCTGCCGGCACCTGGGCTCTATTGCTGAGAGTTCTGACTTGCCAAGTGGTGTCAAATCCAGTTCTTGCACCCCCTGGAGTGAGGTCTGATGAAACCAAGAAGAAACCAGGCATATCCACTCCAGAGCGACTTCGTAACCGGCACAGCTATCCGACTCTGTGCCGCTACCTGCACTGGAGCCGTGGTCCACGCTGAGTGCAATGACTGCGACCGATGCAGCAGGCCCAACGTCACTTCAGCTCCTCCGATGTCCCACCACAGTGTGAGTCCCGAGTTCCCGGTCACTGATGCCCATGACACCCAACTCATCTGCACCGCCTGTGGTTCCATGGTGTGATTCTTACACCGCAAAGTTGATGCCTCAAGTCTTGAGCTGCTGGATTTATCGACCCCCCTGCAACTGTAAGGAACCAAGGCCTCCCCTCCCTTGCCTAGCAGAAAGGAACCAATGCCTCCCCTTACTAGTAGCAGTAGGGAACTGCTGCTGCTCTGGCTTCAGCGATGCCTCACCTCCTTGAGTCCGTGCAATGTCTTTTTTTCCTTGTTTTCCAAGGTAGTGTATCTGATGTCCATGTAACTCCATGATCGCTCCACACTCCCTCGGAAGTGTCATCAGACTGTTGGGAACAACTCCGCCAAGATGTTGTGATAGCTCCACTTGAAGCTATTGTATTTCTAAGTGCTATTTGATCTTTGAAAATTTGTATCTTTGCTTTGTATGTTGGATTTTTGTCATTCTGGTCTTGTTTGACTCAGATAAATATTAGCTATTTTTGTAAATAAAATAGTGCACTTGCTGTTCTAAATCAAACTCCTTCCTGGTTGAGGATGCAAGTTGAGGGGTGTCCAAGGATGCATCGGGCCTGGATTTCTCAAAACGAGTAAGCAAATTTGCCTTTGAATTGAAGATAAACATGCTGTGAAGGAGTGTTCTAAGTACTAATAAATACTTAAAATTTTGTGTACAAGGAGGTGCTCAATGACAAATTGACCTATGTTCAATCCATCGTTATGTGCAGTGCAGTGACTGTAATGCACTTGTCACAGGCAAACAGATACATCCATCATATTCTGACAGTGGATAAAGGTGTTAAGCAGGTACATACTGGGCACCTCAGTCAACATTTCATGTTCTATGCTACAGCATAAAGCAAGCTGTAAAACATGGGCCTGGCTGAGATGGGCACCGGAGACAAAAACCTGAGTCTGCTGCCTCTTTTCTTGCTTAGATCAGACTACAACAACTACATGTTTAGTTTTTCTCGCTGTTGCAGAAATTCGATCAGCAAGTGCTTTGCCACATCCTCTGCAGCAGATGAAGTAGAGACAATGGAGGGCAACTGAACTTTGAGGAAATACGTCTTCCTATGGTGGTCTGATGGAAAACAACATATGCATTGTATGTTGCTAAGTGGATCAGGTGGGTAAATAGCTTCCTCTATGTGCGAGTTTTATGAATCTCATTATATGGGTGCAGTACCTAGTCATTCTTATCCTCTCTGCCCATTTACTTGTAATCAAGTATCCAAGTGGACTTGTGAACTTCTGCCAAATGACCCCAAAGTGTGATTGGGGAAGTGCTCTCATCATGGACTGTAGTGAGCATGTACGCATTCTGCGTATCGGAGTGTTTGACTGTAGGATGTTTGTTGGAATGCACCACAGTGCTCTAAACTTTTTGGAGCTTCTTACAAACAAGCTCCTGTGGGAATCCTTTGCAGTAACATTGAACTGTGCCACATGCCACAATGCTACTTTTGTACAGCTCAATGAAAGGCTCCATTACCATATAGAAGTTGTCGACAAAAGGGATATAACCTCTATGATGGAGTGGGTGGACAAACTCTCAGTCTTTGCATTGATTTCTAGCGTGGAGGGACAACCTACAACTAGTGGAGCTCTCACACAGATGCCATAATAAGCTATTTTGCTCAGTATGTGCTGCCTGATCAGCACTCACCCTTTGTACAGAATTACGGATTCATCTATAGCTATATTCTTTCCAGGAGTGTAAATTTCTGAAAACCTGGCAGTAAAATGTTCCATGACATGCCAATTTTTGAACGTCCTATCATGTTCTAGATTGCAGAGCAATTCAGCAGAGTTATCATTGCAATGCAATATACACTACAATAGCAAAATCGGCCTCTGCTCATGACCTGTGCGAACCTGGGTGTTAACCAAACTGGGCGAGTAGACCACTGCGACTTTATGCTTGGTTTGTGACCTATCGCCACATTGAGTGGAAGGCCCAGAAATTTCTTTAAAAACTCCCCAAGTGAAATGGGAGTCCATCAGTGTGCCCTGAATGAGGCCAGGGATGCCTCCATGCTCCCTCAGAAACTGTTCGGCATGCAAATTTATTTATTGCACAAATTTCACAAGGAAGTCAATATCCAGAAAGAGATGAACATAGTCAAAAGGCAGAAATTGTTGTTTTGACTTTAAATCCAGCATGTGAAGAGAAAGGATTAATTTAGGGGGCCGCCAAGCAAGCAGTCCATCTTGCTTGTTGACGCACATGGCTGCTCTCTGGGTTGGTCTACTCTGCTACTGTCTCTCTGCTGCACAGACTGTGCTTGCAAAGGGTGAGCATGACTGCAATGACCTTCTTCGTCAGAATCACTGGAAGATGAGTCATTAAATGGAACTTCTCCATCTAAAAAATCACTTCCAGATTCTGTTCAGTTTTCCTCTCCCTTGTATTCTGTCTCAGTGTCTGATCCTGCCTCAGAGCTGTCCTTTTTTAGTTTCTTTAGGACCTGGGCAATAGTCATTCACCAAGACACCATCTCTGTTGACTGTCTAAAACCTTATTTCAGAAAACACTTTGTCCAACATAAAAGGCAGAAGTATGGTTCAAAATCAGTGGGTGGGGGTGTGATTCTGTGAGACCTACGCAACAAAGTGTAAAAGCAAGAAATCACTTAGAATACCAATTCTGTGATCAGATGAACTCATGAAAGAACTTCTCCAAAAACACTAAAAAAAGAGAAAACGAAAAAAACCTAATGACTCCAATTTACCACATACACAACACAACACAACAATATACTTCATAGGACAAATGGCACAACACAGTGAGCAAAGGTATTCCACTGGTTTCACCTGGGAAGAGCAGAAATGCATCATGTCTTCCATGAAATGGCACAGTTCTGCTCTCCCCATGCACTGGTGCACTGTGTATTTGCACCAAGGCAGGCACCCTAGTGCAAGGGTGTCTGCATTAGGGTCAGCATAGCCTTGTGCAGGACGGAGTCCCTTTCTGCATAAAAATTAGCCTTTGAGGCTTTCTACTCTATGTATGTGTGCTGTTGAATGCATCAGTCATGCAAACAAGAAATAACAATAACAATGCTATTAAAGATATTTATACTTGTTACACCAGCCTCAAGCAGGTGCCGGATTTAGGTGCAAGTCCATGTATACAAGCCTTTGTAGATATGGATTTATGTCAAAATCCAAGTGTGGATGCATTTGAACCCCCTTGCAGCACCAATAGAATGCCTCCCTGACACAAAATAGTGCAAGGCAGAACAATGAACTATGTTTCTGCACAGTAGCCTTTTGCACTGCTAAGTAAAGTATTTTGCGTCCGGAATGAGAGAAAAAGTCATGAAAACACAACGCAAAACCTTTGAAAGCCTTGCCCATATTTATTTTAGTGAAATTGAAGGCCACACCTAAATAGTCGCCCGCATTTTAACACTGGGGTAGTTTTGATTTGGAGTATACAAGTAGTGTATTTTTTGGCACAGCACAGAGGTCTGTATGCTTTCTAAAGGCAAGATGTCTTGTAATATTAGGGAAATAAACACTAACAATGTGCCCATTGAATAGTCCTAAACACTCGGTGGTATTCGAGTGGATTAAGGCCATTTGTTTCTCATAAGGAGGGCAAAGGGCAAAGATAATCGAGCCCCATAAATATGCCCCCAGGTGGGTCAGCCCATATGTCAGAAGGTACAAGCCCCCTCCTGTCCCCCATTGTCATATTTATATTTTTTAGGAGGTTTGCTTTCCACTGGGGAAGGAGGGGGCAATCGTACACTCAAGCAGAAAGCAAACTTCTCTATGGCAAGAAATTGGGCACGGGGCGCCAGCCATTATGCTGAAAGGGTCGATGCCCATGTAATCATGGCCTTTTTATGTTTTTCCCCCAGAGAAAATAACCCTCTTCAAAAATAAAAAAATGCCCCAGGGCGGTCAGTCGTTGTACCAGGGGGACAGACCCCCAAACACTAAAATCCCTTGTTTCTTATGGAATTTCTGCTCATGGACTGTGGCACGTATGCAATCCATGAGCAGTAATTTGTTTGAAAAATGTATCACTGTAAAGAGGAGACTCTACCCTTTCCAATTATGCCTCCCTGAAACATGGAAGGTATCTTGTGCCCTGAAAACCCCACTGGAAGAAGGAGCCGTATGCTGACATGCTGTTCCACCCTCCAGATGTAACAGCTACATAAACTACACCATTGTGTATACTCTGCACTTCCTCATCCTCATCCTCCTCCACTGTGTGTCCCCCGGCCTCCTTGGCTGTCACACAGGCCCTCAGTGCCTTTTGCAGCTCCTCCTTCCTGGTGAAGCTCTTAATGGGACAGGCAAGAACCTTACAGAACTGTTTCAATTTAGCAACTGTGTAGCTTTCCAGTCCCCCTACCTCAAAAGCAGCTCCAGCTGGTGCATCTCCAGATCCAGACATGATGGAAAATCAAAAGTGCAAAGTTCCAAGGCAGAAAAAAGAGTTCCCAATGAGAAGTTCAAGAATCAATAATAAGATCACCCAAAAATATGGAAGTAGCAAAGAGAGCAAAAGTAAAAACAAGTATTATGTGGTCACGTAATGGTCTGCACTGAAAACAGTAGTGTACACTTAATCACTCTATGTCAAGTACAAATACAAGTCCAATCCCACCTTAGCCACCGATGTTAGAAATGGGGTCTTAGGTTGGCAGTTAGGTTACCCCTGTCCAAGGGGGGACCCTCACTCTAGTGAGGGCAAAGGAGAAACACACCTGGTTAACCCCCACTCACCTCCTTGGTAGCTGGGCACGAACAGGCAGGCTTAACTCAGAAGCAATGTGTAAGATATTTGTACCAACACACGCAGCGAGACAGTGAAACACTGCAAAATGGACACTACACCAGTTTAGAAAAGTAAGTAATATTTATCTAAATCAAAAAACAAGACCAAAACCACAAAAATCCAACATATACAAGTCAAAATATGAATTTTCAAAAGAATAAGAGTCTTACTCCATAGAAAACAATGGAAACGATGATTGTGCACAAAGTACCTAGTTTGCGTAAAAAATAAAGACGCACAGGCGAGCATGCGTTGGAAAAGTCAGCAGTGCATCGATTCCTTCCTTGCAAAGGGAGGCCATGTGTCATTTCTTCTCTGAGAGAGTGATGCGTTGATTTCTGGACGGGGCACCTCGGAAACGCGCAGAGTCGGGATGACTTTGATGCCCAGGGATGATGTGTGGAAAATCCGGTCACACGGTTTTAGAAAACCGGGCTGCATTGGGTTTGTGTTGTTATCAGCAGCCACAAGTGGGTGTTGTGCATTGTTTCTCCAGCCACGATGCATCGATCTCCCAGCCGTGATGCAGGTGGAGCGTTGATTTTAGCAGGGAAGCTGGTGGCGTGTCCTTTATCAGCAATGTTGCAGATGGTGAGTTAAACAATTCCGGACATCGGATTGACTCTGCCCCAGTCTCACTGGCCTCAAAGATAAAACACAGTGAAAGTACGGAGCTTAACCCTAAGCACATTAATAGAACGTTACTACTGAACACCATTGAGCGATGTAATAGTCAATTAGATTTTTATGCAGCAGTGAGAGAGGTGGATAAGGGATGTGGGGCCAGATGTAGCAAAGTATTTGCACGTCGCAAACGGCGAAAATCGCCGTTTGCGAGGTGCAAATGCCTCTTTGCTATGCAGAAATGCATATTGCGAGTCGGTACCGACTCGCAATATGCATTTCCGACTCGCAAATAGGAAGGGGTGTTCCCTTCCTATTTGCGAGTCTGAGTGGTATGCAATACCATTTGCGACCGCATACGCGGTCGCAAATGGCATCGCAGTTACCATCCACTTCAAGTGGATGGTAACCCACTCGCAAATTGGAAGGGGTCCCAATGGGACCCCTTCCAGTTTGTGACTGGACCCACAAATATTTTTTCAGGGCAGGGAGTGGTCGGTTTCGGTTTTTTTTAAGTGCAGCTCGTTTTCCTGTAAGGAAAACGGGCTACACTTAAAAAAAAAAAAACTGCTTTATTTAAAAGCAGTCACGAACATGGAGGTCTGCTGACGAAAGCAGGCCTCCATGTTTGCGAGTGCCTATACTCGCTATGGGGACGCAATTTGCGACCCACCTCATGAATATTCATGAGGTTGGTCATTGCGACCCCATAGCGAGTTGCAGTCGGTGTCTGAGACACCGTACTGCATACCAATTTGCGAGGTGCAAAGTGCGAGTCGCATGGACTCGCACTTTGCACCTCGCAAATTTAAAATTTGCTACATCTGGCCCGTGGTGTGTATTTTGGAGAAACAAGTTTATCTTATCGCTCTTGTGCTGTTTAGTACAATTGTTGCAGAAGTGTTTATGTTGCTTGCTAACAACCAGCAGAGACAGCTTCATAAGCCAGGAGTGCAGCCCATCCCTCCGTAGGGGTGCAAAGAGCCCCTCATATCACAGGAGTGCCTCTCTGCCACTGTTGCATGGATTGTATCTCACTCTCCAGACAGCACCAGAGCGCGATACTGGCACACACTGCGTCATCTGCCTTAACCTGTGTCAAAGCTACTGCCATGTAGGGCATTTCAGAGGGAGGAAGGAAGAAAGGGAGAGGGGGCGTTATGGACAAACGTGGGATCAAATCTAAACTCCTTTCTTACCATTACACGCTTTCTCAGCCACTTTCCACTTAGCGCCCATGAGTCTCTTTAATTAGACAAGCATTTTCAATGCAACGGGTCTCACATTTGCTAGAGTTAGACCTATTAGTGTTGTAAAGAAAAAAATGCAGCGCAATCGTGCTGTGTGGAAAATAAACAGATAAAGTAGTCCAGACACCAGGCTGAAAACATAGATCCTCGAATGGTTTCAGTAGTTTAGTGGTGCTCTGTAGGTGGGCTAAACACTGGAAAAGGCATGACGTATGCAAGCCTCTCACAAATGAATGCAAGCGGATTTTAAAAGGCAAGCCCATGAATCAATAAAAGTGACTGATGTGACATGGGCGTGGTTGGAAGCCCAAAGAGAGATTACAGCATGGGATGGAGCGCTTTGCACTCGCCCACAAAAAGGGAAGGTTTAGGCCTGGCAAGTGGGTACACTTGCCAAGTCGAATTGGCATTTTAAAACACAGACACTGCAGTGGCAGGTCTGGACAATGTTTACAGGGCTACTTTTGTGGGTGCATATGCACTTTAGTAATGGTTAGTAGTGGTAGAGTGCCCAAAGTCCTAAAGCCAACAAACAATAGGTCAGAAAAACTAGGAGGAAGGAGGCAGAAAGTTAAGGGATGAACCTGCAAAAAGCCAGGGCGCTCCCAGGCAGACGAGGAGCCTGTGCAGGGTCTCCCCAGCCCAGCAACTATGTTGACACAGCCAAACACACTCTCACTGCTCGTAACCCCCGTGTCCCCACCCCGTTAAAAGAAAATGATGATAAAGAAAGTTTATTATCATTTTTTTTTTAAGGTTTTGCAGATGCCGTTGCTGGTGGGAAGCAATGCTCCTCCGCCCTAATGGAGGAGCTGCCCCTGAAACCAACAAGTAAGATATCTAAAATTATTTTCCAAAACCATTTTTGTACTTTTCTAAGCATGAAAAAAGTATCTCACTGAAGTGCACGTCAGTGTGCCCATATCATGTGAATCCACACCGCTCCAAAGGAACATTAATGAAACAGCCCCTTAATGAAATCAAAATCCTCCTGTGTCTGCCACCATGAATGTAGAGACTATGGTAGTCATTTTGAGCCTGGCGGTCTTCTGACTGCCAGGGTAAATGTGGCGGTCCCACCGGCAACAGACTGGTGGTGCAAACCGTCATGTTATGAGTGTGGCCAACCCACCACATCTCCACTCATACCGTCATGGCGGTCAGAACCGCCGGGCCGGAGGTGATCATCTCCAACCTGGCGGCCCACAGAAGACCACCAGAGGTATTAGGAGCCGCCTTTCCACCATGGTTTTGCAGCGGTAGCATCACCACAAAAACCATGGCAGAAGGCTACCAGTGACAGGGAATTTCTTCCCTCTCACCGGTAAACGACCCCTCCACTCCCTCCCAGAAAGCACTAAACACCCCTCCCCCCTCCAGCCACAGTGCCCCCTCCAGACACAGTGCCCCCCTCCCCGCATACATGGACACACACACAGACACCCACACTCACCACACATACACTCATTCACCTACACTTACATACGCGCATTCACTCACACACACGCATTCACGCATTCACTTCAACATTCATACACCAATTCAAGCACGCATTTTCACACCCATTAAAAAATGCATACTCACACCCATCCAAACATGCATACTCACACGCAGACAAACATGCATTCACCACAACACTCACACTTGCATACACACACGCATACACAGTTACATGCATACACACACTCACTTAAACAGACATGCATACAACCACACATGCACACATTCATGCACACATGCAGACACCACACACACACACATAACACCGCCCACCTTCCATCCCCCCTCCTCTGTCCGACAATCACCTTACCTGGTCTGAGGAGAAGGTTGTCCGGCAGGGAACAGGAAGGGGCACTACCCCCTCCAGCAGTGTCCCGCCAGCAGGATACTGCCAGGCCATATTATTTCCCATAATATGGCTGGTGGAGTCCTACTTGTGGGGCAGGGCCAGTGGTGAAACCACCCAAGCGCCTCAGTCCGCCAGCACAACTACTTCTGGATTTCTGCCCAAAGTGTGGTGGAAATCCAGCAGTACCCATGATATGGTGGGCGGAAGACTGTCAGCACTGGCGGTCTTCTGGCGCCTGCAGCTTTGACGGTCTTCTGTAATGACTACCAAAGTCATAATGAGGGCCTATGTGCGCCTGTATACTCGCAAACACTAGCTTTACCTTAGGACCCTATATTCCTTGCAGTGCAGGAGGGCCTTCACCTCTCAGAGGGCACACACTCACCTCAAGGTGTTTGTGTGCCTGTGAGAGGGTGAGAATAAGGGCCGTTTTTAAAGAGTAGCTGTGATGTGTAACCCACCTGAAGCCTTCTTTTCTGTTTTGACACTGACACAGAACTCCACAGGCAGTATATCAGGTTGAGGTGCATATGTATGCCTCACTGGGATAGTAAAGCTTACTCATATCATTTCTCATCATATTACTCATGTCTCCAACTAGATCAAAAGCCTACGAATCCAAGTTACACATAACAATTGCTAAAAATAAGGCTGGGTTTCATATTAACATCTTTATTCTCAAAACAGTTGTTTGATTGTGTGGTGCATGGACTTTTTTTCTTTCGTTATTAGGTCCTGTGATTGTTTTGCAGCTACATTAAAAGTAGATGAGAGACATATGTGGCATTTTTTTGCATATTGAAAACTTTATTGAGATGCCTTTTGCTGATTGTAAATCACTACATATAGGCCCTCATTATGACATTGGCGATGTACTGACTGCCACTGTTAAAGTGGTGGTAATACCGCCAACAGGCTGGCAGTATTTACCGCCAAATTATTACCATGGTGGTGAGACCTCCCATAGACAGCCAATGTACCACACCAACCGCCAGGGTGCAAACTCCACTTACTATGGCGCTAGCCACCTACAGCCAGGTGGAAGTCAAGGTACCTCCCACCAAATTATGACATAACAAACTGCCAGGATTTCTGGGGTGTTAGCAACGCAATCAAAAGCCTGGCAGAAACACAATACAGAAAAGGAAAGTCTCACCTTCAAGGAACAGAGGACTCTACTGCTGCAATGGAACCAGAACTCTAAGGCCCTCATTACAACCCTGGTGGTCGATGACAAAGCAGCGGTAATACCACCAACAGGCCGGCAGTAAAAAAAAATGAGCAGGATCATGGCGGAAACCGCCAACACAGACAGCCACTTTAACACTCCGACCGCCATGGTGGTAGAAACAAACACTGCGGCGGTAACCGCCAACAGACAGGCAGAAGAAAATGTACCGCCCACACTATTACAAGGCACCAATCTGCCAACTTTTCTGGGGCGGTACCAACCCCATCAAAAGCACAGCGGAAACAGTACACAGAAGGGAAACCACTCACCTCTCGACACCCAACAAAGAACCAGGACGCCATGGAGCCCGAGTTACAGGTCCTGCCCATGTTGGTTTACCTCCTCGTCTACCAGGAACATCAAAGACGGCAGCGACGACGATGGTGAGTACTGCACCTAGTATACAGCGGGGGGAAGATAGTGAAACACACACGCAACACCCCCACCCACAACAACATACACACACACACATGCAATAACATCACAGATACACCCCGTCACCCCCTGGAAGAACGCAAGGACCAAATGAAATGAGTTTAACAAGTGTAATAATCGAACAATCTGATAGCCCAAGATAACTTTAAATCATCAGTATATACAAATATTTACAGCAAGTACACAAGTCCGTACATTGTCCCATTAAATGTCCGTGGACCAGTGGTCCCAAAAAGCATGGGCGAAGCCCACACATGACACCTGCCTCAAAACGGAGAGAACACTGCAGGGGCATCAGGTCGAAAAAAAACAGGCACCTCAGGGGGAAGGGGAGGGGGGGCACCTCAGCCGGATGATGGGACAATGCCACTGCTCCTCAAGGCGGCTCCATGCCCACTGCCTGGTCCTGGGGAGTGCAAAGCCACAGTCTCTCAAGTCACTCAATTGGGTTCACTGCCCAATGCTCGGTCCTGAGGAATGCAAAGCCACAGTCTCTCAAGTCACTCAAGTGGGTTCACTGCCCACTGCTTGGTCCTGGGGAGTGCAAAGCCAAAGTCTCACAAGTGGATGCTGTTCTCCACTGGTTCTGGAGGCGGCTTGGTGCCCAGAGTACTTTATCCTGCCAAGGCCTGGTGTAGTGAATGCTGTTCTCCACTAGTTCTGGAGGGGGCATAGTGCCCAGAGTGCTTCATCCTGCCAAGGACTGGGTGAGTGGATGCTGTTCTCCACTGGTTTTGGAGGGGGCTTGGTGCCCAGTGATGCTGCACCAGGGGTGTGGCAGTTCCCATTCCCTCCCATGGGTGTCTGAGCCACGAGATTTACCGGAAACCGGTAGCGTGATACTCCATGGAGGCAGAGCCACACTCCTCCCTGCGATGACTGAGGCTGCAAACTGCTGGTAGTGCCAGTGCTGGTGGTGGTGCCTCATGTAGTGTGTGCAGGGTCCAGGATGTCTCCTGGAGCCTCGGACGGCTGCCCACTGGGGATACTGCTGTTTTCCACTGTAGTGGCACTGGTTGTGCACATCGCAGGGCAGGTGGCGGTGGCTGCGGCGGTGTCTGCTGCGGAGATGCTACTGGTGGTGCAGGTGTCTGCACTTGTGGAGGGAGACACCAGGCCATCTACTACAGCCTCACACAGCTGCCCACTGTGGATGATGCTGATGTCCTCAGTAGTGGCACTGTCTAGACATGTCGCGGGGCAGGTGGGGGTGGCTGTGGCGGTGTCTTCTGCGGAGATGCTGCCGGTGGTGCAGGTGTCTGCACTTGTGGAGGGAGACACCAGGCCGTCTCTTACAGCCTCGGAAGGCTGCCCACTGGGGATGATGCTGGTGACAGTAGCTGAGGCAGCTGCTGTGCAGGTGGCGGTGCAGATGGTGGTGCAGGTGGTGGTCATTGCGGCGGTGCTCACCGCGGTACAGGTTGCTGGGCTTTCTTGCGAAATGGGGGACACCAGTCCCTCACCCAGAGGCTCTGTGCTCTGATGCGACTTCCCTTTGCTCTTGTGTCCCTTCCCCACCTTGGAAGTCGCTGCTGGGACCTTGGCACTGTCCTCTTTGTTTCTGGATGAGGCCTTGCTGGGTGGGTGGTGCAGCTTTTCTCTTCTGCATGCTGGCCCCTTCTTTACCTTGGCAGGTGGTGGAATAGGGTGGTCCTTGGCTTCACTAGGTGGCACACTGGCAGCCCTGATGGGCGCCCCCTTCTATGTTCCCAAACTTGCAGGGATCACACTGGATGAGGATTTGGTGGCTGAGGTGTTGGTCAGGGCTCTAGACAACCTGGCCCTAGGGGAAGGACGGGGGGGAGGTGTAGGGAAGAGGTCAATGGTAGCCAGGAAAATTTTCTTAGACACACTGGGACGGGAATATGGAGGGGGTTTGGGAGTAGAGGAAGAGGTAGTGGTTGTAGGAAGTGTACGTCTGCTAAGTTTGGGTGAAGGTGCATGGGTTGGAGGCTGTTGTGAGGTGGATGGCTATTGAGTGGGTGTGTGCTGGTGTTTGTGTACTTTGGGAGGAGGGCTTACAGACACACTGGGAGAGGATGGGGTGGTGATTGCACGTGAGCGGTGTGTGGTGAAGGGTGTGGTGGTGATGGAGGTAGTGGCTGAGGATGTAGTGCATGCAGGTGTGAGTGGAGACGAGACTGGGAGGGAGGTGGAGGACGTGGAGGAGGGATGTGTGGTGCTTATGTTTGCTTGAGCCATTTTTGTGTGTTGAAGTGTGTCCATGCTGTTCTGATGGTGTGCTTGGGATAGGCTGAGGCCAGAGCCTAAAATGCTCTCTGTTTGGCCGCCATGCCAGAATGAATACCCTCCAGGTATGCATTTGTTTGCTGCAAATGCCTCTCAGCACCCTGGATGGCATTCAAAATGGTTGACTGCCCAACAGTGAGAGATCTCAGGAGGTCAATAGCCTCCTCACTGAGGGCAGCAGGGCTGACTGGGGCAGGGCCTGAGGTGCCTGGGGCGAAGGAGATGCCCACCCTCCTGGGTGAGCGGGCACAGGAAACAAGCTGAGGGGCTGCTGGGAGGGCGGTGCTGGTAGGGGGGTGGCGGTTGTACCTGTTGTTGTGGTGGGCACAGAGGTGTCCACCATAGCAAGGGAGCTCCCAACAGAGGAGAAGTTGCTGGTGTCCCCTCCTGTCCCTGTCATGGAGCTCCCCACACCCTCCACCCCACTGGTGCCTTCAGACTCCATACATTCACCCTCCTGGGCCATGTGGGTTGCAGCTCCCTCCTGCTCCGGTGCCACTGCTCCTCCGCCAGATGATGCTAATGCACACAAGGACAGGGTGACAAAACAAAAAGGGGGGGGAAGACAGAGGAGACACATGGTCAGTGCCAGCAACACCACTAACGTTGGCGGACACAACACACAGGGAGCATCCCTATGCACTAGCCCATACACCAACAGTTCTTAGGAAAATCACATGCCCATGGGGGACCATGCCTAACCCCATTTGCTGCACACCTGGAACCCACAGGAGGCTGACTAGTTGTAGATGGCCACTACCACAATTGTGGTTGGAGTGCCACAGAGCCTGCCTAACAAGGGAACTACCCTACCAAGTTCGCCCTGGCCTAGGGGAACCCACAGCCCACATCCCCCACCCAGACACCTCGTAAAGCACACAGAGTCAGCTGAATGAGACTGTACTTACCCCCTTGTGGCTGCTGTGACGCCCTAAAGCGCCCATCCAACTCCGGATATGCCACCGCCAGGATCCGGAACATCAGGGAGGTCATGGTGCGACGGACACCCCTTCCACCTTGGGAGGCCATCCCCAGCTGGGCCTCCGCCGTCTTCTTGCTCCAGCGGCGCAGTTCCTCCCATCTCTTGCAGCAGTGGATGCTCTGTCTATGATAGGCCCCCAGGGTCCTCACTTCCTTGGCGATGGCACGCCAAATACCCTTCTTATGGTGGGCGCTGACCTGGAGGAAAGGTAAAGTAAGATTGGAACTTACTCCCCCATCCGGTTCTTCATACTCATTGGCCACCAGTTCCCACCCATGCCCTGAAACACATACACTGACCATCCTCACATGCAGGCCTCAGCCCTCCCCCCCCACAACATGTATCTTCCATCCAGACCACTCCATACATTCATGTCCCATGCATCATGCTCACAATTTACTCACCTATTTGTCTGGAGGACCGTAGAGTAGCGTGTACTGGGGAGGATCCCATCCACTAGTCTCTCCAACTCCTCTGAAGCGAAGGCAAGGGCCCTTTCCCCAGACACTTGAGCCATTGTTGCTTCCAGACTGAGGTCACAGCAGCACTTACAGTGTAGGTCCTCTCCTGTTGAAGGTCAGGTATCAAGTGAGTGAACAGCTAGAAAATGGCAGTCACGTCCGCGGCGGTGCGTATCGTCAACGCTTGCGTACATCGTCATTGGCTCCTGGAACCCATAGGGCCCAATGAAAACCAATGCAGAATTGCGTGGCGGTCTTCGACCGCCTACCGCGACGCTGCACAACGCTAGCACATTTACCTCATTTCCCCTTGTCCCTCATTACAGGCCAGGCAGCTGCCATTTCAGGGGGCACATAGCAGGGCACCTAACTGCGTCACAGCACATTTGGGCAGGAATACGGACAGACAGAGCCACACACCGCTTAAATCACATTAGTGCAAAATACCCTTGTGCAACCTATGTGGTACATGACCCTCTGCTCACCATTTTCCTCCATGGGGGCACATCTGCTGGGGCAGAAGATGAGATGGTGTCATCCTCCGGTGTACAGACCCCTGCTGGACCTGTCAACAATGGAAGACAGACACATCATTATCACCTACAGACTTGATCGTGCCACAATCCAAGAACAGTGTGTCCAATTGGAGCCAGACCTGATGTCAGCTATCCGCCATCCAACAGGTATCCACCACTCTCTGGTGCAGGTCCTGTCAGTGCTCCATTTCCTGGCCAGTGGTTCCTTTCAAACAACAGTGGCCATGGCATCAGGGATGTCACAGCCAATGTTCTCTAGCGTGTTGTCTAGAGTGTTGTCTGCCCTGCTGAAACACATGCGCAGCTACATCGTTTTCCCCCAGGTGGAGGATATGCCCACAGTGAAAGCTGACTTCTATGCCCTGGGACATATCCCCAACATCATTGGTGCCATTGATAGTACACATGTGGCATTTGTCCCCCCCACCACGAAGGAACGAACAGGTGTACAGCAATTGTAAAAGCTACCATTCAATGAATGTGCAGATGGTGTGTTTGGCAGACCAGTACATCTCTCATGTGAATTCCATGTATCCTGGCTCTGTGCATGACACTTACATTTTGAGGAATAGCATCATCCCTTATGTGATGGGGCAACTCCAGAGGCACCAGGTGTGGCTAATATGTGAGCCCAAGGTCCCCATACAGTATGAATAGGTGTCTGGGTATGGGATTGTCCCTAAGGATTGGTGTATGCCTAACAGATATCCCTTGACATTTGCAGGTGACTCTGGTTACTCCAACCTGTCATGGCTACTGACCCCAGAGAGGAATGCCAGGACAAGGGCAGAGGAATGCTACAATGAGGCACATGGGTGAACTAGGAGGATTATAGAGAGGACTTCCAGCCTCCTGAAGGCCAGATTCCGGTGCCACCATCTAACAGGTGGCTCCCTATACTACTCACTGAAGAAGGTGTGCCAGATCATCGTGGCATGCTGTATGTTGCACAACCTGGTTTTGCGACGCCAGGTGCCTTTTCTGCAGGAGGATGGGCCTGATGTTGGTCTTGTAGCAGCTGTGGAGCCTGTGGACAGTGATGAAGAGGAGGCAGAAGAAGAAGATATTGACAACAGAAACAACATCATCATGCAATACTTCCAGTGACACACAGGTAAGAGACCGGCACTGCTCATCTCATATCAGACTACTGTAGGACATTGTATAAGTCTGCCTTATTACCTCTGTGCATGGACTCTGACAGTTCACTTTGGCTTTCCCTTTCACAGATCTGGGTACCACATTCTGCCTTCTGCTATGTTCACTGCTGCCCAACAACTGTCATACTTTGGTATGTGCAAATGAACATTTACTATGATATTTGTCAAAGAGGTTGTAATAACACATTAGTGAAAGTACATACTGACTCCAGATTGTTTTGTGATTCAAGGGTGTTTAATTAAGTGCTAATAAGTGGAGGGGGATGTGCAATGGGCTGGGGTGATGGTGGGGGAAAATCCATGGTAGAGTCCAGTCTCTTTGGATCACAGGTGCATTGTCCAATGGGGCATAGGAAGTGGAGCAATGGCAGTTCAAGCTGGTCAGGGTGACATAGTGGGACAGAAGGGTGACAATCAGGAGAGTTTTATTTCCTGGCGGGGGTCTTGGCAATGTTCTCTGTCTTGTGCCTGAATCGCAGGGACCGTTTGCAGGGTGGTTCTCCTTCTGCAGGGGGTGGGGTGCTGGTGGCCTGTTGGTCCTGTATCGGGACCTCCTGTCCAATAGCGCTGAAAGATGTGGAGGGCTGTTCATCATTTGGGCTGGTGTCAGTGGCCCGGTGGTATGCCACTGTCTCCCTCATGGTGTTGGCCATGTCTGCCGTCAACCCTGCAATGGTGACCAGGGTGGTGTTAATGGACTTCAAGTCCTCCCTGATCCCCAGGTACTGTTCCTCTTGCAGCCGCTGGGTCTCCTGAAACTTGGCCAGTACCATGCCCATGGTCTCCTGGGAATGGTGGTATGCTCCAATAATGTTTGAGAGTGCCTCGTGGAGAGTGGGTTCCCTGGGCCTGTCCTCCCCCCGTTGCACAACAGTCCTCCCAGCTTCCCTGTTGTCCTGTGCCTCTGTCCCCTGAATCGTGTGTCCACTGCCACTGACCCCAGTTCCCTGATCGTCCTGGGTTAGTGGGTTTGCCTGGGGTCCCTGTAGTGGTGGACACACTGCTGATTGACGTGTCCTGGGGACAGTGGCATGGGCCTGCTGGGTGGGTGCTTTGGTGGTGTTTCCTGAGGGGGGAGCTTCAGTGGTGGTTTGGGGCTGTGGCAGGGGAACCGACTGTCCAGAGGTCCCTGATGGGCCGGGCTGGTCATCTTGATCCAGGTGTGCAGAGCTGCTGTCGTCACTGTGGGCCTCTTCTGTGGGGTGACTGGATATGGCTGGCACCTCCTGTGACGTTGGGCAGGGGTCCTGTTGGAGTGTAAATGCATAGTTATTGTATCTGTGTGTGCCATCTTGTGCAATAGGTGAGTTTTCATCTACTCCTGTGCTTGCATTATCGCCTTGGACCTTGTGTGAGTGGTGATTGTGTGGCCTGGCTGAGTTTCTCTACTGGACATGCTTTGGTGATGGGTGTCCATGCAGGTCTGTGATGGGTGTCCATGCATTGTTGTCACATGCAGCGCTTGGTATTGGGAGGTGTGGATTGTGATAGTGGGGTATCTGTGAGGTGTTGGGGTGATGGGTGTGAGGGTAGGGGTAGAAGAAGTTTGTGATGGCATGCAGGTATGGTGGGGGGTGTAATAGTAAAGAGTTGACTTGCCAGAGTCCAGTCCTCCTGCTACTCCTGCAAGGCCCTCAGGATGCATGATTAGTTGTGGAGGAGGAAGTGGGGGCCCACCCCCAGACCTCTGTATGACTACCTGGTGTCTGGATACCACTGAACATACCTTCCCCCGTAGGTCGTTCCACCTCTTCCTGATGTCATCCCTTGTTATTGGATGCTGTCCCACTGCATTGACCCTGTTGACAATTCTCCGCCATAGCTTCATCTTCCTAGCAATGGACATCTGCTGCACCTGTGATCCGAAAAGCTGTGGCTCTACCCGGAGGACTTCCTCCACCATGACCCTGAGCTCCTCCTCAGAAAACCTGGGGTGTCTTTGAGGTGCCATGATGTGGTGTGGGTGATGTGTGAGGTGATGGTTGATGTGATGTGTGGTGTGATGTGTTGGGGTGTGTTCTTTGATGTACGTGGACGGTGTATGAGTGATGGTGTTGTGTGCCTCTGGATGCTGGTGTTGTCGCAGCTTTTCTGTTTCTCTGCTTCTTCCAAAAATGTCATTGTAAGGGGTTGTGGGTAATGTGTGTGTGTGTTTTATAGTGGTGTGAGTGTGTGTATGTTGTGTGTGTATGTGTATCAGGTGTGTTTATTTTGAATTGTCCAATGTAGTTGTGTTTTGTAAGTGTGTGTGTATTTTGAGCATGGCGTTGTGTACCGCCAATGGATTACCGCGGTTGAATGACTGCCACGTTGATTCGTGGGTCGTGATAGTGTGGGCGTATTCCTGTTTGCGTAACGATGTGGGTTTTGCTATCACCAGTTTATCACTGACCTTTGGTGTGGCAGACTTGTGTGGGTGTCTGTATTGTGGAGGATTTCTAAGTGTAGGTCATAATGCCTGTAGCGGATTTCCGCCGCGGGCACGGTATGTTGGCGGCCGTCAGCACGGCGGTCAGCGGCCTTCACCGCCAAGGTTGTAATGAGGGCCTAAGTCTTCCTGATGCTCTACCACGCCATGGCCATCCTGAAGCAGCAACGCCGACGAAGACGACGACGGTGAATACAGCCGCCTAGCACACAAGGGAAGGAGGGACACACACAACACACACCATACACACACACAACCAGTTGCACAGTACATCGACAGTTACAGGACCCAGCCCAAGAGCAAAGAATGCAAGGACACATACCTGTATTACAACAACTATATTTTGTTGCCAACAGTCACCATAATGAATAAATAAATAACTATATATACGTCAATGTACAGATTGGGCCATTGGCCAGTCCAAAGTACTAAAAGGCCACATGACCACATGGCATTGTCCAAGCCCCAACTTGACTCCTGACATCATACGGGCTCCACTGTTCAGGGGCATCATGTTGGAAATGGGCAGGTGCCTCTGGGGGAAGAGGGGCACCTCAGCTGGAGTAGGTATCATGCCCACTGGTTCTGGTGGGGGGCTCCTTGTCCACTGTCCCTGGAGGGGAGTCTTAGGCCACAGTCTCTGGAGTGGAGTATCACCTCTGAACCAGATTATTTTCAACAGGGTTCTACAACCTCCCACCTTGTAGTCACTCAGCATCTATATTGAAAAATAATCAAAGTGGCTATGAAGTTGCCTTCTTAAGAATAACAGGGAATAGAAAAGAAAGAAATATTCATAATTTAGTACAGGAACCTGTCTGGCGAATACCCAGCCACAATATTTTGCCTTAACTGTGCCCTACATGGTCAAATATCAGAATAATGCGGGAAAGGTTTACGTGCCCAGTTCCAAAAGCTTCCCCCCAGCATTAAGAGAATAGAACACAAGGAGCAGAGTCGTTTGTCAGTAATTTCCAATTAACAATTTTCAAAAAGACAGATGTAGTTTGTAGGCTTTTGGGAAGACATCTGGAAGATGCAAGTATTAGTTTGTGTGTGCGTATCTGGCAAGTAAACATCCTTTACATGCTTGGTACACATTCTCTGGGAATTTCCAGGCTGCCTATGTTTCTCGATTGTCTATCTCTGTTGCTGTACTCTTCACATTAATGCCTACGGTATGCTTCGAGCTCATTATGGTGCTCCAGAAAAGCACTGATATCACTCACAAGTACCTGTCTTCACTTTATTTATTTATTGCGCGTTTTAATAAAGCACTCTATAACAGAATACAGTACCTGGTAGGTGGTGCATCTCTCACAGAGGAACAGCATAAAATCTGAAAGTAAACGGAAAATAAACAATGCGTAAAAACCAACTTTTAGAGTAGGGGGTAGAGGACTTGTCAAGAATTCTGAGGAAATTAGAAGGGGCTTAGATATCGTTTTACAGTATAGAAGGTTGCTTAGCAGCTAAGAGTTGAAAGAAGTGAGGACGGGAAAAAGGAGGTAACTTGGTGGTGTAGAAAGGCACAGAGATGGATGGAGATGGATGGAGAATAGCTGCAATCGGATTGTGAGAAGTAGATGTATGCACATTAGTGAAGAGGATTATTAGGAAGGAAATTCAGGCACTAAAGCATGTGATCAGCAAGGCATTCTAGGTGGCGAGAGAACATTATGGAGAGTAGAACAAAGTGTTAGACATTGATACTGGTCCAGACAATGTTTAAATAGTTGTTCTAACAAAATTTGAGAAGATCCTGTGAACATGTAAATTCAGCCACAAAAGAATGCCAAAGAGAGACAGAGCTGCTCCGGAAAATGACTGATAAGCAGCCATGTGAGTTTCGATTTTTTTTTTGGTTCAAAAATAAGATTATCCAGGCTTT
Source organism: Pleurodeles waltl (assembly GCF_031143425.1). NCBI lineage: Eukaryota > Metazoa > Chordata > Amphibia > Caudata > Salamandridae > Pleurodeles > Pleurodeles waltl. Next base: position 537,910,508 of record NC_090445.1, on the reverse strand, counting down.
TTATTTTAGTTAGCACTGTAGATTTTGAAGGATGTTGCTAGAACAGGACTTTAAAGGTGGTCCTCGCACCAGCCTGCCCTTTATTCTGGCTTCTACAGGATGTCTCTTAGTACTAGGGATAAGTGATTAAACTCTCTTGTTCTGGAATTCAGTCTGGGGGCTGACTGGGCCGTGTTTAGGGTAGAAAGAAATATATTGTCTGATTGCTTGACATTGCTATAGTCAAATGTGGAGTACACGGGTGGCAATGCAAGTTCAAAGTTTGCTGGTAGTGGGACTTATCTAAATTTCTTCCGAGAATGAAGAGTAGTTCTTGCACTTTGTGCTGAGCACACAGCTCAACATTACTCCATTTTGGCTGAAAAAAGATCCAAAGGGTGGGGTATGGCCAAGCCTCCTCAAACATTATTCTTAACTGTGTCTCAAGTCAGCATGGAGAAGGCAGCACCTAAGTTGGCTAGTTTCCATACTGCTTATTTCCTATTGGCAGAAGTCATACAAACTGTGCTGAACCCAGAGCTGAACACTAAAATGTTCTACCTGCCGACTAGTGCTCCAAAACCCCTACAACTCTCTCATGCATTTGTCTTCAGGAGAGTGTCTGATCTGGCGACCTTCTGGCTGCTTGGACGGTTTTCAGAGCCCAGAGTTAGCGACTGGGAGCTGTGCTGGCATTAATGCACGAATACAATACGGTACCACTACAAAGACTTGCCCTTTCGAAGAATAATAAAAGTATGAAACAAAAGGGAAGGGTTACCAATCACAGGGTTGTACTTGGACATGCAATGGACTATTTTCTACAGTGAGTGCAAAATTGATTAAATATGCCTGCATGCACTGGTGAACACTGAGACAATCTTTCCAGAACAAAAGTGCAAACTCACCCTTTGCTAATTGATTGAGGTTGGGTCCTCCTCTTTAGGGGATCGGTTAATGAAGACTAAGGTTAGCATTTGGGAGTCCTGCTGGTACTTTTTCAAGAATAATACTGTAGCAAGACAAGGACAATTTCAATTTTCATTTCAAGCAACTACGGTGATTAAAAGACAGTTTGACTACACGGACCAGAATGCATTGTGGGAAAATGTGAGTCTAGCTAGAAACAACGTTCCATCCAACTCTTTGGTAATGAATTTCAATGGGAGGAGGGCCATGATAAACTCCAGGGTGATAGTGCTCTCTACAAATCTGCATAGCATAATATTTCACTGCTGGGGCAATGCTGGACACTGGAAAGGTGTTATTGTGTGCTGGCATTATAATATTATATGAATGCACACACTCAATAAATATGCCTCTGGAACATGCCAAAGTGACTTTGGGCCTGACTTAGATATTGGTGGTATTACCCCAATACACCAGAGGGGCGGACCTGAAAGCACAGTCAAGTCGACCGTGTTCCGCTTGCCGTATTGAGATGTACTACGGATGAGCCACAGGCCGCCACAACACAATGCTCATCCTAGCCATCAGGCTGGCGCGTTCCCGCCGACCATATTTAGATGTTACACTCCTGCAGGCGGTGTACTTGCGGCAGTTTGCTGATGGAGGTAGCTGGACCCAATGGACATCTTACAATGGCAGTGGCTATGGAATAGATGTAAGTCTCACACACACATACACACACACACACACTCACACACACACACACACACACACTGTACCCTAGCCATATGTGTCCACTTGCAAAACACACTACATAGCACACCACATACACACAATAATCCATTGCCATTTAAACACTACACAAAATGTACATGCCAAAAACAGTGTGCCATACATCCATGACACAACACCCACATTATTGACACTGCACCCACACACAACACAACCTACACAACTACACACTCAGCTACACAAACACACACATCACGACAGTGACAACCACACAACACTCACCTGAATGTTGCACACACCACAGCAACACAACACACACCAAAACATACACAGCAGCATTCAACCCACATGCAAGTGCCACACATACCGACACAACCACATCACCCACTCCAGCTCCCTTCACCTCGACGAGGCAATCCTATCTCACATACACATACACATACACATACACATACTGACTCACATACCCAACTAAACCCACAATATCACAGGTACAGATTAACTTGCTATGTGCACACATAGACATGGTGACAAGTGTGATGCCATTGATATTGTGATGCCAGCATTCATTTGGCAACAACAATTGTGTATGTGTGCAATATGTGTCCTGTACCAGTGTGTCCCCATCAATCACTGACACAAATGAGTTCCTGACATATGCATGTCAGAAGTATTTAAAAAAATACCTGTGGCATAAATATTTCTGCAGAGGTGTTGAGCTTATATTCAATGCCCACACAATGTACAAAGAACATGCAGTATCCCTACCTTCAAGACCGGCAACGGCGGGGTTGTGTGGCTTCTGTGGTCCAGTGGCAGCAGCAACCGCAGGCATTGTCCAGTTGGATCCAGTCCAAAATGGAAGTTGAAACATGGAAAAGGGTAGGTTTTGTGCCACCTCCCCCTCCAATCAACCAACTCAGGTGTGGAGGCCAGACCACCACAGTTGACTTGGCGGTAAGGTACATCCAAATCTGCTCAGTAGTAAAGGTGGCTAAAGTCCCACCATCAGCCCATTTTTTAATGCTGCCATTGCGGTGGCTGGAGATACTTATCAGAGTCCTCGAGTCCTGGGTGGTGTTTCACCTATGGTCCTTACAACATCCCAATAAGGCAGGCGGAAGGTCAAGGCACAGACAGCTTTTCTGATGAAAAAACAGGCAGTGTGACCATTACAGCCAACATCTAAATCGGGCCCTTCGTCTTCTATTTTGGGACAATAAGTCACAGGTGCAAATCCAGGTTCTGCTGCTCATGCTACTTATATTGACTTTTGGCACATGCGGTCTTGTTATTAGCTGAGCAGAAATTAACACACACTAGATCTTCTTGAGCAACTGTGCTCCCAATTGTGATACCTCTTGGAATGATTATGTGGGAGTTTCTGGGCATTTATTTAAAAAGAGCATTATTATCAACATGTGAAACATGGATCTACACTCGAATACATATGTGTATACTTATATGAAGTTACTGGCTTTGAAATAACTTTGCTATGACGTGTTAAAGTGCCTTTTCATGGCTTATGTTAACTAGACCTCAATACCCTAGTGTTTAAAATTGATGTCTTATCTTGCATGTTCACTGTTTATTGTTTCTGCTGCAAACAGTCAAGCAAAATCATGCTTGTTTATTTCTGAATTATGCTATTTTCGCTATTCTCAAAGAGGTCTACTCCTTGTAGGTCTCCTAGGTGTTGACATACAGTTCAGATTTCAGAGAATGTCCTTCTAGTTGGTATGTGGTTACAACTTAATTGAGGGCCAAGTCAAGGGTTAGCCTCACCTGTGCACAATGTAACAGGATCCATTATCCCATCTCACCCAAGTTTGATCACCATTACCGGGGGTGCTATGTCACATGCTTTGCCTTTAAATATCTGTGGGTCTGGAGTTCCCTCCAAATCCACTGTGCCTATGATAGGCAGTGTAGAAATCAGGCTATGCCTGGTGAATCTGCCTGCTTGTGGCTCAGCTGCAGGCCTGTGCTAGCCCATACAGCTCTCTGTCCCGGAGGGTCGCTGAGCATCCAGAGAAACTGCCTCTATGAATGTTCCCTTCGTAAGGAGATCTTCCTTCCCTTGTGTTAACATACTTGTGTACTGCCACAAGGATTGCATGACTGCAATAGTAACATCTAAAACATTTTTACTTATTTAACCAGCAGACAGTTCCCTGCAGTCACTTATCAGTTCACTTACCTGCACTCCCTGCCACTATGCAGACTCAGCCCAGGTTTTACTAGGTGACATTATTCATCCTCCCTGACAAGCAGGATTCAATGTATCTCCGAAATCAACCGGGGAAACTATCTATGGGAGCCCTGACAAAACACCTGCAAGTTCACTGCGTCCCCCAGCAAATATTCTGACATGAACCCTGGTTCCCAGGCACACTACTTACTGATGTTCTTATAGCACATGGAAATAGTTCCTACACTGTGAAAAGCAGTGGTAAGGCAATTTATTTGAGAAATATAGTTTCCACTGAAATATTATATGATGGAGGAGTTATCAATGTCATGACATAGGTGAGGAATAGCCATAGTAATCCTTCCAGCAGTGAATGTATGAAGTAAATTACTCTTATGGAGAACGTTTAGGGCATGTTATATTAGTGTTTTGTTGAGTCCGTATGCAAAACTGCCAATGTGGTGGAGACACACCAAGAAAAGCATGTAAGTTAGGAATGAGCCACAGGGCACCCTGTAGTTAGCACTTGAACAGGTGTCTGTCTGCGTTGCAAAACTTCCAAGTGGATGGGGACGTAAAATATTAATCCAAAGTCAGTCAAATTCTATACCCCTCAAATAAAATGTCCCTGTTGCACTGGGGGATTTCAATTTGTAAGTACTGCACTTTTTAAAAGATTTCTGTGCTGGACTGCCTTGTTTCCAAAGTTGTCCCTCACACTGACGCCACTATCAATGGAATTTGACAGGCCTCCTTAAATGTGATAGGCTACTGGATCTTAACCTGTGGTCTGAGAACCTCTGGGGGTCTGCGTGACTACTCATGGAGTCTGAAACTGTTTAGAAAATGAAGTTATGTTAGCAAAATATGAAGGTATATAAACATAAAAAAGCAACATGCAAAACTGAACCATTTAAATGTCGAGGAATTCGAACTGGAGGCTAAAAAATAAGTTGGTACCTTAGCTTGATTCATAGGAGCGGAACAAGTACACAGCAAACAGGATTCTGCACCATTGCTGGGGCTTCATTTGAAGTACTAGCATATGGGACACAAAGAGAGGATGCATTAGATGCAAATAAGACAAAGGACACCATAAAGTCTGGAATATCGCCTCGTCCATTTGTTTATTTTTGTATACATTTTGTTTGTAAATTTAATAAAACATATTTTGCACGTGTTTTTCAATAGTTGTATCTGTAGTCTACAGTATTTTTTGAGGTTGAAATTGCAGAGATTGCTTGGGCCTCCAAAGCACAATAGTAATTCTGTGGGGGTCCATCTGATACAGGTTCACCAAATGGGGTTCTCCTTGGTGGAGTCACCAGCTCCACAGCTGTTAGGACCAGCACCTGCTATCGCCTCGAAATGTGGCAACATAGCGCAGAAGAGGGTGGATAGGGCATTCGCCTTTGTTGGGCACATGTCAGCACGGAGGCTTAGGGGAAGAGTATAGGTTACATTCCTAAAAAGTGTCCTTTAGTGCCATTCTGTAGGCGTTCCCTATCATTTTACATTACATGATAAGATAAAGACTCATTCTTAAGACCTATACAAAGAAACCCACACGTTAACTTTCCATTTACTTGTTTTGTGATTTGTGGTGTGCAGTTCTACCTTTAAGACCTTCCTTTCAACCTTCCAGCTGAACTCTCTGTAAATAATTTATAGAAGGCTCATGCAGAACAGAAAGATGAAATGACGGAGGAGAAGTAATATCTGGTAAAAGCCTAGATTATAACCGCGCTGTGCTTCTACAGCCAGAGCACAAAACAGTAAGGAATTTAAAGGCGTAATATGAAAGTGTCTTTATAGCTGGTCATAAAAAAGGAGCCTCCTGATTCATGGGAAAACCATTTTTTTGGATCACCGAAGGCTTGAGGTGGAATTGCCTCCTGTATGACGAGCAATTACTTCAATGATGTTCCCACTAGAAAGTCATCTCATGCATTTCCAAGGTGCCCTCGCTTTACTAAGGCATTGATTCTGAATTTAGATTTTGTTTTCAATCAGTCGCTGGGCCTCCTTGCGCCTATCATTACCATGTATTTTTAGGGCATCATTTAAACTCATCATTCCTAATTTTCCCCGTGCCATGAACACTACCTGCGCATTCCGCTCACCAAGCTGTAACGCATCACAGTCACTTGGGAAAACTGTAAATAGTGCCATGCCAGGACCCCAGTGTGTAACAAAATCAGTAATGGCAAACTAGGTCCGAATTGTGCTGTGCACGCAAACATACAAGCAAGGAACTCTTCAGGAAATGGTAAATATATATATATATATATATATATATATATATATATATATATATATATATATATATTGTGTATATATATCTCAAAGGTTACAGGGAGGTTATAGTTAGGTTCTGAATTTACTCCTACAAAACCATGGAAATTCAGCTGTTAGAGTTATTTCAAGTAACTATAACTGTGCCCTTGCCATGCACAGCTTTCTTATCAATAATTTTATTGTAAATGTTGCAGTAATAATTATCAAAGATGCCATACAAGATCTTATCAATGATATAATACGTGGAGTAATTAGCTGTGCATGGCGAAGGCGCAAGTTATAGTTACCTTAGGACGTGAGTTATAGTTACTTATAACAACTAACTATGAGTGCTGAATTTCAGTGGGTTTGTACAAGTCAATTCAGAACCTAACTATAATGTCTCTGTAACCTTTGTTTTTTTTTGTGTGGATTTCTATGGCTTTTTAATGCAAAGTAATTTTAATTGCTATTCTTTATTTCAACCCCCGCTTCGCACGTCCTTTGTCCGTGCTTAGCAGGAGCTTGCAGCCAAGCCCTTGTAATCCCCTAACCCTGCGCCACACACAGGCTTTGGCTGTGCATAGCACAGGTCGACCATAGGGTCTGTCTCTCTCAGTGGATCTGTGAGTGGATGTGTGAGTGTCTGAGTGGTTCTGAAAGTGGGTGTGTGATTCTATGAGTGGGTCCGAGTGGGTGCATGAGTTTCTGAGTGCATGTATGAGGAAATAGATTTGTGTATGAATGAGCCTGTGGTTTTTCTTTCAAGATTTTTTCACATTTGCGAGTATTTTGTGAATAATTAACGAAAATGTGTGAAAATTCACAAATTTTCACAAATACCATTCGTGGTGATGCAAAATTATTTTAAACCCATAACTTGCCCCTAAAATATACCTATATCAGTCCCCTGGGGTCAGGGTACATTCACTCTGACCCCTTATGCCACTTTCAATTAGGATTTCCACCTTGGGGGGACTGTGTCCTGTGAAATAAAATGGTGGTCGCATCTTTCTAGTCAAGTTGGGGTCAGCCAATTATAGTGCTTCTTTTTGCATGCACATTCGTGAAAATTCCCACATTTTTGCGTAATTTTTGCAAAATAATCGCAAAATCACTGTGGCTAGAAGTATTCGAATTAGGATTTCCCTAAATTCCTCAAAAGCTACTGAATTGATTTACACCAAATAAGCAAACACACAGTCTTCTTACTGAAAGCTAGCTTTCTGCCAAATTTGGTATAGATCTATCCAGCAGTTTGGGCTGTAGTCGTGTCTAAAGGTCTTATGGGAATTAACATGGGAAATGCAACTTTTTTGACCCCCCCTTTTTTTCTCAGCCCCGGCCTGACGGATCACCCTGAAACTTTTTGTGCCCAACAAGAATCACTGGGGCACTTATTTTGGAAACATTTGTGAAGATTTATCAAATGGTGCCAAAGATATAAGCAAGTCAAAAAACACTTTTTCTATGAAAGAAGGTCCTATCTATAACAACCTGGTGGCGACTGCCACTGGGTAACATATATATATATATAAATATATATATATATTATATATATTGCAAAAAACAAAGGTTACAGAGATGTTATAGTTAGTAAAGAGAATGTTTTTAAAAAAGTAGAAATTCACTGAAAAAACCCAACGGTTACAGGAACATTATAGTTAGGTAATGAATGCATTTGTACGAATCCAGCAAAATTCAGCAGCTATAGTTAGCAGCCCTAACATAAACGTATGCCACCGCAATCCACTGTTTATCACCTCAAAAATTACATCACTCATGACATAGTCAGTGACATCACCAATGACACACTATCTGTATCGTTGTGTGCCTGTGTGTGTCAGTGTATCCATCAGTGTGTGCCTGGGTGTGTCACTGTGTGTAGCAGTATGTGCCTGGGTGTGCCAGTGTATATATCAGTGTGTGCCTGTGTGTGTCAGTGTATGCAGCAGTGTGTGCATGGGTGTGTAACTGTGTGAATCAGTGTGTGTCTGTGTGAGTCATTGTATGCATCAGTGTGTGCCTGGGTGTATCAGTTATGCATCAGTGTGTGTCAGTGGATGCAGTAGTGTGTGCCTAGTTGTGTCAGTGTATGGATCTGGGTGTGCCTAGGTGTATCTGTGTATGCCTATGTGTGTGCCTATGTGTGTTAGTGTATGCATTAGTGTGTATATGGGTGTGTTAGTGCCTGGATTACCATGCGCCTGACGGTTACAGGAACATTATAGTTAGGTAATGAATGTATTCGTACGAATCCAGCAAAATTCAGCAGCTATAGTTAGCAGCACTAACTTTAACTTACGCCACCGCAATCCACTGTTTATCACCTAAAAAATTACATCACTCATGACATAGTCAGTGACATCACCAATGACACACTATATGTGTCGTTGTGTACCTGTGTGTGTCAGTGTATCCATCAGTGTGTGCCTGGGTGTGTCACTGTGTGTAGCAGTGTGTGCCTGGGTGTGTCAGTGTATATATCAGTGTGTGCCTGTGTGTGTCAGTGTATGCAGCAGTGTATGCATGGGTGTGTAACTGTGTGCATCAGTGTGTGCCTGTGTGAGTCATTGTATGCATTAGTGTGTGCCTGGGTGTATCATTTATGCATCAGTGTGTGTCAGTGGATGCAGTAGTGTGTGCCTAGTTGTGTCAGTGTATGGATCTGGGTGTGCCTAGGGTATCTGAGTATGCCTATGTGTGCATATGTGTGTTAGTGTATGCATTAGTGTGTATATGGGTGTGTTAGTGCCTGGATTACCATGCGCCTGCATGTAACACTGTATAGAACAGTGTGTCTCTGGTCTTTCAGCGAATATTTGAGTGTGTGCCTGAGTGTGTCAGTGTATGTGTCAGTATTTGCCTCGGTGTGTTATAGTATGCACCAGTGTTTCCTTGGATGTGTTAGTGTATAATTTAGTGTCTGCCTGGGTGTATTATTCTATATGTCAGTGTATGCCAGGAGACGATGGGCCAGATACTGGCCAAGATGCAAGAGACCCAGCGGCTGCAGGAGGGACAATACCTGGGGATCAGGGAGGACCTGAGGGACATCCACACCACCCTTGTCACCATTGCAGGGGTGCTTGCAGACATGGCCAACACCATGAGGGAGGCAGTGGCACACCAACGGGCCCTTGACACTAGCCACACCGATGAACAGCCCTCCACCAACGTTAGTGGACAGGAGGCCCCACCACAGGAACAATAGGCCACCAGCAGCCCACCCCCTGCAGAAGGAGAACCACCACGCAAACGGACCCTGCGATCCAGGCAGAGGCCAGAAAACATTGCCAAGACCCCCACCAGGAAATAAGACTCTCCTGATTGTCACCCTTGTGTCCCACTCTGTTACCCTGTCCACCTTGAACTGCCATTGCTCCCCTTCCTATGCCCCATTGGACAATCCACCTGTGATACAAATAGATTGAACTCTATCCTGGACTTTCCTCCATCGTCACCCCAGCCCATTGCACATCCCCATTTACTTCTCAGCACTGAAATAAACACCCTCTTAAAAAATACAAGTATGGAGTTTGTCATATGATTTAAGGATGTATTTGTTTATCAATCTGTAGACATTGCAATTAGACTGGACAGTTATGTATACATAGGTATGGCCTGTAATGTGCTGCAGTCAATACACCAGGAGCTAGAGTAGGGCACAAATATCTGTGAATAGACATGTTAAGGGGTACAGTAAGTGGCCATAGTAGTGGGAACAGCAGCCTGCCAGAGAAAAATCACTACACAAAACTGCAATGGAAGGTGAAGTTACAGTGTCTTACCTGTGTGTCACTGGAAGTACTGTTGTATGATAGTTGTTCTGTTGTCCACATCCTCATCCTCTGCCTCCTCTTTGTCACTGTCCACAGGCTCCACCACTGCCACACGCCCATCACCAGCCCCATCCTCCTGCAGAAAAGGCACCTGGCGTCTTAAGGCAAGGTTGTGCAATGCCACGATGATCTGGCACACCTTCTTTGTTGAGTAGCACAGGGATCCACCTGTCAGATGGAGGCATCTGAACCTGGTCTTCAGGAGGCAAAGGAATGCTCAATAATTCTTCTTGTACGCCCATGTGCCTCATTGTAACTTTCCTCTGTCCTTGTCCTAGCATACCTCACTGGGGTCAGGAGCCATGAGAGGTTGGGCAACCAGAGTCACCTGCAAATATCGAGGGATACCTGTTAGCCAGACACTCACCCTTAAGGCCAGCCCCACACCCTTATACCAACATCAACTGGGTGGGGAACAGGGCTCACCTATTAGCCACACCCTGTGCCTCTGGAGTTTAGCCATCACATATGGGATGCTGCTATTCCTCAGGAGAAAGGCATCATGCACAGACCCAGGATACTTTGCATTCACATCGGAGATCTACCGGTCCCCAAGACACACTATCTGCACATTCATGGAGTGAAAGCTCTTTTGATTTTTAAACACGTGTTCATTTCTCTGGGGGGGGGGTACAAAGGCAATATGTGTACCATCAATTTCTCCAATGATGTTGGGGATATGTCCCATTGCATAGAAGTCAGCCTTCACTCTGGCCAAATGCTCCACCTGGGGGAAAACGATGTAGCTGTGCATGTGTTTCATCAGGGCAGACAACACTCTGGTCAGCACTTTTGAGAAGATTGGTTGTGACATCCTTGCTGCCATGGCCACTGTCACTTGGAAGGAGCCACTTGCCAAGAAATGTAGCATTGATAGGACTTGCACAAGAGGGGGTATCCCAGTGGGCTGACGGATAGCTGATATCAGGTCTGGCTCCAATTGGGCACACAGCTATTGTGACCCTAACAAGTCTGTAGGTGAGGATAATGTGCCTGTCCTCCATTGTTGCGAAGTCCACCAGGGGCCTGTACACAGGGGATGTCTCCATCTCCTAATCATCCTCAGCGGTTGTAATCTGGAGGGCAAAACGGTGAGCAGCTGGTCATTTTCAAACATATCCTCAGAGTAAAATGCATTGCATGTTGTGACAGAAACAGTATGTTTACGTGTAGTCCCTAAATATGCTTATGTCTACTGTGACTCAGTTATGTGCCATGGCCTGCCCCCACCCCCCCCCAGAAATGGCGGATGCCTGTCCTGTGAGGAGGGACAGGTGGAAATTAGGTAATTCCGCTGATGTTGTGCACCATTGCGGGAGGTGAGCGGGAACCGCCGCACAACTCCTCATTGGTTATCATTGGGCCCAAGGGGGTACAGTAGCCAGTGGTGATGTACGCCGGCGGTGAAGGTACGCATCTCCGTTAACGTGAACGTGACTGCCATTTTCTATCAGTTCACTCATTTGCTACCTGACCTTCAACAGGGGAGGACCTACACTGCAAGTGCTGCTGTGGCCTGTGTCTGGAAGCAACCATGGCTCGAGTCTATGGGGAAAGGGCTCCAGCCTTCACTTTGGAGGAGTTGGAGAGACTGGTGGATGGGGTCCTATCCCAGTACAGATTGCTTTATGGGCCTCCAGACCAACAGCTGAGTACACTGTGTGCACAATGCATGGGGCATGAATGCATGGAGTGCTGTGTGTGAAGGCCTCGTGAAGTGAGGGCTGGTTGAGGGGTCCTGGGCAGAGTGCTGCATGTATGGTGGTCAATGTATGTGCGTAAGGGGATGGGAGGGATATGGTGGGCCATGGGTGTAACAGGCCGGATGGTATGATTGATACCTTTTTTCTATGTTTATTTGTCTGCAGGTCAGCGCCCATCAGAAAAAGGGTATATGGCGTGCCATCGCCAAGGAAGTGCGGAAGCTGGGGGTCTACGACAGGCGGAGCACCCACTGTCGCAAACGGTGGGAGGACCTGAGACACTGGGCAAGGAAGATGGTGGAGGCCCACCTTTGGATGGCCTCCCAAAGAGGAAAGGGTGCCCGTCGAACCCTGACCCTCCTGATGTTCTGCATACTGGCGGTGGCCTATCCGGAGTTGGATGGGCACTTGAGGGCATCACAGCAGCCACAAGGGGTTGAGTACAGGTTCCAAATCTGCAAATTGCACGTGGTGGGGTGTTATCTGGGTGGGGGATGTGGGCCTGTGGGTGCCCCTAGGCCAGATCGAACATTACACAGTAGGTTCCATGTTCGGCAGGGTCTGTTGCACTCCACCCCCAAACATGCTAGTGGGCATCTACTACTGGGCAGGGTTCTGTGGGTCTCAGGTATGCTGCTATTGGCGTTAGGCATTATTCTCCATGGCCTGGTGACTAGCATTGTGACTGGTAGTGCATTGTGCATAGGGATGTTCTCTATGTGTTGTGTACGCCAACGGTGGTGTTGTTGCTGGCATTGACCAAGTGTATCCTCTGTCTCCCCTCCTTTTTGTTTTGTCACCCTGTCCTTCCATGCATTAGCATCATCTGGCATAGGAGCAGAGGTACCGGCGATGGAGGGAGCTGTATCCCACAGGGCACATGAGGCCACAGGGCACATGAGGCCGAATCCACCAATGTGAGGGCACCAGTGGGACAGAGGGCGAGGGGAGCACCACAGCAGAGTCTAGAGGGGACAGTTCAGACAGCTACCTACTCCCATGGAAGCTCCCTGCTAGTGGTGGTGGACACCTCTGTGCCCAACCCAACCTCAGGTACAGCTGCCACCCCCGTACCAGCACTGCCCTCCCAGTAGCCCCTCAGCATGTTTCCTGTGCCCACTCACCCAGGAGGGTGGACATCTTCTTTGCCCCAGGCACCTCAGGCCCTGCCCCAGTCAGCCATGCTGCCCTGAGTGAGGAGTCTATTGACCTCCTGCAATCCATCTCTGTTGGGCAGTCAACCATAGTGAATGCCATCCAGGGGCTGGCAGGGCATTTGCAGCAAACAAATGCATTCTTGGAGGTCATTCACTCTGCCGTGGCAGCCCAACAGAGATCATTCCAGGCTCAGGCCTCCTACCTGATGGAAGCCATTGTCCCTGTGTCTAGCCTCCCCCTCCAACTTCCTCTACCCAGTCCCATTCCCCTCAACCCTAGTCTATCCCAAGCACACCATCAGGCCAGCATGCACCCAAGACAACAGACAGGAGTGGCGCAGGCAAACACAAGCACCACACATCATCACACAGGCACTCACACAAACACCATACAGAATCAGACATATCAACATCCACTGCCTCCACTGTGTCCCCCTCCTCCTCCTCGTCCACCTCCCTCCCAGTTGCATCTCCACTCACACCTGCCTGCACTATATCCTCATCCACTGCTTCATTCACCATCACGCCTATCACTACACACCCCTCACTGGCAGTCACCACCCCCACATCCATGCACACGTCCCCTGTGTCCTCTCCCACTGTGTCTGTGCCCCCTCCTCTCCAGGTACACAAACGCAAGCACTCAGACACCCAACAACCATCCACCTCACAACAGCATCCAGCCCATGCACCTACACCCAAACCCAGCAGACAGACACTTCCAACCACCACTCCCTCTTCCTCCACTCCCAAACCTTCACCTTCTTCCCACCCCAGTGTCCCTAAAAAGCTTTTCCTCTCCACCCTTGATTTCTTCCCTGCCCTTCCCCACCATCCTTCACTTCGGGCCAGGGTGGGCAGAACCCAGACCAGCACCTCAGCCACCCAGTCCATGGCCACTGTAGTTTCTGCAGCTACTGCAGGTGCGAGCGGCTCAAAGGACACTCACTTCAGCACTAGCAGTGTGCCTGCACCAGCTGCCAAGGGCAAGGCTGAGGAACAACCACCAGCTGCCACGGGCAAGAAGGGACCACAAGCTGCCAAGAACAAGGAGGCACCACCAGCTGCCAAATCCAAGGAAGCACCACCAGCTGCTAAGGGCAAGAAGGCACCACCAGCTGCCAAGGGCAAGGATGCACCACCAGCTGCCAAGGGCAAGAAGGCACCACCAGCTGCCAAGGGCAAGGGCAAAGGGCCTGCCCCTGCAGGCAGGAGGGACAGGAGGCCTGGTGCAGTGACAGGATCTGAGCCCCCCTCACCAACCATGCCGCATGCTGCAGGGGAATGGCTTTAGCCTCCCCCCACCACTAGCAGCACTGCCAGCAGCACCGGCACTGGCACCAGCACCACTGGCAGCAGCAGCAGCCCCAGTGGGAAGCCGTCCGAGGCATCCACTCACGCATCCTTGCCAGGAAGAAGCACACTGGGCACAAAGCCCCCTCCACAACCAGTGAAATAAGGCATCCACTCACCGCATCCTTGCCAGGATGAAGCTTACTGGGCAAAAATCCCTCTCCAGAACCAGTGGAAGAATGTATCCACTCACCGCATCCTTGCCAGGATGAAGCACACTGGGCACAAAGCCCTCTCCAGAACCAGTGTAAGAAGTCATCCACTTGAGATACTGTGGCTTTGCACTCCCCAGGACCAAGCAGTGGGCAAACCACCCACTTGAGAGACTGTGGCCTTGCACTCCTCAGGACCAAGCAGTGGGCAGACCACCCACTCGAAGGACTGTGGCTTTGCACTCCCCAGGCCATCACAGAGGGCATGTAGCCCCCTCCAGGAGCAGTGGCGCTGTACCATTTTCCGGCTGAGGTGCCACCCCTTCCTCGTCCCCCTGAGGTGCCTGTGTATTTTTGACCTGATGCCCCAGCAGTGTTCTCTCCGTATTGAGGCAGGAGTCAAGTGGGGAATTGGCCTATGTGATGTGGCCCTGTGGCCCACGGACATTATGGACTGGGCAGTGTCCCTTCATTTGTATATCTGTAAATACTGTTTTGATTTTGGAGGACGTATTTCTAGTATTTTATATTATTACCCTCACTTTCTTAAAATCATTTTACCCTTGCATTATTCCTGAGGGGTGAATATGTAATGTTGTTGCATGTGGTTGTGTGTATGTTGGGGGTGGGGTTGTTGCGTGTTGCATGTGTGTGTTATTCTCTTTTTCCTCCCCCTGTCCTGTGTGCTAGGCGGCAGTACTCACCGTGGCCGTCGTCACCATCGTTGGTATTCCTGGTTTAGGAGGAGGTAGACCAGCATGGGGAACACCTGCGGTTTGGGCTCCAAGGAGTGGTGGTTCTTCCTTGAGTCTCCAGAGGTGAGTTGTTTTCCTTCTCTGTACTGATTCCGCCGTGCTTTTCATTGCATTGGTACCGCCCCGGAAAAGGTGGCAGATAGGCCTGTTGTAATACTGTGAGTAGTACATTGTCTTCCGCCTGGCTGTTGGCTGTTACCGCTGCGGTGCTTGTTGCTACCACCGTAGCAGTCGGTGTGTTAAAGTGGCTGTCTGTGTTGGCGGTTTCCGCTGTGGTCATGATTCCATTTTTTTACTGCTGGCCTGTTGGCGGTATTACTGCCGTTTTATCACCGACCGCCAGGGTTGTAATGAGGGCCATGTGTATAGATGATTTATAAATGAACCAAAGTGAAATTAGTTACCTACATTACTGCAAAAAAAAGATGTCCTTTAGTCTGTGTTGAAAGAGAGAAAAGATAAATAAAAGTTAAAGTTTCATATTATTAATTTATCCATTAAAACATCTTAAGCTGTATTAAAAACATATTGAACAGTGCGGGGGGCAGTCATATGGACTATAAGTACATAGCATGCTGTCTCAAGATCAGGGTGTGCCCAGGTGTATCTGTGTATGCATCACACTCACTACAAATAGCTACCAAACTCTTTCATCTCTACTTGTTAAATAATAGACTTTATATTATACTTTTTAATATAATGAATGTATATGAATCATACTGGTAGGTGAAAACACATATAAAAACATCACCTTTTTGTAGTTTGCTTGATGTCATAGAATATAGTAATCCATTGAAGAGGAGTAGACTCTATTAGTGGTGTTGTTATTTTTTTATATTTTTCCAGGTGTTCTTGAATCAAACGTTTAGCAGTATTCCATTTTCTCTTCAGTAAAACCTTCTCCTGGGTTCTAGTTTGTGATCTGTGTTTCCAATGTATTGCTATGTCTGTTGATTCCTTGCAAAAGTGACTAGATTTGAAGATTTAAAATCCATTATAAAAATAATCACCCCTGGTAGGCCATGTATGATGTCTTAACGTGTTGTTTTAGAAGTCCCAGAACTGTAGTATTTAATTTTTTAAGTAGAAATCCTTGTTAGAAGTTTGGCTCAAGAAAGAGAAGATACGAATTTGGCAACTTATAGGGGAATGTCTGCTTGAATGTAAGTTTGCTATCATTACACTCTGCCCATCCAGTTTTATTTTTTAAGTAGATGGTGTAGAGTCCAATTGAAACATTTTGGGGGTCATTACTACACCGGCGGTCGACGGTAACATGGCGGTAATCGCTGCCAACAGGCTGGCGGTACCTAACGCCATATTATGACATTGGCGGGTTGTCTGAATCCAACCTGCCAATGTACTACTCTGACCACCACAGCGGTAACAGCCGCTGGGCTGGAGATACACATCTCCAGCCCGGCGGCTGTCCCTGTTCCGCCTGCAGGATTATGACCCCACCTACCACCATGGTTTTCGTGGTTTCCTTACCGCCACGAAAAGCATGGCGGTAGGTACTATCAGTGACAGGGAATTCCTTCCCTGACACTGGTAGGGGTTCCTCCGTCCCACTCCAGTTACCCCTCTACCCCCCTACCTCTCCAAAGCCACCCTCACCCTCCCTACATTCACACCCCTTCTTGACACACATACACACACACTTTTCCCACAAACATCCATGCATGTATACATCCACTCACACATACCCGCACACACTTTCAAACATGCACACACACACGCATTCACAAAATACAACACACATGCGCTCACACCTCTATACATGCACACTCGCATCCAACACGCTACACACACCCGCACCCACGCACATACAAATGTACACACACACACACATACAACACCCCTCTCCCCTGTCAGAGACCCGACTTACCTGTGTGCAGGCGGTCGTGCGGTAGAAGACGGGACGGGGCACTTCTGCCACCAGCAGCATCTGCCAGCAGAACGCTGCCAGGCCGCATTATGGGTCATAATATGGCTGGCGGTGGTCTACTGGTGTGGCTCTGCTGGTGGCAGCAGCGCCACCTTACCTCCATCTACCGGCATGGCCACAGCCAGATTTCGGCCATCGTTCTGGCGGAAATCCGGCTGTGGTCAAAATACGGCACACGGCTGGTAGCTGCAACGACGGTCTTTTGGCGGCCCTCGTCACTGTGGTAGGCGGTTTCTAGCACCAGTATCAAAATGAGGGCCATAGTCTTTCATAAAAAATAAAGGCATACAGGTATAGGTTTTTCCACAAATAGAGATTTGTCCAGATTTAAAATTAGTAATTTGAGTTTCTAATTTAGTTCTATCTGTATTGTACTGCTGTAGCATTAAGACAATATACTTGCCTGTTTTTCTTATGTTCAAAGTTGATAGCAGCTCTGACTTGCATTTTGTGTAGATATTATTCTGCTGCGCATCTTTAAACAATTCGTCAAAACTGACAGTTTTAGAGGCTGATGGAGTCATGTAGATAAATCGATCTGAATCCATTTCTTTTTTTTAACAATTCTTTTTATTGTTTTTTTAAACCATAAACAGGGTTTCCATTGTCGCATAAAGCAATGCATAGAGGATACATAAATGGGTTGCTTAGCTTCATACCTCATTATTAAAGAACATATCATCCACTCTTTCGTGGCCCTTCACCAGACCTCTTGCTATCTAGACAAAGATATGATTCCACACCTCGTTGTCCAACCTTCCTACCCTCCCACATGCTGCGTTCTGAATATATTTCTGTTTTTGAAGAAAAGGAGCTATTTTTACAATCATGCAGAACATACTTGTTTTATCCTTTTTCTGTTTAATTTCATGAACCAGAGTAGGTAAAGAGAATAGTGCATTGATAACTACATTGGCATAGCAGTTGTCTCCAGAGATGTTTGAGAACTGGTAGCCTACAATTTCACCATTGTTTTTAGTATTGTATTTCTCCAATACTTTTGTGTTCTCTTTTTTCTTCTTTTTATTAGGAACATCAATGTGATTCTTTGAAATCTTTTGTTTCTGTAGGATTGTAGACTTTTTGTAAACTGGATACTGCCCTAGACGAGAAACAGAGATACTTTAACAGTTATACTGCACCATACAACTGGAATCAGCATTTACTTTACTATCATTAAACTCTATGAAATAAAAGCCAGATAAAGTTCTAACTCATGACAATGCTACATAAGACACATCTTCTTTGAATACGGTGCCACAATATTAATAAATGCTGCATCTATACCTAGACCTTGAGACCTTATGTATTGTTACAGAATATGCAAGAGATATTGGAAACTGCTTTCAGTGAACATACAAGTCTTTTACAAGCAAGGAACGTGCAGCAGACCTTGCTATCTGTTTTACACCTTCAACATCACTAAATTTAATTGTTAGTTATTGGACCTCATTTCTGTTTGGATATAAAATTAAATCAATTATTTTTCCCATGGCTCTTTTAACTAATCCTTCTTCAACATTTAAATTATGCTGCAAAATCACCCTACAGTTCGTACAAACACATAAAGACTTTTCTAATCCTGCAGTTTTCGAAACAGACTTTTCCAAATAATTGAGTTTTGATTGAGTTTTTCACTCAACAGTGTTGTCACTCCTTGGTGTTCCATTTTATCACTTGATATTAATTCCAATATTTATTATTTCTCCAGTTGTAATAATTCTTCATTGAAAGTGATATATGCTTGAAGAGCAGGCATTAGACACACAATGGATTTCTGTTGTTGAATAAATTCAAACATTACCTGTGCTGCAGATGTTTTGGAAGGAAATATGTTCTTTATAAGTCGGGTTTCCAAGCAATGTTTTCCTTCTTTTGACTGTATTTCTTCTTTAATATCCTTCAGAATATTCCCATGCTACATATACAGAAGTGTGACACGAGTTTCTAACTAGCTCTTTGCACTGGAAATGCAACCAAATGTTCACATTTCCATTGTTTTGTAAAGAATTATACGTTTCTTCATGTCAGAGTGTCTTAAGCACAGGCTGTCCTTTCACGGGGTAAGTTGTGATAAATAACCAAAAACAATTAGATGTTTTCCTCCAAAAAGGACATCATACTCTGTCTTCAATATTTTTTGCATTATTAAATATACAAAGATGACCATGCTCACATTATGTATGATTAAAAGTTTTCATTGATTCAACACTCTTGAAACGTCATGACAAGCTTCTCAAGATAACTGTTGGTACTCCAGTTTATTATTATGTTCAACAGGTAGCATAAGTAGATGATTCAAGGTAATTCCTTTGATGTTGTGTGCAGCCAATCCAGTAGGGGATGTTACAACACACAATAAAATAGAGTCGGCAGTCTTTTGCAGATAAGTGGTTAGAACTTGTATTAAAAATGTTTTCCAGTGCCAGCTTGTCCACTGACATACAAAAGAAATGGCTTAAAACTTGAACATTTACATTGATTGTTTTCATGGAGGAATCCATGTTCTATTTTTTCTTTAACTTCCATATATATATTTTTTTTTCTGCTCATCATTGAGTTGTTCTACTTACTGTTCCAAGTCAACATATTCTTCTCTTGCTTGCTGCATTGCTGTATGCACCTCATTCTTCGCTGTAGCATCTTCATTTTTGATTTTTGGCTGTCCAAGGGGACCTTGATTGAGAGGTCCAGAACTCTGACTTCTTTCTGAATTATCCTTTGCCATCTCAGTGGCATTTGTTTCTTCTTGTTCAATTTCTTCATTTAACATTTTTAGGTAGTTGGGAAATATTGGACACTCAATGCTGTCTTTTATAAAATTAAAAGACTCATCATAGCAGTCATACTGTCCAAGGAACTCTACTTCAAATGCCAAGGTTTGAATAGCTCAGGAAGTGCTAAGTAGAAAGATAATGTTTTTCTCAGCAGTTTAACAAGTACATTTTCTATGATTTATTGTTACCTTTTGCATGCCACAACAAGCAACCATCACAACCAACTACACCATACCTGCCTTCATCAATGTTTTCCAAAACTATATTTTTGTACTTATCATGCTGCAGAATTTCATAAAGACACATATTTTCGAGGTTTGCACTTCTTCTTTGATAGTAGGTATCCAATATTTTTGTTTTCACAATATCTGTACTCTCCGGATCAAACTCAGCTAGGTACTGAATTTCTGGGGATGATTTCAAGACTCTGTTTCATGTGTTGGCAAGGCCTACCCTAACCCAAACAGTTCCTCTAGACTTAAAGAACAAGCCAGCCGGACTCAACCTATTACAGCACTCAAATGAGCTTATCTCCCCATGAAAGAGCATTTTCAAGCTGAAACCGTATAATTTCTTTGATAGAGCTATTTCTTCAGAAATCTCCTCCGACATTTTCATTATGTCTGTTTTCACTGACTTTGTGATATGTGGAGTGACATAGCGAGCAACAGCAATGGAATTGTAAGCAAGAATTTGTATGTTTATATTTGCATTCCATAATTTCAGAATGACAGGATTTTAATTGTTAATATATTTGGAGGCCTCTGATCTTTTCAGATAATATGTATTTTTTGGTGATTTTCTTGTCAGTGTATGCCTCACTGCAGATAAAAAGCTGTTCACTTTTCCGTTTGAAATGATAGGACTTGGAAATCCAAAATGTTACCTTGTATAAAACTTTCCTTTACATCCGTAGCTTTATTGGCAGTACTTGCCACATCTATGTCTTTGAAAGAGTAGAACTTGCTGTTGTAGGGTTTTGTGATTATTCTCATCTGGGATGGTGCATGTAACATGGTGTTCTATGAAAGACGACAGTACACACTTATCAGTATCAGTTCCATATTTTGGTGCATCCATTATCCATAAGGACATGTGTATATGAGGAGCACCTCCTGCCTGGTATTCTTTTTGCCAAAAAAATCTGTAACTTCTCCAAGAGGAGGATTTGCTTTGTGGCACATAACACCCAGCATTACTTGAAACTTGTGATTGAAATACCAACTTACATTATCAGGATCCAAAGAGCAAAGTTTTACTGCTGTCTTCAATTTAATATCCTTAATGTTAGAGTTTGCTTATTATAGAAATTCAAGTAAATAATCCCATGCATACTGTGCCCAACTAAGTCTTACAAACCTAGCAGGTGGACCTAAGTTTTGGACCATGCATTTATGTTCTTCATGACGACGGGGCCAGTATTCATTAGCCCCATATTAACATGCCATCAAATTAATTCAGTTGTATTCCAGATTTTCATCCATACCTTGTATTTTATCAACAAACTCCCTTGCAGAAAGATTTTGAAGATTGACTCCTGTCTTAAAAATATGGTCCACAATATACTAGAGTCCTGACAACTCACCTCAAATAACAGATGGCATATATGGGGAACACATTGTTGAAACCTATGGTCCTCTGAATAAAGTCTAATTGACCTGTTTTCAGCTTCTAGTATTTGTACAGGCGGCTCATCATAACGGCTACCTACTTCTGTAAACCTGTAGCCTTTAAACGTTTTCACCACACAATCATTGGAGCTCCTCTAGCTTGTTTCATTTGAAACAGATCAATAGCATCCTCAACAACTTCTTTTGAATAAAGTGGATGAATACTATAGTACTCATATATTTTTTCTAATTTCAGCTTATCCATTTTCCTATTGGTCCACTTGATTGTAGTACTTCATACAACTTACATCTCCAAGAGTGTCAACATTTTTGGAAAAAAACATTATTTTCGTTCAAGTATAATGTTACTTTTTTTTTACTTTATTCACATCAACTAACTCCTGACAGATTTTTTTATTTTTTGTAGGAACTCCACTTACTAGAATAATGAGTGGTTGCTCTACGTATTTCTCAACACCCACAGTGTCTACATTTAAATATGAAGGTAAATACACAACTCTTCCTTTTAATCCTTTCTGTAATTGTAAGTAAGTTTAGTTTAAAACCAACGCCAATTTAAAACACATCACATTGTTAAGCTAATAAACATCCACAAACCTTTTAGTAATGGTTAAAAAAACACTCAATGACAAAAAAACAATAAAAGCGCACCCCAATATTTAATTGACATATCTCTAGACTACTCACTTTCGCAGTTGAGTGGCCCCACCTATTGGTCTTAACGCTTAAAACCTGTCTTTAAAAATGGTCCAAAAGCGGGGTCTTAAAGATGAGACCTCTCTTGTACCATATGAATACAACAGCAGTACAACCTGATTAGCAATCCTGTAATCCCCACAAATGAGAATACTGAGTTTCTTTGTTCCTGAGTCTTTAGTGCAAAACTACAAATACTTGATGACACCGCATAATAGATACTAATCCAACAAAAAAACTTTGATACATCACAACCTGCTCTGTTGCCTGTGTTTGGCCAAATAACTTCCCCGATCTGCAAACATCCTAGGACATTAGAAATGACAGCACCCCTATCTATCCTGGCTTTGCGCTACCATTTCAACAACATTTGACAGTTTTTTAAAAGTCAGCATCATAAACTTAGTACCCCGACAAGCAAGAGGAATTGAACAGCCACTTAACCAGCTAATGATAGCTGGTCTACATGAACATATCACCAGGGCCAAAAAAATGTGTATATTTTCCTTAGTTCTGCCAACACCGGGCATGCACAAAACACATGGACAAGTGACTCTTGTTTGTACCCAAAGAGGTGACAAGATTGAGTCCTAAACTCCTGCTTCCAGGAGGGGTCCTTGTCTTTGGTATCAATCGCCCCAAAGCGCAGAAGCATGAATTGATATTTTAGCAATTGCGTGAAAAATTCTGATAAATATTCCTGTGCTTAGAGAGCTTTGTATGATGATAGCACGGTCCAAGAATGTCATCTTTTGACAAGCATGTTCTTATATCTTGTAAGCGACAGTGACTTAGTTACAGCATTTACCACCCACTAGAACTCTGCTTTGCTAAAGCTCATGCCCCAGACTTTTTGCACAGCCAGTTCCTTTATAGAGTTGTTTAGATGATTTCCCCATGAGCCTATAATGTTGCAGCGCTGTTGCTCCTTTATTTCACGTCAACATTGATTGCTTATTTTTCCTGTTTCTGCAGCTCACAATCTCTAGTAGAGTTTTACGTACGTGTTTTTACTCTGAAATTTGTAGTTTTTTAAACCAAATTCTATGAGTACTTTAGCTGACAAAGGCGATTTTGGAATCTGGAACACTGTTTTATAGGCCTTTGTTTGAATTTGATTTAAAACAGCTATTTCTTTGCCCAACATTGTTTTAGTCCCATATGTAACTGTTGGCATTAGCCGTGCAGACATTACAGAGAGAAGATGGTGATATGATGGATAATTCATTTTTTGCTTAAAGATCTTAAACCCGTAGGCCAAGGATTGTGCCTTTGCTTGAGCAGCAATAAACTGAGGTGTAAAGGGTAAATTACGGTCCACTATGAAACCAAAGTATTTATATGCTGGAACAACCTCCATCTGAGTTCCATTGATGAACCATAAAAAATATTAAAATTTCAGGCCCACCAGTCTAACCACTTTAGTTTTATTCAAGTTTGGGTGATTGTTTATCAGAGAAAGAACATTAACTAGGTCTACTTGATATAGATTAAAAAGCATAGGGGCTAGACACATCCTTGCTTTAGACCGTTCAACGTTGGAATTATGTTAGTAACATGGCCTCCTTCTCCAATTTTAACTTGCACCCAAGTATCTCAGTATAGTTCCATCATTGAGCTCAACAGGTTACTAGGGAGACCCCAGCTTTTCAGTTTTTCCCATAGGCGAGCTCTTGGGACACGATCAAACGCAGACTTGAGATCAATAAAACAGGTGAATAGTCGGTGTTTCTTGTGCCTGGACTTTGTACCTAGCAGAGCTAGGGCAGTCAAATTGGTTGAAGTCCCCATGCCTACTCTGAAGCCAGTCTGACTTCATGGTAGGAGATCTTCCTTGTGTATCCGAACTGATAATTGTAACAGGAAACAGGATGCATACAGCTTTGCTTTAACATCAATCATGGCTATTAGCCTGTAATTTAGCGGAGAGGCAGAATTGCTGGTCTTATAATTTGGATAGAAGAAGTTATCTTTCCAGGCATCAGGGAGCAGCGTTATGCCATGGAGATTGTTAAAAAGGTACCAAGAACTTGAGATGCTATGAATTTCTGGCTGAGGGTCCCCTCTCAATACCTTTGGTCTGAGGACGAATACATCGCTGAGACGTGGGCTACCCAGGAAGCAGCATCAACGCCTGCATTAAAATTAGTTTTTTTTCCCATGTACTGGCCCATTCACCAGTTGCCAGAACTTGTTGTTCTTCAGTTTGTTAGACATAAGGAGCTTTGACCACAGATCTTCATAGTACAGTCATTTTTTCATCCAGCAATCTTTCTTATATTGTGATCTCAATTTGTTTCAGACCATGGCAATTCCAAGAGCATATAAAGAGGCCATCCTCAATGTCAGTTTCTCATCTAGATCTTTCATCAGGACCAATTGCTACTGCGGTCCATAGTGGATTGCCACTCTGCCTGATTCCAGATTGGAGGACTGCCAATAAATATTTGATGGCTACACCTCTGCGAACTTCGATTCCTGACTATAGTAATATTTTCTCGTCTGCTTGGAGTCGGGTCCACTCCAACTGCTCCTTTCAACACTGAGGCCCTCCTCACAGTTCCCAGAAGCAGGGGACTAGGATATCTGCATGGTTCTTATCTTTGTAATGTAATGCCCCATGAACTAAAGAGGTCCTGATGTGCCAGGATTTGAGCGGGTAGCCGGCGAGGCCCAAGATGTAAGTGTTGCCCCTTTGTCCCTATTATTCGTGTGCAGAACAAACTCCACTCTCTGCAGCTCCGCCATAGGGATTTGGGCTAGGGGCCGAATTGCATTTAAGAGCTTGATGATTGTTCCTCTATTTAAGATGTCAAAGTCCCGTTTGAATTATACCAGGGAATGAAGAGGAGTTTATAGTCACTCAAAGCCTCAGTTTTTTATAAGGTCTGTCTTCTTGGTGGGCTTATTGATGTCGCAGTTTAAGATTAGTGTAATTCCTTGTGGAATGTTTCTTGTTGGTATTCGGTGTGGTGTTTGCATGTGGAGACTTTTGTGAGGCCTGACCATGGTCAATTGCTGCAGGAATTTGGTTATTTTCCCTCCAATTGAAGGCTTCCCAACCAGCAATGCCCCTTCGCTTCTTGAGTAGTAATCAGATCGATATTGAGATCCTCTTCTGGGGAGTTGCTAGTCGTAATCTCGCACTGACTGGGTTTCTGGACCGGGAGCTGGGCGGTAACCTAATATCTTTAAGTGACTGATTTCTCTGAGATGGTTGATTTCTGCATGCGGAAACGTCTTGTGTTGGGTTCTCCTGGTTAACCTTTTGTGTAGTCATTTGCTGCGTAACGTATTTAATGCTGTCCTCCAAATCTCCCTCATCTTTTCCCTCAGGGACTTTGCCCTGCATGCCAATAGACTTTGCAAGTGACTTCCAGATACTGTTTTGCTCAGCCATCTTGGCCGTTTTCCGAGCTTTCCTTTGACCTTTCTTTTCCATTGAGTAATCGAGACCTATTTTGCTGCTGAGGTGTTTGAAGCTTTTCCTGCTATCCCATCCTTGATGGGACTTGATGATTGAATGTCGGAGTCTTTGCTGCCCCCAGATGAGCTTTGTCTTTCCTCCTGCTGAGAGAAGCAAGTAGCCTCTGGATTTCTGATATCACAGTCAGTGGCATTCTTATCAAGCTAATTGTCGCACATGGACCCTTCCCTCCTACAAAGCCCGTTCTGAGATCTGGGGGCCTGGGACCTGACTTTTGTCAAGATGTCATTTAGAATTTCAATAGTGTTAGGTGAGTTGCCTCCGATAGACGCACATTGACATAATGCTTGCTGAGTGTAAAAATGGGTCTGAGCCCTTCTTATCAGATCATTCAACCCTTGAAGCTTCTTGTCAATACTCACGATGTGCACTGGCAGGACACTGAGTAAGTCCACCTGAGTTTCCTGTTTGTCTGCTTGATAATAAATCGCTGCCGATATTGCATCCATGGTCGATAGTAGGGCCTGCCAACTGACCAGTCCTCCTTGAGTTTAGCTTCCAGAGAAGAATCTGCCGGGGCATTCGCCTCCACTAAACGGCCCAACACAGTGAACGTTGCCTGATCTTGCTTGACCATGGCACTGGAGCACCGTGAATTGGAGGAGGGGTGTGCTTCCATCTCTGCCAATGAACTGCTCCTACCGGTGAAACACTGTTTCGAAATAACTGTTGGATTTTCCGAATACTCCTCTCTTCCTTGCATAGTATAGGTGTTAGGCAGTTGGGGCGCATTAGTTAATCCCTCACAAGCTGCTGGCTCAGTTGAAGAAACAGTGGCGCAAGTATCAGAGAGGTCAATTAGAGGTGGATCATGCGTTGTTGTGAAGTTGAATATATGCCTCCACTGTGGGGATTGCTGTAATAGCTGTAATTGGGATTGTGGAGGGGAGTTCTGGCTCCAGTTATTCCAGTTGCTAAGATTTAATGGAGAGAAGGAGTCCTGTTGATTGCCATTATGTACTTCTACCATAGTTATTACATTAGGGGTGCTTGGGGTACTGCTGTGGAAGCCTTCCCTGCTCTGAAAGGGTCTCTCTGTCACTGCAAAGTTTGTCCCAGTAGCAGCGTCCATATGCAGTTGAACCAGCTGTGAGCCATTGTGAGCTGGGATGGACTTATCCTCTGCCTTAGTTAACAGAAAGTCAGTGATTTTGTATCCCTCTTTTTTATGATGTCCAACTAGTTTACTTGAGGTGTTGACAGGGTCCTTGGTCGTCGTGGGGTTAGTGGAGGGCTTCCACTCGGGAGAGTCAATCGGTTAACCATTAAGTCCATTGTTCCCGGGGAGCTTTGCCTTAACCTCTTTGCCGTTTTTCTCCTCCACCAAGTTAGTGTCATCCTTGCTCCTATGCTCCTTTAGCCGGTAGTTGAAGGTTAGAAACCCAAAGTGGAGTTAAGTGCCTGTGCTGGTGAAGAGGTGATGAGGTAATGAGGTGTTGAGGTGCTGAGTGGTGAGGTGTTGAGTTACTGAGGTGCTGAGGTGCTTGGCAGCTTTCCTTAAGACACAAGCCGCACCGGTCTAACACGACTGCGTCCATGCAAAAAGGTAGCTGCGGCCTAGAGCCCTGAAGTAACTTGCACCCTCAATAAATGTCCAATATGTATCCCTGGCTCGTGAGGTAAGAAACTCTGCACTTGCTCACTATGACTTGCACTATGACTTGCACAATTGCTTGCACCACCTCCTAGTTTGTATTGGACCTGTGCCTGAGGCTATGCCATGCTGGTGCGAATCTGGTGCAAGTCGTAAAAGGCGCTTGGTGCTGCTGACTGAATGGTCTGGTGGCTTCACGTGCTGGCCGGGTCCGAACGCTACGCTGCAGTCCCACTGGCCGGAGCATGGTCTGCAAATGACTGAGGGTGAGTGGGGGCTTGGGTGCCTGCACACCACGCTTCCCAACCCCCAACCCCTGTCGCTTGCCGCCTCACCTTCAACTCCCCTACGATGAACTGGGAGCAGGCCTCAGGGCTCAGGCTCCACCTTTTTACCTCCCTTCACATGAAGTAGGATCCAGGTTGACCCAGATGCAGCCCAATGCTGAATTGCAGCTCCCAGCTCCTGCAGGGCTCCGGTATAGCGACCGGGACAAATTGGGCCATGTTGACCAGGTCAGGCCAAATTGGTGGACGCAGTCCCCCCATGTCTCACCTCACCTCGGCGTATGTCAGCGCATCCTGGTGTATACTTGGTGTATACTCCGCTCCTCGCATGGCCACACACTATAGCTGCAGCGATCTCGCATCTACGAACCACAAAGTCTGTTTCTTCAGAGCAGCATACGGTTCACTTGCTTGTAATGGCAAGTCACCAGCATGTCATGCAATGAAAAAATACAGCGTCTCAATGCTCATGTTAGTAAAACCCACCCAGAGACCTTTCTGTAGTTAGAAAAACACGGACATGATACGGCAGCGTTAGCACGCGCTGGTATTCTCGTGTACACACACTGGTGTACTATTTTCCCAGATTCTGGGGAAACACTTACTGCTCTCATCAAGACTACAACCAGAGTGTTCCTTATATTACGGACACACTCGATCTCTATCACTTACTACTCGCGTTTTACAACACTCGTCTCTGGATTATTAAGGGACTTTGTGACCATGACAGAGAACCCCTTGGTCTCCCTGACCTGTCATTTGGAACTCCAACGGAAACTTTGCGATTCCTAAAATACAGATTAGCTCTTGAGCCTTGAAGAAGTCCATTGAGGACGAAACACGTGTTGGCTGTTACCGATTTTGCATGTATTGGTCACTACTTATGTGACATGATCATTCATGTATGAACAGGATTTTACTGAACTCCTCATGCATTGATCATAAGATTTCGAAAGTATCATCATGGAGCTTTACCAATAAATCTTTCTGTTATTCGACGTATCTCGATTCCATGAGTTTGGAGTGCCTGGTCGCCTTCTTTATTGATCTTTCTGTAGTTCTATTGGTGGCAGCTTCCCTGTCTTTGGCTCCATTCAAATGTTGTCTTGAAATGGGTGAACAGTTTGTAAGAGAATTAAACCTTTTACATTTAATTGGGCCAGTGCTTGTGGAACTGGTACCAATTCCAATCTATTATTAGAATTCCTCTAGCTGGTATTTTATTTTCTTCTAACTTTTCATAACTATACTTACATATTCTTTTTTATGTGTCTAAATTAAAACATTCTTCTACAAATAGATATGCACCACATTCCTGCTACTAATCACTATCTTGTTCAGTTTTAGAAAAAACAACTACATTATGAGTTTGGTTTCTGTAGTGAGCGCGGCAACAACAAATACAAAAATTACTCAGGTTTCTCAGAACACAGTGTATTAATCTTTACTATTGTCTATGTAAATTGGTCAGTACTAATCTCTGCATCCACTTCCTCTACAGCTCTTGCCACTACCTCCTCAATTTCACTACTATCTTCTTCAGGCCCAAAGAAATGGAACTGGATATCTCCAAACACTTTCTCAACTTCTGCCACACTACCATGTAAGAAAGCTCTATTCAAATCTCCTAAACATAAAGCTGGAGTTTTCACATAATAAATTAATCTACCTACATTGTGCATTTTTGAATGATGTATGCACAGCTAACATTCTAAAGCGATGAAAAGTGTTACTACACACTTTCTTTGAAAGACATGCAAATGAATGACCTTGTAAGTCAGTGTATTTTCTAACTTTCCATGGATCTAATTCTTGAAGCACACAGAAGCTTGTTTACCCTGTCCTTGTTTTTCTTCAGCTACCACTTGTTCCACATTACATGGAACTATCACTTCTTTTGCTATGGGAGTACCATCATTCACTTCATAGCAAATGCTACTTATGTCAACTCCATGCACTAATGTTTTCTCTTGAAAGTATCTCTCTTCATTAATAATTGTTTCTGTGATAGATATGTGCATCCATTCACTTTGAAAACTTTACAAAAATTACTTTTGTTTGCCTTTTCCTTAGTGTTCTTTTCCTCATGCATAGTACTGTTTTGTCTAGTGTCTTCATTCTGTTCTGTTCAATATTAAGATAAAAGTTCCTTTTTTAGAACAAATGCTTTGTTACTCCCAATAAGTTGCTTTTGCTTAACTAAAGCACTTCTCCTCTTAGACTTCTTTATCTTTTTTTAGCAAATTTTGTGTTACCCTAGTTGGAAACATTTTTACTCTTATCTCCTGAAACTGTTTTTGTCTTCAAGTTAACTTCTTTCTTTCCTTATTACATTTTCTACTTTTACAAGCATGCAGCCCTTCCTCTTTATTATTTGATTTACAAGTCGTCTTTTCATTGGACACATTTTTTTCAGTTTTCAATTTTCAACATCTCTTATCAGGCATTCTGATATATCTTTTTTCAGTACATGTGGATATCAGCAAATAAAAATATATTTAACTCCAGTGGCAGCTACTTGTCAATAGGGGGGGCAGGGGTTCATCTCTTCACTGACTCCCGGAAGCACACAGGCTTCAAGACTCCCCTCCCATCACAACGCTGTTGTCACCAGCATGACAGCAGCATTGTGATTTGTCTGAGCCGCTTGCTTCATTACTAAGACAGGGAGTAGGGCCCTGTGCATTTTCTCCTCCCGGCTATTTAATACAGCTGGGAGGAGAAATGAAAGGGTGCATGACTGTTTGGTCAGCCCAACATGTATGGCCAAAGCTTCATGTCCTCCTATGTGCACGAACCACTCCTCCAGCCCTCCTCCTCCAGCACCAACCCCGCACCGCTGTCACCCAACTTCAGAGGGAAAATAAAATGACAATAAGATTGCATTATTATCATTTTATTTTTCCCTTTCCTTCACTGCATAATGCAGGGGGGCGATGCTCCTCCGCTTTCGTGGGTGTGGAGACTACTGGGCCCATGGACTGGGTGGCTGAAGTGCTTGCCTGGGTTTTTGCCACCCTGACCAAACGTGAAGGACGGGGGGAGAGTTAGGGAAGAGGTCAATCGTGGAGAGGAATAACTTCTTAGGGACATTGGGGTGGGGAGAGGGAGAAGGTTTGGGATAGGAGGAAGAGGAAGTGGTTGTAAGAGGTGTCTGTCTGCATTTGCTGGATGCTGTTGTGAGGTGGATGGCTGTTGGGTGTCTGAGTGCTTGTGTTTGTGTACCTTGGGAGGGGGGGTGACAGACACAGTGGGCGAGGACACAGGGGATGTGTGCATGGCTGTTGTGGAGGCGTCTGCCAGTGAGGTGTGTGTTCTGCTAGGTGTTGTGGTGATGCTGGTAGTGGATGAGGATATAGTGAAAGCAGGTGTGAGTGTAGACGCAACTGGGAGGGAGGTGGAGGAGGAGGAGGTAGAGACAGTGGAAACTGTGGCTGTTGGTATGTCTGCATTTGGATGGTGTTTGTGTGAGTGCCTGTGGGGTGATGTGTGGTGCTTGTGTTTGCCTGTGCCACATGTGTGTTGTCTTGTGTGCATGCTCATCTGCCTGTGTGCTTGGGATAGGTTGGGGTTGAGGGGAATGGGATTGGGAAGAGGAAGTTGGAGGGGGGAGGATGTAAACAGGGACAATGGCTGCCATTTGAGAGGAGGGCAGAGCCCGGATTGATCTACGTTGGGCCTCCAAGCCAGTGTGAATGCCCTCCAGGAATGCACTAGTCTGTTGCATCTGGGCTGCCAGCCCCTGGATGGCATTCATAATGGTTGACTGCCCCTCAGAGATGGATCTCAGGAGGTCAAAAGCCTCCTTACTCAGGGCAGCAGGGCTAACTGGGGCAGGGCCTGAGGTGACTGGGCTGAAGGAGATGCCCACCCTCCTGGGTGAGTGGGCACGGGCAACTTGATGAGGGGCTGCTGGGAGGGCGGTGCTGGTGTCAACACCAGGGCAGTGCGCGCTCTATTGGCGACTAGAATGCAAAAACCCAGCACTCTCAAAACAACGTAATTTATGCATTGTGCTGATATGTTGTTGTTTAACCTTTTGCATTGCAGAGTTTAATCCGGAAGACTTATTTTTAATGTGTTTACAAATACTGTTCATTTGCAATGTATTGCTGCAGGCTTTCAGAGTGTGTTAGGGTGTGGTCCCTTTCCAGGGCCTTCCAGAGACTTTCCCTGCAGCATGCCTGGGTGTGGTTGTGGGCTGGGCCAAGACTCTATAAAAGGGAGCCAGTCCAGCTCCAAGTGTTCACTATTCAGAGGTCCCGGTGCAGAGCAGCAGCTACTTCCTGAGCTCCTGTCCCATGGCCTATTTGATCTTCCAGGCCTCTGCCCTTCATTCTTCATTGGTGATCCTTGTTCTGGGTGGTAAGACGGTGGTTGGGCTGACATCCCAACGCTATTATCGAGAACTTTCATATTTTTGGCCTAATTCTTTAATGATTAACAGATTACTTTGCGCGCTTCCATTTCTTGACATTTGCATGGTGGCTTGCGAATCGGCAAGCCGCGCAATTAGTTTCATGCTGATTTGATCTTGTTATTCATTGCGCGCTACCATTTCTTGACATTTGCATGGTGGCTTGCGAATTGGCAAGACGCGTAATCAGTTTCATGCTGATTTGATCTTGTTATTCATTGCGCGCTACTATTTCTTGACATTTGTATGGTGGCTTGCGAATCAGCAAGACGCGCAATTCGTTTCATGATGATTTGACTTTGTTATTTATTGTGCGCTACCATTTCTTGACATTTACATAGTGGCTTAAGAATTGGCAAAAGACGCGCAATTCGTTTCATGGTGCTTTAATCTTGTTATTCAATGTGCGCTGTTATTTTTGGCCATTTACATCATGGCTTACGAATCGCATAGACGCGCGATTCGTTTAATGGTGATTTAACCTTGATATTCATTGCGTGCTACCATTTCTTGACATTTTACATGGTGGCACTCGAATTGGCAAGACGCACGATTCTCTCTTCGAGCTTAATTCATGTTGTTCATTGTATGCCATTTATTAGGTAATATTCCAGTTGACAAGTTGTGTGATTTGTTTCCTGAATCCATATTGTTATTCATGGTGCACAATCCTTTTATGGTGTTTACTATATATATAAAAATCTGCAATGTGCGCAATTCATGTTGAAACATTTCAAGAGAACACAGAAGACCAGAGTTTCTAGATGCAATATTGCATGGTCCTAGTATGCATTCTCAAAAACGGATTCATATGACTGGTTTAGAACTTATTCAGAATGTTTTCCTAATTCTCATGTAAAGGAAAGTACTTGAATTTGAAAGTTTCATTTAATCCATCTTGATTCCCTTACAGGTATCCGGCCATCTTGAAACGTAGTCATTTTAAGCCTAATTCTTAGGTTGTTCATGTTTTCAGAATGACTAGGCTTAGAGTCATAGGGGGTCAGTATGACCCTGGCGGAAGGCGGAGAAGCGGCGGTAAGACCGCCAACAGGCTGGCGGTCTTACTTTGTGGAATTATGACCATGGAGGTTACCTCCATGGACATCCGCCGGTTCTCCGTTCCGCCCGCCGGGCTGGAGACCAGGGTCTCCAGCCCGGCGGCCGTCACTATTACGCCGGCGGTATTTGGACCCGGCTGACCTCCATGGATTTCATGGGGTTTGAAACCGCCATGAAATCCATGGCGGTAAGCTCTATCAGTGCCAGGGAATTCCTTCCCTGGCACTGATAGGGGTCTCTCCCAGGGCCCCCCTCCCCACCCTGACACCCAACATAACATCACTCATACACACATGACACGCACGCAGGCACCACCACCACACATACATGCACACACACCAACAAACACGCAAACATCCTCACACACAGTCAGACACGCACATCCACATTCAAACATACACGCACACATCCATACAGACACACCTACAGACATACACACACTCATTCCCAAACAAACAACACCCCCACAAGTATACACGCACTCA
Source organism: Pleurodeles waltl (assembly GCF_031143425.1). Classification (NCBI taxonomy): domain Eukaryota; kingdom Metazoa; phylum Chordata; class Amphibia; order Caudata; family Salamandridae; genus Pleurodeles; species Pleurodeles waltl. Next base: position 537,877,074 of record NC_090445.1, on the reverse strand, counting down.
CACACCCCCTCTACATACACACACGCACACCCCTATGCACGCACACAACACCTCCCCACCCCCTCCCCTCACGGACGATCGACTTACCTGGTCCGACGATCCTCCGGGAGGGGACGGGAGCCATGGGGGCTGCTCCGCCGACACCACATCGCCAACAGAACACCGCCACGCCGAATCACAGGACGTGATTCGCTGGGCGGGATTCTGTTGGCGTGGCAGTGGAGGCCCGCCAGTATGGCTGTTGGCGGCTCTCCGTCCGTAAAAGGACGGAGAGCTGCCAACGGTTATAATAGGCCGAGTGGCAAACCGCCAACACTGGCGGTCTTCCGCACGGCGGTCCCTCAGCGGTCTTGGAAAAAGACCACAGAGGTCAAAATTACCCCCAAAGTCTAGTATTGATTTCATGAGATGTAATTTTCATATTGTGTGTTTTAACCTTTTTCTTACTACAGGTCTCCTTCCCAGCTGTTCCCTTCCTAATCCCCTCTTCCCCTCTTGAACTCTCTTAGCCTCTGTGATTTATCTATCAGAGTCTTGGAGCTGTTCAGTGGTGGACGTGTTGGGAACGTGCGCAGACCCCGAGGATCTGGTGACTCTGACAGAATAGTGAGCCCACAAATTATTATCCTCCTGGTTTGTGGATGTTCTCAGCATGGCCACGCTGGACGAGTTAGTCAAGGCTATCACCCAGCTCCAGGCAGAGGTGGTATCATCCAAAGAATTGACAACTAGGCTAGCTGAGAGAGTGAGTCAGTTACAAGATAAGGTAGAGAAGAAGGAACAAAGTCCCACAGGTGTGTCTTGGCCAGGTACTTCTTCTCAGACTTCTGGAAGTAATCCGACAAGCATTTCCCTCAATGGCCCTTCCGCAATTCCTTCAGCTCCCCCAGAACGTTTTTCAGGTGACCCTTTGAAAGCGCAATCTTTCCTGGTTCAAGTGGAACTACACTTCACCTGTAGACCATATACTTTCCCAGATGCCCAGTCCAAAGTAGCTTTCTTGTTATCATATCTGTCTGGGGATTCAGCTACCTGGGCAATTCCTCTTGTGCGTAAAGATAGTCCCTTGTTGTACAACTGGAGAAATTTTGTTCGTGAGTTTGAGAGAGTTTTTGATCGTAGAACTGTAACACAGTCAGCAGATCGTGAATTATTAGATTTACGGCAAGGGAATCAGGACCTAGTGTCATATCTAGCCAACTTTAACTGGCTGGTTGCCGAGACATCCTGGCCTGAAGAAAAACAAGCGGTCTTGTTTTACAAGGGACTCAAAGAGGAACTAAAAGATATCTTAGCGCAAATCGACCCACAACCTACAGACTGTCAAGAATTAATAAACCTCGTCTTGAGGCTTGATCATCGTTTATCGGAACATAAAGGAAAGTGCAAAAAGACTGAAAAATAATCATGGCGTGTTCATGATAACAGAGACTCAAGAACTCCGAAAGAAAGAACTCCGGAACCGATGGAAATTGGAACCATCAGAAGACCTTTCACCAAAGATGAAAAGGACCTACGCAGAAAAAATGGACAATGTCTTTATTGTGGGCGGAAGGGTCATTTTGCCAAAGATTGCCCAATCAAACCAAAGAGCAAGCAAGGTCCAGTTCAGAAGGTCGCAGCCAATGCACCAGTCGAGTTGGAAAACTAAAACACCCGAGATGCAGAGAAGGGTTGCTCTTGGGTGTCACCGTGGACCCTTCACAATCTAGACATTTTAAACTGGAAATAAGAGTTCAGGTGAAGAAAAAGATCTTTTTAAAAAAAGCTCTAGTCGATTCTGGGGCTACTGGGAACTTTGTTGACGCCCAATTGGTTCGTGCATTGGGGATCCCATGTATTGAAAAGAAGTCCCCAGAAATCATCCAGGCAGTCGATGGAAAACTCTTGACTGGAGGTCCAGTAACTCTTCAGACTATTCCCTTATCGATGATTTGTGAAGATAAGAATCAAAGAAAGAAACACAAAGAGAAAATCATCCTTGATGTGAACCATGCTCCCCAATATGGGATTATCCTTGGCTTGCCATGCTTAACTCATCACAATCCAGAGATCAATTGGGCAGAACGAAAAATCATGTTCTCATCTGTGCTATGTAAAGAACAATGTCTCCAAAAGATTCAAGTACCAAAAGTCTGCAACTCTTACATAGCTACTGCTGTGGAGAAAGAAATTCAGCTGCCCAAACAGTATTCATCTTACAAAGATGTATTTGATGAGAAAGGAGCAGAGACCCTACCTCCTCATAGATCTTATGACTGTCAAATTGATCTAGCCCAGGTGCGATACTTCCCAACTGTCGTGTGTCTGCCCTGTCAGAACATGAAAATCAACATTTACGAAAATACCTAGATCAATTTTTGGAGAATGGTTTAATTCGCCCCTCTAAGTCTCCTGCAGCTTCGCCTTTGTTTTTTGTTTCAAAAGCTAATGGAGAACTTCGAGCTTGTATCGACTATAGGGGATTGAACAAAGTCACCATCAAGAATAAATATCCTTTACCCCTAATTCCGGTCTTATTGGAACAAGTAAAGAGAGCAAAAATCTACACAAAGCTTGACCTTCGAGGTGCTTATCATTTGGTCAGAATGAGAGAGGGTGACGAATGGAAAACAGCGTTCAAGACAAGATATGGCCTTTTTTAATACACCGTCATGCCTTTTGGTCTGTGTAATGCTCCAGCAGCATTTCAATTTTTCTTGAATGACGTTCTTAGAGAGTACCTCGACATATTTGCCATAGTATACATCAATGACATTTTGATCTACTCAGACAATGAAAACAAATATGTCCAACATGTCAAGAAAATTCTTGCAGCCCTTCGAAAACACCATTTATATTGCTAACTAACCAAGTGTGAGTTTCATGTTACCACAGTTGAGTTTTTAGGGGTTATTCTTACCCCTCAAGGTATGGTGATGACAGAAAAGAAAGTAAAAGCCGTATCTGATTGGCCCACCCCGAAGACAGTTCGTGATGTACAATGTTTCATGGGGTTTGCAAATTTTTACCGGAGGTTCATAAATCATTTCTCCCAGACAGTGGCTTCAATCACTAAGCTATTAAGAAAGAAAGAAAAGTTTGTATGGTCCCTAGAAGATGACCTAGCCTTCTCTACTTTGAAGGAAGCTTTCTCCACTGCCCCAGTCTTGACTCATCCTGATGCGAATCGGCCTTTCATAGTGGAAGCTGATGCTTCAGATGTAGCAATAGGAGCCGTCTTATTGCAACGAAATAAAGACACTGGTCAACTCCATCCTGTAGCTTATATGTCTCGGAAGTTGAACAAAGCCAAACAGAACTATGTAATTGCTGAAAAAGAACTTCTGGTGATTAGTGATGCCTTTAAAGAATGGAGACATCATTTGTTGGGTGGCAAACACGCTGTCACAGTATATACTGATCATCGTAATCTTCAATTCATGAGTTCCGCCAGACTTTTGACTCCTCTGCAATTACGCTGGATGCTGTTTTTTGCCAAATTTGATTTTGTAGTAACCTTCCGGCCTGGTAAAGATAATCGCAAAGCTGACGCCTTGTCCCACCAAGAGTCTACCACGTTACCTGCATTTCAAGCCTCCAGAGCTATCATTGCTCCTGACAAGGTTCTATGTATCATAAAAACTGAAGATTTCTTTGAAGAAATTCGCAACTCTTTCACTGTTGAGAAATGGCAAACATGGGCCCAAGCAGACCCCAAAAAGGTCAATCAAGCAAGGACTACCCTTTCACAACGCTCGTTTGTTCGCACCCACTACCAAACTTCGCAAGATAGTGTTTCGTTGGTTGCATGTTATACCTACGGCAGGTCACCCAGGTACTCCTAAAACTCTTGAACTGATCCAACGTTATTTTTGGTGGCCTACCCTAACAAAAGATGTAAAAGCAATGGTAAACAACTGCAAAGTCTGTGCTCGCACTAAAACAAGTCATTCAAAACCAAAAGGGTTGTTACATCCACTTCCAACCCCAAGTCGTCCATGGGAACACATTTCTTTAGACTTTATTACCGGTCTGCCAGTGGTTCAACAGCATTCAGTAATTCTGGTAGTAGTAGATAGTCTCACGAAATATGGACATTTCATTGCCTGTGAGAAATTGCCCACTTCTAGTGAATTGGCAACTATTTTACTGAACAGAGTGGTTCGTTATCATGGACTGCCAAAAGTTATCCTCTCTGATCGGGGGTCGTAATTTGCCTCCAATTTCTGGAAGACATGGTGTAAAACACTCCAAGTGACATCTACACTTTCTACTAGTCACCATCCTCAAAAAGATGGTCAAACGGAGAGACTAAATCAGACTTTGAAACAATACCTACGTGCCTACGCTGAAAAGGCACTTCATTCTTGGACATCTATGCTCTGGTTAGCAGAGTTAGCCTACAATAACTCATTCCACACTTCTATTGGCGTTACACCCTTTTTTGGCTTATTTGGCTATCATCCTAACACCTTGCCCATTACAATTCCTCAAGAAAGTTCTCTTACTCCAGCTGTGTCAGAAACCATTCAGCATTTGCATCAAACCCAGAAACTGATTCAACAGCATTTAGAAAAAGCCAAACAAAAATACAAAAGGCATTATGACAAGAAACATTGTGAGGGACCGCAATATCAACCAGGTGACAAAGTGTGGCTTTCCACAAAACATATAGATTTAAAGAAGAAGCACATGTTTAACTCCAAATGCATAGGTCCTTACACTGTCCTCCAGCAAATCAATCCGGTGACCTATAAACTACAATTGCCCAGATCCTTAATCAATCAATCAATCAATCAAGAAATTTGTATAGCGCGCTACTCACCCGGAGGGTCTCAAGGCGCTGGGGGAGGGGGGACCACTACTGCTCAAACAGCCAGGTCTTGAGTTGCTTCCTGAAGGAGAGGTGGTCTTGGGTCAGACGGAGGTGGATGGGGAGGGAGTTCCAAGTCTTGGCTGCCAGGTAGGAGAAGGATCTTCCTCCCATGGTGGCTTTTCTAATGCGTGGCATGGCGGCGAGGGCGTGGCTGGTCGATCGTAGCTGGCGGGTGGGAGTGTAGAAGGTCAGGCGGTTGTTGAGGTACCTGGGGCCCAGGTCGTGGAGGGCCTTGTGTGCGTGGGTGAGGAGGCAGAACGTGATTCTCTTGATGACGGGGAGCCAGTGCAAGTCTCTCAGGTGTCCGGAGATGTGGTTGTGTCGGGGGATGTCAAGGATGAGGCGTGCGGAGGCGTTCTGGATGCGTTGGAGTCTTTTCTGTATTTTGGCCGTGGTTCCGGTGTAGAGGGTGTTACCGTAGTCCAGTCGGCTGGTGACGAGTGCCTGGGTGACCGTCTTCCTGGTTTCGGTGGGGATCCATCGGAAGATCTTTCGGAGCATGTGAAGCATGATGATGAGACGGCGTTGACTTGTCTGGTCATCGAGAGGGAGGAGTCCAGGATGAAGCCCAGGTTGCATGCGTGGTCCGTTGGTTTGGGTGCGCTGCCCAGGGCAGGGGGCCACCAGGAGTCGTCCCAGGCAGAGGGTGATGATCCAAGGATGAGGACTTCCGTCTTGTCTGAGTTCAGTTTCAGGCGGCTGTTCATCATCCACTCGGCTACGTCTTTCATCCCTTTGTGCAGGTTAGTTCTGGCGGTGGCTGGGTCATTGGTGAGGGAGAGGATCAGCTGGGTGTCGTCGGCGTAGGAGATGATGTTGAGGTTGTGATGGCGTGCGATGGCTGCGAGGGGGCTTATGTAGACATTGAAGAGGGTGGGGCTGAGTGATGATCCTTGTGGTACGCCGCAGATGACTTCGGTGGCCTCGGATCTGAACGGGGGGAGGCGGACTCTCTGGGTTCTTCCGGTGAGGAACGAGATGATCCACTCTAGTGCCTTCTCTTGAATTCCGATGTTGCTGAGGCGCTGCACTAGGGTGCGGTGGCAGACAGTGTTGAACGCTGCAGAGAGGTCCAGGAGGATGAGGGCCGCTGTTTCCCCATTGTCGTGCAGGGCTCGGATGTCGTCAGTGGCTGTGATGAGGGCGGTCTCGGTGCTGTGGTTGGCTCGGAAGCCGGACTGTGAGTGGTCGAGGGATCCATTAGTCTCGAGGAAGGCGGCCAGCTGTCTGTTGACGGTCTTCTCGATGACTTTGGCAGGAAACGGGAGGAGCGAGATGGGGCGGTAGTTCTTGAGGTCGGTGGGGTCTGCTGATGGTTTCTTCAGGAGGGCGCTGAGTTCGGCATGCTTCCAGCTCTCCAGGTAGGTGGCGGTGTTGAAGGAGCAATTGATGATGTCCCGGAGATGGGGTGCGATGACGGAGTCGGCCTTGTTGAAGACGTGGTGGGGGCATGGGTCGGTTGGTGATCCGGAATGGATGGTGTTCATCGTATGGATGGTGTCTTCGGTGCTGACCAGGGTCCAGGCGCAGAGGGTGGTGTTGGGGGGCGTCAGTTTGGTGGTTGGGTGCGTGGTCTGTGCGCCGAAGCTGTTGTGTATGTCGGCGATCTTGCGGTGAAAGAACGAGGCGAGTGAGTCGCAGAGGTCTTGTGAGGGGGTGATGCCGTTGTTTCCGGCGCTGGGGTTGGAGAGCTCTTTGACGATGCTGAAGAGTTCCTTGCTGTTGTGTGCGTTGTTGTCTAGTCGTTCTTTGAATGCTGTCTTCTTGGTGGTGTGGATCAGCTGGTGGTGTTTACGGGATGCGTACTTGAGGGCGGTCATGTTGTCTGTAGTCGGGTTTTTTCGCCAGGCTTTTTCGAGGGTGCGGCAGTTCTTCTTGGAGTTCTTGAGGTCGTTGTTGAACCAGGAGGCTTTCTTGCTGTTGGGCCTGATGGGATGGGTTTTCAGAGGTGCGAGGTTGTCAGCGCAGTTGGTGATCCACTGTGTAAGGTTGTTGGCTGCTTGGTTGGGGTCCGCTGAGCTGGCGGGAGGGTTCTGGCTCAGTGATGTGGAGAGCTGGTCGGTGGTGATCTTGTTCCAGCTCCTGCGGGGAGCCTGTTGTGGGTGGTGGTGAGTCGTGGTTTTTCTGAAGCTGAAGTGGACGCAGCTGTGGTCTGTCCAGTGGAGTCCGGTGGAGTGGCTGAAGGAGATGTACTTGCTGGAGGAGAAGACTGGGTCAAGCGTGTGTCCGGCGTAGTGGGTGGGGGTGTTCACCAGTTGCTTGGGTCCGAGGTTGGCGAGGTTGTCCAGCAGGGTGGTGGTGTTGTTGTCGTTGTTGTTCTCCAGGTGGAAGTTGAGGTCCACTAGGAGGATGTAGTCAGCGGAGGGGAGGGCGTGTGGGCTGATGAAGTCTGCGATGTCTTCGCTGAATTGTGTGCGGGGTCCTGGGGGTCTATAGATGAGGGTGCCTCTGAGTGTGGTCTTGGGGTCGGTGTGAATCTGGAAGTGGAGATGTTCGGCAGCTGTGAGGGTGTCGTCGGAGTTGGTCGTGATGCGGATGGTGTTCTTGTGGACAATGGCGATGCCTCCTCCTGTCTGGTTGACGCGGTCCCTCCGGGTGATCTTGTATCCGTCCAGGATGGCGATGGCGATGTCGGGCGTTGAGGAGGCGTTCATCCAGGTTTCTGTGAGGAAGGCGACGTCTGGAGATGTGGTGTCGAGCAGGTTCCAGAGTTCCACGGCGTGTCTGTGGATGGAGCGGGTGTTGAGCAGGATGCACTTCAGGTGGTTGCTGCTGGTGCTTGGTTTGGCGGGCGCGGTGCGGGTCTGGATGCAGGAGAACTTGCAGGATTGGCAGGTGAAGGGTCCGTGGGTGCGTCTTGGGGCGGCACAGCAGCACCCGGGGATCCGGCCGGTGTTGAGTGCGAGGAGGGTGGCGGCGCTGTAGGTCTTGCGGGTGGGCTGGCCTCTGCGGGGGCCAGGGGATCTGGCGCTGTGCGCGGGCCAGGCGTGGACAGGCGCAGACGGGCTTGCCTTAGGCGCGCCCGCTGCGCGGCCTCCATAAGAGTGGGAGAGGGAGGGAGGAACAGCTGGGAGGTGGGAGCGGGGCGGCCAATGGGGAGCGAGGGGGGCGGAGCTACGGGTCGCGGCGGCGGGAAACAGGGGGAGACGCTGGGCGCAGGGACCCAGGAACAGGACCAAAGAAGGTGAGGAAGCGAAAAAGGCGGCAACAGGACACAGGTAAGGAGCAGCGGTCAGCGGTCACACAGGGGCTGCGTGGCGGTGAGGGGAGCGACCTGCCTGGTGAACAGGGTCAGAGGTCCACACTTCCCTCTTGAAGAAGGCAGTCCAAAAGGTCCACCCTCATCCAGCTCCTGTTCTAGTACAAGGGGAAGAAGAATACGAAGTTAAGAAAGTGTTGGACTCTAAACTGAGAGGGCGTAATCTATGGTACTTAATCTCATGGAAAGGTTATGGTCCTGAAAGTAACTCATGGGTTTCCGCATCTGATGTTCATGCTCCAGTACTTGTGAGACGCTTTAATCGTCTTAATCCAGGCAAACCAGGCCCTAGAGCGCGTCTGGGAGAGGGGAGTACTGTCAACACCAGGGCAGTGCGCGCTCTATTGGCGACTAGAATGCAAAAACCCAGCACTCTCAAAACAACGTAATTTATGCATTGTGCTGATATGTTGTTGCTTAACCTTTTGCATTGCAGAGTTTAATCCTGAAAACGTATTTTTAATGTTTTTACAAATACTGTTCATTTGCAATGTATTGCTGCAGGCTTTCAGAGTGTGTTATGGTGTGGTCCCTTTCCAGGGGCTTCCAGAGACTTTCTCTGCAGCATGCCTGGGTGTGGTTGTGGGCTGGGCCAAGACTCTATAAAAGGGAGCCAGTCCAGCTCCAAGTGTTCACTATTCAGAGGTCCCGGTGCAGAGCAGCAGCTACTTCCTGAGCTCCTGTCCCGGTGGCCTATTTGATCTTCCAGGACTCTGCCCTTCATTCTTCATTGGTGATCCTTGTTCTGGGCGGTAAGATGGTGGTTGGGCTGACCTCCCGACGCTGTTATCGAGAACTTTCATATTCTTGGCCTAATTTTTTAATGACAGATTACTTTGCGCGCTACCCTTTCTTGCCATTTGCATGTGGCTTGCGAATCGGCAAGACGCGCGATTCGTTTCATGCTGATTTGATCTTGTTATTCATGGCGCGCTACCATTTCTTGACATTTGCATGGTGGCTTGCGAATCGGCAAGACGCGCGATTCGTTTCATGCTGATTTGATCTTGTTATTCATTGCACGCTACCATTTCTTGACATTTGCATGGTGGCTTGCGAATCGGCAAGACACGCGATTCGTTTCATGGTGATTTGACTTTGTTATTCATTGCGCGCTAACATTTCTTGACATTTACATGGTGGCTTAAGAATCGGCAAAAGACACGCGATTCGTTTCATGGTGCTTTAATCTTGTTATTCAATGCGCGCTGTTATTTTTTGGCATTTACATTGTGGCTTACGAATCGGCAAGACGCGATTCGTTTAGTGGTGATTTAACCTTGATATTCATTGCGTGCTACCATTTCTTTACATTTTACATGGTGGCACTCGAATCGGCAAGACGCACGATTCTCTCTTCAAGCTTAATTCATGTTGTTCATTGTATGCCATTTATTCTAAGACATTTATTAGGTAATATTCGAGTTGACAAGTTGTGTGATTTGTTTCCTGAATCCATATTGTGTTATTCATGGTGCACAATCCTTTTATTGTGTTTACTATATATATAAAAATTTGGAATGTGCGCAATTCGGGTTGAAACATTTTAAGAGAACACAGAAGACCAGAATTTCTAGATGCAATATTGCATGGTCCTAGTATGCATTCTCAAAAAAGGATTCATATGACTGGTTTAGAACTTATTCAGAATGTTTTCCTGATTCTCATGTAAAGGAAAGTACTTGAATTTGAAAGTTTCATTTAATCCATCTTGACTCCCTTACAGGTATCCGGCCATCGTGAAACTTAGTCATTTTAAGCCTAATTCTGAAGTTGTTCATGTTTTCAGAATGACTAGGCTTAGAGTCATAGTCTAGTGTTGATTTCATGATATGTAATTCTCATATTGTGTGTTTTAACCTTTTTCTTACTACAGGTCTCCTTCCCAGCTGTTCCCTTCCTATTCCCCTCTTCCCCTCTTGAACTCTCTTAGCCTCTGTGATTTATCTATCAGAGTCTTAGAGCTGTTCAGTGGTGGACATGTTGGGAACGTGCGCAGGCCCGAGGATCTGGTGACTCTGACAGCTGGTACGGGGGTGGCAGCTGTACCTGTAGCTGGGGTGGTTCCAGAGGTGTCCGCCACCACCAGGGAGCTTCCATCGAAGTATGTATATGTGTCATAACTGTCCCCTCCAATCTCCGCCGTGGTGCTCCCCTCACCCTACGTCCCACTGGTGCCCTCACCGTCAGTGGACCCTGCCTCCTGGGTCCTGTGGGATACAGCTCCCTCCGTCACCGGTGCCTCTGCTCCTCCGCCAGATGATGCTAATGCACATAAGGACAGGGTGACTGGGTCAATGGCTGCAACAACACCAACGTTGGCATACACTCCACACTCACACATAGGGAACAGCCCTACGCACTATGCAGGCACTACCAGTTAAAGTAGCCACCGAGGCATGGGGAGGGGTACACACCACCAAATGCCGCACACCTGGGACCCACACAGCCCTGACCATTTGGGGATGCCAACGAGCTATGTAGCAGGATTGTCACTTCAGAACCCTAGCCAACATGGGACCTACTCTGGAATGTCAGGCCTGGCCTAGGGGCACCCACTGACACACATCCCCCTAACATGAATAAGTTGTAATGATGGGCACTGTTCTCACCCCCTTGTGGCTTCTGTGATGCCCTCAAACGCCCATCCAACTCCTGCTAGGCCTCTGCCAGTATGCTGGCCATCAGGGGGGTCAGGGATTGACAGGCACCCATTCCTCTTTGGGAGGCCATCCCCAGCTGGGCCTCCGCCGTCTTCCGGGCCCAGCATCTCAGGTCCTCCCACTGTTTCCGACAGTCGGTGCTCTGCCTGCCGTAGACCCGCAGGGTCCGCATGTCCTTGGCGATGGCACACCATATACCCTTCTTTTGGTGGGTGCTGACCTTTAGAGAAAAACACACAGGAAATGGTATCAGTCAGACCATCCTGCCTGTTACACTTATGGCCCACCATACCCCTTCACATCACCATTTACACACACGGCCCAGCACACAAGCTGTACGCCGCCCAGGAGACATATACAAGACCTTCACACACACCACCCCCATGTAACATGCATCGTGCCTACATTTTACTCACCTGTTGGTCTGGAGGCCCCTTCCCGAGTCACACAGGCCATGGTAGGTTCCAGACACAGGTCACAGCAGCACATGCAGTGTAGGTCCTCTCGTGCTGAAGGTCAGGTAGCAAGTGAGTGATCAGATAGAAAATGGCAGTCACGTCTGCGGCGGTGCATACCGTTGCCGCCCACGTACATCAGCATTGGCCACTGTACCCCTTAGGGCCAAATTTTAACCAATGAGGAGTTGCACAGAGGTTCCCACTGCTTACCGCAACGGCTCAGAACGTCAGTGGAATTACCTCACTTCCACCTGTCCCTCAATACAGGATAGGCGGATGCCATTTCGGGGGGAGGGGGGGTCAGGCCCTGGATAATTGTGTCATAGTTAAAAATAGGACATACAGGACAAATCCCACTTACCCATTGCAAATTAACATCATGCATTGTACTGTTGTGGCTCCGATGTTTAGTTTGTGACCAGCTCCCCACTCTTTTGTCCGCAACCGCTGTGGCTAAACAGGAGATGGAGACATACACAGTGTACAAACACCTGGTGGACTTGGCAACAATGGAGGACAGGCACATTATCCTCACCTATAGACTTGACAGGGCCAAAATTACTGAGCTGTGTGCCCAACTGGAGCCTGACCTGATATCTGATATCTGTCACCCCACTGGGATTCCCTCTCTTGTGCAAGTCCTATCTGTGCTCCATTTCTTGGCAACTGGTTCTTTCCAAGTGACAGTGGGCATGGCAGCAGGAATGTCACAGCTATTGCTCTCAATAGTGCTGACAAGAGTGTTGTCTGCCCTTATTAATCACATGTGTAGCTACATTGTTTTCCCCAAGGTGGAGGATTTGGCCACAGTGAAGGCTGACATCTAAGCAATGGGACATATCCCCAACATAATTGGGGTGATTGATGGAACTCATATTGGATTTGTCCCCTTCCCCCCGGCAAAATGAACAGGTGTTCAGAAATCGTACAGATGGTGTGCTTGGTGGACCAGTACATTTCCCTTGTCAGTGCTAAGTATTGAGGGTCAGTGCATGATGCCTTTGTTCTGAGGAATAGCAGCATCCCAAATGTGATGGGCCAACTACAGAGGCACTGGGTGTGGCTAATAGGTGAGCCCTGGTTCCCACCTAGTAGATGTTGGTGTATGGGTATGGTGTGGGCCATATATGATAGTGTGTGCCTAAATGTTGTCCCTCGATTTTTGCAGGTGACTCCGGTGACCCCAACCTATCATGGCTACTGACCCCTGTGAGGACTGCCAGGATAAGGGCAGAAGAACGTTACAATGAGGCACATTGGCGAACAAGAAGGATAATCGAATGGACCTTTGGCCTCCTGAAGGCCAGGTTCAGGTGCCTCCATCTATCTGGGGGATCCCTGTGCTACTCACCCAAAAAGGTCTACCAGATAATAGTGGCATGCTAGCATGTTGAACAACCTTGCCTTGAGATACTATGTGCCTTTTCTGCAGGATGAGGAGGCTGGAGATGGTCGTGTGGCAGCAGTGGACCCTGTGGACTGTGAGGATGAGGAGGCAGAGGATGAGAATGAGGACAACAGAATAGCAGCGATACGACAATACTTCCAATGACACACAGGTAAGACAGTGTTACTTCACATTTCATTGTTTTTGGCATCGGCATGCTGTTATTTCCCACTTCTATGCCCACTCACTGTACCCTTTGACAATTCATTTTGCAGATGTTGGTGCCCCACTATCGCTCCTGATGTGATCACCTGAGCCAACTACAGGTCTTTCCTATGTGAACATTACTGTACAGTTGAATTGCAATGTTTGAACCTGGTTAAACAAATACATACTAAAAAAAATTGACAAACTCCATACATGTATTTTTTCCAAGGGTGTTTATTTATTGAAATGCTTAGAAGAAGAGGGTCAAGTGGAATGGGATGAGGTGATGATGGAGAAAAGTCCAGGGTATTGTGCCAGTCTATTTGGTGCACAGGTGCATTGTCCAAAGGGACATGGGAAGGGGAGCAATGGCAGTTCAAGGTGGACAGAGTGGCAGAGTGGGGCACAAGGGTGACAATCAGGAGAGTCTAATTTTCCTGGTGGGGGTCTTGGCAATAGTCTCTGGCTTCTGGATCGCAGGGAACATTTGGGGGGTGGTTCACCTTCTGCAGTGGGAGGGGTGTTGGTGGTCTGTTGGTCCTGTGGCAGGGCCTCCTGTTCACTAGCGGCAGCGGAGGTGGAAGGCAGTTCAGATGTCAGGCTAGTGGCAGGGGCCTGCTGTTCTGAGACTGCCTCCCTCATAATGTTGCCCATGTCTGCCAGCAACCCTGCTATAGAGACCATGGTGGTGTTGACGGCCTGCAAGTCCTCCGTGTTCCCCTGGTACTGTCCCTCCTGCAGCCTCCCTTTCTCCTGTACGTTGTCCAGGATCTGGCCAAGCGTATTCTTGGAATGTTGGTAGGCTCCCAGGATCTCAGTGAGTGCCTCCTGGAAAGTCGGTTCTCTAGGCCTGTCCTCCCCCTGGCACACAGCAGTCTTCCCAGTTTCCCTGTTGTCCTGTGCCTCTGTCCCCTGAACTGTGTGCCCACTGCCACTGACCCAAGGTCCCTGATTGTCTTGGGTATGAGGTGTGCCCTGGGGTCCCTTTAGTGGTGGACACACTGCTGATTGACGTGTCCTGGGGACAGAGGTATGGGTACGCAGGGTTGGTGCTGTGATGGTGTTTCGATATGGGAGAGGCTCTGTGGTGGTGTGTGACTGGACCTGGGTAACCGACTGTCCAGAGGTCCCTGATGGGCCAGGTTGGTCATCCAGATCCAGGAGCCCAGAGTTCCTGTCATCACTGTTGGCCTCTTCAGTTGGGGGACTGGATAGTGCTAGCACCTCTTCTCTGGTAACATTAGCTGGGATACCTGTGGGGATGTAATTGCTGTGTTATTGTTTCTGTGTGTGACATATTGTGCATCAGTGGGTTTCCCTCTTTGTTTGTATTTGCCCTGGCATCTTTCACTTGTGTAAGCTGGTGTATGGTGGGATTATTAGTTCTCTCTAGTGTGCATGCTTTAGTGATAGGTGTCCATGGAGGTCTTTGAGTGGTGTCCATGAATTGGTATGGCATGCAGGGCTTGGCATTGAGATGAGTGAGGATGAGGGTGAGGGTGGGGTATGTGATGGCATTCAGGTAGGGGGGTGATAGTAGTAGAGGGTTGACTTACGAGAGTCCAGTCCTCCTGCTACTCCAGCCAGGCCCTCAGGATGCATGGATGCCAAGACTTGCTCCTCCCTTGTTGTTAGTTGTGGGGGAGGAGGCGGGGGTACAGTCCTCTCTACAGCGAGTTGGTGTCTTGCTACAATGGAATGCACCTTCCCCCGTTGGTCGTTCCACCTTTTTCTGATGTTGTCCCTTGTTCTGGGGTGCTGACCCACGGCATTGACACTGTCCATGATCCTCCACCATAGCTCCATCTTCCTAGCTATCAATATCTGCTGCACCTGTGCTCCAAATAGCTGTGGCTCTACCCTGATGATTTCCTCCACCATGACTCTTAGCTCCTCTTGTGAGAATCTGGGGTGTCTTTGTGGTACCATGGGTGTTGTGTGAGTTGTGTTTGGCTCTAGTTTTATCTGTAGTCGTGGTGTCTCACTGGTGGCAATGCTTTATATTTGTAAAGGGTTGTTGGTAATGTGGGTGTGTGTTTTATAGTGGTGTGGGTGTGTGGGTGTGGGGTGTGTATGGGTGTCAGATGTGTGTTATTTGAATTGTTCAATGTGGTGTTGTTTTGTTTGAGTGTGTGTATTTTGTGCATGGCGGTATGTACCGCCAATGGTTTACCGTCATTGAATGTCCGCCTTGGTAATTTGTGCGTCATAATGTGATGGGCGTGATTCTGTTGGTGTAACGGTGTAGGTTTTGATACTGCCAGTTTATCACTGACCTTTGGTTTTGCGGACTTGTGTGTGTGTTTGAATAGTGACGGATTGGTGTGTGTGTTTCATTATATGGTGAATGGATATCTGCGGCGGCGGCATATTGGTGGCAGTCATCATGGCAGTAAGTGTGATTTACTGCCAATGTCATAATGAGGGTCTTCGAGTTTTCAGTAGTGGGCCTGTCTGATGTTTAAAGTAGGACTTGTGTAGATAGATGGGTTGGTTGTGTCAGTAACTCACTACATGTCTGACTGACTGTATCAGTATCTCTATGAGTGTTGTACCAGATGTTTAAGTAAATATGAAGAGTATTGAGGAATGTAAATGTGTGTGCAACTGCATCCAATACTGCTGGAAACATAACTACTGTTTAGGTGTGTGCATGAATGTATAAGCAGCCCTTTAAGGGGCATATTTATCCTCTGTTTGCCCCGGATTTGTATCATTTGTTTTATGCAAATCCGGCACAAACTTAACTCCATATTTATATTTTGGCACTAGACATTTCTAGCGCCAAAATATTGGAGTTAAAGTCATTTTTGTCTGAGGAAAACTACCTTGCGTCAATGAGATGCAAGGTAGGCTTTCCCGGGCAACAAATTACTCCAAGGCCTTAGCGCCTTATTTATCATCTCGTGCAAAAATCACAGACGGAGGAGGAGGGCCTAAATAATGGTGCTAAGCATGCTTAGCACCATTATTTATTGTTTTGGTACGGGCAGGCATTAGGGGACCTGTGGGCCTTTTCCCATGGTCAGATACTGTGGAAACAGCCCACAGGTGCCCTTCCCTGCCCCCAGGACACCCCCACCCACCCGCACCCACACCTGGAGGACACCTAGGGATAGGGAGACCCATCCCAGGTAAGTCCAGGTAAGTATTTTTAATTTGTTTTCAAAGTGCCATGGGAGGGCCTAACTTGGGCCCCCTATGTCAGAGTTTATACAGATGTGGGCGTAAGGGTCTGCAAGGCCCCAAGTAACTCAGTTAAACTTAGAACAACATGTTTCACCTCTAAATAATGAACTACCCTGCTCTACGGACTACCTATACCCTACCTAAGAGTTGAGTCTTATGTTCTAAAAGGGCTCTGTAATCTTTCTTTCTTGATTATTATACCTTTCTTTATTATTATCATGCATTAATTATTTATATTCCTTTTTAGTAGTTATGAACATGCTACTCACTCTCATTCATCGTATATACATTATCCCTGTAATAACACATTTTAAATTAAAATACATTGTACCTCACATACCTGTAAAGTGTGTTTGGTGGTCTGTACATTTGTCTCTCAGTATTAGTTCGAATTTCTTCTCATTGAAAATGTGTAAAAATCAAGCAGAAGAATGGTACACCACTGTCAAGGTAGGGAACCATTAATTGCAACCTTTTCAAGTTTGATTTTAAGTTTACTCATTCAAAAAATGAATCAGAATGGCTCTTTTATATTTCATTTTTGCTACAGATCTTCTGACTGGATTTAATTTGCAGCACTCCTACAAAGGTTACCCAGTTCCATATCAGTTTTCGCCAGATCAGTGGATTCACCATAGCGTTCAGCGCGGCCACTCCCATTTAGCTCTGCCCTCCATTTTCAACTGCATTTTTGCATTTCATTTCAACACTGCCTTATTCAGCTATAGTCTTGTCTTGAGTGGTACTCCAGCTTCACTCCAGAATCCTTAGAGGGTGGATTGTGGGTCAAAGCTTTGTGTTTTTGGGCCAAAGAGAGTGCAAGAAAGAGTGACATTGACAGGGACCTATGTTTATGTAATATGGATGTTACTTGGATTGGTCAGAGAGGGTTACAGTGGCACCAACTGCTAAATTTAGTTGAAACCATTAGGGATTGCCAACATCCAGACTTTATGATGTGTACTGTGGTAGCAATAACCTAGGCACAGTTACTGGGGTAGGATTGGAAACTCTAATGAAGGATACCTTTGGAAAATCAATGGCACATTTCCCACACACTGCCTTTGTCTTTCTAACATTTGCCAAAGGCAGAAGAGGGAGTGGTCAAATAAATTCTGTGCACAAATAATTAATAATTTTCTTGATTCATTTTAGGGCCTTTTTAAATAAAACCAACATGTCTCTGAGTCTTTCTTATTTTATTTTTCAGCCCACAAAATTAAATGCATTCATAAAAACATTCACAAGAGAGCCTTGCACTCCAGCCTAAGAGCATAGAGCTCCAGCTAACAGTGCATTTAAAAATGTGGTAAGTTCTCTTGTGGGTCATGGTTTTAATGACCCAGGAGGCTTGCTGTTATTTTTAATGTTACTGGGGGCTGCTTCACTTCCTTCAGCCCCCTACAACAATAAAATATGCTTGGTGGTGCCCCTGCCACTGTCCTATGGCATTATTGGGTGCTTCTTCCTATGAGCAGTGAATAATAAATGAGCTGCACCTGCTAGTCATTTATTATTCACATTTTTTTATTTATACTGGCTGTCCCTGTGGCCACTCGAGACACCCACATGTTATTTTTTGATAAGGGGAAGGGGCATGCCTTTAAAGGCCCCTGGAACCTATCCCTTGGTGGTGTACTTTTAAATAATGGTAGGGGGTAGCACTGTCACCCTTCTCTAAGCCCCCATCTGCCCCAGAGGATGGAGTATTTTTCTATTAAGGGGGCGGGGTGGCCCACCTTCACAAGCCATTATGGACCCAGGGCACCTATCCCCAAGACCTTTTTTTAATTAAGGGGAGGAGGTCACATGACCCCTGTACCCAAGCCACTAAGGGCCCTTGGGACCTCATCCCCTGGCACCTTTTTTGTAATTAAGGGGAGGGGGCTCAATGGCCCCCTACTCCAGCCTCTACTGCCTTGGGTACACCATCCCCCAAGGACTCCGATGGATGCCCCAATGCCCATATGAAGAACCCACAAAACACTACTTATGGGGCCAAAAGGGATGTCCAGGGAACCCCCGGCTCAAGATGTCTTGCCAACAAACACCATACTGGGTGCTGCTGGAAGCCAGCAACTTTCGTTTGTTCCTGATTGGGGCAGCAGCATTTTTCTACTGCTGGGTGAGGGTAAAGTGGAGTTGCCTGCCCCCAGGGCATGTCCACACTCTCCTGGGCAGGGAAATACAGTGTTGCAGGGTTAGGCTCACACTGAGAGAAAGTGTGGCTCAATGGTTAGAGCGGCAGACCCTGATGCAGAAATCTGGCCAGGGACCAGGGTTCAATTCCCGCCTTGGTGGATCTTGAGCTCAATTTCCTTGGACCTGATAATTCTCACATCGGTGCCTAATCTAATTCATGGGTCCCACTCTGTAACTCTGGGCAATAGCTTGCTTAATCTCCACAACGGCCCCAACAGTGCTGGGATGCCTGGCTTCACCTTGGAGGTTGCCCAGGAGTGGGCACCTCACAGGGAAAAGCCAAGAGGGGTTCCACAGTGGTATGTGTACAGTGCCTTGAGACCCTAACGGGTGAGTAGTGCGCAATACAAGTATGAAGTTTAAGTTTATGAGATAGCAGCAAGGAGAGGGGGATTAGCACCCTCCCTTGCCTTTTTTTGTAGATATTGGCCCCTGCTGGATGAGGTCCCTGGGGTGTAGTAGAGGCTTGGGAATGACAGACATATTTTCCCTCCCCTTTATGTAGAATTCAGCCATGGAAGTGGGCTTTCTGGGGTCCTGATAGAGGCTCTAGGAGGGTGGGTCCACATATCTCCCTCCCCTAAAAAGGAAATTCAGCCCTGGAGGTCCAAGTTACGAAGTGTTTGCTCCTACAAGAGTATTATGCCAGTGAAAGCGTATGGTGCAAAGGTAAAAAGCCCCCCTGGCCAATCAGCACATTCAACAAATATTTTTGAAACTGACTTTATGCCAAATCACAAAAGTGTGCTTCCTGAACCAAGCTCTAGCTTCCTGACAAAATTGGTGCAATTCTGTTCCACAATTTTTAGTGTAGCATTGTTTAAAAACTCAGTTGAAAATGTATGGGCATTTAGCGTTTTGGGACCTCTCCTTTTTCTCTGCCCCTGCTTGACGGACTCCCCTGAAAAAACTGTACGTGCACAACTAGGCACATGAGAGCACTTTTTTGGAAAGTTTCATGAAGATTAGACAATGAAAGGTATTTCCTATGGGAACGAGGACCTAACTGTAACTACCCAATGGTGACTATCACTTTGTAATCAGTATATCTATCTATCTATCTATCTATCTATCTATCTATCTATCTATCTATCTATCTATCTATCTATCTATCTATCTATCTATCTACGTGTATATGTTTTTTTTTTTGCTGTCTGTGGCTGGCAGTAGCCAAAATGGGCATTTTTTCACACAGTTCCACCGTGTCACGAGCCATGTAGGTTGGTTGTTGGGGGTATTGTTTGCTGGTCACCAAAATGTGCAAACAACTCCTTTGTGGACTTTTGAATGTTTATATCAGGTCCCTCTAACCTCTCCCAACTCCATGGCGTTACCTCCCAGCACTTCTCATTATTTCTTGTTCCGCAGTGCTCTTGCTCCTTGGGCTCCTCCAGATTCTCTGGCCTTTAATCACAATACCACCTCATCCCTTCCCAACAGCATGTGTTTCTGGGTCCGTAGACCTCACACTTATCACACTCTTTGAGATCCTTGAGTTTTGCTGTCACTCTCATTTTACTTTGCACCTTCCTATCAGCACATATTTTTGGGCTCATGTTCCTCACACTTATTGCACTCTAGACTTTTTTATCCCTTCATGTTGCTTTGTGTCATCCAACCATGCTATGTTACTGGTCCATGTACCTCACACTTACAGCACTTCTTGGACTCCTCAGAATCTTCAGGATTTGTTAGCTGTAGATTTGCACCATACAATCAGTGCGCATTCCTTGGACCATGTACCTCGCACAGCCATACCCATAGCAAGGTATTGGTGTATGTTTTTGACTCATGAGGTTGGTGGAGGCAGGCAAGCCCTAATGTCATATATAGCCCAAGTGTCAGTGCTTTGCAATTTGCACCTATATTGGCCATCACACCTTGCATGTACATGATTACACCAATTCCCTACTGAGACAAGACTGAGGAGGATTTGCATATGTAGGTAAGCCTGACTCAATGTGTGGCATGGCTGTGATTGATGAAAACCACAAATAGTGGTAGGGTACCTAGTAAAGAACAAACATTATTTTGAAAAGGTTTAGATGAAAAACAGATACCAAGGTATCTGTGTTAGGTTCTGATGAAAGGCACATATAATAACGTGGAACTAAGGTGGCTGAAGCAGATTAACCAACGGATGCAAGGGTTAGTAATTACCCTCATTGATCATCCCCATTTTGTTTTTAACTTTGCCAAACTGCCCCTAAATAAGTAGGTGATAAGGACACTTTAGATAATATTAACAGCTTTAGTCTTCCATGCTTATACATCATACAGCTCTCTTTCTTGGCAGTAGGGCCCGTGCAAAGACAATAGGTCTCTGCATGAACGTTCTATGATGAAGCATGCCACTTGCAATCTCTGTGGGTGAAAGTTCTAATATAATTACTCAGTGATTTCCTGATGATATAGGAGAGTTGAAGAGATCATGCATATCTGGCCAGGGGTCCTCCCTATATCTGATTCACTATTATTATTTTGGAAGCTAGGGTGACTCCATTTCTCTTCTCAACCCCTCTTTTTGATAAGGAGATTTCCCAAGTCCCATATCTCAAAAATGTACTTGCATTGGAGCCTAGTTAAATTGCTGGGAATAGTACACAGCTTTATTAATCTTCAGTTGTCCGATAGTAATACTTAAAATGGATGCATCACTCATCATCCTCTGAAAGGTGAGCAAGTTTACAATTTGGGGGTTATTAGGTACTGGTTCATCTTCAGGAGGTAGATCTCTCTCCACTGGCAACTTAGAAGCAGGCCATTTTGTCAGTCACTGCAGCAGCACTAAGCTCTCTGACTAAGTGCTAGTTGTCAGGTAACTACAGTTTCTACTGCTGAGCATGTTAATGTGGGCCCCACCTATCTTTTATTTTTTCAGTAAAGCAGTACCCCCCCGAAGCACACACTTCACCCCAGGCATTCAGAAAGGCATATAGCATGTTGCAAACACCTCACCCCAGGCACGCATTCAGGCACCTTCCATGTCTAATGCATTGGGCCGCAATGAGGCACAGCATCCCTTGATGCTGACCGAAAAAGAAGCCCAGCAAAGAACATTTAGCAAGAGCACAACATGCTACCCAGATCTGCCTCCCACAAATAGCAACAGCTCCAGGAGAACCTTTATGGTCATCAGCACTTTATATTTCAATATCAGGTTCACATTGAAGGTCCAGCTTCCTTACAGTAAGGCCTCTAATTACTACCTGCAGTGTGCTAGAATCTGAGCACACTGATTATTCACAGCGAACAAGGCACAGACGTGTTCCCTGAAATGTGTGCCCAGAAAGGTGACAAGCAACTAGTCAGTGCCCTTGGTATTCTGTAGTCACTCTTCGGACCACAAGGAACCATTATGTTTGCAAGTACCTTGATCTCAGTGGTTGTGGTTACAGTTTCACAACAGTTCACATTTGCACAGTCTGCCTCCATCAAGCTTATCTAAAGCAGAATTTTGCTGAGACCAATTACAAGCCTCCTCACCCTAATGATAGACTCCTGAAAATGTCTCATCACCATGCAAGGGGAATAGACACTCACTGGATTGCTATTAAGACTGTGCAAAAAAAAAACGCTTGAGTGCTGTACTGCCATTGAATAATCTCTAATGGTAAGCCATTGTTTCAGGAGTAGCTCCACCATGTATACTGTTGAGTTCTATTCGATTGTCCCCACATATTTTATTTGGTGGTCTGAAAGATTGTGCCTTTGCTGGTAGAGTTGAGGCCTAGGTGTGTAGCGTTCTTTCAGCAGAAGTGTTGGCATGTCCTGTGAGTCCAAACCAGAATTTTGAGATTGAGGCACTCTTTAGGAAATGGACAACAATGAGATTCAAAACATGAGCAAACCACACATTATGGGAATCTTTCATTAAGGTTAAAGCAGCAATCATCTCACTCATGTTTCCTGGTGTTAGTCGTTACAAAGCCAAGCTTGAAGAAATATGCCGGCAGCCACACATGAACCACACATTCCAGATTAACCTACACATCTGGACTCTTTTGAATGAGTCCAGCAAAACTCTGATGGCATAGTATTGCTTGACATACTCACAGCAATTAGCAGGCAAGGGATAAATTTAATGATTATTATGTCCAACTAATATTCACTCTTGGTTTCACGGGGTAACTTATTTGCCCTTATTTATTCCATTGATTCAAAACCATACAGCATCAAGCTCATTAGAGAGTAATTTGTCTCTTATACTGACAACGTGGTGACAATATACACAATTCTAAATGCATTCGTATTTACAACACACATATGTTACAAACATAACACTGATAATCAAAAACAAAAGTCTGAACAAAATTAAGAGAAAAAAATGTAAAAGAAAAAATACGCCCATTGACAGCATCGGCTGATGCAATGAAAGGAGAAGGCATGACCAGCGAAGAAAACCCAGTGTACCGTGACAATTATCTAGTCAGTCCTTGTCCACAGAATTCCTGCTATTTGCCAATAATAAAAAAAATGTGTCAGGCAAGCAGTCTTCATTCCATGTCAACCATCTCCATTGGAAGTAATATCACTGGTTGTGATGGTTAATGCATTGTGATGTAGTGTTCCTTAAGGAGGCAAGCCTTCTTTCCCAAATTGGAGCATTGGGATTGTCCTTATTGATACAGGGATGTCGTTCCAGTTTTTGGGTGCATAGATGGAAACAGCCTGCTGTATTCTTTTTCCTTTTAAGGTCCACTGTAAGTGTATGACCTTTTGAATACTTAGTATACTTCTTGTGGGCTTAAACCCATGTCCTTTGTTTCAGTGTCCTTTAAAAATCCCTGCTTGCTACTGGCCAGTCCTGCCTCTTTGTCCCACCTTTTTAATCTTTTCTTTCTCTAACAGCGCAGGGATCAAGTGCAGTATGATTACGCTTTGGTTTGTTATCTGTTATTTAGTGGACTGTTTTTTTTCTTGCTTTCCTGCTCCTCTTACAGTTTGCCTGTGTTTAGCTTAGGTGCACATGGCTGCTTGCATTTTAATATAGCATTCTTCCCTCCCACCTCCTCCCATGTTGCTGCATGCCCGTCCCACTCCCCCTTGTGCCTGGTGGTCCCGTCCTGTTCTTCAGCCCTTCTGCCAAGTTACATGTTTTAGTTTACAGTACCATTGATGCTAAAGTACAGCATTATGCAGCACATTTTTAGATAGTATTACTTTATTATTGCGTCATTTTTTGGTCTTGCAAATAGCAGTGCACAAGCTCTGCTTTTTTCACCTCTTGTGAACTATTCTCTGGGCTTTAACAATGCCCATCACTTTCATTCATTTGTAGGCTTGTCTTTAAAAATTCCCTTGATTTAATTTGTTCAAGGCATGAATATGTCATGCCTTTTCCAGTGTTTAGTCCTTCTCCGGAGCACTGGCCAACTAGTGTTAACATACGCAGCGTCCATGTTTTACAGACAATTTGTGGACTAATTTTTTACTTTTAGCTTGACGTTCTCTCGATTGGCAGTATTGGAGTGATTTGCATAACTACCAGTTACTTCTTTTTCTTACTTTTTTCAGTTGCCCTCATGGCACCAACAATTTTTACACTGTGGTAACTCAATCAGTAGTATTGGAGCGCTTTATGCAAATTGCTCAAATACTACAGATCAAGTTCCTGCTGTATAAAAATCGAAAGCGTCATGAGCACAAAAAAAGAAAAAGAAACAATAACCAGTAACTGGTAGTTATGCACATCTCTCCAGTACTGCCAATCGAGTTTCCTCCGCTGTCGATCAGCAGTTTTGGAGCGATTTTCCTAACTACAAGTTACTTGTCATTGTTTCTTTTGTTTTTCAGTCACCCTCCTGGCGGCTATGCCACATTCCAGTTTTACACAGCATGATGGGCAGTATTGGGCCACTTTGCATGACTACAAGTTAGTTCACATTCATTCTTTTGTTTTTCATTCATACTCATGATGGACATGGCGTTTTCAAGCTTTATAGAGCGCAATGGGAGTAATGAAGCACTTTGCATGACTAACAGTTACTTCTCATTGTTTATTTTGTTTTTCCTATGTGCTCATGGTGGCCACGACACATTCAAGTTTTACACAGCGCAATGGTTAGTATTGAAGCACTTTGAATGACTGCCAGTTAATTCTCATTGTTTATTTTGTTTCTTGTTTGTGCTCAAGGTGCCCATGGTGCTTTCAAGTTTTACACAGCACAATGGGCACTATTGGACAATTGTCATGACTACCAGTTACTTCACATTGTTTCTTTTGTTTTCTCTACGCGCTCATGGCTGCTATGGTGCTTTCAGGTTTTACACAGCGCAATGGGCAGTATTGAAGTGCTTTGCATGACTACCACTTACTTATTGTTTGTTTTGTTTTTCCTTCACACTCGTCGTGCCCATGGCACTTTCAAGTTTTGCACAGCACAGTGGGAAGTATTGGAGCGACTTGCATAACTACCAATTTCTTGTCATTGTATGTTTTGTTTTTCCTTCACTCTCATGGTGCTTTCAAGTTTTACACAGCACAACCAGCAGTATTGGAGAATTTTGCATGAATACCAGTTGCTTCACATTGTTTCTTAGTTACCTCAAATCACAGTTATGGAGAGGACAGTGTACAGCTTACACAATGTCAGACACAAGCTTCTTTAACTATAGTTAAGCACTTAAATTGTGCTCATCATTGTATAGAGTTGTGATACCATATCCTTCACAATTCTTGTTTCACTGTTTTTCATTAAAAGTTCACCTTTGTCATGCATGATCTTGTAGAGCTGCTTGCTCAGTGGTATTTTGTGGCAGGAAAGGACCACTTTATGAGACAGGGTTGACGGATTTATGTGGCAAAAAAAGTCCACTTATCTATTTACAATGACAATAGGTCTAACTCTTGCAAATGTGAGACCTATTGGATTGCAAATGCTTTTTAAATGTGTTAACACTCTCTGGGCATTTGTTGCACCTCATTATTACCTGTTCAACACCCAACTATAGGAATACGCAACAGAAGGGTGACCAGTCTCCTCCTTTCTCTCTTTCTCACACATTCTTTCTGCTCCTCTAACTAGAGTTCATTCACCACTTCATGCACAAGCAACCTATTCCTCCGATCTTCCTATTTATTCTGTGCAGCTCTCACTCCTCTCTATTCACCATGTCCCATAATTCCACTACATAAACTATAAACCACACACTTCCCACCCACACAATTCCACAACTAACAATTATAATTCAACATACAGTTTTACACTCCAAACCACATACATACATTACACTCCAAAACACATACATCACAGACATTGGTGGTCATTACAACCCTGGCGGTCGGTGTTAAAGCGGCAGTAAAACCACCAACAGGCCGTCAAAAAAAGAAATGGAATTACGACCGTGGCGGAAACCGCCAACATAGACAGCTACCTTAACACTCCGACCGCCAAGGCGGTACAAACACTGCAGCGGTAACCGCCAACAGACAGGCGGAGGACAATGTACCGCCCACAGAATTACAACAGGCCAATCCGCCACCTTTTCAGGGGCAGATTCACTGCGAACAAAAATAAGGCGGAAACAGGACTTGGAAGGGTAAACGCTCACCTCTACACATCCCACGAGGACGCCATGGAACCGGAACTTCAGATTCTTCCAGCCTTTATCTTCCTGCTCCTCTACCAGGAGCACGAACGCCGGCAGCGAAGACCACAGTGAGTACTGCACCTACGACACAGGGAAGGGGGGAGGGAAAAAACAGTGACACACACACGCAACACCCCCACCGTTACCCACAACAACATACACACAAATACATCATGATACATTACAATTACACACCCCAACCCACCCTGGAAGAATGCAAGGACAAAAGGAAATGAGTTGAATGATTGTAATATATCCAAAGACAGTAATCAAAAATATATACATGTATAAAGATGTTCACACTATAAACAAATATATACACCAAGAATACAAGTCCAAGGTATTCCACTATCATAGTCTGTGGACCACTGGGCCCAAAAGGCACGGGCGCGGCCCACACTCAATACCCGAACAAGACGGAGAGAACACTGCTGGGGCATCAGATAGAAATAAAACAGGCACCTCAGGGGGAAGGGAAGGGTGGGCACCTCAGCCGGATGAGTGCACAACGCCAAATCCACGAGGGGGCTCCATGCCCTCTGTTCAATCCTGGGGAGTGCAAAGCCACAGTCTTTCAAGTCTCTACAGTGGGTGGTTTGCCCACCGTTCAATCCTGGGAAATGCAAAGCCACAGTCTCTCAAGTCTCTACAGTGGGTGGTTTGCCCACCACAGTCTCTCAAGTCTCTCCAGTGGGTGGTTTGTCCACTGTTCAATCCTGGGGAGTGCAATGCCACAGTCTCTCAAATCTCTACAGCGGGTGGTGTGCCCACTGTTCAATCCTGGGGAGTGCAAAGCCACAATCTCTCAAGTGGATAACATTCTCCACTGGTTTCTGGAGGGGGCTTTGTGCCCAGAGTGCTTCATCCTGCCAAGGACTGAGGTAGTGGATGTCTTTCTCCACTGGTTCTGGAGGGGGCTTTGTGCCCAGAGTTCTTCATCCTCCCAAGGACTGAGGTAGTGGATGTCTTTCTCCACAGGTTCTGGAGGGGGCTTTGTGCCCAGAGTGCTTCATCTTGCCAAGGACTGAGTTAGTGGATGTCAATCTCCACTGGTTCTGGAGGGGGCTTTGTGCCCAGAGTGCTTCATCCTGCCAAGGACTGAGGTTGTGGATGTCTTTCTCCACTGGTTCTGGAGGGGGCTTTGTGCCCAGAGTGCTTCATCCTGCCAAGGACTGAGGTAGTGGATGTCAATCTCCACTGGTTCTGGAGGGGGCTTTGTGCCCAGAGTGCTTCATCCTGCCAAGGACTGAGGTAGTGGATGTCTTTCTCCACTGGTTCTGGAGAGGGCTTTGTGCCCAGAGTGCTTCATCCTGACAAGGACTGAGGTAGTGGATGTATTTCTCAACTGGTTCCAGAGGTGGCTTTGTGCCCAGAGTGCTTCATCCAGCTTGTGGCGGCCGCAGTAGCATCGGAATCTTTGGCGCTCACTGGCCTGCGGTGCTGGTGGCGGTCTTGTCCGCCGTGCAGATTTTCCCAGACTTGCTGGTTTTACTGTGCCCCTTCCCCACCTTGGATGGTGGCACGGCTGTCTCCACACTCCCAACTGTACCCCTGGGAGCGGCTTTGGTGGCTGATTTCTTTCCTCTCTCCCGCCGTGCACTGGCCAACTTTTTGTGCTTTATTGGTGGGGGACTGTCCGTGCTCTGGCTCCTTGCCACAATGGCTGCCCTGCTGCCTGCCGCACTCCAGAAGCCGGTTACTACTGGCACCACTGGTCCCACAGATGTTGTGGCTGAGGTGCTGGGTTGGGACCCGGAGAGGCGGGCCCTAGGAGACTGAAGGGGTGGGGGAGGTGACGGGAGGAGGTCAAGGTTGGACAGGAAACGTTTTTTGGGAACACTGGGACGGGTAGATGGAGGGGGTTTGGGAGTGGAGGAAGAGGTACTGGTTGTAGGAGGTGTACGTTTGCTGACTTTGGGTGAAGGTGCATGGGCAGGAGGCTGTCGTGAGGTGGATGGCTGTTGGGTGGGTGTGTGGCTGCGTTTGTGTAGTTTGGGAGGAGGGCTTACAGACACACTGGTACAGGACACAGGGGATGTGTGAATGGTAGTGGGGGTGGTGAGTGCATGTGAGCGGGGTGTGGTGGTGGGTGTGCTGGTGATGGACGTAGTGGCTGAGGATGTAGTGCATGCAGGTGTGAGTGGAGACAAGACAGGGAGGGAGGAGGGAGATGTGGAGGGGGGGACACAGTGGAGGCAGTGGTTGTTGGTGTGTCTGCATGTGTATGATGCTTGCGTGAGTGCCTGTGGGATGTGTGGTTCTTATGTTTGCCAGAGCTTCCCTTGTGTGTTGAGGTGTGTGCATGCTGGTCTGATGGTGTGCTGGGGATAGGCTGAGGTACAGGGGTTTGGGTCTGGGTGGAAGAAGTTGGAGGGGAAAGGCTAGAGACAAGGACAATGGCTGCCATCAGTGCTGAGGCCAGAGTCTGAAAAGCTCGCTGATGGGCTGCCTGACCAGAATGAATGCCCTCCAGGTATGCATTGGTTTGTTGCAACTGCCTCTCTACACCCTGGAAGGCATTCAAAATGGTGGACTGCCCAACAGTGAGGGACCTGAGGAGGTCAATGGCCTCCTCACTGAGGGCAGCAGGGGTAACAGGGGCGGGGGCTGAGGTGCCTGGGGCGAAGAAGATGCCCACCCTCCTGGATGAGCCGGCACGGGACACACGCTGAGGGGCTGCTGAGAGGGTGGTGCTGGTAGGGGGGGTGGCGGCTTTACCTGTAGATGCGGTGGGCACAGAGGTGCCCGCCACTGCAAGGGAGCTCCCATCAGAGGAGGAGTCCGTATTGCTGGTCTCAGCTCCTGTCCCCGCTGTGGAGATCCCCTCGCCCTCCGTCCCACTGCTGAATTCAGACACCATTGTATCGCCCTCCAGGGCCATGTGGGATGCAGCTCCTTCCTGCTCCAGTGCCACTGCTCCTCCGCCTGATGATCCTAATGCACACAAAAACAGGGAGACCACAAAAACGGGGGACAGACAGAAGAAAGACCTGTTGAGTGCATGCAATACCGCTACTGTTGGCGGACACTACAGACACAGAAGCCCCCTGCACTACCCTGTGCACTTGGAGTTCCCTAATCAATCCCAGGGACATGGGTACAAGGCTATGCCCGATTGCTGCACACATGGATGTCACAGGAGCCTGACTAGGTGTAGTTGGCACTGTACACAGGTGGGGTGGGGTGCCACAGGGCCTGCCTTAAGAAAGGACCTTGCCTACTAAACTCGCCCTGGCCTAGGGGAACCCACAGCCCACCTCCCCACCCAGACACCTCCAATGCACGCTGAATCAGCAGAATGAGAGTGTACTCACCCCCTTGTGGCTGCTGTGATGCCCTCAAGCGCCCATCAAACTCCGGGTACGCCACTGCAAGGATCCTGAACATCAGGGGGTCCTGGTGCGACTGGAACCCCTCCCACGTTGGGAGGCCATCCCCAGCTGGGCCTCCGCTGTCTTCTTGCTCCAGCGCCGAATGTCCTCCCATCTTTTCCGACAGTGGGTGCTCCGTCTGTGGTAGACCCCCAGGGTCCGGACTTCCTTGGCGATGGCACGCCAAATGTTCTTCTTCTGGTGGGCGCTTACCTACAGGAATAGTACAGGGGAAAAGGAGAAGATATTACCGTCCGCACCGTCACAGTCATTGGCCTGCATCCCTACCCTTGCCATGGCGCACCTGCACTCACCGTCGTCTCATGCACGGCTCATTCTCACCCCCCCCCCATCTTTCATCCACACCACTCCACACAGACATTGCCCATACATCATGCTCACAGTGTACTTACCTGTTTGTCTGGAGGACCGTAGAGTAGCGTGTACTGGGGGAGGACCCCATCCACTAGTTTGTCCAACTCCTCCATGCTGAAGGCCGGGGCCCTTTCCCCAGACACACAAGCCATTGTCTGTTCCCGACTGAGGTCACAGCAGCACTTGCAGTGTAGGTCCTCTCCTGTTGAAGATCAGGTATCAAGTGATTGAACAGAGAGAAAATGGCGGTCACGTCCGCGGCGGTGCGTAACGTCACCGCCGGCGTACATCGTCATTGGCTCCTGGGACCCATAGGGTCCAATGTTAACCAATGCAGGATTGTGCCGTGGTCTTCAACAAACCTACCGCGACGGTGTACAACGCCAGCGCAATTACCTCATATCCCCTTGTCCCACTTTACAGCTCAGGCAGCCGCCATTTCAGGGGGCCACATGGCATTATTTTGGACTGCGTCACACATATCTAGGCCTTGCTTAAACACTAATACAGGCATATGTGGATTTGCTAATATTTTCCAGTTAAGCTGTGTTTACGTACCTCAGAGTTGGTTGACTCTCTGCTCGCTGTTCTCCTCCATAGGCACCGTCCGCTGGGGCATGTGAGGAGATGGCAGCATCCGCAGGTGTACAGACCGCTGGTGGACCTGTCGACAATGGAGGAGTGACATGTGATCATCACCTATAGACTTGATCCTACCACAATCCTGGAACTGTGTGCCCAGTTGGAGCCAGACCTGATGTCAACTATCCGCCATCCCACAGGAATCCCACCTCGAGTGCAGGTGCTGTCAGTACTCCATTTCCTAGCAAGTGGGTCTTTTCAAACTACAGTGGCCATAGCATTAGGGATGTCCCAGCCTAAATTTTCCAACTTGTTGTCCAGAGTGTTGTCTGCCCTGCTGAAACACATGCGGAGCTACATCGTTTTCCCTCAGGTGGAGGATTTGCCTACAGTGAAAGGTGATTTCTATGCCTTGGGACATATCCCCAACATCATAGGTGCCATTGATGGGACACATGTGGCCCTGGTCCCCCCACGCAGGAGTGAACAGGTGTACAGAAACCGGAAGAGTTACCATTCGATGAATGTGCAGATGGTGTGTTTGGCAGACCAGTACATCTCCCATGTGAATGCCAAATTTCCTGGCTCAGTGCATGACGCTTCCATTTTGAGGAATAGCAGCATCCCTTATGTGATAGGGCAACTCCAGAGGCACCGTGTGTGGCTATTAGGTGAGGACATGGACCCAATACAATGTGACTAGGTGTCTGGGTCTGGGGATGTCCCTATGAATTAGTGTGTGTCTAACTGTTGTCCCTCGACATTTGCAGGTGACTCTGGTTACCCCAACCTGTCATGGCTACTGACCCCACTGAGGAATCCCAGGACAAGGGCAGAGGAACACTACACCAGGTGCCTTTTCTGCAGAAGGATGGTCCAGATGGAGGTGTTGTGGCAGCTGTGGAGCCTTTGGACAGTGAAGACAAGGAAGCAGAAGAAGAGGACATAGACACAGGAACACAGTAATCCTGCAATACTTCCAGTGAGGCACAAGTAAGAAGACAACTCTGCCTGCTACATCTGATTTAATTCTACTACCTCTCATCTGTCTGTCATTTTCACCCAGTGTATGGTCACTGAGTTGTCACTTTCCCTTACGATTTGACAGATGTGGGTCCTACTGTGTGACATCTGCTTTGTTTCCACATGGACTAGAGCTGTGTGACATAGGTATGTTGACATTACATTTGATATAGCATTTTGCCACTGTTATTGCTAATACACATTTTCGAAAGCACGGACAGACTCCTGAATGTTTTGTGATTCAAGGGTGTTTATTTAAGTGCTCAATAGTGGTGGGCAGTTCATAATCCAGGCTAGTGTCAGGGGCCCCTTGTTGTGCCACAGTGTCTCTCCTGGTGTTCATGAGTTCCTTCAGCACCTCTACAATGGTGCCCAGGGTGGAATTGACGGATTTGAGTTCCTCCCTGAAGCCCAAATACTGTTCCTCCTGCAGCCGATGGGTCTCCTGAAACTTGGCCAGTACCTTTGCCATCGTCTCCTGGAAATGGTGGTAGGCTCCCATGATGTTGGAGAGGGCCTCGTGGAGAGTGAGTTCCCTGGTCCTGTCTTCCCCCTGTCGCACAGCAGCCCTCCCAGTTCCCCTGTGTTCCTGTGCCTCTGTCCCCTGAACCGTGTGCCCACTACCACTGCCCTCAGGTCCCTGGTGTTGTTGGGGTGGTGGGTTAGCCTGGGTTCCCTGTAGTGGTGGACACACTTCTGCTTGACGTGTCCTGGGGACAGAGGTATGGGCCTGCTGGTTGGGTGCTGTGCTGGTGTTTCCAGAGGGGGGAAGCTCTGTAGTGGCCTGTGCCAGTGTGAGGGGAACTGACTGTCCCGAGGTCCCAGATGGGCCGGGCTGGTCATCTTGATCCAGTTGGGCCTCTTCTGTGGGTGGAGTGGACATATCTGGACCCTCCTGTCCGGTGACGTTGGGTAGGGGTCCTGTAGGGGGGTAAAGGCATGATTATTGCATCTGTGGTTGCCATGGTGTGCAATGGGTGGGTGACCCTGTAACCCAGTGCTTGCATTCCTGTGTAGGACCTTGTGTGATAATGGTTTAGGGGGGTGTATGGGTATGTGCAGTGGCCATGCTTTGGTGATGGGTGTCCATGCTTTGGTGTTACATGCAGGGCTTGGGTTTGGAATGTGTGGTTTGTGATATTGGGACATACGTGAGGAGTTGGAGTGATGGGGGTGAGGGCGAGGGTGGGGGTATGTGATAGCATTCAGGTGGGTGGGGGATGAAGTAGTTAAAGGTTTGATTTACCAGAGTCCATTCCTCCTGCTACTCCTGCGAGGCCCTCAGGATGCAGTATAGCCAAGACCTGCTCCTCCCATGTTGTTAGTTGTGGGGGAGGAGGTGGGGGTCCGCTGCCAGTCCTCTGAACCGCAAGGTGGTGTCTAGAGACCACGGAATGCACCTTCCCCCGTAGGTCGTTCCACCTCTTCCTGATGTCATCCCTAGTTCTTGGGTGCTGTCCCACTGCGTTGACCCTGTCCACGATTCTTCGCCATGGCTCCATCTTCCTAGCTATTGTGGTGTGCTGCACCTGTGATCCGAATAGCTGTGGCTCTACCCGGATAATTTCCTCCACCATGACCCTGAGATCCTCCTCAGAGAACCTGGGGTGTCTTTGCGGTGCCATGGGGTGGTGTGGGTGATGTGTGGGATGGTGTGTGTTGTGATGTGTGGGGTGATATTTAGAGGTGTGTTGTGTGAGGTGCTTGGATGTTGTGTGAGTGATGGTGTTGAGTGTCTGTGGATGCTAGTTTGATGCTAGTTTGAAGATGGTGGTGTCTCTCTCTGGCCTCCAGTCGCAATTGTTGACGTAAGGGTTTGTGGGTTATGTGGGTGTGGGTTTTATATTGCATTGGGTGTGTGGGAGTGGTGTGTGTATGTGTAGCAGCTATGTGTATTTTGAATTGTCCAATGTGGTAGTGTTTTGTAAATGTGTGTGTATTTTGAGCACGGCGGTGTGTACCGCCAATGGAATACCGCGGTTGAAAGACTGCCGTGTGGATTCGTGGGTCGTGATAGTGTGGGTGTATTCCTGATGGCGTGACGGTGGAGGTTTTGTTATCGCCAGTTTATCACTGACCTTTGGTGTGGCGGACTTGTGTGGGTGTCTGGATTTTGGCGGATTCCGAGCTGTGGGTCATAATGACCATGGCGGAATTCCACGGCCGTGGCGGTGTTTTGGCAGTCTTCTGCACGGCAGCAAATGGCTGTTACCGCCAATGTTCTAATGACCCCCATTGTCACTTACAATGCCAATATATCTAAGTATTGCAAGACCAATTGCATTGCAAATGCTTTTTTATACAACTTGTTCTGCATTCTGATGGTGTCCTGGTTGCAAGGTTGGTTAGAACAACCAGAGATGGTGAGATTGTCTGCAAGGTAAGCTTATATGTAAGGTACTGGTTATGATGGCTTTGTAAACAATGCAGCTGGTTTTGAAAAACGGCTTGCTCTCAAGGAAAACCAATGGGATTCCATTGGGGTGTAAGTGATGTGATCATATTTTTTTCAGCCCTGGATTAGACATGCTATGGCGTACAGGTCCCCTTGAAGGACTGCCAATGTGGAATCTAGAAGACTATGGAATAGGGCATTATACCATCATTCAGATACAGGAGTACAAGGGCTTGAACAACAGTTTTGAAGTAAATTTCTAGAAGAATTATTTTCTCTTTCTTTAGACTAGCGAGCTAGTACCAGACCCTCTTTTTTTTCTGGCATTGTGTTTCTTGAGGGTAAGATTGGCATCAAGCCTGAATTCAATTAACTTGGCATTCAGTGAAAGTTGAGGTTTGACGCCAACAAGGTTCATGTCATTGTGACAGGTTTTTACTCTTTCTTGTTTGTTGTTCTTGGCAAATAACAGGACTTCCATCTTGATTGAGTTGAGCTTCAGATAGGTTCTTGACATCCAGGTCTGGATGATGTACAAGCAGTGTTTGAGGGACTGGATGCCTGAAACACAAGCTGAGTTCTGATTCATTGGCATATTGATTAATCTTTATGGTTTCCTTGTGAGTAGAGCACCAATCAGCTCCATGTAAAGAATGAAGATGACAGCAGGCAATACGGAACTCTGGGACTCCACAAGTGATAGACATCTCTTGGGACCGAACGGTGCCAATGTAAACAAACTGGTGTTAATGGGAACGGTAGGAGGAGAACCATGGAAAATCATTTTCAATTAGTCTATTAGAGACTCCACGGTGAATGTGAGGGATGGGATCGACCACAGTGTCGAAGGCAGTAGAGAGGTCCAGCAATATCATGAGGCAAGGGTCATCTTCATCTCTTGTCTCGAGGGTATTGTCTACTAAGCGTAATGCAGCAGTCTCTATGCCGTAGCATGATATGATGCTAGACTGGTAGTTGGGCAGAAGATAGTTATCATTAATACGATGATGCGATTTTGCAGACTAAAATAGGCTTGTAGTTGTGAGGTAGGCAGGATCTAGTGTAGGTTTCTTTAGGCTTGCGAGAATCTGGGCTATCCTGAGAACTTCTGGGAAGATGCCTTGAGTGAGGGAGGCATTGATAATGGCGAGTAGGCGTAAGAGAATGTTGCCAGATAGAGCTTTGATGAAGGACGAGGTTAAGACATCATCTTCAAAATAAGTGGCTTTCAGTGAGTTGAGTATTTGTGAACTGGCCAAACGTATAAGATAAATGATACAAACATTAAGAAAATTGGACACATAGATCAAGAGCAGTGATGAATAAAAAATCACCCTATAAGAAAGTACTGACAAAAGGCATTCAATTATATTCTGTGGATAATGCAACCAAATGTAGAATATTCGCCTAAGTGGATTTTCAGCCAGACAGCACAGCCTGGGAAACTTTATCTAACTCGTGGCATTAGTTTTCAAGATTTTCAAGACTTAAAAACCACTATACATACAGCAGCAACATCCTATTCCTGTCCTTCAGACTCTACCTTGTTTCTCTATTGTAGCCTTGATCATTTTAATTTCTGATCCCACTATGTTAGGCTGTCACTAGACACAGCCTTGGACTTTGTTCTGCTGGAGCATAAAACTTTAAAATCTATAGAATAGCGAAACACCCAGCTACACAGCAGCTGCATATTCTTGCAAGTCAGCTTTCTTTTGTATTCTGATCCCATTCTGGCCTTTTGAACAATCACATATCTGGCGTTCACAGAAAGGCCCTGCCAACCCCCTGAGACCCATTATACAGACTATAGGCTGGTCCAACTAGACCTTTTTGTGCCATGATTTAATATAAGAGTGAAGGTAAAATCTCCCATCACTATTAGTCTATTTTAACCATGTGCACTAACTAGTTAGCGCCTCTTAGTATGTGTGGCTCAATGGTTACAGCGGCAGACCCTGATGCAGAAATCTGGCCCGGGACCAGGGTTCAATTCCTGCCTTGGTGGGTCTTGAGCTCAATTTCCTCAGACCTGATAATTCTCGCATCAGTGCCTAATCTCATTCATGGGTCCCACTCTGTAACTCTGGGCAATAGCTTGCTTAATCTTCACAACGGCCCAACAGCGCTGGGATGCCTGGCTTCACCTTGGAGGTTGCCCAGGAGTGGGCACCTCACAGGGAAAAGCCAGGAGGGGTTCCACAGTGTTATGTGTACAGTGCCTTGAGACCCTAACGGGTGAGTAGTGCGCTATACAAGTACGAAGTTTACAGTTTTACAGAACCATTTATAGGATGACCAAGTGCTAAAATAAGTGTAAATTGCACTTGCACCCATGTTGGCAGTTGTTCAAAATAAAAGCTGAGTGAAAATCGGACACTTTTAGGAATTTTCACAGGCAGGTACTTCGAGTGCCTTGCTGGGGAGTATTGCCGATACAAAAGATTGTGTAAAGGGTGCTAACCTGGGGAGGCATGTGTAAGAACTGTTTTTCACATTATTTACCATTCTGAATCAAGAGATGAATAAATCAATGAGGCGATTTGTTAAGCATACAGCTACTACGAGGAGTGTCCTAAAGTCACGTCCGTAAAGTCAAGGTCATAGGTCAACAGTAATCTAAGAGAGAAAAGGTGAGTTTTAAGCTCTTTCCTAAATAGCGATTCCTTGAAGATTAAAGCAATACTGGAAGCCTATTCCACTCTTTACTGGCAAGTACTGAGAAGGTTCGCCCACCATCCCCCGTCAAGCAGAACCTAGGTGTCATTACCAGCAGCGCAGCTGTAGAGAGAAGAGTTCCGAAAAGATTATGAAGCGACGTCCTAGAAATTAGGTAGTAGGGCTATTGTTGTAGAAAGGCCGATGAATAACCGTCAGCACCTTGAACAGAATTATTTTCTTAATGGAATGCCCACGCAAATCCTTGTGGTAACCCTTCTTCAAAATGCCAAGAATAAGGTGGGTACAGCATTTTGCACCCCCTGGAGTCTTTTGATCTTGTAGCCTGTCAGAAGTTGTTCCATTCTCGCCACCAGGGCTGTTCCGATGATTTCTATTGTGAGAGCAACCATTATTGGTGCCAAAGCACCTGGTGTCAGGAAAACACCTTATGGTGGAAACAGAAAGGCTGTCGCTTTTGAACCCATGTCACTGCAAACACGCTGTGGCTAACCACATGCTGTGTCATACAGGTGCTGGTGGGTATGCCCTCACCATTAGACATCTTCTGGAGGCTTTATCACCAAGTTTTAAGAAAGGGAGTACATATCCCATACTTTCTGTAGGCAACCATCTTGGGTGTGTTCCATCTACAAAATGTGGCTTCGCCCAGGATCAATTGCCCAGTATTTTGGAAGAACCTGTGAGAGAAGAGTAGCAGTTCAGAGCAAACTCTTCCACATGCAGCATCTTGAGATTCAAGGTCCAAACCTGAGTGTTTATGGTAAGGGTAGAGCTTACCATTCTGCCTTTGTTTTCCTTGACACATTCAAAAGAGAAGCTCTTTGATTCACAATGATTTGGAAGGTTATTGAAATTCTTCTTCTTAATTAAAGATAACTTTCTGACCTTGCTTTCCTTGATCAATGAAAAGGATAGAAGCTCTTTCACTCACCAATTTCAATGCGATGTGACATTTATGTTTGTTTAATGATAAAACTGACAAAAGTTTGTTAAGGTAAAATTTGTACCCTGAAAGACTGATTTTTATAGCAAGAGCAATTGGGATGCTACACATATCCTTGAAATAATTGCACAGATGCCAAGACTAAATTATAACTCAAATGGCTTGCTTGTGAACCAAATAGCTATTTACCAAAGACTAGGATGAGAGCAATCTAAAAGGAAATTCATTGTTCTCATTTCATACAAAGGAAGGAATCCTAGCCTCCAAAGTTTCAAAGACAATTGGGAACAACTTTTCTGGGTATGTGATTTTGTGATAATAGTTTGCTAATATATTGGTTCAATTATTCCCTTAAAGAAATGGAACGTGATAACTAATCATTGCCTTCTTGTATTAATAGCTACCATGAGTCTTACTAACTTTCAAGAGGCAGCTTATAATTTACAGATAATCACTGCTACTAAATCTAGCTGTGGAGGAAGGGAAATAAAGATGAAGAATAACTGGCATTCTCTTCTTTTCTAGGTCTCCCTCTGTGCTGGGTGTCTTCATCCCAAAACCCCTTCCCTCGACTGGTCCTTCTAACACTCAGTTCCATTATGGAAAGCTGAGTTGGTGCCAGGAGGTAAACCCAAGTAAGCATTGTGCTGACCCAGAGGATTAACAGACTCCTAACACCCCCCACCAAGACAGAGGCAATTTGAAAAGTCTGGCCTTGATGTTATAAGCAAATGGACTAGTGTTCTTTGTACCTCTAACAATAAGCAGTTTAAGAATGTCTTCACTGGCTGAAGCAAACCAAAGCAGGACCCCACTACTGACAAGATCTGGGAATCCAAGTATAG
This sequence comes from Pleurodeles waltl, assembly GCF_031143425.1. Classification (NCBI taxonomy): domain Eukaryota; kingdom Metazoa; phylum Chordata; class Amphibia; order Caudata; family Salamandridae; genus Pleurodeles; species Pleurodeles waltl. The sequence goes on along the minus strand of NC_090445.1, from coordinate 537,839,042 downwards.
CTTGTCATCTATTTTAAGTCGCAGATTCTTAGCTGTGGGGGGCCACTGGGGAAGCCCCTGTCAGGGTGGCTATTTCCCAGATGATTCCATGAACCACATCTGTAACAAAAGGTATGACTTTTCTTCCCTTTGTTTCCCTTAGTAACAACACAGATGGATGAATCATCGTTAACTAAAATTGATGTTTGAAGTCCCTCCTGACTATTAGAATACATCACACTTTGCTTAGTTAAAAACCTGGGTTGCAATTATGGACCTCTCAATACTTTTCAAAATGTCTATAGTCTCTGACAAGCTAGAATTACTGACTCATTCCTGAATTGCTTGCTTTTAGAGAAATTGTCCGTTTCTCTAATACAACTGGCTCTTCTGAATACTGCTTGCACACCCAGAATGCTGGACTGGGACATTGCCAACAGCTCCACATGGAGCCTTTGTCAATGCTGATGTGCGGTTGGTGCAGTAGCACCTGTCGTGCAGATCACTGCCCGTAAATCGGGCATTGACCTGCGCGACGGGGCTGTGCAGGGGGGCCCCTGCACTGCCCATGCCAAGCACAAGGGCAGTGCAGGGGACCCCACAGGGGCCCCAGAGCACCCCTTCTGGAAGCCTTTCCTGAATGGCTGGCAGAACAAGGCTTTATTATCCGCAGGGCAGCACTGCCCTGTCAGATGAAGAATTCTGCCATCCTCAGGCTGCCTGTCGGAAGGTAGCCTGGCGGTGGTGGAAGGCCACCTGTGGTGGTCCCCACTGACTTCATTATGTGGGGTCGAGACCGCCATGCCGGTAATTTCCGCCGCCACCGGCATGGCGGTCTCAACTACCAACTTCAAAATGAGGGCCAAAATGTTACAATCTCACAGTTTCGAAGTCTTGAGAGGCTGTGAACATCCCACTGGGGTCAGAGTGTTCAAAATATAGAGGCAAGAGTAGTTGGAAGCACACTTAGACACTGCCCCACTCTTGATACCAAAATATGTGGCATCCAAAGTGTGGTTTCTTGCAATTCCTCGCAGGCACACGTCAAATCTATCCATTAGATGCATTGCTCACCAGGTTACTTTAATTCTCTAACAAAGGAACCCACGATCAGTTAGACCTCCTTTAAGTGTACAGTCAGCTCGCTCAACTGTCATCAGCCCTCTGCTCGCTCACCAGGACGTTCCATGGAACACAGTGACACAGTTATAGAATACTGCACATTAATACATTATCATGAATCTAAAAGCAATATAACAAATATAACACATCACAGCAATACAAGTTAAATGGTATACTACACTCATTTTCTCTTCCTTCAAGGAGGGATTTAAAGCAATGCCAGGCCGAACAGCCAACACCTATCTCCACCATCTACTGCATTATAACTGTATGAGATGGCAAAATCAGGGTATCATTTTTCCCCTCATTCAAGACAGATTTGAATGTTTCCATCACCTCAAGAAGGGCCCTTTCGGTACTGTGCTGCAGACGAAAACCTGATTGAGTGCAATGAAGGAGATTGTTTGCCTCCAAATAGTTGCACAACTGAGCATTGACAAATCTTTCCAACATTTTGGTAACAGCCGCAACCAAGAGATGGGACAATATGTGGACAAGATGGCATCATCCGCAGATGTATTTTCTAGGAGTAGGCTCACTTTAGCTCTCTTCCATCAAGCTAGCTGACTGTAAGAACAGCTGAAGAGCTTAGTAAGAACAGCGGCGGTATATTTTGCAAAGTCTGAACAAGGCTTGAGGTCCCAGATCCATAGGGGAGCCAGACTTACACTGAAGCCGAGCCTGCTGAGTTTGAGCCAAAGAAATCGGTCCCAGATTACTCAGACAGCACAGCACAATAGATCTTATTTCCAAATCTTCCACTTCCTGAGCACCTACAACAGATGCTTAAGGAGGTGGGCCCTCAGAAATCCAAAGAAAATTATTCTTGAAAAAATTATCTTTGCTCACAGAATTCTGCAGAAGCCAGAATTGATGGATTTCATGCTGTCGGGTTCAACTGAGATTTTACAATTTGAAAAAATTCTCTAGGTGAATTCTCATCCACAGCAATGCGGTGAGCATAAAAAGAGCATGCAGCATTTTTTATAGCTTTATGATGTTCCTTTAGGGCCTGTTTATAGCAATCTTTGGGAGGACTATAGTTCCACCGCCACCTTTGCTCAGGTTATTTACACTGCCTCTTTAAAGACAAGAGTCCACATGTGAACCAAGGTGCACAGGGGCCTCTTGTTTGACGATTTGGATTATTTACCATCAATGCTACAATCAGATGCAAAAATCATCCATTACATGTAATTAAATAATAGGTCTAAATGGCCATGTATATCAATTTTAGGTCTGACTTTTTCAGTGTTTGCAAGACCTTTTTTACCAATTCTTAAACTGGAGAGTGAGACGATTTTGGCTGCACCAAGAGGTGCACTTCTCCCTCACCTCATTCTATTGACTGTTTGGTGCATCATTCCGCCTTCTAGGAATTGCTTCCAGTGGAATGCAAGAGGGATTGTTTTACATCTGAATAGTATACTAAATATTCACACTGTTTATCACATTCATTTTCTTGCCTCCAAGCTTAAATCAAGACAGAAAGCAATATTTTTTACTACTTTTTTAACAAAAAATTATAAAGCCAACAGGACTTTGCTAGACAGTATTTGTGCATGCCTGTGAACGCAACCCTTTGCACATTCAAAGCAGACGTGCTGGCTTCTGTAGTGGCTGTTTACTAGGCCACAGGGTAAATAGTGAACTTTCTCTGCTATTTCCACAGCCACTGGGTAAGTAGTGAAATTATTTGCTGAAAATAGTAAAAAAAACTTCACTATTTACCAGGCAGCTGGCTAAATAATAGATTCTTCATTATTTGGCCGATGGCCATTCAAATAACAGAATAAACATCAATATTTACATGGCTTCTAACCAAATAGTAGAGATTCTGTACTGTTTGACCAGCTGACATGCAAATAACAAAGAAACTTCACTAGTCACATGGCCACTGTCTAAATAGCAGAGGCTTTATACTATTTGGCTAAAACTAAGGCAAACACAAAACTTCACTGATTACCCATCTTCTTTTAAAACCGCAAACATGTACAATTAGGCCAGCAGACATATAACTAGCAAATCAATATAATTATTTCTGTGACTGCTAGTTTAGTAGTTAAAAACATAAATTATTTGACTAGTAGCGTGGCAGAAAGCAAAGAAATTTCAATATTTACCTGACAGCTGACTAATTATATACTGTATTGTCAGTAGCCTTGGAAATAACTTGAAAAGAGTTTTCATTATTTACCAGGTGGCTGGCTAAATACTAGACAATGTGGGGTAAGGGTATGGGTTGTTGTTTGTGATGGCATGCAGGTAGGGTGGGGGATATAGTAGTAAAGATTTGACTTACCAGAGTCCAGTCCTCCTGCTACTCCTGCCAGGCCCTCAGGATGCATGATCGCCAAGACTTGCTCCTCCCATGTTGTTAGTTTTGAGGGAGGAGGTGGGGGTCCTCTGTACTGCTACCTGGTGTCTTGCAACTACGGAACGCACCTTCCCCCGCAGGTCGTTCCACCTCTTCCTGATGTCATCCCTTCTTCTGGGGTGCTGTCCCACAACGTTGACCCTGTCCACGATTCTCCGCCATCACTCCATCTTCCTAACAATGGACGTCTGCTGCACCTAGCTGTGGCTCTACCCGGATGATTTCCTCCACCACCACCCTTAGCTCCTCCTCTGAAAACCTGGGGTGTCTTTGGGGTGCCATGGATGTGGTGTGACTGATATGTGTGCGGGTGTGTGGGGTGCCGTGTTGAGGTGTGGTGTGAGGTTGGTGTATGGTGTATGGGTGGGGGTGTTTTGTGGCTCTGATTGAGTGGGTATTCCTGGCTTCTCTCTCTCTCACTTGCCAAACTGTTTGGGTCATGAAGGGTTGTGGTTACTGTGAGTATGTGTTTTATATTAGATTGTGTGTGTTGGTGTGGTGTGTGTATGTGTGTCAGGCGTGTGTAGTTTGAATTGTCCAATGTGATGGAGTTTTGTTAGGGTGTGTGTATTTTGAGCGCAGCGGTGTATACTGCTAATGGTTTACCACGGTTGAAAGACTGCCGCGGTGTCAGAGTCATCAGATCCTCGGGGTCTGTGCACGTTCCCAACACGTCCACCACTGGACAGCTTCAAGACTCTGATAGATAAATCACAGAGACTGAGAGAGTTCAAGAGGGGAAGAGGGGATTAGGAAGGGAACAGCTGGGAAGGAGACCTGTAGTAAGAAAAAGGTTAGAACACAGAATATGAAAATTATATCTCCTGAACTCCATACTAGACTATGATTCTAAGCCTAGTCACTCTGAAAACATGACCAATCTAAGAGTTAAGTTTAAAATGATCAAGTTTCAAGATGTCCGGATACCTGTAGGGGAATCAAGATGACTTAAACGAAAACTTTCTTATTCAAGTACTTTCCTTTACATGAGAATCAGAAAAACATTCTGACTAAATTTTAAACCAGTCATATAGATCCTGTTTTGAGAATGTATACTAGGACCATACAATATTGCATCTAGAAACTCTGGCCTTCTGTGTACTCTTAAAATGTTTCAACACAAATTGCGCATATTGCAGATATATATATATATAGTAAACACCATAAAAGGATTGTGCACCATGAATAACACAATATGTATTCAGGAAACAAATCACATAACTTGTCAACTCGAATATTACATAATAAATATCTTAGAATAGTGGCATACAATAATCAACATGAAATAAACTCGAGGAGAGAATTGTGCGTCTTGCCGATTCGAGTGTCACCATGTAAAATACCAAGAAATGGTAACACGCAATGAATATCAAGGTCAAATCATCATTAATCGAATTGCGTGTTTTGACGATTCGTAAAACACAATGTAAATGTCAAGAAATAACAGCTCACAATAAATAACAAGATCAAAGTACAATGAAACGAATCGCGCTTCTTTTGCCGATTCTTAAGCCACCATGTAAATGTCAAGAAATGGTAGCGCGCAATGAACAACAAAGTTAAATCCTCATGAAACAAGTTGCGCGTCTTGTCTATTCATAAAACATCATGTAAATGTCAAGAAATAGTAGCGCGCAATGGACAACAATGTTTAAACACCATAAAACGAATCGCGCGTCTGGACGATTCTTAAGCTACCATGCCAATGTCAAGAAATGGTAGCACGCAATGAATAACAAAGTCAAACCTTTATGGAAACCAATCGCACGTCTTGCCTATTTGTAAACTACCATATAAATGTCAAGAAATGGTAACGCGCAAGTAATCTGTTACTCATTTAAGAATTAAACCAAGAATATGAAAATTCTCAATAACGGTGTCGGGACAGTCCAACCACCGTCTTACCGCTTGGAACAATGATCACCAAGGAAGGATGAAGGGCAGAAGACTGGAAAATCCAAATAGGCCGCCGGAACAGGAGCTCAGGAAGAAGCTGCTGCTCTGCACCGGGACCTCTGAATAGTGAGCACTGGGAGTTGGGCTGGGTCTCTTTTATAGAGTCTTGGCCCAGCCCAGAACCACGCCCAGGCATGTTGCAGGTAAAGTCTCTGGAAGGCCCTGGAAAGGGGCCACACCCTAACACACTCTGAAAGCCTGCAGCAATACATTGCAATGGAACAGTTTTTGTAAGCATATTAAAAATAAGTTTTCAGGATTGAACTCTGCAATGCAAAATGTTAAACCACAACATATCAGCACAATGCATAAATTACTTTGTTTTGAGAGTGCTGGATTTTTGCATTGTTGTCGCCAATACAGCGCGTACTGCTCTGGTGTTGACAGTACTCCCCTCTCCCAGACGCACTCTAGGGCCTGGTTTGCTTGGATTAAGACGATGAAAGCGTCTCACAAGTACTGGAGCATGAACAACAGATGCGGAAAACCATGAGTTACTTTCAGGACCATAACCTTTCCATGAGATTAAGTACCATAGATTACGCCCTCTCAGTTTAGAATCCAACACTTTCTTGACTTCGTATTCTTCTTCCCCTTGTACTAGAACAGGAGCTGGATGAGGGTGGACCTTTTGGACTGCCTTTTTCAAGAGGGAAGTGTGGAACACTGGATGAATCCGTAAGGATCTGGGCAATTGTAGTTTATAGGTCACCGGATTGATTTGCTGAAGGACAGTATAAGGACCTATGAATTTAGGGTTAAACATGTGCTTCTTCTCGAAGTCTATGGGGGTCATTACAACCCTGGCTGAAGGCGGAGAACCGACGGTAAGACCGCCAATAGGCTGGCAGTCTCACTCTGAGGAATTATGACCATGGCGGTTACCACTATGGTCATCCGCCGGTTCTCCGTTCCGCCCACCAGGGCAGAGACGACCACCGGGCTGGAGACCTGGGTCTCCAGCCCGGCGGTCGTCACTATACCGCTGGCGGTATTTGGACCCGGCTTACCGCCGTGGATTTCCAGCGGTTTGAACCGCCATGAAATCCATGGCGGTAAGCACTATCAGTGCCAGGGAATACCTTCCCTGGCACTGATAGGGGTCTCCCCCACCCCGACTCCCTCCCCTACACTCCCCACCACCCCTGCCACCCCCCAAAGGTGGCAGGGCCCCCCTCCCCACCCCGACCCCCAACATCACTTCACCCATACCCACACGACACGCACGCAGGCACCACCTACATACTTACACGCACACACGCCGACATACATGCCTACATCCACACACACAGTCATACACTCACACCCACATTCAAACATACACGCACACATCCATACAGACATACCCACAGACATACATGCACTCATTCCCATGCACACAACACACCCGCAGGCATACACGCACTCACACACCCCCTCTACATACACACACATACACCCCCACGCACCCACACAACACCCCCCCACCCCCCTCCCCTCACGGACGATCGACTTACCTGGTCCGATGATCCTCCGGAAGGGGACGGGAGCCATGGGGGCAGCTCCGCCGACACCACACCGCTAACAGAACACCGCCACAGCGAATCACAGAATGTGATTCGCTGGGCGGTGTTCTGTTGCCGTGGCGGTGGAGGTGGAGCAACCTCCACTTCCCCGCCTCCCGCGAGTATGGTTGTTGGCGGCTCTCCATCCGTAAAAGGACAGAGAGCTGCCAACGGTCATAATAGGCCGAGCGGCAAACCGCCACCACTGGCGGTCTTCCGCACGGCAGTCCCTCGACGGTCTTCAAAAAAGACCGCAGAGGTCAAAATGACCCCCTATATGTTTTGTGGAAAGCCACACTTTGTCACCTGGTTGATATTGCGGTCCCTCACAATGTTTCTTGTCATAATGCCTTTTATATTTTTGTTTGGCTTTTTCTAAATGCTATTGAATCAGTTTCTGGGTTTGATGTAAATGCTGAATGGTTTCTGACACAGCTGGAGTAAGAGAACTTTCTTGAGGAATTGTGATGGCCAAGCTGTCAGGATGATAGCCAAATAAACCAAAAAAGGGTGTAACGCCAATAGAAGTGTGGAATGAGTTATTGTAAGCTAAATCAGCTAACCAGAGCATAGATGTCCAAGAATGAAGTGCCTTTTCAGCGTAGGCACGTAGGTATTGTTTCAAAGTCTGATTTAGTCTCTCTCTTTGACCATCTGTTTGAGGATGATGACTAGTAGCTAGCGTAAATGTCACTTGGAGTGTTTTACACCATGTCTTCCAGAGATTGGAGGAAAATTGTGACCCCCGATCGGAGAGGATAACCTTTGGCAGTCTATGATAACGAACCACTCTGTTCAGTAAAATAGTTGCCAATTCACTAGAAGTGGGCAATTTTTTACAGGCGATGAAATGTCCATATTTCGTGGGACTATCTACTACCACCAGAATTACTGAATGCTGTTGAACCACTGGCAGACCGGTAATAAAGTCTAAAAAAAAGTGCTCCCATGGACGACTTGGGGTTGGAAGTAGATGTAACAACCCTTTTGGTTTTGAATGACTTGTTTTAATGCGAGCACAAACTTCACAGTTGTTTACCATTGCTTTTACATCTTTTGTTAGGGTAGGCCACCAAATATAGCGTTGGATCAGTTCAAGAGTTTTAAGAGAACCTGGGTGACCTGTTGTAGGTATAACATGCAACCAATGAAACACTATCTTGAGAAGTTTGGTAGTGGGTACGAACAAACGAGCATCATAAAAGGGTAAACCTTGCTTGATTGACCTTTTGGGATCTTCTTGGGCCCATGTTTGCCATTTTTCAACAGTGAAAGAGTTGCGAATTTCTTCAAAGAAATCCTCAGTTTTTATGATATATAGAACCTTGTCATGAGCAATGATAGCTCTGGAGGGTTGAAATGCAGGCAACGTGGTAGACTCTTGACAGGACAAGGCGTCAGCCTTGCGATTATCTTTACCAGGCCAGAAGGTTACTACAAAATCAAATTCGGCAAAAAAAAGAATCCAGCGTAATTGCCGAGGGGTCAAAAGTCTGGTGCAACTCATGAATTGAAGATTACGATGATCAGTATATACTGTGACAGTGTATTTAGCACCCAACAAATGATGTCTCCATTCTTTAAAGGCGTCACAAATCGCCAGAAGCTCTTTTTCAGCAATGACATAGTTCTGTTCGGCTTCGTTCAACTTCCGAGACATATAAGCTACAGGATGAAGTTGACCAGTGTCTTTATTTCGTTGTGATAAGACGGCTCCTATTGCTACATCTGAAGCATCAGCTTCCACTATGAAAGGTTGATTCGAATCAGGATGAGTCAAGACTGGGGCAGTGGAGAAAACTTCCTTCAAAGTCGAGAAGGCTTGATCAGGTTCTGGGGACCATACAAACTTTTCTTTCTTTCTTAGTAGCTTAGAGATTGGAGCCACTGTCTGGGAGAAATGATTTATGAACCTCTGGTAAAAATTTGTAAACCCCAGGAAACATTGTACATCACGAACAGTCTTTGGGGTGGGCCAATCAGATACGGCTTTTACTTTATTTTCTGCCATCACCATACCTTGAGGGGTAAGAATAACGCCTAAAAACTCAACTGTGGTAACATGAAACTCACACTTGGTTAGTTAGCAATATAAATGGTGTTTTCGAAGGGCTGCAAGAATTTTCTTGACATGTTGGACATGTTTGTTTTCATTGTCTGAGTAGATCAAAATGTCATCAATGTAGACTGTGGCAAATATGTCAAGGTACTCTCTAAGAACGTTATTCAAGAAAAATTTAAATGCTGCTGGAGCATTACACAGACCAAAAGGCATGACGGTGTATTCAAAAAGGCCGTATCTTGTCTTGAACGCTGTTTTCCATTCGTCACCCTCTCTCATTCTGACCAAATGATAAGCACCTCGAAGGTCAAGCTTCGTGTAGATTTTTGCTTTCTTTACTTGTTCCAATAAGACCGGAATTAGGGGCAAAGGATATTTATTCTTGATGATGACTTTGTTCAAACCCCTATAGTTGATGCAAGTTCGAAGTTCTCCATTAGCTTTTGGTACATAAAACAAAGGCGAAGCTGCAGGAGACTTAGAGGGGCAAATGAAGCCATTCTCCAAAAATTTATCTAGGTATTTTTGTAAATGTTGATTTTCATGTTCTGATAGGGCATATACACGACAGTTGGGAAGTATCGCACCTGGGGCTAGATCAATTTGACAGTCATAAGATCTATGAGGAGGTAGAGTCTCTGCTCCTTTCTCATCAAATACATCTTCGTAAGATGAATACTGTTTGGGCAGCTGAATTCCTTTCTCCGCGGCAGTAGCTATGTAAGAGTTGCAAACTTTTGGTACTTCAATCTTTTGGAGACATTGTTCGTTACATAGCGCAGATGAGAACATGATTTTTCGTTCTGCCCAATTGATCTCCGGATTGTGATGAGTTAACCATGGCAAGCCGAGGATAATCCCATATTGGGGAGCATGGATCATGTCAAGGATGATTTTCTCTTTATGTTTCTTTCTTTGATTCTTATCTTCACAAATCATCGACAAGGGTATAGTCTGAAGAGTTACTGGACCACCAGTCAAGAGTTTTCCATTGACTGCCTGGATGATTTCTAGGGTCTTCTTTTCAATACATGGGATCCCCCATGCACAAACCAATTGGACATCAACAAAGTTCCCAGTAGCCCCAGAATCGACTAGAGCTTTTTTAAAATATATCTTTTTCTTGACCTGAACTCTTATTTCCATTTTAAGATGTCTAGATTGTGAAGGGTCCACGGTGACACCCAAGAGCAACCCTTCTCTGCATCTTGGGTGTTTTAGTTTTCCAACTCGACTGGTGCATTGGCTGCGACCTTCTGAACTGGACCTTGCTTGTTCTTTGGTTTGATTGGACAATCTTTGGCAAAATGACCTTTTCGCCCACAATAAAGACATTGTCCATTTTTTCTGCGTAGGTCCTTTTCATCTTTGGTCAAAGGTCTTCTGATGGTTCCAATTTCCATTGGTTCCGGCGTTCTTTCTTTCGGAGTTCTTGAGTCTCTGTTATCATGAACGTGCCATGAATATTTTTCAATCTTTCTGCGCGTTACTTTACGTTCTGCTAAATGATGATCAAGTCTCAAGACAAGATTTATTAATTCTTGACAGTCTGTAGGTTGTGGATCGATTTGCGCTAAGATATCTTTTAGTTCCTCTTTGAGTCCCTTGTAAAACAAGACTGCTTGTTTTTCTTCAGGCCAGGATGTCTCGGCAACCAGCCGGTTAAAGTTGGTTAAATTACGACACTAGGTCTTGATTCCCTTGGCGTAAATCTAATAATTCACTATCTGCTGACTGTGTAACAGTTCTACGATCAAAAACTCTCTTAAATTCACGAACAAAATTTCTCCAGTTTTACCACAAGGGACTATTTTTATGCACAAGAGGAACTGCCCAAGTAGGTGCATCCCCAGACAGATATGATAACAAGAAAGCTACTTTGGACTGGGCATCGGGGAAAGTATTTGGTCTGCAGGTGAAGTGTAGTTCCACTTGAACCAGGAAAGATTGCGCATTCAAAGGGTCACCTGAGAAACGTTCTGGGGGAGCTAAAGGAATTGCAGTAGGAACATTTAGGGAAATCGGATTACTTCCAGAAGCCTGAGAAGAAGTACCTGGCCAAGACACTCCTGTGGGACTTTGTTCCTTCTTCTCTACCTTTTCTTGCAACTGACTCACTCTCTCTGCTAAGCTAGTTGTCAATTCTTTGGATGATACCACCTCTGCTTGGAGCTGTGTGATAGCCTTGACTAACTCGTCTAGCGTGGCCATGCTGAGAACATACACAAGACCAGGAGGATAATAATTTGTGGGCTCACTATTCTGTCAGAGTCACCAGATCCTCGGGGTCCGTGCATGTTCCCAACACTTCCACCACTGAACAGCTCCAAGACTCTGATAGATAAATCACAGAGACTGAGAGAGTTCAAGAGGGGAAGAGGGGATTAGGAAAGGAACAGCTGGGAAGGAGACCTGTAGTAAGAAAAAGGTTAGAACACACAATATGAAAATTATATCTCATGAAATCAATACTAGACTATGATTCTAAGCCTAGTCACTCTGAAAACATGAACAATCTAAGAGTTAAGTTTAAAATGATTAAGTTTCAAGATGGCCGGATACCTGTAGGGGAATTAAGATGAATTACATGAAAACTTTCTTATTCAAGTACTTTCCTTTACATGAGAATCAGAAAAACATTCTGACAAAAGTTTAAACCAGTCATATAAATCCTGTTTTGAGAATGTATACTAGGACCATACAATATTGCATATAGAAACTCTGGCCTTCTGTGTACTCTTAAAATGTTTCAACACAAATTGGCATTATTGCAGATATATATATATATAGTAAACACCATAAAAGGATTGTGCACCATGAATAACACGATATGGATTCAGGAAACAAATCACATAACTTGTCAACTCGAATATTACATAATAAATATCTTAGAATAGTGGCATACAATAAACAACATGAAATAAACTCGAGGAGAGAATCGTGCGTCTTGCTGATTCGAGTGTCACCATGTAAAATACCAAGAAACGGTAACACGCAATGAATATCAAGGTCAAATCATCATTAATCGAATCGCTCGTCTTGCCGATTCGTAAAACACGATGTAAATGTCAAGAAATAACAGCTCACAATAAATAACAAGATCAAAGTACAATGAAACGAATTGCGCTTCTTTTGCCGATTCTTAGGCCACCATGTAAATGTCAAGAAATGGTAGCGCGCAATGAACAACAAAGTTCAATCCTCATGAAACAAGTTGCGCGTCTTGTCAATTCGTAAAACATCATGTAAATGTCAAGAAATAGTAGCGCGCAATGGACAACAATGTTTAAATACCATAAAACGAATCGCGCGTCTTGCCGATTCTTAAGCCACCATGCCAATGTCAAGAAATGGTAGCACGCAATGAATAACAAAGTCAAACCTTTATGAAACCAATCACGCGTCTTGCCTATTTGTAAACTACCATATAAATGCCCAGAAATGGTAGCGCGCAAGTAATCTGTTATTCATTTAAGAATTAAACCAAGAATATGAAAATTCTCAATAACGGTGTCTGGACAGTCCAACCACCGTCTTACCGCCTGGAACAATGATCACCAATGAAGGATGAAGGGCAGAAGACTGGAAAATCCAAATAGGCCGCCGGAACAGGAGCTCAGGAAGAAGCTGCTGCTCTGCACCGGGACCTCTGAACAGTGAGCACTGGGAGTTAAACTGGCTCTCTTTTATAGAGTCTTGGCCCAGCCCAGAACCACGCCCAGGCATGTTGCAGGTAAAGTCTCTGGAAGGCCCTGGAAGGGGGCCACACCCTAACACACTCTGAAAACCTGCAGCAATACATTGCAAAGGAACAGTATTTGTAAGCATATTAAAAATAAGTTTTCAGGATTGAACTCTGCAATGCAAAAGGTTAAACCACAAAATATCAGCACAATGCATAAATTACTTTGTTTTGAGAGTGCTGGGTTTTTGCATTGTTGTCGCCAATAGTGCGCGTACTGCTCTGGTGTTGACACTCGGTGATTCGTGGGTCCTGGTACTGTGGGTGTATTCCTGTTGGCGTAACAGTGTGGGTTTTGGTACCGCCAGTTTATCACTGACCTTTGGTCTGGCGGACTTGTGTGTGTGTGTGTATAGTGGTAGATTTCTCAGTGTGGGTCATAATACCTGTAGCGGAATACCGCAGCGGTCACAGTATGTTGGCGGCCCTCAGCACGGCGGTCAGCGGCATTTCCCGCCAGGGTTGTAATGAGGGCCTATGTACTGTTTGATCTGTGTCCGTGTATGTAGCCACTTTGTATTTCAAATGACCTTGCTGGGTGATATTTTCCTTTTGCCATAACCTTTGACTTTTTTTATTTTGGGGAGATTTTTCTAACTGAACATTCATTTTCCAGCTAAAACTGAGCATGTAAATTAAAGTTCTTCCTTTATTTGTTTATATTAAAATGTATTTAATTTGTTACGTATAATACCTTATACATAATTTCTGCTTGTGCCATGCTATCATATGTACACGCATTGGCCTGGGTCATATGGACCTCAGTCCAGAGGTACAAAAGAGTGCACCAGACACAAATGTTACCAGTCTGGTCATGGCCTTTGAGAGATCCACTGCCTGTATATTTATCCACTTTGGCCACGCCGGCCTCCATGGTGTGTCCTTGTCCAGCATATCAGTAGAGGCCAGATGGCACTCTACATCCCTCCCCAAATTAGTCCTCAGTCATGACTCTCCTGTTGGGACTATCCACTCAGCTTGTGGTTGCCCCACATTTAGTCCTTGAGGAGCCTGCTAGGTTCAGCCTTAAGCTTTACAATGGTAAAGACCTGCTACAGGCCCCTGCAGTCCCTTCCAAATCCTCACCATCTTCTCTCTGGAGTGACTGTCTCCTAACCAGGCACAGGAGCATGTCCGGCGACTCCTTGGTCTGACATTCTTGGCTTTGGGTTGGGGTTCTCTGACAATGAAGCATCCCTCTATCCAGACTCCAGTCCTCTCCAGAGGGAGGCTGATGAATGTCAACCATGTTCAGTCATGCTGTGTCATGAGCCCTTTTGAACTAGGACACATTCTTGGTTGTGGTTTCTGGTTGTGGTTTCTCCTTGGTGCGATGCTTTGACCGTTGTTCCTGGTATCCGGGTGATTGGCCATGGGTTCCTCTCAAAACGGGTCCCAGGGTGGTGGCCTTTGATGTCCCCTACCTGTAGGGTTGGCATTCAGGCCCCTCAATCTTGGCTTCCTTGTGCACTTGGCACTTCTCTTGCACGGCCACATCATCCAAAAAAGCAAGCTGCCAGCAGCAGTTGGTGGAAATGAAATCCCTTGCAGGTAGTTTTAGCCGGAGATCCATGGGCGTACATCCGGTCGTGCTGCGAGGGGTTTGTCGGTATGCCATCAGGTACTTTTGGAGACATGCTTCAAGGTCCTCTCCTTGATCTATCCTTATCTGTAGGGCCTTGTTGAGAGTTCTCATAAAGCGCTTCACTTCTTCATTGGCTTGGGGCCATGCTGGGATGAACTTCCTGTGCTACATACCAAGACTTTGGAGGTAGTTCTCAAAGTCCAGGCCATGGAACGGAGGTCCATTGTTGGTTCTGATCACATGGGGCAGTCTAAACAGTGTGAAGGTCTTCATGACCACTGGGTGCACTGCTTTAAATGATATGGATTGGGTCACCTCCACCATGGGGTATTTGGAGTGGTCATCTCTAATGACAAAAGTGAACTTCCCTTCGGAGAAACTTTCTGAAGAACATGGTGAGGTGGGTACATGGGCATTGAGGACTATCATCTGTGGCAACTGGGGCCTGTACTGTTCCCCCTCTTGTGATTTGGCATGGGACACAATTGCTAACCACCTCATCCACCAACTCGTCCATCTCAGGGAACCAGACGTTTCTCCATAGCCTGGCCTTGGTCTTGTCCTTGCCTTGGTGTCCTTGGTGTGTCTTGTCAATCATTGAGAACCATAGGTTCTGAGAACTACATGTGGGAGCCTTTCCGCAGGAGGCCATTCATGATGTAGGGTAGCCACAGGATAGGGGCCAACACATTCTCTATGACACACAGCTACTACAATTTCCTTAGTTCTTATTCCACTTTGGGTGCCAGGTGGAAGAGGAAATGTAGGCGAAGCAGTGTCACAGGGCGGTATGGTCGATGCAGAGCTTTAATTTGTGTTTTAAGCGTAGCCAAGGCCTTGGAAGAGGCTAGGGAACTCCTTCATGGTTATACTCAGGAATTTGTTATGGATGTGCAAGGCAAAGAAGACGAACCCTAGGTCCTTTGAAGCCCAGCAGGGTGCCAGTCCTTTCCTTGGTGACGTGGAAGTTGGTTTGTCATTTTCCGTCAACATTCTCCATGTCAAGCTCTATGGCCTTGGCTAGCTGCCAAGTGCAAAGTTCTTGGGGGATGTGGTAAAGATTGTTGCACTGTTCACAGTCCAAGATAATAATGGTTGTCACTGTGTCAATCAGGGCAGGCACTGCCACTTTACTGACCATGATAGTGCACATGGGGGTGAGTGTCCTGTTCCTGTTACCTGGATGTGCTGAGAAGATAAGTTGCCATTGTCTTCACTGTTGGGCCACCATTAAGGTAGTGAGGGTCACTGCTGCTTGCATGGGAAGCCTTGTTATCCAATGTGAGGTGTTTCAGTGTGGTTGCCAGCTTACACTTTTCTTGGGGTCGTCAGCCCTGCTCAGCACTGCAGCAAACATGTGCAAAGTGATTTGTCTTGTTACACTTGGAGCAGGTTTTGCCCCTAGCCAGACAGACGTTGTTTTGGGTTTGGTCCGTGTGACAGTTCCCGCACTTGGGTGGAGTAGTTGCCAGTGTGACTGCCATTGGGGCCTGCTGGCCCGTGGATATACTGCATCGACCCTCTCTGTTTTCACTCTTTTGGTATGCCCAGGGCAAGGGGCTTACAGTTGAGGGGTAGTTCCATCTCCTCCACCTGACTTTGGGTAGCTCATACGAGAGGGTTAGGATTAGTATGGCGACAAGCATTATTCCAGGTTGGCATAGAATGAGTCACCTTAGGATAGCGGATCTGCAGCCTTGGATTAGTTGGGTGTGCATCTTTTTGGGCTGGTCGTCATCTACGCACAAGCTGGCAGGGTGCCGCAGCCAGGCATGGAAAGCACCAATGTTCATATCTTCCTGTCAGACTTGAATCAACTTGAACCGCTCAACATTCAGTTTGAGCTGCGAGTCGAAGTACATGTCCAGGACCCTTACAGTTGCATTGTAGTCATCCTCAACTCCTGTGGCCAGGAGGGACTCAAGGAGCTTACAGATCTCCTCTCTGTCGAAGTGCAGGAGGAGGGACCTCTTCACTGTGCCATCAGTTAGTCTTGTTGCATGGAAGTAGTTGTTAAGCAATCTTATCCATGTGTGCCATTTGGGTGCCACTGCATGGAATGGCTGGAGTGTAGGGAATGAAAAGTGGGAGTTGTGTCTAGGTGGTGCCCCTGCCTACAGGTCATCTGCCATGGCATGCTAGCATCAGGCTGCTGCTATCAGACTGGCTACATGGTGGAGGATGGCACCAGATGGACCTTGCTGAGGCCTGGTGATGCAGTTGAAGCTCCACAGGATGTAGGCATGGTGAGTGCAGGAGGCCACCATGTGGCGTGAGAGGCCTGGAATCAGATTACCTTGTAGCTGGGGTGCAGTTCAGCCAAGGGCCTCCAGGTACTGCTGGAGGTCAGCAAGCAGAGGAGCGGTCTCTAGGTTGGCCTGCTGGGCAGCTGTTATGCAAACAAGCTTGAGAGCAAAGTGCTGCCGACGGCTCTCTCCACTGGTAGGGCTGTGGGAAGGCAGCAGAGGCCTTAGATGAGAGGGGCTAAGGCCATGTCTACCTGTTGATAAGCCCGCACATGTGGGCCCGCAGAGGGTCGGGTGAGTTAAGACTCAGGATATTGTGTCTCGTGTGGAGCATCCAGGTTGGCCTGCCGCTATTGAGGAGGTGACTTTAGCAAAACAAAAGGATGATGGACGGAGTGCTGAACAATGTAAACATTCTTCCCCATTCACAGACCTGGGTTTAATCCATCATTCGTTTGCTCACAATGCCACCCCAGTTTGGACCCAGCCATATGCAAATCAGTCTTGACTCTGTTCCTCATGGGAACAGTCCAGCCTGAACTGCCAGGCCAGATCCTCCCTGGACAGGAAACAAGCATCCTGGGACCGGTTTCAGGGTATCACCCTTCATCAGCCAGGCTAGCTTGAATCCAGTGGCACCGTGACCAAGGGACCCACATCTGGGCATACCATTCCCACTTAGTGCAACTTTAGCAACATAAAAGGATAATGGACAGAGTGCTGAACAATGCAAACACTCACCCCCAGTCACAGATCTCCTCCTATTAAAGAGGTGGGCGGGAGCCTCAGGCACACTGCTGGGAGATGGCACATTTTAGAGACCGCCTCATGAAATGTGAGTGATACGAATGGTCCACTTCATTGCCAGTGTAAAGGGCCATGGTCCACGTCGTATGGGCCTCGGTCCGGTGGTATAATAGAGTTCAACATACACATATATTACCAGCCTAGAAGTGGCCTCGAGTGGTCTATTGCCTGTTTATTTATCCCTTTCAGCCGCACCCGGCATTCAGGATGTGTGCATTTTTCAGCATGTCAGTAGAGGCCGGGTGGCACTTTACAACATAGACCAGCCACAGTTACCCTTATTAATCTCTGTTTAGCTTTCTATCCCTCTGTTGAACACTATACTAATAATGAGTACGAAGTTGTACAAAAAGCGAAACAGAGTACATTGCCAAAGCTTTTTGCACATTTTACCTGGCATTGGCTTGCAAGGTGAGGGCTGGTTTTATTTCTAACCAGCAGTGGCTGCCACCAGAGGGCACCAGGGTACTGCTCACCTCATGTTTTACGTTATGGGGATGGTAATTGCAAAGAGCAGTTACCATAACTTTGTGTTTTTTATTTATTAAATAAGGGCTTTAAGCCAGTGGGGTGCTGCTTAAGTGCCTGGCTGCTTCTTGCATTTGTTGCGATGAGTCAGGCAGCCAAGCACTCTCGAGTGGGTCACATGCTCTAGTAAGCATGTATCCCTCAGCATTTTCCTTTAAAAAAAATCCCTATGCAGCTAAGGGCTGACCTAGTGCCAGCCCTAGTCTGCAATGTTCGGGGGTCTGAAGAAGCCTCTCATTCATGATGCCAGCAGCATCATATTCATACAAGAATTACCAGGCATCGGGGGCATAAACCCTGTATTCCCGGCACTGCCTGTCAATCATTTTCACAGGCACCAAGTAACACTCTTTGTTGGGAAAAGGTGTTGCTTTCAGCCTGTGAAGTATTGCAGGCATGTAACTCAACTCTGTGACCTCGAGCCACATGCATCGTGGCCGAGAGGGCATGCTTGGCACGTGTACGTCTCCCATCTAGGACCTAAACAGCAGCAGAACACCCTGTTGTGGGCCGCCATGCTTGTTCCGAAGCAGGATTTTCCAGGTAGGTGGGTCCGGTGGGGCAGGGTGTCAGTGGTTGGGATGGATGCCTTCCATCATGCCTGCCAGGCTGTGGTTCGTTTTTACTGTTTTTGAAACAAAAACAAACCGCAGACTGGCACAGCAGAGCACACCTCCGGAACTCATGTATTTTAAAGTATTCCCTTTGTGTAATTTTATCATGGGGGCGTTTTACTTTAGTTCATCAATTGATATCACTATGACGAGAGGCATTTATTATAACTGTTAATCAATGCCTCTCAATATAATGTTATAAACTGATAAACTTAAGTACAAAACTCTTGCAAGTTACCTATATGAACCCTGGTTCTTCTGGGACACTGAATTTTTCCCACTGAATATTTATCTGAAAAACAACATTTACAAGTTTGAAAATGACCAAATGGCATATTAGATGACCAAATGGCATATTAAATAACCAATTAATCATTTGTTGATCATGTTTAAAATTGCTGCTTTCATCAAAGACAGCTTGTCTCAAATGTTTTAGAGAACCTCGAGTTGAAATCTGGACAATTTCCCAGTTTGATTTTCAAAAAGCTGGATCATTTTGTAGAATGTGCCAGTATTTGTTGCGAATATTTTTAATTGCTTTGCTGTCCTTATACAACCCGCGTACTACAACACCTGCTGCTTTCTGCATTGCCTTTTTCAGAAGGAAAATATGTCCTATTTCTTTCTTTGCGTCTAATAAATGTTTTCTCTACCACTGTCTTAAAAGTAACTTTCCTCTTTTCATCTTCCTATCTCCTGGTAAATCAGTGGTGTATTTGACATGCTGTAAGAACAAAAAAAAAGTGTTCATGTCTACAAACACAATTTAACAAATTGCTATTTTAAGACTAGAATTTCCAATAGGGCGTTCCTACCTGGTATATGTAACTTTGTGCCAATGGCTATGCGGACCCTCTCCTCAAGAAAGAGCTCTGTGATCTCAGAGAATCCCTATTTTTTCCTCCCCATGTAGAGTCTCCACATATTCCAGAGCCAGCTGCCAAGCGTGACATCACTGCATAGTTCTGCTATCTGTCTGCCACAACAATGGACACTGAAGGTTCAATAGGGTCCTGATGGAAGTGCTAACAATCATTGGCAAAACCCTAGGTCTGTGTTGACTGACAGTCTTGTCCCTGAGTGCTTGTTTTTGTCATGATTTTTGCAAACCTGTGTTGTTTGGGAAGCTGCTCAGCCACTGTAAAAAAAAAATGTATTGGCTAAAAAACAAAATATTGTTTGATCTTAACCACTTCGCTGCCAGGCCTTTTCCCCCTCAGGTGCCAAGCCTTTGTTTGGCTATTTGGGGCAGTTCGCGCTTAGGCCCTCATAACCTTTTGAACACATAAGCTAGCGACGCCAAATTTGCGCCATTTTTTTCCAACATCCTAGGGATTCTAGCGGTACCCTGACTTTGTGGGTTCCCCTGAAGGAGACCAAAATGTGCACACAATAAGATGATGAGAAGCAGTGGTTATTTGCACATCTCTGAATTTCGGGGTGCCCATACTAGCATGTGAATTACAGGGCATTTCTCAAATAGTTGTATTTTTTACACACTGTCTTATATTCAGAAGGAAGAATTGTAGAGAAAGACAAGGGGCAATAACACTTGTTTTGCTATTCTGTGTTCTACCAGGTCTCCTGATAAAAATGGTACCTCTCTTGCGTGGGTAGGCCTAATGCTCGTGACAGGAAACACAACATGGACACATCACATTTTTACATTGAAATCTGACATGTTTTTCAATGCCTAGCTGTAGATTTTGGCCTCTTGCTCAGCCGGCACCTAGAGAAACCTAGCAAACCTGTGCATTTTGAACACTAGACACCTAGGGGAATCGAGAATGGGGAGACTTGTGGGGCTCTGACCAGGTTCTGTTACCCAGAATCCCTTGCAAACCTCAATATTTGGCCAAAGAAAACCACTTTTTGCTCTCATTTCGGTGACAGAAAGTTCTGTAATCTGAGAGGAGCCACAATGTTTTTTCCACCCAGCATTCCCCCAAGTCTCCGATAGAAATGGTACCTAACTTGTGTGGGTAGGCCTAGCGCCCGCGACAGGAAATGACCCAAAACACAACGTGGACACATCACATTTTCCCAAAGAAAACAGAGCTGTTTTTGCAAAGTGCCTAACTGTGGATTTTGGCCTCTAACTCAGCCGGCACCTAGGGAAACCTAGCAACCCTGCACATGGTGCAGGGTTCTGGAATCTGATCTGGTGACAGAAAGTTCTGGAATCTGAGAGAAGCCACAAATTTCCTTCCACCCAGCGTTCCCCCAAGTCTCCCGATAGAAATGGTACCTCACTTGTGTGGTTAGGCCTAGTGCTCACGAAAGGAAATGCCCCAAAACACTATCTGCACACATCAAAATTATCAAATACAAAACTACCTGTTTTTGCTGGGGGCACCTGTGTTTTTGGTCCTGGGCTCAGCAGCCATCTAGGGAATCCTACCAAACCTAGACATTTCAGAAAACCAGACACCCGAGGAAGTCCAGGGAGGTGTGACTTGCGTGGATCCCCCAAAGTTTTCTTACCCAGAATCCTCAGCAAACCTCAAATTTAGTTAATTTTTTTTCCCCTACATTTCTGTGGTGGATCACTGCACCCGGGACAAATTTCCTACCACCCAATGTTCCCCTCAGCCTCCCGGTAAAAATTATACCTCACTTGTGTAGGTGGACCAAGTGCCTGTGACAGGGAAGAGCCAAAACATGTCAAAATTGAGGGGGAACCAAAGCGGGTCCAAAAGGGCAGTTTGAAAAAAAAAATGTTGAGGCTGACAAGTGCAGCAGAATTTTTATTGGTATAGATGAGACAATTTTGGGTGGTAGGAATTTTGTGGATTCCTGCAGATTCCGGAAGGTTTCATAACAAAAATGTGGAAAAAATGTGTGATTTCCAGCAAAGTTGGAGGTTTGCAGGATATTGTGGGAAAGAAAATAGTGCAGGGTGCATGTGAAGCACACCACCCTGGAATCAACCAGATGTTTAGTTTTCAGATGTGTCTAGGTCTTGTGGATTTTTCTACATGGCAGCGTCCCAAAGTAAAAAAAGTGCAGCCCTCACCATCACAAGTAGGACGATTGTGAGAGTTACCAAGCTCTCATGGCCCAAATGTAAAACCAAAACCCAAAATAATCAAATGTCCTCTTGCTTGCCGTGGCATACGATGTTTTAGTGTGTGGGGGGAAAGCTGAAAGACTGTTACCCCCTTCAGTTGGGGTGGGGGCATAACCAGGCCCATACTGGTTGGTGGCCACTACCCCACAATTTTTTAATTTTTTTTATTCCATGGCATCTAGTAGACTTTCTTCCCCCGGGGTGTGGATCAGGGGTAATTTCTGCCTCTGCCCACTGGTGGGCAGAACAAATTTGGCTCCATTTATTTGGGGTGGGGGTATGGCCATACCCCCACCCTCCTATTTTGAAAAAGAAATCTTCCCTGGACACTGGTGGGCTTTCTGCCCCCCTTGTGGGCAGTTGGGCCTTCCAAAAATAGGCTGATCGGGCAGCAGAAATGCTTGCAGAGACATGAAAGGAAAGGCCTTTCCTTTCCTCTCATGTCTCTGCTGCCCCCCTCCTTCCGAGCGGAAGAGAAATGCTATTGCATTTCTCCTCTGCATCGCGCTGGAAGAATGCTTTCAGCACAATGGGAGGTGACCTCTGATGAGGTCAGCATGCGATTGCGTGTTGACGTCATCAGACGTCAATGGGGGGGTTGTGGCATCGGGGGTGGAAGGGGAAGCAATACCCCTTCCAGCCGTGACCTAGGAGGGTGTGGGGGCGGCCCTCGGGGGGAGAACTAGTGCTTCCCCCGAGGGCCAGTAAACGGACATAATAGTTACGTCCGTGGTGCCTGAGAGGCGCAGCCATGGACGTAACCATTACATCCCTGGCCCTCAAGGGGTTAAGAAGCACACACTGCTGGAGTAGTCCCTGGTGCTAAAGGGAACTGCATTGTGTGTAGGTATGATCTTTGTGTAAGGACAGAATGTCACCCCTCACAGTGAAGTTAGCCATTGGCTGGAGTAGGCTGACCCATTGCCATATTCCATTTGCTGTAGTGAGTGCAAAGAAATGTGAATGACACAATAACAGGCCAATAGATGAAGAGAGCTGCCTGAAAGCAGCTATGAGTATATTGCATATATAAATAGGTTTAGTGAACTCAAAAGGTCTTAACAATAAAAATGATATCAAGCAGTATTTGCGTTCATTGTAGTACGTGTGCTCATTAAGGGATGACTACAGATACAGCTTTGTATTCGCTGGGGTCTTACCACCGGGTGCAACTGGAGCTTAACAGCCATTTAAACGGTGCCTTGGAGTGATAAAACATGGAAAGTAGGTGCAAACATAGCAGGTTATTAACTATTTATTTTTTCTCATGAATACATTGTATGTAAAGAACTCCTGTGTGTCAGTGCAAATTGCCCTAGGAATTTACAGACAAATTAGTGTGAATTGAGCAGGACAAGTCTCATGTTAGTACTCAATTGTGGAAGTTGGAAGAGCATTAGTGGTAGTTGTGTATGTGCAGGATATCATACCTGAGATGGACTCTGGCAGACGGCTTTGGAGATGGTGTGCACTGTGAAGTCACTGAGCCTCATGGATTGGCTGGTTACTCCAGAACACAAATACAGCTGCTGTGGCACAGTACCTAGTGTAATTTGGTGTAGGACCAGAGATCATGATGGAGGCCAGATAATGCTAATGTCGAAAGGTATATCAAAGAACAGTTGGTCGGGGCAGACAGAAGTTGACTGTGATACTTCAGCATGAGAAAATGCTGGGTACTGATACACACTTGCCACATTTCCTACATAGTTAAGATGATACAGGAGTCAATAAAATCCAGTGGTAGTTGTCAAGATTGCTTCAATATCAGTATGAAGAGGGATAAGATCAGCATGGCATGCACAGCAGTGACGTACAGTATGCAAGTAACAGACACGGTTATGACAGTGCAATGTGAAAACCTGGAAGTGTTCTAGAAAATGTGTGACACTATACGTATGCAGCATGTTAGGTCAGCTTACACAGGCTGAAGCAAATGACCAGGAAAGTGCTAGTCTGATTGTGTTTTTGCCCTAGGTTTGTATGGTACAGCTGGTTTAAGCTGGTTTAAGACTCTGTAGCACTGTGCCTAAATGCTGAGGAGAAGCCATGTTTGTGCAAAGCACCCCTGTCACCTCTCACTAGCCACATTGTCTGCTCTATTGTTTTGAACAGTCCTGTGACGTTTACACTTGGGCTTGGCTTTTTCTCTCACTATGGGTTTTTTGAGGTGTAGTCTAGAGATAGTGGTAAATGCATTGATGAGGTCATGAATATGAAATAAGTAGCCTGAAAAAACTGAGAAGGATTCCAGGGTTTCATGCACTCCCATGACACATCATAAGTAGCCTGTGTAGTTTTAACCCCTGCATGTGTCATGAATGCATTCTGTCTAATGATTGTAACCCTTTTCTGCTTAGTGGCAGTTCCCAGGAACTCCTGTATTGTAAGTAGTCGGTCCACCTCAAGTCTGACTATTTGTGTCTCTGCCAATGACTACTCTTTATTGGATCTCCTATATTGACAGTTATGAGCCGGAGCACGAGGCAAACATATATCAAACTCCCTACATTTGGTGGAAGTGTTTGACATATTCCTTGAAGCAGGTGCATAAGTCAGTGTGTCAACATTAACACAGAGGATGCATTTCACTGGACACATCCCATTAATAATGGATTTTCCTACGCCTGTAATTCTCATGCAAGTCATTTTTTACATTACTGTTACCGTATGGGACCTGGTCAATAATGTTCTGCTGTTATTAACTGAAATGAGCAAGCATTTGCTGTAAGCTGTTCGCTGCTTAAACAGCATGAATTATCTCATGAATATCCCCTCAAACCAGATGTCAGAACCCCTGCCCACATTTTGAAAGGGCTTCATAATAAGGCATATATACTCACAGGAAGCACCTCTATCCTTTGGGAGCAGGGTAGGTGGAGAGGAAGGCAGTGTTTTAAACATTCTCCACCAAGATGGACACAGGGACCTTTTTAGGTCGCAGACTACCACACAGTGCAGCTGTCTGGTTTGCTAAAGACATCTTGGGGACTTTCAGAAAGTTGACCTAGGAATGCATTGCTCTTCTTGATTGCCATTGGCTTTGTGGTTTATAACTCTCACTTTCTTGCTTACTATTTGCTGGCTTTATTTGCTTTAGGCTCTGGAGGTTCAGTTAGTCCCTCCTGTTGCCTTAGCAATGTTTTCTGTAGTCTTCCATGAACTTGCTTTCTGTTAATAGGTCTTTAATCTTGTTCTAATCTTGTTCAATTTCCTGTGCATTTAAAGACCGAGATCAAATATCAGGCTTTGTCTTCCAGGGACGCATGTTTACTTTTCTTTCTCTGACTTCAAACTGAGGGGGTTTACTTGACAATCCTGCTGGATACTAGAGGTAGGAAAGAGTTTTTTCTAGCACATGACAACATTTAAATGAACTATGTAAGTGCTTCAGAATACATCAGAATCACGAATGTACAAATGAAGCAGATTGTTGTTATTTCTGAAGTGTGATGGAACAAATACTTTAATGTGCTAAAAAAATCATTAAACTAGGTGATGCAGTTTCTACACAGTTTGTCTGTGCAGTGTATAGCTTTAATAGTTAAACTGTATGTCTTTTACAAATGTAATGGTAATTTCAATTGAAAATGTCTTGTCTGTAATGTCAGTGTGCTGCCACATCATGAGTCCTCCACTCTACTCCACTCCACTCTACTCTGCACCACTCCATTTTACACCACTCCACACCACTAAACTCTACTCCACTTGACACAACACCTCTCTGCTCTACCCCAGACCACTCTACTCTATGCTAATACACTATTTGCCAATCTACTCTGCACAACTGCACTCAACGCTGCTGTACTCCATGCCAATACACTCTACTCTAATGCAGTTTACTCAGTAACATTCAACTCTATGCCACTGCATTTACGCCAATCCACTGTACACCACCCTAATCTACTTTGCACCACTGCATTCTATGCCATAGCACTCTACACCACTTTACTGTATGCCATTACACTCTATGCCACTCTACCCAACTGCACTCTACTCTGCACCACTCCACTCTATGCCACTTCACTCTTCTCTGAAACAATCTAATCTATGCCACTAAACTGTACACCACTCTACTCTTAACCTCTTCACTCCATGCCAATGTAGTCTACCCAACTGCACTCTATGTCACTGCACTCTACGCCACTGCACTCTACTCTGTATCACAATACTCTATACCACTCTATACTACTACAGTCTGATACTCTGCCACTAAACTCTACGCCGCTCATCTCTGCACTACTCCACTCTACACCACTGCACTCTATGCCACTGCACTCTATGCCACTGTACTCTACTCTGCTCCACTCTATTCTACGCTACTTCACTCTACACAACTGTGCTCTGTGTCACTCTACTCTGCCCCTTGTACTCTGTGCCAGTCTACTCTGCACCACTCTACTCTGCACCACTCCTCTCTGTGCCACTCTACTATGCGCCACTCCATTCTGGGCCATTTCACTCTGAACCACTCCATTCTGCACCACTGTACTCTACTGTGCACCATTCAAATATACACCTCTGCATTCTACTACATTGCATTGTATGCTTCTGAATTCAATGCCACTGCCCTCTATGCCACTATACTCTGCAACACTCTACGCCAATGCACTCTCCAGCAGTCCACTCTAGTCCATACCACTCTAGTGTACGCCACTCTATGGGACTTCACACTATGCTACTCCAATAGATGACACTCTCAGCCACTCAGCTGTGCAACACTACTCCCACTCTTTGCCATTCCACTCTATGACACTTCACGCCACTCTCCTCTGTGCCACTAACCTTTAGCCATGCTGAAAAGTAGCCACGCTGTGAACAATATAGTTAAAACACATTGACAAAATAGGTGTTGGTTTTCCTGTTCATGTGAGTTATACAGGTCTCTGATGTATAGTGGCAGGGGTTCAAGGACTCCACTAAATTAAATATGTATGTGAAAAGCTGAGGGAGTCAAGGTTGTTAAACTAATAGGAGCACTTTGTAATGTGAGAGCTATCCCCAAACATGTGCCATATTTTGGGTATTTTTGACTTCTTGCAAATTGGATATTTGCTCCTTTATTGAGATCTGGCTCCCTTCCTGACACTGCAATTGCTATACCGGACAACTATAAATTCGTACAATACACCGGATAACTATAAATTTGTACAATTGGACAGAGGAAATAGGCTGAGGATGTGTTGCTATTGCCTATTATGCAATTTGGAATATTTGTATCTTGGACTCTCATTGGATATAGTCAGTTAAAAATGTTGGTATTCAAGTCAGACTCCCCTAATTATTATAACTGGAGAGGAGCAATGATTTATTGCCCGCCGGGATCTAAGAACAAATTCAGTTTAACATTATCACAACTATTACTTTCATATATTCTTAATGCAAACAATTGTTGCTATTGGGAGAGTGTAATTGTCATGGGTAAGACAGTAATGATAGGGCTGTCTCTCAACTATTGTACAATTTAGGATCAGTGGAGCTAACATAGAAAGTCCTCACCCAATGCACAAGATGGCACACACAGATACTAAAACTATGCATTTACACCCCAATAGGACCCATACCAACGACACCGGACAGGAGGTGCCAGACATATCCAGTCCCCCCACAGAAGAGGCCCACAGTGATGACAGCAGCTCTGCATCCCTGGATCAAGATGACCAGCCCGGCCCATCAGGGATCTCTGGACAGTCGGTTCCCCTGCCACTGTCACTAGCCACCACAGACCCTCCCCCCTCAGGAAACACCACCACAGCACCCACCTGATGGGCCCATCCCTCTGTCCCCAGGACATGCCAATCAGCAGTGTGTCCACCACTACTGGGAACCCAGGCAAATCCACCAACCCAAGAAAATCAGGAACCTGGGGTCAGTGGCAGTGGGCACACAGTTCAGGGGACAGAGGCACAGGATAACAGGGAAGCTGGGAGGACTGCTGTGCAACAGGGGGAGGACAGGCCCAGGGAACCGACACTCCACGAGGCACTCTCCAACATCATGTGAGCATACCACCATTCCCAGGAGACCATGGGAACGGTACTGGCCAAGTTTCAGGAGACCCAGCAGCTGCAGGAGGAACAGTACCTGGGGATCAGGGAGGACTTGAAGTCCATTAACCCTGGTCACCATTGCAGCGGTGCTGGCAGACCTTGTCAACACCATGAGGGACACAGTGGGACACAAATGGGCCCCTGACACTAGCCTGGACCATGAACAGCCCTCCACCTCTGCCCCCGCTAGTGGACAGAAGGCACCGCCACAGGACCAACAGACCACCAGCACCCCACTCCCTGCAGAAGGAGAACCACCCCGCAAACGGTCCCTGAGATCCAGGAACAAGACAGAGAGCATTGCCAAGACCCCCGCCATGAAATAAGACCCTCCTAAATGTCACCCTTCTGTCCCACTTTGTCACCCTGTTAAACTGCTATTGCTCCCCTTCCTGTGCCCCATTGGACAATGCACCTGTGAGACCAAGAGACTGGACTCTGCCATGGACATTCCTCCACCATCACCCCAGCCCATTTCACACACCCCTCCACTTATCAGCACAGAAATAAACATCCTTGAATCACCAAACAATCTGGAGTCAGTCTGTGCTTTCACAAATGTGTAATTGCAACATCTCTGAGATATAGCAATGACAATGAACTTGTTCACTGACCAATGTTACACAGCTGTAGGCCAGGAGTAAACATAGCAGAGGGCACAAATTGGGACCCAGATCTGTAAAATGGAAAGCCAAAGTGACAAGTCAGGGTCCATACACAGAGTGAAAAAGGCAGACTTATGCTAGGTCCTACAATAGTATGAGATGTGGGAAGCAGTTCCATCCTCTTACCTGTGTCTCACTGGAAGTATTGCATGATGATGTTGTTTCGGTTGTCTACATCTTCTTCTTCTGCCTCCTCTTCTTCACTGTCCACGGGCTCCTTAGCTGCCTCAAGACCACCATCAGGCCCATCCTCCTGCAGAAAAGGCACCTGGCGTCGCAAAGCCAGGTTGTGCAACCTACAGCAGGCCACGATGATCTGGCACACCTTCTTCGGTGAGTAGTATAGGGAGCCACCTGTCAGATGGAGGCACTGGAATCTGGCCTTCAGGAGGCCGAAGGTGCGCTCTATTATCCTCCTAGTTCGCCCATGTGCCTCATTGTAGCGTTCCTTTGCCCTTGTCCTGGGATTCCTCACTGGGGTCAGTAGCCATGACAGTTTGGGGTAACCAGAGTCACCTGCAAATATCGAGGGATAACAGTTAGACATCCTCCAAACATTAGGGAATCCCCCATACCCAGACAGCAAATGAAACTGTGTCGGGACTTTAGGCTCACCTATTAGCCACACACGATGCCTCTGGAGTTGCCCCATCACACATGGGATGCTGCTATTCCTCAAAATGTAAGCATCACACACTGAGCCGCGATACTTGGCATTCACATGGGAGATGTACTGGTCTGCCAAACACACCATCTGAACATTCATAGAATGGTAGCTTTTCTGGTTTCTGTACAGCTGTTTATTTCTGTGGGGGGGAGGGGACAAATGCCACATGTGTACCATCAATGGCACCAATGATGTTGGGGATATGTCCCAGAGCATAGGAGTCACCTTTCACTGTGGGAAAATCCTCCACCTGAGGGAAAATGATGTAGCTGCGCATGTGTTTCAGCAGGGCGGAGAAGACTCTGGACTACACGTTAGAGAACATTGGCTGGGACATCCCTGATGCCATGGCTACTGTTGTTTGAAAAGACCCACTGGCCAGGAAATGGAGTACTGACAGGACCTGCACTAGATGGGATATTGCTGTGGGATGGCAGATGGCTGACATCAGGTCTGGCTCCAACTGGGCACACAGTTCCTGGATTGTTGCACGATCAAGTCTGTAAGTGATAATGATGTGTCTGTCTTCCATTGTCGACAGGTCCACCAGGGGTCTGTACACCAGAGGATGCCTCCATCTCCTCACCTGCCCCAGCGGACGTGCCCTATGGAGGAGAACGGTGAGCAGAGGGTCATACAACACATAGGTTTCACACGGCTGTTTAGCACTAAAGTTAAAATTTCTTTATGTGCCTTAGTCTGTCTGTATTCCTGGCCTAAATAGGTGTGATGCAGTTATTTGGCCTGCCATGTGGTCCCCTGAAATGGCGGCTGCCTGACCTGTAAGGTGGGACAAGGCAAAATGATGTAACTGCGATGGCGTTGTACACCGTTGCGGTAGGCGGTCGAAGACCGTGGCGCAATTCAGCATTGGTTATCATTGGGCCCTATGGGTTCCAGGACCCAATGACTATGTACGCCGGAGGTGACGGTACGCACCGCCGTGGACGTGACCGCCATTTTCTATCAGTTCCCTCACTTGATACCTGACCTTCAACAGGAGAGGACCTACACTGCAAGTGCTGCTGTGACCTGTGTCTGGAAGCAACAATGACTACAGTGTCTGGGGACCTGGCCCCTGCCTTCACTGCAGAGGAGTTGGAGAAACTGGTGGATGGGGCCCTCCCCCAGTACACGCAAATGTATGGTCCTCCAGACGAACAGGTGAGTAAATTGTGTGCATGGTGGATGGCACATGATTGTATGGAGTGTTGTGGATGGAAGAGACGGGAGGACAGGCCAGCATTTGAGTATGGTGTGTGTATGTATGTCTGGGCCAGGGTGGGTGGTTTGTGGGCAATATGTGAGAAGAACTGTACAGGAGAGTAACATCCATTATAACTTCACTTTTCCTCTAGGTCAGCACCCACCAGAAGACGGGGTTTTGGCGTGCCATCGCCAAGGAAGTGCGGACCCTGGGGGTCTACCATAGACGGAGCACCCACTGCCGGAAAAGATGGGAGGACCTGTGTCGCTGGAGCAAGAAGACGGCACACCACTAAACTCTACTCCACTTGACACAACACCTCTCTGCTCTACCCCAGACCACTCTACTCTATGCTAATACACTATTTGCCAATCTACTTTGCACAACTGCACTCAACGCTGCTGTACTCCATGCCAATACACTCTATTCTAATGCAGTTTACTCAGTAATATTCAACTCTATGCCACTGCACTTTACGCCAATCCACTGTACACCACCCTAATCTACTTTGCACCACTGCATTCTATGCCATAGCACTCTACACCACTTTACTGTATGCCATTACACTCTATGCCACTCTACCCAACTGCACTCTACTCTGCACCAGTCCACTCTATGCCACTTCACTCTACTCTGAAACAATCGAATCTATGCCACTAAACTGTACACCACTCTACTCTTAACCTCTTCACTCCATGCCAATGTAGTCTACCCAACTGCACTCTATGTCACTGCACTCTACGCCACTGCACTCTACTCTGTATCACAATACTCTATACCACTCTACACTACTACAGTCTGATACTCTGCCACTAAACTCTACGCCACTCATCTCTGCACTACTCCACTCTACACCACTGCACTCTATGCCACTGCACTCTATGCCACTGTACTCTACTCTGCACCACTCTATTCTACGCTACTGCACTCTACACCACTGTGCTCTGTGTCACTCTACTCTGCCCCTTGTACTCTGTGCCAGTCTACTCTGCACCACTCTACTCTGCACCACTCCTCTCTGTGCCACTCTACTCTGCGCCACTCCATTCTGGGCCATTTCACTCTGAACCACTCCATTCTGCACCACTGTACTCTACTGTGCACCATTCAAATATACACCTCTGCATTCTACTACATTGCATTGTATGCTTCTGAATTCAATGCCACTGCCCTCTATGCCACTATACTCTGCAACACTCTACGCCAATGCACTCTCCAGCAGTCCACTCTAGTCCATACCACCCTAGTGTACGCCACTCTATGGGACTTCACACTATGCTACTCCAATAGATGACACTCTCAGCCACTCAGCTGTGCAACACTCTACTCCCACTCTTTGCCATTCCACTCTATGACACTTCACGCCACTCTCCTCTGTGCCACTAACCTTTAGCCATGCTGAAAAGTAGCCACGCTGTGAACAATATAGTTAAAACACATTGACAAAATAGGTGTTGGTTTTCCTGTTCATGTGAGTTATACAGGTCTCTGATGTATAGTGGCAGGGGTTCAAGGACTCCACTAAATTAAATATGTATGTGAAAAGCTGAGGGAGTCAAGGTTGTTAAACTAATAGGAGCACTTTGTAATGTGAGAGCTATCCCCAAACATGTGCCATATTTTGGGTATTTTTGACTTCTTGCAAATTGGATATTTGCTCCTTTATTGAGACCTGGCTCCCTTCCTGACACTGCAATTGCTATACCGGACAACTATAAATTCGTACAATACATCGGATAACTATAAATTTGTACAATTGGACAGAGGAAATAGGCTGAGGATGTGTTGCTATTGCCTAGTATGCAATTTGGAATATTTGTATCTTGGACTCTCATTGGATGTAGTCAGTTAAAAATGTTGGTATTCAAGTCAGACTCCCCTAATTATTATAACTGGAGAGGAGCAATGATTTATTGCCCGCCGGGATCTAAGAACAAATTCAGTTTAACATTATCACAACTATTACTTTCATATATTCTTAATGCAAACAATTGTTGCTATTGGGAGAGTGTAATTGTCATGGGTAAGACAGTAATGATAGGGCTGTCTCTCAACTATTGTACAATTTAGGATCAGTGGAGCTAACACAGAAAGTCCTCACCCAATGCACAAGATGGCACACACAGATACTAAAACTATGCATTTACACCCCAATAGGACCCATACCCAACGACACCGGACAGGAGGTGCCAGACATATCCAGTCCCCCCACAGAAGAGGCCCACAGTGATGACAGCAGCTCTGCATGCCTGGATCAAGATGACCAGCCCGGCCCATCAGGGATCTCTGGACAGTCGGTTCCCCTGCCACTGTCACTAGCCACCACAGACCCTCCCCCCTCAGGAAACACCACCACAGCACCCACCCGATGGGCCCATCCCTCTGTCCCCAGGACACGCCAATCAGCAGTGTGTCCACCACTACAGGGAACCCAGGCAAACCCACCAACCCAAGAAAATCAGGAACCTGGGGTCAGTGGCAGTGGGCACACAGTTCAGGGGACAGAGGCACAGGATAACAGGGAAGCTGGGAGGACTGCTGTGCAACAGGGGGAGGACAGGCCCAGGGAACCGACACTCCACGAGGCCCTCTCCAACATCATGGGAGCATACCACCATTCCCAGGAGACCATGGGAACGGTACTGGCCAAGTTTCAGGAGACCCAGCAGCTGCAGGAGGAACAGTACCTGGGGATCAGGGAGGACTTGAAGTCCATTAACCCTGGTCACCATTGCAGCGGTGCTGGCAGACCTTGTCAACACCATGAGGGACACAGTGGGACACAAATGGGCCCCTGACACTAGCCTGGACGATGAACAGCCCTCCACCTCTGCCCCCGCTAGTGGACAGAAGGCACCGCCACAGGACCAACAGACCACCAGCACCCCACCCCCTGCAGAAGGAGAACCACCCCGCAAACGGTCCCTGAGATCCAGGAACAAGACAGAGAGCATTGCCAAGACCCCCGCCATGAAATAAGACCCTCCTAAATGTCACCCTTCTGTCCCACTTTGTCACCCTGTTAAACTGCTATTGCTCCCCTTCCTGTGCCCCATTGGACAATGCACCTGTGAGACCAAGAGACTGGACTCTGCCATGAACATTCCTCCACCATCACCCCAGCCCATTTCACACACCCCTCCACTTATTAGCACAGAAATAAACATCCTTGAATCACCAAACAATCTGGAGTCAGTCTGTGATTTCACAAATGTGTAATTGCAACATCTCTGAGATATAGCAATGACAATGAACTTGTTCACTGACCAATGTTACACAGCTGTAGGCCAGGAGTAAACATAGCAGAGGGCACAAATTGGGACCCAGATCTGTAAAATAGAAAGCCAAAGTGACAAGTCAGGGTCCATACACAGAGTGAAAAAGGCAGACTTATGCTAGGTCCTACAATAGTATGAGATGTGGGAAGCAGTTCCATCCTCTTACCTGTGTCTCACTGGAAGTATTGCATGATGATGTTGTTTCGGTTGTCTACATCTTCTTCTTCTGCCTCCTCTTCTTCACTGTCCACGGGCTCCTTAGCTGCCTCAAGACCACCATCAGGCCCATCCTCCTGCAGAAAAGGCACTTGGCGTCGCAAAGCCAGGTTGTGCAACCTACAGCAGGCCACGATGATGTGGCACACCTCCTTCGGTGAGTAGTATAGGGAGCCACCTGTCAAATGGAGGCACTGGAATCTGGCCTTCAGGAGGCCGAAGGTGCGCTCTATTATCCTCCTAGTTCGCCCATGTGCCTCATTGTAGCGTTCCTTTGCCCTTGTCCTGGGATTCCTCACTGGGGTCAGTAGCCATGACAGTTTGGGGGTAACCAGAGTCACCTGCAAATATCGAGGGATAACAGTTAGACATTCTCCAAACATTAGGGAATCCCCCATACCCAGACAGCAAATGAAACTGTGTGGGGACTTTAGGCTCACCTATTAGCCACACATGATGCCTCTGGAGTTGCCCCATCACACAAGGGATGCTGCTATTCCTCAAAATGTAAGCATCACACACTGAGCCTGGATACTTGGCATTCACATGGGAGATGTACTAGTCTGCCAAACACACAATCTGAACATTCATAGAATGGTAGCTTTTCTGGTTTCTGTACAGCTGTTTATTTCTGTAGGGGGGAGGGGACAAATGCCACATGTGTACCATCAATGGCACCAATGATGTTGGGGATATGTCCCAGAGCACAGGAGTCACCTTTCACTGTGGGAAAATCCTCCACCTGAGGGAAAATGATGTAGCTGCGCATGTGTTTCAGCAGGGCGGAGAAGACTCTGGACTACATGTTAGAGAACATTGGCTGGGACATCCCTGATGCCATGGCTACTGTTGTTTGAAAAGACCCACTGGCCAGGAAATGGAGTACTGACAGGACCTGCACTAGATGGGATATTGCTGTGGGATGGCAAATAGCTGACATCGGGTCTGGCTCCAACTGGGCACACAGTTCCTGGATTGTTGCACGATCAAGTCTGTAAGTGATAATGATGTGTCTGTCTTCCATTGTCGACAGGTCCACCAGGGGTCTGTACACCAGAGGATGCCTCCATCTCCTCACCTGCCCCAGCGGACGTGCCCTATGGAGGAGAACGGTGAGCAGAGGGTCATACAACACATAGGTTTCACACGGCTGTTTAGCACTAAAGTTAAAATTTCTTTATGTGCCTTAGTCTGTCTGTATTCCTGGCCTAAATAGGTGTGATGCAGTTATTTGGCCTGCCATGTGGTCCCCTGAAATGGCGGCTGCCTGACCTGTAAGGTGGGACAAGGCAAAATGATGTAACTGCGATGGCGTTGTACACCGTTGCGGTAGGCGGTCGAAGACCGTGGCGCAATTCAGCATTGGTTATCATTGGGCCCTATGGGTTCCAGGACCCAATGACTATGTACGCCGGAGGTGACGGTACGCACCGCCGTGGACGTGACCGCCATTTTCTATCAGTTCCCTCACTTGATACCTGACCTTCAACAGGAGAGGACCTACACTGCAAGTGCTGCTGTGACCTGTGTCTGGAAGCAACAATGACTACAGTGTCTGGGGACCTGGCCCCTGCCTTCACTGCAGAGGAGTTGGAGAAACTGGTGGATGGGGCCCTCCCCCAGTACACGCAAATGTATGGTCCTCCAGACGAACAGGTGAGTAAATTGTGTGCATGGTGGATGGCACATGATTGTATGGAGTGTTGTGGATGGAAGAGACGGGAGGACAGGCCAGCATTTGAGTATGGTGTGTGTATGTATGTCTGGGCCAGGGTGGGTGGTTTGTGGGCAATATGTGAGAAGAACTGTACGGGAGAGTAACATCCATTATAACTTCACTTTTCCTCTAGGTCAGCACCCACCAGAAGACGGGGTTTTGGCGTGCCATCGCCAAGGAAGTGCGGACCCTGGGGGTCTACCATAGACGGAGCACCCACTGCCGGAAAAGATGGGAGGACCTGTGTCGCTGGAGCAAGAAGACGGCACACCACTAAACTCTACTCCACTTGACACAACACCTCTCTGCTCTACCCCAGACCACTCTACTCTATGCTAATACACTATTTGCCAATCTACTCTGCACAACTGCACTCAACCCTGCTGTACTCCATGCCAATACACTCTATTCTAATGCAGTTTACTCAGTAACATTCAACTCTATGCCACTGCACTTTACGCCAATCCACTGTACACCACCCTAATCTACTTTGCACCACTGCATTCTATGCCATAGCACTCTACACCACTTTACTGTATGCCATTACACTCTATGCCACTCTACCCAACTGCACTCTACTCTGCACCACTCCACTCTATGCCACTTCACTCTACTCTGAAACAATCTAATCTATGCCACTAAACTGTACACCACTCTACTCTTAACCTCTTCACTCCATGCCAATGTAGTCTACCCAACTGCACTCTATGTCACTGCACTCTACGCCACTGCACTCTACTCTGTATCACAATACTCTATACCACTCTACACTACTACAGTCTGATACTCTGCCACTAAACTCTACGCCGCTCATCTCTGCACTACTCCACTCTACACCACTGCACTCTATGCCACTGCACTCTATGCCACTGTACTCTACTCTGCACCACTCTATTCTACGCTACTGCACTCTACACCACTGTGCTCTGTGTCACTCTACTCTGCCCCTTGTACTCTGTGCCAGTCTACTCTGCACCACTCTACTCTGCACCACTCCTCTCTGTGCCACTCTACTCTGCGCCACTCCATTCTGGGCCATTTCACTCTGAACCACTCCATTCTGCACCACTGTACTCTACTGTGCACCATTCAAATATACACCTCTGCATTCTACTACATTGCATTGTATGCTTCTGAATTCAATGCCACTGCCCTCTATGCCACTATACTCTGCAACACTCTACGCCAATGCACTCTCCAGCAGTCCACTCTAGTCCATACCACTCTAGTGTACGCCACTCTATGGGACTTCACACTATGCTACTCCAATAGATGACACTCTCAGCCACTCAGCTGTGCAACACTCTACTCCCACTCTTTGCCATTCCACTCTATGACACTTCACGCCACTCTCCTCTGTGCCACTAACCTTTAGCCATGCTGAAAAGTAGCCACGCTGTGAACAATATAGTTAAAACACATTGACAAAATAGGTGTTGGTTTTCCTGTTCATGTGAGTTATACAGGTCTCTGATGTATAGTGGCAGGGGTTCAAGGACTCCACTAAATTAAATATGTATGTGAAAAGCTGAGGGAGTCAAGGTTGTTAAACTAATAGGAGCACTTTGTAATGTGAGAGCTATCCCCAAACATGTGCCATATTTTGGGTATTTTTGACTTCTTGCAAATTGGATATTTGCTCCTTTATTGAGATCTGGCTCCCTTCCTGACACTGCAATTGCTATACCGGACAACTATAAATTCATACAATACATCGGATAACTATAAATTTGTACAATTGGACAGAGGAAATAGGCTGAGGATGTGTTGCTATTGCCTGGTATGCAATTTGGAATATTTGTATCTTGGACTCTCATTGGATGTAGTCAGTTAAAAATGTTGGTATTCAAGTCAGACTCCCCTAATTATTATAACTGGAGAGGAGCAATGATTTATTGCCCGCCGGGATCTAAGAACAAATTCAGTTTAACATTATCACAACTATTACTTTCATATATTCTTAATGCAAACAATTGTTGCTATTGGGAGAGTGTAATTGTCATGGGTAAGACAGTAATGATAGGGCTGTCTCTCAACTATTGTACAATTTAGGATCAGTGGAGCTAACACAGAAAGTCCTCACCCAATGCACAAGATGGCACACACAGATACTAAAACTATGCATTTACACCCCAATAGGACCCATACCCAACGACACCGGACAGGAGGTGCCAGACATATCCAGTCCCCCCACAGAAGAGGCCCACAGTGATGACAGCAGCTCTGCATGCCTGGATCAAGATGACCAGCCCGGCCCATCAGGGATCTCTGGACAGTCGGTTCCCCTGCCACTGTCACTAGCCACCACAGACCCTCCCCCCTCAGGAAACACCACCACAGCACCCACCCGATGGGCCCATCCCTCTGTCCCCAGGACACGCCAATCAGCAGTGTGTCCACCACTACAGGGAACCCAGGCAAACCCACCAACCCAAGAAAATCAGGAACCTGGGGTCAGTGGCAGTGGGCACACAGTTCAGGGGACAGAGGCACAGGATAACAGGGAAGCTGGGAGGACTGCTGTGCAACAGGGGGAGCACAGGCCCAGGGAACCGACACTCCACGAGGCCCTCTCCAACATCATGGGAGCATACCACCATTCCCAGGAGACCATGGGAACGGTACTGGCCAAGTTTCAGGAGACCCAGCAGCTGCAGGAGGAACAGTACCTGGGGATCAGGGAGGACTTGAAGTCCATTAACCCTGGTCACCATTGCAGCGGTGCTGGCAGACCTTGTCAACACCATGAGGGACACAGTGGGACACAAATGGGCCCCTGACACTAGCCTGGACGATGAACAGCCCTCCACCTCTGCCCCCGCTAGTGGACAGAAGGCACCGCCACAGGACCAACAGACCACCAGCACCCCACCCCCTGCAGAAGGAGAACCACCCCGCAAACGGTCCCTGAGATCCAGGAACAAGACAGAGAGCATTGCCAAGACCCCCGCCATGAAATAAGACCCTCCTAAATGTCACCCTTCTGTCCCACTTTGTCACCCTGTTAAACTGCTATTGCTCCCCTTCCTGTGCCCCATTGGACAATGCACCTGTGAGACCAAGAGACTGGACTCTGCCATGAACATTCCTCCACCATCACCCCAGCCCATTTCACACACCCCTCCACTTATTAGCACAGAAATAAACATCCTTGAATCACCAAACAATCTGGAGTCAGTCTGTGATTTCACAAATGTGTAATTGCAACATCTCTGAGATATAGCAATGACAATGAACTTGTTCACTGACCAATGTTACACAGCTGTAGGCCAGGAGTAAACATAGCAGAGGGCACAAATTGGGACCCAGATCTGTAAAATGGAAAGCCAAAGTGACAAGTCAGGGTCCATACACAGAGTGAAAAAGGCAGACTTATGCTAGGTCCTACAATAGTATGAGATGTGGGAAGCAGTTCCATCCTCTTACCTGTGTCTCACTGGAAGTATTGCATGATGATGTTGTTTCGGTTGTCTACATCTTCTTCTTCTGCCTCCTCTTCTTCACTGTCCACGGGCTCCTTAGCTGCCTCAAGACCACCATCAGGCCCATCCTCCTGCAGAAAAGGCACCTGGCGTCGCAAAGCCAGGTTGTGCAACCTACAGCAGGCCACGATGATGTGGCACACCTCCTTCGGTGAGTAGTATAGGGAGCCACCTGTCAAATGGAGGCACTGGAATCTGGCCTTCAGGAGGCCGAAGGTGCGCTCTATTATCCTCCTAGTTCGCCCATGTGCCTCATTGTAGCGTTCCTTTGCCCTTGTCCTGGGATTCCTCACTGGGGTCAGTAGCCATGACAGTTTGGGGGTAACCAGAGTCACCTGCAAATATCGAGGGATAACAGTTAGACATCCTCCAAACATTAGGGAATCCCCCATACCCAGACAGCAAATGAAACTGTGTGGGGACTTTAGGCTCACCTATTAGCCACACATGATGCCTCTGGAGTTGCCCCATCACACAAGGGATGCTGCTATTCCTCAAAATGTAAGCATCACACACTGAGCCTGGATACTTGGCATTCACATGGAAGATGTACTAGTCTGCCAAACACACAATCTGAACATTCATAGAATGGTAGCTTTTCTGGTTTCTGTACAGCTGTTTATTTCTGTAGGGGGGAGGGGACAAATGCCACATGTGTACCATCAATGGCACCAATGATGTTGGGGATATGTCCCAGAGCACAGGAGTCACCTTTCACTGTGGGAAAATCCTCCACCTGAGGGAAAATGATGTAGCTGTGCATGTGTTTCAGCAGGGCGGAGAAGACTCTGGACTACATGTTAGAGAACATTGGCTGGGACATCCCTGATGCCATGGCTACTGTTGTTTGAAAAGACCCACTGGCCAGGAAATGGAGTACTGACAGGACCTGCACTAGATGGGATATTGCTGTGGGATGGCAAATAGCTGACATCGGGTCTGGCTCCAACTGGGCACACAGTTCCTGGATTGTTGCACGATCAAGTCTGTAAGTGATAATGATGTGTCTGTCTTCCATTGTCGACAGGTCCACCAGGGGTCTGTACAACAGAGGATGCCTCCATCTCCTCACCTGCTCCAGCGGACGTGCCCTATGGAGGAGAACGGTGACCAGAGGGTCATACAACACATAGGTTTCACAAGGCTGTTTAGCACTAAAGTTAAAATTTCTTTATGTGCCTTAGTCTGTCTGTATTCCTGGCCTAAATAGGTGTGATGCAGTTATTTGGCCTGCCATGTGGTCCCCTGAAATGGCGGCTGCCTGACCTGTAAGGTGGGACAAGGCGAAATGATGTAACTGCGATGGCGTTGTACACCGTCGCGGTAGGCGGTCGAAGACCGTGGCGCAATTCAGCATTGGTTATCATTGGGCCCTATGGGTTCCAGGACCCAATGACGATGTACGCCGGAGGTGACGGTACGCACCGCCGTGGACGTGACCGCCATTTTCTATCAGTTCCCTCACTTGATATCTGACCTTCAACAGGAGAGGACCTACACTGCAAGTGCTGCTGCGACCTGTGTCTGGAAGCGACAATGGCTACAGTGTCTGGGGAACTGGCCCCTGCCTTCACTGCAGAGGAGTTGGAGAAACTGGTGGATGGGGCCCTCCCCCAGTACACGCAAATGTATGGTCCTCCAGACAAACAGGTGAGTAAACTGTGTGCATGGTGGATGGCACATGATTGTATGGAGTGTTGTGGATGGAAGAGACGGGAGGACAGGCCAGCATGTGAGTATGGTGTGTGTATGTATGTCTGGGCCAGGGTGGGTGGTTTGTGGGCAATATGTGAGAAGAACTGTACGGGAGAGTAACATCCATTATAACTTCACTTTTCCTCTAGGTCAGCACCCACCAGAAGACGGGGATTTGGCGTGCCATCGCCAAGGAAGTGCGGACCCTGGGGGTCTACCATAGACGGAGCACCCACTGCCGGAAAAGATGGGAGGACCTGTGTCGCTGGAGCAAGAAGACGGCAGAGGCCCAGCTCCCCTGATGTACTGGATCCTAGCGGTGGCATGTCCGGAGTTGGATGGATGCTTGAGGGCATGACAGCAGCCACAAGGGGGTGAGTACACTCTCATTCAGCTGACTCTGCACGCATTACGAGGTGTCTGGGTGGGGGATGTGGGCTGTGGGTTCCCCTAGGCCAGGGCAGACACGCAAAGGTAGAACCATTGTTTTGCAGCCTCATTCCCTGTCCAACCCCAAAGGTGGTATTTGCCTCTACACCTAGTCAGGCTCCTATGGCTTCCAGCTGTGCATAATATGGTTCTTGACAGAGTCCTCTATGGGCATGTGCTTTTCCCCTGCCCTGTCAGTGCATGGCTTAGTGCATAGGGCTGTTCCCTGTGTGTTGTGTCCACCAACGGTAGTGGTGTTGCATGCATTGACCATGTTTCTCCTCTGTCTTCCCCCCCTTTTGTTTTGTCACTCTGTCCTTGCGTGCATTAGCATCATCTTGCGGAGGAGCAGTGGCACCAGAGCATAAGGGATCTGAATCCCACATGGCCCTGGAGGGTGCAGTAACGGAGTCAGAAGGCACCAGTGGGATGGAGGGCGAGGGGAGCTCCACGACGGGGACAGGAGCAGACACCAGTGACAGCGACTCCTCCTCTGATGGGAGCTCCCTTGCAGTGGCGGGCAGCTCTGTGCCCACCGCATCAACAGGAACAGCCCCACCCCCACTACCAGCAGCCCCTCATCAAGTTTCCCGTGCCCGCACACCCAGGGAGGTGGGCATCTCCTTCACCCCAGGCACCTCAGCCCCTACCCCAGTCAGCCCTGCTGCCCTCAGTGAGGAGGCTATTGACCTCCTGAGATCCCTCACAGTTGGGCAATCTACCATTTTGAATGCCATCCAGGGTGTTGTGAGGCATTTGCAGCAAACAAATGCATACCTGGAGGGCATTCATTCTGGCCAGGTAGCCCAACAGGGAGCATTTCAGGCTCTGGCCTCAGCACTGATGGCAGCCATTGTCCCTGTGTCCAGCCTCCCCCCTCCAATTTCCTCCACCCAGACCCAATCCCCTGTACCTCAGCCTATCCCAAGCACACCATCTGACTAGCATGCACACTCATCAACACACAAGAGTGGACATGGCAAACATAAGCACCACACATCCCACCAGCTCTCACACAAGCACCATCCCCATGCAGACAATAAATAAGAAATTGGACTCAAGCTGTTGGTTATTGACTATTTGGTTTTTGCAATAAGAAAAAGATGTTTGGATATTTGAGAAACGGACACTAACACTCTCTCTACTTACACGTAGTGCGTTGGATTTTCTATATGTATCTGTAATGTTGTTGCATGTGTTTGTGTGTATGGTGTTGTGGGTGAGGGTGGGGGTGTTGCATGTTGCTTGTGTGTGTCACTCTCTTTTCCCTCCCCCCTCCCCTGTGTGCTAGGTGCAGTACTCACCGTGGTCGTCGCCTGCGTCTTTGCTGCTCCTGATACAAGAGGAGGTAGACCAGCATGGGCAGGATCTGTAGTTTGGGCTCCA
This sequence comes from Pleurodeles waltl, assembly GCF_031143425.1. Taxonomy (NCBI): domain Eukaryota; kingdom Metazoa; phylum Chordata; class Amphibia; order Caudata; family Salamandridae; genus Pleurodeles; species Pleurodeles waltl. Next base: position 537,796,618 of record NC_090445.1, on the reverse strand, counting down.
TGGCGTTCTGGTTGTTCGTAAAGTGTCAAAAGGTGAGTGGTTTCTATTCCAAGTCCTGTTTCCGCCGTGCTTTTGATGGCGTTGGTACCGCCCTGAAAAAGGTGGTGGATAGACGTGTTGTAATACAGTGGGCGGAACCTTCTGTCTGTTGGTGGTGACCGCTGCGGTGTTTGTTTCTACCGCCGTGGCGGTTGGAGTGTTAAAGTGGCTGTCTATGTTGGCGGTTTCCGCCATGGTCGTGATTCCATTTTGTTTCCGCATGTTGGTGGTATTACCGCTGCTTTAACACCGACTGCCAGGGTTGTAATGAGGGCCTATATAATTACCAAGATTTGATGCTTCCACAATAGAAATGTTTAATGCACTATGACTACTTACTAATCCTAATCCATGCCAGATCTTATTTCAAACCTCACATGATTTATGTAACTCCTTGTCCTTTTATTTCCAGGACAAAATAAGGAATATATATGAGAATGTTGAGCAATTACCAGAGCCTAGGGGCAATTATGTTACTCATGTCTGTCCACCCGCTAACACTCCTTGTCAATTCGGCAGTTTTTACCACATTGATGTAACAGAAGAGCTGTTTTTGAAGGTTAAGTCAGGCTTCCCTGCTGACCCTTGTCCAGCTCATATTTTCTCTTCCCTGTCTCCTCTTTTAGTGTCTCATTTTAGGACTCAATTTAACTATTCCTTAAAAACCGCTAAAGTTCCAAAAGTTTGGAAACTTCCTTATGTTCCACAAGTTCTCAAAAATCCTTTAGCTGATCCGAACTGTTTTTCCACCTATCTGCAGATTTCTCTTTTGCTGTTTCCTATATCAATGTCTGCATACCCTGGTGATTAGCCATGCTCTACATAATTATATATAATACATAATTTCATATTGAAATGCTATAAAGAGTGACTAATAGAAAACCTTGTACATTTCTTGAGGATGATCAGGTATTGGACCCCTCTCAATCAGGCTTTAGGGACGCTCATAGTACAGACACAGCTCTTGCAGCAGTGATGGATTCCATCTAGTACCCTTTAAATATGGTCAATGCAGTGATATTGATCCTGCCTGATCCATCAGCTGCGTTTGACATGGTATCACATGCAGTACTGACTGATCGCCTTTATGACTTTGGAGTACATGGACAGGCTTTGGAGTGGTTGAAAGATTTCCTAGATGGGCCCCCCAGGTGGGTTCAATCCCCTCTTTCAAAACTAGGCTGATTGTTAACATCTGAAGAGTACCTCATGGATCTACCCTAAGTCCTCCACTTTTTAACATCTATATGGCCGCCACCGGCAAAGGTTGTGAGATCATTTCAAATTGAGATTCTGTCATCTTCAGGTGATACTAAGCTGGTTCTGTCATTAGGCCAAGAAACAGAGCTCACTAAAGTCAGGTTTGGGGACTGCAAATGTTCCCTGGCTAGGTGGATGAGACAGATTATCTCCATTTAAATGAAGCTAAGACGGAGGTTGTGCTTTTTCGAAAAGAAATGCAGGCCTGGTCAGATTATTGGTGGCCCCAGGAATTGGGAGTTTGTCCCTGCACTAAAAAGGCAATGAGAAATCTGGGCTTTTGTGAAGGATGAAAAGCTCTCAATGAAAAATCATGTTAGGACCTCATGTGAAAGCTGTTTTTGCACATTTTGGCTTCTTAGGAAGGTGTTTACATGGCTACTTTTAGACTGTCGGAAGACGGTGACTCAGACAATGACAACTAGCTACCTGGATTATGGAACTGCCTTGATGGTGGGCATGAACTCTTCTCCCATGTTTTCCCTTCAGCTGGTACAAAACTTGGTGGTCCATCTGGTTTGCCACTTACCCATATATACTAGAATAAGTCAGTTGCTTAATTTTTTCCCATTTCTCCCCATCAGGAAAAGGTGTATCTTTAAACTTCCTTCTTCCTCTCATAAGGCCATGTACAGGGAGGGCCCATTATATCTCTGGTCCCATATTAATCTCCACAATCCCACTAGGGCTATCAGGTCCTCTCATACTGCTCTTGCTGTTTCATGTAGAATTCAAAACACCCTCAATGGGGCCGTTCTTTCCCCTTCTTGCTCCTTACTATTGGAACAAGTTATCTGTTCACACTTTCTCTTGTAGTCTTTCTGCTTTTTAAAAAACTGATTACAGCATGGCTTTTTAACACCACCTCTTTGTTAATGCCAGGATGAGACTTGACACTGCCTCCTCTTTTAGATGTTAGCACCTGTATGCTCCGTACAGAGGGAGCTGTGTTTTGTGCAATACTAGATCCTTATAACATGACAAACCTGTAGCCTTGTAACCAGAGCTGTGTGGCACTACTGGGTTTTGATTTCAGTCCTCCTGACCTCACTGGGGAATGCAATTTGTTCATGCAAGATAGATACTTTACAGCATTCTGCCATGAGTGTGTTCCCCTCCTATATAGAAACCAACAACTTATCTCAGCTGTTTGAACAAGAGCATCCATCATAAATGGAATGGCTCAGACATTTATGATTCAATAGTTTCATGAATAGCATTGGCATGCAATGACCTAATAACGCTGCAATTCACGACATCTTACAGCTAAAAGGAATTGGTGGTGTTTTTCAGTACTACTATGTACCTTTCATTCAACTCACATATTTTTCTTATGTTTTATGATGACTTATCCCCTCAAAACATACAGCTGCAATAGTATCCTTCTCCCTCTGAAAGGAACCTTAGAGTTAGGAATTTGATGTATGTGCTTTGCTGAGGAGGCAGTGGCTCAGAGGCACCTCCTGTAGGGTGATGACTGAAAGCGTGTTAGGGCCCTATGACCTCTGCTTAACTTTAAAAAGTCCTACCATTGAGATTCTCTAAAGCTAAACAGCATTTGATTAGGTAAGGGTCTCGATTAAGAAACACAAATCTTATGGAGCATCTGTATCCACTGTGTAGCATTAAACATAAATGTATTTGTATGTTATTTTTCGAACAGTTGTTTAATTGATTTGAGATCATTTCTTTCTGAGCATGTTTACACCAACATTTGTCTGACCATAAACACCAAAGTAAAATGTCTTCACAAGGGCAATTTCCTTTCAGCAATCCAAATCCATTAGGAGGAGGTACATATTCAGTTATTGGTTATTGGTGAGGGTTCAATTCCGGATGTCAAAATAAAAGTTATTATTTTTTATATTTTTTAGCATTTTCCATATTTACAAACTACTTTAGTCAGGACCTGTGAAAAAGATATAAAGATATATGAAATCAACATAGATTTAAGGTGACACTATATTTGGGATCTTAATTATAAGACGTGATTAACTAAATTCAGGTTGAGTCTTTTTCTCGTTTTTCTATTTCCATGCAATTGGTTATTTAATGTCATTCTTTGTAGGTACTGAAACGGGACAGCTTAGAATGCGGACATTCTAATTTATAAAAGGACCACAAAGTATGCGCATAGAGAGGGATTTCAGACAAATTGTGCTTTTTTTTAGAATGAGATAAATTGATATGAATTATAAATTGTAATTTATAAAAGATTGTCATGAATAGGAAACCTTACAAACTGATGTTAAAAAGAGCCATAACGTATGAATATAGGGATAGATTAAATTTTTTGTAAAGAATAATGGTGCTTTTTGAGATGAGATACATTGTTATGAAGTAAACTAGTTCTTATATACAGGAAGTTGGTTATATTGGAAGGCCAGGATGTCTGAATTTATGTATCGTTGTGTGATGTATGGTGAATTATTGTATTACTAATTGTGAATGATTTTCTTTTTAAATCATGATCAATAAATAGAATGGGAGTGACAATAGATCGGATGGGTATGTATTTTATGTGGGCTTGTATTGCAATTCTTTTATCTTTATTATGTAGTATGTGCAATATGTTGATTTCAATATATGTCATTTTTGTTGTTCAATATTTACAGCCCTGGGGAAAGGGTTTATCCCTTGAACACATGTTGGGTGGCTGTACAATTGGGTGTGAATTTAAATTGGATGAAGGCATACTTGAAGAAATAGAACAAAGACTATTGGGAATTACTGTGGGATATCTCAGGTGAGGGCAAGAAATAAAATAAGAATTGAATATGTACCTCCTTCTAATGGATTTTGATATATAACAAACCAGTGGTGCTGGCTTGTTGTAGGTGAAGGTGCCGGGCTATAAATCCCTAATGTTTTTGATGGTTTCCACCTCCATTCAGCATTTATGCCTGTGCTGGAGCAACAGCTTCATATTCTGAAAAATGATTGTTACCATGTCAAAAACCTTGGTCTGCTTGAGAAGCTTGATGATGCCTCACTTCTGCTTAGGAGTCTTGGTTTGGCTAAGCCAGATTTATTTGTTTAATTTATGTTAAACCTTTTACTGCATTTCAAAAAGGTCTAATATTGTACTTCAAAACTAACTGGAACAATGCAGTCTATCACCCCTCACCTAAACACTAAATCCTAAACATTGAAATAAATGTGATAGAAACAGGAGAAGTTGGGAAAAGGGAATGAGATAAGAGTTTGAACAGAGATACTAGATATCACTTGTCTGCCTCATCACTCTCCTGGGCACTGACTTCTGAAGAATGAAATGGATATCTAAAAAAAATGGGAAGTCCTTAATAATTTTTCAGAATTGTTCAACATCTGACTTTCATAGTAACAGTGATATACCTTGAAGCTTTCTCTGGAGAACCCACTCTGTGCGTTCTTGATAAGAAGCTGACTCTCCTGAAAACTAAAATTTTGCAAAACATGGGTAATCTCAATGACACACATAAACCTTCCACCCTAAAAGTAAGATAATTACGTTCAACTTCACATGTATGTGCCTCCTAATATAAATGTTGTAAAATATTGTGTTGTTGGTTGACTTGGGTGTGACAACCACAATTCATTTCAGGGTGAACCACAAAAAGTCACTGAATTATCAGGCAATGTGTAAAGTATTTATGCAGCACACAAACAGTAACAAAATGAAAACACAGCACAAGACATATCCCAAACCAATTAAGAAAAGTATAGTACATTTTAATAAATTATTTAACACCAAGACAACAAAATTTCAATCAGTAGAACCAGAGTTATGAATTTTAATTTTTTTTTGTAAAAACTAGCACCCAAAAGATCAAAACGCCAACCTCGGACATCTTGTCGCACTAGATTGGGTCAAAGTAAAAAAATATGGCTGACCACGATGAAGGGTGGTTCTGATACAGAAAGTGAATTGGGCGAGTCTGCACTTACCTTCAGGCTTAAAAAAATTCTGTGAAAAAGTGTCTGAGAAGGCAAAGGTCAGAAGGGTGAGGCTGCACGAGGTGTCCGAGGAGAGAGCACTGATGACGGATACCCTTGGGTCAAAGCCTTTGTGAAGAATTCTATTTTTGAACTAAGTCTCTGAAATGGAAGTTGAACATCTCCAACAGGATGAGGCAGAGGGCTGTAGCCGAAGGCAATTTTATGAAGCCAGATATCCCTTTGGTAAATGACCACTGAAAAGGATGTACTGCTGCAGGAGAAGCTATGAAGTCAATCTGACTAGCAATACATTTTGGGCAGATAGGTGAGAAGGTTGGTCCTGGTCTCCTCCTGGTTCCCTGGAGCACTTTTGTGCCTCATTTTGTCTCTAAGTCCCTAGTTTTTAATTGAATTTTGATTATCTAGGCGCCTTTAGCACCACTTCCAAGAGGCCAGGACTGAAGGGGAACCACTTGGAGGGTCAGGACTCACTCAGGCTGCGTCCAGTTGTGCATTCAAGATGGAGGAAGCCTTTTGAGTCCCTGTGGCTCTGAAAAGGAGGCCAGCAAATTAGCCCTGGTGAGTTACTCTGTAAGTCCTGGGGCAGATGACGTTCCAGTCCTTGTACCCAGACAGAAGACAGCAGAGCAGAAGGGCAAATTAGCAGCAATCCAGCGTGGCAGCAGTCCAGCAGAGTGGCAGTCCTTCCAGCAGCACAGCAGTCCTTCTTCCTGGCAGAGTCTCCACAGGTTCAGAAGTGAACCTAACAGTAGGTCTGAAGGTCCTATTTTTATACTCTGGTGCCCTTCCTCTGGAAGATGGAGAAGCTTTTAGAAAGGTTCTTTGAACTGCATGTAATTCCCTTTCTCTCCAGGCCCTGGATACAAGCTGACTATACTGACAGTAGGGGTTGTTAGGTCCTTTGTGTGAAGACAGAGAACAGGCTATTAAGTTGCAAGTGGGCCTGTGCTCAGCTCCGCATCCCTACCTGCCATCAGGTGGCCTATTCAGGCACACCTAATCCCTCCATTATGTGACTGTCTGGGGGGAATTAACAAAGCTGTCAGCTACACCCAGTTACATAACCCAAGACAGGCCATAGGTACAAACGGCTAAGGGCAGAAAAATGCCAACTTTCTAAAAGTGGCATTTTCAAAATTTAAATGAAAAACACAACTTTACCATTAAAGAGACATGATCATTACAATTTCATAAATATCGAGCATGACTTAACTACCTGCCCCCAATTGGAAATTACAGTCTATTTAATGTATCAAGGAATCGCCAATGTTATCATATGGTATAGGTAGGCCTCACAGTAGTGAAAAATGAATTCAGGAGTTTTTCACTACCTGAACATGTAAAACCTAAAAGTACATATCCGACTTTTTAGCTACACAGCACCCTGCCCTACTGGCTATCTTAGGGGTAACCTATAAGTAATCGAAGGGATGTTTATGCTTGACAAGGGGGTTTAAATGCCAAGTCAACATGGCATTTTAAAACTGCACTCAACTTGCAATGGCTAGCCTAGGACATGTTTTAAGTAGTCACTTAAGTGGATGGCACCATAAGTGCTGCAGGCCCATTGGTATCATTTAACTTACCGGCACTGGGAATATGGGATACCATTCTACAAGGAACCTATAAGTAAATTAAATATGTGAGTTAGTTGTATGCCAATCAAACCATGTTTAGGGAGTGAGCACAAGCACTTTAGGACTGATTAGCAGTGGTAAAGTCAGCCTAAGGCCAACAAAAACAAATTTCAACCCAAAAATGGAGGTAAGTAGGCACATATTTTAGGGGAAGACCACCCTAAGGCTGACAGGTTGAACACATGTGCTTTAAGTTTTGATTTGCTTGTAATGCAATTGAATAATAACTTATATTCATTCATTTTAATTCCTAATCTTCACAAAATATGCACTACCTTCCTAATACAGCTAGTACTTTAAATGTTCATCACATATACCTATCATAACCATAGATGCTTGACAATAGAGCACCTTCCATTACATCACAAATCAATTCAAATTAATTAATTAATGCAAAAGGCCCAAAGTCTGTGATCACTAAAATATAAGTTCAAATAATAGTACAAAGTTTGTTTTCCAGTTGACTTGATAGTCCAGAATACTGGTCTGAAAATCCAGAATGTGCCTCTGAGAGTTTTAAAGTGAAGTGAGACAACTAGGGGTTCTCAGCTCTTAGTTTATTGTCAGGTGGCATCATGTATAGTAATCTCAATGAGCATGCAGCATTTCTCCAGGCCACACCAAAACTCGATGTGCACCACCAGCCTCTGTGTCTATTAGCAGCAAAGAGTGTAGGCAGTCTCAGTGTGTTGCACCATCATGTTTGTATCACAACTAGCTGTAAATTCTGCCACACCAAACTGCTGCTTCCCCTGCCACCAGAGATGGGGAAAAGCCCACAAGACTAGAAGTGAAAACTTGGAAACTCCCTTGACATACTGGATTACTCCCCAACCACACATAGTCCTCACACTTTTCCATTTTCCATTCCTCAGGTCCTTGCAATCAGCCCTGGCAAGTGCCAAGCATCACAGATTTGTCTAAGGCATTTTAAGACATGTCCTCCAATTACCTCAAGAAAAAGGATTGTCACGCATATTCAACACCTCTACCACTTTTGAAGTGCATTGCTGTAAAACCAGCATGTGCGTAGCCACCACTGGTCTGGTTTACTGTGCCCTAGTAGTGTAAGTTGGGCTCAGAGACGAGGTAACTGTGTTTGCCATTGAAACCGCCTCTGGAGCCAGCTCACTACAATTTATTTCTGGCGCTCCTTTTCACTACATTCCATTCAGAAGTTCTGTGCTGTTGTTATTTTGTTGTGGTAGCTTTATCTGCAGGATGTAATGGGCGACACAGTGCAACCCAGAATCATAACAGCAGGCTCATTTCCACACCCGGGCAACCACTCTACACAACAGGACTTCGCAGCAACATGTTACACTTAGAAAACCAGCTTTTAAGCATGAAGGTGAGTGATGCACCGAGGTCAGCACCCAGAACTCTTCTATGTTCTTTCTCCAGGATTGGTGAACTCTAAGAGAAGTGCATACAATGGCAACCTGACCAGCACACCCAGACTGCAGCAGGAATCAGAACCTCCATGTGCATCTACACCCTGCAATGATGGACAACCGATACACCTCCGAGGTGGTCCTGTTGCCCTCATCCACCTATGTACGGCAAGGAAAAACGGCATGGGTGCAGCTGTTCAAGCAGTTGTCTACCTGCACAGACCTGTAACTACACTTCTGAGTATTCTCTGATCTGCTTGAAGCCCACCATCACACTGACGATGAGGCAGGTGCTCGTCCCATGCTCCAATCACCTTGCAGCCAGTGCGTCTGAGCAACACAGCACCCGCTGGAGCTCCCGACACAGGCTGTGGCGGCACCTGCCACACGGCCTCGCTCCAGAGCAGGCCCACCAATCACAAAGATTGCAACACCATATGCCCATTCAGAAGTCCATGCAGTAGATGCTCTCACATGAAGTCATGCAGTTCATCAACATAAAAATAATAATAAAGGAAAAAAGGAGGAATTACGTGGAAATAAGTAAAATAAATAAAGATAAGAGGAAGACCTTCTGGCCCATGAAAGGCCTGTGCACACTTGACCATTAACCTAACACAGAAATAAGACTGTGAAAGCGTCAAAATATTTAGCCACACAGTGCAGGTAGTATTAGGCCACCCTTGACCGGGACCACAGTGCACCTCAGGCATGTAACTGATGAGTCCACCACATAAATAGGCACCCCACATAAAGCCACTCCACAGAACCAGACCACTGCCCCCCGCACCAGTGAGAGGAACCTCCACAGTTCTACAGCACACCCTTGGACAGGCAGCTGTACTGAACCCCAGGTGGTGTGCAGCAAGACAAGCATATAATTTCTGTGAGGACCTATCACAGACCAAAACATTGTCCGTTACATCATGGACACTGTTCCTGCCATAGAGTCATTCATTGTTGAGGCACAACTTCATCACGAGCACCCAAGTGGAGAGACTGAATTGAACGTCTCCAACTCTGTTTCAAAGGCGCTGACATATCCACAGATTGGCGTTACACCCTACTTCTACACCTAGGAGGAAAATATATCTACAAGATCTATAAAACACTACTGAACACCTCCTAGACTTACGATATGTTGATCACAGCCCTGAATGCACATTTTGAACCTAAGACAAATAGGCACTATGAAAGATCTGTCATCAGGCAAGCCCATCGAGAACCTGAGGAATCGCTCAACACTTTTCACGGCTGACTCAAAGAGCTTGTGAGCATCGGTGGCATTCACAACAAGCAGAATGAAATACGAGGCCAGATCAGTTAAGGGTGTTCATCTGCCAAACTCTGAGAAACCATACTTCAAGAATCAGGAAAGTCACTCCAAGACATTCTGACTCTCAGAAGATGAAAAGAACTATCCAAGGCAAGAGCATCCCATATGGAGGCAGCCCTCTACATGGTCATCAAAATAGAGCCTGTCACCACCATCCAATGACGCTGCACATTAGACACCTCAAAAAGGCCCACTGAAATGAAGAAGTCTTATGGATACTGTGAAGGACAAACCCACAGGCCAAAAGACTGCCCAGAAAAAAGCAGAAAGTGCACATCCTACAGAAAATATACCACTTTTCAAAAGTCTGCAGTTCACTGTAGCGAAAGCCAGCGAAGGAAACATTTCAAGCTGTGGTAGAAGTCATAAGTGTGAAAGAAGACATGGACGACAATGTTGCTGAATATACTGTACACACAGTTTTTTACAGTCTAGCCTGCCAACTCAGCACAGCGCCCACTTCCCCAGTGCCAGATACAAGTAGGACCCCACATCATCACAGCAACAATTGACCCAAGGGCCTCTGTAGATCTCACCTACCACACACTAGCAAAGCGCCAGCAGCGCAACAAAGCCAGAGTAAGAGTTTTCTCATACAGAAAGTCACAACCCCTTCTTATGCTCGGACGCTTCAAATCCTCAGTGTCCCATGGCGGAACAAGCATTTACACTGTCTTTTACATGACCAACGGGGGTCACGGCATGCTGGTCAGTGTCCACACTGCTGAAACCCTGAATCTGAACTCCTATACATTGGAATACAAGTTGAGGAGCTCTCGAACATCCTGGCCAAGATCTGAGATATCTTTCAAGGGATCTATTGCTTAAAAGACAAGGAAATAAGCTACACATCAATCGATCCATATATACCGCAGCCCGTAGCAAAGAGACACACTGTCTATGACCTGGTAACGTAGCCCTGTGGCATAGATGTATCCCGTTCTACATCCAGGTGAAAGTGAAGACGAACTAGAAAAGCTGGTATAATTGAAAAGGTGAAAAGCCCAACACTATTGGTATCCCCAGTTGTAGTGGCCAAGAAGCAGAAACAACCAGGGGAAGTATGAATTTGTGTGGATATGAGGCACCAGAATGTCGCAATCTAGCGAGAACACCATCTAACCCCCATGGCGAATGATATTCTGGGGGAACTCAATGGAGTAAAGTTGTTCTCAAATGACGAACTTCGCTAGGATGCCACCAGTTGCCACTTTACCCTGACTTCAGGGCCCAGAATCTGAGAGGTGACTGGCAAGACAGCGTAGCAACTAAAAATGCTGCACTGAGTGACAAGGGGAGAGCAGGAGAGTGCCATATTCACATATATATAGCACTTTCTTCGTCTCTGTCTAGTGCTGGTGGTAATTTCAGCTGCTGTGCACCACGCACACACCTTACCGCCATAGTGCTAGGGTGTGTGCATGAGTCTAGCATAGGTTTTGTATGGGAAGGCATCCTTCATGTACAAAATACTATGCCTAGACCAGTGAAAAGTTTTTCTTACTTTGTATGTGTGCTGTACAGCAGAGAAATTAAAACCTTTCTCCATTTAACACCTGCTTTTCAGCAGCGTTAATGTTTGGCATTAAACCCTTTCTACTGATGTTTAAGAAAAGGGTTTAGCATAAAAAATCATAGGTTGTAGCATGTGTACACCCATCTAACGCCCCCTTAACGGGAAGTAATGCAAAGCAACATTTTGCACTGCAATGCAAATACCAATTTACGTTGGTTTATGAATCCCCAAAAAAGGTTTTGTATCGGTTTAGCATTACAAAAGTAACACTGACCCGAACCAAACCTTTGAGAATCTGGGCCCACGTATATAACCACATTTCAACCCATATCAGTTTAAGAAGATACTATCACCTCAACTTCAGAATATCCAGCGCATCTAAAGTCTTCCAAGACACCATCCAAAAAATACTCATTGGCTCACCAGGAGTCATCAATGTCAGTGTCAATATCCTGGTCTTCATCAAATCCATGAGGGAGCACCATGGACACCTGCATGAAGTCCTCCAAAGATTCCAGGACTCAGCATTGACCCTCCACAGAGTGAGTTCCTGAAACAACAATTCCGTTTTTTTTTACTACATCTTCTCAGCCAACAGAGTAGTGCTGGACCTGGAGAAATCATGTGATGAACAAGAGGCCCTTGCACCCACCAGCATGCCTGAAGTCCAAAGCTTCCTCTGTATGTTAAATTATTATGGGTGGTTCATACCCAGCCTCACACGTCTTACTCAACCACTCTGTGTGCTCATGAAGGCGACCCCCCAATGGACACGGGGAGCAGCACACGGATAGGCACTCCAGTGCACCTAGCAAGTCCTTTCTGCTGATACCTCTTATATTTCAACCCACTGAAACAGACAACTATCACGGCCAATGCAAACTCAAAGGGACTAGGAAAAGTCCTTCTGCAACAACAGCCACATGGGAAATGGGCTCCCATAGCATATACCAGCAGATCACTCACAGAAATAGAACAGAGATACTGTCAAATCAAGAAGGATGTTGTTGCAATACATTGGGCTTGCAGGCACTTCCACTTATACATTTATGGACACCCGTTTGTAGTCATCATGATCACAAACCTCTAGTGCCCCATTTTCAAGGTTCTGCACCCTGCATCAACAAGTGGATGCTTCAGCTATAAGAGTGTGATTGCAAGGTGGAATGCTAGCCCAGTGCAAACAACCCAGCAAGTTATCTCTCCCTTCACTGCTGAGCGGTTACTCAAAAGGAAGACAAAGAAGTGAAAGAGATGGAGGAATACGTCCGACATATCGCTGAGAGATTCAAGCCTCTCTAATTGTCTTTCGACACCATACTGTCCACCACTCAAGCCAGCGAGTGACTACAACTAGTCATTGCAGCAATTCAATCAGGCAGATGGCACACATATCCCAAAGTACACGAGAGGCTAAAAGAACTGTAGAATCACTATTCAATGTTCACCATGAACTCATTATGGATTCACATTGTACTGGAGGGGACCCCGCCTAGTAACACACTAAAGCCTACAAAACCAAACAGTACAGCTTGCCCACCACGGCCACCGGGGCATAATCAAAACCAAGAGCAGACTCAGAAATAAAGTCTGGTTCCCCCACATTGACAAAATGGTCGAGGCAGCAGTAAGATCCAACAACTTGTGTCATGAATCAGGATCCTCTGAAGCACCAGCGCCGGTACTCACCAAGCCAGTTCCTGGGAGTGTGCCAGCCTGGATTTTAGTCACATCCCAGATGGACGCTACCCCCTAGTTCCGATAGACAATTACAGAAAATATCCTGAAGTTGAACTAGTGAGGTCCCAAACAGCCTCAAATGTGTTTGCAAAGAACGAGAAAATGACAGCCACACATGATTTGATAAAAGAATTAAAAAAAGATAACAGACTGCCTTTTCAGAGCCAAGAATTTACTGACAATCTCGAGTCCTGGGGCATCAAACACCGAAAGGTAACATCCCGCTGGCCACAGCCGAGGGAGAAGTAGAACGCTTCATGCGCACACTGAATAAGGTGACCTGCATTGCTCATGCCAACCAGCAACCAATGGAAAGGGCTATATATCTGGTTTTCTCCGAGAATACCAACAAACCCCATATTCTACCACAAGCCAAGCACCAGGATACGCCAGCAATTGACAAGTGGTCAGGGACACCATTCTCCACCACCCTTAGTGGATGCCCAACCCCATTGATGATGATTGGGTTTTTCTCAAAAGGAGAGAGACCAACAACCGAGCCAGCACCAAACCCTTAAAATGTCACCCCTGGGTTTTTGTCAGGTGAAGGTCACTGCTCATCATTGGCTGTGATTACCCCTAACATATAATTCTTTAAGAAAGCCCACGGGGGCAATCAGAGAGCAAGCCACATCCCCTGCACGCTTCCCGAGGAGCTAGTGACTGATGACTGGGTGTCTTTGATAACGCATCCAGTCCTTATAAATTACTTGTACCTGGACACGCTGGAGGTCGGTGAACCTTTTAGCCGAGTTGGGCTCTCCTCATCCTAGAATAGTTGGATTGCTTAAACCAATAATCAATAACTACTGTAATCGATACCCAATACTCTATTTCTAGGTCAGAATAACACATTAGAAATCAATAACAGTCGGTAATTTGACGCAACATGACCTTTCAGTCATGAATAACCACACCAGTTTATTAAAAGTTAATGAGTTTATTTCCCTATATTATCAAAGCTAAAACAATATATATGAGTCTCAAAATCAAATGATATATGTATACGAACATTACTAGCTGTCCATAACGGCGGAAGAAACGCAATCTACGCAAAATCTGAATTATAATGCACTCGGTTACGGCAATGCAAATCACTAATATGAGTAATTGAATTTGACTAATTGCATAAATCGGTCAGCATAACAAGATTTCAATTCAACATGGTGCGTCAAGTGAATACCTCGACTAACCTCTAATTAGCATTGGCATGTGGTGCTACATGCAAAACGAATTTAGTCAACATAAATTTGGAAAACTTCTAGCTTGGGCCCTATCAAAATAGCAGTTGGTACCTAAAAGGAAAAACACAATGCCTAATACAATTATCCTTTCATAATTACCAAATACAATCAGCATTTAAGAAAGTCTTCGTCCTTCGGGTACCGGTTCAATCAGCATGGGGCAGATTTCAAAGGGGCAGAGTTAAGGGCAAGTTTCCTTACAGCAGCAAGGAGAATGGGGCAAAGTTACTGCATGGGCAAGACGGGGCAATTTTAAAGTTAAAGTCTCTAGGGTGAGAATTCTCAAAGTCTCTTTCTCTGGAATAGAGAAAAGGGCATCAAGATGTCGTCCGAGATGGCATCTGGCATTTGGCTTCAAAGGTGGCATCAAAGAAAATGGCTGACTTCTCTTTGTCCGGTGGGTTTAAGTAAGAAACATTCCAAATACTTCAGGGTCTTCCACTGGAGGGTTCATAGGGTGGCTTCAAATTGACCAATGAATAGTGGCTTTCTCCTAGTACTCATTTATCCATACATTGTCCTTGGAGCCTTGGAACACAAGTTGCAACAAAGTTTGCCAATTATTTCAGTATCAGTACTTTTATTGTCCCGCACCTGCAGAAACTGACCTTGTATCAAAGGGGATGAAACCGGCCTAGCACGAAACCTTGGAGATAAATGTATTAGTCATCTCTACTGGAAAAATACAACCTTAAAGTAAAATATACGTTTTATTAATTCGAGCAAAAGCCACACACTTAGAATTTGAGACCAGGCAACTAGGCCAAAGCCTCTACTAAATTTAAGCTAAGCATAAAACAGTTTCAACAAGAAATCATAGCACATATTTGCAATTATGACGGATTACTACATTTTCAATACTTCATGATTAATTAAGCTTTTTCATAATAATGGTGAACTACTCTGAGGGCACAATTTCCCTCGTACATTATTTTCTTTGCTAAAATCACACTAAATTATACAATTTTGGTTACATGATATATGAATATATGTTGGTCCTTCTTTTTCTGCGTCATCAATCCCTCCTCTGATGACTAATTATGTCATCACATCAAATCTACCCACAAATTTTATTCCATTAAAATGCTGTCTTAGTAGTTTGGCACTTCAGTCAATTCCCTCTTTCTTTTGGTTCCCTTTGATTTTTCTCTATATACTTCTACCATTTTGTTTTGTTTATTCTCTTCTCTTTTCCTTTTGTTTCTTGTTTTCAATATTTTAATAGCTTTCCATATTCCCCAAATACCTAATAAACAAATTAATACTATTAATATTCCTTTTACTATTTTTAGTAATAATCCATTCCAAATGTTGCTGAGCCAATTTCCCACAGAAGCAAATCCTTTTCCAACCTTCTCCCATACTCCTGGTTCTTTCAAATCTTTCAAATCTGTACTTTTGTTAGTTAAATTTGTAAGCATTTTTCTAATTTGCCCGCTGTTGTCCGGAATATAAGAACAACAGTGACGTGTGCCAAGCATTTTGCAAACGTCGCCATCCTTTGCTAAAAGAATGTCTAAGGCAAGCCGATTTTGAAGAGTCATAGCTCTTTCTGCAGCAATTTCAGCATCCATCAGGATTATAGCTCCTGAGAATTTTGTCAGCATGTTATCCACAATAGTAGACAACTTTCGTATTTTGATTGAATTCAATATGACTCCCACTGAAGGAATCATTGCTCCAAATATATCTCCCACCACACCAGAAGCTGTCTCCCTCTTCTGACCATGATGTGATTCAGACAGCTTTGGGAATTTCTTTAAGTCGTCCAGTTGATAAACCTCTGGGAATACTATTCCCAAATAACATCTCCCATACCATCCTTTAGGAAGACGATAATAGGCGTTAAGTCCACAAATATAATATATCCCTGGAATAACTGGGTCTTGTCCATTCAGCATGAACGTCCACTTAGCTTGAAACAAAAACGTATGTTTACATTCACTCGTTCCCACAAAGATCGTGTCATAATATGATTTAGGTCCATATACACAGAGCCTCCCTACATGTAATGTATCTAAAGCTATTTTCCCTTGTGTCTTTATCGCAGAAAAAACATAATTATCTACAGATGTTCTCTTGTGTAATTCCTTTTCTAATCTCTCCTTCTCCTCCTTCCTCCTACCATCAGTGTGATCTAGAAAACTTTTCTCTATCGGTGAAAGCAAGTATGTAAGGTTTTCTCTGTGAGCTGTGTGAAAAGGTGACAATGGCTCAAAGAAACCCCTAACTAACTTTATATAATAATCTCAGTGCTCTATTATGGGGATATATGCAAATACCACATCATAATTGGAATAAAAGTAGTGAATGTACTCCTGGCCATAAACTCTGGTCATTAATAAACTACATGAAATTCCATACGTAAGAGGCATGCTATGATATGTCACTCCTTCTTTTACTGAGGTAGGTATTTGTGTGCACACATAACAATCTTTCGCATCCATTGTCTCAACATACTCATTCAGCAAGCGATAGAAAACGTTTGAGGAAAGTTCCTTCTTATCATGCAAATATTCTCGTCTTGTTTGAGTTTCCATTGAGGAGTTAGTTCAGTAGTAGTAGGTCTAGAAGTAGAAGCATCATTCGCGTCTCTCTCATTCTTCCCATGCATTCCAAGAACTATTGCTATAATTATTAGTACACATGCAGTTATTAAGCCTATACATATGTATTTACAACACTTCTTTTTATGTCCCTTTGTATTATTGCCTGGCATGATCTATATAGAATCAGAAAGTTGAAGACACTTTATCAAATCAGGTTCGCAGATATATATATATATACAGATGAACGAGTTCAATGTTTACACGGTTTTCTTTAGCAGCTTAGTCTCTTATCGGTTAGCAGCTTTTTCTCAAAATTGGTTTCAAAGTCAATCAAGTTAGCAATGTCTTAGCCGGTTCAAAAGTCAATCAGGTTGTCAATGTCTCGTTCAGTAATATTCATGGAATTTCACTTTTCAAGTGCCAAAGTGAAGTTCTGCTTTCTCGTTCTCAAGACTGAGAGATAGGAATTTGTCTGACCAATCGTTAGTGGCTATGTATGCCCACTCCGGACCAGAATATCTTCTGCTCGGTATTCTTTTCCTTTTCAATTTTGCCTCTCCTTTTGATTCTCTCTCGCTGGGCTTTCTTCCTTGGCCGGGTCTTTCTCTTCACTCGGTGTTGCTATTGCGACAGACACTTCTTTTCTTTTCTCTTTCAACTTTGGCCCTTCACTTTCGTTTAATATTTCCCTAGTTCTTAATTTTACTGGTGATATGCTTTGTCTCTGTTTCGCACTGCTTTCACCGGACCTGCAACCGGTTCTAGACGAGGTTGGACGATTTCACCCTGTCCCGCCTCCCTTTCTTCCCCTAGGAGGTCAATCAGGTTTTCCTTTTCTTTGCCTGTATCGTTTGCTTCTGGGAAAGCCCTCCTCTGATCAGGCTCTCACGCTCCTTCACCTATCGCAGGCTCTTCATCACCTTCAAGATCTTTGTCACTTTCTGATGTTTCTCCTCCGACCTCCCCAAATGGGTCAGCTGCTTCTTCTGAAAATATTTCTCCTTCTTCTCTTTCTGCTTGGTCACCTCCAGGTTCTCTTTGTTCTGTCTCGCTGCCTGGTACTCTTTTATCAGTCACTGGTGATTTCAGCGCTTCAACTTCCTCTTCTGTGGGGCACGTCACCCTTTTCGTGTGACTGGTGTGAATCCAGTTGGGAACTCCCGCACACTTCACAGCGGTGGTAGTTGTCAGAATCACCTGGAAAGGTCCTTTCCAACAGGGTTCCAGACACGACTTCCTCACGTGCTTCTTTATCACGACCCAGTCACCTGCTTTCAGGGCGTGTCCTGGACCTTGGATCGGTGGCAAGGTGGTTGCCTCCACCTGGTGAGAAAAAGAGCGCACCACATCAGCTAGACCTTTGCAGTAGTCCAACACCATATCATCTGTAATATTCAAAAGAGCATTTGCAGGAACTGCTGGAAGCCTCATGACTCTGCCCATGAGGATTTCATGTGGTGACAGTCCAGTCTTTCTATCAGGGGTGTTTCTCATTGACATGAACACCCAGGGCAATGCGTCAGGCCATTTCAAGTTTTCGCCATCCTCGACTTCAATGTACCATTAATTTGCTCCACTAGTCCTGATGCTTCAGGGCGGTAGCTACAATGCAATTTTTGCTCAATGTTCAGCGCTGCACACAGTAATTTTATTACTTTGTTATTGAAGTGACTTCCCCTATCTGATTCTAAGGAGATTGGGAATCCGAAACGTGGTATTAGTTCTCTCAAGAGTAGTTTTGCAACTGTGAGACTGTCATTTCTGCGTGTAGGGTATGCTTCAATCCAGTGGCTAAAAATACACACAATCACCAACACATACTTCAAGCCTCCATGCACATGCATCTCAATAAAATCCATTTGCATCCTGCTGAATGGACCTCCGGCTCTTCCAATGTGGCTCAAATTTACTACTGTACCCTTCCCTGCGTTCATTTGTTGGCAAATGACGCAACGATGGCAAACTGCTTCAGCAACTTGACGGAATCTGGGATTAAACCAATCAATTTTGAATAGTCTAACCATGGCATCACTTCCAAGATGGGCTTGTCCATGGAACAATCTGGCCAACTGCGTCAAAAGACTGTTTGGCAGAACCAATCTCCCTTCACTTGAAACCCACAAATCATCTAGTTTCTTTATGCATTGTGATTTGGTCAATGAGAGTTTCTCATCTTCACTAACATCGTTCTGTAAGGATTTAAATTCATCGATTGTATCTACAACCTTTAGAGCAAAAGCTTCACTTGGTTCAAGTTCTGGCTCATTTATCAAGTTCCATTCGTCTCTGAGCAAATTACAGTTCAGTGCGCAAAACCTTGCGACTTGATCTGCATACCCATTTCCCAAAGAAACATAGGTGGTCATTACGACCCTGGCGGATTACTTCCGCCAGGGCCGCGGGACGCAGTGGCACCGCCGATAGGCCGGCGGTGCCCCGCGGGGCATTCTGACCGCGGCGGCTTAGCCGCGGTCAGAGAAGGGAAACCGGCGGTCTCCCGCCGGTTTCCCGCTGCCCCCAAGGAATCCTCCAAGCCGGCGCAGCTTGCTGCGCCGGCTTGGGGATTCCGACTCCCCCTCCCGCCATCCAGTTCCTGGCGGTTCTCGCGCCGGGAACTGGATGGCGGGAGGGGGAGTCGCGGGGCCCCTGGGGGCCCCTGCAGTGCCCATGCCAACGGCATGGGCACTGCAGGGGCCCCAGTAAGAGGGCCCCAAAATGTATTTCACTGTCTGCCTTGCAGACAGTGAAATACGCGACGGGTGCAACAGCACCCGTCGCACCTTCCCACTCCGCCGGCTCTATTACGAGCCGGCATCCTCGTGGGAAGGGAGTTTTTCCCTGGGCTGGCGGGTGGTCTTTTGGAGACCGCCCGCCAGCCCAGGGAAAAACTCATAATACCCTCCGCGGTCTTCTGACCGCGGAGCGGTATTATGGAGGGCGGAATTCTGGCAGGCGGCCTCCGCCGCCCGCCGGAATCGTAATCAGGCCCATAGTCTTGTGATTTTGAGTGTGCACTGCATTTTACCACTGCTACTTCTCCTGGTAACTGGATGGCATGTAACAATTCTCTTATTCTTTCGCCATTTTTCACTGGCGATCCTGAAGAGGTCATGAAGCCTCTTTGTGACCACAACTGTCAACAGTCATGCACTATTCCAAATCCGTACTGACTGTCAGTGTAAATGGTGACTTTCATTAATGCGGAAAGTTGGCAAGCTCTAGTAAGTGCTACCAGTTCCGCTACCTGTGCAGAGTAAACTCCTTGAAGCCAAGATGCTTCCAGAACACCTGTTATTGTACATACAGCATATCCTGCTTTCAATATTCCTAGTGCATCTCTTAAACATGAACCATCAACAAAAATAACTTGATCGTTTTCCTCCAATCGGGTGTCTTTGATGTCAGGTCTTGGTTTTGTACAAAATTCAGTCACCTGAAGACAGTCGTGCTCGATGTCTCCAACGTTCTCAATTTCTAAATTTTCACTGGGAAACAAGGTTGCTGGATTCAACGAAGTGCACCTTTTCAGCTGCACATTAGGTGAACCCAAAATTATTGTCTCGTACCTTGTAAGCCTAGCACCAGTCATGTGCTGTGTTCGTGAACATGTCAAAAGTATCTCGACTGAGTGAGGGACCATGACTGTTAAAGGATATCCCATCACTATTCCTTCACTCTGATTTAGGCTGATACCAACTGCTGCTACGGCATGCAAGCACCCTGGTAGTGCTGCTGTGACCGGATCCAAAGTAGCTGAAAAATATGCTACTGGTCTGTTTACGCCACCATGGGCTTGAGTCAAGACAGACAAGGAACATGCATCACGTTCATGACAAAAAAGGCTTTGTGTAATCAGGCATACCTAAAGCTGGAGCCCTGAACATGCATTCCTTTAATTCAATAAAAGCATCCATCTCATCTCATCTCTTTTCAGCACTATTTCATCCAGCGCATCTTTCTGGGTCAGTTTCAGTAAAGGTTTTGCTAGAGTTGAGAAATTGGGAATCCATTGGCGACAGTAGCTCACCATTCCCAAAAACTTTCTCACCTCTCTTCTCGTCTTCGGTGGACTCATTTGAAGTACGCTTGTTATTCTCTCTTTCATAATTCTTCTCGACCCTTTCTCTATTGGGCGACCCAAATATTTCACTTTCTTCTGGCAGAACTGTAATTTTGAAGGGGACACTTTGTGTCCGTTCCTTCCCAGATGGTTCAATAGGGCAATGGTATCAGCTGTACAGTCACTTTCTGTCTTGGATGCGATCAGCAAATCGTCAATGTACTGTACCAAGGTTGATTCAAATGGTAATTCCAATTATTCCAAATCTTTCTTTAGAATCTGATTAAAAATTTATGGTGACTCCGAAAACCCTTGAGGAATTCGACACCAACTGTAGACTCTGTCTAGGAATTTGAAACAAAAGAGAAATTGGCTGTCCTCATGAAGAGGCACAGAAAAGAATGCTTGTGACAAGTCGATGACTGAGAACCACTCAGCATCACAGGGAACTTGAAACATTATCACAGCTGGATTTGGTACCACGGGACAACATTTGACTATTATGTCATTTATTTTCCTCAAATCCTGAACAATCCGGACCTTTCCACTCGGTTTTATCAGTCCCATGATTGGTGAATTACATGGACTACTTAACACTTCTTTTGGTACTCCCTGTTTTACAAACTCATCAATGAGATGGGCGACTTTCATGAGGGTGTCTTGTGCCATATGGTATTGTGGGGTCTGGGGAAAATTCACATTGGGTTTTACAGTCACTTTCACTGGTTCTACTCCTTTGACCAATCCTACTTCTTTCCCTGTCATACCCCACACTTCTTTTCCAACTGTTTCCTGTAACTCAGCAGGAATATCTGCTTCAGTGAGCATTGGATAAAGAGTAATCAGGGGATACTCTTCATCGACAGTTTCCACTTCGTCCCCTCCTACACTGTCCTCTTCTTCCTCATCACTGTTCGTCTGAATTTTAATTCCATCATTTGAACACATAATCGAACATCCCAATTTACACAATAAATCTCTCCCTAATAATGATATCAGGCTTGAGTCACACACCACAAATTTATGTGACCCTTGATAGTTACCAATTCTGACTTGCACTGGATCTGTGATTGGGTTTGTCAGGTACCTATTTGCTACTCCCACTACTTGAACTGTTCTCCCTGAAAGTGGCAAATTTGGTACTTCGATGCTTCTAACTGTAGAACGTGTAGCTCCGGTGTCAACCAAGCACGAAACACGGTGACCCATAACTCTCCCTTCCACATACGGACCCTTTTGATCAACTTCCAAGGATACTGCAAGCATACAATTTCCCTCCTCATCTGAACTTTCACTCTCCCACGCATCGTTTATTCCATTCTCACTGTGTAACGGGAATTGGTGTACTGTGTCATTTTGGTTCATCCCTTGACCCGCGACCTGTTGAGGAAGCATTACTTGTTGCTGATTCATTGGTGCTAAGGGTTTTTGCATTTGCTGATTAGGTACCATAGGAAACTGCTGCAGCACGGGGCATTTGCACCTGCTGCGGTTGTATGAGTTGTAAACCCTGCATCTGATTTACATTATTTTGAAAATTTGGATTTGGACCTCTCAATTTCGGTCCTCTCATATTCTGAAATGCATTGACATCATTGTTTTGCTGACCTACACCTTCCTGCACCATCATTGGGCACTCCCGTTTCCAATGCCCGACGATTCCGCACGTGTGACATGGCATCACCTTCTTCATTGCCTGTATACCATTCGGAATCATAACAGTATTTAAATCAGGACCATTATTCACAAAACCTCCTCGGCCTCTGCCTCTCATTTGTGGCTTAACCATAGCATTTCCCTGCTGTTGCTGCTGCGGCAACTGTTGTTGAAAACCTTGTAAACCTTGTAAACCTGTCTGAGCTGCTCTAAGCTGCATCACCATCACCTTTTCTTTCAACCTTTTCTGCTTTGTCTCAATCTCATCACCGCAGTATTTTGCGTAGTTCAACACTTCGTCGGTCGATTTTGACTGCCAACAAATCAAATGCATTTTAATCATCTGACTAATCTCAGGTCTCAACCCTTCCACAAATCTGAACACAAAGTGGAGCATGTCCTTTTCCTCAATCGTTTCCGTGCCACTGTAGTTTTTAAACGCTTTCAACAATCTCTCATAGTATGCATGTATCGACTCTTTAACCACTTGTGCTGTTCTGTCAATCCTCTGCCAATCCACATTTTTCGACGCAACCTCTGTTTTCAAGTGCTCAATCACCTTATGGTATAGACTCATTACCGTAGGTGATGGTGCACCTGTGTCCCTTTCCCTTTCTGGTTCACTTGTCGGCCAACCTACAGTCCTCTTACAATCTTCCCACAAATCAGCCGGAACCACAATTTCGAATAAGGTGTTCAGGTCTTCCCAAAGACATTTTGCGAGTTTCACAAATCTATCTGTTTGTTGATACCATTCGATCGGTTTCTCTCTTAATTTAGGGAAGTCATCCGTAAAGGATTGAATATCGCACCTGTGCCATGGTACATGCACAAGTTTATCCCCTGCTGTTTCTCTCATTTGCAACATGGTTATAAGATCGTCATTCTGTTGTGCTTTTTCGTTCCGATCTGGGGTACTTTCCTTCTTTTTGTCCTTTTTCTTAACCCACCTGCTTTCCCACTTATCTAGACATCTCCAGACCTGCGTGCTCTGCAGTATCTCCTTAAGGTGAGTTTTCATCCCTGCAGATCTCATGTGTTCAAAATCTTTTGTCTTAAAGTCTAGCCTGTAACTTCTGCTCAAGTGTTTAGTTTTACCTATATCGATCTTGTTTCTGTCTGCAATTTCTTGTCGTTTCTTATATATGCTGCTCACTTCTCTTGTAATCCTAGGGCACATGTATCTCAGCTCTTCTTCTGTGTATGATTCTAACCTGTTCAGACCCATCGTTCCCTCTACTAGTTCATCTGCTTCCATGCCCAATCTTATTTTATTCAGGTATTCCTCTCCCTTTCCGCTGGATGTACTCTGTGGGGAGTTCAGACTGTTGAACCATTGTGTTAGCTGTTGTGCGTTCAGTCCCATCAGTGTAGCACTTACATCAACTGCTACTGATGGTTGCTGCAACGTTTCAGTTTTTGAAGTCAATGGTATTATTAGTGGTGGATTTGACCTTACCACAGTTGAAGGAGCACAAATTGGAATTGGACTAAATTCCGACAAAGACCCAGATCCATTTGGCAGTGTTCCTACCGGAGTCGTTTCTGGAGTGTTTTCTATGCATCTTTTCCCTGTCTCATTTTGTGTCATTACCCCTTGATCGCATACGTTTGGGTTTGCCTGTATATACAATGGTACTGGCGGACCCACAGTGATAGGCAGAGATATTGCATCTGGATTCTGTCTGTCCCCGAATTCTGTGGCATGTTAATCCCCACATTATGGTTCATCATTGCTGGCATACCTAACTGGCTCTCTGTTACTCGAGTGTACCTCGGCACTTCTTGTAACTGCTTTTGAGGCATCAAAATTTGTGTTGATTCGGCTTGAATCAATGTCGGTCTTTGATAAGTCTGTCCTGCCAGCGCCATTAGATCAGAGGTCATTCCCTGATTATGCTCATTACAGCAGCGCCTTTGAACCTGCGTCTGATAATTATCGACAGGATTCAATTTAGGCATGTCAGGTATATCCTCTGAATTTGTGGTATTTGTGGTGCAAAGGGCATATCGGAACTGCTCTGCCTCTGTGATATTCTCAAATTCGGTGTCACATTACCTTGTATTGGTTCTGGAGGGGCAGTACTAATGCTTGAGCCTTTTTCGCTTTCCACATATGGTGGCGGGCGATCATTTAGCAATTGTATAATGAACTCCTCATCGTCTGACTCATCTGATCTTTTTGAATTTCTGTTGTTTTCTCTATCTCTTGTCTGACTCCTATTTGTTTTATAGGTAGCTTTCCTTCCTTCCGTCTCTGCTTCGTCAGTAATTGCTGGAAACAATTTAATTCCCTGCAATACGTCTGATCTCCAAACCTTTTGTGTGCTATCCCATCTAGCATCCGCTAGTGTCTTTTCTACTTTTCTTGTTCTTGTCTCAAATTTCTTTTGTTGTTGGTTTCTAGCTATTAGCTCCCAAATTGCTAATGCCTCAAACTGTGCCGGTCTTGGAGGTACTTTCATGTTGTATAGCGCAAATCTTAAATTCTCCAAAACCCTTAGATTAAACGACCCATGGATAGGGAACGCTACACTTCCATGCTTTTCTGTTAATCTGCACCATTGCTTTAGCCAGAGACATGGTGCGAAACCCTTTTTTTCAATCACGATGTAGCTGGTGTACCCACAGGCGGTGTTTCTTCTCCTACATTTGCTTTCATATATACGTCTCCCCTCATGTCACTCTTAAATGCTTTGAAAAATGTAATCTTTCCGTCTTTTATTTTTCTAAAATATGTAATCAATAAGTGACTTTAATTCCCGGAATACTCTTCGCTTGCCTTTCCCCCACCAATTGTACTTCATGGACTGCGTCCAATCCGTGCGCGACCCTTCTCACCAACCAACCTATCCCAGCACGGCTCCTAGTGACGTCACACTCACACTCTGCGGCTGACAAAGTCCTGCGGCTTGTCCTTCATTCAGCTTCACTCAAAACTAATTTCCGCAATATATTGCGAGCACTAACCAAAAAGAAGAAAACAAATCTATCGGTTTACTACAGGAAGGGTAATACAATCACTTCAGAAACCTTAGGGATTTTTCACTAGCCTCGCCAGTTATTCCATCTTTCTCGGTTTCCCGCTCTCGCAAGCAAAATTTGACCTGCAAACTTTACTCTCAACTGATCAATGAACTATTCTAGTGCACCTTAGAATTCGTCAAATCTCAAAGTCGAAAATTTTCTTTCATTCCTCAATATTCATACTGACTCGTTGACCACGCCCGATCAACCTATTAAACCGAACAGATTACAGCATCAATCAAGTGTCTCATACACTTTTCAACATACTCCGGAGTCTCTTGACCTCGCAGGGCCCGTCTCAACATCAACAACCACGTGGACAATTTTTCCTGCACAAAGCGCTACACACATGTGAAGTTCGACGACTTCCCTACTCTCACACTTTGGAGTAACACTCCTCTAAAATCTTTTAATTGGAGTTCGTAACCCCCTATAATCCTCACAAACTTCTCAATTAATATGCGGCAATAAGCTGTGCAAGCGTAAAACCCTAGCTTCTCTCATACCGTCACTAGAAACGCTAGAAACATTCTCACACCTCCATTTCCTTCATTCACAAGCTCCGAGATTCCGGGAAAGTCATTGGGGATTTAGGGCATCATCATTTCTCCAACTTGTTTTATCAAAGAAAATTCTAACTTGACTCTGTCTATTATTTGGATGGGGTCCCAAAGGGCGAAACCATCAATCTCTGCTACCATCTACTGATAACGCGTCCAGTCCTTATAAATTACTTGTACCTGGACACGCTGGAGGTCGGTGAACCTTTTAGCCGAGTTGGGCTCTCCTCATCCTAGAATAGTCGGATCGCTTAAACCAATAATCAATAACTATTGTAATCGATACCCAATACTCTATTTCTAGGTCAGAATAACACATTAGGAATCAATAACAGTTGGTAATTTGACGCAACATGACCTTTCAGTCATGAATAACCACACCAGTTTATTAAAAGTTAATGAGTTTATTTCCCTATATTAACAAAGCTAAAACAATATATATGAGTCTCAAAATCAAAGGACATATGTATACGAACATTACTAGCTGTCCATAACGGTGGAAGAAACGCAATCTACGCAAAATCTGAATTATAATGCACTCGGTTACGGCAATGCAAATCACTAATATGAGTAATTGAATTTGACTAATTGCATACATCGGTCAGCATAACAAGATTTCAATTCAACATGGTGCGTCAAGTGAATACCTCGACTAACCTCTAATTAGCATTGGCATGTGGGGCTTCATGCAAAACGAATTTAGTCAACATAAATTTGGAAAACTTCTAGCTTGGGCCCTATCAAAATAGCAGTTGGTACCTAAAAGGAAAAACACAATGCATAATACAATTATCCTTTCATAATTACCAAATACAATCAGCATTCAAGAAAGTCTTCGTCCTTCAGGTACCGGTTCAATCAGCATGGGGCAGATTTCAAAGGGGTAGAGTTAAGGGCAAGTTTCCTTACAGCAGCAAGGAGAATGGGGCAAAGTTACTGCATGGGCAAAATGGGGCAATTTTAAAGTTAAAGTCTCTAGGGTGAGAATTCTCAAAGTCTCTTTCTCTGGAATAGAGAAAAGGGCATCAAGATGTCGTCCAAGATGGCGTCTGGCATTTGGCTTCAAAGGTGGCATCAAGGAAAATGGCTGACTTCTCTTTGTCCGGTGGGTTTAAGTAAGAAACATTCCAATTACTTCAGGGTCTTCCATTGGAGGGTTCATAGGGTGGCTTCAAATTGACCAATGAATAGTGGCTTTCTCCTAGTACTCATTTATGCATACATTGTCCTTGGAGCCTTGGAACACAAGTTGCAACAAAGTTTGACAATTATTTCGGTATCAGTACTTTTATCGTCTGCACCTGCAGAAACTGACCTTGTATCAAAGGGGATGAAACCGGCCTAGCACAAAACCTTGGAGATAAATGTATTAGTCATCTCTACTGGAAAAATACAACCTTAAAGTAAAATATACATTTTATTAATTCGAGCAAAAGCCACGCAGTTAGACTTTGAGACCAGGCAACTAGGCCAAAGCCTCTACTAAATTTAAGCTAAGCATAAAACAGTTTCAACAAGAAATCATAGCACATATTTGCAATTATGACGGATTACTACATTTTTCAATTCTTCATGATTAATTAAGCTCATTCATAATAATGTCGAGCTACTCCGAGGGCACAATTTCCCTCGTACATTATTTTCTTTGCTAAAATCATACTACATTATACAATTTTGGTAACATGATATATGAATATATGTTGGTCCTTCTTTTTCTGCGTTATCATCTCTCTCACCCTTTAAGCACTATCTGGAAAGAGGCCCTGACAGTCCACAGGAGTAAAGGTCAAGTCCAAGTGCTACAGATAGACTCATTGAAAACACCTCTGCGGCGACATCTAATACTCTGACGTCCATCCGAGATGATACCAACTGCGAGACAATCCTGAGCCCTCCACCCTCTTGAATACTTTTTTGGTGTAAGGCCTCCAATAGAACAGAAAGTTGCTTCTAGCAAAGTGACACACTGTCTACAATATTGTAACATGCCTGCCATATGTTCATTGTGTTAGCAGCCATGCTTACAAACTATCTGTTTTATATGTTTGCTTGTGTTCATTGAAAGTTTAGTTGTCCTCCCCCGCCTGCATTTTGGTTTGTTCCAGACAGTGCGTGAACTGCAAAAAAAGCGAATGGGTGCGGCTGTTCAGGCAGTCGCTCTCTGGCACAGAACCGTAACTACGTGTCTGAATATTCTCTTATCCACCCGCATGTGTTAGCCTGGTGCCAAGTGCCCAAAACCACACGGCCCAATGCCCTGCAAAAAGATCGGTGGCAGAACAAACACAGTTGCATTTCATTACAGTGAGTAAGCTATGACCGGAGATTGTTATCTTGTTTGCAGACAGGCTGTTGAATGTCTTGGGGTCAAAGACGCACTAGGTGTATTTTTGACGAATGTTTAGGTTTATTGAATAAGGCAAGTGAATGAGGAGAAACGAAAGAAAAAGCCCTCCGATGGGATCTTTCTTCTTTTACCTCTGCCCTTTCCCCACTCTCTCTCCCAAACAGCTTTATAGCGGCAAGAGGCTAAAGTCGATTTAGTTTGTTGATGGAACAAAAGCGTGGGCTCCACACCAAAGTTCTGAAGCTGAATGTGCGGGCACGAGATTTTAGACTTGCCGGAGGAGGAAGCGTAGGGACGGTACTGGGAGCCAGTGGGGGCTTTTTGGAGTGGGGTGCATGGGTAGTAGTGGACGAGTTATATTTTGTGTTGGGAAATGAGCCAGAACTTGGAAAGAAAGCTACAGAGTTAATCGACCCTTAAATGTGTGACTTCATTGCCTCAAATAACTCTTCATTATTAACACAACCCGTTCTTTTAGAAATGAGAGAGAGCTCTAACAACCTCTGCTGGTAAGTGGATATTGGCACACCAGCAACTAAAAAGAAAGCATTAGCTTGAAGCATAATGCACTTCACAAGTGAAGGTCGCTTCTGCAGGCAGATTCCGGGCTGAGGGTGCGCTGTTGTGATGAAGAGCACCCAACCAGCCGAGTGCACAGAGAGAGTAACATGTACTTGCTACTGTCCTGTCAGTAACCTGCACCCTATCAGGGAAGCCTGGAACAGCGCCATCAAAAAGTGGAAGCTGGTCCTCTGTGCTCAGATGGCGGCACCATCCTAGTCGTATTGTACAATAACTCTTCTTGTCTCAGCCTGGCGGTGTTTTCTTTACTGCGACTTTGTACGGCAGAAGGTAGCACCTGGTGACACCAGTGCGTGCTACAGACAGCTGCACCCTGACAAAATGGCAATGCAGCCAGTCTGGTCTTTGGTAATTTTCTTATATTTTCTTAAGATAGCCAGAGGCACACACAACACCCACGATGGTATGTCCCTTGCGCAGGAAACACCCTCGTGCCTACCTACACTCACCTTCACTCCATTCTTCCAGAATTGCTTAGGACATTCTGAAATTAACCTGATTGTATAGGCAAAGTTACAATGACTTATAATAAACTGTCACTCAAAAATGTCACACATACTCAAGCTCCAACCGCTGAAATGTCACAGATAAGCAAACTGGAAATGTGGCAGCTGTGCCCAATTGTCTCCTCTGGGGAGGGGCAAGCCCACGAGATCACCAGGGAATAGAAAGAGGGTGAATGTCCACCAGCATGGCATTCAGTCAAACCTCTGTCCCTACATTTCCCCTGAGAGAGGTAAAAGGTCAGAAGATACCAAGAATCAGAAAACGGAGGGAGCACCCCCTCTGGTGTAGGGGTCAACAGACACAGGCCTCAATTGTTTTCCCTCAGTGGGAGGGGTGATTGTGCCACCACCATCCCCAGGATCCACAGTCTCCCACCAGGGGTGACAAGCTCTACAGGCCTATTTATTGGAACACTTACATCGTTCTAAATGATGCATGTGTGCAATATGATTAGGTTCACTTGCTTGCTACATATATGTTCTTATGCATCTGTATCATAATAATGTTTTATAGCTTCGTACATTTTACGCAACCTGTTTGAATAGTCAGGACAATTGTGCTACGATATAGATCGTTATGATCAAATTAGAAAGTTCACCTATTGCAAAGTTCTATGAATGTTTAGCAATTCTTCTGTATCTCCCCAAATCTGCAAAGAGTTGGTCGAATGGAAGTTTCATATCACTCAACTGTTTGTTATATACACAGAGAAAAAGAAACACCAACAATACAAACAAAATAAAAACCTGCAAATGAGAGCCAAATGACAGTAAAGTATACATGTTCAATGACAGCGCAGCACAAAATATTCTTACTTTAAATCATTAATATATTAACTCATCTATTGCAGCCGATGTGACTACGCTACCCTGGCAACAGGGAGTGGGAAAACTCTATATGCTTAAAAAGGTCCTATCCCAAAGATTTAATACTGCAGGATAACATCGAAAACCAGGGTCCCTGAGAAGGCATCTTTTTGGGAGGCCGTTAGTGGTTTTTCTAAATAGATACCTGCTTAGAAATCACAGACACAAAGCAAGAATATTTTCCGGAAGACATAGAGGCTCCCCTTTTCCATTGCGCCCTGCAAATAATTATTTCGATCTGGGGTGCAGCAATCTTTGTCTCTTTTGTTGATACTGAATTGTGTCAAGACTTGCTGGTGCCTAGTGGGCTACCCCTTTCTCCAGGAGGGGTCCAGTGAGGGAGAAACTTCTAACCGGTATCCAATTGAAGAGAAAGAGAGTTTGTGTCACGTTGGTTACTGCACACATTTAAAGGCCATGGTTCCAACAGGAATCGTTCCGCTTGTGGATTGCAATAGGACCCCAAAACCTGAGTGCAAATCCTTCACTCTAGACATTAGGGACTTTCAAAGCAGAACGAGCCTCTATAAGCGGAAGCCCCCACCCATCTACTGACACTCTGTCCACACAGCCCTGGTATGAAGCCAATTTGGGATATCCCAAAACCAAACTTGGTAGTCATGTGCTCTATTGCCTTTCTAACACCAATAAAGTGGACCATAATTGCGGAACCCAGGGCATAGAGACAGGAAGTAGAAATAATGCTCCTCCCAAAGCTTGTCCTACTTTGAAATTGAGGCATGACCATGAACCCAATCACAGATTGCTCACACTTTAGAACATAAACATGGTGGGGGAGAACATCTTGCCTAGGGTTCAACTCACACTTAACTCCCTGGCTGCAAACACTGTTTCCGTTCTATTAGGGACATCGAGGCATTGTTACCCAATCTGCCTCAAGGAGAGAGGAAAGACCACTAGATGACAGAAGCATGTTTGATGCTATAAACCACCAACGAAAGGGACTGAGACTGTGACAGATCTAGCAGTGATCATTATCGGGCGAGGTAACATTGGAAAGTGAAATGTTTCTGCAATTAAATCTTGCACAATTATTTGAGCTCCTGTCTTTAGCTGTTGTATGCATCAAACATCTTTGTTATTTAGTATGCTTCTTTTCACCTAGAGCCTGGTAGCTAACCTGGTAGATAACTCATTGAGTTTCCACCTCCCACGTGGAGGGAAACACCTGTTAGTTGCTAGAAGATGAGTTTGAGTTGGACTTTGTAAGAGGACTGGTCTCCTCTCCAAAGTGCCTGTATGTTAATGTGAAGGATCTTTATAAAGGATCTGTCTTTTGAGTTCACGGCCTCGCAATCCCTGAGAAGGAATTATTTTTGTTAATGGTGGCATTGGAAAGGGTAACAACAGTGCCTCTAATGTCTGTGGTTGAGGCATGGATATTGGAATTTCATCTCTACAGAAATTTGGCGCATTTTGTGTTGTGCTCCACCCGCCCCCCATTTGAGTGATCGGTGATTTGATGTGAATTGATGGGTAATTCCATGGTGTGCCTCTCCTTGGCACAGGGGCTTTCCTGTTGGTAACTGTCAGAACTCGGTCCCTAAGTATTGGTGGGTTCACATATTAAAATTCTTAAAAGTGCACTGGTATGGAATCCACCTTTGGGCTCACAATCTAATACAACTCATTATTAGGGAGTCCTATGGGGTTGGGAACAGTGCAATGGCCTACAATCGTTCCTCCCATCCTCATCAATACAGTGTTTCTTCCATTCCATGTTGGTAGGATCATGCCAGCAATGTGTTCATATTCTACTACCCAACCTGGGAGTATGGAACCCATAGGTAGCGATACATGATAGGGGCTGGGATAGAAGACACAGGAAATGCTGGGTTTATAACTAATTACTTGTTTTTCTTCACAATGCCATGCTTTTGAAACTTGAAATGGGCTTCATTTGTAGTAAAGGAAAATCGAACTATTGAAAAATGTGTGCTAGCAAAGAATGAATGAATTCCAAAGGCTCACTTTCTTCAAAAAATATCGCAAACAACAAAATCATGCAATGCGTTTGGAAGCAAAATAGCTAGAACACAGTGGCTTGTGATAGCCACCATCATGTATTTTGTGGAATTTCAAGATGGCACAATGATGGTCTGTAGATGTACGTTCATCATATTATGGATGCACTTTGTTCAACATATTAGTTATGAGTTTTACTGTGTTATCTTATTAACAATATTT
Source organism: Pleurodeles waltl (assembly GCF_031143425.1). Classification (NCBI taxonomy): domain Eukaryota; kingdom Metazoa; phylum Chordata; class Amphibia; order Caudata; family Salamandridae; genus Pleurodeles; species Pleurodeles waltl. The sequence continues at coordinate 537,764,148 of NC_090445.1, read as the reverse complement.
TTAATGCACAGAAAATTCCAAGGGTTCAGCTTCTAAGAGCAGCACGTATATTTGACTAAAAGTGTGCTGGTTTTGCACACTGCAGAGAGGGCCAGCCTCCAACAGGTATGTCATTTGAGCTATTTATTTGATATTTCTATGAGCAGTGGCTTACCGTCCCAAGTAGTGTTTTGTAACCTGTACTGCCACAAGGGTTCTTTGCATTGCAGGACTCCTGGGTGCCAACAGAGGGTTGTCAGCTGAAGACTTGATTCTGCTTTATAAATCTTCATAAACTTAAATACTAACTAGGCCTGTATTACATATAGGGTCCAATGTCCTTGTTTGTGCCTCTGGGCACTTCTAAGCAGCTATGCCAAGCTCACACAGGGACAGTGCTCCTATCACAAATGATTTTGCTGCTCCCATGGCAGCTGTGAACTTGCGCTGCCTGGGGAAAATGCATTAAGTGAAATACAGAGCATTTCCATTTTAAAGAAGGATTAAAGATTCCCTGGCAGGCGGGTACAGTGAGTGAATGCACCTGCCAGCATGAATATGTTTAGAGCGTCCATGGGCCCCCTTCTCCCACTTTTCTTTCAACACCCAGGAGGCCTACCTTCAAGAGGTGCTCTGACAGTGTGCTGCCTTTTTGTGGTGCATTTTCAGTATGCCTCTATAGAGCATGTTTGTCTCCAAGCCAGCGTCGGTCCATATAAGGCAATATGATTTACTAGTTTCCATGAGGCCATGTCCCATTCAAAGGAGGAAGAGTCTTCTGAAGATAGCGCTGGGGCTACATGTGTGTCAGTGCTATCAGTATTACAGAAGGGGCGTCACAAGCATCTGCAGCCCCAACTGTAGCACAATAGTGCCCTGGGGTGAAAAAAAGCAGGGGCACACAACTGTACACCACTCAGGGCACTGTGTAATATGGCTCCTTATCCTCATTATGCTACCGATTCTTCTTCATCACCATCCTAGGATTCTCCATCATGTGCCATCTTTGTCTTTGAGTGGGATAATTCAGATCAGTGGCGTAACGCAAAATATTAGCTCCAAGCCAGCAGAATGTGTAGCGGGGCCACTTATCCTCCTACATCTCATAGATATTAATTGGCCTTTAGCTGACTGGGGAACCTTGATTGTCTTTAGCTGACTGGGGAACCTTGACTATGACTTACCTTTATAATGCTGAGGACTCTGATTAGGAAGAAGGTATGATCTCTGTATTTGATGGTACTCGTTTCTGCAATGAGTCCAAAGAGGGAGGAGGGAAAGAGTCAGTTTTATGAGAATTACTGGTAAGTCATCTGTGTGTTCCTAGCCACACCTAACTGTTGTTTCAGGGAGTCTCCTTAGGTTGGAGTCGTTTATCCAGGAATGTGTCCCGAGCTTGCTTTACCTGTGGTCTCCACCTGCACCTCACCGATAAGTCTCAATAAGGTTATAATGTGTCCAGGGCTCCTTGTAATCCCTCTCGCTATTGGAGCTGAACTGTTCCTTTAGGTCAGGACTGATGTGCATATAGCTGGACCTTTTCTGTGGTGATACAGACGAGCAGAAAAGCAACAGAATGAAACCTACATAGGTATTTCACGTGGTTTGAAAGTGCTGTTTCGAGCATATCGATCCATCAGACTTTTAAAGGTTTTAGGTTACCATACAAAAATATGATTAATTTTAATCACTAAACAGGGTTAAGTTTTGATTAATGACAGGTCAAAGGTGAAGGAGGTCGATCTGTAAAGAAGGCAGTAGAGAGAGAGATAGCTGGGTATGGCTGCCGAGCCGAAGATAGCGGATGCATGAACTGAGATCCTCTCTGGCCTTCAATTATCCTGCACCATCAGGCTCTGTCCGGACTCCTTGGTCCCAATTACCACCAGGGAACATTGTGCAATACATCATAGTTGATATATCCCCGTTGCGGACCCTGTTGCTGCTGGATTGTGGTCCCCCTGGCTGGGCTGCATAGGAGGGGAAACATCCTTTTTTACGACTTTTTTTTTCCGAAAGTCGTGGTTAACGAAAGCGCAACAACACTTTTTTTTAACCACGACTCCGGTTTTTTGTGCCTTAACTACGTATGTTTTGAACAACGAACATGCGTGGTTAAGGTACAAAGAAGGGAGTTGGCGAAGGTAAGTGGTGGGTTTAGGTTTTGTGGAGGGGGTGGGGGGTTTTAGGTTTTGGGGTGGGGTTGGGGTTGGGGTTGGGGGGCTGGGGCGTTTTTGGTTTTGGGGATTGGGTGGGGGTTAGGGGGTTTTAGGTTTTGGGGTGGGTTTGGGGGGGTGGGGCATTTTTGGTTTTGGGGAGGGGGTGGGGGGTCAGGGGGTTTTAGGTTTTGGGGTGGGGTTGGGGGGGTGGGGCGTTTTTAGTTTTGGGGAGGGGGTGGGGGTTAGGAGGTTTTAGGTTTTGGGGTGGGGTGGGGTTGGGGGGGTGAGGCGTTTTTGGTTTTGGGGAGGGGGTGGGGGTTAGGGGGTTTTAGGTTTTGGGGTGGTGTTGGGGGGGTGGGGCGTTTCTGGTTTTGGGGAGGGGGTGGGGTGTCAGGGGGTTTTAGGTTTTGGGATGGAGTTGGGGAGGTGGGGTGAGGGATGTAGGGTGAATGGTGCCTATTACTAATGCTTTTATCAGGAATGCCTTTACAATGAAATATCGTTGTTAAGGCATTCGTGGTAAAATCATTAGTAGTAGCAACGAGGTCGGTGTTCCGACCTCGTTGTTAAGGCAGTAGTTGTTTTTGAAGTCGTTTTTTCGTCGTACAATCCATAGGAGGCCTAGCTGCACGCATACGGCATGGTTGAGCGGCCTGCAGCCCAAATCTGCTGGAGAGTGGACCCTGGACAGCAGCAGGCGCACAGGTATGCAGCACAGAGGGCGTTGGTGACCAGGGGGTGTCCTATGGGTGAAAGGCCGCAGCCCAAGGTTGGGGATGCATACATTCGTGGCCCAGATGCAGGTCCAGGGGAGGACTGGAGCTGTAGCAGCAGGATCAAGGCCTATGGTCGAGTTGTGTCGGCCTCAGGCATTTGGGAGCAAGAAGTGACAGGAGGCATCAGCCTATGAGCGTGGGTCTCTAGATCAAAGGCCTGGGAATCAGAGCAATTGTGAGGAAGGGGGCCAACCCGGAGTGACACCAACAGGCCTGCAGAATGTGGAGAGGACCCCTGGTAAGCCACTGTGCATTGACAGTGTCGGAGTGGGGGAGGAGTGCAGATCTGGAGCTCTCCAACATGGGGGTGGACTGTGCACTGCTCAAAACCTTGCCAGGTACTTATCCCGTGGTGATGGGCCTGTGTAGTGACAGGTAGAACCCTGTAAAGACCACACAGGGCTGCACTGCTGGAGTTGGATAGGAGCTGTGACGTTTGCTCCCACTCGGTACGCCAGGGATAGGGCTACTGGAGACTAACATCAAGGGGGCCCAATCCAGGGGCCCAATCCAAAGCCAGCTGTAGCACGGGGCCCTTGGCACATGCTGCATCGCCATAAACTGCAGATCTAGCTCTTCAAAGCGGCTGCTGATTGTCAAAACTGCCCAGAAGCGAATGTACACTGTAGAGGGGCCACCCGTCTCCCGCGGAACCTACAAACGTCTGGCAGGTTTTTGAAAAGCGATTGAGCCCCCCCTTCCTACATCATCTCATCCTGCCCTCTGGAGTGTGGGCGGTTTGATGGGAACCATCTCGGGAGGTTGAAGACACTGTGTCCTCTTGATTGCATGGCTGTGAGCCTTGGAGCCCTTACTGGGGGGATTGGGGAGTGAATGAGACTCTCGAGACCCTGTGATGACTAACTCCTGCAACTTCCAGGCTCTTAAAGGTAGCAAGCCTTTGGACTGACACACTCCTGCCGCCCTTTCCGCAACATGGACAATTACACCTATTTCCACAAGGGGATATCCACTGGATGACCCTGGGACTGACCACCTGACCCATCCCGGCTGGGCCCACCAGTGCAGTCATGATGGGGAAACCACAAACTAAGCATACCGGAGTGATGATGGACAATGGGGAGCAGTCTCAGCTCTAGCCTTAAGACTCCGTGAACCCTGGGCCTCCAATGAGCTCCATTCATGCCCAGCTAGAACAAATCCTCACCGCTACTGCAGACACCAAAACATGTTTTCACCAAGACATTGGCATAGTGTCCGTGAACTTGGGCCTGCTGCAAGCTGACCACCAGAAATTAGCAGAAAGGGTTAAAGAGGTTGAGATCTCTGTGGGGAAGATAAGACCGGAGAGGCAAACATTGACACTCCAGATAGTGGAGTTGATGGACAGAGTGCTGGTCCAGGAGCGCAGGGCAGAAGATGTGGAGAAGCACAATAGACATAACAAAAATTCATGTGGTGGAATTCCCAGAAGGTGAGAAGGGGAATGATATGGTGGCCTGCCGCAGACACTGGCTGTCGACAGCAGTCATCCCGAACAGCCTATTTGTGTCCTTGCGCATGCACACAGAGTACCAGCATGCCCGCTGGTGTCAGGCCACCCTCCCTGCGCAGTGGTGGCTCGGTTGTTCTACTACTGAGGAAGAGACCAAATACTGTAGAAGGCACAGAAGGAGGGCCCTTTCACAGTGGCTAACAACTTGGTGTTGGTGTTCCCGTACCTCACTGCGGCTGTGCAAGTCAAGAGGGCTACCTTTCCAGAAGTCAAGAAGGCCCTCTGGAATGAAGGCCTGCAGTACTCCCTGATGTTCCATGCAAAATTCCAGATAATACTGGATTTCACCACACACTTCTGCAAATATCCTGGCGCCGTGTGGCAATGGCTGGATATCGTTATAGGAGGATCATCGCTCTCGAGAGCTGATCCAAAGCCCAAAATTTCTAACTGTAGGGGGAATAGACGTGGGAGATCCTATAACAGGTCACTGAAGAGACCGTCCCCACCACAGACAGAACAAGAAGGGACAGTGGCCCTGCAGGCAGTGGCCAAGATTGCAAGAACACAAAGGTCAGACTCTGAGACTGAATGTAAATCCTTCCTCTCTGGACCAAAGTTCTCCCATATGGATGGCACTGAATGCTCATGGTGACTCCACAATCAATAGACGACCTCATCGGACATGAGCCTCCGTAGTCTCACTGGCAAGGGTGGGGCTAATAGGGAACCTGGGTTGGGATAGAAGTATGTACGGCCAGATTTGATGAGTGACCGGCACAACACACTGAAATTCCTCTCTTGGAATATCCGAGGGATGGGCTCTGCCTTTAAGTGACATAAAATACACATGTATCTGAGGCGATGCGGGATACAGGTGGCCATGCTCCAGGAGACCCACCTCTAGGTGGAGGAAGTCGAAAGACTACACTGCAGATGATGAGGTCAATAATTTGCTACCACTTAAGTCTGCGTTTGCCAGAGGGGTTTTGTTCTGGATCAGAGCAGGCACACCATTTGAACTCCTTCATACATCCATAGAAATGGAGGGCTGCTACGTCCTCATTAAAGGCAGGTTGCTGGGGTGAGACTTAAACCTGAGAAGTACTTATGCCTCAAACCAAAACTAGGTGAACTTTCTGCATGCCCTCTCTGACCCCCTGGCTTCCTCAGCAATAGATGATCACCTGTTAAGTGGTGACTTCAACTTTGTGGCCGACCTCACACTCGATCACTGCACCCCCACTACAGGGAACACCCACTATTAAGACAACAGCAGGTGTTAGGGACTGGTTGGTTTACTGGGACCTATTGGATGTTTGGAGGACACGGCATGGAGACACCAGGGATTACTTATATTCCTCCCCTAAGCACCATCTACACACCAGGATATAGATAAATTAATCTGCTCACGGAGACTGTGGCAACTTGTGACAAACACTGAATATCTGGGACGCACCCTCTTGGATTGTAGACCCCTGCTACTGAGCTCTCAGTTAGCAGAGAAGCGCCCACCAATCCCCACTTGGTGGCTTAGCCCCTGGCCACAGACGTCACTTACTTTCATGACTCTTTGGGGGACACTGTCTTAGGGTACCTTGAACAGAAGCAGGGCTCTGCATCCTCGGGCCTGGTCGAATGGGAGGCACTTAAGGTGTTAATTCATGGTTATTGCCTGGGCCCATCAACTGAAGTGCTAAAAGAACTGAATAGGGAACTCAAGATACTTGACATCAGACTACATGAGCTAGCTAAAGCCTTGGGTGCAGACATGTTGGCTCAAGACAGACTCTGGGAGGTAGGGAACAATACAACACCATTTTACAGCACCCGTGGTGCCACGATTATTAGTCCTACATTGTGCTAGCACATGAGGAAGAAGGCCAGCCAGGTAGTCTCTTAGCCTGGCTTATCAGGCCTGAGTCTAGAGGGTCCCCCATAACACATATCTGAACAAGCACTGGTGAATCGTTCTTCTTCCTTGGAGCTATTAACACCACCTTTCAGGACTACTACGAACTGCCTCACGACCACCCAACGCCCCTCACACCTGAAAACCAGACGGCCTTTCTGAAAGGACTGTCGCTGAGGGAACTGGGCAAGAGAGGGCTTGTGAGGGCCGTTCACACAACAGGAGATAAAGGTTGTGATTAAAAAAATGGCAAACGTCAAAACTCCAGGCCCCGATGACCTCCCCACAGAATTTTACTAACTGTTCCGGGATGTTCTGGCCCCAAAGCTGGAGTCTCTTTATGCAGACTCTACCTGGGATACGATAGTGGTCCCCCTCCAGAAGACCAAGACCCAGTGATCCCAACCTTCGGAGTTTGGTCTCTCTTTATGCTGAACATGGACTTCAAAATATTGAGTAAAGTACTGGCTCTCCGGCTTCTATCACATATGCCCACGTTGATACATAACGACCAAAACAATTTCATACTGGTGCATAACACCTTCCCTAATCTCAGAATAATATATCATATCCTTTACCACCCTGAGGTGCAATCCTGCTCATGGGCTGTATTGATGTTGGTGGACTTTGAAAAGGCATTTGACTTGAGTGAGTTGGTACTTCCTGTTATAGGTGATGCGTTGGATGGAATGGGAGAGGGCTGGGTGACTTGGGTCTGACTGTTTTATATGGAACCAACGGCACGGGTTAAAAAAGGCACAGTTGTCTCCCCACCATATAAGTTATTCCAGGGCACCAGACAGGGGTGTCCCCTGCCTCAACTTTTATTTGCACTAGCCATCAAACTCCTGGCAGAACTTTTTCGACATAAGCGTGTGGGCCTTGGGCATAAGAGTCAAGGGTTGGCAGCACATAACATCTCTGTATGTGGACAACCTCCTACTTTACCTGGCAGAGGGACCAGAGGGCTCAATGACTGTGTGGTGCCTCCTGGGGGATTGTGAGGTGGTCCTGGGCCTTCACGTCAACACACCCAAGACATATGTGTTCCCCACATCACCAGAGGCCCAACGGCCCGACCTCCCTCAGGACCTGATATGTAACCCCTCCTCCTTCTGCTACCTGGGTAGATAGGTGTGCCATTCCTTGGTGGACCTGTGGGAGGGTAACCTGGGGAAGCACTCCTGTCCCTTACAGCCAATGTTCCATTTTGGTGCTCCCTCAAACTGCCCATTATGGCCTGGATCTCTGTATAAAAGATGGCAATGTTGCTGAGACTACTCTACTTCTTCATTAATCTCCCAGGTAGGCTTCTGTGCTCTTGGTTCAGGCAATTGAACACCTTGCTGAGAGAAATGATTTGGGATGGATGGCTGCCAGGGGGTGTCATTGGAGATGCCCCAATGCCCACCAGATGAGGGGGGGTTGGGAGCCCCTGATTTTGAATTATATTATTTGACCCCGCAGCTCCAGTGGATCGCTCTATGGCTTGACGAACTGCATAAGGAGGAGCTGGGTCCAGTGGGGTTACCTTCACATTTTGGCACCCTGCTAGCTAAGCTGTTTTGTCCGGCAGTGGCGATTTCACACCTGGGGGTGTTGCTGAAAGTTCCATTGCAGTGCTGGAAGCACTGTGTACAGAAGACAGCAGATACACCCCTCTACCTCTCGGCATTGCCCCTGGTGGGCTTCCCACCCTGTATTCTACTTCAAAGCGGGACAGCTGTCATTCTGGACAGAAGCTGGAGTGGTGACTGTGGGTGACTCCTATCAGCAGGGAGCCATTCGTTCTCTAGAAGAACAGGTGTCCAGTTGCAATCTATCCCCTGGTGCAGTTTCCTCCATATGAATCATTGGTTTGTACATTCAGAGATCTGTGGGCCAGTGGCAAAGAGGAACCTGTGACACATGCGAGACACCTGGTTTCATGGCTTTATAGATCATTATATGAAATGACTCCCAAAAAGCTGCACACACTACGCCAACAGTGGGGAGTGATACTGGAAAGGCACATCACTAATTCAGAGTGGCGCGGGATACTGGCATACCCAAAGAAAATATCCAGGAACACACTGCTGAAATATACCGGATTAATGAAACCCACATGCCATACATGACACCCCACCCAGGTAGTTTATGGTGGGGAACAAGATAGCTGCTCCAGATGTGCGCATTTAAATGCTGATTTTATACATATGACCTGGTGTTACACTAGTCTTCGCACTGATTGGGACCCAGTAGTGGCTACCCTGAAGTCCACTTTGGGCCACTCCATCTCCCACTCCCTGGAGGTTGTTTGCTTGGATTGTTTCCTAGACTGCCCAATCGTAATGTGGGGAGAGAAGAGAAGAGAAGAGAAAAGAAGAGGAGAGGAGAGGAGAGAAGAGGAGAGGAGAGGAGAGGAGAGGTTAGGTTATAGGTAGATACATAGCCAGAAAGGAATATGATTTTTAAAGAGGAGAAGGAGAGTAAACAGAGATAGAACGGATAAAAGAGGGGTGGGAGAGGAGAGGTAATGAAATATTGGGGAGGTAAATTTAGAGCTTAGGTAGTCAGAGAGCATGACGTCATTTAGGAGTCACCAGGGGTTGCAGATGTGACACTTGTCTTGCCCCTTGCAACCACTTGCACTGCTATTGCAACCCGGGGTCTAAGAGGTAACAAAATCAGTGGCTGAAACACAGAGCAGTTCGGGATCTCACTTGTTTGGTGTAATATTGTTATTATACTAATAATGAAGAATAGTACATCATTAACAGTTAGTGTGCTAAACGTGATGTACAATTAGCTGGAATATCACCTTTCCTGGCAACCGAGGTCAGTAAAAAAATGCTTTTAAATGTAAGTTGTATGAGTGCTTGCTGGTGAGAGCGTGTTTATGTGAGAGCGATTGTATATGTGAGCATATATGTAAGCATGTGTGTACGAGTGAAAATGAAGGTCAAAGGGCATGTGATGTCACTTTCGCTACCCCTAGCATTTGGGTGAATTGACATCCATGTCAGAGAGCGGGAGTGCAGTATGGGAAAGATGAGGTGAGGGAGAAGTGAGAAAGGCAAAAATAAAATAGAGGGGCGAGGGGGAGCAGTAATGAAAGAAAGCGCTGAGAGGGGTAGAGAGAGGTACAGCAGAAAACACACTAAGGGAGAGATAGATTGGTGATGTAAAGATGGAAATGGAGTCACGTGAAAAAGTAAAGTAGATGGTGATGCAGGAAGGTCAGGTGGAAAAAGAGCAGTGAGGTAGAGAGCTAGGAATAACATACAGAGACAGTTGATATAGAGAGGAGTTATTGATATAGAAGTGCCGACAGAGAGCTTGGTTTAGACTTTGGTGGATGGGATTTTCCATCACAAACATGACGGCTATCCCAGCCTCCATATTACAAGTTCACTATAGCACTTGTAAAATGGAAGATGAGATATCCGTCCCTTTTGTTATGGATTATCCCATCCATCAAATTCTAAATCAGGCCCAGAGACTGACAGAGAGACAAAGCGTTGAGAGAGCGGTAGGGATAGATGAAGCTGAGTGAGATATATTTTGTATATTAAGAGATAGGTGAAATAGGCAAAGGTGACTTAAATAAAGCTGAGAGTGAGAGAGATAATGTGTGCACATAGGAGCCAGATGTAGTAAATAGAAGTTGCAAACCCTGTGATTTTCTAAATCACAGGGATCACGACCACTTGATGGTTTACATGTACTAAATAAATGTTTCAAAAACGATTTAGAAAGGCATAACAAGTCCTTATTTTGAACGGACGTGTGCAGCATGCCCCTTCTAAATAGTGATTCATTATGGTATGTAACAATATTTTGGGACCAAAATCCAGTCACAAAACATTGAAAAGTTGCTGACTCCAGTATTTGCGTGGTAAAACAATCACAAAAGAGAAGGACTCCCCTTGATACTTCTTGCCCTTTTTGAATGTAATCAAAAAAAGTTTGTTGGAGAGTAAGCAGTGGTCCAGGGACCCACTGCCAACTCTCAAACAATTTTTTTTTTTTTAAAGTTCTTTTAAAAAATCATCCTTGTTTCCTTTAAGGAAAACGGGATTCATTTAAAAAACATAGCAGGTCACAATTCATGTGCTGGAATCCAATTAAAGGAGGTCTTAATTTGTGACCGCCCTCAGGGATTTTGATGAATTGCTTTGTGATCCGATATGATTCATAGGATGGGTCGCAGAATTCCTTTCCATTGGCGAATGGTTGGAGCACAATTTGCTGCCACTTTTTACTAATGGAAATATCGCACATCAGGCCAATACAGCTGGAGAGAAACAGAGAAAATGGTTAAGAAAGAGGGCGTAAGTAGAAGAGGAGAGGTGAAATAAGGAGAGAGAAATGAAAGAAAGATTATTTTCAATTTAATTGGCACCAACTGCCTGAAAGTGCAAGGGTTAAGTCGGGGCAGGCCAGGCATGAACACTGAAGGCCAGATTTAAGAACAATGTGAGCCATTACAATGTCACTAAGAGTGATGAAAACTCGTGTCATGGGTTGATCTGGGCTTTACCTTCTAGCAGAAAGCATAATTTGCAATAGGATGTTCATCAGAAGTAATGGTATTTTTTATCAAGGGAGTCACCCATTGGTGGTACACGGGCATTCCCAGACTTTCACCAATTTTGTTTTGCACAAAGCACAATTTACTAATATTTGTAAACAGGGATTTTTGTCAAAAATACTTCTTGAGGTGGGCTCAAAGTAAGAGAATGTGTTTATCTCCCAGTTTGCAAGTGTGCTGCAGAATATTGTTTTCCACTGAAAGTTACCCTTCCAGAACAAACCTATGCTAGGCCCCCACACACACACACAAACGCGCACACCCATGCCCACACACACACTGTTGCCCTATAGTGCAAAAAGTATGTGTACATGGCACAAGACAGTTAAATTGCGTGCCAACTCTTGTGAAGAGAACATCAATGCTGTTCTGTTTCTTCCTTTCACGCAACAGCACAGCACCTTTGCTAGCTGCCCTTTACCGGGGGAAATAATAATAAATGTGTCACCATGTTTCTGTTAAGAATACTCAGCTTCACATTTACAGAAGAAGCTATTTTTTATGGCAGGAATTTTGAGTCGTATTCACTTTACAAGGGGGGTGGGAGGCTTGGAAGATGAGGGCACTGGACAACTAACCATTTTCCCATGCCTAAAAGGTCTTTGACTGAAAGCAGCGTTTGCAAATGCAGTGGGGAAATTGATTTAGTTGCTAACATATTGACCATCGAATCATAAAACCTTCGTTGTAATTCTACCACCAATTTTAAACTATGTTTTCCTGGACAGGCCACTTGAGCAGACAACAGAACCCCTTCATTTGTATTGTCTGTCTGCCACAAGAGGAAGTACTTATTAAGGAGACTGTCAAAATTGAATGGTACTGAACAGCAAACACTGGCACTCAATAATAACAGTCATTTTAATCTAGAGATCCGGGAAGGCACTACATGTATTCATGGCATTGTTTTGAACATATATTTAACAAAATCAATCCAGGAGCATACAGCCAAAACCAATAGAAATGATATGGAGCTGTACCACTTCACCTTTATCACATCACTGCCCCCTGGTGGCTGGCATGCTGAGATATTTTCGTCTCCTGTGTTAAAAACGATATTTTCCGCTCCGCAGTTTTCTCCTTTGATCCCAAATTATATACTGTTTGGTATAACAAAAACGTTGTCTCTGGCCGAGGCAGACACGAACTAAAAAAAACATCACCTCTGATGAAAAACGAAGCAGGAGGGATATGTGTGCATTATTGATAGTTGTCGGAAGACATGAAATGGGCGCTGTGAAGAAACCAATCATACAGCCAGGCAAGACCGTGCACAGAGCAGCCTTGTTTGGCCCTTTCAGCATTCATCAATATAAATTTACAGTTTAATCAACGCGCCTCCCTTTCCAGAGCAAATCAATACGCTCTCATTGGGAGGAAAATGAGATAAATTGCAGCCTTAATAGAACGCTCCTGTTGTTATTAATCCCGGCCCGGAGGCATGGGCTAGTGCTGACAGCTCATTGGTGGGTGGAATGAGCCATACATTAATAATTTCACCTGATTTCAACCGGGTTGTTGAAAAGTGTGATTAATACAGTGTCATCTCCATTTTCGGTATTCTATTTGTTGCTTCGAGGAAATCCCAACGAGGCCTATGCAATGAAAGATTCAACCCATTCCACCATTATCTTCTGGACTGTGAAAAGTTGTCAGTACATAGCGAAAATAGCCTGGGATCGTATTACCAAAGGTGCCGGGGGCGCGATGGACATTTGCGCCTCTTGTTACTCCATATTAAAGAAGTAGCCACAGGCGCATGATCAGGTGGCCCCAATCCTTCTGAGTTATAGCAGACTTAGGTGCTTTGCGTTACACCACTAAGTAGCCACATATCATTGCTTCATAGGTAAAGGAAATGGCCACTCAATTCAAGTGGGCGTTCCTTCACTTAAAATGAGGAGGGATCCCATGCAAACGAGTAAACTCTTTAGCCATGGACCCATGGCATTTCACAAATGGAGGCTCAAGTGTAAAAATGTGCCAGCTGAGAAGTGCACATTGTGCCACCCGTTGGCTCCTGGTTAGTGCTCCCCTCCCGTAGTGGACAGGGGTTTGGCGGGTCCTAGGGTGCTTGTAGGGACCTGCGAGCAGGGTGATGGGCCTGTCACCTCTCTAAAGTGAGTAAGATGGTGCTGAATCACACCGTGAGTTTCTCTGCATAGATAGCCTCACTGAGTACCATAAATGGGCTCTGAAGGATGTATAACCAGCATTGCGATGGCCTTCAGGGTCTCCTCCAGGGTTGGGCACGCATGCTGATGGAGATGCAGATTAACCACACCTCGTATTTCTCTGGAGCGCCCTCTTGCCAGCACCCTTAGGAAATCATACAGTTAGCAAATATGGTGAAGGCAGCTCATTTATTTTCTTAACCAGGCCGGTTTGCTGGTAGCTAATCAAGTGAAGGTCCACACTGCTACCAACGAGAGCCATGAATTGCTTCCCTAATTCAAGGATAGTTAAGAGATCTGGAAAAGTTATGGATTACTGCTGTTCAGTGTCGTTATACCATGGGACAATATGTTGAAGGCCATAAGATTTCTTCTACCTGAGCATCTAGTCAGACCACCTCAAAGACATATAGGTGGTCATTGGCAGTAAAAGCCGCCTACTGCCGCGGTGATGGCCGCCAACATACCGCCGTGGTGGTGAATATCCCTTCCTCATAATATGGCACACACAAACCAATCCGACAGAATACTGCCACATACACAAATCTGCCAGCCCAAAGGTCAGTGTTAAACTGTTGGTACCGACACCCATACCGTTACGCCAACAAAACAATACCCACCACATCATTACCCAAAAATCACCTTGGCAGACATTCAATTATGGTAAACCATTGGTGGTACATACCTCCGCACTCAGAATAGACACCCAAATAAAAAACAACACTACATTGGCCAATACCAAAATCACACACCTGACACTCATACATCCACCTCTCCCACCCACAGCACCATAAAACACACACCCACATTACCCACAACCCTTTACGAACAACAATTACTGTCAGGAGATTGACACAAACAGCACAGAGACAACTAGACACACACACCACATACACCCATGCATCCCTCACGGACCCCACATCACACACCTCATCACATTACTCAACACACTCTCACCAACACACATCACACAACACCCATGTCCCCACTAAGGCACCCCCGTTTCACTGATGAGGAGTTAAGGGTCATGGTGGAGGAAATAGTCAGGGTCAAGCCACAGCTGTTTGGAGCACAGGTACAGCAGGTAGCCATTGCCAGGAAGATGGAGCTGTGGCAAAGAATCGTGGACAGGGCGAACGCCGTGGGAAAGCACCCAAGAACAAGGGACGACATCAGGAAGAGGTGGAATGACGTACGGGGGAAGGTGCGTTCTGTGGCAGCAAGGCACCAGCTCGCCATACAGAGGACTAACGGTGGACTCCCACCTCCTCCCCCACAGCTCACAGCATGGGAGGAGCAAGTCATGGCAGTTCTGCATCCTGAGGGACTCACTGGAGTAGCCAGAGAACTGGACACTGGTGAATCAATATTTACTACTTATCACCCCCCATACCTGCATGCCATCACACCTCCTCACCCTACTTCCCATCATTCCACTCCATCCTACAAACTGCACTTACACATATGACTAACCTCAATGCCAAACCCTGCATGCTATACTAGTGCATGGACAGCCCTCCGAGCCCTGCATGGACACCCATCACTAAAGCATGCACAGCATAGGAAAACTAACAATCCCACAATACATCACCATACACAAACAAAGGTGGCAGGGAAACAGCAATGGTATAGGGGAAGCCAGGGATGGACAATATGTCATAGACATGAAGCATAATACATCACTTACATCCCCACAGGTGCCCCAGCCAATGTCAACGGAGAAGTGGTGCCACAACTATCCAGTCCCCCAACAGAAGATGCCCCCAGTGATGACAGTAAATCTGGACTTCAGACGCGGTGACACTGTACACCACCGCGGACGTGACTGCAATTTTCCATCAGATTCCTCACTTGTTTCCTGACCTTCAACAGGAGAACACCTACACTGCGTGTTCTGCTGTGACCTCTGTCTGGAACTCTGCCAAGTACCTGGCCCATCAGGGACCACTGGACAGTCGGTCACCCCAGCCCACTCACAGTCCACCACAGAGCCTCCCCCATCAGTATCCAATACCACTGCACCCACCCAGCGTACCCACACCTCTGTCCCCAGGACACGTCAATCAGCAGTGTGCCCACCTGTACAGGGACCCCAGTCCACAACTTGCCCCCAAGACAATCAGGGACTTGGGGTCAGTGGGCACACAGCTCAGGGGACAGAGGCACAGGGCAACAGGGACACTGGGATGACCGCTGTACACCAGGGGGAGGACAGGCCCAAGGAACCGACTCTCCAGGAGGCACTCACCGAGATCCTGGGAGCCTACCAACATTCCCAGGACATGATGGGCCAGATCCTTGACAATGTGCAGGAGAGCAGGCAGCTGCAGGAGGAACAGTATCGGGGGATTAGGGAGGGCTTGCAGGCCATCAACACCACCTTGACCTCCATAGCAGGGGTGCTGTCAGACATGGCCAACATCATGACGGAAGCAACAGTACAGCAACAGGCCCCTACCACCAGCCAGTCCATTGACCATCTCTCCACTTCTGCTGCAGTTAGTGGGCAGGAGCCCCCGCCACAGGACCCATGGGCCACCAGCACGACTCCCATGCAGCAGGTGAACCACCCCCGAAACGTTCCCTGCCACCCAGACAGAAGCCAGAGACACTTGCCAAGACCACCACCAGGAAATGAGACTCTCCTGATTGTCCCCCCTTGTGTCCCACACTGTCACCTTGTCCACCTTGAACTGCCTTTGCTCCCCTTCCTTTGGCCCTTTGGACACTGGACCTGTGCTACAAACAGATTGGAACAATATCCTGGACTTTCCTCCACCATCACCCCATTCCATTGCACATTTCCCTCAATTTCATAGCACTACAATAAACACCCTTGAACACAACTTGACTACTAGTATTTTATGTGTTGAAAATGTGCATTTATGGAAACAGTCACATCTAGTGCAAATGATCTGAACACTGTCAGAGCATATAAATGATGACCTGTAGCTGTCTGTGGACAGCACATCAGTACACAGTTGTTATATCACCAACATCTATAAAATGACAAGCCATAGGTGACAGTAAGTTGAGATGCAAAGGAAGTGAATGCCATCATGCTACAGCCACACCTAAAACATCAATAGTCAGAGGAATGGTCAGTTGCACTGTCTCACCTGTGTGTCATTGGAAGTATTGACGTATAATTGATGTTCTTTTGTCAACATCCTAGTCCTCTGACTCTTCATCCTCACTGTCCTCAGGGTCCACTGCTGTCACAGGGGCATCTCCAGTCTCCTCCTCCTACAGAAAAGGTACATGCCATCTGAGGGCCAGGTTGTGCAACATGCAGCATGCCACTACTATCTGGTAGACATTCCCGGGTGAGTAGCACCTGTCAGATGGAGGCACCTGAACCTGGCCTTCAGGAGCCCGAAGGTCCACTCGATGATCCTCCTGGTTTGCCCATGTGCCTCATTGTAACGATGCTCAGCTCCTGTCCTGGTATTCCTCACAGGGGTCAGGAGCCATGATAGGTTTGGGCAGCCAGAGTCACCTGAAAGTATTGAGGAACAACATTTAGCCTCACATAGTGCTATGGGGATGACACCTGAAGGCATACGCTAACATACAGTGGGTGGTGATCCTGTCTCACCTATTAGCCACACCCTGTGCCACTGTAGTTGGGGCATCAGATTTAAGATGCTGCTATTCCTCAGGAAAAAGGTGTCATGCACCGACCCAAGGTACTTGGCAGTGAGTGTGAGATGTATTGTTCTGCCAGGCACACCATTTGCACATTCATTGAGTGGAAACTCTTACGATTCCTGAACACCTGTTCATTCTGGCAGGGGGCAAACGCTATGTTTGTCCCATCAATCACCCCAACAATATTGGGGATATCTCCCATTGCATATAATCCAGCCTTCACAGTGGCCAAATTGAAAACATTGGCTGTGACATTCCTGCTGCCAAGCCCACTGTCACTTGGAAAGAACCAGTTGCCAGGAAATGGAGCACTGATAGCACTTGCACAAGAGGGAGAATCCCAGTCAGATGACAGATAGCTGAGATCAGGTCAGGCTCCAATTAGCCACACAGCTCTGTGATTGTGGCCCTGTCCAGTCTATAGGTGACCATAATGTGCCTGTCATCCAGTGTAGCCAAGTCCACAAGGGGTCTGTACACGGGGGTTGTCTGCTCCTCCTATTCCTCCACAGTGGCAGGTATCTAAGGGACACAAGAGTGAATAGGCTGTCACAGTTTGAACAATGGAACCCCCACCTCAGGGTACATAGTGCATTTATGTGATGGGACAGTGGGAATGGTGAGGTATGGGCTAATCTAGGCTGTGACGCAGTTAAGGTTGATATGATCATTGTCTACCACCATGAAATGGTGACCGCCTGTCCTGTTTTAGGAACAGGTGGAAATGAGGTAACTCTGCCGATGCTGGGCGTCGTGGCAGAAGGTGGTCTTGCACTGTCGTGTAATTCCTCATTGGATAAGATGGGACTCCATGGAGTACAGTGGCCAATGGGGATCAGCGGTGACACTGTACACCACCGCGGACGTGACTGCAATTTTCCATCAGATTCCTCACTTGTTTCCTGACCTTCAACAGGAGAACACCTACACTGCGTGTTCTGCTGTGACCTCTGTCTGGAACGTACCATGGCCCGTGTGACCAGGGAAAGGGCCCCTGCCTTCACTGCGGAGGAGTTGGAGCGATTGGTGGATCGAGTCCTACCCCAGTACGGACTGCTGTATTGGCCTCCAGACCAACAGGTGAGTACACCTTGGACACGATGCATGTGTGAAGGATACATGGAGACATGTGTGCAAGCATCGTGTCAATGGGGGGGATGTCTTGTGGTGGTGTGCATTATGTGTGCCGGGTGATGTGTGTGCAATGGTGATGGAATAGGGATTGGTGGGTGATATTGTGACAGGCTGGATTGTATGTGTAATGGTGTCCTCCTGTCTGTATTACCTCTGCAGGTCAGCTCCCATCAAAAGAAGGGATTATGGCATGCCATCACCAAAGACGTGTGGACTATGGGGGTCTATGGCAGGGGGAGCACTCACTGTCGGAAACGGTGGGAGAACCTGAGACTCTGGGCACGGAAGACCGTGGAGGCCCAGCTGGGGATGACCCCCCAATGAGGAAGGGGTGCCCGTCAGAATCTGACCCCCTTGATGGCCTGCATATTAGTGGTGGCCTACCCAGAGCTGGATGGGCGCTTGAGGGCATCACAGCAGCCACAAGGGGGTGAGTACAGTGAGCGTTACAACTATAATTGGTAGGTGGCATGGGATCTGGGTGGTGGGTGTGAGTTAGTGGGTACCTCTTAATGCCAGGTCAGACATTGCAGCGTGATCAAGATCAAGGGTGGGTGTATGGCAAATCCAGGTAACCTAGCTTGTTAGCATTCCATGTCAGTCAGGGCTTTGTGGGTCCCAGGAGGGGTGCAGATGGTGATGTGTGGCCCTCATCTTGCTGTGGCATCTAGCCAAATCACTGGCAGTACAATGCATAGTGCTCAATCCTGATCCCTGTGTGTGACGGTGCTGTGTATGCCAACTGTGGTGTTGGTGCAGTAATTGACCCAGTTTTTCCTTTTTCTTTCTCCCCCCCCTTTTTACTTCTGTTATCCTGTCCATGTGTACATTAGTATCATCTGGCAGAGGAGCAGGGGCACTGGCGACAGAGGGAGCTGCATCCCAAAGGACCCTGGAGGCAGAGTCCACTGACGCCGAGGGAACCAGTGGGGCGGAGGGAAAGGGGAGCACTAAGGTGGCGACAGGAGGTGACAACACAGACTCAGATACCTCCTCCGATGGAAGCTCCCTGGTGGAGGTGGACACCTCTGTGACCACCCCAGCTGCAGGTACAGCTGCCACCCCCATACCAGCTTCGCCCTCCCAGTAGTCCCTCAGCGAGTCGCTCGTGGCTGCTCACCCAGGAGGGTGGGCATCTCCTTCAACCCAGGCACCTCAGGCCCTGCCCCAGTGAGCCCTGTTGCCCTGAGTGAGGAGGCTATTGACCTTCTGAGATCAATCTCTGTAGGTCAGTCAACCATTGTGAATTCCATCCAGGGGCTGGCATCCCAGATGCAGCAATGTAATGCATTCCTGGAGGGCATCCACAGTGGACTGGCGGCCCAACAGAGATCGTTTCAGGCTCTGGCCTCCTCTCTGATGGCAGCCATTGTCCCTGTTCCCACCATCCCCCTCCAACTACCACTTCCCAGTCCCAGTCTCCTCAACCCCAACCCATCCCATGCACATATACAGACGAGCATTCACACAAGACAACACACATGAGTGGCACAGTCAAACACAGGCACCACACTTCATCCCACAAGCACTCACCCAAACACCAAACAGTTGCAGACACAACCACTTCCACTGTATCCACTGTCTCCCCCTCCTCCTCTTCCACCTTCCTCACAGTCACGTCCACACTCACACCTGCATGCACTGCATCAGCATCCACCACTAGCATCACCACACTAAGCAGTACACACACCTCACTAGCAGACACCTCCACTACATCCAACCACGCGTCCCCTGTGTCCTCTCCTACCCTGTCTGCCCCCCTCCTAAAGGACACAAACACAAGCACGCAGACACCCAACAGCCATCCACCTCACATCAGCACACTGCCCATGCACCTGCACCCAATTCTAGCAGATATACTCCCCCAGCAACCACTCCCTCAACCTCCACACCCATCCTTCCTCCCTCATCCCACCCCACCGTCCCTAAGAAGCTTTTCCTTGTCCAACGTGATCTCAGCCCTCCCTCCCCGTCCTGCCTGTAAAAGCAGGGTCCTAATGATCCAGCCCAGCACCTCAGCCAAACAGTCCACGGTGACAGTGGAGGCATCTCCTAGTTGTGGTGGCAAGACACTGAAGGATCCCACTCCAACAGCCAGTAAGGTTAAGGATCCCACACCTGCCATGAAGGGGAAGAAGCCCTCAACTCCTGCCATGAAGGGGAAGGAGCCCGCACCTCCTGCCATGAAGGGGAAGAAGCCCTCGACTCCTGCCAGGAAGGGTAAGGACCCTGCACATCCTGACATGAAGGGGAAGAAGCCCTCAACTCCTGCCAGGAAGGATAAGGACCCCACACCTCCTGCAATGTAGGGGAAGAAGCCATCGACTCCAGCAGAGGCTGTCAGGGTGACATCACCACCACCAGTGGTCACGGAGCCCTCACCGCCAGTTGAGGAAGTGCAGCCCACTCCTCCTATAGAGGCTGCCCAGGAGGCACCTTCACCTGATGACACAGTGCAACCCTCACCTCCAGCAGAGGCTGTCAGGGTGACACCACCACCATCAGTGGTCACGGAGCCCTCACTGCCAGCTGAGTCTGCCCAGGAGGCACATTCCAGCGGAGGGCATGTAGGCCACCCTCCAGGGAGTGCTGCACAATGAGCCCCCTACAGATCCAGTGGGCAAGTCCCCCACCTCAGAGACTGTGACCTTACACTCCCCAGCAGAGGGAAATAGACATAGAGCCCCCTCCAGATCCAGTGGGAAAGTCTCCCACCTGAGAGACTGTGACCTTGCACTCCCCAGCAAAGTGAAATGGACATAGAGCCCCCTCCAGAACCAGTGTGAAAGTCACCCACCTGAGAGACTGTGACCTTGCACTCCCCAGCAGAGAGAAATGGGCATGGAGCCCACTCCAGAACCAGTGTGAAAGTCACCCACCTGAGAGACTGTGACCTTGCACTCCACAGCAGAGAGAAATGGGCATGGAGCCCCCTCCAGAACCAGTGGGCAAGTCACCCACCTGAGAGACTGTGACCTTGCACTCCACCAAAACCAGTGGGCAAGTCACCCACCTGAGAGACTGTGACTTTCTTCTCCCCAGCAGTGAGAAATGGGTGTGGAGCCATGTGTGTGTGTGTGAATGGTGTGTGTTGTGCGTGTGTGTGTCATTCTCCTTTTCCTCCCTCCCTTGTGTGCTAGACAGCTGTATCCACCATCGTCATCTTCGTCAGCGTTGATGTTCCAGGTGGAGCATGGCGTAGAAGAGCATCAGGAAGACTTGCAGTTCCGATTCCATGGCGGCTTTGTCCTTCTCTGTGTCTCCGATGGTGTGTCTTCTGTGATGTATTTCCAGCAGGCTTTTGATAGCCTGATACCTCCTCGGAAATCGTGGGGGTTTCCTGTGTCAAGATATGGTGGGCGGTACTGTGTCTTCCGCCTGGCTGTAGACAGCTACCGAAGGGGTGAGTGTTGTTAACGCCCTGGCGGTTGGTGTGGTACATTGGCTGTCTATGGGCGTTATCTCCGCCATGGTCATAATTTGGCGGTAATTACTGCCAGCCTGTTGGCGGTATCACCACCACTTTAAGAGTTACCTCCGATGTCATAATGAGGGCCAAAGTCTTTGGACAGAGCATGGGTCCCACGAGTGCTTGGGTCCACTGCACTAAAGGGCTGCCTAGGCTAATGTTACATCTCCAGTGCTAAATGAATGAGAGAAGATAAAAGACCTTTTTCCCTGAAC
Source organism: Pleurodeles waltl (assembly GCF_031143425.1). Taxonomy (NCBI): domain Eukaryota; kingdom Metazoa; phylum Chordata; class Amphibia; order Caudata; family Salamandridae; genus Pleurodeles; species Pleurodeles waltl. The sequence goes on along the minus strand of NC_090445.1, from coordinate 537,742,650 downwards.
CCATTTTCCCAGGCCACAGTTTCTCTACTGAATAACAGGTTTGCTGAGCAAGAAATATTTGTCAAATAACAATAGGTCTCTAAGGCCTCACTACAAGTTAGATGGAATAGGATGGGATGTTTACCATGGTGAGGTATTTACCATGTGTGTTGCATTCAGGTGTTGTCTTTTTTCCAGGACCTTTCTACTGATACATTTCAGCAGGTTTGGCCCACCAGAATCTCTCAGGTGGAAAATGGTGAGGATGTGATAATTACCAGACAATTCATAATTCCGAATCTCTAACAAACAATTTTACAAAGGGTAAGCAATTTAGCCCTTAAATTGTAATGAGAGCCTATGAGGGAAACTATCCAAAATAGATTTTTTTGTATTCCAAAAGTACTATATTTCCCCCATTTTACAGCATCGGAATGTGTTAAAGTGATTTTATTGCATTTCTTTCTAGACTCTCTCAAGATGTTTTAAATCGTACAGGTTGTTTGATAACAGTTAGCAAAATGAGAAGCAACATACAAAGCATGTGGTGGTACTCACAGGTACCTGGAGTCCTCACTGGGAGTCAACGATAACAAGTTGTACTGCAAGGTAGTGTTCCAAAAGATCAGAAGCATATAATTGGGTTGGACTCACTAGTTCCTTTCAGAGATGTAAACATCAACAACAATAGGAGGATTAATTGTGGTAGCCAGTCTCCAAGGTTAGTTATAGAGGACATCAAATGATGAAATGCAGTTGGGTTAGGCTACGCTGAGGGTGGCAGTGCCTGGAAGATGTAAAGAAAAGGACATTGGAGGGTACGTTGAAGACACAGGATTTTTTTTTTCATTTTCAGCATCATCCTTGATATTGTCAAGGTGACATTTAGTTGCACTTCACTGGGAAGACTTTAGAGGGGCCACAGAAGTGCAGAATGTACCTTAGTGAATGAGGTGGGTCTGAATCTGGTGTGTGGACAGGTTTTTCGGGTTTGTATTTTGTGCATCAGTATAGATGACTACTATGACATTTTACACATTAGTTTACCTATATAGACTGAATGAACATAATTGCAATTGAAATAAATGTCTCATGATGTATAGAAGTGTGTTCATTAGTCTGTTTTAATTTGGACACATTTCAGTGTAAAAAACATCGTACAGATGGATGCCATCTTTGTCATTGACTCCTGCTTCCACCCCTGTGCACATCATTTTCCCAAAGGCTTCACAAAGCGGACTCAAACTGTTGTCATTATAGTTTTTTTAGTGTTGAATCTTCTATGGTGCAGATGTAAGATTGCAACAAGTATCCATATTTTTCATGCTTTCAAAGTTCCAATTCATTCAGAGAAGCTCTTATTGACAAATGTTTCATATTTGTACAAACATCTCAAGATGACATTAGCATAAAGGGTTCTGAATAATTGTTCAAAGAATTGGGATGGTGCTTACATATTAAGGTAATGATGTTAATTTGTCTTGTGTTCTGATTTGCTAAAGAAATCATACTTTTTTTCACACCACAATGCATTTACAGTATTGCTAATTTCCTATGCAAAAATTATGTGTAAGAACCCCTTGATTTTGGGTGAAAGCCAGAAAACCTTTCGATTCTACTAGGGATGCTTCTTAAATTTGATGTAACTTGCACTGTACTGGCCCTTTATTCTCTATTACATTGATTGGAATGTTGGGGTAGCCTTAGCAAGTGATGTCAGTTGGTGTGGTGGGTCAACCTGTTGGCTGTGCTCAGTGGATGTAATAAAGGCTTGGAGATATTGCTTATGAATCTACTTCTATTAACATTGGAGACGAGCTGCATCTTAATATTTGAGAATCTTTTCACGTTTGAGGACAGTTTGAAGAAATAGCGTAGATACTGCAAAAGCGCTGAGCCTGGGAAAGCTTTCTCCCGGATTCTGACTCATAAGCCACCACCACAACATCCCTATGCTCCCCTACAGAGGTCGAGTGAATCTTTGGACTTGGCGAAGAGTGTAGTAGTCAAAATCATTCTATCAAAAATCAATAACATAATATCATAATCAATTCTAAACACCATAAACAAGCTAACACTGAATCAAACTCCAAACTGAATACGTTTTCAAATCTTTATTACAATCCCAAAATCAATGTCACATATATGGGCCGCAAACCTAAATTAAACATATATATATATAAACATACATGAAAACCATGGGCTGACCAAAGCATCTGAAAAGATTTAACCTACTAAACATCAACACTGTTAGACATTCCATAACAATAATCTAAATTAACAACACAATATACACGTTATTGTTAGAATTCAAAGCAGATGATGGTGACATCAGTAACTCATCAAAATACAGTTTAATATTCAATTTCAGATTTCAAGTTTCAGAGCTGGGCCATACCTACCACTACACCAATTTGGACTTGCATGTGTGGGAATGGGCTAACACATGGAGGCAAAAGCAAAAATAAAAGTAAGACAAAAAAATAATTTTAGAAAAACATCTAACTAGTACAACTTACTAGAAAAATACGCTGGTGCAAGTACCTAACTAAAATGAAACAAGAAACCACATTTAGATATACCTCTCCTCATGGGACAGCATACAGCGATGATTCATCAAGCAGGATGATCACTTTCTTCCGGCGTCAGTTGACAGCAGCATGAGGATAGTGCAGAACACGGGCTGCACATAGGACAAATCAGCAATTCAGAATTAGTTGACCATATTAGTACTGAAGTGTTTAAAAGAATAGGGCAATTAGACTAAGATGAGAGTACTCATCTGGGGACTCAAGAGACAGAGGGTGACATTAGGCTCAAACAGGGTTCTGAACAGCTTTGAGGCAGGAGAACTAATTCCAAATTTCAAAGTCTCTTACTAATTAAAATAACCACAATCCTCTCAATTGGTCCTTCATGTGGGCGCATTTCGGACATCAGATTCAGCATCCAGTGGCTACAGATGGCACCACCAATTCTGCTACTATTCCAAATTTCTCAGGAAAAGTGCATTGTCAATACCATGACTTTATATAATTCCGACAAAATATTACTTCTCTGATAACTTGTTACTTGAGATCCTTTCTCACAGAACTAAGGGCCAGATGTAGGTAGACAGCAAATTGCGACTTGCAATTTGCGAGTCAGAGTGACTCGCAAATTGCAACTCGCAATTTGCTATGCAGAATTGTGTCTCAGACACCTTCTGCGACTCGCTATGGGGTCGCAAAGACCCACCTCATTAACATTAATGAGGTGGGTCGCAGTTTGCGACCCCATAGACAGTCTGGGCACTCACCGGGATGGCGGCCTGCTGGAGACAGCAGACCACCATGTCCGTGACTGCTTTTAAATAAAGCAGTTTTTTTTTCCTATCTGCAGCCCATTTTCCTTAAAGGAAAACGAGCTGCACATAGAAAATATACCGAAACCTTTTGTTTTGGTTTTTTTCAGAGCAGGCAGTGGTCCATAGGACCACTGCCTACTCTGAAAAAATAATTTTGTGATCACTTCAAGTGGATGGTAACTGCGAGTTGACTTGCGACCGCTTTCGCGATCGCAAATCAACTTACATCGCGGTGCGAGTCGCAAATAGGAAGGGAACACCCCTTCCTATTTGCGAGTCAGAAACGCATTTTGCGAGTCGGTTCTGACTCGCAAAATGTGTTTCTGCATCACGTGCGGCATTAGCGCCTCGCAAACGGCGTTTTTCGCCGTTTGCGAGGCGCTAATGCCTTGCTACATCTGGCCCTAAATCTGTTTCAAATAGAAATCACAAATTTCCTGTTCCATTCGACAGTCAGAACAAATAATGCAGCATTGTTATTTCTAAAAGATGTTTCTTGCGTTCAATTCAATAGGACATTCAACATCACAATAACATCCTAGGGAAAGAATTCTATCCAGAGGGATCAAAATAAAGAAGTGATTTTCTATTACTGCTGCAAAATTAATCCTTCAAGCCTAGTCAAGCTAAGAAAGCTGTAATACATAATAATACAATAATAAAACTATTGTGCACCTTCCAATTCATATATGCAAAGCAAATTATTTAATTGCAAACATTTATAACATTTTAGAACAACTGTAAAAGTGCCTTTATTTCTCTGCACACATGTAACTTGCATTAATAAAATCCATTTAATTCATTATAAAATTGATTAACTTTATTCATTTATTACTTTCAATCCTATTATCCTACATCTTAACAAAACCCTCTTAACATTAATTCACATTTGTACTTCATTTATATAAATGGAAAACTCCTGTGTTAAAATGTAGTGTTTAATACAAACGTTGGCCGCCTGGTTCACCATAGTTCAAATGTGTATATTTGACAACTCATCCTATTTTCTCTGTTAGTCTTTTAAATGTAGGTTAGTTCATCACCATATGCTAACTTGTATGCCACTTATCATGCACATGTGGCTACAATGACGCAACTCAAAACCTTGTAGTTTGATAATGTATAGATCTAGGTTTGCGCTAATTGACAACTCTCTTCATCATCTGATAATACCTGTTTCTCATACTCTCCATTTCTTCCCTCCTCTATTTATTCTTTACTCTTTTTCTCCAGAAATTGTAAGTTTTGTAAAATCTAATTGCACAAATTTTGCACACTGTCACAATCAATATAGGTTTCAAGATCATTTACACAAAACGATTTTCCAAGTTTTAAACCAAGATCCTATTTTGGAGAATCCTTCACCTATTGTCTCCCAAACATTTGTCTCTTTTAAATCATTTAAGTAATTTTTCAGACTTGTCAAGTTAGATCAGTATCTTCTTAACTCCCTGCTGCTGTATGTAAGTGTAGCATTGCTGTGACTTAAAAATTTGTCAGACTCCGCCCTCCTTTGCTAAAAGGATGACTAATGCAAGGCAATTCTGGTAAATAATAGACCTTGCTGTAACCATTTCTGTGTCCATTAGGAGCATTGCATCTGAAAAATCAGTTGACATCTACAATCGTTGATAACGTTCTTATCTTTATGTCATTCAAGATCACACCCACTGATGGAATAAAAGCTAAAAAAATATCTCCTATAATCTCTGAACTACTCGCTCCTCTTTTAAATCTCATTCTAAATACCTCAATTTCTGTTGGATTTTTTATATTGTCCACTTGGTAGATTTTCCGAACAACCACTCCTAAATAGCATGTGCTATACCACCCTTTTCGCCACTTGTAATAAACATTCTCACCACAGATATAATAAACACCAGAATCAGCGGGGTCTTGTCCATTTAGCAAAAAATCCCATACATTCTTTAACAGGAGCACATGTCTGCATTCACTCGTTCCTACAAACATATTGTCAGCTCTTGATTGCAGCCTATATAAACAAAGCTTTCCTATGTGTTGGTAACCTAAAGCTGTGTCCTTGTGCATAAGGTGTGTTGTGAACTGTTTTCTTCTTATTGACTATACCCTTATCTATCTTTCCTTTCATTGTTTTTTTCTATCATCTACGTGGTCAATTAACTCCTTTTCGACCTGTGTAAGAAGACAAGTTAAGTTATTCCGGTGTGCATATGCTGTGCCAAAAGTCAATGTAGGTTCAAGGAATCCTCCTACTATATCTGTGTTCCTTGCCTTTGGAATGCTGCTCAAATGGTGATTAATGGGAACAAAAGAAAAAACAAAATCATAGTTAGAATGAAGGACTGAATGTACTCTTGATTGTACAAACATGTTAGTAGTAGACTGCAACTAATACCATAAGTTAGTGGTAAGCTATGATATGTGATTTCTTCTTGTACTGACGAAGGAATTTGTGTAGACACATAATAATCACACACATTCATTGTGTACACATACTTACAGTAAACTATAATAGACATTGGAAGATAAATCTCCCCTTGTGTCATCTAAATGAAACAATTCCTCATCTTCATAGAACTTATCCTGCTTGGATGTTGTCATTCTCTGTAGTGGAGTTGCTGTACTTTGCATCACTCCTTTCATTAACCCCCTGAGTGCAAGCATCGGCCACTGGCCGACGCCCACACTACCTCCCTGGTGCGGGTCACCACCAGTGGGCAACATCAGGGAGAGGGTTAAAAAATCCTCGGGTGCAACTTTTTTTTTAAAAACACCCCGGGAGACACGGAAGATCATCCGTGTCTGTCCCCCACCCCATCACCCGCCTCATTGTGACATCAGCGCGCCGCTCCATCGGAGCAGGAAGCAGCCTTAAACATCCTTCCTGATGTTTGGGAAGTCCTCGTTTGAAAGCGGAGACTCCTGGAAACCCCACTAGAGACCAGGGATTTCACTTGGGGGGTCAGCCCCCTCGGCAAAAGGGCCGCCCACCCCCCACAGGGGGCATATTTTTTTATAAAAAGGTAGGTGTCCCCTGGGGGGCGCGATCGCATTCCAGTGCTAGGAGGCCCATAAAAATGGAGCAGTGAAATTCACCAGATTTCACTACATTTTTTTTTGTGCATAATTTATTATGCCTCCTCAGGGCAGGTGTTAAAATGACGCACCCATAGAAACCTATGGGCCTCGTTGCACTTTGCTACACTAGCACAACATTTTTCTGTGCTCAAGCTCATCCTCGTGCCTCCTGGGACTCCGGCCACAGACTTACTTCAGAGTGACACCAGGCTGTGACTGGGAACCATGTGACAGCTTTGCTACAGTGGTCACGCTCAATGTCACTAGGCAAACCTGGGGAGATGGAAAACACTGATGAGTTGTGCAATTTCCATATTGGGGTAAACAGTTTATTTCCTGTCACATGTTATTTAGGTAATTAAAGCCAGTATTAAAGGCCGATTTGAGGAGTTCATAGATGCTCACACTGTAAGAGAGAATTACAAAGATAAGGAGGTGGTCAATGTGATACATTACAGCACAGCCATTAAATACACTTGAACAGCATCTGAGTTTGGAAAGTCTTGCAAAGTTTTTCATTGTGGATAACAAGTTCAAATACAGGATAGTTACAGTTATTTTAACTCTTTATTTTGATTTATTATTTTGATCTATTGTTTTATCCTATTTTTCAAATTTGTTATTTTTGTTTGAGTTACAGGTGTTCTTCAGTGATGGCCACTGCCAGCATGTTGCAACCGCTGCAATTTCTCTCTGAGCGAGGAGAACTCCTACTGCCTTGGAAAAAATTGAAACATTTGTTTGACTTCTGTGTAATAGCTATAGGTGGAGATAAGCTTTCTTCTGCTAGAAATCAAGGTGTGCTACTCCGTAATCTAGGCATAAAAGGTTGTAACATCTATGAAAGCCTAGATTCCATAGCCTTCAACAATGATGACGGGAAGCCCAGAGACCTTTACAAGATGTCATTATTGATGTCAGAAAATCATTCTGGGCCTAGCATAAATATTGTCATGAGAAGGTAAACATTTTTTATGTGCCCAATGGTGAAAGAGTGGGGAAATTTAGGGCTTCACTGAAAAGTATCGCTCAAATTTGTAAGTTTGCTAATCTGACTGCCTCTCTCTTCAGAGACCAATTGGTACATTGCAGCCAATGATTCTAGAGTGCAGGTGAAATTATTAGCCAAGAATCCTTCTTTAGAAGAGGCCATAGACATTTAACAAAGGGAACGAACATACAAAGGGATGGGTCAAGGAATTGCATCATATTTCAACCCTGGCTGTTTCCAGGGTGGCTGGGGCTAGAGTTGAGTCTAAAGATCTTGATGGTGACCCAAATTTGATACAAAAAGTGATGGAGATCTAAAGTGAATTCATATGTAGGGAAGGGCACAAAGTTTAAGTTTTACAAGTGCGGCAGTCCAAACCATTTGTCAAGCAACCCGAACTGTTATGCTCGTTATGCTAGTTGTCAGACTTGTGACAAAAAGGTAATTTTGCCAGAGCAAGTAAAATTACTAAAGTAAGTAACATTATTACTTCTCCTATATTGAGCCAGCATGCAGTCTCACATGTAACTACTTTGGAATGTAGAGCCAAACAGGTTGATTATACTTTTGACGGCAGTTGTGTTATCATGCCAAAATGTGATATTGAGGCTGGGGGTAAACAGTGCTAGTTTTGACTGATTCTGGCTCCCCATTTAAATTAATTCGGACCAAATATTTGGAGGGTAGAGCATTACTTTGTTGCCACCCAATATAAATCTGGGGGGTTATAGGGGGGCAGAAAATCGACTTGTTTGGCTACACTGTCATGACCATCAATTTTAAGGGTAGAGAGAAAATAGGCAACATTTACATAGCTAAAGAAGGGGACAGCCTTTTAGGATAGCATCACCAAAGGGATCTTGGCATTACCTTGATTCCCAACTCTCTTATCGAGCCGCACTTCAGTGATGATGTGGACATTTTTGAAGACTTCCAAGACGTGTTTAGAGATGAGCTGGGTTTACTAAATGGGTTCAACCCCAAAATCATATTGAAAGATAATGCAAACCAGTAATGCACAGTCAGAAGAGTGTCAAACCTCTTGTTAACCCGTTCCGTGCTGGGGACACAGTGCTCCTGTGCCGAGGACATAACCATTACATCCTTGGCATGCGTGGGCTTCCCTCCCACTCCCCCAAGGCAGGGATGGAAGGGGAAGCCGTTCAACTTCCACCCCGACCCCCCTGACCCCACCCAGTGACGTCTGATGACGTCAGCACGCATTCGCGCTGACCTCATCAGAGGCCACTTCCCCATCGCTCTGGAAGCTCAGCTTCTAGCGCGATCGGAAGAGAGATGCTTTGCGCATTTCTATTCCGATCATGTGATGGGGGCCTGAGAGGCTTCAAAGGGAAGGAAACAAATTTCCTTCCCTTTGAAGTCTCTCAGAGCATTTCAGAAGCCGGATCGTGAAGCGATCCAGCTTCTGAAATGCCCACTAAACACCAGGAATTTAATCTAAAAGGAAACTAGCATAAGGGGAGCGACCCCTTAGGCAAGGGTCACTCCCCAGGGGGGCAATTTGTATCAATGCCTTTGCTGCCCCCCCCGGGGGCAGATCGGCATTTTGTTATTAGGCCAATCTGCCCCCAGGGGGGCAGAAACCTCTAGGCACCAGGGATCTTCTTTTTTTTTTCAGAGGTGGGGAGCGACCCCTTAGGCAAGGGTCGCTCCCCTAGGAGGCAAATTATGTTTAGGCCATTTCTGCCACCCTTGGGGGCAGATCGGTCTATTTTTATGAGGCCAGTCTGCCCCCAAGGGGGCAGAAGCCACTAGACACCAGGGAGTTTTTTTTCATGGCAAATTCACGGAAGGGGAGCGACCCCTTAGGCAAGCGTCGCTCCGCTAGCGGGGGCAAATTTGTTTTAGACCATTTTTGCCCCCCCCCCCCGGGGCAGATCGGCCTGTTGTTTTTAGGCCGATCTGCCTTTTGTTTTTTAGAGGTGGGGAGCAAATTGTATTTAGACCTTTTCTGCACCACTTGGGGGCAGATCGGCCGATTTTTGTTAGGCCAATCTGCCCCCCAAGGGCGACAGAAACCACTAAGCACCAGGAATTATTTTTTTTGCGCCAATTTCATGCAAGGGGAGCGACCCTTTAGGCAAGGGTCACTCCCCGGGGGGGTGTCAAATTTATTTTAGGTCATTTCTGCCTCCCCCACCGGGGGCAGATCGGCCTATTGTTATTAGGCCAATCTAGGCACCAGGGATCTTTTTTTTGTTTTTTGTTTTTTAGAGGTGGGGAGTGACCCCCTTAGGCAAGGATCGCTCCCCGGGTGGAGGGAATTTATTTTAGGCCAATTTTTGTTAGGCCATTAGAAACCTCTAGGCGCCAGGGATCTTTTTCTTTTTTTTTTCTTTTTTAAAGGTGGCGAGCGACCCCTTAGGCAAGGGTTGCTCCCCTGGGGGGGGCAAATTTATTTTAGGCCATTTCTGTTCCCCTTGGGGGCAGATCAGCGTATTTCTATTAGGCCAATCTGCCCCGGGGGGGGCAGAAATCACTTAGGCACCAAGGATTGGTGTGTGTGTATTTTCTTTAGGGGGGCAGCCACTTGGGTAAGGGTCGCGCCACTTGGGTAAGGGTCGCTCCTCATGGGGGCACATTATTGTTGGCCATATCCGCCCCCCTTGGGGGCTGATTGGCCTATTTTTGGACAGAAAGCCCACCAGAGACCAGGGAAGTTTTTTTTCTAAAATAAGAGGGCCATACCCCTACCCCAAATAAATGGGGCTAAAGTTGTTCTGCCCACCAGTGGGCAGATGATGCAATTACCCCTGATCCACATCCCGGGGGGGCAGAAAGTCTACTAAATGCCAGGGAATTAAAAAAAAAATAGTGGGGTGGTGGCTACCAACCAGTATGGGTCTGGTTATGCCCCTACCCCAACTGAAGGGGGTAACAATCTTTGAGCTCTCCCCCACACACTAAAACATCTTATCCCACAGCAAGCAAGAAGACATTTGATTATTTTGGGTTTTGGTTTTACACCTGGGCCATGAGAGCTTGGCTAATTCTTAAAATCGTCCCACTTGGAATGGTGAGGGCTGCACTTTATGGACTTTGGGACGCTGCCATGTAGAAAAATCCACAAGACCTAGACACATCTGAAAACTCAACATCTGGGTGATTCCAGGGTGGGGTGTTTCACATACACCCCACACCATTTTCTTACCCACAATGCCCTGCAAACCTCCAACTTTGCTGGAAATCACACATTTTACCCACATTTTTGTGATGGAACCTTCCGGAATCTGCAGGAATCCACAAAATTCCTACCACCCAACATAGTCTCATCTATAGTGATAAAAATTCTGCTGCACTTGTAAGCCTAAAAATGTTTTTTTACAAACTGCCCTTTTGGACCTGTTTTGATTCCCCCCCAATTTCAACATGTGTTTAGCTCTTCCCTATTACAGGCACTTGGCCCACCTTCACAAGTGAGGTATCATTTTTATCAGGAGACTGAGGGGAACGTTGGGTGGTAGGAAATTTGGCCTGGTGCGGTGATCCCACACAGAAATGTGGGAAAAATTAGATTTTTTAGCTAAATTTGAGGTTTGCTGAGGGTTCTCGGAATGAAAACATTAGGGGATCCACGCAAGTCACAGCTCCCTGGACTCCCTAGGGTGTGTAGTTTTCAGAAATGTCTGGGTTTGGTAGGTTTCCCTAGATGGCTGCTGAGCCCAGGACCAAAAACGCTGGTGCCCCCGCCCCAAAAACAGGTAGTTTTGTCTCTGATAATTTTGATGTGTCCTGATAGTGTTTTGGGGCATTTGCTTTCATGGGCAGTAGGCCTACCCACAAAAGTGAGGTACTATTTTTATCGGGAGACTTGGGGGAACGGTGGGTGGAAGGAAATTTGTGGCTTCTGTCTGATTCCAGAACTTTTCTGTCACCGAAATGAGAGGAAAAGGTGTATTTTGGCCAAATTTTGAGGTTTGCAAGGGATTCTGGGTAAAAGAACCTGGTCGGAGCCCCACAAGTCACCCCATCTTGGATTCCCCTAGGTGTCTAGTTTTCAAAACTGTGCAGCTTTGCTAGGTTTCCCTAGGTGGCGGCTGAGCTAGAGGCCAAAATCCACAGCTAGGCACGTTGCAAAATACAGCTCTGTTTTCTTTGTGAAAATTTGATGTGTCCACGTTGTGTTTTGGGGCATTTCCTGTCGCGGATGCTAGGCCTACCCACACAAGTGAGGTACCATTTTTATCGGGAGACTTGGGTGAACGCTGGGTGGAAGGAAATTTGTCGCTCCTCTCTGATTCCAGAACTTTCTGTCACCGAAATGAGAGGAAAAAGTGTTTTTTTGGCCAAATTTTGACGTTTGCAAATTATTCTGGGTAACAGAACCTGGTCAGAGCCCCACAAGTCACCCCATATTGGATTCCCCTAGGTGCCTAGTTTTCAAAACAGCGCAGGTTTGCTAGGTTTCCCTAGGTGCCAGCTGAGCTAGAGGCCAAAATCCACAGCTAGGCACGTTGCAAAATACAGCTCTGTTTTCTTTGTGAAAATTTGATGTGTCCACGTTGAGTTTTGGGGCATTTCCTGTTGTGGACGCTAGGCCTACCCACACAAGTGAGCTACCATTTTTATCAGGAGACTTGGGGGAATGCTGGGCGGAAGGAAATTAGTGGCTCCTCTCAGATTCCAGAACTTTCTGTCACTGAAATGAGAGGAAAAAGTATTTTGTTGGCCAAATTTTGAGGTTTGCAAAGGATTCTGGGTAACAGAACCTGGTCAGAGCCCCACAAGTCACCCCATCTTGGATTCCCCTAGGTGTCTAGTTTTCAAAACTGCGCAGGTTTGCTAGGTTTCCCTAGGTGCCAGCTGAGCTAGAGGCCAAAATCCACAGCTAGGCACGTTGCAAAAAACTGCTCTGTTTTCTTTGGGAAAATGTGATGTGTCCATGTTGTGTTTTGGGGCATTTTCTGTTGCGGGTGCTAGGCCTACCCCCACAAGTGAGGTACCATTTTTATCAGGAGACTTGGGGGAACGTTGGGTGAAAGTGAATTTGTGGCTCCTCTCAGTTTCCAGAACTTTCTGTCACCGAAATGAGAGGAAAAAGGTGTTTTTTTGGCCAAAGTTTGAGGTTTGCAAAGGATTCTGGGTAACAGAACCTGGTCAGAGCCCCACAAGTCACCCCATCTTGGATTCCCATAGGTGTCTAGTTTACAAAACTGCTCAGGTTTGCTAGGTTTCCCTCGGTGAGCTAGAGGCCAAAATCCACAGCTAGGCACTTTGCAAAAAACAGCTCTGTTTTCTGTGTTCACGGTGTGTTTTGGGGCATTTACTGTCGCGGGCGTTAAGCCTACCCATTCAAGTGAGGTACCATTTTTATTGAGTGACTTGGAGGAACACAGAATAGCAAAACAAGTGTTATTGCCCTTTGTGTTTCTCTACATGTTTTCCTTCCAAATGTAGGATAGTGTGTAAAAAAGACGTCTATTTGAGAAATGCCCTGTAATTCACATGCACTCCGGAATTCAGAGATGTGCAAATAACCACTGCTTCTCAACACCTTATCTTGTGCCCATTTTGGAAATGCAAAGGTTTTCTTGATACCTATTTTTCACTTTTTATATTTCAGCAAATGAATTGCTGTATACCCGGTATAGAATGAAAACCCATTGCAAGGTGCAGCTCATTTATTGGCTCTGTGTACCTAGGGTTCTTGATGAACCTACAAGCCCTATAGATCCCCTCAACCAGAAGAGTCCAGCAGATGTAACTGTATATTCTGACATCGCAGGAAAACATTACAGAGTAAAACGTGGGGAAAAATGGCTGTTTATTTACCTCAATTTCAATATTCTTTGATTTCAGCTGTTAGTTTATATAGGAAAAACTTGTAGGATCTACACAAATGACCCCTTGGTGAATACAGAATTTGGTCTACTTTTCAGAAATGTTTAGCTTTCTGGGATCCAGCATTGGTTTCTCACCCATTTCTGTCACTAACTGGAAGGAGGCTAAAAGCACAAAGAATAGTTAAGTGGGGTATGTCCCAGTAAAATGTCGAAATTGTATTGAAAAATGGGGTTTTCTAATTCAAGTCTGCCTGTTCCTGAAAGCTGGGAAGATGGTGGGTTTACCACCACAAATCCTCTGTTGATGCCATTTTCAGGGAAAAAATACACAAGCCTTCTTTTGCAGCCCTTTTTCCCATAAAAAAAAAAGAATAATATATATTTTCGCTGTATTTTGGCTAATTTCGTGGTGTCCTTCAGGGGAACCGACAAAGTCTGGGTACCTTTATAATCCCTAGGATGTTGGGAAAAAAGGACACAAATTTGGCATGGGTAGCTTATGTGGAGAAAAGGTTATTAGGGCCTAAGCGCGAACTGCCCCAAATAGCCAAAAAAAGGCTCAGCACAGGAAGGGAAAAGGCCTGGCAGCGAAGGGGTTAAGACATCTGCAAGAGGAATTAGATAATTTGCTGCACATGTGTGTGATTGGGGAGATTAAAGCCTCAGAATGGTTGGCTCCCATATTTTGTCTTCCAAAGACAATGGCATCAAGTTGAGGATATGTGTCGATCTTAGAGACCTTAACCAGTGCATTTGGGTAGATGGACAACCTTTCGCCAATATCAATGAAGCTGTGACTATGATAGAACGGGCAAAGACGTTTAGTGTCATGGACTTTTCGGTTGCCTACCATCAGGTGTTGCTTCACAAGGATTCCAGAGCTCTTACTTCATTTGTTATGCCTGGGGGTGGCTTTCAGATTCATTATAATGCCATTTGGGCTAGCCTCAGCTGCTACTTTTTTCAGAGGTTGATGAAGGAGGTGTTGATGGGAATTGGCCTGATCGTTTCTTTCCAGTACATCATCTTGGTGCATGAAAAAGATAGTTCAAGCCATGACATCACACTGAGGGAGGTGTTGACCAGGATAAGGAATAGTGGGCTCACATTGAAGAGGAAGTTGAGGGTGGGCACTGTTTCTTCGTTAGGACACACTATTTCAGGTGATGGTATCAGTCCCAAGTTTGAATTGGCCAATTCTATTTCCTCAGCACCAATGCCCTGTGATAAGGACTAGGTGAGATAATTTTTGGGACTAGCAAAATATTGTTCCAAATTTATCCCAGATTTTAAGCGTGTTTTGCAGCCCTTGAAAGTTACTGCTCAAGAAAAGGGTAGATTCTGTGTGCTCCCCAGATTGTGAGGTGGCTTTTTTTCAAGGCCAAAGGTAGAATAACTAAAATGCCAACCATGGGACATTTTGATGTTTGAACAAAAACGTTTCTCACCATGATGCCAGCCTGAAGTGGCTAGGAGCTGTTCTCTATCAGGTAGTAGAAGGAGAAGAGAAAGTGGTGACTTTTGCCTCGCAGTTACTCAAGTGAGCTGAGGAGTGCTACTCTGTCATCAGACTGGAAGCATAAGTCTGCACATGGGCTGTCAATCATTTATTTTTGTGGGGTCTGCTGATCAAGGTTAGGATGGATCATAGGCCTTTGCTTCAAATATTTGCATGTGGGCACATGGAAAATACTACTACTCACATCAAAAGATTAGTTGAGAGTCTAATTGAATTCAGCTTCTATGTGGAGGAATTGCCTGGTACAATGAATATGCCTGAGGACTGTTTGTCCAGGTTGCCTCTTTACAAAAGTGGCACATTTGATGTTGAACATTCTGTGATGAGAGTAAAAGCATCAGCTTTAAATAAACTGGATTGAGAGTTGGAGATTTCAAAGGGCCAAGTGCAGAAGCTAGTGCTAGACTATGTGGTTGGAGGTTGCCTGGTTTGGGTTCAGTGTCCAAGAGTGCAAGAGCATCCTGGAATGTGAGAAATGAATTGAGCATTGTTGGTGGCAAACTTGATAGTGGACAGAGATTGGTTCTGCCCATGGGAGTGTGTGATAACATTATCAAATTTGGCTCATGAGGGGCATTTGTGGAGTAATCTTTTGTAAAATAGGACAAAAGAATGTTATTAGTGGCCTGATTTAGACAAACAAGTTGAAAACGTTGTGAGATACTGATTGCAGGGTGCTGGCAATGATAAATCTATGTCCATTAGGGCACCCTTTGTCTCCTGTTGATGTGCTGGAAGAACCTTGGTGCAAACTGAGGCCCTCATTATGACCATGGCGGTCTGCTGACCGCCAGGGCCATGTTGGCGGTTTCACTGCAGACGGGCTGGCAGTAAAGATGGCCACATGATGATTGAGGCGGTCGGCCTCTGCCATCCAGCCACATCCCCACTTGTATCGACAGGGCGGTTGGATCTGTCAGGTCGGAGATTAGTATCTCTAACCCGGCAGTCCAATGAAGATTGTTGGCGGTATTTCTTTCCTGCTACCGGCAGATGACTCCCACACCCCACCACCCTGCAAGCCCAATACCCCCACCCTCCTCCATACTAGAATCCCCACCCCTCCCACCAGAACAGCATGCCCCTCCCCTACACCTCCTCTAGTACAGCGCCCTCTAGTACAGCGCCCCCCATACACGCACACAGACACCCACATGTACCCCGCATACACTCTTTCACGCACCCCACATACACTCATACACCAACACTGACATACACTCATTCACTCACAAGCATCCATACACGCACTCACTTCAACATCCATACATGCACTCACTTCAACATCCATTAACGCATTCAAACGTGCATACACACACACACATACACACCCATACACACATACATGCACACATGCAGACAACACCCACTCACACACAACACCCCCACCCTTCCACCCCGCTCCCCTGTCGGACGCCCGACTTACCTTGCCCGGCGGGGAAGTAATCCGGCAGGGAATGGGTGCTTCCACCATCGGCAGCACCCCTCCATCAGGACACCACCAGGAGATATTACAGGTTGTAATACGGCTGGTGGAGTCCTTTTGGCGGGGTGGGGCCGGTAGTGTTACCGCCCATGTGCCTCCGACTGCCAGCACGACTACTAGAGGATTCCCACCCAAAATGTGGTGGAAATCCTTCAGAACTCGTGATCTGGTGGGCGGTGCTGGCGGTCTTCTGGAGCCCGCGCCTTTGGCAGTGTTTGCAAAAGACCACCAAAGTCAAAATGAGGACCTGAGTTTTGACATAGTTGGTTCATTTGAACTGTTATCAATGAGTAAGACGTTTGTTTTAGTTTTGGTAAATTACACCTCCAAATGGGTCACTGTATGTTGGTAAGGGGTGTTTTTGAATGCAAAGGGATCCCCAAACCTACTGCGATGGTGTCCAATTTGTCCCTTAAGAAACAAAGGATTTCCTCAGTGATTTGTCTATTGCCCATTATCTCTCTGCAATATATGCCCTCAAGGCCAATGTTTTGGTAGAAAGGGTGAACTGTTTGGTGAGGGCAAGTGTTCAGACCATTTTGGATAACAAAGTACCAATTCAGGGTGTTTTGCACAAAAAATCTATTGGCTTATCACAATGCATCTAATAGTGGTATTTTTCCTTTTAAGTCTCTCAAGGGGAGGGTTGCGGGGTTTAAACTGATTTCCTTGTTATTATACATAAGAAGAGAAAGTAGAGGTGTAACCTCAGATAAGACAAAGGTTTAACAGGAAAAGTATAAGAGACGTTTTGATGACAAACAATGTGCACGCCAAGGCAAACGAAAAGTGGAAGAGTTGGTCTTTGTCACATAAATAGGTTGGACTGCAAAAAAATGAATCCAGATACATTGGTCCTAAAGAGATTATAAAGATCGAAAGAAATGTTGTGGTTTTGAGAAGTGGTGAGGTGTGAAGCATGTCTTGGTTGTCGACGTGCAATCCTAACTCCAGGGGCAATGACAAAACTTGTGGAGGAGGGACTCTGGAGCCCGGGAATAGGCTTAGCCCCTAAATGGCTTACGGCCCTGGGTGAAGCCATCTTACCATAGAGATTATACCTGAACTGGATACGTTTCCTTTCCTGAGCTCATGAGTCTAGTTGTGCCAGTGTAGGGTGGTCTATGGAGTTTTCCAAAGAATGTTGTTGATAAGTTTTATGTACGTCATGCATTATATATTTATACATTTCCTTAAGTCAATATGTTGCATGTTTATATCATGTGTCTTTTAGCTCAATGATATTTCATGCATGGTATGGTATACTGTTCTTTTGATTCTATGGGCCAGATGTAGCAATGTCAGAATTTGCGATTCTGAAATTGCGAGTCGGTGCGACTCGCAATTTCCGATTCGCAAATCCTGATGCAGAACGGTGTCTCAGACACCGTCTGCGAATCGCTATGGGGTCGCAAAGACCCACCTCATTAATATTAATGAGGTGGGTCGCATTTTGCGACCCCATAGCGATTCCCTGCACTCACACGGATGGTGGCCTGCTGAAGACAGCAGACCTCCATGTCTGTGACTGCTTTTTAAATAAAGCAGTTTTTATTTTTATTTTGCAGCCCGTTTTCCTTAAAGGAAAACGAGTTGCAAAATAAAAAAAATAACGAAACCATTTGGTTTCGTTTTTTCAGAGTAGGCAGTGGTCCATTAGACCACTGCCGGCTCTGAAAAAACCTTTTTGGCAACATTCACAAAGGGGAAGGGGTCCCATGGGGACCCCTTCCCTTTTGCGAATAGGTTACCACCAGTGTGACACTGGTGGTAACTGCGAATTGCTTTGCGACCACAATTGCGATCACAAAGCAATTTAGCATTGCGATGCGAGTCGCAAATAGGAAGGGGACACCCCTTCCTATTTGCGAGTCGCATTCACAATCTGCGAGTCGGGACCGACTCGCAAATTTTGAATGAGCATCGCAATGAGCATTTTGCATTGCGCAAACTGCGATTTTCGCAGTTTGCAGCATGCAAAATGCTGCTACATCTTGCCCTATGTTCCTTGTTTTGCTTTGTGTTTCTCAAGTTGTCATTTTCGTATTTTCCTTTTCCTCCATTTGTTTTATTGTTCATTTAATTATTATTAGGGGGTGTTTTGTAACTTGCACTGCACTGCCCTTATATCCTCTATTACATCAGGTGTGATGTTGGGGTAGACTTAGCAACTCATGTCAGTTGGTGTGATGGCTCAACCTGTTGGTCATGCTGTATCTAGGTAGATGCAATAAAGACTTGAAAGTATTGCATATGGATTTCTTTTTCTTAACAAAAGTCTTTCCAATTTTGCTGCTCATTGAGACTTGGAATATTATCTGATTTTACATACTCTGTATAACTTTGCATGTGAGAGCCTTCCTGGGAGGGATTGTGTAGCACTTATTTGTGAAAACCCTCTAAATTTTCATTGATCTAGAACTAAATTACTGAGTGGGCCGAATTACTTAATGACCGTTTTCACTCTACTAGTCTGATGTTTAGCAAGGTGCTGTAGCACGGGGACACTTTGGCTCATGAAATTTAAGTTTAACACCAGTAAACTGTAAGAGGTCTTCTTCCTAGTGTGAATTGTGATTTAAAATGGTACTGTGAAGGGTCTGTTCTTGTTATTCTGGTGCATTTTCATTTAATTTGCTGATTTCCTTCCTATTTAGGTTGAGCAGACAGGGTTTATTTTGTGTGAATCACATAAGAAAGGTTTTGCTATTGTTTTCCTCATTCACAGAGAAGCCAGGCTATGATTGGTGGGTCAGCCATGAAGCTGTGCTGGAATTGGTGAGATATCACAACAAAGCTGTGCTGCCATTGGTTGGTTACTAACGGAACCGCACAGTGATAGGTTGACCATTGATAGAAATACCAAGGGAGTTCAGTGAGGATAGACCACCCCACGTGTCACTATAGAGGGCAGGGAAGACTTGTTTGGGCTTAGACACCACCGATAGCATAACTCAGGGACTTCAGATGAATACTCTAAATTATAACCATCACCCTTAAGTATTACTAATCCAAGTGCATCAGAGGGCAGAGTCGAAATCCAGCCCAACTTTATCTTAACAAAGAAAATGATTTATTTTCTTTATATTGACCCTCGCCCACTCTGATAGTGGCATGCTTCACAATCGGGTCCACCACAGGCCCTAAAAGCTGAGGTGGGCTAAACCAAACTTCGGGAGCACTTAAAAATAACATGCTTCGGATCTAAAGATAAAAAATATCTCACTATTCACAAAGGTATCCCTTTATTGATTGTGATAGTAGGTATGGTTAAAAGTAATATTATTATGAGGGTATGCTTAGATTGTATGGTCCTATTACCCTCATTTAGATATCATTGACATTCACATATTTCAGCCCTTGTAAATGGGCATCAAGGTCCTGGGCTTTCATCAGGATGTTTATTTTAGTATAACCCTGACCTACTCGTCATGTCAATGAATATGTAATCAAACAGTGAAAGTTCACACACATGCAGGGAGCCCAGTAACTTGCCTGGTATAATGAATGTCTGTCATGGTTCCTGTAGTCAAGGAGCCTCCCAAAGCGTGTGTCTGCCAAAGAGTGGCAAAGAATAGACACAATAAAGAGAGGTAAATGTTGTACAAAAGTGTGACTGGTGTTCAGCATGGCTAAAAGTTAGTGGCATGAAGGAGAGTGGTGTGTCATACAGTGGCGTAGAGTGATGTGGCATAGAGAGAAGTGTTGTAGAGGGGCATGGTGTAGAGTGTTGCAGTGGCATAGGATTATAGAGTGGTGTAGTATGCTGGGGAGTGTCATGGAGGGACTGGAGTGTCAGTGAGTGAAGTGGCAGAATGTCATAGAGTGGAGTGGCATATAGTGAAGTAAAGTAATGTGGAGTGGCTTGGAGGGAGTTGAGTACAGTGAAGTAGGGTGGCGTAGAACAGAGTAGATTGTCATAGAGTGCAGTGGCATAGATTGTAGTAGTGCAGTAGAGTGGAATGGCATAGAGTGGTATAGTGTGGAGTGTCGTAGAGTGTCATAGAGTAGCATAGAGTAGAGCAGAGTGGAGTAGTGTGTCATAGAATAGAGTGAAGTAAAGTAGCATGAAATAGCATAGAGTGAGTTGCATATAGCATCACAGAGTGGAGTGGCATAGTGTGTTGTGGAGTGTCATGGAGGGAGTAGAGTATCATAGAGTGAAAGAGTGTAGAGTGGAGTAGAGTGTCAGAGTGGAGTGGCATAGAGCAGAGTGGAGTGGCGCAGAGCAAAGTCAAGTTAAGTAATGTGAAGTGACATAGAGGGAGTTGCATAGGGTGGAGTAGAGTGGCGTAGAGCAGAGTAGATTGTCATAGAATAGAGTGGCATACGTGGAATAGTGTAGTAAAGTGGAATGGCATAGAATGAATTAGAGTGCTGTAGAGTGTTGTAAAGTGGAGTGGCAGAGTGTTGTAAAGTGGAGTAACATTGAGTGTGATAGAGTGGCATAGAGTGAGATAGGGAGGACTAGTGGAGTAGAGTAGGGTGGAGAAGTGTGTCATAGAATAGAGTGGAACAAAGTGAATTGGAGTGGTGTAGAGGGAGTTGCATAGAGGATCATGGAGTAGAGTATTGTAGAGTAGCAAAGAGTGGAGAAGAGTGTTGTAGAGTGGGGAAGTATAAAGGGGAGTAGAATCTAATGGAGTAGAGTGTCAGAGTGGAGTATCATGGAGTGTAATGTCAAAGAATGGAGTGTCGTAGAGTAGCCTAGATTGAAGTGGCATAGAATACAGTGGTGCAGAGCAGGGTGCACTGGTATAGAGTAGAGTGGTGGAGAATATAGTGGCACTGAGTGAAGTAGCACAGCATAGAGTGGTGTGGCATAGAGTGAAGTGGTTCACACTGGAGTGGCACAGAATGTAGAACAGTAGCATAGAGTGCAGTGGCACAGAGTAGATTGTTACAGAGTAGAGTGAAGTGGCATAGATGAGTGGTGCACCTTGCAGTGAAGTGGTGCAGAGTATGTTCGAGGGACACCGAGTGCATTGGCATTAAGTAGATTGGTACAGAGTAGAGTGCATTGGCATAGAGTGCAGTAGCACAGAGTGCAGTGTTGCACATAGGTGTGGCGTAGAGTGGAGTGGAGTGGTGAAGAGTAGAGTGGAGTAGCCTAGACTGGATTGATGTAAAGCGCAGTGGCAAAGAGTGCAGTGGTGCAGGGCAGAGTATGGTGGTGTAGAGTGTATGGACATAGAGTAGAGTGCACAAAGTAGAGAAAAGAGGCATATAATAGTGTAGAGTGGAGTGGTGTGAAGTAGAGTGCAATGATGTTGAGTGGTGCAGAATAGGGTGGAGTGGCATAAAGTGGAGCATGCATGTTGTGGTACAGCACTGCCATTACAGACAACACATCGTCAGTTGAAATAACTCTTACATTAACACAGATATGTGTTTTTAATGTTAAAAACTATACAGCCCACAAACAATGGTATGTGAAAATGTCATCACCTAATGTACTGATTTGTTTTGATCGTATTAAAATATTTCTTTCCCCATACTTCAGAGTCACAAAAAATGTGCTGCATTGTGCTATCCTAATTCTCATACATTCTTCAATATTTGCACTGTTCATTTAAGGCATTTAAATCTTGTGTGTTAAAAAAAACAAATCCTACAGTCTCCTTCCAGCACACCACCATTAGCCACCATAATTGTCACATAAATCCTCGCAATTTGTAATCAAAGAAAGGAAGGTAAACACCAAGGTTTCTCCAAAGAGAGAGACTGACATTTGACCTCCGTCTTTGAATGAAAAGCACATTTGACAAGATACAAACAAGATTTAAAGGTGTGGTTACAGAAATCAAACACTAGTAAAAGAATACAGTAACTGTGGTATGCTCACTAGGAGGGACAAACTCAAGCTGGACCGCCTAAACCAAACAAAGCCAAGACATAGAAACCAAGCAAATGGGACTTCCAAACCACAAAGCCAATGATAAGCAATGGGCAGAATTAATTATGAGGTAAGCTTTCCAAAGGTCCCCAAGATGTCTTAGGCAAACCAGACAGCTATCTTCAACTTGAAAAAAGGAGAAGGGAAAATGTAGGTTACAAGAAAAATCATCAGGATTTGTATGTCACTTCTGAAAAAAACATATTTTACCAGATGCTGTGCAAGGTATTTTAAATGGACAATCTCATTCAGGGCAAATCTCCACTCTCAAAACATTCAGGAAATATTGGGAAAAAACAAATTTTAGAACTATTGCTGAAAGTTTATGTTTCATATGTTTAGTGTGTCAGAAAAATAATATTTGAAAGGGAACAATAACTGTGATGAACCATACTGACAAATCAGAAGGCTGATTTACAAGACACTAAGCGGACTTTGTAGAGATGCCAGTTGTTAATGACTTTAAATATATCCTGGTAATTGTCTGCTTGCATGTAAGTGTGTTGAGAATGATCTAGCCCAACCAGAGATCAGTTTTACAATTGCCACACTTTTTTTGAGGGATTTAATGTCACATTTTTGCTTACCAACTTCTATTGAGACAGATCATGCCTCACATTTTAAAAATGAAATCATTTTTACAGCTTTCCAAATTTAGTTATCACACTCAATCTTCCAGATTAGATGAGAGGATGACTGGAACTTGCAAGAACAAACTAGCAGTTCCTCTACTGGTTTAAATATGGTATTTTTCTTGTTTTGATGAAGATAAGATGTAGCCCAGATTAAAAAGACTGGTCTTTTGCCACATGAGGTGATCATGGTCATAGCAATGAGATTGGCTTATACTCTTTCAACAGCACTTGTTCAACAACTGATGACAGCTGCAAAGGTCTGGCTAAAATGGTGAAATCTGTCTCTTCCCAGGTGAAAGTGGTACCAGAAGTAACAAAAGAAATACAGTGTCATGGATTGGACCGCAGAGTGTGGCTAGTGGTCTGTAAAAATGCAAGGAAGAATTGTTTGGAGGAGAACTGGAGGTGACCCTACCAGGTGATTTTGAAAACCAATACTGCAGTGAAATGTGCTGGAATGCCACAGTAGGTTCATGCCACTCACCTAAAAAGAGTGAAGGTGACTGATGAAGAAGTGGTGAAAACAACAAACTGATTCCCAAGATCAAGCTCAGGTTTGTGGTGTGAATCCAGAAGTTGGTGAGAATCAGAAAGGGGTGAAGAAAGTGAAGTCATAAAGTCCAGATCAGTGAAAGTTCTAGTGAAGATCCCGGTACCAGTTGTGCTGCTCTCCAGCTTCAAAGTGGGTATCAGACCAAAGAACTGTTGCAATGTTAAAGTCAAAGGCATGAGTTGGCAGCAAGATGTAGTAGTTTCTGATCCAAACAATGAAAGACTTCATTTGAAAATTTGAGTCACAAGAACCCCCATCCCTAAGGAAGAAAGCATTTCATAGTGAATCATGCAAATTCAATTGATGAAGGTTCAAGTTCCTCAGTAAGTGGAAAAGATGCAACAGTGATTATAGGCAACATAGGTCATTGAAACTAACCTGTAAAACAAAAGCTTTGTTAACAAGAGGCACAAGAAAGACTAAAGTCAATTAATTGTTAAAAGAGAAACAAGAGAGACTAAAGTCAATCAATGATTCAGCAAATAGTAAAAGTGAATCACTCATTGTTAAAAGACCAGTAAGAAAGAGCACTCCAAACAGAGAGTATGTATCACCGGGATGCATATATCTAGATACAGTATAAGAGGAAGAAGAAGAATCAGAATCAGGTATCTATAGTTCAATAAATTGTTTCATCTTAGAAGATTTCAAAAGACTCTGAAGATAAAGTCATAGTGAAACTTCCTATTAAAATAAATGAAGAAGGAATTTTGTTCTCAGAGCATGATTTGAAAGAACCTTGGAAAAAAGGTGATTCATTTTTTAAATCATGTTTTGAAAGAAATAAGAAAAGATGAAATCTATTATTGTTTTAAAGAAGATTTGTGTGGTTTCCATTTTTTAGACACAATAAAAATGGAGCACAGCAAATCCTGTGAAATTATTAGTTTAATTGTCTTTTTAATTATATTAATTGCTTTAGTTGGCCTCTTGTTGTGCCTACTATGTTCAATTGAGATACATGTCTACAACAGTTAAATTAACTACAGTACATAATGAAGTGAAACATAGCATACTGACACTTATGGAATGTTTAGTTAGTGAATCTCGAGATAATACTTATACTAAAATGATACAAGAATATTCCGACATAATGAGAGTTAAAAACTATTTTATCTTTACCTTTCTTCCCGCTTTTAGAGGCAAGGGGTCCAGAGACATATAGCTCCATACCTGATATGGTCTCTCATGTACAGTGTTTATTCGTATACTTAACAATAATGAATTAATGTCTTCTTCTTTATCGATTTCAAATTGACACTGGAGAACTTGCCTATCATAGAGAATGAAGAATTAATCAATGGTATTAAATATGGTACATTTTTGAGAATTATCACACAAATTAAGCATAAAACTAAATCTATTTAAATGAGGTATATGTGTGTTTTGAGTGAAGAGCAACATTAGTTGATTAAGTAATACAATGAGAGGAGAGAAAAGATTATGAAAAATTGGAGAAATGAAAAGACATTAAAAGAATATATTAAAGAAGAATTTAGGACCACATGTACAAAGCATTTTTCTAGTCGCAAAAAGTTTGCAACTAAAGAAATGCTTTTTGGGATGTAAAAAGCCTAAACTGTGATTCGATAACTTTTTACCAAATCGCAATTTGGGTTTTGCGATTCAGTATGAGAAGAGGCATGTCCAAGGCATCCTTTCCTAATACCGAATCAAAATGGTATGTATGATTGTTTTGTGAATGTGAATGCGAACCCATTCGCAAAGGGGAAGGGGTACCTGAGGGACCCCTTCCCCTTTGGGAATGCATGCAAAAACGTTTTTAAGAGCAGGCAGTGGTCTGTAGGACTCTTATAAAATTAAACTTTTCATTTTTTCTTTTCAAAGGCAGCCTGTATTCCTTTAGGAAAAACGGGATGCGTTTAAAAAAAAAGACACCAGCAGGCCACCATCCATGTGATTTTTGCGATTCCCAGTGGATTGCATTAATATTAATAAGGTAGGTCTATTTGCGACCACCGGGAAGCGCAAAAGAAACTCAATGGAGTTTCTTACATTTGGAATTGCGATTTCAGAATCGCGATTCGCATGAAATCGCAATTAGTAAATCACAGTTCCAAATATTGCTACATGCTGCAGCACCACAAAATCCTAGCTATAACTTTAAACTGAATAGTGGATTTTACACTAGAGGCCAATGGATCGACACAACAATGCATTGAGAGGATGTCAATAATGAGTAATTTAATCATCAACAGTAATCAATATATTCTAAGATCTTTGACCTCAAACAATAACTACACCAGTTTATTAAGAAGAATTATAAATGTATTTCCCTAGATTAACAATCTTAATGTCACGACAATAACTCTCAAACACAAGTGATAAGCATATAGAACCAATAGTGGTTGATTAGAACGTCTTATATACCTCAGTTTAACCAAGCCAATCAAACAAATAATCTCAATAGTCTCAATACACTTGTCAATATACTCCGGAGTCTTAGACTGCTCTCCTTAGATCTGTCACCAAATACCACGTGGATAATTTTTCCTGCATTAAGCGCAACACTCAAATGAAGAACGCCGCTTCCCTACTCTCATACCTATTGGAGTTCGCCCACTCCTCCTGAACTCTACTAGAGTACATCCACTCCTTCTAACTTCATATACACCTCAATCATCTGTGAATTAGCTTAAGCTGTGCAAGCGCAAATCACCTCACTCAATTCAACCAAACACTGCTAGAAACATACCCTTCAACCTAGAGGGTCTCCAAGAACTGGAGAAAGTCACTTAAGGCAACTAGCAACTCATCTTATCAGATCCATATAACATTTCAGAAACATTAACAGATCTATTTCTCTTTAGAAGAAGTTCTCACAAATTACATCACTCTCATTACGACATCATCAACGATGACATAACCGTAATCTGCTACCAAAAACTGCTGCAGCGCCACGAAATCCTAGCTATTACTTCAAACTGAATAGTGGAGTTTGTGCTAGAGGCCGATGGATTGACACGACAATGCATTAAGAGGATGTCAATAATGAGCAATGTAATCATCAACAGTAATCAATATATTCAAAGATCTGGACCTCAAACAATAACTACACCAGTTTATTAAGAAGAATTATAAATGTATTTCCCTAGATTAACAATGCTAATGTCACGAAAATAACTCTCAAACATAAGCGATAAGCATATAGAATCAATAGTGGTTGATTAGAATGTTTTATGTATCTGAGTTTAATCAAGGCAATCAAACAAATAATCTCAAGATTCAAAACAGTGATTAATAACACCAGAATTGGCATAAAAATGTAAAGTATGCATTAGTACAAACGATCAAAGAAAGTCAGTACGAATCATGAGCATGAGAAGGTAGATTCCCTCACTAACCACAAATTAGCATCAACATGTTAGACTTCATGTAAAAGAATTTAGAAACACAAATTTAGAAAAATCACTCTAGCTCGGGTTATTATAAAAATAATAATAATAATAATAATCATTATTATTATTATAATGATACAGCAATTAAACTATAAGTTGCAGCTGGTACCTGCAAAGGAAAAGATACACATATATCAATACAAATTCATACATTCCCCATAGTACAACAACATGCTGTATACTTCAGGAAGGGGACACCATCAGGTAAGTCTTCCGAGAATCGGGCTTATTGACGGCTAAACCCACATCGCTAATATGATTCGAACCATCATTTAGATGAGTAAAAACAAGGAGAAGAAGAAATAAAGAATAACATTCAAGAGATTCCTACCCAGATTGTTATACTAAACTTTAAAAAGTTTATGATTGGTCAGTACATGGGGTGGTTTACGATTCAACCAATAGTTATTTTACTTGATAACCTAAAATGCAATGACGTCGACAATAACCAGAGCACATTAATAACAGTAATTTTTCCTCTTCCGTCTCGTCTGTGACTCCATTTTTCCATCCTGTCTAAACTTCTCTTCTCAGGAAGAAACTTTTCAGCTTGTAACATTTACTTCCATCCTCAAAGAAGAAACCATGTATTAGTAACAATTTAAAACAATAGAACATTCAAACTTAAAGACTTAATAAATCTGACCCTGTAAGACATAATGCAGCAACCTGCTATGGGTAGCTATTTACACGTTTATAAGCTATTAAACGCTCTTTTATGTAAGCACTGAGCAACAGAAAATAACTACGACTTTAGCTAGAGTTTTGCTTAAAAAGAGAACAAAAATGTACTATGGCAACCATTTACTAAAGTCACCCGTTTTCACGTGTTAGTTCACCAAATGGTTAATACATTAGAAATCATTAAGAAAATATTAGAAAATTCACACTCTTGCATACATGTGGCCCTTAGAGTGTTGAATCTAAACTCTGGATTGAAAATGTGAACAAGAGAGGCAAAATGAAATGTGTATGGAGAGTTGTGAACCTTTTAAGGGTGACAAGACTGAATATGAGGGAGAGAGTGAGTGTGAAAAGAGTTATGTTGTAGTGGTGATTACTTGATTGGTGGAGAGTCAACCCTAAGAAGAATATATTATGTGTGTAGTTAAAGTTCTTATGTTAATTTGCCGCATAATTGGGTTGGATCTTGTTATCGTGCTTTAGTGTTTCCTGCAGTCTAGCATAAAAGTGAAATGAGTGAATCAGTTGAGATAAGGAGAGTAAAACGAGGATTTGGACAGGTAGTTTTAGGTACTATTTTTCCACCAAGGTGTGTCAATGAATGATGTGAAAGTTAGACATGTATTTACACTACTGGATAGATGTGCTTTGAGAACAGCTGGACCGCTAACTCAAATGTATTTGAAACTAATTGCTTTTATAGCTCTGGCGAGGCAAAACTACTTAGTGCTAGCTATCCTTCTTGTGAAGGAAAGCAGTGTTTACAAGGTAATGAAAGTTAAGAGATGCTACACTTTCATTCCTGATAATAGTCCTATTAATACCTGTTATATCATAAACATGGCTAGTATCTCTTGTGAACTTCAATGTTTAAAAGATCAAGGCTTCTGGCAAAACATTGGGTCCCGGGTTAGTGAGACAAGGAGGGGTTTTAGCAAGTTTGGTGAATGGATCAATGATCGGGTAGGTGAATTTTACATGCTATACTAAGCCCTGTAATAATGATAACAATTTGTGCAATTGTTCTTTTTCTCTTGCTAACATTATCTGGATGTCAGATTAAAAAAGGGGGTGTAAAACAATTAAGGAGGAAATGAACGGAAGAGTATGAAATGGAGAATATCAAAGATAGTGTCTACAAGCTGTTAAATATGGTGGTGGAAAATTCCAGAAAGAAGCAAAAAGTGATGCAGCATGATACATTTCTGGCAAATAAAGTTTTATAATTTTAGTGATTACTGATTAAAAAATAATTAGGAAGGATTTGTGGAAAAGTTTTTCAGGTTTGTATTTTGTGCCTCAATAATGATAACTACTTTGAAAATGTACACATGCTTCTGCACATATAGACTGAATTAACATAGTTGCAATTGAAACAAATTCCTTGTGATGTATTGAAGTGCGTTAATTAATGTGTTTTAATTGGGGCACATTTCTTAGTGAAACACCGTCTTAGGCAAGATGGATGTCAAATTTGTCATACTCTCCCGTTTCCACACATACACATCCTCTTCCCACAGCCTTCATAGAGCACAATGGAACTGATGTCATTATTGCCTATTTCCACTGCAATAGTTGTCTTGTTAATTTTGAGTCTTCTATAGTGCAGATGTAGGATTACAAGTATACGTATTTTCTGTTCCTTCACTGATGCTATTAATTCAGAGAAAGTCTTATTGTCAAATGTCTCATTTTTATTTGGACATCTCTGGCTGATATTGGCATACAATAGAGAGTGATGAATTATCCCAAAGAACTGGGATGGTGCTTCTGTGTTAAGGTAATACGTTTACTTTGCTTGTGTTCTAATGTACTATAGAAATTATACTTTCATTCACACCAGAGTGAGTTTGCAGTATTGCTTATTTCCTATGCAAGAATTGTGCTTAGGAACCCTTTGATTTTTGGGGTGAGCCATTAGACTTTCCTATTCTACTAGGGGGGATACCTAAATTCTAATTGATTTTGGGAAGCACCCCTAGATTTAGAATATTTTCTGAAATTATATCCTCCATTTAACTTTGTATCTGAGAGTCTTTGATGCATTGATTCTGTACAGCATATTTTTGAATTTTTGGAATAAAAACCCTTTAAATGTTAATTGACCTAAAAATCAATTATTGAGTAGACACTACTACTTAATGAGCTCTTTTACTTTACTAATTTGGTGTTTGGGAAGGTGCCTTAATGCAGGGACACATTGCTTCATGAAACTGAGGTTTAACACCGTCTCTGATCCAGTAAACTGTGGAAGAACTGAACAAGATCAAATTTGCGGTGTCTAAACCTTGTAATACGTTTTTGCTCCCACACCAACTATCACCATAGTCTACATGAATAAAGCTATTGTGTGCTGATTGAGAAGGTGGTCAGGGGGTAAGAAGCATAAGCAGGAAGCTGAGGAGGCAAGGCATATCAGAGGTGCCAGTGGAAAGGAGGGCAATATTTTTTAATGTAAAGAACATATCAGCTTGGGCCTATAGGTGTTTGCTGCTATGCATATTTCAAGGCATATTTAGCTATACACTTGCTTTTTTGGGGTGTTTGAAGTATACATTGTGGCAAAGGACCTGATTGTAATACTATCAAATAACTTGCTCTTTTGTGAAAGAGTATATTAATTTATAAAACCTCTAACTAAACCTTCCTTACTTTGGAGTTAGAATATAATATTTTTCACATCTTAAAGGCTCAATTAAAGTTTTTCAGAATGGTGCATGCTCCGTATGATGGCAGATGCACTGTTGCACCGTTTATGGTACTTCTGACCAGTTTAAAGGTGGAGAAACTGCAGGCTTTCCAAATCAGAGCCTCACCTGGCATACCTCATTTTCCCTACCCAGTACCTGAAAAGACATAACGTTCCCAGGTATTAAAATTGTGCATTGGCACCAACATGCTTTGAGAAAATCTATACATGTTACGGCCTTTGCTATGTTGTTCTGCCTGAGCAAACTCCAACTTCTGCAGTTTGTGTACAACAAAATACTATGCAGAATGGGCAAATCAAACATGGCACCCACTCAGCAAAGTTCAGTGTCTTCTGTGTAGCCACTGCAGGTTCCCTGAGGGCACATTCACATTACTATTCACCAGGCAGGGTTCTCTAAACTGGATGAGCGGTTCTACACCGGGGGGGCGAGGCCATAGCCTCTGCTGACCTGGTGGGCCACCAGGCCACCTGCCCAGATATAAATAACCTCTTTAATGTCTTAAGTTTATGGTTATTATACTTCTAAGATTAAAGTTTTAAAGTTTTAAAAATATGATCTAACAATATTATATGAAGCAATATTAACATATAAATATATATTTCTTTTCACATTAAAAAAACAAAGGTTACAGGGACGTTATAGTTAGGCTCTCGTTTGATTAATATATTAGCCCTGGGGAGGTGGTGGTCCCCAGGGCTGTAGGGGGGTACCGGCACCCACATTTGATTAAGATATTAGCACCAGGGAGGTGGTGTCCCCGAGGCCACAGGGGCCAATCAGCCCCCCCACATTTGATTAAGATATAAGCACCAGGGAGGTGGCACCCCGCAGCTGCAGGGGGCCAATCAGCTCCCCACATTTGATTAGACATAAGCCCTGGTGAGGTGGCGGTCCCCTGGGCTATAGGGGACCAGGTGGCATTCAGAATGTTAATGCCCCCAGGGCTTCACTGAAACGAGCACAGTGCCCTGGTCTTGTTGTTTTTTAATTTGTTTTTTTATTTTTAGCCAATCCACTGCAACTCTTGCTGAAAATTAAATTTAAAAAAAAAAACCGCACTAGAGCTAAGAGGTCAGGGTGTCCCTACCCTGGCCCCTTTTCTTTTTTTAATCTTTTTTTCTGGGACTCAGCTGAAGCTGAGTCCCAAAATGGCTGCCAACACTTCCTTGTTGAAGTGTTGGCAGCCAATAAGATCTCAGCACCAAGAGCTTCCTTTCTGCCAAATTTAGTGTAATTCCATCCAGTGGTGTGGGCGCTATTCCTGTTCAAAATCCCTACGGAAAAATGCATGGGAAAAAGGTTTTGGGACCCCACCTTTTTCTTGGCCCCCGCTCGACAGATCATCCTGAAACTTTCCAGACAGATGCTGAAGTGAGCGTTGTATTTTTTTAGGAAGATTTCGTGAACATTCATCAAACGGCACCAAAAGTTATTAGCAAAACAAAAAGCACTTTTTCTATAGGAACTAGGTCCTAACTGTACCAACCTAGTGCTGACTGTCACTAAGTAATAGAATGGTTAAACTAAAAGCCTCTATTTCATCAACAGTCCTATTTTCAACATTAGAATGTTGTATGTTTTGTAGCTTTCTTAAATATTATTTACTATTTTTGTTACTTTTTAAAAATATATTTATTTTTTGTAATTTATTTCCTTACACATTGCATTAAATATTATTTGATGTGATTTACACTCAATTATGTCCTCTTGCATTTTTTAGATTAGCGTTAAACTTGTTGTTTGCTTGTAGGCTTTATGCTTGAAGCTGCTGGACCTCCATAAGACAAATAAATACATTAAAAAAAATAAAAACAGGGAGTGAGGAATAAAAATAAAGCACATGCGGTGGAGAGATTTAACATGTACATTCCTGAACAGTATGTATAAATAAAGAAACAAGTGACAAATAGAGCATGAAAACACATGCACTCCCATGCTGCTGAGAAAAGAAAGAAAAAAGCCCCCTTAGCACAGTAATAGAAGCATACCCCTCATTCAATAACAACACTGTGTAGGGTTGTGAGGGCAGACAGAACTGCTCCCAGAGAAGGAGTGGGACTTTTCTATCAGCCTGGAGTCATGTTACTGGTATGAGGAATTGGCTGCATATGTTCTGTAGATGATTTTACTGGCTGCTTAGGCTGGCAGGGTGCGGGAGGGCCTGGGACAGGAAGTTGTTGTGTAAGACATTGCATTGTTTTCTGACTATTGTTTACTTACAACAAAACAATTAAAATGTTTAACAAAAAAAATAACAACACTGTGAAACAGAAATCGCTCAGGGTGAAATCAGTGCTTAATTTGTGCTTGTTGTTTCCGGTGCTGAGCACCAGCACTTATTTATGGGGGGGGGGGGGCTTATTCTTCTACCTCAAGCATTTGTTATGAGCAAAAGTCTCATATGGGAAAGACGGAGGAAGGAAAAAAAAAGCGTAAAAAAGAGAGAAAGCAGAATGTTACTAGAGTGAGCAGAGGGGGCAGGGAGTGACTTTAAATGGATTGAGGAGGCCCGAGATGGCTTCAGGATTACCCTGCTTTAGTATTCCGTGTTCCCACAATTAATTGCAGCAGCCGCATGTTTAAGAGGTGGGCTTTGGGCACTGGCACGTTTTCTTTTACAAATTAAGCACTTGGTGAAATAAACACAAAAAATAGAGGAATGCCATCAAATAAAGAGCAAGCACTCTAGATAGACAGCAAAGCCACCAAATTACAAAGAAGGAGCTGACCCAAAGCTTCTATGTATTGGAAACAATATGTCTTCTAACACACAGCCACAGCTGCCCAGAATTAAAAAGGACTAGGTAGATACAGAATGTCATATCTGCCCAAACCAAGAGGGGAGGTTGCACTGGTATTTACTAAAAATGGAACAGTAGAATTCAATACCAGAGGCTAGCCCATTTTAAATTTTACACGCTGGCTGCTTAAACAATACACCTATTAAGTGTGTACCTACCCAAGGAAGAGATGAAAATAGTATTGACTAATTCATAGGATGAAACCCTTTATCTTGACTCCAGCAAGTTTAATATTTTCTCCGCCTCCTGATAAATCAAACATTATCATAGTGCAGGCAAAGCATTGCATCCTACAAAGTCTAAAATGTAGAAGTATTCTTTATGCAAACGTTGATGTTCACGATCCACTTTGTTTGAAGAAAACAAATGGTTTGTATAGGACATCTAAATATGTATCAATATACTGTGTACACTGTTGGAGAGTCGCCCTTTTGGAGGATCATCCCAGAATTTTGCCTTCTTATGCTGAGCCCATTTTTGCTAACCCTTCAAATATGTCCACTTTTGCCTTCCATTTGTGCTCACCCTCCTAAAGAAACGTAAATTGGCATGCACCTAATTGGCACATTTAATTTACTTAAGAGTCAGTACTATGTGGTGCTACATAGGCCTGTAAATTAAATGCTACCAGTGGGCTGCAGCAATCGTGATGCCCACTAAAGTAGCCCTGCAAAACATGTCTTCAAGCCTGTCCTTGCAGCGTTTGTGTGCAGTTTTAATCTGCTTTTTCAACCTGGCAAAATAAACCTTTTACGAAGCCTAAACTTTCCTTTTAAATACTGTAAGACATTGGGTTATTGGTTGAAGGGGTGGAAGAACCACTCAGGATACAACCACAGTCCTTGTCAGGGTGAACCACAAAAAGTCACTAAATTACCCTGTTCTGGTAGCTTGGAACAAAAGCAGTCAAGCTTCACACATGTATGTAGTACAAAAACAGCAATAAACTAAAAACACAACAAAAGAAAATTCCCAAACCAACTTAGAAAAATACAGTAAATATTAATAATAAATGTGTTACCAGAATGACAATTGTCCAACCAGAGATATGCTATTTTAAAGTTGTTAGTGTAAATAGCGCCTAAAAACACAAAGCACCATTCACAGTCATCTGGTCATGCCAGACTGGGGGAAAGTCATAAATTCAGGTCGACCACGCGTGTGGTTGGATACAGGGACCAGATTAATCCATCTGAAAATGTTAACTTCTGAAATCCAACGCAAAGAGTTACATTCACACTGGAGAAGAAGATGAGGAGCAGGGAGAGTGTTGCAGACGGCTGTCACTGTAGCACAGAGAGAACACCTGTTGTTGCAGGCTGTCATGGCTTGTAGCGCGATGAGCTATTTGGATGTGATGGACAGCTGTTGCTGGAGCCTCATGTTGGTGATCGCCATGGGCTGTCATTGATGTAGCACGGAGTGCAGATCTCCTGTTACCAGTCAATGATATTGGTCGATGTAGCCCAAAGAACAGGTCTCACAGAGTCTCTGTTCATGGTTGTAAAGAGCCAAAACTTCATGATTTTACCCCTTCTCCTTTTGAGGAGATTGGACTGATGCCAGTCAAGGGTTCAGGACCTGGGGGGCGGCTCATGGCGATCAGGAACTCAGCAGAAGAAGCCAGCAGGGCTTAGGCAGGTCGAGTTGCAAGTCCAGGCAGGTCCAGTGCAACAGGTCAGCTGGGCGGTTGCAAGGAGGCTTCTGGAGCTTTATATATCTCTGTAGTTCACACAGGAGGTCAGGCAACTGACCCCAGGAGTCACTCAGGTTAGTGTGGGATGAAGGTAAGCAGTTCCAGTCTTCCTTCTCAGACAACAAGGCAGTCCTTGAGCATCAGGGCTGCCCTCTGGGAGCAAGGAGTCGTTATTCTGAGGGCCCAATATTTATACCTGGTGCCTGCCTTTGTGTTTGGGGAAACGTCCTGTCCTACCCACAGATCTGGTTCCGGACAGTTCTTCTCTTCGCCTGTCAAGGCTCTAAGGATTCCGGGGTGACAAAAGGTTAGTGTCAGGTTCCTTTATGTGTGCTGGAGGCAAGCCCTTTGAAATGTAAGTGGGGCAGGGAGCAGCTCTGCCTCAAGCCATCCTGGCAGGATGGCAGATTCTGTTCACACCTAATACCATTTGTGTCGCTCTCTAGGAGTACACAAGCCCCAACAGCATAGCCATTTACAGTCATGTGACCTAGGACACTGGCAGAAGGCACAAATGTTTGGACAAAAAAATTTCAACTTTCTAAAAGTAGCTTTTTCAGAATTGTGAATTAAAATCTGTCTTTACTTTTAAATATAATTTTAAATTACAATTCATTTGAGTGTACACCCTATCCTATGAGACTTAGAGCCTACCCCAAGGGTGACTTACATGTATTAAAAAGGAAAGTTTAGACCTGGCAAAAGGTTTATTTTGCAAGATCGAAATGGCAGTTTAAAAACTGTTCTACAGGGGACGTGGCCAAGCAAGACAGCCAAGCGAAGGTAGATGAGTGGAGCACTGCATACTCCAGTAGAATTCTGCAGAACAGGCTGTGATCACGGGCACAAGCTCACCCTCCCTTTCTCACCTTCCTAGTGGAAGCTGAGGGTGCTCTGAGGATCTCCTGACCAGCTGGAGCTTCTGCGACCCTGCCACCTATGTCAGCCGCATTGGATACCACAGGCCATGGCTAAATGGCACATTAAGCAAACGTCTGCTGGACCTGGGACAGCAGGTGGCTGGGTACCCTAGAGGACAGCGGAGACTCCCTTGAGCTGGCTGCAGGTACGCGGAGCCCGGTAGCGGATGAGCCAGGCAGCTCCTTTCAGGCTGTGCTGAGTTGCGGTGGTGGATGGGGTTCACGCATCCGAGGTGGCCTGAAGTTGTCTGCAGGACCGATTAGAGCGACAGGACTAGGAAGGAGGGACAGCTCCTAGGAGATGATACATTGTAGCTGGCCCCTTACAGTGTGATTACAAGTGATGCCGTCACTGCATCACTGCTAGCCGGTTGGAGGGCTGGGAGCTGCTTTTGGACCCCGGTGGTAGAGACTGCCACGTGCAAAACCTGTAAGTCTGCATTGGTGAGTACGTGTTGGTGGTTGTCTTCGGATCAGCAGGCAGGATTATATCAGTTGCAGGAGTGGGATACCAGGTGGGAATGACTGCAGATGGTACCCTGGGCAAGGATGGGGAAGGACAAAGAGGCACAGCCCCACCTGGAAAATACCATAATGCAGTATACTACTGCTAGGCCCATAAGTCAAAGCACTACTAGGCAGTATACTACTGCTAGGCCCCCAACTCAAAGAACGACTAGGCAAACAGACCCCTGAAGGGAGCATGGTGGGGATACCCAAGAGGAGGAACCCTCGAGGTCTAAACTGCTGGCAACAATATAATGACTCATGAACTGTACTTGAAGGGGAAAAATAAATTGTTTCTGTAGAGGTGAACCTTGTTCATGCAGACCTCTGTAAAGTGGTGGAAAGAATCAGTACTGTGGAAGGTACTGTGTCCAGCTTGAAAACTGAAGCAAAAGCTCTATAAACTAAATTGGATAAGCTGATTACAGCTGTTCAGGTGTTAGAGGAAAGAGCCATAGATGCTGAAAATTGGTCCCATTTTTGCAACAACTAGGGCTTTGTGTAATTTCCAGAACAAGCTGAAAGCACTAACCTGGAATTATTTTTGGAGACTTCAATGCAGGAACATCTGCTGCCAGTGGGACTGTCTAAAATGTTTGTGGTGAAGAGAGCACACGGCACTGGTAGCGCTACCACCTCCTGGTCCCCCAAGCACAAAGTTGTTCCATAATAAAGATAGGGACTGTATCCTAACATAGGCATGGACAGAGGCAAGATGTTTTTTTTAAGAACCACACCATAGCTGTTTATCCAGACTACACCAGGAAGGTGCATGTGCAATGGAAATCCTATGCAGAGGTGAAGCAAAAAACTTAGGGCACTTGACCTTGGTTATATACTTTTATTCCCAGTGCTCTGGAAGGTGATAGCATAGGGGAAAAAGCCACTTCTTTGAGTGACTTCAGGAGGTACGGTCCTGGTTGGAGATGTGGGATAAGACGAGCAGGGGAGTCTCGCTCCCAGATACAGGGGTTGGACAGTTAGAAGGTATGGAAATTGTGCCAGCGCCGCAGATAGCCCAGTGGGCCTGGGGGCCACCACACAACAGACACCCCACATCGCGATCCGGGAGGATGGGACTATGGACAGAATAGGAGAATATGTTTAAGACAGTCCAGAGACTGCCAACAACTGCTCGACGGATGTGGTGAAGAGATGACAAAGAGGTAGCTCGAGAACAATCTACCCAAGATGACATGCTTGATACCACTGCTTAACTCATGTATAACTGTCTACTAGTCCACCAGTAAATAGACTTGACCGAACATGACAGCCATGAGGTAAGGGGGGGGTGGGGAGAAACTGAATGTAAGTAAGTGATTTAAGCCCAAAACCATGCTTGGGGAATGTGGAGTATTTCATGGGTGGCCTACTTCTTCCCAAGCCCTATGCAGAAGGAGCAGATGCGCTGTCCCTGTGAGGAGGGGGGAACTGGTGGAGTTGTACTGTGCTCGGGCACTCCAACTGGGGTTGACCTGGGCTGGTCGACTGCTGTCTGCAGATTACTTATTCCTTGTTTTTATTAATCTGTTTATGACAGTGTGTGCTGATAGTTTAGACATGGGTGGTGGTGGGGAATATGCGCAATTTGTTTGTCAACAGTGGGCAAGTTAGTGTTACACTCAGGCAGTCTGGGAGATACTGTAGGGTTGGTTTCTGCCCAGGGAAAGGGGGTGCAGGGACTTCTACTTTGGGCTGAGTTTATACAGACGTGGTGACGCGTGGTACATGAGTAGGTGGATGGTGTAGGAAATTGTGATTGCAATTCTGGCAAGCAGAGGCCTCTTTAGGTTATAGGGGAGCCAGCATAGAGTGTACATTTAAGGATCTGAATTGAAAGTCAATAACTTTCAACATGTGGGCTCTCAATATCTACTCTAAAAAATATCAGATTTACTCCACCCTTGTCAATACAAAATCCAAATAGCACTGAAGCACCCACCTGCTTATACTGGAGGTTGCAAAATTGGTAGAGATGCCAGGGCTATATGTATGCTGCCACATTATATAACTGCTCACAAGATGTGGTAATGTGGATTGCTTCTGGGGTTTGATTTTTGGAACAGACAGTGCTGATGGACCCAAAGAGTACATTTGTGATATTTTCTGTGGTCCTTGATGGGTGTGACACCTGTATAGTGAACTCATATTCCCCAAATGCGGTCCTTCTTCCCTGACATACTGAGAAGAATTTACCTTTTTGTGTGGAGGTGGGACTCATTTTGGTGGGAGATTCTAACTATGGCCTGAATTGGCAATGGATAAACACAACCCAAGCCTAGACCTTCAGCCACAATGCAAAAGACATAGAAGGAACTGGATAGGTGATTTCCAGTTACTGGGCATTTGGTGACGCCAGCATCTAGTAGTCAATATATACTCTTTTCATTCTTAGGTAAATGGAATTTATAGTCGTATAGATTACATGCTGGGCCTCAGGGAGGAGAGTGATGTTTACAAACACTCACCATACCTTGAATAATACTCATCCAATTATTCCCTATTGCTGGTTACAATGGCACTGGGGTAGCATAGATCTAAGACTCCTTAATGGATAATACTGCTAGCAGAAGGGTTAACGAATGTTGCCTTCATAAAACACATTCTGGAATATACAATATCATTCGTCCACAGTTTTCGTTGACACCGTGAATAATAAGCCGCCCGAATGGAAGTCATTTAAAGTGATGCTTAGGAGAGATTGCTTCGTCATTTGAAGTGTGTAAGCAGTTAGAACAGACTGTTACTAAAATGGAAGGCAGACTGAAGCACATCGATAAACACATAGGGCCCCAACCAGATGTGGACACAGATGTCCACTGAGGTGAAGCAGCCACTAGAAGATGCTTGGGCTCTGCTGGGGAAGTTCATGTGCACTCAAAATAGGCAATGCCTGTTCCGTGAAGGGGATAGGTCAGGTAAAATGCTAGCATACCTGTTAAAATGGGACAGACCACAAACACGCATCTTAGCATTAAATCAAGCAGGGTGACCTGACCTCCTGGCTAGATACCAGATCAATGAGGCCTGTTCCAAATACTTAAAGGGGGTGCTTGTCCATATTTCAAGCTGCCCAACAGGACACACACAACTTAGGCAGGACAAACCTGCTGAGGCTGTCAGAGGTGCAGCAGCAGACCCTGGAGGTGGTGCTTGGGTTAGAAGAAATCAGGGAGGTGCTGGCTTGGATGCCCCAAAGTAAGACACTAGAAGCTGATGAGCTGCCAGCTGAATTGTATCATGTACTGCCATCACTGGTCCTAGAACAGTTGCTTGAAGTATTTTGGGAGGCCTAGCAATGGGGTCTACTTCTGCTCTCCATTAGAGAAGAGGTGATGTTTCTCATTCCCAAAGAGGGCTAGGATCCAAAGAAGCAGGTTTTTATGAATTCTAAAGACAGAATTAAGTTATTGTGTAGGGTGCGAGTATCCAAACTGTTAAGGGTAGTGCATACATTGATGCACACGGACCAGACGGGGTTTGTGCCTGGGAGAAGTATGATGTCGTTAGAGTGTGAAACTTACTAATAA
The DNA here is from genome assembly GCF_031143425.1 of Pleurodeles waltl. Classification (NCBI taxonomy): domain Eukaryota; kingdom Metazoa; phylum Chordata; class Amphibia; order Caudata; family Salamandridae; genus Pleurodeles; species Pleurodeles waltl. The sequence goes on along the minus strand of NC_090445.1, from coordinate 537,703,113 downwards.
AATTGCATAATTAACTGAAAGAAAAACATCTGTTTAAAAGTGGAAGGCTGAAATGAAAATGAGGCCTACACTGATAATTGACACAGATATTATGATAATGAAAATAAATCACTGTCTAATTAAATGTATTTATGTTTTCCTGAGAGTAATGAAAAAATAATAATTACATGTTCAGAAAATAAATAGTTTGAGTTTTATTAAATGTTGTACACTTCACATTTTACTGTGTTTTTAAACAGGCCTATGTAACGCTAATTCAGAATGAAATAAATGTGATGCTTAGAAAGTTTTCTGTTCTTTCTGAAACATCCTGCGTGATGATCTAATGTCTGAGAGAAATGTTCTCATGCAATAACTTTTGAAACATTTGTTTGGTTCCTACCAAATAGTGTTCCACAGAAAACAATGGCTTTCAGTAGTTTTATGTAGTTTGAAACATTTTATTTCTGTGACGAAACTGGTGATGGCAGTGAAAGCAGCTGAACCAATGAGGGAGAAAAGAACACAAGAAGTGCAACATGAAGAAACATGCTTTAGTTTTAATTGGTTCTGTCCAAAACCACCCCATTGTTGTGTAGCTATTTTAGTGATAGGTCCATGCACGTTAGTTTAATACACTAGGCCGCTGTGCATTTTGACCTAGATATATTTTATTTGGCTTTGCATTGTTAATTTTACAATAACCAGTTTTACGGTCTTGTTTTATTTTCATCTATCTAACTGTTTTGCTTAGTCCAGCACTGTGTTCTCAAACAAGACATTCTTGATCACTTTGTGCTTCAGTCAAGGCTACAGCTTGGTACATTGCCGGTGAACGTGGTAGAAGTTTAGTCTCCAACATTCGTAGAAAATACACATCCTTACGTAGGGACACTTTCTTAGAATATCAGCTGTGTTATTATAAAAACATTTTCTAGTCCCACTACACGTTAAGAGGGAGATTCTAGCCAGGGACCACAACTGTATGCGGATTGCTGAATGCTTCGCTGCAGATGCTAACGCAGACTACAGGCCTTTGCTCAGGTATGAGGGTTGATGTCCTCCCGGGGGAACCTGAAAGTCAGAATTAGAGCTTGACATGCTATGCTCAGATTATGACTCAGATAGGAAATAGTCCATCTATTCTAGTGGCAATATAATACGATGCGACCTGAGTGACCACAACTTCCCTGAGAAGTATGATATGTCATGCGCTCGGCTGCCCAATCATCTCTACCTTTTGGGAGAGATGAGGCACTGCTAGTTAGCCGGAGCAAAACCCGGATTTGGAGTGACTGGTGTCACCCACAGTGGATCAGACTCAGTCTCCCACACTGTGGACAATCTTGCTGCTCAAAATCCAGTAGTCTTATTAGAATAATGAGAGCCTACGCGACATGGCACTTCCAACGTTTGGTCAGGCTCTAATTTTCGGGTCCTCCGGAGTATCTCTGTCTCATTATATATAATGACACCTCAGTGCCGTATGCGGAGACGTCCGTGGTGCTGAGGATTTCCACCACAGCTGTGTAGGTAATCCTACTATAACTGGCGGTTGTTCAAGCTTGAACTTTAAAAGGAAACCCCATTTTGGTGTGCCTTCTCTGAACTAATAGTGTTACTATCATGGCGAATCCCCAACATGTACAAATAGCTGTTAACATGAGACAACCTATCACAGCACACTTACTAGCAAATGGCCTAACGGCCCAGGGAGGTCCAGTCACATTTTTGGTGGACGCCCATGCGGCTTATAGAACAGAACTTTTTTACTCTTGGGTCACATTTCCAGCAGTTGATGGGAACACAAATACATTTCAACAATATACACCTGCGAATGTGCCTGGACAATACAGAGCGTATGCATATTTAGAGATACCTCTATCTTATCAAGAACATAATAATTGGCTTGATGGCGCCCTACCCCATACAATATTACCAGTAAGGTTAGGTCCACTAAGTAATGACGGTCCTATCTGGCCTTTATTGGCCACCTATACACCAGATCCTGCGGTTGGAAATTTAGCAGTAGCTGAGGTTCATCGCTTATACATTGAATTAACAGCAATATATAGACGATTAGTACAATTCGTGATGCAAACATTAAATACAAACCCAGCATGTGCTGCTCCAGCACATCCACATGCAGTAATGCCAGGTATAAATCCTGAGACTGTACATTCGATTATGGGTAAGGTACCCGCCAAACGAGAGGAAACTCCTTTTTGGTTAGCACAGTAAATTAATACGCTGGTGGCAGTATTTCCCCATACAGGACCTCAGGATAAAGATAGAATATTAACGATGTGCTTGCCTTTCGGGATGGTCTCTACAGTAGAAAACTGTGATACCTGGGGCACGGTATTTGGAGCGCTCTACAAAACCGCACATGGTACACCAACACTTGCCAATTTAACGGAAGTGCTGAAACAAATTCAAGATGAATATGGGGTTGCCCCGGACCTACATTTGAGGATGCAATTGATGGGCAATTTTGCCACAGTTTCCTCAATTATTTTAAGTAACCTTAAAGGGGAAGCAGTCGCACTTGCAGTGCGCATGCAGCTTTGTGACGTTTCGCAACAAGATCAAGAACGAGAGCTGCCTAAAATAATAGCAGAGATCTATTCAAGTATCGGTCAAGATAGCCTAGGAGCCAGACCACAAAAACCTCAATTCCAGGGTAAATCAAATAAAGATACCCCAAAACAAACACCTGAGGGTAATAAGAAACGCTGGGATAAAAAGCAACAAACGCCTAAGAAAGAAAGGGGAGAATCTCTGCGTACGGAGACCCCACAGAATAGGTATAATCTCAGAAATAGAGATAATATTAAAACGCCTGATAGATATCAATATACTGATACACGCCAATCTCTTTCTTTTCAGGACTCATCGGAAAAGAGAAATGAGAAAGGTGGGTGATCAGAGCGAAGAACAGAGTACGTGAAACCAAGACAGGAATCACAACGCTCTTCTGAGGTTGCTGTTAAAAAGGAAGAGAAACCCGCCCAACAAAAACAACAATTTAAAAAGAAAAAAGTGGCAGCAGTTGCAGTCCGACATGCCACAAAAGAAGAGGGTCCTCATGAAGAACAAGAATTGGGCTCTAGCCTTGCTAGACAGCGCGGCAGAGGTCACAATAGTTCGCCGGAATCTTCTAGAGCATCTGGGGGTGAAAACAACTGATGACTTTATACAAGTAGAAACAGTGGACATGCGTGTCTCCAAGCCTGATAGGGTGTACAAAGTAACGCTACAGTTAGAAGGAGACATTGAACGCACAATAGTGTATGATGTTGTGTTGGCTGAACAAGATTGGCCGCCTGACTTTGTCCGTACCTGCCCATATGGAGAAGATGTCAGTAAGCCTTCCTTCTCGACCCTTGTTCCAGAGGAACTAGCTGAATTCTATTCCATTGAATGGGCGCTAGCACAAGCACTAGCATTATACAGAAATCACGTAGGATGGGATAAGGAATCCACCTACCATATAATTCCAATTAAAAGTGAACCTCAGCCACAACCGCAGTATCCTATAAAACATGAAGCAAAAGCACCAGTGAGAGAAATACTCACACAATTAGAGTACCAGGGTGTGATTGAACCCTGTGTCTCGCCAATGAATAACCCTTTATTCCCCGTAGCTAAACCAGACCATTCATACAGAATAGTCTTAGACTATAGTCATACACGTACTTATGCTATACAAAACTCACATAGCACTGCACTAATGAGCAACATAGTGCGTAAAAAATACAAAACAACACTAGACATTTCAAATGGGTTTTTCTGCCGGAATATAGCGCCTGAAAGTAGAGACTTAACAAGTTTTAGCGCACTAGGCTCTCAGAAAAAATTCGGTCATTCACCTCAGGTGTATAAGAACAGCCCAAAGCTGTTCACGGCTCGTGTCACTGCTATATTGCACGAGATCGACCCTGAAGCATTGTCCTATGTAGATGATATATATCTCACGGGTGATGAACTACTACAACATTGCAGATGGGTAGCCCGCATTGTTGTAGGGTTTGCCGAATTTGGCTACAAATTTAACTTTAAAAAAACAAAAATAGCCTTCCTCAGTGTCCTGTTTCTAGGATATGAGCTGTCAAGTGAAGGGAAGAGCCTAGCGCTACAATTCTTAGAAAGGTGCGCACAGTCACAACCACCGAATATGATTAAAAAACTCCAATCATTATTGGGTTTCTTAAATTTTGGCAGAACCTACATTCCAGATTATGCTACACGCATAAAACCATCATATGACCTAATACGTCCCGATTTTTCAAGCAAATTCTGGACAATACTACGAGTAGGCTTCCTTAATTTTTTACTCCTGGCCTGATTTAATGCTTTTAATGTTCTTAATGTTTTAAACTGTGAATTTATTTTGTACATTTAATTTTTATTGTGAGCACCGGAGCCCGTGTTCAGTGGCTGCAGGTTGCTCTGCTCTCTCCCCCTTCCGGGTTGGGACATTTACGACCGCCATCATTTTAGGCGTGCGGTCTAGTTGTTTTTTTTAAGCTGGCTGAGGCTGCCATATGTCAGTATTTAATGACTGACGGGCGCCGGCCGTGGAGCGGACGATACTACGAGTAGGCTTCCTTAATTTTTTACTCCTGGCCTGATTCAATGCTTTTAATGTTCTTAATGTTTTAAACTGTGAATTTATTTCGTGCATTAAATTTTTATTGTGAGCACCGGAGCCCGTGTTCAGTGGCTACCGGTTGCTCTGCTCTCTCCCCCTTCCGGGTTGGGATATTTACGACCGCCATCTTTTTAGGCGTGTGGTCTAGTTGCTTTTTTTTAAGCCGGCTGAGGCTGCCATACGTCAGTATTTAATGACTGACGGGCGCCGGCCGTGGAGCGGACGATATTACGAGTAGGCTTCCTTAATTTTTTACTCCTGTCCTGATTCAATGCTTTTAATGTTCTTAATGTTTTAAACTGTGAATTTATTTTGTTCATTTAATTTTTATTGTGAGCACCGGAGCCCGTGTTCAGTGGCTACCGGTTGCTCTGCTCTCTCCCCCTTCTGGGTTGGGACATTTACGACCGCCATCTTTTTAGGCGTGCGGTCTAGTTATTTTTTTTTAAGCCGGCTGAGGCTACCATACGTCAGTATTTAATGACTGACGGGCGCCGGCCGTGGAGCGGACGATACTATGAGTAGGCTCCCTTAATTTCCTGGCCTGTTTCAATGCTTTTAATGTTCTTAATGTTTTAAACTGTGAATTTATTTCGTGCATTTAATTTTTATTGTGAGCACCGGAGCCCGTGTTCAGTGGCTACTGGTTGCTCTGCTCTCTCCCTCTTCCGGGTTGGGACATTTACGACTGCCATCTTTTTAGGCGTGCAGTCTAGTTGTTTTTTTTTAAGCCAGCTGAGGCTGCCATACATCAGTATTTAATGACTGACGGGCGCCGGCTGTGGAGCGGACAATACTACGAGTAGGCGTCCTTAATTTTTTACTCCTGGCCTGATTCAATGCTGTTAATGTTCTTAATGTTTTAAACTGTGAATTTATTTTGTTCATTTAATTTTTATTGTGAGCACCGGAGCCCGTGTTCAGTGGCTACCGGTTGCTCTGCTCTCTCCCCCTTCTGGGTTGGGACATTTACGACCGCCATCTTTTTAGGCGTGCGGTCTAGTAGTTTTTTTTTTTTAAGCCGGCTGAGGCTACCATACGTCAGTATTTAATGACTGACGGGCGCCGGCCGTGGAGCGGACGATACTACGAGTAGGCTTCCTTAATTTCCTGGCCTGTTTCAATGCTTTTAATGTTCTTAATGTTTTAAACTGTGAATTTATTTCGTGCATTTATTTTTTATTGTGAGCACCGGAGCCCGTGTTCAGTGGCCACTGGTTGCTCTGCTCTCTCCCCCTTCCGGGTTGGGACATTTACGACTGCCATCTTTTTAGGCGTGCAGTCTAGTTGTTTTTTTTTAAGCCAGCTGAGGCTGCCATACATCAGTATTTAATGACTGACGGGCGCCGGCTGTGGAGCGGACAATACTACGGGTAGGCTTCCTTAATTTTTTACTCCTGGCCTGATTCATTGCTTTTAATGTTCTTAATGTTTTAAACTGTGAATTTATTTTGTGCATTTAATTTTTATTGTGAGCACCGGAGCCCGTGTTCAGTGGCTACTGGTTGCTCTGCTCTCTCCCCCTTCCGGGTTGGGACATTTCCAACCGCCATATTTTCAGGCGTGCAGTCTAGTTGTTTTTTTTTAAGCCAGCTGAGGCTGCCATACATCAGTATTTAATGACTGACGGGCGCCGGCTGTGGAGCGGACAATACTACGGGTAGGCTTCCTTAATTTTTTACTCCTGGCCTGATTCATTGCTTTTAATGTTCTTAATGTTTTAAACTGTGAATTTATTTTGTGCATTTAATTTTTATTGTGAGCACCGGAGCCCGTGTTCAGTGGCTACTGGTTGCTCTGCTCTCTCCCCCTTCCGGGTTGGGACATTTACGACCGCCATATTTTCAGGCGTGCAGTCTAGTTTTTTTTTTTTAAGCCGGCTGAGGCTGCCATACGTCAGTATTTAAAGGCAAGCCCGTCTGCGCCCGTCCGCGCCCTGGAGCACCCAGAGCCCAGAGATGCTGCCCTTTACACCCCCGGTTAGTTTATTCCTCTTCGCAGCTGCAGGCACTGAGAACCACTGACCCCTGTCCTTCCCTCCATAGTAATATGAGTCCCCTTCCCCTCCTCCCATGCCCACACTGTTCGTGGACTGTTCTGCAACCGACGTCCTCTGATGTCCCCCTCCCTCACCTTGGCAGAATGATGTTGCTCAACTGCTGCTCCCTTCCAGCCCACTCCTTAAACATTTACACTCTCTTGGAAGAACTCCTGCCCGATGTGCTATTCCTTACGGAAACCTGGTTGGACGATGATTCTACAGTGGACATTTGTAACTCTCTGCCCTCTACATACTCTATGCTACATCTAGATAGACCTGTCACCAGAGGTGGGGGAATAGCTATTATTCATAAAACTACTATTAAGTGCACCATTTCACCTTTGGACATTCCTGATTGCGAGAGCCTGATGTTTTCATTATACCTGTCCTCTACCTTCACTTTTTCGGGAATCCTACTTTATCGACCCCCTGGACCTGTTTCCCGCTTTCTGGACACCTTACCTGAGATTGCAGCCAGCCATATTTGCAAATTCTCTAATTTAACTATTCTGGGAAATTTTAACATTCACCTTGATAAATTGGATTGCCCTTCGGCCAAACTGTTAGTAACTTCCCTTTCGCTACTTCAATTAACCCAGCACGCAATTGGCCCTACGCATCTGAAAGGCCATATGCTAGATCTTATATTTAGTAATATTGCTAACCTGACGGCTGCTCCCCCTTTGCCACTAATATGGACTGATCACTCCCTTCTATCCTTCACCTTCCCATATGATGTTATTCAGGAACAGCCCCTTAGTTCTTCAACATCTGGGCATATTTGGTCAAAACTGGACCCAGAGGAATGGCGTAGTGCCCTCCGGGCCCTTGGTAAAACCAATTACTCTCTTGCTCCAGAATCGGCAGACTCATTTGATAAATGGATTTTATCCTCCTTGGGTGTTATTTTGCCCATCAAACCTAGAGTAAAAAAATCTTCTCATAAACCCAAACCTTGGTTTTCTCCCTCCCTTCCTGAACTTAGGAAGAACTGCAAAAAGTTAGAGAGGCTGTGGCGAAAAAACTACAGTCTCTCTGCTAGAGATATTTATAGACAGTCTATCAGAGTATACCATCCCAATATTGAAATTGCCCAGTCCACCTATTACGGTGGGAAAATAGAAAATTCCTCATGCCCCCAGAAAGAAATCTTTCAAATTTGTAAAGAACTTACTACACCTCCCATATCTGCACCCATGACTGAAGCTTCTGTTACCCACAGTAATCTACTGGCATCATATTTTCAGGATAAAATCACCAGTATATACTCTGGGTTCCCCACCTCATTGAATCTGCTCCCTATTTGCCAGGCCTTAGATTTTTTCTCTGAACGAGTCTCATTAACTACTTTCACCCCTCTCACTGATGTGATAACTGACAACCTTTTGTCCAAAATGAAATCTGGTTCTCCCTTGGACCCTGCCCCTCCTTCTGTTCTTTTACGGGTATTGGATACTATTGTTCCTCTGCTTACTAAAATTCTGAACTATTCTCTATCTTCTGGCTCCCTTCCTCAGTCTTTTAAACATGCTGTTATTAAGCCTCTTCTGAAGAAACCCAAACTTGGCCCTACCCTACCAGAAAATTACAGACCTATTGCCCTCCTTCCTATTGCCGCCAAGATCCTGGAGAAGCATGTCAATTCTGAACTAACCAGCTATCTTGAGAACCATGAGCTCCTACATCCCACCAAATGGGCTTCAGAGCCTTACATAGCACCAAGTCAGCCCTTCTTACTGTAACTGAGTCGGCTCGTCAACTCTTAGATCAAGGGACTCATGTGGCTATTATCTTGCTTGATCTGAGTGCAGCCTTCGACACAGTCGATCACGATCTCCTCTGCTGCAGACTTTCAGAAATAGGGGTAGGAGGATCTTCTCTGTCCTGGCGCTCCTCCTTTCTCAAAGGTAGATCCTTTCAAGTTCTGGACCGCACTTTTTTCTCTGATATTTTCCCATTGACCTGTGGAGATTTGGTTCGAGGCAATGGTTCCCCTGCCTTCCCTCTTCCATCATTCTCAGATACTTTTAATAATCTTCCCCCTCCCAAAACACAAGTTAAGAGTCTGGGCGTGTGGCTCAATCTTCGGCTTACCATGGATTCTCAAGCCAATAAAGTTTCCTCCACTTGTTTCGGTCTCCTACGTGCATTTAGGAAGATTCTCACCCTTCTCCATTCCACCGCCAGAAGAATTCTTATCCAAGCTTTAATTCTTTCCCTGCTTGACTACGGAAACTCCTTGTTCCTTAGCTCTCTGCTTTATGTAATAAAGAAGTTGCAGAGAGTGCAAAATGCAGCAGCCAGGCTTCTTATTCAATTACCAAAATATTCTTCTGCCAAATCGGCTATTTCTACTCTCCACTGGCTCCCCATCAAGGAGCGGATTCACTTTAAATCACTTTGTATTGTTCACAGGGCCCTACATGGTAGGGGTCCAATCTTCTTAAGAAAACGGATTTTCTTATATACTCTATCTAGGAATCTACGGTCTTCCTCTCTTAGGTATGTCCACATTTCTCGGTCTAAGAGAGCCTGGGGTAGCAACTCCTTCTCTAGTAAAGCTGCCCGTCTCTGGAATGCCCTTCCCTCGGAGCTCCGCTATGAATCCTCAGAGTGACTCTTCAGGAAAAAACGTAAAACTATTCTTTTCCATAACTAACTCTTGTCCTCCTACCTGTACGTGATTTCTGCTGCTGTTAGCGCTGGGATGCCCTTGGGTAACTATGCGCTCTATGAATCCAAAAAACTAAACTAAACTAAACAATTGAACATACACGTATTCTTAGAGAATTGCAGACAGACATGCTTGCAGCACAACATTTACACACAAGGGACAACAAAACACATTTGGTCATTAGACTAATAGCTGGGGACATCGGTTTCACCTATGTGACATTTAATGAAGGTGAGACAGTCCCGATTGCATACAAATCACATTTGTATTCAGCAGCTGAACAACGCTTTGCTCCCACAGAGAAAATTCTCACTGCTGTACAGATGGCTGTCATTAAAGAAAGACCTCTTGCCCAAGGAAAACACATTATTGTTGTTTCTCCAATCCCAGCCCTAGAGGCTGTTATAAAAGCTAGTGTTCCAAACGCAAAAGCACTATATCCACATTGGATACAATGGGCTACGTCTCTGACAGCCACTGATGTAGACTAAATTTTTGACCCAAAGCTACAAACTCATGAATTCCTACAATATGAAGTAGAATATCCAGTTCCAGCAAATACTTTGCCTATTGATCAGTATCATAGAGTCATGTACACAGATGGCTCTGCACAACCTGCAATTGGAACTAAACATCAATATTCTGCTGCTTGCACAGTCGTAAGTAGCTATATGGAAGGGGACAAATGTTGTCCTCTACATACCTTTACACAGACTCTAGGGGATTGTACAGCACTATTGGCTGAGCTAAAAGCTCTGCTGATGGCACTGGATCACATGGATCCGGCACAGCCCACGCTGATTGTTTGTGATTCATATTACTGTGTCCAGTCCTTTAATGAATATCTGCATTATTGGCGCCAGAATGGGTTCAGAGATTCCAAAGGCAACACCGTTAAACACAGATTACTGTGGGGGAAAGGAGCTGACCTGAAAGAGACGCTACTGAATGTACATGTTGTACATACACTTGGACACCAGGCGTTGGAATACATGTTGCTGGGAACACATTGGCTCATGAAGCCGCAAAGTCAGCAGTGCCAGTAGCCACTGTAGCTGCAGTGACTCGTTCAAACCAGATGCAGACATTTGGGCTGTCGTGAAAGCTACGGCTGATCGTGCACCCTATCTTAAAGGATTTCCTAACAAATATCATTATCATATGGGAAGTATGCTGAACGCTGAAGTTAAGATACCAGCTGTAGGTGTACGAGATATCCCTAACAAAGATATAAGACCACAATTGATTAAAGCAGAACTTGAGGGGGTGGCATCTGCACATGCTGGTGTGGCGGCTACAATTTCGATCTTACAGGCCCGTTATTGGTAGCCAGGTCTCTACAAAGAGACTAAGCAGTATGTCCTTTGTTGTGACATCTGTCAACAAATCAAAGTTTCCACTGCCAAACGTCCGTCGCAGACACCCCTCCTAATTTCAAACAAACTGTTACAATGTGTGTACTTGGACCACTGTGGTCCCCTATCACCTGATAGTGCATGCAAATATATATTAGTCGCTGTTGATTCATGCTCCAGATTTGTATGGGTGTGGCCACAACGCTCGGCTGACGCTCGGACTGTTATTAAAGATTTGCGAGTCTTTATCAGTACATATGCAGTTGCGGCCTTCCATTCGGACCAGGGCCCTGCTTTTGCCTCAAGGGCATTCAGGGACACCATGGCTTAGTTGGGGGTCCAACCCCAGTACTCGTTTCCATTTTATCCCGAGGGAAATAGTGTTGTGGAGTGATTAAACCGCGATTTAAATCAAGCCTTAACATCCAGAGTCTTAGGTACAGGTCGTAGTTGGCTGAATCACCTGTATGGAGTCCAGAGAGCACTAAATAACCTGCCTAGAAGGTCCCTGGGGGGCCGTACTTCATATGAGTGCCTGTTCGGAACTCAAATGTATGTTCCAGATCTTGATGGTCCTGGCGTGGAGGCAGCAGAAACATCTTTTGACATAAATGAACGTGTCACTGTCTTACAGGAATTGCAACAGTTCTGTGATGATGATTCTTCCAAAATTGTCGCCTCCACAGGAATTAAGAATGTGCCAGTAACATCTACCGGCTGGATTCCCAGAGTTGGGGTATCTTGTACGTGAAAAAGTCGCAGTGAAAAAGGAATTTGGCCCTTCTTATCGAGCACCAGTCCCTGTATTAGGGATACACGGTACCAGAACTGTTATTCTACCACCGTTGGCAGGTGCCAAAGAAAATCATTTTGTCTCTATTGACAATGTCAAATTACACCATGTGGCCGATCCTGCACAGCCGACCAAGAGGAACATTCAATAGTTCCCGAATTCCTCTCAATACTGGAGAAGGAGTTCTACTACAAGTTGTTTACACCAACACTGACACCTCTCCGAGCTTGGAGAGGGTGGAAGATGATCTTGCATTAGTTCCACTAACGTCAACTAGCTTAGAAACATTTGACCAACTCAACTCGACTTCAAGCCAAACGGATGGCGCTGTCTATAGTGTGCCACCACAGGAAACACCAACTCCACCACTGACAACGGCTCCACCATTTGCATGAACTGCCTCTGGTTATTTTGCCAACTTCAACAATGATTTCTCAGACTCATTTGCCTATTTGACAGCTGATTTGTCAAGTGCATGTAAGCTAACAAACTGGCTTAAAGAAAGGTATTATATTTTTCCATGGAACTATCTATGGCTCTCTCTGACTGTCCTAGCCTTTCTACTTTGGATTGGTTTTGTTATTACCTTTTTCTTATTAATACATGGTCATTTTCTTCCTGAAAGATCAACAGTTGAACTGGTGGAGGAGGTTTTGAAACCACATTTTTCATCACACAAAGTCCAAAGAGATTTATCCTTTGTGAACATTTCCGCAGTGCCAATTCCTGATGGAATTGTTTGGGACAAAGTAATGTTTGATATATATGGTCCCACGGAAATTATTCAAATACCGTATGTGTTCAAATTATCAATGAATAATATAGTAATACCAGGCATTGTATCTGATGATTGAGATGTGAAAACAGTTGATTCTATGATGACAGAATTGCAATATTATACTGTCTTTGAAAACGAAGATGTTTACCAATTCAAAGAAAATTATGGTGATTTGTTTTGCTATAATTATTATGGGCACCACTTCATACATAGAGCAAGCAGTCCCAAAACGGTATTTAATTACACGCAATGGGAACACTGTCCAACTCCACCTCAAGGGAGTTCTAAAACATATTCTGAAAAGTTTGCAAATTTTTCAGGGCACAACCAAAAGAATGCTGAGTCATATTACTTTAAAGTACCTCCTACTAAGGATATACACATATTATTGACCAATACGAAATTTATATATTCTGAATATTTGTTTCCTGGCTATCGATAGAAGGCTATTAATACTGGTCCAAATTAATTGATCTGAAAAGTGTCTGGGGAAAAAACAAATTGCCAAATTAAGGGAAAAGAAACATTCTTTAGAGCATGTCTTGTCCCTGTTCAAATGATCTTCTTAAATGAAACAGTGCAACAAACGAGTTGTTTAGGCTTAGCAACAATAAGGGAATTAAACATGCCCAGTGTACCTGCCCCTGCAAAATTTTATAAATGGCAAAAATACACGAATGCAACTAAAGATGAGCTCGATGAGTGGGTCCAGAATGGCATGTTTAATGCTTCACTGACACATCCAGTCGGGTAGTTATTGTGGCCAATAGATACCAATGGATGTCATCAACGTTTTATTAACTCCTCAGGGGTTTTAGGACGAGTAGGCCAGACCCTCGCTATATATCTCCAGAGCATGCAGACATCATTACAACATCTAGTGTAGGAACGTTATGCCAACAGTGGCTAAAATCATCCTCACTGAACGTGGTTAGAGAACACCTCAATTTCCTGTCGAACTCCACTGACTTACAAGATTTCTTGTCAGGCCTTAGAACACCACATAAGAAGCGTTTTTTAAATGCAGTATATAATGGGATTTGGAAACTTTCCCAACAAGATGCTGCTGCCCGGTTAAGGCAAATAGATCAGGAAAATTTTAAAAAGGCATTAGCAGTTGTGGATAATGGGATTAACACCTTGTCCGGGCAGATATATACAATTAACAACATTGTCTCTTCTGCTATAGACATTATACAATCTGATATGTCTTCCTTACATCATGGCCAGAGTCAGATCAGGTCCATTATGCAGTTGGGTTGGACGCTTCAAACATTGAAGGCGGGTCACGGTCCATGGCAGCACGTCAGTGCAAGGGAGATATTTTCTTCCTTTAATCTAAAGCAACAACTAATGGCTAAGAAATAAGTGACTTATGTCATGCTTAACATTGAAAAATTAGAAAAGTTGCCTTTTACATAGGCCGAATACCATCGGCTGAGTGGTTAATACATGGGGTTATTAATCTGCCTATTTCCACACTACAATTCACCTGTTTAAAACACATTCCGGTTGGCAGATGTGAAAAGCTGGGAGATAGTTACATCCATGAGGTGTGGGAGCTTCCCTTCTCATACAAATGCTTCAATGGCATGAATGAGGTCTTTCTTAGCGGTAGTGAATGCAAGACTTCAGTCAGCCATTCAATGATTTGTAAATAGCTGTCCTTGCATGGGGCGTGTAACGCCTTGGCTGCACACTTGGCTTGTTATCTTAAGGGAGTTCCAGTCCCGTTGATTAGACCTACGTTCCAGATGCTTTCAAACGGCAGCTACGTCCTTCTCAATAGTGAGAACTGTTGTGGCATGTGGGCCGTAATACTTTACGTTGTTTCGGTCTCTAAGGTTGTTACATGCTGCGGAAACGTACTGTTTCCCCCCACTAAATGTAAGGAGGTAGCTGATATTTGGCCTTACATTGCTACTTCAAACGTGAATTTTGACAAGTTAAGTAGACTCAAGGCTTTATTGTTTCAAAAGCATGTGGCCCTTACATCTGCACGCGAGACCTACACACTTCAAGTGGCAAGGTCATCAGCAGAAATGCAGTCCCTGTTAAATACGAACTTTCTGAGACATTTTGGTGAACTCGTGGGACGAATATTTAATGTGTCCAGCACGACTGGAATCACACATTTTTTCACAGCTGTTGGTTCTGGTTTTGTTCACACCTTCTCCTCCATATTCGGTTTGATAACTTCAGCTATCCACTCAATTTTTGGTAGTATTTTTGGGGAATTCCGATAACTTTGGCTTTATTAGCTGGCATCCTGCTGTTGCTGTTTTTTATGCGCAATGGCTGTCCCGCCGTAACAAGAACAAATGATGGCGCTCCCATCAGCGCAGCTGTGTCGTGTACGTATGATGCAGCATTTTGGAGCAACACTCCTGGAGCATTTGGAGTGTGACTGGTCTTTGTCATTCAGACCGGTTCTGTATTGTGTGTAGCCCGTGTTTCAGTGCCTCTGGTGCTCTTTCGAAAAAACACTGGAAGTTTGTCTGTCACAGCAGCGCCCCCCAGCAATAGATGCTGATCTGTTGATGTTCTCGCTGAGGGTTCATTACCAGACATGCGCACTGAGGCTGCGTTTGCTACGTGAAGTTAATTATGAGTTACCCTTCCTGGAGGAAGTTGCCAACAACTCATCAATGGGCACTCCACAGGATGCCGCCTTGGTTCATACTGGGGCTATGGAACACACTTGCTCCTTGATAATTTTTGGCGCGGACTTTCCGGTTCTGTCACCTGCCGAAGTGGAAGATCTCCTGTTCTCCATGGCTCATACTTAATTTGGAACTTTTCTAAATTGACAATTCCGTTGAATTCGGTTATAAGCCACATGCTCATGTTTTAAAATTGCCAAGTAGTATGCTTGTGTGTCCTTTTAACTTGTCAAAATTGTTTTGGTTTTTATATATATCTTAGGTTGAGCTTCTTTTTAACAATGGAATTTTAGTTTTGGCTTTTAACCACTTTAACCGACAAGGGAAGGGGGTTGTGTAGCCATTTTAGATATAGCTCCATGCACGTTAGTTTAATACACTAGGCCGCTGTGCACTTTGACCTAGATATATTTTATTCGGCTTCGCATTGTTATTTTTACAATAACCAGTTTTATTTTCATCTATCTAACTGTTTTGCTTAGTCCAGCACTGTGTTCTCAAACAAGACATTCTTTACTTTGTGCTTCAGTCAATGCTACAGCTTGGTACATTGCCAGTGAACGTGGTAGAAGTTTAGTCTCCAACATTCGTAGAAAATACACATCCTTACGTAGGGACATTTTCTTAGAACATCAGCTGTGTTATTATAAAAACACATCCTAGTTCCACTACATGTTAAGCGGGAGATTCCAGCCAGGGACCACGACTGTATGCTGATTGCTGAATGCTTCGCTGCAGATGCTAACACAGACTACAGACCTTTGCTCAGGTATGAGGGTCGATGTCCTCCTGGGGGAACCTGAAAGGCAGAATTAGAGCTTAACATGCTGTGCTAAGATTATGACTCAGATAAGAAATAGTCCATTGATTCTGGTGGCAATATGATAGCATTATTCATATGCTTCACTCTCATCGTCACCATTTTAATATTGTCATGTTGTGTTGTCCTGGTTATTGCAGCTCACGCTTTACTATCTAAAATGCAGTCGTTTTATTAAACCAGTCTTTAAAACTCATACTGCTTTTTATTGTCATTTTTATATGAGACTGAATTGCGAATGAGAGAACCGGATGCAACCTGAGTGACCACGACTTCCCTGAGAAGTATGATATGTCATGCGCTCAGCTGCCCAATCATCTCTACCTTTTGGGAGAGTTGAGGCACTGCTAGTTAGTCAGAGCAAAACCCAGATTTGGAGCGACAGGTGTCACCCACACTGGGTCAGACTCAGTCTCCCACACCGTGGACGATCTTACTGCTCAAAATCCAGTAGTCTCATTAGAATAATGAGAGCCTACGCAACACCATAGTCTAAACAATGGTAGAGTATCTAGATAATTTTTGGGACTGTAATACTGTGAGGTAAGCTCAAACTTGGAGGAGATTTTGCTTAGTCCTTTGCTGTGATCAATCTTATGCAGAATTATTTCCTGCTGATTAAAGTGCAGTTCTTCCCTGTTCCTGGCTGTGTTCAGCTGTGCTTTTATTTTTGCTAGTGAAATAATGTTCTATGTGCCACTTATAGTTCAGATGCATTAAGGCCAAATATTACTGAACTGTTTCCCTATATGTCATTGTCCACTGAAGCTGACCATGAAGATACTTTACTGAAGAAGACCTTGCTGCCTGCTGAACCCATTAATGAGAGGTATAACACAAATTGCGCATTTGTCTTTCTTACAGGTTTTCATGTTTTTCTCTTCTAGAAACCCAACCACTATTTTTGCTAGCGATATAGATAGATGTTTTCCAAATTAGTTTTTGTCTTCTTTTTTTTTTTTTATGAAGTCCAACATGCTTAATCTAATTAGGATAATATTTAGAATGCTACATAACTGATTGTGAATAATACATCTGTGTTGAGTCAATGTATTCAATCTCAACTCTGCATCTGATATTGTTGTTATTTTTTATGGTGATTCTTGAGTGCCTAATGATTCATATCCTGTCAAAGCTGAGATTCTTTAGAAGGTTTGCTCAACCTGTGTTATTGATGTATCTTTATAATTTGGTTTTGCGCTTCGTTTACATTATCTTAGCATTGTTAATCTAAAGGGCAATAAATGTTTGAACTTTACTAAACTGGTGTGGTGACTCATGGCCAAATAGGTCATGGTGTGTTTAAATTACTGACTCTAATGTTGTATTGTATGGTTTTGTTTATTGTTGACTTAGTTTTGTTCAAAGAAAAACACTGACACCTATCTAAGGCCAAAGGTTCATTCGACCTCATGAGGGTAAGATGGTTGGTTACCCTTATGTATCAAAACAAATATATATATATTTTTTAAATATATTTTTATTAACATTTTGCTGTTTACTTCACATAATCAAATTGTTGGGAACATCTTAATCTTGTTACGCCTATTATTTAAACAGATATAACATTGTACTTGCATTTATAAATATCTCATGTTACGTTTGAATGCTCACCCAGGTCTTTGTCGGTCTCTGTTAACTGCTAGATTTATGGTCCCAGTGTGGATTTCTATGGGTGTCTGGTTCTTGCAGTGCTGTGTTACCCATTTGTTTTTCATGTACATATAACAGCTTCAACTCAACATTAAACTATATACATACTTAGTGGCTTTTGTGGGTGGAACTAGTGTTGGGTGGCTGGGGTGATTCCCTGATAGGGTCTTATTTGGGGGGGACTGCCAATCTTACTTGTATATTTTGCTACTGCTCTCTGTGTTCAGCTTATGTTCCTCTCCGGGTTGTTCCCTGCAGCTTGCTATGAGCTGATTGTGCTTTTTACTAGTTTTTCCCTTAATGTTTTCCACCTCTACTTTAGCGGTATTGTTGGGGAGATCCCCTGCCAACTTTCCGTACTCACCCAGGTTTCTGCTTCTGTTGGTGCTGTATTGGGAGTTAGTGGTCTTTCTCTTGTAGTAACCCAGTTCATCATTAGTTCTTCCCACCCTGGGGCCATGGGAGTCTGCCGGATCCCCTTTGCATCCTCCGTCTTTAATGCATGTAGTCCCGCCCCGCCCCACCTTGTGACATCGCTTTTCCATTCAGCCAGTGAGGGTTGGCTAGAAGCCTTCCACCCCTTTGTAATTAATCTCTTGTAGAGAGCCAGGGCAAGATCCAGGAAGCGACCCTCAATCTTCCCCTGTGGCGTGTTCGTCTTCGGACCCAGCAGCCAGACATCGGGGGTTAACGGTAGTATTGTGCCATATAATCCTGACATGTGCTCTATAACTGCTTTCCAGCCCAGTTGTAACACTTCGCATTGCCACATCATGTGGTCAAAGTCTGCCTCGCATTTGTCACACCTGGGGCAAGTCCTGGGGGCTCCCCCATATATGCGGAACAGTCGGTGAGGGGTAAGGTATGTTCTATGCAAATAGTTATATTGGATATATTGTAACCGGGTATTGCGCGATATCCTCCGGGGATTGGCCAGAACTTTGTTCCAGTCTGATTCAGTTAGTTCATGCCCAATTGTTTTCTCCCATCTCTCCCTTAGCCCGCGCATGGGGTCCAGAGCAGCCTCTATTTGGGCTCAGTATATTTTCGTAATCAAGTGGGGTTCTTCCCCCGATGTTAGCAGGAGGTGTAATACTCTGTGGACCCCGGGTTCCGCATTAATCGTATCCCAATGGTTCTTCAGAGTGTGTACTAGTCTCCTGTGCAAAAGAAATTGACCCTGAGGGATTCCCTTTCCCACTAATTCGGTGAAGCTCTGTAGCTTACCTTCCCTAAAGAGTTCTCCCACCGCCGTTACTCCTGCTTCCGTCCATGCGCCCAATTCCCGTCCCCCAAGTCCAGCTCCTTTCAGCTCCACTCCCAAAACCGGTAACGGCAGCGCTTGAGAGTAGGGTGGACTAACTCCAGTTCTTCTCATGCACCTTTTCCAGCACGCTAACGCAGTGCTAGTCATTAAGTTGTCCCCGATAGCGGAGAGCTTTTTTCCCATCAGACGTGCTATTATTCTGTCTATGTCCAGCACACCATGGGAGTTAAATAGGTCCAGCTGCCCCCTGCCCACCGTCCAGCCCGCCACCCACTGCAGCTGGGATGCCAGGTAGTATGCCTCAAAGTCAGGAGCCCCCAGGCCCCCCGCCTGCGTCGGTCTACACATAGTCGATAGTGCTGTGCGCCTACGACCCACATCCCATATCAATTCCCGAAGCAAAGCGTTCAATTCCCAAAACCATGCAGGAGGGACCCACAACGGGATAGTAGCAAAGTAGTATAGGAGACGGGGAAGCATCACCATTTTAGACAGTGCCACTCTGGCCATTGTTGTTAGTTTCAGTGATCGCCAAAACCCAACTGAGGCGCGCAGTGACCGGAGTGCTCTACCCAGGTTACCATCACGGAGGTCGGTCAACTCATGAAACATCTGGATCCCCAGATATTTAAAGGTTCATGGGGCCCAACACACATCTCTCGGGCACGTTTCGGGCATTCGTTGTTTGGCAGTATAGGGAATACAAATGTTTTGCTTCGGTTAAGGCGAAGTCCCGATAATTCCCCGAAGTCCTCTAGGTTCCTTAAAACCCACGGAAGGCCACTGGGTCCATTTCTTAAGTACACCAAAATGTCGTCCACGTATAGGGATATGACATGCTCGTCTGGGCCCCAATTAATTCCTTTACCAACTCCGTCCTGTCGCAGTTTGGCCGCTAGGGGCTCAATTGCCAGAGCAAATAGCAGTGGGGATAGAGGGCATCCCTGCCTGGTTCCTCGATATACCGGGTATGTAGTAGATATTGTTCTGCCTGTCTTCACCCTAGCCAGCGGGGAGGCGTACAGTAGGTCCACCCACCTCACCCAATTTTCTCCTAGTCCCATCTCTAGCATCACAGCCCTGAGGTAATCCCACCTGATCGAGTCAAAGGCCTTTTCGAAGTCTACTGCTAAGAGGGCCCCTGTGGGTGGTTTCTCTGCTGCTGGCATATGTAAAATAGCAAAGATCCGCCTCAAGTTTAACGATGTGCTGCGGCCAGGAACGAAACCATTTTGGTCTGCATGCACTAGTGCGGTCATTCGGGGGAGTAATCTGTTAGCCATGATCTTACTGAGGATCTTAAAATTGCTGTTCAGCATTGATAAAGGGCGGAAGTCCGTCACTGGCGCCTCCCTGTTTTTGGTTTTGGGTAGCGGCATTACCAAGGCTTCACGCAGTGTGCCTGGTAGTTCTCCTCGTCGCAAAGCCTCCGCGTATACCTCAGCTAGTTGGGGCACTATCAGTGTCTTGTATTTTTTGTAAAAGTCCATTGGAAGGCCGTCGGTACCAGGGGTCTTCCCGGTAGCTAATTGCAATATGGCCTCGCTTATCTCCTCCGCTGTTACCGGACCCTCCAGACTGTCTCTCCCCTCTGGGTCTAAGGTCGGGAGAGCGATTTGCTGGAGGAAATCCCGAAAGACTTCAGCCCCTAAGTCCTGGGGTTTCCTATATAGGTACATATAATATCCCCTGAAAGCTTCATTGATTGGGCCTGGGCTTCGCCTGCAAATTCCCTCTTTGTCTTGTACACTCGTGATGGGTTCTCCTCCTCCGTCCGGGCGTACCAGCCAAGCTAGCAGCCTCCCTGATCTACCTTCCTCTGATTGTACTGATGTTAGGTATTTTTGTGTGCTATGGCATCTAAGCTGTGCTTCGATCCGGGTGTGTTCTCTACGGGCTCGCTTATATTCCTCATTCTCTTGGGGTCCAGTATCCCGTCTTACTTCCCATTCGTGTATTTTCTTCTCTAAGGAGGTCAGTTCCCTTTCAAGTGTGCGTTTCACCCCCAACGACTGGCCCAGGCAGAAACCCCTCGTCACCACTTTAAGTGTTTCCCACTCTGTGGCCCTAGACTCGGTAGATCCGCTATTAATCTTGATGTGTTCTGTCAAATGGAAACGAAGGGCCTCTCTATACGCCTGATCCTCCAGCACAGCGGGGGGCAGCCTCCACGATGGTATTGGGGGCCTGTCCCCCGGAATACTCAGTGTCACCAGTAAGGGGTTATGGTCTGATAGTGTGCGGCCAAGGTACTCTGCGTGGGTCACATAACGCGCCAGGCCCGTGGTGCATGTTATTCTGTCAATTCTTGTGTGCAGTCGGAGGAGGCCTGAGTAATAAGAATACTCGCTGTCTCTTGGGTGTTGTTCCAGCCAGACATCCATAAGCCCCCAGGAGTCCAACCATTCACAGAGCTTCCTGGCTGTTCTAGTGGATACCGCACCCCGCAGCGGAGGGGTCGATCTGTCCATGATAATGTCCAGTATTGCATTGAAGTCCCCCCCCCACTAGTAATTCTCCTGCACATTGACGGGTGAGGTGGCTCGATAACTTGGTCAGAAAGGGGACCTGGTCCTGATTGGGAGCATAAATGCAACTCATGTCAACTGGAGTACCATGCAGTCTCCCTTCTAACACCACAAATCTGCCCTCTCGGTCTATGTTGGATGAGTCTATTATCAGTGGGACCCCAGCCCTGACACATATCAATGCTCCCCTCGCATAAGCTGAGTACTCTGTGGCAAACACCTGTCCTCTCCATCTTCGTCTCAGTTTCTCAACCTCCCCCGCTATCAAGTGGGTCTCTTGTAACAGTGCCACCTGTGCCCCTCTTCTCTTCAAGTAGGTGAGGACTCTGGGGGTTATTACAACTTTGGAGGAGGTGTTAATCCGTCCCAAAAGTGACGGTAAAGTGACGGATATACCACCAGCCGTATTACTAGTTCCATAGGATATAATGGACTCGTAATACGGCTGGTGGTATATCCGTCACTTTACCGTCACTTTTGGGACGGATTAACACCTCCTCCAAAGTTGTAATAACCCCCTCTGTGTCTTTTGGCAGGTGTGCTCATCCCCCTAACATTCCATGTTGTGAGATCATATTCTGCCATCTTATTAGAGTAATTTGATAATACTGTTCTTGCCCCCCCCCCCCGGGTACCACTCTTTTCCTACCCATGTTCGGAACCTTTACTACTATTATGTTATATGTCGCCATCCATATAGCCAAAATAACTGATAACTGTAAAACCCAACTCCCCCACCCCAGGGCGCCTACTAACCTGCAGGTAGCCCAGAAAATCATGCAACAGTGCAACTTGTTCAACATTATAGCTACAGTTCTCGCCAGGCTAGTTAGACCAGCGAGGTACTGGTTCGTGGGGCGGTCAAGTCCGGAGGGGCCGCACGTTCCTCTGCTGTGCCGTGTCGCCGGGTCCGTTCGTGTAATGCTTAACCAAGATCATCAGCGGTCTGCGGGGTCACCCTAGGTACTCGCGTCGAGCAGACTGAGTCCCCAGCCGAAGACACCACTGTATCATCTGAGTCCTCTCCTGAGCCGCCCGGGGGGGGGAGGTTCCACCGCCGACTCGGGCCGCAGCCTCCAGAGCCGCTCTCTTATCTTTTTCCTTTTGTGTTTGTGTTGGCGCTAGCCTCGGTCGACTCCCAGGTCGTCGCGTCTCACGAGCACGGCGATTTCGGCCCGCAGTTGCTCTCTCGCCGATGGGCCCGCCCCCCTGGAGCCCCTGCTTCTCGAGCCATTCCCATGCCTCCACTGGAGTTTGGAAGAAAGTGGTTTTCTCATCCAGTATCACTCTCAGTCTGGCCGGATACAACAATGAATATTGAATCCCTTCGTCTCTGAGGGCCCTTTTGACTGCTAGGAATGAGGCTCGCTTGTTTTGTACTTCCAGAGTGTAGTCCGGGAATAGCGTCACCTCCCCATTTGCTACCTTGAATGGGCCCATCTCTCTGGCCTTCTGTATGAGAATGTCTCTGTCTTTGTAGTGCAGCAATTTGGCAATCACCACTCTGGGTGGCCTACCGGGGGCAAGAGGTCTCGACGGCATTCGGTGTGCTCGTTCCAGCGTATAAAAGGGCGTTAGGCATCCAGGTGCAACTGTTGTGCTAAACCATTTTTCCAGGAAGTCCACCATGTTGGACCCTTCGATTCCCTCAGGAAGGCCCACCACGCGCACATTGTTTCTTCTGTTTCTGCCCTCCGCGTCCTCGGCCCTTTGTTCTAGGCGCGTTACTCTGGCCGCCAGGGAGGTCACCTCAGCCGCGAGGTCCTTCTGTTTCGGTTCAACAATTGCCAATGTGGATTCCGTTTCCTTGACCCTGTCCGCCAGTTTGTGGTGTTCTGTCTTTAGGAGGCCCACTTCGACCACTACTTGATTGATGTCATGTTGTAATGTAGTCTTTGTATCCTCAATCGCCCCTAGTATTCTGTATAGGGTTTCCTGGACGCTGGATTGCAGGTGGGGCCGTTCTTCCATTTTTGGGCGCTCTGGTGGGGATGCAGTGTCCACGGTTTTCTTCTTATGATGGGCCCTGGGGGCATCGGCCGGGCGGGCGGGAGGACTGCACCCTCAGGCGCAGGCTCGAGCCTCTACTCAGGCCCACTTCCTTTCGCAGTCTTGTGACTCAGGCTAGCTCCTCGGGGCCCAGCCCGCTAGTGCAGTGCCAGAGAAATCCTCACCCTCCGCACGTTCATTGGGTCTCGTCTTCAGCCGCTCCGATAATAGCCTCCCGGGGGTCGCAGCCCTTGGGTCCGCCACTCTTTTAGGCTGGGCAGTTTCTGTTTCTTCCTTTATTTTCTTTGTTCTTTTTATTTCAGTTTTTTTTGGGGGTGGTTCTGCCCCTCCCTTTCTGTGGTTTTTTTTTCCTATTTTTCTATTTTCTTTTTCTATTTTTTTCTTTTTCTTTTTTTTTTTAGTTGCTCCCCCGCGGGGCGCCCTCTTGCTGGGGCCCCCGCCGCTGCCCAACGTTGCCACCTGCTCCCCTCTTTTCCCTGGGGTCCGATCCCAGGTCTCAGTTCACTCAGGCTCCTCCGATCGCATCTGCCGACCCAAGGGCTGGGCGCGGCACAGTCCCGCCTCCCGGGGAGGCCTGACAGCCCCAGTCCCTCTCACCGGGATTTTTAAATCGGCGGGGTCGCCGCATCCGCTCGCGTCGATCAAGCCGCGAGCCCAGGCTCACTCGAGGCCCCGGCTCAGCGCAGCAAGGAAGGCCGCGAGTCCACCTCGGCGCCAGCGGGCCGATCTCAGCTCCACGCTCGTTCCGGGTCACGGAGGGTGACCAGACAGCATCCAGGGTCCGCTCCCAGCCCAGCGGACGTCTGCAGTTGGTGTGTCGTCCGGAGGTGGCACGCTTTTCTGTGTGAATTTTAGCGGCCCCTCCGGAGCTGGGAGATTAGACGACCGCCATCTCCCAGCAGTAGGCCACGCCCCCTTGTATCAAATCAAATATAAGGTAGGATGCACCCACAATGTGCAGTATAAGCTGCTGAAAACATTTCCGCACACATTGGCAGCCTCTGAGAAGGAGTATGGAATCGCTGCATTGGATCTTCAACATGGCAGTATTTTATGGGCAGTCTTGTGGGCAATGGGCTTTGGCCCCAATTTAAGTGTTCATGTACGACTCTGGTATACAGGCCAGCTGGTCGGAGTGTGGACTGGAGGAATAGTTTGGGCATGTAGAAACTGGGCAGAGGCACTAGGCAGTGCACCCTCGACCCCAGTGCTCTTCCACCTTGCACTGGAGACTCCGGACGGTAGATTGAGGGTGGAACTAAGGCCTTGGGGAGTGGGTCAGGCATCCTATGTGGTATCCATGTCAAAGGATGGTAGCCTAGCCTATCTATGGGATCTGGAGTATTCTGTGCCCTTCTTGTTGGAGGCGTTGTGCCAGTGTACTGAGATATCAGGCCTGAACATGAATCAATCTAAGTCTAAGCTGTTTCTGCTGGGTGGCCTACGACAGCCAAATGTAAATCACCCATGGGGGTTGGGATAGTAAATGGAAGTTAGTAGGTTCCAGTACTTGGGGATCAGGGTGATGAGCTGACCTAAATGTGAGGAAGTTATTGAAGTGTTTGCTCTGGTATGTTGGGTTCTGGACCATTTTTTACATTTATTTATTAACACGCTTAGTTAATTAAAACCTTTACACAGACCATAATGTTCACTAATCGCAATACAATTTCACATCCAAACCTTACCCAATATCAAAATTATTTTTTAAAGTACAAAACCTCATAATGTATACATTCTTTAAGACCCCAAATAAAAATCCATTACATTTTTATTGATACATATAAAAATAAAATAATCACTACTTATTCTCCCTAAAACAGTCCTTCGATTAATAAAAATAAAAGTCCTAGCATACCAATACCTCATTGGCTAAGACCCTATAGACTAAAACCGCAGTATGACATCTTGTCAGTTATGACTCTAAAACTGATAAAATCTAATGACCAGAACTCAAACTCGTTCCATACCCACTACTGATTTTAACATACTCTGAGCTTCCAGTTTTTCCGAGGCCTGACTGAGAAACTTTACTAACGTAACATTCAATGAAGTATCAGAGGAATTAAAACAGGTGGTCATAGCCTGCCTACAAGTACATATGAGTCTCTGATTGAACAAGACCTTGAGGTACCTTCTTCGCTCTTGCCCTAAGCTGTGGCATATTCAAATCAGGTGTAACAGATCCCCAACTCCACTCCCACATAGAGAGCAAGATGACATTGATCCTGATCTGTATTTAATAAATAGATCTTTTTCTTTTTTTGACCAGCCCGGTCCAGATACAACTGGCATTTCAGCATTTTATATTCCTTGATTATAAACCATAAATGGGATCTACCAACAAGGAGACTCTTATCCACAAACAGGGACTTTTTCTTCACCATACGATTAATGATTTTTTTTTAAGCGGCCACTGGCAAACTCTGAACCCATAATGAACAGGCACCCAGATCATCCAAAGGCCGGTCAAAATATAGCCGTGAGGAGGATCTCGGTTTCATATTTAACTCTTTCCAGAGAGCTTTGCATAACCCATTTTTGTTTGCACGTTGCACGCTTTTCCAGAGTTTAATGTAGGCACCCTGTTTTGCAATCACTTGATTCACATTCCTGAACTCCAGCCTGCTTTAGGCCTGAGATGCTTTCTTGGGAAGATAGAAAAGATATCTAAAAACTTTCCCAATTATCCCATTCAGGGTTATTGCGTCCCTACCCCTCAGGGCTTTGCTACCGTAGGTAATACTTGGAATTAACTTGGTGGCTATCACTTGTAACAGAGGCCTGAAACTGAGGCCATCTAGCACTTTTAATAAGGAATGAAAAGCAAGCAGCAAGGTATTTCTTTTTCATACTAAATCAGTTATCTGATCCCCTGTCATCTAATAATACCCCTAAGTATCTGTATAATTTGACTTGTTCAATTTTTGAGCCTTGTAAGTACTACTTATATGTTTTCTGTCTTCTGCTGCTTATTTCCATAATCTTTGTTTTCTTCTCATTTAAAACTAAACCATTTTGTACTGCAAAATCTGCCAATTTTGTTACCAAATGCTGTAATCCAATTTTCTTGTAACTTAAAAGGACAACATTGACAGCATAAAGCAGATTTGAGATTAAGGGATCCCCAATCTTTGGGGGGTGCGCATTTACCCCATTTATTATATAAAACACATCTGATAAATAAAGATTGAAAGGATAGGGTGCTAAGACACAGCCTTGATTAAGACCGCATCTGATCCCCACCTTACTTGATAGACAGGTACCATCCCCACTTTTCACTCTAATCCAAGTGTCAGATACAGCATCTGCACTGCTTTTAATAATTTCAATGGGATACCCCAGGAGTTTAATATTGCCCACTGCAGGCTATGCTGTATCGAGTCGAAAGCGTTTAAAATCAACTAAACATACATACAGAGGTTGTTTTCTTTGTTTACATTTATCTAACTTTAGTGATGGATAGGATGTTTACTGCTGTTCCAGGCCCCTTTATGAAGCCTGACTGGTTGATTGGAATAATGTTTTCTTCAGCAGCCCACGTCTGTAGGTCTTCCAAGAGGGCACCCGCATAGTATTTAGCCTCAGTGTCAGTAAAGGTGATTAAACAATAATTCTCAGGGTTGGCACGATCACCTTTTGTAAAGATCAGGTGAATAATGGCACCTTTCCAGGAACATGGGATAGTTTAATGCTCCAATGCACTGTTATAGATGCCCAGAAGCCTGGATTAGTTTTATATAAAGCATTTGGGATCCCATTCGGGCCTGTGGACCAACCCTGCCTGCTTCTATTAATAAGTTTTGTTATCTGAGGAACGGAGAGCATTTGATCATTATCATCCACAGGTCTGTAACTGACATGAATTATTATCTGATTGCAGACCATGAGTCACTGATAGACTCCCTGTGCAAAGTGCCTCTTCTTTAATTTGTTTATCGTGATTAAAATGCTGAGTAAGAAAATCGTGCCAAGATAACTCAGAGATATTTGAACTTGATAGAATTGTAGGTGCACTGTTTAGGTTATTAATCATTTTCCAGAAGGCCTGAGAGTTTGTTTGTTTACTTAAGATATATGCCTTTGCCCAAAAGTCCTGCCTTTTCTTTGTTTTTTCTTCCCACATCTGTTTACAATATTGACTATTTATGACTTTTAAGTCTTTTTGTATACCGGGATCATTAGAGTGCTTTTTGGCTAATATTAATAACCGGTTCCTCTTTTTTCACAATAGAGTAGTAACCGCTGTTATTTTTATTTTATCTCTATTTTTTACCTTCTCTAAATCATAGTGCAGGTGAGGTTTACGGAGGGGGTGGGTCAGAAAGAAATCTAGCTGCAAACGTCTCCAGGAACAATGACCATATATTGGTTCATCAACTGAACCACACCTAATTTGGTTAAGTAACTCCTCTGAAGTTTTCCCAGTAGTTTTGATTGAGTCCCCACACCACCGAAGCTTCTTGTAATTAGTTGAGATAAGGTTCCTAGGAAAGGTAATAGCTGGTTATGCTTAGGAACGCTATAATTTATCTCAATAGTTTGCAAGCCGCGGGCACTTAAATCTGTCCTTACAATACAATAAGATGCGATGAACGCCAAAAGTGGCAGAGTAACCATTGCATAATCAATTGAGGACTGATATCCCAAAGCATAGCAGGTAGGAGCATGTCAACATCAGGACAGTGCGCGCTCTACGGGCAATGTAAATGCAAAAACCCAGTCCTTATGTAAAGTCATATTTCATGCATTGTGTTTCTATGCAGTATGTTAACCTTTTGCATTGCAGAGTTTTTACCTTGAAAAGTCATTAATGCTGTTTGTAATTCATTGTTCATTTGCAAGGCTTGTTTGCAGGACTACAGGATGTGGCCCTTTATTCTAAGACTTTTTTCTCGCATCATGGTTGGGTGTGGCTCATGGGTGGGGCTTGGCTGTATATAAGGGAGCCAGCCCAGCTCCACGTGCTCACTATTCAGAGGTCCCGGTGCAGAGCAGCAGCATTTTCCAGAGCTCCTGTCCCGGAGGCCTATCCAGTCATTTCCAGGCCTGCCCTTGTTTATTTGGTGATCTTCAAGCAGGGCGGTAAGGCGGAGGTCGGGTTAGGCCCGACTCCGTTTTCCAGTGACACTCGGGTTTTGGGCCTAAACTTAAATTCGCGTGTGCGATTGTTTTCATGGCATTTGTATCATGAATTCTGAATCGGCAACAGTGTGCGTGATTCATTCCAGGCATTTACTTCTTGGCATTCAGATTGGCAGTGCGCATGATCATTTCATGGCATTTGTATCGTGAATTCCGAATCGGCAACAGTGTGCGCAATTCATTTCAGGCATTTACTTCTTGGCATTTAGATCGGCAGTGCACGCGATCATTTCATGGCATTTATATCGTGAATTCCGAATCAGCAACAGTGTGCACGATTAATTCCAGGCATTTACTTCTTGGCATTCAGATCGGCAGTGCGCGTGATCATTTCATGGCATTTGCACAGTATTGTGAATTCCGAATCAGCAACAGTGTGCGCGATTCATTCCAGGCATTTACTTCTTGGCATTCAGATCGGCAGTGCGCGTGATCATTTCATGGCATTTGTATTGTGAATTCCAAATAGCAACAGTGTGCGCGATTCATTCCAGGCATTTACTTCTTGGCATTCAGATTGGCAGTGCGCACGATCATTTCATGGCATTTGTATCGTGAATTCCGAATCAGCAACAGTGTGCGCAATTCATTTCAGGCATTTACTTCTTGGCATTTAGATCGGCAGTGCACGCGATCATTTCATGGCATTTGTATCGTGAATTCCGAATCAGCAACAGTGTGCGTGATTCATTCCAGGCATTTACTTCTTGGCATTCAGATCGGCAGTGCGCGTGATCATTTCATGGCATTTGTATTGTGAATTCCGTATCGGCAACAGTGTGCGCGATTCAATCCTGGCATTTACTTCTTGGTATTCAGATCGGCAGTGTGTGCGATCATTTCATGGCATTTGTATCGTGAATTCCGAATTGGCAACAGTGTGCGCGATTCATTCCAGGCATTTACATCTTGGCATTCAGATCGGCAGTGCGCGTGATAATTTCATGGCATTTGTATCGTGAATTCCGTATCGGCAACAGTGTGAGCGATTCAATCCTGGCATTTACTTCTTGGTATTCAGATCGGCAGTGTGTGCGATCATTTCATGGCATTGTATCGTAAATTCCGAATTGGCAACAGTATGCGTGATTCATTCCAGGCATTTACTTTTTGGCATTCAGATCGGCAGTACGCGCGATCATTTCATGGCATTTGTATTGTGAATTCAGAATCGCCAACAGTGTGCGCGATTCATTCCAGGCATTTACTTCTTGGCATTCAGATCGGCAGTGCACGTGATCCATTCATGGCATTTGGTTCTTGATAATAGAATCGGCAACGGTGTGCGCGATTCTTTCCCGGCATTAAACTCTTGAATCACAGATCAACAGTGTGCGCGATCGTTTCATTGCAAGTGAATCTCGATGTTCGAATCGGCAACAAGGTGCGCGATTCATTACTGGTGTTTAACTTTTGAAATACAGATCGTCAGAGTGCGCGATCATTTCTAGACATTGAAATCTAGATGTGCAGTTTGATTAAGGTGCATAATATTCCCAGAGCATTTGAGTCTTGAAACTCTGAATCAGAGAGTGACGTAGCAGTGTTATTCATGATTCAAGTACAGTTCATTCATGCAGAGAAAAAACCATGGGCTCTTTGATTCTTGCTACAATGCAGAGATTATTCTAAGAAGTATTTGGAGAGAGTTTATTGTTCAAAATATAATATGTTAATTCTGGAATGTTCATAAGAATACCTTGCATAACCTTTCTTGATTTCCAGGCACCTAGATTCTTGAGGCCTAGTTATAGTGAAGCCTTAGGCCATTCATGTTTTTAGCATGAGTGTTTATTTGAAACAAAACTTATTGAAAGTCATTGTGATTAATCTTGCAATTGTGTTGTTTATCTCTTGCTTCCACAGGTCTCCTTCCCCACTGTTCCCAACCCAAAACCCATTCCCCCGCTTGGCCATTCTTTAACTCTGTGCTAAATAACTAGTGGAGTTTGAAGCTGCCAAGTGGTGGACATGTTGGGAACATGCACAAGCCCTGAGGATCTGGTCTCCTTGACAGAGCAGGAGGGGTGTCTCGTTGATATCTCCAGTTCAAGATTCTGAGGTCGGACTCCTCCAAATCCTTAACAAAAGCAACCACTTTAACCTCTCCCCTGTCCCTAACTTGATTCCCCAAAGTTTGTTGTGGAACAGACCATATAAAGTTTTGATTTACTATCTGTTCCTCTCTGTCATATGGTTGCAGTAACTTCATGTTAAAATGTCCTGCTATTAGTAGGTCCGGGACATCGGGTTCTTGCATCCCTGTTAATACTAGTTCAACAAGTTTTGAGGACAGTAGCTTCTTGGAGTCGGCATCTGGGTGTGTATATAAATATTTATTACCCACAGAGGTCTACCTAACGTTTTATGCCAATCTAGCAGTTTTATTGCCAAAATATCAGCATAGTCTTCTTTTAATCGTATACAGGTTACCTTCAGCCCAACTGCTATAAAGGTCACCGGACCCCCCTTCGGCCGCCCAAATTTCTTCCCCTTATAGGCTGGGGAGAAGAAACCCAAATAGCCATCAATTGTGAAAGGATTTATTGCCCAAGTTTCCTGCAGAAGCACAATTTGAAAGTCTTTTAACAGGGCTAGGTCTTTTTACTGAATATTGGCACTTATCCCGTTTATGTTTCAGGAACAGATTTTTAATGAGTTACGTTGACAGTTAACTCTGGGAGGTCTAAATAGAGAGGAATCTTGTCAGGGGCTCATACCGTGGTGAAGAGCCACTGAAAGCATCCTATATTTAATTGCCCTGGGTCATGTCCATTATCTAGCGTGTAATTTATTGGGTGATAAATAGCTGCTGTAAGGTTTCCAGTTGCTGTCCTCAAAATTGAATAAGGTTTTAAAGGTTTACACTTTTCTGTGGGATCTACCATATGGCTAACCAAAACTAAGGGTTCCGGACAGCCGATCAGCTGGGGAGTTTTAAGCTCAATTCCCCATTTACAAAAAAAAAATGTCTCCTTAAGAACCCTGTTGGCGACAGATGCAGAAAACCAGGTTGTCCAGGTGGATTCTTGGTAGGGGCTGTTTAGCATCCGTTCCCCAGTTAAAAATTCGATGGAATCTATGTCTACGGATTGAATATTCTCCAGCGGGGGTATGGCTTGCAAGAGTTTTAGTATATTCCCACGATTTAATATGTATTGTGAACCTCTAGTCCGGGTCCTGCTGACAACCCTCTGTTACTTGGGACCAGACCTACTTCACGGTACAGTCCATGATGGGCATTCGTAGAAGTATGTGAGAGGCTCTCTCTACCATTCAGGGGCAATTTGCCATGATCAAGATCTATCCTGATGCTGACATAAGTAATCGGTTCTGTAGAGGGCTCGATAAGCCTGCCCCCACCCAGGGGTTTGGACACAATGGGGAGCGAAATCCTTGATACTGGACTATTATCCTATAGGTTGACTTCAATTTTAGGAGCTACATTTTTTTAAGCTTTTTCATCTGCCTTCCTTCTATGATTCCCTCTTTGTCCTTCTTTTTTTTTTGTTCTGATTTGGGACCTAGTTTTTGATAATTCCACTCTGCCTCTTGTTGCACTTGGGCTTCTACTTCCCCATAACATAGATTATCCATATTTGATATAGCCTCAGCCTCTTCTAAACAAGGGGTGGACACACTTTAACCTAAAGTGAAAGACCCCCCCTTTTTGACTGTTGAATAAAGGGCACACCTTGGTAGTTAAGAGACTATTCCCAATATCTGAGTTGTTCTGAATACTTTCCGCTTTTTCGGTATTGATACTTGCAGGAATTGGAATATTTTGCATATCTACGTCGTTAGTCATAGGGGGACCTTTCAACCTTTTCCTAGCATTTCTTTGTTTTTTTCTTTGCCTTTTAGTTGTTGGTGGTTTAGATAGCTGTTAAAGTTGGGTTTTTATAGGCAGGGAGGAAGAAGGAGAGAGGGACAAAAGATATTGGTTGGATGGCCCTCTCCAGGCTGGCTCCTATTAACTCATTTACTGGTGGCACTGTAATGCATTCATTAACAGGACTATGATAATCCTTATTTTCACCATCCCCTGTTATACCAAATGACTCTGTAAAACCTTCATTACCAGGGCAATGACAAACCTTTTGTTTACCTACCCTTATTTCACCCACTTCTTCCCCTTCACTGTTTCCTAAACCGACCTGGTCACCCATATTTAACTTTAAGTCCATATCATAGCTTTTTGAGGTGGCCAGATTAACTTTAAAATCGGACATCAAGGAGTTTATAACCTCAGGAAGAGAGGCTAACTTATTATTATTGGAGAGCAGATTAGATCATGCTCTGTCGTTCTGGCATAGGTCTGGGCTCGTTTGATCAAAGCATTTCAGTCTGCCGTTTTTTGGTCAATCCCAGCAACCGAATGTTCAGTAAGTCCACCTGCACATCCATCTTTATAGATTGATAGGATAAACCATCCAAAGTTAATTGTGAAGTTTCAAAGAAGATGTCCCAAACTTTGTTTTGGTCTAAAGGACCCTTGTGGGTCTCTTCAAGAGTGAGACAATCGTATTGTTGAGCTAGCATTGGGTCCTTCTCCTTTAGGCCCAGTTTGCCTTGTGATGAAAAATTGAACTGATGATTGGTTGCAGTAATCTGCCATGTATGCGGCACATCCACAGACTCTAATATAGAATAGTTTTTAAGTCGCTGGTTAAGCAGTTACCATGGCCCTCATGGGAACATATCTGCCATTTGTTACATAATCTCCCACTGCCCACACTGGGACTTATGGCTAACGTTTCCGTGGAATGTGGGACAGTTTGCTGCTGATTGCTGGAGTAGCTTTGAGAGCCCCCCATTGACTCTTTACTACCCAACATTTTGGGATATACCATAGCTGTAGTCTTCTTGATGATGACATTTACTTCTAGAGGGATAGAACCTTTGGTCTGCAAACGGTTTTTGGCTCTATTGAGAGATGGTGATGGTGGAGCTCTCAGAAGCAGGCAGCACCCGCAGAAGTGCCGGAACAGGCACTACGAAGAGGAGTGAAACGGTGCTCACCCGAAGTTGCACAAAGGAGTCCCACGTCGCCGGAGGGCCACTTAGAAAGTCGTGCAATGCAGGTTAGAGCGCCGTGGACCCAGGCTTGGCTGTGCACAAAGGATTTCCGCCGGAAGTGCACAGAGGCCGGAGTAGCTGCAAAAGTCGCGGTTCCCAGCAATGCAGTCTGGCGTGGGGAGGCAAGGACTTACCTCCACCAAACTTGGACTGAAGAGTCACTGGACGTGGGAGTCACTTGGAAAGAGTTGCTGGATTCAAGGGACCTCGCTCGTCGTGCTGAGAGGAGACCCAGGGTACCGGTGATGCAGTTTTTTGGTGCCTGCGGTAGCAGGGGGAAGATTCCGTCGACCCACGGGAGATTTCTTCGGAGCTTCTAGTGCAGAGAGGAGGCAGACTACCCCCACAGCATGCACCACCAGGAAAACAGTCAAGAAGGCGGCAGGATCAGCGTTACAGAGTTGCAGTAGTCGTCTTCGCTACTTTGTTGCAGTTTTGCAGGCTTCCAGCGCGGTCAGCAGTCGATTCCTTTGCAGAAGGTGAAGAGAGAGATGCAGAGGAACTCTAATGAGCTCTTGCATTCGTTATCTAAGGAAATCCCCAAAGCAGAGACCCTAAATAGCCAGAAAAGAGGCTCCAAATCAGTAATTGAGCCCCAGTCATTTCCTTTATGAACCAATAAATTACTAATATTAAACGGGGAGTTTTTTTTTACCCCTTCCCCATCTAATTCTATTTCAACTTGATTCCTAAAAGTTTGTCGAGTTTCTCGCCATAGATTCACTCAATTTCAATGAGGTTGAAATATGAGATGACCCTCGGGCTTTGGGAGCTTGAAGAGAGGCAAAATTGACCTGGACATTTGTTGGGACCATTTGACCAGCATCTAACCCACCATTAGCCACCTTTCCAATTACGATGCTGCTTTTGCTTTTTGTTGGAAACATGGGAGACAGAAGAGCTGTTTGGTATGAGCAATGGGGGAAATCAGGGTCAAACTGTCTTCCTATGACCTTTTTAATCACTTTGACTTCCTCTTGTTTCTTTTTGCTTGTGAAAGAGATGCCCTCTCTTTCCCTGAACAAAGAATAAGTAATTCCTTTGGACTGGGATAGCCGCCTGTATTAACTTTGCTGCTTTGCAGACTTGAAGGAATAATTAATTGTTGAGGAATACTAGAATGAACTGGAATGCGCCGCCACACCTCGACAATCAAGGGGCACAGGCACGCAGGAGACCGTTAATTGGGGGGACCGAGGGAAGAGAAAGACATTTTTTTATAGTTTATTGTAGTTTACTGTGGCTTGTCACCACTTCCTGGCTGCAAGCTGCACCCCTAATCAGGGACCACTTCCGCAATTCACTGCCTCCAAAATTCCTCCAAATTCCACCTGAAGTTCCTCCAAAGAAGTCCCACTACTTCCACACAACACACAGGGACATGTGTTCCGGGACTTGCCTCTTGTGGGCCTCTGATAGCCCTAGGCTACTAGCACAAGTGTGGCCCACAGGCCTCACAGCAAGCCGCACCCAAACCTGGTCAGGCCACTTCCGCAGTGGGCCTGGGCTCGCTCTCAGCAGTGGACCTCTATGTCCACTACACTTGCTGTGGATTGAACTCCTTCCAGGCACCACCCCAGCACCCTTTCAGCCTTTTGGCCTTTAAATTCTCATGATCCTGACTTTCCTGGAAATGGCTGGTTCTTGATAAGGCTGGTTCTTGATAAGGCAGTCAGGCCAATGTTAATGTAGTTGATGCTGTTAATGCTGATAATGCAGTTAAAATAACTGCTAGCCGCCAACTTTTCGAACCTTTTGGTTATCTCCCAGCGGGAAGGGCTTGAGGTGTTTGGGCAGGTGCTCTGAACCCCAGTACAGGCTATGCTATCACTCTGTGTTGGCCAGGAGAGCTAACAGATGGGTGCTGCATAAATCTACCAACCAACTTGCCGCTTCTTCCGGACAGTGTAGCTACTGGCCAACCAATGCTGGCATTGCTCTCATTTTGTGTTGTTCCTGGAAGGAGCTGGCTGAGGTGTCTGTGGCCGTCCTTCCTACTGATTG
Organism: Pleurodeles waltl; assembly: GCF_031143425.1. Lineage (NCBI taxonomy): Eukaryota > Metazoa > Chordata > Amphibia > Caudata > Salamandridae > Pleurodeles > Pleurodeles waltl. The sequence continues at coordinate 537,667,670 of NC_090445.1, read as the reverse complement.
AACAGTCTTTGCAGAGAAGGGGAGGAGAGAAAAATAGGATCTTTAACTTGTCTTCTGCGTGGCCATCCCAACTTGGTTCCTATTTTTTGGTGTTCTTGGATGTTGTAAGACTGGCCCTCGAAAGAAATTGAAAAGGCCCTGAGTTTTCCACTCTATGGCCCATATTTGTTCTTTTTTTAGCCCAGCATTTGCGTCATTTTTTTATGCAAAAGCTGAGCAAACTTGCAAAATACAGTTGTATTTTGTAAGTTTGTGCCGTTTTTGCATCATAAAGCAGTGCAAATGCGGCGCTAAAAAAGTATAAATATGGGCCTATATGTTTGAAGCTGACCCCTTCTCCAGCACCGTTGTGACTTCTGTCCTAGTAGTGTATTGGTTCAACAATGCTCAACTCGCATCAGAAAACACTGCATAAAGGTACGTGGTAGTGAGGTGCATCACCGCTCTATGCAAGAGTTCAATTCAATACTTCCCTTAGGCTATGGCCTGAGAGTTGAGCCGCTGCTGTCAGGATTTCAGAAATCCTCTCTCGTCTTAACACTCAGACTTCCACAGCTGTCTGCTGCCTACAAGGCTTTCGCTCTTCACTTGCAGCCTCTCTGTTCCCTTCAGTGGTTGTCTGTCCCTCGCACCTCTTCCTGTCAACATGCTTTCCACCTTCTCCTCCGGTGTCTACCACTGTCTGCACCTGTCCTGACGGGGCTAACGGAACCTCTGCAGTTCTAAAGACTCTCTCTCGGCTTGATGAATCCAGGATGCCTGATAATGTGCTATGTCATTTGTTCTAGATGGAGCCAGCTGCCATTACACCTTGAAGGTCATCTTCACCTGTGATTGGCAAGACTGTCGGCAATTGAGATGTTTCATAAAACCAACAAAACAAAATCTGGACCAAGCTGCCACTTTCTGTAATGGGGTGCATTTCCTACGCTATAATGATGTTCTTGCCACATTTCCTGTATGGTCCCACATATTACACACAGCTGTAGAAGGCTGTGAGATGGTTTGACAAGGAAACTAACCGGGAAAAGAAGCTTCTGGCAGACTCCCATGACCCGTACACCATTCTAGAAATGTTTATGATGGGGAAGGAAATTCCTAAAAGAAACCCATTCCTCATCCACCTAACTGGGGAGGTATGGCACAGAGTGGTTTGTAAAGTGTTCGGCAAAGCCCCTTTTGTGGATGATATGAATCTCTGGCCCCTGAAACCTTTCTACAATCTATGAAAATATATAGATTACACCAGATGGAGGGATGGGGGCTGCGAACACTCAGGAGACCTGTAGCTAATTAAAATATGCCTATTCTTTACACTGGCAAAGGAGCAGTTAAAACTGGGGATAAGTCAGTTCTTACACTATGCTCAGTTGGTGCATGTAGCTTGTGGAATTTGACTCTCATTCCCTTACAAACTGCCTGTTGTGGCGTAAGCGCTTAGGGCCATATGTACGAACACATTTTCCCATTGACAGAGAATGGGAAAAACCCTTTGCTACATCTGGCCCTTAATCACATATTTGCTTGTGGTGATGGTGATGGATAAAGGGGGCACAACAGACCAAGAAAAAGATCTATGGACTGTGGACTACCCATATGAGTTGAGTGGGTCTGACTGGAGGAGGTGTCCACTAATGGCAGATTCAAACTGATACAGTTTCCCTACCTGCATAGAACTAATTTTCTGGCCAGTCTAGGTGTGTGGGGCAGGGATAAACGTCCCTCAGCTGACTCTGTGCAGATGACATTTGCCTGTCTTCGTTTGGTGGAATTCTGGGGAAGGTGCTGAGTGATGGCCAATGTAGTTGGATTGCATTGGAGGGCTCTATTAATTTGTGCCTGCTAGGTGTGAAGCCTAGTTGGAAACACTCCAAAGTGAAAACATGAATGCTGATGCTGGGAATGGTGTTGGCAAGGAGGTGGATTGTGATACATTGGGTAGCGTCCAGAGCCCCAGATGAAGCAGCCTGGAAGCCGGATTTTCTAGAGTGAGCCATAGCAGATGAAGAACACATAAAACTCACTAGAAGAGATGACAAAGTGGAGGAGGACGTGATAATGTGGGTTCAATGATTGCAAAAATTATGGACCTGCCCAATAGCAGATCTTCATGAATGAAGGGTACAGTGCCCTGACACCTACCTGGGTGCGGGCGGATGATCCATGAGGAGGCCTGAGCTGGAGTTTGTGAACTGTAGGCTGTAGTATGTTTTCTACATACTTACTGTATGACAAGCATCTTGACTTTATTAGCTGCTCATGTTCCATTGACTAAAGGTGGATCTATATGTTTGAAAATTCAATAAAAACATTTATAAAAACAAACTGGACTTAAACCTGCAGTGGCAGGCTTGAGGCATGTTTTAAAAGGCTGGTTTAGTGAGTGGCACAATGAGTGTTGCAGGCCCACTAGTGGCATTTAACTTACAGGCCCTGGAAACATGCAGTACCATTTACTAGGGACTTATAAGTAAATTGAATGTGCCAATAAGGTTGTAAGCCAATGTAACAGTGTTTGAAAGAGAGACCACAAGCACTTTAGCACTGGTTAGCAGTGGTAAAGTGCACAGAGTGCTAATGCCAGCAAAAAAGAATTCAGCAAAATGGGGAGGAGTGAAGGCAAAAAGTTTGGCGAAATACCACGCCAAGGATGTCAAGTCTAATGATGTAAATGAAAAGATTCTTTTCACCTTAAAGTAACTCTTTAAATAAGGCAGCAAGAGCAGTAAGGAGCCTTATTGCAATAAATAGATACTGAGATTACTGATTCGCACTTACCACTGCAGGTAAAAGCTTTGGTACACTCCGGTGTATCTATTGTTCACCAGCCTCTAATAGTTAACATGTACCTACTTATAGGGAGTGAAATAGGCACGAATTCTATTTTTTAGGGTCAAGCGCAAAGCGCTCTGTTCCTGCTGTTATCTCACTCCGGGCTTGTAAACACGCCCATGTCAGGCCCATCACTTTGGTTGGTTTGTGGGCTTGCTTTTTAAAATTTGCTTCATTTCATTAGTGAAAGGCATGCATACCTCATGCCTTTTCCAGTGTTTACCTGCCTCGAGTGCACCGGCCAACTACTGAAAACATACGAAGCTTCATGTTTTCTGTATGGTTTCTGGACTACTTTTTCTCTTTATTTCATAGGCAGCGCAATCTCTCTGGCCAGTAGTCAAGCGCTTTGCATGACATCGCCCTATTACATGGATATTTGCACCTTTACTGGTTACATGGATAATTGCACTTTTACGGGTAACATGGATAATTGCACTTTTGCCGATATGTGTCACTGCGAGCGAACTTCTGTTTCCTTTTGTGTGTTTGCTTTCCGCTCATGGCGGATGTCGGCTCGCTTATGTGAAACTGTTTTACTTTTATGTTTATGTGGCAAGAAAAGTCCGGTTAGGAGTTTACAACGCTAATATCTTTAACTCGAGTAAACGCGAGAACCTTTGCATTGCAAATGCTTGTTTGGTAGGTTACTAATATGTCAGCGTGGGAGAAGATTTTACTACACCCACCTACTTGTTCAAAGGCTAGAAACGATACCCTTGGGAAAGGTGAGGGACATTTTCAGAATTTTTACTATTTGCTGAGGGGCAGTTAAGCCTCCAGGGCCTGCCTCCGATAATGATTTACTGGCCCAGGATATCACGTGGGTGGTATATCCTGGAGCAGAAAACTGTAGCAGCCTGAGGACCTCCAATGTTCACAGGTGATCAGTCCTGGAGCGGTTGCAGGGGACTGCGCTGGTGTGGCAGCACAGAGACTAGGTGTCAGGGTTTTGGCAGCACAGTGCTAGAATAGGGAGTGTAGTGGGGCAAGAAACCTTGCTTGGTTGGTTGGTCGGTTTGGGGAGGTTGGGTGCTCAGGACTTTATCCTCGTGGAGGATAGTCTAAGTGGAGAATGGGGACATCAACCAAGCAATGCAGCAGACTGCTTACTCTGAATGAACGGAGAAGCGAAAGCATTTCTCACTGCCACAGGGGGTGCTGAAACTGTCCAATTTGTTTTGCAAAATTGCAAAGCTAGAAACTTTGCAAATTCACACCCCTAGTTATATGCAAGACCCCAGGCCTGTCCTACGACAAAACGCACTCAAACTGTTTTTTTTGTGTCAGCTCTAGTTCAGACAGTGAAGGATCTTCTCTACCTTGTCTTTCTTGTGTCCTTCAGGCGACATGAAAACAACTTCCAGCATATAAAAATAATAAAACTATCAGCTGCTTCTCATTTATCTTCATTATAAGCACATTGAATCTGAGGGACGACAGCAGCAGCTGTTACTCTCCTATGCCCTTAGTCTTCAGTAATTTTTCTCTGCTGGAATGGAAGATGGCGGAAATGCATTCTAAGGTCTGGGTCAAAGAAATCAGGGCCTTGTGTCCTCAGACACTTGGATCCTTGGGCATCTCAGGTGCCTAGACTGCTAACGTTTCAATTTTTCAAATCTCCAGATGGTAGTAAAATTATATACATATTAATATACTTTGAGAGGCTGGGTGGCTGAACTTCTGTGAGGTGGGAGCTTGCGAAAAAGTATACTTCTTGGTCAAATTATTTTTGAAACGTAACTATCACGTCAGTGCCCTGCGATCTATCATTTAATGCCAGAATGAAGCCGCTTCATCAATAGATCACTATATTTTCGCTATCTGACACAGAACTGAATAACATAATTTAACACACTGTTTCCAGCAAAATACATCAGCCTTCATTTTAAATAAGCGATAACTCGGAGCTCTTTTTTATATTCTAGCGATGATTAGAAGGTCACATAGATTTATCATAATTTGATAATATCTCTTTTATGATAATCAATAAATTTGAATGACCCGGCCCTCTTCGATCCTTCGTCTGAGTAATACGATGTGGGGTTGTCCAGCAACCAACATTCACGCGCCCTTCCCAGTGCATTCGGTGCAAAATGTGGGCTTATTTACCAGTCCTTTATGCAAATTACTTTTCAACAGCTATGGTGATTTTAAGTAACCATGACTCAGGATGAGCGATAGATTAAAAAAAAGTGATTGTGTGCATAATTATCAGTGCAGCCACGTCTCTCATGGAGTTCTGCAAAAAAGTGAAAAACTGGCTCTTCAACTGAACTTGCTTTCATAGCCCGCACCTACTCAATGCCTGGATATCTCGTGGGTGACAGGTTTGTGCTTTACAAGATTGCATTACATCACAATTATTGAATGCTGAAGAAAGCCCAATGTCCGATCCTCTCATACATAAGAAAAATGCTGGACTCAGAAATAACCTGACAACAGCAAAAATATGCAGAGCTAAACAACATCCTGCGTGATTTGTCATCATGGTTCAGACCAATACGAGGCATGGAATCTGCTGAGGCCATCATCAGAGAAGACCTGCTAATCACTGTAGGCAAAGCCAACAAACTGTACTGACACTCCTCGACCTGCCAGCAGCTAATGTGACCATGATCTTCTGCATAAGAGACTATGGGGATGTCTAGATTAACCTTAAAGTGTGTCCTGGCTTTCCTTCACAATCAAAGCCATTATATGTGAATTGGACCATCAACTTCATCTTCCTGCAGAGTGTTACGTCGAGTCCCTATAGGGTCCTCCCTATTACATCTGCTCTTCAGCATGTACAAGATCCCATTCGATCAAGTAATTCACAAACACTAATAAATGTATGAGGATGACACAAATTGACATTCGTTTTGAGAACAATCCAGAGATAATAGCTTAAGTTGCTTACACTTGAGAAGTTTATGTCACAATTGAAATTTGTACTGGATGGTTTACCACAAGTACAAATCTTGTGCAAGTTAGCCACGGGGTTGCCCTTGCACATTAACACAATGCTTAAAGTTGCCCAAAATATGCTTTTTTGGCAAGAACGCCACCATCGATATCCTCGTGTGACACATGCACAATTTTTCCTCATGTGCACTACTAAAATGGTTCAAGACGAGATCAAATGTGTATATAATAGTAAACCTAGGCCTGTATTTTGGGTAGGGAGGGCTCTCATCGATCACCACTTTTCAACTGGCCTGTGAACCTTGGTCCTCCCCTATCATTCTCTCACACCAGTTGAGAAATATAGCAAACATTTGAGACTCTAACCTCAGAAAATCCACATATATGAGTTAGGTTGGTAAAGGTTTTAATTACCTGTGTAAAAACCTACCATTTTCCAGACCAATGAGCAAAAAGAACTGACTCAAGTCCTGGTAGCGGCTTATTGACTATTCTAATGTAGTCTATACTGACCTCACAAAAGCTTATCTCCAAATGTAAACACAAATTTTAAAAAATCAGTTGTCAGAATGCAATTGCACCTATGTAAAAGGGGCCCTATGAAGCAAACTTTAAAGGCTGTTGGTTGGTGCATTGGTTAACAACACAGAATCAATGTAAAAATGATCTGTATTATGTACCAAGCTTAATAGGAACAAATGCATGAGCTATCTTGAAAGACTGGTTCTGCATTGCATCACATCCAGGAATTAAAATTGGGTTATACCCATTAAAACCAACAAGTTGTATGGAGGCTGACCTTTGAGGGGTTTGAGGGCAGAAACGTTGGAATTCTATCAGTCCACAAATTCACTTAATTTCCAATTACCTTCTGAAAACTCTTTAAACCCGAGTTATTCACATATATTTGACTAGACCTTTACGTGCATGAGTGGAATAACCAAAGAATGGTGGCTCTAGGAATGTTTCCCATAACCAACTTGACTCTAACCCCACAGTTCTTCATCTTTACACTTCTGTTTTGTGCTTTTATGAGCGCTCTGGTATGACCAAGGTGATGAGCATCACTACACAAAACCACTAAACTAGCAAATAAATACATAACAAAAAAACAGATAAATGCAAGAGATGACTCAGCAGAGGTGGACGCTGAACGATGAAAGTGGTGGGGCAAATATTGTGACCCACTGACAGGCACTGTTAGAAACCTTAGGCTCAACACCAAAACTCTCAGTTGTGGTCCCTTTTAAACAGTGTTTATAACAGGCCGCTATTGAGAGCTCTGGAGTTGAGGCTGAAGGCAGTATGAGTTTCTCACAGTGCCTGTCAAAGAGTCAAAAGGAATTTTAATTAAAAATAAAATGTATCTTTTCGAATTGCCTCAGTGTTCCTTTCCGGTCCTGGTGGTCTGTGGCTCTGAGCGCAGGGTATATATATATATATATATAAAACACGAAAGGAGAGCACTTGCAGTGTTGCTAACCCACACCACCTCCCAAGAGAAATCTATATAATCACTAAAGGTGTGGGGTAGTAGAGACTGAGGGTCGGATTGAGTCAGTGTTCCCTCAGTAGGCGGTGTCAGTTAGGTCGCCTTAAGCTCTAAAACGAGGAAGGCATGGTTAAAAAGTGTCCCAACCAAGGGGTGCAATGTTGTCCTACAGGGGGAGAGGGGAGTTCCCTTACGGACTAGGTGGTCTCACACACATAATAGTGTCTTGCTTCATCATTTGACCACCTAGCCCCACCCAAGTAAGATGATACTACTTGGGCGGACTCAACCTCTTGGTTAAAGGAACCAGAGGGAGTGCTGAAATTAGACTGACTGGATAATTACAGAGATCCAGATGAGGTGAAAATAAAATTACCATGCATGTCACCAGTTGCTACTACTTAGTTTTGATGGGGGTGCATGCTGGTAAGGCTAGGAACAGGGGGGGAGGCTCATTCGAGGATAATGTCTCTTAGAGTCTAAAAAGAAATACGTATGACCAACATGTTTCTGCCCTCACAAAGTGCTGGTAGGTCAGGGGCATTCATCAGGGTCGGAGCACAAGCAGTAAGTGAAGTGCTCAAAGTGAAATAATGAATGGCCTACCTGAACAAGTAGTTCATGGTGTGGTAGGTCTATAATAGCTAATAGATAAACCACAAATTAATAAGGGTGAAAACGTGGCAAACCACTGCACACAACACAGCAACAAGTGACAGTGTATGGAAAAAATTCACTCACACACACATGCATTAGTGACTTACCCCGGAGTCGGGGGCGGATTGCCTCTGGTCTGGCTAGTGCCGGGGGGGGGGGGGGGATTTCCCTTGTAGTCATACTCTGAGGAGATTGAGGGTTTAGCGGGGGGAGAAAGGGAATGAAAAGAAGGAAACAGAACAACAGGAGAGAAGGAGGCGAAAGGAGGGAAAAGGAAAAGAAGAAAAAAGGAAAAAAAAGAAAAGAAAAAAGAGAAAGACAAGAGGGAATGAAAAGAAACAATAGAAAAAGAAAAGAGAGACAGGGGGAGGAAAAGGAGAAAAGAAGAAGGGGGAAGAAAGGAGGGGGAAAACAAAAGAGAAAAGGAGACAAAACTGGGGAAAAGTAAAGAAAGGGAAAAAGAAATAAGATGAAAAGGGGAGGGTAGAAAGAGAGGAGAAAGGGGAGAACATAAGGAGAGCAAGGGAGAGAAGGAAATGAAGGCCACTGGAGAGAGGAAAGGGTGGCAGCAGATCAAAGGGGCTGTTGGCCAGAGAGGGAGAAATCCAAAGAGCCAAGGAGGCCCAGACTTACCACTCCAAAGGGAATACCGAGGGGGGTACCTACATGCCGGAGCCAGGCCGCTCTGGTACTGAATGGAGGGCTAGCCTGGTATTTATGGTGGACACAGCCAATCGATGCGAGGCTGAGGGCGGCAAACAATCAACGTGGGAAATGTAAAATAGGTGTGCCTGGCGTCATCGTGCGGCGAGCGTCCCTGGTTGTAGGAAGCTTCAGGCACCTAGAGTGAACGTGTTGGGCCCGGTGGGGCGCAACCTGCAGCGGGACCCATGGGAAATGGAGTCCCGCGGGGTAGGCCCGCGCCCGAAGGGAGTGTAGCTCCAGGGGCGCTCCACCCGCGTCGCAACTGGCGTACGTGGAGGAGCGCCCATAGATGACACGCCGCGGCTAGTGCGGCGCGTCGCTATGGGCCGTGGGACTCTGGGAAAGAGAGTCCCGCGGAATGAGCCCGGCATCCCGTGAGTAACGTGGGTGGTGGGAGCCACATGAAAAAAGAGGGGGGGGGGGGGGGGGAAAAAAGGCAGCGGAAAAAAAGAAAGAAAAAGGGGGGGGAAAGGATTAAATACAAGAGAAGGGTGGGGATGATGAGGAAAAAAGGAAAAAGGGAAAAGGAAGCAACAAGGTGGGAAACGGAGGTGGGGCTTAGCAGAATATAAGAAAAAAGAAAGCAAAGAGATGAAAAGGGGGGGAGGGGTAGGGGGTTTTGTGCCATGGGGGGGGGGAAAGTAATTTATTAAGAAAAGTATATATGGGAGACGGGGTGAAGGAAAAAGAGGGGGGGGTTGAGAGAAGAGAGGGGGAGGGAAGGAGAGTCAAACAGCAAGAAGGGGGGAGAGAGAGGAGAATGCTGGAGGAGGTGAGAAAAGTATAGAATGATGAAGGAAGACAAGGAAAGAAAAGGAACAGGTAAAGTGTAGGAGCGAGGGAAAGGAAAAAAAGGGGGGGAATAAAAAAGACAATAGCTCTCGTCTCAGGGGAGTTAAGATGGTGATGGCTTCTCAGGTCAACAGGGTTGCTGAGTTGAACCAAAAACACTAAGATGCTAGATGGTGATTACCATAGCGGGGCATTTCAAGGTACAGGTAATAAAGAAATCGTTATGGATGATATCTGATGCATGTTATATGCTTGGTGGGGATTATACGGAGGCTATCTCAGAAGGGAGAGAAAAACACTGGTGTCAGGTCGTCAGCCTAAAGCTGACCACTGGATAGTGTCATTCAATCCTGTGGTATCAGTTCGCAGCCTCCATATCCATCTTTGTTCATATAGTAGGAGTTTCTGTTTGGCGTTGGTTGCTGTAGGTTTTAGTTGGTCCAATACCACCCACTGCATGTGATCAGATGGTGATTATTGGTAATGTAGTGCTCTGTGAGTCTCGTGGCATCTCTTTCGCAACGGATGGTGCTCCTATGCTCGCAGATGCGTGTTCCCATTCTTTTTGTTGTCATCCCAATGTATTTATGGTCACAGGGGCATGTGATCATGTAGACAACATTTTTGCTGTTGCAGTTCGTTAGTTGTCTAAGTTCCCAAGGTGTTTGTAGTCCCAAGTCTAATGTGAGTTTTGTTTTGGTAAAGGCACAAACACTGCAGCTGCCACATGGGAAGTGTCCCTTGGGAGGAGGAAGATCCCAGAGGGTCTTTTGTCTGCTTGTGGCGGGGATCACCCGTGGGCGGGTATGTACGATCATATCCCGGATGCTTTTAGGCTTTCTGTAGGCATTCATTGGGACTTGAAAGGGGAGACCCCCAGAGGTGAGGATTTTCCAGTCCTCGTTTATTATTTTTTTGATCATATTGGACGCTGGGTTGAAAGTAGTCACACAGATCAAAGGGTCTCCCTTGTTGGTTCTACTGCTAGAATGAAGTAGCGTTTCCCTGGGGCTAACGCGGGCACGCTTGTCGGCTCTCCTCAGTAGGTGATCCGGGTATCCTCTTGCTCGGAGTTTGTCGGTGAGTTGTTGTGCATGTCTTTTGTAGTCCGTTAATTTGGTACAATTCCGCCGAAGGCGGAGGAACTGGCCCACTGGGAGGTTCTCCCTAAGAGAGCGAGGGTGGAAGCTCTGAAACTGAAGGAGAGTGTTTCGGTCAGTAGGTTTGTAATATACTTCAGTTACGAGGGAGCCGTTCCTTTCGGTTATTAACAGGTCGAGAAAGGAGACCGTCGGGTCGCCCAGAGTGGCTGTGAATCTCAGGAAGGGGTTCAGGGTATTTAACCAAGTGATAAATGTGGTCGCTTCTTCCCTTGTGCCTTTCCAGATGATCAGGATATCATCAATGTATCTTTTCCATAACCTGATATGGTTGACATATGGGTTGTCTTCAGTGTGGACCATTTCTTTCTCGAAATGGTCCATATACAGGCATGCCAGGCTCGGTGCGAAGGTACTCCCCATCGAGGTACCCTGGATCTGTAGGAAGAAGTTTTTGTCGAACTCAAAGAAATTTCTGGTAAGAGCCAGATGAGCTAGATCCAGGATAAATTCTGGTGGGGTAATGTAGTTCCAAGCACCCCTATTTAGTAGGTCATTGACCACTTCTAAGGTTGCCTCCTGTGGGATATTGGTATATAGTGACTCCACATCCAGGGTCATGAGGTGTTCTTTTTCTTTGTCAAATTCAAGAGTGCTTAGTAGCGCAAGCACATCTGTAGTGTCTTTGAGGTACGTAGGAATCTGCTTTACAAATGGTTGGAGGAACCAGTCACAGAATTGGGACAATCGTACCAGGATCGAGCAAATCCCGGACACTATTGGTCTTCCCGGGGTGGATGTTTATTCTTATGGATTTTGGGCAGAATATAGAAGTAAGGAGTTTTTGGGTCGGGTTGAGTGAGGAAGGAGGCCTCATGTATGGTAATCCAACCATTGTTCATACCCTTATCAATCGGAAAGGTGATCTCTTCCTTGACATCTTCTGTTGGATCCTTCGACAGTCTCTTATAGTGGTGGTCATTGTTTAATAGGCGTAGGCATTCCGCATTGTACATCGCCGTGGGCATTATCACTATAGCCCCGCCTTTGTCGGCAGGTTTGATAGTGATGGAGGAGTCATTACTGAGATTGTGGAGGGCTGTGAGTTCTTCGGTGCTAATATTGTGGAAGATATCCCTCTGTGTGTTCTGTAAATCATCGATTTTCCTGCTTACTGATTTTTCAAATGCCAAGACTTCGGTCGGCATTAAGTGAGAGCTGGGGGTAAACTTAGATTTGGGACGTAGCCCAGTGTTCTTTTCTCGTTCAGTGTTGGATTCGGGGTTCTGGAGAAAGTAGGTTCTCAGCCTGATCTTACGAAAGAACTCAGCTAGCTCTATCCTTAGTTTAAAGACGTCAAGTTTAGGGGTGGGGACGAAGCCCAGACCTTTCTCTAAAGCTTGCAGCTCGTTGTTGTTTAATGCTTTTGAGCTTAAATTAACAACGGTGGTGGACCCCTTACTTATGTTCTGCTTGTGCTGGGGGATTCGTCGTCTGTTGGTCCTTCCTTTAGGTTCCAACTGACTCCCTTTTTCCTTCCCCGTCCGGTGCCTCTCCCAAAAAAAGGAACATTGGGGTAGGTCCAGGTCGTCTGTGGCTGGGGATACAGTGGGGCTTGGAATTGGTTGGGTGGCCCATAGGGAGAGGGCCAGGACCAGGGAGGCATGTTGAGCAGCGGGGGCGGAGGGCCTGTAAATGGGGCAGGCCAATTGTTCCGTGTATTCCCCCACCTGCTGCGCCTTGGCCGTGTTGGTTGTATCCGGCTGGTGTCGGAATCAGAGCTGGAATAACCCCCGGAAGATGTATCGGAGGGTGGAGAGGGTTGGGCTGTAAAGTCTTCCTTTGAGTAAGGATGTACTTTCTCTAGGGAGAACCTATCCAGGTCTTTCTGGAATTTTGCAATCTTGCATTGAGTCAAGTAATCTTTGCACTCGCCGATTGTCTTATTTGTTTCCTCTAGTTTCTTTTTAAATGCAGCAGCTGTAAGTCCAGTTTTTAGGTTACTTTCAGCCGCTTTAATTTGGATCACCAGGGCGTCTGATAGTCTGGAGGCAGTCTTGATGATTAAGATCAACCAATCACGTGTGCACTTCCAGGCTATCAGTGACCAGTCCTTCCTAAATTCTTTATCTTCTAGGAAGATGCGTGGCTCAGTGGTAACGATCAGACCGTTCGGTGCTGCATTTTTCCTCAGATACTCGGTTAGGATAGCCCCATGTAATATTGTTTTTACTTGTGTCCTTTTTAGTTCGATCAGTGTGTCCCAATCCCCTAGTAGGGCTATTGTCTTGGAAAGTGAAGAATCTCCTAAAAGTGAAGGTGCAGCGAGGATGGCCTGGAGTTCCTCCTCGCTGAAGGCAAGCCCTTCAGCCATGATAGGGAAATGTAGAAGGGATTTCTAGTACTCCTGTAAGTGTGTTGCAGGGTTAAGATGTATATAACAAGACTCTCACAGCTGGCTGCTGCGCTAACTTATAAAACACAAAAGGAGAGCACTGGGAGTGTTGCTAACCCACACCACCTCCCAAGAGAAATCTATATAATCACTAAAGGTGTGGGGTAGTAGAGACTGAGGGTCGGATTGAGTCAGTGTTCCCTCAGTAGGCGGTGTCAGTTAGGTCGCCTTAAGCTCCAAAACTGGGAAGGCATGGTTGAAAAGTGTCCCAACCAAGGGGTGCTATGTTGTCCTACAGGGGGAGGGGGGAGTTCCCTTACGGACTAGGTGGTCTCACACACATAATAGTGTCTTGCTTCATCATTTGACCACCTAGCGCAGGGTCCCAGACAGAAATTCCCAAACAAATTCAGACGTTGCTCTCATGCTGTTAATGCTATTAACCAGCATGAGAGAAGTGCCAGGATTGGATAGAGGGGGCTGGTTCAGCGCTCCTTGAGATACTGGCTACCTGTGTCAGCCTCCATCAGGCTATGTAACACAGCTTGGGTTGGAGAGGTTTAAAGTGCACATGTCGGGCTGTCTGTCACAAGACAGACAGCCAAACCGACATGAGCACTTAGATTGGCCACCAGTGCTATTACTCCTCCCTGTTGCTGCCAATCAGCAGCAATGGTGCCACCCTCAGACTCCCCCCGGGATGGCAGCATGAAAAATAAAAATGGTAATGAAATAATTGTAGTACCATTTTTTTCACATTTGCCACGCTTTCAACAGTGAGGCAGTGTTCCCCCACCCTAATGGAGGAGCTGCCTCTGTGACTCAGTTGACTGTAGTTGTAACTTTAGATGCTGGGTGTGTTGTCATAGATTAATTTCTCGAAGCAAGCATGGACCCTAGCATTGAATCAACAGCTAAAAGGTGGAAATCACTGACAAAAGAGGAAATTAAGTGCAAGCAATCTCCTTACATGAGCCATTTGGTGGCTGGATTTAGGGTTCTTTGGAAGCCTGTTCACAACTTTCTTAGAGGGAGGTCTGTAATGTAGTGGGTAAGGTCCGATGTACATCTTCAAGGAACATGAGGACATCTTAGCAACATGCTGAGAGGTCAAGGAGGACCAGAATTGTTAACAAGGCTTTGAACACTTTATTGGATGTTCCGTCCCATAGGCTCAGCCCTGGGTGGAAGCATCTGTGGACAGTGCCTATTTAATTCTCATAGGTGAAGATGGTTTTTGAACAATGTAGCTGATGTTTTATCTAATATTTTCTTGATAATTGGTAGGTTAGCTACACATCAGTCATTGTGTTTCTCAATAGGAGCATAACTCATGATTTAAGTAAATGGTGGCCCGTTTATAGTGTCTTGAGCTAGACCTTGAATAGTGGTTACGTCTGCCATGCTATTGTGAGTAAAGCTTGTCCGAATTTTGTTTGAGAATGGTTCTAACATTATTATGCCTGTTATCAACTACGGTGTTTTAATATGTTACCACTTTACCATGACTATAGGCAGGGCCTATTTTCTCATGCTTCCAAGCATTTGTGTGTAATACGGTTACATCCAGTTGTACAGATTTAAACCTTTGCCCTCATGATTTTCTAGTTAGTAGACATGTAGCATCCCAGAATCTGGCAACTTTGTCCTGCTACGTGTGAAATAAATCAGACACCCAGGAAAGCCTAATGAAGTCTAGCACGTGTTTACTGCTAAAAATAGTAGGCAAGCTTTAAACATTATCTAAGTGTGATTCACAATAGTAACAGAACCAGGCTTAGAAGTCTAATCAGTTAGAACAAATAATGATTAATTATGTACATTACTTTTACACTTTTTCTTCACTGTAGTAAGTAGAGGAAAGAACATGATCAAATTGATACTCAAGGCTAACAACAGGTGCCAGTTTACTCTTGTGGGAGCAATGTGAGGAGGATTTGTGACATAGATACAGTAGGGTACGGTAGAAAGAGTGACTTAATTAAATCTGCTATTCTCACTTGGCTATGCCATCATCAAAACAGTCTAGCTTATTTGAACAGTCAGGCTAAAAGTGAGAAGTACAATATTGAAATTCAACATGGCATTTCATTAGAACGCATGGGCAATAATGCAAAGGATATATCATTTTTTTTAGCTTTATTTTTATTCGTTTTTCTCACAATAAACGCGTACAAGAAATTACAAAACATAAATCAACCAGTCAGTGCCATGGCTTGGTTCCACGTTACATAGTGGTATGATGGACTGAGATATCCGAGCTCTTCGGATTAAATTACAACAGGTATGTCAACCTAGGCACCAGCACTCTGCTTCGTGATGAAGCAATTGATCAATGTTTACATGAACCAAATCAGCGAGCCAAAACAGTTGTCCCGTTACATCATGGGAGGCCGATAATCATTTGGTCGTCACCATCATTATTCAGGTAATACTACATTTATGCATGACCTTCCCAACCACCTGTTCCCGTAATGCGGCCGTTGCTTTCACTAAATGTGGGACCGGGTGCAACGATCTACCCCCCGCCATCAATAGTCGCGGTAATGTATCCCTTCCCAACAAACCCTGAAAGTCTCTTCTCACACCCAACTAAGGGGCATATTTAGAATGCCCTAGCACCACCTTGCACCACATTAACGTCATTATTTTTGACATTAATGTTGCCCAACAAGGCCGAAATTCCTGTGCCGTATTTACAGGGTGGCGCGATGCATGCATTCCGCCACTCTGTAACCCTTTGCGCTATATTATGCCTGCACTAGGCATAATGTATGTAAAGGGGGCATTTCTCCCGTTAGGGGAGCCAGAAAAATGGCATAAGGAAATCTATCAGATTTCCTTGCGCCACTATTTACAGCACTTTTGAAAGGGGGGCTTCCATTATTTAGAATGGGGCTTTATGTACTCTGCAGGAGTAGCGCCAATATTTTGGCACTACTCCTGCAGAGTACATCAATAGCATCATGAGAAATGATGCTATTGCCCCCTACCCAGCACCATGGTGCACCGTATTTTAACTACAGCGGATACCTGGTGGCAGTAGGAGGGTGCTAGGGGGCGCAGAGAAAGAGGTGCTGCACTCGGTGCAGCACCACTTTCCATATATTTGCCCCAAAGTCTTTCATCTACCTGGCTGCATGTTGTAACTGTGCTGCATAATAATCAGAGCTGACAGTCCAGAACCACCAGACCTCTATCTTCTAGGTTTCTCCAAAGTGTAGAGAGGGAGACCCTGCTGCGGCATCCAGCCCATATCAACAACACCAGTAGACCATCCAGTTTACTAAAGAGGGGGGGAATCAACTGGAAGTAAGGAGTTCTGAGCAAGATACAGACAGCGGGGAAGAAATGTTTTTTTTTGCTGTCACCGCTCTGCCTTTCGTGGAAAGGGGATGCATATTCCAGAATGCAATGGTGTTAGACCTGACAGCCTTTTTTTTTCTTTTTTTTAAAATAATTTCTTATTGCTTTTAACAAGGGATTACAGCATGTAATTATACAATTTACTAAATTAGACCCAACAATGAGATCTTTCCCTCCCCCCCCCCACGTGCACTTTGTCCATCTTCAAGTACTTTTATTACAACAATTCTCTGCTGTTAGGAGCTATATCAGTGTCCCATGGTGTTTTTGTGTTGCAGTTGTGACGGTCTACTCAGTTTCTGATTCATTGTCAGAGTTGTTATCCTCTGATGTGGGCGCATCCATAGACTTTACATTTTCCAGCAGGGCGTCCCAATGTTTAGCATCGTCTCTAGACCTTTGTCCCTGTAGGGCTTCTTTTAACAGCACAGAGCTTTCAGTTCCAGCCCATTTCTCTAGCACAATTTGCCATCTTGCCATTTAGGGGCCTCCCGGGTCCTTCCAGTGCGCCGTTATTTCTCTCCTTGCTAGTATTAGTGCCAGGTCTGTAAACCTATTGGTTATTTTTTTAGCTGAAGGGCGAGGAAAGTCCCTCAGTATTGCCACTACTGGGGTGGGCGATAGTGATTTTTCTGTGCTGGAGGATATTTTCCTGAACACTTCTGACCAATATGAGCTAATTCTCTGGCAATTCCATAGCATATGTACCAGGTCCGCTGTAGGTTCTTCGCAACGGGGGCATTTAGAGTTGTTCGTGTTGTAGAATTTGGATATCAATTGTGGGGTAAGATATGCCCGATGGTAGATATATACGTTTATCAGTTTCAATCTTGCATTCCTAGATACTGAGTAGATGTGAGAGGTGATTCTAGACCATTGAGTGTCCTCCAGTATAATGTCTAGGTCTGTCTGCCATTTGGTTCTAAGTTTATTCATTGGTGCACAGTTGCCGCTCTGTAGAGATCTGTTTATTCCAGAGACTGCCCCCTTCTAGTCTCCCATTGAACAGAGGAATTGAAATCATTTATGTATATTTGGCTCACTAGATTTTGTTCCCCATAGTTTTTGGATGGTGTTAACCAAGGCATTGTGGGTAAGGAACAGGCCGGAGGTGAGATTAAACTGTTCCTGGAGCTCTGCGTTGGAGCAGAGCTTACCATTACTGTACAAATCCCCCACTTTCATGATGTTGTGTGCTATCAGTTTATTAGTGTGTGTTGCGATGTGTCCCATCGGGATGGGGTTTAAGGCTACTAGGGGGATCTCAGGAGAGTATGGGGAATTTGTACGGGTGCGTCTCAGAAATTGTTCCCAGCAATGTCTTGATGTTTCCCATTCCAACAGGAGCGGTTGTTTAGATTTTTTGGGGTTCAGTATTATATGTACAATATTTTCAAGAGGACAGTTTAGAGGGATTCGTAAATCCTTTGTGCCTGAGGATTCGCTGATTAATTTAGAAAGCCATTGTAGTTGCCCTGCCCAGTAGTAGATTTCCAAGTCTGGTGTGGCTAAACCACCCTCCGAAGAGGGCCTTCGGAGGGTGTTAAGAGCGATTCTGTGCCTATTCGGGCCCCATATGAAATTCACAATTAGGGAGTCCATATTTTTGAACACTCTTTTTGGGATTATTAACAGGATAGTGGAAAAGTAGTATTGTAACCTGGGTAGTACTATCACTTTGAGCAGGGCAACTCTCCCAAAAACAGTCAATGGTAGTGTGCTCCAGAAGAGCATATTAGCTTTGATTCCTCTAATTGCCCTCTGTACATTTCCCTCTAATAGATCTTCTACTGTGTGGTATATGTTGACCCCTAGGTATTTAAATGTGTTCGGGCACCATGGTAAGCCCCTGGTATCTGCAGGTTCTGTAGTGTCCCTGGTTATTGGGAAGATGGTGTATTTTCTCCAGTTGATTCGGACACCGGAGGCCATACTGAAATTTTCTAGCATGTTTATTGCACCAGACAAGTCTATATCCAGGTTTTGGAGGAATAATAGCATGTCATCTGCATATAGAGCTATGTGGTGTGTCCAGCTATTGATTAAAATACCCTCAAAGCACTTCTTGGATCTTGCTGTTTGTGCAAGGGGCTCTACTGCTATAGCAAACAGGAGGGGAGAAAGTGGACAGCCCTGTCTGGTTCCTCTACCTATAGGGAAGGAGTCGGAAATGGTGTTGCCTGTACGTACTCTCGCTGTGGGGTTGGAATACAGTAGTTTTGTCCAGCGTGTGAATCCCTCTCCTAGTTCAAGTTTTAGCATGACCTGTTCTAAGTAGTCCCACCTTAAGCTATCGAAGGCTTTTTCTATATCTACTGAGATTATCGCTGCTTGAGGCATTGTTGAGGGCAAGGCATGCAGTATTGAAACTAAGCGTCTGATATTTTGTGCTGTGCTGCGTTGTGGGATAAATCCCGATTGGTCTTGATTTATCAGTGATGTCATGTGGGGTAAAAGTCTGTTTGCCAGTATCCGACTTAGTATTTTATAATCTAGATTCAACATGGATAATGGGCGGTAAGAGCGAATGTCCGAGGGTGGTTTATAGGGCTTCAGTAGGGGAATCATTATGGCCTCATTGGTTGATTGAGGCAGTTTATTGACGCGCCATGCTTTGGTGTATATTGCGCAAAGTCTCTGAACTAATAGATCCTGGATTAGTAAATAGAACTCCACTGGGAGTCCATCCGTTCCCAGGACTTTCCCAGGACTTTCCCCCTTGCCATGCCCTGTATCGCTAATTTCTGCTATTGATATTGGAGCAGCTAAAGACAGGCATTCTTCCACTCCTAGTTTAGGAAGGGTGAGAGCCTCTAATTCCTGGACCTGAATGTTACTAATAGTGTCCGTAGGTGTGGCATAAAGGATTGAGTAGTATTCTAGGAAATTCGTATTGATCTCCCTTTGACCATGTACTCTGTCGCCCCGTTGAGTCTCGATCTCGACTATGGTGGTTTGCTGTTTGGGGGGCTTAGCTAGCCATGCTAACAGGGCGCCTGCCTTGTCATCTTCTGCGTGTTGTTGGTTCATATACTGCTTATAGTCGAAGCAAGATAATCTAGTGTTTGCCTTAGTAATTTTAGCTTTAGTTTCAGTTATGAGGGGGGTCAATTCAGGGTGAGTTGGGATCTTACGCTCTACTTCTCTGAGGGAGTCTTCAAGTTTTTTTAGTTCATTCTCAATTGAATTTCGGACTCCTATACTCTCACCAATACATTTGCCCCTGGTTACTATTTTGAAGGTTTCCCATTCAAGGGCTCTGGAAGTGGCTGTGTCTGTGTTTATAGTGAAGAATTCCTCAATGTTTTTATGTAGGGTGTGTTTGAATGCTTTGTCTTCAAGTGTTTCTGTCCTCAGTCGCCAAGTGGGGATCTACGGACTTTCCCCCCTCCATGCTAGTGATACCATCAGGGGGTTATGATCTGATATAGTACAACTTAGATATTCGGCCGCTATTGCTACCTGCTGCATTTTGTGGGATATTTGGAAGGTGTCTAGCCTAACGCGTAGGTCGTGTGTTATCGAGTGATAGGAGTAGTCTCTACAGAGCGGGTTAAGCTATCTCCAGCAGTCTCCTAATTGCCAATGTTGTTGCCATCTTGTAAAGGATTTGGCTGTTTTTGTAGTTTGTGAGTGCGGTAAGGGCGGATGTGACCTATCTAGGTGTATGTTGGCTATACAGTTGTAATCCCCGCCGAGAATTTTCGGGCCTATGAGGCTCGGACCTAATTCTTGTGATAGTTTATCAAATACTTTTTACGTCTAATCTGCCCTTGATCACTACATATCTCCCCTCTTTATCTATGGTTGTTTGTAAATCTGGAAGGGAACCCCTGGTCGGATCCATATTAGTACTCCCCTGGCAAAGAGTAGGTAGTGGCAAATATTTGGCCTCTCCATCTTTTTTTTAGTGCGGTGACTTCTTGTTCTAACAGATGTGTTTCCTGTAGTAGGGCTATGTGTGTCCCCCTACGTTTGAGGTAGTTGTATACTTTATACCGTTTGGGCATATTTTTGAAGCCTCTGATGTTCCATGTTATCTTTTTGTAGATTGCGCCCATGATCTGTGGGTTTTAGATTTGTGAGTGTGGGTGGGTGTAGACCTATAGATAGGTTTTCTGTTAAGAATACTGATTGAGGATCTAGGACGAGAACTGTTTGATTCATTAGTGATTAGTGCATTGTTAACCCCTCTAACTATGTAAACTAATTTAATCCCCAACTCCCACTCCCCAGGACCGGTGACGAAAACATTCCCCGTCCAAACCATAAACATTCTTAAATTAGAGTCCTATAGGTGGGAGATGTGTCGGCGGTCAAGAGCCCCCGCGCGGAGCTGCTCCCGGGGCCTGGTTGTACAGTATATTGCTTTCAGTAGCGTGTACCCAAGAGGCATAAACGATCAGTTGGTCTGAGAGGATACTTGCTTATTTATCCTGGATGTGTTCATTAGGACCATGTTGGTAATCACATAAAACTTGATCCTCACAGACAGCAATTAGATAATCTCCTCAGCAGTACCTGGTGTTATTTTGGGCAGGCTTGTGATAGTGTCACGCGAGGATGTCAATGAGCCCCCACAGTCAGAATTGAGGTTGGAGACATTGTCCGGGGTCCGAGGTCGAGGGCTGGCTCCTCCACTTAGAGCTGCTGACGTTTCTACTGCATTCCGCATCTCCCGAAGTGATTGGTGTCTTGGTGGGGCTGCTTCCAGGGATCGTTTGGTGGATCTGCTGCGTTTCTTGTCGGGCTTGCGTGGGGTTCTGGGAGGAGGGGACGGGTTGTTTATGTTTAGGGTTTCCATCGATTCCCGTACTAGCTGCGGTGATAGAAAAAAGTGTGTTTTGCCGTCGTGTTCCACACGGAGCTTATCCGGCAAGAGCATTGCATATTTTATACCACACTCGCGTAGTGCTCTCTTGGAGTCATTGAAAGAGGCCCTTTGTGCTTGCGTTTCTCTGGAGAAATCTGGGAAGATCATAATTTGTTGGTTATTGCATGTTATCTCACCGAGTTGACGTGTTTGCAAGAGGATGTAGCCTCTGTCTCTGTAGTGCAACAACTTTGCTACAATTGCTTGAGGTCTGGCTCCAGGTGAGGCATTCTGTTGGGTACCATATGGGCTCTTTCTATTGCGAAGAATGCTGACAGGCCCTCCTCGGGTATTGTGGTTTTGATTCATTTTTCCAGAAAAGCTTCCATACTGTCTGCTGATTACTCTGTTCTCTCTGGGATCCCAACCAAACAAAGGTTACTCCTACGTGCACGGTTTTCAGCGTCCTCCGCTCTGTATTCCAGAGATTTCATGCGTAAGGAGAGATCTGTGAGCTCTGTGGTAGTTGTGTTTTGTGGTAGAGTTGTTGCTGCGAGAGTTTTTTCATTTGCTCCAACTCTTTCCTTTAATTTGCGGTGGTCATCTCGCAGTAATGTAAGGTCCATTGCTAAGTTATCTATTTTCTTCTATAATGCTTCCCGGGAGTCTCTGATGGCCAGGAGGACCGTATCCAGGGTTGTTTCTTGTTGCGACTTGTCATCTGGAGAGGTTAATTTTGTGGGGTGACTAGTGGTTTTAGTGGTTGTGGCCTTGTCTCGGCTCTGTTCTTCGCGTCTCTTGGTCTTCCCCATTATTGGAGCTGTTGACAAATTAGGTGAGGAGAAGTGTCTTCCGTGCCATGGGCGGCCCATTATTTTGCGTTGCCCTTTCGGGGGGGACCCCTCAGTGCTTTTAGGGCCCATTACTTTCCCTCAGGGGGTGGGCGTCATGTGTGAGCCGATGATCCCGAGTTCCCAGGGGTGGAGAGGAGAGAGACCGGAACGGGGGAAAATTTAGCTGACTGTTTAGACTACTCAAAGGGGGAATGTGAGGGTCCCATTCTCCTCCCGATTTCAGGGTTTCCGAATCTGATTGATTCTGCTGAACAGGCCTCGCCCAGGCTGTATTTCACTGGTGTTTTCCGTGCCCGTCCTAGACCTAAATTGTTACGGGGGGCTCTCCAGGTTATCCTGTGGTGGAGTTTGTGATTGTTTTGTGCTCAGCAACTCATCTCATGAAAGGCAGGAGGACTTCAGCGTGGGGTGACCTCGCCCTGCGTCGCAGGTCGAACCGTTGCTGTTGAGGGGGCGGCCGCAAGCACCCGGTCTTCTCAGATATTTTCCAGCACCTACGAGGTGCAAGCAGTGGACCCCTAACTCCTGTCCCCCCACGCTCAGGGCTTCAAATTTGTGGGGGGGGGTTCACTGCTCATGCCTGGTGGCGGTGGGGGCCAGATGTCCAAGCAGTCCTGTGTTATGTATTTTGTTCGTTGGCCCCGGCCCGAGGGAGATTCGTCTCTCTCGCATGCCCGTGGCGGAAAGCAGCCGGGGCGCCCTCGAGTCAGTTTATAGTAGGGGATGTGCCTTCACGTTAGTGTTGGAAGGGGTACCCGTGTCCCTCTCCGAGTTTTCTTCCCCCCCCCCCCCCCGCCCGGAGATCTCCAGTATGTTTTTTTTTTTTTTTAGGCTCACGGGTCCCCGGGCAGGCAGGCACAGTCTAAGGGCCGCGGCCGGGCGAAGGTTTCAGACTCCGAGCGCCAGAGCGCCCCCCCACTCACCGGCTCTTCTGGCATGCCGCCGTTAAACTGCCTCAACTTCGGGCCCCCCCGGTCAGCGGGGGCCGCCTGGAACTCGTAGCGGGTGCTCCGTCTCCTTGGCGTTCCGGGGCGGGTCTATGTGGGAATCACTTGGTCACGGCCGCCATTTTGTCTCGAGCGGCCGCGGATGAAAATGTCTTAATTTAGGCAGTTTCCCGAGGTTGTTTCTGTACGGAAACGGATCCTCTCTGGTCTTGACGCACTCCGATGTGTCCACGATCTACTGGAGCCAGCTTAGGACGCTTATCAGGGGTTTGCAGCAAGCTGGGCCCGTTTGCTCCCCCGGAGCTCCCTTCTAAGTGTGCAGCTCCATCAGCCGCCGGCCACACCCCCCGACCTGACAGCCTTAGGGTGGTCACCCCTAACTTTTTACCTGCCTCCCTCCACTTTTTAGACACTGTTTTTGTTGGTTTTAAGACTTTGCGCACTTTACCACTGATAACCAGTGCTAAAGTGCATATGCTCTCTCCCTTTAAACATGGTAACCTTGTGCCACCCACTTTAGTAGCCCCTTTACCTTGTCTCAGGCCTGCCATTGCAAGGCCTGTGTGTGCAGTTTCACTGTCACCTCGACTTGGCTTTTAAAAGCACTTGCCAAGCCTAAACCTCCCCTTTCTCTACATATAAGTCACCTCTAATGCGTGCCCTAGGTAACCCCTAGAGCAGGGTGCTGTGTGGGTAAAAGGCAGGTCATGGACCTGTGTAGTTTACATGTCCTGGTAGTGTAAAACTCCTAAATTTGTTTTTACACTACTGTGAGGCCTGCTCCCTTCATAGGCCAACATTGGGGCTGCCCTCATACATTGTTGAAGTGGTAGCTGCTGATCTGAAAGGAGTAGGAAGGTCATAGTTAGTATGGCCAGAATGGTAATACAAAATCCTGCTGACTGGTGAAGTTGGATTTAATATTACTATTTTAGAAATGCCACTTTTAGAAAGTGAGCATTTCTCTCCACTTAAATCTTTCTGTGCCTTACAATCCACGTCTGGCTGGGTTTAGTTGACAGCTCCTTGTGCATTCACTCAGACACACCCCAAACACAGGATACTCAGCCTCACTTGCGTACATCTGCATTTTGAATGGGTCTTCCTGGGCTGGGGGGTGGAGGGCCTGCTCTCACACAAAGGACTGCCACACCCCCTACTGGGACCCTGGCAGACGGGATTGAACTGAAAGGGGACCTGGTGCACTTCTAAGCCACTCTTTGAAGTCTCCCCCACTTCAAAGGCACATTTGGGTATAAAACAGGGCCTCTGCCCTACCACCTCAGACACTTCCTGGAGAAGAAACCTGAACCAGAACCTGCACCCTGACAAGAAGAACTGCCTAGATGCCTAAAGGACTCACCTGACTGCTTTCAACAAAGGACTGCTGCCTTGCTGTTGCCCTGCTGTCTTGCTGCTCTCTTGCTTTGCTGCAGAAGTGCTCTCCAAGGGCTTGGATAGAGCTTGCCTCCTGTTCTCTGAAATCTCAGGACCAAAAAGACTTCTCTCTTGCAACTGGACTCATTGTGCGGCGCAAAACTTTACGCACAGCTTGTTCCGCAGTGAAAAATTCACTTCACGCCGAACCGGAAAGACGCCGCTTGACTTCGCGAGGAAAAGATCGACGCAGCGCCTGCGGTGCAACCAGAACTTCGATGCACAGCCCGCCTGGACAACGCCGCCCGACTTCCAGAGGGGAAATCGACGCAGCGCCTGCCGTGAGGGAGAAAATTCCACACATCGCCCACCGGAATGGCGCGCAGCCGGTCAACAAGCCCAGGATTCCACGCACAGACCCCGCGGCATCTGAAAGCCCCGTGACCCAAAGAGGAGAGCTGTCCGCGCACCGGAAATCGACGCAACGTCTTCCCCGCGTTAAAAATAACGACGCAAGTTCGTGTGTGAAGGGACGAAACCGACACACACACCATTTTCCAAGCATTTCCTCCTCTGCAGCCCTTTGCGGAGATCTTTTCACTCCAACCAGGTACTTTGTGCTTGAAAAATACATTGTTTACTTTTAAAAAGACATAAGACACTTTATATCACTTTCCAGTGATATCTTTACATTTTCATATTGCATCTTTTCTCGTTTTGACCTGCAAATGTTCAGATAAATATTATATATTTTTCTAAACACTGTGTGGTGTATTTTTGTGGTGCTATATTGTGTTATTGTATGATTTATTGCAAAAATACTTTACACATTGCCATCTAAGTTAAGCCTGACTGCTCAATGCCAAGCTACCAGAGGGTGGGCACAGGATAATTTGGATTGTGTGTGACTTACCCTGACTAGAGTGAGGGTCTTGCTTGCTTGACAGGGGGTAACCTGACTGCCAACCAAAGACCCCATTTCTAACAAATGGAAATCACCAGTCCTCCCAGTACTCTCTCTACATTAAGATGGTTATGAGCCTCCTCTGTGTGAGTGATTCATATGCCCTGGTATCGAAATCCCTCTAATTCCCAATGCAGCCTTACCTCCGTTAACTGATCTGCTGGCTTCCCATCAGTCCCCCCAAGGGAAACATCAATGATTTCTGACCATTAAGCTTAAGCCCAGAGAAACTCCCAAATGTTGCCAATAACTGCATCAAGTATTGGCAAAGACTTCTCTGGGGTACTGAGATAGATCAGGGCATCATCTACATATAAAGAGAGGACATAACTCTGCATTCCCACTTGAATTCCATATTGGGCCATATCCTGGTGCATCAATAGCACAAAAGGCTCAATCACCAGTGCAAACAGGAGCAGTGGTAACTGTCTAGTTCCCCTATCCACCACACAGGCCTCAGAAAGCTGGTCCCCTTTCTTGATACAGATAGTGGGATATGTGTAAAGGAGATACCCAAGCACAGAAGTTAAGTCCACAACCAATGTCATGCAAAACTGTCATCAGGTAATTCCATTCAACAGTATCAAAAGCCTTTTCCAGGTTTAATAACACTGAGGCTAAATCTTGCATGTCACCAGACGTCTTGTGTAAGACATGGGCAATAGACCTCAAAATAAATGTAGAGCTGCACGCTGGTATAAATCCACATTAGTCTTCATGGACTAAGTCATGAATCACTCCACTCAACCTAGTTGCTAGGACGTTACAGAGGATTTTAACATCTGACTTTCACATAGTGAGGTGCCTGTAAGAGGAGGGATCTGTTGCATCCCCTCCTGGTTTCAGTATGAGGCATACAATCCCTTTGTGCACTGGAGCTGGCAGTAGTCCCCTTTCCTGTGCCTCCCGAAACACTGAAACACTTCCAACAGTTTGGCCAGTGGTGTGGCCTTATATGTTTGGTAGAACTCCACTGGGAATCTATCCCCGCCTGGAGCTTTTGACTTATTAAGCACTTTCATGGTCTCTCCTAATTCTTCCAATGATATAGCCCCATCAAGCTCCTGCCTCTGTTTGGGACCCAGTCTGGGAAGATCCACTCCATGCAAGAAGTTTTCCAGTTCCTGTTCCGAGTCAGTAGTACTAGCCATATAAACAGAATGGAGGTGTTCCACAAAAACAGCCAGAATCTCACATCTACTGGTGACCCCCACAACCACTGCCTTTCTGTGGTGTAGGATGGCGGAGGGGCAGCCTCTCTGCAGTATCCAAGCTAGTATGCGTCCTGACTCATCCCCCCCTCTATGCAGCCTCTAGCGATATGTTCTCAGAGTCATCCTGTGAAGCCCATCCCAGAGCCCATTCCGGTCCCTGTGTACTTTCAGTAGTTCCACGTGTGCGGTTGCAGAGTGCACCTCTGCCCCCTCCACATGGTTGCCAATAACTCCTCTAGTATATGGAGCTCAGCCTCCATTTGGCACCTCACACCTCATATAGTTACCAAGCATGCTTCTCTGATGAAAGCCTTCAATGCCTCCCATTCCACTGCTCTGCTCTTCTTGGAGCTCCAATTCAGCTCCAAATAATCTTGAAAGGACGATGCCAGAGCTTCACTGCCTACAGCATCCAAAAGGAAGTCCAAGGGCAAACACCAAAAGTACTGCCCTCCCTTCCTGGGTCCCTAACGAAGACCCAACACTGCAGGTGGACGATCTGACAAGAATCTACCCAGGTGCTTAACTGCAGACATTTGTGAAATAGTTAATCCACCCAGGAGGAAACGGTCCAGACGGCTATAAGTGCCATGCGTTTATGAATGGCATGTATATTCTTGCCCATAGGGTTGCAGCTCCCTTCAACAATCTAGGAGTACCAAATAGCTCATAGCCCTCTTGAGCGAACCCACTATCAGTGGCTTAGTGCCCTGTCTAGGCAGGTGGTGGTCCCTATCACCAACCAGCTCACAATTAAAATCTTCAGCCTAAATTATGGGAGTGCCAAGCACCACCTGGAACACATCTAGCATTCTATCATAAAACATGCAATCATCCAAGTTGAGGGCATAAGTATTTAGGATTGGGATGTGTTTTCCATCTAGTGTGCCCTGTAGGAGTAGGTAAGAGCCCTCCACATCAGCTTCACTGTACGTGTGTGGAAGGGGAATCAAGAAGCCACCCATATGGAAACTTCCCTTGCATAGAAGGAATATGTGGGCGTAAATAATTGTCCCCGCCACTTCTTCCCCAATTTTGAGTCTCTTCCCCTATCAAATGTGTTTCCTGAAGACAAGCAGTCTGTACCCCTTGCCTGCAGAGTAACAAGTGTATTCTGTTGCGTGTAGTGGACCTTCTGAGCCATCTGATATTCCAAGGTATCACCTTCAGTAGCTCACCCAAGAGTTCATGTGTCTCAGTTCTCAACTAGGGTCCTACCCCCATCGATCTCTCTTTCAGAGTCGAAAATTTCTGCAGGGACCCCCCCACGGTGATTGACCTCCATGTGCACTGTAGTAACGATCAAAGACTTTTGTTGACTCATTGTGAGTTTTGTAACAGAAAAATGTTTTGGTCTCTCCGGGGGAAGGATATGAATTAACATCCATGACAGTGGTTGTACCATAAATAACTTTCTGTACCAATGAAGTCTTTAAGTAATATACTGCATTTATTCGAAACTTCAATTCCACAATTTAAAGTAAAGTAATCGAGGTGCTCCTGTCTAACGGTGCAGTGTGAGTGAATTATGTGTTAGTATAAGTGTTGCAGTGTTACTTACATGAAAACTAAAACCAAACTGTGGTTAAAAGCATGAGTTCTCAAATAAGCACCTATAACCATAGGTACTGTGGAGCCTGCTGAATTTTTCAAAAGCCAATCCACATTTTCTAATACAATGTTGACGTTTCGACCCCGATCAAAGAAATTAATTCAAGCAGGTCATCATCAGGACTGAATATTGAAATAAGAAGCACCCCTATTTGATTGTACTCAGACACATCCTAGTCGTGTTAACAATAAAACTATACCAATTTGTCATGCATTTCATGTAGCCCTGGTGTGTTGTTAATAATACCACTTTTTTACTTTACCATCTAATGGCTTCAAGAAGGCCTTAGATCGTTCTATGAAAATGAGCCAATTGTTTAAAGTCCTTTTTAAAATATGTTGGCGTGATCCTATGTTAAAGTTAAGGATCTGTAGCCCTGATTTAATCAGGTTAAATGCTTTGGCTAGTAGTTCAGCAGTACGGTGAATCCTCATTATGAGTTTGTCAGATGGAAAACTCCGCCCACCAAACTCCTGACAGGGTGGCCGCTGACTCCGTGGCGACCTCCTTACTGGAGCTATTGTGGGTTTCCTGCAAGGTTGACGGGCAGAAACCTAAGTTTCTATCCACTGGCCAAGCAGGAAACAGGCTAAAGCATTTTCTCTGGCTCGTAATTGAGCCAGCGGCAATGCTGTCACCTGGAGGGTGCACCAGCACCTTCACAATGTTCACTGTCTGCACAGCAGACAGTGAACATTTTGAGGGTGCTGGGTAGGGAGACCCCTGCATTGCCCATGCCAAGGGCATGGGCAATGCAGGAGACTCCCTTTGGCCTCCTGCACATGTTCTCCACCAGCCTTTTCATGGCAGTGTTACTGCCATGAAACTGCTGGTGGAGTACGAGGTCATAATCCCCAGCACTGATCTGGCGGGTTAGGACCTCTACCACCTCAAGACCGCCAGAATCCAAGATCCTGGGAGAGCTGGTGGTTCCTTGGTGGTCCAACCACCTGGGTTGTAATGTGGCGGTCAGACCGTCACATTGGCGGAGGTCCAGACCGCCACCACAGGTGAAGCAGTCTATAGACTGCCACATTCCTAATGAGGCCCTTACTCACAACTATACTCCCAACCCCCCACCCCAGATAAGCAGTAAAACAGCAAATAAATATGCTGCAAATCCAATGTTGCAAACGCAATCTGGACACCCAGCCTAACCCCCTCCCCCCGTTGCCTACAACCGATGTGGAAGGGCTCTCCCCAAGCCTCTATAGAGTATATTGCCATGTTGGAACTAAGTTACATAATTGACAAGAACATCAACTTTCATACTCAGTTAGGATTATTGCCCAGCATGATCTGGAGTTGCTGGTCAAACAGACTGTGGCCAGCCCCCCGCTAAGGAGATGGGGTCGCAGTCATCACTTCATATGCCTGAGAGTGTAGAATCCCCGCTCTCTATTTGACATCCGGGCAGAGGAAGCAATCACCATTGTGAAATCACCCTGGATAACCACTCTTTGTGGTTCACCTTCCACTGAGGGGAGACTGGCCTCTGCCGCAATGCCAACTCATTGTCTCCAATTGGGATTGTGTGCTCCCACAGACTCACAGGAAATCGAGCACCAAGGATTGGTCTTATTTCTAGGCACCTTGTCCCACACTTCCAGCCACCGCCAGACATCCTCCGGAGTGTCGAAAAAGTGTGATTTTCCCCCAGAGATCACCCGGAGCCTAGAAGTGTACAACATATATCTGGTGTCCATGAATCCGAGTTTGGCCTTGACTTCTAGGAAGCCCTTCAGTAGTTTTGCATCCTGTTGGTATAATAAGGATAAATGGAAATTTTCAAAGTGGGCTGAATCAGTCTCTCTGGATGCCCACAGAACACAGTCACAATCCTTAGAATTCAATATGCGTGCAATGATAGCACAAGGCAGAGCACCCAGCCTAGGGGGTGCCACAAGTGCATGATATGCTCTTTCAGTGGCAAACAAGGGTGACAAACCCATGGGTTTGAAGGTGGAGTGGATCCAGTTCTCCACAAATTGCTCAGTGGATGCCCCCTCGGCTCTTTCTGGGAAACTGAGGAGTCGCACATTGCTATGGTGAGACCTCCCCTCTGCATCCTCCATCCACACCTCTAGTGCTCCATTTTTTGTTGTGATCGCAGCCATCAGCTTCCGATGAGTAGCCACCTCTGCCTGCAGTTCCACTATAGATCCCTCTGCTACTCGTATTTTATCAGAGACCTTGAGTAAATTGGTGCCTAGGAGGTTTAGCTCTAGAGCTTCCCAGGAGCCACATATGGCAGCAAGCAGCTCCTCTCTTGTAGGTTGCTCCTCAGTCTCATGAACATTCTTGCCTGATATTTGCCTTGTAGTGTGCTGCAGTGGAGTTGCCAAGGTTGCCTACCGGTCTATGGTGTTACCATGGGAGGGCCCCACCTGATTATGTCTGCCTATGTTAAATTAAACTCATTGACCAGGTGGCCCAGGTGTTCTAATTCCTGAGTGCATAAACATACTTAACCAGCATTTACAATTGTTTAGGGTTAAGACAGACCCCACCCTCCAGGTATGGTGAATGTAATCAGATTACTAAACGTGTGCCAGAGCACACTCAATTAACAAAGAGGGCCCAGTGAGGCCCCAATACTGTGTCCAGGAGGTCCTCTATCCAAGCCCCCAGCAGAGGCCCAACACCACTGAAAAAAGAGGCAAATATTTCCAGCCAAAGGCAGTTGAATCAGAACAGCATGTGCATCATCCAGCAAGGCTTTTCACTGCAAGTCTTTCCCCCCAGGTTCCACAATGCTCACCTCTGTGAAACTCAGACTCCCAGGTGACCTGGAATAGTGCGTGCCACCTACACCTATGCCAAGCACTCGTCCCACAGCCAAGCAGCACCCCGGGATCCACACCAGGCAAAGCTGCCCCAGCAAGAGCACTCAGGGGTTGCAGTCTCTCGCGAATGCCCCACCGCGGCCCACCAGCAGCACCACGCCAAGAATGAAAACAAAGGCGTACTTACTTTGTGGCTGAAAAACAGACCTGCGAACTTCAGAATAATTCTCATTGTACGATTGTAGAGGGAAGGGGGATGGAGGGATGTGGACACTGGCACTGCCCAAACAGCCACACCTATCCCAATCTCTGCCCTCCCACAGCAAAACACAAAGGGGGTCATTCTAATTCCGGCGGGCGGCGGAGGCCGCCCGCCGGAATTCCGCCCCCATAATACCGCTCCGCGGTCAGAAGACCGCGGAGGGTATTATGAGTTTTTCCCTGGGCTGGCGGGCGGTCTCCAAAAGACCGCCCGCCAGCCCAGGGAAAAACTCCCTTCCCACGAGGATGCCGGCTCGTAATCGAGCCGGCGGAGTGGGAAGGTGCGACGGGTGCTACTGCACCCGTCGCGTATTTCACTGTCTGCAAGGCAGACAGTGAAATACATTTTGGGGCCCTCTTACGGGGGCCCCTGCCGTGCCCATGCAATTGGCATGGGCACGGCAGGGGCCCCCAGGGGCCCCGCGACCCCCCCTACCGCCATCCTGTTCATGGCGGCTTTCCCGCCATGAACAGGATGGCGGTAGGGGGGGTCAGAATCCCCCATGGCGGCGCAGCAAGCTGCGCCGCCATGGGGGATTCTAAGGGCAGTGGTAAACCGGCGGGAGACCGCCGGTTTACCCTTTCTGACCGCGGCCAAAGCGCCGCGGTCAGAATGCCCTGCGGGGCACCGCCGGCCTGTCGGCGGTGCTCCCGCCGACCCTCGCGGGGTGAGAATCACCCCCAAAGTCTACGTGAACTGTTTTTGGTGTCATCGGGCAGTTTTGAAAGCCTAAAGGGATCCCTTTAGAGCATGTTCTCTACACATAAGATGGAAACCTACCCTGTGCAATAATCTAGAGCTCACTTACAGTTCATAGTATGATAGGGACTACCTACTGGATGGTCCTCTGAGCCAAAGCCAGATGTCACATAACTCCACCATGTGAGATGGCAAGTTCGTAGGAAACAAGCCACAGTACAGGTGGGCAGAGATGCCCCCAGCAGTCCGTCAGGAGGAGGTGGTCACAATACAGTTTCTAAACTCATAAAATGTTCCTCTCCACATGTGCAACCATGAATGCCACTGTACCCAGCCACCCAGATGCATGCTGTAAACAGCATTACCTACTGTTTGTATGAGTGGATGAGAGAGAGGCGCAGCAGAATAGTAGGTTTTGTGGATAACTCTAGTTTAACACACTTTTGCCTTCATTTATGCAAATATATTATGGCATCAGTTTGCCTTTCCTTTTGGTAGGATGGCTAACAACTGGGCTACAATAGTTAGATTTATCTAGGACTAAATTTGTCAATTTCATATTCACTCATGACATATTTACAATGCCCTTGAACATTTGAAGTAATGATTTGTGACTTTCATTATCAGATTGTGTATCTAAGATCAAAGGCTCATGTTACCTAAAAGCATAAGAAACACAGCTAAAAAAAAGGGAATCAGCAGATGATTCTCCGGTGTTGCATGGTCTTGCTAGATTTCTCTTCTATTTAATAAAACACTAAAGCACAGCTGTTTTAATATATGTATACATACCAGGTGTGAGAAAAGGCCCCTTTGTGTGTGGTGTTTTTTGCTGAATTTTATTGTTGATTTATAGATGCTGCACACCTGGGCATTGGTGTCCATGGCCCAGGTTATAATTTCTGACCCTTGAAAAAATGTACCTTTGGCTAATCCCTGATTGGCATATTTAATTCTCCTGTAAAGCAATAGTTTGTGGTGTAGATATCACAACCATGACATGAAATGTTAATGTTACCTGTGGACTGGAGCACTTATTGTGCAATCAACTGATGTGGCAAGGACAACATGGCTTCAGGCATACCACTGTAGCCTGACTTCTGCAATTTAAAACTGCAGCCTAACCCGTAAAACCACTTTGACAGATCAATAACCTTCCTTTTAAATAATAATATACCACATGCAGATTTTGTAACCCACAAGGTACGGTCTATAATATTTAAAAATGGAGCATGAAGTAACTTAGGGGGTTATTCCAACTTTGGAGGAGGTGTTAATCCGTCCTAAAAGTGACGGTAAAGTGACGGATATACCACCAGCCGTATTACGAGTCCATTATATCCTATGGAACTCGTAATACGGCTGGTGGTATATCCGTCACTTTTAGGACGGATTAACACCTCCTCCAAAGTTGGAATAACCCCCTTAGTGTCATCATGTAACTTCAGTGACAAGATCCTAAAAGCCATTCACCATGGATTACCCCTGCTTTCCTAGAGAAAACTAGAGTACAGATTAAAATATAAATTATGCTATTCCTAGTTTGGGACCAGCTTCAAAAATAATTCAACCACTCTTTTTAAAATCTATTAAGAGCACAAATCAATGGTGATGTTGGATTTTTAATACATATTTAGGGAAAGTAACTTTAAGAAATTAGCTTCTCTCTGCCTGAAGTTCCTGTAGACTAATCTACATTAGCTCTCCAGGAACTGTCAACCAAGTGATTCATCTTAATGTGGTATGAAATTTCTCCCAGAATCTACACACTAGACCACTTTGGTTGATAGGTCAACTTGAAAGGGCAGTAATGACTCCTTTGAGATCAGCTTCAGTGTAGGGGCTGCTAACCCTCCTGTTGTGATACTAGTGTCAAATCCTACCTGACTGGTCTGTCTAAGACACATATAACACTATGCGCCCTTGATAGGTATCAAACAGGACCTTGAGCATTCCCTGTTTCATTGCTGAATGGCCCTACTTTTGTTCTACCAGACATCTGTCTTCTATTTTGTTTTTTCGGTCAACAGTTTACTTCAAATTAGATTTTAGTGTTAGAAGTAGGCCTGGGCAGAGTTTGTGGAGTTCTGCTACGTGGAACTCAGTGTAGTGCAGAAAAAATCTGACGCGCTATACAGAGTTCCATGAGTGGATGACTGCAGAATTTTTAACCCCGGGAGTTTGTGAAATCAGTGCGAGTGGCACAATGAGCAGTGCAAGAGGGCACTGCTTCTTTTTGCCACAAGAGTAGATGTTCTACTTGAACAGCAGCTTCCTCAATGCGAGCGGCAAGTTTCTCAATGTTAGTGGTAGTGACCTGCCACGACTGCTGACATTGAGAAATCTCACCGGGAGGTTGTCTATTATTTGATTTTCCTTGCTCGTGGTCACCAATCTACAGCTGGTGAGTGCAAGCGAGAGGAAATACTCCGCTCCACTCTGTAGTTTTTGGAACTCTGCAAACTCCGCCGGTGGAGTGAAATTCATCTCCCACCCCTTGTTAGATGTGGAAGGACAATGGTGAATTTTATTGTACCCTGCAATACACAACCCTAGTTCTCAGAGCCCAAGTTTAGAGTAGCTCAAGACTTCAGCCATCTTGGCATTGCTTTGGTACGTGGCATTTTCGGCCTGTTTGCAAAAAGGCAAACAGTAACTACATGACTATAATTGCCATGGGAACTTTTACCCTATTGGCTAGGGAGTGTCCAGGATCCCCACTCCCCGCCCACCCACTAACTAACTAGTGCCAACAATAAATGTGGTACCCTAAGACAACCTCCTTAAAACCCTCTCTGGATCTGTGGAAGAACAGAAAAAGGACTGCTCATGCTGTTTGAGACTTAGACCTACTTCTTCTTGAACTCAGGAGAAAGAATCAGACACTAAGGGTGAGTTGACTGGTCTCCTGTGCGGCTACAGGATAATAATCTCAAGCAGTGTTTCTGCTAACTTGCCCAGCTGACCAATACCAACTGGACCTGGCCTGGATCCTGCAGATGGCCTCTGCCTGACACCATGTGAGTTTCTAAGTGCCTCCCCTGAGGTCCTGGGGTTCTTAGGAGTGTATTTCTGTAGTTGTTGGGGCTTTAGAAGAACGTCTGGAAACTCTTGAAAACTTTTCTTCCAGTGCTCCGGAAGGACCCCCTGGAAAACATTTCCAACCCACAGTTCCACGGCATTAGATTTGATTTTGGATTTGTCCAGCTCAAAGCTCTCAGCAACTCCCAAAAAAAGCTTAACCACACCTTGTAAATATGGGCCCCTCCGATGCAGGTTTCTGCACTGGGTGTTGTGTGTGTTCAACCTCAACACCCATTGCTTTTGACGCTGCCTAAGATTTACAAGAAGGTGTAAATCTGTGGTAGTGCCAAAAACGAACGCCACCCCAGGGGTGGTGTTAGCATGGTGCAACTAGGAGGAATACTTTTAATCCTCCTTTGTTTTGCTTTTCCATGTGTGCGGCCTTCTGCAGCACACATAGAAAGAGCAAAAGGCCATAAATGATTGTTTATGTGCAGGAAGGTGTGCCTTCCTGCACATAAACAATCATTAAAAAAGCAGACACAGACGTGCCAAATCGCCATTGTAGATTGTTTATGTGCAGGAAGGGACACCTTTCTGCACATAAAGAATCAATACCCTCAACGCAGACTCCCTTGCACTGTGGTGCTAGGATGCCTGCGTTTGCGCTGGCAACTAAATTTAGCACCGGCGCAGGGGGAAACACAGGGGTGCACCATATTTTAGTAAATATGGAGCCTCCCTGCATTTCTAAAGTGACGCGGGGGCAACTGGTCGAAAAGCCATGTCTTGAAGCGTTTCCTGAATGTCAGGAGGTCCTGGTTCTGGCAAAGGTGGAGCGGGAGGGAGTTTCAGGTTTTGACGGCTAGGTGCGAGAAGGATCTTCCTCCGACTGTGGTGCGGCAGATGCGGGGGACGGAGGCGAGGGCGAGGCTGGCGGAGTGAAGATTGCAGGTGGGGGTGTGGAAGGTGAGTCTGTCGTTGAGGTAGGCTGGACCTGTGTTGTGGAGGGCTTTGTGTGGGTGGATGAGGAGTTTGAAGGTGATCCTCTTTGGTACTGGAAACCAGTGTAGGTCTCTGAGGTGGGGGGAGATGTGGTTGTGGCGTGGAACGTCAAGAATGAGGTGGGCAGATGCGTTCTGGATTCTTTGCAGCTTTGTTTAGAGTTTGGTTGTTGTTCCTGCATATAGGGCATTTCCATAGTCCAATCGGCTGCTGACCAAGGCGTGGGTCACAGTTTTCCTGGTTTCGACGGGAATCCATTTGAAGATTTTACGGAGCATGTGGAGAGTGTTGTAGCAGGAAGAGGCGATGGCATTGACCTGCTGAGTCATGCTGAGTGTGGAGTCCAAGATGAATCCCAGGTTGCGTGCGGGGGTGGTGGGTGAGGGTGCGGATCCTAGGGAGGTGGGCCAACAGGAGTCGTTCCATGCTGAGGGGTTGGTGCCAAAGATGAGGATTTCTGTCTTGTCTGTGTTGGGGCCCGGGGGTCTGTGGACCATTGTTCCTCTGAGGGTGTTGTTGGCGTTGATGTGGATTTTGAAATGGAGGTGCTCAGCTGATTTGATGGTGTCGTGGGAGTTAGTGGAGACTCTTAAGGTGTTTTTGTGGACTATGGTGATTCCTCCTCCTGGTCTGTTGCTGCAGTCTCTTCTGGTGATATTGTAGTTTTCTGGTATGGCTATGGCTATGTCTGGTTCCGAGGCCAAATTCATCCAAGTTTCAGTGAGGAATGCGACGTTGGGCGAGTATGTGGTCAGTAGGTCCCAGAGTTCAATTGCATGTTTGTGGACGTAGTGTATATAGTATGGACAATACCATTTCAAAATAGCAAAATGGCAACTTTGGTAAGAATCAGTAAAAAATTAAAAAAGGAGAAGAAAATAAAAAGGCCCGTCAGCCATGACACTAATGTGTACTTACTTCCATATGGATGTGCAATGTGATCAGGCAAAATGCTGTCACTCACAGGGCTGACACAAAAGTTTCCACAAAAAAAAACCATTCATCCACCTTAGCTTCTTCCTGGAAAGTTCTGGAGTGATGAGTGTCAGGCGGGGGCAGAGACAAAATGGGGGTCTCAAAACTAAATTTCCTCATGCATTCTCCATAGACTTTTGTAATGTTCCTGAAACTGTACATGTAAACAGTTGGGTTTGAGGGACTTTTAAATTTTTTTAAAATAGAGGCTTTTGTTAGGCCCAGGGGGGCTTTTTTACTCTTGGGCCATCTTGCTCTCATGAGAGCCTCAAGGCTCAGATTGCCTGTCAGCGAAATGAAGAAAAATGTTGCTTGCAGCTATTCCAGGACTGGGGCACTTAGTCCCCTTTCCAGAGTTTTATTTGAAAAAAGTATATAAGAGGGAGGGTAGGGATACCCTGCCCCTTAGGCCCTGTGAGGTTGGGGGGGTTCAAGGTCATTATTTCAGGATAGCAAAACGTTTTAAAAAATAAAGAAAGTGCCTGTCTGCATTTTCTAATTATAATTATTTGGGGAGGGAGGCATGCGGTCTCCTCCCGAGCCAAGGTCAAGGCACAGGGACCCCACCTCTAGTGCCAAGTTATAATTAAAGGTAAGGGGGCCCGCAACTCCAAGGATCCAACTAGACATATTTCTGACTAAAACCTTTATTGTTAATCAGAAAATCAAAGATTTGAGAAGGAATCTGGATACTTTTACTCATCAGTGGGCGTTGCCTTATGCAGAAGATTCAAGGAGCAGATACCAGACAAAAGGCCAGATGTATGAAGATTTTGCTTTGCGAGTCCCTAATAACAAATTTTAAGAAATCACTATTTCCGGCATGCAAAATGTGATGTAACAAAATTGCGAGTCGGAAATAGCGATTTCTTAAAAATCGCTAATGCAATCTGCGACGTCCAAATACCGAATCGCAAAACAAAATTGCTATTCTGTATTTGAAAATCACAAATTGCGAAAATGGTTACCTGGCACAGCCTGATGACATCACAAGCAGGAAGTGAGTCAGCCCATGCTGTTTCAAGGTACCACACCCACAGAAGCAGTCAGAGAGTCACAGACCAGCCCCAGGGAGCAAGTGTGTGAGTAAGCCAGGACCTAACACCAACATGGCCAATGCTGGCAATGGGAAGGAGAAGGGAGAGAGGAAGAGGAAGCTGAAATTCAGTGAGCAAGAATTGGAGGTGCTCACTGAGGAGGTGGTCAGGAGCCATGACCGGCTCTTTGGGAAGAGCTCACTCCAGGTACCAGAGAGTGAGAAGCAGAAACTTTGGGCTGACATCCAGGCCAAAATCTACGCAGTGGGGGTTGTGCAGCGCTCGGTGGAAGAGATACGCAAGAGGTGGTACGACCTGCGTTCCCGTGCCAAGGAGAGGGTGGCCAGCATGCTAAAGGAGGCAAGGAGCACAGGAGACGGACCATACACCCAGACACCCTCCACCCCCATGGAAGACCGGGCGGAGTCCACACTGCTTCCAGAAGCTGTCAGTGGAGTCTCTGACATTGACACTTCCGGCACACCCAGCACCAGTAAAGGTAAGTCCAATAATGATGTGTATCCCCCATATGTGCATGTACAAATGCCCCTTAGGAAATAGCAATTAGTGCAAAGCATTCTGATAAGTAGTCCATTCCATATCTTACATGTGTCACAACAATGCCTTATGGGAGTGGTAGTCCACAACCCTGAGCTGAAAATAGCACATAGATAGCAATTAAGTGTACCGACACACAGAAGAACAAAACACACAGTTCATAGTGATACGATGTAAGTGTACATTTATTACCATTGTGCCACATTTGGTGATATATACATAAATGACATGCTGCACATTGCCGTTGCAGATGGCTCAGGCCCAGCAGCAGCAGAATGTGCCAATGTGGGGGATGCAGAAACACAGCCTCTGTCTGACTCAAACACCAGCGAGTCATTGTGTATAGCACCAATCAGACGCAGGGCAAGGGTGTTACCTCTCCAGGAGTTGAACCTGGACTCTTACGAAATGCCGAATGAAGGCCACACACCACTCCCAGAAGCTAGATCCACAGGAAGGCAGCAGTCCCTGCCCCAGCGTCACTCAACAACCCGCAGGAGGCCTCACAATGCAGGCACACAGCACACAGATGAAGGTGAGGGCCCATCATTCTTTGGTGGCCTTGAAGCGTCAATGCTCAAAGTGCAGCGCCTGCAATGCAAAAACATGAGGTCAATGCACAGGCAGTTGCAGTCACACAATGCCAATATGGGGGGACTGCACAAGCAGTTGGACTCTCTGAATGCAAACATCTGCAAGCAGCATGAGGGACAGCAAACAGCAGCAGATAACACCAAGGAACTGACAAATGCCATTAAAGAACTCTGTACTGAGATTAGGCATGAGCGTGTTAGCCACCGCAGGCACGAACGGCAATTCATGAGAATGTTCAATGGCTTTTGCAGATCTGTAAATCGTCTTGCTATATCAACTGCCCTGATATCACGGTATGCTGTGGCTGCACTGGTGGAGGCAGCACATAGCAGTCGGGACGTTGCCCAGGAATTGGTGCAAATAACCAACGTTCTGGACGCTATGCTTACAGCACACAGTGCTACACCCAGCGAACTAGTGTTGGGGATACTGAGGAGTCATCTAGCCTCAGCAGTCTTGCAGTCCCCGTGATGGATTCTAGGCATCGCAGTGCCAGGCACAGTACTGCCTGTGAGCCTGATACAAGAGGTGCCGGCGAGGCCACTGTGCACTCAAGTAGAATGCGTGGTCGTAAGAAGTGACATTGAGGGCTACAGGGGACTACCTTCACATGTAGCAATACAGTAAACTATGATGATAATAGTGTGACGCTGTTAATGGCTCATGTCTGCCTCATGTGTATTGCTTTGTCCTAGTGACACGTATGTTACCTGAAGTCAAGGTAATAAAGGTGCTAACTACCGGAATACGTTTCAGTGAGGTGGTGTTGTCATTACTTACATCTGAAATGGTTGGGCCTGATGTCAGCATGCCTTTGCCTGCCCTCTGCTGCACTGGTCCTGTCTGCTGGCAGTTGGGGTGGTATGGGATCATCATCCTCATCTGAGTCTGGCTCAGATATTTCCATAGGTATGCCCCTGGTGGTAGCTATATTGTGCAAGATTGCACATGTGGGCACTATTCTACAGCTTGTGTCCAGGCTGTACTGTAGTGCCCCTCCACTTTTCTGGATGCACCAGAAGCGACTCTTTAGCAGGCCAAAGGTGCGCTCCACCACATTGCAGGTTGCCCTGTGTGCTGAATTGTATCTCCGCTCTGCTGGTGTTGCAGGATTTAGGTAGGGCATCATCATGTAGGTGCACACTGCATAGGCATTGTCTCCTGGAAGGAACAGAGGGTATAATGAGTAGCTGTGCCATCTGACGTCACACTGCCATCAATGCAACATTATAAAGTTGGAAATTACCTAGTAGATATCCTTCACTAAATTCCCCAGCTAGCAGTCTTGTGTGAATCCCGCTGTGGCGAAAGATGTACAAATCATGTGTGCTCCCTGGGTACCTGCCCACGAGATCTGTTATTATGTAGGAGGCATTGCATATGTTCATTGAAAGTTGGTATTTACGGTTGCGCTACACATACTCTGTGGTCGATGGTGGACAGATTGCAACATGTGTCCCATCTATGGCACCTAGGACATGGGGGAACTGTGCTACCTGGTAGAAATCGATTTTTGTCTGCTGTATTTCCTGTGGGATGTGGGGGAATCTGATGTACTGGTGTATCCTGCTCAGCATGGCATTTAGAAATGCATTGAAAAATCTAGAGAGGGCACTCTGTGATACCCCTCCAGCTGCTGCTATGACACCTTGATAGCTCCCTGAGGCAAGTAGGTACAGGGAGCATAATACCTGCACATGGGTGGGTATGCTATTGGTCCTGTGTGTTGTGCGCTGCAGTATGGGTGGTAGCTCAGCTATCAGGTCAAGTATCAGCGCTGAGCTCAACCTGTACTTATCAAAAATGTCCTCCTCAGTCTGGTCAAAAAGGGTAATGCGCACTCTGAAAATGCGCTCCTGTCTCCTCCTCCCTCTACTCAAACCTGCCAAGATCCTCATTCTCGCCATGACGTAGAGTGCAGCCATTGTGGAAAAGAGGCTGAGGCATTCTGGGCCTCTTTATATAGGTTGCACATGGTTACCACCTGGTTTCAATCCGTGGTAAATTGTATGTGCAAAAGGCCATTCTGCGAATATTCGCAATTTGCGATTTTTTGATGCATCGAATTGCGACATGGTTTTGAGTGTTGCATTCTGCGTATCGCAATTTGCGACAAGAAATACTGATTCTGTATTTCCGAGTCGCGATTCAGGCTCGCAATTTGCGGGATGCAAATAGCGATTCGGTTTTTCATGTCGCAAATTGCGATACGCAGATTGCGACACGCAAAACCATGTCGCTTTGCACAGAATCTAAATTTTTGCGATTCCTTGTTTTTGGCCTGCGAATTCCTTTTCATACATCGCAAAACAAGTTTTTGCATTCGCAAGCGGACGATTTCTGTTATTCGCACCATTTGGGCATGCAAAAACGTTTGATACATCTGGCCTAAAGTTACTGCCCTGAAGAACTCTGCACCAGGTTTTTCAGAATACTGCAAGGGAAGAGAGAGAAGCAATTAGGAATGTTCAGTCCAACAATACTATTGTCATTAAGCCTGTGGATAAAAACAATGTGATTGTGATCCTAAATGCCATCATTTATAATGCTAAAGATAATTGCCTAAAATATGTCTTGTTGATGAGAGATCCCACTCTGGAACTACAAAATACAATTAAAATTGGTGGATGGGGTGTTGAAAAAACAGTGGATCACAAGAAGTGAGTTGAGATGTCTAATCAACCTTGCATTCCAACCTTTTACATTTCCCTTAAAATACATGATTGTCAGCACCCACGACTGGGGAGACCCATCATAACAAGAGTCAATTCGCTCCTGGAAACACTGCCACAATTTGCAGATTTTGTTCTTTGTTAAAGCATAATTTCTAAGCCTGCTTATTAAAAAGACACAATGAATGTCCTACAGTTGACATAGCACATGGAGTTTGACCCTAGACATTAGGTCCCTGTATTCAAACTCTGGTTGGCAGCAGAAGAGTGGTTTTATGACACCCCCAAAGTTTACTTTTACAGTATGTAGAGCTAGCTCGTATGAGAAATTTCTTTCAATATAAGGATCTACTTTATCTCCAAGTATCCGGGACTTCTATGTATGCAACATATGCTCCCAGTCTACCTCAGCATGTTTGAATCTCATTGCATATTAAGTTACTCAAATCTGTAAAGGGTCTCAACTAACCCTCTGGAAATGATACATCGATAATGTGTCGTGCATATAGACTGGATCAGAAGCTGAACTAAATACATTCCTAGGGTGGTTGAATGGTCGGGACCCTTACCTGCATTTTATGTAGAACATCAGCTATTGTTTGAATGTCTACTAAGTTCTGGGAATTGAGGTAAATGATGCACACTTCATAACATCAGTGATTCAGAAATTAAAGGATAAAAATCCCCTACTTCATTACAACTCCTTTTATCCAAGAACATTGAGGGATAATTTCCATAAAGGTCATTTTTTTTATATTGGTGCAAATATTCAGAGACAATTACATTTCTTGAACAATCTAAGGGCTTATAGTATTGTCTTGTCGAACAGGCCTATCTGAGATATATTGTGAAACAAGGACACACCAGAGAACTGGCATGTTTTGGCCAGTATTTATACACCCCACAAGGTCGATGGCCTTCTTCAGGATTAGTAGATTTCTACTTATCTAAGCTTTAAGTAGTCAGTCATAGTGCGGTCATCCCAAAAGTGTAAGTTACAAAGTATCAAAAGAGCTTTGCTCACATTTTTTGGACGATGGATGATTTCACCTGTTGAGGGATCATAATCATAATTATAGCTATGAGTGTCAATATGTAGAAGGCTTAAATATAATATTATATTGTTCTTACCCATTCATCTTAAAAGTTGTCCTTTATCCAGGGCATCCTTTAGTCATACAATGTATGTTGCGGGAAAGACAATTACCCCTCCCACAGTGTTATGGAGCATAAATAGGACATTATAAGATGGCATGATGAAGAGAAACACTTTTTAGCAAAATTGTCTTTC
The DNA here is from genome assembly GCF_031143425.1 of Pleurodeles waltl. Classification (NCBI taxonomy): domain Eukaryota; kingdom Metazoa; phylum Chordata; class Amphibia; order Caudata; family Salamandridae; genus Pleurodeles; species Pleurodeles waltl. Next base: position 537,624,740 of record NC_090445.1, on the reverse strand, counting down.
CCATCCATGTGTTTCATGCTCTGCGTTCTGTGTGTTGCATGTGCAGTGTGTCATGTCATGATGACTTAACTGGTACAAGAGGTGTAAAAATACTCCCTATGATGTAGCATGCTATGAAAAGTGGGTGAGGTCATTGCTTCTAAACTAGTAGTATCATGAGACAGCAGCTAGTTCTGCGGTCCATCAATCTCTCTGTGTGTTGAAATGACTGCTGGGAGGATGATTAGGGATCTCTTTTTCCTGCACCTCTCTATGTGCAAGTAATGTCTACAGTCTTTAATCTACTTTAATACAAGCTGCGCTTAAAGGTCTATTGGGTTTAACAATAAATAATAATTGGGTTTTGACAATAAATAAATCAGGTCTTTGTCATAACATTTCATATTAAATAGCTCAAACTCATGGCCTGTGACATCACTTTTCCCAAAAGTCTAATCAAGTCCATACCCTTGGTCAACCTTGTGGTATAAGTCATAAAACTAGAAATGTATACAAAATTATAATTGGCAAACCCATACACAATCTCTCCTAAAATAGGTTAACAAAGATTATCCTGGTGAAACTCTTCTACCCCAGGGTGTGTCAGAGTGGATAACCAACACCAAAACCTTTGACTACTTAGTCCTGGCCCCTTGATATACCTCCGGGAAATAGTTGTTGTTCAGAGATTTTAATTTTCGATTTGTGTTTTTGTATCATTAGAGAAGTATGTTAGCTTGGGTAGACATTGCTAATCCGGGCCGATTTGTTCCTTGGAAGACATTTTTATAAATGGCGGATGTGTTGCAGTGATTATGTCATATTTCAGGAACCATGAGACCTATACTTCGTTTTGGTGGCAAAACATAAGTTTTGGGTGTCAAGTAGTCTTATAGGCACAGAAAATATTTCCTCAGAGAAACCCTTCCTCCATTTTCTGAAATGGCAGTTCTATAATAATGTATTTTAGCCATCATTTTGGTAATTTATTTTAATATTGTTTTTGTTTCAGTTGTTCTGTTCATTCAGATTTGCAATCATGAGTAAAGCAAGTGGCAGCAGAGGATCTTTAACTCCTGACAGTGTTGCTAACTACAAACTCCGAGGACTACTTCAACAAAGAAAAATGTGTCATATGCTAAACTAATTGGAATGAAAAGCTAGCATCAACTGCAGCTGGACAGAAGAGAATTTGAGATGCTGCAGAAATACGGTAAGACAAAGTTCTCAAAAGATTGAAACTGATGGGTGAACTGGATTAAATATTTTATCATTGTAACAACAAGTGCTTTGAGTCATGTACAATGGAAAAAAGGCTGAAAATAAACTGTCAAAAAATAGTAGAAACCAGTGAATCACAACAAGTATCCGAGTCTTCTGAAAAAGCGATGACAACCAAACCCAATGCCCATCCTCTTAGAAGATTGGTGGCTACCCGTTGTCCACCTTCAACAACTGCTCAGAAAACAGGGGATCTTCAATGTGTTATCTGTGGTTTTGCCAGAGCAAGGGCCAAAGGGACTAATGAAAGTAAAAAGTACAGAGTTTGCTAGTCTCAAAGGGCAAACATGTTTTTATCTGCAGCTAGTTTCTTCAAGTTGACGTTTTCAACTGAGTAGCTGATCTGAACAGCAAGGTGAATGTGTTTGCAGCAGATTTGTATGCCCACCCGAACTGCATGCATGCATACATTTAAAAATATGAATGTACAATGAGCTCCCAGCGGCAACGCATCATCCAGCTTTCAGTTAAGTTTGCACTCTTTGAAAAAGCAAATTAAGTTTTATAGCCACTCTTGAGCTCTGCCTATGGGTTCCCACTCAGTCAGATCAGAGAAATATTGGTCAACATTGGTCAAACTGTATTGATCAATATTAATGAAATTAAGATTTTTCTGGTGAGAATGTCAATGACAAAAATCATTTTTGTCAATCTACCAAAAAGAACAAGCCACTAATACTGTTCTCAAATAATTTGATTCCTGAGGTTCTCGCAGCCAAAATAAGATCATAGGATGCAGTAAAATCAGCAGGAACAATTTGAAAAAATGTCCTGAAAGATTTAGATTTTGCACTTAATGACAAATTTTGTGATGCGCCAGAGCTCCGCAAATATTAGGAGTCAACATTAATGCCTGATGTTGTCTTAACATTGTTTACATCATTGTTTAATATCAGCAAAGCAAAACTGTTACAAACTAAACTTCTTGACGCCAACAACATTGATGACGACTTTGATGATATAAGTTAAGAAGTGGAAGACAATCCCATGAACTGACAGGCTTATGCTGTGCAAATGTACTGTCATTTCCAAATCATGTTTTACGAATTACATCACAGCAAAAAGAAAACTCTGCTACACATGATGACCACCCAGGCAATCTATGAGAAGTGCAAAAGTAGAGAACTATAGGATTGGTGTAGGACGAAGAAAAGCCAGTTCATCTGTGGGCTGGAACTCATGCTCTGATCTCGTAGAATACCATTTTACTGAAGAGGTTTGGGTTTTTACCAGCAATACCATCTCTAGTCACAAACTACACGACAGTGTGTATACAGCTCTAAAAAATTTCCAAAATGTGCGTGCTTTACTTGAAGACCAGCCTGCCCTGCCAGTTGTCTGCGATGAAGGTGTTTTCCGTAGTGTAGCTGACATTTTTATGAGCAATCCAGTAGAATTTGATGTTCTTTATCCAATGATGAGTATTCTTCACATGATAAACTTTGGGGTGTGGTGTGCAAGACATTATCTCAGTGGATGTGGCACAGACAATGCACTTATTGAGGCTGAAAACTTTGAAAGGAAAACTGTCCGGTCAGTACTGAGCGGAACTCATTATATTTGTTCTTTACAAGGCATGCTCATTGTATCTAAAGCTATAGAAAAATTGCACTGAAATGCTTTCTGGAACAAGAATGACAAATTAGGTTTTGCATATCGTATCTCAGAAGTGATCAGGGCACAGGGTACACTTTAATCAAAAGACATAATTGTAAGGAAATGCCTGCTTGGCATGGTTACCCCCTGACTTTTTGCCTTTCCTGATGCCATGTTATGATTTGAAAGTGTGCTGAGGCCTGCTAACCAGGCCCCAGCACCAGTGTTCTTTCCCTAACCTGTACCTTTGTTTCCACAATTGGTACACCCTGGCATCCAGGTAAGTCCCTTGTAACTGGTACCCCTGGTACCAAGGGCCCTGATGCCAGGGAAGGTCTCTAAGGGCTGCAGCATGTCTTATGCCACCCTAGAGACCCCTCACTCAGCACAGACACACTGCTTGCCAGCTTGTGTGTGCTGGTGGGGAGAAAATGACTAAGTCGACATGGCACTCCCCTCAGGGTGCAATGCCAACCTCACACTGCCTATGGCATAGATAAGTCACCCCTCTAGCAGGCCTTACAGCCCTAAGGCAGGGTGCACTATAGCATAGGTGAGGGCATAGGTGCATGAGCACTATGCCCCTACAGTGTCTAAGCAAAACCTTAGACATTGTAAGTGCAGGGTAGCCGTAAGAGTATATGGTCTGGGAGTCTGTCAAACACGAACTCCACAGCACCATAATGGCTACACTGAAAACTAGGAAGTTTGGTATCAAACCTCTCAGCACAATAAATGCACACTGACACCAGTGTACATTTTATTGTGAAATACACCCCAGAGGGCATCGTAGAGATGCCCCCTGAAAACATACCCGACTTCCAGTGTGGGCTGACTAGTTTTACCAGCCTGCTACACACCAGACATGTGGCTGGCCACATGGGGAGAGTGCCTTTGTCACTCTGTGGCTAGTAACAAAGCCTGTACTGGGTGGAGGTGCTTCTCACCTCCCCCTGCAGGAACTGTAACACCTGTCGGTGAGCCTCAAAGGCTCACCCCCTTTGTTACAGCACCACAGGGCACTCCAGCTAGTGGAGTTTCCCGCCCCCTCTGGCCACGGCCCCACTTTTGGCGGCAAGGCCCTGGCAGTGGTGGGGGGAGGCTCCAGCCCTTCCCCTGCAGCCTCAGATGGCTGACCACTGGGGCTGCTGCTCCTGGCAGTGGTGCTGGTGGCGGTGCTGGCAGTGGTGGGGGGAGGCTCCAGCCCTTCCCCTGTAGCCTCGGCAGGCCTACTGTCCTACCTGCCTGCAAATGCAGGCCCCTTGCCCTTCCCTTTCGCAGCTGGTGGTACCTCCTAGCCCTTCCCTTTCGCAGCTGTTGGTGCTTCCTTGCCCTTCCCTTTTGCAGCTGGTGGTGCCTCCTTGCCCTTCCCGTTTGCAGCTGGTGGTGCCTCCTTGCCCTTCCCGTTTGCAGCTGGTGGTGCCTCCTTGCCCTTCCTTGATGCACCCGGTGCAGGCACACTTTCAGTGCTGCTGGCTGGTTCCTAGGATCCTCTCCCACCTGTAGTAGCTGGCGACACTACTGTGGCCGTGGACTGGGTGGCTGAGGTGCTCGCCTGGGTTCTGACCACCCTGGTCCGACATGAAGGACGGGGGAGGGGTAGGGAAGAGGTCAACGGTGGAGAGGAAAAGCTTCTTAGGGACATTGGGGCGGGAAGAGGGTGAAGGTTTGGGAGTGGAGGAAGAGGAAGTGGTTGTAGGAGGTGTCTGCTGTGTTTGGGTGCAGGTGCATGGGCTGGATGCTGCTGTGAGGTGGATGACTGTTGGGTGTCTGAGTGCTTGCTTTTGTGTACTTTGGGAGGAGGGGGCACAAACACAGTGGGAGAGGACACAGGGGATGTGTGCATGGGTGTGGGGGTGGTGACTGCCAGTGAGGGGTGTGTAGTGATGGGTGTGATGGTGATGGAGTTAGTGGATGAGGATGTAGTGCATGCAGGTGTGAGTGGAGACGCTACTGGGAGGGAGGTGGATGACGAGGGGGAGGGGGTACAGTGGAGGCAGTGGATGTTGGCATGTCTGCATCTGGATGGTGTTTGTGTGAGTGCCCGTGGGATGATGTGTGGTGCTTGTGTTTGCCTGAACCACTCCTGTGTGTTGTCCTGTGTGCATGCTGGTCTGCCTGTGTGCTTGGGATAGGTTGGGGTTGAGGGGAATGGGATTGGGGAGAGGAAATTGGAGTCGGGAGGATAGAAACAGGGACAATGGCTGCCATCAGAGAAGAGGCCAGAGCCTGGATTAATCTCTGTTGGGCCGCCATGCCAGAGTGAATGCCCTCGGGGAATGCATTTGTTTGTTGCAAATGGGCTGCCAGCCCCTGGATGGCATTAACAATGGTTGACTGCTCAACAGAGATGGATCGCAGGAGGTCAATAGCCTCCTCACTCAGGGCAGCAGGGCTAACTGGGGCAGGGCCTGAGGTACCTGGGGTGAAGGAGATGTCCACCCTCCTGAGTGAGCGGGCACGGGAAACACGTTGAGGGGCTGCTGGGAGAGCAGTGCTGGTACGGAGGGTGGCAGCTGTACCTGTAGTTGAGGTGGCCACAGAGGTGACCGCCATCACCAGGGAGCTTCCATCAGAGAAGGTATCACTGTCCGAACTGTCCCCTCCTGTCTCCGCCGTGGTGCTCCCCTCACCCACCGTCCCACTGGTGACCTCACCGTCGGTGGATTCACCCTCCTGGGCCATGTGGGATGCAGCTCCCTCGTCGCTGGTGCCTCAGCTCCTCCGTCAGATGATGCTAATGCACAGAAGGACAGGGTGACAAAACAAAAAGGGGGGGAAGAGACAAAGGATACATTTGGTCAATGGCTGCTCCAACACCACCGTTGGCGTACTCAACACACACACACACACACACAGGGAACAGCCCTACGCATTAGGCAATGCACTATCAGTCACAATGCTGGTCACCAGGCCATGGACAGTAATACCTAATGCCAATAACAGCATACGTGAGACGCACAGACCTCTGCCCAGTAATGGATGCCTACTAGCTTGATTGGAGGTGGTTCACATCATACCCTACCCAACATGGGACCTACCCTGCAATGTCCGCCTGGCCTACGGGTACCCAAAGGCCCACATCCCCCACCCGGAGACCACCCCACCATGCGCAAATAGTATATTGGGAAACTGTACTGCTGTGATGCCCTCAAGCGCCCATCCAGCTCCGGATAAGCCACCGCCAGTATGCGGGCCATTGGGGGGTCAGGGTACTACAGGCACCCCTTCCTCATTGAGAGGCCATCCCCAGCTGGGCCTCCACCATCTTCCTTGCCCAGCGTCTCAGGTCCTCCCACCGTTTGCAAAGGGTGGGTGCTCCACCTGCCATAGACCCCCAGGGTCCGCACGTCCTTGGTGATGGCACATCATATACCCTTTTTCTGATGGGTGTTGACCTGCAGAACTATACACATAACAAAAGGTATCAGTCAGACCGTCCGGCCTGTTACACTCATGTCTCACCATAGCCCTCCCATCCCCTTACACACAGACATTGCCCACCATACATGCAGCACGCAGCCCAGAGCCCTTCCACCAACACCCTCCTTCACAAGGACCTCAAACACAGCACTCCATGCATTCATGCCCCATGCATCGTGCTCACAGTGTACTCACCTGTTGGTCTGGAGGCCCATACAGCAATCGGTAGTGGGGTAGGACCCCATCCACTAGTCTCTCCAACTCCGCAGAGGTGAAGGCAGGGACCCTTTAACCAGTGACACGAGCCATGGTCGGTTCCAGACACAGGTCACAGCAGCACCTACAGTGTAGGTCCTCTCCTGTTGAAGGTCAGGTAGCAACTGGGTGAACAGATAGAAAATGGCTGTCACGTCCGCTGCAGTGCGTACCGTCACCGCCGGCATACATCACCATTGGCCACTGTAACCCATAGGGCCCAATGGGATCCAATGAGGAGTTGCACAGTGGTTTTCGACCGCCTCCCGCAACGGCGCACAACGTCAGCAGAATTACCTCATTTCCACATATGCCCCCATAAAGGACAGGCGGATGCCATTTTGGGGGGGGGCAGGCCATGGCACCTAACTGTGTCACAGTACACATAGGCACCATTTGGGCCTATACAACAATATTGTGTTACACTCACAACATGCAATGGAGTGTAGTATTTGGAAATATGGAATACTGACCAGCTACTCACGATTGCCCCCTAGATTGCAACCGCTGCGGATGAATAGGAGATGGAGACATCCCCTCATGTACAGGCCCCTGGTGGACTTGGCAACAATGGAGGATAAGCACATTATCCTCACCTATAGACTGGACAGGGCCACAATCACAGAGCTGTGTGCCCTATTGGAACCTGACTTGATATCTTCTAACCGTCAGCCCACCGGGATCCCCCCTCTTGTGCAAGTCCTATCTGTGCTCCATTTCTTGACACTGGTCCTTTCCAAGTGACAGTGTGCTTGGCAGCAGGAATGTCTCAGCCAATGTTCTCAATAGTGCTGACCAGAGTATTGTCTGCCCTGATTAACCACATGCACAGCCACATCGTTTTCCCCCAGGTAGAGAATTTGGCCGTAGTGAAAGCTGATTTCTATGCTAAGGGACATATCCCCAACATTATTGGGGCGATTGATGGTACACATATTGCACTTGTCCCCCCCACCGGAGAAATTAACATGTGTTCAGAAATCGAAAGAGCTTTCACCCAATGAATGTGCAGATAGTGTGCCTGGCGGCCAAGTTCATCCACATGTCAATGCAAAGTATCCTGGGTCTCTGTATGATGCCTTTATCCTGAGGAATAGCAGCATCCCATATGTGATGGCTCAACTCCAGAGGCTCTGGGTGTGGCTAATAGGTGAGCCCTGGTTCCCACCCAGGGTTTGTTGGCGTATGGTGTGGGACCTAAGGGTTAGTGTGTGTCTAACAGTTTTCCCTCAATATTTGCATGTGACTCTTGTTACCCCCAACCTATCAAGGCCTCTGACCCCTGAGAGGAATCCCAGGAGAAGGGCAGAGGAAAGTAACAATGAGGCACATAGGTGAACAAGAATAATAATAGAAAGTACATTCAGCCTCCTGAAGGCCAGGTTTCGTTGCCTCCATCTAACAGGTGGATCCCTGTTCTACTCACCCAAGAAGGTGTGCCAGATCATCGTTGCATACAGTATGTTGCACAACCTTGCCTTACGTAGCCAGGTGCCTTTTCTGCAAGAGTGTGAGGCTGAAGATGCACGTGTGGCAGCAGTGGACCCTTTGGACAGTGAAGATGAGGAGGCAGAGGATGAAGACAACAGAAGTGCTATTATAGGACAGTACTTCCAATGACGCACAGGTAAGACACTGTAATTACACTTTACATTGACAGTTTTGTATTTGACATTGTCACTGGCAGGCTGATTTTCCAACTTCTATGGCCACTTACAGTACCCATTGGCATCTCTATTTTCAGATATTTGTGTCCCACTATCGCTCCTGGTGTGTTGACTGCAGCCAACTATAGGTCATTCCTACATATACAACACTGTACAGTTATATTGCAGTGTTTAAAGCTTGTTAAATGGATACATGGCTAAATGATTTGACAGACTGCTTACTTGTATTGTTTCAAATGGTGTTTATTTAAGCGCTAATGATTAGAGGGGGATGTGCAATGGGCTGGGGTGATGATGGAGGAAAGTCCAGGATGGAGCCAAGTTTATTTGTATCACAGGTGCATTGTCCAAGGGGGCATAGGAAGGGGAGCAATGGCAGTTCAAGGTGGACAGGGTGACAGAGTGGGACACAAGGGTGACCTTCAGAAGAGTCTTATTTCCTGGCGAGGGTCTTGGCAATGTTCTCTGGCTTCTGCCTGGATCGCAGGGACCGTTTGCGGTTGGTTCTCCTTCTGCAGGGGCTGGGGTGCTGGTGGCCTGTTGTTCCTGTGGCGGGGCCTCCTGTCCACTAGCATCAGCAGAGGTAGAAGGCTTTTAATCAGTTTGGCTAGTGTCAGGGGCCCGGTGGTGTGCCACTACCTCCCTCATGGTGTTGGCCATGTCTGCCAGCACCCCTGCAATGGTGACAAGGGTGGTGTTAATGGACTTCAAGTCGTCTCTGATCCCGTGGTACTGTCCCTCCTGCAGCCGCTGGGTCTACTGCAACTTGTCCAGTATCTGGCCCATCATCTCCTGGGAATGGTGGTATGCTCCCAGGATGTTGGTGAATGCCTCCTGGAGAGTCGGTTCCCTGGGCCTGTCCTCTCCCTGTCACACAGCAGTCCTCCCAGTTTCCCTGTTGTCCTGTGCCTCTATCCCTTGAACCGTGTGGCCACTGCCACTGACCCCAGGTCCCTGATCGTCCTGTGATTGTGGGGTGGCCTGGGGTCCCTGTAGTGGTGGACACACTGCTGATTGACGTGTCCTGGGGACAGAGGCGTGGGCCCGCTGGGTGGGTACTGTGGTGGTGTTTCCTGAGGGGGGAGGCTCTGTGGTGGTATGGGACTGTGCCTGGGTTACCAACTGTCCAGAGATCCCTGATGGGCCATGTTGGTCATCCTGATCCAGGCGTCCAGAGCTGCTGTCATCACTGTGGGCCTCTTCTGGGGGTGGACTGGAAGTTGCTGGCACCTCCTCTCTGGTGACGTTGGGTGGGGGACCTGTGGGGATGTAAATACATTGTTATTGTTTCTGTGTGTCATTTTGTGCATGGGTGTGTTGCCCTGTATGTTTGTCATTGCCCTGGCAGCTTTGCCTTGTGTGAGTAGTGATTTTGTGGGCTAGGTGATTCTCTCTAATGTGCATGCTTTAGTGATGGGTGTCCATGCAGGTCTGTGAGGGGTGTCCATGATTTGGTTTTGCATGCAGGGCTTGGTATTGAGATGAGTGGGTTATGGTGGTAGGGTGTGTGTGAGGTGGTGGAGTGATAGGAGTGAGGGTAAGGGTGGGGGTTTGTGATGGCATGCAGGTAGAGGGGGTAATAGTAATAGAGATTTGACTTACCAGAGCCCAGTCCTCCTCCTACTCCTGCCAGGCCCTGAGGATGCATGATTGCCAAGACTTGCTCATCCCATGTTGTTAGTTGTGGGGGAGGAGGTGGGAGTCCACTGCCAGTCCTCAGTACAGCTATTTGGTGTCTTGCTGCTGTGAGAACGCACCTTCCCCGTAGGTCTTTCCACCTCTTCCTGATGTCATCCCTTGTTCTGGGGTGCTGTCCCACGGCGTTGACCCTGTCCACGATTCTCTGCCATAGCTCCATCTTCCTTGCAATGGACATCTGCTGCACCTGTGATCCGAATAGCTGTGGATCTACCCAGATGATTTCCTCCATCATGACCCTTAGCTCCTCCTCAGAGAACCTGGGGTGTTGTTGCGGTGCCATGGGTGTATTGTGAGTGGTGTGGGTGTGTGGGGTGCTGTGTTGGGGTATGTGATGTGGGGTGCGTGGATGGTGTGTAGGTGATGGTGGTGTGTGTATGTGGTCTTGTCTGTGGTTTTGCTATCTCTCTTGTCGTACTTGTTTATAATGGTAAAAGGTTGTGGGTAATGTTTGTGTGTGTTTTATAGTGGTGTGTGGGTGTGGTGTGTGTATGGGTGTCAGGTGTGTGTAGTTTGAATTGTCCAATGTGGTGTTGTTTTGTATGTGTGTGTGTATTTTGAGCACAGCGGTATGTACCACCAATGGTTTAGTGCCATTGAATGTCCGCCGCAGTGATTTGTGGGTCATAATGCTGTGGGCGTAGTTCTGTTGGCGTAACGGTGTGGATTTGGATACCGCCAGTTTATCACTGACCCTTGGGCTGGCGGACTTGTGTGTGTGGCTGTATAGTGACAGATTGCTATGTGTGGGTCATAATATGGGTGGCGGTAATCCGCTGCGGCGGCGGTATGTTGGCGGCAGTCAGCATGGCAGTAAGTGGGATTTACTGCCAGTGTCATAATGAGGGCCTTAATCCCACTTCATGTTCTGTACAAGAAACCTGACCCAGAGATGCCCATTGTTCTTATCAAGGCATATATTTGTACAGGTGATAACAGAGGGCAAAATTGGAACAAAGCTTGGAGCTTTAGCTGCTGAACTTGTGAAGTTTCTTAAAGGATTTGCTGAGACGGAAGAAGAATGTGTCTTAAAAGACTTAGAAAAAAACCTTGTGCATGTCTGGAAGACAAGTTCTGATTGTCACTCATTTTACAATCTTTGGTACAGTGAGTTCAAGAGAGCAGTCCAGCTAAGTGATCCTCCACCTATGTCATATTCTGTGCGTGGACAGAATAGAAACGAGAATTCTACTTGAATAGAAGATGTGTAAATGTTTTGGATCATGCACAAGTAGAGAAAGATCCATGTGAATTTGGTTGGAAAGATATTGATGGGGTGCTAAAATCTACGAAATTTCTAAAGCCTCTACTCACAGAAATTACTTGTAAATATACTTGCAAAACCTGTGCTATCAACAGATGTACCTGTCAATATTCTGTTCTCAAATATTAACATTCTGCAAGTGTACTTCAATCGATTGCCGAAACAAATAAATAAAGTGAACTATGAAAATGTGTCTAAAAAAGCAGTGATAAACATTATTCTTTTTCATATTCTGATCTTAAACATTGTTTGATGCATATATATAAAAGGATTGAAAACCATTATTCTTTGTTTCATTTCTATATATATCTCGACTTCCTGTATTCTAGCCGCCATTTTGGAAAATGGCAGCTAGGGTTGCTCTGAGTAGTTATTTTCTGTCTCTGTAAGACTATTTGACCCCCAAAACCTATGTTTTGATGCGAAAACGAAGTATATAGGTCTCTTGGGTCCTGAAATATTACACCATCACTGCAACACATCCGCCATTTTTAAGAATGTCGTCCAGATTAGCAATGTATACCCAAGCTAAATTACTTCTCTGATGATCTAAAAACACAAATGAAAAATTAAAATCTCTGGACTACAATTTTTTACAGAGATATATCAGGGGGCTGGGATTTACTGCCGGTATCAGCGGGATTTGATGTACCAAAATACTTGTTTACAGTTTTAAGATAGCATAATAACAATCCACCCTAAAATGCCTATTATTTTTTACATATGCTTTTCAAAACAAATATGTGGGGCCTACTACTTTTGTCCCTACCTTTCATAATACACAGCTCAGTCTGATAGCCTTGATCTTTGGCTTGTCACCATAATCAAATAAGTCCTGCTGTATTCAGCATAAGCTTTCCTATATGCAGATCAGGCAATACAAGATCTCTTTCAGTGGAAACACACACCTTCTGCTCAATTAAATGCTGTGCTAACATGTGAGTGGAGTCAAAGCCCCTCTCTCAGCAGAGTCTTAAGAAAGTTGTTTTTCTTTTCATCATATAAAGTTATTCACAGCTGTGCTCCCAAGCCTGATCTAAACAGACATTAATATATTCTGCTCCAAGAACTGAGCAGTGCTACTGTGATGGGTTTGGGCTAGTATGTTTTTGAAATATAAAAATACAGGTTTAAGACTGTCCACTGGCCTCTGAAGCAGAGAGAGTGCTGTCCAAAATCTGGTATTTGGCTCTTTGAGAGTGAGCCATCATTCACGTGGATGCAGTACAAAACAGGGCATCTTCGACAGAGCATCAATGCAGATACTGTTTGCGGTGTGAGGACCGTAAGCATGCATAGAAGGCTGCAATCTCCTTTTGTAAGAACACCGACGCAGTCTCATCCAGCCATCTCCATAAGATTACAGTGCTTGGATTCCGTGATCTGCTTCTGAAATGTTAGAGCACTCTCTGGCGTCCCCTTCAGTTATTTACATTTTCATGGGGAGCCTGGCAGGAGGGCCTGTGTATGTCTATAGTTAAATCGCAGAGGGAGTTTCAATAGAACCCAGAAAGAGGCACTTTCTTCCTGGCTTTGATTGCATTTCCATCACATAGTTGACAGCATTATCCAGCTCCGCATGGGGTCTCCCAGTGGCGAATGATTCAGAATGGGATTTTTAAATTGCTGCTAGAGACAAGAGAACAGATCACAATGCAATATATTCTCCTGCTTGTCAGCTCCTCTGAATCTCTTCCTTCTGATAGCTGTTCTTTATTAAATGCGCCATTCCCATGTTTTGCATAGTCCTATCTATCTTCCTACATGGTGCTCGAATAGAAAGATGTCTAGAACCATATGTTTAATTAATAAGTTAATATGTTTCTGTCTTTTATGATTGCTTTTTCCTTCCAGGCTCATTTTACAGTCGTTTAATATATTTCCTGGACCTTAATGTACAGACAGACTTTAGACACCACTCTGCGTTGTTTGAGGCAGTGCAGCAGTTTGTCTTAATGATCATGTGAATCCTGCTCCTTTAAGAGTTATACAAGAAAATACACCCAAGATAGCATATCTTGACTATATGAATGAAAACCAAGCAAGCAAAAATATAGTTGTTTTGACGTACTTAAATTGTCACTCCTAATGTCGCAATAACGGGGCAGTAAAATGGTACAATTGTGGTTCAGTCATATGCTGCGTTAAGAAGGGCACAGGTAGTGTGAGAAGTAGTGTAATGTCACAGGAAGTGACACCACACCCCTATGATATACTGAATGTAATTGAAAAGATTTAATTTCATAGCTAAAGCTAAGATACAGTCTTTGATATGTATACTAAGGTAAATCTATGTACGCAATATATGTATTATCCACACCAAACATATAGGTATATCAACTTGCTGTTTGTACATGAAACGCAGTGAATAATTTAGGAAATTAGCCTACATTTAAAGCATAGCAATACTTTTATAAACAAGCAATGCTTTTATAAACATCCATTCATTTACAAAGTATGAAATAGTGGACACATGTATATACTTTATGTACAGACTATTATAAAATTATTGAATACAAATATTGTTTAACACAATATGCACTTTTAACATTGTCATGCATATTTATTAATAATGAAGTTGATATCATAGGTATGAAGTTAAAGCGAATTATTTATCGGACATTTAAAAACCTCTGAACACACCAAAAAAATGCAAAAGTCCAAAGTATTTGTTCCCGGCTATATTCTGTGACATATCATACAGAAATATTAAAAATGTGAAGAAACAAATCTCACCCACCAAATGGGGGCAAGCCTCATCATTGCCATTTTTCTCACCCAGCTAGGACTATCCCCCTAGGGTGGGCTCAATCAATCAATCAATCAGTGATTTCTGAAGTGTGGCTAATCAACTATAGGGTCTCAAGGTGCTGTTTACGTAGAAGGTGAGGCGGTGGTTGAGGTATGCCGGTCCTATGTTGTGTAGTGCCTTGTAAATGTGGATCAGGAGTTTGTATGTGATACTTTTGTTGACTAAGAAACAAGTGTAGGTCTCTGAGGTGGGATGAGATGTGGCTGTGTCGGGGATGTCCAGGATGAGTCTGGTTCTGCATTCTGGATTCTTTGTAGTCTTGATTATAGTTTCTTGGTGAGGCAGGCATAGTGCATTGCCGTAGTCCAGTGTGCTAGTGACAAGTGTGTGGGTGACTGTCTTCCTCATGTCAGAGGAGATCTACTTGAAAATCTTTTGAAGGAGTCAGAGGGTGTGGAAGCATGATGATATGACAGCGTTGATTTGGCGGGTCCTGGATAGAGAGGAGTCCAGGATGATGCCCAGATTGAGTGCGTGGTCCATGGGAGCAGGGGCATTTCCCAGTGCGGTGGGCCACCAGGAGTCGTTACAGGGGGAAGGGGTGGAGCTAATTACACGGATCTCCGTCTTGTCACAGTTGAGTTTGAGGCAGCTGGCTTCCATCCAGGCGGTGACTGCTCTCATCCTGTTGTGGAAATATCTCTTGGCCTTTGCAGGTTCATCAGACAGGGAGAGGATCAGTTGGGTATCGTCGGCATAGGAGAGTATGTTTGGCCCGTGTTGTTTGGTGATCTTGGCTAGCGGGGCCCTGTAGATGTTGAAAAGCGTGGGGCTGATTGATGATCCTTGAGGCACTCTGCAGCATGTGTCTTTGGGTTCTGATGTGAACGGCGGTAGTCTGACACTCTATATTCTTCCGGTGAGGAAGGACCTGTTCCATTCCAGTGCTTTATCTTGTATGATGGCATCGTGTAGTCTAACGCAGAGTGTGGGGTGGGAGATGGTGTCAAATGCAGCAGAGAGGTCGAGGAGAATGAGTGCAGCCGTGCCTCCGTGATCTAGTATGGTGCGTGTGGCATCAGTGGCTGCTAGGAGTGCTGTTTTGATGCTGTGGTTGCTTCTGAATCCAGATTGGGAAGGGTCTAGGATTTGGTGTGTCTTAAGAAATTTGGTGAGTTGCTGGTTGACGGCCTTTTCCATTACTTTGGCTGGGAAAGGAAGCAGAGAGATGGGTCTGTAGTTTTTCAGTTTACTTGGGTCGGCGGTGGGTTTCTTAAGCAGTGGGTTGATCTCGGCGTGCTTCCAAACGGATGAGAAGGTGGCAGTCTTGAAGGATCGGTTGATAGTTTGGCAGAGCTCAGGTGCTAGGGTGTCACTGGCCAGGTTGAAGATATGATGAGGGCACTTATCCGAGGGTCTTCCCTATTGAGTCTTGGGTGTCCTCTTTGGGGATGGGGGTCCAAGAGTTCAGGATCTGGTGTGGTGCTGGGTCCGTGGTGGTGTTTGTGGGCGGTGTGGACAAGTTTTGTTTCCCGAAGCCTTCGTAAATGTGCAGGATTTTTCAGTGGAAAAAGGTGGCGAGGTCGTCACAGAGGTCCTTGGAAAGAGGAATGGATGAGGTGACTGTTGCGGTGTTTGTGAACTCTTTGATGATGGCGAAGAGCTCTTTGCTCTTGTGAGCGCTGGTGCTGAGGTCTTCTTGAATGGTTGCTTTTTTGCCAGCTCTGATGTTCTGGTGGTGTATGGTGACTGTGTTCTTGTAGGCTGTGTAGTCTTCAGTTGATTTGCTGTTCCTCCATTTCCATTCCAGCCATCTGCAGGAACGTTTGGATTCTTGTAGGTCTGCTGTGAACCATTTAGGTGCTCTGCTATGTCAGTTTCTGCTGGTTTCCTTTTGGGGGCTACATCGTTGGTGCATTCCAATAACCAGCTGTGTAAATTGCATGCAGCTTCATTAGCGTCTGCTGCGTCAGGTATGGGGGGAGTGGTTGAGAGCATTGGTGAGTTGTGCTTCTGTAACTTTGCCCCACCGTCTGTTGAGGGGGGTAGAGGACATAGTGGCATGCAGTGTTCTTTGTGAAGGTAAAGTGGATGCACTTGTGGTAGGTCCAGTGGTGTTCGGAGGTGTGAGAGATAATGCTGTTTCCTGCTGAGAAGACGGGGTCGAGGATGTCAGCGGCTTGGTGGGTGGGGATAGTAACAAGTTGTTTGAGGCCAAGTGCTGCGAGGTTGTCCAAGAGGTTTGTGGTCATCGTGGATATCAAGGTGGAAGTTAAGGTCTCCTAGTAGGATGTAGTCAGAGAAGGTAAGTGCTTGGGGGGAGACGAGGTTGGCGATGTCTTTGCAGAATTGGGGTCGGGGTCCGGGTAGCCTGTAGATGAGTGTGCCATGGAGGGAGAAGTTGGGGTTGGTCTGAATCTGGAAGTGTAGGTGTTCATGAGTTGGCTGAGACTGTGACTCATTGGTGGTTGTCAGACGGAGGATGTTCTTGTAGACTACGGCAATGCCTCCTCCAGGTCGGTTAGCTCTGTCCTTGTGGATGATTTTGTAGCTGTCCCAGATGGCTGTGGCGATGTACAGGGCCAAGGTGGGGGTGATCCATTTCTCTGTGAAGAAGGCAACATCTGGGGCAGTCTAGTCAAGGAGATCCCAGAATTCTACTGCATGCTTGATGAGGGAGCATGTGTTGAGGAGTATGCACCTGAGGTGGTCGTCCGTGCTTGGTACAGGATTGTGCAGTGGTCATTGTAGAGTGCTGGAGCATGCAGGCATGAAAAAGGTCCACGAGTGTTCCTGGGGTCAACTAGGTGGCAGGCTGAGGATCTTTGTGTTGAACTGGCGAATGGAGCGAGGACCAGGGTCTGTGGCGCTGGGCGCGGTCCAGAAATGGACAGGCGAAGACAGGCTTGCCTTTGGCACGCCAGCAGTGCGCCCGCTGCATGCAGTCACGCAGCAGCCGCTATTAAGACGGGGAGGGAGGTGGGTGGTCTGGTCAGCTGGGAGGCGGGAAAAGCACTTCGCAGGGAGGGGGCGGGGCAGCAGCAACTCAGCAAAAAATGTGGGGAGAGAGAAAGAGACAAGATGGAAAAAATTGACTAAAAATCTGAAAATAAAACAAAATAAAAAAACAGAAGTAAAGGCAGAAGTTAAAGCAGGAGTAAAGAGACAGAAGATACTTACATGCAGAGGGCCACTAAGCCACGAGGGAAGAGGCACAAGCAGGAGCCTGCGGATGAAGGTGGGCCTAGAACTGAGAGCCAGGCAGACTCTCAGTTCACTCAAGGCAGAGGCAGCAGCAACAGGTGGAACTGCAACCTGGAGGTCAGAGGAGTCGCCCTCTCAGTGTGCAGCGGCTGCCAATTAAGAAAGGGAGGAAGGTAGGGGGTCTGGTCAGCTGGGAGGAGAGAGGACAGGAAAAGCGTTTCGCAGGGAGGGAAAGGGGTGAGGCCGCAAGGGCAGCTGTGGTGCGGGTAAAACACGGGGAGAGTGAAAGAGAAAAGAAGGAAAAAATTGAATAAAAGGACAGAAAATAAAACAGAAGGGAAGACAGAAGTAAAGGCAGAAGTAAAAGCAGGAGTAAAGAGAAACAGAAGATGCTCACATGCAGATGGTCTCTAGGCTACAGGGATGAGAGCGTAGGCGGGAGCCTGCAGGTGGAGGTGGGGGGCAAACTGAGAATCAGGCAGGCTCTCAGTTCACTCAAGGCAGAGGCAGCAGGTGACTGCACTATGAAATAGGACACAAATTGGGCAATACTGAAGGGTAGACGTACTAAGCATGAGCTAGATGGCCACTTGCTACAACAAACACTGTTCCTCAACTAAATGTTTTGAAATATTCAAGAGCTCAAATACAAGTTAGGTCTTCATGTTCATTTGCACTCTATTACATTGCTGATCCATAACTTAGAAGCAAAAGCTATAGTATTTGGACACCATTTACTAAGTAGCTTAATACAGCGTTGTGGGTCCATTTTAGTTAGTCACTTGGGCACAGTGATAACTTAGCTTAGGCTTGCAGCCTGTGCCCTTTTACCCAGTTATCATGCTCTGTTGTTCTTATTCATTTTATTTTCCTAAACCCTTATTGTTTTAATTCCACCATCAGCTGCTATTCTGCAAAAGTGGTATTATCAGTGCTAAAGATGACATACTTTGCTTCATGTTCTTTTCCTCAGAATCACAAGAACAGAATGTGAGACACAAGGAATAACATTTTGTATTGTAGGCTACAAGCCTGCGTAAACAGTCCAGCACTTAGTTACATACCTGTGTAAGGCTTCTGTGCATGAACATAAACATGACCCCTTTAAAAACATTTTATAGGACAAAGGGCTTTATAGCGGGTTCCAACCAGAATTTCCATCTATGCTACATGTGGGTTTTCGGCCAACCTCAGCTTTTGTGTCTCCACAAATCCTGATCTAGTGACTGGTGGCCTGACCTTGTACCAAGGTAACGGTGGGTGGGGTGTGCATCTCATGGACACTGTACGGACAGATTTGGCTTACATGGCCATGCTCTCGCTTAGGGGTTAGAGATTAGGCCTTTAGGCAGGAACTGTGTGTTCATGTTATGGCAAATATGTTGGAGTTGCTTATATTCACATCTCTAGTTCTCACAATCCTGATTTTGTTACTTCTCATTATCCTAATTATTGTAGTTCATGCATTTTATCATAGATTGCAGTCCTTTCTATAAATGCATTGAAAAATGTCCTGAAACTCTTTTTTGCCTATGTGTGTGTAAGCGACTTGAACATGGAAAGAAAAGGGTAACGCTTGATTCCACCACGGTTTCCCTGAGGGGTTTTCAGAGTCCATGCAAGGCTGCCACAAATCACCACTACCAGTTGGGTTGTGGTGAGGTACTGCTAGTGAGCCGGGAGGGTTGGGCCAACAGCTGCCATCCGGTGTAGGAGTGACTCAGTTGCCTACAACACAGAGGTGCTGCTGCCCCAAATCCAACAGTCTTGTTACTTTGCGAGAGTCCTTATGACAACAGCCACAAAACCAATAGGGTAGGCCTGGGCGGGGCTCGTGGAGTTTCAATCAGCGGAATTCTGCAAGGTTACCGAAAGACTCTGGGTGAGTCCGTGTGGTTCTGCGAGTAGGCGGAGTATGCAGTGCATGCTTTATTTGGTTGCTTCTGTATAGTTCATGCACAGTCGACAAGACATACACTATACGTATATCGATGTAGAAGCAACTGTCCGAAATGAAATCAAAGCAACATTGCCACCCAGTGACCTTAAAGCAAATGGCAGACAGGCTCAAAATCAGCCTTCCTAGCAATGATGGACTTAGGCTCATATTTATACTTTTTTAGCGCCACATTTGCGTCATTTTTTTATGCAAAAGCGGAGCAAACTTACAAAATACAATTGAATTTGAGCTGTTTTTCCATCAAAAAGTGGCGCAAATGCAGAGCTAAAAAGTATAAATATGGGCCTTAGTGTGTTCTAGCTCATTCCGCAACTGCTGAGAGCCATGTCCCTACAGTATGAAAGCCAAAGAGGTTGAAAATATCACAAAAATCTTAAAAACACATTGATGTCTGGTCCTGCAGTCAGCAAAGCTTGAACAAGGACTCTTGGGTTGGTGCAGAAGTGTTTTGGAAAGTGAAATGAATGTCATTGTGGCCTTAATTTATTATAACACTTTTAGTTGCTACAGAAAACAACCCAGCAAGTTAACGTTTGCATGGAAGTAGCCATTAATATGAAACTATATTTCAGAACCCAACTTGCACAATACTGCACAACAGGGCACAAAAGCACACTTTCCAAGCACAACAGGGGTTCTGAAGTATATACAGGAGCCCCAAAGCCCTCAGGTAGGAGCAACATTAGCACCAAACAAGCAGAAGAATGCGTGGGGATATAAGAAGCATAATGCCGCCAGGGCTCATCCCTCCCAACCATCCCACGAGGCAAGAACAGGAGACAGAGTCTGGGACTATTTGATGGGAGCTGAAGATCACGATGACGCCCAACTAAACCACCTCACTTCAAGGCCAGACAAGGGGAGGACAGTGCGAGCATCGGGGTCACTCACATTTCACGCAAGCTGCCACTCTGAGACGTGAAACAAACAGAATCAACACCACGCAGAGAGAAGGTATTCTGGTATGCGATATTAGTCAATAAGTCAGACAAGCGTTTTCTGCAGTGCTGTTGTTGCTATTGTATAGGGCCATCCATCCCGTGTGTACTCACACTCAGCCACACTTCGTGCCCCTGAACCACCTCTCTCTGTGTAAGCCCTGTGTGAACCCTCGTAGTAACTTCCACTGTGTGTATATACCTCATGTACTCCCACGTGTCCACTCCCGCCCTCCAAGTGTATAGATAGGCATCTGCCCTCGGCTCACGGTAACAGAAACCGGGACATAATGTTAAAGTGAGACGTCCGGTAATTATTGCTGTGGCAGAGGAAGGCGCACATCTTCCAATGAAAAAGAAATCACTAATGAAGGGGGGTGTTATTGCTGTACTTCTGTGGGGTGAACGGGTGTTAATTTAGGGGTGGGGTTTGGGCGTCTCTGGAGCCGTAAACTCCACGCGGCAAAGTTTTTGCCGAACTCCACACGGGTGGAAAAACTCTATAAACTCCGCCACTAGACCAAAGTTCACCGCCTACCTCTACAATTGAGCTGACACCAGAAGACATGGCACTTTAAACGGGCTCTAAAATATTTAAGTAAGTGAGAGGTGACATTCATCTTACCTTCTAAAAGCATGTTGTCGTCACTGCCCATGACAATATTTTTTCTTAGATTCAATGAATACTGCAAAAAATTTCACAATGAGGCCTATAGATGACCTTAACTGCTCCTTGCTGACAGCATTAGTGGTATTAGTAATGGACATAAGTACATTGTGTTTTGATAAAATATTATTGGTCAAAATGTTGCATTTGTTTCTCTTAACTGTCATGCCATGTTTACATAAAACAAATTGCCAGCCATGTCATAACGTACCCCATCATTTTTGTGGCAGCTATGCCATTGCTCTCCATTGTTCTCAGATGTGAGCTTTTATCACACAAACGGTAGCGATCCACCTAAATAAATTATCTGGGTGCATCTGAGTTAATTTGTAGTTAATCTCCCTCAATTTATAGTTATCTGAAACACTGACTTGTTATGGAGTTACTCGTAGATAAAACTTGTGCCAATATTTATACTTTTTAGCGCTGCATTTGCGCCGCTGTTTGACTCAAAAAATGACGCAAATGCGGCGCTAAAAAAGTATAAATATGGGCCTTGGTGTCCTATTAACCAGAGGAATAATTGCACTGGGTTGTTGGAATCCGCAATCACGTTTAGCTGTGCAACCAGGGGAAATGTTCTCCTACAGCAATCTTTATTATACAGCGTCAACCATCCATGGGAAATAGATTAAATTTAAGAACTTTCTGGATTTATAAACATGTTTCTTTATTTGTTTTATTTTTCAGGTACTTTCCTCAAAGAACTATTTAAAATTGCTGTCAGGTTGGTCTGACCTACTTTTATCTATACTATTGGTAAAAGTAAAAAACGATGATGAGTAGGATTGTCACATAACAGTACCCACTGTCCTTTCATCAATTTGTTTTGGCACCGGTCCTTTTTTTTTTTGCCTAATTCATGTAATACCCTATGTTTTCAGTGAGGTGGTTTCAAGGGTGAATAGTGTTTTTATGGCGTAATTGCTGACTGTGCTACTGTGATGAACTCTGAAGCACACACACTTTGGGGCAATTTTAGATCATTAATGGTGGCATCATATTGTTCTTCCTTTCCCAATCCTTAAATATTTTGTTGTAAACTGTATGATAACTCTTTGTTTTGAAGTGAGTTATTATCTGAGTAGGAATGCTCATTTGCTAAGAACACCTTTATCCATTGCTTGGCCCAGATTCACAAAACAAAATATAAATCCAAATTTAGAGAGTAAAACCACTTCATGGGTGCAGATTTACAACTCCTTACAATTCACTAATCATTGTAAGCGGTGGCATCTATCAAAGGTTTCCAGGTGTAATTAGGGTTGTAGCCTGCCTGTTATTTTTAAAGCCTAATCAGCATTTTTATGTCTATGTCAGTAGAACCAATGTGAAAATCTGTGAATACAGTATAGTAAATCTAAGGGCATGATTATGACCTTGGCAGATGGGATAATCCATCACAAACGTGATGGACATCTTGCCCGCTGTTTTACAAGTTCCATAGGATATAATGGAACTTGTAATACGGCAGACGGGATATCCATCACATTTGTGATGGAGTAGCCCATCCACCAAGGTCGTAATCAGGCTTAAAGTCTAAAACAGCAAACGCATTAGGAAATCTCTTAAAAAAGTATTTGAGAGCCATTTAAATTATTTGTAAATGTTTAATAAAGCAAACAGAGGGATAACTTCAAAGTAGAAAAGAATACTGAGGATTTCATAGAAGTTCGTATCCTCCTATGAACTCTTGGTTCTTCAAGAACAGCAAAACATAAAAAGTGAGCACTATCCTTTTCTGTGATTGGTGGCAAACATAGGTGTAATCCTTGCAAAGTGGGGTGAATTTGTTCATTTACATAGGTACTTTTATTAGGACAATGTGCACTGGTATGCAGCGTACAATTGCACTCTGTCAAATATCAGAGCTTTATTTTTAGCTTATATTTTTTCTCCATTGGGAAAACAAAACCTATCACTTTGGATGGTTATGATATGCGTTGCTGCATACAAAGTTGTTCCACAGAAGTGGGTGTTCTACTTTCCAGGTTTACTGTATCAAAAACCCAACGGACAAATGAGATACATTGAAAGAAACAAATTTAAAGGTCACACCACAATTTGGCAATTAAATAATAAGCTCCATTCATACATATTCAACAATACAAATCCAAAGTGCCATGAGTCCTGCACATTCTATATGTTTCTAAATGTATTCTTTATTTCATTTCACAAGAAGATGAGAGAAACAGCCAACACGTTTCATCCCAGAAAGCAAAAGGGATTTCTTTAGGGCTGTCATAAAGCAAGTAAACATATTTACAAACATGGTTTAAAGATAATGTGATCATTAAAAGTCCCTCATGACACAATTCTAAAATATTATTGTCTAAAGGTATTTCACCAATAAGATGAAACACCCAAATATGTGACACAAACCATGTGAAATTAGTTATTTCTCAACAAGAAATGCTCAATATAAGTTTAAGCATTTGGCCGGCAACCTGACGACACTGCAAACAGTTTCCAAAACGGTATGGTCCACATTAGCAATTGGATAAGTGAAAATTGCTTGAAGTTAAACTCCGGTAAAGCCGAAGTTACACTGTTCTGTAAGGATACATTCTTCTGGTCCCCTAGTTGGTGGCCGCAGAGCCTTGGACCACTACCTACCTCTGTGGTCAAAGGCAAAAATTTAAGAGTGCACTTTGATGATAAACTGCTTTTTCGAAACTCAGGTCAATGCAATATCTTCATCTGCTGAGAAAGGTATTTCCTTATATTCCACAGGACCTGAAAAAGACTCTAGTGGCGGTACTTGTACTAGCCAAAACTGATTACTGTAATGTTCTTTTTCTCAACATTCAAAAAGCATTTCTTCATAAACTTCATATGGTTCAAAATGTGGGAGCCCGGTTGGTTGTAGGAATGGGTCAGCCTAACAAGCATTGATCCAACTTCACTGACTCCAGGTGAAAAAGTGTATTGATTTCAAAGCAATGTGTACTGCGTTGAGAGAACTACATGGTATGGGGCCGGACAACAACAAAAATGGTTTTTCATGGTACTTTCCCACATGATCTTGGCGATCATCCTTGATAAAAAACATTGTCATTTTCAGGCACCAGAGACACAACTGGGGAGGCAGAAGATTTTCTGTCTGCACGGCCCTGCTTTCGAATGTGCTTCTGTTTTGGCTGAAAAATATGACAGAACTTCTTCCTTAAAGCAAATCTCTTAAAACATGTCTTTTTAGCCTATAATTAGGATCCTTCAGGTTTCACTACCTTTACTGTTTGACAGCACCTAGATGCCAGTTGGGCAGTAGTGAACTTTATAAATATTTTCATTTTTCATTAAACATGCATTATCTTCTATCTCAAACAAGAAAGAAGAAATGATATCACATCAAAAGACAATATTATTGAGAAGTTGAAATTCTACTTCTGTAAGGACAATAATTCGATATTGAATTAAAATAGTATAAACCATTATTTACATTTCATAAAGATGCATTCTCTCATGCCCAGAGAACCATACCATTGGTAAATTGCATCCTGAGTAGTAATCCATTGGACTCCCATACCATAACCCAGTCATATAATTGTTGAGTTGACTAATTTAGATTGGCGATTTCAATCTGTACCATTGCCATGGGTATCCATTCACTTCAAATCCCAACTACATTATAAAAAGGCAACTAAGAAATGTGAATAACATGTCTTACCCAGACAAAACACTTCAAAATTGATCAGTTCTCATGATTACAAATATCCTAAATGGCATTTCTTAAGGTTACCAGTTGCCTGAAAATAAATCATAACACTAAATTTTGGTATATGATGCCAGGAACAGTTGTTCATAAAAAATAAAATCAATTCCGACTTCTCATACCTGTCTGACTTTTGGACAACGAGTGTTCCCATCTCATAAAAAATTGGTTTATCAGCATCTTTTGATATTGATATCTAAAAGAACAAGTCTGTAAAAGCAAAAAGACATATCCCAAATTTCAAGACATACCGTTACTCCCAATATGCCAATGATCTTGTAGCAATTAAACACCCAGTTTAGTGAATGGTTCTTAGAAACCAATGCCTCACATTTGACTAATTGACATGTATTTGAATACCAACCCATACCATCATGGTGCATTCAAGGCAAATTAAATGGGCCATCGAAAAATGAAATGTCATATTTGATTTGTTTTAAATAACTCGAAGCTCCAGTGAAATTATTCTTTCACCACGTAACACCATATTAAACTCATTCACATTAAAACATATTATTGTAACCCACCACATATCAAAAAGAAGTTGCAAAAACACTCTATATCCGACCCCCTATATTGCAGTTATTAGAGAAAATTCACACAGCTCATTCAGTCACAGAACATCATGACAAAAATCGTAATCAAAATTAATCTATCCATGCCCATCTTTACCAATGCCTCCCTATAAATTTTAATTCAGGGCTCAGTCCAGGCAATCTAACTATTCTATATACTATGTTGAACAATTCAATACCTGTGTAGGAAGCCAAACCGGCGTGTTACTTCATCAACGTGGCATGTCTCAAAAGGGCGCCATGTGGAAATTGCTGTTCTTATATACACACAGTCCCAGAAGTTGGCTTGAGTGTAATCAACACAAAGGAAGCATTACCTCCAACAATGACCAAAACATTGGGCCGTAGACCTCAAAACTCATATGTATGAATCCGTCAGACATTTTGAAAGCCTGAGTGTAAATGCTAAAAACTCAGAACATGTGGGACATATTGAGACACATCACATGAAAAATTCTTATAGCAAAATAAGGAGTCAAAGAAATGGCAATATTGTTAACATGACATATGATCATATTTTGTCGCTTTCTTTACAACTATAATCAGGTTGGACTATGCCACATAACAGTGTATACATCATCCAACAATTGAAATCTACCTATAACAAAGACAGATATATTATTTAGTGTTGTCATCAAGCCTAGAAAACTGTCAGCCCTCTTTAAATGGCACATCCTTGTTAAAGGTCTAACTCAATGCTAAACAATCACTCCTTTCCAATCTGTGTGTCTCCAGCTACACACAAAACTACAAAATTTAAATTATTACAACTGTCCCTGAGGGGGTGACTATA
Organism: Pleurodeles waltl; assembly: GCF_031143425.1. NCBI lineage: Eukaryota > Metazoa > Chordata > Amphibia > Caudata > Salamandridae > Pleurodeles > Pleurodeles waltl. Next base: position 537,598,973 of record NC_090445.1, on the reverse strand, counting down.
GGCCACCCATTACATACTCTTCTATATAAAAACAAATATTAGTATAACCACCCTAACAAAAAAACAAGGATATATTTTGCCCATCTTTAAAAATACAAGACATTAAAGTTTTATGTATAGTAACTAAAGTTACTTCTTTATTATCCAATAACTCTATCTGATTATCAAAGCATTTGATCAAATAGATATCAACTATTAGAAGAACAAACTCGACAACTCTCAAAAAACATCAATCATCACCAACAATGTACATCTTACCAGTATTTTAAGCTAAGTTGTTATAAACATACCAACCTTTGTCATTTTTTTATATTTTCCACTTCCTAGTATAGCATCTCAATCTGAAATCCAAAAACCATATCTATTACTCTTTTCCAAAGGAGCCTTTCCAATTTTATTTCATGTAAAGCTTTATATAGGTCTGTTAGGGTAATGCATGACCTTTATAAATTAGAAGATAGGAATTTTAGGGCTTTTGTTACACATATTCTTCTAGATAGGCACAATTTTAAACAAATCCTGGGATCTACTCTCAACCGTAGCCAGCTTAGCCAACGTGTTTATTAACAAACCTCCATTATATATAGGAAGGGCCACACTATTAAAGAAATATTAAGTTCCAGTTTCATTCCATCAGTATCAACTACCAATAAGATGTGTATACCAGATCAACCATTAGGTTTTTTACCTATACCATGTGCTTTGCATGCAAATTTGGAATTATTAGGGTATCATGTTTCAAATATATTTCCAGTCAGACCCATACAATTAGACATTTTATCAACAATCATACCAAGTAGGTTGTCTTTGTGATTGCTTGCGGTTATAACAAAATATATGTGGTCAGCACCACCCCAGAGTTACAATCTCTGATCATGGAACATGCAACAGCATGTCACAATAAGGACAATACATACCCTTTGGTGTCTCTCAACTGCACTGTCAATGCTGGCTTTTTTTTTTCATTTCCATGAGTTTGATTATATATCTCGTGATGTGAGAGATGGTACCAGGGAACGGAGCCTGAGACAATGTGAGACAAAATGGATTTGCTGTCTGAGATCAGTGGAGCTTGGGTTAAACAAGGAAAACAAATATTAACATTTCTTGTAGCTAGCCATTGGGAATTACAAATATAAGTTTCAATATTGACCTCTCTTTTGATAGTCAACAGACTTAGGGGGTCATTCCGACCCCGGCGGGCCGCGGTCGCCGCCTGCCGGGCGGAGACCGCCAGAAGACCGCACCGCGGTCAAATGACCGCGGCGGTCATTCCGACTTTCCCGCTGGGCGGGCGGGCGACCGCCAAAAGGCCGCCCGCCCGCCCAGCGGGAAAGCCCCAGCAACGATGAAGCCGGCTCCGAATGGAGCCGGCGGAGTTGCTGGTGTGCGACGGGTGCAGTGGCACCTGTCGCGATTTTCAGTGTCTGCTAGGCAGACACTGAAAATCATTATGGGGCCCCCAGGGGCCCCACGACACCCGTTCCCGCCATCCTGTTCCTGGCGGTTTTTACCGCCAGGACAAGGATGGCGGGAAGGGGGTCGGAATCCCCATGGCGGTGCTGCGAGCAGCGCCACCATGGAGGATTCTTTGGGGCAGGGGTAAACCGGCGGGAAACCGCCGGTTGCCCTTTTCTGACCGCGGCTTTAACGCCGCGGTCAGAATTGCCCATGAAGCACCGCCAGCCTGTTGGCGGTGCTTCCGCGGCACTCTGCCCTGGCGGTTTTCAACCGCCAGGGTCAGAATGACCACCTTAATGTCAGTATGACTACTGAAAGATTGAGAAAACATTCATAAGTTTTATTTTTCAAGACTTATATGGAGTTCTATATCAAATGAAATTGGAAAAGCTCCTTTGGAAAAGAGTTATAGATAGGGTTTTTTGGATGTCATATTGAATGTCTACACCAGGAGGTGCTAAGGGGGTCATTACAACCCTGGCTGTCAGTGTTAAACTGGCGGTAAGACCGGCAACAGGCCGGCGGACAAAAAAAGGGAATTATGACCCTGGTGGACACCGCCAACAAAGACAGCCACTTTAACACACCGCCCGCCACGGCGGTACATACAAGCAGCTTGGCGGTCACCGCCAACAGACCGGCGGAAGACAATGTACCGCCCATAGTATCACAACCCGCTAATCCGCCACCTTTTCTGGGGCGGATTCACCGTGGATAAAAACACGGCGGAAACAGTTACTGCAATGGGAACACGCTCACCTGAACACATCCCACGAGGAACGAGGACTCCATGGAGCCCGAATTACACATTCTACCAGCCCTTGTATTCCAACTCATCTACAAAGAACAACAGCGGCGCGGCCGAAGACAACGGTGAGTACTGCACCTACGACATGGGGGGGAGGCAAAAGTTAGGGGGACACCCACGAAACACCCCCACCCTCGCATATTACAACATACACACCAATGCATCCACAAAAATCACAGTAACAGCCCACAATCCCCCCGGAAAAATGCAAAGACAAAGCGAAATCAGTTCAAACATTGTAATGTAGCAATATACATGTCTTGCAAAAATATACAGATATATAATAAAATCAGCCAGAAATATATACAGTACGAGAAGTAGTGCAGATATGCACATATCAATGTCTGTGCACCACTAGTCCAAAAATGCATGGGCGAGGCCCACTAAAGATACCTGACCACAATCGGAGAGAACACTGCCGGGGCATCAGATAGAAATACTACAGGCTCCTCAGGGGGAAGGGAAGCGGGGGCACCTTAGCCGGATGACTGCAAAGCCGGATCCACGACGGGGCTCCATGCCCACTGTGCCATCCTGAGGAGTGCAAAGCCACAGTCTCTCAAGTCTCTACAGTGGGTGGTTTGCCCACTGGACCATCCTGGGAGTGCAAAGCCACAGTCTCTCAAGTCTCTACAGTGGGTGGCTTGCCCACTGGACCATCCTGGGGAGTGCAAAGCCACAGTCTCTCAAGTCTCTACATTGGGTGGCTTGCCCACTGGACCATCCTGGGGAGTGCAAAGCCACAATTTCGCATGTAGATAACATCCGCCAGTGGCTCGTGAGGGGGAGTGGTGCCCAGACTGAATTAGTCTCCCCGTGAAAGTTCCGGTCCCGTCACTGTCCCAGCTGCACATATGATAACGATGCTTGTTGTGGCCGTCTTTTCATTCTTACCCGGTGCATGCCCTGTTCAGCGGTGCTGTGTCATGGCGGTTCTGGACTGTTCAGCGGTGCTTTGCCATGGCGATTCTGGACTGTTCAGCGGTGCTTTGCCATGGCGGTTCTGGACTGTTCAGCGGTGCTTTGCCATGGCGGTTCTGGACTGTTCAGCAGTGCTTTGCCATGGCGGTTCTGGACTGTTCAGCGGTGCTTTGCCATTGCGGTTCTGGACTGTTCAGCGGTGCTTTGCCATGGCCGTTCTGGACTGTTCAGCGGTGCTTTGCCATGGCCGTTCTGGACTGTTCAGCGGTGCTTTGCCATGGCGGTTCTGGGCTGTTCAGCGGTGCATTGCCATGGCGGTTCTGGCCTGTTCAGCTGTGCTTTGCCATGGCGGTTCTGGAACGGACATTGGTGTGTGGCATGACGTTCCCTAGACTGGGCATTGGTGTGTGGCATGACGTTCCCTCATAGCCCACCTGGGCTGTGGCATCCTGGGCACTGACTCCGGCGGTGGCGGTGGTCTCCTGACCAGTGACGATACTTGGGCCCTCCTGGGCTATGACTCCAGGGGTGGTCTCCTGACCAGTGACGATACTTGGGCCCTCCTGGGCACTGACTCCGGCGGTGGTCTCCTGACCAGTGAAGATACTTGGGTCCTCCTGGGCTATGACTCCGGCGGTGGCGGTGGTCTCCTGACCAGTGACGATACTTGGGCCCTCCTGGGCTATGACTCAGGTGGTGGCGGTGGTCTCCTGAGCAGTGACGATACTTGGGCCCTCCTGGCGTATGACTCCGGCGGTGGTCTCCTGACCAGTGACGATACTTGGGCCCTCCTGTGCTGTGACTCCGGTGGTGGTCTGCTGACCAGTGACGATACTTGGGCCCTCCTGGGCTATGACTCCGGCAGTGGTCTCCTGACCAGTGACGATACTTGGGCCCTCCTGGGCTGTGACTCCGGTGGTGGTCTGCTGACCAGTGACGATACTTGGGCCCTCCTGGGCACTGACTCCGGCGGTGGTCTCCTGACCAGTGACGATACTTGGGCCCTCCTGGGCTATGACTCTGGCGGTGGTCTCCTGACCAGTGACGATACTTGGGCCCTCCTGGGCACTGACTCCGGCGGTGGTCTCCTGACCAGTGACGACGGTGCTGGCGGTGGCGTCTCGACCGCCGGGAATGATGCCGCCCTTCTCCGCCGTGATACTCACAACAGGCTGGGCAGACTTCCTCTGGCCCTTCCCCACCTTTGGTGGAGTCACAGCTGACTCTCCAATCCCCTTGGAACCCATGTGAGTTGTTTTCCCACCAGGAGTCTTCACACGGTCCCGTCGTCCACTCTCCAATTTCAGAGCCTTTACAGGGGGTGGGCTACCAGTGCCTTGGCTCCGGGTCATACTGCCTGCCCTGGTGGCCGGTGCACTCCACATACCTTGAACAGGCACCACTGTTATTGGAGGCTTTTTGGCTGAGGCGCTATGACGGGACTGATGAATTGGAGGGGGGGGGCAAAAAGGTCAACTTTACAGAGGGACAGTTTCTGACGAACACTGGGATGGGTGTTGGGAGGGGGTCTGGGAGTGGAGGAAGAGGAGGTGGTTGTAGGAGGTGTCACTTTAGGTGATTTGGGTGCAGGTGCAGGTACTGGAGGCTGTCGTGAGGTGGATGGATGTTGGGTGTGTGATTGCCGGTGTTTATATACTTTGGGAGGGGGCGTCACAGACACACTGGGAGAGGACACAGGGGACGTGTAAATGGCAGTGGAGGTGGTGAGTGCAGGTGAGCGGCTTGTGGTGCTGGGTGTCCTGGTGCGAATCATGGTGCCTGTAGATGTGGTGTATGCAGGTGTGTGTGTAGACGAGACTGGGAGGGAGGAGGGAGAAGAGGAGGAGAGGGACACAGTGGAGGCAGTGGATGTTGCAGTCTTTGCATGTGGGTGATGCTTGTGTGGGTGCCTGTGGGTTGTGTGGTGCTTATGTTTGCCTGAGCTACTTTTGTGTGTTGAGGTGTGTGCATGCTGATCTGATGGTGTGCTTGGGATAAGCTGGGGTACGGGGACTGGGTCTGGGTGGAGGAAGTTGGAGGGGGGAGGCTAGACACAGGGGCAGTGGCTGCCATCAGTGCTGAGGCCAGAGATTGCAGGGTTCGCTGAAGGACAGCCTGACCAGAATGAATGCCCTCCAGGAATGCATTACCGTGTTGCAACTCTCGTTCTACACCCTGGATGGCATTCACAATGGTAGACTGCCCAACAGTGAGTGACCTGAGGAGGTCAATGGCCTCCTCACTGAGGGCAGCAGGGGTGACTGGGGCAGGGCCTGAGGTGCCTGGGGCGAAGGTGATGCCCACCCTCCTGGGTGAGCGGGCACGGGGCGAACACTGAGGGGCTGCTGGGAGGGCGGTGCTGGTAGGGGAGGTGGCAGCTGTACCTGTAGAAGTGGGACGCACAGATGGTGCCGCCACCACAAGGGACGGGCACCCCTCCCACGTTGGGAGGCCATCCCCAGCTGAGCCTCTGCCGTCTTCTTGCTGCAGCGGCAAATGTCCTCCAATCTTTTCCGGCAGTGGGTGCCCCGTCTCTGGTGGGCCCCCAGGGTCCGGACCTCCTTGGCGATGGCACGCCAAATGTCCCTCTTCTGGTGGGCGCTGACCTACATGGCATGCACAAGGGAAGAGGAACAGTCATTACCAACTGCACCGTCGATGTGAGTGGCCCCCTCCCTACTCTAGCCATGTGGCCCATTCATTCACATGCATTAATGTTCTATGAACTCTGCCCCCTTCCCTCTTACAAACAGCCCTCCCCACCCAGGCATAGCCCATACAGCGTGCTTCCTGTGTACTAACCTGTTGGTCTGGAGGACCGTAGAGTAGCGTGTCCTGGGGGAGGACCCCGTCTACCAGTTTCTCCAACTCCTGAGCAGTGAAGGCAGGGGCCCTTTCCCCAGACGCAGCAGCCATTGTCGCTTCCAGACCGAGGTCTCAGAAGCACTTGCAGTGTAGGTCCTCTCCTGTCGAAGGTCAGGTATCTAGTGATTGAACAGATAGAAAATGGTGGTGACGTCCGCGGCGGTGACGTCCGCAGCAGGGACGTCCACGGCGGTGCGCAGCATCACCGCCAGCGCACCTGTTCATTGGCTCCTGGGACCCATAGGGTCCAATTTTAACCAATGCAGCATTGCGCCGCGGTCTATGACCGCCTACTGCGACTGTGTGCAACGCCGGCGTTGTTACCCCACAATCCCATTGTCCCAGTTTAGAGGTCAGGCAGCCGCCATTTCAAGGGCCCACATGGCTTCATTTACTACTGCGTCACACATAGCTAGGCCTACACTCAACACACATACAGGAAGGGTTTTGTGTTTGGTGTAGTCTTCTGTGTAACTGTGGGTACATACCTGGAGGAATATTGACTTTTTCGTCACTGTTGTCCTTCGTAGGCGCCGTCAGCTGGGACATGTGAGAAGATGGCGGAATCCTCTGGTGTACCGACCGCTGGTGGACCTGTTGACAATGGAAGAGCGACATGTAATCGTCACCTACAGGTTTGACCGTGCCACAATCCAGGAACTATGTACCCAGTTGGAGCCAGACCTGATGTCACCAATCCGCCATCCCACTGGAATCCCCCCTGACGTGCAGGTGCTGTCAGTGCTCGATTTCCTTGCAAGTGGGTCATTTCAGACAACAGTGGCCATGGCATCAGGGATGTCCCAGCCTATGTTTTCCAACGTCTTGTCCAGAGTGTTGTCTGCCCTGCTGAAACACGTAAGGAGATACATCATTTTCCCTGAGGTGGAAGATTTGCCTACAGTGAAAGGTGACTTCTATGCCCTTGGACATATCCCCAACGTCATAGGTGCCATTGATGGCACCCATGTAGCTCTGGTACCCCCCCACAGGAGTGAACAGGTGTACAGAAACAGGAAGAGTTATCATTCCATGAATGTACAGATGGTCTGTTTGGCAGACCAGTACATCTCCCAGGTTAATGCTATGTTCCCTGGCTCAGTGCATGACGCCTACATCCTGCGGAATAGCAGCATCCCTGATATGATGGGTCAACTCCAGAGGCACCGGGTGTGGCTATTGGGGGACTCCGGTTACCCCAACCTGTCCTGGCTATTGACCCCAGTGAGGAATCCCAGGACCAGGGCAGAGGAACGGTACAATGAGGCCCTTGGGCGGACTAGGAGGGTGATCGAACGCACCTTCGGCCTCCTTAAGGCCAGGTGCCTCCATATGACAGGTGGTTCCCTATTCTACTCACCGAAGAAGGTGTGCAAGATCATCATTGCATGCTCGACGCTTCATAATTTGGCATTGCGACGCCAGGTGCCTTTTCTGCAGGAGGATGGTCCAGATGACGGTGTTGTGGCAGCTGTGGAGCCTGTGGAGCCTGTGGACAGTGATGAGGAGGACGCTGAGGAAGAAGTCAACGACACCAGGGAGTCAGTCATACAGCAATATTTCCAGTGACACACAGGTGAGAACATTTTCGGTTTGAACATTACATTCACTGTCACACATCTTCCTCTATCCTGTGTGTAAATTATAGGCATTCGTTGGTAATTGAGTTGTTTCTTTCCATTACGGTTTCACAGGTGTGGTTACCTACGTGTGTCATCTACTTCCATCCTTCAAGGACTTTTGATGTGTGACATGGGTGTGTTGCCTTTACATCTCACTACGCATTTTGACACTGTCATAGATATTACATTTTGACAAATCATAGACTGACTCCAGATTGTTTTGTGTTTCAAGGGTGTTTATTTAAGTGCTCAGAAATGGGAGGGGGTTGTAAAATGAGGATGGGCGATGGCGGAGGAATGTCCATGGCAGAGTCCAGTCTATTAGTCTCACAGGTGCACAGCCCATCTGGGCATTGGAAGTGGAGCTGGGGCAGTTAAAGTATGGACAGGGTAACAAAGTGGGTGAGTGGGAGGACAATCAGGGTGGTCTCATTTCCTGGCGGAGGTCTTGCCATCTTGCTCTGTCCTGTTCCTGGCTCTCAGGGACCGCTTGCATGGTTGTCCGTCTGCAGGGGGTGGGGTGCTGGTGTGGTGGTCCTGTGGCGGGGCGTCCTGTCCACTAGCGCCGGCGGAGGTGGTGGGCAGTTCATCGTCCTGGCTAGTGTCAGGGGCCCCTTGGAGTGCCACTGTGTCCCTCAGGGTCTGCTGTATGTCCTTCATCACCCCTACGATGGTGCCCAGGGCAGAGCTGATGGTCCTGATCTCCTCCCTGAACACCAAATACTGGTCCTCCTGCAGGCGCTGGGTCTCCCGAAACTTTACCAGGACCGTCGCCATCGTCTCCTGGGAGTGGTGGTATGCTCCCATGATGGAGGTGAGGGCCTTGTGGAGAGTGGGTTCCCTTGGCCTGTCCGCCCCCGTCGCACAGCAGCCCTCCCAGTTCCCCTGTGTTCCTGTGCCTCCGCTCCCTGGACCGTGTGCCCACTACCACTGCCCCCAGGTCCCTGTTGTTGGGGTGGTGGGTTACCCTGGGTTCCCTGTAGTGGTGGACACACCGCTGATTGACCTGTCCTGGGTACGGAGGTTTGGGCCCGCTGGGTGGGTGCTGTGCTGGTGTTACCAGAGGGTGGAAGGTCAGTGTTGGGCTGTGCCTGTGCAAGGGGAACTGACTGTCCCGAGGCCCACAATGGTCCGGGCTGGTCATCAGGATCCAGTAGGGCAGAGCTGCTATTGTCACTGTGGGCCTCTTCTGGGGGTGGAGTGGTGTTGTCTGGACCCTCCGGTGTGGTGACGGTCCTTCGGGTTCCTGCAGGGGCATAAGGGCATGATTAATGCATTTGTGTGTGTGATGGTGTGCAATGGGTGGGTGTCTGTGTACCCCAGTGCAGGCATTCCTGTGTGGGGGCTTGTGTGATGATGGTTAGGGGGTTGTTCTGGGTATGTGCAGTGGGCATGCTTTAGTGAGGGGTGTCCATGCTTAGTTGTGTCATGCAGGGCTTGGTGTTGGGATGTGTGGTTTGTGTTATTAGTACATTAGTTAGGATTTCGGGTGATAGGGGAGGGTGTGAGGGTGTGGGTGTGTGATAGCATGCAGGTAGGGTGGGGGATATGATGGTGAAGATTTGACTTACCAGTGTCCCATCCTTCACCGACTCCTCCGAGGCCCTCTGGATGCATGATGGTCAAGACTTGCTCCTCCCATGTTGTTAGTTGTGGGGGAGGAGGTGGGCGTCCGCCGCCAGCCCGCTGAACCGCGATGTTGTGCCTGGAGACCGTTGAACGCACCTTCCCCCGTAGGTCGTTCCACCTCTTCCTGATGTCCTCCCTATTTCTTGGGTGCTGTCCCACAGCATTGACCCTGTTGACGATTCTTTGCCATAGCTCCATCTTCCTGGCTATGGAGGTGTGCTGTACCTGTGAGCCAAATAGCTGTAGCTCTACCCGTAGGATTTCCTCCACCATGACCCTGAGCTCCTCCTCGGAGAAGCGGGGGTGTCTTTGGCGTGACATGGGGTGGTGTGTGTGATGTGTGAGGCGGTGTGAGTGTTGATGTGTGTGGTGATGTGTAGTGATGTGTGGTGTTTTGTGCGTGGATGTTGTGTGGGTGATGGTGTTGTGTGCCTCTGTATGGTGGTGTCTTGGCTGTGCTGTCCATCTGGCCTTCGTCCATGACTTGTGGTCATAGGGGTTTGTGGGTGATGTGGGTGTGTGTTTTATATTGTGTTGGGTGTGTGGGAGTGGTGTTTATATGTGTATCAGGTGTGTGTATTTGGAATTGTCCAATGTGGCGGTGTTTTGGAGATGTGTGTGTATTTTGAGAGCGGCGGTGTGTACCGCCAATGGAATACCGTGGTTGAAAGACCGCCGCGTAGATTCATGGGTCGTAATAGCCTGGGCGTGTTTCTGTTGGTGTGGAGGTGGAGGTTTTGTTTTCGCCACTTTAACACTGACCTTTGGTGTGGCGGAGTTGTGTGGGTGTCTGAATTTCGGCGGATTCCGAGATGTGTGTCATAATAGCTGTGGCGGACTACCGCCGCGGTGTTTTGGCAGTCTTCTGCACGGCGGTAAGCGGCTTTTACCGCCAAGGTCGTAATGACCCCCTAAATCTTTATAACTGATTGTGGATTGCGGCTGTAGAAAGAACAACAAAATATGATCATGTGGCAAGCTACGGCCCAGTGTTTTGACCAATGTTGAAGGTAATACTTAATGTAGATTACACTAGAGCAACACTACTGGGGTTGCGTGCATATAAAGTAAACAATTTCAACTTGGAGCCCTTTTGAGATATGCTGTGTTCATGAGGTAAGATGCCGGATTGACTTCCTACATAGGTATTACATTATTTAATATAATATTCACAATAGTTAGTATGCCTAGGTTGAGCCCTGAATTATAACTCAGAGGGGCATTGTCCCAGATGGGCATGGTCAGTTTTGTTTTAATTGCAATTTTTATCTTAATGTGACGGAATGAGCTATGTGTATTTGCTCTAACCATTGCAGCATTGAGAGACGGATATTAAGTGTTTGTACAACCTATTTTTGATTTGCTATGGAATGCAATAATATGTGTTAGTCTGAATGTGTTTAATATGATGTTATGCTGTAAAAGAATAACCTTATTGGAGTGCTGGGTGTTTTAAAATTAATCAAACATGGCGTTTCATTTTCTGCTGTGCTATTTAGTTTGCCTCAAATGAGCCATGAATGTATGGGTTAATAATTAAAACCATGTCCGTAAATCAAATATATGTTGAAGATAACTGTGAGGCATTGGTTTCTACCAACAGTTAACAAAACCGGGCTGTTTTATTGCTAAAAAAAATCACTGGAGTATTGGGATTGAATGTATGTCTTGTAATTTTGGGATACATCTTTTTGCTTTTAGGGAATTATGCTAACGGATATGAGTATCAAAAGGTGTTGATGTACCAATTTTTGATGAGATAAAGACATTAGTTGTCCAAAGGTCAGACAGGCACAAGAAGTCGGAGAATCACGTACTTTTTTTTTTTATTAACAACTGTTTCAAGCATTTGCAACAACATTTCGTTTGTGGGTCCCAATTCACAAAGGGAATTTGGGTAGTTAAGTTACGAGTACAGAGTTTTCATCCTTGCGGATGAGTCTTTGCACACGTGTAGGAATTTCCACACTCAGATAGAATCTCAGCATGGCACATAGGCCCTCATTACAACCTTGGCGGTCGAACGCGGCCGACCGCCAAGGCTGAACCGCCAGTTGGCCGCCCATGCGGCCGGAAACCCGCCGGCCGCATTTGGACCTCCCCGCTGGGTCGGCCCAGCAGGGCTGTCGGCCGTAACATTGCAGCCGGCTCCTAAAGGAGCCAGCGGCAATGTGGCAGTGCGGCGGGTGCAGCAGCACCCATCACGCTTTTCACTGTCTGCCAGGCATACAGTGAAAATCATGACAGGGCTGTGCCTGCCTGGGGGCCAAATGCATGGGCAGTGCAGGTGCACCCAGGGGCCCGCCACTCCCCTTACCGCCAGCCTTTCCTACCGCCATGGAGAGGCTGACAGTAAGGGGAGTCAAAATCCGCAGGGCAGCACTGCAAGCAGCTTTGCCATGGCGGATTCTGACCGCCGGGACATCCATGGCGATGTGACTGCGGCGCTACCGCTGACGTCATAATATGGTGATTCGTATGCCGGCCGGATGGCGGTACGAACTCCACTTTAACCCTTGCGGTCAGTGACCGCCAGGGTTGTAATAAAGCCCATAGTGTGCTGTGTGGAGTCTTTGCATCAGTAACTTTACTACACATAAGTTTCTTTGTGAATCAGGCTCATGATTCATTTACAGGGAACTGGTAAACATACGAAATGACATTCCGAATATGTGAAATCATAAGAATTTATCAATTTTGAAGTGTTACATTTAAGTAAGACATGCTATTCACAGTTCTGAGTTTCCTCTTTATAATGTACTTGGAGTTGGAAGTGAACGATACCTAAGACAACGGTTGAGCTTGAAATCGCCAATCTAAATTAATTAACGTGACAATTATATGACCATCCTATGGTATGGGAGTCAAATGTATTACTAGCCAGGAATGCAAATTTACCTATAAATAATGGTGTATAATATTTCAATGCAATACGAAAATCTAGTCCTGACAGAAAAAGTAGGCTAAATTCTCTATATTACTGTCATTTGATGTAATAGCCTCAATTATTGTTTCTTGTTTGAGATAGAATATGATGCATGTTTACATTTTCACTAAGCATCTCTTGTTGACAAATGACTAATTTCACATGGTTTGTGTCATATATATGGGTATTACACCTCATTGGTGATACACTTTTAGATGATGGTGTTTTAAAGTTGTGTCATGATGCTCTTTTTATGATCAAATTATCTTTAAACTGTGCTTGTAAATATCTTTTTCTTGTTTTATGACAGACCAGTAGAAGTCCCTTTTGCTTTCTGGGATGAAACACATTGCCTGTGTGTTTTGTCTTGTTGTGAAATGAAATAAAGGATACGTAGTGCTCTGAACTCATGGCATTTTGGATTTGTGTTGTTGAATAAGTATGAATGGATTTTATTATTTCATTCTAATTTTGTGGTGTGCCTTTTCCATTTGTTCCTTTTGGGAAAACAAAATTTCTTCCCTAGGATAAAGTTCCCTTCCTCTTCCCACACTAGAAATGATTTACTCTTCCCATCCAAAGAAATAAATCGGAGTTTTACAGGGTATGAAACAGTATGGTCGAAGCTTGTGAATGCTCATGAACTCACATTTTCTTTGGATGTTTCAGAACTTTGTAAATTTGTCTATGGTCTGGTCTCTTGGCTTGGAGTTGGAAGGTCTTAGTGTAGTATAGCCATTTTTAATGTAGCTTTCTGCACGTTTGCTTAAAATATTAGGCCTCTGTGCACTTTGCCCTAGATGCATTTTATTTAGCCTTGCACTGTTATTTTACAATAACCAGTTTCACGGTCTTGTTTTATTTTCTTCTATCACACTGTTTAGCTTACTTCAGCACTGAAGTTCTCAAACAATACATTCTTGCTCGCTCTGTGCTTCAGTCAAGGATACACTCTGGTACATTGCTGATAGACGTGGTAGAAGTTTAGTCTTTAGGGTTTGTAGAAAGTACACATTCTTACGTAGGGACGTTTCTTAGAACACTGGCGTATTAGTCATAAAAACACTTCCCAGTCCTGGCACACGTAAGAGGGAGATTCCGACCAAGAACCCACAACTAGATGCTGACTGCCCTGTTGCAGATGCTGATCCCAATCACAGGCCTTTGCTCAGGTATGAAGGTCGATGTCCTCCCGTGGGAACCTGAAAGGCAGGCTTAGAGCTTCACATGCTGTGCTCAAAATATAACTTAGAGAGAGAACGTAATCTAGTTGCACTATGATAGCATTATTCTTATGTTTCACTCTCCTCGTTACTATTTCAGTCCTACTGTGTTGTATGGTTCTGGTTATTGCGGCTCACACCTTGTTATCTAAAATGCAGTTGTTTTATTAAGCCAATCTTTAAAACTCAAACTGCCTTTGTCATTTATATATGAGACCATACTATGTATGAGAGAACTGGTTGTGACCTGAGTGACCACGACTTCCCTGTGAAGCACTAAGATGTCATGCGCTCGGCTGCCAAATTGTCTCTTCCTTTTGGGAGAGATAAGGCACTGCTAGTTAGCCGGAGCTCAACCCGGATTTGGGGTGACAAGGGTCCTTCGCCGTGGGTCAGACTTAGTCCCCCACACTGTGAACGATCTTGCCGCCCAAAAATCCAGTAGTCTCATTAGGATAATGAGAGCCTACGCGACATGGCCCTGCCAACGATTGGTCTGGCTCTAATTTTCGGGTCCACCAGTTTCTCTCGGTCTCATATACTATAATGATCCCTCAGTTCCTTTAACGGAGACGTCCGTGGCACTGAGGACTTCCACCACCGCAGTATGGGTAACCCTAATTATAGCGGATGGTTGTTCAAGCTTGAACCTTAAAACGAAGGGCCCCGTCTTGGTGTGCCTTCTCTGAGCTCTCGCTGTTTTTCTAATGGCGAATCCCCAGGTAATACAGCTCTTAATACGAGACAACCCCTCACAGCACATTTGCTTGCACATGGTCTTACGATCCAGGGTGGTCCAGTCACGTTTGTGGTGGCCGCCCACGCAGCCTATAGAACAGAACTTTTTTACTCCTGGGTCACATTTCCAGCAGTTGATGGGAATACAAATACATTTCACACGTATACGGTTGCGAACACGCCTGGCCAGTACAGGGCGTACGCATACCTAGAGATACCTCTATCTTATCAAGAACATAATAATTGGCTTGATGGAGCCCTACCCCATACAATATTACCGGTAAGGTTAGGTCCACTAAATAATGATGGTCTGACCTGGCCTTTATTGGCCACATATACACCACATCCTGCTGTTGCAAATATGCTGGTGGCTTAAGTTCGTCGTTTATATACAGACTTAACGGCTACATATAGACTCTTAGTACAATTTGTGATACAGACACTAAATACAAACCCAGCGCGTGCTGCCCTGTTGCAGATGCTGATCCCGATCACAGGCCTTTGCTCAGGTATGAGGGTCGATGTCCTCCCGTGGGAACCTGAAAGGCAGGCTTAGAGCTTCACATGCTGTACTCAAAATATAACTTAGAGAGAGAACGTAATCTAGTTGCACTATGATAGCATTATTCTTATGTTTCACTCTCCTCATTACTATTTCAGTCCTACTGTGTTGTATGGTTCTGGTTATTGCGGCTCACACCTTGTTATCTAAAATGCAGTTGTTTTATTAAACCAATCTTTAAAACTCAAACTGCCTTTGTCATTTATATATGAGACCACACTATGTATGAGAAAACTGGTTGTGACCTGAGTGAGACCCGGATTTGGGATGACAAGGGTCCTTCGCCGTGGGTCAGACTTAGTCCCCCACACTGTGAATGATCTTGCCGCCCAAAAATCCAGTAGTCTCATTAGGATAATGAGAGCCTACGCGACATGGCCCTGCCAACGATTGGTCTGGCTCTAATTTTCGGGTCCACCAGTTTCTCTTGGTCTCATATACTATAATGATCCCTCAGTTCCTTTAACGGAGACGTCCGTGGCACTGAGGACTTCCACCACCGCAGTATGGGTAACCCTAATGATAGCGGATGGTTGTTCAAGCTTGAACCTTAAAAGGAAGGGCCCCGTCTTGGTGTGCCTTCTCTGAGCTCTCGCTGTTTTTCTAATGGCGAATCCCCAGGTAATACAAATAGCTCTTAATATGAGACAACCCCTCACAGCACATTTGCTTGCACATGGTCTTACGATCCAGGGTGGTCCAGTCACGTTTGTGGTGGCCGCCCACGCAGCCTATAGAACAGAACTTTTTTACTCCTGGGTCACATTTCCAGCAGTTGATGGGAATACAAATACATTTCACACGCATACGGTTGCAAACGCGCCTGGCCAGTACAGGGCATACGCATACCTAGAGATACCTCTATCTTATCAAGAACATAATAATTGGCTTGATGGAGCCCTACCCCATACAATATTACCGGTAAGGTTAGGTCCACTAAGTAATGATGGTCTGACCTGGCCTTTATTGGCCACATATACACCACATCCTGCGGTTGCAAATATGCCGGTGGCTGAAGTTCGTTGTTTATATACAGACTTAACGGCTACATATAGACTCTTAGTACAATTTGTGATGCAGACACTAAATACAAACCCAGCACGTGCTGCTCCGGCACAACCACATGCAGTAACACCAGGTATAAACCCGGTGACTGTACACATCATGGGTAAAGTTCCAGCAAAACGGGAGGAGACTCCATTTTGGCTGGCACAGAAAATCAATACGCTGGAGGCCGTATTTCCCCATACGGGACCTCAGGACAAACATAGAATATTAACTATGTGTTTACCATTTGGCATGGTTCCCACAGTGGAACATTGTAATACATGGGGCACGGTGTTTGCCGTGCTCTATACAGCGGCACACGGTACACCGACATTGGCCAACTTACCGGAAGTGCTTAAACAAATTCAGGATGAATATGGGGCTGCCCCGGCCTTAGATTTAGGAATGCAACTGATGGGCAACTTTGCCACGGTTTCTTCAATAATCCCAAGTAGTCTTAAAGGGGAGGCAGTTGCACTTGCAATGCGTATGCGTCTTCGTGACGTCCCGCAACTAGATCAGGAGCGGGAACTGGCAAAAATAATAGCGGAAACATATTCCAGTATCGGTCGAGATAGCCTAGGGGCTAGACCTCAAAAACCTCAGTTTCAGGGAAAAATTAGTAAAGAAAATGCTAAACAGCAACCTAAGGGTAATAAGAAGCGCTGGGAGAAAAAACAACAGACAAGAAAGGGGAGAATCTCCACGCACGGAGACCCCGCAGAATAGGTATAATCTCAGAAATAGGGATAATCTAAAAATGCCTGATAGATATCAATTCACTGATACACGCCAATCTCGTTCCTTTCAGGACTCATCGGAAAAGAGAAATGAGAGAGGTGGGCGGTCAGAGCGGAGAACAGAGTATGTGAAACTAAGACAGGAATCACAACGCTCTTTTGAGGTTTCTGTCAAGAAGGAAGAGAAACCGATACAACAAAAACAACAGTTTAAAAAGAAAAAGGTGTCAGCAGTCTCAGTTAGCGGGCACTTAGGAAGAGAGTTCTCTTGAAGAACAAGACATGGGCACTAGCACTGCTAGACAGCGTGGCAGAGGTCACAATAGTTCGCCAGAATCTTCTAGAGCATCTGGAGGTGAAAGCAACTGATGACTTCATACAAGTTGAAACAGCTGATATGCGTGTCTCTGAATCCGATAGGGTGTATACAGTGACTTTACAATTGGAAGGAGACATTGAACGCACTATACACGCAATCTTTTGGGATCGTGTAGTAAAGATATATGACATTTTGCTGGCTGAACAGGATTGGCCGCCTGATTTTGTCCGCACCTGCCCAGTTGGGGAGGAGGTTATTAAACCTTCGTTCTCGCCCCTTGTTCCAGGGGAACTCGCAGAGTCCTATTGTATCAAATGGGCTCTAGCACAAGTCCTTGCCTTATATAGAAATCACATAGGGTGGGATAGGGATTCTCAATATCATGTAATTCCGATTAAAGGTGAACCTCAGCCACAACCGCAGTATCCCATAAAACATAAAGCAAGGGCACCGGTGAGGGATATACTTACACAAGGGTAAATGAACTCTGTGTCTCACCGATGAATAATCCCTTATTCCCTGTAGCTAAACTAGATCATTCATATAGAATAGTCTTAGACTACAGACATTTGAACGGACATACACGTACATACGCTATACAAAATTCACATAGCGCCACACTGATAAACAACATTGTGCGGAAAAAATACAAAACGACTTTAGATATCTCGAATGGATTCTTCTGCCAGAATATAGCACCCGAAAGCAGGGATTTGACAAGCTTTAGCGTGTTAGGCTCCCAGAAAAAATTCTGTTGTTTGCCTCAGGGGTATAAGAACAGCCCGGGACTGTTTGCGGCTCGTGTGACTGCAATTTTACACGAGTTAGACCCTGAAGCATTGTCTTATGTAGATGATATATATCTCACGGATGACGAATTGCTACAACATTTAAGACGAGTAGCCCGCATTGTTGTAGGGTTTGCCGACATTGGCTACAAATTTAACTTCAAAAAATCTAAAATTGCCTTCCTCAGCGTTATATTCCTGGGATACGAGCTGTCGAATGAAGGTAAGAGCCTAGTACCCCAATTCTTAGAAAAGTGTGCACAATTGCAACCACCCAATACGAGTAAGAAACTCCAGTCATTTTTTTGGGCTTTCTAAATTTTGGCAGAACGTACATTCCTGAGTATGCTACACGCATTAAACCTTTATATAAATTAATCCGTCCTGATTTCTCAAGCAAATTCTGGACAATTGAACATACACATACTCTTCGGGAGTTACAAGCAGATCTACTAGCGGCAAAACATTTACATACACAGGACAATAAGATGCATTTGGTCATCATGGTGATAGCTGGGGCCATTGGGTTTACGTATGTCACATTTAATGAAGGTGAGACAGTCCCGATTGGATACAAGTCCCACTTGTATTCGGCTGCTGAACAACGATTTGCACCCACAGAGAAAATTCTCACTGCTGTACAGATGGCTGTTATTAAAGAACGACCTCTTGCCCAGGGTAAACTCATTATTGTCGTTTCCCCTATTCCGGCCCTGGAGGCTGTTACAAAAGCTAGCGTTCCCAACGCAAAAGCACTGCACGCGCGATGGATACAATGGGCTACGTCTTTAACAGCCACGGATGTAGATTACATTTTTGACCCAAAATTACAAACTCAAGAATTTCTGCAATATGAAGTTGAATATCCTGTTCCCGCTGACACGTTGCCTATTGATCAATATCAAGTAGTCATGTACACCGATGGCTATGCGCAACCGGCAGTAGGAACAAAACACCAATATTCTGTGGCATGTGCGGTAGTGAGCGGCCATATGGAGGGGAAGAAATTCTGCCCCTAACATACTTATACACAGACCGTAGGGGATTCTACGGCACAATTGGCTGAGCTGAAAGCTCTATTGATGGCATTAGAACATACAGATCCGACACAGTTCACACTGATTGTCTGTAATTTGTATTATTGTGGCCAGTCTTTTAATGAATACCTACATTACTGGCGCTTGAATGGGTTCAGGGATTCAAAAGGCAACCCATAAAACACAGACTACTGTGGGGGAAGGTAGCAGACCTGAAGGAGACGCTAACCAAAGTCCATGTTGTACATACTCTTGGACACCAGCGCGTTGGAATACACGTTGCTGGGAATACTTTGGCTGATGAAGCCGCAAAGTCGGCAGTGGCGGTAGCCACTATGGCTGCAGTGACTCACTCGAGTTCCAAACCAGACACAGAGATTCTGATGGCCATAAAAACTACAGTTGATGGCACGCCCTATCCTAAAGGATTTCCTAATAAATACCAATACTTCATGGGAAGTATGCTCAATGCTGAGGTTAAAATACCTAGCGTAGGCGTACGCGACATCCCCAATAAAGTTGTAAGACCACAATTGATTAATGCAGCGCATGAGGGAGTGGCATCTGCACATGCTGGCGTGGCCGCCACAATTTCGCTATTACAGGCCCGTTACTGGTGGCTTGGTCTCTATAAAGAGACTAAGCAGTATGTCCTTTGTTGTGACATCTGTCAACAAATTAAAGTTTCAACAGCTAAGCGCCTGCCGCAGACACCCCTCTTAATATCAAACAGACCATTACAATGTGTGTACTTGGATCATTGTGGTCCACTAACACCGGATAGTGCTTACAAATATATACTAGTCGCTGTTGATTCTTGCTCCAGATTTGTGTGGGTGTGGCCACAGCGCTCGGCTGACGCTCAAACTGTTATTAAAGATTTGCGTGTCTTTGTCGGTACATATGCAGTTGCGGCATTCCATTCGGACCAGGGCCCTGCTTTTGCCTCAAGGGCATTCAGGGACACCATGGCTTTGTTGGGGGTCCAACTCTAGTACTCGTCTCCATTTCATCCCGAGGGAAATTCTGTCGTGGAGCGATTAAACCGTGATTTAAAGCAATCCTTAACAGCCAGAGTCTTAGGTACGGGTCGTAGTTGGCTAACCCACCTGTATGGAATTCAGAGAGCACTAAATAACCTGCCTAGAAGGTCCCTGGGGGGTCGTACTTCATATGAGTGCCTGTTCGGAACACAAATGTTTGTTCCGGATCTTGATGGTCCTGGTGTGGAGGCGGCCTTTTGACAAAAATTATTGTGTCACTGTTTTGCAGGAATTACAACAGTTCAGAGAAGATAACTCTTCTAAAAGTGCTGCCTCCACAGGAATTAAGGATGTGCCAGTAACACCTACTGGTTGGATTCCCAGAGTAGGGGATCTTGTGCGTGAAAAGGTTGCAGTGAAAAAAAATATCGGCCCTTCTTATCGAGCACCAGTTCCTGTGTTGGGGATACACGGAACGAGAATTGTTATTTTACCCCCGTTGCCAGGTGCCAAAGAAAATCGCTTTGTTTCTATTGACAATGTCAAGTTACAACATGTGGCCGATTCTGCACAGCAGACCAAGAGGAACGCCCAGTAGTTCCCGAATCCCTCTCACTACTGGGGAAGATGTTCCACTTCAAGTTCTCTATACCAACACTGTGGCCTCTCTGAGCTTCGGGAGGGTGGGTGATGATCTCGCATTAGTTCCACTGACAACGAATAAGTTAGAAACATTTGATCGAGTCACTATGACTACTGACGTGATGGATGGTGCTATCTATAGTGTACCACCGTGAGAAACACCAACTCCTCCATTGAATACGGCGACACCTTTTGCACGAACTGCCTCTGGGTACTTTGCCAACAACAACGATGGTCTATCGGACTCGTTTGCCTCTTCGACTACTGACCTGTCAGGTCCACGTAAGCTGATGTGTTGGCTTAAAGATACGTATTTTGTTTTTCCTTGGAACTACCTGTGGCTCTTATTGACTATGTCAGCATTTTTTCTCTGGATAGGGTTTGTCATTACCTTTTTTCTGTTGATACATGGTCATTTTCTTCCTGAGAGATCAGCGGTTGAACAGGTGGAGGAGGTGCTGAAGCCACATTTTTCATCACATAGGGTTTGAAGAGACTTGTCCTTTGTGAACATTTCTGCAGTGCCAATTCCGGATGGGATTGTGTGGGATAAAGTACTGTTTGATATATATGGTCCGACTGAGATAATTCAAATACTGTATGTCCTAAAGTTATCTATGAATGATATAGTAATACCAGGCATTGTATCTGATGATTGGGATGTGATGACAGTCGATTCCATGATGACTGAATTACAATATTATACTGCCTATGAAAATGAAGATGTTTACCAGTTTAAAGACAATTATGGTGACATGTTTTGCTATAATTATTATGGGCACCATTTTATACACAAAGCAAGTAGTCCAAAAACGATATTTGACTATACGCAATGGGAACATTGCCCGACTCCCCCGCAGGGAAGTTCCAAAACTTATTCCGACAAACTTACGTATTTTTCTGGGCATCATCAAATGAATGCTAAGTCATATTATTTTAAGTTAACTCCGTCTAAAGATAAGCAAATGTTGTTGACTAATACGAAATTCATACACTCAGATTCTTTTGTTTCCCGACTGTCGATTGAAGGTTATCAATATTGGTCAAATAATGTTGATTTGAAAAGTGTTTGGGGAACAAAACATTGGCAGACAAAGGGTAGAGAAACATTGTTTAGAGCATGTCTCATTCCCGTCCAAATGATTTTTTTAAATGAAACAGTACAAGAGACTAGCTGTTTGGGCTTAGCAATGATTAGAGTATTGAACATGCCTAGTATACCTGTCCCTGCAAAAATTAATAACTGGCAGAAATACATAAATGCCACTTTTAGTGAGCTTACAGACTGGGTCCAGAATGGTACATTTAACACTTCATTGACACGTCTGGGTGGGGGGTTATTGTGGCCTATAGACACCAACGGGTGTCATCAACGTTTTGTCACCTCCTCGGGGGGGTTCCGGACGAGTCGGGCAGCCCCTCGCTATTTATCATCAGAACATGGTGAAATAATTACTACATATAGCGTGGGTAAATTGTGCCAAAAATGGTTAAAATCATCCATGCTAGATGCAGTCAAGACACATCTCACTTCCTGTCTAATAACACTGACTTACAAGATTTTTTGTCAGGCCCGAAGACACCACATAGGAAGCGTTTCTTGTACGAAGTATACAATGAAATATGGAAACTTTCCCAGCAGGAGGCTGCAGCCCAGTTAAGGCAGATAGATCAGGAAAATTTGAAAAAGTCATTAGCTGTTGTGGATAATGGAATTCACACCTTGTCCAACAGAATATATACGATTAACAACATTGTTTCTTCTGCTATTGACATTATACGATCTGATATGTCTTCTTTATATCATGGACAAAGTCAGACCCGGTCCTTTATGCAGTTGGGTTGGACACTTCAGACATTGAAGGCGGGTCGCGTTCCGTGACAGCACATCAGTGCCAGGGAGATATTTTTTTCCTTTAATTTAACGCGACAACAACAACTAATGGCTAAAAAGGAGGCGACTTATGTCATGCTCAACGTTGAAAAATTAGAAAGATTTCCTTTTACCGTGGCTGAAATCCCGTCTGCAGAGTGGTTAATACACGGGGTTATTAATCTGCCTATTTCTACGTTACAATTCACTTCTTGTTTGAAACATGTTCCGGTAGGCAGATATGAGAAGTTGGGGGATAGTTGTATCCATGAGGTGTGGGAGCTTCCCTTCTTGTACAAATGTCTCAATGGCATGAAAGAGGTCTTTCTTAGCGGTAGTGAATGTAAGACTTCAGCCATTCGATGATTTGTAAACAGCTGTCCTTGCATGGGGCATGTAATGCCTCGGTTGCAAACTTGGCTTGCTATCTGAAGGGAGTTCCGGTCCCCTTGATTAAACGCAAATTCCAGGTGCTTTCAAACGGCAGCTACGTCCTCCTCAATACTCAAAGACTGTTGTGGCATGCGGGCCGGAATAGTTTACGTTGTTTCGGTCACTAAGGTTGTTACTTGCTGCGGGAGTGTGTTGTTTCCCCCCACTAAATTAAGGGAGGTGGCAGATATCTTGCCTCACATTGCTACTTCCAAGGGAATTTCGACAAGTTAAGTAGACTAAAGGCTGTATTGTTTCAGAAGCATGTGGCCCTTACATCTGCACGCGAGACCTACGCACTTCAGGTGGCAAGGTCATCAGCGGAAATACAGTCCCTGTTAAATACCAACTTTCCGAGCCACTTTGGTGATCTCGTGGGACGTATATTTAATGCGTCCAGAACGGCTGGATTAACACATTTTTTCAAAGCTGTTGGTGTTGTTTTCGTTTACACCTTCTCTTCCATATTCGGTTTAATACCTTCGGCTATTCATTCAAGTTTCGGAAGCATTTTTGGGGGATTTCCGATAACTTTGGCTTTATTAGCCGGCATTTTGCTGTTGCTGTTGTTTTTACGCAATGGCTGTCCCGCCACAACAAGGACGAATGTGGGCGCACCCATCAGCGCAGCTGTGTCGTGAACACATGATGCAGCACTTTGGAGCAACACTCCTGGAACATTTGGGGTGTGACTGGTCTCTGTCATTCAGACCGGTTTTGGATTGTGTGCAGCCCGTGTTTCGGTGCCGTTGGTGCGATTTGGAACATGCACTGGACGTCTGTCTCTCACAGCAACGCTATTGCTGAAATTATTGCATAAAAATATAGCTATGCAGGAAAAACAGAGTGTTGTTGATGTATTTTGTGTAAGGAATGATTCCCACCTAAAAAAGGAGTTTCCTAAACTTCCTATCTCTATCTTGTAAGGTGTATATATGATGATAGGCTTTGAAAAACAATGTTACATGTGTGTGTGCACAAAGGCATTCAGCATTGTGTAGGGTTGTGTTTGTGAGGATTACATATTTGTATGTCAGTATGTGTGCACTTGGTCTTGGTTGTTGCTTGATATGAGTCATGAGTATGTGTTTTAGTTCTAAATAATGACAGTTGAGTAAACCTACAGTACTAATTACTATTTATCAAAACAACAGTCGACACAAATTCAGTTGAGTCTTTTTAGTCACTTCCAGATTATGCCTCTCAGCCTCCTTTGAATCTAAGCCAAAGTTCATTATGTATCATGTGCCTTGTGCTTCCATGTGATCAGTAATGTTGGTTATTGTCTTTGTGGCTCATTTGGCTGAGTTAGTGGAAACCTTTGGTTGCCAGTATTACAAACCTATCAATGATACCCAGGCCTTCTCCATGTGAATGACACTCTGACATGCATCACAACGTAGACGTGAAAAGGCTGTTTGACAGTGGGGAATGTTTTGATGTGTCAAAGACCCACTGAACTGTGGATCAAACTGAGATTTCAATCCCACACCAGACAGTTTAAGCAATTTACACTGAAAGCTGCCCCCAGGGGTGCAACTAGACTTGAACCTAGGGGTGCAGAAGGGGGGTGGAGGAGGAAAGGACTAACACTGTAAGAATTTGGAGTGGGGCTAACCCTTCAAGCAATAGGGGTGGGGCTACCCACAGAGCCAGTATGGGAAAATGTCATAAAACTGTGTATTTTTAACATATTGGAAAGACCCAAAGATTTGTTGTCTCTTTGTCTTTTTAAAGGCTACTGTCAGTGATCTTTCAAAAGGAGATTGAGTGCAATCACAACTTAAATACAGCTGCTACAGATTGGAATAGATAGCACAGTAGTACCAGTTTTTGCAAATGTATTTCAATGAAAAAAACCTTTTTGCTACAGTTCCTTTTGTGACAGGACAATGTGCTCATGAAATATTTATCAAGGCAAGCCCAGAAAGGCACTCCTGCGTCATTGCTGTCTAAAGGTATCTTTTGCATCTACTCACTGGGACTTTGCCATATATTCATGTTTGAGGCCACAAAAATATGGGCATTTCTCCATACACAGAATTTAGTGGGAAAGCACACCTGATGTGGTGTGAATAAATAAATATATGGGATACAAACCTGAACTGACATGTTCTTATGTGAAGGACCATGCCACCGTTGTTATAGTTTCATGAACCTCAAAATAAATAATATAATATTAAAATGTAAAACAAAAGTTTCCAACCCATCAGTTCATTAGTGTGGCATGCATAGTGAGAAAAACACGTCAGCTAGTTTCCAGACAATACTTTTGTTTCTGTATGTCATCAAATGATCAGCAGTCTATAACTAGTGATTCGTCTATGATACACTGATGTGGGCAAATATTGAAATAATGCCAGCACAAATCAAAATCCCAACCTATGCAGTTTTAATTGGACAAATGAAACATTTCTGCTGGTAATGTTCAGAGTACTGTGTTTCTGATGTGTATGCAATCTGTCACTTTGTGGTATAATACTGATTTCTAATGCCTAATTAATGTCAAAGCTTCTCCTCAAGAAACACTTGCAGAACTATTTTAATGCCACACTGTAAGCTGTGTTCATATGCTTCAAGGGCGACATCATCAACAACCCCACTATGTGTAAACAGAATATGTACAACTTTGTCATTCTGGGCGTTTAAAAATGTAGTGCTAGTTTTTTGCCTTGAGCTGCGCTCTCAGGACAGCATTTTATCCAAATCCAAATAATTTCTTTTCAACCCATCCCAAAAATACTTGGGGTAATTTATAACTTTCCCCACAATATTCCAGGACTTGAGTTAGAATAGTAAGTACGTCTCTTGGAATATTTGGGGTAAAGTTGCGCTTTCACCAAATATTCTAGGACTGAGTTTAGGAAAGTAAAGTTGAACTTCCAGTGCCCACCACAAATTGCCAGAACAAAAGAGGCCCATATAGGTCATAGAGTGCTGTATTACCAGTAGTATTGCCAGACAGTGCTGTCAGGTTCAGTGTATTGTAATGTATTGTACTGTTGTTGCATTTATATAGGACTTCACATCCCTTGTAATGAACCAAAGCTCAGACAGGTACAATGCTACTGCATGGGAGTGTTATGAAGAGTACGTCTTTTTCAAATGGCTGATGTGGGTCATATTTTTATGTCATGCATCAGTACCAGAGTTGAGCTTTTATTGTGTTTTGTTGCAGTGCCTATAAATGAATTTAAAATGAAAAAGTGCAAGGCATCTTAGACATTAAACACCATGGTATGGATGGATACAAGTATGTGAGCATAGTGTAGCCTTTGTGAAAAGTGTTTTGATGTTGCATATGTTTGGCAGTAGTTACTGAAAATTAGTCATAAACAAGTAACTAGATTCAGTTGCGTATGTCAATACCTACCAACTTCAAGGAGTAGTGGTCTGCATTTGCAGTTCAAACCACATAGAACATTAGTCTCGAAAAGTTTCCAGAGATTAAACTTGCTAACAAAGGAGGGTGCCAATGCACCCTGACTGTGGAGTCTCTCAAGGCATGGCAAAGAGCAGTCACTTTACATTTAGGTATGATGTATGTCTGAAATCTACTGAGTAGCAGCACAGAGCAATGATTTATACTATATGCTCTGAGGAGTCCACCTTGATGGACTCCTGGGAGCATATAGAATATAAGGCAGGAAGACAGAGGGCAAAACACAGGAATGAGTACTCTACAGTGGGATATTCTAAAAGGATAGGGATGACCCCACATGTGATAAAAGTCCAAACTTTTTGTCACTGCCATAAAGGAAACAAAGTGAGAAGATCAAAGGTGCGATTTGGTAGAAGGAATGCACTTAAGTTACCACACTTTCAGGGAGGGATGTGAGGAGGAGAAAATAGGGCAGAGGTCAAGCTCTATCCATTACCCTACCCTAGCAAAGGAAAGACATCCATAACCTCCCCACTCCTAATGTGGACACTCAGGTCCTTTATTTGGACGTCTTGGCTGACCACCTTGAGAGTCAAGTTTAAGTTGGCTCATGGTGGTACAGGGGAAAAACAGTATGCTCTATACCTAGGCCGAGAACAGTCCTAAAACCCATTCCTTAAGCACACTTGTGCAGTGATCGGGGGAAATGATGTGCTGAGGCAGTGCAGGTAGCAAGCATCTCTCCTCTTGTGAAGCCAATCTACAGATACCATGCAGAAGGGACATAAATCTAAAAGGTCAGATAATACCAGGCTAAGATCAAACAAAATGAAAACTACCAAACCCGTGCAATGCTGCTACTCTATCTGCAACAGTAGAATTTAGGTATGACTGCTTGCAACACATTGCCTTTTTAACTATGAACTGTCATTCACTACTAATAAAGAAGATGCTGTCTAAGAGTACATTTTAGATGTGTAGGAGGATGCCTCCTGATTTAAATCCAAAAGAGTAAGGATCACTGGAGTTTAAAGAAAAGTACTGGGCTAACATGGAGAGGTAAGGTCATAAGAGTAACATTGGGCAGCCCAATTTATTCTTGGGCTAACAGGGTAGTAACCCATCAAGCATTTCATATCTCACCCTCGCACTTCTGGCTACTAATAGAGATCACCCATGCAGTGCATGTCCACCTTTGGGATCAAAGAGCAGCAGTATTAACTGTTTTGGCTTATTTGACCTAGCAGGAGGAGGTGAATTTAGGGCATTTTAAAGACTTCAGTTTCTTCATAAGCTGCAAACTTGGATTGTGCTTCAAATTCTTCCTTGCTCATGAGATGTATTTGTACAGCAATACATGTTATCACTGTTTCAAAAAATATGCATGGCTACTTCATGCCCCCAACTCCCATTCTTACCCAATAAGGCACAATTTTACTCATCTGAGAGCATCTTTAACTTGTACATATTACCATATGGATTACTTAGGTGTGTCTGATTTTCCCCTTGTTGGTGTACACTTAAATACACTGTTGCCATTCTGGCCAGGAAGGTGCTGGGTAGCTACTTAAGTTTTTGTAGTCATAACTAAAATTAGAACTTGAGTGCCGATCCTTCACACATTCTCCTCAATCACACTACTAGGGGTTGTGCCCTAAAGACAAAATAAGTGCACCTCTCTGGTCACTTGCACATGACACACAAGCATCTCCAACAAAGGATCACAACAAATATAACACTCTGCCAACCACACACTCTCCCATGGTGTAGTGTGCCACCCATCTGGAAAATGCCATTTGGCACCCCAGATAGGGGTATGAAGCACTATATAAAAGCTACAACAAATTACAGTACAAATGCTTATCCCTTTGCAAATAACCCTTTGTCCATAAAAGTGTACCCCAAGGGGCATATTTATACTCCGCCTGCGCCAAATGTTCGTCAAAAATCTTGAACACATTCAGCGCAAACCTTGCCCCATATTTAAACTTTGACGCCCGAGCCCGCGGATGTCAAAATCCCGCAGTGTGCATCATTTTATGGATGCTGGAAACCGCCTTGCGTTGTTCATATGCAAAGTAGGCGTTCCCGTCCCAAAAATGACTTAAACGCTCGTGCGTCGTATTTATGCTGCCGGGCAAAAATCCTGCATGGCCGGGAGGCGGAGTCGGAAAATGACGTACAGCCCGATTTGCGTCAAAAATTAACGCCTGGGTCAGGGCAGGCGTTAAAATGGGGCAAATACACCTGTATTTAATCAGAACACACAGAAGCAACAGAAGAGCAGCAAAAGGGAGACATGGAGCTGCTTCTCATCCAGCGTGCACGCAGACGCAGAGCACAGCAACAACAACAGCAGCTACTACAAGACCAGCAGGGACCCCAAAGGCAACACAGAATGCAGGAGAGGATATTCCGCATCAGGACAACCCTTCATGGCCTCAGGGAACATGACGTCATCCAGAGGTACAGGTTGAACTGGCAAGCCATTCAGCAGCTGCTGCGCAACACTGAGCCACAGTTTGCACTCAGCTTGCTGACACCCCGCACCATCCCAACAGAAACCAAGCTGCTAACTGTACTACACATGTTGGCAAGTGGCTCTTTTCAAACCACTGGCGCCCTGGTTGCTGGGATCTCACAGCCATCATTCTCCGCCTTCCTGCCCAAGGTACTGGATGCCATCATCAGACTCACACCCCGCCACATCTGCTTCCCAAACACACAGCAGAAGCAGCAGGAGACAAAACAGGGGTTTTACCTCATTAATGGATTCCCACACGTCCTTGGTGCCATTGACTGCACACATGTACGCCTTATGCCACCTGCTGCAACTGAACACCTATACCGCAACAGGAAGCACACACACTCCATCAATGTGCAGGCCATTGTGGATCACCAAGGATTGATCACCAACATCGTGGCAAAGTATCCTGGGAGTGTCCATGACTCATTCATCTTCCGTCACTGTACCATCAATCAACACTTCCAGGATGGACGATATGGAAATGGACTACTTGTTGGTAAGTACAGAAACCTACTTATATACACACTGCACAGCAACCCTCTAGGACAAACAACACATACACCACGACAGCAACATGTGAACAGGAACACACTGAGGTCGTGACACCGCTAGGCATGTTTGATAGGTTTGTAGTGAACCTGTCACACATCTAAAATTAGTGTACAGTCTAATGTTAAGACGTCAATGATCACAACGTATGGAGAGGTTTGGCTAATTGTCACCTTGGTAAATGTAAGTGTCTCACTGATGTTTAAATTAATCCATTGCATATGTCTAAAAGTATGAGATGTCCAGGGTACATAGATGCTAACGTGTTACCACCACTGTCAAATTGATTTTGTGTATGGAACTATCATCTCACCCCCAGTGAAGACACAGGAACACCTGTATCACAAGTCACAATGCTAGGGAGTGCACACTGTACTGCAAATCCCAAAACATACTGCTGACAACCAGTCAGCAGGCAAACACTCGTTCAGCCAAGGAAACAACCCAATGCAGACGGTACATCCTAGAAGCCTAGAAATCAACACAATAACACGAAAGAGTCACAGACAACAAAAGACAACCACTACCATGCAAGGTGATATTAATGGGGCAAGCTACTTCAACATGATCCCAATCATTTTCTCTTTCAGCTGATCAGGGGTATGGGATCCAGCCATGGATTATGACACAATTTGGCAACCCAAGCACTGCAGCAGAACGTGCCTACAATGAGGCACATAGGAGGACATGCACCATAGTCGAGAGGACCTTTGGCATTCTCAAGTCGAGATTCAGGTGCCTTGACATCACTGGTGGCAGCCTCCTATACTCACCAGAAATGGTCTGCAAGATCATTTTAACATGTGCCATCCTGCACAACATTTGTGTACAAAGGAACATTCCCCTATTAGAACCAGAGCCACAAATGCATGAAGAGGAGGAAGAGGAGGATGCTGGCCTACAACATGAGGGGGAACAACAAAACACAGCTGCTGAATTGCGTAGGTGCCAACATATTGTGAACAATTTATTTGGAAACAACTCACCATCACCACTGTATCAACATATGTAAATAAACGCCATATCATGGTCTGGGTAATCATTTTTTCTCACCTTTATCTCTAACTATCAGAATAAGAGTGTAGCCTCATGGAGCATTGCTGACATACCCATCAGGACACAGAAATTTCCAAAGCAATTGTGATGCGTATTATACAACAGTCACTTTCACACACACTGTAAATGACATATATCCTGTACGTTTCACCTTTGAAGGCCAATAGCAGAGGACCATACCTATTTCACACATACATGTTGGCAACATGGTTCGTCGCAGCATATGGCACACAAGTAAGACACCATCAGTCAATAAGGGAAAAAAGGCTCATACATGAGGCAGTGGATGTGCTATTGCATTGGTAACAGGAATGTATGACCAGACCCTTGACAGCAGTAAGTCGTACAGCACCTATCTTTGCAAGGACTATCTGTGGCTAGAATTCCATATAAGCAGAACATAGACAGCACAAGTGCCACACCTATGACAAGCATTGCGCACATGACATTCCATGTACATGTCAGCCCATGTCCTAAGTCCTGACACACCCATGCTCCTGGTCTCATCCCACCTGTCTTAAGAGGTCCCTGGAATTGTAATATGTGTACCCAGAAATTTCCTCCTCTACACACACACAGACTAACAATAGTAATCCAGTGTGCTTCACCCTTTCGTTTGGTATGCCATAGTCATAGTACATCTGTCTGCATGGACATCAGGTTAAATAATGCACTGGCTTGTAGTCTCTAAGCCCTGTTCTCACCTGTAGTTTGCTTCCCATGTGAAAGGTACTGTTGGCCATTTGAACTCAAATCTCACCTACAGACTTGTGAGAAACTGATGTAGCACACACCTGTGAGCACACTGTTATGCATTGCTAGAAAAATAAGCTGTGTAACACAGCCCTTGGGTTTATGTGTCACCTTCCAAAACACAGGACAAACACAGTTTTCCATGTCAACTGTCTTGTTCTTCCTCCGACCAGTCTTAGTCAGACCACTGAGTATGTGCCTTGTGAAATTGCTGGATCCTGATTGACCATGCATCCTTTCAGCCTGACTGGCACCTGTCTGTGCGCTACCCTAAAGGTTCCTTGTGGCTACATATGTATAATACTTGCTTTCCCAACCCTCACATTCATCCGGGGGTATTTTGTCAGGTGGTTCATCAATGCATACTCAAAAAAGTTACTTAGCATAATCTGCTTATTTATCGTACCATAATTGGGAACTTGTCTCCAAATACCCAAATCAGGGCCTATCCCTTGTCTGGGTCTCATGTATGCATGAGCGACAAAGTGTGACAGTGTACCATGGCCGTATGCAGGGATTGGGTATGGTGCCTCCAGCAGAACCAGCAACGTCAGATAATGTGCATGAAAAGTCCACACATGTTAGGACCCTGACAGTTCACACGCTGAATCACATTGCTCACAACATATTGATGGGCTGTGCATGCCGAATAGCTGCAAGATTAATCAACACAGAGGCTATGATGTTCTCAGATGCAGTGGGAACTTTACAGGCCAACCTGTTTACAAATGTTGTAATGACACCTGCCGGAACATGACTCCTGAGATATGATCTCACTCAGCACACCAAGGTTGCCCTGTTGACAGTCTCATAACACATCTGAAGTGACGGGGTGGCACCATACCCATGTAGGTTCTTATGTCCTCATTGGCTTTACTTCCATTGATCTCCGAAGGATACTCAGTAGATACAGGAATATCCGTCACTGACTCATGATGAGACCTGGATGTAACTGTGACAACATAGACCCCTAAAAATATACAGGATCAACATTGGACCACATACATGAACCAGACACCTCTGTGCAATTGATCACTGGAAATATGTGGCCACGTGCTGCTTCGTCAGCTGGTCCACCACTGCCACAGGAGAGTTGTGGCTCAGTCATATGACCACAACTGCGGCATGATATTACATTTGTGGTTCACCTTTGGCTTTCTGTGTCAATAACATGGTACCCACTTAGGCGGTCATTCTGACCCTGGCGGTAAAAACCGCCAGGGCCGTGGTCCGCGGGAGCACCGCCAACAGGCTGGCGGTGCTCCTTTGGGCATTCTGACCGCGGCGGTACAGCCGCGGCCAGAAACTGAAAGTCGGCGGTGTACCGCCGGCTTTCCGCTGCCCAGGGGAATCCTCCATGGCGGCACAGCTTGCTGCGCCGCCATGGGGATTCCGAACCCCATACCGCCATCCTGTTCCTGGCGGTTTCGGCCGCCAGGAACAGGATGGCGGTATGGGGTGTCATGGGGCCCCTGGGGGCCCCTGCAGTGCCCATGCCAATGGCATGGGCACTGCAGGGGCCCCCATAAGAGGGCCCCACTTAGAATTTCAGTGTCTGCTTAGCAGACACTGAAATTCGCAACGGGTGCTACTGCACCCGTCGCACCCCTTCCACTCCGCCGGCTCCATTCGGAAGGGTGTTTCCCGCTGGGCTGCCGGGCGGACTTTTGGCGGTCGCCCGCCAGCCCAGTGGGAAACCCAGAATGACCGCCGCGGTCTTTTGCCCGCGGTACGGTCTTCTGGCGGTTCCCGCTTGGCGGGCGGCGGGAATGACCCCCTTAGTCTGTACATGTGCCTGACTCACGGTGGGTTCACCAACAAGTGCCTAGGAAGCAGTATCCAAATTTCCAGGACATGTGATGGGCAAGTTTTGGACCTTTGACATGAACAAGCGTCTGGCATCTATCCGGTGCATGCTTTGTCATTTGTGGTGTTTACGTTACTCAAAAACTAGGAAGTGCACACAACAGATGTTGCTACATGTATGACTAACACATGTCCTCTCTCATTTCCACACTGACTTGCATCTGAGGGTTGGACACATAGACTTCACATTTATACAAGCATATTTGCAATGATGCATCTTGTGATGCACACACAGTGGGTCAACAACTACATTAGTAGCCAATGCACACACATTGAGCCATAGGCATTGAGGTATTGTGCTTATGTGCGTCACCTTGCTATCCTCTCCTGACGCCAAACATGCCCAATTTGTGAAATACAGATATGTAGGCCACATGTTTGGCCATCTAGTGCGTCAGTCAAGAGTGCAAATCCTGTAAATGAAGTAGCGGATCATGGTCGGCAGTAGTATGATGTCTCACTTGTGCCCATACACCGTCATGACCAAAATGGGTGCAATCACCCTATCTCAGTTTTGTCACAAATGTAATATAACATTAAAATGGTAAAATGACCCAAACCCAGTTAATGCCTGAAATGTTGAAGGATACGTGTAAAAAAATGACGCACAAGCATAAAACAATTACGCTTATGCCCGAAAAACGACGCATAATGCCCTGAAAAAAACATTGCCCCTGAGCTGTATCTTCCACACTGTACCTCAGAAAATTGGTTAAGTGTAAAACTATTTCCAAACATATGGATGCGGGCTCATTTATACTCCTGTGCGTCGAAAAAAATGACGCGCAGACTGCATGCGTCAAAGAATTTTGATGCATAACGATAAAAACACCCGCCATTTTAGGCAGGAAGTAATGTAATAGGATATCCTGTTTACAGATTATGTACAGTGGGTGTACTTTCACTTTCACTTTGCAGTCTGTGATACTTCCTGACTGTGTGGCTGTGTTGAGAGTTTTGTCTGGTCAAATTGTGCTTTTGTCTCCTGTGTGGTCTATTTATTGTCTTTTTGTGAATAAAAACTTGTTGTTGTATCCTGTCTGAGTGTTTTTGTGTACAATTGTGTTGTAAAGTATTGTCTTTGTTTTGTTGGGAGCCTGTTGTGGGTAGTGTTAGTTTGGGTATAGTTGGGCTGTGTTAGTTGTTTAGTTTAAGTTTTTCCTATTCTACTTTCCCCCTATGCTCCTTTGTTCCCCTTTATCGCCTATTTATCTTTTGCTGCTAAGATGTTGGGTAGGCCTCGTCTTGGCAAGATGGGTGAGGAGGAGCTGGGTGCTTTTATATGGCTGGTGTACCCCTTATGATTGAGGCAGGTGGGCGAGTGATACAGGGGTATCACACTGAGGCACGGAGGCTCCGGTGGGCAAAGGTCTTGCATCACTGCAACGGATTTATCGGACACCAAGGAATGACCACCAGCTGAACCACCACTGAGCTTACCTTATCTCCATGGAGCAGGATCTGGTGGACCACCTGGGGATTGTGATTGGTGGCCCTGTTGGTGAGTATAAATCATGTAAATGTGCACGATTAAATGCTCTGTAGTTACATCAGATGATTTTTACAATATCTGCCGGGAATGTTGTTGAGTGTGTGGAATGCTTCTGAAACATACAGGGTCATATATCTACTTTGTTAAGGACCGCAATTGCTAGCTGTTAGGAAGCAAGAGCTCTGCAAACTTACTGAATACTTTTGCATTATGTAAGTTAGTGCAGCCTCTGTGTCAAACAGCAACACAAATCATGAGCCAAATGTGTATAGATATAGGTCACATTTGCCTGTGAGGTATAGAAGTTTCCAATTCATTACCAACATTTGTTGACACAACAGCTAGACTGACTTTTGAAACACTACATGAGGCTGAAAATGAGTGCAGGTTTCACGTCAATTGATGATAGCAATGTGGCCCAAACATATGTCTCATGGTGTCTGGTGAGTGTGTAAGGAAACCGATCATGGAAATTCCAAAAATCTTAGGGATTATTGTGCCCCTCCTTCATTTCGGATACATGTCAGATCTGGATGTGGACACATAGGGAGCAAGCTCTAGCTGCGTTTAGCTAACATCTTAGACTGGTATTTGGAGTTTGTTGTGCCACATTTCGTTTAGGGATGGCTGGCCAAAGGTATGCACATGGGTTCATATCTCTATGGTTGGTACAACTCATCATAGCTGGGCCACATCAAATGAAGAAACTGTAACAACATGAGGGCTAACAACTGTCCCTGCCCCTCTGTACATTGTACCTGTGTGTCATAAATTTGTCATGGTTACAATGGCTGGTTGACTCGTAATGCAGTCCTCACGGAAAGTGGCTTTGGATGTCTCTCTTGGATACACATGATGAGACGAATACACTCCATTATTATGTCTGCTCACTAATGAAGGAGCATGTTTGCCACCACATGATAGTTAGGGCCACTGCATGTGGGCAGATATGTGTGTGTAACACTCACTGGAGATCCATGGTATGTACATGTTAGCCGTGCTATATCGGATGCAGTATCATCATGTCTGACTGGCTTTACTTACTTATGTAATCTTACACATAGTATTTTTCTTTGGAATTGTTGTACAGTGCACAGACATTGAGCACATTTCTCTCTTCCATGCCTTACAGGTGGACCGGCACCCTACACTGTTGGCGAGGTGGCTCAAGTCGAGGACCCAGACAACTCCAGTAAGTGTTGATATGTCTGTTATGTGTTGTGTTTGCTGGTGATGTGTGATGGACTCCTGTGTGTTGGACACATAGCAAGGTGTGATGCACTGGCCAATCTTTTGTTTTGTTCCATGAGTGGAATTTCATTTTATCACCATCTTTGAGTTGGCCAATCCTTATCCTATTGTCTTATTTAGGGATTCTAGGTCAGTCCTATAGG
This sequence comes from Pleurodeles waltl, assembly GCF_031143425.1. Taxonomy (NCBI): domain Eukaryota; kingdom Metazoa; phylum Chordata; class Amphibia; order Caudata; family Salamandridae; genus Pleurodeles; species Pleurodeles waltl. Next base: position 537,563,338 of record NC_090445.1, on the reverse strand, counting down.
CCCTGCAATGTGAATAGGGATGAGTCATGTGGATAACACTTGAATCAGAAAGAGTCGCACTGGGCCTAATTTGTGATATAGTCAGCCAGTCAGACCCGATTTCTCCCAGAATGGGGCTGAAAAATGCTTACCTACATACTTCTGCTTCCCAATTCACTAATGTACTGATTAAACTGTAGGTTGAACTTCCTAGCAGCATGTAGCTCCACATGTAGTGCTACGAGTATGTGGCACTTGAGTGCAATGGCCTAGGTGTGCATGCAGCTCATGGGCAGGGGTGTTCTTGCATCTCTGTGTTTGTTGTAAGTCATGGCTTACTGGTAGTAAATGATGTGGACAAAGGTCTGCATTTCCAAACATGTGTGGCGCTGGGATTGGTCAAGGGTTTGCTGTCTCCTATTTGGAGATATTCCTTACCGGTGGTGTGTGTGTTGAGCCAAACACATGTCCAGCTTTCCTAAGCTTCCTGGGTGTCCCCGTTGTTTGAAATTGTTAGTTATTAGTCCACCCCCACCCTCAAACACAGGCATGGGTTTGTGAATAGTGTACCTAGGACTGATGATACAAGTTTGGTACACAGACATGTAAATCAGTGAATCTTTTGTCTGAACCTAGTATACACACTCATGTTTCTCACATGAGTACTATACTAGCAAGTCCATTTAGAACTTGCAGATCATGTGGCCCTAGATTTCCATCCCGTACAATGACATCTGTAGCCCTGGCATTGGCGGAGGATGTGCAGCATGATTGTTAGCTGACAACTGGCAGAACATAGAACCCAAAATCATTCCAGTTGTTACCCATCTTGTAGGGTTTGGATGTGCTGTGTGACAGAACCTTTGTAGGCTGGCTTGCCATGTACTTCCTTAGGGACAATCAATGATCTGTATGATGATATGAGCTGTTACAAGTACAATTGATGTATTGTCTGATTCACTTCTTGTGCCATTTCACACAATGCAGTTCCTAATGTTAGATTTTCTATTTGTCTTCACAGCTGCAAATATGACACCCATCCAGGTCAGGGAGTTTCAACGGCGGGCAATGAGGTATCAGCACATACTTCAAGTAGAGTCTGGGTACGGAAAAATGGCCCGCAGATACCGGCACGAACGGGCCTCCGGAGCCTGGAGGGCATTTCCACAAGGCGGCCCTTCTTTACTCACCACAGCCACCACCAGCACCACCACCACTACCACCCAGGTGGCACCACCAGCAGCTGGGACCGTTGGGGTAACATCCTCAGCAAGTGCTCCAGGCCCAAGCTCAGCACCACCTGCAGGGCAGCCCACAGCCATGGACACTACACGGCCCCACACTTCCTCGGCTGGCACCCAGACCACCCCAGCTGCAGCCATAGACCCTGCTGCTTTTGGACATATGCAGCGTAAATTGGACCGTGTCCTTCGGAAGATGAGGCGACTGCAGCAGAAGGTGCGACATGTCAACCGGCGGGTGCGGTCAATCAAGAGGACCCTCCGGAGGGCCAACCTGTAGCAGTTTTGACGGACATGATTCCCTCCCCTCCCTCCTCTTTCCTGATTCTTATACTGTGTGGGTTTAGGGGGCTTAGTGTTAGGTTAGTATAGGACGTTAGCTTAGTTAGTGTTAGTGGGTGGGGGGTCCTGAATATTTCTACTGTTTATTTTTAAGTATGTGGGTATGGGCGTCAATGTTGGGGTTCGTGTGTTTAAAAAAAAAAAAACATATTAAAACAAAAAAAACAAAAATATATATATATTTGTTTAGTATAGGATAGTATGTGTTTAGGTTAGTATCTGTTGTCCTCCATGTGTCCCGTCCATAAGGAGTGTGGGGGGTTGATGTTTAGAACATTTCGTTAAATGTCACAAGTAAGTTTAGCTTAGGTTAGTTAGGGATAGTTGTGGGTAATGAGTAGTTAGAGTAGATTAGGGTAGGTAAGGCTTTTCCCCGAGTTTTCACTTCTGTTTTTACTGTTTAATAAATATGTAGTACACCATTTACAGTATGTGTGACATGCTTGTAGATCAGGGTCTTGGCATGAGTGTACAGTTTTTCTTTTGTATTACATGTTGTGTCCTATGCTGCTAGCAAATCCCAACTGAGCTGTAACATTGGCAGCTACCTCAAAGCTACCTTGCAAAGATTAGACCATTCATTGCAACCACCAATCACAGTTACTATGGATCCCAACTTGTTTTTTTCATAATGTATGTTTTCAATGTCACATACAGTGCTTCCAGATTTATGATTGGGGACACTCTGTTATGTCTGACTGTAGTCTGATGTCCAAGGAAACCCTTATAATGTGAGTGGTAGAAAGCTCTCATGTAGTATAGTGTACAGAACTCACATAGATCATTTGTTACACTGTTCAGCATGATTACTTATTTGGATGTAAACTCATACACCTCCATGCATGCAGTCTGGTGACTGTTCGCTTATATTATGGGCAATGTTACATGTGTTAGTTTTGCATTGAAGCAACATTTTGAAGGAACTATTTTATGGTTTAGATATCCCTTGAGGAAGCATTATTCTGTCCAACACAGCATTATGGTGTCTTTTCCTCAGATATTACCTCCCGGAAGGGCAGAGTATGGTAGAATCCAGGCCACTGTGCATAGTTATCAGCCTACATTATTTCAGGACAGTTGTATTGACAAGCTATGTTATTTGACAGGAGGCAAAATTCAGTGATCTACTGCACGGTTGATGTGTCACATTACACAGAGACAAAGTGGTTGTGTAAGTGCTATTTATTGAAAAGTGCTGTAGTGCTATATGTACATTGTCCATGATTGTGAGTCCATTATAGTGACATCTTCCATTGTGATCCTACACATGTGCAAGAGGACATTTCATTGGACACTCTGGGGTGAAGTGTCAGACAGTGCAGAGGGATAGGATTTGCCAATGAGATAGTGAGAGACAATCACAGGGCAGGCTGACAAGATAGACAGTGGTTTGCAGAACAGTGCTTGAGTACAGTTGTTGCAAGACTGGCATGTTGTGAAGCTCAGGACCTTGGTAATAGGTGGCCATGTGGCAGGGACTAGTGCTTCTGGGTACATTTTTCGTGTGAAGGTGATCTGTTCCTGGTCTTCATCTTCTGATGTGTGTGTTGCCTCCTCTGCCCTTGGTGGTGGTGGTTGTGAAGGGGCAACATACACCTCAGTGTGTGTAGACGTGGAGTCAGACATCCCGCTAGCTGCTACCTCTGGGGGTCTTAAGGGCAGTACTGCTGCAAGGAGGATCTGCTGGTTCTTTAGAATAGCAGCCACATCACGATGGTAGGCAGCCAGGTCGGCCCTGAGGGGGTCATGATTGCATTCGTGCATGCAGTAGAAGGTTTGGGGTGCGAGGTGTTGTGGCAACTCCCTTACTGCAGTGGTGAATTCCTTTACAGTTTGTTGTAGTCCTTGCAGGATGGATGTTAGCGCTTGCATGGCTGCTGCCTGATCTGCAGATGACATCATGCACGAACGCATCCTCTCAAGGCTGGCTGCCATATTTTTCATCCCCGCCTACACCTCCTTGGCCAGTCCCGCTGTACTCCCACTACAGTTCTCTCAAAGCTGGTGCCTGTGTCGTCTGAGTCCTCAGCTGTATTGGAGCTGGAAGGTTGTACAATTGGGGTTGTGAGTGGGTCCTCTGTGATGGCTGCTTGTTCTGTGCTCCTCCTTGTGACTGAAGGTGGGGTCTGGAGGGTTCCAAGGACATCTTGGAGGGTCTGCTGACTGATGTTTGTCAGCTCGTCATCCATGTCATCAGGGTAGTCCTGGACTGGATCCATCATCCTCTGCAATGAAATAGGGTACAATTAGTGTGTCTGTGTTGTGGCATTTGTGATGTGACATGCCTGCCTTGTGATGATTTCACATTGTGATATTGGTTCCTGTTCATTGATCCAGACTTTCAGATGGGCATTCTCCCCGGCCTATGCCCCACCTGCATGTCACATGCATTGTGGTCAGTTAGTGGACGTGTCAGCATCACATCCTCTAGGTGTTGGTTTTGGCCAAATAGTGAATTGCCACCTTCTTGTCCTACTCAACCCTCCCCCTACTTCCATTCTCATAATGAGACCTTTCACTGACTGTGGGTGCTGTGATGGTACTAGCAGCACACTTAACAATCTGGACCTGCCCCAGTCTCTGATGTTTCACATCCACTTATATGTAGTTGAAATGTAATGTATACTATGCATAGCATTGTTATGGCACGATATGGATGTCAGCATTGGTAATGTGTACAGCTGATGGTGGGGAATGTGTGGTACATTGGATTGCCCTGATTTTCGTAGCAGTGTCCTATTTCCTCCTCTGACTGTGCAGGTGTATTTCAGTGACCAGTTACATGTGTCCTCCCCCTCAATGCTGTTGCCTGAGCAGTATGACATTTGGGATGTTGTATTGTGACCCAGGCACAGGATAGACCCTGACATGTGCAGCATGGGTGTGACATTAGTGCTGTGTACCTCCTAATGTTGATGACATTGGCTGATGTTTGCAGCAACTATGGGCATTCACATTTGACAGGACTGGAACATTTGTCTTGTTTCAGGGGATTGTTAACGTCGTCATGCTAAACCCTCTAATGTAGGTGTGTATGATCCATGGGGACATTACTGCCATTGGCTACTTGACCAGCACACACAGCGGAGGTGGTAGTGGCAACTGTTGTCCATGTTACATTCCAGTTGTCGGTATGGCTAGAGGTTGTTAATTGGGCCCTAGTTAATGTAGGATGGTATAGTGGCTGACGTGTGACGGGATGTCATTTTGATGTTGTGCCCTTCCCTCCTGCCGTGGCTTTACCTTTGCAACATCGTTGGCATGGCAGCATACCCCCATGGAAATGTTGTTGGTGTTGTGTTATGGTGTGCCCCAGCTTTTCTCTGTACGGGCCATGCCCCCGTGCCATACCCCTTTACCCATGCCACTCCATGTATATGATGACTTCCATGCATTGTGTAGTAGGTATTCCCCCCCCCCCCGGTTGCAGTTCACATTAGTGCATTTTAGTTTCCCATGCGACTAACCCTGCATCTGTGTTGTCTCCTGGTAGTCTTCGCTGTCCTGTCCTTGATTCCCTGTGACGACCTCCTCAGTGATGACAGCTGCGACCATCTCCTCCATGTGGTCCAGGGGCTCCTGGTGTGCTGGACACCCACCTCCAATCTGCAGTGCTGCCTTCCTGTTCCTGCCCATCTTTTCCTTGGTCCTGCGCTTGCAGTCATGCCAGCGTTTCTTGCACTCGATGACTGTTCTGCGTACTTCTGCCACACTGTTGATCTTGTCAACAATTTGTTGCCATATTGCCTCTCTCCTACTGATTGGCAACTTTGAGGTGACAAACAGTTGGTGCTGGTGTTCCGTCACATCTTTTACCAGAATTTACTGCTCCTCTGCACTGAAGCAACACTTTCATTTCTTCTTCTCCCTGTCCTGGTTCTTGTGTGGGTCCTCCTGGCTGGTTCCTGGTCTGTTGTCATCTTCCTGGGGTCTGTTCAGGCATCTGGAATCCATTTTGGCTCCCTTCTGCTGAATTGGCTGTGTTTGCGGGGAATTTTGACGCTATTGTATCAAAAAACGCTGCATATCCGGTTTGCGGTGTCGTAAATTGGCTCACAGTCATTTGCGCCGCGTTAACGTAGTTTTCCTTTACGACGCGACACTGCGGTGTGCGTAAAAAAAATGACTTACACCTGTGGTATGCGCCGCCGTGCGTCAAAGTATAAATTTTACACCCACACGCCGCACAGAAATGGCGTTTGCCGGCGGTAATATTTTTTACGCAAAACTGCGTCGGCGCAGTTTTGCATCAAAAAGTATAAATATGGCCCTAAGTCCCTTAGCACAGTGTTCCTAACCTCTACCCTCAGAAATGCACCCATAAGCCTTCGGCCATACCCGTGGCCATATACCCATAGCCCTGAAACATGGGCCTATAAGCCAGACCCTAATTACATAGCCCTATACCCAAAATCCACACCCATAACCATATTTTCTCTATCTTATAATGTTTCCCTGTGCCCTTCCAATAACTTTGTACATTTAGGGCCAGATGTACCAAAGGATTTTACCCATTCTGTGTCTATGGGAAAAAGCTTTCGTACATTTGGCCCTTAGCTCTTTACTGATAACCCTTATTCCTGTACCTGTAACCGATAGCCCTGTACCTTTAGACCTGCATCTTTAGCCCTGTAGCCAGAAACATGCAACATGTAGCCAAAACTATGTATTATTAACCTTATATCCTGTACCCTTATCCTTGTATACTGTACACATACCCCTCCAGCCATAACCCACCACCCTATCCATGTATCTTTTAGCCTCTATTATTATCCCTGTACACATTATGCATCATCTTGTACAGTTAGCCCGTACAATTAACCCTGTACTCTTAACCCTGCATCCTTTAGTTATCGGCCCCATGTCCATAACCCTGAAATGTTAAATCCGTATACCTAACCATGCACCTTTAGCCCTTAGCCCTAGCCATGTATGCTGTACCCTTTTCCCTGCACCCATAACCCTGTATATTACAGCCATAGCCCAACACCCTTAGCCCTCCATCAGAACCATGTATCTATAGCCTTATACTATTAATCTAGTGCCTTTAACCCTGCACCAATACTATTCACCCTTATTCTTGTACACATAACTACATAAATGTAGCTCTGTCACCATAACCAATGCATACCTTTCTCTCACATCTCCTCCATTACAGTGTTAGGCACTAATCCCCAAGACAAGAGTACTTCTATGGTTGTTCAACATCAAAATACTTCATACAGAAAAACACAACAAATGCAAAACACAACCCAAGGGGTGGGGTTGCTTCCGAAGATGATCACTTCCTCTTGTCCGTGTTCAGTTTCAAGCAGTTGGATCCCTGGGGGAATGCCGCTTATGTTGCGTTTAGGTTCTGAGGTGAAGGGTGAGAGGCAGACCCTGTGAGTGCAGTCTGTGATGAAGGCATGTATCCATTTGAGGGCGTGCATAGGATCCTAATGAGGTGGAGTCTGGTGGTGAGGGTGAAGTGGGAGAACACAGCAGAGAGGTCTAGGAGGTCTTTCTCTCCGTGGTAGAATAGGGACCTGATGACATTCTTTGCGGTCGGTCTCGGTGCTGTAGTTGGAGCTGAAACCACATTGGGAGGAGTCAAGTAGGTTGCGTTTTTCCAGGTGTTCAGAGAATTGTCTGTTGATGGCTTTTTCCTGGAGCTTGGCTGAGAAAGAGAGCAGAGAGATGAGGCGGTAATTTTTTATTTTTCTGGGGTTGGCGGAAGGTTTCTTCAGGAGCAGCTTGACCTCTGCCTGTTTCCATGATTCAGGGATGGTGGCAGACCTGTTGGAGGAGTTGAAGATGGGGGAGAGGATGCTGCTGATTTGCTTCTGGCACAGGTTGAAGATGTAATGTCAGCATGGGTCATTGGGTGAGCCGGACTCGGTTGAGGGCATGAGAGTGGCTGTTTCCAGGATGTGTAGAGGCTTCCAGTTTGTGATGTGGTGGCTGGGGGAGTCCTCAGACGGGGTGAGTAGGTGTTTGATGCTGGTGGGTTGGGGGTGAACGTTTCTGTAAATGGCTATAATTTTGTCATAGAAGTAGTCGGCTAGTGAATCACAAAGAGCATGGGTGGGTTGGATTGTGTTGTCGGAGGCTGCTGGGCAGGATAACTCTTTGACGATCTTGGGGGGTTCCTTCAGGCGGTTGGTGCTCTCTTTTATGAGGCTGAGTAGGGCAATCTTTTTTGCTTCTTTGAGGCGGAGATGATATATGTTCAGTGCAAATTTGAAGTTGGTCCAGTCTTCGGGGTATCTGCCACAATGCCACTGTCTTTCTAGCCTTTTGCATTCTCTCTTGAGTGGGTGTAGTTCGGGGGTGAATCACCTTGTGGGCTTGCTGGATCTTCTGGGGTTGGAGGTGCTTATGGGGACGACTTTGTTGGCACTGTTGATGATCCATTCGGAGAGATTGCCGGCATCTTGTTTGAGGTTGCTGGAGAGGATGGGCTAGCTGGCCTGGAGGGTGGTGGTCCATTGGGTCGCTGTGACTTTCCCCATCTGTGGAGAAGGGGAGGTGGGGCGTGACGGGAGTTGAACGGCTCCGGTCTGCTGGTTATGGCAAAGTGTACCAGGTGGTGGTCTGTCCATGTGATGTCTGTTGTGTGGCTGAACTAGATTTTTTCACTCATTGTGAAGATGGGGTCCAGGGTGTGGCCCGCGATGTGTGTGGGACTGGTGACTAGTTGTTTGAGTTCAGTGTTGCTTAGGTTGTCCAGGAGGTTGGTAGTGTTGTGGTCACTGGGGTCATCTAGATGGAAATTCAGGTCTCCTAGGAATAGGTAGTCGATGGCTAGGGGGGCAATAATGTCAGTGATGGGCTTGCAGAAGGCAGGGCAGGGGCCCAGGGATATTTACGTAAGAGTTCCCCTGATGGTTGTTCTGGTGTTGGTTTGAATTATGAAATGTATGTGTTCCATGAGATGGGACATCTCTTCTTCGAAAGTGGTGCACAGGAGGTTGTCCTTATGCATGATGGCAATGCCTGCTCCATGCTTTTTGTGGCGGTCTTTGCGGATCCGTTTGTATCCTAGTGGTGTGGCGCAGGCAGTTTGGAGGGCCAGGGTGGGCATGAGCCAGGTCTCAGTGAGGAGCATCAGGTCCGGTCTGAGTGTAGATATGGTGTCTCAGGTTTCTGTGGCATGGTTGCAGAGGGATCTTGAATTGAGAAGCAGGCATTGGAGTTGTTTCTTGGGCTTGGAAGGCGGCGGTTCAAGAGGGGTGAGGGTCTCAGTGTTATAGGTGAAGTGGCACTGGAGGCATGTGAAGGGTTGGACAATGATCCAGGAGGAGGAGATGCAGCAGTTGTTGTCCTGGTTCCTGGGGGCCAGGCCCAGAGCTCAGTGGTACAGTATTGGCAGATGGTGGGAGAGCCAGGGTTCCCAGTGCTGGGCACGGTACAGATGCAGATGGGTGCAGATGGGTTTTCCTTTGACGTACCTTTGGAGCGCTGGTATTGTGCCCACTTCGCACAACTGCCCTTAAGTAGGTCCTGGGTTGGGAGGGATGTAGTGAGAGGAGGGCAGATGGGGCAGAAAAACAGCTATATACCTTGACATGTTCTCCTTTGGTGTAACACCCCTTCCACTCATGTCTCACCCGGGCCCAGAATGAGTTGCCCATGTTAGTGCATGATAGGGTTGTAGACATAGATCTCATGCTTTTTGTCATGTCTTTATTGGTCTCAGGTTAAGTTTCTGGATCAATCAGACTGTTGTTTTACTGTCTGAATGCTAGCTGGCATTTGACCTCTCTACATTCTTTATCCATGCATTCTGCCATTAGTTGCCATATAGAGAAATAATTGTCCCCATCCCCGGTTATGTCTGCTTAGTTTTCCCTTTTCCATAGTGTCCCATGGCACCTGACATACTTTAAGTTTAGTTTGGGGAGGGGGGTTAGTTTGCTGTTTCCATAATCCAAAATCACCATTTTAGCTATTAGTACCAGCTGGAAAATGAGTGACCATTCTCAAGTTGCAAAGTTTGATTTTATTTATGATTAGGAACTCAATGCGAGGTCCACATATAAGAGACAAGAAAAATAAGAACATAAACAAACAAAACTTTACCCATCCATTCATAAAAACATATAGGGCCTGATTCCGGAGGCCGCCCGCCAAAGTCCCGCCGACAAATGACCGCACCGACCATTCTTACATTTCCGCTGGGCCGGCGGGCGCTCTCCAAAAGAGCACCCGCCGGCCCAGCGGAAATGCCCCTGCAACGAGGATGCCGGCTCCGAATGGAGCCGGCGGAGTTGCAGGGGTGCGACGGGTGCAGTGGCACCCGTCGCGTATTTCAGTGTCTGCATTGCAGACACTGAAATACTTTGTGGGGCCCTCTTACGGGGGCCCCTGCAGTGCCCATGCAGGGGCCCCGCGGCACCCCCTACCGCCATCCTGTTCCTGGCGGGAGACCCGCCAGGAACAGGATGGCGGTAGGGGGTGTCAGAATCCCCATGGCGGCGGAGCGCGCTCCGCCGCCATGGAGGATTCTGTAGGGCAGTGGTAAACCGGCGGGAGACCACCGGTTTACCCTTTCTGGCCGCGGCTGAACCGCCGCGGTCAGAATGCCCTTGGGAGCACCGCCAGCCTGTTGGCGGTGCTCCCGTGGTCGGTGACCCTGGCGGAGTTTTCATCAAAAATAATACCGCCGGCTAATGCCATTTTGGTGCGCCGTGCGGGCGTCAAATTTATACTTTGACGCACGGCGGCCCAAACTACAGGTGGAAGTCATTTATTTTGACGCACACCGCAGCGTCAAGTCATAAAGCAAAATGACATTAACCCGGCGGAAATGACTGTGGGTCGATTTACAACCCCCCTAACCGGATATCCACTGTTTTTTGACGCAATAGCGTCAAAAAAACCTGCAAACACTGCCATTTCACCAGAGGAGAGCCAAAATGGATCCCAGATGCCACAACAGACCCCAGGAAGATGACAACAGACCAGGAACCAGCCAGGAGGACCCACACAAGAACCAGGACACTTCTAAGAAGAAAAGAAAGTGTCTCTTCAGTGCAGAGGAGCAGGAAATTCTGGTTAAAGAGGTGACGGAACATCAGCAACAACTGTTTGTCACCTCAAAATTGCCAATTAGTAGGAGAGAGGCTATATGGCAACAAATTGTTGACAAGATCAACAGTGTGGCAGAAGTACGCAGAACTGTCATCGAGTGCAAGAAATGCTGTCATGACTGCAAGCGTAGGACCAAGGAAAAGATGGCCAGGAACAGGAAGGCAGCACTGCAGACTGGAGGTGGGAGTCCAGCACAGCAGGAGGCCCTGGACCACATGGAGGAGATGGTCGCAGCCGTCATCCCTGAGGAGATCGTCACAGGGATTCAAGGACAGGACAGCGCAGACTACCAGGAGACAACGCACATGCAGGGTAAGTCGCATGGGGAATTGAAATGCACTAATGTCAACTGCAACCGGGGGGGGGGATACCTACTACACATTGCATGTAAGTCATCATATACATGGAGTGGCATGGGTAAAGGGGCACGGCATGGGGGCATGGCCTACACAGACAGAAGCTGGGGCACACCATTACACTACACCAACAACAGTCCCAGGGGGGCATGCTGCCATGCCAACGATGGAGCAAAAGGAAAGCCACAGCAGGAGGGAAGGGCACAATGTCAAACTGACATCCCGGCACACGTCAGCCACCATACCCCCCACATTAACTAGGGCCCTATTAACAACCTCTAGCCATACGGACAACTGGAATGTAACATTGACAACAGTTGCCACTACCACCTCAGCTCTGTGTGCAGCTCAAGTAGCTAATGGCAGTAACCTCCCCATGGATCATACACACCTAAATTAGAGGGTTTAGGATGACAACTTCAACAACCCCCTGAAAAAAGACAAAGGCCCCAGTACTGTCAAATGTCAATGCCCATAGTTGTTGCAAACATCAGCCAATGTAAACAACAATAGGAGCGACTCAGTACTAAGGACATACCCATGCTGCATATGTCAGGGTCCATCATGTGCCTGGGTCACAATGTAACATCCCAAATGTCATACTGCTCAGACAACAGCATTGAGGGGGGGACACATGTAACTGGTCACTGACATACACCTGCACAGTCAGAGGAGGAAATAGGACACTGATACGATTATCAGGGCAATCCAATGTACCACACATTCCCAACATCAGCTGTACACATTACCAATGCCAACATCCATATTGTGCCGTAACATTGCTATGCATAGGATATGCTACATGTCAACTACATTTAAGTGGATATGAAAGATCAGAGACTGGGGCAGGTCCAGATTGTTAAGTGTGCTGCCAGTGCCATCAGAACACCCACAGCCAGTGAAAGGTCTCACCATGAGAATGGATGTAGACAGAGGCTTGAGTAGGACAAGAAGGTGGCAATTCACTAGTTGGCCAAAACCAACACCTAGGAGAGATGATGCCGACAAGTCTAATAACTTAATAACATACATGTGACATGCAGGTGGGCCATAGACCTGGGAGAATGCCCATCTGAAAGACTGGAGCAATAAACACAAAACAAGATCACAATGTGAAATCATCACAAGGCAGGCATGTCACATCACTCATGCCACAACACAGACACACTAATTGTATCCCGTTTCATTGCAGAGGAAGATGGATCTCCTGCGGATATGCCTGTCCCAGATTACCCTGATGACATGGATGACGAGCTGATAAACATTCCCCAGGAGACTATCCAAAAGCTCCTTGAAACCCTCCAGACCCCACCTTCAGTCACAAGGAGGAGCACAGAACAAGCAGCCATCGCAGAGGATCCACCCACCACCCCAATTGTAAGGCCTGCCAGCTCCAATACAGCTGAGGACTCAGACGACTCAGGCACCAGCTTTGAGAGAACTGTAGTTGGGGTACAGTGGGAGCTGGCCAAGGAGGTGCGGGTGGGGATGCAAACTATGGCAGCCACCCTAGAGGGGGTGCGTTCGTGCATGATGTCATCTGCAGATCAAGCAGCAGCTATGCAAGCCCTAACATCTATCTTGCAGGAACAGCACAAAAAACAGAAGGAAATCAGCACAGCTGTAATACAGTTGACCCAACACCTACAACTGCAATCCTGTCAACGCGTGCACAAATGCAACATTGTACCCCTCAGGGCCGACCTGGCTGCCTACCATTGTGATGTGGCTGCTATTCTTAAGAATCAGCAGATCCTCCTTGCTGCAGTACTGCCCTTAAGACCTTCACAGGTAGCAGCGACCGGGATGTCTGACTCCACGTCTTCTAACACTGAGGTGTGTGTTGCCTCTTCACAACCACCACCACCAAGAACAGAGGAGGCAACACACACATCAGAAGAAGACATGGAACAGATCACCTTCACACGGAAAAGTACCCGGCAGCACTAGTCCCTGCCACATGGCCAACAATTACCAAGGTCCAGCGCTTTGTAACATGCCAGTCTTACAACAACTCTACTTAATGACTGTTCTGCTTACCACTGTATATCTTATCAGCCTGCCCTGTGATTGTCTCTCTCTTACTCATTGGCAAATCCTGTCCCTCTGCACTGTCTGAAACATCACCCCAGCATGTCAAAAGCATTTCCGTAACCCCTTGTGTAGGATCACAATTTAAGATGTTACTCTAATGGACTCACAATCATGGACAATGTACAGATAGCACTACAGCACTTTTCAATAAATAGCACTTACACAACAAATCTGTCTCTGGGTAATGTGACATATCAACTGTGCAGTAGATAACTGAAATGTGCCTACTGCCAAATTACGTAGCTTGTCAATACAACTGTCCTGATATTATGTAGTCAGATAAATCTGCACAGTGCCCATGATTACATCATACTCTGCCCATCCTGAGGGACATATCTGATGAAGTGAGAAACCATACACCAGCATGCTGTGTTAGACAGAATAATGCTTCCTCAAAGGGATATCTAAGTCATAAAATAGTGGCAGCAAAATGTTGTCACCATGCAATACTAACACATATAACAGTGCACACTAATCTAAGCAAACACTACAAAAACTGCATGAATGAAGCTATCTGAGTTTGCATACAAATAGGTACTCATGATGAACTGTCACAAATGACGCATGTGAGTCATGAAGACAAAAATAGAAGAGTGCCTATGAGAACTCATCTTATAAGGGTGTCCTTGATCTTCACACTGCAGTCAGACCGAAAACTGTTCCCCCAATACCAAGTCTGGATGCACTGTTTGTGACGTAGAAAACACACTTATCAACAGAAACACATTGTGATTTATATTAATTGTGATTGGTGATTGCAACAAAGGGTGGAAACTTTGCAAGGTAGCTCTGGGGTAGCTGCCAATCTTACAGCTCAGTTGGGATTTGTTTGTAGCATAGGACACAAATGTAATAGAACAACATTCAGGTACACTGATTCCAAGCCAAGGATCAAGTACCATTTAACACATACTGTTAAGGGTTAACTAAATGTTTATTAAATGCTAATCACAGAAGAGGAAACTGAGGAAAAAGTCTTACCTACCCTAATCTACCCTGACTACTCATTACCCACAACTGTCCCTAACTAACCTAAGCTAAACTTACTTATCACATGGAAAGAAACATTCTAAACATCCACCCCACCCCCCTTATGAGACGGGACACATGGAGGACAACACATACTAACCTAAACACATACTATCTTATACTAAACAAAGATATATTTTTTTGTAATGTTTTTTTTAATATATTTTTTTAAACACACAAGAACCCCAACATAGCCCCCCACCCACACAGGTAATAAGTAAAAATAGAAAGAATCAGGACCCCCCACCCACTAACACTAAACTAACAGCCTAACACTAAGCCCCCTAAGCCCACTAAGTATAAGAACAAGGAAAGAGGAGGGAGGGGAGGGAATCATGTCCATATCCAAAAAGTCTAGAGGTTGGCCCTGCGGAGGGTCCTCTTGATCGACTTCACACGCCGGTTAATGTGGCGCACATCCCAGCTCAGATGGCTTAACTTGTGCAGCACATGGTCCATCTTCCGTTCCATGTTATGGAATGCTGCAGGGTCAACAGATGGAGCTGGGGCAGTCTGGGTACCGGTGGAGGAGGTCTGTGTGTGTGTGGAGCCAAGGCCAGTGGGCTGTCCTGCACCTGTAGCAATGCTGGGGCCTGGAAGTCCGACAGATGTAGGGACAACATTCCCAGCTGTGGGTGGGGCCACCTGGCTTGAAGTGGTGGTTGTACTGGTGGTGGCTGTGGTGGACAAAGCAGGGCCACCCTGTGGGAAGGCTCTCCATGCCCCGGAGGCCCGTTCATGGCGATATCGACAGGCCATCCTCCTGAACCCCGACTCCACCAGCAGGATGTGCTGGTATCTCATGGCCCGCCGCTGGAACTCACGGACCTGGTCTGGAGTCATGTTTGCAGCTGTGAAGACAAATGCAAATATTCTACATTAGGAACTGCATTGTGTGAAATGGCACAAGAAGTCAATCAGACAATACATCTACTGTACTTGTAACAGCTCATATCACAATACAGATCATTGAATGTCCCAGAGGAAGTACATGGCAGGCCAACCTACAAACGTCACATCACACATAGCACATCCATAACCTACAAGGTGGGTAACAACTGGCATTGACTTGCCATCTGAGTTCTGCCAGTTATCAGCTAACAATCATGCTGCATATCCTCCGCCAATACCTGGGCTACAAATGTCAGTGTACGGAATGCAAAACTAAAGCCACATGGTCTGCAAGTTGTAACAGGACTTGCCAGTATAGTACCCATGTGCCAAACCTGAGTGTGTATACTAGGTTCCAACCAAACAGTCACTTTTTCACATATATGTGTAACATACTGGTAGCATCAGTCCTAGGTACCCCATTCACAAACCCATGCCTGTGTTTGAGGGTGGGGGGGTGGGTGGTGGATAAACAACTATCAATTCCAAACAACATGGACACCAAGGAGTGTATAGAAAACTCCACATGTGTTTGTCTCTACACACACACCACAGGTAAGTTCTATAAACAATTAGGAGTCTGCAAACCCTTGACCAATCATAGCGCCACACATGTCAGGAAATGCAGAGCTTGGTACACAACAAATACTTCCAGTAAGGCATGACTTACATCAGACACAGAGTTGCAAGAACAGCCATGATCATGATTAGCATGCACCCCTAGGCCATTGCACTCAAGTTCCACACACTTGTAGCACTACATGTGGAAATACATGCTGCTAGGAGGTTCTGCCTACAGTTTCATAAGCACCTTGGTAAATAGGGAACCAGAAGTCTATTGGGAAGCAATTTGCTGTACCAATCTTGGAGAATGTGGGTCTGACAGGCTGACTAAATCTGAGCTGACTTCCAGTGCGACTCTTGTTGATACAAGTGTCATCCACATGACTCACCCCAGTACTCACTGTGGTGCCTACAGGAATGGCCTACAATCCCTAGATAATACAATAGGATACGCATTGGCCAACTCAAAACATTTGAGAACCTGAAATCCCACTCATGGAACTAGACAAATGATTGCCCAACGCATCACACCTTGCTATGCGTTCAACACACAGGAGTCCATAACCAGCAAACACAACACATAACAGACATATCAACACTTACTGGAGTGGTTGGGGTCCTCAAATGTAGCCACCTCTCCCACAGTGTAGGGTGCCGGTCCACCTGTAAGGCATGGAAGGAAGAAATGTGCTCAAAATCTGTGCACAGACCAACAATTTCATAAACATATACAATGTGTAGGCTGAATAAGGAAATGGCAGCCATTCAGACATGATGATACTGCATTTGATATATCACGGACAACCTGTACATAGCATGGGTCGCCTGTGACAGTTACACACATATCTGCACACATGCAGTGGCCCTAACTATCATGTGGTGGCAAACATGCCCCGTCATTGGTGACCAGAAACAAATATGGAGTGTAATCGTCTCATCATGTGCATCCAAGAGAGACATCCAAAGCCTGGTTACTTGAGGACTGCATTACCAGTCAAACATCCTATGTGGCCATGACACATTTATTACACATAGGTACAATGTACAGAGGGACAGGGACTTTTGTAAGCCCTCATGTTGTTACAGTTTCTTCATTTGATGTGGCCCAGCTATGCCATCCCTAATTGAAATGTGGCACAACGAACTCCAACAAACATTCTAAGATGTTAGCTGAGGGCACCTTACACCTTTTCACAATGTTTTCAAATCCAGATCTGACATGTATCCAAAAAGATATAGGACCACAATAATCCCTAACATTCATAGTACTTCCGTGAACGCTTTCCTTACACACTCACCAGACTCACATGAGACATATGTCTGAGCCACTTTGCTATCATCAATTGGCGTGAAGCCAGCACTAATTTTCTGCATCATGTAGTGATTCTAAAGTCAGTCTAGCTATTGTGTCAACAAAGTTAGCCAATATGTTGGTACATCTTTACTTGTCTGGCAAATGTACCCTATATATACATGATTGGCTCATATTTTGTTTGGTTGTCTGACACAAAGGCAGCACCAATTTACTTCACGGAAAAGTATCCTGTAAGTTTGCTGAGCACGTGCTACCTGACAGCTAGCAATTGTGATCCTTCCCATAGTGCATCAATTATCCCAGTATGTTTCCCCAGCATTACACACAGTCAGCAACTTAGCTGGCAGACATTGTACAAATCATCTGATGTCACTACAGAGCATTTAATCGTGCACATTTACATGATTAGTACTCACCAACAGGGCCACCAATCACGATGTCCAGGTGGTCCAAGAGATCCTGCTCCCTGGTGATGAGGTCAGCCCACCGGTGCTTTAGCTGGTGGTCACTCCTCTGGCTGGCATACACACGCTGCAGGTGATGCAGCACCTTTCCCCACCGGATTCTGCGCGCCTCTGTCGGGTACCCCTGTATGACCCTGCCCCCTGCCTGGATCATGAGTGGCAAGAAATGGCACACAAGCCATATGAAGCCCCCCAACTCCTCTTCACCCATACTGCCAAGACGTGGCCTACCAGACATTGTAGAAATGTGAAAGGGAATAGGGGTTAAAGAAATAGAAAGGGGAAAAGGGGGAAAGTAGGGGTACAAATACAGAAGAAAAGAAAACGTAACCACTAAAAGAGCCAACTATCCCCAAACTACCTCTACCCACAACAGACTCCCACAAACAACAAAAACACTAGATAAATGGACAAATGTAAACAAAACACAGTAGGACAGTATACACCAACAATATTTATTTCACAAATTGACAATAGAGACAGCACACACAACACAAAAGCACAAAATCTATGGACACCACTCTCTACACAGCCACACAGTCTAGAAGAATCATAGACTGCAAGTGAAAGTAAAAGTACACCCACTGTACATGATCCGTAAACAGGATATCCTATTACATCACTTCCTGTATAAAATGTCCGCCCTTTTTCTCGTTATGCGTCATAGTTTTTTCACGTATACAGTTTGTGCGTCATTTTTTTTTACGCACAGGAGTAAAAATTAGCCCGCATCCAAATAATAGTAAATAGCCTGCACAATTATCTGGATGCCGCCTAATGTTCACTCCTGTGCGTCAAAAAAAATTACGCAAAATCAGTATTGGTATACAAAAATGACGCATAACGCTAGCAACGTCAAAATTTCAGTGCATGAACTGGTTTGGGGCTTTTTTTCTGTTTTTATGTGATGTTAGATTTGGGACACCTTAGAGATAGGCTGATGGCACCCACTATGGTGTTGATGATGTATTTTCACATGTGTGACATCATACTGCAGCGGACCATGATCCGCTACTTCCTTCACAGTATTTTTACGGTTGGCTGATGCCCTTGATGGCCATATGTGTGGCCTACATATATGTATTGCACACATTGGGCATGTTTGGCATCAGGAGAGGATATCAATGTGACGCATATATGTACAATACCTAAATGCCTGTGGCTCAATGTGTGTGCTGTGGCAACTAATGTATTTGTTGACCAAGTGCGTGTGTATCACATGATGCATTATTGCACATATGCTTGTATGAATGTGACGTCCATGTGTCCAAACCTTAGATGCAAGTAATTGTGGAAATGAGAGAGGACATGTGTTAGTCATACATGTAGCAACATCCGTAATGTGGACTTCCAAGATTTAGGGTAACGTAGACACCACATATGACAAAGCATGCACAAGATATATGGAAGACGCTTGTTCATGTCAATGGTCCACATTTTCAACATCCTATGTCCTAGAGTTTTGGTAACAGCTTCCTAGGCACTAGTTGGTGAATCCCACAGTGAGTCATACACATGCATTGAGGAAGTGGGAACCATGTTGTTTGCCCAGACAGACAAAGGTGAATCACAAATGTATGATGACACCACAGTTGAGGTCATATAAGTGAGCCACAACTCTCAAGTGGCTGTGGTGGACCAGCAGACGAGGCAGCACGTGTCCACATATTTCCAGTGATCAATTGCACATAGGTGTCTTGTTCATGTGTGTGGTCCAATGTTGATCCTGTATATTTTTTGGGGTGTAATTTGTCACAGTTCGGTCCAGGACTCATCATGAGTCAATGTTAGCTATTCCTGTATCTACTGAGTATCCTTTGTTGATCAATGTGAGTAAAGTGGATGTGGACATGAGAACCTACATGGGGATGGTCCCACCCTGTCACTAAAGACGTGTAATGAGACAGTCAACAGGGCAACCTTGGTCTGCTGAGTGAGATAATGTCTCAGGTGTCATGTTTCGGCAGGTGTCATTACAACATTTGTACACAGGTTAGCCTCTGCAGTTCCCACTGCATCTGGGAACATCATAGCCTCTGTGCTGATTATTCTTGCAGCTATTCACCACACACAGCCCATCAATATGTTGTGAGCAATGTAATTCTGTGTGTGAACTGTCAGGGTCCTGACGTGTGGATTTTTCATGGACATTTTCAGAGGTTGCTGGTTCTGCTGAAGGCCCCCTACCCAATCCCTGCATACGGCCCTGGGACACTGTCACACTTTGTCATTCATGCATAAATGAGACCCAGACAAGGGATGGGCCATGAATTTTGGTTTTCACAGAGGATTTAACTCATATGGTACAGTTAAAAGGCAGATGATGCTATACAATGTATTTGGGTATGCATTGAAGAAGCACATGCCCAAATACCCCCTGATGAATGAGAGGTTTGGTAACGCAAGTGTGGTACATATGTAGACACAGGGATACTTTAGTGTGATGCACAGACAGATGCCAGTCAGGCTGATAGAATGCAGGGTGAATCAGGAAACAGCAATTTGACAAGTTACATAATCAGTCGTCTGACTAAGACTGTTTTGAGGATGAACTAGACAGTTGACATGTCTAACTGTGTATGTCCTGTGTTTTTGAAGGTGACAAATGAACCCAAGGGCTGTGTTACATGGCTTAATTAGTATCAATGCTTAACGGTGCATTTGACAAAAGGGCAATTCCTATGCTGTTCCAGGCATCAGCAGAGGCAGCGCTTGTTGAAATGGGTGGTGTGCATGGAGGTGATCACAGGTGTGGGCTGCATCTGTTTCTCACAAGTCCTATAGGTGGGATTTGCATTCTAATGGCCAACAGACATTTTCACACGGGAAGCCATCTACAGGTGCTAACAGGGCTTGGAAACTAGAAGCCAGTGTATTAATTGACCTGACGTCCATGCAGTCAGATGTGTATGACAGTGGCATACCATAGGAAAGGGTGTAGCACATTGGATTGCTATTGACAAGCTATGTGTGTAGAGGAGGGAATATCAGGGTACACATTTTAGTATTCCAGGGACCTCTTCAGACAGGTGGGTTCTGACGAGGTGCATGGGTGTGTCAGGAATTAGGATATGGTCTGACATGTACATGGAATGTCATGTGCGCAATGCTGCTCATATGTGTGGCACTTGTGCTGTCTATGTACTGCTTCTATGGAACTCTGGTCACAGATAGTCCTTGCAAATATTGGATGCAGTTGGACTTACTGCTGTCAAGGGTCTGGTCAGACATTCCTGTTAATTATGCAAAAGCACATCAACTGCCTCATGTATGAGGCTTGTTTTCTTCTTATTGAGTGATGGTGTCTTAGTTGTGTGCCATATGCTGCGTTGGACCTTGATTTTGTATGTGTGAAATAGGTGTGGTCCTCTGCTATTGGCCTTCAAAGGAGAAATGTACATGATATATGTAATTTACAGTGTGTGTGTATGTGACCATTGTATGTTACGCATCACATTAGCTCTGGGATTTTCAGTGTCCTAATCGGTATATCAGCAATGCTCCATGAGCAACACTCTTATTCTGATAGTTAGAGATGAAGGTGTGCAAAAATGAATAGCCAAACAATGATATGGTGATTATTATAGGTGCTTATTTAAATTAGTTCATAAAGTGGTGATGGTAATTATATTTAAAATAAATTGTTCACGATATGTTGCCGCCTGCGTATACCAGCGGCTGTGTTATGTAGTTCCCTCTCATGTTGCAGGCCAGCATCCTCCTCTTCCTCCTCTTCAGGCATGTGTGGCTCAGTTTCCAGGAGGGGAATGTTCCTTTTGATGCAAATGTTGTGCAGAATAGCACATGTTAGAATGATCTTACAGACCATCTCCGGGGAACATAGGAGGCTACCACCAGTGATGTTGAGGCACCGGAACCTTGACTTGAGGATGCCGAAGGTCCTCTCGACTATGGTGCGTGTCCTCCTCTATGTGCGTCATTGTAGGCACGCTCGGCTGCAGTACTCGGGTTGCCAATAGGTGTCATTATCCATGGCTGGATGCCATACCCCTGATCAGCTGCAAGAGAAAATGAAGGGGATCATGTTGATGTAGCTAGCCCCATTGAAATCACCTTTCATGGCAGTAGTTGTCTTGTGTTGTCTGTGACTCTTTTGTGTTATTATGTCGCATCATAGGCTTGTAGGATGTACCATCTGCATCGTGTTGTTTCCTTGGCTGAACGAGTGTTTGGCTGCTGACCGTTTGTCAGCAGTATGTTTTGGGATTTGCAGTACAGTGTGCCCTCCCTAGCATTGTGACTTGTGATACAGGTGTCCGTGTGTCTTCACTGGGGGTGAGATGATAGTTCCATACACAGATTCATTTTGACAGTGTTATTAACACGTTCATATCAATGTACCCTGGACATCCCATACCTTTAGACTTATGCAATGGATAAATATAAACGTCATTGGGACACTTACAATTTGCAAGGTGACATTTAGGCAACCCACTCCACACGTTGTGATCTTTCACGTCTTAACATTGCACTGTACACTAATTTCTGATGGGTGACAGGTTCAATGGTGACCTAAGAAACATGCCTAGCAATGTCACGACCTCAGTGTATTCCTGTCGACATGTTGCTGTTGTGGAGAACGTGTTGTGTGTCCTAGAGGGTTGCTGTGCAGTGTGTATATAAGTAGGTTTTTGTACGTACCAACAAGTAGTCCATTGCCATACCGTCCATCCTGGAACTGTTCATTGATGGTGCAGTGACGCAAGATGAATGAGTCATGGACACTCCCAGGATATTTAGCCACGATGTTGGTGATCAATCCTTGGTGATCGACAATGGCCTGCACATTGATAGAGAGTGTGTGCTTCCTGTTGCGGTAGAGGTGTTCAGTTGCAGCAGGAGGCACAAGGCATACATGTGTGCAGTCGATTGCACCAAGGACGTGTGGGAAGCCACTAATGAGGTAGAACCCCTGTTTTGTTTCCTGCTGCTTCTGCAGTGTGTTAGGGAAGAAGATGTGGCGGGGTATAAGTCCAATGATGGCATCCAGTACTTTGGGCAAAAAGGCAGAGAATGATGGTTGTGATATTCGGGCAACCAGGGCACCAGTTGTTTGAAAAGAGCCACTTGCCAGCATGTGAAGTACGGCAAGCAGCTTGGTTTCTGTTGGGATGGTGCGGGTGTCAGCAAAGTGGGTGCCAACTGCGGCTCAGTGTTTCGCAGCAGCTGCTGAATGGTCTGCCAGTTCAACCTGTACCTCTGGATGATGTCGTGTTCCCTGAGGCCATGAAGGGTTGTTCTGTGGCGGAATATCCTCTCCTGCCTTCTGCACTGCCTTTGTGGTCCCTGCTGGTGTTGTGGTAGCTGCTGTTGTAGCTGCTGGGCTCTGCGTCTGCGTGCACACTGGATAAGAATCACCTCCATGTCTCCCTTTTGCTGCTCTGCTGTTGCTTCTGTGTGTTCTGATTAAATACAGTGTGCCCTGACCCAGGCGTTAAATTTGGACGCAAATCGGGCTGTGCGTCATTTTCCGGCTCCGGCTCCGCCTCCCGGCCGTGTGTCATTTTTGCCCGAAAGCATAAATACGACGCGCGCCCGTTTAACTCATTTTTTGGACGGGAACGCCTACCTTGCATATCCTTAACGCAAGGCAGGTTGCTGCATCAAAAAAATGATGCACACGCCGGACTTTTGTCGTCCGCGGGCGTCTAAGTTTAAATATGGGGCAACGTTTGCGCTGAATGTGCTTCAAAACTTTTGACGCACATTCACGCAGACGGAGTATAAATATGCCCCCAAGTACTTTGCACATCTGCCCATAAAAGCATGGAAATAAAAATATAAAAAAGCAGTTGCATATCTTTCCCTACCTGCCCATAAAGTGCAATTATAATAAAGTGCATCATTATAAAAAGACCACCCACCTTTTCTTAAAAAAACAACACATCATTGTAATAAAGTGCATCAGAGCAAGATCCACATATGAAAGGAAAAAAAAAGTTTAAGTGTAAAGATAAGCAGTCAAATACTTTGCACATCTGCCCATAAAGGCATGAAATTAAAGAAATAGAAAAGCACTCACATATCTTTTCCCGTCTGCCCATAAAGTGCAATTATAATAAAGTGCCTCATTATAAAAAGACCACCCACCTTTTCTTTAAAAAAATAACACATCATCTTTACGTACATATTCTTAGAATAAATATAAAAAACATTTTTTTAATTTACAAATTCTAAAACATTCATTTGGAGTGTCATACAAAGCTTGAAGAAACTCGGGTGCCAGCAGCAAAGAAAGCTGGGGTCAGATAGGTTTTAGCCACTTACGCTGATGTAGGGCAAGAGATGGAGAAACAAATAAAACATGGTTTAAGTATTGGATTTCGGCAAGGCAAAAATGACACTCTTTAGCTGAACTGTAGTGTAGCCATTTTAGCTATAGCTCCGTGCACGTTATTTTAACACACTAGGCCAAGCCGCTGTGCACTCTAACCTAGATATATTTTATTCAGCTTTATTTTTTTGTTACAATAGCCACTTTTACGGTCTTGTTTTATTTTCTGTTTATCTACTTGTTTTCCTAAGCCAGCACAATGTTCTCAAACAAGACATTCTTGCTCACTCTGTGCTTCTTCCAAGGCTACAGCACCATACATTGCCAGTGAACGTCGTATAAGTTTAGTCTCCGACATTCGTAGAAAATACACATCCTTATGTAGGGACATTTTCTCAGAACATCAGCTGTTTTATTATAAAAACACTTCTTTGTCCCATAACACGTTAGAGGGAGATTCCAGCCAGAGAACCACAACTGTATGCTGATTGCTGAATGCTTCACTACAGATGCTAACGCAGACTGCAGGCCTTTGCTCAGGTACGGGGGATGATGTCTTCCTAGGGGAACCTGAAGGGCAGAATTAGAGCTTAATATGCTGTGCTCTATTAGAGTTTAGGTAGGAATTAGTCTATCAACTGTAGCGACAATATGATATCATTATTTCCATGCTTCACTCTCCTCGTTACCATTTTAATATTGTCATGCTGTGGCGTCCTGGTTATTGCAGCTCATGCTTTGCTATGCAGTTGTTTTATTAAAATCATTATTAAAACATATACTGCCTATGTTTGACATTTATATATGAGACTAAGGTAACTGAGAGAAACGGATGAGACCTTACCGCGCAATTCTGCCTCTCAAAATCCAGTAGACTCATTAGAATAATGAGAGCCTGCTTGACATGGCGCCACCAACATTTGGTAAGGCTCTAATTTTCGGGTCCTCCTGAGTATCTCAGTCTCATTATTATATATAATGACACCTCAATACCGTATACGGAGTCGTCCATGGTACTGAGGATTTCCACCCCAGCTACGTAGGTTATCCTATCTGGTGCTGGAGGTTGTTCAAGCTTGAACTTTAAAAGGAAAAACCCTATTTGGTGTGCCTTCTTTGAACATTTCTTCGATCTAGTATGGCGAATCCACAGCAGATAGCAATAGCAGTCAATATGGGACAACCTCTGACTGCACATTTACTAGCAAATGGCCTAACGGCCCAGGGGGGTCCATTCACATTTGTGGTGGACGCCCCTCCAGCTTATAGAACAGAACTTTTTTATTCTTGGGTCATATTTCCAGCAGTTGATGGGAACACAAATACATTTGATCAATATACACATGCAAACGTACCTGGACAATACAGGGCATATGCATATTTAGAAATACCATTATCTTATCAAGAACATGATAATTGGCTTGATGGCGCCCTACCCCACGCAATATTACTAGTAATGTTAGGTCCTCTAAGTAATGATGGTCCTACCTGGCCTTTATTGTCTTCCTATACCCCACACCCTGCAGTAGCAACTTTAGCGGTAGCTGAGGTTCGTCGCTTATATACTGAAATAACAGCGACATATAGACGCTTAGTGCAGTTTGTGATGCAAACATTAAATACAAACCCAGCACGTGCTGCGCCAGCACAACCACACGCAGTAACGCCAGGTATAAACCCTGCAACTGTACTTTCGATCCTGGGTATGGTACCTACCAAATGAGAGGAAACTGTGTTTTGGTTAGCACAAAAAATAAATGCCCTGGAAGCAGTATTTCCCCATACGGGATCTCAGGATAAACATAGAATTCTAACAATGTCCTTGCCATTTGGGATGGTCCCTACAGTAGATAATTGTAATAGCTGGGGCATGGTATTTGCCACGCTCTATACAACCGCACATGGTACACCGACACTTGCTAACTTACTGGAAGTGTTGAAACAAATTCAAGATGAATACAGCGCTGCCCCGGCCCTGGACTTGGGGATGCAATTAATGAGTAATTTTTCCACGGTATCCTCAATTATTTTAAGTAATCTTAAAGAGGAAGCAGTCGCACTAGCAGTGCGCATGCGGCTCTGTGACATTCTTCAACAGGATCAGGAACATGAGCTGCCTAAGATTATCGCAGAGACCTATTATAGCATTGGTCAAGATAGTTTAGGGGCTAGACCAACTGAACCACAATTTCAGGGCAAATCTAACAAAGATTTTTCCAAGCAAGCTCCTGAGGGTAATAAGAAATGCCGGGATAAAAAACAACAAACTCCTAAAAAAGAGAGGGGAGAATCTCTGTGTACAGAGACCCCACAGAATAGATATAACCTCAGAAATAGAGATAATATAACAACGCCTGATAGATATCAATATACTGATACACGCCAATCTCATTCCTTTCAAGTCTCATCGGAAAAACGAAATGAGAGAGGTGGGCGATCAGAGTGAAGAAAAGAGTACGTGAAACCGAGACAGGAATCACAAGGCTCTTCGAAAGTTTCTGTTAAAAAGGAAGAGAGACCTGCCCAACAAAACCCCCAATTTAAAAAGAAAAAAGTGGCAGCAGTCGCAATCCGACATGCCACTCAGGAAGAGGGTCTTCGAGAAGAACACGAAGTGGGCACAAGCGCTGCTAGACAGCGCAGCAGAGGTCACATTCGTTCGCCGGAGTCTTCTAGAGCATCTGGAGGTGAAAGCAACTGATGACTTTCTAAAAGTAGAAACTGCGGACATGCTTGTCTCCACGCCTGATAGGGTGTATAAAGTAACGCTACAGTTAGAAGGAGACATTGAACGCACAATAGACGCAATCTTTTGGGATCGCCTAGTAAACATATATGATGTTTTGTTGGCCGAACAAGATTGGCCACCTGAATTTGTCCGCACCTGTCCATATGGAGAAGATGTTATTAAACCTTTCTCGCCCCTTGTTCTGGAGGAACTCGCTGAATCCTATGCCATTGATTGGGCTTTGGCACAGGCACCTGTGTTATATCGCAATCACGTAGGATGGGATAAAGAATCCCTCTACCATGTAATTCCTATTAAAAATCAACCCCAACCACAGTATCCAATAAAACATGATGCTAAAGCACCTGTGAGGGAAATACTCACACAGCTAGAATACCAGGGTGTAATTGAACCCTGTGTCTCTCCAATGAACAATCCTGTATTCCCAGTGGCTAAACCAGACCATTCATGCAGAATAGTCTTAGACTCCAGACATTTAAACAGTCATACACGCACATATGCTATACAAAACTCACATAACACAGCACTGATGAACAATATAGTGCATAAAAAATATAAAACAACACTGGACATTTCCAATGTTTTTTTCTGGCAGAATATAGCACCTGAGAGTAGAGACTTAACAAGTTTCAGCACACTAGGCTCCCAGAAAAAATTATTTTGTTTACCTCATGGGTATAAGAACAGCCCAGGATTGTTCGCAGCTCGTGTCACTGCAATTTTGCACAAGGTTGACCCTGAAGCATTGTCCTATGTAGATTATATTTATCTGATGGATGATGAATTACTACAACATTTAATACGGGTAGCCCGCATTGTTGTCGGATTTGCTGAATTTGGCTACAAATTCAACTTCACAAAAGCAAAAATTGCCTTCCTCAGCATCCTCTTTCTGGGATATGAGCTGTCAAGTGAAGGAAAGAGCCTAGCGCAACAATTCTTAGAAAAATGCGCACAACTACAACCTCCAAACACTATCAAAAAATTCAAATCTCTATTTGGTTTCCTAAATTTTGGCAGAATTTACATTCCAGATTATGCTACACCCATACAACCTTTATATGATTTGATACGTCCTGATTTCTCAAGTAAAGTTTGGACAATTGAACATACACGCATTCTCAGAGATCTGAAGACAGACATGCTTTCAGCACAACATCTACACACAAGGGACAACAAGACACACTTGGTTATCAGAGTAATTGCCGGTGCCATCGGTTTCACCTATGTGACATATAATAACGGTGAAACAGTCCAAATTGCATATAAATCTCACTTATACTCAGCAGCAGAACAACGTTTTGCTCCCACAGAGAAAATTCTCACTGCTGTACAGATGGCTGTCATTAAAGAAAAACCTCTAGCTCAGGGCAAATTGTTTCCCCAATCCCAGCCCTAGAGCCTGTCACAAAAGCCAGCGTTCCAAACACAAAAGCATTACATCCACGTTGGACACAATGGGCCACGTCTTTGACAGTCACTGATGTAGACTACATTTTTTACCCAAAATTACAAACTCGAAATCTTTTGCAGTACAAACTAGAGTACCCAGTTCCATCACACACACTGCCTATTGAACAATATCTTAGAGTCATGTACACTGATGGCTCTGCACAACCAGCAATTGGCACAAAACACCAATATTCTGCTGCTTCTGTAGTCTTGAGCGGCTATATGGAGGACAATACATTTTTTCCCCTAAACACATTCACGCAAACCCTTGGGGATTACACAGCACAATTGGCAGAGCTAAAAGCTCTGTTGATGGCAGTAGAACATACAGATCCTGCACAGTTAACGCTTATTGTTTGTGATTCGTACTATTGCGTCCAGTCCTTAAATGAATACCTGCATTACTGGTGCCAGAATGGGTTCAGATAGTCTAAAGGCAGCACTGTAAAACACAGATTACTGTGGGGGAAAGCAGCAGATCTAAAAGAAACGCTCCCAAATGTCCATGTTGTATAGACACCAGCGCATTGGAATACACGTGGCTGGAAACACACTGGCTGATAAAGCTGCAAAGTCAGCAGTAGCTACGGCTGCTGTAGCTGCAGTAACACGTTTAAGTACAAAACTGGACGCAGGCATATGGGCTGCAGTGAAAGCTACGGCTGATGGTACGCCCTATCCTAAAACATTTCCAGCTAAATATTCCTACCAAATGGGAGATCGCCTGAACGCTGAGGTTAGGATACCAGGTGTAGGCATGAGCAATATTCCCAATAAAGATATAAGACCAGAGCTGATTAAAGCAGCACATGAAGGGGTGGCATCTGCCCATGCTGGTGTGGCGGCTACAATATCAATCTTGCAAGCCCGCTATTGGTGGTCGGGCCTCTGCAAAGAGACCAAGCAGTTTGTCCTTCGTTGTGACATCTGCCAACAAATCAAAGTTTCCACTGCCAAACGCCCGCCGCAGACACCCCTCTTAATTTCAAGTAAACCATTACAATGTGTTTATTTGGACCATGGCCGTCCCCTAACACCGGACAGTGCATACAAGTATATTTTAGTCACTGTTGATTCTTGCTCCAGATTTTTATGGGTATGGCCACAACGGTCGGCTGACGCTCGGACTGTTATTAAAGATTTGCTAGTCTTTATTGGTACATATGCAGTTGCGGCTTTCCACTCGGACCAGGGCCCTGCTTTCGCCTCAAGGGCATACAGGGACGCCATGGCTTCGTTGGGGGCCCAACTCCAGTACTCGTTTTCATTTCATCCCGAGGGAAATAGTGTTGTGGGGCGATTAAACCGTGATTTAAAGCAATCCTTAACAGCCAGAGTCTTAGGTACGTGTTGTAGTTGGCTTAATCACCTGTATGGACTTCAGAGAGCACTTAACAATCTGCCTAGAAGGACCCTGGGGGGGTCGTACTTCATATGAGTGCCTGTTCGGAACTCAAATGTATGATCCAGATCTTGATGGTCCTGGCCTGGAGGCAGCAGAAACACCTTTTGACATAAATTATCGTGTCACTGTATTACAGGAATTACAACAGTTCAGTGACGACAATTCTTCTGCGAGTACTGCCTCCATAGGAATTAAGGATGTACCAGTAACATCTACCAGCTGGATTCCTAGAGTTGGGGATCTAATACGTGAAAAGCTCGCTGTAAAAAAGGAATTTGGTCCTTCCTATCGAGCACCGGTCCCAGTCTTGGGGATACACAGTACCAGAACTGTCATTCTACTGCCGTTGGCAGGTGCCAAGGAAAATCATTTTGTCTCCATCGAAAATGTCAAACTACACCATGTGACCGATCCTGCACAGCAGACCATGAGGAACAACCGGTAGTTCCCAAAGCCCTCTCACTACTGGTCAAGAAGTTCCTCTACAAGTTGTAAGCAGCAACACTGACACCTCTCCGACCTTGGGGAGGGTGGAAAATGATCTTGCATTGGTTCCACTAACATCAAATAATACAGAGACAGTTGATCGATTTGATACAGCATCAACACAAACAGAGGGTGCTATTTATTTTGTGCCACCACGAGAAGCACCAACTGCACTAGTAAGCACAGCTCCAATTTTTGCACAAACTACTTCTGGATATTTTGCTGACATCAATGATGATGTCTCAGATTCATACGCCTCCTCAACACATGAACTGTCAAACGCACGTAAGCTATTGAACTGGCTTAAAATAACATACTTTGTTCTTCCATGGAACTATCTATGGCTTTCTTTGACTATAAAAGCTTTCATACTTTGGATTGGTTTTGTCCTAACTTTCTTTTTGTTAATATGTGCACATTTTCTTCCAGACAAATCAACAGTTGAATTGGTGGATGAGGTCCTACATTTTTCATCACACAAGGTCCGAAGACACTTGTCTTTTGTGAATATTTTTGCAATACCAATTCCTGATGGGATTGTTTGGGACAAGGTGATATTTCATATATACGGTCCCGCGGAGGTTATTCAGATACCACATGTGTTCAAACTTTCTATGAACGATTCAATAATACCAGGCATTGTTTCTGATGATTGAGATGTGAAAACAGTTGGGGCCAGATGTAGCAAACGGTTTGCGAGTCGCAAACGGCGAAAATCGCCGTTTGCGAGTCGCAAACCTGAGTTTGCTATGCAGAAATGCATTTTGCGAGTCGGGACCGACTCGCAAAATGCATTTCAGAGTCGCAAATAGGAAGGGGTGTTCCCTTCCTATTTGCGAGTCGTAGTGGTATGCAACTCCATCGCGGTCGCAAATGGAGTCGCAGTTACCATCCACTTGAAGTGGATGGTAACCCACTCGCAAACGGGAAGGGGTCCCCATGGGACCCCTTCCCCTTTGTGACTGGACCCCAAATTATTTTTTCAGGGCAGGTAGTGGTCCAAGGGACCACTACCTGCCCTGAAAAAATTCCGAAACAAAAGGTTTCATTTTTTTTTTAAAGTGCAGCTCGTTTTCCTTGAAGCAAAACGGGCTACACTTGAAAAAAAAAAACTGCTTTATTTAAAAGCAGTCACGGACATGGAGGTCTGCTGACTACAGCAGGCCTCCATATCCGTGAGTGCCCATAGTCGCTATGGGACCGCAATTTGCGACCCACCTCATTAATATTAATGAGGTGGGTCTTTGCGACCCCATAGCGACTCGCAGACGGTGTCTGAGACACCGTTCTGCATTGCAAATTGCGAGACTCGGACTCGGAAATTGCAAGTCGCAATTTGCAAAGTTGCTACATCTGGCCTGTGATTCTATGATGACTGAATTGCAGTATTATACTGTATTTGAAAACTAAGATGTTTATCAATCTAAAGCAAATTACGGTGATATGTTTTGCTATAATTATTATGGGCACCATTTTATACACAGAGCAAGTAGCCCAAAAACTGTTTTTAGCTATACACAATGGGAACATTGTCTGACTCCGCCACAAGGGAGTTCTAAAACTTATTCTGAAAAGTTTACATATTTTTCTGGGCATGACATTAGAAGTGCTGAGTTGTATTATTTTAAATTGCCACCTATTAAGTACATACACATATTATTGACAAATACAAAATTTATATTTTTGGAATCCTTTGTTTCCCGGTTGATTATAGAAGGCTATGAATGTTGGCTAAAGTCGATTGACTTAAAAAGTGTGTGGAGAACTATACATTGGCAAATAAGGGGAAAGGAAGCTTTATTCAGAGCATGCCTGATACCTGTACAAATGATATTCTTAAATGAAACTGTACAACAAACAAGTTGTCGAGGTTTAGCAAAGATCAAAGAATTAAACACACACTGAGTATACCTGCCCCTGCAAAATGTTATAAATGGCAAAAATATACAAATGCAACTGAAGATCAGCTCGACGAATGGGTCCAGAATTGTACATTTAATGTTTCACTGACACGTCCTGGCTGGTGGTTATTGTGGCCAATAGATACCAATGGGTGTCGCCAACGTTGTATCAATACCTCTGGGGTTTTAAAACTAATAGGCCGGACCCTCACTATATATCATCCAAACATGCGGGTATAGTTACAACATCTAGTGCGGGGAAACTGTGCCAGCAATGGTTAAAAACTTCCTCACTAGATGCGGTTAGAGAACACCTCAGTCTCCTATCTAATAATACTGATTTACAGGATTTCCTGTTAGGACCCAGAACACCCAGCAGAAAGCGTTTCTTATATGAAGTATATAATGGAATTTGGAAGCTTTCCCCAACAAGAAGCAGCTGCCCGGTTAAGGCAAATAGACCAGGAAAATCTAAAAAAGGCATTAGCTGTTGTGGATAATGGGATTAATACCCTGTCTGACCGAATATACACCTTAAATAACATTGTTTCTTCTGCTATAGACGTTATACAAACAGATATGTCTTCTTTACACCATGGACAGAGTCAGCTAAGGTCCATTATGCAGTTGGGTTGGACACTTCAAACACTGAAGGCGGGTCGCGTTCCCTGGCAGCATGTCAGCGCGAAGGAAATTTTTTCTTCCTTTAATTTAATGCAACAACAACAACTAATGGCTAAGAAAGAAGCGACTTATGTCATGGTAAACATCGAGAAATTAGAAAAGAAAGAAGATTTCCTGTAATCTTGGTCCCTGAATCGATTGGAACTTTTCAAAAATAACTTTGACTCTGAGTATTTGGTCCTTTAAGCCACATGTTCCTGTTTTAAATTGTCCCTTTATATGACCATGTGTCCTTTCGACTTGTCAAAATTGATGTTCATTTTTACATATATTTTAGGTTGAGCTTTCAGTGGTCATTTTTTACGTCATTAGGCTTTGAACCACCTTCAACCGACAAGAGGAGGGTGTAGTGTAGTCATTTTAGCTATAGCTCCGTACACGTTATTTTAACACGCTAGTCCAAGCCGCTATGCACTCTAACCTAGATAATTTTTATTCAGCTTTATTTTTTCGTTACAATAGCCACTTTTACGGTCTTGTTTTATTTTCTGTTTATCTATTTGTTTTCCTAAGCCAGCACAATGTTCTCAAACAAGTGATTCTTGCTCATTCTGTGCTTCTTCCAAGACTACAGCACGGTACATTGCTGGTGAACGTGGTATAGGTTTAGTGTCTGACATTCATAGAAAATACACATCCTTACGTAGGGACATTTTCTCAGAACATCTGCTGTTTTATTATAAAACCACTTATTTGCCCCTTAACACGTTAGAGGGAGATTCCAGGCAGAGAACCATGACTGTATGCTGATTGCCAAATGCTTTGCTACAGATGCTAACGCAGACTGCAGGCCTTTGATGTCTTCCCAGGGGAACCTGAAGGGCAGAATTAGAGCTTAATATGCTGTGCTCTATTATAGTTTAGTTAGGATTTTGTCTATCAAATGTAGCGACAATATGATAGCATTATTTCAATGCTTCACTCTCCTCGTTACCATTTTAATATTGTCATGCTGTGTCGTCCTGGTTATTGCAGCTCATGCCTTGCTATCTAAGATGCAGTTGTTTTATTAAAATCATTATTAAAACATATACTGCCTCTATTTGGCATTTATGTATGAGACTAATGTAACTGAGAGAAACGGAAGAGACCTGAGTGACCACGGCTTCCCTGAGAAACCAATTATGTCATGTGCTCGGCTGCCCTGTCATCCCTGCCCTTGGGTGGAGTTGAGGCACTGCTAGTTGGCCGGAGCAAACCCCGGGTTGGAATGACAGGTGTCTCCCACACCGCAGGCGATTCTGCCGCTCAAAATCCAGTAGACTCATTAGAATAATGGGAGCCTACACAACAGAACCATGCCATTTCGCCAGAAGCACATTCAAGGGTAACAATTCCAGGTGAAGCAGCATCCAAAAACACCTAACCCTATGTGGTATATTCCATGTAATACAAGGTTGTGCTTTTTTACTACTATGTAATTTGCTAAATTCGAAAAGGATCTCTTTTTTACACAGCTAAGTCTAGTTGAAAGCTTAAGGACCACGTTGCCTGTTTTAGGCCAGTTTTCAATTACAAGGGGGATATAGCTAAGAACGGATTACAATCTAAATCCAGCCTTTCATTGGCATAAGAGAAGTTCTTGCAGAAGGAATACTTGATGTTATTATTTTTCGCAAAAATGTCTTTCCTTAGCAAAGCCCTTAGGGTATTATCCTCACCCCTTGTGAGGGAGGCAGCCCAACGTATAACCCCAGCTAATCCATGGACAAACACAGTGACCATTCTCCTTTTTCAACCCTTCACACCTTTGTGCTTTCAAATTAGTGACCATTCTCATTTTGGAATTTTTCAACCCTTCATACCTTTCTGCTTTATGTTCCAGAATGATCACTCAAATTTTAGACAGAACTGGAAAGCCTACTGTTCCTTTTATTTCCACCAGCATGTCATTTCAATAAATAGAACAGTCAAACAGGTCCACTGAATATGATTATGGTGATCTTTACACCTGAAGCCTCGCCATCAGGAGCCCTCAACCACAGTGTAAATTCTATGTGTTTTGTCTGTTGTTAAATACCAGTCTATCATTATCTTATGGGTGATTCCCTATATAGGACCAAATTTGTTAAATGTGTTTTTGCCTCTCCAAAGATTTCTCCCTTTTCTTGTAAGAAAAGCTTTTTTTTATCATATTCCCCTGTGTCTTCATAAAGTTTGATTCTTGAGAATTCGATCCCTCTGTCACTGTCTTGACCAGTTTAGAGACAACCTCTTTGGTTCTGTCCATTGTGATTACCAGCTTTTCTAAGCCAGTCATCTGTCTGGTGGCTGCCAGTTTGTTAAGTATGGTACTCTCAATGCTGTAGTTGCTGATAGCAAACATTTTCTTTCTCTGTCACCCCATATGTTCTTTTGCAGTGTTCAAAGGATCCAATATGGTCCTTTTCA
The DNA here is from genome assembly GCF_031143425.1 of Pleurodeles waltl. Taxonomy (NCBI): domain Eukaryota; kingdom Metazoa; phylum Chordata; class Amphibia; order Caudata; family Salamandridae; genus Pleurodeles; species Pleurodeles waltl. Next base: position 537,528,625 of record NC_090445.1, on the reverse strand, counting down.
TGTAAATATCTGTGGTCCTCCAATACCTTTCTCGCCATACCTTGAAAGCCATGCCCTTGTTAGTTGGTGTAAAAATCTATTATTCTAAATGAGAGTGAGCAGTAAAGGAAATGTTGTAAGCCATTGGCTAATTACTTTGGAGTCCCACAAATCAAAGGCTGTACTCGTAATTGGACTATAATATAGCTTCTACGCTCTATTTATTTTCAGTAACCAGATAATATTCAAGAATATCCTTCCTGTTATTTCTTTATCCATGTGCACATGTGGTCCATGGACCATCTCCACACTGAAAGTAACTATGAGGCATGGTAGTAGTTTCTCATGTCTAGACATACTAGAACCCCTTTGTTTTCAAGGTTGTAGCCATCTGCAGAATGTCACAGATTTGTACCTTATGCAACATACTGATTAACTAAATTTCAGTACAAAATGCTGTTTGAGGGAAGTCGCAAAAACTGCATTTTGTGCTGCAACTTAGAACATCAGTATATTCTATAATGATGGTGGTTTTGCACACCGTCTGGGTGGTTTGTGATATAACCATAGAACTTTAGACATTTGCATCTTACAACATTTTAATTTGAGACATGATGCATACGTTACTGAAGAAAGAAGAACTAAAGAGAGGGCACTAGTGGTTCCCCAGCAGTGTAGTATGTTCTGTGAGTGAATAAATACATGTTTACTTAGACCAAAACTCTTTAAACAATATAAAATGAAAAACAAAGATCCCGACTTAAAACATAGCCCATCAATTACATACAATAAATATCCACAAATAAAACTTTATCCACCCTATTAAAACCGAAAACTATACAACCTTTTGCTTAACCCTCAGATACCCTATAATGACCTAACATACACAGAAGAGAGGGTCTTTCATGTCCCCTATAAAACTTTTTCACAACAATTACAAAACTTCCAACAGCCAAAAAATGCATATCAGTCGAAAGAGCTATGGCCTCTGCTCAATTTGTACTACCATATTTCTTAAAAACAGGATTTAAAATAGTTCTTTAGAGGTGCAAAACTGTTAAGCAATCCATTATAATGTGAAAAATATCATTTAGGGGGTCATTACGACCCTGGCGGTCATGGACCGCCAGGGCCGGGGACCGCGGATGCACCGCCAACAGGCTGGCGGTGCATCCAGGCCTATTCTGACCGCGGCGGTAAAGCCGCGGTTTCCCCTGGCCTGAGGAATTCTCCATGGCAGCGCTGCAGGCAGCGCCGCCATGGGGATTCCGACCCCCTTACCGCCAGCCTGGTTCTGGCAGTTTTGACCGCCAGAACCTGGTTGGCAGTAACGGGTGTCGTGGGGCCCCTGGGGGCCCCTGCAGTGCCCATGCCAATGGCATGGGCACTACAGGGGCCCCCTAACAGGGCCCTACCAAGATTTTCAGTGTCTGCATAGCAGACACTGAAAATCGCGACAGGTGCAACTGCACCCGTCGCACCCTTTCCACTCCGCCGGCTCCATTCGGAGCCGGCATCCTCGTGGAAGGGGGTTTCCCGCTGGGCTGGCGGGCGGCCTTCTGGCGGTCGCCCGCCAGCCCAGCGGGAAACTCAGAATTACCGCGGCGGTCTTTTGACCGCGCAGCGGTATTCTGACGGCGGTACTTTGGCGGGCGGCCTCCGCCGCCCGCCAAAGTCAGAATGAGGCCCTTAGTCCTCAGATCACATATACATCTGCCTGCAATATCTATCATGTCCTTTTTTACCTCTGAGTTCCCATATAAGGAATGAATCCCCACTCTTATTCGTAATACTTCCTGTCTCAGTCATTGATTGTGCAACAAGTCTACATAAGGGAACCATTCTTCATTTTGCCATGCCGAGATCATGAATTGTACAGAACTTTTCATCCCACGGCTTTGCCGGTCATACTTTTTGGACAGCTCTTTACAATGTACCTTAGGTTCCGTCTTGGAGACCTCCATATTTAAATCATCTGGATCTAATTTCATTTTTATACTAACACAAATATCCTTGACCCTTTTCCTTACCCACTTAGCCCATACCCTTTCACTTTTTGCAATCTCATTTGAGCAGCAAAAAACAACCTTTTGCCCCTTCCCCCACCCTCAGCCATAGTCAGAATCTAATTAGGGCCGTTTGAGCCACTATATACCAGCCACCATGCTTGTATCCAATCTCACAACCTGCATCATAACTGATGCTGGTAGGGACAACAAGGATTTTAGACACTTATTCTCCTCCCTGTCCCAATCAGTTTTACCACTCATACACTGCAGCTCAGCAACATATAAAAATCAGGCCAGCATAGGCTTTTAACAATGGTCTATGGGACACCTCACTATAGTCCCTATTATATTTTTGCAGGCCACTTACCAAGATGCGTACTTTTGTCTTAGCGGATTTGTTTTGCACTGCCCATCTCAAAGATGCTTCAAACCACACCCCCAAATACTTATATTCCTTTACCTGCTCCATCTTTATACCAACTAAATACCAACTAAATCTAGAGGTTTTCCTGCCAAAGCACAACACTTTAGACTTTTCCTGATTTACCACAAGTTTTCTCCCTTAACAATATTCTGCAAAAGCATCCAACTTTCTTTGAAGGCCTAACTCTATTTGATCAATGATCACAATATCATTGGCATATGAGAGACATGCCACATGATTCTCATCCATTTTGGGGCTAGCACTCCTTTCCACCACCAGTGCTGTAGGCGAAACAGCGATAAACAAAGAAAAGAGTAAGGGGGCCAACACACAGCCCTGCCGCAAACCCTTATTGATTTCAGTTTTGTGCAATAGGGTCCCCTCCACATCTATAATATCTCAGGCCCAATTATTTTTATGCAGTTCTTGCATTAGCCTCAACAGGTTCTTTGAGACACCCTGCTCAGTCAGATTTTCCCTATAAACAGTTACGGTCCACCGGATCAAAAGTGGCTCTGAAGTCGATGAAACAGCCTTCCTCCTTGATCTATCTACTTGAGCTGTTGATCTATCTACTTTCACTCAATGGACCAAAGGAAAAAACAATGGTCAATAGTTGAATGGTCCTCCTTAAAACCAACCTGCTCTGGGGGGGCGTTATGCTCCAGTTTGGCCCTTTCTTTGAATCTCCCCAAAATAATTTTTGAGAACTTCTTTTCTCCCACATTTAGTATGTTCTGTGAAAATCTTTGTGGTCTGAGCCATGTCAGGCCTTCTTACATACTCTTGAGCCTTTGGCTATTTCACATTTTCATGTGCTGCTGAGTATTCAGCAGCTTTGTCTTACATTTCCTTTCAGCTAGTGGACTCTGTAACTTGTGATCACCATTTAGCATCTTAAAGTCTTTGATTTTCTTTACAAACTCTATTATAGTCTTGGTGCACTGCATCATTTTTATCTTGTATGTTGCATTGCCTGCAGAACATCTCTTCCCCTACCTTCCAGGTCTGAGTCATTTGCCTGATCTTGTATTTGGTTCCTAGCTACTTACCTTTATTTGGCCTATGTTTAAGTTTGGTTGAAGGACATGCCATTAGTTGTGCTGATCTTGGAGATTCTGAGTCCTGTTTTTGTATATGAGACCCAAGCACCTGAGAAGCATGGTCGTAATGAAAGTTGCATCAATTGTGAACTGCTTGAATGATCATAGCATTCACCAAAAGAAGAATGTATCAGCTTTACCATCAACCCCTTTAGTTATCAGAGAACAACAGTCTCCGGATGCATCTTTGGTTGCCACTGTTGATAACTTGTGCAATGGTAGGTAGTCTGTACCAGAACATTTTAAACATTCAACCTTTATTAGAACTGACCATTACCCTGCTGATGTAGACTGTGTTGTGTTTTATTTCCCTTTTTTAATGAGCCATTTTTTGACCTTCTGTTTAAAACTGCTGCAACCTATGGATAGGTACTTTGACTCCCTGACAAGGTCTACTCATCCATCTATGGTTCATAATTAAGTGGTTATTAAATTGAGTAACCTTAATCCTAGACATTTCCAGCACATTGAATTTGAAATTGCAGTACTGAGCACTATTTAAACAAACACTGACAATATGGTTGAGTTTTATATAGTGAATGTGCATAAACATCCATGCACACAGTCAAATAAATGATACATGCAAAATACACAGACACAGCAATGTAACACTTGCATTCTAGGCCCGGGCATAGAAATACACTCTGCCAGCAGAGTTTGCAGAATTCCGGTACATCGCTCCACATGGATTAGTGTGAAGTTCCTGAATTGTTCGCACGCGCATGGTTGGGTTTTGCCTCTCTCTCGTGTGCAACAGGATACTTCCGGGCCACAAGTGAGGGTGTGCGAGACTGTGCAGTCAATTTAAATGTTTTCAGCCTCTTGTGCGTGACTTCATGTTTACTTGTGATGGTGGCCAAAACAGTCTCGCTTGTGAGTGTGAGTGCACCGGGAGTAGATTTTCTACTCCGGATACATCTAAATCTGGTTGAAAAGTGTTTTTTGGATGGATTTTTTTGTCCAATGGACCCTTCAAATTGTTTTTTAGACTGAGAAGCTTTTTTTTTCCAAAACAGGAAGGAACACCTGAGACTTCTACTTCTTATTCCTGTCCAGCAGGTTCCTCCCTGTGCTTTGTCTATCTCCTGGTCACTTTTCACTAGGATTTCAAGGTGGAAGGATCACTCTCTTTGTCTCCTGGATATACCTTTGGATTTAAGCATTTTGAGCCTCATTATAAGTGTGGCGGTCTGAGGACCACACTTGCTGTGACAGTCAAACAGCCGTACTCCAGACACATTACAACCCTGGTGAGTGGACCCATCAGAGGACCGCCGACACGCCAACAACATTGTTCCCGATGGGCTGACGATGGGCTGAGTTGTGGCGGTGGCATCCTCCCCACGAGTTTGTTGGTCAGCTCGTCTGACCGCCAAGCTCATACTGAGGCCCTTTGTTTTTGGGAAATCACACAAGTAAGTTCCAAAACTATTGAATAAGGGTGTTGCTTGTTTGTTTGGACATGCACCAATATATCTTTGTAGCTTAATTTGAGTTAAAAAAAATTATAGTGGTGGGTGCCCTGGAGTTTAATTATGGGCCTCATTACTTATTTTGCATTTCATCGATTATTCATCTTTTGTAAAGGAAAATTACTCCACAGCTCAGTACCTGTCTTTTTGTACATGCTTGTAACATTTGCAATATTATTTTACTATGTGGCCTAGATTTCCAAAGCCCGTAGGCTCAGTACCAATAGTCATCAGTGCATGACATAAATGTTTTAGTGTTATATGTTTTTAAAACGTCATGTACGGCAGGGATGGTATTGGATTGAATTAAAAATGTTGACTATTTTTTGTATTTCATTTTTTTAAATTGTATTTGTTGTATAGTAATATTGGATGGCATAGGAGGATGTATGTATTGTTGTTGTGAATTTTTTGTAGCACAGTTAATGTTTTGCGTTGCTGAATTAATGTTAGTGTCCTAGTGTGTGTGTGTGTGTGTTTGTCTTATTGTCCACCATTTGGCTTTCTTCTCCATGCCATGTGGCCAGGGGCCATTTTGAGTAGTCTATGTCCATGTGCTTGCATGTGTTCTTTGTTCACCATGCCTCCTTGTTCATAGTTGTTGTTTGACCATGTGGCTGGTAGCCATAAGCTTACATGTGTTCTACTTTGTTCTACTTGCTCCTTGTTGTTGTTGTTTGCCCATGTGTCTGGTAGCCATTTTGTGCATGCAGCCAGTGTTACTTTGCTATAAGCTTGAATAGTTTCTTTTATTTGTTCTCCATGCTTCTTTGCTCCTTGTTGTAGTTGTTTGACAATGTGGCTGGCTTTTATTTTGTGCATCCAGGCAGTGTTCCTTTGCCATAAACTTGCATGTGTTCTTTCTTTGTTCCCCATGTCTCCTTGTTCCTTGTTGTTGTTGTTTGACCATGTAGCTGGCAGCCATTTTGTTCATCCAGCCAGTGGTCCTTTGCCATAGGTTTGCATGTGTTCTTTGTTCCCCATGCCACCTCACTCCGTGATGCTGGTGTTTGACCATGTGGCTGGCAGCCATTTTGTCCATCCAGCCAGTCTCCCTTTGCCATAGGTTTGCCTGTGTTCTTTGTTTGCCATGCCTCCTTGCTCCTTGTTGGCTGGCAACCATTTTATAAATGCAAGCAGTGTTCCATTGTCATGGGCTTTCATGCGTTATTTCTTTGCTCCCCATGCCTCCTTGCTCCTTGTTGTTGTTTGGCCATTTGATTGGCAACCATGTTGTCCATCCAGCCAGTGTCCCTTTGCCATAGGCTTGCATGTGTTCTTTCTTTGTTCTCTAAGCCTCCTTGCTCCATATTGTTGTTGTTTGACCACGTGGCTGGCAGTCATTTTGTTCATCCAGCCAGTGTCCCTTTGCCATAGGTTTGCATGTGTTCTTTGTTTGCCATGCCTCCTTGTTCCTTGTTGTTGTTTTACCATGTAGCTGTTAGACATTTTGTGCATCCAGTGAGTGTGTTTTTGCCATAGGCTAACATACAACGGCGTTAATTATTGCTCATTTGTTTTTTTAATTCTATATTTCAATTTTTAATTTTTAATTTCTATTTTAGTTTTTATTCGTTTATTCTGTTCTGTTTAATGTTTTTACTTCTTTTTATTTTAATATTTTATTTTTTATTTTAGTTTTGTATTTTACATTTTTATATACATTTTTTTTAATTTTTTTATTTTACATTTTATTTCATTTCTTTTTATTTAGATTTTTTTTTTTTTTTTTTTTTTTTTTTTTTTTTTTTTATCTCATTTTATTTAGTTCTGCACTTTGCCTTGATCCATCCAACATTCCTACATTCATCAATCCACCAAAGACATTCTATTTCCTCCTGGACACCCTGGCTGTGGCGCTCTGCAAACAAATCACAGCAGCATAATTAATTTGTTTTTAAAATTATTCCATTTCCTCTGGACCACCTTGCCGCCATAGGTTTTTTAAGGATTATCCCATTTACCCCTGCACCTCTGTCTGCCTAACACAGGTGTCACCATTAACACAGATGGAGCCAAAGCAAAGAGCTATATCTGTATATTGTGCTGCCTGATTTGAAATGAGACTTTATTGTGTGCTGGTGTAGTTTGACTTTACAATGTTTGATTAAATTGGTAGTTATTACATAAGTAACCAACCGCATTAAGATTGCATTTTTCTGTACTATTTCAACATGCATCAATGCCACTACATGTTTTTCTTGGTTGGTTGATTTTTGGTGCACAAGAGAAGAGACCTCACATGACTTGCAGTTCTACCAAAGAGAAAGCCTTACAGTTATTTCGGTCCTTCAAACTCTTCTGCTTGTGCATCTTAGCACCACTGCTAACTTAGAACTTAAGATGGCCCCAAAGAAAGGTACTCCCAGGAAAGTGGCCAGTGAGAAGAAGCAGCTTTCCACGAGTGGCATGCCAACCGCAACCTTTTTTGGGAGACGTGTGCCTGCCACACCAGCCTCCAGGGAGGAACCTGGGAGCAGCACTCCTGCATCAAGAGCACTACCTCAACCTAAGCCCAAGAACATATTTATCTGTGAGGCAGCCACAGCAATCATGGCAATGCCGGCGAGCAGTGACGTTGAATGGGGTTTGTCCATTGCTTAAAATAGTACCTAATCGTTTCAGGAAACAAAGCAAAGTGGACAGCATCTGTGGACAGCTATAGTAGATCTTCCTGAGGTTGGAGCAGAAAAAGAGGTTGAGCTTCCTGCTGGGCAAAAACCTCCTGTTTTAGACTCATTGGCTCCCAGATCACCAGCAAAAAAGAAAGAGTACTACTCTACCATCTTCTCCAAGCACCACTTCTGATGAAGATGATAGGGACATGGGGCGGACCTCGACAGAGTCTGGGAGATGCCAGGAGAGGCAAGGGAAAAGAAAAGTTCCAGAAAGCTGTAGGATCATGGAAGGAGATGATAATGAGGTGGATGATAACGAGTCAGTCATTGTGGAAGCTGGCACAAAGGAGCCCGATATTACTATTGAATGTGCTCCGAGGGAAGTGGCACAGGCAACATCTCCAGCTCCCATATTTATAAGGCCCCAGCAGAGACCTGCACCAACCTGTAACTCAGTAGAAGTGCACAATGCAGAGAGGCAATCGACACATCCGCCTACCATCCAGTTCTTCTTCAGGCATTGGCAGTGGCCGAGTAAGAAAGTACTCCTACCCAGTTTGGGACGTTTTTACGATTAGCACATTGGAGGAAATCATTATGATATGCTCCTTTTGCCATGCAAGTGTTTGTTGAGTTAAGCCTGGTTCACATTATGGTATTGGAGGTCAGATGACCCATATGAAATAACATCACACAATCAGGTGAAAGGAGCACCTTAAAAAATGACTGAATGTGTTCCCAGTGGTGAAGTTCAGGAAAGCCAGGAAACATCAGATACAACTGGTCAAATCATTGTAGAAGGTGAGGAAGAAGAGGGTGAGATCCTCTTGCAAAGCAGCCCTGTCCCCAGAAGTGCACCAGAATCACGCGCCTCAGCAATCACATCATGGCTCAGAAAGACTCATCATCAGATGGAGACACCACGGTATACGGTCACTGCACAATGATACACATTGAGTCCACCACCATCAAAAGCACCTGCATCAGTGGCTCCACAAAAGAAGAAAATCCAGGTTACAATCACAGGCATGTTTAGGCAGGAGGGATCATATGACCACAACCACACAATGGCACATTTGTACAATGGGAAGCTGGCAAAAATGTTAGCGCTGGACCTCCCTTTTTCTTTTGTGGAAGGTGTGGAATTCTTAGAGTTTGTGGTAGACATCTGCCATAAATGGAACATTAGACAAGCTGTGCAGTAAAGTGTTGTCCACACTATCCACCTGATGACATGTGGGCCAGTTGTGGACCAGTTGTCAGTCTACTGATTAAATGGGCATCACTGTATAGTGGATCTCTTTTGTGGGGGTAAAACAAAAGCTACCTATAGATCTTGTCCCTGGAGAAATGTTTAAGAGTGTTTGGCAGCATGCAACAGTAGCCATGTTTGTCATGGAGAAATCAAACATAGCTGCAAACATCTTGGACTAATTTAGTAGCAAAGTGTCTGAATGGCTACAACCCAGAGGTCTCTGAGTTGGATTTGTTGCCACAGACAATGGCAGTAACATAGTCAAGGCCATGGCGCACTGCATCAACCTGGGTGTGCAAGACTCTCCAAAACAAGAAGGCATAGTCAGCAATATACAGACCACCTGCAAACAAATCTGCACTCATTTCAGTCATTCTTGTAAAGCAGAAACAGTTGTGGATTATTCAGCGTGGCAAAAGAGTACTTGATACAGGAGCGGCCAACACGATGGAACTCAACCAATTATATATTGCAACATCTGCTTGAGCAGTACAGACAGATTGATGACTATGCCATTCTAAGAGGAGGAGATGCAATTGGCAAAGCTGTGACCATGGATATGGACAAATGGGGCCTAGTCAAATGCCTGACATAAATGCTGCTCCCTCTTGTGGTTTTCATTTGAGAAGTTATCAAGTAGGACAGTACAATGGGATAAGCTATCCCGTTGTTGCATCTGCTACAGGGGCAGCTAAAGAAGGTGTCTGAAAGGTTTGCACTAGGAGGTGTGAAGAAAACCCAGAAGCCCATACCTTAGTTGAGAGCTTAATCCTTATCTTTGCTTGTAATGCAAGGTTGCAAAATGACATTATCTCATCCAAAGAGTACATCTGTGCCACCCTACTTGATCCACTCTATAAACAATTCTTAACACTTTAATTCTATTTTCTGTTGGGGATGTTTCAAAATACAAGAGGTGGATTGTTGAGCAAGCTGGAGAACTGGAAGAACAACAGCTGGAACTTAGAGCCCCACTCTGAAGTTTTCAGGTGCCGCCTTCAACCTCCAGAGAGGGTAGTCTTGTCTCACTGCAGCTGAAACCAGCAACAAGAGCACCGGCAACAATAGCATCAGAAGAACTGGAATTAGAATTGGACAAGGCAAAAGAGACTGAGCAAGTGGCAGCACCAATGACCATTGAGAAGATGTTCCAGGAGTATCTGGATGGCCCAAAATAGGTGTATGTGGATCAAAACCCATTGGTGTATTGGGATGGGAAGATATGCCAATCACCAGAGCTCAAATGGCTGGCTATAAAGTATCAGGCTTGTCCTGTAGTGTTGTTGGTAAACTAGCACATCCAAGAGCTCGATTACAGTAAGATGTTGTTGATTGCAACATTCAGACTTATTTGGGTATATTCACTACATCCTTGAATATCAAGTTTGCAATAACCAATGCTTGTTAAATGTCTCATTTCTTATAACCAATGCTTGTTGTTTATGCACCTTGTACTCTACCTGCTCCAACTATAGCTGCTAAAACATGTGCTCTTCACAATGTGATCTGTATTAAACATGTGCTACAATCAGGAAGTTAATTGCTCATCTCCTCAACACGCAACCAACTGCCTTTCCAACAGTCCCAACTGTAACTATCAAAACGTGCTCTTCACAATGTGATCTGTATTGAACATGTGCCACAATCAGGAGCATAATTGCTTATTTCCTTAACAAGCAATCAACTACCAAAAGGCATATGTGCACATTTGATTATTTAAGGATGCTTGTGAGTCTGAGGCCTTGCTTGGCTTCGTACCTATTGCTCTGTTCCCCTGTTTCCAGTCAGGTCCAGTTCCTTGTCCTCCAGCCTGCCTCCAGTCGAGGTCCAGTGCAAATCAAGTTCCTTGCTCTCCAGCCAGCCTCCAGTCGAGGTCCAATGTTCCTCATTCTCCGACCAGCTTCCAGTCCAGTTCCAGCATTTCTTGTCCCCCAGATACCCTCCAGTCAAGTTCTGGTGACCCTCGCCCTCTGGTTGAGTCCCAGCTGTCCTTCACCTTCTGCCGATGATCCTGGTTTTCAAGTAAAAGTGAGAAAATAAAAAAGGTGAAAAAACCCAGTTTGGGTTCTTCTGAAATTTTCAAGCAAGTAACTTCATTTTAAGGTAAAGAAAGATTATTCGCTTAAATGAAACAAAAGAAAGCTCTGTCTTTTAAATAATTTATGACAGTAAGAATTAGTGTGATTTATACGGCTAAACAGACATTAAGGAAAGACGTATTTACTGTAATAAGCGCTCTCTTGAGAGTTGGGAGATTGGAAATAGAGCAAGTTTATCAAAATTATTATTGGCAGGAGATTACACCAAAACACAAAGAAGACCTTTGGTCAAGTTGATTGTTTTAGAGTTTGGACATTGTTTCAGAGACTTGTTCAGCCTTATAGAAATGTATGCACAATGTGTCAACAATAAATGACATTATACAATGTACAATAGTTTATGCAAGTTCAGTGTATTAATGAAGTCATTCTACTGCAGACCAGATTCCTAAAAACCAAGAACCCAGTATTTTGAGAAATCAGAAATCCTGATGCCCAACACAACACGTAGTCCAGGGTCCAGCAGTCCGATTCTGCAATCCACGAAGCAGAAGCTGGTATTTTCTGTTTTTCTATTCCCAAAACTGCCTTCCCATTCAGGACTTGAGAGGGCAATGCACTCTTCATCATGGTCACAATAGTCTTCACTGGGATTGGGGAATTGTCATTGCCCCATCGGAACTCCTGGAATTCAGATGAGTGGCTCACACAGAACATGTAGTCAGCGTGTTTGCTGAACGTGTGTTCAGTGCAGCTGGTGCAGTTGTTACAGTGAGAAGGACCAGTTTCTCACCTCAAATGTGGAGAGATTAACCATGATCAAAATGAACGAGCATTTTATACCACCTGAGTACACTGTTCCTGAAACATCACAGAAGGACAAAGAGGATGATTGGTCAGAATCAAGTGTGTTTGCTGACCAGCTTCTGGGTAAACCACCTGAGTTTGAGGATGCGCTCTACTTCCCAGATTGGGTATGCCAGTACCATCATAAATTTTAAATTATTTTTTGTTTAACTTCTTCAATTCTTTCTTTCTTCAATTATTTCTTTCTTCCATTCTTTCTTTCTATCCTTATTTACAAAAAAGAAAACAAATGCTAGTGGAACATTGTGTTTGTGTCGAATTTATGCTAATCCACCATTTTTTTGTCACATATCATATGACCAGATTGGAGTTGGACCCGTGTGCAATGAAGAAGCCCCCACATTCCCTTTAGGACACTGGAGACGATGCCTGCCTCCCTCACACGCCATTGGCTTTTCCTGTTATTTTAACATCACCTAGCAAGGCTACCCCAGAAAATCATTGATTAAAAGACTGCCAGTGTCAATGCCAAATTCCAATGTGTTGCTCCTTGCTAGTAGTGGAGGAGATAATATTTTGTTCAACCACCATGCTTGGATTGGAAGAGGTAACAACTAGCTATTACAACAATGAGTGGTGATATGTTGAGTGATGATTGTGAGTGATAATTGATTATGTATATGGTGGCTGACAGTGAGGGAGGGAATTTAACAAATTTGTAAACTTGAGTTTGATGATTTGCAATGTTTGGGGCTTATGGTTGATCATTTTTTCCTTAAATTGATTGGTCTTTCAAACTTTTTCGGGTTCCTCAGACCAGACCAGTCACTTTAGTTACCAAACACAAATCTACACACATTACTCCAGTTCTGTGTATCTATTTGATCTTCAACAACAGTGTACTTAACTACACAGGTCTACCTCACTTGGTTTGGACTGGGACAGAGTTCCTCAAAAGCAGAAGGGGTCTGGAAGGACTCAGGGCTGGACTTCCTCAACAGATAGTTGGAGAAAGCTATCAACTGTAAAAAGAAACTATGATGATCTTGAAGACTGTCAGGCCAAGTACTCAATCAGCTCTGTGGACTGGAGAGGGAGGTTGTTGGGAAATGCTGCCAAGTATGTGTGTGCTGCATTGCTGGCACAAACGTGAAACTCTCCTTACGTTCTTGTTCTGCCTCTGAGCCTTCTTGGTACAATCCTGACTCCTCATGTGCCTTGCTTCCCTTTGTCCTTGTCTTTTACTCTATAATACAGTTTTTCTCAACATGCAGGCCTTCTCCTAGTCCTCTCCTGCACAAACAAAACTTGGTCAAAGTTCAAGACTCCAGCTTGAGCCTATCGGACATTGTTTCAGAGACTTGTTCAGCCTTATAGAAATGTATGCACAATGTGTCAACAATAAATGACATTATGCAGTGTACAATAGTTTATGCAAGTTCAATGTATTAATGAAGTCATTCTAGTGCAGCCCAGATTCCTAAAAACCCAAAACCCAGTATTTTGAGAAATCAGAAGTCCTGACTGTAGAAGGCTGGCCTGGTTTGTAGTGGGTACCTAAGGTACTTACACCTTTTACCAGGTACAGTTATCCCTTATTCGTGAAATGTAGTCAGTGTTCTAGCAGCTTAGGCTGTCTAAGGCTAGCTGTAGCAGAGCAGCCAAGGCTGAACTAGGAGGCATGCAAAGCTCCTGCAATCACCACTATAGTTACACAGTACTTATACACAATAAAAGACAATACTCAGTGTTACCAAAGATAAAGGTACTTTATTTTAGTGACACAAGACCAAAAATATCTTAGAGGCAATACTCCTTCTGGAGGTAAATATTATGCACAATATATACACTAGTAACCAAAATCAGGTAAGTAAACAGTCAAAGAATAGTAAAAACAGTAGGAAATACAATAAATTGCAATCGGTCTAGGGCCAACACAAACCACATACTAAAATAGTAGAATGCAAATGTCAAATTCCCCTTTAGGTAAGTGTAGTGTGTAGAGGGATGCTGGGAGTGTAGGAAAACACCAAAGGTAAGAAAAGTACCCCAACCCAGAGCCCAGGAAAGCAGGAGTAAAATTCAGCAAGTTTCCTCAGAACACACTACAAGTTGTGATGAAGAATTATGCAAGAACCAATCAAGACTGCAAGCAAGAAACAATGGATTCCTGGACCTGAAGACCCGTGAAGAGAGGAGACCAAGTCCAGAAGTAGAAGAAGAGTACAGGAAGAACAAGAGCCCCTAGCCAGCCTGGGAGAAGGTGCAAAAGTGGTTTCTCCGGTTAGAAGAAAAGTACAGAAATGCACCAAGGAAGATAGCTGCGGGTTCTAGCTTGGTGCAAGAGATGTCACATGTTGAGTTGTTGAATGCAGGCTGTTTGCGTCGCTGGATTCTGCCAACTAGCCTTGGTTCAAGCAAATACGCGGTTTGCGTCAAAGTGGAGCTGGCTAGACCCAAGAGTGACCTGGGGGTCTCAACTCAGACTGAGGAGACAGAGGGGGCTCTCAGCACTACAGAGAGCCCTCAGAAGACCAGGCAGCATCCACAGAGTCCCAGAATACGGAGACAAAGAAGATGCAAAGTGTGATCATTGCAGCACTACACTGGAGGGGCCCACGCCTCCGAAGAACAACTCAGAGAGCTGTGTGTCACAGAATGGAGTGCTGGGGACCTGGGCTACGCTGTGCATGAATAACTTTAGGAAGAAGTGCACAGAAACCCGAGGAGCTACAGAAGACACAGTGCACAGGGGTACTGTCACAACACGGGGAGGCAAGCTCTTACCGCCACCAAATTTGGACAGCTGGACCTTTGGATAGTCTGAGTCACTTTGGACCACCACCTGTGTTCAAGGGAGCACGCTTGTCGTCAGGAGAGGAGTCCCAGACTACCAGTTGTCGTCACAGAAGGGTGCCTGCTGAAGCAGGGAAGTGAATCCGTCACTCCACGGGAGATTCCTTCGGTTCTTCTGATGCAGGGTGAAGACAGGCATTCCTCAGAGCATGCACACCTTGGAAACTGTTGCAAATGCTGGCTGGCGCTGAAGTTGCAGGTCACAGGAGTCTTCATGGATACTTTGTTGCAGTTACAGTGATTCCTGGAGCAGTCTGCGGTTGATCCGATGGTCTGAAGCTGAAGCAGAGGATGCAGAGGAGTCCTGGAGGAATCTTGCAAACCGAATCTGAGGAAACACCTAGAGGAGAGACCCTAAATAGCCCTGAGAGGGGGATTGGCTACCTACCCAGATATGCACCTCTCAGGACGGGGCCTCTGATGTCGTCTGATGACACTGGTCACTCAGAGGTCTCCAGAGGGTCCCCACACCTTGGAATCCAGGATGGCTAACGCCAGGGACACTCTGGAGGAACTCTGGGCAGCACCCCTGGGGTGGTGATGGACAGGGGAGTGGGGGTTCCTGAACCAGTGTAGACTGGATTATGCAAGGAGGGCACTGTTTGTGCCCTTTAAAGCATTTCCAGAGGCTCTGGGAGGATACCCCTCCAGGCCTGTAACACCTATTTCCAATGGGAGAGGGTGTAACACCCCTCTTCTAAAATAAGTGCATTGTTCTGCCTTCCTGGGTTTGAGCTGCTCAATCCCAGGAGGGCAGACACCCATCTGTGAGGTGGCAGCAGCTGGGGCTGCAGTAGAAACCTCGGGGAGCTGGTTTGGCAGTACTGGGGGTCCATGGTGAAGCCCCAAGGGTGCATGGGATTGGCCCCCCAATAACAAATTTGGATTGGGGGGTCAATTCCACGATCTTAGACACCTCACTTAGCCATATTCCGGGCTAATATTGTGAAGCTACATATATGTATTAACATATATGTAGTGCACGCGTATAATGGTGTCTCCACACTCACGAAGTCTGGTCAATGTGGAGGCACCTTTGCTAGTGCAGGGGTGCCCTCACACACAGTAACTTTGCACCTAGCCTTCAGTAAATGAAGGTTAGACATATAGGTGACTTATAAGTTACTTAGTGCAGTGAAAAATGGCTGTGAAATAGTGTGTGCACTATTTCACTCAGGCTGCAGTGGCAGTCCCGAAGAGAGGTTTGTATGAGCTCCTTATGGGTGGCAAAAGAAAGGCTGCAGCCCATAAGGAACCCCTGGAACCACAATGCCCTGTGTACCTATGTACCATATACTAGGGACTTATGAGGGGAGCTCCAGTGTAACATAGTAACACATTTGGTAAGTAAAGAGAGCATAAGCACTGGAGTTCTGGTTACCAGAACTTCAGTGGCCAAGTGAAGCATACTGACAACACATATAGGCCACAAACTATGAGCACTGAGGTCCTTACTAGCAGGATCCCAGTGACACAGGCAAAACACACTGACAAACAGGCAGAAATTGGGGGTAACATGCCAAGAAAGATGGCACTTTCCTACACTGACGAAGGATTGTTTGCAATACATTTAACTGAAATGTGTCATACTTACCCCTTCATTGTTTTCTTACACAACAGATTCATGATGGTGTGCTGCTTTCTGCGCCCCAATTAATATTGCTGTGGTTTCTTTTGCATAGAGTTTGTCTTTGTCACACCTTTTGCCAAATCTCCTTTCCTATCCATTCATCGAGCCCCTAGCCCTCTTCCCCCAGGCTATGTGATTAATTGAGGTATGAAATAATTTTACACAATAAATGGATCACACACATGCTGGAGCGGATGCGGTGAAAGCAGCACCCACTCAGTGCATGACCTTCTATTACCTGAGCAATATTCCACACTGGCCCGATCAACATCATCATTCATGCTTTGTGTTGTGCGTTAAGTAAACGCTTAACCTTGTCCAACCACTCTTGATTCTGAGCTCACTTCACCTGACTCCATGATTTCACTTCCTAAGTTTAGTTTTTAAATACCAGCTCCCCACCATTGCTCTGAAGAAGTTGATATTGCTAGTTTTTAGGATCAAAGCAGGACCTCTTTGTTAAGTGGCAAATACTGTCATTGTGGTAGTCTGGTCTCAGTCTTTCTAAAGTTATGATGTAATACGACCCACTAACTCTCTGTTTTCTTTCAATCTAGCTGACAGTGATGGATAACCCTTTGATTAATCCTGCAGTTGGAGTTCACATAGGTGGGAGTGGCGCCTTCTCTCTTGCCTGTTAGCGAGCTAACCTGCTATTACTACTACCTACCCAGTGGTTAGTTTGTAAATAAAAACATGCCAGTGCCCAAAGCTCTGTTCTGAAACACGCAGCTGCTGTATTTAAATGTGCGAGCACAGAATACTGAGGCAGCATAATCCTAAAGCCATCCCGGGCCTCTATAATCCATTTACAGTCACTCCCTGCCTTTTCAGCCCACTCTTGCAGCTTTCTGCTTTCGCCCTTTGCAGCACTTTTCAGTCTTTCTTTGTTCCGTCTTTCCCATATGTGTCTTTTGCTTGCAGTAATTACCTGATGCAGAAAAATAAGTGTGGCCCCCTCAAAAATAAGTGCACGTGTCCCCCACCAACAACCACAGGCTCAAATTCAGCACTGTACCTACCACCACCTTAGGATGCCACCTAGGAAAATACCCTGCTGATAGAAGACTTTTGCTTCATCTATTGAGGTAAAAGAAGAACTATGGATTGAAATAAACTTGTTTCGTTAGTAATTAACTCCTACTGAAGAAGATGTTTTCTACGTGTATCTAGGCTTTTGTAAGCAAAATAGGCAATGGCAATCATCCCCCTAGTAGTTTCAGAGGGCTATAGAGCAAGGGTATAAGTAAATGAGATACATTTTTTTTCATCAGATTTACAAAAAAACAGGCTACACTAAAAGACAGCAGTGCAAACTATCATCCCAAAATAAACAATTGAGGCATAAATCAAGTCAAATAAATTGTCCCCTTTTTATTTTCAACAAATACAAAAATCCACCCTTTCCACCCACATGAGGCTGATCCCTCTCCCTGAACAAATAGCCCTGTCCTCAAAAAGTACGAAAACTCCAATATGAAAAGTTTTTGAAAACCCCGCCCCAACTCCCTCCCCTCCCTCTGCACCCACAACAAGTCCCTCTCATCAAAACAAACATTTTTAAAAGGGCTCAGAAGAGGGCACTGTCTATATGGATCCGATCCAGGCTCTGCTCGATCCTAGCGAGCCAGCTCTCCACCCGGTCCATCCGCTGCAGGATATGGTGGAGAAATGCCCTGTCAGAATGGGAGTGGGCGTCAGCAGGTGCAGTCAGGGACCCTGACAGCTAGCAGCAGAGCTGGCAATGTTGTGGCTGAGAGGCTGGGGCTGGCATGCTGCTGAGCTGGGTCCTGGGTCCGAGGTAGGTATTTCAGCCTCTTCTTCCTCCAGGACCAGATTAAGGCAGAATAACATCAGATTTAAAAAAAACTGTGATTTCATTTTTATTCTTTTAAAGGCTTTTCTAGTAACTAAACAGATACTTTTAGTGAAAAAATAAAAATTAAGTACCTCTCATTTATGAGTAAGGCATTATGCACTATGGAGTACAAGTTGTTATGCCAAATTAATTAAGGCATGCTAGCCAGCGCTTTGAGTACTTTGCTACTGTCTGAAGCTGGGGCAGCTGTAGTTGACAATTATCTACCTTTAATTTCAATGCCCTGCTCTTCCCTAAATGTCTTTCACTTAGTTTTTACCCTGACTCCAAAGAGGCAGATGAATATATACGTCATGTATAAAATGTGGTTATATTTATCCTGTCTGCCGTAAGTAGACATGATGCACACCGAAAACATAGAAAGCTATGCACTGTACTACAAAGAAAGGAATGGGCTACATAGATTGCATTTGGCACATTTGTCACAGCGTATCTCTTACACCAAACTTGAAATCAAATGAGACACTGACTAGTTCCCCTTTACTCACTGGCCTCATCCACCACCACAAATTCTATCCAACAAGCTCATTCCCAGGGCAGTAAGGAAAGGAAACTTGACACTCTGCTCAGAGTACGGCAGAGGGATTCGGTGGGTAGGTGGAGCTTTTGCTATGGAATAGAGGGGTGTCACTGATCAACAATCCATTGTGTGCCTTATTCAGTCACTGTATAGACAAAGGTCTAAAAGAAAAATCTCAACGGGCGTAAAATAAATCTGTTACGGGAAACCATGAAATATATTTTGAAAAAACTTCACATAGCCATAAAAATGTGGCACATGCCAAAAATTGTTTTTTCAATCTGTTTGGTAGGCTGGGACAGAAGAACTTAGGAAAGAATAAAGGAGTGAAGTACTAAGAGGTGACTGAGTGGGCAAAAGGAAATCAACACACCGTGTGTTTGGTTTGCAATGCATCAGACACTTTGTAAATGCTGCATTAGCTGAAGTAGATGAACATTGCACAGCTAACATGGCAGGCAAAATTGAACCATACTGTACTTCTTTGGTCGTAGGTGGCGAAATGCCAGAGGCGGGGGGTGATGAATGATGATGATGTGTCGGGATACATATCTGCCTCGTTTAACAACTACAGTGAGTCAAGAGATTAAAACACAAATTCAAATATCCCCCCTTTGAACCATAGCTTTGATAACAATAAAACACAAAGTAAGCAAAAGAGGTGAGAAGTATGCCCCTCTACAGAAGAGCTCCTTTGTTTATTCATCCAAGCAATTATTCAATCATCGTTTCATTCTTCCTATTATATTCACCATGATTTAAGCTTTACTTTCTCTCATCCAGTCTTTCACCAAAATTCACAATCCATTATCCATCCATTCAGTATCCACTATCCACCCTTTCTATCAATCATCCTTTCACTCAGACATCCATTTCCCCAAAACCCACCCACGCATCCTTTCATCCACCCATGCATCCTTTCTTTTCACTCATTTCACTCATCCTTTCTTTTAACCTAGTCTTGCAGATATAAGAGGCCGTAAGTAACCCCTCTGTATCTGTAACACGGGGTTCGCAATCACGACGATGCCCATGTAGCTAATATTAATCATCAATGAGCAAGCAATGTGACTTACCACCGCCTGTCCCTGCTTTCGCTTCTCCCCCTGCTCCAGCAGCAGAGTTTGAGCCGGCTCAACTGGTGTTCTGTGTAGCTAAAAAAAAAGTATATTATTTTTAGATGCTAGGTACACCTCCTCTTGATTTTTTTTATTAAAAAAATGCAACCACAATACATTGTTACAGTTCGGTTAGCACTGCAGTATCGTCTATCAAAAAATATCACTCTTGGCATTTCTTGGTTCACAATGTTAGAAAAGCCAGGTATTCAAACCAACCAAAAACATTGTGAAATGGAGGGTCAGAGCTATAGCCTATGATGATGACTTGGTGTTAGAAATGGGGTCTTTAGTTGGCAGTCAGGTTACATCCGTCCAAGCACGGACCCTCACTTTAATCAGGGTAAGTCACACCCAATTCAAATTATCCTGTCCTCACCCTCTGGTAGCTTGGCACTGAGCAGTCAGACTTAACTTAGAAGGCAATGTGTAAAGTAGTTGTGCAATAAATCATGCAATAACACAGTAGAACACCACAAAAATACAACATACAGTGTTTAGAAAAATATATAATATTATTCTGGTAAGATGCAGGTCAAAATGATTAAGATGCAATAAGTATATGTTGAAATATCACTGTAAAAATGATATAAAGTGTCTTTAGTCTCTTAAAAGCAACACATTTCTCTTGCCAGCACAAAGTACCTGGTTTGCGTTCAAAATCTCCGCAAGGAACCGCAGAGGAAATGCGTGGAAAACAGGTAGGTGTGTGTCGATTTCTCAGGTCGCACACGGCGATGCATCATTTATTTTTCACGCAGGTAGGGCTTTGCATCGTTTTCTGGTGCGCCGTCTTGGATCTTCTTCAGGTTGCCGGGTTTTCGGACACCTCGGGGACAATGCATTGAAATCCAGCACTGGCACGACAAAGTCACAGGGGCTGCGTTGATCCAGTGGGCGTTGCGTGGAAGTTTCTACTGCAGGGCATGTGCTGCGTCGATTCCTCTCAGGAAGTCAGGTTGCGTCATTCAGGTTCGGCTTTGCATCGATCCAGTGGCCCGTGCGTCAAATTTCCGGTTGCTACGCTGGTGATGCGCTGATCTTCTCCTTGCGAAGTTGGGCTGCATCATTCCGGTTTGGCATGCAGTCATTTTCTCATCACGATGCAGGCTGTGTGCGGCATTTCTTGCAGGCTGTGCATTGATTTTCTCCGCACAGGGAGATCTTCTTGCAGGAATTACGTCTTTTTGGTCCTGAGACTTCAGGGAACAGGAGGCAAGCTCTATCCAAGCCCTTGGAGAGCACTTCTTCAGCACAGCCAGAGAGCAGCAAGGCAGCAGTCCTTCTCAGAAAGCAGTTAGGTGAGTCCTTTTGGCAGCTAGGCAGTTCTTCTTGGCAGGGTGCAGGTTCTGGTTCAGGTTCTTCTCCAGGAAGGGTCTGAGTTGGTAGGGCCAGAGGCCCTGTTTAAATACCCAAAGGTGCCTTTGAAGTGGGGGAGTCTTCAAAGAGTGGCTTAGAATTGCACAAGGTCCCCTTTCAGTTCTATCCTGTCTGCCAGGGTCCCAGTAGGGGGTGTGGCTGTCCTTTGTGTGAGGGCAGGCTATTGTCCTTTGACATGTAAGTGTCAGGCCTCTACCCTCCCAGCCCAGGAAGACCCATTCGATATGCAGATGTATGCAAGTGAGGCTGAGCATCTTGTGTTTGGGGTTTGTCTGGATGAATGCACAAGGGAGCTGTCAATTAACCCAGCCAGATGTGGATTGTAAGGCACAGAAGGATTTAAGTGCAGAAAAATGCTCACTTTCTAAAAGTGGCATTTTAAAAATAGTAATATTAAATCGAACTTCACCAGTCAGCAGAATTTTGTATTACCATTCTGGCCATACTAAATATGTCCTGGTTACTCCTTTCAGTTTAGAAGCTACCACTCAAACAGTATATGAGGGTAGCCCTAATGTTAGCTTATGAAAGGAGCAGGCCTCACAGCAGTGCAAAACACATTTTTACAGTACCAGGACATGTAAACTACACAGGTACATGTCCTGCTTTTTGTCTACGCACCACCCTGCCCTATGGGTTACCTAGGGCCTACCTTATGGGTGACTTATATGTAGAAAAAGTGGAGTTTTAGGCTTGGCAAGTACTTTTAAATGCCAAGTCGAATTGGCAGAGAAACTGCACACACAGGCCTTGCAATGGCAGGCCTGAAACATGGTTAATTTGCTACTTAAGTGGGTGGCACAAGCAATGTTGCAGGCCCACTAGTACATTTATTCTACAGACTCTAGGCACATATCGTGCACTTTACTAGGGACTTATAAGTAAATTAAATGTTCCAATTGGGTATGATCCAATGTCATCATGTTTTAAGGGAGAGAGCATATGCTCTGGTTAGCAGTGCTAAAGTGCACAGAGTACTAAAACCAGCAAAAACAGTGTTCAAAAAGTGGAGGGAGGTAGGCAAAACATTAGAGGTGACCACCCTAAGGCTGTCAGGTCTAACACTTGGAATCATTGAAGCACAAAGGGGTGGAATGAAAATGGTCACTGAAAGACGGAAAAAAGATAATACAGGGATAGCAGTAATTAAACAAAAGTTGGATATGAGAGTTGGAAAAAAGGAGACAGCATAAAAAAGTAAACTTGGCAAAATTAAAAGAAGTATAATAGTGGGCAGAGGTAAAAGTTAGGCAAATGATAATAATATTAAATAATATGATTTAGTGGGAAGAGCAGAGCCCTTAGCATTGAAGATTGTGGTCAGCGCCACCACAGCTCCTCATGTAAGACATAAAGAAGAGAAAAAAATAGATAAGTGGTACAGTTGATCTCCATAAAATTTAGTTAGCTATACTCCCAAAATAGCAACACAACAAGATGCTTGTTTCCATTCCAGGAAAGACCTGGACTGGCAGTTTGGGCTGGACTGTTTACCATGGGGAACAGGGTCACAACTGGTTTGCATATGGCTGGGTCCGCACAGGGGTGGTATGGTCAGCAAAAGAATAATGGATTAAACCCAGATCT
Source organism: Pleurodeles waltl (assembly GCF_031143425.1). NCBI lineage: Eukaryota > Metazoa > Chordata > Amphibia > Caudata > Salamandridae > Pleurodeles > Pleurodeles waltl. Next base: position 537,505,949 of record NC_090445.1, on the reverse strand, counting down.
GTGACTGATGAGTATTTGAAAAGTTTCAGTACCGTCCATCATCCTTTTGTGCTGTTATGCTCCTAAAATCCTTATTCCAAATTTCCTTAACAAAAACTACAATTGGAACTAATGCACTGCAATGAATGCTCTTTAATTCTATTTTCATTTCTCTACCCCCTTGATGGACCAATTCAGTCTCTCTTTTTTGTAATGCATACTAGTACCCCACATCACTGTGAAATTGCTTGTGACTGTATGAGCTACATAAAGAACGTCACAAAGAAAGCTATCTCACTGATATCACTAATTCACTATTGTGACAAAAGGACAGAGGAGTCTGCATTGCAATAGCTTCTTAAATAATCAGCCAAAGCGAGTGCCTGTGAGTACGATGATGTAGCCCTGAGCACCTGCCTGACTCTAACTGTGTGAAAAAGTAGCCTATTTCTGCTATGGTCACTCTACTTTTGGCCTGTTTGTGAGTGTGTGTCAGTGTGTTTTTACTGTGTCACTGGGATCCTGCTAGCCAGGACCCCAGTGCTCAGAGTGAAACCCTATATGTCAGTGTGTTTTGCCTGTCTCACTGGGATCCTGCTAGCCAGGACCGCAAGTGCTCATAGTTTGTGACCTAATGTGTGTGTTGTCAGTAGTGCTTTACTGTGTCACTGAGGCTCTGCTAACCAGAACCTCAGTGCTTACGCTCTCTCTGCTTCCAAATTAGTCACTTTAGTTTAGTGACTTCATTTACTAATTCCAATTGGCACACTGGACCCCCCCCTCATAAGTCCCTAGTTTATGATACCTAGGTATACAGGGCATTGGGGTTCCAGGAGAACCTTATGGGCTGCAGCATTTATTTTTCCACCCATAAGGAGCTCATACAAACCCTTACACAGGACTGCCACTGCAGCCTGTGTGAAATAGTGCACACACTATTTCACAGCCATTTTCACTGCACTTAATTAACTTATAAGTCACCTATATGTCTAACCTTCATTTACTAAAGGCTAGGTACAAAGTTACTAAGTGTGAGGGCACCCTTGCACTAGCAAAGGTGCCCCCAAGCTGTCCAGGGCCAAATCCCCAGACTTCGTGAGTGCGGGGACGCCATTACACGTGTGCACTACAAATAGGTCAATACCTATATGTAGCTTTGCAATGGCCATGTAAGGTGTCTAAGATCATGGAATTGTCCCCCCATTCCGAATCTGGTATTGGGGAGCCAATTCCATGCATCCTGGGGGCTACACCATTGACCTTCAGTACTGCCAAACCAGCTCTCTGAGGCTTGCACTGCAGCTACAGCTGCTGCCACCTCATAGACAGGGTTCTGCCCTCCTGGGGTCTGAGCAGCTCATTCCAAGGAAGGCAGAACAAAGCATTTCCTTTGGGAGGAGGGAGTTACACCCTCTCCCTTTGGAAATGGGTGTTACAGGCTTGGGAGGGGTAGCCTCCCAGAGCCTCTGGAAATGCTTTGAAGGGCACAGATGGTGCCCTCCTTGCATAAGCCAGTCTACACCGGTTCAAGGACCCCCAGTCCCTGCTCTGGTGCAAAACTGGACAAAGGAAAGGGGAGTGACCACTCCCCTGTCCATCACCACCCCAGTGGTGGTGCCCAGAGCACCTCCAGTGTGTCCCAGACTTCAGCCATCTTGTTTTCCAAGGTGTGGGGACACCCTGAAGGCCTCTGAGTGGCCAGTGCCAGCAGGTGACATCAAAGACCACTCCTGATAGGTCCATACTTGGTTAGGTAGCCAATCCCACTCTCAGGGCTATTTAGGGTCTCTCCTGTGGGTTTCTCTTCAGATTCCGCTTGCAAGTTTCCTTCAGGAAATCCTCTGCAACCACTGCTTCATCCTCTGACCTCAGATCAACCGCCGACTGCTCCAGGAACCGCTGTAACTGCAACAAAGTATCAAGAAGGGCTACTTTGACTCTGCAGCTTCAGCTCCAACCAGCAACTGCAACAGTTTTCATGGGGTGCACGCTTTGGGAACTCCCTGTCTTCACCCTACACCAGAAGGACCGAAGAAATCTCCCATGGAGTGACAAAGTCACTTCCCTGCTCCAGCAGGCACCTTCTAAGATGATGACTGGTTCTCTTGGACTCCTCTCCTGGCGAAGAGCGTGCGCCTTGGAACACAGGTGGTGGACCCCTTCGACAAAGACTGTCCTAAGGTCCAGCTGTCCATATTTGGCGGAGGTAAGAGCTTGCCTTCCCCGTTTCCGACAATACCCCTGTGTACCGCATCATCTTCACCTCCTGAGGCCTATGTGCACTACTTGAAAGAATCCTTCGTGCACAGCCTGGCCCAGGTCCCCAGCACTCTATCCTGTGGCGCTCAAATCACTGAGTTGTTCTCCGGCAGCGTGGGACCTTCTTTTGTAATGCTGCAACAACTGCAATTTGCACCTTTGTGCCAGTGTCCTTGGACCTCCGTGGGTGCTGCCTGGTGTTCCCTTCAGTGTTGGGAGCTCCCTCTGCCTTCTCAGTCTCAGTTGAGTCCCCAGGCAGTGCCATTTTGATGCAATACATGACATTGCTTGAACCAACGGTTGTTGGACGAATCCAGTGCTGCAACTCGCCTGAATCCAACATCTCCACATGGGACATCCTTTGAATCATGCAGGAACCCACAGCCATCTTCTTTGGTGCTCTTCTGCAGACTTCTTCCACCTGGAGAATCCGCTTTTGCACCATCTTCTAGATTCTGAAGATTCCTGTCCTTCCTGGAATCTTTTGCGACTTCTGGACTTTGTCTCCTCTCTTCACAGGTCTTCAGGTCCAGGAATCCATCATTTGTTGCTTGCAGTCTTGCTTGGTTCTTGCAATAACTCTAATCACGACTTGTAGTGTGTCCTAAAGAAACTTGCAGTACTTTACTTCTACTCTCCTGGGCTCTGGGGTGGGGTATTTTACTCACCTTTGTGGTTCTCTTACTCTCCCAGCGATTCTCTACATACTACACTTGTCTAGGGAGGAATTCGTGAATCGCATTCCACTTTCTTAGTATATGGTTTGTGTTGCCCCTAGACCTATTCTTTCCTATTGCATTCTATGGTATTTTCTATTGTTTGCAATATCCTATGACTAATTACTTACCTTATTTTGGTGTCTAGTGTATATATTGTGTATAATACTTACCTCCAAAAGGAGTATTGCCTCTAAGATATTTTTGGCCATGTGTCACTAAAATAAACTACCTTTATTTTTGGTAACACTGAGTATTGTCTTTCATTGTTCATAAGTACTGTGTAACTATAGTGGTATTGCAGGAGCTTTGCATGTCTCCTAGTTCAGTCTAAGCTGCTCTGCTACAGCTACCTCTATCATCCTAAGCTGCTAGAACACCACTACATTTCACTAATAAGGGATAACTGGAGCTAGTATAAGGTGTAAGGACCCTAGGTATACAATACAAGCCAGGTCAGCCTCCTACAAACTGGATCACATAATAAATAATATTATTAACTTGAACTAAATGTAATTTACCTCTGAGTGTGAGGAGCATGCTTTTGGAAAACAAGTTAGCATTGTAGAACCCAAACAGTATAATATAGTAAATATTCACCAACCCCTGGAATCCCCAGGCCTAGCAGGTCAAGCAGGTCCTACTCACGGTCATTGATATCCGCCCAGCGGTGCGTCAGCTGCTAGATGGTGTGTAGAAAATCAGTGCTGCCACCTCCTCCTCACAAAAGATGGGCCGGGGCTGCACTCCTTGGCGGCACTGCTGCCCACACGTTAGATAGCTGCTGCTGAATGTCTGGAAGGGCCTGGCACTGCCGCTCCGCTGTTCGCAGTGCCCCCCTGCTCTGCCATGTTGCTGAGTGAGGGGGTGAAGAAAAGAAACAGGAGGAAAAGGAAGGAAGGAAGGAAGAAATAATTAAGGAAGTAAAGGTAAAAATAAACAAAAATACAAAATGTCACAAAAAGCACGAAAAAATGAAGAAAAAAAGTAAAAATACACAGACACAAAAAGACACTAATATAATAAATAAAAATGAGGGGTAGATTAATTAGGAGGGTAGAGGATTGAAACGATTATTAAGGAATTAAAAAAATAGGCACAGCACCATAGAGAGTGAAAAACAAGATGTTGCACCCATGCAAACCATGTGCTGCTGTTCGCACACAATTTTGAAAGAGAGCACGTACTTCGCATTGCGTTTGACGTCCAACGCAACTCGAACAGGCGCGGAATGGAATGGACAGAGAGAAGGAAGAGCAGAAGGAAGAGCAGGGGTATGGCTACATTTTTCATGCCCAACTAAAGCTTAGAATCTTCACTGACAAAATCAAATTAGAGAGCAGGAAATTACTTGGGTCAATCTCTAATTAATTCTAGTATTTGTCTTAGAGAAATCCCTGATAAAGGTTGTTGAAATGCTCCAGTAGTCATGCCCATTCAATCACTCCCTCCTTTCAGGCATCACCTTTCATAACAATGCAGGGCTCTATGTAAGCACATCCCATCCATGGCCTCTTTGCTAAAATAATACTGCAAGTCACTGTTTTCATTGGTTTAAATTAAAATTTTCTACATGGCAGCGTCCCAAAGTAAAAAAAAGTGCAGACCTCACCATTCCAAGTGGGACGATTTTGAGAGTTACCAAGCTTTCATGGCCCAAATGTAAAACAAAAAATAAAAATAATCAAATGTCCTCTTGCTTGCCATGGGATAAGATGTTTTAGTGTGCGGGGGAAAGCTGAAAGACTGTTAGCCCCTTCAATTCAGGTGGGGGCATAACCAGGCACTGTACGCCTTTTGTTAAAACAAAGGTTGGTGCTTGATTGATGCCTACATGTTGATTTCCACATGTTTTCCCCTCGATCCAGGCACTTGAAATCATCTGTATTTTTACGCCTGGCTTTAGCCAAGACCGCATTGATATATATATATATATATATATATATATATATATATGTATATATATATATATATATATATAGAATGAAGCAATGGGTCAGCCCACGTCAGTCATTGTCTGACTTATTCCTAGTGGTCTTTCACAAGCTTTCACAGGAGGCACACCCATACACAAGTAGTTCTCCTCAATACCACAGACTACTAAGGCAATGTGTGCTGTTTGCTTCCTTTTACATATGGCATGCTAGAGAAGAACTACATTAGCCTGCATGGACTTCAAGTCCTATAATGCACTACCTGGTAGTCGGTAAGACCTGTAATCTTCTGTCTATTGCTTCCTATGGGAAAAGTCTGGTTGTCCCTTTATACTGGATTCTCTCCACCAGGGCTTGTGAGAGACCGAAGGTGCACACACCTGTGACCTCTCTTGTGCAGCCCAGCCATGTGACTCTGCCCTGGCCTTGCTGCTGCCTGAAGCTCCTTGTCGTGCATTGGAGTACAATTCTTTTGTGTTCCAGACACCTTGTTGGATTGTGTTACAGTCCTGATTACGCCTGAACCTGCTCTCTGTTTCCCCAGTCCTGGCCTGCTTGTTCCAGTCAGAACCTGCTCCCTGTTTCTCAGCCTTGTTCGTGTTTGTTTCTGACAGAGACTGCTTTCTTTTACCCAGACCTTTTCCAGCCTTTGCGTCAACCTGAGCCTGTTCCCTGTGCCTGGCTTTGCCTCCTAGTTGGTTCCCTCGCGTTCTATTTCCTGTCATTATGTCTGGTAAGTGTTCTATCAGTCCTGACCTGTCTAGAAGTGTTTTACTTTGTATTTGGTCTGGCACCTGGTTCGCAGGAGGCAAATCCAGCCCCCATCCTTTGTCTAGTGTTGCATGTAGTCATTAGTGCCTAACAGTGACAGTGTGCTATGGCTGTATTCCAGGAATTGTTACTGTGTCTCCAGCTGGACCAACAAGGGCTAGTCTTGTGTATGTTAGTACAATCATTGTTTCTGCCCTAAGGGTCCAGACACAGATTCACTTCTGCTGCCACCTTTCTATGGGGCTTGCATGGTGACTAGCTGTAAGATTAATCTGCACAGAGGCACTGACGTTCCCTGTTGCTGTGGGAAGTTCTGAGCCCTATCCTGTGTACAATCTTAGTGATAAGCCCTGCGTATTTGTCCATTACTGACCTGGAACAATGGATATTTGTCCACACTAAGGTTGATCTGTCTTCACTTTTCTGTTTTTACTGCCTTACCATAGCTTCCCTATCCCCTCGGATGCCTTTAGCTGCTCTTCTGCTTTGGTACACTTCTTCCTTGCAAGATACTCTGTGAACTCAAGGATTGCCCCAACAGACTCCTGACAAGACCGGCACGAAACCGTAACACCATGGAGCCCAATCCTGACACAGGGTACACATGCCAACACACTTGAACTGGACACTTCTGTGGAATGCACATCTGAAAATATGTGAACACATGCAGCCAGCGCAGCAGGTCCACCACAGCAACATGAGTAACAGGTAATTTTCATGAGTCAAACTGACGTGTACATAACATTTTTATGAGTGGAATTAAGGCACAGTGTCTCAAACCCTGTACGTACCAAACATGTACACATGGCCGACATATGGGTAGTTCACACACAAGTCACCATGAAGCCGTAGCCAACAATAAATGACATATGAGGGGTAAAATATCTGCCCTAGCACTCATCAGCCATCCTTAATCATCCCTGAGTTTTGTTTGTCATTTGAAATGTAATGTCCCCAAAGTCAAACATCTACACACATTAAATGAGTCAACACATGTTACAAACACATATCATGACTGTTGTACAACACTGGTTGCCCTCTGATGTAGATACCCATTTGTAACACATCGATACATGAGCATTACGTCAAATGTATTGCATGCCGTTCCTTCAGAAGCACACATATTGTTGTCACAGATCATTCACACACAAAACACACAGGCCATGATTCATACTTTTGTTGCGCCGCATTGCCATCATTTATTGACGCAAAAGCAGTGCAAACTTACAAAATGCAATTGTATTTTGTAAGTTTGGGCCACTTTTGCGTCAGAAAATGAAGGTAATGCGGCGCAAAGAAAGTATAAATGTGGGCCACAGTTGCATGCTCTACCACATGTGGCCAACCACTATTCCACACACGGCAGGCCATACCATCCTATCTCCATCTTGATACAGGATGGATGCATGTTAAATATCTGAAAATAACGCGAACACAGTTTGAGTCAAAACAACGCAAACGCTAACTAAACATACCTGGGCCCTTAGCTTTGATTCCACCAGCACACCACATGCATGTGGATATCCATTAAAATAGAAGATTCCCGGTAATGCGTGGTATTTTGCCTCACATGTAGGTTATGCGTCAAAAATATTCATGCAAACATGGTATGCTTCAAAACAAATACACGCAAGACTGAAAACGGGCCGCAAAGGGGACAGGAAGTGATGTAATAGGAAATCCTGTATACAGACATGGTACTGTGGGTGTACTTTTACTTTCACTTTACAGTCTGTGCTTTTTCTTGTCTGTGTGGCTGTGTCTTGGTGGTGCTCGTGTCTGGATTGCGGTTCTTGTATCTTGTGGTGTCTCTCTTGTGTCTTTTGTGTATTCTATTTACATATTGTACCTGTTTAAGTGCCTTTGTGTAGATTAGTGTTTTTTGGATTGTATTTGTACTGCTGGGTGTCTGTTTGGGGGTTACAGTAGTTGAGTTAGTTGGGGTTCATAGCTTGGGCTGTAAGTTTCCTTTCTTCACATTTATTTTCCTTCCTTTTTCCCTTTTTATGATTTGCATTGTTGTGCAAGGACATGTCAGGAAGGGCGAGGCTGATCCGCAAGGGGGGAGGAGGAGCTTGGGGGCTTTGTGTGGCTGGTGTGCTACTTTCTGCCATTGATGCTGGAGATGGGTGGGCGTGTGATACAAGGGTATCACACAGAGGCAAGGTGGCTGCGGTGGGGCAAGGTGCTATACCACCTCAAATGTGTATTCAACCCAACAAGGAATGAGCACCAGCTGAAGCATCGCTGGGCTGACCTGGTGGCCAGAGAACAGGACCTGCTGGACCACCTGGGTGTGGTGATCAGTGGCCCTGTTGGTGAGTATCACATTGACAAATGTGTACAGTAGAATGCTCCTGATTGACAGTAGCAGATGTCTTGACGTGCTGCATGCAATGTATGTGGCCATTTTGAATGCAAGTAGAACAAACTGTTAATGTCCCACTACTGAGATGTATTCCACATTTCTATGCATGTTAACAATGCAGTCCTGACCTTTGTTGACTCATGTCCGACTATTACTTAGGGCCACATGTACCAAGCTATTTTTAATTCTCACAAACTGCCTAGTTTTTAGATTTTGGGGGTCATTCCGACCCTGGCGGTCTATGACCGCCAGGGCCGGGGACCGCGGAAGCACCGCCAACAGGCTGGCGGTGCTTCCTGGGCTATTCTGACCGCGGCGGTAAAGCCGCGGTCAGAAAAGGGGAACCGGCGGTTTCCCGCCGGTTTTCCCCTGGCCCAGGGAATCCTCCATGGCGGCGCTGCAAGTGGGGATTCCAACCCCCTTCCCGCCACCCTGTTTCTGGCGGTTCTTACCGCCAGGAACAGGATGGCGGGAACTGGTGTCCCGGGGCCCCCTAACAGGGCCCCACAAAGATTTTCACTGTCTGCTAAGCAGACAGTGAAAATCGCGACGGGTGCCACTGCACCCGTTGCACCCCTGCAACTCCGCCGGCTCCATTCGGAGCCGGCTTCCTCGTTGCAGGGGCTTTCCCGCTGGGCCGGTGGGCGGTCGCCCGCCGGCCCAGCGGGAAAGTCGGAATGACCACCGCGGTCTTTTGACCGCGGGGCGGTCATTCGGCGGTGACCGCATGGCGGGCGGCGGTCCGGTCAGAATGACCGCCTTTGTGTGTTTATCTCAGGAAAAATGTTTATTCAAATGCACCCTCCCAATTTTGCCATTCTGCTATCACATTGCCCAATCACAAAACAGGGTTTGCTGGTGGGATTTAGGAAGGGGCGTTCCTTTCGTATTAGCGAATTGCAGTTACCAGCCGTTTCAAGTTGGTGCCAACCCATTTGCAAAAGGGGAGGGGTCCCCATGGGATCCCTCCCCCTTTGTGAATGCATGCCGAAAAATTCTTTCTGAGCAGGAAGTTGTCCCACGGACCACTGACTGCTTCAAAAAAATTATTAGAGTTGTAATATTGTTGTAAAAAAAAATGCTTTCTGTTCCCTGATGAAATAAGGCTGCATTTAAAAGAAAATATACATCTCTATTTGAAAGCAGTCACAGACTTGGGCCCTCATTACAACCCGGGAGGTCGGTGATAAAGCAGCGGTAATACCGCCAACAGGCCGGGAGTAAGAAATTTGAAATTATGACCACGGCGGAAACCGCTCGGACAGACAGCCACTTTAACACTACGACCGCCAGGGCGAAATCAACAGGCACCACGCCGGTTACCGCCAACAGCCAGGCGGAAGACAAAGTAACGCCCACAGTAATATGATCCACCTATCCACCACCTTTTCCGGGGCGGTACCAACAATATCAAAAGCCTGGTGGAAACACTGCACAGAAGGGAAATGACTCACCTCTGGACACTCAAGGAAGAACCACGCCGCCAAGGAGCCTGAGTTGCATGTCTTCCCCATGCTCTTCTACCTTCTGCTCCACTATGAACACCAACGCCGGCAAAGATGAACACAGTGAGTACTGCCGCCTAACACACATGCAGGGGGGTAGGAAAAAAAGAGTGACACACACACGCAACACGCAACACCCCCACGCCCAACACCACACACACAACCAGATGCAAAAACATTACATATTCACCCCGTGCCCCTCAGGAATAATGCAAGGACAACCAAAATAGAGTAAAAAGAGTGTAATAAGATAAATATATTGGTAATATGTGCATCCAAATAAAAAAGTATATACATATTCACAATGTAAGGGACACTGTCCAGTCCTCAATGTCTGTGGGCCTCAGGGCCACATCAGAAAGTCCAAGGCCCAACCTCACTCCTGCAACAACACGGAGAGAACACTGCAGGGGTATCAGGTCAAAAATAGACAAGCACCTCGGGGGGACGGGGGTTGGGGGGGCACCTCAGCCAGAAGATGGGACAACGCCACTGGTCGTGGAGGGGGCAACATGCCCATCACTCTGTCCTGGGGAGTGCAAGGTCACAGTCTCTCAAGTGGGTGATTTGCCCACTGCTTGGTCCTGGGGAGTGCAAGGCCACAGTCTCTCAAGTGGGTTATTTGCCCACTGCTTGGTCCTGGGGAGTGCAAGGCCAGTCTCTCTAGTGGATGGCTTCTCCACTGGTTCTATAGGGGGCATTGTGCCCAGTGTGCTTCATCCTGGGAAGGATGCAGTGAGTGGATGGCTTCTCCACTGGTTCTGGAGGGGGCATTGTGCCAGTGTGCTTCATCCTGGGAAGGATTCAGTGAGTTGATGGCTTCTCCACTGGTTCTGGAGGGGGCATTGTGCCCTGTGATGCAGATTGCGGGGAGTGCAAGGACACAGTTTCTCACCTGGGTGTCAGACCCACAGGATTTGCAGGTGTCAGGCTGCACAAAAGCCCATGGATGCAGGACTACACACTGTTCGCCGGCAGTGATGGCCGCTCAGTGGTGGTGCTGGTGTTGGTGCCTGCAGTGGTGGGGGGAGGTTCCAGACCTTCCCCTGCAGCCTCGGCCGGCTGCCCACTCGGGCTGCTGCTGCTGGCAGTAGTGCTGGTGGCGATGCTGGTGGCGGTGCTGGCAGTGATGGGGGAGGCTCCAGCCCATCCCCTGTAGCCTAAGACGGCTGCCCACTCAGGCTGCTGCTGCTGGCAGTGGTGCTGGCAGTGGTGGTGGGAGGATCCAGCCCTTCCCCTGTAGCCTCGGATGGCTGCCCACTCGGGCTGCTGCTGCTGGCAGTGGTGCTGGTGGCAGTGCTGGCAGTGGTGGGGGAAGGCTCCAGCCCATCCCCTACAGCCTCGGATGGCTGACCCTCCATGGTTGGTGGTGGGGGCTCCGACTGAGTCCCAGCACCAGGCCTCTTGTCCTTTTTGCCTTCTGGTGCAGGCCCTTTGCCCTTCCTGCCAGCAGCTTGGGATGTCTCCTTGCTCCTCTTGGCAGCAGCTGGGGACTGCTCCTTGCCCATCCTTTTACCAACTGGGGGTGCCTCCTTGCCCTTCTTTACAGCAGCTGGGGGTGCCTCCTTGCCCTTCCCTGCAGCACTTGGTGCAGGCACCCATCAGTGTGGCTGCCTGGTGCCCGTGATCCTCTCCCACCTGATGTAGCTGTGGACACTACTGTGCCCCTGGACTGGGTGGCTGAGGTGCTTGCCTGGGTTCTGACCACCCTGGCCTGATGAGAGGGATGGGGTGAGGGAGGGCTAGGGAAGAGGCTAAAGGTGGAGAGGAAAAGCTTCTTAGGGACATTGGGGCGGGAAGAGGGAGATGGTCTGGGAGTAGAGGTAGAGGGAGTGGTTGTAGGAGGTGTCTGTCTGCTGTGTTTGTGTGCAGGTGCATGGGCTGTATGCTCTTGTGAGGTGGATGGCTGCTTGGTGTCTGAGTGCTTGTGTTTGTGTACTTTGGGAGGAGGGGGCACAGACAGTGGGTGAGGACACAGGGGACATGTGCATGGATGTGGGGGTGGTGACTGCCAGTGAGGGGCGTGTGCTAATAGGTATGCTGGTGATGGGGGTAGTGGATGAGGATGTAGTGCATGTAGATGTGAGTGTAGATGCATCTGGGAAGGAGGTGGACAACGAGGAGTAGGAGGCCACAGTGGAGGCAGTGGATGTTAGTATGTCTGCATCTGGATGGTGTTTGTGTGAGTGCCTGTGGGATGAAGTGTGGTGCTTGTGTTTGTCATGTCCACTCTTGTGTGTTGTCCTGGGTGCGTAATCGTCTGACTGTGTGCTTGGGATAGGTTGTGGTTGAGGGGAAGGGGATTGGGTAGAGGAGGTTGGAGGGGGAGGCTAGAAACAGGGACAATGGCTGCCATCAGAGAGGAAGCCAGAGCCTGTATTGATCTCTGTTGGGCTGCCATGCCAGTGAGAATGCCCTCCAGGAATGCATCTGTCTGTTGCAATTGGGCTTCCAGCCCCTGGATGGCATTCACAATGGTTGACTTCCCAACAGAGATAGATCGCAGGAGGTCAATAGCCTCCTCACTTAGGGCAGCAGGCGCCTGGAGTAAAGGAGATGCCCACCCTCCTGGGTGAGTGGGCATGGGAAACACGCTGAGGGGCTGCTGGGAGGGCGGTGCTGGTACGGGGGGTGGCAGATGTACCTGTAGCTGGGGTGGGCACAGCGGTGTCCGCCACCACCAGGGAGCTTCCATAGGAGGAGAAATCTGTGTCAGTACTGTTCCCTCCTGTCTCTGCCGTGGTGCTCCCCTCGCCCACCGTCCCACTGGTGCCCTCACCGTCAGTGGATTCAGCCTCCTGGGCCCTGTGGGATGCAGCTCCCTCCGTCGCCGGTGCCTCAGCTCCTCTGCCAGATGATGCTAATGCACATAAGGACAGGGTGACAAAACAAAAAGGGGGGGGAGAGAAAGGATACACTTGGTCAATGGCGCAAACAACACCAACGTTGGTGTACACAACACACACACATACACAAAGGGAACAGCTCTACGCACTATGCAATGCACTATCAGTCACAATGCTAGTCACCAGCCCAGGGATAGGGACACCCAATGCCACTTGCAGCATACTTGGGACCCACAGACCCCTGCCCAGTAGTGGATGCCTACTAGCTTGGTTAGAGGTATTTTACATCAGAACCATGCCCAACATGGGACCTACGCTGCAATGTCAGGCCTGGCCTATGGGCAGCCACAGGCGCACATACCCCACACGGATACCACCCCACCATGCACAAGTTGTATATTGGGGCAATGTACTCATCCCCTTGTGGCTGCTGTGATGCCCCCGCATGCTCCGGATAGGCCACCGCCAGTATGCGGGCCATCAGGAGGGTCAGGGTTCGATGGGCACCCCTTCCTCATTGGGAGGCCATCCCCAGTTGGGCCTCCGCCGTCTTCCGTGCCCAGCGTCTCAGGTCCTCCCATCGTTTCCAACAGTGGGTGCTCTGCCTGCCATAGACGCCCATGGTCCGCACGTCCTTGTTGATCGCACACCATATACCCTTTTTCTGATGGGCATTGACCTGCAGGGGAATGGACACAGGGAAAGATATTAGTCCGACCGTCCTGCCTGTTATACTCATGGCCCACTATGCCCCTTACCATCCCCATTAGCACAGACATGGCCCATCATACATGCAGCACGCTGCCCAGGGCCCATCCACCAACACCCCCCTACATGAGGCCTTCACACACAGCACTCCATGCATTCACGCCCCATGCACCATACTCACGGTGTACTCACCTGTTGGTCTGGAGGCCCATACAGCATTCGGTACTGGGGTAGGACCCCATCCACCAGTCTCTCCAACTCCGCTGAGGTGAAGGCAGGGGACCTTTCACCAGTGACACGAGCCATGGTCAGTTCCAGACACAGGCCACAGCAGCACTTGCAGTGTAGGTCCTCCCCTGTTGAAGGTCAGGTAGCAAGTGAGTGAACAGGAGAAAATGGCAGTCACGTCCGCAGCGTTGCATACCGTCACCGCCGGCATACATCACCATTGGCCACTGAAACCCATAGGGCCCAATGTTAACCAATGAGGAGTTGCAGTGCGGTTTTCGACCGCCTCCCGCAAAGGCACACAACGTCAGCGGAATTACCTCATTTCCAACTGTTCCTCCAAACAGGAGAGGTGGACGCCATTTCAGGGGGGGCAAGCCACGGCTCCTAACTGAGTCATAGTACACATGTGCACCATTTGGACCTATCCAACAAAATACTGTTACAATCACTACATGCATTGAAGGGTAGTGGTTGGAAATAAGAGATACTAACCAGCTCCTCACCATTTTGCCCCATAGATTGCAACCGCTGCGGATGAATAGGAGATGGAGACATACCCCGTGTACAGACCCCTGGTGCACTTGGCAACAATGGAGGACAGGCACATTATCCTCACTTTTAGACTGAGCAGGGCCACAATCACAGAGCTGTGTGCCCAATTGGAGCCTGACCTGATATCTGCTATACGTCACCCCACTGGGATCCCCCCCTCTTGTGCAAGTGCTATCAGTGCTCCATTTCCTGGCAACTGGCTCCTTCCAAGTGACAGTGGGCTTGGCAGCAGGAATATCTCAGCCAATGTTCTCAATAGTACTGACCAGAGTGTTGTGTGCCCTGATTTCTCCCAGGTGGAAGATTTGGCCACAGTGAAAGCTGACTTCTATGCAAAGGGACATATCCCCAACATTATTGGAGCAATTGATGGTACACATATAGCCTTTGTCCCACCCACCGCCCCCACCCGGGAAATGAATAGGTGTTCAGAAATCAAAAGAGCTTTCACTCCATGAATGTGAAGATGGTGTACCTGGCGGACCAGAACATCTCCCACGTCAATGCGAAATTTCCTGGGTCTGTGCATGATACCTTTATCTTGAGGAATAGCAGCATCCCATATGTAACGGCTCAACTCCAGAGGCACAGCGTGTGGCTAATAGGTGAGCTCTGGATCCCACCCAGTGGGTGTTGGTGTATGGGTATGGTGTGGGCCCTAAGGGTTGGTGTGTGGCTAACAGTTGTCCCTCGATATTTGCAGATGACCCCAACCTCTCATGGCTACTGACCCCTGTGAGGAATCCCAGGACAAGGGCAGAGGAACGTTATAATGAGGCACATGAGCGAAGAAGAAGAATTATCGAAAGGACCTTCATCCTCCTGAAGGCCAGGTTTCGTTGCCTCCATCTAACTGGTGGATCCCTGTACTGCTCACCAAAGAAGGTATGACAGATCATCATGGCATGCTGTATGTTGCACAACCTTGCCTTACATCGCTAGGTGCCTTTTCTGCAGGAGGATGAGGCTGGAGATGGCCGTGTGGCAGCAGTGGACCCTGTGGACAGTGAAGATGAGGAGGCAGAGGATGAGGATGAGGACAACAGAAGTGCAAAAATTTGTCAATATTTCCAATGACACGCAGGTAAGAAAGTGTAATTTCACATTTAATTGACATTTTTGTGTTTGACATTATCACTGGCAGGCTGTTTTTCCCACTTCTATGGCCACTCACTGTAGCCTTTGGCATCTCTATTTGCAGATATTTGTGCCCCACTATCGCTCCTGGTGTGCTGATTGCAGGTCATTCCTATATTTAAATTTCTGTACAGTTGATTTTCAATGTTTAAACCTTGTTGAACTAATACATACTTAAATCATTTGACATACTCCATACTTGTATTTTGTCAAAGGGTGTTTATTTAAGTGCTAAGAGGTAGAAGGATGTGTGCAATGGGCTGGGGTGATGATGGAGGGAAGTCCAGGGTATAGTTCCAGTCTGTTTGTATCACACGTGCATTGTCCAAGGGGGCATAGGAAGGTGAGCAGTGGCAGTTCAAGGTGGACATGGTGACAGAGTGGAACACAAGGGTGACAATCAGGAGAGTCTTATTTCCTGGCAGAAGTCTTGGCAATAGTCTCTGGCTTCTGCCTGGATCGCAGGTCACGTTCGTGGGGTGGCTCTCCTTCTGCAGGGGGAGGGGTGCTGGTGGCCTGTTGGTCCTGTGATGGGGCCTCCTGGCCACTGGCGGCAGCAGAGGTGGTGGGCTGTTCATTTGTTTGGCTTGTGGCAGAGCCCGGTGGGGTGCCACTGCCTCCCTCATCATGTTGGCCATGTCTGCCAGCACCCCTGCAATTGAGACCAGGGTGGTGTTAATGTTCTTCAAGTCCTCCCTGATCCCCAGGTACTGTCCATCCCGCAGCCGCATGTTCTCCTGCAACTTGTCCAGTATCTGGCCCCCCATATCCTGGGAGTGAGGGTAGGGGTGGGGGTTTGTGATGTTGTGATGGCATGCAGGTAGGGGGGTCATAGTAGTAAAGAGTTGATTTACCAGAGTCCAGGCCTCCTTCTACTCCTGCCAGGCCCTCAGGATGCAGTATCGCCAAGAATTGCTCCTCCCATGGTGTTAGTTGTGTGGGAGGCGGTAAGGGTCCACCACCAGTCCTCTGTACAGCTAGTTGGTGTCTTGCTGCTGTGGAACGTCCCTTCCCCCGTAGGTTGTTTCACCTCTTCCTGATATTGTCCCTTGTTCTGGGGTGCTGTCCCACGCCGTTAACCCTGTCCACGATTCTCCGCCATAGCTCCATCTTCCTAGCAATGGCTGTCAACTGCACCTGTGCTCCAAATAGCTGTGGCTCTACCCAGATGATTTCCTCCACTATGACCCTCAGCTCCTCCTCAGAGAATCTGGGGTGTCGTTGTGGTGCCATGGGTGTTGTGTGAGTGGTGAGGGTGAGGGTGTGTGGGGTGATGTGTTGGGGTGTGTGATGTAAAGTGCGAGGATGGTGTATAGGTGATGATGTTATGTGGCTCTGGTTCTGTGGGTGCTCTTGCTGTCTCTCTCTGGTATCAATTCTTTCTAGTCGTGAAGGGTTGTGGGTAGTGAGGGTGTGTGTTTTATAGTGGTGTGGGTGTGTGGGTGTGGTGTGTGTCAGGTGTGTCCCGCCAATGGTTTACTGCCATTGAATGTCCCTGCGGTGATTCATGAGTCGTAATGCTGAGGGCATAGTTCTGTGGGCGTAACGGTGTGGGTTTGGATACCGCCAGTTAACTGACCTTTGGGCTGGTGGACTTGTGTATGTGGCTGTATAGTGATGGATTGGTATGTGTGTGTCATAATATGCTTGGCGGTTATCCGCGGCGGCGGCGTTATGTTGGCGGCAGTCGGCCTAGCGGTAAGCAGGATTTACCACCAATGTCATAATGAGGGCCATGGTGGCCTGCTGAGCCCAGCAGGCCAGCATCCCTGTGAGTGCCGCCATTCCCAAGGGGTTTGCAAAAGGAGACCTACCTCATCAAAATTTATGAGGTAGGTCAGTAGCTACCCCATTTGTGATTTGCAAACAGTGTCATTGACAGTGTTTTACCTCAGATCATCCTACTTGCGAATTACGAGTTGGTAAGTCTTGCAATGTGTGACTCACAAAACCTGATCTTGAGACATGTGGCCCTTGGTAACACATTTCAGGTGCAATGACAACACCTGTGCTCATGCATTCTGTCAATGATGATCAGGTAAGACACTGTCAGCATTCCACATTTCACTATATTGGGACAGCAAAGTGGGCAATCCATGTTTAGCGCTACATTGCCATCATTACACACACATGATCCCTGCCATTTGTTACCTACATACAACTGTGCCACATTTGTTATGGACCACTAAATGCATGATAATTACTGACTGAAAATTGAGCCATATGTCAATCACACAGTAACTCAGTGTCTCTTGATGCACGAGCCACAATACCTGAGTCACTTGTATTGCAGTGCACCAGGGAAGTGCCATTGAAATTGTCACCCAATTACAAATCATGACATGGAGTACCATCTGAAATGGATTAGCCAGCAATGTTTGTAGTCAGGTTTATGCACCACCTGATTGTTAGGCCCAGTGCATGTGTGCAGATGTGTGTCTATCACTCACTGGAGTGTCAGTGTGAGTTTGCAGTGGTATGTCTGTTGGAGTGTCCACATGCAGGGTCAGCAGCTCACTGATATAAAGTGTTAAACACTGTGATATGTTGTCCACACGTTTGTACAGTGATCTGACACTAAGCATATATTTCCTTTCCCTTTCTTACTGATGGACCGCCCCCTGTACCATCGGGGAAGTGGCTCGATTTCAGGACCCAGACGTATCCAGTAAGTGTGATAATGTCTGTCCTGTGTAGTGTTTGCAGCTGTTGTGTGAGTGACTCTTGTGTGTTGCACTCATTGCAAGATATGATGAGCTGGCACGTGATCTGATATATTACTTGACTGTATGTTGACATAGTATTCCATGCAAGGGTTCGACATTCACAGGCAGAGAGTCGTATCTTGGGAATCTTGTGCTGCGCAATAGGCAGCAGCATGTGAACAAGGTGATTAGTAGCCACACGTAGGCCCACATGTGACTTGGAAGTTCTCAAGTGTCAGAATATTGTCACCGAGTCATACCCTCATTTTTACAACACAGTGATGCATCAGTTTTCAGCACAAAATTGTGCATCCCTGTATTGTAATAAACATTTAGAACTGTATGGGTAACTGTACCCCAGCATCTAGCCCCATACGTTGTATCCCATTTACGTCACACTTATGTGGTACGTAATAGGTGTGCATGCAGGTCAAGGCCAGACATGTGCTGTCATCAATGTGGGTGATTTTGGAATTGTGCTCCTCACATGGGTTCCTTTTAAAAAAAAAAATATATTGTATACCTGAGAGGCATATTCATTACAATAATTACAATTACATCTCCCAGGAAATAAAAAAAAAACAATCCTACAATAATATAACACCACTCCATAAGTGAAGGATACATAACAGCGCTTACCAATTTGTAACCCAAGAAAATAAATACATAAAGTAAATTGCAATATACATATTTATCCAAAATCATACACTTTTAGTCCCTATTGCAGTTTTATTCCATATTGTCAGCTGCTCTAATCCATTCACCCAGTGCTCCCCAGATGGTTTGCCCCTTCCGTCTCACTTCCCTCCCCTTCCGTTTATACAACAAGTGCTCAACCTGATATAGAGTGAGGAGCCATTCTAGCCAGTATTGGAATGTTGGAGGTTGCTGATCAAACCATGCAGAGGCAATGCAAAGCCAATAGATAGCCATTGAGACAAAAACAGACTTAGAGATCTGAGGCCCAACTACATCAGATACTCCTAATATTACAATCTCAGGGGTTAATTCCACATCTTGTTTAACAACTTCTTTTAAAAATTGCCTGATATCCCTTCTCAAAGTTTCTAATTTTATACATGTAGCAAACATATTGGTTATATCTGCACCAAGTAGCTGACATCTCGGACAATGAATCCCCTCTGTCCTACCCCACTTAACCATTTTCTCTGGGGTAAAATATAAGTAAAACATTGTTTTATAGTGTTGTACCTGGAGTGCTGAAGAGATCAAAATGCTGCACCCCAGTTCAAGAGATTTGTAGAATTCTTAATTTCTAATATTTAATCGGGCTTCCCACTTCTTACAGTGCTTCTCCAGGTCCTCTGGTTGCTCTTCATTCAATCTAGCATGTACTACACTTATAGTTATCCTTGCGCCAGTTGCCATCATTTCCATCAAAGGGCATTTTGTAAACCCTGCTGTCCCACCGGTTTCCCTATACATCAAATCCCTCACTTGTAAATATTTAAAGAAATCCCTTTGCTCCAAACAAAATTTCTCCCTCAAGTTCTCGAATGTGCCTATTAAAGATCCTTCAAATATATCTTGTAGCCTTTGAACGCCCTGTTGGTTCCATTTGGCCATATAGCTATCCCTAAATATTACGGGGAGGGAAGGGTTATTTGTAATCAGAGTGTAACGATTAAGTATACCTAATCCCATTTTCTTCCGCCAAGGATCCCAGCATTCAAAAGCAGCAATTAATACCTTAAATCGCACTTTCTTATAATAGCTGGGTTCTGTAAATGTCAACAGCACTCCACTAGCCAAGTGTCCTATTAACAGTTCATAAATTTCTAGGACATACCCTTCCCCTCTCTAGGATCCTCTGCTATTAAACAAAGGGCGCATAAACTGAAGCGCTGCTGCCAGCTGACATAATTTTAAATTTGGCAGAGGCCATCCCCCCTTCTCCCTTGGTAAAGTCATATATCTACTAGCTCTCCTAATCTTGCCATACAACCAAATAAACCTCATCACAAGTTGATCCAACATATTGAGCCAGGATTTCGCGAACACCAGGGGATTGACCGGAATAAGTAAAGAACCTTGGGGAGAAACATCATCTTAACCATATTACATCGCCCCATAATTGACATATGTAGGTTATTCCATCTACTAAAATTGTATTTAGCTTTTTTTAAATCGGCATTAAATTAATCTGCACTATCTGCTCCATATTAGGCCTAACGTCAATCCCTAAATAGACTGCATGGTCTACCCTTCTGATATTGGTTGTCTTATCATACTCATTCACCACTATCTGAGTTTTATCTTTGTTTAGTAGGTAACCAGATACCATCCCAAAACTATATGCAGTTTTTCAATTTCTGTGAGAGCCAGATCTGGATTAGCTGTAACAACAGCAACGTCATCAGCATACGTTAACATTTTGGTATCCCAACCATTACGGGTAACTGCCTGGATTGCCGTAGTCTTTTCTAATTGTCATAAGAATGGATCTATATACAGTGAAAATAACAAAGGTAAACACGGACATCCTTGTCTTGTACCGCGTTTAATTTGTATATGCTTTGACTGGCCGCCCAGCATTTGAATTTGAGCGCTTGGGTGCTTATATAAAGCCTTAATTGCAGTAATAAAACTACTTCCCAATCCATAAACCCCTAATGTTTCCCACATATATTTCCAATTAACCCTGTCAAATGCTTTTTCAGCATCAAGCAGAACCATTGCCATGGGTTCTTCGCAACATGCGTTGCGTCAAACAGAATGATGACTCTTCTGATATGGTCAGTTGTATCCCTCCCTGGAACAAACCAATGTTGGTTCTGCATAACTAATTTATGGATACAAGCAGACAAACTTGTCACAAAAATTTGGGAATAGATATTCGCATAACTATTAATAAGTGTTATAGATCTGTAAGCACTGAAGCTAAGCGGATCTTTGGCCTTCTTCAAGAACACGTTTATATATTGGCGGTAGCCCAAGACGGAGGAGGATTACCCCCCTGCTGCACTTGAATGAACAGTTCTAGCATCATCATCATCAACAGTGACTTAAGATGCTTATGCAATTCCAGAGGGGCTTCATCCGTCCCTACAGCTTTCCCACTAGGTAGCACTTGCACCGCCTCTTCTAGTTCCTCCATTGTAACCTCCTTCCCTAATCCCTTCTGTTCTTCGGGGGCAATCCTGCCACACTCTACCTCACTGAACAAGCCACCTCCAGTCTGTTCTTCACCAGCAGGGGTGACTTTATATAAATCCACATAGTACTCGCAAAAAGCTTCCCTGATTTGGTCAGGGTCTGTAACTAGTTTTCCCTGTCTGTCTTTAATCTCCGAGACTGAACCAAAGGCAGCCTTCTGGCGAGCACGTACCGCCAATAAACAACCCACTTTCTCACTCTATTCATAGCACTCCTTACGTCTTGCCAAATATTTTTCCGCTGCGCTTTCCGCTTACCTATTATCTATTAACATTTTAACTATTGCTATCTGCTGTAGAGCATGTTTAACGTCCATGCCGCCTTCGACCGCCGTAATAAATTGTTTTTCTGCCTCCTAAATTCTTGAATCTGATCTGCTGCTTATTTCTGTTGTTGTATACTAAAGCTAAGCGTTTCCCCCCTTATCCCTGCTTTCTTTGCATCTTACACAATTTCAGCTGGGGCAGATCCTCTATTGAACTCTAAAAACTCCCTCAACCATATTTTCATATGCTGCAGATAAACCGGATTTTTCAGCAAACGTCTCTCAAATGTCCAGCGCTTCCAGTAACTCATAATATCCACTCTCTTAATCCCGAACAGTAAAGGCTTATGATCTGACATAAACCGAGGGTATAGTTTCATTTCTGCTCGCTCTAATAATTCAGGTGAGGTAAAAAAATTATCTAACCGGGCCAATTTTCTGTGTGGAGGTGAAAAATACATATACTCTGGATCTGGCCCCATCAATATAGGCCATGCATCTGCCACTCCTGTTTCCTTTTGAAAATTACGAATGGCATGAAATACTCTAGGTTTATGCCCCAAGTAGTTTTATTATTAACATCTATTAGATTTTGTAATCCATCCAACGAGCCATTGAAATACAGATCACCGCAAATAATATAAGGGGCTGGCACCACAGCTAATTCGACTGAAAGAAAATCTAGTAAAGTCAGATCATCAAGCACTGAACCATATATAGAGCATAACGTAAAACTCCCTTTACCAAACTGGCACTCTATTACAGCCCATCTCCCTAGCTGATCCGCCCTGCACCGAGTAGCCTTACATCTTGTATTACTTGTTAAGATGGCTACCCCTTTGGTTTTGGCGTTTTGCTCAGTACACACCAACAGCTGCAGCCCAAGAGCATCCAACACAGCTTTGTCAGAATACTCTATGTGGGTTTCTTGTAGACAATAAATATCTGTTTTTAATGTTTTCAAATCTTCTGCCACTTTCCTTCTCTTTATTATTCAACCCACAAATATTTACAGATTCTATCTGAAGTACCACCATTTAGGTATCCTCAAACAAGTTTTCCCCGGGAACGCCATATTCACATAACATCTCTCTGTTCCTTTGACTGTTTTTAGGATCCATTACAGCAACCTTCCCACCAGACAACTCACACTGTGATCCATCCCTCATCCTGTTACTCCTTGCCCCCTGCATTCTCTCAGTTATCCAAATTTCCTTTTTTAACCCTTGTAAAAACTCTTCCGCCCCCACCCCTCCCAAGCCACCCTTCCCACCCCTTCCTGGATCCTTCCAACCCCCCACTTCCCTTAAACCCGCTCCTCCCCCTTTCTACCCCCCTCGCCTGCCCCCTCACCCCTCCCGCCCCCCCCAACCAAATGAGCAATCATGAGCAATCAGACCACCGCTGGTCTGAATGATGGTATCCCCTAGTGTTGGCCGAATACCCTCCCTTGACTGCTGAGCTTCATACACAAGTAATTACACCTGCCACCCTTATGGCCCCTACTCAGTTTTCTGTGGGTTCAGCTACATCAAATATTCCTTTGCTTGAATCTCAGATGTAAAGTTTTTTATTTTCCCATTAATTACCGTCTTCAACCTAAATCCATGTACAAGTGGATATGGCTTTGTGGTTGTCCTCGGCAGTTGTGATGATGTATTGCATGCCCATCCCCCCTGAGGCATAGGGGTAGGGGAAGAACATATATGTAGGTATATGTGATCGTCACAGTGTAGATGACAGTCATCCCATTCAAGCCTGCATGTGTCCCAAACAATACTGACCCCTTATGATAAGCAACGGGATACCATCCTGCCAATTACATCTACGAATTACTGGTCTTGGGTGCCTTGAAGTTGACTCAGATGATAAAGATTAGTTAGCCGGGCCAATGTGAAGTACTTGCTGCATTTGCATTGTGACGCATTGCACTACATCAATACACTGATCACTTTATTTGGTACACCTCTTGTTGTGCCTTGCTGTGCTGTTAAATACGTGATGGGTAGGCAGTGTTGCCATTTCATTTGTCAGGGACATTATATCATCTGTACTGTGATTTGGACTGCATGTGCAAATTGAAGGAGAGTGTTAGATTATCATCTGTACATGCAGCACACAATGATGACACTGATGGTTGCCTGCTGTCTCACTGTTACAGCTGTCAACATGAATGTAGCTGATCCTGTAGCAGGGATTTCCAGAAGCAGGCAGTGAGGTACAGGTACATATTGGATGTCGAGTCTGGGTACCGGAGGATGGCAAGACACTATCAGAGAGAGAGGGAGCCACAGGAGAATGGCGGGCTTTCAGCCAAGGGGGACCGGCATTGGCCAAAACGGTTGGAGCCACCATCGCAACTGCACCCTGTAGCACAGCAGCCACCCTCACATCAGCCCCACCTGCTGCACCATCAACCTCGGGACCACCACACCTGCTGCACCTTCCACATCCACACCACCAACCACCATACCTGCAGGAGCAACAACCTCAGCAACACAGACCACCACATCTGCTGCATTGGACATGGCAGCCAATTCGGTGCTTCAGAGGGACATGAGAAAAGTTTTGAGAAAGCTTGACCCTCTACAGAGAGACGTGGACAAAAATACCCAGAGGCTCAACTCTACAAAGAAGACACTGAGGAGGGCAAACCTCTGAACTCCTGCCTCCCCTCACCCCTAATTCATTCCCATCCCTCCTCATTCCTCATCCAGTTATTTAGGGGGTTTAGTGATAGGTTAGAGTAGTTTAGATAGGATAAGTAGGTTAGGGGGCGGTGGGTGTTTCATATTATTACATGTTCGTTTGTTGGTGGGTGGGGGTTAATGTTGGGGCTTTTGAGTATTTTAATGAAAAGCAAACATACAAAAAAGTATATATTTGTTTAGTATTAGTTAATATATGTTTAGGTTAGTATATGTTGTCCTACATGTGTCTTGTCATATAAGGGGAGTAGGGGACAAATGTTTAGAGTGTGTTGTTAAATATGGTAAGTAAGCTTAGCATAGGGTAGTTAGGGCCAGTTGTGGGTAATGTATAGTTAGGATATATTAGGTCAGTATAGGTGTGTTACATAGTTTTAAATTCTGTTTTGTACATAGTTATTAAAGATTTAGGTACTCCCTTACTGCATGTGTCATATACTTGGGGCGCAGGGTCTTTTCATGAGTGTACAGTGGCAATTGTCTGTTGGCATGTGTATTCCATCCTGCATCCACATCCCTCTCTTGACATGTTAATTCCCACTTCTAACTGAGCTGTTACATTGGCAGCTACAACAAATCTACAACTCAATGCATCTGCCATCCATTGTACCCACCACTCAACGTGACTATATCTCCCATGTATTGGACAGGTAGGTGTGGTTTTAATTTTGTCATTGTTTGAGTCCTGTGTCGGAATGTTGGGGACTGTAGAACGTCTGCCTTCAGCTTGATGTTCATGTGAACACTTCTAAACTTAGTAGAGTCAATTTCAGATGAGGTCAAGTATACAAATTTCACGTCTATGTGTTTTTCTTGTACTCCCAGCTGACGTTATCGGCCAAACACTCTTACACAGCCATTCCTGCTGTATGTTGTGGGTGAGGCATGCATGTTTTAAAGCAAATGTCACATACACAATGACTTTCTTGAAGGGGATGTGGGCAGCATTGAGTTTCATATTGTAGATACCTTGGCCCAAAATTATACTATTATTGCACTGCATTTGCCTCATTTTTTGACGCAAAAGCAGTGCAAACTTACAAAATACAATGATATTTTGTAAGTTTGCGCTGCTTTTGCTTAACAAAATGATGCAAATGCAGCGCTGAAGAATTAGAAATCAGGGCCCTTGTGCGTAAATATCTGCCCATATTATTTCTGCTCTGTGGTATCGCCACTCTGCGACCATAGTCATGTTACATGCATCACAGATCTTCAGCAAAGTAGATGTGTCACAATACACAGAGACAAAGTGGGTGTGTATGTGCTGTTTATTTTAAAGTGCTGTAGTGCAATATTTGCATGGTCCAAGTTTGTGACCCTATTAGTGTAAAGCATTCTATTGTGACGCAACACAAGTGCAAGGTTGAGGAACATGTAATTTGACATGCTGAGATGAAGTGTCATTCAGTGCAGAGGAACATGAATTGCCAGTTGAGTAATGAGAGACAATTACAGCCCATAGTGGAAAGGTTAAAAGTGTGTCAGTGAAGAGTGAATGTCACCAACTGTAGCAACACTGGCATTTTGTCAAGCACAGGACAAAGGAAAATCAGTGCCCAGGTGGCATGGGCTGGTGCTACCGGGTACTCCTATGGGAGAAGATGATCTGTTCCACATCTTCATCCTCTGACGTGTGTGTGTTGTCTCCTCTGCCCTTGATGGTGTGGCGGTGCTGGTGGGTTTTAGGGGGCAACACACACTTCAGTGGTTGGAGAAGTGGACTCCAAATTCCCAGCAGCTGCCATCTGTGGAACTACATATGTCATAACTGCAGCAGGGAGAAGCTTCTGATTATTGAGTAAGGCAGCAATATCCCTGTGGTAGGCAGCCATGTCTACCCTGAGGGAGGTCAGTTACCGGTGCATGGAGTCCAGCTTGTTGTCATGCATGCAGTTCAAGATTGGGAGGGCAGGTGTTGTGGCAACTCCCTCACAGCAGTGGTGAGGTCCCTCACACACTGTTGGACTCCTTGCAGTATGGATTGTGAGACATGTATGGCTGCTGACTGTTGTGCGGACATCATCATGCACATGCGCATCCCTTCAAGGCTGGATGCCATAGTTTTCATTCCCTCCCGCACCTCCTTGGCCAGCTCCTGCTGTACTCCCAATATTGTCCTCTCAAAGGTGGTCCCCTGTGTCATCAGAGTCCTCAGCTGTGTTTGAGCTGGCAGGTCTTACTATTGGGGTGGTGGGTGGGTCTCTGGGATGGCCGCTACATGTGTGCTCCTCCTTGCGACTGGAGGTGGTGTCTGGAGGGTTCCCAGGACATCTTGGAGGGTTTCCTGGCTGATGGTTGTCAGCTGGTCATCCAAGTCATCAGGGTAATCCAGGACAGACAGATCCACAGGAGAGCCATTGTACTCTGCAATTAAATATTGTGCAATTAGTGTGTCTGTGTTGTGCCAGTTGTAATGTGACGTCACTGACTTCCTATTGGTGGTACATTGTTATCTTGGTTCGCATGCATTGTTCCTGTCATTAATGTTTGCGGTCTCTCAGCCCTATGCCCCACCTGCATGTCACATGTAGTGTGGGCAGTTTTGGGGAATTGTCTGCGTCACATCTTCTATGTGTGGGTTCTGTCCAAATCGTGGCTTGCCACCTTCTTGTCCTCATCAACCCTCCCTCTGCTTCCATTAGCATGGTGAGGCATTGCAATGACTGTTGGTGTGCTGATGCCACATGCACCACACATAACAATATGGCCCTGTCCCAGTCTATCGTTTTTCACATACACCTATGCGATGCTGAGACGTAGCACCATACCATGTATTGCATTTCCATGAAACGATACAGGTGTCACCATTGGTAGTGTCTCATGTTGATGTTTGTGTATGTGTGCTACATTGCACTGATGGGACTGGCAGAGTTCCATTTCCTCTTATGACTGTGCGGGTGTGTTTGCCTACCTAAACACACATGCCCTCCCCCTCAATGCTGTTGTCTTAGCACTATTACACCTGAGATGTTGCATGTTGGCATTACAGCTATTGTCACACAGGCACAGGGGTAAACCCTGGAATGGGCAGCATAGGTATGAGATTACTGCTGTGTACATCATGATATATGTGACAGTGCCTGATGGTTATTGAGTCTATGGACATGAGCAGTTGACAGGAGTTGCACTTGGATAGGGATTGATGGGGCTTGATCACATAGTCATACTGAACCCTCATTTTAGGTGTGCTTATGCCATGGGCACCTAACTGCCATTTCTTAATTGACCAGCACACACAGCACAGGTAGTACTGGCAAATGCTCTCAATGGTAAGTGCTGCTTGAACCAATGGCCTAAGACTGAGCATTGTCCTCTAGTTTACATTCTGACAATACCAGCTGTCCTGTGACAGCAGACCAGTTTTACGTTCTTACCTACCCTCCTGGGCTCCTTCAGCATTTTCAGCAACCTTGACATGGCAGTGTATCCCCATGCAAAGGTTGTTGGTGTTGTGTTGTGCTGTGCCCCTGGATGACCCTGCACAGCCCATGCACCTGGCATGGGCAGTGCAGGGAGTCCCGTGCCGTGCGCCTTTGCCCTTTCCACTGCTTGATTTTCAGGGCTGAAATGCATTGTGTAGTTGGTATGTGCCTCACCCTTCTTGCACTTGACATTTAGTCATTTTTCCCCCATGCAACTTACCCTGCATATGTGTTATTTCCTGGTAGTCTGCGCTGTCCTGTCCTGTGATACCAGTGACGATATCCTCCGGAATGACGGCTGAAACCATCTCCTCCAGGTCCTCTTGCAGTGCTGGATTCCCACCTCCAGTCTGCAGTGCTGCCCTTCCTGTTCTTTGGCATTTTCTCCTTTGTCCTGTGGTTGCAGTCATGCCATCATTTCTTGCACTCAGTGACAGTTCTCCTGGCCTCTGTCAAACTGTTAATCTTGTCCACAATATTTTGCCAAATTGCCTCTCTCTTACCAATTGGCAATTTAGAGGCAATGAAGAGTTGATGCAGGTGCTCTGTCACCTCTCTGACCAGAATTTCATCCTCCTCTGCACTGAAGCGACACTTCCTCTTCTTCTTGTCTCTCCCCTGGGTCTTGTCTGTGTCCTCCCGGCTGGTTCTTGGTTGTGTGGGATCTCCCTGGGGTCTCTTCTGGCTTCTGGGATCCATTTTGGGGCTCCTTAGCACTGTTTGCTGCATTTGCGTCTCCTTTTGACGCTATTGCGGTGAAAAGGGGTGCATATCTGTTTTGCGAAGTTTTTCCATATCGCAAACCGGATTAGAGTCATTTTTCTTGCTTTAATGTCATTTTGCCTCATGACAAGGCGCAATGGTTAGTGTCTGGAAAAATGACTCTAACCTGTTTGTAGCGCCACCCAGCGCCAAAGGGTGCACAAACATACCAAAGTGAGAGAGCACATTTGGTAGTGAAAAGGATAAAACACGCCATTTGAGTTGTAGCATTGAGTTATTTTGAATTCCCCAGTTGCTTCCATTTTTTGACCTGAAGAATTTAGTAGGCCTTCCTGTATTACTTACATCTGCATTTTCTCTTCCTCACCTGTCATTTCTGTATTATGAAAAAATGAGGAGGATCCTAGCTGTTTGGTGCACATTTTCACGTATATCTGGATGCACGCCCCTTATGATATGCGGACTGTCATGTTACCTATAAGCTTTACTATTGACCTTGTTGGTGGGCAGGCAAAATATAATCCTATAGAATAGCAGGCAGATTACTGGCACATGAGAAAGTCAGAGCAATGTAATCAATTTGGCAAAGATTTTCTAAAGTGCTGAATTCAACAATGTAAGCTTTCCCCCATCTCCCATGCACATCACAAAGATACAGTGTATAAGATGTTATCAAAACAGTTCATGAATTAAAAGACCACACACGGTTAACGGGTTTGGGCTGCGAAGTGCAGCTGCTGCCGACTTGTGCGTTTGCCTCTGTTGCCAACCCTGAGACAGGTTTATTTTTTTACTATAAAATGGTAATTTTGGAGACTGCTTTATTTAGTTGCTTAGATTGACACTGTTTCTGTGCTGTTTTAAAGAAAACAGACAATGTTCTTTCTGCTTAGTCAGCAGTGTAGAGGCAGTAGATTAAAGTTAATTGCCTAGTTTAGAAGTGAACTATAATATATATATAATATAATTTTCCCCAAAATGCTGAGGGTGCAATGAATCTCAGGATATGAAGGAGGACTAGTAACTACATAACTCTCCTGGGCTTACCAACTCCCCATTGGTTAATTTGTAAATGAGCAAGTGCCAGCCCAAAGTTTTGCTTCGAACAATAGCCTTGACACTCGCTATTGAATGTCATAGAAGCTGAATATTAAAACTCCGTAGGCTTGATTTCACCTCATGAATCTTTCATCCATCACCAGCATTTTTTTCTCACTCTTACAGGTTATTTTTCATCTCTGCCTTTAATTTTGTCCGTCTTTTTCTTCCGCCTTCTTTCCTGTTTTTGTGTTTTATTTCTCTCATGGTCTAGATCAGAATCTACTGAGGAAAAATAAGTGTTGTCCCCCCAAATATGAGTCAGTGGGCCCACTTAGAACCACTGGCTTAAATTC
This sequence comes from Pleurodeles waltl, assembly GCF_031143425.1. NCBI lineage: Eukaryota > Metazoa > Chordata > Amphibia > Caudata > Salamandridae > Pleurodeles > Pleurodeles waltl. The sequence continues at coordinate 537,476,546 of NC_090445.1, read as the reverse complement.
AGCACAGCATTTCATATACAGTGGGTGCACACAGGTCTCATATTGAGTAAAATAAACAAAATGGTGAGGAAAGACAGATCTTGCTGTTATTCCCCATTTATGAATGAACACATCGTTCACCCGGAAGTACTAACACACACAGAATTGGTCACTTTGGGGGTCATTCCGACCCTGGCGGTCCATGACCGCCAGGGCCGGGGACCACGGAAGCACCGCCAACAGGCTGGCGGTGCTTCCAGGGCTATTCTGACCGCGGTGGTAAAGCCGCGGTCAGAAAAGGGGAACCGGCGGTTTCCCGCCGGTTTTCCCGCCGGTTTTCCCCTGGCCCAGGGAATCCTCCATGGCGGCGCTGCTTGCAGCGCCGCCATGGGGATTCCGACCCCCTTTCCGCCACCCTGTTTCTGGCGGTTTATACTGCCAGGAACAGGATGGCGGGAACGGGTGTCGTGGGGCCCCTGGGGGCCCCTGCACTGCCCATGCCACTGGCACGGGCAGTGCAGGGGCCCCCCTAACAGGGCCCTATAAGGATTTTCACTGTCTGCTTTGCAGACAGTGAAAATCGCGACGGGTGCCACTGCACCTGTCGCACCCCTGCAACTCCGCCGGCACCATTCGGAGCCGGCTTCCTTGTTGCAGGGTCTTTCCCGCTGGGCCGGCGGGCGCCCTTTTGGCGGTCGCCCGCCGGCCCAGCGGGAAAGCCAGAATGGCATCCGCGGTCTCCTGACCGCGGAGCGGCCATTTGGCGGTGACCGCATGGCGGGCGGCGACCGGTGACCGCATGGCGGGCGGCGACCGCCGCCCGCCGCGGTCAGAATGACCGCCTTTGTCTGAAATTGAAATGTGAACAGTTGTCTTCCTTTGAACACATCTATGTAATTGAAAATACAGATTGTACTTGCAGAAATTATACATCAACCATCCCCATGGCAATAACATCATATTTATAGCAAAATTAATGAAGTGTAAGAACATCATTCAGCCTTCACTGGGTTGATCATTTCACTCTTCCACAGATTTCCTGCTCTCTCTTACATATAATGATGCCATTTATCAGCTATAAATTGCCAAAGAGTGTTTATTAGATGCAGATAACTATTAACCAAGGTAAGTTTACATGTGAGTAAATCGACATGTATAAATATACACTTACATTTGAAGAAAATTTACTCTTCATACTCTTGACAAACATGGTCTAATACCATCCTGCACCCCTAGAGATTGCCTTGACACATGACCTTTTGCATGTCATACCATTGGCCTCAATATTGGGACCACACATTCTCAAAGTACATTTAGCATGACATGCTACCATTTCAACTATTGGTTTTAAAGCACTTCCAATTACAGCCTTTTGCCTCTAGTGGGCGCAGCTCCATGAATCAAGAACAAAATTTCCATCAGGAACATGGTTACAAATGCATTGGGACCCTTGGGGGGTCATCATTCTCCAGTCCCACTCGACCTAGGGTGGGGGCACAAAACTTTGAATTGGGCCGAGGATGTGCTGCTTCTGCAGCTCCCCCCCCAACCTTGGGCATTCTGTTGGTGGTGACCTCATCTTCTGGGGCCACCACCAGCTGGAAAGGGGCAAAAACACCATTGTGCCTCGCAAGGCATTGTGGGGCGATGTGCATATGTGATGAGCCACTCTTCCGCTGCACTGGGGAGAGCTGTGATGTCGCAGTGGATGGATCATCGCCTGGGAGTACCGGGTCCCATCTGGACATCCCCCACTCCTGGGAAGTGATCCCTCGTTGGGGAGCTGCATAGGGAGCCTACCTCTGGCCACTCAGCCATCTTCATGGGAGACGCAACAGTGTCCCCCGGCTTCATTTCTTGGTGGGGCTCCGGGATGGGGTCTGGGATCCCTCTTGCATTTTCACGGGGAGCGCGATGGCGCACCAGACTTGACCTTCTCAGTGGAGCCCAGGGCTGGGGTCCAGGGCCCTTTCCTGAACCTTCATGGGGCGGGCGTGACGGTGCCCCCATCTTTACTTTGGGCCCGCTGTCAGGAGTGTCAGTACTGAACAGCTAGGTTCCTCAGGAGCAAAAGTTAGACCCAACGCCTCTTCACCAATATCCACCCGACCCTATATTACAGTTGGGGCAAGATATTGAGGGGGAAAGGGGAAGAGGACAAAAATAAGAGAGACTGCCTTGTGGGGGAGTTCTTCGCTTCTATGCTTCTCTGGTGATAAATGTAACATCTACCTGTAAGGGAAGGCAAACATAATTTGCATTTAACTAGATGCTAATTTTATGAAACTCTATTTCTTTTCAATTTTCAATATACATTGATGTTTCATACCCCATAGAGCAAGACTTGTGCCCCCCCTCTTTCTCTTAATTAATTCAATTTTACATCTCTACTAACGTAATAGGGGATTTAATATTCCAACAGTATAACACATTAGTTGTTGAAGTATTTGAGTGAGTGGTAGAGTCTGAAAGTGAGTTTTTCAATTGCTGTAAAGGTATTTTTCCTTCAGACAAGGAAACAATATAAAATCATGAAAATATTATAGTCTTCAATAAAACAAATGTTTTGCCAGGATAATAGAATGTAAAGTTTTCTGTGAATAATTTGTCATAATGCTGAAAAACTTATCTTCAAACTGAATGTCCCTTGTGAATAGAATTTCTCTTCCTGACCTTCTAAAGTTATTATATGCTGAACTGAGACGTGAACTCCTTCTGAATTGTGGGTGCTGCAAGGTACAGACAATAGTTGAGGTATGATGAACTGAGACACTACGCCGGTATGCAGCCTCTTGACAAGAACATGCCCATAAGTTTTCCTAATGATGGAAGTCTTTTCTGTGAGAAAAGACATGTGTGCTGAAGAGACGGTGCCAGCACCTCAAAAGGTACAGTTGAAGCACTTTGCCTTCCAAGGCGAGCACCTGCATTACGAGTAGGATCTCGAGCTCGAACACTAGACTGCTGACCTTCTTGGGACGTCCGCCATCTTTGAATTCTCAAAGTCGAAGCGTGTTGCAAATACGTGAAGAATGGCATTCAACAAAGTTTTGCAGATGACCTTCCATGCCACCAATGTGGATATCGCCGGGCTCTTGTCAGTCTTTGGTGTCTTGAACTTCGATACAGGTAAGTTCTAGTTCTTGCTACAGAATTCCTCACACCCGCCCACAGCTATGAGGGGAGTGCATTGGCACTCCTCAGGTTTGCTTCTTTGTGGGGCTCCGGGATGGTGTCCGGGGCCCCTCAGCTCATCTTTGTTGCGGTGTGATTGCGCCTACAGCTTTCCTTCTTTTGGGGGCAGCCTCCAGGCCCTGGCCCACCCCTGTGGCACTGACTGGTGAGCTCCACCAGCTTAGCAGCTTGCTTGTAAAAGTCGAAGGTTACAGACCTTCTCACCATATCATCTTGGGCCCCCAAGGGCCGTTTTGGACGGTCCTGGTGCCCTTTTGCTCCTGGTGGTGAGCCCTTGCTACCACAAGCACTTTTAATAGACCTCCTGGGTTAGAAGGTTTCCAAATGGGTAGGGAGCCAGTCCCATGACTCCCTGTGCCAACCTTTCATCTGGGTGCCTTCCTTTTCTTCTGGGCAGCGCGCTCTCCTTGCACTAGCCCAGTCTTTCCCACAAATCCCTCAAGGGGGATAAGGGGCCAGCTTACCTGGCCCTGGCATGCGCCTTGCTCGTCCGAAGTCATTCGGGGGCAGAGTCCTTGCCCTAGTGGGAAGTCAGGGGGTTCTTCTTTCCAGTTGTCCATGATGCCCGTCCTCAGTCCCAGAGGCCTGCAGGGAAGCACAGCCAAGAGACAGAGCTCTCCCCTGTGCAACCTGCTTTAAGTGGGAACGGAAGTGTCCAGCAGGCCTGCACCTCTGGCCAATCCAGATGTGCCCCATTACTTCCTTGCCCCTGTCACCTCCTTCCTGCACAGCTCAACATAGGGTCGTCCAGGAGTTAGTGTAACATGTGCTCTGAAAGTCAGCTACTCCTCCCTGACATTCCTTCCAAGGCCTCTCCAGCCTTTTCCTGGCATGGAATGACAGCTGGCTGATTGATGCAAGGCCCTCCTCAGGCAGCTGGACAGAACAGTAATTGGCCCTATTCCTCAGCTGAGTCAGAGAAAGATGACATTCTTGGATGGCCCATAAGCCTTTCCTTAATAAGGCGGCACCGGCAGTAAACATGTGCAGTCCATTTTATCATAATTTTACTGTGGATGAGGTCCCAAACTATGAAGCTCCCTCACATTAAAAGGTCAAAAACCAGGTGATCCAAAAGCAAAATATCAGGGCAGACCAGATAGTCAGAACCATCCTCTCACAGAGCACAAGGTGTCAGCCTATTCGTTTGGCCGCTTCAATTCTAAAGAGCGCGGAAAATACCGTAAGATCAATATTAAACAAAGAACTCTTTTTAGATAATAGCAAGGCCAAATATGCCTTTTGTAAGAACTTTTCCAATGCTCTTGAAAGGTTGGAGCTGGATCGTAGCCAGGTCCTGGATCTTTTTCCATTGCATTTGAAAGTTATTTTGAAGAAAGCAATGTGGGCATTGAGCTTCCCTTTAGATCTTGAGAGCTGAAAAAAAAAGAAGCTATTTTGCGAATATAGTAAATACCGTAGTAATAACAAAACCACAACTTTACTTCACATGGCATTTTCCTCATAGCGTTAGGTGCTTTTGGATGCTGCTTCACCAGGGATTGCTCCCTCTGAACACACAAGTGGCGAAATGGCACGGAAGAGCTAAAGAGTGTAATATCTTTCTGGCTGAATCCCAAGACCTAATCCACGTATTATTTGTTTGTCCATCTCTCGCTTTATTGCGGAGCAAATGACTAAAACCAATCTGTCTTCAGCCCTCTTTGTTGTTGGCGCCTGAGTTCCTTCGAGCCCTGTATGATCTGCCTTATGAAAGATTTTGTTTTAAAATGTTTAACTTTTTCAAATGTTTTTTAAACTTATTTTAAGAGCACTCATTGAAAGGCAAGTCGGTGGCAAGGTCTAACAAAATGACTATTGCTAACTCGTTTGTAACAACATAATTTTTGTGTGGCAGAGGAAGCGAGGCACCTCATGATAAAGCTCGGAAAGAAGACTCACGTTTGGCCCATGAAAATGTTGTTTATTGCACATGTATATATCTGCAATACCATGATTAGAGAGATCCTGTTTTAGACAGTCGGTGTTGGTATTTACGGTACTCCTCTCTTCTATTTATTGTGTTCTTCCCATATTTAGGCACTTTCCTACCATACATAGCTGGTATTGATATTAAAGGCCTAATATTTTCATACTTTTTGATATTCTAATTGCACTGATGTGAGCATTTGCACCTTTTTCACCTTTTGTACTTTTATAAGAGCAATGTAGCGTGTAATTATAAGGTCGGAAAACATTGCAGTGCGTTTTGACACAACCTTTTATTGTATAATTTTTTTTCTCCAACTTGATTTTAGGTGTAAATAGTGGTAGAGACTAAAGTATTGTTGTATTGTTCATCTTTATGTGGATCTCAATTAAGTTCCAAATCATTAAAAAAAAAAAAAAAAAAAAAAGTGTCAGCCTGACACTTTATTTTGTGGAAGCTTCCAAAATCATCTGCAAAGTGCCTCAAGCTTCATCACTCAGCCTCACTCTTTTCAATGCATACATAATCCCTCTGGCCAATGTCATCCATGCACATAACATCAGCATCCACTACTATACAGACAACACGCAACTCATACTCTCCCTCTTGGACAAAACACCCAACACAAACAACAAGTTCACCGCCTGTATGATCGAAATCACTAATTGGATGAAAGCCAACTCTCTCAAGTTCAACATTCACAAGAAAGAAGAGATCTTTAGCAAGAACATCTTACCATAGGACTCCAACTGTTGGCTAGCCAAACTGAGATCCACACCCAAAACACACACCAGGAACCTCGGAATAATAATCAACAGCAAACTGGACATGACTGCAAAAGTCAGAGGTGTCACTGTATTCTACTTCCATACCCTGAAAATGCAGTGAAAGATCTTCAAATGGCTTCCAACCAAAACTGGTTAGAAAAACTGTCACTCATGCCCTAGTCACAAGCAACTATGGAAACACCCTCTATTAGCTCAGCTCACCAATAAACCCACTAGAATACTACAAACCATCCAGAACATGCCACTCATCCTCAACCTCCTTCACAGAACCCACATCACACGACACCTCCGAGAAAAATACAGGCTCCTGATACACAAACATGCTCAATTCAAACTCCTCAACACACAAATTCAATGCACTACACAACTCACCCTACCTACCGGAACAGTTGTATCTCCTACCAACAACCCAGATACCTCTGTTCTGCATGACCCCTATTCACACACATCCCACACATTTAAAGAAACAGATCAGGAAGATGGGCATTCACTTATATCACTCCTAAAGCATGGAAAGACCTCCCACTCCACATCAGAACCTCTTCCTCTCTTCTTGAATTCTGCAAGAAACTGAAAACCTAGCTTTTCAAATAACCAACTCTTGGACCTGGCTCTTTGTTTACAGGATAATTCCCCAAACATTTTGCCTTCTCCTCCTATTTTTTTCTGACCCATTTTGCTGACGTTATGACTCTGGTCACTTTATCACTACTGATCAGTGCTAAATTGCATGTGCTCTCCCTTGTAAACTTGGTATGATTGGCTTATACCTGATTTACACATTTCATTTCCCTGTAAGTACCCTGTTCAGTGGTATGCCTATATCCACGGCATGTAAATTAAATGCAACTAGTGGGCCTGCAGCGCTGCTTTCACCACCCACAGAAGTAGCTTTTCAAACCTGTCTCAGGCCTACTAGCACAGGGCCTGCATGCACAGTTTACTGCCACAGGGACCTGGTATATAAATTTACTTGCCAGGTCCAAAACTCCCCTTTTACTACGTGAGTTACCCCTAAGGTAGGTCCTAGCTAGCCCTTTGGCAGGGTGCTACGTATGTAGAAGGCAGGACATGGGCCTGGGTGTGGGGCCTGTCCTGGTAGTGACAAACAGCCTATTTGGTTTCTCACTGCTGTGAGTGCTGCCTTGCTCATAGGATTGCATTAAAAATGTCCTGTCTTATGCCTAGGGGGTATTGTCTGATTTATGAGGGGTAGCAAAGGTATGTTTGGTATGGTTGTAATGGTAGTGAGAAATGCTGCTTACTGGTGTAGGTGGATTTTTTATTACCATTATAGAAATGTCACTTCTAGAAAGTGAGCATTTCTCTGTGCTTATGACTGGTGTTTTGCAGCTTGACTCCAATCCACATCTGGGGCAGAGTGACAGCCGGGCTTTGTGCATACTTTACAGACAGCCTGTACACAGGGAGGGTGGTGGTGTCACAAGGGTGCATCTGCACACTGAATGTTCTTCCTGGGCTGAGAAAGGGAGAGGCAGGGCACACCTGCATTTGTAAAGACTGTGCCCTGGCCTCACACAAAGGACTCATTTACACCCCACTAATGTCAGGAGCCTTTGCTGGAGGAGAAAAGGGACACTCCTAGTATCAGTTAGGACTGGTTGGATCCCCTTCTCCCACTTTTGTGGAGTCTGCACAAAATGCGTATACGTACAGGGGGATTTCCCCCCAATTTTGGACATTAATGGACTACTGGACTGGACACAGAATGCTACCGGAGAGACTCATCAGGAACCACCTTGGGCAGCTGCTGCTATGCTGACCTGTGACCTGCTGGGTCACCAGGAGAAACTGCCTGACTGCACCTCTCTTGTGCTGGCCTGCTGCTGGGCCCTACCGCCCTGTGCTCTCCTTGTGTCCCCAGAGGCTGGGTGCTGTGGCCCCTGCCCTCTGCACCCTTTGGGCTTTCCAGTGTGAGGAGCGTTCTCTTTTGTCTGCTGGAGCACATGGAGTAGCGCTCTACTGGACATCCCTGTCACGCTGTGAGAGTGCCCCTTTCTTTTAATTACTGGATTTCAGCACCCTGTGAGCACCTCCCTTTTATGACTATAGCGCATTGAGAGTGCTTTCTCTGTGTGACCGGGGGTTGAGGCACAGTCCTGTGGAGCCACCAACAGCCTTAAATCAGCGCAGACAAAGCGCACTCTTTTCCGTGCCCCCTAGGCACAAGCAGGCACTCTCCTATGGTGCGTCACTGCCGCAGCACAGATCAAACAATGAATGCGTCTCTCATAAGAGGACCCGCTGTTGGAGGGCTCCTTATGGCCAAGTGAGTGGCCGTGCCGCCCCTCAGATCCTCGGGGGCTCTTACCATGCTCCAGGATGACCAAGCCATTCACGCCAGTGGCCGCTCCCCTCGAAGGTGAGAGGTCGCGGTGAAGCTGTGTCCTGCACGGAGGAGACCCTGAGAGGTCCCCTCATTGATCTGGGCCATATTTCGTGCTGTAGGCACACCACAGGATTGGCACCCTACAGCCTTTAACCCCCTGTACTGGGACATCTTTCTTTGGGGGGTTGGATCATTGTGGGGTCAACTAGCAGGACGAGAGAGGGAATCCTCATTGAAGGGCCCGTCCCTGCCGAGCCTTGCCTTTACTGCATTTACAGTGGTATGGGCGCCGGAGTTCCTGTGCTGAATGTATTATCCTTGTTCCTCCACCAGATAATCCCTAATAGGAGCCCAGGAGCCCTAGGCCTATACGCTTGAGCTATGCTTGGGGCAGTCACGATAATGTCTTGCCCTTTGTGATATAATGTGCATTCCGACATGTGCCTCTTGGGGAATGTTTCATTTTGTGGGCATTCGTATTGATGCTAGGATTTTATGATGATATGCTTCTTATGACATGTTCATCCTTTTTAGTGATGTTTACCTGACTACTGCTTATGTTGCAGAATAATCAGTGACCTATGTGTTGTTTATGACTACTGCTGATTTTCGCAGAGTAATAGTATTGTGTAATGTTCTGATAACTGCTTGGGTAGCAGGGTATAACTGACATGTTGTGTTTGGTCTAATAATGATGTGTACAATACAGTTTATTTTATATAACTTGGTGTTGTGTTTCCTTTGTTGTGGGGATAGTGCATCACGTGTGTTGAGTATGTTGTGCAAATGCTTTACACATTGCCTCTGGCATAGGCCTGACTGCTCGTGCCAAGCTTCCAAGGGAGTGAGCAGGTTTTATCTTGGGTGTGCAATTCCCTTGCCCTGTCTAGAATGGGTGGGTTCTGCCTGGCTTAGGTGCATACCCTAGCCAACCAGAAACTCCATTTCTAACACCAACCTACCTTAGGCAGGGCTAAGCACACTCACCTGCACAGCACCAGGATACCCTCTCCGGTAAGCATAATATGGAGTACCAGCGGTGCCCAATGTTGAAAAGGTGCCCTGTGCTGTGAGGTGGCTGAAATTCCACATGGGTGCAGTCAATGGCACCTACCAGGCAATGGAAGTGAGCAAAGGCGTAAAATTCCCTTGCCACTCTTTGCTATCCCATCAATGACTGGGCATGGTGATAACCAGGTGGACTCTTAAGTTAATGCATCTCAGTACCTGATGCAAGTATCTGTACTGGTTTGCCTGTGAGATGCCTTAGTTGTCAGAGTTGACTCTCTGGATACATCCAGTGGTAACGAAATTGAATATATTGAGTACTACATCCAGTGGGCCTTCCTACTCCAGAGAAATATGCTAAGAATTTAGATATATCATGATAGACAATTCCCTGAGTTTTGACATCCAGGCCAACCGTACGGTCAGCACCTGCTTTCACATTATCAAACTTCTGAGGAAGATTTTTCCTTTTATTCCTCTAGAGGTCCAACAAGCAGTGGTTATTGCACTCATTACTTCGCATTTGGACTACTGCAACTCTTTACTCCTGAATGCTAAACATGCCACGAATAGCAAACTTCAGGAGGTCCAGAACACAGTGGCTCACCTTACTCTGAACATTCCCAGATAGACATCAGCAAGAGAGGGACTGCGTGCCCTTCAATGACTGCCGGTCAGAAAGAGGACTGTTTTCAAAACTCTCTGTATGGTGCACAAAGCCCTCTACGCCCAGAACATGGAACAGCTCAATGCTATGTTCAGGTGGTACACCCCTTCCAGACCTCTTGGGTCGTCTTCCCAGAAACTTGTGGCTGTTCTGAGATTTCACAAAGCTAGATGGGGAGGAACAGTCTTTTCCGTGGGAGCTCATTCATGGAATACTTTGCCTACATTTCAAACATGGAAAGGTTCGTTGTGTTTAAAAAAACACCTAACAACTTGGCTCTTTACTTTGCAGTGTTGAGTGAATGCTCCTGCCTTCTGCCAGGTCTCTGTTAGCACTTTGATACCCTTGGGTCTAATGCGCTCAATAATTGCTCCTAACATAACATAACTATAGCATAGTCAAGGATAGCCTGGGACTGTAAGTGAACAAAGCTCCTGCTCCGAGTCTGCAACCATGTCAAGGATCACCTCTGACGAAGAGCAGTATCTGGCAATGACTGCTTCCCTGGACATCCCAAATATGTTGACCCTTTGCTTCTAAACCCTCTCTTTCCGCCTCAAATATTTTCTTCAGAAAATGAGAAGCAAAGAAACAAACACTTTCACATGCATAGAGAAGGCAGAACAAGTCTTTTGGTGCCTAAGTTCCTTTCTTATGTTGTCAGTCTGGATGTAATTGGTTGGTTTTGAAATGTGTTTCAGCCTTTGATGGGTCGTGAGTTTCAGAACAATCACTCCTTGCATTACCAATTGTGCTGCAAGAGGCTTGTTATAAAAATACTGTGATTAGCTTAATAAACAAAAAACATTTAAGATGGTAAAATATATCTGGTAATAACATTACACAGGGTTTACGTAAGGGTTTCAAAATGATTGGCTCTCCTTAAAAAAGTTCCCTTTATTCAATATATTTCTGTAGTTATTTAATAGCTCTATTATTTTCTGTAGTACTAGTGGTTGACCATATAAGGTGCTGCAGTTACTTCGAGGCTAAGCTGGAGTACATTTCCTATTGATTTGGGTCCTTTTTATCTTAGTAACTTTAGAGGCGCAGTTTTTGAATAGCAACAGTTTTATTCTTCTGTGGGTGGGTGTCTTTCTGTCCCTAAACTCCCTCCTTGCCTCTCCCATTTTTAAGCACATATTCCCCATTTGCAGCCACTCCCCTCAATCCCTCCCACATTTAGTACAAACACGCATGCCCATATTGCAGAGATCTTCACAGTTGGTGCAATGATCTCGACAAAGAAAATATAGGAGCAGTGGAGGCCTCCACCCGTAGGTTTGTGAACATAATTTTGTAGTATGTGAGTAGTTCTACTGTGGTGCTACAATCTTACTACTACGTGAAATTTATGAGTAAGCCCCTAAACCAGTTGGACTGGTTAGACAACCTCCTTATATCTTTCTCCTTTGTTAGACCCAAACAGTGGGCTCGTGCCTAAAGACACATTAACATACCAATCCTCACCTCACACATCTCCAACAACTTACATGCTTTTCCAGCAAGCTTGGTTTAAGTGCATTCACCAATCATTACAATACTACAATGAACAATCGGAAATAGGCACACGTCGAAAATCTCCCATGACAGCTATTTGAGGTTCTGGACCAGCACATATTTCGAATTAACAAACATGTTTTCAAATATCAACCCCACTTTCACTTTCCGAATCTTTTCGTGCTGAATCAAAACTACTAGTGGGTCAGTGTACCTATTTTGGACCAAACGGACCAATGCTTCCCTCAGGGGAGATGTTTCTGATTATATGAAAGTAGATGTATTCACTTTCTTGCTGAAAAAATAGACACTGACAAAGAGTACAGGAACAGCTACTGAACCATATAAAACCTACTCTTTTTGCCTGACTCCTCGAAAACAGAATGACCTTCTTGACAAATTCATTATTCTTCTAGTTACTGGACTTTGTATCTTGCACTACGAATACTATTGCCTCTCAATTCAGCAAGAACTAACAGCCGCTTTTAACATGGTCAAATACGCCTTGCTCCTAAAAACTCTCAAAATATCGTGACTAAGGAGAACAACTCTCTTGTGGTTCTCCTCTTATCATAAGCGCCACTCCCAACTAATAACAATAGCCAGCTTCTCTCTCCCCACTCTTCTGTTACAAGAAATGCTATAACGATCTATCCTTTACCCCACTTTCTTTAACATTCTCTTCAAGGCAACTGGTAGGTACACTTATAAGAAACACCAATAGGTTTTCTTCAACCTCAGACCCAAAAGTCTCCTAACTCGAAGATATAGCTTTCATTGCTTTAACTTTGATCAAGATCCAATCTTAGATTCACCACTGAAAATGAAATCACATTAAACAGAATTCCCTTTGCTCTCTTCGCCACACTACTCTATTCCAGTCACAATTTGGCTTAACTGTATCGATTTATTTTGCCATTCATCGTCGAATGTCGAAGATATCAACTAAGTATGTTTACAAACATGAATAACTCCATAATTCATAAACGTAAACATCTTAATATTACAGTCAAAACGTTAAAATGTCAACTTTAAAGCATGCATTATTGGAAAAGTAACACCCATTTAATTACACATAGCACAAAAATCAAAATTAATCAGACTCTAACTTACATATAAATATATGTATAAATATATATTGTGTCAGTGTGTGGTTTTAAAGGAGTTTAAGTGCTTCCTGTTGACTATATATTCCAGTTGTGCCATATTATTATTTAATTCTTCAGACAGTGCACTCACAGGGAAAAAGCACCTCAAATCTCTGCAACTCAGTGATCAGTGATAACATTAATTTGTCAACAAAAGGCATACGTCCCACCAATGTCCATTTTTATCAATCTTCACTGTTTAATCTTCTCCAATTCCATGAAATTTCAGTTTAAAGTCCAGCCATCAATTTCCAGCCATTTCTTGCCAACACGTGTTTCATCTGGGGTGTCCCCCGTGACTTTATCAGGGCTGTAATAATATGTATACATCATGTTGCATATCCACCATTGTACATCAATAATATTCTTTCAACAAAGTGATCCACCTCCTGTGAAATGAGTGGGAACCTGACATAGTTTACAACCATTCCTTATTCAATTCCCATTTGTTGTGTGATCATAAAAAGAAACTTGAGTGCATGAATACCCACTTTACCTTACCAAATAAGTCTTATAAATAATATTTCTATGATTTGCATTGATCGTAGACAGTTTCCTACGTGTGCATGCATACACATATGCAACTTTATCAGATTAACATACACCTCACTTGTATGATCAGGGCACATTGCCACCTTCACCCATAGCAAGTACCTTTGCAGGCCTTCTTTTTTCTTTTATTGCATCACACTGTTGTATTATTTCCCTCCTTATGATATAATGCTTCGCTTAACATTGTATCCTTTTTCCAATCATTTGTGATTTGTCCGCCAAACTCATAATCAGGCCCTTGGATGGGATCAGCAGCTGTGCAGTTGCAGCAGAAGACACTTTCACTCCTGAATATAAGTAAAGGTCACTCACAGGGCAGTGAAATTTTAGTCAGCAACTGGAAACTGCCGGAACACGGGCTCACACAAGCGCTCAACCAGAAGGAGCTGTGGATGTGAAAGGTTATCCTTCAACGAAGTGTGGTTGTAGAGAAAGTAGTGAGCCTCTACATCCTCACTCACTTAAGGACGGAGGTAGGAGCAAGCATATCCTCTGGTATAGAGACAAGAACTTTAATGAAACACCAGACTGATGTGTGATTGGCAGCAATACTGTGTGGTTACCAGATTTTACTTCATCGAGCATACCTAGCATTGTGTGAGGTGAGCCTTCGTGATTTCTAAAGATTATTATTAATAAGGTGCACCTTTTACTCAGCTAACGTCAACCAGTAATGCTTAGAGACCGAAAGAGCATTTATGTTATTTGAGAAGGTACATAATGGTTTAGTTTCAACTGCCATGCTCATTAATCTGTCAAGTGCCCCGTTTGCTTTGTTAACGCGTCCTTCTATGTTAATTTATACACATTAGGACTCGTTTTAGGCCGATGAATCTTTGGACCCAGTGGTGAGACACCGTAAGACGAGGTAACTGATCAATATATCAAGCAATATATCAATAATATTGTCAACATATATCACCACAATATATCTTAATTTAGACATTAGTTAAGATCGTTAGCGCGACCATGACCTTTCAGTCATGAATAACCACACCTTTGTTGAAGTTTTGTGAATTTTATTCCCTATTGATTACAATCTAATAGCAGATATATTAATCTCAAAACCAAGAAGCGAAAGAGCATAGTCACAATGCGGCAACTATGATAAGATTTCAACAATGCATAGATCACAAACATAAGATAGTAATATGAAGGTAAACAAATCAAAATGCATAGAACCTCATATATGTCTTAGTTCAGCATAGCACCACGTCAGTCACGTCAGTCAAGGTGAATGCCTCATCTAACCACTAATTAGCATCAGCATGTTGGGCTTTATGCAAAACAATTTAGAACATCAATTTGGAAATACATCTAACTAAGGTCTCTAATCAAAAATACACAGCAGTTGGTACCTAGAAATGAAAAGCAAATAAACGAATTTCAATAGTGACAGTCATAATTACCCTCCTCAGGATAGGTCAGCATACAGGATCAGTCTTCGTCTTCAGGACATCAGTTAGATCGCCGTCAGTCTATCTAGTCTAAGGGCAGGGGACACTTCCCTCATAAGGAAGAAAGTGCAATGGGGCGACTAAGGGTGAGGATGGTTTGTCTAAGTCTCAAGTCACCAAATAGAGTGACAGAGTTTCTGGATGCAATCAATATCATTCCCTACCTAATGCTCTCGAGTCTCCTGTGTCATGAGGTTTTATCCCTTTTTCGTAATACATTCCCCCAAAATTCTATTGGAAAATCACTACACCCCACTATCTGTAACCTATGAAATTATACATTAAGTAATGCACTTGTCATTTTACAATAGCTTATAATATTTAGATTGGTCTTCATAATTGACATTTTTCGTAGGTGGCACATCCGGGGTTACTTCATTTTCTGGCACACTCTTTGGGTCAAGAGTTCTCTTTTCCGTGGTTCAATGTCCTTGAAAGTGTCCATATTTTGTTGCAAAGCGTATAACTTTTATCCTAAAGCAGCTAGCATGCGGATGAGAAAAACTAGCAATGTTACATAAAACAGAGAAAAGAACAATTGCTGGGTCATGGCCTTTTGCGAGTCAGCACACTGGAGAAACATAAAAATATGCTTTAATATGAGAGCTACACAGCTAGTTTTCGACTCACGCTAATTTAAGACTTATGGATGCTAATAAGTGCAATCTTCGTACGTTAGCATATTCAATTAATCATAATACAAGTAATCATTTCTTACAGTCGACATTAGTTTATGCATACGATAATTCTCCATGTTTAAAATACGTTTCAATGAATAATATTATTAATGCAGCATTGTTCAATATAAGCATTTCACATCTAAATATATAATATTTAAACTACGCTCTCTCAGCTTCATGCAATTGCTGATACTTGTGAAACTGTGCAACGCTCCCTCACTTTGATGTCAATTGCCGAGCACTCGTTTTACTTTCTGTAGTTGCCTATACTTTTAATATTGTGTGCGGAACACTTACACACTTACGTCGTAGAACGCTGAGTCAGCATGCTTCATCCCATCGATATATTGCTCAGTTTGATATGTGAGGAAAATAAGGAAATGGTGCTCTCTTTCCCACCGCTCACTAATGCTGGTTTGGAAACAAATAATTTAAGGCACTGCTAGCGCGCCTGGTCCTTACTAAGTAAACTTACAAGAGGACGCGTATAGGCCAATGAACCTTTTGGATCACATGGAGTAACCTACCCGTGTGGTGACCAGTGTCATTAATAATCAATGTAATCAATCAAAAACCACTAAGAGAATCATTAAACATTAGACAATATACCAACATTTCATGAATAACCACAACTCAATAAACATTTTAACAATTTTTATTTCCCTTTTAGTTCCAGTTCTAAACCATTGGATTAATTCAAACTTTTTTCAATTATCTCATAGTTAATCCATTAGTTACAACCAATAACACAATCTAATCAGAACTTGAGAAAACATACGCTCTAATGCTTCAGCGTAAGCTAACAAAGATGAATATATCGACATTAATAGCAGAGTTCAGCAGTTTGTCAATCATTTGTCACTGTCAACGTCACCCAAAGGAACCTTACCTAACCCAGATTAGCATTTGCAAGTGGGACTTCATGCAAAAACAATTTAGAACACGAATTTAGAAAACATCTATCTAAGAGAAAAACTATTCAAACAGCGCACTTGGTACCTAGAAGGAAAAACTCAAAAAGTTAACATTCACATTGTCATAGCTACCTATCCACAGAATGGATCAGCAACAAAGTCAGTCTTCATCTTCAGGTCATCAGTCGACCAGCAACGCATCTGGCTCTCATGAGAATGAGCCCAATGACAAAATCTCGAATCGTGTCTTCCGACATCTAATATCTGCATCAGTTCTCCCCTCACATCTTGCATCTCATCTGAAGTTTTAGCCCTTTGTCATGACTTTTTATTAAGGTTACCCAGTTCATCCCCCTAATTTCTAATTGGTCAGTCAATCACCAGTTATTATTTTACCCAATAATATAAATTTTGCAAATCTATGAATTCTAATATTACGCCATTCTCAGTTCGTTGATTGGTTCACTGTACGATGTCCTCATCATCCAGCTCATCAGGAATCGAAAATGTTGCATCTTCTTCTCCAGTCAGTGTCTCTATTGTTCGAGTCATGGGAAAGTACATCTTGTCTGCTCTACAAAACATATGTTGCAATTTAATTCACTCATCTCCTGTCCGTCGGTACACTGCATAAAATTCTAGCTAGCAGGCCTTAACAGCAAATGGTTCACAGTCAGTTCAATACATCAGCTTCTCTACAGTGCTAGTTAATTCAGCTTCTGCATAAGGCCTGGCAACTAGGCCACAACTTCGGCTAAGTTAACTCTACAATATAATGAAAAACATAGGTTATACATCTTAATATGACATATTACTACATTATTATTGCACGTTATCAATACTTTACGCATTTTTTTGTCATTTTAGTATAATTAGTGAATTCTGGTAATCACTCTTCGTGGGCATATTTTTCAAACGTGCACATTATTTCTCTACCTTATTTTTCTAACATTTTCTTGTTAATCAAAATGCATAAATATTCATTAATAGTCTCTAATTAACATATCTGCATTAGCAATCTCTCCTCTGATGACTAAATATTTCATCACACCTTTCCTTGCCATTATTTCACAATTCTATCTCTTCTGTATTTTGTCTTCTTCTCAAATCTTCTGCATAGATTCTTTCCCTGTTCTGTTCTTCCCTCCGCTTATTATTTTTGGATCTTCTCAATTTAATCTTTTGACACAATTTACATGAACCTCATATTCATAATATACAAGCAATCACAATTAATATTCCCTGTATGATTTTCAATAATACCCCTTTCTAAATGTGAATTTGACTAAGCCAATTTTCCACTGAAGCAAATCCTTTCCCAACCTTTTCCTAAACACCTGTTTTTTTCAAGTCCTTCAAATCCTTATTTGAGTTAGTCAAGTTAGTGAGTAAGTCTCTTATCTCCCTATCATTATCCAGAATATATGAGCATCAATGCCTAGAGTTAATCATCTTACAGACTCCGACATCTTTCGCTAAAAGAATGTCTAAAGCAAGCCTATTTTGAAGCATCATAGCTTTATTCACGGCAAATTCAGAATTTATAAGGAGTATTGCGCCTGTAAAGTTTGTCAGCATGTTATCCACAATAGTAGACAACTTTTGTATCTTGATTGAATTCAGGATGACTCCCACTGAAGGAATCCCTGCACCAAAGATATCTCCCACAACTGCAGAAGAGGTTTCCCTCCTCTGTCGCTTATGATGTAATTCAGTCAATTTTGGAAACTTCTTCAAATCATCTATCTGCTAAATCTTTGGAAAAACTATCCCCACATAACAAGTCCCATACCAACCTCTTGGAAGACGGTAATAAGCATTTAGTGCACAAATATAATAAATCCCAGGAATCGCAGGGTCCTGACCATTCAGCATAAAAGTCCACTTACTCTGAAACAAAAACACATGCCTACATTACTCGTTCCCACAAATACAGTGTCAGTGCGTGACTTTGGCCTATATATACAAAGCTTCCTACATATAATGCATTTAATGCTAATTTCCCTTGCGTTTTAATAGCAGTATAAGCATAATCCTTCTTGTAAGTCTTCTTCTCTAGACCTTTTTCAAAAATTTCTTTTAATGCTTTCCTTCTGTCATCAGTATGCCCTATGAAGCTCTTCTCTAAAGGTGTAAGAAAGCACGTAAGGTTGGTCTTATGCGCGTATGTGGTTCCAAACGTTAGTGTAGGCTCAAATAATCCTATAATGCTCTTTAGCTACTCTACTCAGATATGCAATAATAGGAACAAACGAAAACACTAGATCATAATTAGAGTAAAAATACTGTATATACTCTTGATTATAGAACCTTGTTAGTAGCAGACTGCAGCTTATTCTTATTCCATATGTTAATGGTAAGCTGTGGTACGCAACTCCTTCCTCTGCTGATGAAGGAATTTCGTACACACAAGACAATCCCTTGCATCCATCGTTTCAACATACTCACTCAACAAGCGATAGAAGACATTAGAAGAGAGCTTTCCTTGAGCATTAGTATAGTCAAGCAAGTACCTCTCATCTAACTTAAACCTCCCTAAAGCTGTTAGTGTAGTAGTCTCAGGCACCAAAGCACAATTGGCACCTTTCGTATCAAGAACAGACACTCCCACAATCATCACAATAAACAAGATTCCACATATAATTGGCAATCCAACACTCATTTATCTACAGCGCCTAGCATTTCTACCTTGATTATTTAGCTCAGCCATGATCTGTAAAGAATCAGAAAGCAGAAGTAACTCTTATATAAAGTGCGGTAAAAATAAAAAATAAGGAACAATTATTCTCTCGCAGTTCAGTTTCACATCCAGGAACCCTTTTCCTTGTCAAAATCGATTAGCAGCTTGTCACGTCCGGTTTTATGTCAAATCAGGTTATCAATGTCTCTTCTGGTTTATTTTCAACAGTCTCTTTTAGGTTTTTTAGATTGGCTCAACCATTCAGCTTCTTGTTCACCTTCAGGTTACATCAAAGTACTGATGCAGAACCTCTCTATCAAAACAAAAAGACATAAACTTGTGTTGCCATTCGATAGTAGTTGCATACACCCATTCAGGACCTGCGTAACGCCGACTTGCTTCTCTTCTCCTTCTTTTCAACTTTCGATCACCACTTATTTCTCCTTCACTCAATTCTTCTTTTCTTGTAGTATCTTCTTCTTCCTCTATTGTTTCATTTATGACCAATTCTTTTCTTTTCCCCTCTTGTGACTCAGGCTAATTATCTCCTTTTCTCGATCCTTCTGTTAGTATTCTTCTCAGGATTGGACTCTTCTCTTTCTCTATGGGGTTTTCTCTTGATGCACCTGCAACTGGCTCAAGAGGAGTCGGATAACCTTGACCTTGATCCGTCTCAACTCTTTCCCCCTCTTGGTCTGGCATTTGCTCTGACTGCTTTTGAGCACCGTCTGCTTCTGGGAGAATATCTGTGGAGCTAGCCTCTCTTGCTGTGTCTGTTGAAATGGATTCTTCTGAACCCTCCTGTAATCCTTCACACTCGTCTCTTACAGGGGTAATTGAACCATCTTCCACCAGCTCTGGTTCAACTTCAGGCTGTCTTTGCTCCTATTCTGGTTCAGGTGTGGCAACCTGTTTCGCTGTTGTTGGTGCTCTCAACAACGCTTCTTCATGCTCCTGCAGACATACCACTCTTTTTGTATGGCTCGCGTGTATCCAGTTTGGAAGTCCTGCACACTTCACAGCTGTCGTAGTTGTCAGGACCACCTGGTATGGGCCTGTCAAACGCGGCTCTAATCACATCTTGCAAACATGTTTTCGAACAACGACCCAGTCACCGGCCCTCAGATTATGCCATGGATCGTGGATGGGTGGCAGGGTGGTGTCCTGCACCTGCTGAGAGAACGAGCGAACCACATCAGCCAGACCCTTACAGTACTCCAACACCATATCATCTGTAATGTTTACAAGTGCATTAGCTGGAACTGCTGGCAATCTCATTGCTCTGCCCATGAGGATCTCAAGGGGCGACAGCCCTGTCTTCCAGTCAGGTGTATTTCTCTTCGACATCAACACCAAAGGTAATGCATCTGGCCATTTCAGATTTGTAGCTGAACACATCTTGGCAATTCTTGATTTCAAGGTACCATTCATCTGTTACACTAGTCCTGCTGCTTCAGGGCAGTAACTACAATGCAATTTCTGCTCAATGTTTAGTGCTGCACATAAGAGTTTAATCACTTCATTGTTGAAGTGAGTTCCCCTATCTGATTCTAAAGAGATCGGAAACCCAAAACGTGGTATCAACTCCCTAAGTAACAGCTTTGCTACTGTGAGACTGTCATTCCTTCTTGTAGGGTATGCTTCAATCCAGTGACTAAAAACACACACAATCACCAACACGTACTTTAAACCTCCACACGCAGACATTTCAATGAAATCCAATTGCATTCTGCTGAATTGACTTCCTACTCTTCCAATGTGGCTCAAGTTCACCACTGTCCCTTTTCCCACATTTAGCTGCTGACAAATTATACAGCGATGACATATTGCCTCTGGTGCCTGCCTAAATTTAGGATTGAACCAGTCAGTTTTGAACAATTGAGCCATGGCATTTCTCCCTATGTGTGCCCGACCATGGTAATATCTGGCCATTTGCAACAACAAACTATTTGGCAGGACCATCACACCCTCTTCAGAAACCCAAATTTCATCAGGTCTTTGGACACATTTTAGTTTGGACCAAAGTTGTTTATCTTTGTCAACATTATCTTGCAATGTTTTTAATTCTTCCAAGGTATCGATCATTTTCAATGCAAAACTTGTACATGTGTTATCTTCTTCTGACATCAGTTCCCACTTATCTTTGAACGATATACAGTTCAATGCACAAAACCTTGCGACTTGATCCGCATATCCATTTCCTAGTGAGATGTAGTCCTGTGTCTTTTGATGTGCACTGCATTTTACCACTGTAATTTCTTCAGGTAACTGTATTGCATACAGCAATTCTTTTATTCTGTCGCCATTTCTTACTGGTGAACCAGTAGAGGTCAGGAAACCTCTTTGCGCCCACAATTGACCAAAATCATGAACAATTCCAAATCCATATTGGCTGTCAGTATAGATTGTGACTCTCAGTCTTGCAGAAACATAGCACGCCCTAGTAAGAGAGCTACCAATTCTGCCACTTGTGCAGAATATACACCTCGAAGCCAGGAAGCTTCTAATGTACCTGTGATTGTGCATACAGCATATCCTGCTCTCAATGTCCCTGTACCATCTCTGAGACATGAGCCATCAACAAAGACAATTTGGTAATTTTATTCCAATCGTGTATCTCTGATGTCAGGTCTTGGTTTTGTTCACAATTCAGTTACCTCGAGACAATCAGGCTCAATGTCTCCCTCTTTTTCAATCTCAACAGTATTACTTGGAAGTAATGTTGCTGGATTCATCACTGTACATCTTTTCAATGTTACATTTGGAGCACCTAGAATGCTCGTCTCATACTTTGTTAGTCTTGCACCAGTCAAATACTGTATTTTCGTCTTTGTCAGTAAAATCTCAACAGAGTGAGGAACCATTACCGTCAAAGTGTATCCCTTCACTACTCCCTCACATTGAGAAAGGCTTTGACCAACTGCGGCAACTGCCCACAAACAACCTGGTAAGGCTGCTGCGACTGGGTCCGAAGTAGCAGAAAAATAGGCTACTGGGTGATAAGCACCTCCATGGACCTGTGTTAAGACAGACAAAGAACAAGCATCACGTTCATGACAAAACAATGTGAATGGCTTTGTGTAATCAGCCATTCCCAATGCTGGAGCTCTGCACAAACTCTCTCTCAACTCAGTAAATGCTTTCATCTGATCCTGATGTAAGATAATGGGATCTGTAACCTCCTTATGTGTCAGCTGCTTCATTGGTTTAGCAATCTCAGCAAAATTTGGAATCCACTGACGACAATAACCTACCATTCCCAGAAACATTCTGACGTCTCTCTGTGAAGTCAGAGGACTTCTCTGCAATATAATTGTACTCCTCTCCCTGAAGATTCACCTTAACCCTTTCTCAATTTGGTGTCCCAAGTATTTCACTGACTTCTGACAGTACTGCAATTTCAAAGGTGACACTTTATGTCCACATTTTCTCAAATGATTTAACAGGGCAATCAAGTTGTACTTACATTCGTCCCTTGTCTTGGATGCAATTAGCAAATCATCAACGTATTGCACCAAAGTCCATTGGTACGGTAGTTCCAATGACTCCAGATTATTTTTCAAACTCTGATTGAACAGAGATGGTGACTCTGGGTACCCTTGTGGAAGCCTGCACCAGCTGTAGACTCTGTCTAGGAATTGGAAACTAAAAAGAAACTGACTATCCTCATGAAGAGGCATAGAAAAGAAAGC
Organism: Pleurodeles waltl; assembly: GCF_031143425.1. Classification (NCBI taxonomy): domain Eukaryota; kingdom Metazoa; phylum Chordata; class Amphibia; order Caudata; family Salamandridae; genus Pleurodeles; species Pleurodeles waltl. The sequence continues at coordinate 537,454,006 of NC_090445.1, read as the reverse complement.
TTGTGACAAATCAACCACTGTGAACCATTCAGCATTGCATGGAATCTGAAACAATATGACTGCTGGGTTCAGCACTACAGGACAACACTTGACCACCATATCATTCACTTTTTGCAAATCCTGCACAATGCACACTTTCCCACACGGCTTCTTTAAGCCCATTATCGGTGAATTACATGGACTGCTCAACACTTCTTTCAAAACTCCTTGTTTCAGAAAATCTCCAATTATTTGCGCCACTTTCATCAGAACATCGAGTGCCATGTTACACTGTGGAAGCTGTGGAAACATTGCATTCGGCTTCAAAGTGCTCCACTTCCTTGATCAAACCCACTTCTTTACCTCTCAGGTCCCACACATTTTCCTGTACTGTTCCCTGCAAGTCTGCATGCAATTCTTTCACAGTAAACATCGGGAAAAACTCAATCAACAAGTACTCTTCATTTATGTTTTCATTCTCAGTTTCAAGAGCTTGTTATTCCTCATCATCACAATTTGTCTGAACTGCTATTCCAGCAGTCGAGCAGTCGAGCAACTAATTGAACACCTGGTCTTGCATAACAAGTCCCTTCCCAGTAGAAATCCTGGACTTGAGTCACACACTACAAATTTATGTAGTCCCTGGAAGTTGCCAATCTCAACCTGTACTGGATCTGTGATCGGATTTATCAGCTGTCTGTTTGCTACTCCCACAAGCTGAACTGTTCTGCCTGAAAGAGGAAAGTTTGGAACTTTCGCACTTCTCACTGTAGAGCGAGTAGCTCCTGTGTTCACTAGGAATTAAACCCTGTGACCCATCACCTTTCCCTCCACGAAAGGTCCTCGTTGATCTACTTCTAGTGAAGCTCCAAGCATACATGGCTCTTCATCCGAACTCTCACACATCCATTCGTTGTTTATTCCATTCTCACTATGTCATGGGAAATGGTGCACTGTGTCACTACTTCTGTCTTGTCTCTGACCTATGAACTGCTGAGTAAGCATCATCTTTTGCTGTTTCATCGGGGCTTGCGCTATCTGTATTTGCTGTCTAGGTACCATAGGAGCCTGTTGCTGCATTGGTGCAACTGTGTCACTTGTGCACGCAGCACTTGCATCTGCTGCATGGGTTGAAAATTCTGCACTTGATTCTGAAGATTCAGATTAAGTCCTCTCATTCTAGGGACCTTCACAGTTTGAAATGTATTGACATCATCACTTTGCTGAACAACACCATCCTGCACCATCAATGGGCACTCCTGCATCCAGTGTCCCACGTTTCCGCAAAGATGGCACAGTAACATCTTTTTCATCCCTTGCACATCATTCTGAACCACTAAAGTACTCAAATCCAGACCATGATTCATATTTGCTCCACGACCCCTACCTCTCACCTGAGGTTGGAACATAACAGTTCCCTGCTGTTGCGGTATCTGTTGCACTAAAGCTCCTTGCACTCATGTTTGAGCTGCCTTAATTTGCATCACCATCGCCTTCTCCTTCAACTTTTCTGCTTTAATTCAATCTCATCACTACAAGTATTTTGCATACTGCAATACCTCATCAATCGGCTTCGCTTGCCAACAGATCAAATGACTTTTAATCATCTGACCTATTTCAGGTCTCAATCCTTCCACAAACCTGAACACAAAGTGCAACCTCTTTTGGCTCAATTACTTCCTTACCACTGTACTCCGTGAACGCTTTCAGCAATCTCTCATAGTAGGTATGTATCGACTATTTTACTTTCTGCACTGTCCTGTCAATCCTCTGCCAAACTATATTTTTAGGTGTGAAATTCTCATCTTCAGGACCTCAATCACCTTATAATAATGTTTCATCACTTCAGGTGATGGTGCGCCTATAACATTCTATCCCTTTCTAGTTCACTCGTCGGCCAATCCAATGCTCTCTTACACTCAATCCACAAATCAGCTGGAACCACTATCTCCAACAGAGTATTTAAGTCTTCCCACAGACATTTAGAAAGTTTCACAAATCTATCTGTCTGCTGATACCACTCAAACAGTTTCTCTCTCAATTTTGGATAATCATTTGTGAATGACAGAATATCACTCCTCTGCCAGGGTACATGAAGAAATTGCCCTCCTGGAATTTCCCTCATTGGTAATATTTTTACTGGATCCTTTTCTTCCTGGACACTCTCAGACCCTTCTTGTGAATCCCCTTTCCGTTTATCCTTCTTCTTTGCCCATCTGCCTTCCCACTTCTCTAATGCTCCCCAAATCTAAGTACTCTGTAATAAGTCTCTGAGGTGCGCTTTCATCCCTGCTGACCTCATGTGTTCGAAATCTTTTGCCTCAAAATCTAACTTGTAGCTCCTTTGCAAGTGCTTTGTTTTCTCAATTTTTTATGTCATGTTTATCTGCCAGAGCTGCCAGTTTCTGATGTATCTTGCCCACTTCTCTCGTAATTCTCGGACACAAGTATCTCAGCTCTTCTTCTGTATAGGATTCTAACCTATTCCCTCCCATCGATCTCTCAACTAGTTCTGTTATCTCTGTAGCCAACCTTACACGATTAATCTGCTCTTCATCCTTGGATGTGTTTTGAGGAGTATTCAGACTATCCAACCAATCATTCAATTGCTGTGCTGTCAATCCCTGTAACAAGATTTTACTTGCATTTGGCAATGGCACCTGTTGTACCACTGTACCCGGAGTTTACAATGTCAAGAGCTTGATGACCAATGTCATCAAGAATCAATGTAATCAATCAATAACCACTAAGAGAATCATTAAACATTAGACAATATATCAACATTTCATGAATAACCACAACTCAATAAATGTTTCAACAATGTTTATTTCCCTATTAGTTACAATTCTAAACCATCGGATTAATTCAAATTTTATTCAATTATTTTATAGTTAATCCATTAGTGACCACCAATAACACAATCTAATCAGAACTTGAAAAAACATGTGCTCTAATGCTTCAGCGTAAACTAACAAAGATGAATATATAAACATTAATAGCAACGTTCAGCAATCAGTTCGTCAATCATTTGTCACTGTCAGCATCACCCAAAGGCACCTTACCTAACCCAGATTAGCATTAGCATGTGGGACTTCATGCAAAAACAATGTAGAGCATGAATTTAGAAAACATTTATTTAAAAGAAAAACTATTCAAACAGCGCAGTTAGTACCCAGAAAAAAAAGCACAAAAAGTTAACAGTCACATTGTCATAGCTACCTATCCACAGAATGGATCAGCATCAAAGTCAGCCTTCATCTTCAGGCCATCAATCGACCAGCAACGCATCAGGATCTCAAGAGAATGTGCCCAATGACAAAATCTCAAATTGCGTCTCTCGACATCTAATATCTGCATCAGTTCTCCCCTCACATCTCATCTGAAGTTTTAGCCCTTTGTAATGACTTTTTATTAAGGTTACCCGGTCCATCCCCCTAATTCCTAATTGGTCAGTCAATCACCAGTTATTATTCTACACAATAATATTAATTTTGCAAATCTATGAGTTCTAATATTACGCCGTTCTCAGTTCGTTGACTGGTTCATTGTACGATGTCCTCATCATCCGGCTCATCAGGTATCGAAAATGTTGCATCTTCTTCTCCAGTAGTGTCTCTATTGTTCGAGTCCTGGGAAAGTACATCTTGTCTGCTCTACACAACATATGTTGCGATTTGATTCACTCATCTCCTGTAGGTCGGTACACTGCAGAAAATTTTAGCTAAGCAGGCTTTAACAGCGCATGGTTCACGGTCAGTTCAATACATCAGCTTCTCTACAGTGCTAGTAATTCAGCTTCTGCATGAGGCCTGGTAACTAGGCCACAACTTCGGCTAAGTTAACTCTACAATATAATGCAAAACATGGGTTATACATCCTAATATGATATATTACTACATTATTATTGCACATTATCAATAATTTACGCAGTTGTTTAGTCATTTTAGTATAATTAGTGAATTCTGGTAATCACTCTTCGTGGGCACATTTTTTAAATGTGCACATTATTTCTCTATGTTCTTTTTTTAACATTTTCTTGTTAATCAAAACGCATAAACATTAATTAATAATCTCTAATTAACATATCTGCATCAGCAGTACTTTCTGTGCAATGCTCCTGCAGCTTATTATGAAAATACCACAGAAATTAAGAAAACATCGGTTTTAGATGCTTTTTGGCCATCATTTGAGGTAATCTATAAAACAAGCTTTGTAAAGCAGGACCAATCACCCTCGAAGTTATCCCCGTGCTTGCAAGTCTCAGAGGCTTATTCAAATAGCCAGGTCTTGAGGATTGTATGGAATTCCGGATGAGAGGTGATGGTCCTGAGATAAGTGGGGAGGCTGTTCCAGGTTTTTGCTGCTTTATGGGAGAAGGCACATCCTCCACATCTGCTGCGATGGATGTGTGGAGTGTGGGCAAGCAATACGGAGGCAGAGTGTAGTCTTTTTGACAGTTGGTGGAAATTCAGGCAATGGTTAATGGAGGCAGGTCCTTGGTTGTATAAAGCTTTGTGTGAGTGGGTCAGCGGCTGGAATATGAACCTTCTCTGCACGGGGAGCCAGATGAGCTGCCTGAGGTGTGCTGTGATGTGGGGTCTTCGGGGAAGGTCTATGATGAGCCTGGCTTCTGTGTTCTGTATGGTCTGACATATTTGTAGGACCTGTGAGCTGATTGCTTCGTATAGGGTGTTGACAAAGTTTAGTCAGCTGGGGATGAGGGTCTGTGTCATGATGCATCTCGTCGGTGCGAATCATTGTTGCATTTCGCACCCAATGGTTGCCCGTTTTAAAAAAGTCCAGTAAAGATATGAGACAAATATGCAGAAATAGTAAAACCTTACCTGAGATCTGTGATCCTTGCCGTCAAAAAGGAAGCGTGTGGAGGTGTGTCAAGGAGTTGGAAGGAGCACCAAAGGCAAGCCTGTCTGCTCCTGGACCATACCCAGTGCCACAGTCCCTGGCCCTCTGACACCCCACCACTACAACACCAGCACCCTCCTCGCACTCAACCTCAGACACCACATCGCCTGCCACCTTGTGACACCGAACGACACCCAGGGCCCCTTCTCATGCCGAAACTGCCACTGCACCATCTAGCACCACTGCACTCCAGCACCTCCCACCATTTGACCAACAAACATCGGACCCCACCTCCTCAGTTGTATCCTGCTCAACACCCATTCCCTTCACAAACACGCCATAGAAATCTGGGACCTACTTGACACAATCTCCCCCAACATCGCCTTTCTCACAAATCACTCGCAAGGAACACACAAACCGTCCACGGAAGGCATCGCCATCATACCCAAAAGCACCCTCAGCCTGACCACCCACTCGGGCGACCAAATGAGCAACATGGAACACCTTTACTTCCAGGTACAGACTAGCCCAAACATCAGCATCCATGGCACACTCATCTACAGAAATCCCTGCCCTCGCACACCCTTCGGCAACACTATCATCGACTTCATCACACCCCATGCTCTCGCCTCCACTGATTACATCCTACTCGGCGACCTCAATTGTCACCTGGACAACCCCAGTGACCCAAACACCGCATCCTTACTAGAGAACCTTGACACCATCTGGCTCAAACAACTGGTCACCTCTCCAACTCACTCAGCAGGACACACACCTGACCGATTCTTCTCTGCCAGCGACAACATTGCCTTCTGCCACACCTCCAAGCTTCTCTGGACAGACCACCACTGCGTCCACTTCTCTTTCACCAAACCCACCTTACACTACCACGTCCACTGCCTTCCTTTTAAAAGCTGGAGCAAGGTCAACGAAGAACAGTTCACCATCTCCCTCGGCAAAACTGCACCGCTGACATCCATGAACACCAACGCCTCAGCACACAACCTCCACCGATGGATCTCCGACTGCACTGACACACTGGCTCCCCTCAAGAAAGCCCCTGGCAAGCAACACCCCAAGAAAGCAAGCTGGTTCACTCCCGCCATTCAAAAGTCTAGGCACACCTGCAGACGGCTCGAAAAGAGATGGAGGAACAACAAGACCCCAGTAGCCCACGCACTCTTCAAAACCACCGTCACACCACACCACCTCCTCATCAAATGAAGAAAATGGCCCTTCAAGAAAGGATCAACACCAACGCACACAAAAGCAAAGAACTCTTTGCCATTGTGAAAGAATTTGCCAAACCCAACACAGAGACAACAGACATCCCACCCGCCCAAAACCTCTGCAACAGGTTGAGAACCTTCTGCCTCTGCAAGATCAAGCAGATCTACAACGGGCTCAACACCCAAGACCACCCAAGACACTCTTCCCCACCTGCCACCACCGCACCCAACAATGCTGGACCCAACCAGATCTTGCTCAAAAGGACCCCCCTCACGATGGACACCCTCAAGATCATGAATAGCATCCACTCTGGATCCCCCTTGGACCCCTGCCCGCCCCACATCTTCCACAGAGCTGCCACAACCATCACCCCTAGCTCTGAAATACCATCAACAGCTTCATTGAGACTGCTGCCTTCCCTGAAGACTGAAAACATGCTGATATTAACCCCATGCTGAAAAAGCCCTCCGCCGACCCAACGGACCTCAAGAACTTCAGACCCAGCCAGAGTTCCGTCTACACCTCAAGCCATTCGCAATCGCCATGACAGGGAAAAGCAGCCCTGGTCCCCTACCCAGCCAAAGTCATTGAAAAGGCTATCAACGCCCACCTCTCCAATTTCATCAAAGCCAACCACACACTGGACATCTCCCAATGTGGCTTCTGAAGCAACCACAGCCTAGAGCCCACCCTCCTTGCCACTGCAGATGACATCCATCCCCCCCCTTCGACCAAGGCAAAACAGCAGCCCTTATTCTCCTGGATCTCTCGGATGCCTTTTAACACCATCTCCCATTATACTCTATGCTCAAGACTCCACGACGTTGGCATCCATGACAAAACCCTGGAATGGATTCCCTCCTTCCTCACCGGCTGAATGCAGAGAGTCAGACTACCACCGTTCCTTTCAGAACCCACAGAGATCAACTGCGTAGTGCCCCTGGGCTCCTCCCTGATCCCCACCCTCTTCAACATCTACATGGCCCAGCTTGTGCCATCATCCGTAACGATGGACTCAACATCATCTCCTACGCCGATGACATCCAGCTGATCCTCTCCCTCACCAATGAACCCACAGTCACCAGGAGCAACTTCCACAATGGGGTGAAGGCTGTTGTCACCTGGCTGAGGGACAGCTGCCTCAAGCTCAACTCAGACAAGACTGAAGTCCTCATCCTGGGCTCTACCTCTTCCGCTTTGGATGACTCCTGGTGGCCCACTGTGTTGGGTAACGCCCCCTACACCCACGGACCACACACAAAATCTCAGCATCATACTGGACTCCTTGCTCACCATGAACTGCCAGGTCAACACCGTCTCATCATCCTGCTTCCACAAGCTGCACCTGCTCCAAGAAATCTTCAGGTGGAACCCCACAGAGTCAGTAAAAGAGTCACCCAGGCAATCATCAGGAGCAGGCTCAACTATGGCAATGCACTCTATGGCAGCATCACCCAGAAACTCCTCAAGAAACTTCAGAAAATCCAAAACACCGCTGCCAGACTTGTTCTAAATGTTCTGCACCACAGCCACATCACCGAGCACCTGGGAGAACTCCACTGGCTTCCTGTCAACAAAAGAGTCACTTTCAAGCTCCTCACAATGCCCACAAAGCCCTCCACGATGTGGGACATGCGTACCTCAACCACTGCCTTTCATTCCATGCACCCACAGACACCTCCGCTCCACCCAGCTGGTCCTGGGTACCATCTCACAGACCCGTAACACCAGAACCAGAGGAAAATAATTTTCCTACCTCACCGCAAAGACCTGGAACACCCTGCCTCTCCACCTCAGGCAATCTCCGTCACTACCTCAATTCATGAAGGACCTCAAGACCTGGCTCTTCGACTGAACCACAGCTCCCTGTCAGATTAGCAGCCCTCCACCCACCCCCACCCCTACCCAGCGCCTTGAGACCCTTACGGGTGAGTAGTTGCGTTATACAACCCCTTGATTGAACGATGGATTGATTGACCGCCTCCTCAATAGAAAACCACCCCATCACAGTAGTTTGTCTCCTCATTGAGGCGTTACGTATTTTATATTTGCAGTGAAAGAAAAACAGAAAAGAAATGGAAATAGGGATAAGAAAACAAGGAAATACAGACTGCCATATCTCAGTAGGTAATTGTGTTCAAAATGTACAGCTGCATAATATAATTAGTCCTTATGAAATAAGGTACTTTAGAGGTTTAGGTATTATAGGGTTGCAATTTGTCCCTAATACAGGTGTATGGCAATCTTTATTATTTGCAAGGTGCAATTTCATCTAAAGCATTGATTATTTAACTTGCAGGTTGTGCAAAGTAATTTTTTTTTAAGTTCTACATAAACTTTATTGTAATACACACTGATTCTTTTTACACTTTTAAAGATAGCAGAAGCAAGTATGAGCCAACCCCCGTTCATTCTGAATGACGTAGGAGACCTCATTTTACCATGGAAAGGAGTGGGAGAAATTGTTTAAATCTTATTTTGTAGCTATTGGAGAAGAACATTTTTACCCTATAGAAAGCAACATATTTTTCTTCAGAATTTGGGGGTGGAAGGCAGGAATATTTTTGAAAATGTATGTGATCCTGTTACGGTCAACGACAAAGAAGAGGAAGAATAGTTAGATGTATAACGGTTTGCATTCAAAACTTTGGAAAAACATTTTGGGCAGAAAATGAATGCTGTCCTGGAGTGGCATACATTTTTCAGTAGAGTGCATTAGAACAATTAACAGGTAACCAGCTACATTGCAGACTTACGCTTCACACAGCTTACTTAGTCTCAAGTGATAGCTACAGTAGCTAATTACAGATACAGTCAAACACTGCTATTTGTTCTTTTAGTCTATATACAATGTTGTTTTTTGTTGCTTGGTGATGTAATTCAGTTATCTATTTTGTCTGTGCACCAAGTATCATAGACACCGGTCTTTGCATTGCAAACCCCGTCAAAAGAATACTTGAAATCGATGACTGTGGACCTTGCACTTCAACCTTGCTGCATCTTGGAACCAACTCATCACCTCAGCTGTGCAACGCATCTCTGTTTCAGATCCACGCAAAGCTCTGCAACTAGGACTGAAAACATCTCTGCCATGTCGCGTGGGCTCTCATTATCCTAAATGAGACCACTGGATTTCTAGGCAGCAGGATCGATAACGGTGTGGGGGACTGAGTCTGACCCACGTGTAAGGAACTCTGTCACCCTGAATCCGTTTTTTGCTCTGGCTAACTAGCAGTGCCTCACTTCTCCCACGGGGAAGAGATGATTGGGCAGCCGAGCACATGACATCTTTGGAACTTCTCAGGGAAGTTGTGGTCACTCAGATACAAACCAACTCTCTCATTTACAATATGATCTCATATACAAATGACAAAGACAGTATAAGTTTTATATAATGATTTAATAAAACGACTGTATTTTAGATAATAAGGCATGAGCCGCAATAACCAGAACCATACAACACAGTAGGATTGAAATAGTTACAAGGAGAGTAAAACATAAGAACAAAGCGATCATCGTGTATAATAGTTTCTACTCTCCCTCTGCTTGTTCTATTTCGAGCACAGCATGTTAAGCTTCTAGCTTGTCTGTCTGTATCACTGGGGAGACATCAGCCCTCATACCTGAGCAAAGGCCTGTGATCTTGGTTCAGCATCTGCAACGAGGCAGTCAGCGTCTAGTTGTGGTTCCCTGGTCGGAATCTCCCTCTTGCGTGTATTGGGACAAGGAAGTGATTTTATAACTAACATGTCAGCGTGATCACAAAATGTCCCTACGCAGGAATGCCAAGTCTAAACTCCTACCACGTCTATCGGCAATGTACCAGACTGTATCCTTGACGGAAGCACAGAGTGAATGTGTTATGGAGAACTCCAGTGCTGAAGTAGGCAAAACAGTGTGATATGAATAAAAAACAAAACCGTAGAACTGGCTATTAGAAAAATAATAGTACGAAGCCTAATAAAAAGCATTCAGAGCAAAGTGCACAGAGGCTCTAAGCTGTCAGAAAATGAATAAAATACATCCAGGGCAAAGTGCACAAAGGCCTAAAGCATGAAGCTAAAGCACAAAGGATACATAAAACCAACCACACTACACCCTCCCCTTGTCGGTAGCAAGTGGTTCCAATAATATAAAAATATGCCCCAGATATAAACAATACCTAAAATTATATACATATTTCATAAAGTCATAAATTTAGAAAACATGTGACAATAAAGCCAAATTCAATATAATGTCAATTTTGCAGGAGAGGAAAAAAATCAAATTGTTCAACAGAAGCAATAGAGAGTAGGAGCTCCTCCACTTCGATATATGTCAATATCGGAAGATCCACGCCACAAAGTACCATGGAGCAGGTGTGTTCCAAAGCCCCAAAACCATTCAGGGCGGCACCCCGTGCAGGGCCTATGAATGAGACAAAACCATCTTCCTCCAGGAAGGGAATCTCATAAACTGCCTCACGAAGCAAACGCAACCGTAGTGCACAAGTCTGGGAATGAGCCCTAATCGGGAACATCAACAGATCAGGATCGACCACTGGAGGGCGCCGCAGTGAGAGACAGAGAGCCAGTGCATATTCAAACGAGCACCAAAGGCACCGAAACACGGGTTGCACACAATCCAAAACCGGTCTGAATGACAGAGACCAGTCACACTCCAAATGGCCCAGGAGTGTTGCTCCAAAATGCTGCATCATGCGTTCACGACACAGCTGCGCTGACGGGAGCAGCAATATAGGATCTCGTCGTGGCGGGACAGCCATTGCGAAAAAATAGCAACAACAGCAAGACTCCAGCCAATAAAGCCAAAGTAATCGGGAAACCCCCAAAAATGCTTCCGAAAATAGAGTGTATAGCCAAATGTATCAAACCGAATATGGAAGAGAAGGTGTGAGCAAAACCAACACCAACGGCTTTGAAAAAATGTGCAATACCAGCAGTGCTGGATGCATTAAATATACGTCCCACAAGTTCACCGAAGTGACTTGGAAAGTTAGTATTCAAAAGGGACTGTATCTCCGCCGATGACCTTGCCACCTGAAGTGCGTAGGTCTCGCTAGCAGATGTAAGGGCCACATGCTTTTGAAACAATGAAGCTTTTAGCCGACTCAACTTGTCGAAATTAACCTTGGAAGTAGCAATATGAGGCCAGATGTCCACTACCTCCCTAATTTGCGTGGGGGGAAACAACACATTCCCGCAGCACGTAACAGCCTTGTTGACAACGACAACGTAAACTATTCCGGCACCCATGCCACAGCAGCGTTCGCTGTTAAGAACAATGTAACTGCCGTTAGAAAGCACCTGGAAAGTGTTTTCAATAACTGGGACTGGAACTCCCTTCAGATAACAAGCTAAGTTAGCAATCGAAGCGTTACACGCTCCGTGCAAGGACAGCTGTTTACAAACCATAGAATGGCTGACAGAAGTTTCGCATTCACGACCGCTAAGAAAAACCTCCCTCAAACCATTAACACATCTGTATTGAAAGGGAAGTTCCCACACCTCGTGTATGTAACTGTCTCCCAATAGTTCATATCTACCCACCGGAATGTGCTTCAAACAAGAAGTGAATTGCAGAGTGGAGATAGGCAGATTAATAACCCCATGAATCAACCACTCAGCTGACGGAATCTCAGCCACTGTGAAAGGCAGTTTCCCCAATTTCTCAATATTCAACATAACATACGTCGCTTCCTTTTTAGCCATCAGCTGTTGTTGACGAGTCAAATTAAAGGAGACAAAGATCTCTCTGGCACGAATGTGCTGCCATGGAACGCGACCTGCCTTCAAGGTCTGAAGAGTCCAACCCAGCTGCATGATGGACCGCGTCTGACTCTGCCCATGATATAAAGAAGACATGTCCGATTTAATAATGTCAATAGCAGAGGAAACAATGCTGTCAATCGTGTAAACACGGTCAAAAAGGGTATGCATGCCATTATCAACAACAGACAAAGTCTGCATCAGGTTTTCCTGATCAATCTGCCTCAACCGGGCTGCAGCCTCCTGTTGTGAAAGCTTCCAAATCTCATTATAAACTTCGTATAAAAACCTTTTCTTCCGTGGTACCTTGGGACCTGACAAAAAATCTTGTAAATCAGTATCATTAGACAGTAACGTGAGATGTGACTTAACTGCATCCAGATTGGATGACTTCAACCATTGCTGACAAAGCTTCCCCACGCTGCATAGAGTTAAAATATCAGCATGTTCTGGTGAAATGTAACGAGGGTCTGCCCTACTAGTCCTGAACCCCCCTGAAGAGGTGACAAAACGTTGATGACACTTATTAGTGTCTATAGGCCATAATAACCACCCCCCCGGATGTATCAATGAAGTGTTAAGCGTACCATTCTGGACCCAATGTGTAAATTCACTAAAAGTAGCATTCACATAATGCTGCCAGTTGTTTAATTTGGAAGGGACAGGTATACTAGGCAAATTTAACTCTCTAATTGTCGCCAAGCCCAAACAGCTAGTCTGTTGTACTGTGTCATTGAGGAAAATCATCTGCACAGGGATAATACATGCTCTAAATAATTTGTCCCTGCCTTTGCATCTGCCAATTTTTCGTACCCCAAACACTTTTCAAGTCAACAGTCTTAAACCAGTATTCATACCCCTCGACCGAAAGTTCAGATACAAACAAATTTGAATACAGTAATTTAGTATCGGTCAATAACATTTGCTTATTAGAATATGGAGTAACTTTAAAATAGTAAGACCTAGCATTTCATTGATTATGCCCAGAAAAATATGCAAATTTATCATAATACGTTTTCGAACTCCCTTGTGGGGGAGTTGAGCAATGTTCCCATTGCACATAATTAAATATGGACTTAGGGCTACTAGCTTTATGAATAAAGTGGTGTCCATAATAGTTGTAGCAAAACATGTCACCATGATTATCTCTAAATTGGTAAGCATCTTCATCGTCATAGACAGTATAATATTGCAAATCTGTCAGCATAGCATCTACTGTCTTCACATCCCAATCATCAGAAACAATGCCTGGTATAACAATATCATTCATTGATAACTTGAGGACATACGGTATTTGAATCAATTCTGTGGGACTATATATATTAAACATTACTCTATCCCACACAATCCCATCCGGAATCGGTATTGCAGAAATGTTTACAATGGACAAGTCTCTTCGAACCATATGAGAAGAAAAATGTTGTTTCAACACAGTCTCCACTTGCTCAATGTCAGATCGTTCAGGAAGAAAATGACCATGTATTATTAGAAAAAAAGTAACCACAAATCCCAACCACAAAAAAGAGTCATTACAGCCATAAAAAGCCACAAATAGTTCCAAGGAAAAAGAAAATATGTTTCTTTAAGCCAACACCGCAGCTTACGTGGACCTCGGACTGAAGACATCGAGGACGAGGAGCTGGACACTGCATCATCAGTGTCGTTGAAGCAGCCAGAGGCAGTTCTTGCAAAAGGAGCAACTGTGAACAAAGAAGCTGATGGTGGCTCTCGCCTAGGCACGCTATAAACCACATGTTCAGAAACATCAGTAGAACGTACACCAACTTGATCAAAAGAATTCATATTAATCGTCGTCTGTGGAACAATCGCAAGATCATCTTCCACCCTCCCCAAGCTCGGAGAGGAAACAGCGTCGGTGTAAATCACCTGCAGCGGGACTTCTTCCCCAGTAGTGAGAGGGATTCCGAAACTACTGGGTGTCCCTCTTGGTCTGCTGTGCGGAATCGGCCACATGTTGTAACTTGAGATTATCAATGGAAACAAAGTGATTTCCTTTGGCCCCTTGCAGCGGCGGTAAAATCACAGTATCTAGCCCACGCTCAACCACAGTCAGCCTGAACTTTGCTTCTTGCTCCTAAATGCTACTTACAGTGCATTATATAAAAATTTATATCTCATGTTCTACTAATTGGATTTTTGTCATTTGGGCCCTGTTTCATTTATTACATTAAGTTCTATTTCTGGCGTTCGCATTGTGTTACTGGTTGAAGTGTTGCACAAATTCTTTACAAATTGCCTCAAGTTAAGCCTGACTGCGCTGTGCCCAGCTACCAGGGGGTGAGCACAGGTTAATTTGGGGATTGCTGGTGACTTACCCTGACTAGGATTGTGGTTGCTGCTTGACCAGGGTTCACACCCCCGTCAACCAGGAACCCTATTTCTAACATTTCCCATGTCTGGCACTTGAAGGTAGAACCTCCCATCATTGGACTTGCATTATTCTACGTAGGGGAACTACCATGGATATAGCTTTGTGCTTTGTTGTTTGAGTGCCGCATTCCAGGAGGGTAGCATAGCTCCAACCATCAGGGGTTGTGACAAGTTCTGTTCTTTTCTCTCATGATGCAAGAAGTCACTGCCAAGAGATTTTGGCCCTCATTACAACAATGGCGGTAAATCCCACTTACCGCTGTGCAGAAGACCGCCAAAACACAGCTGCAGCCACGGAAATCCGCTACAGCTATTACGACCCACAGCTCAGAATCCGCCAAAATCTAGACACCCACACAAGTCCGCCACATCAAAGGTCAGTGATAAACTGGCGATAACCAAACCTCCACCATCACACCAACAGGAATACGCCCACACTATCACGACCCACGAATCCACGCGGCGGTCTTTCAACCGCAGTATTCCATTGGCGGTACACACTGCTGCGCTCAAAATACACACACATTTACAAAACACTACTACATTGGACAATTCCAAATATACACACCTGATACACACACACACACCACTCCCACACACCCTATACAATATAAAACACACACCCAAATTACCCACAAACCCTTACAACCACAAATTTGGCAGAAGCAGAGAGACAGCAAAGCAAAGACCACACCAGCATACAGAGGCACACAACACTATCACTCACACAACATCAACATACAAAACACTACACACCCCAAACATCACCCTACACATCACAACACACACCACCTCACACATCACCCACACCACCCCATGGCACTGCAAAGACAGCCCAGGTTTTCTGAGGAGGAGCTCAGGGTCATGGTGGAGGAAATCACCGGGTAGAGCCACAGCTATTCGGATCACAGGTGCAGCACACCACCATAGCTAGGAAGATGGAGCTATGGCGCAGAATCGTGGACAGGGTCAACGCAGTGGGACTGCACCCAAGAACACGGGATGACATCAGGAAGAGGTGGAATGACCTATGGGGGAAGGTGCGTTCTGTGGTCTCAAGACACCACATTGCGGTTCAGAGGACTGGCAGCGGACCCCTACCTCCTCCCCCACAACTAACCACATGGGAGGAGCAGGTCTTGGCTATACTGCATCCTGAGGGCCTCGCAGAAGTAGCTGGAGGAATGGACTCTGGTAAGTCAAATCTTTCACTAATTCATCCCCCACCCTACCTGCGTGCTATCACATACCCCCACCCTCGCCCTCACCCCCATCACTCCAACTCCTCACATATGTCCCACTATCACAAACCACACATCCCAACACAAAGCCCTGCATGCAACAACAAAGCATGGACACTCATCACCAATGCATGACAATTATCACACAAGGTCCTAAACAAGAATGTAAGCACTGGGGTACAGGGTCACCCACCCATTGCACACCATGGCACACACAGATGCAATAATCATGCCTTTGCACCCCTGCAGGACCCCTACCCAACGTCACCGGACAGAAGGTTCCAGACATGTGCACTCCACCCACCCACAGAAGAGGCCCACAGTGATGACAGCAGCTCTGTCCAACTGGATCTAGATGACTAGCCCGGCCCATCTGGGACCTCGGGACAAGTTGGTTCCCCTCACACAGTCACAGGCCACCACAGAGCCTCCCCCCTCAGAAAACACCAGCACAGCACCCACCCAGCGGGCCCATACCTCTGTACCCAGGACATGTCAAGCAGCAGTGTGTCCACCACTACAGGGAACCCAGGCTAATCCACCACCCCAAGAACAACAGGCACCTGGGGGCAGTGGCAGTGGGCACACGGTTCAGGGGACAGAAGCCCAGGAAAACTGTGGAACTGGGAGGTCTGCCGTGCAACAGGGGGAGGACAGGCCCAGGGAACCCACTCTCCACGAGGCCCTCTCCAAAATCATGGGAGCGTGCCATCATTCCCAGGAGATGATGGCAACGGTACTGGCCAAGTTTCAGGAGACCCAACGGCTGCAGGAGGAACAGAATTTGGGGTTCGGGGAGGAACTCAAATCCATCAATACTACCCTGGCCACCATTGTAGGGGTGCTGAAGGACCTCGTGAACACCAGGAGGGACCCTGTGGCACAACAAGGGGCCCCTGACAGTAGCCTGGATGATGAACTGCCCACCACCTCCACCGGCGCTAGTGGACAGGAGGCACCGCCACAGGACCACGAAACCAGAACCCCACACCCTGCAGATGGAGAACCACCCCGCAAGCGGTCCCTGAGATCCAGGACAAAGACAGAGAACAATGCCAAGACCCCCGCCAAGAAATTAGACCACCCTGAATGTCGTCCTTCTGTCCCACTTTGTCACTCTGTTCATCCTTAAACTGCCCTAGCTCCACTTCCTATGCCCCTTTGGACAATGCACCTGTGAGACCAATAAACTGGACTCTGCCATGGACATTCCTCCACCATCACCCCTGACAATTTTACAACCCCCTCCACTATTTAGCACTTAAATAAACACCCTTGAACCACAAAACAATCTGGAGTCAGTCTGTGCTTTCACAAATGTGTATTTGCCATAACTGCAGGAAACAGCAATGTCCATACTATTGTCAACATACCTATGTCACACAGCTCTAGTCCATGAGGTAACATAGCAGAGGTCACACAGTGGGACCCACATCTGTGTAATCGAAGAAGGGAAAGTGACAAATTAGGGTCCATACACTGGGTGAAAGTGACAGATGAGAGGTGGAACAATTTGATCAAATGTAGGAGGCAATGATGTTTTCTTACCTGTGTCTCACTGGAAGTATTGTTGGATCACGGTGTTTCTGTTGTCTATGTCCTCTTCTTCTGCCTCCTCTTCTTCACTGTCCATAGGCTCCACAGCTGCCACAACACCTCCTTCAGGACCATCCTCCTGCAGAAAAGGCACCTGTCGTTGCAAAGCCAAGTTGTGCAGCATACAGCAGGCCATGATGATCTGGCACACCTTCTTTGGTGAGTAGTAAAGGGAACCACCTGTCATATGCAGGCACGGGAACCTGGCCTTCAGGAGGCCAAAGGTCCTCTCTATAACACTCCTAGTTCACCCATGTGCCTCATTGTAGCGTTCCTCTGCCCTTGTAATGGGATTCCTCACTGGGGTCAGTAGCCATGACAGGTTGAGGTAGCCAGAGTCACCTGCAAATGTCGAGGGACAACTGTTAGACACACACTAACCCTTAGGGACAAGACCAGACCCAGACAACTATTCACACTGTATAGGGTCCTTGTCCTCACCTAATAGCCACACACGGTGACTCTGGAGTTGCTCATCACATAATGGATGCTGCTATTCCTCAGAATGTAAGCGTCATGCACTGAGCCAGGAAACTTGGCCTTCACATGGGAGATGTACTGGTCAGCCAAACACACCACATGTCTTTCTTCTTTCTTTCCCCCACCCTTTTTGTAATCTCCCTGTTATTGTGTGCATTAGCATCATCAGGTGGAGGAGCTGTACCACCGGAGCAGGAGGGAGCTGCATCCCACTTGGCCCTGGAGGGCGAGACAACGGAGTCAGAATTAACCAGTGAGACGGAGGGTGAGGGGAGCTCTGCGGCGGGGACTGGAGTAGAGACCAGCGACACTGACTCCTCCTCTGATCGGAGCTTCCTTGCGGTAACGGGCCCCTCTGTGCCGCCCGCATCTACAGGTACAACCACCACCCCCCTACCAGCACAGCCCTCCCAGCAGCCACTCAGCGTGTGCCCTGAGGCCGCTCACCCAGGAGGGTGGGCATCTCCTTCGCCACAGGCACCTCAGGCCCTGCCCCAGTCAGCCCTGCTGCCCTCAGTGAGAAGGCCATTGACCTCCTCAGATCCCTCACTGTTGGGCAGTCTACCATTCTGAATGCCATCCAGGGTGTAGAGAGGCAGTTGCAACAGACAAATGCATACCTAGAGGGCATTCATTCTGGCCAGGCAGCCCAACAGCGAGCATTTCAGACTCTGGCCTCAGCACTGATGGCTGCCATTGTCCCTGTGTCCAGCCCCCCCCCCTCCAACTTCCTCCACCCAGACCCAATCCCCAGTACCTCAGCCTATCCCAAGCACACCATCAGACCAGCTTGCACACACCTCAGCACACAAGGGTAGCTCTGGCAAACATAAGCACCACACATCCCACAGGCACTCACACAAGCATCATACTCATGCACACATACCAACATCCACTGCCTCCACTGTGTCCCCCTCCTCCAAGTATCTCTCCTCCCTCCCTGTCACATCTCCACTCACACCTGCATGCACTACATCTTCAGCCACTGCCTCCATCACCAGCACACCCATCACCACACACCGCTCACATGCAGTCACCACCCCCACTACCACTCACACATCCCCTGTGTCCTCTCCCAGTGTGTCTGTGAGCCCACCTCCCAAGGTACACAAATGCATTCACACACCTACCCAACAGCCATCCACCTCACGACAGCCTCCAGCCCATGCACCTTCACCCAAAGTCAGCAAACGGGCACCTCCTACAACCACTACCTCTTCCTCCACTCCCAAACCCCCTACATCTACCCGTCCCAGTGTGTCTAAGAAACTTTTCCTGTCAAACCTTGACCTCTTCCCTTCACCTCCCCCACCCCTTCCTTCCCCCAGGGCCCACCTTTCCAGGTCCCAACCCAGCACCTCAGCTACCACATCACTGGGCACAGTGGTGCCAGCAGTAACCGGCTTCTGGAGTGCGCCAAGCAGCAGGGCTGCCATTGTCCAAAGGAGCGAGTGCAAGGACATTTCCCCACTTCCAAAACAGAAGAAGTTGCCCACATCCCAGAGGGAGAAGGCCGAAACACCTGCCACCAAGGGCTCAGCCAAGACAACAGTTGGGAGTGGCAGGACAGCTGCGCCACCATCCAAGGTGGGGAAGGGCCTGAAAAAGAAAGGCAAGTCGCCGCCAACCAGCACGGCGGATAAGACCGCCACGGGCACCGCCACATGCAACGCCGCCACTGAAAAGAATTAAGAGACTGTGGCTTTGCACTCCCCAGGATGCAGCAGTGGGCAACCCACCCACTTGAGAGACTTGAGAGACTGTGGCTTTGCACTCTCCAGGATACATCAATGGGCATGGAGCCCCCTTGTGGAGCTGGCGTCATGCACTCATCCGGCTGAGGTGCCTCCCCGTCCCTTCCCCCTGAGGTGCCTGTTTAATTTCAATCAGATGCCCCTGCAGTGTTCTCTCCGTTTGGATCGGGTATCTTGTGTGGGCCTCTCCCATGCATTTTGGGCCCAGTGGTCCACGGACTATATAGGTGCAGTACCTGGACTTGAATTCTTGGTGAACATATTTGTTAATAGTGTATAGAAATTTTTGAGTAATGGATTTTTCTTGATTACATTCGTTCAAATCATTTCCTTTTGTCCTTGCGTTCTTCCAGAGGGGGTTGGTGGTGGGGGAATGTAACGTTTCAGCATGTATTTGTGTGTGTGTTGTTGTGGGTGAGGGTGGGGGTGTTGCGTGTGTGTGTCACTCTCTTTTCCTCCCCGTCCCCTGTGTCGTAGGTGCAGTACTCACCATGGTCGTCGCTGCCGTCGGTCGTGTTCCTGGTAGAGGAGCAAGAAGACAATCGCAGGGAGGATTTGAAGTTCCAGCTCCATGGCGTCCTGGTTCCTCGTGGTTTGTGTAGAGGTGAGAGTTTTCCCTTCCAAGTCCTGTTTCCGCCGTGTTTTTGTCCGCGTTGAATCCGCCCCAAAAAAGGTGGCGGATTGGCCTGTCATAATAGTGTGGGCGGTACATTGTCTCCCACTTGTCTGTTGCCTGTGACCGCAATGCTGTTTGTTTGTACCGCCATGGCAGTCGGAGTGTTAAAGTGGCTGTCTGTGTTGGCAGTTCCCGCCACGGTCGTGATTGGATTTTCTTTTCAGCCAGCCTGTTTACCACCGACCCCCAGGGTTGTAATGAGGGCCTTTATATGGAATTTTGTTCTATGACTGCCCAGATTGGTAGTTAAGTTCATTACGCTTAAATGCCTCAGATGGTATTTGAGATAACTGATGTGCCAGGTGTCAAGGCATCATGGGACTCATTATGACTTTGGCGGTCTCAGGACTACCATGTTGGCGGTGGCTGTTGTACCGCCAACAGGCTGGCGGAGAAGACCGCCAAATTATGACCATGGCAGTATTCCCAACAGAATACAACCGAAGCAGTGTTGGCACAGCCACTGCGGTCTGGCTGCCACGGACGACGGTAGCTACCTTCAGGCTGTGGGAGACCAGATTATGAGGTTGCACACCGCCAAGGTTTCCGTCACACCACCACACCACCACAGAAACTCAGGCACAAACTAACTGCATAAAAGGAGACACTCATCTTCAGGAAGCCATACTCTGCTAGAGCTGCCATGGAACTAGAACTAGACGTCTTCCAACTGCTCTTGCTCGCCCAAATACTTCAGAACCTGTGACGACAACAGCAACGATAACTGTCACTGTTGTATATTGTTGATTTTTGTACACTCACACAACATACATTTGGGAAGGGGTGCGAGGATGACACTCACACAGAACAGCACAGTAACATGCAAACTCACATACATCCGCACACACTCGCATATAAACAACAAACATGCCACGGACACTAAATACACACACAAGTCACAAACACACACAGGTAGGCACGGAAACACTGCATAGAACCAAACTCACTGAGTACCACACAAAACCACAACACGTCACAACCACAACACAACCGCATCATCTCTGATCTCTTGTCAGGGACCCACAGGGGACACTACCTAGGTACACATCACACATACATCACAACATAACACCAACAGGTAAAAAATACATACAAATAAACAATCATACTACTTACTGATCGACTTACAAGGAGCACCGTATCTAACATTTCATGAACATAACATGCACACAGTCAAAGCACACAAAGCCACACAACACATCAACAACCACATCTCAACACAAACAACACACAATACCAACACAACAAAAACTCAAACACACAAATGTCCATCACACAACACACACCTTACCACTGCACACAACCTCACATACTGGCTAAACAACACAATTAGCCCAAGCAGCGCGTGTACACACACACAAACACACACACACATACAGACACACAACTAATGTCAGCCAGGAACACCTCCATACAAGGAAACGAAATGCATGACAAAGATTTAAGCTGGAAGCCAACAACAGTTAGCTCTAATGATTATTGAATATAATAATTTGGAAAAACGTAGGCCCATCCAAAATGAATCGATCCAATGCACACAGTGCACATATGTGTGCCCCGAACTTGACTCCTGACTGCCATGTAACCTCCACAGGTAGGAGCATCTGTAAGTCAAACAGGTACCTAAGGGCTTATCTGGTGGGGGACAAAGGAGGGGGGTTGGGTTTAGGTCTTGGAGGGGGGCCTTTTGGATTTGGCTTGGGAGGGGGTTTTGGGCTTGGTCTTAGGTTTAGGGAAGGGTTGGCTTTTTGGTGGAGGGGTTGACTTCTTGGCAGGGGAGGGGCATTGGTACTTGAAGGGGGGCAGGGGAGGTCTTAGAGTTGTAAGGGACGGATGTGGGTAGGGACATGGACCATTTAGGGTATCACAGGGTGGGAGAGGAGTAGGGAGAAAGCTTTTTTAGACACACAGGAATGGTCCTAGCAAAAGGGTTTGGGTGTGGAGGGAGAGGGAGCGGTTGTCTGAGGTGTTGGTGTTGATTTCTTAGGTGTATGTTTGTGAGTGGTGGGTGTCTGAGTGAGGACGTTTATGTGTCTTGGGAGGAGGGGGGTGAGGTGCTGAGGGATGCCGTGGTGGGCGGGTGACTGTTGGAGTGGTGACTGCAGGTATGGTGGATGTGCTGCATATAGACTGTGGTTGTGGTGTCTGGCTGGGGTAGATATCTGAGGGTTTGCTGTGGTGCTGTCTATGGTTGGGATTGGTGTAATGGCTGGTTCTGTGAATTTTGGTGTGGTGTCTGCAGGTGTTCTGTCTGTGATGTTGGTGGTGGTGCCAGGGCATGTTGTGACTGTTGCTGTGTCTGCAGGTGTATGTTGCTTCTGTGCATGCAGGTGGTGTGTTTTGTGGCGCTTATGTTTGTCTGAGCCACCCTTGGATGTTGAAGTGGATGCATGCTTGTCTGTCAGTGTGCTTTGGCTGGGTCGGGGAAGAGGAATTTGGGATTGGGAAGAGGAAGGTGGAGGAGGGTGGGAGCCAAAGGATGACTGGCTGCCATCAGTGTGGAGGCCATAACCTGAAAGGATCTCTGTAGGCCAGCAAGTGCACCGTGAATGCCCTCCAGGAATGCATTACTCTGTTGTATCTGAGTTGCCAATCCCTGGATGGCATTCATGATAGTCGACTGGCCCACAGAGATCGACCTCAGGAGGTCAATAGCCTCCTCACTTAGGGCAGCAGTGGGGTCAGGGGCAGTGGTGCCCGTGGCAAAGGAGATGCCCACCCTCTTGGATGAGCGGGCACGGCCAACTGGGTAGATAGCTACAGGGAGGGTGGTGATAGAAAGGGGGGTGGTGGACAGAGATGGTGCTGGGGTGATCCCTGAAGGGTCCGCCACCAGCAGGGAGTGTCCACTGGAAGAGGATTCCAAAGATGATGAACTGGATCCTGTCTACCCCGTGGCACTACCCTCGCCCTCCGGCCCACTGGGTCCCTCAGTGTCAGTGATATCCTGGTCCCGTGGCCAGCAGCTTCCCCACTCTACTGGGCCCCGCCTCCTTGCCGATGCTGATGCAGAGCGAGAGAGAGTCATCACATTCTTAACATACACATACATTACACCATACACAACAACAGAAACATCACACCTATGTCTAAAAAGGCCCAGACAGGAACCATTTACAACTTACATCATGTCACAACTACATACTTCCAACAATCCTGTATGACAACAGCCTCACCCACAATAGCCATCTGACCACTACATCACCATCCCATCAATTATGCTGATTTGGATTCCTTTGTTGCCTGGTTAAACTGTGGGGACCCTAATTTAAGATTCACCTCAACAATGAGTCAGATGGAATGTGATTTTCTTAACTTGCCGTGAGGGCTCTATTTTGTCTAACATTTCAGTTCCATTTGTTCTGTGCTACGAGCAAAATAGTATGTCTCAGCCCTGCACAATTTTTTTTCCTGCCAAATGTGCTGGTTTCTTAGAGTTGCTTTTGAAACTTTGTAGATGTGTTAAACCGCCCTATGTTCTAGAAATGTTATCTCTGTATTTGAACATCCTGTTATTGTGGTTTAAAGGTGCTAAAGGAAATGTTTCCTTGAAGGCGTCTGGAAATTGTGACGCAAGTATAGTGTGGTTAAGTGGGTTGCAATAAAAGACATCAAAGGCATCAAAGGTCAGTTGCTTCAGCCAAAGAGTTTCATTTTGATACTCTTTGCAGGTCACCCACTGCAGCGAATAAAATGCTATCTTGAAGCATACTCCGAATCCTTGTATTCTAACTTATAGAAATTCAGCCTCTTACAAGAAGAGACTAGTAAATTTATTCCACATTACAAAATGTGCCACAACAGCCTCAAATTAGCAATGGTAAGTATGGCAAAGTAGAGCCCTCAACATACAAAAGGCACAAAGTACAAATTGACACATGATGGAGGCAAAAAACAGTATATAATGAACTCAATTAAGTACGGTCCTGTCCTATGTAGTATGGACAAAATACATGGTGTAAGGGAAGATCAGGCTAGCCACTTACCTCCTTAATACCATGTACAAGGTGCAAATTGTCTGAACACACATCAATGGTATGTCCCGTATTGTTAATGTTTCATTACCATCATGCTTTCCATCATGTAGGATGTCCACCCTGATGAAACATCACATTAGCCAATGTATACTTTATACACAACAATGGGGGCACCTCCTCACACCTCACAGGGAGTGTAGTAAGTATGCCATGTCAAATTCCTGATTGGGATAACACCCTCACATGGAGTTTCCATCTATTTCAGAACACAGGGTAGTTTGCCATGTTACTCATCTGTCGGACCCTATGTTGCACATAGAGCTAGATCCAGTCGAATAGGAATGGTCAGAGACCAAAGAGCTGGACAACTTACCAGTTGGGTATATGGACAGTGGTTCAGTAGGTGGGAAGGATGACACAGCTGGGTACACATATGTATAGCAGTGTAGAGGTACACATATGACACAGCCACATGTGCATCTCCACATGCTATCATACAACGTGGTCAGCAAAGGTGAGTAATATGTCCTAAACACAATGCATTCTCCACATCTGTGTATCAGTGTTGGCGACTGTAGTACTATGTCTTCCTAGGTAGCACTTACCACAATGTCACAGCTGAGATAATTAGACATCATACACTTAACTGGCAGAGGCATGTATGTGTGTGTACTCAATATTTACCCCCTTGGGGCTGCTCTGTTGCTCTCAAACACCCATCCACCTCAGGAAAGGCCACCGCCTAAATGCTGACCATTGAGGGGGTCAAGGTCCGACGGGCCCCCTTCTCTCATTGGGAGGACATGCCCAGCTAGACCTCTGCGGTCTTCCGGGGCCAGTGTCTCAGGTCCGCCCACCACTTACTCTGGGTGCTCTGCCGATCTGTGGACCCCCAGGGTCCACACTTGCTCATCAATGACACAGCAGATTTCTTTTTTTTATGGGAATTGACCTTCATGAATGACACAGACCAAAGGAAAAAGTTATATCCACAGGCATCATCCCAACACAAGCGGACAGAACACTTCCGCAACAGCAAGTAGCCAAACATGCCGATCCTCTCAGTTCACATTCATGAACAATGTAGCTTCTACAGTCAGCAAAACCTTCACTACTCACCATTTCAGGTACACCATCAGACACTCACACCTATCACACATTGGTATATCATTAGACTCACTTGCCCCTCTGGTGCACCATATAGCTGTTCATATAGGGGTAGGACCTCCTCCACAAGCTTGTCTAGCTCTTCTGGGGTGAAGGATGGGGCCCTATCATCTGCAGGACATGGCATGAAAGCTCCCAGAGGCAGTACACCGCAGCTCAGGTAGTGGAGGTCTTGCAGGCAGCAGTGTCAGGGGTCAAGTTAGCAATACTACAGAAGATGGCGGTTACGTCCGCCACATACAGGACTATCACCGCCGGCAGACATCGCCATTGGCCCAAGTCCACCAAAAACAGCAATGTGTTCCAATGGAAATTTCCACTGCAGTTGTGATCTCCTAACGCCATGATGGCAGAGTTAGGTCACTTCCACATGTCCAGTATAGTGGGACAGGCTGCTGCTATTTTGAGCACATTTTATGTATGGAAAAGCTTTGGAATCTGTGTCATGTATGATTTCCTGTATTTTGCTTAATATAGTTTGTACTGCCTTCAGGTTTAGTAGTCTATTTGTGCATGTGAGAAGTTAAAGCTGTGTAACAGATGTATTTCTGGTGATAGTAATGCACACCTATTCTCAACATCCTATGTGCGTTGTTAAAGTAGAATAGGTGCTCCAAAATGTGTTTCACATATAAACTCGGCTGGACTATCAAACACTGTCAGTCACAGTTAAATATACAAGTATAGTACATTAGATAATTCAGGGAATGTGCACCAAGGGGAGTGTCATTGGATGCATAGCAAAATGCTGTACTGTAGATGTCAGATGCTGTAACTCACCTCGCCTGCAGATATGTGTGACTTGTATATGGACATTTTCATTATGTCTGCATTGTTCATATCACATACAATATGTTCATGTTTTGACATAGCTACCCTGGTATGAGGAGAGGAAGATAACCTCCAGTGTACCGCCTAGTAGTAGCCCTGCACACCATGGAGGAGAGACATACTATACAGACATACCGCCTGAATAGGTATACAATCTTGTATCTTTGCAATCAGTTGGAGCCAGATCTGATGCCTGCCGTTCACACTCCCTATTGCTTACCTCCCATCATTCAAATCATGTCAGTGCTACACTTACTGGCCACTGGGTCCTTCCAGAATACAGTGGCCCTAACTGCAGGGATGTCTCAGCCCATGGTCAGTCTGGTTTTGAAGGATGTACTGTGTGCATTTTTGAAATACCTGGAAAGCTACATCAGGTTTCCCCAACATGCAGATTTGGCCTATGTGAAGGCAAAGTTTTATGCTATGGCACACGTTCACCATAGATGGCACCCATGTAGCATTGGTTCCAACCAGGGCCAATGAACAGGTATATGGGAACAGGAAAAGCTACCATTTCATCAACGTTCAAGTGGTGTGTTTGGCAGACCAGTACATTTCACAATTCTCTGCAAAGTATCCAGGATCAGTCCATGATTCCTTCATCATGCGGAATAGCAATACCCCACTCCTGATGATACAACTCTACACAGAGAGGGTCTGGCTGGTTGGTAAGTCAGATTTGGCATGTGTGTTTGCAACGTTTATCTCCTGCTATCACAACTGTGCATTTCCTTGATATATGTTTGTGTTTTTCTACCCGTTTCCTTATAAGGGACTCTGGCTATCCAAACCTTCCTTGGTTGTTGACACCAGTGAGGTAACCAACCACTCCAGATGAAGTCTGCTACAATGAGGCCAACTGATGTACAAGGAATGTCATGGAGTAGACTATTGGGCTACTGAAGGCAAGATTTTGCTGCCTGGACATATCCGGAGGAGCCCTTCTCTACTCACCCAACAAGGTATGTCAAATGATTGTTGCCTGTTGCATGCTCCACAACCTTGCCCTGAGACGTCAGATACCATTCCTACCAGATGAGGGGGAGGCATCAGAACCTGTGGGGGAATGCAGATTTGCCAAGTGATGAAGAGCCAGAAGCTGGGGACTTCATGGCAGACCTCATCAATCAGTATTTCAACTGACTCAAGGTATGTGAAGTCTTTCTAATGCTGAGATTTCAGTTTGTAACCTAAAGTTGATGAGAAGCATGACCCCCCCCCCTGTTTTTTTGCCATCATATATGAGGTATGAGGTACCTCCAATGCTAATGAGTGGGTTGTGCATGCAGATTGTAATGTGTTATTGTGTACAGAACAAAGTGGTCTACAGTGTCATGATTTGTTAATGCACATGAAAAGTCACACTTGTGAACATGGCTTTTCTGAATCGATAAATGTTTTCTGCTATGTCCTATTTTTTATAACTGTCAATCACAGGTTTGGCGAGTTCCAGTTTGGCTCTTCATCCTTGGCAAGTCACAGTGTCGGAAGCAGATGGGAATTGCAGGCAGACATGAGAAGTGGACATGGTTGAAACCAAGTACTAACTGCCATGAGTCCATGGAGTGTAACTAACATGGCCAGACTGTCAGGACACTGGGATGGAAATATGTTGTTGCATCAAGATGACCTGTAGGTTACTGGAGGTGGTCAAATGGTGTCTTTTGTGTGCCCATATGTGTCTGACACATGTGAAAAGGTAGAACAATAGCCTCTACCATCACAATGGTTTCTGTTGTATGTAATCTACCTTGTACATAGCTGTCAGTGTGTTCCTACTTTGCATACCAATGTGCATGTCTCTGTGGACTGACATAGGTCAGTGGCAAGCCTACAGGTACATGACCAATGTAAGTGGATGATCCCTGGACTAGGGACATCATTACTGATCTCTGTCTGTGCGATGGGGTATGATTGTTGAGAAGCTAAGGTATGGGTATGTGATAAGGCTTTACCAGGTGATACAAAGGACCAATCTGTATGCCTCCGGGCTTGTAGAACGATTAATATGTCCCTAACTGCTGTACCCTGTGGTTTAGTGGTGTATGATCCCTTAGCAAACATCCTGATGTTACTATCAGTTATACTCTATGTGCTGTTTACATATCTAGCAATATATGTGTGTAGATGTAGTATAAAACTGTTTCTGAATCTGTCCATGTTACAATCCCAATGTAATGAGTCTGCTGCTGATGGAGTCCATGTGTGATGTCCATAACAAAGGTTGTACAATATAGAGGGAAATATTAATACAAGAGTTGGCATGCATAACAATTGTACATGGTTGATAAATGACGCTAACACAGGACCGGTGTTTAAGTGAGATTTATTGTGGACAGTAAAACAATATGTGTGATTAGAAATTAAGAAAACACAAAGTAAACAGTGAAGGGTTCGGTCGTGGAGGCTGAAATCCTCAGGGTAGCTGCTACACCATTGGAAACACAAGTCCAGTGTCCGTGAACCATAGGAAGATGGAGATAGGTTTCAGAACAGTCAACAGGGTGTACCTGTGGCACACAAAGGGAACTAGTCAGGAGAGGTTAATTTCCTGGCAGTGAGTTTTGTCTTGGTATCTGCTCTTCCTGGATGTCTGCATGGACGTCCACATTTGTGGAGGGGGGTTCCTCTGATATGGAGGGTGGGGTATTTGAGGCATGTCCTTCCCCTGACAGGGCCTCTATTTCACTAGGAGCCGCAGATGTTGAAGGGCCTGAGGAGTCATTACTAGTGGAAGAGGCATGATATTGTGCGGCAGACCGACTCAGGGTAGTGTTGATGTCCCTCAGCACCCCAGCAATGGAAGCAGGAAGGCATTTTGTGCCTGCCACTGCTGCATGACTTCCTGGTGGTTGTTCCTCTGCAGCTTTTGGATTTCCCCCATCATGGTGCTTACCTGGCCCATCATGCCTTGGGAATAGTGGTCGGCTCCCAAGACTTGAGAGATGGTTTCATCGTCAATAGTGTCCCTTTGGGACCCCGGTCCTCTGGCCCACAGCATCCCTCTCTTATACCCTACCCCCACATGCCTGTGCCCCTGGCACAGTGTGCCCACTCACAGTGGTAGGAGGACCATCATTGGTAACAAGAG
The DNA here is from genome assembly GCF_031143425.1 of Pleurodeles waltl. Taxonomy (NCBI): domain Eukaryota; kingdom Metazoa; phylum Chordata; class Amphibia; order Caudata; family Salamandridae; genus Pleurodeles; species Pleurodeles waltl. The sequence continues at coordinate 537,424,959 of NC_090445.1, read as the reverse complement.
AAGACTCAGGAACCTGTACTGTGGTGAACACAATACATGAGACAGTCCTTGGGACACAGGTTTGGGGGTGAATGGTTACCTGTGATGTTGATGCAACAGGGCTGAGAGGTGGGTGAGGCTGACAGCTGTTGACTGCCCAGGTGTCCCTGATGGGCCAGCTTCGTCTTGAGTGTCCACACATCTAGGGGTGTTGTCCTCACTGGAGCCTTCATCCAGAGAAGTAGTGACAGTCTCTGGTATCCTGTCCATGGTGACAATGGCAAGGTTACCAGTGGGAGAAGTGGAACACAGAGTTGCTGTTACATTTAGGGTATTACTGATGTTGTGTGAGATGCAGGCAGTGCCTTAACATGATCCCCAAAAATAACAATGACAGTTGCTGCACAATCTTACTTAGTACGATATGAGACTCTGTAATTTCAATACCATAGACCATGCTTAAAGCTGTTAAACTATGTTGGTAGTGATTGGACTGCTGATACCACCTTATGTTGTCTGATTATAGACATGGGTGTTCACCTTTGTTGCCTAGCAAAGTGTCTGAGATTGTATATGGCACAATAGTATCAGAGTAGGGACACAGTATGGGAGTAAGCAATAAACATTGGCCTGCAACTGGATGTACTGCATGTGCATCCACTTTGGCATCTAGATTTCCACCCCAGGTGAGTACATTTCAATCTTAGGAATCTTTATTCTAAGGGCATTAGGATTGGGCACTCAGCTATATCTGTGTTTTGTGTGTGATGATAGTGGGAGTGGGCCATTGCATTGCTTCCATTGGCATTAACTGTTTCAAACTTGCATATACAAGATGGGCTAGATTGGTAGTTAGTTTCACATGCATGACATCTCATATTTGCTGCACTGTTCAGGTTTTCACAATTGTGGAATATTGCACTCTGGGAGTAGCAGTGCTATGAGTTGCCAGTACTTCACATGCCATTTCCAAGGGCTATGGAGCCAGCTGACTTTAGTGGACATGTGGCATGCCAGAGAGGGATATTAGGACATTTAAACAGAGGTGTAGTGGATGGTGTGTTAATTGAGGTGGGTGAAGGTGGTGAGGGAGCATTTATGACATGAAAATTTGGTGACATGGATTTTGTGGGGACTTACCAGACTCCAATCCCCCAGGTATTCCTGTAAGGATGCAGTAGGTCCCAAACATTCTCCTCCCAAGATATGAAAGTAGGGGGAGGACGTGGGGGCCCACCACCAGTCTTGAGGACCGTCATATGGTGCTTGGATGCTATGGACCGTACCTTCCCCTTGAGGTCGTTCCACCTCTTCCTGATGTCCTCCCTTGTGCATAGATAGCTGCCAACAGAATTGACCCTGTTGACTATTCTTTGCCACAACTCCATTTTCCTGGCAATTGATGTTTGCTGGACCTGAGCCCCGAACAGGTGTGGCTCTACCCTGATAATTTCATTCACCATGACCCTCCACTCATCATCCTTGAAACTTGGGTGCTTTTGTAGGGCACAGGGTAGTAGTGGTGAAGATGATGTAGCAGTGTCCAAAGAAAAAGGTTGCAGAAAAATGGTAAATGATGAAGTGCAGGTGCTGTGATGAGAGTGAGTGATAGGTGTTGTAGATTGTGTGTGGTAGTTAAATGTGTGTTGTGTATGTTGTGCAGGTGTGTGATGTGTGCATAGTGAAATGTATATGGGTGCCTATTCTTGTTTTTTGTATCTAAGATGTTGGTTGTCTGTGGCAGGCGTTCTGTTTGTAAAGGATTGTGGGCTGTATAGGAGTGTGTTTTATATATAGTGTAGTGTGTGGATGTGTTTCGGTGTGGGATATTCAAACTATCAATTGTGGTGTTGTATTCATTGTGATGTGTGTTTAGCCCACCAAGGTTCACACCACCAATGGTTTTCCACCATTGAAGAAACGCTGTTGTGATTTGTGGATCGTAATCTGATGGGTGGAATTTTGTCGGGCTGGCAGTGTTTGTGGTGGAACTGCCGCTATTCAGTCCTCCAGTATTACGGTGTCGGTTTCAGAAATGTGGCTGATTTTTGGCAGACTTCACAGTGTGACTCAATATGGTGGTCGAATTACCGTCAACATGGCAGTCTTTTGGCAGCTCCCACTGCGGCAGTCTTTCCAAGAGACCACCAAACTTGTAATCAGGCCCCATATATCTGGGAGCCTTCAGCCAGTTGATGTGGTAGCCGTGTATAATTTAAATCACACAATCCCTAAAACCAATCCATTTAACCATTGTTCTTAGCATTTTGGATTAAATCAACAGAGGCAGGCATTTGCTTCTGATTCTGCATTTGCAAATGTATTTGTGTCTCTAAGTAGGTATGTCTTGTTGAGCTCTGGTGCCAGTGGCACTCTAATAAGGCTAAATGAAGCAAGGCCGGGTCTTCTGCTGCTGTAGCAGAGGTCAGAACTCTCACGTGCAATGTGTGCTGCAGACTTATTTCCTTGTCCCCTGAAATCACTAATGAAAAATGGGCACAGGGAATATGTAAACATCCGCGAAATTACATGAGCTGATACAAAACATAATGGTCATATCATTCAAGGCATTGTTGAAGTGGGCTCATCCAAAAAGGCAATGGAACAAGGGAGCTGACACAAAGCCCCCTTTTAGGTTGCAGCTGTGAACACATTTTTCATCCTTTGCAGGAATCAAATGCACAACAAGATCATTGAATCTTTTGACCCAGTATGATGTATAGCGAACCACGGTCAATTCCTTCCATACCACCCCAAAATTTTAGACACCATGAATAATGTGGCTAAGGAAGGAAAACTCCAATCAGGAATAGAGTTCAAAGCTTTATTACAAACACAAGCTCAGAGTAAAACCAAGTTGTAGAGATATATAATCACCAAGTGTTGCCCAGGGTGACGAAACAAGTTAAAGAAAACTAACATCGGTAAAACTAAACATTCAAAAAGAATGTTACAAAAAGTCAACAGAGATATCTGAGACACAGAAATAATGTGGTGCTCAGATTGCACAAATATTTAGTCAAATCAAATTCAATCAAGTCAATATTTATTAGATGGGCACATGTCAACCCTACGGCTCACCAAATAAGCGACATGCATATGTGGTGAGTAACACATGTGAGCAAAATACAAAAATAATTTGATAAAATAAATCTGGTTACAGGACACTGACTACAGAAAAATAAAATAAGCACCGCCATAGTGGAGAATCTAACCTAAAAAAGGCATTTCAACAAGAAGGGGCAAATGGCGGAGAGGAAGATACCTCTCCAAGGGATACAGTATTCAAGAATTCTTCATCAGCAAAGCATCAGATCAGCAGCAAATTTCAGTCAGAAGTATCGTCAGGAAAAGGAGCAGAGAGAGACTGGCTAAAACTTTAAAGTCCATCACTAATACAAAACACATAAATCAAATTGATTTATTGGATTAATGGCATGAGGTCACGCAAAAAAAGGCATCATTAAATCAAAATATATTGACAACTTCCCTTTGCAACTGTTCGATAAATTTCAAGGTCTTTCATGAGAACATCTCCTCGTTCCATGTGACTCCAAACAATTTGAAACAAAAGTATGCCATTGCAACAGTTCACTTGGTTACTGGGTTTTTACCATAGGATCATCTCAGTTCTGTATGAGTCCAAACAGTTCAAAACAAAAGTATGCCATGTTCCTGCAATATACTTTTCTCAAGGACAACTGTACCCAGTTTTTCGACAGTTAAACAATAGGCTTTTATAAATGGGGCTTTGCTTCTCATGAGAAAGAATCTGAAAGAAAGCTTCACGTTAGAAAAAAACAATGATCCATCACTTCTACATGACTGAAAAATATGAGCTCTGCAGGACTCATTTAAGCTAAAATAAGAAGAATCAGTTGCATTACAGGTAATCATTGCAATTTAATAAAACATCTAAAAATATAAACTTATCAATTCACCTATATTAATATTTCATTAGTTTGAGCAATACATTTTATTTTAAACAATAACTTTGTCAGTACATTTCAATAAATGTGGCAGAGAAGTTCAATTGTTACCTTTCTGCATGTACCTTTAGGGTAAAAAATCACACATTAAACATTGAAAATTTAAATTTGTTTTGATTCTAGCAATTAGTCTAGAGTCTAAATTATACTTTAAAATAATCTTTATTTCACTTATATGTAATTAAAACTATTCTGTTTATGTGAGAAACAATAAAATGTTTATTGAGAAGATTTTTTTTAGAATCAGCACGACATTTCCAATTGACAACAGCAACTTTTCAGATAAGCCTTTTGTTGTATCCTGTGTATGCTGTTCATGCCAATGCATGCACAGTGTGTTTGTGAGGTAATGGAATGGGGAATGTTGGAAGGGTGGTTCGGGAGTTTGGCAGTTGCTGTCTTGGTGGCTGCCCTGTTGGATGCACTTCAATGAAGCATACTAAATAAAGGAATATTGAACTTACCGGAAGGAGCCTCTTCATATATCAGTGGTGACGAGCGGCGTTTCGGACCACGTATTCTGTGTTCCAGCAGGACGGCGACAGCGAAGATATGGTGGGCAGCAGTGCACGATTTGAGTGCGATGTCGGTGAGTTCCTGTAATTGAGGAGGTCGATTGGTTGCCACATCATGTAAGTGGTGAGGACTTCAAATTCAGATTCAAAGCGGTAAACAGGGCTTTCTACCCATTATTTGTGGCAGCAGAAGAAGGTGCACGTGCAGCATCAGTAGAACCTCGTGTGTCGGCTCGCGTCGGCAAGTGTCTGACGTTGTTTCTTGTGGTTGCTTTGACAATGCCCACCACAGTATATGCTAGGCAGGACTGCAGAGGAGGAAAGGAGTTTCCTTGGCAATGTGTCTGACATTGCTTCCTTAACAACACTTCCTTAACAACGCGTGTCGGCAAGCAAGCAGGATCGCAGAGGAAGGAAGGAGACCATCCAGCTCACGACAGCGTCAGAGCCTTAGTTTATGGTTTCCTGGACAACGAATCGTGTTGTTTTGTTTGGGCTCGGCGAGGAAGGAAGGCGGTTTGTGGACCATTTATCGGGAAGTTGACAGCCTCGCAAGGAACGTTTTGGGGCCAATATTGCAACGTTTGGAATGACTCGACTTAAAATTACACATATTCGTTGTGTTCTATGAATTGCAATGTTTGGAATGTCTCTTGGCTTAAAATGATACATATTCTGTGTGTTCTGTGAATTGTCCTTGCATAAGTGATTGCAGGAACTTAAGGTGTTTAATGTTGCTATTATTTTAATTCACATGTTGTTTTTCTTTTAACCTTTCTTTCTTTTTATTTCATGTTTTGTGTGGGATATAATATATGTGTTGTTTACTCAATTTGAAGTTAAGTTTGGATTGCATTTATATTGTGCGGGCCCTTTAAAAAAACTTATATATATATATATATATATATATATATATGCAGCAAGCAGTACTACCGCCAATTCCATTTTTGGCTTCACCGGGTTTACCACCTGTGGACTGGGAGCAGTGGTTAGAAGGATTTGAAGCTTATTTGGATGCAATTGATGGAGACATTTTCACCCAAAAGAAGAAGCTTGCTATATTGAAACATTCTTTGGGAATTGAGGGTAGGAAACATTTTAAACACTTACCAATTGTGCCGGTTGCAAGAGAAGGAGATGAAATTGACGAGTATAGGGCGGCTATAAAGGCGTTGGATGCTCGTTTTAAAAGGAAGAAAAATGTCATAATGGAGCGTCATAAATTCTACAGGAGGCAACAAATTCAAAATGAGCCTATAAAGAGTTTTGTGGGGGATTTGAGAGTTTTAGAGGCAACATGTGATTTCAAGTCTTTTGAAGAGGAGGTCATTTGTGAATAGATCGTTGAAAAATCTAATAGCACAAAAGTCCAGGAAAAATTATTGACAATGGAGAATCTTACTTTAGACAAAGCCATAGAAATTGCCAGTAGTATTGAGTCCACGACTAAGTATATGGAACAGATGAGTGTGAAGGGTGACGTGCAAAGTGTTTAGAGGAAACATTTTTCTAAGCAGAAAGAGAAATTTCAGATGGGTGGTGGTGGTAAAAGTAAATTTAGTGAATGTTATCGTGGGAGCAAAAAGCATTTGGGTAATTGGCAAACTTGTCCTGCCATTGACAAAATTTGTAATAAGTGCAAGAAGAGGGGGCATTTTATGAGGGTGTGCAAAGGGGACTGGGTGAAGGATTCCAGGGGTGTGAAGTCAGTGAACGTGGTGGAATCTTGCCCAGTGGAAGAGAATCAAAGTGATTCCAATGAGGAGAATGTGGTGCTTTTGGTTGAAGAGTATGCATGTGTGGTGTCTCAAGTACAAAATAGGAGACCAATGTGTGTGACGAAAATCAATGGTTATGAGTATCAGATGATGGCAGATTCTGGGTCGTTTTTCACTTTGATAAATTTAGCTGATTATAACAAGTTACAAAATGTCCAACAGATACAATCCAATGTAACTCTGGTTACGTATGGAGGGAAACCTATAGATGTTGTGGGAGAATTTGGAGCTACAGTAGAGTTTAAAGGTAACCAGACACAAACTACAGTTTATGTGACACGGACGGGTGGTAATTTGTTGGGTTGGATGGATCAGAAGAAGTTGGAAATTGTATTGGACACGAATAGTGAAGAACAGGTGATGATACGCCGGGATGTGATAAATTCAATTTCAGAGGGGAGTTGAGTGTGGGAGAGGGAGTTCCCGGAAGTATTTAGTGGCAAATTGGGGAGGATAAAGGGTTTTGTACATCAGATACAATTGAAGACTGGGGTGGTACCTGTGGTTCACAAACCCAGACATGTTCCTATTGTTATGAGGGAGAAACTAACAAAAGAGTTAGAAAGATTGTGTGTTAATGATGTTATAGAACCCATTGAAAGTTCTGAGTGGTTATTTCCCATTGTTTTGGCAAAGAAACCCAATGGAGCTCTAAGAATGTGTATTTATTTGAGGGATTTGAATGAGAGAATTTGGGTTGATCGGCATCCATTACTCAACATTACAGAGATGTTAATGTTGGTTAAAGGTGCAAAGGTGTTTACGACCGTAGATTTATCTTCGGCGTATCACCAAGTGGTTTTGCATAAAAATTCTCTGCATTTGACATCTTTTGTCACCCCAAATGGGGCGTATCGTTATAAACGTATGCCGTTTGGGTTGGTGTCTGCTTCCTCAGTATTTCAGAGAATAATGGAGGCAATGCTCAGAGGTTTGGAGAAAGTTAAGTTTCCAAGATGATATTTTGATTTGGGGAGCTGATAGAGAAGATCTGTATAGTAGATTGAAAGTTGTTTTGGGGATTTTGAAGGATAAAGGAGTCACCTTGGAGATGAAGAAGTGCAAAATTGGGGTGAGTAGTGTGGATTCTTTGGAACATACCTTGTCTGAGCGAGGTGTTGAGCCAAAGGGAAGTTTGGTACAGGCCATAAGGGAATTCTCTGCGCCAGTTGATAAGGACCAACTGAGAATTTTTTTTGGCACAGTGGAGTTTTACTCACAATTTATTCTAAAGTGTGCAGAAAAAAGTAAAGGAATGCGTGAATTGTTACAGAACAAATCGAAGTTTGAATGGTCAGAGGATAAAGATCATGAGTTTGATGAAATTAAGGAATGTTTAGCTGCGGCCATACCTTTGAAGCCGTTTTACACAAATGATTGCAGTATTGTTGTCACGGATGCAAGTCGGTATGGATTGGATGTTGTATTAATTCAAACCAGTTAAGGTAAAGATGAGGTTGTAGCTTTTGGCTCTAGACCGCTTCGTGGTGCTGAGTGTACTTACTCAGTGATTGAGAAGAGACTTTAGCGTGTTGGTGGGGAGTGAATCACTTCAGGAAGTACTTGTGGGGAACTGAATTTATAGTGAGGACAGATCATAAGCCTTTAGTTAATTTGTTTTCAACGAAAGGGGCATACAAGGCAACGCCCAGGATTGCTAAGTGGCATTATAGGTTGCAGGAGTTTCAGTTTAAATTGGAATATATGTCTGGTGTTAAGAATGTTTTCGCAGATTGCTTATCGCGTTTCCCAGCAGAGATGGGAAGTGATGATCAAGTGAGTGATCATCTTCAGGTGGTTGCGTGTACCATGATAGATGAAAAGGGCTGCATCGGCGAGCAGGAGTGGAAGGATGCTGTGAAGTAAGATCAGGTGCTTCAAGATCTGATTAGGAATTTATTTATTGGAAAGATTGGGATTCAGCTGAGTGAGGAGGTAAAAATCCTCAAGGAAGTTTTCCAGGAATTGAGTTGTGTGGATGGGATAGTGAGAAGAGGAAATTTGTTGGTGGTTCCCATTAGCATGCCGGAAAAGGTGTTAAATTTAGCACATGAAGGCCATGTGGGGATGAGTGCGATGAAGAGAAGAGTTAGGGAAACATTTTGGTGGGCAGGCATTGACAGACAGATCGAACATTGGGTGAGGGAGTGTGTTCCGTGTGCTATAAGTGATAAATCGCAGGTAACTGTGCCCAGCCGGTTAAAGCTGTGTCGTGCCCGGAGAGACCATGGCATAAGTTAGGCATGGATATAATTGGGCCTATGAATATGTTGGGTGAGAATCGTAGATTTGGTATAGTGTTGGTGGATTATTTTTCACGATGGCCAGAGGTTAAGTGGGTCAAATCACCGACCTCTGTAGAGGTGACGATGTTTTTGAGGGAGTTCTTCATGAGGGAAGGTGTTCCTGTAGAAATTGTCACGGATCATGAGGTGCAATTTGTATCTAGGGAATTTGATGTATTCATGAAAAGTTGGGGAGTGAGACATGTAATGACATCATTATATCATCCAAGGAGCAATGGTCTGGTGGAGAGGTGTAATCGTGTAGTGAAAGATAATATACAGTTATCTTTGGTGAATGGTTTGGAATGGAGAAGAGAGTTGGAAGAATTGCTGTGGGCATTACGGACCACTCCTAACACGTCCACGGTGTTGTCTCCTTTTGCTCTGCTCAAGGGTAGGGAGGCGACAAATAAGTTGGTGCGACCATGGATGCTTGATGTGGAGTTATTGAATGATAAGAGGAGACGTTTTGGAGAAGCAAAAACAAGCTCAGAGTAAGTATGTGGAGGAAGGAAAAAACAGGGAAAGGAATGTGGAAGTTGGTGATTGGGTGCACATTAGGATACCGGGGATCATTGCCAAGGGTAGCTCCAAATTTTTTGTGCCCAAAAAAAATGGTGAAAGTGAAAAGGTGTGTTGTTAAATTAGAGGATGGCAGGTGGTGGAACAAAGAAAGGATAGCTGTTCAAAGGGATGGGGTCAGTGATACAACAAAAATGGATGGAGAAGTGGAAAAAGGTAAAGGGTATGTGGATAAACTTGTGGGGGTGTGTAGAAGGTCGAAAGAAGGAAACCTTTGTGGTTGCGTAAGTGTGTTGAATAATGGGTTTGGGATAATTTTGTAATTAGTTATAAAGCGTTGTTTATTTTAGCATTCGGTTCTGTGTAGAGTTTTTTTCTTCTTTTTTTCTCTTCATTATATGAATATCATTATTGTTATTTTGATGTTCATTAAGTTTATGAAAGGGGAAGATGTGTTGTATCCTGCGCGTGCTGTTCATGCCAATGCACGCGCAGTGTGTTTGTGAGGTACTGGAACGGGGAATGTTGGAAGAGTGGTTCGGGAGTTTGGCAGTTGCTGTCTTGGTGGCTGCCCTGTTGGTTGCACTTCAATGAAGCATACTGTTGTGATGTGATCTAGAATTCGTGTGTGTCATGTGGAATCCCCTGACGGAGCTTATGATGTCGGGACATTCCACATGACGCCCACGGAGTGAGTCGCGTTTCTCCTTGCTCTGTGCCCCTTGTACTCTGTTTACTTAAACTGGTTTATTGAAGATAATAAACCATATACCTACCGCAACCCTCTTCGTTGGAGTCTTCACTTCATGTATGGCGATGAGGATGAAGCGATGTCCATGACTGGCAGTAGCTGATCCTGTTCGTGACCGGCTGTACTCTCTTTCGTATGTTTTTCTTCGTTTATTTATTTAATTTCCCAGTTGCAGAATTCTCAACTACCTTCGGCGAGTTTCTTCACGTAATTTTCTTTTTCGGAGCTTGACCTTGGGGCACAGAGTGTTTTTGTTCTTCGAGATACCGTTAATTCCAATGGCATCTTCAGCGCGAGCACAACACACTACCAGTGTTCTAGTTGGCGCGTGTGCATCGGGCGAGCGTGTGTTTCATTGCGCGCGCACGCGTTTTTTCATTGCCTGGAGCGCATTTGTTCATACATACCTTAGCGCTCCTACCTTACATGCGCTGTTGGTATCGAGTGCTGGCTTTCCCAAGCCTTCTGATGTTTTTGTTGCTTCGCACTCGCACGAATGACAAGAAACAGAGAAGAAGGACTCTACTCTGAAACTTTCCGATCATCAAAATAGAAGTTGGACTAGGAAGGATTGCTGAAAGGATTAACTTCTTGCTGGAAGGCCATCTTTCGTGGGATTTTTGTTTATACACAACCATAATTTTTTTTTTCTCTTTCTTTTTTTTTTTTTTCTTCTCTTTTCCCTTTTCCTTTGCCTTTGTTTATTGTTGAGGTGATCCTCCTTTGGAATGGCGATTATGGTTACGCTCATTCAAAGCCTATTTAGGAGCTATTGACGGCCATAAATTTAGGCCTGAGAGAAAAAAAAGTTTGATGTACTATTATTTGGGTGTGGAAGGACAGAATATTTTTGACCATCTACCAGTTTATGAATTACGTGAAGAAGAGAAATTAGATGAGTTCGAGATGGCTGTTGCGCAGCTGGACAAGCATTTCATCAAAACTAAGAATGTTGTAGTACATAGATACAAATTCTTTACCAGAGCGCAAAATCCTAATGAAAGTGTGGATTATTTCATTACTGCTTTAAAAGTGTTAGCTGCCAAATGTGAATTCGAAAATTTTACCTCACAATTGATACGAGATCAACTTGTGGCAAGATGCTACTCTAAAAGAATCCAAGAAAAATTGTTAACGTGCAAAGATCCGTCTTTGGACAAAGCCATAGACATAGCGAAGAGCATTGAGTGTTATTTAGAGGATGCTAAGCAATTAGAATTGTCTTTATCTAATGTTTCCATTTCAGGTGCAGTGGTGAATTCGCAGATCAATGATCACAAGAAACAGTTTCGTCCTGAGAAAAAAACAGATTTTACCCCACTTTCGAAAAATGCCTTATCTTTCAGAGTAAACCGAAAGACTATGGGCCTGATTACAACTTTGGAGGAGGTGTTAATCCGTCCCAAAAGTGACGGTAAAGTGACGGATATACCACCAGCCGTATTATGAGTCCATTATATCCTATGGAACTCGTAATACGGCTGGTGGTATATCCGTCACATTTGGGACGGATTAACACCTCCTCCAAAGTTGTAATCAGGCCCTATGTGTTACAGATGTGGATCTTTGAACCACATTTCCTCTTTTAGGAATTGTCCTGCGGTCAACCAACAATGCAGGAACTGTAATAAACTGGGACACTTTTCACGTGTTTGCAGAGGTGGGAAGAGGTGGGAAGAGGGGCAGTGTCCGTTGTGTTCTTGATGCTGATAAAAAAAATGTGCAACTGGATGATCATGAACTTGTATTAGTTGTCAAGGACAATATGTCATCTGCTAGCAAAATGGTCATGGATCCTGACATTGAGGTGCTTGTGGGAGGTGTTGCTGTCAAGTTGTTAGTGGATACAGGAGCACGAATTACTATTGTCTCATTTGACAAATTCAATGCGTTTTGGAGTGATAAAACTCTTTTTCCTCCAGACGTTACTACCTTGGCGTTTGAGGGAAGTAAGATTGACTTGATTGGGTATTTTTGGACTACTTTGTCCATTTCTGGCGAGACCATTCATGGGAAGGTATATGTGGCAAGAAAAGGTATTAACGTTTTGGGCTTAATTCATCAAGCTGATTTTAAATTAATCATCAAACCAGGAAGGAATAGACCTGTGTCTATTGATAGGAGCAACACCAACTGTATCAAAACATCTTCTGAGGTGGTAGGTCCTTGGCAACGGAGGTTCAAGGGATTTTTCCAGGACAAGTTGGGTAAAATATCTAATGTCACACACACTATCAAATTAAAACAGGGTGTTGTCCCCGTGAAGCATAAACTGAAGAATGTTCCATTTAGTGTAAGGGCAGAATTGTCTAGGTTGTTGAAGGACATGTGTGAACAGGGCATAATAGAGAAGGTAGAGGCCACTCTTTGGTTATCTCCTATTGTTCTAGCGAAGAAAAGCTCTGGTGACCTGAGGATGTGTGTGGCCTCAAGAAGTGTGAATGAAGCGATTTGGGTTGATAGTTTTCCGTTGCCTAGGATTGATGATTTAATTGCAAAAGCGGGTTTTGCTAGTTGGTTTACGAAGTTGGATCTTAGATCGGCATACCACCAAGTTGTTTGTATTTGTTAAATCAAAATTGTTTTTTATTGAAAGAGGGGGGATGTTGTGATGTGATCTAGAATTCGTGTGTGTCATGTGGAATCCCCTGACGGAGCTTATGATGTCGGGACATTCCACATGACGCCCACGGAGTGAGAGTCGCATTTCTCCTTGCTCTGTGCCCCTTGTACTCTGTTTACTTAAACCGGTTTATTGAAGATAATAAACCATATACCTACAGCAACCCTCTTCGTTGGAGTCTTCACTTCACATACTAAATAAAGGAATATTGAACTTACCGGAAGGAGCCTCTTCACATATCACCTTTGTAAAAGAATAACTGAAAAAAACAAAAGACAAAAATATATAACCACGAAAACATAACCAAACAAGAAAATCCACATTGCTGTTTGACACATTTCAATCTATTGCTTAGACTCAACTATGTCCTCTTACAGACAGGTTTTTTTTTAAAGGAGCTCGAGTCTCATGGGAAACATCAGTGCCAGTGTGAGGAGGCTGGAGGAAAAGAAACCCTTGTTCAACAAAAATGTACACTGCGATTTTGAACTTTAACCTTGCAGACAGAGCCAGAAGCTAACCCAGGCTGATAAGGGTGCAAGCTTTCTCTAGGTCGCAGGACAGACAGGATGCAGTGTAAACTTTAAAGAAAGAAAACAAATATGGCCTAAAGGGGAGTAAAGTGAACAACTGCTGAAAGCATCGGTAGTGTAGGTGACTAATCCTAGAACGTAAGCCAATCGGAAAGAGAAGCTGCCCATCAGCGGTCACATGACACACTCCTGGGATGGCGTGTGGTGGGCTGCACAACAGCTTGCTCACACCCCAGGACCCTTCGGTGCGCTCAGCTGCACTCAGTGCCATCTCCTCAGGGTTGTCAACGGTGCCACCAGAAGACAGGGTTTAAATACACAACATCCACTGCCCATTTAGGACCAGGGCAGAGGTTAAATAAAAAAAACAGCATTATTTTCCCACATACAATAACACACAGTAGATAATTTCTCTCCCCCACCACACACATATTCTGCTTGTCTGATCTATGTCCTTAGCTCCTAAAACCATGACCTGATGTGCACCACTGGACAGTGATTATTTTCTGTTTTCCTCTCAGTTGCTGTTTTTTCCCTGTTTTCATTAGAGTTGTCCATAAATTGTGTCGACAGGTCAACGTATTTTTCTGTGATGGGTCACTGTTATCAGCTGTGTTATGACAAATGATCCGATCGTTGCTCGTCAGGAGTACAACTCCCAGAATACATTCGGCTGTGTAATGACAGTCAAGAAATGGAACAGTGTGTTCTCTCAAAAGTTCTACTTGTATCTTTTTAGGGTAGGTAAAATGTGTACGAAGGAGTTAAGTAATATTTGCAAATAACTCTCCACAGTGCTCTGAGGTCAATGACATGTTGGAATGCACTGCATAATTAAACTCGCAAAGCAAAGGCCAACGATGAAAATGAAAAGTAAAACAGTTTCACATAAGCAATTTAAAGCACCTCAGCATGAGTACGAAGGAGAGACTCAAAATGAAACAAAAGTGCGCTCACAGTCAAACCTATCGGCAGTTATGCAATTATCCATGTAAGAGGGTCGATGTCATGCAAAGTGCTCGATTACTGTCCAGCGAGAGCGCACTGCGTACGAAAGGAACAGAAAAAGTAGTCCAGAAGCCATGCAGAAAATATGGAGCCTCCTATGTTTTCAGTAGTTGTCGGTGCGTTCGAGGAGGGCTAAACACCAGAAAAGGCATGGTGTATGCATGCCTTTCACAAATGAAATCATGCGGATTTTAAAAGGCGAGCCATGAACCAACGAAACTGATGGTGTGCGTTGGGCGTGGTTAAAATCCCACAGAGGGATTACATCAGTCTAGAGCACTTGCACGCTCGACCCTACAAAACAGGTTTGGAAAAACTGACCTACTTGAAATCATGCAGAGTGGAATACCATTAGGTAATTCTGCTCTGCACATCTCGGATTAGAGCCTAAGGCTCTGATTACGAGTAAGCCCCTAGGTGTTTTGATATTTATCGCGCCTGATAAAAGTTGGAATTTTATGGGTGCGCTAAATACCACCAAATAATGACGTTTTGGGGAATAAAAGGGGGATTTTGGTGTCTACAGCATGTTCTAGTAAATAGCAGTCAATCTTCCCCTAGTAAATATCAGCATGTTTAACCTCTCGGTATTTAACAAAAAAATCATAATTGTGATATGTACGGTAACATGAGCTACCCGGATCTCTCATAATGAGGACGTAAGTGTTTTATCTTTTCAGAGACTCCTGAAATATGTGGAACTGATGAGTCCTTAAGAAGCGGCTCCGCGCAAATATATCCTGCTGGTACCCTGGCGTCTCATAAATATCAAAATTGTTCCAGAACATATTAGTTCATCTTCTCTATTATATTAAATTCACTTGCCTCACAGCGCTCCTGCTTGTGGCAGTGTGGCACATGGGAAGGGTTTCCGTTATTTCTGATTAGCTTCTGCGTCGAAGCCAGTCATCACAGCAACCCATGGGATGTAAACAACAGATGAAGTGTTCGGGCTCTTTGCAGTAGGCACAGCTGAGCTGTCTGTATCTGGGCCAGGTACCTGATGCCAGTTGTCACTGTGCCGATGTTTATGTGCAGCTGGGGCTAAGCAGTTTGTAGATTCATGCCCAGCCTCGAGATGTGCAGACATAAACAACAATTTATTTTATTTTATCACAAGTAAGTAAGATGCATTCACCCAATAAAAACTACGTCTGTGCTGTCATTAAAGTGTCTTCTCGGTAGGACAGAAAACCGCTGCTCCCTACGCCTCGTGCATTTTCCTGCATTTTCCGTGGCTTCATACAGACTGCATTACTTCTTTCTAAGTACAGAGCTAAAAAAACACAAGCCTTACTGTGTTCTGTGAAACTGGAACAATCTTCTTTATTTTATGCATTCTACTATGATCCATGTCGCAGACATGGCTATTTTCAATCATTCTGAATCTCTGCAATCCTCTGGACATATGAACGACCTCAGATGGTCCTGATATGTGACTGCATGCTTCTTAAAGCTGTAAATGTCTCCACTGTGTATAACGGTGAACACATTGCTGTAGATTGAACCTGTGCTATGAGGGGGCTACAGAATCTGAGTGTGTTACTACCCAACGTCCGTTGCTGATGTTGCTCTTCCCATGTTTCTGTCCTAATATGAGGCAAAGGGGGGTCCCCCGTGTGAGTGGGTGACTCCCAGGTAAAGGAGAGCCCATTGTGTTTGTCCATTGGTCGCTGGACATGGCTTACTGTCTTTACTCAGCAACAGTTAGAAAAGGAGGAAGAAGCCAAAGGAAGAGGTACTGGTCTCATCTTATAGCATGCATGACATCCCTTTGGTTCTCGATTTCAACACCGCACCTCTGGGAATGATCATCAGACTAAGGGCCTCATTACAACTCTGGCGGTCCGAGGACCACTATGTAGGTGTTGGCAGTCAAACTGCCAAAAGGCTGGCGGATAGGACTGCCAATCCTATGACACTTCTGTCATGATTTTGCATATTCACTGGTAAGGAACACCACAATGTTTATTACATGAGTTAGACTGAAACAATGCAGTGAAGCCATCAGCATCATAGAACAGTACCTGAGAGTCACTGGAAGTATAGGCGGAATAGCTGGGTCCTTGACTTGATATCGTCCCCCTCTTCTTCACCATCACTCTCACCCCTCCTCTGAGGTGGCAGGGATGGTTGGACAGCATCCTCCTCTTCCAGATTGGGATAGCTTTTCTCACAGCCAAGTTGTGCAGCATGCAGCAGGCCCCCACTATCCTACACCTTGTCAGGGACATAGCTCAGGGATCCTCCAGAGAGACGGAAGCAACAAAATCTTGCTTTCAGGAGTCCTATGGTAAGCTCAATCACCCTCCTAGTACAACCATGGGCCTCATTAGAATTCCTCTCTGCATCTGTCCTGGGATTCCTCACAGGTGTCAGGAGCCATTGCATGTTGAGGTAGCCAGAATCCCATGCAAAAGTGGGTGAAAGAAGGTTGAAACACACACTTTACTTGCATACAGCCTGGCTCTCAGATATGTAACTGATCCAGTGTCATATACACTCACTTATGAGCAAAGCTCTGTCCCCCTGTGGTTGTCCCATCATGTGTGGCACACTGCAGTTTCTCAGGACAAATTAATCATTGACCGATCCTGAGAACCTTGCATTGACATGTGAAATGTACTGATCAGCAGCACACACCAATTGTACATTCATGGAGTGGTTGTTCTTAGCATTCCGATACACCTGTTCATTCACTCTTGGGGGTATGAGGGCTATGTGGGTTCCATCAATGGCACCTATCACATGGGGGATATTTAGCAAAGGCATACAATCCTGATTTGATGGTGGTGAGATCACCCTTTGAGGAAACTGGACATAACTTTGCAAGTGTTGAATGTATGCATCTAGGAAATTGGACAGGATGTGACTGAACATTGGCTTAGATACCCCTGCAGACATGCCCACTATCACTTGAAATGAGCCTGTGGACAAAAAATTAAGCACGGATAGCACTTGCACAGTTATAGGTATGGCATGCTGATTCCGATTGCCTGGCTTCAGAACAGGATCCATTACTGCACAGAGGTTAAAGGATTGGAGCTCGATTAAGTTGGTAAGTTATGATGTGACGATCCTCCATGGTGGCCAGATCTACTAGGGGTCTGTAAACAGATGAGGCTCTCTGTCGCCACATGGGTCTGTACCTATGGGTGATGAAGGAACACATTTTGAGTTTGGGCATACACCTGTATCACATGGTGTCACAATACATTTCTACAATGAGACATATAGGTAATGCAAACACACAAAGAATGAGGTAGTCTGTCAGGCTAATGTGTGGTGAGGTGTCTCAGTCATAATGGCATCACAGTGTAGACACACTTCCAAGGATGATTACATGTGTGGGACCAGTACTCATGTCAGTATTCGACGAAGGGGAGAGAGAATGGGGCCATGGATGAGGCCCTCCGCCAGGCTATGGAGACATGGTGGAAGCAAAATGGCAGCCTCCTGCCATCCAGGTATTGTAGTGTGGAAGTGACTTCATTCTGCTGGCGTTAGTCATCCTGGCAGTAGGCGGTGTTCACTGCTGTGCACCCGTTCATTGGATTACATGGTTGTCAATGGGGAACCTGGGCCATTCATGATCATTGCCAGCGGTGACAGTGCACACTGCCGCGGTATCTGCCGCCATTTTGATAGACCCTTGACACTTGACTTCTGCATTACGTGAAGGGAAGAACTCAACTGTGTGTGCTGCTGTGTCCGGACTCTGGTCCCTGAGATGGCGCATGTGACAGGGGAATGGGCCTGCGCCTTCACCGCCGAGGAGATTGAGATGCTGGTGAATGGGGGTCCTAGTCCTGTATGCCAAGTTCTTTGGGCGACCAGAGGAGCAGGCGAGTTGCAATCTGTCCACCTTAGATGTGTGCAAATGTGTCGGATGCCTGTATGCGTTTGTGTTCTCTGTGTGAATGCTCACCCGTAGTGTGTCTGGCAGTTTCTGCTTGTTATTTGTTCATATGCATGTCTCCATGGGCCATGTCAGTATAAACAGGCATGGCATTTGTGTACGGGGCACCCACACTGACGTCTGTTTCTTTACTCTGTATGTCCCATGCAGGTCAGCGCCCATCAGAAGAGGGGACTGTGGCAAGCCATCGCCAAGGAAGTGCAGACCCTGGAGGTCTACAACTGGTGGAGCACCCAATGCAGGAGCGGTGGGAGGACCTGAGGCGGTGGGCCAGGAAGAACGAAGAGGCCCAGCTGGGGAAGGCCTTCCTACAAGGGAGGGGTGCCCATCGGACCCTGACACACCTAAAGGCCCACATTCTGGCTGTGGCCTATCCAGATTTGGATGGCCGCTTGAAGGCAGCACAGCAGCCACAAGGGGGTGAGTGTTAACACTGTTGTGATGCCACTATGATGAGTTTAGTTAGATGCTAAGGGGGGCATGCATAGTAGTGCCAGGCACATAGACAGTTGTGTCCCTGCAGTCCTGCCCCCTTCCACGTCTGTGGGATAGTGTCATAGCTAGCTTTGGTAGGGTCTGTAGGCCTGTGGGGGGGTCCCCTTTTTGTAATAAGGCATTCAATGTAGCCTCATGAACTTGTAGATGTGTTGGCTTGGCATCGTCTCTCATGGGTTCACTTCACCAAGTGTATCAGAGTAGTGGTTCAGGATGGGAATGTAGTGTTTTCTGGGTTTATGCCTACTAGTCAGGGGCACATTCATAACATGTGTTGTGTCTGCTGAGGGTTGGTGCCTGAGCTGGGTGGGAATGTATGTGTCCCAACATGTACAAATTTCCTGGAATTGACATACTTCTGTCTTGTTTTGTTTCCCCACCCCTGTGCTCTTGTGTCCCTGTGTACATTAGTATCATCTGACGAGGGAGCTGAGGCACCGGCGAGTGTGGAATGAAGCAGCCCATGGTTCCAAGAAGGCAGAGTCGACAGATGCCAAGGGGACCAGTGTATTGGAGGACGAGGGGAGTACCACGGGGAAGGCAACTACCACTGGAGGTAGTGACTCTGATACCTCCTCCAATGGCAGCTTCCTGGTGGTGGTGGACCCTACTGGGCCCACCCATTCTTTTTGATCTCCTGCCATCCCCATACCATCACCGCACTCCAGTTGCTCCCCACTGAGTTGCCCCTGCCCGCTCACCCAAGAGGGTGGGCATTGCTTCTTCCCAGGCACCTCATCCCCTGCCCCAGTCAGCCCTGCTGCCCTCACGGAGGAGGTAATTGACCTCCTGAGAATCATCTCTGTAGGGCAGACAACCATTGTGAATGCCATCCATGGTCTAGCATCCCAGGTGCAGCAATGCAATGCATACCTGGAAGACATTCACAGTGCCATGTCTGGCCTACAGAGATCTTTTCAGGCTCTGGACTCCTCTTCGACGGCAGCCAGTGTTCCTGGTCTTTCCGTTCCCCCTTTCACCACCTCTGCCCCTTCCAGCACCCTACTCCCTTCACCCATCCCAAGCACATATACAGATAGCCATGCACACAGATCAACACACAAGAAGCACACAGAGAAATACAAACCTCGCACTTCCCACCACAAGCAGGCACACACCCAACATACCAAAGCACACAACAACAACATTCACCTCCCCCATTGTGTCAGCCTCCACCTCCTCCCTGTCTGTCATCTCACCATGCACACCCACATGCACTGTACCCTCAGTCACTGCTCCTTCTCCCATTCTTGCAGTCACCACATCAACAGCTGACATCCAGTCATGCACCTCAGACACCACACCTGCACTCACCCACACAACATTCATCTACACTGATAGCCTGTCTTCTCCCACTGTGTCCACCCCCTCCCAAAACACTCAAACGTACAGACTCATTCACACTACACACATCCACCATACATAAGCATATTAAACAGGCACCTGCATCCACGCCCAGCACACCTACACCTCGTACCACCACTCCCTCAACCTCCACTCCCAGACCTGGCTCCAAATCCTGTCCAACTGCAACTAAGAAGCTTTTCCTCTCCTGTGTTAACCTGTTTGAACCCACTGGCCCACCCAGTCTTGTCCCTAAACTTTCCCATGCCCTAGCCCAGTCCAATCCTTCCTCATTTAAGTCCGCCCCAGTCCGCCCTTCCCCTTCCCATTCCTGTTCCCATTCCCAGGGAGGAAGAAGCCCTGTGTTACCCCAGGTCCCTCTGCCACCTCCTGGTCCAGGCCCACTCCCCCTCCTTCCAGGGACAAGCCCAAACCCTCTCCACCTCCACCTCCTAAACCTCCACCCAAAACTCACCCTTCAAGACCTGAGTCCCCATCCGCGTCACCCCCTGCCCCTGTTCCATGAGGTGCCCGGCTACCCCATTGATGCCCCTTCTCAGTGTAGTTTCCTTTACCATCGTAGGGGTCAAGTGTGGGCTATATTTGCCCTTCTGGGACTTTGAAATGGACTGGCCAACGGCCTTATTTGGACATTCATTTTCTTTAAGTGCCCAGCAGAGCTGTTGGCACAATATTGAGACGTTGTGCAGCGTTTCACTGTGGGAATGTGGTGTGCACCGGTGTGTGCATTGGTGCAGGTATTTGTTGGCTTGTGTCTGGTAAGTACATCTTGTTATGGTATGTATGGCTTGGGATGGTGGGAGGGGTTGGGAGTGCATTGCGGTGTGGGTGTGTAACTACGCCCTTTCTACCCATGTGTACTAGGCTGAGGTACTTACCATTGTCGTCTTCGTCATCGGTTACGGTCCTGGAGGAATATGTTAGGGAGAAGCACTGGGATTATTTCCAACTCTCACTCCATGTCTGTGTCGATGTGTTCTGTGTGCCTCCGGTGAGTGTTTCCCTTTATATGGGTCGTTTCTGCCACTCTTTGCCTGGCGGTGGTTCCCGCCCCGGAACTGATGGTGGTGTGGTGTTTCATTATTTGGTGGACGGGTAGGGCCTTTCTGCCGGCCTGGCGGTGGCCTCCCCTGTCGTCGTCGGGACTTCAAAAATGGCAGTGGGTGGATGGCCTGCTACTTGTTTCTCATTGGCTTCATTATTTGGTGGACGGGTAGGGCCTTTCTGCCGGCCTGGCGGTGGCCTCCCCTGTCGTCGTCGGGACTTCAAAAATGGCAGTGGGTGGATGGCCTGCTACTTGTTTCTCATTGGCTTCATTCTTTGGCGGACCAGACCGCCAGCCTGTTGGAGGTAGTTACCACCACCGCTGGTGGTGCGGTGTTTCCCGCCATGTTCATAATGACCACCTATGTGTTCTGTTGTGACAGGCATACAACATGCATATCCAGCACCAGGCGTCAGCTAAAGCATGTGACCACGCACAAGCATATCCCTAGACATGGTATATCTTACCAAATATTTTTCACACCACCTTCAATGATCATGTAATACAGTCTGCAGTTGGGTCAGGGTACATACATCACACACTCTCTACTATGTTTCAGCACTCAATTTGTATCTGTACGCATATGCACATGCCCATCAATACACACACTTTACCCCAATCCTTCATTCCACCACATTATCAGGACATCAACATCATACACATGTTTTGTAGCCATTTTAGTTATTGCTTCATACACATTTTAGCAAACTAGGCCTGCCGCAGTGCACTTTAACCTAGATATATTTTATTCAGCATCGTTTTAATATTTTAACAATAGCCACATTTGCGGTCTTGTTTTATTTTCTCTATCTAGGTGTTCTTTGCCTAGGCCAGCACTGTGTTCTTAAACAAGACATTTCTTTCACTCTGTGCTTTTCTCAAGGCTGCAGTAAGATAGGTTGCCGGCAAACGTGGTAACACTGTGGGGGTCATTCCAACCCTGGCAGTCGGTGTTAAAGCGGCGGCCAACCCACCAACAGGCAGGCGGTCAAAAAAATGGAATTCTGACCCTGGCGGGAACCGCCAACACAGCCCGCCACTTTAACACTCCGACCGCCACGGCGGGGCAAACAAACAGCGCAGCGGTCACCGCCAACAGACAGGCGGCAGACAATGTGCCTCCCACCCTATCACGACCCACCAATCCGCCACCTTTTCCGGGGCGGGAGCCCCGCCGATAAAAACACGGCGGAAACAGATCACAAATGGGAAAACGCTCAGCTCTATACACTTCACGAGGAATCTGGACAGCATGGAACCCGAATTAAACATCCTACCAGCGATTGTCTACCTGCTCCTCTACCAGGAGCACGAACGCCGCCGCAGGAGACAACGGTGAGTACTGCACCTACGACACAGGGGAGGGGGGAGGAGAAAAGATTACGGGCACACACATACGCGACACCCCCCCCCCCAAATCCCCACACACCAATGCAGAGCAACAAGTCAGATTTACACCCCCCAAACCCCCCGGAATAATTCAAAGACAAAATAAAATGATCATTAAAATAGAAGTATATTAAAGCATATTTGAACTTAAGTGAAATATGAGATTATTAAAACAAATAAATCACAACATGAAGAATATTAACATAGTCCAAAAGTCCGGCCCATATTGGCTACATGCCATTGTCCGTGGGCCAATGTGCATAAACACATGGGCAAAGCCCACACACGAGACCCGATTCCATTGGAGAGAACACTGCTGGGGCATCAGATAATAAAACCACAGGCACCTCAGGGGGAAGGGAAGGGGGGGCACCTCAGCCACATGAGGCCCATGGGCCCAGCGGAGCGGTGCAGAGAAGACGGGGCCCATCGGAGCGGTGCTTGAGATGAAGGGCCCAGCGGAGCGGTGCAGAGACGGCGGGGCCCAGCGGAGCGGTGCTTGAGAGGAAGGGCCCAGCGGAGCGGTGCTTGAGATGAAGGGCCC
This sequence comes from Pleurodeles waltl, assembly GCF_031143425.1. Classification (NCBI taxonomy): domain Eukaryota; kingdom Metazoa; phylum Chordata; class Amphibia; order Caudata; family Salamandridae; genus Pleurodeles; species Pleurodeles waltl. The sequence continues at coordinate 537,402,219 of NC_090445.1, read as the reverse complement.
AGCGGAGCGGTGCTTGAGAGGAAGGGCCCAGCGGAGCGGTGCAGAGATGGCGGGGCCCAGCGGAGCGGTGCTTGAGATAAAGGGCCCAGCGGAGCGGTGCAGAGACGGCGGGGCCCAGCGGAGCGGTGCTTGAGAGGAAGGGCCCAGCGGAGCGGTGCTTGAGATGAAGGGCCCAGCGGAGCGGTGCTTGAGAGGAAGGGCCCAGCGGAGCGGTGCAGAGACGGCAGGGCCCAGCGGAGCGGTGCTTGAGATGAAGGGCCCAGCGGAGCGGTGCAGAGACAGCGGGGCCCAGCGGAGTGGTGCTTGAGAGGAAGGGCCCAGCGGAGCGGTGCTTGAGATGAAGGGCCCAGCGGAGCGGTGCTTGAGAGGAAGGGCCCAGCGGAGCGGTGCAGAGACGGCGGGGCCCAGCGGAGCGGTGCTTGAGATGAAGGGCCCAGCGGAGCGGTGCAGAGACGGCGGGGCCCAGCGGAGCGGTGCTTGAGAGGAAGGGCCCAGCGGAGCGGTGCTTGAGATGAAGGGCCCAGCGGAGCGGTGCTTGAGAGGAAGGGCCCAGCGGAGCGGTGCAGAGACGGCGGGGCCCAGCGGAGCGGTGCTTGAGATGAAGGGCCCAGCGGAGCAGTGCTTGAGATGAAGGGCCCAGCGGAGCGGTGCTTGAGAGGAAGGGCCCAGCGGAGCGGTGCTTGAGCGGAAGGGCCCAGCGGAGCGGTTCTTGAGAGGAAGGGCCCAGCGGAGCAGTGCAGAGACGGCGGGGCCCAGCGGAGCGGTGCTTGAGATGAAGGGCCCAGCGGAGCGGTGCTTGACAGGAAGGGCCCAGCGGAGCGGTGCTTCAGAGGAAGGGCCCAGCAGAGCGGTGCTTGAGAGGAAGGGCCCAGCGGAGCGGTGCAGAGATGACGGGGCCCAGCGGAGCGGTGCTTGAGATGAAGGGCCCAGCGGAGCGGTGCAGAGACGGCGGGCCCAGCGGAGCGGTGCTTCAGAGGAAGGGCCCAGCGCTGCAGAGACGGCGGGGCCCTGTTCAGCGGTGCTTCTCACGGCGGGGCCCTGTTCAGCGGTGCTTCTCACGGCGGGGCCCTGTTCAGCGGTGCTTCTCACGGCGGGGCCCTGTTCAGCGGTGCTTCTCACAGCGGGGCCCTGTTCAGCGGTGCTTCTCACGGCGGAACCCTGTTCAGCGGTGCTTGTCTTGTGTTCCTAGGGAACCAGATCTGGGCAATCATTCCCGCTCAGTCGCCATCCGACCTATCGCTTGCGGGGCCCTCCTGTGCTGGACTCCTGGGCCCGTGGGTGTCCTCCGTCACACCCAAAATGGGGCTAGTGGGGCCCTCCTGGGCAGCTCGCCTGCTGCCGGACTTCTTCGCCCTGCTGCCCTTGCCCTCCTTGGACGAATCTCTGGGGCCCTTGCCTCCCTTGGAAGTATCTCTGGGGCCCTTGCCCTCCTTGGAAGTATCTCTGGGGCCCTTGCCCTCCTTGGAAGAATCTCTGGGGCCCTTGCCCTCCTTGGAAGAATCTCTGGGGCCCTTGAGCTCCTTGGAAGAATCTCTGGGGCCCTTGCCTCCCTTGGTGGATGGGCCAGGTGACGGTGCAAGGCTGGTGTCCTTGGGGGCAGCCGTCTCAGGCCTGTGGCGCCAGCCCTTCACTTTTTTGCTTCTTTTCCCAGGGGGTGGGCTGGCTGTCCCCTTGCTGCTGGCCGATGTTCCTGCCCTAGGAGCTGGTGGACTCCAATAGCCCTGAACGATGGTCCTAGTAGGTGCAGGGCTTGTGGTGGCTGAGATGCTGGTTGGACTCTTACGAGATGGAGGGGGTGGGTCAGTTGTTGGAAAGAGGTCAAGGTTGGAAAGGAAAATCAATTTAGAAAGACAGGGACGGGTAGTTGTAGTGGGTATGGGAGTGGAGGAAGAGGATGTGGTTGTAGGAGAGTCAAGTGTGCTGTCTTTGGGTGCAGGTGCTTGTGACGGAGGCTGTCGTGAGGTGGATGGCTGTTGGGTGGGTGGCTGCCTGCGTTTGTGTGGTTTGGAAGAGGGGGTGACAGACACACTGGGAGAGGACACAGGGGACGTGTAAATGGTAGTGGGGGTGGTGACTGCACGTGTGCGGACTGTTCTGGTGGGTGTGGTGGTGATGGACGTACTGGCTGATGGTGGTGTGCATGCAGGTGTGAGTGGAGACGTCACAGGGAGGGAGGAGGGAGACGAGGAGGAGGGGGACACAGTGGAGTCAGTGGGTGTTGCTGTGTCTGCATGTGGATGTTGCTTGGGTGAATGCTTGTGTGATCTGTGGTGCTTATTTCTGGATGAGCTGCCCTTGGGTGTTGATGTGTGTGCAGGCTGGTCTGTAGGTGTGTCTGGGATAGGCAGAGGAACAGGGGAGTGGGACTGGGTTGAGGAAGTTGGAGGGGGGAGGCTAGACACAGGGACAATTGCTGCCGTCAGTGCTGAGGCCAGAGCGTTGAACGATCGCTGATGGGCAGCCTGACCCGAATGAATGCCCTCCAGGTATGCATTGCTCCGATGCACCTTCCTTTCCACCCCCTGGATGGCATTCAAAAGGGTAGACTGCCCAACAATGAGCGTCCGGAGGAGGTCAACGACCTCCTCACTGAGGGCAGCAGGGGTAACTGGGGCAGGACCTGAGGTGCCAGGGGCGAAGGAGATGGCCGGCTTCCTGGCCGAGCGGGCACGGGGCGAAAGCTGAGGGGCTGCTGGGAGGGCGGAGCTGGTGCGCTGGGTGGGGGCTGTACCTGTTTTTGCGGTCGGCACGGATGGTGCCGCCACCACAAGGGAGCTCCCTTCCGAGGACGTGTCGGTGTCGCTGACGTCTCCACGGGTCCCCGTTGTGGAGCCGCCCTCGCCCTCCGTCTCACTGGTTAACTCCGAGTCGGTTGCAGGGCCCTCCGGGCCCATGTGAGATGCAGCTCCCTCGTGCGCTGATGCCACTTCTCCTCCACCTGATGATGCTAATGCACACATGAGCAGGAAAACCAAAAAAAAGGGGGGAAGAGAAGAAAGAAAGACATGTTGAGTGCATGCATTGGCGGCACCGTTGGCGGAGAGGACAGACACAGAAGCCCCCTGCACTACGCCGCGCACTCAGGGTACACTACTCAATTATTGTGACTTGGCCTACAAGTCTATGGACGACAAATGCACACATAGGTGAGCCCGGCCCATGGATAGCTGTACTTAGCACCCTACTGAGGTGGGGGGTGGGGGAACAGGGCCATGTCTAACGGAGGGGCCTAGCCTACAGAAACCGCCCTGGCCTAGAGATAGCCACAGCCCTCCTCCCCCACCCAGACGCCTCCACTGTGCACTAATATAGCAGAATGTGCTGATGCTCACCCCCTTGTGTCTGCTGTGATGTCCTCACGCGCCCATCCAAATCGGGGTAGGCCACCGCCAGGATCCGGGACATCAGGGGGGTCAATTGACGACTGGCACCCCTCCTACGTTGGGAGGCCATCCCCAGCAGAGCCTCGTCAGTCTTTCTGCTCCCGCGGCGGATGTCCTCCCACCTCTTGCGGCAGTGGGTGCCCCGTCTGTTGTGGACCCCCAGGGCCCAGACGTCCTTGGCGATGGCACGCCAAATGTCGATCTTCTGATGGGCGCTGACCTATGTGACATGGACAGGGTGGAAAAGGAAATATCATCACTTTTCTGCATGGTCGATGTGAGTGCCCCCCCCCCCCCAACCTTGCCATGTGGCACATGCTCTCATCTGTCGTGCGTTGCTCTCCTCATTCGCTCCCCTCCCCACCATCTTACATCCACCCCACTCAACACAGGCATAGCCCATACTACGTGCTCCCAGTGTACTTACCTGTTGGTCTGGAGGACCGTAGAGTAGCGCATACTGGGGGAGGACCCCATCAACGAGTTTATCCAATTCCTCAGATGTGAAGGCAGGGGCCCTTTCCCCAGTTGCAGCAGCCATTGTCTCTTCCAGACCGAGTTCACAGCAGCACTTGCAGTATAGGTCCTCTCCTGTGGATGATCAGGTCTCGAGTGATTAAGCAGTTAGAAAATGGCGGTCACGCCCGCGACGGTGCGTACCGCGACCGCCGGCGCACATCGTCATTGGCTCCTGAGACCCATAGGGTTCAATGTTAACCAATGCTGCTTTGCGCCGCGGTCTTCGACCGCCTACCACCACGGTGTGCCACGCCAGCGCATTGACCTCACATCCCATTGTCACACTTCACAGGTCAGGCAGCCGCCATTTCAAGGGCCCACATGGCTGAATTTCTACGGCGTCACGCAGGCCTAGGCCTTGCATTGCCACTCATACAAGCCATTCAATGCATAGCGAATCGTGTACTGTGCAAGCTGTGGTTACGTACCTGTGGGTTGCTTGACTCTGTGCTCCATGTTGTCCTTCCTAGGCACCGTCCGCTGGGACTTGCGAGGAGATGGAGGAATCCTCCCGTGTACAGACCGCTGGTCGACCATGGAAGAAAGCTATGTCATACTTACATACAGACTTGACCGAGCCACTATATAGGAACTGTGTGCTCAGCTGGAGCCAGACCTGATGTCCCCCATTCGCCAACCCACAGGGATTCCCCCTCTGGTGCAGGTTCTGTCAGTACTCCATTTTTTGGCAAGTGGATCATTCCAAACAACAGTGGCCATATCATCAGGGATGTCTCAGCCTATGTTTTCTAAGGTTTTGTCCAGAGTGTTGTCTGCCCTGATGAAATACATGCGGAGCTACATTGTTTTCCCTGAGGTGGGCGATTTTGCTACAGTGAAGGGTGATTTCTATGCCCTTGGACATATCCCCAAAATCATTGGTGCCATTGATGGGACCCATGTGGCCTTGGTTCCCCCCAGTGGCAGTGAGCAGGTGTACAGGAACAGAACAAGTTATCATTCTATGAATGTCCAGGTGGTCTGTTTGGCTGACCAGTACATCTCCCATGTAAATGCCAAGTTCCCTGGGTCAGTGCATGACGCGTACATCATGCGAAATAGCAGCATCCCTTATGTGATGGAACAGCTACAGAGACACCGTGTGTGGCTAATTGGTGACTCTGGTTACCCCAACCTGTCGTGGCTACTTACCCCAGTGAGGAATCCCAGGACAAGGGCAGAGGAACGCTACAATGAGGCCCATGGTCGAACTAGGAGGATTATAGAAAGAACCTTCGGCCTCCTGAAGGCCAGGTTTAGGTGCCTGTATATGACAGGGGGATCCCTAATGTACTCACCAAAGAAGGTGTGCCATATGATCGTGGCCTGCTGTATGCTTCACAACCTGGCTTTGCGACGCCAGGTGCCTTTCCTGCAGGAGGATGGTCCAGATGGTGGTGTTGTAGCAGCTGTGGAGCCTGTGGAGAGTGAAGAGGAGGAGGACGACGGGGACGACACAGACAACAGGGACACAGTGATACAACAGTATTTTCAGTAGCACACAGGTACGAATCAATCACGCCATTTTACATTTACTTCAAGTCTCCTGCCTCTCTACTGTCTGAGTTCCCCCCCAGTTCCTGTTAACTGAGTTGTGACTTTCCCTTCCGTTTTCAGAGCTGTGGGCCCCACTGCGTGACCTCTGCTTTGTTTGCCCATGGACTACAGCTGTGTGACAGTGGTATGTTGTCATCACAATGTAACTGAACATTTTGGCACCGTCATGTCTAATACATTTGTTCAAATTACAAGCAGCCTCCAGATTTTTTTAGTGCATAAAGTGATTTAATTCAAGTGCTAAATTTATGGAACATGATTGTAAAACGGGGATGGGTGATGGTGGAGTAATGTCCATGGCAGAGTCCAGTTCTCAGTCGCACAGGTGCATAGTCCATATGCCTGTGGAAGGATGGAGCAGGGGCAGTTCAAGGTTGGACAGGGTGACAATGTGGGACAGTGGGATGACATCAGGGGGTATCGTTTGCTGGCGGGGGTCTTGCAATCCTACTCTGTCTTCTTGTGAGATCTCAGGTTCCGCTTGCGGGGTGGTTCTTCTTCTGCAGGAGGTGGGGTTCTGGTGGCCTGTCGTTGTGTGGGGGCCTCCTGTCCACTAGCGCCGGCGGAGGTGGTAGGCTGTTCCTGGTCCAGGCTAGTGACAGGGGCCCTTTGTGGTGCCACATGGTCCCGCAATGTGGTGACTATCTGGGTTAGGGCCACGACGATGGTCCCCATTGCGGAACTAATGTTCCTCAGTTCCTCTCTGAACCCCATGTACTGTTGCTCCTGCATGACCTGGATCTCCTGGAACCTGGCCAGTACCGTAGCCACCGTCTCCTGGGAGTGGTGGTATGCTCCCATGATGAAGGAGAGGGCCTCTTGGAGAGTCGGTTCCCTGGGCCTGTCCCCCCCTGTCGCACAGCAGCCCTCCCAGTTCCCCTGTTTCCCTGGGCCTCTGTCCCCTGGACGGTGTGCCCACTACCACTGCTCCCAGGTCCCTGTTGTTGTTGGGGTGGTGGGTCAACCTGGGTGCCCTGTAGTGGTGGACACACCGCTGATTGACGTGTCCTGGAGACAGAGGCATGGGCCCGCTGGGTGGGAGCTGTGCTGGTGTTCCCAGAGGGGGTTAGGTCTGGTGTAGCTAGTGACTGTCTGTTGGGAACCGACTGTCCCGAGGTCCCCGATGGGCCGGGCTGGTCATCAGGGTCCAGGGAGACAGAGCTGCTGTCATCACTGGGGGCCTCTTCTGGGGGGTGGTATGGACATCTCTGGACCCTCCGTGGCGGTGTGGTAGCGTTCGGGTCCTGCAGGGGTATAAGAGTATGGTTATTGCTTCTGTGTGTGGCATTTCGTGTAATGGGTGGGTGGCCGTGTCCCCCAGTGCTAGCATTCCCTTGTGGGGGCTTTTGTGACGGTGGCTTGTGGGGGTGATGGGTGTGCGCAGTGGGCATGCTTTGGGGATGGGTGTCCATGCTTTGGGGACGCACGCAGGGCTATGTTTTGGGATGGGTGGGATGTGATGGTGAGCCATTTGCAAGGAGTTGGTGTGATGGAGGTGGGGGTGAGGGTGGGGGTATGATTTGGCATGCAGGTGGGGTGGGGGGAATGAAGTAGTGAAGATTTGACTTACCAGAGTCCATTCCTCCGCCTACTCCTGCGAGGCCCTCAGGATGCAGGATGTGCAAGACTTCCTCCTCCCATGCTGTGAATTCTGGGGGAGTAGGTGGGGGTCCGCTGCCAGTCTTCTGCACCGCAATGTTGTGCCTTGATACCATGGAACGCACCTTCCCCCGTAGGTCGTTCCACTGCTTCCTGATGTCGTCCCGATTGCGTGGATGCTGTCCCACAGCGTTGAGCCTGTCCACTATTCTTTGCCATAGCTCCATCTTCCTGGCAATGGTGGTGTGCTGCACCTGTGCCCCGAAGAGCTGGGGCTCTACACAAACTATTTCCTCCACCATGACCCTGAGTTCTGCGTCAGAGAACCTGGGGTGTCTTTGGGGTGCCATGGGGTGGTGTGGATGAGGTGAGGGGTGGTGTATGTGTTGTAGAGTGTGGTGGTGTATGGCGTTTTGTGCGTGGAAAGTGTGTGGGTGATGTTGTGATTTGCCTCTGTGTGATGGTGTACTCTATGCTGTGCTCTCTCTCTCTGTCCTTCACTCGCAATTGTGGTCGTAGGGGTTTGTGGGTGATGTGGGTGTGTGTTTTATACTGGATTGGGTGTGTGGGAGTGGTGTGTGTATGTGTCTCAGGTGTGTGTATTTTGAATTATCCAATGTGGATGTGTTTTGTAAAGGTGTGTGTATTTTGACCGCGGCGCTGTGTACCGCCAATGGAATACCGTGGTTGAAAGACCGCTGCGGGGATTTGTGGGTCGGAATGGTATGGGCGTATTTCTGTTGGCGTGACGGTGGAGGTTTGGTCATCGCCAGTTTCCCGCTGACCTTTGGTGTGGTGGATTTTTGTGGATGTCGGGTTTTTGGCGGTTTGCCAGTTGCGGGTCAGAATGACCGTGGTGGTTTACCGCGGCCGCGGCGGTGTTATGGCGGCCTTCTGGCCGGCGGTAAGCGACTTTTACCGCCAAGGTCAGAATGACCCCCTTTGTCTCTAGTGTTCATAGAAACATACACACTCTTATGTGGGGATCCTTTCTCGGAACATCAGTCATTTTATTATAAAAACACTACTTTGACCTATGTACATTAGAGGGAGATTCCAGCTAGATGACCACAACTGAATGATGAGTGCTTCGCTGCAGCTGCTTATGTAGACTGCAGGCCTCTTGCTCAGGTATGATGTCTTCCCAGGGGAACCTGAAGGGCAGAATTAGAGCTTAACATGTTGTGTTATAATTTTAATTCTGTCATTGTTTATCGCCCTAGTTATTGAAGTACATGCTTTATTATCTAAGATGCAGTTACTTCAATAAAAACTTATTGAACTATACTTTGCCTCTGATTGTCATTGCATACGTGAGACGATTGTAACTGATGGAAACGGACAAGATCTGAGTGACCACGATTTCCCTGAGGAGTCAATTGTGTCGTGCTCGGTTACCCAATAATCCCTGCCCTTGGGTGGAGATGAGGCACTGCTAGTTAGCCAAAACAAAACCCGGATTAGGCAGACAGGTGTCACCTGTAGTGGGTTCAGACTCAGTCTCTCACAGTGCAAGTGATTCTGCATCTCAAATCCAGTAGTCTCATTAGGATAATAGGAGCCTACGTGACATGGGGCCCAACGTTTGGTCAGGCACTAATTTTTGGGTGCTCCTGAGTATCTCTGTCTCACTACATGCAAAGACACCTCAGTACTATATACGGAGACATCCGTGGTATTGAGGAGTTACCTCCTCAGCTAAGTAGGGAGTACCTAACTAATGTTGTAGGTTGTTCAAGCTTGAACACTTAAAAGGATAATCCCCATTTGGTGTGCTTATCCCGGAACACAATTTACCATTCATCATGGCAAACCAGCAACAGGTAGCAATTGCAGTCAGTATGCAACCACTGTTTACTGCACATTTATTGGCACATGGCCTAACGGCCCAGGGGGGTCCAGTTACATTTGTTGCCAAGGCTCATCCAGCCGATAGAACAGAAAATTTCTATTCTTGGGTCACATTTCCAGCAGCTAATGGGAACACAAATACATTTCATCACTATACACCTGCAAACACACCTGCACAATACAGAGCATATGCATATCTAGAAATACCTCTATCTTATCAAGAACATAATAATTGCCTTGATGGGGCCCTACCCCATACAATTCTACATGTTAGGTTAGGTCCTCTAAGCAATGATGGTCCTACCGGGCATTTATTGGCCACATATACACCTCACCATGCTACAGTGAACTTAACAGTAGCTGGAGTCCGTCACTTATTTGCTGAGCTTACAGCAATATACAGATGATTAGTACAGTTTGTAATGGAAACGTTAAATACAAACCCAGCACGTACTGCTCCAGTGCAACCACATGCAGTAACTCCAGGCATTAATCCTGCGACTGTACATTCGACCATGTGTAAAATACCCGCCAAAAAAGAAGAGATTCCGTTTTGGTTATCTCAAAAAATAAATGCACTGGAGACAGTATTTCCCCATACGGTACCTCAGGATAAGCATAGAATATTAACTATGTGCTTGCCATTTGGAAGTGTTAAAACAAATTCAAGATGAATACGGGGCTGCCTGGGCCCTGGATTTGGGAATGCAATTTATGGTCAATTTTGCCACTGTATCTTCAATTATATTAAGTAACCTTAAAGGGGAAGCATTTGCACTAGCAATGCAGCTCTGGGATGTTCCACCACAGGATTAAGAACATGAGCTGCCAGAGATTATCGCGTAGACTTACTATAGTATTAGTCGAGATAATCTGGGGACCAGACCCACAAACCAGTTTCAGGGTAAATCTAAAAAAGACAAGCAAGCTCCTAGGGGTTCTAAAACACTGGGATAAAAAATAGCAAACACCTAAAAAAGAAAGGGGAGAATCTCCGCATACGGAGACCCCACAGAATAGATATAATCTCAGAAATAGAAATAATATAGAAACGCCTGACAGATATCAATATACTGATACATGCCAATCTCGTTCCTTTAAGGACTCACCGGAAAAACGCAGTGAGAGAAGTGGGTGGTCAGAGTGAAGAACTGAGTATGCAAAACCGAGACAGGAATCACAACGCTCTACAGAAGTTTCCGTTAAAAAAGAAGAGAAACTTCCCCAACAAAAACCCCAATTTAAAAAGAAAAAAGTGGCAGCAGTTGCGACTCGTCATGCCACTCAAGAAGAGAGCAAGAAGTGGATATTAGCGCTATAAGCCAGCGCGGCAGAGGTCACAATAGTTCGCCGGAATCTTCAAGAGCATCTGGAGGTGAAAGCAACTGATGACTTCTTACAAGTTGAAACTGCGGACATGCGTGACTCCATGCCTGATAGGGTGTACAAAGTAACAATACAGTTAGAAGGAGACATTGAGCGCACAATCAACGCAATGTTTTGGGACCGTGTCGTAAACATATAAGATATTCTACTGGCGGAAAGGGATTGGCACATGAATTTGTCCGTACTTGCCCATATGGGGAAGATGTTATCAAACCTTCTTTCTCACCCCTTGTTCCTGATGAGCTCACAGAATCCTACGCCATTGATTGGGCATTGGCGCAGGCACTCGCGTTACATCGCAACCACGTGGGATGAGAGAAAGATTCCCCCTATCATGCAATTCGAATTAAAAGTCAACCTCAACCCCAGTATCCAATAAAACATGATGCTAAAGCACCCATGAGGGAACTCCTCACACAACTGGAGTACCAGGGCATAATCGAACCCTGCGTCTCACCAATGAATAATCCCTTGTTCCCAGTAGCTAAACTAGACCATTCGTACAGAATAGTCTTAGACTACAGACATTTAAACAGTCATACACGCACATTCGCTATACAAAACGAACACAGCACAGCAATCAGGAACAACATAGTGCGTAAAAAATACAAAACAACACTGTAAACTTCCAATGGTTTCTTCTGCCACAATATAGCACCTGAGAGTAGAGACCTAACAAGTTTCAGTACACTAGGCTCCCAGAAAATATTCTGTTGTTTACCACAGGGGTACAAGAACAGTCCAGGACTGTTCGCGCCTCGTGTGACTTCAATATTTGCACGACATAGACCCTGAAGCATTGTCCTATGTAGATGATATATATCTCATGGATGATGAATTACTGCAACATCTAAGATGGGTAGCCCACATTGTTGTGGGATTTGCCAAAGCCGCCTATATATTCAGTTTAAAAAAAACAAAAATAGCCTTCCTTAGTGTCCTGTTTATGGGATACAAATCAGCATGAAGGAAAGAGTCTAGTCCAACAATTCTTAATAAAATGCGCACAGTTACAACCTCCAAATACCATTAAAAACTTCAAATCACTATTGGGTTTCCTCAATTTTGGCAAAACTTATATTCCAGATTTCTTACCAAGCATAAAACCTTTATATGACTTAATACGTCCAGACTTTTACAGTAAATTCTGGACAGTCGAACACACACGCATTCTCAGAGCTTTGCAAACAGACATGCTTGCAGCACAACACCTACACACAAGCGACAATAAAAAACATCTGGTCATCATAGTAATTGCTGGTTTTCACCTATGTAGATTTCAATGAGGGTGAGACAGTCCTGATTGCATACAAATAACATTTGTATTCAGCAGCAGAACAAAGCATTGCTCCCACTGAGACAATTCTCACTGCTGTTCAGATGGTTGTCATTAAAGAGAGACCAATGGCCCAGGGGTAACGCATTATTGTCGTATCTCCAATTCCAGCCTTCAAGGCTGTTACCAAAGCCAGCGTTCCAAAAGTCTAAAGCATTCCATCCACGCTGGATTCAATGGCCAACGTCTTTGACAGCCACTGATGTCAACTATATCTTTGACCCAAAATTACAAATACAATAATGTTTGCTATATGAACTAGAATACCTAGCTCCGGGCAAATACATTGCCTATTGATCAATATCAGAGAGTCATGTACACCAATGGCTCAGCACATCCTGCAATAGGCACAAAACATCAATACTCCGCTACTTGGGCATTCGTAAGTGGCTACATTGAGCGTAATAAATTCTATCCACAACATACAGTCACGCAAACTCCAGGGGATTGCACAGCACAACTAGCAGAGCTAAAGTCTCTGGTGATGGCACTGGAACATACAGATCCTGCACAGCTAACACTGATTGTCTGTGATTTGTACTATTGTGTCCAGTCCTTCAATTAATACCTGCATTACTGGCGCCAGAATGTGTTCAGAGATTCTAAAGGTAACACCGGTCAAACACAGACTTTTGTGGGGGAAAGTAGCGGATCTGAAGAAAACACAACCAAACGTTCATGTTGTACATACAGTCGGACACCAGCGCGTTGGAATACACATTCCTTGGAATACACTGGCTGATGAAGAAGCCAAATCAGCAGTAGCTACGGCTTCTGTTGCTGCAGTAACTCATTCTAGGACGAAAACGGACAATGAAATACTGGCTGCAGTGAAAGCCTCGGCTGACGGCACAACTTTACCTAAAGCATATCCCACTAAATGTTCCTATGGATGGGAGGCATGCTTGATGCAGAAGTAAAAATACCAGGCGTGTGAGTTCAAGTGATTCCCAATAAAGATCTAAGACTAGAGCTGTTCAAAGCAGCGAAAGAGGGAGTAGCTTCCGCCCATGCAGGTGTGGCAGCTACAATATCATTTTTGCAGGCTCGTTATTGGTGGCCAGGTCTATACAAACAGACCAAGCAGTATGTCCTTTGTTGTGATATCTGCCAACAAATTAAAGGGTCCACCGTTATACACCCACTGCAGACACCCCTCCTAATTTCCAACAAACCATTACAATGTGTGTACCTGGACAATTGCGGTCCTTTGAACCTGACAGTGCATACAAATTAATCTTAGTCGCTGTTGACTCCTGCTCCATATTTCTATGGGTGTGGCCAACATGCTCTGCTGATGCTCGGACTGTTATTAAAGATTTGCAAGTCTTTATCTGCACAGGTGCAGTTGCGACTTTCCACTCAGACCAGGGCCATGCATTCGCCTCAAGGGCATTCAGGGACACCATGGCTTTGTTAGGGGTCCAACTCCATTACTCGTCTCCATTTCATCCCGAGGGAAATAGTGTTGTGGAGCGATGAAACCCAGATTTAGAGCAATCCTTAGCAGCCTGCTACTAGGTAAGGGTTGTAGTTGGTTGAATCACCTGTATGGAGTCCAGAGAACACTTAATATTCTTCCTAGAAGGTCCCTGCGGGGTCGTACTTCATACGAGTGCCTGTTTGGAACTCAAATGTATGTTCCAGATCTTGATGGTCCTGGTATGGAGGTGGCAAAAACCCCTTTGACATAAATGAACGTGTCACTGTCTTGCAGGAATTACAACAGTCCCGTGACAACAACGCTTCTGCCAGTGCTGCCTCCTTAGGAATTAAGGATGTACCAATAACATCTACCAGCTGGATTCCAAAGGTTGGGGATCTAGTACATGAAAATGTTGCTGTGAAAAAGGAGTTTGGTCCTTCTCATTGTGCACCGCTTCCAGTTCTTGGGATACACAGTACCAGAACTGTTATTCTACTACTGCTGCCTGGTTCTAAAGAACACTGCTTTGTCTCTATCGACAATGTCAGGCTACACCATATGGCTGATCCTGCACAGCAGACCAAGTGGAACAACCAGTAGTACCCGAATCCCTCTCACTAATGGTCAAGATGTTTCTCTGCAAGTTTTGAGCAGCAACGCTGAGACCTCTCCGAGCTTGGGGAAGGTAGAAAATGATCTTGCATTAGTTCCACTAACATCTGTTACAACAAACGATGTACAAATTACTGATTGATTTGATACAACTTCTACACAAAAAGTATGGCGGTGTTTACAGTGAACTACCGCAGAAGACCCCTACCAATTCTCCACCATCAATTACGGCTCAAGTTTTTGCAAGAACTGCTTCTGGATACTTTGCCAACATCAATGACGCTTTCACGGATTCATTTGCCTCTTCTACATCTGAACTGCCAAAAACGCGTAAGCTGATAAACTGGCTTAAAACAAATTACTTTATTCTCCCATGGAACTATCTGTGGTTTTCTTTGACTGTATTAGCTTTTGTCTTTTGGACTGGATTTGTCATAACTTTCTTTCTATTAATACATGGTCATTATCTTCCTGAAAGAACAACAGTTGAACTGGTGGATGAGGTCCTAAAACCCCATTTCTCTTCTCACAAGGTCCACAGAGGATTGTCTTTCGTGAACATTTCCGCTATACCAATTCCTGATGGGATTGTTTGGGATAAAGTCGCATTTGATATATACGGCCCAATGGAGGTCATTCAAATACTATGTGTGTTTAAACTTTCCATGAACAATGTAATAGTACCTGGAGTTGTTTCTGATGACTGGGATGTGAAAACAGTTGATTCTATGATGACTGGATTCCTGTATTTTACTGTATTTGAAAGTGAGGATGTGTTAGACTTTTCATCCTTGGCGTGGTCTCCTTTATCTTTTTGCCTCTGTTCCCCAGGTTATTGATGTGTGCTGGACTCTGATTGTGCTGTTTTTATTACTCTGGGCACTTTACCACTGCTAACCAGTGCTAAAGTGCAAGTGCTCCTGTTTAAAATGTGTATGTAATTGGTTCTCCATGATTGGCATATTTGTTTTACTGTTAAGTCCCTAGTAAAGTGCACTAGAGGTGCCAGGGGCTGTAAATCAAATATTACTAGTGGGCCTGCAGCACTGGTTGTGCCACCCACACAAGTAACCCTGTAATCATGTCTCAGACCTGCCACTGCAGTGTCTGTGTGTGTAAATGTGCACTGTAAATTCGACTTGGCAAGTGTACCCACTTGCCAGGCCTAAACCTTCCCTTTTCTTACATGTAAGGCACCCCTAAGGTAGGCCCTAGGTAGCCCCAAGGGCAGGGTGCAGTGTATGGTTAAGGTAGGACATATAGTAATGTGTTTTATATGTCCTGATAGTGAAATATTGCTAAATTCGTTTTTCACTGTTGCAATGCCTGACCCTCTCATAGGTTAACATGCGGGCTACCTTTAAATCTGATTAAAGTGTAGATTCCCTTTGGGAGCGGATGAACATTTGGAGTTTGGGGTCTCTGAGCTCACAATTTAAAAATACATCTTTTAGTAAAGTTGATTTTAAAAAGTAAACATTTTCTTGCTTATACCATTTCTGTGACTCTGCCTGTTTGTGGATTCCCTGTCTGGGTTAGTTTGACAGTTGCGCTGGTTGCACCTCACACTAGACAGTGACACAAAAGGAGCTGGGGTGTAGTCTGCATTTCCTGACGAGCCATCTGTGCTAGGAGGGAGGGAAGGAGTGGTCACTTACACCTGAAAGGGCTGTGCCTGTCCTCACACAATGCAGTCTCCGACCCCCTGGTGAGTGTCTGGGGCCAGGCCTGGCCTGGGCAAGGCAGGATTTCACATTCAAAAGAGACTTTACTTTGAAGTAGGCCTACTTCAAAGGAGAAATTGGGTATAAGAAGGGCACCCAAAACCACAGACTTTAGAAACACTTCTGGAACCAAGAGGAACCTCTGCCTGGAGAAGAGCTGAATAGCTGAGGAAGAAGTGCTGCCCTGCCTGTGACTGTGCTTTGTGGACCTTTCCTGCAGTGATGCTTCTGCCAGAGTAAGAGGGCAAAGACTGGACTTTGTGTGCCTTCCATCTTGTGAAGAAATCTCCAAGGGCTTGATTTAGAGCTTGCCTCCTGTTGTTTGAAGTCTCTGGGACAGCAAAGACTTCTCTCTGCCAGCACCTGGAGTCTCTGGAGAGAATCCTGCTCTGACAAGTGGTGCCCTATCCAGTCCCTGGGCCCTTGAAAGGAAAGCTGGTGGACATCCAAGGAAATTGACTTCGGATGACTTCGGACCGACGCCGCTGCTGAATCTGATGACACCACCTGCGCCCAATGCCGTGAACTTCGCTGGAAAGCGACGCTCTTCGCAGGCCCGACGCCGCTGCAGCCTTGCTGAAGTTCACGACTCCATGGAAGTCGCCGCACCACATCGTGACCGACGCTGCTCGAAGTGCGCGGATTCAACGTTTCGCACAGACGCCGTGATCCCCGACTTCGCGCATCGGCTTGTTTTCACTCTTCACCAAAGGTACTGTACTTGGGGGTCTACGTGACTCCGTGTCCGGCGCGCTGGTGTTGGCTTGTTGGGAACGACTCCGTCACGATGCCGTGTCATCGAAGCATTTTTGTTTCTAAGAGCTATTTTGGAGTTTAATCTTTAAAAATTCATAGCTTGACTTGTGTATGTTGGATTTTTGTCGTTTTGGTCTTGTTTTGTTTAGATAAATATTTCCTATTTTTCTAAACTGGTGTTGTGTCATTTTGTAGTGTTTTCATTAAGTTACTGTGTGTGTTGGTACAAATACTTTACACCTAGCACTCTGAAGTTAAGCCTACTGCTCTGCCAAGCTACCAAGGGGGTAAGCAGGGGTTAGCTGAGGTGATTCTCTTTTACCCTGACTAGTGTGAGGGTCCTTGCTTGAACAGGGGGTAACCTGACTGTCAACCAAAGACCCCATTTCTAACAGGATGTCTATCAATCCAAAGAGATTTATGGTGATATGTTTTGCTATAATTATTATGGGCACCATTTCATTCACAGAGCAAGTACCCCAAAGACTATTTTTAATTACACACAATGGGAACATTGTCCAACCCCACCACAAGGGTGTTCTAAAACATATTCTGAAAGATTTGCATATTTTTCTGGGCACAATGTTAAAAATGCTGAGTCATTTTATTTCAAACCGCCATTGATGGAAAATGTACATATATTATTGACAGAAACTAAATTCATTTTTTCCGATTCCTTTGGTTCCCGGTTGTGTCAGGAATGAGGCCATGCGCGGTCCAGGTCCTTCCCGAAACTCCGCTGCGCGGCTCTGCAGCGCTTTATGCGTCCCACTTTTCATCCCCTCTTGTTCCAAAGGTGGCCATCAGCATTGTTTGCCCTGTGGCACAGCTCATAGAGCTGCAGGTTCAGGACATTGGTGGACAAGATGCACTTATCAGTGCTATTCCATGAAGGGACTACAATTCCCATGTTTTCAGAGGCAGCAGCCATCTTGGGGTGTGGCAGGACTATAAAGCCGAGCCACACCCAAGCACGTTGCTAACTATTTTGAAGACTTCAATGCAGTCAGACCTCGTGGGGGTTCCTCTGAAGAAGAGCAGATTTCCTGCAGGGCAGATGGACGGCAAATCGGAGTACCCTTATTTCCATGGTGAATTCAGATACGAGTAGGTCGTACTCATAGCGGTAAGGTCTAGATCAGCCAAATCTTGAAGGGAGTTGTATTTCCAAAAGGTAAAGCGCCCCTTAGCACAACGAGCAAAGCGTTTTCAGTTTTTAGAGTAAAGCCGCCTTGGCGCGACGATTAAAGCGCTTCAGAGCACAGAAGTAAAGCGCCCCTTAGCACAAAGAGTAAAGCGCTTCAGTCCACATGAGGAAAGCGGCCTTGGCACGGTAATTAAAGCACTTCAGTCCACATGAGTAAAGCGCCCTTGGCACAACAATCAAAGTGCTTCTGTCCACGTGAGTAAAGCGCCCTTGGCACAACAATTAAAGCGCTTAAGTCCACATGAGTAAAGCGCCCTTGGCACAGCAATCAAAGCGCTTCAGTTCACATGAGTAAAGCGCACTTGGCTCAGCAATCAAAGCACCTCAGTCCACATGACGAAAGCGCCCTTGGCACAGCAATCAAAGCACTTCAATCCACATGCATAAAAAGCCCTTGGCACAACAATCAAAGTGATCCTGGCCGCATGAGTAAGGCGCCCATTAGCATAACGAGCGGAGCGCTTCAGATGAAACAAATGAAAGCGCTATCTGGCATGGAACAAAGCGCTTCAAGTTGAATGAGTAAAAACTTTCCGACCTTTATAGTTGTGAATGTGAAAGTATGTTTGGAGATAAGCAAATCATAGTTTTCAATGTTTTTTGGAAAGCACAATATGTGAAAAGCATATTTAATTCTTTGAGATTTTCTAGGTCATGTTCAAAGGTTTATGAATGCATAGATGCTACAGGATTGATATTCAGAGTATGATCATAGTCCAAAGCTCTTGCCATCTCTTGGTTCTGAGGTTGTAGTTTGTTCTTGTTCCATGATTCAAAGAAGGGGCTTTGCCCTCACTTCAAAAGGGGTCTCCATCTGATATCACGGAGACGCATTTAGTCAAGTCTATTGATGAGTTATACTGCTATGAATGAGTAAGTGCATATTTGTTCGAACCTTTTCTTTTCAGATCTCTCTCCCTGCTGTTCCCTACCCTAATTCCCTTCCCCCCAACTGGCTTCATCATAACTCTGTGCTATAATAGCTTTCTGAGATGGTGACGCCGGGAGGTGGGCCTTTTGTTCAGCAACGTGAAGATCCAGAGGAAAGGACACTGTGACAGGTTGGCTGTAGAAGGCTATGAACATTGGTTGAAGTCGATTGACTTAAAAAGTGTGTGGGGAACAAAAAAGTGGCAAATAAGTGGAAAGGAAGATTTATTTAGAGCATGCCTGATACCTGGTCAAATGATATTTTTAAATAAAACTGTACAACAGACAATCTGTTTAGACTTAGCAAAAATTAAGGTTTGAATGTGCCCAGTATTCCTGCCCCTGCAAAATTTAACAAATGGCAAAAGTATATAAATGCAACTGAAGATTAACTTGATAAATGGGTACAGAATGGCACGTTTAATGCTTCACTTTCACGTCCTGGCAGTTGGTTATTGTGGCCAATAGATACCAATGGGTGTCATAAACGTTTTATAAACTCCACGGGGATTTTAGAAGTAGGCCAGACCCTTGCTATGTGTCATCTGAACATGGGGGTATAGTAACAACATACAGTGTAGGGAAACTATGTGAGCAATGGTTAAAGAGTTCCTCAGATCACCTCAGACTCCTGTCTAATAATACTGACTTAAAGGATTTCCTGTTAGGCCCCAGAAAACAATGCAGAAAGCGCTTATTTTATGCAGTTTATAATGAAATTTGGAAGCTTTCTCAACAAGAAGCTGCTGCCTGGTTAGGCAAATAGACCAGGAACATTTACAGAAGGCATTAGCTGTTGTAGATAATGGGATTAATACCCTGTCTGACCGGATATACACCTTAAACAACATAGATTCTTCTGCAATAGACATAATACAAAGTGACATGTCCTCTTTACACCATGGACAGAGTCAACTAAGGTCCATTATGCAGTTAGGTTGGACGCTCCAAACACTTAAGGCAGGTCGCGTTCCCTGGCTACACGGTAGCGCAAAAGACATATTTTCCACATTAAATTTGATGCGACAGCAACAACTAATGGCTAACAAAGAAGCGACTTGTGTCATGTTAAAAATTGAAAAGTTAGAAAAATTTACTTTTACTGTGGCTGAAATACCATCTGCTGAGTAGTTAATACACAGGGTCATTAGTCTGCCTATTTCAACACTTCAATTCATGTCCTGCTTAAAACACATTCCAGTAGGCAGATATGAAAGGCAAGGAGATAGTTACAACCATGAGGTGTGGGAGTTACCCTTCTCGCACAAATGTCTCAGTGGCATGAAAGAGGTATTTCTTAGCAGTAGTGAATGCAAGACTTCTGTCAGCCATTCGATGGTTCATAAACAGCTGTCCTTTCACGGGGCGTGTAACGCTTTGGCAGCGAACTTGGCTTGTTATCTGAAGGGAGTTCTAGTCCCCTTGAGTAGACATGCGTTCCAGGTGCTCTAGAATGGCAGCTATGTCCTCCTCAATAGTGAAAACAGCTTTGTGGATGCGTGCCGGAATAGTTTATGTCATTTCGGTCTCCAAGATTGTTACATGCTGCGGTAACTTATTTTTTC
Organism: Pleurodeles waltl; assembly: GCF_031143425.1. NCBI lineage: Eukaryota > Metazoa > Chordata > Amphibia > Caudata > Salamandridae > Pleurodeles > Pleurodeles waltl. The sequence goes on along the minus strand of NC_090445.1, from coordinate 537,382,368 downwards.
CTCGTACACGACAGAGGGAAGTAGCTGAGATTTGGTCCCATATCGCTACTTCAAATATGAATTTTGACAAGTTCAGCAGACTTAAGGCTTTGTTGTTTTAAAAACATGTGGTGCTCACATCTGCACACGAGACCTATGCACTCCAGGTTGCAAGGTCATCAGCAGAAATACAGATCCTTTTAAAAAATACTAACTTTCCAAGACACTGGTGAGCTCCTGGGACAAATATTTAATGTGTTCAGTACTACTGTAATCACTAATTTCTTTAAGGCTGTTGGTTCTGGTTTCATTCACACCTTCTCCTCTATATTTGGCTTAATACCTTCAGCCATCCACTCAATATTCTCCAGTATTTTTGGAGGATTTCCAATAACTTTGACTATAATAGGTGGCATTTTGCTATTGCTACTTTTTCTGCGCAATGGCTGTCCCGCCGCAACAATGAGGACTGAAAGCGCTTCCACCAGCGCAACTGTGCTGTCAACGCATGATGCAGTACTTTGGAGCATCACTCCTGGAGAAATTGGAGTGTGACTGGTCCCTGTCATTCAGACCGGTTTTGCATTGTGTGCAGCCTGTGTTTCGGTGCATCTGGTGCTCATTCGAACATGCACTGAAAGTTTGTCTTTCTACGCAGCGCCTGCTTTCATTGGACGCTGATCTGTTGATATTCTCGCTGAGGGGTCATTACCAGACATGCGCGTTAAGGGTGCGTTTGCTACGGGAAGCTGCTTGTCAGTTGCCCTTTGTGGATGATGCAGCTCTAAACATATAATTGGGCACACCACGGAATGCTGCTGCCTTGGCTGGAGCTCGAGCTCTGGAACGCGAATGCTTCTTGCTGATGAACTTCCTACTTTATCACCTACTGAAGTGGAAGATTTCCTGTTTTCAATTATCCCAGATTTAATTGGCAACTTCCAAAATGACTCTGACTTTTTAAATTCAGCCTTGTTAATGGCACAATTGACATTTTAAATTGTCCTTCTAATACAAGCTCAAGTGTCTTTTAATTTGTCATTATTGACATTCTTATATATGCCTTAGGTTGAAGAACAGTAGCATTTATACATAATTAGGCTTTGAACTGGCAAGGGGAGGGTGTTGTGTATCCATTTTAGTTATAGCCTCGTACACGTTATTTTAGTTAACGAGGCCTGCCACATTGCACTTTAACCTAGATATATTTTATTCAGCTTTGTTTTATTATTTTAACAATAGCCACATTTGCGGTCTTGTTTTAAATTCTCTATCTAGCTGTTCTTTGCCTAGGTCAGCACTGCGTTCTTAAACAAGACATTTCTTTCACTCTGTGCTTTTCTCAAGGCTGCAGTAAGATAGGTTGCCGGCAAACGTGGTAATACTTTGTCTCTAGTGTTCACATAAACATACACATTCTTAGGTGGGGATCCTTTCTTGTAAGTTGTTTTATTCTTTTTTTAAAAACACTACTTTGACCCATGTACGTTAGAGGGAGATTCCAGCCAGATGACCATGACTATATGCTGATTGCGGAGTGCTATGAGGGATGATGTCTTCACAGGGGCATCTGAAGGGCAGAATTAGAGCTTAACATGCTGTGCTCTAACATAGCCTAGGTAGGAGCTTTTTTAACGACTCTAGTGACAATATGGCAGTGTTATTTTTATGTTTCACTCTCCTTGTCACAATTTTAATTCTGTCATGCTTCATCGCCCTAGTTATTACATTACATGCTTTATTATCTAAGATGCAGTTACTTCAATAAAACCTTATTGAACTATACTCTGCCTCTGATTGTCATTGCATATGTGAGACTAATGTAACTGAGAGAAACGGACAAGATCTGAGTGCCCACAATTTCCCTAAGGAGTCCATTGTGTGCAAAAATTTAGAAATGTGTATGAATTATGTACAGGATGTTAAATTGATGTGTTGTAAGTAATGAAAATGTAGTAGCATCGTTAGCAGAGCAATGACAAACTGACATATGGTATATGCGTCCCATATATGTGCAACATGTTAAGAATGTTAATGTCACATAGACGGTCAGTGACATGTTTTTCCATTTCTGAAATGTGATAGAGGAAAGGGGATTTGAATGCAGTAATAAGCCATTCTTTGCCTAGGTATGTTCAGTGTACAATGTTTCAAGAGTTTATGGTATGTAAGAGCATTATCTATGACATAGGTATGATCATAGTTATGAAGTACAGAATGAGTCCTACACATCTATTCTGGTTTTCTCCCACAGTTACCCTGGCATAAGAAGAGTGAGAGAACCTTCAGTGTGCCGTCCATTAGCATACCTCGGAGGAGCGAGATGTGATCCAGATCTACCGCCTGGATAGACATACAATCATGGATCTCGGTCGTCAGTTGGAGCCAGATCTGATGCCTGCCATTCGTATTACCCTTAGCATACCATCCATTGTACAAGTTATGTCAGTGCTGCACTTCCTGCCCACAAGTTCCTTTTAAAATACAGTGGCCCTTACAGCAAGGATGTCTCAACCTATGTTCAGTCTGGTCTTGAAGGCTATTCTGTCTGTGTTGTTGAACCACCTCGATAGCCACATTAGATTTCCACAACATTAATATTTGGCCCATGTAAAGGCTGATTTCTGTGCTTTGGAACACATTCCATATGTGGTTGGAGCCACAGATGGCACCCATGTAGCCTTGGTTCCCCCAAATGCCAATGAACAGGTGTATAGGAATAGGAAAAACTACTACTCCATTAATGTCCAAGTGGTCTGTGTGTCTGACCTCTGCATTTCACAAGTTTGTGCAAGGTACCCGGGGTCAGTCCATAATTCCTTCATCATGCACAACAGCAATAGCCCACTGCTGATGACATGACAATATACAGAGAGGGCCTGGCCGGTTGGTAAGCCACATATGCCATGTGTGTCTGTCACATTTATCTGCTAACAAATGTGTGGATTTCCGTTACTTATGTTTGCCTTTCTAAACTCTTCCTTACAGGGGACTCAGGTTGTGCCCAAACCCTCCATGGTTGTTGACACCAATAAGGTGCCTAACCACGCCCAGGTAAGTCTGCTTCAATGAGGCCCATGGAAGGACAAGGCATGCCGTGGAGCAGACTTTTGGGCTCCTGAAGGCAAGATTACGTAGCATCATTAAGTATGGGGGAGCCCTCCTTTACTCACTCACCAAAGTATGTCAAATTATTGTTGCCTGCTGCATGCTCTACAATCCTGCCCTGAGACGTCTAATTCCATCTTTACCAGATGAGGGGAAGCCAGCAGTTCCAGCGGATGAGAATGAAGATTTGCAAAGTGAGGATGAGCATGATGAGGATGAAGCTGGAGACTTCATGGCAGATCTCATCAATCAGTATTTCAACTGACTTTATTTATGTGATGATATGCTATTTAAGTAACTCAGTGGGGTATCGGTGGGGGTAGGGATGCTTCATAACGGTCATAGTATGACCATCAGACAGGTCATAAGTAGCTTCAAAGCCCATGGCTCAGATGTGCATGCTGATTATTACATGGAGTAGTATGCAGTTTTTTGATCACAGTAGTCTAATTTTATCACAAACCACAGTCTGAGTTACCATTGTTTAAAGGAACTGGCTGTATAATGTAACAGTTTCAATGCGGCCTATACCTTATGTTTGACATCTATGATTTGCAGATTACTTCACAAGGTCGTCCTCATTTGGCAATATCAGACAGTGTCACAGGCAGGTGGGATTTGCAGACTGACAAGTGAAGTGAACATGGATTGAACCATGTACTGTCAGGCATGAGATCTGTGGTGTGTTATTTCTTTTCCCAGGCTGTCAGGACAGTGGGATGGTAGTTGTTAGAAATGGGGTCTTTGGTTGGCAGTCAGGTTACCCCCTGTCCAAGTAAGGACCCTCACTCTAGTCAGGGTAAGTCACACACAATCCAAATTATCCTGTACCCACCCTCTGGTAGCTTGGCACTGAGCAGTCAGGCTTAACTTAGAAGGCAATGTGTAAAGTATTTGTGTAATAAATCATACAATAACACAATATAGCACCACCAAAATACACCACATAGTGTTTAGAAAAATATATAATATTTATAAGGATATTTGCAGGCCAAAACGATCAAAGATGCAATAAGTAAATGTAGCGATACCACTGAAAAAAGATATAAAATGTCTTACGTCTTTTAAAAGCAAACAAAGTCTCCTTTTTGCACAAAGTACCTGGTTCGCGTGAAAAACCTCTGCAATGGGCCGCAGAGGAGGAGAAGCATGGAAACAAAGGGAGTGTGCGTTGATTTCTCGGGCCGCACATGGTGATGCGTCATTTAGTTTCCAAGCAGGGACGGCTGTGCATCGATTTCCGGCGCTCAGTCATGGATCCTCTTTGGGTTGCTGGGTTTTCAGACGCCCCGGGGTCTGTGCGTGGAATACTGGGCTTGTGGAGCGGAGTCACAAGCGCTGCGTCATTCTGGTGGGCATTGCGTGGAAGTTTCTTCCGCACGGCAGGTGCTGCGTCGATTTCCCCTCTGGAAGTCGGGTCACGCCGTCCCAGGATGGCTGTGCATCGATCCGGCGGTCCGTGCGTCGAAGTTCCAGTCGCAACGCAGGTGCTGCGTCGATCTTCTCCTTGCGAAGTCAGGCTGCGTCATTCCGGTTTGGCGTGCGTGAATTTCTCACCGCGGGGCATGCTGTGCGTCGTTTTTTGTAAGCTGTGCGTTGAATTTTCGCTGCACAAGGAGTCCAGTTGCAAGAGAGAAGTCTTTTTGGTCCTGAGACTTCAGGGAACAGGAGGCAATCTCTATCCAAACCCTTGGAGAGCACTTCTTCACCACAGCCATGGAGCAGCTAGGCAGCAGGGCAACAGCAAGGCAGCAGTCCTTCACAGAGAGCAGTCAGGTAAGTCCTTTGGGCAGCCAGGCAGGATGCAGATTCTGGTTACAAGTTTCTTCTCCAGGAAGTGTCTGAGTTGGAAGGAGCAGAGGCCCAGTTTATATACCCAAATGTGCCTTTGAAGTGGGGGAAACTTCAAAGAGTGGCTTAGAAGTGCAGCAGGTCCCCTTTCAGTTGAATCCTGTCTGCCAGGGTCCCAGTAGGGGGTGTGGCAGTCCTTTGTGTGAGAGCAGGCCCTCCACCCTCCCAGCCAAGGAAGACCCATTCAAGATGCAGATGTATGCAAGTGAGGCTGAGTATCCTGTGTTTAGGGTGTGTCTGAGTGAATGCACAAGGAGCTGTCAACTAATCCCAGCCAGACGTAGATTGTAAGGCACAGAAAGATTTAAGTGCAGAGACATGCTCAATTTCTAAAAGTGACATTTCTAAAATAGTAATATTAAATCCAACTTCCCAGTCAGCAGGATTTTATATCACCATTCTAACCATACTAAATATGACCTTCCTACTCCTTTCAGATCAGCAGCTACCACTCAAACAATATAAGAGGACAGCCCGGATGTTAGCCTATGAAGGGAGCAGGCCTCACAGCAGTGTAAAAACGAATTTGGGAGTTTTACACTACCAGAATATGTAAACTAAATAGGTACATGTCCTGCCTTTTGCCTACACAGCACCCTGCCCTATGTGTTACCTAGGGCATACCTTAGGGGTGTCTTATATGTAGAAAAAGGGGAGTTTTAGGCTTGGCAAGTACTTTTAAATGCAAAGCTGAATTGGCAGTGAAACTGCACACACAGGCCTTGCAATAGCAGGCCTGAGACAAGGTTAAGGGGCTACTTAAGTGGGTGGCACAACCAGTGCTGCAGGCCCACTAGTAGCATATAATCTACAGGCCCTGGGCACATATAGTGCACAGTACTAGGGACTTACAAGTAAATTAAATAGTCCAATTGGTTATGATCCAATGTTGCCATGTTTAAAGGGAGAGAGCATATGCACTTTAGCACTGGTTAGCAGTGGTAAAGTGCGCATAGTCTAAAAACCAGCAAAAACAGTGTCCAATAAGTGGAGGGAGGCAGCAAAAAGTTAGGGGTGACCACCCTAAGGCTGTGAGGTCTAACAGTAGTGTCCAATTCTACTCAATAGACCTGTTTGGCATTGGAGGTTTGTTTAATGGTGCCATGTGTGTGTTCATTTGCCTCTCACACGTCATCCTGTGCTATCCATACCTTCATCCATCAGAATGGTTTGTATGGGTAACAACTAACTTGTATGTAGCAGTCACTGTGTTTTCTCACTGCAGGCCACTGTGCATGAGTATCAAGGCTGACCTAGATGAGTGGCTTGCCTACTGATACCTGATCATGGTAAGTGGAGGGTTCCATGACTGGCAGCATTGTACTGACCTCTGAATCATGGGGTACGGTAATTTGAGAGCTATGGTATGGGTATGTGATAAGGCTTTATCCGATGATACACTGAAACAACATGTTTCCCTTTTAGTGAAAGACTGACATGTCAATAACTTCAGTAGTCTGTGGGTTGGTAGTGATTGACACCTATGCTGAAATACTGAAGTGAGCTACAGTTCTTCACAGTGTGTTCATTGGCATTCTCCCAACCTATAGGTGGGAAAGTTCAATGAAAGTGATTTGAGTTATGTCTATCATTATTATTCAATTTAAATTGTTCCCTGATTAAACAGTACATGTGAGATGGAACATTACAAATGTCTTGCATTTGTGAGAATGATCTTTTGTGCAAGAGGTGTTATAGATCACAGTTAAACATGGTTGATATAGGACTGACATGATCTGTGGTTAAGTGGTATATATTGAGAAGAACACAGCAAAAATAGTGAATTGGATCAATTATGACACAAAGGAAACAGTAAAGGGTTCAGTCATGGTGGATGAAATCATAAGGGTAGCTGCTACAACATTTGGAGACACAAGTCTAGTGTCCTTGTACCATAGGAAAATGGAGATAGGTGTCAGAAGAGTCAATGGGGTGTATCTGTGCCACACAAGGGGAACCAATCAGTAGAGGTTCACTTCCTGGCAGTGGTTTTGGTATCTGCTCCTCCTTGATGTTTTGGGGGACGTCCACATTTGCAGGGGGCTCATCAGCTAAAGAAGCAGGGGTGTCTGAGGCATGGCCTTACTCTGGCAGGGCCTCCATTCCACTAGGAGCCACAGATGTGGGCCAGCTGGTGTGTACAAAACTGACTCAGTGTGGTATTCATGTCTCTCAACACCACTGCGATGGAAGCCAAGTGGGTATTTTGGGCCTGCCACAGCTGCATGACTTCCTGGTGGTTATCCCTTTGCAGCTGTCTGATCTCCCCCATCATGGTAAGTACCTTACCCATCACGCCTTGGATTGTTGGTAAGCTCCCAAGACTTGGGAGATGGTGTCCTGGTCAGTTGTATCCCTACGAGCCTCCATCCTCTGACCCACCCCACCCCTCCGACTCACCCTACCCCCACGTGCCTGAGTCCCTGGCACAGCTTGCCCACTCCCACTGGTGCCAGGTCCATCATTGTCCGGGTTTATGACAAGAGACTCAAGTACCTGTACTGGGGGACACAAGATAGTAGACAGTGTCTTTGGAACACAGGTTTAGGGTGGAATGGTTGCTTGTGATGTTGAAGTAACATGTCTGGGAGGAGTCGATGTGGGCAGGATAAGGCTCACAGTTGTTGACTGACAAGGTGTCCCCAGTGGGCCAGCTTCATACTTAATGTCCACACATCCAGAGGTATATTCCTCACTGAGGGCTTCATCCAGAGGTGTAGTGGCAGTCTCTGGTTTCCTTTCCTTGGTGACACTGGCTAGGTTACCTGTAGGAGAAGTGGAACACATAGTTGCTAAAAGTAATGCAACAAGTGATACCAAAGTTTGAGCAAAAGACATGCATACAAATCCTTTACTTGATCCCCTGATACGACAATGACACCTGCTTCCAAATCTGGGTTAGGGCTATATGGGACACAGAGGTTTCCAATTGCATACACCTTGGTACAAAATGTTGGAGTATGTTGGTGGTTAGATGACTGTTCATTGACTCCTATCTGGTCTGATTGATGACTTGACATTTTCAAAAGATCTCCAAGTTAGGTGTATAACATCATTGAGTCAACTAACAGTTGCACAGTGTAGAATGGTAACAGAGTTGGCCAATAGTATAAGTGTGACCCTTATACCTGGGCCTCTGTATGGGTGTACTCAAAGTACATCCAGCTTCCTATATTGGTGTGTCCCCCCGCAGGTGAGTAAAGGACATTGTTTGGATGATAATTTAAAAGCCAGTTTAGAAGGGAACACAGCTTTAGCTGTGTTACTTGTAATAGTACTGGCAGATGGGCATAACATTGATGTCATTGCCATGGACTGTACAATAGTGGAAAAGTTAGGTGGGTTGAACTGATTGTTAGTTTCACATGCAAGGCTATTTCACTTGTAGTACTATATTCTGGTTTCCTTAATGGTAGAACAGTGAATGCTGGGAGTTGTAGTGCTGTCAGTCCCTGTACTAGCCACACCATACACAGGCAGTGTGCCCCAGGAGAGTTTAGTTGACATGTGGTATACCAGAGAGGAGTATTTGGACATTTGGACACAGAGGTAGTGAGTGGGTTGGCTGTTTAGGTGGCTAAAGGTGATCAGTGAGCATGCAGAACATAGCAGTTTGGTGACAGTTGTTTTCTTGTGACTTACCCATCTCCACTCCTGCAGGTATTCCTGTCAAGCCCTCAGGATGCAGGATGTCCAAGACTTTCTCCTCCCATGATGTGAAAGTTGGGGAGGAGGTGGGGGCCCACCGCCAGTCTTGAGGACTGCCAGCTGGTACCTGGCGGCCATGGAATTGACCTTGTCCCTGATGTCCTCCCTTGCGCACTGGTAACAGCCTACAGAATTGACCCTGTTGACTATTCTTTGCCACATCTCCATTTTCCTGGAGGTAGATGTTTTCTGGACTTGTGCTCCAAATAGGTGTGGCTCTACTTCAATGATTTTATCCACCATGACCCTCAATTCATCATCTGTGAAACAGGGGTGTTTTTGTGGGGACACGGTTGTGGTGGACGAGACGATGAGGAAGAATAAACTATTAAGAAAAATCAATTGGTGATGAGGTGTGGGTGCTGTGATGTGAGTTGTTGACCGATGTCGAATGAGTGGAGTACTAATGTGTTGGGTGTGTTGTTCAGGTGTGGGATGAGTGCTATGTGAAGTGTGTAGGGGTGCCTATTCTATGGTTGTTTTTTTTGCGACCTCTATCTAGCAGTGTATGGTGTTCTGGTTGCAAAGGATTCTGGGGTGTGAAGTGATGTGTTATATAGTGCAGTGTGTAGGTGTGTGGATGTGTGTCAGGGGTGGGAATTTCAAACTATCCAATGCGTTGTGGTGTCTTACTGATCTGACCGCCAACTGCTGCGGTTCGCACCCCCATTGGTGTTCTGCCATGGAGATCTGAGTTTTTTTTGGCGGGCTGCTGGCGGTGGTACTGCCTCTTTCCCACCCTACAGTGTCCAGATGGCTTCAGAATTTTGGCTGGAGTTTGGCGGAATTCGCTGTGTGAGTTGTAATACAGTGTTCGGATTACCACCAACATGGCAGTCTTTTGGCGGCCGCCACCGCAGCAGTCTTACCATCAGACCATCAAACTTGTAATGAGGCCCTAAGTGTAGCACTTTACGTAAAGCTGAAGTTGCACCCAGGCAGTGTTTTAGGGGAGGCACTGTAGTGCTCGATCAGCCTCAGCTTTTACACAATCTGGTGATGCAAAAATGTAAATATTGGCATGATAAAATCATGAAACATGCATTGGCAATGCCTATAGGTCTAGCTTCAAAGGAACGTGTATGGTAGCATGAACGTGTAAGTAACAAGTTAAAAGCATATTAGATGATATGTGTATGAATGGAAGCAAAGATCTGTAGAATTGTATTAGTTGAGGTTAAAAAGGTCGTGTGGCAGGTGACCTTTCAGCTAGAGCTAAACATCCATGTAGGTTAAAGACTGGTAAACACCCATTTGTGCTGCTGCCAGAGAAAAACACCATACATTTTCTACTTATTTAAGACACTTTAATAGCTTTACAATGTCATGTGTACGCCCCTAAATGTTCAAGGTCAGGTAGTTTTATAAATTAACAAAATAATCACAGCTGTGTGGCGTGAAAGAACTTTTTTTGTGAAAGCACACAACTTCTGGCCAACCCAATCATGTACTCTTGGCTCCTAACATGTGGACTGAGCCAAAGCCACTACCTCTGTAGTGTTGGTCACATAATTGTCTGGTGACAGCTGTGCAGTCTTGTAGCAGTGTGAGAGGAGATTCCAAGCACTCTAAAAACAAAAGGTATGCACAGAAGACCAAGAAGAAGCTAGACAATGTAAAAGAGAGGGCCGCCAGCACTTTCAATACACTGCTTTTCTTTAGGATGGATCCACGTGTGAGGAGGCCATCACTCACAGGGCAGCAGAGCCAATGGCTAAGGTGGGCTGACCCATGAGCCAGTAGCTGAAGTGGGTTGACTCACTGGCCAGTGCTATAGGCAGTCTAGTCAGTGGAAGCCAAGCATGAATGACATTAAAAAATATCAATGGCTGAAGACGGCAGCCAGAAATGCATATGAAGTATTTATTAATTGTGTTGACTACAAGACACAAGCAAACAGCTAAAGCTAACAGGACAGATATTAAAAAAGTCACAAATATACTGATTCATTAGAAGTCCCATTTTATATTTTACACTTCCCCCTTTGTTAACGAAACAACAGTTTTTTGTTATACAAATATTTTTCTGCTTTCTAACCTTAATATATTTTCCCTGTCATAAAAGGTATCTCCACTGTTGAAAAACATGGTCCTTCATGAAGATGCATGGGCACTGGGAAGCCATACAAAACAGCAATCTCCTTTGGACTCTTTCCTTGTTTCCCTTTGCTCTCGGCTTGTTACACACAGTGTCCGTTTCTCTAAAATATGCAATTATTACATAAAAAACAATACTTGGCTTTTGGTGCCCTCCACGTCCATCTACCCTAAGTACTGCCCCCAACCTAAATATAAAAAAAAAAAGAATACCAAGTGTCTTGCCACCTTGCTGACCCCTGACCCACCCTTTCAACATTCTAAATACAAATACAAAGCAAAGCTTGGCATCCCACACCCTACCTCACTACCTTCTCTGGACAACCCTGATGCTGTTCACTAGACTGCCGTGCTCTCCATTCAGGGTCCATGCAGTCAGTGGTTCTCAGCAGGGGCAGGTTCTTCCTTAGGGCTTTAGGGAGTCACCCCCCTGTTATATTTTGGTCCCCCCTCCCTAATTAATGAAAGTAGATGTGAATACAAACAGGTTATTTAGCCCGCAGCAGTCATCTGTGCGCTGTAAGCCAGCCCAGGGCCGGTTCCTTTATCATTTTGAGCATGTGGCAGGCCAGGAGAGGGGGACGGGCTTCAGAATGTGAGTGAAAGAACAGCTGGGCAGAGCAGACAGTGCTCTGCACAGTGATAACCAGTCAACAATGAAGTGCGCATGACGGGTTGGACTGGTGCCCTTCGCTGGCCAGCTCGACATGCGCCCTCTTAAGGAGTCTCACCTACACAATTAGTGGAGTCTGGGATATCAAAGTCGAGTCCCCAGTCTCCAAACGAGCAGTGAGTTGGCCTGCCCAGACCAATCACAGCGCTGCTACAATGCTGTGTTGACAGCATGGGGGCGGCGTCAGGATTGGCTTAAAGTCGGGTAATTAGGGCCTCTCTGGTGCAGACTACAGAGGCAGTGTGGGGGTGGGAGGCACAGTCCTCTCTCTACAGAGCAATGGGAGCATTAATGACCAATCACTGTATGGCTTTATTGTGAAGCCATGCAGTGAGTGCCCATTCTGCCCACGTTGCTCAGCCTCACTCTCCCTCCCCTCTTTGTGTGCCTTGCCAGTAACGGCATTGCACAGAAGGATGCATGTAGAGAGACAGACAAGACGAGACCACACCGCACCACCTTGCGGCCTGATCCTTCGAGTTTGATGCGAGGCCTCGCCAGGACTGGGCCTTGCAGTTGCAAGAAATTAAATCAAATTGTCAGCTCTCTCTCCCGCTTTGAGGAGTCTGCCTAAGCGCCGATGGACAGTATTTAGTCAGTACATTTAAAATTAAATACTGGTGGTGTAATTATTAATTTGTTGCAAATTAAGGAGTTTAATAAAATAGCTGTAGCTCATCTACGATAATATATTGCACTGTTGCATCCTTCTACATGTGGAAAGAATAAGACAGTGTCCACTCTGAACTTGGCGTACCACTGTTAGTGAAGGGGCAGAACACCTACGAGCGCAGCATGTCTGACAGAGATCATTTCAATTTTGGTTGTTTTGTTTATTCACTGTTATCCTAGAATTAAACTGCCTGTGTGGTGTATGAAACGCATACATGAACGTTTCAGAGTGTTTAATGTCTATCAGAAGCCTTTTCATAACATTGTCTGCATTTTAAATTATAGCAATGTCATGCCATGCATCTACACGAATGGGAAGATCCCACCTATTGCACTCACTGCAAAGACCGGTCATTATTTTGAAGAAAAACGAAAAGATGTTTACAATAAAGGTACCTTGAAAGTTACATTTACAAATGAGTTACAAAATACTTTCTTTCTGTTTATTCTCTATCCTTTGCCCTTTATTAGGTGACAAGGGGGGTCATTCTGACCCTGGCGGCCGGTGGCCGCCAGGGCCACCGACCACGGGAGCACCGCCAACAGGCTGGTGGTGGCTGTATCCTGGCTCCTACTCTCTTCTCGTTGTTTATCAATGAAGTAGTGCAAGTTGTAACTGACTGTCAAAACGATGCCCCTTCTTTGAATAATACAAAAGTTCCAATCCTCTTATTTGCTGACGACTCCCTCTTGATCTCTAAAACACCTATGGGCCTTCAGGCCCTCCTGGATAGGTTTAGTGTGTTTTGTGCAGATCATGGATTGGAACTTAACTCTAGCAAAACAAAACTTATGATCTTTGGTCCTGGTAGCTCAAAACAATGTAACATTCTGTATAATGAGGTTCCCTTGAGTAAGGTATGCTCTATTGATTATTTAGGGGTAAGAATCAGTAATGATATGAACTGGCAGGCCCAGGAAGGGAAAAGCTCAGCCCTCTTAGCACAAAGGTCAATTTTGCGTTTTCAAATGTCTAATATTGAGAAAGTTGTTTCCCCAGCTATTAAAATTTATCTAGCTAAGGCTCAGAGTGCCGCGGTCTATGGTGCTGAGGTCTGGGGTTGCTCTAAATCTAGCAAGTTATCTGTGGGGGAAAATAATTTTGCAAGATCACTCTTGGCATGTCCTCGTAGTACGCCCCTGGGTCCAGTGTTTTTGGATCTAGGGTTCCCTCGCATTTCTGATGTAATAGCTTTAAGGCCTTTAATTTTTTGGGTTTGTATTTGGACTACCCCTGAATTTGTCACTTACAAGGAATCTTTGCAAGACTTATTGGATAGACCAAACGTACTTTCTATCCCCTGGTTCAAGCACATTTCAGAATGGTTCCATACCTTGGGACTCAGTCACTTTTGGAGCCAGCCCAATAAGTGAAGGAGGGCTCACAAGGAACACCTGAAATCTGCTTATTAGTCTCATGTTAGGGAAAAATATCTGCTCTGTACTTCACATGGTAGGCTGACGTCTCTTTTCCTCAAGTATAAGTGGTTTCCCCATTTTGAACCCTTCCTGGACTTAATTACCGATCAACTATGCAAAGGTTTGTATGCTCGATTTAGGTATGGATGTCTCCCTCTGAAGTCCTTTTCCAGTTCATGGAGCTCCACCCTGTTATCCGATAAATGCCCTTGTTGTAATGGTTCTGTGGAAACTGTAGTGCACTTTATGTTTATTTGTCCTGCCTATGGCATTGCCCGGCGGAAATGGCTTCGTCCCGTTTGTAGAAACATGGGGTTGAGAACGTGTAGAGATGCCCTCAGGCTGATGTTGAGAGATTGCTCCTCTCTTCTAATTTGTGCGGTCAGCAAGTTCCTTGCGTCCGCTTGGCATATACGTACATACTTTTTAAATTAAAAAAAGGACTATAGTGATTTGTTATTAATTGTTCCCTGATTTTACCTTATTCTACTCAATTGTTTTATTAATTGAATTTCTTATAAATTACCGATGAGGAAGTTAAAAGCAGTCAACAAAAGGATCTTTGACATTTCCTTTTTATTTATAGGCCGGGGTACATATGTGAAGATTTATCTGATTTTTTTCTCCTTGTATACTCGCAGATTCCTCATTTTACAGTATTCTTATCTTATTCTTATCACCTATTTTTTAAGTTTGTTGTTATATATTTATTATGTATAGATCGTGATTTTATTGTTGTAAGTTGATGGTTATTTAGACCGAATAAAGCTTGCTTGAACTTGAACTGACACTTTAAACACTTTTACAACTTGGTACATTTTGCTAAAACGTGAAAAAACATATTTGATTCTTTCAGGCAATTTGACCCTAACTAAATCTCCTACTCGTATTTGTTTTTCCTTCACAGATTTGCGAATATCATAAGCTTCCTTCCTTTTGCTCTGAAGATTCTTGTTTTTCTTAATAGCTTCACTCTTGATACTTTCACTATCTAAACTAAGAGTAAGGTACTTCCCTATCCATGGAGGATTTATTTTGGCATGGGGAACACGTTTTCTGAACAAAACAAAGGAAGAATGACCCGTACTAGAATGTGGAGTAAAATGGTAGTCCTCAACCTTAGCTTCAACCAGATCTTCCCATCTAACTCCAGTCAATGTGGCTAAATAGTGTCCTTCAAAGCTCTGTGAAAGCGTTCTATCATACCATTCGTCTCAGGATGATACAATGCACATTTCTTGTGATTTATACCTCTAGAAGAGAGAAACTCAGACATAAGTTTAGAAGCAAATTGTACTCCATTATCCATATGTATGACCTTGGGATTGCCTTCCCTACTGAAAACCTTAGAAAGGAAAGACACAACAGATTTAGAGGTCACCTCCGATGTGATAAAAATCCTCAGGCCAGTGAGATAACATATCCATAAGTACAACCACATACTTCGAACTAGACCCACATGAAATAGGCCCCATTATATTGATTGAAACCTCTTCCCAAACTTCTTTAGGAATATCTTTAAGCACTAGAGGTTGTGTTCTAATTTTAATAGTTTTATCAGCTAGTCTACATTCAACACATTCCCTAACTTTCCTTTCCAATGCCAAATCCATAACAGGCCACTAATATGTAGTTCTCATTTCTTCTTTGATTTTGCTAATCCCTTGATGAACTGCATGGGAAAGGTTAAGAAGACGATCACATAGACTAGACGGAGGCACTAACTTGCATCCTCTTAGCAACAAACCATTGTGTACTGAAAGTTCCTCACAAACTTTTCTAAAAGGTACCACTGTACTATTGTTGCTACAATCCAACTCACCAGACATGAGTAATTTAATGATTTTCAACAATTCCTCATCCATTTTCATCTCTTCTAACCCCTCCTTTTCTGAAATACAACCCTCAGTCACCACACAAACTTTTACCTCGTCATCATGCCACCATGATCCACCATCATTGTCATCCGTATACCTCCCAGAACTCAACCTAGACAAACAATCTGCAGTTTTGTTGTCACATCCTGGTACATATTTAACCACAAACTGAAAGTCTTGCAGGGCTACCACCCATTTACAAATGCGAGAAGAGACATTATCAAGCCCCTTTTTCTCAAAAATTTCTCTTAAGGGTTTATGATCTGAGTGTACCTCAAAACGCACACCCCAAAGAAATGGTCCAAAATATAGCTAATGCTTCTTTCTCTATGGTGGAATATCTGAATTCCGCGCCACGTAATGTGCGTGAGGCAAAAGCAATAGGATTATCCTGATCGCCTTTTACTTGCTTCAAAACACAACCTAATCCCTTATCAGAGGCATCTGTAGTAAGGCAACAAGGCAAACCCGATTGAAAACTGCTAAGAGATTGTGCAGATGTCAATGCGTTCTTTAAATCTAAAAATTCCTTCTCAGACTCTTCTGTCCATAAAAATTCAGAATTTTTCTTAAGTAAGTTCCTCATAGAACAAGATCTTTTGGCAAAATTAGGAATATACCTAGCATAAAATTCGGCCATTCCTAAAAACACTTGAATATCACTTTTCTTCTCTAGTGTCGCTAAGTTTACAATAGAATGCACCAAGTCATCTTTTGGTTTGACACCACAACTTGTGCTAACATGACCTAAGTATACAATTTCAGACTGAAGAAACTTGCACTTTTCTTTCCTTAAAGGTATACCTTTAGATCGAAATATGTTAAGTACATCTCTTATTTTCTTCTTATGCTGTTCTTGTGTATCTGTGAAAATAAGGACATCATACTGAAAGAAACAAACTCCATCCATTCCCCCCAAAATTTCATTCATTAACCTCTGAAAAAAACAGCAGCCACTGAACAAAGACCAAATGTCATCCGGTTGAACTTGTACACACCAAAAGTTGTGATGAAAGATGTAAGTAATTTCGAATCCTCAGTCAACTGTACTTGATGGTACGTGGAAGTTAAGTCAAGAGTAGAAAAGAACTTCGCGTTACCTAAACAACTAATCATTTCTGTAATATCTGGTAACGTAAATTTGTCCTCAATGACTTCCTTGTTAAGTTTGTGAAGATCAACACAAAGCCAAACATCATCAGAACGCTTGGTTGCCACCACAATGGGAGCTATCCATTGAGCTGCCTCCACTTCCTCGATTATACCATCGTCTCTGAGCCTCTGAAGTTCCAACTTAACTTTGTCTCGTAAAGTAATAGGAACATTTCTTGATTTGCAAACTACCGGTTGGGCATCATTCTTTAACACAATGCAATGCTTATCCCCCTTTAATGCACCCAACACTAGAACTGAAAACATCCGGAAATTCAATCAATAAGTCATTTAGCAGATCTGATATTTTCTGCACTTGCACTTGAGGTATAGCATTGGGATTCAATATAATTCCCAACTCTTTCTGGTGAGGCCAACTCAAAATGGTGTCTCCTACAACTGGAACGTACATTTTTCCGAAGATCTTGTGATCTCTAAATTGAATATGTGCATCGAAGTAGCCTTTCAAATCAATGGGCTTACCCCCAAAAGAGTATGGCTTAACATCAGGATTTCGGAGTGAACCCTTACCATCAAAATATTTTTTATAATCCCCTTCTGACACCAGAGATAATTTAGCACCAGAGTCCATCATCATGGAAATTTAAGTTCCATTGAATTCAACGAAATCAGTAGGATAGTCACAATGTATAGCAGATACACAGTTAACATCATGGACTACCTGTAAAATAAAATCTTGGTCATTATTATCACAAACTACCTCATTAAGTTGCACCTTTTTTTTAAAGACGTACAGTACTTTGTAAAATGCCCCTTCTTGCCACACTTATTACAAATTACAGAGAATGCGGGACATTCTTTACAGTTAGCCAAGTGTGCAGGAGATCCACACCTTTAAAGTTAGAAACAATTTTGGGTTTTGAATCAAGTTTTTGAATGGAAGTTGAACATTTAGACTTCTTCAGACTATCGATGCAAGAATCAGATGTTCAATTTGCTTTGCCATACACAATACTTCATCCAGGGATGGATCACTCTTAGACCAAAGAGCTTCCCTAATTTTATCACTCTTGCACTCTAGCATGAATTGATTGCGAATACGTTCTTCAATATTTCCCCCGAAATTGCACTGTGCAGCTAGTTTACGAAGATTAGTAACGAAGTCCTCAATAGACTCCTCTTCAGATTGCTTACACTTCCCAAAGTAAAATCTTTGAAGGATGATAGAGATTTTGGGTAAAAAATATCTGTCAAGTTTCAGTAGTGTCTCCTCAAATTTATTTAAAGGGGTATCCCCTTCTGCTCCGTCAGATGGTGATATTACAGGTAGAATTTCTAAAATTTCCTCCCTTCTGTTCCTAAACAATGTTGAAGGACTGAGGTTTTCCTCTCAGCAGAAAAATTGCTACCACAAACCTTAAGATACATTAAGAAAACTTTTTTCCATTTTGGCCATGGAATAGGTGGTTCACCAGGAGTAACTAAAAAGAATGGTGGCGGAGAAACGTTCTGCATAACTGTGGTACCAAAAAGTAGTAAATTTATCACAAAATGCTCTGCAGGGTGAATGTAAGCAGAAAGTCACTGAAATCCATACTGGAACGTAGGTACAACTTCTTGGGATTAATGAAATGTAGAGTCCGTAGGAGATAACTAAACAGGAATCGGTTGCAGCGTTGAGAAACGTTGCGTAACAACGTTGAATGCTAAGTTTAAATAGTCAATGCAGCAGCCGGAACAGCAGAGCACATATAAAGGTAAGCGTGTGGCAGCGTAGGGCAACGTTGCATAGCAAAGTAAAAAACAAATGCTTGAAACAACACCAATAGCCGGTACGGTAAAGCGAACGCAAATGTAAGCGATCGCAAGTGCAGGTGACAAAGTAACACGTTCACAATATGAGAAATGAACATGAAAGATGGTTGGCAATGCGGTGACGGGAGCGCAAGAGAAAAACAAGCGCATGTGCCGATTCCTAAGCAACAAAGTAGCGCGATTGCTGAACAGAAAAAACAATGAAACAGCGACGCTAAGATTCAGCATAAAAAAAGGATTGTCACGCGTACCTTTATAAAGAAACGAAGGAGGTGAATTCTCCTTAACCAATGAGGAGAAGAGGAGTTCTTCCTGAGTACTTGGCATGAGTAGGAAGCCACTCGTCACCATGTGAAGCAAAGTTGAGGTCCAGGAAAGGAGAAGGCTTTGCAAGACGAAATGTTATCTTTGAAGTTTAATTCTGAAAGGTACATCCAATGGTACAAAGAACTCCAACTTCTCCCAAGCCCCAGGCTGCTGCTGTCCAACTCTGCTGCTACTCTCCCCACTGCCGTTGCTCTCCAACTGTCCACGATGGAATGTCTACTCCATTACGGACAGATGAACAGTCAGTAGGCTTGGGGGAGTAATGGAACATACCAAGTAACACCAAAATATAATAATACACAAAAAGGTACAGAAACTAAGAGAATATGAAAATAGAAGAAGGAAAAATAACAATGTAATACTACACCGGTCTCACACATGATGATGAATTTGCTGTCTTGGTTTGTATGTCCTGTCCGGGTGCCGGGCCCGCAGGATGGGAGGGTAGAGGTGAGAAGGGTAATGGGTGGACAGGATAAAAGAGGGAAATCTAGGTAGTGGAGAGCCAAGGAGCAAAGAGAAAGAGAGAAGAGACAGAGAAGGTGAAGAGAGGATAGGATGAGAGATGGGAAATGGAGAATAGAAGGAGAGAGAGGCGGGAGGTATGAAAGTACCAGGGTGAAGAAACGATGAGCTATAGAGGAGACAGGAAGAATAGAGGGAAAGACTCTAAGAACGGAAGGACAGGGAGAAAGAAAAAGGGGAGGTTTGGGAGGGGAAAAAGGGGATGACGAAGCAAAGGGAATAAAGGAAGGAAAGAGGAAGAAAGAATGCGAGAGAGAAAATGGGGAGAGAGAGGGAGAGGAGGGGAAATGATTAAAAGCATATGAGAGAGGCCGGGCTTGCCAAGATGGCCGCCGGAACATCATTCCCATCGGCTCCGCTATCCATCGAGTAAAAACTGGACATTTCGGTGACAATCAATGCTTGAATCTGGAGTTGGAGAGATGTGAGGAGTGGCAGAGCAAACCAGAATTTCTTGGGGGCGACGAAGACGCTACTGACGTTGAGAGAGCCGTGAGAAGGTCCCTTGAGCTCCAGCCTTGAAAACAGCGCAGAATGCCCAGAGGCCGGAGATGACCGCGAAGGTGGGTGAAGCACCGAGGGCAGTCTGCCCCCCTGACCCCCTCCCCATTGTGAGCGACATCTCACCGGGGGAGTGAATGGCGACTGGAGCAAGCGGGTACTGAATGGGGCCTCACTGGAGCGACCCCTCTCAAAAAGCCAGGCACGCCTCTGCCTGACCTTAACATGGTGACCGGGCTGGAGGACTGAGATGCGCCAACACAATGGGGAGGTGGCCAGGGGCTTCCTGGCAGGCAGAGGGGAACTGAAAATGTTGATTGCATGCAGTCCACCAAAGCTTGCATTCAGGCAGGTGTCATGGCCTGGAACTGGCAGCGCATCGGGAGCAAACCCGAGGACCGTTGAGTGTTTCCCCTCGGAAGAAGGGGAGGAGGGGCCAACAGCAGATAAATCCTCGATATCTGGGCACAACGATTCCGCTATAACGGAGTGCAGCTTACAGTGCAGAGTGGCAACCCTTACGAGTGAGAGACCCTTATGGAAGAAGGCGAGGAGCTGATGTAACGGGGAAACTGCAGAACAAGCAATAACCATTGGAATAGTCTGGAATACTCATCCCCTATTCATGCCTCCCGAGAAACAGAACTTGAACAGAGTCTCCAACTACTTCTCACCTTTGGAGGGGGGCATCATACAACAGAAAGAGGAGATGGCCCTCACACGGGAAGACCTCATGACCTCCTTGAGAGACTTTAAAAAAGAACTGAGAGAAGAACTGAAGACAGACATGACTTCCTCGCTTGAAAAACTACAAGCAAACCTTGATGACAAACTCTCCTCTTTACGACAAGATGTAGACTCCATAGGCACCCGCATGTTAGATGCTGAGGTGAAAACGGAAGAAATGGAAAATCACCTTAATCAACTGGACGCTCTCATGCAGACACTCCAGACGGACCTTCACTCAGCGATACTTAAACAAGAAGACATGGGAAACAGAGTGCGGCAAGACAACATCAGGATTAGGAATCTCGCAGAAGGTGCGGAGGGGTCAGACCTTGAAGCATTTGTGATGGGCCTGTTCCAGGAGCTCATGAACAAAACACAGCTCAAGATAAAGATAGATAGAATCCACAGAGTAAGCAGTGTCACCTCTGCGGACAAGATCCACCCAAGATACATTCTTGTTAAGCTACACTCCTTCAAAGTAAAAGAAGCCACTCTACAAGCCTCAAGAAAGATAGACAAAGTGACATCAGGAACAGACTGAGGGAGGAATATATACAATACCACTGGACTTTCCCCTTTGGCATGGCCTTCGAATTAAATGATAGATCTTATCATGTAACAGACCTCACAAGGGCTCTGGCAATACTTGGTATTCCCCAATCTGGAGAAGATGGTAGGGAGGATCCTGCGGAGACAAGCCAAAAACAAAGTCAGAAACAAACCACAAGTCCTGGACGATGGCTGCCCGGGAAAAACCCTCGAGCACATAGACGCGGTCCAAGAGAGGAAGATGCACCAGGATAACGCAGCAATACACCTACAAACCCTCCCTCATCAAACCTCGAACATCAACCAGTCCCCCACTACCTCACACTTGCTCTGCTGAAGCCCAAAAATGACCAACCGATGAGCGACGAAGCGGAATAAGGCCTACATTCAAAACATCGTTAATAGACTACTGGAGTCTTACACAAATAGGACCTGTTGTCCTTCAATTGTTCATTGTTCAGTTTTGTTTAGGAGTTGGGAGACCATGTACAATAAACAAGAGTTGAGATACAGACCCAAGCGGGGGAAAGACGAGGAGGAGCTATCACCGCATTGACGTTTCAGAGACTTCGAGACAGTACTCCACAGACAGGGCACAATAGGTCCTGCTCCAGCACAACACTAGCTGCAGATAGACGACCACTCCCGCCCTGACGGAATGATAGTGACAATACTCACCTGGAATGTCAAAGGGTTAAACGCACCAGCGAAGCACCACAAAGTATGGAAATATTTAATGGACAACCACTATGACGTAATAGCGCTACAAGAAACTCATCTTAAAAAAGGAGAAGACTATAGGCTTAAACATAAACAGTACTCACACACCTTTCAATCATCAGCAGCGTCAAAACACAACGGAGTAGCACTCATGCGCCATCAAGGCCAACAATTCCATCCTACAGGCTCACATGCTGATAAGGGTGGTCGCTATGTGATGGTGAAAGGAGTATTCAGAGGCCGTCGAGTAACTTTCGCTTCAATATACACACCCAACACATAGCAAGACCAATTCCTACGCAGGTGTCTAGAGACATTAGGAGCCTTTGCGGAGGGGGACATATTCATGATGGGAGACTTTATCGTTACGTGGCATGCACACCTAGACAGTACACACCCCCACCGCTCGCCATCTGGGAACTTTTGGACAGCATTGCAACAGGTAATGGCGGAGACTGGACTAGTCGACACCTGGAGGAAACTTCACCCCAACAACAGAGACTACACCTTCTTTTCCCACACTCAAAGGTCGTACTCAAGAATTGATTATGTATTCACTAGCCAAGGGATAACCCAAGACCTTCTCAAGGCAACAATTCATTCTATCACCCTATCAGACCATGCCCCAATGGAACTAACAATAGACTGGAGGGAGCACAAATCAAAAACCCTGAGATGGTACTTCCCACCTTCCCTGATTAGAGACAAGCCTTCGAGAGACGAGCTACGTACCACCATCAGGGAATACTTTCAATTCAATGACCCAGCAGACACTAACTTCAGTATAACATGGGACGCTTTTAAAGCTGTTTTGAGGGGGAAATGTATCTCCCTAAATACAGCCCTAAACAAACAGAGAAGACAGGAGCGATTAGGAATAGAGGCAGAACATCGAGCTGCGGAAGCAGCTCATAAAACACACCCGACACTACCCTTGCAACGAACGATGACACCTTGAGGGAGAAACTAAACGCTATATATACACCAATAGAGCAGAACTCACACTACTGCGTCTTCAGAGATCGACATATGAACAAAGTAACAAAGTGGGCTCATACCTTGCCAGACAAATAAGAGTGAAAAGAGAAAATGAATATGTAGGCGACATAAGACACCCCACTAAAGGCCTTTCAGATTCAGACGTAGGAAAGGCAAATATATTTAGCAGATTCTATTGTAATCTCTACACAGCAGAAACCACTTCTGCAACTACTCTATCAGCTTACCTAGAACATATAGCTCTTCTCAAAGTTATGAACGCACATAACGAGCAATTAGGGGCACCCATCGAGGAATCGGAGGAACAGACAGCAATAAACTGCCTTAAACAAAATAAATCCCCAGGGCCGGATGGGTTGACAGCTCAATTCTATAAAACATATAGGGGGTCATTCTGACCTCGGCGGTAAAAGGCACTTACCGCCGGTCAGAAGACCGCCATAACACCGCCGCGGCCGCGGTAAACCGCCACGGTCATTCTGACCCGCAACTTGCAAACCGCCAAAAACCCGACATCCACAAAAGTCCGCCACACCAAAGATCAGCGAAAAAATGGCGATGACCAAACCTCCACCGTCATGCCAACAGAAATACGCCCATACCATTCCGACCCACAAATCCACGCGGCGGTCTTTCAAACGCAGTATTCCATTGGCGGTACACACCGCCGCGGTCAAAATACACACACACATAGAAAACTCAGCCACATTGGTCAGTTTGAAACACGCACACCTGATACACATACTCACACCACTCCCACACACCCAACACAATATAAAACACACACCCACATCACCCACAAACCCCTACGACCCGAAATTATTGACGAAGGCTAGAGAGGGAGCACAGAATAGACAATCCCACAACACAGAGGCACCCAACACCATCACCCACACAGAATCCAAGCACCAAACACCACACACCACCACACGCACCACACTCATCACCACAAACGCCACCCCACACCTCATCCACACCACCCCATGGCACCCCAAAGACACCCCAGGTTCACTGACGCAGAACTCAGGGTCATGGTGGAGGAAATAGTCCGTGTAGAGCCCCAGCTCTTCGGGGCACAGTTGCAGCACACCACAATTGCCAGGAAGATGGAGCTATGGCAAAGGATAGTGGACAGGGTCAACGCGGTGGGACAGCATCCACGCAATCGGGATGACATAAGGAAGCGCTGGAACGACCTACGGGGGAAGGTGCGTTCCATGGTATCAAAGCACAACATTGCGGTGCAGAAGACTGGCGGCGGACCCCCATCTACTCCCCCAGAATTCACAGCATGGGAGGAGGAAGTCTTGCACATCCCGTCATGCCGCAGCAGCCGCAGCGCTTGCCACGGCCGCGGGCTCAGGTTGCCGCGGCGCGGCACTCCATTTACACCGCGGCCGGCGCGTGGGCCGCGGGGGACGCCGCGGCTGCGCGCAGGCCGTGGGGGACGCCGCGGCTGGCGCGGCTCGGGCGCAGGCCGCGGATGCTCCAAGGAGCTTGATTAGGGGTCGCGGCACTCGCCGCTCCCCTTTCTTTAAGTTCTGCCATAAAGGCAGACGCGGCAGGGCTTGAGACCCCGAAGGGGTTTCAGGCCTGACCGCGTGTAGCGCATTATGCGCATTTACAGCTAATCTCTGCCTTCTGCTTTGCACACCTGCTCACCACTTACCATGTCTCCAGTCAAAAGCCGAACCCTTGCACATGGTGGTATTTTTGTACCTGCCTTTTCCCTTCCCAGCATGCTGAGCACTTCCTCTCCTCCCAGCATGCATTATTTTTCTTCTTTAGGTGCATGTACCTGATTCACTATTGCATTCTTTTCCCCAATCCAAGATGGTGGTATTTCTACTTCCTGTTTCCTACTTCCTGCCTGGGGGTATATAAGGGGAATTCAGCTGCTGGTTCATTGCGTTGCAACACTCCTTGGTGGTAGTCACGCTCCGATTGATTTCTTCCTGCGAATCCAGTGTTTCCTGACCTGTCTTTGTTCTCCAGTCTTCCTGATCTTCAGTCCTAACGCCTTGGTGTCCTCCTTTCGTTTCAGGGAGTTCCTGTGGAGGTTTTTTACCCTACTGGGGTTTTTCCTCTGCGACTCCTTCTGGGGGGCACGGACTGTAGTGGTTTGCTCTTGCCAAACAGCACCGTGGCTACCGGAAGGGGTCGCCCCTACCTCGGCCAGAGCAGAACCTGGCGGAACCGGGAACGTTCCCCTACGCTTCTCAACCTCGACGGTAAGCCCATTGAAAACCGTGACAGATTGCAACGCCCAAAACTCCAGTTGCAGTCCGGTTTCATGGATAATCCAGTGGCAAACACGGAACCTACGAGCCAGACCCTGCTTATGACGATACAACAACAGGCTCAAGAACTCCAACAGTTACGTACTGAAAATACCGTCTATTGACAAGCCTTTGCATCCAGGACCACAGATGTCCCCTCAGTAGCTGCCACTACACCTCGTTTTTCCGGAGATCCTAACAAATTAAAAGAATTCCTGGATGCCTTGACGGTTTACTTTGCTTTTCGCCCCTCGCAATTTATACAAGACAAGACCAAGGTGGGGTATTTGATTAGTGCCTTATCGGGCCAGCCTTGGCTTGGGCCACCCCTCTAGTAACCAGAAACGATCCCTGCCTATCTAATTATTCCACCTTTATCACTACTTTTAAAAAGATGTTTGAACGCCCTGGACTCGAGGCGTCCGCAGAAGAAGCTCTTTGCGAAGTTCAACAAGTGAATCAAGATGTATTACAATACATCACCCGTTTCAGACAATTAGCAGCAGAAACAACTTGGGTGGAACGTACCTTGGTGACACTGTTCCGTAGAGGTCTCAGAGAGGACATTAAAGATGAATTAGTGCACTCTGCTAGAATAGAGAACCTTAAAGGATTGATGGACCAGGCCCTGACGATAGAATATCGGTTAAATGAACGAAGAATGGAGAAAAAGAAGAGTCGTTTGCCATCGCACTCAGTACCGTCTCGCTCTTTCTCTCATCGTACCGAGGAAGTCCGTCCTGAACCTAAGGGGAATACCGAGGAAGAACCAATGCAGATTGACACGGCTCGAGGACCTTTATCAGCCAGTGAAAGAGAACATAGACGAAGGAAAGGGCTTTGTCTGTATTGTGGTGCAGCTGGTCACCTAATTCGCACTTGCCCCATTCGTCCAACCAAGCCCTTGGGAAACGCCAACTCCCGTCCCCAGTAAGAAGGGTGAGGACGGGATATCGTGACATACCTTCTATTTGTTCTTCCAGGGAGGAAGGAACTGCCCTTTTTCTCTTACCAGTTATCCTTCATCTAACTGATGGCCGGGAAGAAAGAACCTTGGCCTTATTAGACTGCGGAGCCAGTGGCATCTATTTAGATGAAGCCTGGGCCAAAGAACGACAGATAGCACAAATACCTAAGGAAGTACCAGAACAGGTACATACCGTGGATGGGTCAATCTTGGCCTCTGGACCTGTACAATATACTACCCCTACCTTCTGTCTACAGTTTGGAAAACACCAAGAAAATCTTTTGTTTGATTTAATTTCATCACCACACCACGTCATGATCCTGGGCATTCCATGGCTCACACGGCACAATCCTTACATTAACTGGGAAACAAAAACCATTTCCTTGTCTTCTCACTTTTGCCAACACCACTGCTATCACGCCGGGGATTATTGGTCCCCAAAAGGTCTCTCAGCAGCAACTCCTAAGGTGGGATGCTCCATTAACGTCCTACAGGGAGTTCCCAGGCATTATCAGGATTATGCCGATGTATTCCAGAAGCCAGAAAAACCTGAACTGCCACCCCACAGAGAATACGACTGTGCCATTCCTTTAGAACCAGATACAGTGGTTCCTTTTGGGCGTATGTACTCACTCACAGAACCGGAGAAACAGATTCTGAAAGAAGTATCTTGATGAGAACCTACAAAGCGGGTTGATTACTCCCTCTTCTTCACCCGCCGTGGCTCCTCTTTTCTTTGTACCAAAGAAAACTAAAGATTTGCATTCTTGTATCGATTTCAGAGGGTTAAACAGGATCACTATTAAAGATCGGTATCCGTTACCCCTCATAAAGGACATCTTAGAAGCAGTCAGAGGAGCAAAGAGATTTACCAAGCTGGATCTCCGAGGAGCCTACCATCTTCTAAGAATAAAAGAAGGTGATGAGTGGAAGACCGCCTTTAGAACACCTTTTGGTCACTACGAATATAGAGTAATGCCATTCGGGCTTACTAATGCCCCTTCCATTTTTCAAAGGTTCATGGATTCTATCTTTTCTGATCTTTTGCAACAAACAGTGGTGGTGTATCTTGACGATATTCTAATCTTTTCTGTTCATCCAGAAGAACATTCCAAACACGTTCGCCAAGTCTTAGAGAGACTCCGACAACATCATTTATTCTGCAAACCTGAAAAATGCGAATTTGATCAGACGGAAGTAAAATACTTGGGATATTGCATAAACCAAACCGGAGTCGCCATGGATTCAGACAAGGTGCAGGCTATATTGAATGGGCCATCTCCTTCTTCCATCAAGGAGACTCAGTGTTTTTTGGGACTAGCCAACTTCTATCGACAGTTCATAGCAGACTTTGCCCAGAGAACCAGCTATATTACTCAAACCCTTAAAAAAGAACACCTAAAGAAGGGTTTTTGTTGGACACAAGACGTTGAGTTAGCCTTTCAGGAATTAAAGAAAGCCTTTATTCAAGCCCCTATCCTACGACACCCAGACACCAGCAAGCAATTCATTGTGGTCGCAGACGCCTCAGAAAGGGCCATTGGAGCTGCCTTATTGCAAAGACAAGACGATGATGATTTAGAGCACCCTGTATTTTACCTATCACACATTTTATCTGATTCCGAGCGGAATTATTCCGTGTTAGAACGTGAATTACTCGCTTTAAAAACCGCGTGCACAGAATGGAGACACTTTTTGATGGGATCAAAGGAACCTTTTGAAGCCCGGACAGATCACAGAAATCTACAGTGCTTAAGAAACTTTCAGTGTCAAAATAGCCGGCAGGCTCGATGGGCTTTCTTTTTCAGCCATTATGACTTCTATATCACTTACATCCCTGGTTCTCAGAACATCCTGGCGGATGCCTTGTCCCGACGTTATCCTGAGTGCAGCGATTCTACTGTTCAGAACTTATTTGACAACGACAAAATCATTGGGGTAGCACAGACTTTTTTAGACCAAGTCAAGTCCGAATATGCCCGTCTAGACGAAACAGAACTGAAAGAGTTGCGTCCGCAACTGCATACAGATCATGGCTATTATTATCATGACAAGGCCCTGTTTTTACCCACTAAAGTAGTACAAACTGAAGCTTTACATATGTGCCATGATTCCCCTATCGCAGGTCATCGAGGAATGAAAGCAACCCAAGAACTTTTGCTGCGCTCCTTCTGGTGGCCAACTCTCAAGGCTGATACTGAGACATATGTATCTGCCTGTCCTATATGTGCTCAAGCCAAGACACCCCGTACCAGACCAGTAGGATTACTCCGTCCATTACCAGTTCCCCCGGCCCATGGCACACCATCTCCACAGATTTTATGTGCGCATTACCTTCCTCAATGGGGAACCACGTAATAATGGTAACCGTGGACTCCTTCACCAAAATGGCTCACTTCACGGCCTTAAGAAAGTTACCAACGGCTAAGGAATTGGGTCAAATCTTTACCCAAGAAATCTTTCGGCTTCATGGGTTACCTCAGGTCATTATATCGGATAGGGGCCCTCAATATATCTCCCGATTCTGGAATCAATTTTGTAAGACCTTGGGAATCAAGGTGGCCTTGTCGTCCGGGTTCCACCCTCAAACCAACGGGCAAACGGAACGACTCAATCAGGGTCTCGAACAGTATTTACGTAGCTTCTGCAATGCTACACAAAGTAATTGGGCTACCTATTTACCCCCTTGCAGAATTCTCCTATAACAACTCTCTACACAGTGCCTCGAAGGTCTCTCCTTTCTATGGCTCCTACGGTTTCCATCCCAAGGCCTTCCCAACTCCCCTGAGAGATAACTCCAATCTTCCTGCCATCTCCTCCTATGTTCGACAGCTACGGGGTATACAACGAATTATCCATTCCAACCTTGTGGCCACTAAGTTCCGCATGAAAAAGATAGCAGATAGAAGACGTTGTGCGGCTCCTCAATATCAGGTTCATGACAAGGTCTGGCTCTCCTCTAGATTCCTACCTCTCCGACTCACTCAGAACAAATTCAAACCTCGCTTTTATGGCCCCTTCCTAATTCTCAAAAAGATCAACCCTGTGTCTGTGCGTCTTCGCCTGCCCCGGACATGGAAGATCCACCCTGTATTCCATGTCTCTCAATTGAAGCCTTACCGTCCCGATCCTTTTCATTGGCACTTACCCTGTCCCCCTCCTCTGTTGGTTGATAATGTACCTGAGTACGAGGTTCAGGAAATCTGTGACTCTCGGTTTTTCCATGGGCGCCTCCAATATCTTATTCATTGGAAGGGATACCCTATGAGTGAGTGTTCCTGGGAAGATGCTCCTTCAGTTCATGCTCCTCTTTTGGTCCGTCGCTTTTTTCGTCTCTTCCCTCACAAACCTGGGGCCTCGGAGGGGGGCATACTGTCATGCCGCGCCAGCCGCGGCGCTTGCCGCGGCCGCGGGCTCAGGTTGCCGCGGCCGGGGGCTCAGGTTGCCACGGCCGCGGGCTCAGGTTGCAGCGGCGCGGCACTTCATTTACACCGCGGCCGGTGCGTGGGCCGCGGGGGACGCCGCGGCCGGTGCGTGGGCCGCGGGGGACGCCGCGGCTGGCGCGCAGGCCGCGGGGGACGCCGCGGCTGGCGCACGGGCCGTGGGGGATGCCGCGGCTCGGGCGCAGGCCGCGGATGCTCCAAGGAGCTTGATTAGGGGTCGCGGCACTCGCCGCTCCCCTTTCTTTAAGTTCTGCCATAAAGGCAGACGCGGCAGGGCTTGAGACCCCGAAGGGGTTTCAGGCCTGACCGCGTGTAGCGCATTATGCGCATTTACAGCTAATCTCTGCATTCTGCTTTGCACACCTGCTCACCACTTACCATGTCTCCAGTCAAAAGCCGAACCCTTGCACATGGTGGTATTTTTGTACCTGCCTTTTCCCTTCCCAGCATGCTGAGCACTTCCTCTCCTCCCCGCATGCATTATTTTTCTTCTTTAGGTGCATGTACCTGATTCACTATTGCATTCTTTTCCCCAATCCAAGATGGTGGTATTTCTACTTCCTGTTTCCTACTTCCTGCCTGGGGGTATATAAGGGGAATTCAGCTTCTGGTTCATTGCGTTGCAACACTCCTTGGTGGTAGTCACGCTCCGATTGATTTCTTCCTGCGAATCCAGTGTTTCCTGACCTGTCTTTGTTCTACAGTCTTCCTGATCTTCAGTCCTAACGCCTTGGTGTCCTCCTTTCGTTTCAGGGAGTTCCTGTGGAGGTTTTTAACCCTACTGGGGTTTTTCCTCTGGGACTCCTTCTGGGGGGCACGGACTGTAGTGGTTTGCTCTTGCCAAACAGCACCGTGGCTACCGGAAGGGGTCGCCCCTACCTCGGCCAGAGCAGAACCTGACAGAACCGGGGACGTTCCCCTACGCTTCTCAACCTCGACGGTAAGCCCATTGAAAACCGTGACACATCCTGCATCCTGAGGGCCTCGCAGGAGTAGGCGGAGGAATGGACTCTGGTAAGTCAAATCTTCACTACTGCTTCCCACCCCACCTGCATGCCAAATCATACCCCCACCCTCACCCCCAACCCCATCACACCAACTCCTAGCAAAAGGCTCACCATCACAACCCACCCATCCCAACACCAAGCCCTGCATGCGACCACAAAGCATGGACACCCATCACCAAAGCATGCCCACTGCACACACACATCACCCCCACAAGCCACCCTCACAAAAGCCCCCACAAGGGAATGCCTCCACTTGGGTACACGGACACCCACCCATCACACGAAATGCCACACACAGAAGCAATAACCATACCTTTATACCCCTGCAGGACCCGAACGCCACCACACCGCCACAGAGGGTCCAAAGATGTCCATCCCACCCCCAGAAGAGGCCCCCAGCGATGACAGCAGCTCTGTCTCCCTGGACCCAGATGACCAGCCCGGCCCATCGGGGACCTCTGGACAGTCGGTTCCCCACAGACAGCCACAGGCTACACCAGACCCAACCCCCTCTGGGAACACCAGCACAGCTCCCACCCAGCGGGCCCATGCCTCTGTCTCCAGGACACGTCAATCAGCGGTGTGTCCACCACTACAGGGCACCCAGGTTGACCCACCACCCCAACAACAACAGGGACCTGGGGGCAGTGGTAGTGGGCACACCGTCCAGGGGACAGAGGCCCAGGAACACAGGGGAACTGGGAGGGCTGCTGTGCGACAGGGGGGGGGACAGGCCCAGGGAACCGACTCTCCAAGATGCCCTCTCCTCCATCATGGGAGCTTACCACCACTCCCAGGAGACGATGGCGACGGTACTGGCCCGGGTCTAGGAGATCCAGGCACTGCAGGAGGAACGGTACATGGGGTTCAGAGAGGAACTGAGGAACATCGGTTCCGCAATGGGGACCATCGTCGTGGCCCTTACCCAGATAGTCACCACATTGCGGGACCATGTGGCACCCCAAAGGGCCCCTGTCACTAGCCCAGGCCAGGAACAGCCTACCACCTCCGCCGGCGCTAGTGGTCAGGAGGCCCCCACACAACAACAGGCCACCAGAACCCCACCTCCTGCAGAAGAAGAACCACCCCGCAAGCGGAACCTGAGATCTCACAAGAAGATAGAGTAGGATTGCAAGACCCCCACCAGCCTAAGATACCCCCTGATGTCATCCCACTGTCCCACATTGTCACCCTGTCCAACCTTTAACTGCCCCTGCTCCATCCTTCCACAGGCATATGGACAATGCACCTGTGCGACTGAGAACTGGACTCTGCCATGGACATTACTCCACCCCCACCCATCAACGTTTTACAATCATGTACCTATATGTAGCACTTAAAATAAATCACTTATTGCACTTAAAATAACAGGAGTCTGCTTGTATTCTTAACAAATGTATTACACATAACGGTGCAATAATGTCCAGTTACTTTGTGATGACAACATACCAATTTCAATAAGCTTTAGTCCATGGGCAAACAAAGCTGAAGTCAGGCAGTGGGTCATACAGCTCTGAAAAGGGAAGGGAAAGTCACAAATCCTGTAACAGGAACTGGGGGGAAACACAGACAGTGGAGACGCATGAGGCCTTAAGTAAATGTAAAATGGCGTGGGTGATTCTTACCTGTGTGCTACTGAAAATATTGTTGTATGACTGTATCCCTGTTGTCCGTGTCGTCCCCGTTGTCTTCCTCCTCTTCACTCTCCACAGGCTCCACAGCTGCTACAACACCACCATCTGGACCATCCTCCTGCAGAAAAGGCACCTGGCGTCGCAAAGCAAGATTGTGAAGCATACAGCAGGCCACGATGATATGGCACACCTTCTTTGGTGAGTACATTAGGGATCCCCCTGTCATATGCAGGCACCTAAACCTGGCCTTCAGGACCCCGAAGGTCCTTTCTATGATCCTCCTAGTTCGCCCATGGGCCTCATTGTACCGTTCCTCTGCCCTGGTCCGGGGATTCCTCACTGGGGTCAGTAGCCACGACAGGTTGGGGTAACCAGAGTCACCAATTAGCCACACACGGTGTCTCTGTAGCTGTTCCATCACATAAGGGATGCTGCTATTTCGCATGACATACGCGTCATGCACTGACCCAGGGAACTTGGCATTTACATGGGAGATGTACTGGTCAGCCAAACAGACCACCTGGACATTCATAGAATGATAACTTTTTCTGTTTCTGTACACCTGCTCACTTTCTTTGGGGGGAACCAAAGCCACATGGGTCCCATCAATGGCACCAATGATGTTGGGGATATGTCCAAGGGCATAGAAATCACCCTTCACTGTAGCCAATTCGCCCACCTCAGGGAAAATAATGTAGCTCCGCATGTATTTCATCAGGGCAGACAACACTCTGGACAAAACCTTAGAAAACATAGGCTGAGACATCCCAGATGATATGGCCACTGTTGTCTGAAAAGACCCACTTGCCAAAAAATGGAGTACTGACAGAACCTGCACCAGAGGGGGAATCCCTTTGGGTTGGCGGATGGGAGACATCAGGTCTGGCTCCAGCTGGGCACATAGTTCATGTATAGTTGCTCTGTCAAGCCTGTATGTAAGTATGATATGTCGTTCTTCCATTGTCGACAGGTCCACCAGCGGTCGGTACACGGGAGGATTCATCCTTCTCCTCGCAAGTCCCAGCGGACGGTGCCTAGGAAGGACAACATGGAGCACAGAGTCAAGCAACCCACAGGTTCGTTCACACAGCTTGCACAGTACACGAATCGCTATGCATTGAAAGGCTTGTATGAGTGGCAATGCAAGGCCTAGGCCTGTGTGACGCAGTAGAAATTATGCCATGTGGGCCCTTGAAATGGCAGCTGCCTGACCTGTGAAGTGTGACAGTGGGATGTGAGGTCACTGCGCTGGCATGGCACACCGTGGCGGTAGGCGGTCGAAGACCGCGGCGCAAAGCAGCATTGGTTAACATTGAACCCTATGGGTCTCAGGAGACAATGACGATGTGCGCCGGCGGTCGCGGTACGCACCGCCGCGGTACGCACCGCCGCGGGCGTGACCGCCATTTTCTAACTGCTTCATCACTCGAGACCTGATCATCCACAGGAGAGGACCTATACTGCAAGTGCTGCTGTGACCTCGGTCTGGGAGATACAATGGCTGCTGCGACTGGGGAAAGGGCCCCTGCCTTCACTTCCGAAGAATTGGAGAAACTTGTTGATGGGGTCCTCCCCCAGTATGCGCTACTCTACGGTCCTCCAGACCAACAGGTTAGTACACAGGGTGCACGTTGAATGGGCTATGCCTGTGTTGAGTGGGGTGTATGTAAGATGGTGGGGAGGGGAGCGAATGAGGAGTGCAACGCACGAAAGATGAGAGCATGTGCCACATGGCAAGGTTGGGGAGGGGGGGGGGCCACTCACATTGACCAGGCAGAAAACTGATGCGATTTCCTTTACCACCCTGTACATGTCACATAGGTCAGCGCCCATCAGAAGATCGACATTTGGCGTGCCATCGCCAAGGATGTCCGGGCCCTGGGGGTCCACAACAGACGGGGCACCCACTGCCGAAAGAGGTGGGAGGACATCCGCCGTGGGACCAGAAAGACCGCCGAGTCTCTGCTGGGGATGGCCTCCCAACATAGGAGGGGTGCCATCCGCCAATTGACCCCCCTGATGTCCCGGATCCTGGCGGTGGCCTACCCCGATTTAGATGGGCGCGTGAGGACATCACAGCAGACACAAGGGGGTGAGTATCAGCACATTCTGCTATCTTTGCGCGCAGTGAAGTTGTCTGGGTGGGGGAGGAGGGCTGTGGCTATCTCTAGGCCAGGGCGCATTCTGTAGGCTAGGCCCCTCCGTTAGACACGGCCCTGTGCCCCCGCCCCCACCTCTGTAGGGTGCCAAGTACAGCTATCCATGGTCCGGCCTCACCCATGTGTGCATTTGTCGTCCATAGACCTGTAGGCCTGGTCACAATAACTGATTAGTGTACCACGATTGCGCGGCCTAGTGCAGGGGGCTTCTGTCTCTGTCCTCTCCGACAACGGTGTTGCCAATGCATGCACTCAACCTGTCTTCATTTCTCCCCCCCCCCATTTTCTTTGTCTTCCTGTTCATGTGTGCATTAGCATCATCAGGCGGAGGAGAAGTGGCATCGGCGCACAAGGGAGCTGCATCTCACATGGCCCCGGAGGGCCATACAACAGACTCCGAGTACACCAGTGAGACCGAGGGCGAGTGGAGCTCCACAACGGGGACCCGTGGAGACGTCAGCGACACCGACACGTCCTCGGAAGGGAGCTCCCTAGCGGTGGCGGCAACATCCGTGCCCACCGCCACAACAGGTACAGCCGCCACCCAGCGCACCAGCCCCGCCCTCCCAGCAGCCCCTCAGCCTTCGCTCCGTGCCCGCTCGCCCAGGAAGGCGGGCATCTCCTTCGCCCCAGGCACCTCAGGCCCTGCCCCAGTTACCCCTGCTGCCCTCAGTGAGGTCATTGACCTCCTCAGGACACTCATTGTTGGGCAGTCTACCCTTTTGAATGCCATCCAGGGTGTAGAAAGGGAGGTGCATCGGAGCAATGCATACCTGGAGGGCATTCATTCGGGTCAGGCTGCCCATCAGCGATCGTTCAATGCTCTGGCCTCAGCACTGACGGCAGCCATTGTCCCTGTCTCCAGCCTCCCTCTTCTGACTCCCTCCACCCAGTCCCAGTCTCCTGTTCCTCTGCCTATCCCATCCACACCATCAGACCAGCCTGCACACACCTCAACACCCAAGGGCAGCTCATCCAGACATAAGCACCACAGATCCCACAAGCATTCAACCAAGCAACATCCAGATGCAGACATGCCAACAGTCACTACCACCTCTGTGTCCCCCACCTCCTCATCTCCCTCCTCCCTCCCTGTGACGTCTCCACTCACACCTGCATGCACACCACCATCAGCCAGTACTTCCATCACCAGCACACCCTCCATTACAGTCCGCACACGTGCAGTCACCACCCCCACTGCCATTTACATGTCCCCTGTGTCCTCTCCCAGTGTGTCTGTCACCCCCTCTTCCAAACCACACAAACGCAGGCAGCCACCCACCCAACAGCCATCCACCTCACGACAGCCTCCGTCACAAGCACCTGCACCCAAAGACAGCTCACTTGACTCTCCTACAACCACATCCTCTTCCTCCACTCCCATACCCACTACACCTACCCGTCCCTGTCCTTCCCAAGTCATTTTCCTTTCCAACCTTGAGCTCGTTCCAATCACTGACCCACCCCTTCCATCTGGTAAGAGTAAAAAAAGCACCTCAGCCACCACCAGCCCTGCATCTACTGTGACCATAGTGCGGGGCTATTGGAGTCCACCAGCTCCTAGGGCAAGAACATCGGCCAGCAGCAAGGGGACAGCCAGCCCACCCCCTGGGAAGAGGACAAAAAAAAATAAGGGCCGGCGCGACAAGCCTGAGACGGCTGCCACCAAGGACAGTACCCTTGCCCCGTCACCTGCCACATCATCAAAGGGAGGCAAGGGACACAGAGCTTCAGCGAAGGAGGGCAAGGGCAGCAGGGCGGAGAAGTCAGGCAGCAGGCGAGCTGCCCAGGAGGTCCCCACCAGCCCCATTCCGGTTGTGACGGACGACACCCACGGGCCCAGGACTCCATCACAGGAGGGCTCTGCGACCGCAAGGTCGGATGGCGACTGAGCGGGAAGTCTTGGCCAGGACTGGCTCCCTAGAAACACAGGACAAGCACCGCTGAACAGGGCCCCGCCGGGAGAAGCACCGCTGAACAGGGCCCCGCCGGGAGAAGCACCGCTGAACAGGGCCCCGCCGGGAGAAGCACCGCTGAACAGGGCCCCGCCGGGAGACGCACCGCTGAACAGGGCCCCGCCAGGAGATGCCCCGCTGAACAGGGCCCCGCCGGGAGAAGCACCGCTGAACAGGGGCCCGCCGTGACAAGAACCGCTGAACAGGGCCCCGCCGGGAGAAGCACCGCTGAACAGGGCCCCGCCGGGAGACGCACCGCTGAACAGGGCCCCGCCGGGAGATGCACCGCTGAACAGGGCCCCACCGGGAGAAGCACCGCTGAACAGGGGCCCGCCGTGACAAGAACCGCTGAACAGGGCCCGCCGTGACAAGAACCGCTGAACAGGGCCCCGCCGGGAGAAGCACCGCTGAACAGGGCCCCGCCGTGACAAGAACCGCTGAACAGGGGCCCACCGTGACAAGAACCGCTGAACAGGGGCCCGCCGTGACAAGAACCGCTGAACAGGGCCCCGGCGGGAGAAGCACCGCTGAACAGGGCCCCGCCAGGAGAAGCACCGCTGAACAGGGCCCCGCTGTGACAAGAACCGCTGAACAGGGGCCCGCCGTGACAAGAACCGCTGAACAGGGCCCCGCCGGGAGAAGCACCACTGAACAGGGGCCCGCCGTGACAAGAACCGCTCCTCTGGGCCCTTCATCTCAAGCACCGCTCCGCTGGGCCCTTCATCTCAAGCACCGCTCCGCTGGGCCCTTCATCTCAAGCACCGCTCCGCTGGGCCCCGCCGTCTCTGCACCGCTCCGCTGGGCCCTTCCTGTCAAGCACCGCTCCGCTGGGCCCTTCATCTCAAGCACCGCTCCGCTGGGCCCTTCATCTCAAGCACCGCTCCGCTGGGCCCTTCCTGTCAAGCACCGCTCTGCTGGGCCCTTCATCTCAAGCACCGCTCCGCTGGGCCCTTCATCTCAAGCACCGCTCCGCTGGGCCCCGCCGTCTCTGCACCGCTCCGATGGGCCCTTCCTGTCAAGCACCGCTCCGCTGGGCCCTTCCTGTCAAGCACCGCTCCGCTGGGCCCTTCCTGTCAAGCACCGCTCCGCTGGGCCCTTCCTGTCAAGCACCGCTCCGCTGGGCCCTTCCTGTCAAGCACCGCTCCGCTGGGCCCTTCCTGTCAAGCACCACTCCGCTGGGCCCTTCCTGTCAAGCACCACTCCGCTGGGCCCTTCCTGTCAAGCACCGCTCTGCTGGGCCCTTCCTGTCAAGCACCGCT
Organism: Pleurodeles waltl; assembly: GCF_031143425.1. Lineage (NCBI taxonomy): Eukaryota > Metazoa > Chordata > Amphibia > Caudata > Salamandridae > Pleurodeles > Pleurodeles waltl. The sequence continues at coordinate 537,345,004 of NC_090445.1, read as the reverse complement.
CCGCTGGGCCCTTCATCTCAAGCACCGCTCCGCTGGGCCCTTCATCTCAAGCACCGCTCCGCTGGGCCCTTCCTGTCAAGCACCGCTCCGCTGGGCCCTTCCTGTCAAGCACCGCTCCGCTGGGCCCTTCATCTCAAGCACCACTCCGCTGGGCCCTTCATCTCAAGCACCACTCCGCTGGGCCCTTCCTGTCAAGCACCGCTCCGCTGGGCCCTTCATCTCAAGCACCGCTCCGCTGGGCCCCGCCGTCTCTGCACCGCTCCGCTGGGCCCTTCCTGTCAAGCACCGCTCCGCTGGGCCCTTCCTGTCAAGCACCGCTCTGCTGGGCCCTTCCTGTCAAGCACCGCTCCGCTGGGCCCTTCATCTCAAGCACCGCTCCGCTGGGCCCTGCCGTCTCTGCACCGCTCCGTTGGGCCCTTCCTGTCAAGCACCGCTCCACTGGGCCCTTCCTGTCAAGCACCACTCCACTGGGCCCTTCATCTCAAGCACCGCTCCGCTGGGCCCCGCCGTCTCTGCACCGCTCCGCTGGGCCCTTCCTGTCAAGCACCGCTCCGCTGAGCCCTTCATCTCAAGCACCGCTCCGCTGGGCCCCGCCGTCTCTGCACCGCTCCGCTGGGCCCTTCCTGTCAAGCACCGCTCCGCTGGGCCCTTCCTGTCAAGCACCGCTCCGCTGGGCCCCGCCGTCTCTGCACCGCTCCGCTGGGCCCTTCCTGTCAAGCACCGCTCCACTGGGCCCTTCCTGTCAAGCACCGCACCGCTCCGCTGTGCCCTTCATCTCAAGCACCGCTCCGCTGGGCCCCGCCGTCTCTGCACCGCTCCGCTGGGCCCTTCCTGTCAAGCACCGCTCCGCTGGGCCCTTCATCTCAAGCACCGCTCCGCTGGGCCCCGCCGTCTCTGCACCGCTCCGCTGGGCCCTTCCTGTCAAGCACCGCTCCGCTGGGCCCTTCCTGTCAAGCACCGCTCCGCTGGGCCCTTCCTGTCAAGCACCGCTCCGCTGGGCCCTTCATCTCAAGCACCGCTCGGCCCTTCATCTCAAGCACCGCTCCGCTGGGCCATTCAACTCAAGCACCGTTCCGCTGGGCCCCGCCGTCTCTGCACCGCTCCGCTGGGCCCTTCCTGTCAAGCACTGCTCCGCTGGTCCCTTCCTGTCAAGCACCGCTCCGCTGGGCCCTTTATCTCAAGCACCGCTCCGCTGGGCAACGCCGTCTCAAGCACCGCTGGCCCATTGACAGTGCCGGTTCTGTGTCGAGCAGGGCTTCACGAAGCACTCTGGGCACCATGCCTCCTCCATTAACAGTGGAGTCGGTAATCCATCTGATGGACTGTGGCTTGGCACTTCCCAGGATGGAACAGTGGGCAAGCCACCCACTGTAGAGACTTGAGAGACTGTGGCTTTGCACTCCCCAGGATGGGACAGTGGGCATGGAGGCCCCTCGTGGATCTGGCGTTGTGGACTCATGTGACTGAGGTGCCCCCCCTTCCCTTCCCCCTGAGGTGCCTGTAGTTTTATCATCTGATGCCCCAGCAGTGTTCTCTCCAATGGTATCTGGTCTCCTGTGTGGGCTTTGCCCATGTGTTTGTGCACATTGGCCCACAGACTATGGAACTTTGACAGAATGTGCAGGACTTATTGCCTATGTATATATTTTTGACTATGTTCATTCCTTATTTTGTATCTTTCATATAGAATATTTCCCATACCTTCAATGGAGCTATTTATACATATATTTTATAGATCATTTTAATTGTGTCTTTGCATTATTCCGGTGGGTTTGGGGGGTGTCACTCTGACTTGTTGCTCTGCATTGGGGTGTAGGTATTTGGGGTGGGGGGGGTGGGTGTATGGCGCATGTGTGTGCCCGTAAGCTTTCCTCCTCCCTCCTCCCCTGTGTCGTAGGTGCAGTACTCACCGTTGTCGTCTGCGCCGGCGTTCGTACTCCTGGTAGATGAGCAGGTAGACAATAGCTGGTAGGATGTTTAATTCGGGTTCCATGCTGTCCTCCTTCCTCGTGGAGTGTGTAGAGGTGAGCGTTTTCCCGTTTGTAGTCTGTTTCCGCCGTGTTTTTATCGGCGGGGCTCCCGCCCCGGAAAAGGTGGCGGATTGGTGAGTTGTGATAGGGTGGGCGGTACATTGTCTGCCGCCTGCCTGTTGCCGGTGACTGCCGCGCTGTTTGTCTGTCCCGCCGTGGCAGTCGGAGTGTTAAAGTGGCGGCCTGTGTTGGCGGTTCCCGCCAGGGTCAGAATTCATTTTTTTTTACCGCCTGCCTGTTGGCGGATTGGCCACCGCTTTATCACCGACCGCCAGGGTTGGAATGACCCCCATAGTCCAGAACTGACCCCCTATCTAACCAAATTATTTAACTATATAGGTATCTCAGGGTCCACTACTCCGACAATGGGTGAAGCCATTATCTCAGTCATGCCCAAACCAGGGAAGGACTCCCAACTCTGTAGCTCATACCGCCCTATAGCTCTTCTGAACTTAGACGTAAAACTATACACCAGGATCTTAACATCCCACCTTGAAGGACTACTTCCCGACTTGATACACCCAGACCAATCAGGATTTGTAAAGGGCTGTCAGACTCACAACATTCGCAGGATAATACACTTAGTGGAAAAAGCTCATAAGAAAAAGATCCCAGCCATTCTCTTGAGCCTAGACGCCGAGAAGGCATTCAGTCGAGTAGATTGGGCCTTTATGTCCCAGGTTCTACCGGCATATGGGTTCTGCAACACATTTATTCAGATATTAAGAGCCAATTATGCAGCCCCTTACTCCAGGGTAGTGATAAATGGCACCAGCTCAACACCATTTCCATTGACGAGGGGGACAAGACAGGGATGCCCTCTTTCCCCCTTGCTGTTCGCTTTGAGTATAGAGTCACTGGCAGCACGCATTCGGGCCTCACCCACTATACACGGTATCACCTTTGGAACAACAGAACATAAAATCTCACTGTTTGCGGACGACGTCCTACTGACACTGACGGAACCGGCCTCTTTATTCTCCGCCCTACAAGAGGAGCTCCGACAGTTTGAGGCAGTAGCGGGATTTAAGGTAAATCTTTCAAAATCCTATATGATGAACCTGACCATGCCCCTCTTGGAGATGGAGCAGCTAGCGGCCACCATGCCACATCAGTGGGCAAAAAAAGAAATAACTTACCTGGGTATCAAAATCACACCTAACATATCAAACCTCTATAGGGCCAACTTCTCCCCGCTACTGACACACATCAAAGATACTTTAAAACAATGGGCCCCATCCTACCTTACCTGGCTGGGAAGGATCAATGCCATTAAATTGACACTTCTTCCCAAGATACTTTATATATTCCAGACTCTCCCGCTGGAAGTTCCTTCTTTTCAGCTCTCTGCACCCTTTTGGTGCGATTTATTTGGCAGGGAAAGAGAGCCAGACTCTCATATAAAATGCTGAGTATACCCAAGAAGAGAGGAGGCCTGAGTTTGCCAGACTTTCAATTATATAAAGCTGCCCAATTAAGAGTGATCACGGAGTGGTCCCTTAGGGAATCTGATAAGCACTGGCTACACATGGCCCGGGCAGTGGTAGGGAGGGTGATATGGGATGTGTTGTGGAAGCTTAAGACAGACAGATCCCGTAATGCTTACCTTAGCACACCAATAAAAACAACATTTAAGGTCTGGGATGACATAATAAAAACAAGAAACTGGACGACCTTCCCTTCCCCACATACACCATTACATGTTAACCCAGCCTTTCCCCCTGCCTTACAGACAGGACCCTTTGATAAATGGCATGAGGGAGGATGTTTGATTTTAGCAGATCTATTCCACAATTTGGACATAATCTCGTTTGAAAACTGTAGAAGGGAATTCAATCTTCCACAAGCTGAATTCTATCACTATATTCAATTAAGTCAATGGGCACTGAAACGTGAAAATCAACAGGCAGCTATAAGGGAATATACACCTTTTGAAAAATTCATTTGTAGGGCAGGATCCTTGAAACGGACTATCTCGTATCTCTATGCTTTAATAACAACCACAGGCCAACTGACAAGGCACCACCACCATCGTTTCTGGGAACAAGTATTAGGAGAAGAAATTCTTGATACTCAATGGTGAAAGATTATACCGAGACATTCGAAGACACAACCGCTCTATGGCCTAAAGGGAGGCACATTATAAAACTTTGTACAACTGGTATCTTTACCCTTCCAAGCTAAAGAAAATATTCCCAAATGCATTGGATCGGTGCTGGAGAGGGTGTGGAGCACAGGGAGATTTCAAACATATATGGTAGGACTGACCCACGATCCGCCCTTTTTGGAATGAAATCCTGGCTCACATCAAAGATATACTAGGCTATCCCATGGAGATAACGGCCCGCTGCACACTTCTTGGGCTAAGAGATGATGCTCTCCAGTTTCAAACAGGGGCGGAGAGGGCCGCTAAAATTACGATAGCGGCGGCCTGGAAAAAACTAGAAGCTCCGGCGATCACTCAATGACAGAGCCATCTATGGAGAGCATTAACCATGAAAGAATGGCGGATATATTTGCAGATGATTTTAAAAACTTCAAATATAAATGGGGTCCGTTAGTAACTTATCTATCCAGAGGCCTCCCACTGACTGTATGCCCACCTAGAATTAGATCTCTGCACCTATTTCAAATTTAAGAGAGGGATAAGGTCTGCAACCGCTCTCACATAAGGTTCAGATACACTAAATGCGATGGACATGTATCTCCCAGATCCGCTCTATGTTTACAACTCGTTACATGGTTATTAATTTAATTTCTTTCTATCTCTTCTTTTCTTAGTTTTCCTATTATCAAAACTGGTTGTGCATTTGTATCATAATGGAACTGGTGACGATTTTTATTATGCACTGTAATAATGTAAGTCACGATAAGAGCTAGGTTTAGCTGTTAACACCGGTCTGTTGACTATTGTAATGTCTGCACGAGATTCAACCTAATAAAAACATGTTTGACAAAAAAAAGCATATGAGAAAGGAAATAGGGGAGAGCAGGAAGACAGAGAGGAGGGACTGGAACGGGGAGAGAAAGAGAAAAAGATAAAGGAAAGAAAGAAATTTTAAAGACAAGAATAGAAAGGAGAGATGAGCGAAGAAGGGAAAAGACAATGAGAAAAGGGGCAAGGAAAAAGTGGAGGAATAGAAAGAGCAGGTGGGGAGACTCCAGACAGATAAGAGGAGAGAAGGAACCGGTTGGTACCACCAAGAGCTGGAGGGGTAGCAAAAGAAGAGTGAGAGGAAGATGAACGAGGGGAGTAAATGAAAGAGAGAGTACTGCTATTGCCTGCCAGCTTGGCTTAGTACTAAAATGGAGACTTTGGGGGCACTCTGTGTTAAAAGTTGCTGTGTGCAAGGCCCTGTCCTAATAGGTTTAAAGCTTTCAGAGCATAGCCTGCATTTCAAAATGTTTGTCTCCATTACCCTCTGCCTGACGGAAAATAAAGGTGTAAATTATCAATCTGGAGATCTTGCTTGCTTTATCCCTGTGTTGCGCATCCATTAAGATGTGAGTAGCTTGCGTGCTCTGAGGGGACACCTAGTTATTCCGGCAAATAAAGACCAATTAATTACAAAAAACTAATTTAAGGGAACACACTTCACTATATTTGATTGTTTGATGTTAACTCTTCACACAACTCAAACTGTACAGTGTGCACCACGTGAAGTATGAGTAACTCATGTAGTTTGTTTGCTGCTTTTTGTTACTTGAAAATGTGCAAAATGCAGAAAACAGGACAGTATTTTATGTTGCTCAGTGGGATACTGATTTTGTCACAAAACTCCTTTTGTTGTTATTAGTAAAGTAAACCCTAACAACTGTATTACGTTTCGAATCCTGAGTTTATGCTTCCCCAAACAAAGCACTCTTTCAAAATGCTATGGATGACATGTGAATCCTACTCCTTGTAGTCCCCTTTGTCTTATGTAACATTTTCTATACATTATTCATCCGCTGAATGAGACATACAAGGCCGTGTATGGTGCCCTACTGCCTTTTAATGTTTATTCCTTGCTGTCCCATTGTGTCCAGTCCGACAAATCACAACTTGTATTTCCTTAGTAGATTTAATTTGTAAATGTATATCAACTAATAAGGAACTCTAAGGTACTCAGCATTATCTCAGTCTGTTAAGACATTCTGTGGTTATATTGAATAAGTAGCTGCCTACATCATTATCATATGAAGTAATTCTTTATTGATGTCATAACTACACTTTCATAATTGCCTTATTAAACCTCTTGCGTTCTCAAATTTGCTTGAATATGCACCTTTTGCCTACTCTTTTTTCAAACTTTTCTCAAGGGAGAACCCCCTGAGCCCACTTTATGATGGTCGCATCACTCACTGCGCTTGCTCGCCATAGGTAGCTCATCTGGAACTTTTACGTCCCACCACTTTCAAATGTCACCAGCCGCCACTTGTTTTCAGAGACATATCTGCATTAACTGATGTTCTCATGTCAACAGTGCATGCTTGCGGCAGACAGAACTAAAGGTACTTAGTGGCACAGGAGCCCCATTCCCCCTCTGGTCTGCAGAAAGTAGAACCCCGAGATGCCAGCCCATCCTCAGCCATTCCAGCACTTGGCCTGGGTTTTTGGAGACTTGAGAAGCAAGCGCTTTCCACTGCGACACACAACAGTCAACAACAACTTTCGTTTTTCACTATAATGACAGAATAGCAGTGACTACCTAGATATGCAGTCGGGCATTCATGCTATAACAATAACATTAATACATTTAATCACCATGTCATTGCTGGTACTGAATCTGCTGCCAGTAGTGTTTAATGCTTCTTTTTCGATGTATTGCAGAGGGCACACCCTCAGTGGACTTGCCTCTGTTAAAGGTGGCATAAAATAACAGTGCAGACATTTTCTGTGAAAAACAAATGTGGGCAGCATTAATAAACAACAGCATGAACTGGTCCCCTAATGCTGTCTAAACAACAAAAACAAAACACTGAAAAACAGAACGTTAAAATGGGACAAAATAAAAACAGTAGACAGCTGAGCAAAGTAGATGAAGCAAAATAAATTGCCAAAAAGGTAAAGGCAGCACAAAAAAGCAAAAGCAGCACAAAAAAAGCAAAGGCAACACAAATTACCAACGGAGACTTGATCTGGATTTTCGGTGCCACTCTCAAGTATTATAGAAGTGGACATGCTTGCATCGTATAGCGTGACGTCAATCTCATGCGATTTCTGTACACAAGAGATCATCCAACATACTTTTGTCGTGCGACTGACCACACACCAGACAAATGCAAGGAAAAGTACCGCATGTAAAATATATACACGTGCAGTGAGAACGAGCATTGGCAAAGACACTCGGGCGGTTATTACAACTTTGGAGGAGGTGTTAATCCGTCCCAAATGTGACGGATATACCACCAGCCGTATTACGAGTTCCATAGGATATAATGGACTCGTAGTACGGCTGGTAGTATATCCGTCACTTTACCGTCACTTTTGGGACGGACTAACACCTCCTCCAAAGTTGTAATAACCCCCTAGGTCTTGTCTGTGCAAGAGCTACTGGCTTTGCCAATGTGTTTTAGCATGGCTGCTGTACAGCATGGCAAAAAGTTAGTGGAATAGAGGAGATTAGCGTGGAATGTTGTAGAGGGGAATAGAGTGGAGTAGACTGTTGCAGAGTGAAGTAGCAGAGAGTGCAGTGTACGGGAAAGGCATAGTGTGGGGTCACGTAGAGAATCGAGTGGCGCAGAGGGCAGATTAGAGTTGAATGGCCTAGAGTGCAGTGGCATAGAGTGGTGCAGAATAGAGTATAGTGCCGAAGAATGAGGTGGCATAGAGTGTAATAACAGAGTGGAGTAGTGCATAGAGTTCAGTGACAGAGAGTGCTGTGTTGCAAAGTCGAGTGTCATAGTGCAATGGTGTGAAGTAGCGTGGCATAGACAGCACTGGTGTAGAGTACAGTGATGTAGACTGCAGTAGCATAAAGTGCAGTGACAATGCAGTTGCGCAGAGTGCAGTGGTGAGTAGAGTGGAGCTGCGCAGAGTAGTGAGGTAGAGTGCAGTGGCATAGAGGAGACTGTTTCAGAATAGAGGGAATTAGTGTAGAGTGTAGTGGTGTAGCATAGAGTGCAGTTGTATACAGTGGCAGAGTGTAGGGTAAGGTGGTGTTGAGTGCAGGGGCATAGAATTGAGTGTTACAGAGTAAAGTGCATCGGCATAGTGTATTGGCATAGAGTGCAGTGGTGTAGAGTGCAGTGTTACCGCGTGGCATAGAGTACAGTGGCATTGAAAGGAGCTGTGCAGAGTAGGTTGGGGTGGCCTAGACTGGAGTGGTGTAGAGTGCTATGGCAAAGAATGCAGTAGTGTAGAGTAGCGTGGCGAAGAGTGCATTGGCGTAGAGTGGCACAGGGTAGAGTAGAATGAAATAACATGAAGTGGCATAGAGTACAGTGGCGTGGAGTCGTGCAGAGTGCAGTGGCATGGAGTGGTATAAATTAGAGTGGTACAAAGTAGACTGCAGTGATGTGGATTGGAGCAGAGTGGAGTGGTGTAGAGCAGATTATTTATGGTGGGTGCCTGGATACCCTATTGGGTGATTAGCCGCACTTTATAAATCCTGAATGATTGATTGATAGAACACTACCATTACAAAGAAGACATTTTCAAATGAAATGACCATTACATGTACTAATAAAACTATACAGTGCACAGACGAACTTGTATAGAAATTGCTTTATCTAGTGCAATAATTTATTTTGATTTTATCAAAGTATTTATTTCCAACAGAAATTATAAAAAATGTGCTTCACTTGTGTTCCTAATTCTGATATATTCTGAAATACTTATACTTTCATTTAAATGCTGTTGTATGCTAGAAAACAACTCTTTCCTACCCCTAGTTCTAAGCAAGATTGTCACATAAATCCTCTCACTTTAAAGTCAGGTAAAATAAAGTAAACATGTACCCTCGGCAAGACAACGCCTAACATTTGACCTCGGCCTTTGAATGCACAGCAAATGTGACAAGATGAGAACAAGATTTACAAGCCTGCTTACAGAAAGAGATCACTCGGAAGGATATTGTAAATAAGGTTTGGGCAAGGGAAGGTATGAAATGTAGCTGGAGAGCCTAAAACAAATAAAGCCAGCAAATGGAAAGCAAGAAAATAAAATGTGATCTACAAACCACAAAGCCGATGGCAAGCACCGAGCAGATTGCATTCCGAAGTCAACTTTCTAAATATCCCCAAGATGTCTTTAGCAATACAGGTGTGTAATTAGCTTATGTCAGGGTGAGCCCTTCCTCTGATCAACATGTTGTGCGTAGAGTATCCAGAGAGAGTCGTTTCCTCCTTGTTCAGGGGGAGGTGAACAGTGACAAATAGTAAACTAATTTTTAAAACTGTTTGACCCGGTTGGGCCTTTATTCGAGACCGAGGTACTCATTTAATAATTTATAGTGCAACTCAGCAACCAGAGTTGCTATGCTGTGTTGCACTAGGGAGAGGGAGCATTGCAGAAACACATTTACACAGATGTGGGAACTGTTGCTCTATTCCCCAGTGCCTGTACTTTTTGAACTTGCCAAGTGCAACATACTCAAACCTTTAAAACATTATGCAAAGGTTTGTGTGTGCTGTCTAGCATACATTCTGTACTGAAAGTGCACTATGCCTAGATATATACCTTAAAACGGTTCACACATGGAATATGAAAAGTAAATACTATTTCAACATTTTACGCAGTTTGCGATGCTTTGCATGGAGAAAAAAGCGTTGATAAATTTGCCCTCTCATATCTATACAATGATGTTTTGTAAACATGAGCGCTGAAGATCATGTTGCAGCTGCACATTGCTAATCTACACCAACAATGCCCCTTGGTTCATTGCTGAATTAGTTTTGATTTTATTTTCAAGGCTTTTCCTAGCCGAGGACCTGCAGAACTATTCTTTAACAATACATCTTGCTGTCATATCCATTGTCTCCGGCGTTCCCTCGACCTGTGGTGAATGCCTAGCAGAAAACAGTAGAATTTTATGGATATATTTTGAGTCTTGTGCAAGGGCGACTGGTGTTCATGGGCACAAGGGGCGTTGCAATGCCACCATCTGGGGAGAGCTGATATATTACTGCTCAAACTCGAGTGAACTTTGCAGGTGTCCTACTGTGCAAGTGCCAGCCGGCGAGGTTTTTCTTGACCTGCAGGCACAAGCTGGCATCAGAGGGAGTGCTGAATCAGAATGCCATGAATCTGGTTGCTTTTGGGGCGTGAGAACAGTGGCCCTGGGAGGGCTTGCAAAACTCCATTCACTTCAATAACTAGGGGTGGGGCAGGCTAATAAGGACAAGGCGAGAGTAGGTGTCAACAATTGTTGGTCATCACAGAGGAGCAGGCTGTAGGAGGAGTGCATGGGGCTGCTCTCCTTGCAGTAACACCTGTTAGTACTGCATTGGTTTTCACTTTGAAAAAACATTATGGAGCTGAGCATACTGAGTGCTCCTTATTTCAACTGTAGAGGGGGAAGAAAACAGCTGCAGACAACAATTGCACCAAGGGGTATGTGTGCAGTTAAGCTTCTGCTTAAGGTGTATCATCACTCCCTTGCTTTAGCAGCTACGGTGGGGTTCTTGATGGGCCTCTTCTGTCTGCAGCTCGGCAGACAAAGGCTCATAATTAACTTGGAAGGGTGAGTGAGTAAAATGAAGGCTGGATAGACAGATAGATGGATGAAATGGTGGGTGGATAGATTTATGGATGCATGAGTTGAAGGATGAATGCAAGAACGGAAGAGTGAAAGGGAGAGAGAGTGTGCAAGTGAAAGGGAGGGTGGATGGATGAGAGAAAAGACAGATGAAAGAATGAGTGAAAGGATAGATTAGTGAAAGTGTAGAAGGATGGGGTGAAAATATGGATAGATGAGTGAAAGAATGTATGTAAACACGGATAAGCAAAACAGTGGATGGATGAGTGAAAGGCAGGGCAGATGGATGTCTGGATGGAAGAATGGATGGTGAGTGAAAGGGTGAATTGATAGATAAATAGATGGATGAGTGATTGAAAGGATACATTGAGTGGAAGGGTAAATGGGGGTGTGAGTTAATGGATGAAAGGGTGAATGGATAGAGGAGTGGAAGGCTAGATCAGTGGATGAGAAAGGATGGATGGAAGAATGAGTGAAAGGATGGATGAGTGTAAGTGGATTGATCAAGTGAAAATATAGCTGGATGAGTGAAAAGATAGATGTATGTGAAGATGGATGGGTAAAACAATGGATGGATGAGTGAAAGGCAGGGTAGATAGATGTCTGGATGAAAGGGTGGATAGATGAGTGAGTGTGAATTGATGGATGAATAAATAGATGGATGAGTTAGTGACAGGATAGATGGCTGAGTGAAGGGGTAAATGGAGGGATTTATGAGTGGATGGATGGGACGGACAGTGGATGGGTGGAGCAAAAGGGTGGATATATGGAGTAAAAGGGTGCATGGATTAGGGAAAGCATGGATGAAAGGGGGTGGATAAGTGAAAGGATGGATGACTGAGTGGAAGGATAGGTGTCCCTCGACCAGTGGCGGTTCTCCTTTATGGGCTTCATAGCTACACTACAGCCTCCGTGTTTTGTGGCCCATCTTTTAGTGTCAATAGTGAATAATTATTCACTCTTGGTATCATCAAAATAAAATGCAGACCTGCTTCAGGCCCAGCAACAAACTGAGGCAGCTTGTGACATTGTTTGATTGCTCACGTGTATGAAGGAGGCTGCAGCAGTCCAGCACTGTAAGCATGTCTGTGTGACTGTGTCCGAGGTAAAGTGAGAGAGTCCGTGAAGGAGTGAAAATGATTGACAGTAAGGATGAGTATGTGTGAGAATGAATGTGAGTGAGGGAGAAAGACACCTAGTGCAACTGAGTGTTACTGTGTGTGAGACACAGTAAGACAATAATTCAGAATGAGTAGGGGCATAGAGACAGTGTGGGTCAGAGTAGAATGAGTGAGACTGCATGAATTAGTGAGACTGTGTGAGTCAAAGTGAGACAGTAAACTTGGTTCAAGAAGGTGTGAGAGAACCCTTCAAGAAAAAGCTCATTGGAATTCGAGTCAAGGATTACGCCCCACCACTTTCAAAGGACAGCAGCCGCCACTGGTCTTGTGTGTAGTAGTACATCACCATTTCTCTGCTATCAAATGTATTTCACATTCCTTCAACTAGTGTCCTTTGATGTTTGAAGACGGATGGCACATGAACAGATTGACTTTGAAAGTGGTTATTTTAGAAATACATTTTGGTTTGCTCCTGCGTCCGCCTTATATTTATGCATTATATGCAATGCTCTTGCCGTGGCAGGGCCTGAATTCCACTAACCCTTCCCAATGTTGTAATGGCAACAAGAGAGGCTACTTTTATGTTTAAGTGTTTTAAACTTGACACATAAACTGCTTCAAAGGATGGTTTCAGTAAACATGCCAACAGAACATTTAAGTTCCACCTTATTATAAATATGTATGTAGTGGATGTGAACCCCTCGTATGGCTATGAGTGTCATCATTATGCATGGCACCACTCACAAGTTTATCACTAGAGCAATCAGTGAAATTGGTGAAAAATGTATGTAAACTACTTATACAAATCCAGTGACCATGTAATTCCACAGGACTGTGGGTATCTGGAGTTGAGGTTAGGAATTCTAAATTTAGTTTTCAGATAAACAGATCTAAGTCTGCTGTTGCTCATGCTACAAATGTGTTCTGACAACATCTTGATTCAATTCCTACTCTTGAGATATGCCTCCTTGCCCAAGGAGTATGTCTGAGCAAAAACAACAAGTGATGGACGGAATGCTGAACATTGTCAAACACTCACCCCCAGTCATAGATCTGGGTTTAATCCATCGTTATTTTGCTCACCATGCCACCCCAGTTTGGACCCAGCCATATGCAAATCAGTCTCGACCCTGTTCCTCATGGGAACAGTCCAGACCGAACTGCCAAGCCAGGTCCTCACTGGACCGGAAACAAGCATCCTGGGACCGGTTTCGGGGTTTCACCCCTCATCAGCCAGGCTAGCTTGAATCCAGTGGCATGGGAAGCACGTGACCCATGTCTGGGCATACCCTTCCCACTAAGGGCGACAAAGCAAAAACAACAAGTGATGGACGGAATGCTGAACATTGTCAAACACTCACCCCCAGTCATAGATCTGGGTTTAATCCATCGTTCTTTTGCTCACCATGCCACCCCAGTTTGGACCCAGCCATATGCAAATCAGTCTTGACCCTGTTCCTCATGGGAACAGTCCAGACCGAACTGCCAAGCCAGGTCCTCACTGGACCGGAAACAAGCATCCTGGGACCGGTTTCGGGGTTTCACCCCTCATCAGCCAGGCTAGCTTGAATCCAGTGGCATGGGAAGCACGGGACCCACGTCTGGGCATACCCTTCCCACTTAGGGCGACAAAGCAAAAACAACAAGTGATGGACGGAATGCTGAACATTGTCAAACACTCACCCCCAGTCATAGATCTGGGTTTAATCCATTGTTCTTTTGCTCACCATGCCACCCCAGTTTGGACCCAGCCATATGCAAATCAGTCTTGACCCTGTTCCTCATGGGAACAGTCCAGACCGAACTGCCAAGCCAGGTCCTCACTGGACCGGAAACAAGCATCCTGGGACCGGTTTCGGGGTTTTACCCCTCGTCAGCCAGGCTAGCTTGAATCCAGTGGCATGGGAAGCATGGGACCCACGTCTGGGCATACCCTTCCCACTTAGGGCGACAAAGCAAAAACAACAAGTGATTGGACGGAATGCTGAACATTGTCAAACACTCACCCCCAGTCATAGATCTGGGTTTAATCCATCGTTCTTTTGCTCACCATGCCACCCCAGTTTGGACCCAGCCATATGCAAATCAGTCTTGACCCTGTTCCTCATGGGAACAGTCCAGACCGAACTGCCAAGCCAGGTCCTCACTAGACCGGAAACAAGCATCCTGGGACCGGTTTCGGGGTTTCACCCCTCATCAGCCAGGCTAGCTTGAATCCAGTGGCATGGGAAGCACGGGACCCACGTCTGGGCGTACCCTTCCCACTTAGGGCGACAAAGCAAAAACAACAAGTGATGGACGGAATGCTGAACATTGTCAAACACTCACCCCCAGTCATACATCTGGGTTTAATCCATCGTTCTTTTGCTCACCATGCCACCCCAGTTTGGACCCAGCCATATGCAAATCAGTCTTGACCCTGTTCCTCATGGGAACAGTCCAGACCGAACTGCCAAGCCAGGTCCTCACTGGACCGGAAACAAGCATCCTGGGACCGGTTTCGGGGTTTTACCCCTCGTCAGCCAGGCTAGCTTGAATCCAGTGGCATGGGAAGCATGGGACCCACGTCTGGGCATACCCTTCCCACTTAGGGCGACAAAGCAAAAACAACAAGTGATTGGACGGAATGCTGAACATTGTCAAACACTCACCCCCAGTCATAGATCTGGGTTTAATCCATCGTTCTTTTGCTCACCATGCCACCCCAGTTTGGACCCAGCCATATGCAAATCAGTCTTGACCCTGTTCCTCATGGGAACAGTCCAGACCGAACTGCCAAGCCAGGTCCTCACTAGACCGGAAACAAGCATCCTGGGACCGGTTTCGGGGTTTCACCCCTCATCAGCCAGGCTAGCTTGAATCCAGTGGCATGGGAAGCACGGGACCCACGTCTGGGCGTACCCTTCCCACTTAGGGCGACAAAGCAAAAACAACAAGTGATGGACGGAATGCTGAACATTGTCAAACACTCACCCCCAGTCATACATCTGGGTTTAATCCATCGTTCTTTTGCTCACCATGCCACCCCAGTTTGGACCCAGCCATATGCAAATCAGTCTTGACCCTGTTCCTCATGGGAACAGTCCAGACCGAACTGCCAAGCCAGGTCCTCACTGGACCGGAAACAAGCATCCTGGGGCCGGTTTCGGGGTTTCACCCCTCATCAGCCAGGCTAACTTGAATCCATTGGCATGGGAAGCACGGGACCCACGTCTGGGCATACCCTTCCCACTTAGGGCGACAATATACCCTTCCCACTTAGGGCGACAAAGCAAAAAACAACAAGTGATGGACGGAATGCTGAACATTGTCAAACACTCACCCCCAGTCATAGATCTGGGTTTAATCCATCGTTCTTTTGCTCACCATGCCACCCCAGTTTGAACCCAGCCATATGCAAATCAGTCTTGACCCTGTTCCTCATGGGAACAGTCCAGACCGAACTGCCAAGCCAGGTCCTCACTGGACCGGAAACAAGCATCCTGGGACCGGTTTCGGGGTTTCACCCCTCATCAGCCAGGCTAGCTTGAATCCAGTGGCATGGGAAGCACGGGACCCACGTCTGGGCATACCCTTCCCACTTAGGACGACAAAGCAAAAACAACAAGTGATGGACGGAATGCTGAACATTGTCAAACACTCACCCCTAGTCATAGATCTGGGTTTAATCCATCGTTCTTTTGCTCACCATGCCACCCCAGTTTGGACCCAGCCATATGCAAATCATTCTTGACCCTGTTCCTCATGGGAACAGTCCAGACCGAACTGCCAAGCCAGGTCCTCACTGGACCGGAAACAAGCATCCTGGGACCGGTTTCGGGGTTTCACCCCTCATCAGCCAGGCTAGCTTGAATCCTGTGGCATGGGAAGCACGGGACCCACGTCTGGGCATACCCTTCCCACTTAGGGCGACAAAGCAAAAACAACAAGTGATGGACGGAATGCTGAACATTGTCAAACACTCACCCCCCAGTCATAGATCTGGGTTTAATCCATCGTTCTTTTGCTCACCATGCCACCCCAGTTTGGGAGTATGTCTGAACATTTTGTTTGGGTAGTAAGTGTGGTCGACTATGGAAATCTACTACATTGTCAAGTGATAAATATCCCGTGTCAGTCATGAGATGCTGTAAGACTCTGTTCCTCTCCCCCTTGTCTGTTTACATAAAATACTTCTATGGTCTAATTTGTGTGGATTTATGCTACTCTTATTAGACCCTGAAAGGCTTTTAGAGCCAAGAATGCAGCCATTAGTTGGAGAATCCTGGTTTCTTTTGTCATCTGGGGTTCCTGACCCCTGAGTTGCACCCAAGCCAGTGTGAGAGACATCTGTTATTGTGGCTGTGGGGACTGCTTGCCATGTTACATGGCCATCATTGGCACTCTTTTATGCACCTTAGCTGTGATAACCATTAATTCTTATCTGTTACCCCACTGTCTGTGTCACAGATTTGTTAACCATTGCTACATGAAATATAGTAAGCCATTATTCTCCAGCAGCCTCATGCCATTCTTACTGTCAGAGATTGATTCATGTGATAAAAGTGAAGCTGTTCCTGAAATGTCAACACTTGTTTGGTTTTGGGAAGAGACATCTGTGTCTCTGAGCTGAGCTTTGCTACAAGGAAGACTTTGAGGTGAATGACTTTTCATTGTTTGCATTTGATACATGAAATGTGTTACCTGATGTAAGCGTTCCGGCAGATGGAATGGGTTTTCCTTCTTTAGGCTATTTAACAGATACTGGTACACATTGATTAGTTAGGGGAATTATATGCACAACTATACGTTCTCTACATATTGCAAACAGTCTTGATGCTGACTTTATCCCAAAAGGTAACGTTTTGAACTAGTAACGGACACTCACAATCCTTAAATGTAGACATTGTGTGTGCCCTTAATGCACTGGAATATGGAAGTCAACATCTTGTAGGTCTGTTGACCACCAGCAACATATTATGAAACATTTATGTTTCGACAAATTTGTTTAAGAGAAATTAAACACAGGATTTGGCATAAGGCTAGATCCTGCTTTAGTATTATAAAATGAACTGAGTAAACGTTTGTTTCACTACCTGTATTTTACGTTTCTATTGCTCCTTTGTTCAAACGTTCCTCCACCTATTGCTGTAGCAGAGGAAAGTGGTCATATTTGTAATTTTGGGTTAACTGTAGGTGGTTTCTTCACTAGTGCTAAGCAGTTACCATTTGCTAATAAATGTAATACCCATTTGTGTGAGGGCATGGGCTGCCATTAACTTCGGTGGTCCCAATTTTGTGTCATGTTAGTATCAAAGGTTCTTATGGTGGTTTGAGAGCATCATTTTCTTATTGGGTCAATACCACTCAAGGTTTGCCTTTTCCATGTCCTTTTGTATGATAATATTGCCTTGGTAGGGCTTGGAGACTACCCGAGGACAGATGTGATACACTGTCCATGGGAATAAAGTGTTGTTGACCTTGTCTTGTATGTTGGTTAAGAAGCCCCTCTTAAAACTGCCACTCATCCACGATGCTTCCATTGCCTTGGTAGTGTCACTTGCCATTTTCATCTAATCCTGGACCAAACAGATGCCCTCCTTTGAAGGGTGTCAATGCCAGTGATGTGTATAAAACACACCTAGTGCAGAGTCCTTCTAATAGCTGTAACTATAATTTCAATATTTTCAGTACATTTTCAACCACATGATCAAGTGTATGTGTATCCTCTTACTGACCCAGAGATTCAACGTCATATCGTGTTTTCTGCCTCATCCTGTCCTTCCTCTAGTGTTCTTATAGCTGACCTGCATTTATGTTCTGGAATTTCTGAATCGGTGCCTCTTTAAGGTTAGGTCTCTTATAAACTATTCTTTGAGTTATCTTAATGCCCCATCAAAGTTCTGTACATCTGCAGTTGGAATGCTATTTTGGGTTCACGTTGTCTTTTATATTTTTTGACTCGAAGGCTATCAAGGATTTTCAACTTGAGTAATCATCAGTGTCTTTTTCTTTACTACAGTGGTGTATTTCTCCTTTGCTTGCCAATTCTCGATCATCATTATTAGTCGAATGGATTTTATTTGTTCATATTTGCTAGTGGTTATTTTTCTTTGAAGCTTTGCCCCAAAAATATTTTTCTTTCCAACACCTTTCTCGACAGACGTGTTTGGGCATATTCAGTCACGAGGCACTTCAGATTTTAGCTGTTTTTGACCTTGATTAACTGTCTTTAATAACCAGATCTGATACTTACAAATCACGTGGTGCACCCTCGACATCAGTCATAGAATCGGCCATCATGAGCCTCTTGTGTCGTCTGTATGCCATATGAGTTCTGATGTACATTTTATTGTCATAGGCTAAACAACAAGCACAGTACAGAAACCTCCCACCTATGATCATGCACTTGGGATCAATGACATATAGAGGGGTTGTACTTGGTAGCAATTTCCTATCACAATTTGAGCACCATTTAAATGATTTTCCAAATCTATTACTACGTATGAACATCTGCTCTCCGTCAGCTCCAAGAGGCCTCTCTGGGAGTGAATGTTGCACTCTACAGTTACACATTATGGTTTGTTATAATGGAATCAAAGTGATTGAGCGAAACCAATTTCCTCTGGAACAGTCATTCCCCTACATTAACCTCCTGCGATCTAAGACTGCGTACATTATCGATGCAGTGTCTGGCACAGAAATTGGGAAACACTGGGGACCATACTATGTTATGGGAAGTGACACCAGAATTGAGTGGCCCTAAACTGAAGGTTGTCGCTTAAAAGAACAGGGGCCTTCGCTCATATAGGTGATATACTTCGTCACTAAGCTCCTTCATCACCATGGTGACATCTAGTTACACACAGAGGGCTGACCTCGAAGTTTTTTTTTTTAGGAGGCTATTTTTCTTTTTTTATGCCGTATGGAAAGGATCAGGACCAGTTTAAAATGAGTCGGATGATGGAGAGTACCGAACAACTTTCTTTCACTGGTACTGCCTCCCTGTCACATTGCGAAAACAATCTATTGCTAGACAGGCTGAACAATGCATATCTCCAGACTATGTCGTCAATATGTTTCTGTCCTCCAAAAAATAGCCCATAAGGTGCAAGGTCATTCATCAGGATGAAGGTCCTCTCCTAGTCACTGTCACCACCCCATGAATCAGTGTTAAGGATCGTGTGAGACAAAAATAAATTAGGGGGTACTCTTTGCCTGTTAGTATATCACAGCAAGAGTCCTTTTGACTTGTAGGAAAGTTAGGATGAAAATAGTTCCAGTATCAGTTTCCTATTGAAGATAAATTAATCACTCACGGTCACTGCAAGAAGCACAGTAAACATGTGCAGCACCATAAAACTTAGGCCATTGCCCATCAAAGCTATCTTTGGAATGTAGCTCTCAAATACTGAGCCCAGTGTGTGCCTACCACCTAGAACGGGTGTTCCAACTTGCTTTGATTCAAGGAAATAACAGCATTTTGGTCATTGTGATTTATATTGGATTACCCTAGGGACCAGATGTAGCAATGGTTTAGCAAGTCGCAAACGGCGCAAAAATCGCCGTTTGCGAGTCGCTAAAGCCACTTTGCTATGTAGAAATGCATTTTGCGAGTCGGAGCCGACTTGCAAAATGCATTTCTACATAGCAATGAGGCTTTAGCGACTCGCAAACGGCGATTTTCGCCGTTTGCGACTTGCTAAACCATTGCTACATCTAGCCCTTAAACCTCCCAAGCCCCACTCAATTCAGGTGATTGCCACACTGTGGCATGCATTTGGAACCAATACAATATATAATGCCATTATTCCTAACAACTTCATCACCTCACTTAACTATTGCAAAGCAACGGAATAACTGTTACTTCTGAGCTGTCTCCCCTTCATTAACTAATTTTCTACCTCAAATAGATATGAATAATTTGATGACTTAAAATATGTCCATTCAAAAAGTGTGCATTTTGTGGAAACCCTCATCGCTGATTTAATGCAAAATGCTTGTACGATGAACTCAGTTTTGATCCTTAACACAAACCTGAGGTATTTGTTGCCCGAATGACACATCAGGATGGAGAAACGCACATCCTTTAAGTCATAGCTAGACATGTCTTCCTCTTCCAGTGACAGTGAGATAATTTTCTGAAATGTTGCCATTACGAAATGCATTGTCTTATTTATCCGTTGACGAGCCACATATATCTCCTGTAGTACACAAAAAACAGAATGGGATTTTAAGTCAGTGCTACTGGCGCAGCTGTCCCAAACCTGAAATATGAACCAACAAAATCCCATCAGTCATATTTTATTAGATCGAGAAAATAGTGTTTTTTTTTTTTCACGGATGACATAACCAACAAGCATTGGCAATGCCAATAGGTTTTGCCTTCACAAGAGGTTCTATTTTCCTTTTCTCTATGCTACAGTAGTTGTGTGGATAGTGAGTGTACAGTGTTATGTGGTGTGCGGAATGTTTTAACGTTATGAATATGGGAGATGCAGTATTCTAGATTATGTACACCCTACTGATGTTCCTACCAACGTGTAAACAAGTACTGGATGCTGTGTAACTCCTCATTATTTGGAGCTTGGTACCCCAGGGTGAGCAGTGTCTATAAGGAGATATCGTAGGCAGGGATGGCTTCACATAACACTGATCAAGTAGCGAACAGAGTTCAGATTGCTTTGCAGTCACATATATCACACAAACTCACAGAGCGGGCTTTGCAGACTATATGAAGCTCACTGCAGGGTGGTTGCAGAACTCTGTGGTGAGCACACTGCTGTACAGAGGGTATCCCAGTGCATACACTGGGGGAGGGCAGTAGGACACAATGAACAGGTACCACGCTGGAGACAGTGCATACACAGACAGGAGGTAGGAATAGGAAAAGGTACACAGCATTGAAAAGGAGAATCCATTGATCCACAAAAATAGCTGCGAGTGCCCGGATTCAGTCAAAGTGGTTAGGTTTGCAATTTAGGTTGTGTTATTTTACCGGTTGTTGGATAAATATTTGTAAAAAATCCCAGCAACGTTTGAATACACTGCAGTTTGCCATCTGCCTACCTATCAACAAAGAATAACTTTATAGGATACTTTCCCACTTACTTACATGTTTCTCGTTAGGGAGGAATAATTTATCACCATGTTAAATTAAGGAACTGAAGCCAGAATGCGAGCCCCTTTAAAAACAAATATTCTATTACAAGAAAAACACACATTAAAAACAATTAGCGAAATTGGCAACGCACCAAGAGAGATATGCAGAAATGGCTTAAACAGCAATGCGGCACAACGCATTACAGGGGCTGAGGAGGTGGATAACTGCAGAATTGTCATGTGACATGGCATGGCCAGATAAAAGGGAGAGGGGATGGGGAGGAAATGCAGTTGTGACACAAAAGCAGTGCATTCCTGTTATGCTGAGGCAGGAAGAGATGGCATGTGCTGGTTGACTATGCCACTGGTCAGTAAATACTATGTACACACCAAACAATGTATGTAGTTATACCGTAGGCCGACCGCACCACTGAAGCAGTTCAGGAAGACCTGTGTTGTGCTGTGCCAACTGGAAGACATTGACTGGACGACGACTGCTGTTTCGTCACTTTAGACGTAAACTCTGTACACATTTATCCAATTGGAACGGGGCTCAGTATCGTAATTGCTTGCTTTTAAATACACTTCGGTCTTTTCATTTCTTTAATCCTATGGAGCTTGTTGGATTAATACTCACGGTTCATCACTTGCCATTTTAGTCTCCACTCTCTCTCACCCTTGGATCGATTTTTACTATCCACACGTTTTGGTAACTCACGCTTACATACTCAATCACTTTTGTCATGTCTGTAAAGGTACTAATCTGCTCTTTTCCTTTATGTCTACTGTTCCAGTATAAATACATTTAGTTAAGCCTCTGTATTGTATATTTCTTACAGCCTTGATAGTCACTGTGTGACGAAACACATGTTGGCTGTGCTTGACTGACTGTATTTCTGGACACACAACTATTCGTCCGAATACACAACTGTTGTACCTGGCTTTTAGACAGGGTCACCCCCAAACTTTTTGCCTCCTTCCTCCTATTTTTTTCTGACTTGTTGTTTTTGGCTTTTGACCTCTGGGCACTTTTACCACTGCTAACCAGTGCTAAAGTGCATACAGTATGCTCTGTGTGTAAATTGTACTATTGATTGGTTTATCCATGATTGGCTATTTAATTTACTTGTAAGTCCCTAGTAGAGTGCACTACATGTGCCTAGGGCATGTAGATTAAATGCTACTAGTGGGCCTGCAGCACTGGTTGTGCCACCCACTTCAGTAGCCCCTTAACCTTGTCTCAGGCCTGCCATTGCAAGGCCTGTGTGTGCAGTTTCACTGCCACTTCGACTTGGCATTTAAAAGTACTTGCCAAGCCTAGAACTCCCCTTTTTCTACATATAAGTCACCCCTAATGTGTGCCCTAGGTAACCCCTAGAGCAGGGTGCTGTGTGGGTAAAAGGCAGGACATGTACATGTGTAGTTATATGTCCTGGTAGTGTAAAACTCCTAAATTCGTTTTTACACTACTGTGAGGCCTGCTCCCTTCATAGGCTAACATTGGGGCTGACCTCATACATTGTTGAAGTGGCAGCTGCTGATCTGAAAGGAGCAGGAAGGTCATATTTAGTATGGCGAGAATGGTAATACAAAATCCAGCTGACTGGTGAAGTCGGATTTAATATTACTATTCTAGAAATGCCACTTTTAGAAAGTGAGCATTTCTTTGCACTTAAATATTTCTGTGCCCTTCAATCCACGTCTGGCTAGGTTTAGTTGACAGCTCCTTGTGCATTCACTCAGACACACCCCAAACACAAGGTACTCAGCCTCACTTGCATACATCTGCATTTTGAATGGGTCTTCCTGGGCTGGGAGGGTGGAGGGCCTGCCCTCACACAAAGGACTGCCACACCCCCTACTGGGACTCTGGCAGACAGGATTGAACTGAAAGGGGGCTTGGTGCATTTCTTAGACACTCTTTGAAGTCACCCTACTTCAAAGGCACAACTTAGTATAAAACAGGGCCTCTGCCCTACCTCATCAGACACTTGCTGGAGAAGAAACCTGAACCAGAAACTACATCCTGCCAAGAAGAACTGCCTGGCTGCTCAAAGGACTCACCTGTCTGCTTTTCAAAAAAGGACTGCTGCCTTTCTGTTGGCCTGCTGCCCTGCTGAACTCTTGTCTGGCTGTAAGAGTGCTCTCCAAGGGCTTGGATAGAGCTTGCCTCCTGTTCCCTGAAGTCTCAGGACCAAAAAGACTTCTCTCTTTCACTTGGACGCTTCGTGCGGCGAAATTTTCGACGCACAGCTTGTTCCGCGGCGAGAAAAATGCCGCACATCGACGCGACGCCTTCGGGACGACCGAAACTTTGACGCACGGCCTCGCAAGGACAACGCCGCCTGACTTCCAAGGAGAAATTGACGCGACGTGAGAGTGAAATTTCAACGCACAGCCCCGCGGAACAACGCGCAGCCGGAAAACAAGCAGGAGAATCCACGCACAGACCCAGGACATCTGGTAATCCCTGCGACCCATAGAAGGAGACGGTCCGCGTGCCGGAAAACGACGCACGTCTTCCCCGAGTGAAAAATAACGACGCAAGTCCGTGTGTGAACGGGCGCAACCGACGCACACACCATTTTTCCTCCCGTAGAACGACGCACGTCTCCCCGCGGGAAAAATCACGACGCAAGTCCGTGTGTGAAGGGGCGTAACCGACGCACACACCATTTTTCCACGCATCTCCTCTTCTGCGGCCCTCTGCGGAGATTTTCCACCAGAAACCAGGTACTTTGTGCTTGAAAGAGACTTTGTTTGCTTTTTAAAGACTTAAGACACTTTATATCACTTTTCAGTGATATCTTTACAAATTCATATTGCATCTTTAATCGTTTTGACCTGCAAATACCCAGATAAATATTATATATTTTTCTAAACACTGTGTGGTGTATTTTTGTGGTGTTATATTATGGTATTGTATGATTTATTGCACAAATGCTTTACACATTGCCTTCTAAGTTAAGCCTGACTGCTCGTGCCAAGCTACCAGAGGGTGGGCACAGGCTGATTTTGGATTGTGTGTGACTTACCCTGACTAGAGTGAGGGTTCTTGCTTGGACAGAGGGCAACCTGACTGCCAACCAAAAACCCAATTTCTAACATTGGTGGCAGCGGTGGGATAGGACTTGTGTTTGTGCAGTGACATACAGTAGCTAAGTATTTCACTACCTACCCACAGTTGAAGGTCAACTTGATTTTTCATCTTTTTGCTGTTGGTTCTCTGATGTCCTCCTGGATATACTATTGATATTTTGGACTTTGGATTTTGTTTTTTGCCGGTAAGACCTTATCAGCAATGAGATTGCTTACCTACTCACTCTTTGTGCCTACTGACCACCTCACTAAGGCTGACCTAAGGAGGCTTTGCAGGAAATGGGGCCTTCCTGTATCAAAGAGATCTACTAAGATGGAAATGCTACATGCCTACATAGTCTGGGGGGAAGAAAGATGGGCAGAGAGAGAGGCAGAAAAAAACAAATGACTAAGTACCCCTCAGATGAGGAGGGGGACTGCTCAAATGAGGAGGAAGACTACTCAGATGAGGAAAGAGAACCAGTGAGAGAGGAATGGCTCCTAGCTCAAGAGCGGTGGATGGAAGAGCTAGATGAGCAGCTTGAGAGGGCTGAGGCAGAGAGCGCCTTAGCCCTGGAAAAAGAAAGGATTGCAGCTCAAGAGCTGAGCTGTGAAGAGCTGAAACTGGAGGCCGGAAGGGCTGAGTCCAGTTCAGATGGTGGCAGCAAAAATCTTGCATCCAGTACTGCTGAAGAAGGGCACAAGCCCAGAGATGTGGTGCCCAACTTGAAGAAGGGAGTTGACACACCCCAGGTGGTTCAAGGGTATGAGGTAGTTCCCGTTATGCACAGGGTCCCTGAGAAGGATTGGGGAACTGGCACAGGGAGTCATATTCCTACTGGGGGAAGGGACACTTTACTGGCTCTAGCAGAGAGTGACAGAGAAAAGGGTTCCCCCCTGGTGGACGTCCTAGATATAGAGTGTAGAGACATCCCAGAAGAGTGTGGGTTGAGTGTCAGCAACAGTCAGATACTGTCTCACCAGTCTCAGAAGGGTGATGTAGAGTGCTTTTTCAAGGTTGAGTCACTGGATGGTTGGGTGAAGGGTACTGTGGTTAATACATGTGAACGGCAGAGTGATGTAATTGCTGGAGAGCATATGTCTGGTCCTTATTTTCCAGAGCTACGCCAACACCAGGTGGAGTGTGAGTTCTCTGACCCCAGGGATCTTACAATGGAGGCAGACTTCTGGGTGAGTACCAGAGAGTCTGAAGAGGCATTTGGGGGTGCTCCTGAAGGGAGTGGTCTAGGTGGTTCCCAACCAAGTGAGGTGGGAGAGGATTGTAGTGTCCCAGGTAGGTCCCAGGTCCTACAGGGTTCCATGAGGGAACACCAGGAGGGAAGCCTAGCCTGTACCGTAGGGCCACCTTTTGAGGGAAGCCCCGCAGTGTCAGAAGAACTTGGGGGGGTGACTGTAGCCAGCATCCCAACAGTTCTGGTGTCTGGCAGTACCACTCCTAGTGAGGGGGTGCAGAAGTCCAGACATAGGGTTGAGAGGGGGTTGCAGACCCCAGTGGAGGACCTGGAGAGTCAGGGGTCAGCTCTGAGAGCAGAGCCCCCCAGGAATGACCCAGGTGAAACCGTTTCTGGTTTGGGGGAGACCCAGACTCTGCCGGATGGGCAGAGGTCAGGAGACCTGCGCCAACCAGACTCTTGTGTGGCCCTTGGGGACGGTGTGTCCCTTGTGGGGGGTGAGAGTGCCCCCCAGGAAGCCCTGGCATGCCAGGCAAAGATTCAACCTCAGGGTGGTGACTCTGGGTTGGATACCCAGGTTCAGAGTTTAAACTCTGACCTGGTGGGAGGTAGGTGTGCCTCCCAGGAAGTCCTGCTGTGCCAGGCAATTGTCCAACCTCAGGGTGTTGACTCTGGGTTGGATGACCAGGTTCAGAGGTTAAACTCTGACCTGGTGGGAGGTAGGTGTGCCTCCCAGAAAGTCCTGGGATGCCAGGCAATGGTTCAACCTCAGGGTGGTGACTCTGGGTTGGATAACCAGGCTCAGAGGTTAAACTCTGACCTGGTGGGGGGTAGGTGTGCCCCCCAGAAAGTCCTGGTATGCCAGGCAATGGTTCAGCCTCAGGGTGGTGACTCTGGGTTGGATAACCGGGTTCAGAGGTTAAACTCTGACCTGGTGGGGGGTAGGTGTGCCCCCCATAAAGTCCTGGTATGCCAGGCAATGGTTCAACCTCAGGGTGGTGACTCTGGGTTGGATACCCAGGTTCAGAGGTTAAACTCTGACCTGGTGGGAGGTAGGTGTGCCTCCCAGAAAGTCCTGGTGTGCCAGGCAATTGCCCAGCCTCAGGGTGGTGACCCTGGGTTGGAGAACCCGGTTCAGAGGTTAAACTCTGACCCAGTGGGGGGTAGGTGTGCACCCCAGGAAGTCCTGGCATGCCAGGCAATTGTTCAACCTCAGGGCGGTGACTCTGGGTTGGATGGTCAGGTGCAGAGGTTAAACTCTGACCTGGTGGGGGGTAGGTGTGCCCCCCAGAAAGTCCTGGTTTGCCAGGCAGTGATCCAGTCTGAGGGTACAGACCCTGGGCTGGAAGGCCAGGTTCAGGGTGTCCCCCCGGACCTGGGGGGAGGGGCTACTGATAACAGTGCCCCTACCATGTTGTCTTCTGAGGAGGCCACTCCTATTTGGAGGGTGCTGGACCCCAGAAGGGAGGGCAGGGGGAGGGGAGCCTCACCCCGGGCCCTAGTCCAACCTGAAGGTACAGACCCCAGGTTGGAGGTCTAGTTGCAGGTTAACAGCCCTGCACTGGTGGAGGAATGGTACAGGGCGACTTCTATAAGCACCCTGACCATGTTGGACTCTGGGGGTATCGCTCCAGGATTGAGGGTACAGAGCCCCAGAGGGGAGGACCCGGTTCAGGCTGTCATCCCTGACCTGGTTGAAGGGAGAGTGGTTAAAGGGTGCCCAGCACCTGGGGCTACCGCCCCCCACTCTCCACAACTACAGTGGTGGGAGAGCTTTGAGAGGCCTGAGGCCTGGGGCCTGGCTCTCATCCCTGGTAGCTGTCAGTAACCACTGTGGCTTGCTGTCTGGGTGGACAGAGTTATCCCTGGGGAGGGGACAAGTGTCACCCCCCGAGGGTAAAGTGGGCAACACCACTGTGTTAGTCCTGGTGGTACTATCCTGCTCCTGGGATACATCTGTGAGCAAAGTAAGGTTAGGTGCTGCACAGTTGGGATCCGCAGGTAAGGAGAAAGGTTCCCCATGGATGGGCTTAGTGGGCCCTGAGAGTATGGACAGAGGGATCCAATTGGAGTCAGGAAGGCGAAGAACTGGAGCATGCCCCTGCTGTTGTGGGCCTGGGTCCTTGTTCTGTCGCCTCAAACAGGGAAGTACATCAGGATAGTGATTGTTCTCCCCTGGCTTTAGGCTGGTAGGGGGTCATGTTGTACCTGGCTTTTTGACAGGGTCATCCCCAAACTTTTTGCCTCCTTCCTCCTATTTATGCTGACTGTTGTTGTTGGCTTTTGACCTCTGGGCACTTTTACCACTGCTAACCAGTGCTAAAGTGCATATGCTCTCTGTGTAAATTGTACTATTGATTGGTTTATCCATGATTGGCTATTTAATTTACTTGTAAGTCCCTAGTAGAGTGCACTACATGTGCCTAGGGCATGTAGATTAAATGCTACTAGTGGGCCTGCAGCACTGGTTGTGCCACCCACTTCAGTAGCCCCTTAACCTTGTCTCAGGCCTGCCATTGCAAGGCCTGTGTGTGGAGTTTCACTGCCGCTTCGACTTGGCATTTAAAAGTACTTGCCAAGCCTAGAACTCCCCTTTTTCTACATATAAGTCACCCCTAATGTGTGCCCTAGGTAACCCCTAGAGCAGGGTGCTGTGTGGGTAAAAGGCAGGATATGTACATGTGTAGTTATATGTCCTGGTAGTGTAAAACTCCTAAATTCGTTTTTACACTACTGTGAGGCCTGCGCCCTTTATAGGCTAACATTGGGGCTGCCCTCATACATTGTTGAAGTGGCAGCTGCTGATCTGAAAGGAGCAGGAAGGTCATATTTAGTATGGCCAGAATGGTAATACAAAATCCAGCTGACTGGTGAAGTCGGATTTAATATTACTATTCTAGAAATGCCACTTTTAGAAAGTGAGCATTTCTTTGCACTTAAATCTTTCTGTGCCCTTAAATCCACGTCTGGCTAGGTTTAGTTGACAGCTCCTTGTGCATTCACTCAGACACACCCCAAACACAGGGTACTCAGCCTCACTTGCATACATCTGCATTTTGAATGGGTCTTCCTGGGCTGGGAGGGTGGAGGGCCTGCCCTCACACAAAGGACTGCCACACCCCCTACTGGGACTCTGGCAGACAGGATTGAACTGAAAGGGGGCTTGGTGCATTTCTTAGACACTCTTTGAAGTCACCCCACTTCAAAGGCACAACTTAGTATAAAACAGGGCCTCTCCCCTACCTCATCAGACACTTGCTGGAGAAGAAAACCTGAACCAGAAACTACATCCTGCCAAGAAGAACTGCCTGGCTGCTCAAAGGACTCACCTGTCTGCTTTTCTACAAAGGACTGCTGCCTTGCTGTTGGCCTGCTGCCTTGCTGAACTCTTGTCTGGCTGTAAGAGTGCTCTCCAAGGGCTTGGATAGAGCTTGCCTCCTGTTCCCTGAAGTCTCAGGACCAAAAAGACTTCTCTCTTTCACTTGGACGCTTTGACGCACAGCTTGTTCTGCGGCGAGAAAAACGCGCACACCGACGCAACACCTTCGGGACGACCGAAACTTTGACGCACGGCCTCGCAAGGACAATGCCGCCCGACTTCCAAGGAGAAATTGACGCGACGCCTGCCGTGAGAGTGACATTTCGACGCACAGCCCCGCGGAACGATGCGCAGCCAGAAAACAAGCAGGAGAATCCACGCACAGACCCGGGACATCTGGTAATCCCCGCGACCCATAGAAGGAGATGGTCTGCGTGCCGGAAAACGACGCACGTCTTCCCCGAGTGAAAAATAACGACGCAAGTCCGTGTGTGAAGGGGCGCAACCGACGCACACACCATTTTTCCTCCCGTAGAACGACGCACGTCTCCCCGTGGGAAAAATCACGACGCAAGTTCGTGTGTGAAGGGGCGTAACCGACGCACACACCATTTTTCCACGCATCTCCTCTTCTGCGGCCCTCTGCGGAGATTTTCCACCAGAAACCAGGTACTTTGTGCTTGAAAGAGACTTTGTTTGCTTTTTAAAGACTTAAGACACTTTATATCACTTTTCAGTGATATCTTTACAAATCCATATTGCATCTTTAATCGTTTTGACCTGCAAATACCCAGATAAATATTATATATTTTTCTAAACACTGTGTGGTGTATTTTTGTGGTGTTATATTATGGTATTGTATGATTTATTGCACAAATGCTTTACACATTGCCTTCTAAGTTAAGCCTGACTGCTCGTGCCAAGCTACCAGAGGGTGGGCACAGGCTGATTTTGGATTGTGTGTGACTTACCCTGACTAGAGTGAGGGTTCTTGCTTGGACAGAGGGCAACCTGACTGCCAACCAAAAACCCCATTTCTAACAACAACTCTCTGGAACACTAAGTGACGAAACACGTGTTGGCTGTGCTTGACTGACTGTATTTCTGGACACACAACTATTCGTCCGAATACACAACTCTCTGGAACACTAAGAAGAGTACCGTACTATTCATTAACGGATTTGCTACACACAAGCTTGTACCCGTACTCTGCTACTTCTTATGCTTTGAGTGCTGTGGGCACATTTTTTTTTTTTTTTTTAAAGTTTACAGTTTCTATAGAAAACACAATTTGGAGTTTGTGAAATTTCAGAATATTCCACAAGGAACAACCTTTAAATTGTAAGAATTGCAGCCAATGCATGTTTCGCTAGTATCTCCCTGCTTTTTCAGGGCTGACACAGGGGAAGTACCTGCTCAATTTCCTAATTTAAAACGTCTGCTTAGGGCACACACATACCTGCTCACAAAATGTCCTTTCCACATTCTTTATATTTTTTAAGCTAGATTAAGGGATATCTCTTCAGACATCCATAAATTAATGTGTTCAAGATGGCACATCAACCCCAAAACATTTTTTTTTTTAATTGAAAACCCAGAAAATCTTTTTAGTACAGCCCACATTTCACAAGTTTGCCTTTTATCCAACAAGGTGCTCGTCAATCATATCTTCAGACTATTCCTTTACATCGTACAAAAAACAAGTCTGAACACCATGAACACACTTGTTTACATTTATCTCTTGCAGTGTCACCCTTGCACTTCCTGACTTGTAACCTTTGCAATGCTATTAAAACAGCAACCTGGTAGTTGGTATTGTTGTTCTCTCTTTTTTGATGGATGACGTAAAGTTGACTGTTTTAATTCAATGTAATACTCTTCTTCTTTTGTGGATAGTACCCATCTCTCAAGTAATTTTGTGGATCTGTGAGGAAACAACCTTAGCCCAACCCAACAGGAGTTTTGTTATTAAAATAAAGTGGATATAATTGACGTTTAAGATAGTAGCTCCTCTTCAACAAGAGCTTTTGGAACCAGCACTGAAAATATCCTCTGGCATTGTGTAGAGGCAGTCTTAATTGTTGAAGCTGGAGACTGTTGCATAGTCTGATGGGTTTAATACGGCAGTCTATGCCCTTTGGTTAGCCTGTGGGTCTGACTAAGTATAATATGGGTGTTGCTGCTGTAATGTTCCCCCTCCCCCATTTGATTTGGCTGTTTCTGTCTAACTTTCAATTTGTATGCATTTCATCCTTTTTTGTAGGTGTAAATGCTAGGTATCAAAAGGCATAATTAGCAGCCGTTGCAGATCTAGTAAAAAAAATAATCAGAAACCCCGAGCATGCCTACTGCAAGAACAAGTTACCTACCTTCAGTAGTGCCTTATCTGTTCTGGTAGAAACTATTCTAGCCCCAGAATCCTTACCTTGTAATATTCACCAGGCATCAGACTAGATCGGGAGAACACTGAGCAGTACCTCTGCACACTGGTGGGTGGCGTTACTTGTCTCCCCCTCCGGTGGCATTGTCAGCACCAAAAGTGATGTGCGTGGTACCTATTTAGGCACCAACCCAGTGTGCTCACACCAATTTCTTTTCGTGACATTTCTGCACCAGAAGCACAGAGCCATGTCAGAAGGCTGATGGACCAGTGTGCATATACTAAAGATCTACAGGGACCTTCCTTGGCAAACAAAACAAAACAGTTTTTAGAAATGGGGAGGTTTTGTGTGTCGGTAAGGATCTGTGGTTAGCTAGAGTCTCTACCAGATAACATGTTACCCAAGGTAAGTAACATGTTCATCTGATAGAGACTTCTAGCTGCAGACTCCTTACCTTACAATAGATACCAAAGCAATACTTCCCCAGGAGGTGGGTCTGCAAACTGGTTTAGACCAAAATGTCGTGGAGTACAAATGCCTGTCAAAAGAGACCAGACTATCATGGCAGCAGTGTTTAATAAGCATGTGCAGAGATGACCATCTGGCAGCCTGACAAATGTTCAAGGACTCCAAAAGCTTACACAGTGGTCACAGCATTGGCTGCAGTAGGATGAGCTTGCAGGGGTTGCTTCCTGGCCAGTGTGTAACAGATCTTCATGCAGAGCACAGTCCATCTAAAAATGTTCCATTTATGCATTGCTTTCCCTTTTAATGCCCCGGTAAAACAAACAATGCATTTATCCACCTTGTGTCTGGTGCAATCAATGGAGAACGACAACACTATTTCTGATGGATACAACTACCTGTGGATTCCTCACCTAATGAATACTCCCATTGCGCCAGCATTCGACGGAAATGTTCTTCCTAGCTTCTGCACGTCGACGAGGACGTCACATTTGCCCACGCGACGCCGTCTGACGTCATACAGGCAATAAGAGGTCCTCGCCGACGTGCCGACGTCAGTTCCCTTTTTTCCGTGCCATTCGAAACGGTTATCTTCGAGGGAGCTACTGTTGCTGTTCGGCAGTTACAGTGTGTTTTTGGCTGTGTGTTTTTTCTCTGAGGTTACTATGTCTCAGAGGAAGTCTGGTTTTAAGCCTTGTCGAGAATGTGGGGGCAAAATGTCGGTTACTGACCCACATTCGGACTGTTTGTGGTGTTTGAGTTCCGACCATGATGTGGCCAGGTGTGATTCATGTCAGCACATGAATCCGAAAGCCCTGAAGGAGCGGGAGGCCAAACTTTTTATGGCGAAGTCGAACAGAAAGGAGAAGAGGCACCATAGAAAATCCTCCTCGCCGAAGTCTCATCGACGTCAGAGACTCCCGGCGCCGTCGGGAATCACGGCGCCGGTCGAGTAAGGAGAGGTCTCGGTCGAGGTCGCCATCGACTCGGCGTCGGAAGACTTGGGAGGTCAGTCCCACAGTCACTCCTCATCCATCGATGCCGTTGCCTTCTCCAGCTTCGCCTACTTCGCCCGGGTCTTCGGGCCAGCCGCCTTCAGTATTTGAGGTGCCACAGCCTCAAATGTTCTCACCGACGTCGAGGCCGGCGTCGGTGTCGCCTTCGATCCAGGCACCCCAGTATCCAGCTTTTCCGGCCCCTGGAGCCGATAATACCGCATTTTTAAATGCAATGGTTTCCATCTTTCAGCAGATGGCTCCAGGTGGCGCACCGGCTGGGCCTTCAGGTCCTTTGGCTTTCAGTTTGGGTACTCCGGCTCCGCTGTGACCAGCACCCTTTATGCCCTTTCTCCCCTTGGGGAACGTGGGCTCGGCGCCGGTGTCGGCTACGGTGGCTCCAGAGGCTTCCGCTCCGGAGGTTTTGGCTCCATCGGCTTCGGTGTTTTGGCCAGTGACGCCGTCTGGGCCTTCTGCGACTCTGTGGCAGTCTTCTCTTCATCCGATTCCTGGTTCGGCGCCGAAGCTACCTGTGGCGCCTGTTGACCCGGCGTCGGACGGATCCGGTGATCGGCGTCGTTCTTCGACATCTGCTGACGCCGAGGATTGAGGAGAGACTGCATTCGAGGAGACGTGCTCTCCGTCTCTTGGAAGAACAAGAGTATCAGCAGGTCCTGGAGGAAGGAGAAATTGAGGACTCTGGCGAGGGTCTTCATGGGCTGGACACAGCTAGTGGCCTTGATACTTTCCCTGAGTGGGACTTGTCATCTCCAGGGGAGTATACTGAAGAGGCGGCCACTTTTCATGCTGTGATAAAGAAGGCAGCTAACTTCCTGGAGCTGCCTTTGCCGGTCACTGAGGCGAAGCAAAATCTGCTGACTGAGGTTTTACATCCAGCCTCTACATCAGCAGAACCTCTTTTGCCATTTAACGAGGCGCTGCTGGAACCTGTGTTGGAGGTCTGGAAGAAGCCGGTATCTTCCTTGGCTGTCAATAGGTCTGTGGCCAGGAGGTATCGGGCTGCACTAACTGACCCTGGCTTTCTTTCCAGACACCCTACGCCTGAAAGCTTGGTGGTCCAGGCTTCCTGTTCGACAAGATCTGCGCCTGGATCTTTTCCATCAGTGCCGGCGGACAGGGACTCCAAAAAGATGGATATGCAATCAAAGAAAGTGTTCTCGTCATGTAGCATGGCGTTAAAGTCCACCAATGCTACGTGTATTTTGGGGAGGTACATTTATGCTCTGATGGACGAGATAACATCTACGCATACAGAGGTTCCTCAAGGGCTGTTGAATCTCGTGTCAGACGCTCAAGCTGCTGCAACCCAGGTTATCCAATCTGGGTTGGATACAACTGACTCTGTGGCCAGAGCGATGGGCACGGCTGTGGTTGAGAGAAGACAGGCTTGGCTTCGCAACTCAGGGTTCTCTTCGGATGTGCAGTCGACCCTGTTGGACCTCCCTTTTGATGGGGACAAGCTCTTTGGTGCCAAGGCAGATTCGGCTTTGGAGAGGTTTAAGGAGAGCAGGGCCACGGCCAAGTCGTTAGGACTACAAGCCACTTCTTCTGCCTCCTCCAGATTTTTTAGGAGGTTTCGAGGATTTGGTCGTGGCTCATCCTCTTCCTCCTTTTGGGGGAAATTCCAACAGCCTACCTCTTCTCTCACCTATAGGTCTTTTAGAGGGAGGGGTAGGGTTCGTACCAGGGGAGCCTCTCAGCAGCACTCTGCCTCTTCCTCTTCCTCTGGAGGGGTGCAGCAGGGGAAGCAGCCTTAGGCTTCCACCTATTCCCACTCACTCCTCTCCTGTAGGGGGAAGGTTACTGTATTTTCTTCGCAAGTGGGAGGTCATCACATCAGATGCCTGGGTTACCAGCATTGTGAGAAAAGGCTACACCCTTCCCTTTCGGGAGTTTCCGCCCCCCATCCCACCTCGCCCATCTTATTGTTCAGAAGAACACCTCCTGTTGTTAGAACAGGAGGTTCAAGTCCTCCTTTTAAAGGGTGCAGTGGAGTTGGTCCCAGAGCAGGAAAAGGGTCAAGGTTGTTATTCAAGGTACTTCCTGATTCCCAAGAAGGATGGTCGGTTGAGACCAATCCTGGACCTGAGGATGTTGAATTGTTTCCTCAAACAGGAAAAGTTCAAGATGCTGACCCTAGCTCAGGTGCTTTTGGCGTTGAACAAGGGAGATTGGATGGTGTCTGTCGACTTGCACGATGCTTATTTTCATATCCCGATACTCAAGTCGCACAGGAAGTATCTCCGGTTTGTGGTGGGGTCGCAGCACTATCAGTTTGCGGTCCTCCCGTTTGGTCTTACTTCAGCACCTCGAGTCTTCATGAAGGTGATGTCGGTGGTTGCGGCAGAGCTCAGAAGGAAGGGGATAGCAGTATTCCCTTACTTGGACGACTGGTTGATCAAAGCCAAGTCCCCGGAGCTTGTGCTGCATCATCTGCAGTCGACAACCCAGTTGTTGTTCGACCTGGGCTTTTTTCGGTGAACGTGCCCAAATCTCACCTAGAGCCCTCTCAACGCCTACTGTTCATAGGGGCAGTACTGGATACAACATTGAATCGAGCCTTTCCTCCGCCTCAGCGGATTCAGGACATTCAGGCGTTGGTTCCAATGTTTCAAAGTGGAGCGGTCATTCCAGTCCTCAAGGTCCTACGTCTGCTCGGTCTGTTTGCCTCCTGCATACTGTTGGTCACGCATGCTCGCTGGCACATGAGGGCTCTTCAGTGGTGCCTCCGAAGGCAGTGGTCTCAGCACAAAGGAGATCTCGAAGGGTCTGTCAAGATCTCCAGAGATGCTGCCACGGATTTGAAGTGGTGGATTGCGTACGACAATCTTTCCCGGGGAAGGCCGTTCACGCAGCCTCCACTAGTGACCACGGTCATAACGGATGCTTCCACTCTAGGGTGGGGAGCTCATCTGGGGGACCTGGAGATCAAAGGGCTTTGGTCTCCAGAGGAACAGATGTTTCATATCAATCTGTTCGAGTTACGGGCTGTACGTCTGGCTCTCAAGGCCTTCCTCCCATCCCTTCGCGGTCAGTCGGTTCAGGTCCTAACGGACAATACTACCGCGATGTGGTATATAAACAAACAGGGAGGAGTGGGGTCGTACCTTCTCTGCAGAGAAGCTCTTCTGCTATGGTCCTGGGCAAAGGACCATCAGATTTGCTTGGTAGCAAATCATCTGGCCGGAGTCTTGAATGTACGTGCGGACAGTCTCAGTCGTTGTTTTTCGACCGACCACGAGTGGGTTCTCCATCCAGATCAAGTCCGGTTAATCTTCCAGATGTGGGGGTTTCCTCAGATAGATCTGTTTGTCACCCGGGAGAACTCGCACTGCCCGTTATTCTGCAGCCTCCAGTATCCGGTACAAGGAGCGTTGGGGGACGCGTTTCAGATGAACTGGTGCGACCAGTTGCTTTACGCGTTTCCCCCCATACCCTTGATTCCTCGAGTATTGAGGAAAATACGCCAAGACCGGGCCCAAGTAATTCTAATTGCTCCGGATTGGCCAAGGAGGGTGTGGTATTCCGACCTTCTCCAACTCTCACTGTGCCCTCCACTCCGTCTCCCTCTCAGGGCAGACCTCCTCTCGCAGTCACAGGGGCAGGTTTTACACCCCAACCTCCAGAGTCTGCACCTTCATGCCTGGAGATTGAGCGGGGCAACCTGAGTTCCTTTTCTCTCCCGCCTGATGTAGTGGATGTTATTTTAGCGGCCAGGCGACACTCCACTAAATCTATCTACGCTAATAGGTGGTCTAAATTTGTGGTATGGTGTGGAGAGAGACAGATTGATCCCTTATGTGCTCATTTGTCAGATGTTTTATCTTTTGCTTTGTCTTTAGCACAGAGGGGTTGTGCAGTGGCTACTGTTAAGGGTTACTTGTCTGCTTTGTCAGCCTTCATTTGCCTTCCAGACCAGCCTTCGTTATTTAAATCTCCTATAGTACTTAGATTCTTGAAGGGCCTTATGAATAAATTTCCTCCAAATCCTTTCGTTATGCCTCAATGGGATTTATCCTTGATACTAACTTTCCTTATGGGGTCCCCTTCTGAGCCTATGCATTCTTGCCCCTTAAGATTGTTAGTTCTTAAAACAGTTTTCCTGGTTGCTATAACTTCTGCAAGGAGAGTGAGTGAGTTGCAGGCTTTATCAGTAAAACCCCCTTATACAACTTTTTATGGGGATAAGGTGGTGTTGAGGACCAAGGCTGCTTTCCTTCCGAAGGTTGTTTCACCCCTTCATTTGGCCCAGACAATTACTCTGTCCACGTTTTATCCTCCGCCTCATCCTTCAAAGGAAGAAGAGAGACTACATCGCTTAGACCCAAAGAGGGCGTTAAGCTTTTACATAGACAGGACGAAGGATTTCAGGCTGGAGGATCAGCTTTTTATCGGATACGTGGGAAAGAGGAGAGGAAAGGCAGTCCACAAGAGAACACTCTCCAGGTAGGTTGTTCTTTGCATTAAAATGTGTTACTCTTTGGCAAAGAAGGATCCTCCTGATGGTATTAGAGCTCATTCCACCAGAGCTAAGTCGGCCACTTCGGCCTTGGCCAGGGGTGTTCCTGTGGTCAACATCTGCAAGGCCGCAACTTGGTCGTCCCTTCACACTTTTGCAAAACATTACTGTTTGGACTCTGAGGTCAGAAGGGACGGCCATTTTGCACGGTCAGTGCTGCACGATTTCTTGGTTTGACCATTCAGGCACCCACCACCGGGCGCGGTACTGCTTTGGGACTCTATTCATTAGGTGAGGAATCCACAGGTAGTTGTATCCATCAGAAGAACGAGTTACTTACCTTCGGTAACGACTTTTCTGGTGGATACATTAGCTACCTGTGGATTCCTCACGGTCCCACCCGCCTCCCCGTTGCCTGTTTGGTCTAACCAAGTAATTCTTGAGTGTGCTCATCTTGGTTTTGAGGGCTGGTATAGATTATGTATATATATGCATGTGTATATATCTATATATTTATTTATATTTAGTGTATATATTTATTTAAAAAAAAAAGAAAAATGTATTATTAAATTAGTAGTCTATCTTCTCGCAATGATGTGTTGTTTACAATGTCATGAAATATTGCTTGTGTCTTTCATCTCATTGGATTATTTTTCTCAGGCACGTAAAAAATATTGGTACTAAAGTCGGCGAGGACCTCTTATTGCCTGTATGACGTCAGACGGCGTCGCGTGGGCAAATGTGACGTCCTCGTCGACGTGCAGAAGCTAGGAAGAAGATTTCCGTCGAATGCTGGCACAATGGGAGTATTCATTAGGTGAGGAATCCACAGGTAGCTAATGTATCCACCAGAAAAGTCGTTACCGAAGGTAAGTAACTCGTTCTTTTGGGTCCAGGCAATGAAGTCTCTTCTCTTGGTTGGAGGGCTGAGGCGGAGCAAAGGTCAGCAACGTGATGCTTTTGCCGACGTGGAAAGAAGACCCCACCTTGGGGCAGAAAAGAGGCATTGATGTGGAGAACTAGTTTATCTGGAAAGACATTGGTGTATGGAGGGTGCACAGAGTGTCTGTAGCTTGCTATTTCTCCTGACTGAAGTAAGGGCCACCAAGAAGACTGTTTTTATTGTCAAGGGATAGGGGACAGTAATAGATAGAGGACAGCGATCCATGGGCTCAAAGGGCAAACACATCTAAAAGGTTAAAACCAAATTAAGGTCCCATTTGAGCATAATGAAGGATTTAGGAGGAACCATGCTGAAGTGCTTTCAGGAAACGTGTCTCAACAGGTGACTTAAAAAGGAAGGGTTGATCCAGCAACCGTAAGAGTTGAAACAGCGGAAAGATACCCTTAACTGTGCCTAACGATCTAATGATAAAACAAAGAAGGATCAACATGCTTTCAGTGCACCATTCCACAAACTTCTCCCAAAGGCAGGTGTAAGGAAATGCCTCCTTGGCATGGTTGCCCCCTGACTTTTTGCCTTTGCTGATGCTATGTTTACAATTGAAAGTGTGCTGAGGCCTGCTAACCAGGCCCCAGCACCAGTGTTCTTTCCCTAACCTGTACTTTTGTATCCACAATTGGCAGACCCTGGCATCCAGATAAGTCCCTTGTAAC
Organism: Pleurodeles waltl; assembly: GCF_031143425.1. Taxonomy (NCBI): domain Eukaryota; kingdom Metazoa; phylum Chordata; class Amphibia; order Caudata; family Salamandridae; genus Pleurodeles; species Pleurodeles waltl. The sequence goes on along the minus strand of NC_090445.1, from coordinate 537,306,563 downwards.
TGGTACTTCTAGTACCAAGGGCCCTGATGCCAAGGAAGGTCTCTAAGGGCTGCAGCATGTCTTATGCCACCCTGGAGACCTCTCACTCAGCACAGACACACTGCTTGCCAGCTTGTGTGTGCTAGTGAGGACAAAACGAGTAAGTCGACATGGCACTCCCCTCAGGGTGCCATGCCAGCCTCTCACTGCCTATGCAGTATAGGTAAGACACCCCTCTAGCAGGCCTTACAGCCCTAAGGCAGGGTGCACTATACCATAGGTGAGGGTACCAGTGCATGAGCATGGTACCCCTACAGTGTCTAAACAAAACCTTAGACATTGTAAGTGCAGGGTAGCCATAGGAGTATATGGTCTGGGAGTCTGTCAAACACGAACTCCACAGCACCATAATGGCTACACTGAAAACTGGGAAGTTTGGTATCAAACTTCTCAGCACAATAAATGCACACTGATGCCAGTGTACATTTTATTGTAAAATACACCACAGAGGGCACCTTAGAGGTGCCCCCTGAAACTTAACCGACTGTCTGTGTAGGCTGACTAGTTCCAGCAGCCTGCCACCCCAGAGACATGTTGCTGGCCCCATGGGGAGAGTGCCTTTGTCACTCTGAGGCCAGTAACAAAGCCTGCACTGGGTGGAGATGCTAACACCTCCCCCAGGCAGGAGCTGTGACACCTGGCGGTGAGCCTCAAAGGCTCACCCCTTTGTCACAGCCCAGCAGGGCACTCCAGCTTAGTGGAGTTGCCCGCCCCCTCCGGCCACGGCCCCCACTTTTGGCGGCAAGGCTGGAGGGAACAAAGAAAGCAACAAGGAGGAGTCACTGGCCAGTCAGGACAGCCCCTAAGGTGTCCTGAGCTGAGGTGACTCTAACTTTTAGAAATCCTCCATCTTGCAGATGGAGGATTCCCCCAATAGGGTTAGGATTGTGACCCCCTCCCCTTGGGAGGAGGCACAAAGAGGGTGTACCCACCCTCAGGGCTAGTAGCCATTGGCTACTAACCCCCCAGACCTAAACACGCCCTTAAATTTAGTATTTAAGGGCTACCCTGAACCCTAGAAAATTAGATTCCTGCAACTACAAGAAGAAGGACTGCCTAGCTGAAAACCCCTGCAGCGGAAGACCAGAAGACGACAACTGCCTTGGCTCCAGAAACTCACCGGCCTGTCTCCTGCCTTCCAAAGATCCTGCTCCAGCGACGCCTTCCAAAGGGACCAGCGACCTCGACATCCTCTGAGGACTGCCCCTGCTTCGAAAAGACAAGAAACTCCCGAGGACAGCGGACCTGCTCCAAGAAAGGCTGCAACTTTGTTTCCAGCAGCTTTAAAGAACCCTGCAAGCTCCCCGCAAAAGGCGTGAGACTTGCAACACTGCACCCGGCGACCCCGACTCGGCTGGTGGCGATCCAACCCCTCAGGCGGGACCCCAGGACTACTCTAAGACTGTGAGTACAAAAACCTGTCCCCCCTGAGCCCCCACAGCGCCGCCTGCAGAGGGAATCCCGAGGCTTCCCCTGACCGCGACTCTTTGAATCCTAAGTCCCGACACCTGGGAGAGACCCTGCACCCGCAGCCCCCAGGACCTGAAGGACCGGACTTTCACTGGAGGAGTGACCCCCAGGAGTCCCTCTCCCTTGACCAAGTGGAGGTTTCCCCGAGGAACCCCCCCCTTGCCTGCCTGCAGCGCTGAAGAGATCCCTAGATCTCCCATTGACTTCCATTACAAACCCGACGCTTGTTTCTACACTGCACCCGGCCGCCCCCGCGCCGCTGAGGGTGAAATTTCTGTGTGGACTGGTGTCCCCCCCGGTGCCCTACAAAACCCCCCTGGTCTGCCCTCCGAAGACGCGGGTACTTACCTGCAAACAGACCGGAACCGGGGCACCCCCTTCTCTCCATTCTAGCCTATGCGTTTTGGGCACCACTTTGAACTCTGCACCTGACCGGCCCTGAGCTGCTGGTGTGGTGACTTTGGGGTTGCTCTGAACCCCCAACGGTGGGCTACCTTGGACCAAGAACTGAACCCTGTAAGTGTCTTACTTACCTGGTAAAACTAATCAAAACTTACCTCCCCTAGGAACTGTGAAAATTGCACTAAGTGTCCACTTTTAAAACAGCTATTTGTGAATAACTTGAAAAGTATACATGCAATTTTGATGATTTGAAGTTCCTAAAGTACTTACCTGCAATACCTTTCGAATGAGCTATTACATGTAGAATTTGAACCTGTGGTTCTTAAAATAAACTAAGAAAAGATATTTTTCTATATAAAAACCTATTGGCTGGATTTGTCTCTGAGTGTGTGTACCTCATTTATTGTCTATGTGTATGTACAACAAATGCTTAACACTACTCCTTGGATAAGCCTACTGCTCGACCACACTACCACAAAATAGAGCATTAGTATTATCTATTTTTACCACTATTTTACCTCTAAGGGGAACCCTTGGACTCTGTGCATGCTATTCCTTACTTTGAAATAGCACATACAGAGCCAACTTCCTACATTGGTGGCAGCGGTGGGATACAAGACTTTGCATTTGCTGGACTACTCAGCCAATACCTGATCACACGACAAATTCCAAAATTGTCATTAGAAATTGATTTTTGCAATTTGAAAAGTTTTCTAAATTCTTAAAAGACCTGCTAGGGCCTTGTGTTAGATCCTGTTTAGCATTTCTTTTAGAGTTTAAAAGTTTGTAAAAGTTTGAATTAGATTCTAGAACCAGTTGTAGATTCTTAAAAAGTATTCCAACTTTTAGAAGCAAAATGTCTAGCACAGATGTGAATGTGGTGGAACTCGACACCACACCTTACCTCCATCTACAGATGAGAGAGCTAAGGTCACTCTGTAAACTAAAGAAAATAGCAATGGGCCCCAAACCTACCAAAGTACAGCTCCAGGAGCTTTTGGCAGAGTTTGAAAAGGCCAACCCCTCTGAGGATGGCAACTCAGAGGATGAAGATAGTGACTTGGAGGGAAATTCCCCCCCTCCAGTCCTACTTAGGGAGAGCAGGGCTTCTCAAGCCCTGACTCCACAAATAATAGTCAGAGATGCTGGTTCCCTCACAGGAGGGACCAACAACTCTGAAATCACTGAGGATAACTCCAGTGAAGAGGACATCCAGTTAGCCAGGATGGCCAAAAGATTGGCTTTGGAAAGACAGATCCTAGCCATAGAGAGGGAAAGACAAGAGATGGGCCTAGGACCCATCAATGGTGGCAGCAACATAAATAGGGTCAGAGATTCTCCTGACATGTTGAAAATCCCCAAAGGGATTGTAACTAAATATGAAGATGGTGATGACATCACCAAATGGTTCACAGCTTTTGAGAGGGCTTGTGTAACCAGAAAAGTGAACAGATCTCACTGGGGTGCTCTCCTTTGGGAAATGTTCACAGGAAAGTGTAGGGATAGACTCCTCACACTCTCTGGACAAGATGCAGAATCTTATGACCTCATGAAGGGTACCCTGATTGAGGGCTTTGGATTCTCCACTGAGGAGTACAGGATTAGGTTCAGGGGGGCTCAAAAATCCTCGAGCCAGACCTGGGTTGACTTTGTTGACTACTCAGTGAAAACACTAGATGGTTGGATTCAAGGCAGTGGTGTAAGTAATTATGATGGGCTGTACAATTTATTTGTGAAAGAACACCTGTTAAGTAATTGTTTCAATGATAAACTGCATCAGCATCTGGTAGACCTAGGACCAATTTCTCCCCAAGAATTGGGAAAGAAGGCGGACCATTGGGTCAAGACAAGGGTGTCCAAGACTTCAACAGGGGGTGACCAAAAGAAAGGGGTCACAAAGACTCCCCAGCAGAAGGGTGATGAGACAACCAAAACTAAAAATAGTAAAGAGTCTTCTACAGGCCCCCAAAAACCTGCACAGGAGGGTGGGCCCAGAGCCTCTTCACAAAACAATGGGTACAAGGGTAAAAACTTTGATCCCAAAAAGGCCTGGTGTCATAGCTGTAAACAGCATGGACACCAAACTGGAGACAAGGCCTGTCCCAAGAAAGGTTCCACTCCAAACTCCCATCCAGGTAACACTGGTATGGCTAGTCTCCAAGTGGGATCAACAGTGTGCCCAGAGCAAATCAGGGTCCACACTGAAGCTACTCTAGTTTCTGAGGGTGGGGTGGATTTAGCCACACTAGCTGTCTGGCCGCCTAACATGCAAAAATACAGACAGCAACTCTTAATTAATGGGACTAGAATAGAGGGCCTGAGGGATACAGGTGCCAGTGTCACCATGGTGACAGAGAAACTGGTTTCCCCTGGCCAATACCTGACTGGAAAAACTTACACAGTCACCAACGCTGACAATCAGAGAAAAGTACATCCCATGGCAATGGTTACTTTAGAATGGGGAGGGGTCAATGGCCTGAAACAGGTGGTGGTCTCCTCAAATATCCCAGTAGACTGTCTGCTTGGAAATGACCTGGAGTCCTCAGCATGGGCTGAGGTAGAGCTAAAAACCCATGCAGCCATGCTGGGTATCCCTGAACTGGTGTGTGTGAAAACGAGAGCACAATGCAAGGCACAGGGTGAAAAAGTAGAGCTGGAGTCTGGAAAAATGGCCCAGCCTACCAAGAGAACAGGAAAGTCAGTTGGGAAACCAACTGCAACACAGCAAAAGAAAGGGAACCTCTCTTCTCAGGAAGAAGTTCTGCCCTCTGAGGGAACTGAGCCTTTGGAACTTGAACCTTATCAGGTTGAGCTCTTAGGCCCAGGGGGACCCTCAAGGGAAGAGCTGTGTAAGGGACAAGAAACCTGTCCCTCTCTTGAAGGCCTTAGGCAGCAAGCTGCTGAAGAGTCCAAAGGCAAGAAAAATGGAACACATAGGGTCTATTGGGAAGATGGGCTCCTGTACACTGAGGCCAGAGACCCCAAACCTGGTGCCACTAGGAGAGTGGTAGTGCCTCAGCTGTTCAGAGAGTTCATCCTAACATTGGCCCATGACATTCCCCTTGCTGGACATTTGGGACAAACCAAGACGTGGGAGAGGTTAGTCAACCACTTCTACTGGCCCAATATGTCCAACATGGTTAAGGAGTTTTGCCTCTCCTGCCCCACCTGTCAAGCCAGTGGTAAGACAGGTGGGCATCCAAAGGCCCCCCTCATTCCACTTCCAGTGGTGGGGGTGCCCTTTGAAAGAGTGGGTGTGGACATAGTTGGTCCACTGGAACCTCCCACAGCCTCAGGAAATATGTATATCCTGGTAGTAGTGGATCATGCTACCAGGTATCCTGAAGCTATTCCCCTTAGGTCGACTACTGCCCCTGCAGTAGCCAAGGCCCTCATTGGTATCTTTACCAGAGTGGGTTTCCCTAAGGAGGTGGTGTCTGACCGAGGTACCAACTTCATGTCAGCATACCTAAAGCACATGTGGAATGAGTGTGGAGTGACTTATAAATTCACTACACCATACCATCCACAAACTAATGGCTTGGTTGAGAGATTCAACAAGACATTAAAGGGCATGATCATGGGGCTCCCAGAAAAACTCAAAAGGAGATGGGATGTCCTCCTGCCATGTCTGCTTTTCGCTTACAGGGAGGTACCACAGAAGGGAGTAGGGTTCTCACCCTTTGAACTTCTGTTTGGTCATCCTGTAAGGGGACCACTTGCCCTTGTTAAAGAAGGCTGGGAGAGACCTCTCCATGAGCCTAAACAGGACATAGTGGACTATGTACTTGGCCTTCGCTCTAGAATGGCAGAGTACATGGAAAAGGCAACCAAAAACCTTGAGGCCAGCCAACAGCTCCAGAAGTTTTGGTATGACCAAAAGGCTGCACTGGTTGAGTTCCAACCAGGGCAGAAGGTCTGGGTTCTGGAGCCTGTGGCTCCCAGGGCACTCCAGGACAAATGGAGTGGCCCTTACCCAGTACTAGAGAGGAAGAGTCAGGTCACCTACTTGGTGGACCTGGGCACAAGCAGGAGCCCCAAAAGGGTGATCCATGTAAACCGCCTTAAGCTCTTCCACGACAGGGCTGATGTCAATCTGTTGATGGTAACAGATGAGGATCAGGAGGCAGAGAGTGAACCTCTCCCTGATCTTCTGTCATCAGACCCAAAAGATGGTACAGTAGATGGAGTGATCTACTCAGACACCCTCTCTGGCCAACAGCAAGCTGATTGTAGGAGAGTCCTACAACAGTTTCCTGAACTCTTCTCCTTAACCCCTGGTCAGACACACCTGTGTACCCATGATGTGGACACAGGAGACAGCATGCCTGTCAAGAACAAAATCTTTAGACAGTCTGACCATGTTAAGGAAAGCATCAAGGTGGAAGTCCACAAGATGCTGGAATTGGGAGTCATTGAGCGCTCTGACAGCCCCTGGGCTAGCCCAGTGGTCTTAGTCCCCAAACCTCACACCACAGATGGAAAGAAAGAGATGAGGTTTTGTGTGGACTACAGAGGGCTCAATTCTGTCACCAAGACAGATGCTCATCCAATTCCAAGAGCTGATGAGCTCATTGATAAATTAGGTGCTGCCAAATTCCTAAGTACCTTTGACTTGACAGCAGGGTACTGGCAAATAAAAATGGCACCTGGAGCAAAAGAAAAGACAGCATTCTCCACACCTGATGGGCATTATCAGTTTACTGTTATGCCCTTTGGTTTAAAGAATGCCCCTGCCACCTTCCAAAGGTTGGTGAATCAAGTCCTTGCTGGCTTGGAGTCCTTTAGCACAGCTTATCTTGATGATATTGCTGTCTTTAGCTCCACCTGGCAGGATCACCTGGTCCACCTGAGGAAGGTTTTGAAGGCTCTGCAATCTGCAGGCCTCTCTATCAAGGCATCCAAATGCCAGATAGGGCAGGGAACTGTGGTTTACTTGGGACACCTTGTAGGTGGAGGCCAAGTTCAGCCACTCCAACCCAAGATCCAGACTATTCTGGACTGGGTAGCTCCAAAAACCCAGACTCAAGTCAGGGCATTCCTTGGCTTGACTGGGTACTACAGGAGGTTTGTGAAGGGATATGGATCCATTGTGACAGCCCTCACTGAGCTCACCTCCAAGAAAATGCCCAAGAAAGTGAACTGGACTGTGGACTGCCAACAGGCCTTTGACACCCTGAAACAGGCAATGTGCTCAGCACCAGTTCTCAAAGCTCCAGATTATTCTAAGCAGTTCATTGTGCAGACTGATGCCTCTGAACATGGGATAGGGGCAGTTTTGTCCCAAACAAACGATGATGGCCTTGACCAGCCTGTTGCTTTCATTAGCAGGAGGTTACTCCCCAGGGAGCAGCGTTGGAGTGCCATTGAGAGGGAGGCCTTTGCTGTGGTTTGGTCCCTGAAGAAGCTGAGACCATACCTCTTTGGGACTCACTTCCTAGTTCAAACTGACCACAGACCTCTCAAATGGCTGATGCAAATGAAAGGTGAAAATCCTAAACTGTTGAGGTGGTCCATCTCCCTACAGGGAATGGACTTTATAGTGGAACACAGACCTGGGACTGCCCATGCCAATGCAGATGGCCTTTCCAGGTTCTTCCACTTAGAAAATGAAGACTCTCTTGGGAAAGGTTAGTCTCATCCTCTTTCGTTTGGGGGGGGGTTGTGTAAGGAAATGCCTCCTTGGCATGGTTGCCCCCTGACTTTTTGCCTTTGCTGATGCTATGTTTACAATTGAAAGTGTGCTGAGGCCTGCTAACCAGGCCCCAGCACCAGTGTTCTTTCCCTAACCTGTACTTTTGTATCCACAATTGGCAGACCCTGGCATCCAGATAAGTCCCTTGTAACTGGTACTTCTAGTACCAAGGGCCCTGATGCCAAGGAAGGTCTCTAAGGGCTGCAGCATGTCTTATGCCACCCTGGAGACCTCTCACTCAGCACAGACACACTGCTTGCCAGCTTGTGTGTGCTAGTGAGGACAAAACGAGTAAGTCGACATGGCACTCCCCTCAGGGTGCCATGCCAGCCTCTCACTGCCTATGCAGTATAGGTAAGACACCCCTCTAGCAGGCCTTACAGCCCTAAGGCAGGGTGCACTATACCATAGGTGAGGGTACCAGTGCATGAGCATGGTACCCCTACAGTGTCTAAACAAAACCTTAGACATTGTAAGTGCAGGGTAGCCATAGGAGTATATGGTCTGGGAGTCTGTCAAACACGAACTCCACAGCACCATAATGGCTACACTGAAAACTGGGAAGTTTGGTATCAAACTTCTCAGCACAATAAATGCACACTGATGCCAGTGTACATTTTATTGTAAAATACACCACAGAGGGCACCTTAGAGGTGCCCCCTGAAACTTAACCGACTGTCTGTGTAGGCTGACTAGTTCCAGCAGCCTGCCACCCCAGAGACATGTTGCTGGCCCCATGGGGAGAGTGCCTTTGTCACTCTGAGGCCAGTAACAAAGCCTGCACTGGGTGGAGATGCTAACACCTCCCCCAGGCAGGAGCTGTGACACCTGGCGGTGAGCCTCAAAGGCTCACCCCTTTGTCACAGCCCAGCAGGGCACTCCAGCTTAGTGGAGTTGCCCGCCCCCTCCGGCCACGGCCCCCACTTTTGGCGGCAAGGCTGGAGGGAACAAAGAAAGCAACAAGGAGGAGTCACTGGCCAGTCAGGACAGCCCCTAAGGTGTCCTGAGCTGAGGTGACTCTAACTTTTAGAAATCCTCCATCTTGCAGATGGAGGATTCCCCCAATAGGGTTAGGATTGTGACCCCCTCCCCTTGGGAGGAGGCACAAAGAGGGTGTACCCACCCTCAGGGCTAGTAGCCATTGGCTACTAACCCCCCAGACCTAAACACGCCCTTAAATTTAGTATTTAAGGGCTACCCTGAACCCTAGAAAATTAGATTCCTGCAACTACAAGAAGAAGGACTGCCTAGCTGAAAACCCCTGCAGCGGAAGACCAGAAGACGACAACTGCCTTGGCTCCAGAAACTCACCGGCCTGTCTCCTGCCTTCCAAAGATCCTGCTCCAGCGACGCCTTCCAAAGGGACCAGCGACCTCGACATCCTCTGAGGACTGCCCCTGCTTCGAAAAGACAAGAAACTCCCGAGGACAGCGGACCTGCTCCAAGAAAGGCTGCAACTTTGTTTCCAGCAGCTTTAAAGAACCCTGCAAGCTCCCCGCAAAAGGCGTGAGACTTGCAACACTGCACCCGGCGACCCCGACTCGGCTGGTGGCGATCCAACCCCTCAGGCGGGACCCCAGGACTACTCTAAGACTGTGAGTACAAAAACCTGTCCCCCCTGAGCCCCCACAGCGCCGCCTGCAGAGGGAATCCCGAGGCTTCCCCTGACCGCGACTCTTTGAATCCTAAGTCCCGACACCTGGGAGAGACCCTGCACCCGCAGCCCCCAGGACCTGAAGGACCGGACTTTCACTGGAGGAGTGACCCCCAGGAGTCCCTCTCCCTTGACCAAGTGGAGGTTTCCCCGAGGAACCCCCCCCTTGCCTGCCTGCAGCGCTGAAGAGATCCCTAGATCTCCCATTGACTTCCATTACAAACCCGACGCTTGTTTCTACACTGCACCCGGCCGCCCCCGCGCCGCTGAGGGTGAAATTTCTGTGTGGACTGGTGTCCCCCCCGGTGCCCTACAAAACCCCCCTGGTCTGCCCTCCGAAGACGCGGGTACTTACCTGCAAACAGACCGGAACCGGGGCACCCCCTTCTCTCCATTCTAGCCTATGCGTTTTGGGCACCACTTTGAACTCTGCACCTGACCGGCCCTGAGCTGCTGGTGTGGTGACTTTGGGGTTGCTCTGAACCCCCAACGGTGGGCTACCTTGGACCAAGAACTGAACCCTGTAAGTGTCTTACTTACCTGGTAAAACTAATCAAAACTTACCTCCCCTAGGAACTGTGAAAATTGCACTAAGTGTCCACTTTTAAAACAGCTATTTGTGAATAACTTGAAAAGTATACATGCAATTTTGATGATTTGAAGTTCCTAAAGTACTTACCTGCAATACCTTTCGAATGAGCTATTACATGTAGAATTTGAACCTGTGGTTCTTAAAATAAACTAAGAAAATATATTTTTCTATATAAAAACCTATTGGCTGGATTTGTCTCTGAGTGTGTGTACCTCATTTATTGTCTATGTGTATGTACAACAAATGCTTAACACTACTCCTTGGATAAGCCTACTGCTCGACCACACTACCACAAAATAGAGCATTAGTATTATCTATTTTTACCACTATTTTACCTCTAAGGGGAACCCTTGGACTCTGTGCATGCTATTCCTTACTTTGAAATAGCACATACAGAGCCAACTTCCTACAGCAGGTGTTTACGGTCTTTGTTGTTAGTATAACTTCTTGGACTTCTAAGGGGAGATCGAAAACCGTGAACTGCCACTACTTAATCGCAACGCATGAAGATGAAGCTGTCGCGTTGGCTCTCATTATCCTAAATAAGACTACTGGATTTCTAGGTAGCAGAGTCGTTCCTGGTGTGGAGGACTAAGTCTGACCCACTAAGAAGGACCCCTGTCACCTTCAATCCGGTTTTGCTCCGGCTAACTAGCAGTGCCTCATCTCTCCCAAGGGGGATGGATGATTGGGCAACCGAGTGCATGACATCTTTAGAACTTCTCAGGGAAGTCGTGGTCGCTCAGATCCCAACCAGCTCTCTCATTTACGGTATGATCTCATATACAAATGACAAAAGGCAGTTTAAGTTTTATAGATTGATTTAATAAAACAACTGCATTTTAGATAATAAGGTGTGAGCCGCAATAACCAGAACCATACAACACAGTAGGATTGAAATAGTCACGAGAAGAGTGAAACATAAGAATAACGCTATCATAGTGTTAATAGATTACGTTCCGTCTAATTAAGTTTTATTTCGAGCACAGCATGTTAAGCTCTAAGCTTGCCTTTCAGATTCCCTGGGAAGACATCAACCCTCATACCTGAGCAAAGGCCTGTGATCTGGATCAGCATCTGCAACAGGGCAGTCAGCGTCTAGTTGTGGTTCCCTGGTCGGAATCTCCCTCTTACGTGTATTAGGACAAGGAAGTGTTTGTATAACTAACATGTCGATGTGGTAACAAAACATCCCTACGCAAGAATGTGTATCGTCTACAACCCAAAGACTAAACTCCTACCACGTCTATCGGCAATGTACCAGACTGTATCCTTGACTGAAGCACAGAGTGAGCAAGAATGTGTTATCGAGAACTCAGGTGCTGAAGTAGGCTAAACAGTGTGATATAAAAAATAAAACAAGACCGTAGAACTGGCTATTGAAAAAATAACAGTACGAAGCTGAATAAAATGCATCTAGAGCAAAGTGCACAGAGGCCCGATGCTGCGAGCAAAGGAACAAAATGCATCCAGGGCAAAGGGCACAAAGGCCTAACGCCTGAAGCAAACGCGCAAAGGCTACATAAAAATGGCTACAATACACCCTCCCCTTGTCGGTAGAAAGTGGTTATAATCAAAGCATAATAAAAAAAAATGCCCCATATATAAAAATCTACAAAACACATTTCGACAAGTCCAGAGGACACCAAAGCACAAAAAACTCTAAATTTAAAACTGTAAGCATGTGACTTGAGAGCCAAATTCATACAATGTTAATTTTGAATAAATCCAATTCAAATGGAAGTCACGGAAAGCAGGATATTCTCCACTTCAGCAGATGACAAGACCGGAAAATCCACGCCAAACACTATCATGGAGCAGGTGTGTTCCAAAGCCCCAGAACCATCCAAGGCGGCATCCCGTGCAGGGCCTATGAACGAGTTAATATCATCTTCCTCCAGGAAGGGAATCTCATAAACTGCCTCAAGAAGCAAACGCAGCTGCAGGGCGCATGTCTGGGAATGAGCCCTGACCGGGAACATCAACAGATCAGCATCAACCACTGGGGGGCGCTGCAGTGAGAGACAGAGAGCTAGTGCATGTTCAAATGAGCACCAAAGGCACCGAAACATGGGTTGCACACAATCCAAAACTGGTCTGAATGACAGGGACCAGTCACACTCCAAATGTCCCAGGAGTGTTGCTCCAAAATGCTGCATCATGCGTTCACGACACAGCTGCACCGATGGGAGCGCCCACATTCGCTCTTGTTGCGGCGGGACAGCCATTGCGGAAGAACAACAGCAACCGCAAAACACCAGCCAGTAAAGCCAAAGTTATCAGAAATCCTTCAAAAATGTTTCCGAAAACAGAATGAATAGCCGAAGGTATCAAACCGAATATGGAAGAGAAGGTATGAGCAAAACCAACACCTACGGCTTTGAAAAAATGTGCTAGTCCAGCAGTGCTGGACGCCTTAAATATACATCCCACGAGTTCACCAAAGTGGCTCGGAAAGTTAGTATTTAACAGGGACTGTATTTCTGCTGATGACCTCGCCACCTGAAGTGCATAGGTCTCGCGTGCAGATGTAAGGGCCACATGCTTTTGAAACAATAGAGCCTTTAGTCGACTCAACTTGTCGAAATTCACCTTGGAAGAAGCAATGTGAGGCCAGATATCTGCCACCTCCCTTAATTTAGTGGGGGCAAATAACACATTTCTGCAGCAAGTAACGACCTTGGTGACTAAAACCACGTAAACTATTCCGGAACGCATGCCACAACAGTCTACACTGTTAAGGAGGACGTAGCTGCCGTTTGAAAGCACCTGGAATGTGTTTTTAATCACGGGGACTGGAACTCCCTTTAGATAGCAAGCCAAGTTCGCAACCGAGGCATTACACGCCCCATGCAAGGACAGCTGCTTACAAACCATTGAATGGCTGACAGAAGTTTCACATTCACTACCGCTAAGAAAAACCTCTCTCATGCCATTATGACATATGTATAAAAAGGGAAGCTCCCACACCTCATGTATATAACTGTCTCCCAATCTTTCATATCTGCCCACCGGAACATGTTTCAAACAAGAAGTGAATTGTAATGTGGAAATAGGCAGATTAATAACCCGTGTATTAACCATTCAGCTGAGGTAATCTCGGCCACGGTAAAAGGCAACCTCTCCAATTTTTCAATATTCAACATAACATATGTCGCTTCCTTTTTCGCCATCAGCTGTTGTTGACGTGTCAAATTAAAAGAAAAAAATATCTCCCTGGATCTGATGTGCTGCCACGGAACGCGACCCGCCTTCAGTGTCTGAAGTGTCCAACCCAACTGCATAATGGACCGCGTTTGACTCTGTCCAAGATATAAAGAAGACATATCTGATCTAATAATGTCTATAGCAGAGGAAACAATGTTGTCAATCGTATATATACGGTCGAACAGGGTGTGTATTCCATTATCCACAACAGAGAATGCTTGTTTCAAATTTTCCTGATCTATCTGCTTTAACCGGGCCGCTGCCTCCTGTTGGGAAAGTTTCCATATCTCATTGTACACTTCGTACAAAAAACATCTTCTCCGGGGCACTCTCGGGCCTGACAAAAAATCTTGCAAGTCAGTATAATTAGACAGAAGCGTGAGATGTCTTTTTACTACATCTAGCGTGGAGGATTTTAACCATTGTTGGCATAGTTTCCCCACGCTATATGAAGTAATGATATCAGCATGTTCAGGTGATATGTAGCAAGGGTCTGCCCTACTTGTCCTGAAACCCCCTGAGGAGGTGACAAAACGTTGATGACACCCATTTGTGTCTATGGGCCACAATAACCACCCGCCTGGACATGTAAATGAAGTGTTAAACGTACCATTCTGGACCCACTCTGTAAGCTCACTAAAAGTGGCATTGATATATCACTGCCAATCTTTCATTTTGGAAGGGACAGGTATGCCAGGCATATTCAATTCTCTAATGGTTGCTAAGCCCAAACAGCTAGTCTGTTGTACAGTGTCATTTAAGAAAATCATTTGGACAGGAATGAGACATGCTCTAAACAATGTTTCTCTACCCTGCATCTGCCAATGTTTTGTTCCCCAAACACTTTTCAAATCAACATTTTCTGACCAATATTCATACCCCTCAATAGAAAGTTGGGAAACAAACGAATTTGAATACAGGAATTTCGTATTAGTCAACAGTATTTGCTTATTTGCATGCAGAGTTAATTTAAAATAATATGACTTAGCACTTGTTTGATGATGCCCAGAAAAATATGCAAATTTGTCAGAATATGTTTTAGAACTCCCTTGCGGAGGAGTCGGGCAATGCTCCCATTGCGTATAGTCAAATATTGTTTTAGGACTAGTGGCTTTATGAATAAAGTGGTGCCCATAATAATTGTAACAAAACATGTCACCATAATTATCTCTAAACTGGTAAGCATCTTCATTTTCATAGACAGTATAATATTGCAACTCTGTCAACATAGAATCCACTGTCTTCACGTCCCAATCATCAGATACAATGCCTGGTATTACGATATCATTTATAGATAACTTTAGAACATACGGTATTTGAATTATCTCAGTGGCACCATATATATCAAACATTAATCTATCCCACACAATCCCATCTGGAATTGGCACAGCGGAAATGTTCACAAAGGACAAGTCTCTTCGAACCTTATGTGACGAAAAATGTGGATTCAACACCTCTTCCACCTGCTCAACCTCTGATCTCTCAGGAAGAAAATGACCATTTATTACTAGAAAAAAAGGTAACGACAAACCCTATCCACAGAAAAAAAGCCACCAGAGTCATGAAAAGCCACAGATAATTCCAAGGAAAAACAAAATACGTATCTTTAAGCCAATACATCAGCTTACGTGGACCCAGGTCAGGTGTTGAAGAGGACAAAAAGTCAGCTAAACCATCGTCGTTGGTATTAAAGCATCCGGAGGCAGTTCTCGCAAAAGGTGCCACCGTGAACAAAGGAGGAGCAGGTGTCTCTCGCCGTGGTACACTGTAGATAACACCCTCAGCAACATCAGCAGTCACAGCGACTTGATCAAAGGATTCCAAATTATTTGTTGTCAGTGGAACAATCGTAAGATCATCTTCCACCCTCCCCACGCTCGGAGAGGAAACAGCGTTGGTGCAAATCACCTGCAGCGGAACATCTTCCCCAGTAGTGAGAGGGATTCGGGAACTACTGGGCGTTCCTCTTGGTCTGCTGTGCAGAATCGTCCACATGTTGTAACTTGACATTGTCGATGGAGACAAAGCAATTTTCCTTGGCACCTTGCAACGGCGGCAAAATCACACTTCTTGTTCCGTGGATTCCGAGTACAGGGACTGGTGCTCGATACGAAGGGCCAAATTCTTTTTTCACTGTGACCTTTTCACGCACAAGATCCCCAACTCCGGGAATCCAACCAGTAGGCGTTACTGGCTCATCCTTAATTCCAGTGGAGGCAGCACTTGCAGAAGAGTTATCTTCACGGAATTGTTGTAAATCCTGCAAAACAGTGACACGATCATTTATGTCAAAAGGCGTTTCCGCCGCCTCCACTCCAGGACCATCTAGATCTGGAACAAACATTTGCGTTCCGAACACGCACTCATATGAAGTACGACCCCCCAGGGACCTTCTAGGCAAGTTATTCCGTGCTCTCTGTACTCCATACAGGTGGGTTAGCCAACTACGACCCGTACCTATAACTCTAGCCGTTAAGGATTGCTTTAAATCGCGATTTAAACGCTCCACAACAGAATTTCCCTCGGGATGAAATGGAGAAGAGAACTGGAGCTGGACCCCCAACAAAGCCATGGCGTCCCTGAATGCCTTAGAGGCAAAAGCAGGGCCCTGGTCTGAATGGAAAGCCGCAACTGCATATGTACCGACAAAGATGCGCAAATCTTTAATAACAGTTCGAGCGTCAGCCGAGCGCTGTGGCCACACCCACAGAAATCTGGAGCACGAATCTACAGCTACCAAAATATATTTGTATGCACTATCTGGTGGCAGCCGACCACAATGGTCCAAGTACACACACTGTAATGGTTTATTTGATAACTGTAATGGTTTATTTGATATCAGAAGAGGCGTCTGCGGCGGGCGCTTAGCCGTCAAAACTTTAGTTTGTTGACAGATGTCACAACAAAGGACATACTGCTTCGTCTCTTTATAAAGTCCAGGCCACCAATACCGGGCCTGTAACAGCGAAATCGTGGCAGCCATGCCAGCATGTGCAGATGCCGCCCCCCTCATGTGCTGCAGTAATTAATCGAGGTCGCACTATTTTATTGGGCATGTCGCGTACACCTACGCCTGGAATCTTAACCTCAGCGTTCAGCATACCACCCATTGAGTAATGATATTTAGACAGAAATCCTCTAGGATAAGGTGTGCCATCAGCCGTAGCTTTTATGGCTGCCAAAATCTCTGTGTCTGGTTTGGAACTCAAACGAGTAACTGCAGCCACAGTGGCAACTGCCACTGCCGATTTTGCGGCTTCATCAGCCAAAGTATTTCCAGCAACATGTATTCCAACGTGCTGGTGTCCAAGAATATGTACAACATGGACTTTAGGAAGCGTCTCCTTCAGATCCGCTACCTTCCCCCACAGTAATCTGTGTTTTATGGTGTTACCCTTGGAATCTCTGAACCCATTTAACCTCCAGTAATGCAAATATTCTTTGAAAGACTGAACACAGTAATAGGAATCACAAACAAGCAGTGTAAACTGCCGGATCCGTATGTTCGAAGGCCAATAATAGAGCTTTCAGCTCAGCCAACTGTGCCGTACAATCCCCCAATGTCTGTGTATAAGTATGTTGGGGGCAGAACTTCTCCCCCTCCATATAGCCGCTCACCACCGCACATGCAGCAGAATATTGGTGTTTTGTTCCCACCGCGGGTTGCGCAGAGCCATCGGTTTACATGACTACTTGATATTGATCAATAGGCAACGTGCCAGCGGGAACAGGGTATACTATTTCATATTGGAGAAATTCCTGTGTCTGTAGCTTTGGGTCAAAAATGTAATCTACATCAGTGGCTGTCAAAGACGTAGCCCATTGTATCCATTGCGGGTGTAATGCTTTCGCATTAGGAACACTCGCCTTCGTAACAGCCTCTAGGGCCGGAATCGGGGAAACGACTATGATGCGTTTGCCCTGGGCAAGAGGTCGTTCTTTAATAACAGCCATCTGTACAGCAGTGAGAATCTTCTCTGTTTGTGCAAACCGTTGTTCTGCAGTAGAATACAAGTGAGACTTGTATCCTATCGGGACCGTCTCACCCTTCATTAAAGGTGACATACGTAAACCCAACGGCCCCAGCTATAACCCTGATGACCAGATGTGTCTTATTGTCCCGTGTGTGTAAATGCTTTGCAGCTAGGAGATCATTTTGCAAGTCTCGAAGCATATGTGTATGCTCAATCTTCCAAAATCGACTCGAGAAATCTGGGCGAATCAACTCGTACGATGGTTTTATACGTGTAGCATAATCAGGAATGTAAGTTCTGACAAAATTTAGAAATCCCAACAACAACTGGAGTTTCTTCGCATTAGGAGGTTGCAATTGTGCACATTTTTCCAAAAAGTGTGGCGCTAGGCTCTTACCTTCATTCGACAGCTCATATCCCAAGAAAATGACGCTGAGAAAGGCAATTTTTTATTTTTTGAAGTTAAATTTGTAGCCAATATCGTCAAATCCCACAACAATGCGGGCTACCCGCCTTAAATGTTGTAGTAACTCGTCATCTGTGAGATATAAATCATCAACATATGACAATGCTTCAGGGTCTAGTTTGTGCAATATTTCAGTCACACGAGCCGAAAACAGTCCTGGGCTATTCTTATACCCCTGAGGCAAACAACAACAAAATTTCTGAGAGCCAAACGCACTGAAGCTCGTAAAATCCTTGCTTTCGGGCGATATATTCTGGCAGAAGAAACCATTCGAGATATCTAAAGAGGTTTTGTATTTTTTACGCACAATATTATTCATGAGTGCTGCACCATGTGAATTTTGTATAGCATATGTACGTGCATGTCCGTTCAAATGTCTGTAGTCCACCACTATTCTATAAGAATGGTCCGGTTTAGCTACAGGGAATAAGGGATTATTCATCGGCGAGACACAGGGTTCACTAACTCACTGATACTCCAATTGTGTAAGTATGTTTCTCACCAATGCCCTCGTTTCATATTTAATAGGATATTGCGGTTGTGGCTGAGGTTCGCCCTTAATCGGAATTACATGATAAGGAGAATCCCTATCTCACCCCACATGATTTCTATATAAGGCGGGTGCTTGTGCCAGAGCCCATTTAATGCTATAGGACTCTGCAAGTTCTCCCGGAACAAGTGGTGAGAACGAAGACTGGACAGTCACGTACAAAGTCAGAGGGCCAATCCTGTTCGGCCAGCAAAATGTCATATATCTTGACTACGCGATCCCAAAAGACGGCGTTTATAGTGCGCTCAATGTCCCCTTCCAATTGTAAAGTTACGGTATAAACTCTATCGGGATCAGAGACACGCATATCTGCTGTTTCGACTTGTATGAAGTCATCAGTTGCTTTCACCTCCAGATGCTATAGAAGATTCCGGCGAACTATTGTGACCTTTGCCGCGCTGTCTAACAGTGCTAGTGCCCATGTCTTGTTCTTCAAGAGAACTCTCTTCCTGTGTGGCATGTCTAACTGAGACTGCTGCCACTTTTTTCTTTTTAAACTGTTGTTTTTGTTGGATCAGTTTCTCTTCCTTCTTTACAGAAACCTCAGACGAGCGTTGTGAATCCTGTCTTGGCTTCATGTACTCTGTTCTCCGCTCTGATCGCCCACCTCTCTCATTTCTCTTTTCCGATGAGTCCTGAAAGGAACGAGATTGGCGTGTATAAGTGTATTGATATCAATCAGGCGTTTTCAAATTATCCTTATTTCTAAGATTATATTTTGACTGAGGGGACGCCTGTCTCGGAGATTCTCCCCTTTCTTTTTTAGGTGTTTGTTGTTTTTTCTCCCAGCGCTTTTTATTACCCTCAGGTTGCTGTTGTTTAGTAGTACCCTTACCCTGAAACTGTGGTTTCTGCGGTCTAGCCCCAAGGCTATCACGACCTATACTGGAATATGTTTCCGCTATTATTCTCAGCAGCTCCCGCTCCTGATCTAGTTGCAGGACGTCACGCAGACGCATACGCACCGCTAGTGCTACTGCCTCCCCTTTTAGATTACTCAATATAATGGAAGAAACCGTGGCAAAATTGCCCATCAGTTGCATCCCCAAATCTAAGGCTGGGGCAGCCCCATATTCATCTTGAATTTGTTTGAGCACTTCCAGTAAGTTGGCCAATGTCGGTGTACCGTGTGCTTTAGTGTAGAGCGCGGCAAACACCGTGTCCCATGTATTACAATGGTCCACTGTGGGAACCATACCAAACGGTAAACACATCGTTAATATTCTATGTTTATCCTGAGGGCCCGTATGGGGAAATACTGCCTCCAGCGTATTAATATTTTGCGCCAGCCAAAACGGAGTCTCCTCTCGTTTAGCCGGTACTTTGCCCATAACTGAGTGTACAGTCGCCGGATTGATACCCGGAACTACTGCATGTTGTTGCGCTGGGGCAGCACGCGCTGGGTTTGTGTTTAGTGTCTGCATCACAAATTGTACTAAGCGTCTATATGTAGCCGTTAAGTCTGTGTATAAACGACGAACTTCAGCCAACGCCAAGTTAGCAACCGCTGGATGTGGTGTATATGTAGCCAATAAAGGCCAAGTAGGACCATTGTTACTAAGTGGACCTAGCCTAATAGGTGCTATGGTGTGGGGTAGGGCATCATCAAGCCAATTATTATGTTCTTGATAAGATAGAGGTATTTCTAAGTATGCATATGCCCTGTACTGTCCAGGGGCAAACGTGTAGTTGTGAAATGTGTTTGAATTCCCATCAACTGCTGGAAACGTGACCCAAGAATAAAAAAGTTCTGTTCTATAGGCTGCATGGGCGTCCACCACAAACGTGACTGGACCCCCCTGGTTTGTTAGACCATGTGCTAGCAAATGAACCGTGAGCGGTTGTCGCATATTAACTGCTATTTGTATTGCCTGGGGATTCGCCATTATGAAAACAGCTATAGTTCAGAGAAGGCACACCAATATCGGGGTTTTCCTTTCAGAGTTCAAGCTTGAACGACCAACCGCTATAATTAGGATCTACCTATATGCGGTGGCGGAAGTCCTCAGTTCCACGGATGTCTCCGTTAACGGAACCGAGGAGTCAATATATATATGAGACCGAGAGAGTCAGCCGGACCCGAATATTAGAGCCAGACCAATCGTTGGCGGCGCCATGTCGTGTTGGCTCTCATTATCCTAAATGGGACTACTGGATTTCTAGGTAGCAGTCGGTCCTGGTGTGGGGGACTAAGTCTGACCCATTAAGAAGGACCCCTGTCACCTTCAATCCGGTTTTGCTCCGGCTAACTAGCAGTGCCTCATCTCTCCCAAGGGGGAGGGATGATTGGGCAACCGAGTGTATGACATCTTTAGAACTTCTCAGGGAAGTCGTGGTCGCTCAGATCCCAACCAGCTCTCTCATTTACGGTATGATCTCATATACAAATGACAAAGGCAGTTTAAGTTTTATAGATTGATTTAATAAAACGACCACATTTTAGATAATAAGGTGTGAGCCGCAATAACCAGAACCATACAACACAGTAGGATTGAAATAGTCACGAGAAGAGTGAAACATAAGAATAACGCTATCATAGTTTTAACAGATTATGTTCCCTCTAATTAAGTTCTATTTCGAGCACAGCATGTTAAGCTCTAAGCTTGCCTTTCAGATTCCCTGGGAAGACCTCAACCCTCATACCTGAGCAAAGGCCTGTGATCTGGATCAGCATCTGCAACAGGGCAGTCAGCATCTAGTTGTGGTTCCCTGGTCGGAATCTCCCTCTTACGTTTATTAGGACAAGGAAGTGTTTTTATAACTAACATGTTGATGTGGTAACAAAATGTCCCTATGCAAGAATGTGTATCGCTTACAACCCAAAGACTAAACTCCTACCACGTCTATCGGCAATGTACCAGACTGTATCCTTGACTGAAGCACAGAGTGAGCAAGAATGTGTTAGAGAACTCCGGTGCTGAAGTAGGCTAAACAGTGTGATATAAAAAAATAAAACAAGACCGTAGAACTGGCTATTGAAAAAATAACAGTACGAAGCTGAATAAAATGCATCTAGAGCAAAGTGCACAGAGGCCCGATGCTGCGAGCAAAGGAATAAAATGCATCCAGGGCAAAGTGCACAAAGGCCTAACGCCTGAAGCAAACGCGCAAAGGCTACATAAAAATGGCTACACTACAAAGCATGCACAGGTTTGGGTCCAGAACTCTGCCCTGTCGTTGCAACAGGAGATGCTACAACCGGGAGCTACAAGGATGACTTGGGCCCAGTCAGTCTTCATTTTCCTCAGAACTCAGGGCAGAGGTGATATCGGTCAGAAGGCGTACAGGAGTATAAAGGCCAACTCGAGAAGAAACACACCTCTGAGAAGGAGCCACCTTGGAAACTCCAACAAGCACAATTGCTAACATTGTGCGTCTTGGCGGTGGCGAAAAGATCTAACTAAGGTCCTTCCCAGCCACAGAAGAGACCTTGCACCACTTCCAGATGGAGACACCTTTGGTCATCCGCTCTGGCATTCAGAGAACTGCCAAGTGTTTTACGACCTTGAAAATGACCTGACATTTCAGCCATATCCAGATAGGTAGAGACTCTTGACACAGGGTCCATGACTACACCCCACCCTCCTTGTTGCAATACCACATTGCATTGGTGTTGTCTGCAAACACTTGAACCAGCCTCCCCTTGATCGAAGGTAGAAAGGCCTTCAATGCCAAGGGGATCGCTCTCAACTCCAAACAAGTTGATGTGGAGCTGAGACTCCACCTCAGACCAGAGTCCTCTGATGTCCACCTCTCCCAGATGATTGCAAGAACCCAGAAGGGACACAACTGTCACCTCTGTGAAAGTTGGGAAGGGAGAGGGGTCTTCAGCTGACCCAGTCGAGGTTAGTCAGCCATCACAGCAGGTATTTTGCAGTACCTATGCTATCTGGACCAGATTGGAGAGATTCCCTTGATGCTGCACCTACAAGGATTTCAGGTCCCATTGCAGAGCCTGCATATGCCAATGGGTGTGCTTTCCCAGCAGGATGCAGAAGGCAATGAGATCCAGCAGCCTCAAGTATCACCAAAATTGATGATAGATGCTGAAACAGCTGACACTCGCTGCTTCAGAGGATAGGTGCAGAACTGCAATGTGTCCAGAAGGGCTCTTGTGAAAGGAAGCATCTGGTAGGGAGTCAGGTGTGACTTTGGCACATTTATAGTGAACCCCAGCAAATGTGGGCAGCCTTCCGTAGTCTAGAGGAGAGTGATGATTGCCTGGGGCAAGCCCGCTTTCAGCCATTTGTCGAGGAAGGGGAAGACTGGAACTCTTGACCTCCGCAGATGGGCCCCAGCCACCACTATCACCTTTGTGAAGCCCCGAGGGGCACTGGTAAGGCCAGAAGGGAGCACAGTGAATGGAGCCAACGTAAGCATTTAGAATTTCTCCTTTTCAGTACGTAGTTCAGAGGGCATAGGTCTGGTGTAGGGAAGAGGTCTCCTTCCTTCTTCAGTACCCGAAAGCAGCAGACACAGCGACCACGGCCTACGTCTGATTTTGGCACCCTCCCAACAGCTCTTTTGCCCAGAACAGCCTGTATTTCCAGACATTACTGGGAGAGGTGGTCATCCATCGGCCGATCTGAAAATGGTTGCATGGGCACTGAACTATTTGGAACACCCACTTGCCACTTGTCCTATGTTATAGACTGCCATCGAGGCAGGTGGTACTGGGTCTGGCCACAGACCGGTTGCCCATGATTGTGCAAGGGCATATCAAATGGGTTTAGGAAGCTGCCGGGGGCAGGGGCAGACTAGGCAGATCTCTGCCCTTGTGTCCCACAAGACTCATGGGAGCCACTTCTGCAGCCATAACAGGACAGGGGAGCCGGCTTGCCATGGTAGCTAGGTGAAAACAAACATAGCTAGTAGCCCCTACAATAGCACAGAAGGGGCAGAAGTCAGAATGGGCCATGTGTGGGGTTGGCGAGAGTCCCAACGACCGGGCGGTGGCCCTGTTTTCCTTAAAGTGCTTGAGCATCAAATCTGCCTGGTCGCCAAACAGTTAAGTAACACTGAAGGGCATGTCCAGAAGAAATGCCTAGAAATCCCCCAAAAAGTCAGTTCACCTCAGCCAGGCGTGGTGGCAATGTGCCAAAGGCGTAGCAATCGCTCCACCTAGCAAAGTCGATGGTACCCAGTCCACAGATAGTGAACTTTCCTGCGTCCCTGCCATTGGCAATATCCTGGGACAGGGTGGCTTGGACCTCCTCCTAGACCATGAGGTAGCACTTGTGCAACCAGTTTCCAAACTTTGGGGGATTACCAGGCCAAGATGTGGTGGCCTGGATGACCAGGTTCTCCGGTGTGGGGTGCTCAGTGAGGACAGCTGGGTCCCCAAGAGCAGGGCGGTGGTGGCAGACAATTGTCCTGTGCACAGGCACAGGAGCGCCTGCTTGGCTTGTTGGGCCCAGGCTCCAAGTAGGGTTCTGTGGGGGTTACCCTGGGTTGAAGCACCTCTGTCAAGATGTTAGTTTAGACTACCACTGAGAGAAGCATAGGGTCTGGGACTTCAGCCACCCTCCTTACCACCATGACAAATTAAGCCCCTTTCTTTGTATCCACACTAGGAAGAGAGACTGGTCCAGATTCTGGATAGGTGTCCAGACCACTGGCATCCGCCAGTTCCTCATACCAGTTATCATAGGGCCAGGAAAACTATAAGATTCCTCAGATTCACCCCAGTCATATTCCCCAGTAAAGGGAGGCGTGGTCTCTGATCGGGAGGATGCTCATCCAGTCGGTGTCAGTCTACATCGGTCCGCTTCATATCTCAACGGGGAATAAGCATAGGGTCAGCAGCAACAGAAACAGCTCCATTGGAACAGACTGCGGGAAAGGTCACAGACTTGTGATCAGAGCTGATCTCACTCCAGCAACAGATTCAAAGGGCCCAACTGGTAACTCCTCCGGCAGCAATCCTGTTGGGGAACCTGCCAAACCCATTGGGCCCAAAGGCGCTCCATAGAGGTCGGTGTGGCACAAATGTGAGGTGCATGGCCTCAAAGTTTATAAGTGGAGTGAGGGCCACTGATGTCTGAAAGCAGGACCTAAATTGTGCAGAAGTCAAAGAATGCTTCCACTTCTTGGATTTCTTTTTCTTGTGGGGCCTACTCGACGAGGATTTTAAAGATGACAACCAGCAGGAACGACTCCCAGCCCAAGCCAGTACCTTCCTGGTCCTGGAGCAGGGCAGACTTGTCATGTGTCAGGCACCCAGGAGCTTCAGGGCACACTCCTGGACCGCCTTGGGGCTCATTGCTCAAGTCGTAGCCCAGCTCTAGGCACCACAAGCAAACTTGATAGGCGTATCTCACAGACATCTGCCTGTGACAGGATCCACAGGTTTTAACCCTAAAAGTTTTTTTAGGGAACATCCCTAAATCACAAGCTGGGCTCAGAAAGAATTTTGACAAAGTCAAAAAAGGTAGTCCAAAAAAGGACTGAAGTAGATCTTCCGGATCTGCATTGATGGTATACAAAAGAAAAAACAGAACTGATGTCAGCACACAGGGGTGGCACTTCTGGTGCGACGATGCCAACGCCAGAGCCAATCAACGCCACCGTCTGCACACAGAGGTACTACTCAAGATTTTCCAGATCTAGTCTGATCCCTGGGGAATATTCTAAATTGAGGAATTTGTAGCTAGAAATCTCTAGAAGACAAGTATGCAACATGTAATGAGCAGCTTATTCACATGCATTTTATTTTTTTAACATCTTATTAAAATTTCAAAAATATCTACATACATCCTGGAACTGTAAAAAGCACTAGCTAGGCTGTCATTAAAGATAATTTAGTACAACAAAACAAGTTAGACTAAAATGGACTCAATATCCAGCTAAGATGTTTGTTCACTCTCCGTAACAAGAGAACCCTGGATTCATATAAGGAGACATTATTGACACCTACCACACCCTCAATCCACCTGCTAGGGCAAGTTGCAGCCATCATTGTGATGGTCTTTAAGAGCAATCTGCCATACTGGAAGCAGCCATGAACTCGGTTTGGCACAACAGCTCACGTTTCAAGGAAGCCCAAAGCACTCAATTTTGGAGGGAAATGTAATAGAGTTAATGATGGAAAGTAGCAAATAACCAGCCTCCGAGTTGTCTCAAAAGTCAATTCTAAATCATGGAATCATTTTTTTTTAAATAAATTATTTTGCACTCTTTGTAGGATTTCCTGTACCTTTTTTCATTGGAGATCAGTTTAGAAGAGCTTTGCTACTATATTTCTGCTGGATGCATCAATTCCTTCACTCTTCTTGTCTAGAGACATCCCATCCCCGTATTAATATTCTCTTGTGGGCCACATGCACTACCATTAAATATGGGGGGAAACACAACCATTAACGTATATTTGGTCCTGTGTTGCAGCTTTAAATTTTCTGATACTTCTGAAAGGGTCCTGGTTTTAACAGGATCGCTGAAGTTCTACTGATTTCATATCAGAAAAACCTAAAAGGGTGGTATTTTTCACCCTCTTGGCAGGGTTTCTTTCTCATGTTCTCCCTTATTACCAATGATACACCATATTACATCATGCTTATGATACACATTCACATTTTGTGCTGGGCTTTTCTACACATTCTCTTTTGCTGTGTTGGTTATCATGCACCCATCCCAGCAATAGGTTACCAATTGACCAACCCAGAAATAGGTTAGTAGGTAATCCCACTACCGTGGCCACACTATCTTCACCAAACACCATACGTACGCTGAAAGACCAACATTATCCAACAAGTGAACGGAGGAAAGCCTTTCAATATGCCTGGGAGTTGTTCCTATCCAAGGACATTCTCATTTACATAGCTCAGCACAAGAAGTAGGGGAGTATTTTATTAACATTACATATTTTATGCTGTTTTCATGCTTTTCTCCATAATATAATTTAACATAACTATTGCTCATCTTATCATCTTGGTTCTCCTAATCTATTTAGGCTATAGTAACACACGGTATAATACAAATCTAGCTTCTCCTCACAGCTTTCACTGGGGGTGTACTGATTTAAGGATTGGGGTGTAAAGCAGGTGGATCCCTAATACACCCTGCAAGAGTTCTTGTGCAGGTCTGAAGTACTTTAGACTTTTTTTTAGTATACAAAGCCCAACAGGGGTGGTATGAGAGACCTTTATGTTTCCCTTCTCCACAGACTCATAACTGTAACCAGACCACACAGGGCTCGGGAAATCTAGCCAGAGTGGCCTGTAAGAAAGTACCCCTTTCTGTCATGGTCACAACCACTTTTTGCCACTGGTACTGATGTTTTTCGACTGCTGTGCACCGGTTCCCTGCTAACCAGGTCCCAGCCCCAGTGCTCTTTCCCTAATAACAAGGTAAAATGGTCTAATTGGGCTACAGTTGGCACACACTTCAGCACCCCTTTAAGTCCCTAGCAGATGGAATCGTTGGTACCTAGGGCCTGGGTACTAAAGAGGGTCCCTAAGAGCTCTAACATGTTTTATGCCACCCTAAGGGACCCCCATACAAATTGCATGCAGTCTGCTACCGCAGGTTGTGCAACAAGGTTGCGCACTCATTGTGTGCCAAACCAAAGTGACTGCATAAACTCACTACATATAATATATGTAAGTCACCCCCACAGCAGGCCTTAGAACCCGAAGGCAGGATACATTATATTTTACATGAGGACATATCTGCATGAACAGATGGGCCCTTGTGAAGTCTATTTTTATTACTAGATATTACAAGTGAACAGGGAAGCCATCTTAAGGTATGTACTGGACACTCTTTATTATGAGTTACCAACCTACATAATGGCATCACTGAAACCTAGGGTGTTTGGTATCAAAAACCTCATCTTAATAAACCCCTACTGATGCCTGTATTGGATTTATTATGACATGCAGCCCAGAGGGCACCTCATAAGTGCCCCCTAAAACCTACTAGTCTTCTATTGTGTTGGCTGACTGGTATCAACCAGCCTGCTGCCATAGACAAGGTAAGGTTTAAAGGTAAGGCTACCACCACTGGGAACACTCCTGTACCTAAACACAACAGGGCAGGTAAACCCAAACAGCTGGTACTTTCTAAGACCTTGGCTCCTACTTACCTTACATCCAAAAGCACAGTACTGTAAGTTGTTTGTAAGTGACCTGTTTCTCCCATAGGATAACAGCCACGATTGAGGATCATGCCTCAATTCTGGCAGCTGTATTTTCTCGGTTTCTAAAAATCTCTAACTCAAAGAGTACTTAACTGATCCTGAAGATTTTGGTGTCTACATTAATATAAAAAATGTATTTTTCAAACTCGGTCTTGAGTTTCTTCAGTGTCTCATTTATTGACTGTGTACACCAAAAATTACTGGTTATTTATCTTGCACGATAAAGTCTATCAAGAAATCGCTCTCCCCTTCTTGCATGCACATGTTCACATCATCAGAGGACCCAGCTCATATTACAGCATAGTTGCACCTCATCTAATCTGGTAATGTTGCCTCAGAATAAAGGCAAGCAATAGTCTTTCATTGGGTACACCTGGTACTTATTTCAGGTTGTCTTGTTCCTCACGCTACTGCCAATGATCTGCAACCTTTTCCTCTGCATTAGTCTGAATATGAGCATCTGGTGCATGTGGCAAAAACACTCCTGGCTGCACTTACGGAACTAAACCATGTTCTGGGATTTATATGGATTGGCTAGATTAAGGTCTGATTTGACTCGATCAAAAGTCAGCTTTCTTTTGTCTGGTGTTTCAGGGCAGTAAGTACACTTCTACATTTCAGGAAAGGGCCAACAATATGCATTGTTTCTGAACCATTGAGAACCCTTCATTGGCACAGATCAACTATTCTGTTTTGGATACTAGTAAGGAATTTGGTGAAAGGGAACAGAATTGTTGGATTCTCTGGGGTTTAATGTCTAGAATGGGCCTAAGACCCAGAACCTCTTTAGTGAGCATGGTGGGAGTAAAATCCTGTGCCCCTCTCTTTCAAGGGCACTGCATCTGTGTCTCTTTTGTGCAACAGGGCACTAACCTCCACCTCCAAGGCATGGGTTTGGGAGGACTTCCTTGCAGACAATGGTGATGGGAGGGGAGTGGTCAGAAAGGAAAGGCATAGTCGTTAAGGACAAGCCAGCAGACAGGGAAATGTGTCATGATGGATTCACAATTGGCTAAAAAATGAGAACCGCAATCCTACTGGAAGTTGATAGTGGACGGAGAACAAATCAAAATGGCATATCCGATGTAAGAATGTTGGACTGGGCCTGCTGCTGGGCTAAAGATCCACCTCTTTACTGAAGGAACTGAAAGGTTTTGTGGAGTCTGCACAGGCTGCTAAGGTCTCTGCTGACGGGATGGTTTTTCTCCTCGAGAAGCATTAAAAGCAACAATACACTAAGTGGGACTGCGCTATAGCTCAACTGAACTTGAATTGCATCAGGGATAGCAGCTTTCTTGCCAGTCTTGCCATATCGAAGGGCATGTTGATGAAGGCAGCACGACCCTTTCCACAAAAGCTCATGAAACATATCTAAGCCTGCATGTGGAAGGGGACCACCTTGGCCACAAAACAGTCTAAGCCACATTTAGGAATTTGCTTAGAGGCATCCACACCATCACTCACTAGTTTGGAGAACGTGTTTCTTAAATGTGACTTGGAAGGCTAATCACAGCTGTGCAACTTTTGCCACTTCCCAAGAGGCTGGCGCATGGTATTCCAGTGCACGGGGCCAAACCGCCTGATGCAAAGACTTCGCTGCGCAATAAACCAAGTTGCTTTGACTCAATATCTGGTGGAGCAGTAAGGGTAGCATTGGGTTTACGTTTTGCTGTAGATGCTTGAACTCCCAAGCTCTGTGGAGAAGGATACTTAGATAAAAAAATAGGGATCAGATGGCACAGCCCTATGGCACCAGACAATCTGACTAGAAATTGTCAGGCCTGAAAAGGAGTACCTACCAGGAAACCAAAAGTGGCTACAGCAATGCTTTCTTGAGTGGCAGAAGGGTTGCTGAAAAAAGCTGCACAATTTCTTTCACGCTTTTGGACTTAGGCTCCACAGACAACAAAGAACACTTAAGTTCCTCTGCTGCCTTACCCACAACTAGTGTAAAAACACTTCTTCGGAAGAGAGGCAAGCAAGAATATGCAATATTACCTTGTGGTGATGCAGCAAGGCCACTAGTATATTCAAGGTCAAAGTAGAGGCCAGCATTTGTGCAATAAGAGGGAACCAGGATATCGGTCTGAAGAATGTTCCTCCTGGCACCTGAAATGCAGCCTAGGCATATTCATTGTCTTAGACTTGTCAGCTCTTGGCGTGGTCTTGTGTACTTTTTGTTTCCGACCCGGTTTTAGATCCTGTGCTGAATTTCGTTTCTGCTGGCTTTAGGTCTCTGGGCACCTTACCACTTGCTAAAATGTAAGTGCTCCCTGTGTACATTGTATTAGTGATTGGTTTCTTCATGAGTGGCACATATGATTTGCTAGCAAGTCCCTAGTAAAGTGCACTATTTGTGCCCAGGGCCTGTAAATCGAATGCTACTGGTGGACCTGTAGCAATGATTGTGCCACCCACATAAGTAGCTCTGTAAACATGTCTCATAACTGCCATTTCTGTGTCTGTGTGGGCAGTTTTTCAACTGCCAGTTCGACGTGGCGAGTGTATCCACTTGCCAGGGTCCCTACCTTCCCTTTTACTACAGATAAGTCAATCCTGAGGTAGGCCCAACACAGCCCCATTGGCAGGGTGCAGTGAATTTAAAAGTTAGGACATGTGCTACTGTGTTTTACATGTCCCGATAGTGAAATACTGCTAGAATTTAAAAGTTAGGACATGTGCTACTGTGTTTTACATGTCCTGATAGTGAAATACTGCTAGATTCAATTTTCGCTATTGCAAGGCCTCTCTCATAGGGTAATATGGTGATTGCCTGGAAGCATCTTTTCAGTGCAATTTTGGGGTCTCTGAACTCTAAATACATCTTTTGGTAAAGTTGGTTTTTAGATTGCAAGTTTGAAATGCCACCATTCTGTGCCTCTGTCTGGTTGTGGAATACACATCTGGGTCAGACTGACAGTTGGGCTGTTTGTGAATTCACTCTAGACAGTCACCCAAAGAGAGCTGAGGTGTCTCCTGCAAATCCTGATGAGTCTTCCTGGGCTAAAGTGGAGAGAGGAGCTGACACATGCACATGAATAGGGCTGTACCTGTCCTTGCACAAAGCAGTTTCCAACCCCCTAGTGTGTCTGGGGCCAAAACAGTGAGAGGCAGGGTATTGTGCGCTACAAAGACTTTCCTTTGAAGTATGCCTACTTCAAAGGCAGAAATGAGTATAAGTATTCAGCTGCTGACCCCACAACTTCAGAATACTTCTGGACTGAGGACATTCTGGCAGAGCCGGAAGCTGTAGGAGGAACTGCCACTCTGCCTGTTGCTTTGTTGTGCTGGCCTGCTGCTTGCTGCTTCTGTCTTGGGAGTGAAAGGACTGGATTCTAGTTTCTACATCCTGCTTTCAATGTTCTCCAAGACTTGACCTGAGCTTGCCTCTTGTTGTGAAGTCTCAGGGGCATCAAAGGCTTCATCTGCCAGTGCCTGGGCTCTTCTGCCAAGAGTCCTGACTTGCTAAATCGTGCCAAATCCAGCCCCTGGGACCTTAGAAGTGGAAAGTGGTAACCTAAGTGAAAATCCACGGACAGAGGCCGCTACGGCAGAAAAATTGCCGTATCGCCTGCAACGCGGCTGAGAAATCAACGCAGCATCTGTTTCGCGACTGCGAAATCAACACATTGCCTGCTTCAGCACAGATCCATCGCTGCCGTGCCCCTGGATTTTCCACACATCATCCCTGGGAGTCATTTTTCTTCAATGACGTTGCTACACAACCAGGAATCGACGTATCAGCAGTCCGCCAGGAAAAAAAATTCACGCATTGCATGTCCAGCGTTAAAATAATCAGCGCATCACCTTCTTTGCGCCCCACATCATCTTTGTTTTTCACCCATCTAAGGTATTGTGTGTTATAAGGATACAACCACTGATTTTTTATGATAAAGACAGTTTTAAATCTTTAAAAAGTGATATCTCTAATTGTGTATGCTGGATTTTTGTCATTTTGGTCTTGTTTTACTCAGATAAATATTGCCTATTTTTCTAACATGGCGTTGAGTACTTTTGTGGTGTCTTTACTGTGTGTACAAATACTTTACACATTTCCTCTGAGATAAGCCTGACTGCTTGTGCCAACCTATCAAGGGGGTGAGCTGGGGTTAGCTTAGGTGTGTGAGACTCCCTTACCGTCACTAGAGGCAGGGTCCCTACATGGGCAGCGTGTAAACTTACTGCCACATCGGTCACATTGCGTCCAAATCTGAGCCAGAGTTTGTCCATTCGTTCAAGTCTGTTACGCTCTAGGGAGAAGCATCTTGAAAGGAAGCTTTGGTCTTTTCTCTAATCACACAAATCCTGTTAGCAAAGTTTGAATGCTGGTGTAGTGCCACAAACGACCAAGACCAACAGCAGCGATTACATGAAATCGGAATTGAGGACAATCTGGCAGTCACATTGATATTCAGTTAGTTCACTGTGATCTGCACTGAGCACAAAGCCTGTGAAGGTGTGTAGTGAGGTGGCATTGACCAGAAACTGCAAACCCTGGAGTGGTTGTTTCCTTAAGATAGAAGAGGATTTTACTTTCCTATAGCGTTTGTTTTTGCAAGAGGATGCTTTGGAGGATTTACAGTCAGAAGACTTACCTGCAAAAGGAGACAGATATGTTCTAGCAGAAACAGTTTTGCTTCCTGAAGTCTTTGGTGGCCTGAAATAACAGGAGTCGCAGACAGAAGGTTTCTGATTTGTTCCCCAAAAGCAGATACAGATGTGGTGGCGATCCAAAAAAGGGCATATTTTTTCCAACATTGTGACAAGGTTTAAGCTCTGACACCTTGGAAGATCACATTTGACCAAATCCTGTTAGAAGCTGTAAAGAAATTCAGTAACTACAGAAGAGAAGCTCTGGTAAAATGTGGAAATACAGAAACTGACATTCGCTCTCAAGGAGGCATCACAGAATCGTTTTGTGACATCCTCGATAGACAAAGCTGGATGGAGTACCTTGGAATCACCCTGCATCGTAGGATAGCTGGGCAAAGGTTTTCTAGATCCAGTCTGTTTACTGGGGGAGATAAACACATAGCAAGGAATCTGCAATAAGTATACATGAAACTGCTTTTTTGGAGCTGCACTTTTTACAGGGTGAACTGTAGGGCCAGGTGACATTTGTGCTAGGCAAGTACAATATCAGTAATTTTGCATTACTTTGTTTAGCAGAATTTCTGAAATTATGCCATTAAGCCATGTTGTGCAATTATGCATTTCGAAGGAGAATCCTGATAACGTTTAAACTGGGAAATTGCCTCCAGATGCACTCTAATGGATGAATGAGATAGTCTGGATTTAGCTAGGTGGAGCAAGTAAGTGAGAATCTGTTCTGGCAGCGATGTGCGAGGGTGGATTTTTTTAACTGATGCACCACATGCAGAAGCGTTTCTATCTAAACTAATAAGATCTATTGGTGGTATCCACACTTGCTTTTGTTAGTATCGCTCTACGTTCTGGAGGAATGTCTAATTTGGAGAATTCATTGAATTCAGAAGTCAGGCCAACAAGTGTAGAGATGATGGGTCCGGATGTCTGACTTGGCCCTGGATCATGGTCAGTAAGGCTGGTGTCTGTGAGTTGAACATGTGGTTGTTCCGACCACAAAAGAAGCTCGGTGAGAGCTGTCTAGGCCATTTGGGGGCTCTGCAGAGGGAACAGCATTTTTCTGTTTTCATCTTGCTGAGCAACATGTGGATCAACAGGATCAGGGGGAAAAGTGCAACCATAATTTCCTGACTATCTTATCAAAAATGCATTCCCCCACCATCCATTGGGGGATGCCAGCTTGCATAATAAGGGCATTTCTTGTTCTCCTTCATGGCAAAAAGATCAAAGTTTGGCCTGCCCCATCTTTAGAAGAGTTTATTGAGAACCTGCTAGTCTAGTTCCCATTCGAGATACGGAAAGATCGTTCTGCTTAGTGATTCGGTTAGGAGGTTGGATGTTCCTGGAACATGTTCTGCTTTTAGAGAAATTTGTATTTTTAGGGTACACTTTCAAATGCGCTGTACCGGATGTGATAGCGCTATTGATCTTGATCCTCCCTGTTTGGTGAGATAGAACATACTGGTGCTGTTGTCTGTTTGTATGAGGACTGTTGACTTCAGTATCTTGGGTTAAAAAAAAAGCTCTGAGTGCTAGTTCGATAACCCTCAGTTCTTGTTGGTTGATGTGAAACTTTAGTTCTGCTGGACTCCAGTTGCCGCTGATTTGCAAATCTTGAAGGTGGGCAACCCAACTGACGAGGTAAGCGTCAGTAGTTATGATGGAACTGGGAATTTGCTGCTGATATGAGAGGCAGATGGGTGTGTTCACTATTGCTTGATGGTGCTATGAGGCCTTTATGGAAAAACTTTAATTCCTAGCTGTTTTAGATGAGCAGCCACTGGGGCCAACTTCTTGGAAAATATTCTGGGGGCTGATTTTAGCCCAAATGGCAGGACCTTGAATTGTAGATGGGTACCGGCTTACCTGGAAGAGGTGAAATGTATGATGATTTAGATGTACTGGACATGGATGGAAATTTGCATCCCAGATGGTCTAGAGATGTCAGGTGATCTCGGCATTTAAGAGGTGTAGTATATCTTGAAGTGTAACCATACAAAATATTTTTTCTTTAGCAACTTGCTTAATGCTCGCAAATCTAGAATGGAACACCAATTTCCAGATGGTTTCTTCACTAGGAAGAAACAGGAATAGGACCCCCAGCCTTTCTGAAGAGGTGGAACAACCTCTAATGCTCCTTTTTTAGCATGCTGGATACCTCCTTGCGAAGTTGTGTTAAACAAGGGGATGGCGGTCCTGACGGAGGGGTGTTTGGAGCCTTCTGGAAGACCCCCTAGGTATGACCTTTGGATACTACATCTAGGACCCACTTGCTGGTATTATCACTGACCACTGTAGGAAGTAGTTTGCAAGGCAGCCTTCAATTTTGGTTATAGGTGAGGGGAGGGTAGCCAGAATCATTGTGTGGTCATTGCTTTCTACCTGCTTCCCTGCAGCGGGCAGAAAGCTTTCCTCATCTTTGGTGCTTGTACGCTGCTGAGGGATAATCTGTACTGCTGTTCCCATATAGTGGTCAATAGGATGCCTGACCCGATTTAAATTGCTATCTGTAGGTTTAATAGCCTACGCGAAATGAGTAGGTTTCTCTCCCTGTAACTCCTCGAAAGGGCTGTTTTAAATATTATAACGTTTCCAAAGATTTTGCAGTATCTGTGTCCGCCTTGATGGACTGCGAGTCTTCATCCACATGTTTACGGAAGAGAGATTCACCGTCCTATGACCTATATAATATATTCCTCTGTATCTCTGGCTGAAAGGAGATATATTTTAACCATTCCTGTTTGTGTAAAACTGCAGCCCATGCCAGTTGTCTGAATCACGTTAGTAAAATGTCGATACGTTGCTATCCGTTCCCCTTCTTGGAGTATCTTTTTAGCCTCCACTTTAGAATCTTCAGGTAGGAAGTCGATATATGTAGAAATATCAGACCACATTTGGCGGTCATAACGACCCAAAATGGCCAATACATTAGTTGCTTTAACTGTCATGGCTGCCATAGTGGATAGCTCTTTACCAATGTTGCCGAGACGATGCCCATCTCAATCAGGAGGAGAAAAGATTGGTGTGGAGGGATTCTTTGAATGATGTTGTGCCGCCTGTGAAACCACGGAGTCTGGTTTTGGGCATCCAACAGGTTGGAGAATCATCTGGGGCTTTATATTTTTTCTCCAAACGTGGTATCTTCGCAAGTAGGGTAGCTGGGTTTTTCCTGCCATATGAAGTCTATAATCGGGATAGCTCTCATCGACTTCTTAGCTGGCTTTTTGAAATCATAGAGAAAGTAGTCTGTTTGTTTGGTAAGGAGAGGTAACTCAAAACATTTTGCTGCTCTCTCCATCAAATTATGGAATGCGTTTATATCCTCTAGCGGGGAATCCACTGGTGCCGCGAAAGGTGGGGATGGAGTGGGTATTCATCCCAATCGTTAGTCTGTGATGTATTATCAGGTGTCTCTCCCTCCTCTCTCCTCATCCGTAGATTGAGGGTTATCTTGTGGAGGTTGGGCTGTCACATCCGGTACCGGTATAGTTGGTTGGTCCATAAACTTTGATGGAATCGAGTCAGGATTTTGAAGTAGTCTTTCTGGCCTAGAAGGTTGCGTGATAGGCGTTGCGTGATTTGAGGGTGGGAACCTTTGATAATAAATCTGAAACATATTTTGCAGATTTGTTACCAAAGACGTTGGCATTGCTATAGAGGGATCTCTTTCAAGATAGTCAGGTTGTAAAGGCTCTGGCTTGATCTCTCGCAGAGTAGTAGTCATCTCAATATTGATCCTCTTTGTCGTCATTTAAGTCCTGACATTTAACGTGGAGCTGAGATGTACTGCTAGCCACGCCACACCATAAGGACCCTCGTCGTCAGAACCCTCATTGTCATCCAAGGGTTGTGGAGAAGGATATGGCTACACCTTACTTGCGGAGGTATGGACTGGTAATTTCATATATATTGATTTTTTTCGTGGAAAGAGAGCTAATGTAAGAAATTTGTTTTTCCCCCCATTTTTTCTTGTTTTTCAGTTGATGGTTTCCTTGTTGACGGTATTGTCATTTATATCAGAAGGGATGTCGTCGATGGTGCTACTGTTGCTGTCGTCGGTGTTCTTCTGTATATTTTAGCAGAGATGATTGTTGCTGATGACCATGGCGACAAAGTAATAATCATTGGAGACACCGCTGTGGTGAAGGTCGACATGGTTGCGATGACAACATTATCATAGACACAGTCGTCGATGTGTGTCTTTGATGGTGCTCTCGTCAACGAGGTTATTTTGATAGTTCCCAATGGGAGTTCCTCTTTAGGTGTCGCCGGTAAGGATTGTGAAGCACTTTTTTGAGGTGCTCTCATCGTAGACATAGTAGTAGGCTCAGAGTGAACCTTTTCTGAGGCTTATGGCTGCTTTTTTGAAGATGAGAATAGATCTTTATATATTTTTGTGCCCAGTTAATGTAAGTTTAGATTTTTTTTAAACCTTTTCAGGTGGTTCTGAGTTAAGTTTCTCCTTGGATTTAGGCTTTTCAACAGAGTAAGAGGCATATGAAGAAGAATCACTTATCAGAAGAAGGGTACTCTTTTGCTTTTTGTTTAGCAGTCATAGTAAGAGTCTGTGTTCTCTATCCTTAAGAGTTTTGGGCATAAAGGTCTGGAAGATTTTACAATCTCTCACCTTGTGTTCCAAATGGAGGCAGTATATACATTTCTTGTCAGGGTCATCAATATGAAGTCTTTTCTTCCCACAGGTGTGTCAGATTCGAATAAGTTATTTCTTGGTTAGTTGGGACGTAATGTTCAGTCTACATCTGTAGATTCTGAAAAGTTATCTGGTGAGTTAACTGGGAGAGAGTAGAGTTTGAGCAGAGCTCAGAGTGACTTCCTTCACACGACGTGCAGTACAAAATTTGAGGGAATCAGCCTCTGTTGGGAGGTTTTTAAAAGAACGTAGATAGCCTATAACAGTGACTGTCCATTGCCATTAGGGCCTAAAGGAGTTCACCTACTGCTATATTAAAATATACCATGGGACTCCCATCTCGATGACAGGGACGATGCAAGCATGTGAATCTATGAAAGATCCAATACTGGAGAACATTTTGTTATACCCAACACAAGACAGTAGACAGAGACTGCAGTACGATTCTCAAGAACACATGCTACAAACATCTTCCACCAATGGACACACGTGCTGTGCTTTCAACTGATGGTGGCTTTGGTATGCATATACCAATATTTCCCGAAAGGAGTTGAAAGCAGCTCTGAGGACGCCGGTTGCAGATGTGCTACAGTCCTCAACGTGAGCAAGCAGCCGAGGCCAGGCTGTACCGAAACACAATTTGTGCCCATTAGTTGGCTTCAATAGAACAATCTCTATACTGAAAAGCTGGACATAAACAAGAGATGCAATGGGATATGACAGCACTTTGCAACAAATAAATAAATGTAACCACATCAACATTTCCTTTCTACACTTTAAAAACTAAATGACTAAATAACCTTTTGAGATGCATCTCTGAAGTGCTTTTTATATGAAGCTTTGTGCCAACACATCATTATACCACCATTCTTCATATTGTCTCCATCAATAACTTCATTAGCACTGTAAGGCACATCTTTAGGAAAACAGTTCTGTCATCCTATGGCACAATTGCAAATATCTGTAAACTATCTTTGCTCTTCGGATCCAATACAGAGCAATGGTATTTTTTTTCTTACAGTCAAAAATGACTGAAAATCTATGGCTTCCAAGTATGCTTTGCGTTCTCCTCCCACTGCCTCAATAGAGTTGAGGTTTTAACGCATAATTACAGGGCATGTGCGATTAATCTATCAAAATTAGGGTGTGTGGGTTACATCGAGAGTGGAAATCCTCACAAATGAGGCTGGATACTATGTTGGAGGGGGGTGAGGTACTGAGACGCTCCAAAAATGCTCAAGACATGGCTGTTAATAAATGTATTTACGACAGTTTGACTGTTGCTGTCACAGAAGATCCTCTCGGAGGGGCAGTCTGATTGGAGGATGGATGGCCATGCTCAATAGCTCACAACACCAAACCCTGTGCCCAGTTCAGTACCACAAGGATCTCTTGGGTTCAGTCGTTTCTGATCTTCCTGAGAACTCTGGGCTGAAGTGATATGGGTGGAAAGGTGTACAGGAGGTCTTTGTTCTACTTAAGACGAAAAGCATCTCCGAACGATTGCCGCCTTGGAAACTCCAACGTGTAATACTGCTGACATTGAGCATTCTTTGCGGAGGTGAACAGATCTAACCAAGGATCTCTCCACTGCTGAAACAGACCTCATGCCACCTCTGGATGGAGACCCCACTCTGACATTTTGAGACGTGGAAAGAAAAGAACTGACATCAGCGTGTCGGGGTGGCACCTATGTAGGACCCGCAAGATCATGTCCGTTGCCGACGGATGCTGAGCTGACCGATGCCACCTAATGGCGCATAGGTGCATTGCTCAAGAAAAATTTCCGGATCCAGACTGACGCCCAGGGAAATTCTAAGGTCAGGAACAGAACAACAGAAGCCTACCCTCACGATCATTGAGAGTTTTCTGACTGACGGTGCGACAGATCTTCCAGTCTCTCACCTTGTGGTCTGGATGCAGACAGAAGATGCATTTCTTGTGGGGATCATCAACATGTAGTCTCTTCTTCCCACAACTGCCACAATCCCTGAAAAGGCCTTTCTTAGTCTGTTGAGACATATTGAAACTGCAAAGCTGTGTTCTCGGACAGAAATAATCCTGTCAGAAAGATAAACTGAGCAGAGCTCAGGGAGGACTCCCTTCACACGACATGCGGTAGAAAATCTGAGGGAAAGAGCCTCTGTTGGAAGTATTCTAGAGGGTGTTGACGCATGATTGGCTGTGGCTCAAGTTTGGGTCTTTTTTTATAAAAGAACATGGATAGGCTATAAAAGAGCCTATGTGGGCCATTAGGGCCTAGTGTGTAAAGCTTACTGCTATGTGTATTTGAAGTTACTGTGAGGCTTCCACCTTGACGACAGGGATGATTCAAGCATGTGAATCTATGAAAGATCCAATACTGGAGAATTATGTACACTTATATTCTGATATGTTTTTTATGACCAACAGGTGAAATAAATTAAACAAGCACTATCACAATTAGACAAAACGCAAGCCAGCAAACTATGCTTCTTCAAAACAACATTAGTGCAACAGTAAACAAGTGCCTTTTGTTATTCATGACATTTCCAGAACACAATATAAATTTGTATGGCCGAATATATGACTATATTTAATATAATAAGGGTATTAATACATTTTTGGCATACTTAGAAAATATTTACAAGACAGCCATAACATAGATAGATGTAATGTATACAAAACACGTAAAAATGCATATTTACAACAAAATGACTTTTTTGCATAGGGAAATCACTTTACCAGCCTTTGCGGGATCTGTATACCACACAACTTTGTAAACAACCAAAAGCTGTAGGTTTTATATACCTGGAATTGCACAGACATTTATAAAAGATTATGGAATGCCATTCTGAAAAACAAACCCACAAAACTTACAGAGGCAAACATTTCTTTGGAGTGTGTTAAGAAAAGAAAGTGATTGTGTCAGAACAGCGCTACCAAAATGCATCCTTGAAAATCAAATTTAAGGGAGCATTTACAGCAAAGCAGAGGAGAAGGCTCACCAATAACGGATGCTCATCACCCTGGCTACAAGACCCAAACTATTTGAAAAGGTATATGAAGTTTTACTGCTTTAATTCTGATGAGATTATTCTGTCACAAATCATGAAAGAAAAACTGTCTAATTAACAATTAGTGGAAGGCAGATGAACTGTATGTATTATTATTTAACAGTTATACTTAATTCATTATTTCTCATTATAACCAGATGTGTTGTGGGAAGCTGAACCTTGTCACAAGTTGAACACTGAAAAACAGCACTATTTTAAAAAGTATGAATAGGTCATATCAGGGACCTTATTAAACTATCTTTGATAGGAAACATCTTAGAAACAATGGGTCATCACAATTCAGCGCCTTTGTGTATCCAGTATATGTGTTGGCTATTTTGTCTTTCACAATGAAGCACCAAAAAGACTGTCCAGAATGCTCACAAACATGTTTGATGACATGAGCGGAGTCATGTTTCGGTGACACCTGGCAAGAGTATATTCTAAACACCAGTCCTCTGATGGACACAAGGGCTGCAACTCTATCCAACATCTTTCCCATTAAGAGTCTTGGTCCACTCAACGTTTTCTTGTAAACATGTTACCAAGCAATGACGGCTCCAGGGACACATTCTGAGGTAGATGTTACAAAATCAGTAAACCTGAATTCGCTGTTGCAGTTCCTTCTTTGCTTCACAACTTTAGGTGGTTTCCCTGTAGTCTTGAATAGTCTGAGTCCTGTTTAAATCACAGTTTTGCTCATGTCCTCTCAGGCAGGATCTGGGAGAAATGGTAATCTCTCCATTCGCTTCTGCCACGCACGAAGTTCCAAAAGGTTGAGGGTTCTCTTGAAGCTCAACAGATGGATGCGAAAATTGTGCATGTGGAATTCCTATATTGTTGCTATTTCCCCATAACTGCTGTTCAAATAAGTCTACAAAACAAATGGATTTAGTGATTACGCAGAATAAATGCTTAAGAAACATTAAACAATCAGGTAGAATAAAATGCAGTAGATGTCCTAAATGTGGTTACAATCTTAAATACATAATAGTTCAAATTGTGGGCCGCTGGACTCGCTCAACATCCCTGCATCAGTCATCCCACACACACACTGCCTAGGATTCAGACATCCCAAAAAAATAAAAAAGACAATTTTGGTTTAAAAGGCTATGAATGAAGGACTAGAACGATAAGAAAAGACTCCCCTTAACCAGTCTCTTATTGTAATTGTAACAGATGGCGCAGCTTAAACGTGTAGTTTCCACTGACACAGTATACACCTGTCTACCACATGAGCCAAGAAGGCATTCTGAACAGAAATAGCACTCCCCAATAGTTTTTAATAGCTATGCTTCAAAATGAAATATTCCATCTTCTCTTATTTAAAATGAAAGCAGTTTGAAGTATACCAAAACACCTTATGCAATCAGCTAAAAAGAAGTATAGGAATTCTATTAAAAAAACAGCGGTCTTTTAGAGAGAAGAAAGAAATCTAAGACAGATGTTTCTTAATCTTTTCTGCTTCTCTGCCGGTTTCAGCATTCTATGGCTAGTGGACATCGATGAAGGTGCATGTCAAGTTGGCCATCCTCTTCAAGTCGAGACAACTGATGAAACATTCGACATTGTGCGAAACTGCGGCAGCAAATGATGCATCTATGTTGAAAATATAGCAGCTGACACACTCAATGGCAAAGGTTTTTAACACAAACTGAGAGCAGCAACCAAATTTCTACTGTGCAGCAGAGTGGGCCCACAACAAGGTCTGAGGTCAACACATGATCATCCTTTTGTTCCCTGTCCCATTTGCCTTTGTTATTAAAAGCCTGAAATCAAAAGCTTGTTGTGCTAAACCTGCTAAGCAAATCACATCTTTGTCAAAAGCCATCCGCATAATAAATATTCATTTTTTTCAACAACAGCAGGAAATGTAGGAAATATAGTTGCCGTAATGACTGGAAACAAATGACGTATTTATCCAAAAGTACAAATTATATTCCATCGCAAAGATCTAAAGAGACAACTGGACATAAAAGACCCCTAGTAAAGCAAAAAAAAAAAAACAGCTTATATTA
The DNA here is from genome assembly GCF_031143425.1 of Pleurodeles waltl. Classification (NCBI taxonomy): domain Eukaryota; kingdom Metazoa; phylum Chordata; class Amphibia; order Caudata; family Salamandridae; genus Pleurodeles; species Pleurodeles waltl. The sequence goes on along the minus strand of NC_090445.1, from coordinate 537,265,069 downwards.
GCTTCATTTTAGTTGAATTTGAAGGTAGAGAGAGTAATGTTCAGGAGTTTTTCCTCCACAGAAACAAAAACTGAAACTCACTGACACCACACTGCTCATTAAGGGCCCTAGAGAAAACTGTTTCGTTTAGGTGACAGTCAAATTCTTCTCTAATGACGATGTAACTTTTTAACCACATTTCCTACACTTTATATCTTTTTAGAACTGGATAATTAATAAGGGCTCTTCAGCCTAGCTGCACAGTTTTTTAATTGGTGATGAAATATATATGCAGTGCCTTTGCCATTTCATTATTATTTTCTTAGCTAAGAAATATTCCTCTTTGAAGAAAGCTGCTCTAAGATCCAGCACAGGACAGTCTATGCTTATGAACATTAGCAAGTATCACACAATGGAGAACAGAATCATAATTCAGTAATGGTGAAAGCAACAATCATATTTAGAACAGTATAACAAGTTACTTACCCTTCAATAACACCTTTTCTGGTAGAGACTACAGCTAACTACAGATTTCTTACCTTTGAGTATTTCCTAGGTGTAAAACTAGACCTGGAAAATCTTGAGCAGTAAATCGGCGCGCCAGTAGGTGGCATCGAACAGGTCCAGATCAGTAGTGAAGTGTGTGGTGCCTGTGTAGGCCCTACCCAGTTATGATGATATCTGTTCCTTTCATGACTATGTCCACGGCAAAAACACAAGCCCCAACTGAGTGACGTATGCCCTGTGTGTGCAGATATGGAATAAGCTTTATGGTAAGGAGCCAAGTTGGAGAGTGGGGAAGACCAGAGAATAATTTACAGTTAGATAGCGTCTCTACCAGAAAAAGCATTAGCAAAGTTAAATAACTTGTTCTTCTTATAAAGACTTAGAACCACAGAGTCCTCACTTTAGAGTAAATACACAAGCACTACCTCCCCGGAAGTGGGTCTGCGACTCGGCTCAAATTGGATAGTCCTGGAGGATGGGCAAAATGCTCTTCTCAATGGACCAGACTGTCTAAGCAGTAGTGCTTTGTGACTGTATGGAGTGACGGCCATGTGGCAGCTTGGCAAATGTCCAGGACGGGTACTCCCGCTCGCTAATGCAGTAGTACCAGCCTTGGTGAAATAGGTATGCACGCCCTAAGGAGGCAGTTTTTAGGTCGAGCGTTAGCGTTCGGCCTGCTGTATACTAAAGTATACAATAGAGTGAGGTTCAGTGTTTTGATTCGTTAGTTGCAGTGTCCTTCAAAATTCCTTGCTTGCTAGTGGTCGGTATTTTCCTTTGTCCTGCCTTTTTTGATTTTGGGAGCAGCACAAAGTACTGTGTAATTACGCTATGTTCTGTTTATCTCTTCTGTAAGGGACTTTTCTTTACCATTTGCCTGTTTGACTTCAAGACTGTGGGTGCTTGTTCAGTCCCTCCCTCCCACCAGCTCCCTTTGCAAACATAATAAAACTGAGGGGTGCTTTTCCAGGGCCAGCTTGCATGTTGTGTAACTCTTTGTGTGCCTCTATTTGTGTTCATCTGTGTCTGTTTAGTAAGCGTCATGTATCTCTTTTGTGTATCTGCCTCTCAGTGTCACTCTCTCTTTTTCCGTAGCACTCTGCCTATATCTCTCTTTCTGTGCGTCTGCCATTTGTGCCTCTCTTTCCATGCATCAGTTATCAAGTGCCACACTCTGTCTTTCTGTTTGTGCCTCTATCGTTTATTACACGCTCCCTGTCTCTTTCTTTATGTGCAACTGACATTTATTGCAAATTCCAAACGTCTCTTTCTGTGCATCTGTTTGTCGTGTCACTCTTCCTGTGTGTTTCTATTTGTGTGCATCTGTCTCTCGGTAGTAAGCGCCGTGTATCTCTTTTGTGCATCTGTCTTTCAGTGCCACACTCTCTCTACTTTTCTTTCTAGCGGCTTCTCCTTCAGTGTTACTGTCTCTATATCTCTCTATAGTAAGCACCCGGTATCTCTTTTGTACATCTGTCTCTCAGTGCCACGCTCTTTGCTTTTCTTTCTCTCCATTTCTCTTTACAAGCATTACTTACACAACGACAAATAGTATCAGGCACTTAGTTACAATAGTATTACAGTATTCATATAAAAAAAAAAAATTATACCATTTAATCAAAATACATAACTAAATTACATTATTTTCTAACAACTTAAACATTAAACAAAAGAAACAACATTACAACTAAAAAAACAATATTCAGTTACATACTATTTTACAATACAACACAAAAAACCACCATATTAATATTTTACTGCACATAACAAATTGCTTACCTTATTTACAAATTCAAAACACTTAGATCACACAAAACAAAATTGTTTACAAATAACCAAAAATTATCACACAAACACATTAAGCAATTACATTACCAAAAGCTCAAACTTTTTCAAATGCGAGACCTGTTGCATTGAAAATGCTTGTTTTAGCTAGTGTGCAGCAGAGTTTGACAATCTACAAGAGAGGGTCTGTTTCTACATCACCTTGCATGTTTTTTGCTCCTGCAAACATAATGAAAAGCTGATCGTCCAGTCGGTGATCTTTGGTTGTAATCGATGTAAAAAGAGAGCTTCTTTTGGGTACAGACTGTGTAGCCTTTCCTCTTCCTTAGAAGGATGAGACTAAGCCCAAAAATGTCTGCAGCATTATGATCTGGCAGACGTGGAAGGGAGTCACCACTTTCAGAAGAAAGGAGGCACAAGTCTGATGCGACAAGTGCTTTATCTGGGTAGAAGCTGGAATATGAAAATGCAACTGAATGAGCCTGAAGCTTACTCACCCTCCTGGCTGATGTAATGGCCACCAGGAATACTGTCTTAACTCAGGAGTAGATAATGACCACTGTACATGAGTTCGAATGGGGAACACATCAGGAACGTCAGAACCAGACTGAGGTCCCACTGGGGAAGAACAAAAGGCATAGATGGGAACAAATTTTGCAAGCCCTTAAGGAAACGCATCACAACAGGCGACTTGAACTGGAAGGGTTGTTTCAGCAAAGGCAAGAATGGTGAAATGGCAGACAGTTAACTTGTAACGGTGTGCAAGGCCTAAAAGGACTAACAGCCGCACAAACACCACCTCTGACATGGAGACGGAAAGGGGATCAACATTACAGAAACATCAAGTCAAAAATATTTCCGAGCTGCAGGTATATGACGGTCTTCCTTCAGAGGCTTTTGGCTTGCAAGATGGCAATAAAAAATTTCAAGAGAAACTTCTAAGTATTCATGTGCCGTCACTAAATTACCACACATGCAGGCGGAGCTTGCGCAGGGGTAAGAACTATTTGCCACTACAGAGAACGTGCAATGTCAACTCTTATGGGCGTTGGAGTTTTCAAAGTGGCTCTTGCTCAGAGACTCGTTCCGCTTACTCTGGAACCCAGGACTCCTTTAACGTTTTTGCAGATACCACTCCAGCCGTTTTTAAGACCAGGACTGACAGGGTCCAAGTCATCCTGGTGGCCCCGGACTGGGAAAGAAGAGTTTGGTACCCCAAATGCCTGAATTTGAGCATATGTACCTCAATCAGGTTGCCCTTTTGGAGGATCACCTGTTGCAAAAACAGGGCAGGGTTCTGCACTAGAACCTGTGCACGTTCCACCTTCATGCATGGTGATTTAGCGGGGACAGCTGAATGCCACAGTTGAACGCAAGCGTTTATTAGGCACAGGAGCCTCAGAGTCCGTCTCACCAAGATCCAGGACTGAGGATGAAACATTGGGATCATAGCACAAATGTTCTGGATTGTCCCCTTTAGAGGATAAGTATGGAACTGCACTGTGTCCAGAACGGCCCAAAGGGAAAAGAGCATCTGACAAGGAGTAAGGTGCGACTTTGGCATGTTGACAGTGAAACCCTGACCTCAGCAGATGTGCTGCAACCACTGTTTCTTTCATGAACACCCGAGGGGCACTGGTGAGGCCAAAGGGAAGCACAGTTATCTGGAAATGCTTGTGGTCTATCGTGAAATGCAAGTAACATCTGTGTTCCTGCAGGATGGCAATGTGGAAATATGCACACAGAGGGTCGAACACTGTCTCCAGGGCAGACAGAAACTGAGCCAAGGTGAGCATCTTAAACTTCTCTTTTCATAAAAGGGGGTTGAGACGACAGATCTAGTGTAGCGCAGAGGCCTCTGTCCTTATTTGGCACCAGACAGTAGCGGGAATGACAACCACGTCCTACTTCTGATGTCAAAGCCAGAGCCTTCACTTCCTGATGGAGTAAAAAAAAAAAAAAAAACCCAGACCGTCCTGTCAGCTATTCTGTGGACCGTAGCAAGAGAGGTGGGGTTTCTAGAAAAGGAAGGACACACCCTTGCTGTCTAATTGAGGCACACACTTGTCAGAGATTATCTCATGCCATTGGTGCTTGATATTGCAGAGTTGAGGGCCCATTAAAGAAGTATGAAGATTGCAGCAGCCAGAGGGGTTGGGGGCTGGACAGAATGCTGGGAATGGGCCCAGCTTCCTTTACAGGATCCGCGACTCCCACCACAATTAGACCGGGAAGCTTGCTGGGAGTTAAGGCTCAAATTGCAGTCGCCCATGGAACCTGGCCATGGACATGGAAAGGGTGAAAGGACACTTGCCAGGGGCTTAAGGAAAGGCCCAGATATCTGAATGGGACCCAGATTTCCTTGAAGCGTTCGGGTGCCGTGTCAGCTTTGTCGCTTAACAGATAGGAGTCATTAGAGATGATTGGCTATCCCCTGAAAACCCAGTGCAACTCAACCAGGCGTTGTCGTAGAGTGCTACCACAGAGGCCAATGTACTGCCCTCCCCCCACAAGCCCCCACCCTCCTCCTGTCAGCCAAAAAGGATAATTCTAGAGGTTCACATGGGGCAGAAGGCATCAGCTTTGACCGTCGTAATCACAAAAAAGAAGATTGGCTATTGAATCTGTGTCAGTGTCTGCATCAATGACACCGAGCTGGGGAGGGTGTTGGCATCCGTGCCGCCATTTGCCTGGATCAGTGTACAGAACCAGAGGGCCCAGCTAGTGTTGACTGTAAACTCATCAATGATAATCAAGCAAGGGCTACTCACAGCTCCGTGTAGCCCGAAGGAGCGCAAGAGTCTTAAAACTCCTTGAGCTGGACCAGGGTCACTCTGGCTCTAGAGAACTCCAGAAGCATGGAGCATACTCTGCCACCTGCTCTGCGGCTGGCTGGCAGAAGCAGGGCCTGGAAGCATGCTGTTTGCTAGGGAAAGCCGAAGGGCACTTCTTTCTCTTGTGCTTCTTTGACTTACCGAACTTTGTTGACGAGGAATAGAAGTGGGATGACAATTGCTGTGGCAATGGCTCAGAGAACAGCCCAAAACCTCACCCTGGAGCAGAACAGGGATCCGCATGGCAGAAGGCGACTGGGGTGTGTTAAAAAACCATTGGGGAGAAAAATGACAGTGTTAGCTCTCTAGAGCCATGCTGTGGGAATGAAAAGAAAGGAACCAATACCAGCGTTCCACGGAGGTGCTGCCATAGGCACTGTGCATGTAATTTCCAGTGTGGACAACGCTGAGATGCCAGACGTCACATACCGGCACAGAGAGACAGTGCTTAAGATTTTCCAAATCCAGACTGATGCCTAGGGAGTAGTCAAAGGTGAGGAATCAGTGGTTAGAATTCTCTATCAAAAATACATGTCCTTAAGTGTAAGATGACTGGATGCTGAAGGTTTTATTTTGATAAACATTACCACATTTAGTTTTTATAAACCCTGTATACTAGAAACATATTTGTAAATGATCCACAAATGCGTCTCCTGTAATCTGTGTATATCTGCAGTTGTCACCAGTGTATATGAATGAGAGACAGTAAGTAGTGCAAAACAGAATTTGCTCCTAGTTTCTTAAGACATACCTGTATGACACTTATCCAGACAATGAGCATGTCTGGAAAGAATGAATGATGTGTCTTTAAAGGGACTTACCATTGTTACATCTTGGATCACCCATTCTGTCATGGTTGGTAAGGAAAATGGACATGTCTCTTTCTGCCATCACATTGCTGAGAGTCACAACTTCATGCTGAGAGTGTGTCATGTAGTTTTCCTTTGGGATCTGCGTCATCAAATTGGATAATGTGGGGTCCAACGGATCCTCTTGTGCAATATATGGGTAAGGACTATAGTCTCTAGTCCGTGAGTAAATATTAGCATTGTCGTAACAATCTGAACAGATTAGGAGTTGTCCTGTACTACCTGGAGGAAATCAATACAGAACAAAGGTAACTTACCATGCTCACGTTTTGAGTTATGACAAACTGAATTAGAGTATACAATGCAACAAATCAGCCTGTGTAATATTTAATACAAACTGTTCAGGTACTAAAGTTTAACATCATAATTACTTAATAGCTAAACAGGGCCTTCACCAATAAGAATTAGAGTTGTATGGCTGAAGTTGCATGCATGGTGGCTGTGTGGGTTACCATTGCAAGCATGATATCAGGCACATCCTAAGCCACTATTCCACCTTTGTGTAAACACAACCTTTGTCATGGGTTACCTTCTTAACCCCTTAGATGCAGAGGCTTAATCACCCAGAGTGCTGAGCCCTTTTTAGGTCGAGCGTAAGACCTCTTGTATACTTTTAAGTATACTTTTTCTCTCGGCTTCCAGCTATTTCATTTGTTAGTTTCTGAGTCATTTAAAAATCCTGGCTTGCTAGTAGTCAGTTATGCCTCTTTGTCCCTCCTTCTTATGTGTGGGAGCAGGGACCAATTACTGTATAATTACACTGTCCCGTTTATCGGGTCTGCAGGGGATTGATTTTTTTTTAACTTTGTTTCCAGCTTCTGTCCAGGGAAGCTTCCCTTTTCATTTGCAGGGCATTCTTCCTCTAAGCTTACCTGTAAACAAGCCTATAAATCAGGCTTTTACCTTCGTCACATTTGGTCTTTGTGGTACTCTGCAACCACTCTCAGCTGCCTGGATCCTGCCCTTCCTTGGCTTAGATTTTCTTTACCAAGCACTCAGTGCCCACTGCTGTTCCAATTCCGGCGCCCCTCACCCAGCTCTACCAGGTCTCCAAAATCTTTAGAGACCGTGCCCACTTCTGTTCCATACTGGGATCACACTCGCAGCTCCATCACTGCACCGCAGTTGACACACTCCAAGCCCTCATCTGTGCTAGAACCCCACACGCTGCCAGCCAGAGCACCTCAGTTCTTACAGTCAAGTACACCCGTCTGTTTCAGTAGTAGGACCTCAGACGCAGCTCCATCAGTGTATCTGTTTTACCCTGGCGAAGTCACTTCATTTCCTATACTGGGACCCGCTTACATACAGTTCCATTACAGCAGCTCAATTCTAATGTTCAGTCCAACTGCCATGCCAATACTGGACCCAAAAGAGTAAAAAACTGCTCAGCCAGTGCACCTCAATTCTAACATCCAACGCCACTGTTGATACATACAGTGCACATTTCTTCTCAGTACTAAGGCTCACACAAACGCTCCTCAAGACTCCTTGTTTTTGTTGTTCAAGGGCAATGTCACTCCCATACTGGCACCACTCGCAGCTTCACCAGGGAACCTCCAGGTTAACACTCGGCAACACTGGCACACCAATACTAGGTCCCACACATAGCTCCACTAACATACCTCCCTTCTGACCTTGTGTGCCTGTTAATATTCCAGTACTGCAGCTTACATACAACTCTGTCAGTGCACCTCAACCCTAACCTGCAGCACCCCATTATTCCAATACCATGAATTAGATGGCACTCTCCTTCTCATTCCTCACCCGCTGCCTTTCTTTTATTCCAGCAATGGACCAGGACACAGCTCTGGCTATTCCCCCATTCCTGATCTGAAGCACCCCAATACTGCTGTATTGGGGTTCACATACAATTATGCTAAAGCACCTCCTGCTGTTCTGCAGTGCTCACTGATGATCCACATTCTTCTGTTTGATGACGTGGGGAATCCAATTAAATCTATTCTTAGCTGTCATTTTTTATTTGCGAGGGTCTGTTTCACCTATCTCACTTTGTTCTTTCCTTTTCTCAGTTTACTCTCAATGTTTTCTTTCTCCCCCACTTCTTTTTCCAGTTCTTAAAAGGCACACATTAACAGTTTTGCTCTTCCTTTTAGCTATTAATTTCCACTCCTCTCCCTTTTGTTTAAATTGCCCTCTTCCTCCATCCTCTTTCAAACGGGCACATACTTAGTTATTTCCTTCTTTGTTTCATTCTTCTCTTTTCCTCATCAGGCATTCATTCTTTCACTATTTTTTCTCTTCCTTTCATTCTTTGTCATTTTTATTTGCTCTTTCCATTATATCCGTGTGCATCTTTTCAGTTACATCTTTCTTCCTTCCTTCCTCTGGTGTTTAAAAAAAAAAAAAATCTTTATCTGTCAAGTCACGTTTTACTATAAATCCCTCTTTTTCTCATCTACATGTGGAAACCACAAGTTTGTCAGGACCGAAGTGTCAAAGTGGTTTTCCAATTCTCTGTTTGTGGGAAGTGTGTCAGTACATACATGCCCTGGTCCTTTCGCTGCTTGCTCTACTCAACATTTCTCTTTTATTCTTTAATGTTGATTTTCCTTTACTTTCACACGTTCATTATTTGCTCGCTAGCTTCCTTCCCTTTTTTCTTTTGTCCCACAAGTTTGCTCTATTTCTTCTTAGTGTTTCCATTTTCTCGTTCTTTCTTTCTCCCTTCTTTCTTTTATTTCTTTGTGACTCCTCCTTTTTCTTCCTTTTGTCTGTTGTATTCCTTTTGCTTCACTTTTTATGCCCCATCCACTTTCTCTCCTGAGGCCTGGTTATCAGTGGCGCAACAGGTGCAGTGGCACCGGGACCTAGAGACCTACGACCTCACTCAACTCTAATTGCGGATGTATTTTCCTACCAAAATTGCAGTCAACCATTTTCCTTTCTTACTCCAGGGCCCATTACACCGTTAATACGCTACTTGTCCTCTTCATCTTTACTCCCGGCTCCATCTATCCTTTCACCCTTCAATCGGTTTCAAATTATATTTTTGTTATGGTGTTTTAAGCATTACACTCTAATGCCAAAAGTTTATTTCTGCTAAAGGTTCATATGATAATTGTATATGTTCTAAGATAGAAAAAGAAGATAAATGGAAGTGCTTTTGTTAAATGCTGGGCAACTGAAATTATATGGCAGGAAAAGAAGAAATTATGAGGCAGAGTTGACCAATTTATGTGGCAAGAAAAGTCCAGTCATGAATTTACAATACCAATAGCTCTAACTCAAACAAATGTGAGACCTACTGCATTACAAATGCTTGTTTAATGTTTAGGGCACTATCAGGGGTTAAGTCTTCATACTTTATTTCCCAAAAAGGTATCCGGGCCAAATTTGTGTCCTTTTACCCACATGTTGGGGATTCAAAGCTTAACCAGAATTTATGGCTTACCCCAGGAGGGAACTGAGAAATAGCCAAAATATAGCAAAATTATGGATTTCTTTTTTTTTTTTTAAATAAGGAAATTGTGCTGAGCATAAAAGCATACAATTGTTTATTCTAAAGATAGCTTCAACAATCAAAACTGTAATATATTACGTATACACACAAACACAGTCACTGAAAAAAAGGTTAATGGGACGTTAGTTTGGTTAGAATGTCAGTTAAAACAATGTTTTAAATGAACAAAACCATTGAAATTCACCAGTTATAGTTATCTCAAGTAACTATAATGTACGCCCTAAAGTAACTCCTACCCACAACCCTGCCATGCAGGGTTTTAATCAATGATGTCATTTTGGATATTGCAGAAATGTTATCAAATGTGTCACTGAACATGTTATGAGAGATATAATATGTAAATTACCAGTGTATAGTAGTTGCAGTGAATTGTTAGTCTTTTTTTGCTTAATGTGAAGATATCTATAGCCATGCACTGCGTAGGATGGGTCACAGATCCGGGCCAGCGGGCAGACTTTGCACCTGAGTCGCTGTGGGTGCCCAACATACTGTTACACAAGTCAGAGGGTCAGGTCCTGTTCCTAACCTTCATAGGTGTGGATGGCTGCATAACAATATAAAGGATGTTAACAGCAGTGGGCCTACTGGATTTATCGAGGGGTCACCATCTTTAGCGTGACTACACCCTCTCTATGACCATTTCCGTTGGGAAGTGGGCATAATCCTGACTCTGGAGGTCTAAATCCATCCAAAACATGACAGAGGAATATAAAAAGTAGTGTCGACTTCAAGTCGTCCACCTTAGGGGTGGGACTGGCACGATGCGGGCACACCTAATCTAATTTTTGCACCTGTCTGCAACCACTAAGTGAAGTCAGGATAAGGGGATTGGTCATCTCTGCCATCTGGAGAGACCTGGGTTGCATTACAAAGACAGCTAGGCCTTTGAATCTTCCTGCTCTAAAATGTCGATCCTGCCTGGAAGAGGTGTCAACACCCCCACTCAGTGCAGGCTTTTGTCTCCGGCCTCAGAGTGCTGGCTCGCACCTCTGGGGATCAGAAATGTGGCTGAGTTGGTCAAGACCAGTAAGTCAACACACTAGTAGTTGGCAGGTTTTCAGGGGGCACCTCTAAGGTATGTATTTGTAAATCCAACACTGGCATAACTAATACGAGACGTCTGATACCACATATCCCTAGGTTCACACAAGCCACCATTTAACTGGGGAACCAGTGTCCAGCACATGTATTTAAAAGGCCTCCCTGTACACTTACTATGTCTAAGAATCGATAACGACATAGTACATACATATATGACCCCGCTGGTAATATAATGAACCCTGCTTTAGGGTTCAAGGCCTGCTGTAGGGGTGACTTACAAATACTACAAACAGTGTTTTAGGGGACACAGCACACGTGTGTCATGTCGCACTTTCAAAATTGGAAGCAACATGTCACGCAGGCTGCAATGGCAGTCACCATAAGGTTGGTGCTGGGTCCCTCAGAGAGGAACAAGTTGTGCTGCAGCTTTGAGGAGGCCTCTTCGGTACCCATGCCATAGGTACTAGGGGTACCATTTACTAGGGACTTAGATGGAGGCTTAAGGGCCTGGTCAGTTGGGGATCAAGTGATCAGGTATCTGGTTTAGGGAGGGACCAATGGGATACTGGTTAGTAGTCAAAGTTGCTTCCAAAAACCAGGTATAAGGGGGCAGGGGGGGAGAGGGGTGGTACTGCCTGCAATCAGAAACTAGCTCCCTACATCTTCTTTTTCCACACTGTGGGGTGGGGCCTAGGAGGTGCGCAAGGGGGTTGGGTAGGGCATTTAACAGATTCCTCTCCAGATTTATATTTTCGATACCACTTAAATAGGCTTCTCTCGTAGCCACTGAGGGCTTTGGCTGGAAATGTTCTGCAGATCTTAGTCTTCTTGCTTGTGATCCCAATGAAGGCAATAAATGAACATTTTGTGAGGATCATAATTACAAAATGACATCCTGCTACAGGACTCAAATCTAGCACTCACTCTCCTGCACCAGTAGGTGACATCACTTCCGTCTTGGTATCAGCTACTGCCCAGACACATCATTGGATCCATATGACCCTACACCAGTGCCTTGATGTCAGTTCCTCGTTCATTTTTTGCCCTTAGAAGCAGAGAAGGTAGGCAGTAATTTAACAGTGGATATGCAAATATAGTAATTTAATAGTGGATATGCAACTATCTAACCTAGGACTTTATTACTGAGGCGACTACGACTATTCCTTAGAACAGGAGGGAGTGGGCGCAATTGGTGAGGAACCTACAGGTAGATAAGAACAGCCACCCAGAAAGATAGTTACTGAAGGTAATTAACTTTTTCTTCTCATGGATACTTCTACTTGCAGATTGCTTGCATTTTGAAAAGAAAGCATAGCAATGACCCCTTTCCCAGGTGGTGGGTCTGAAGGAATGGTCACAACAGAAAATCTTGGAGCACAGAACGAGGAAGATGGTGATCCCTTCACACTGCAGAGTTCGGGCAATAATGCTTGACGAACATGAAAGGCAAGCCCACACTGCATATCTCTGAGAAAGCCATCTCGTTGCATAATAATATTTTTTTCTGTGGTAGAATTAGTTAAGATCCCTCATGGAAGTTATTTTGCCTGGGCATAACAGATTTTATTTTTTGCAGTTTCATATAGCGCAAACTTGTCCTGAAGGTATTTAAGAGCTTTACATGAGCACTAGTTAAATTACAAAAGGACTCATTCATTACATGACGAGATGAAGGGCCAGATGTACTAAAATGCTATTTTGCATTTCCTAAATAGCGACTTCATAGAAATCGCTATTTAGGAAATGCAAAATGCTATGTACCAAGATATCAATTTCCTAATAACGATTCCTACAAAGTAGGAATCGTTATTAGGAAAACGTAAATAAGAAATCCCATGCCATTTGTGACAATGGGCAGGTTTTCCATTTCCCAAATAGCGATTTCTTATTCGGAAAGCGCTATTTGGGAAATACAAAACCAAGGATGACTATGTGAAAAAGGCTGCCCGAAATGCACCCCAAACACAGTGGTGCACATGTAAAGCACACATATGCTCAAGGGGCATGTGTGTGCTCTACTGCAATTTAAAAAAAGCATTTTGGGTTTTTTTTTTTTTTTTTTAATTGCTCATGGTTACCATGGACTTAAAGTTGTTGGTAATTACATTTCCTAATTGCCCAATTCGCATTTAGGAAATGCTTTTTACATCTGAATATGAATCGCAAATAGGTCTTCCCTATTTGTGATTTTATATTCAGAGGATCGCAAATTGCGATTTCTACTGGGTAGAAATCTCAATTTGTGATTCCTTTAAGGGCTTTGTAATTCAGAAAAGGCCATTTTGCATTTCTTAAAGGCCCGAATTAGCGATTTGGACCGTTAAGAAATGCAAACTGGATTTGTACATCTGGTCCTAAGTGATCTGCCCAGAATCACAGGATGATGTGCAGACGCCGAGCCTCAAACTTAGTTTCGAAGTTTCAAAGTCAGTAGCTCTAGCCATTACACCACATGCTATAAAGTATAATCTACCAGGACAGAGTGCTCTACTGGGCTGCTTTGCCCTTCTTGCATATAATAAAAAGTTGGTCACTGTATCGGAAATCAAGTCTCACGGACATAGTAGCTGATGACCCTATAAGATTCTAGCCTTATTTCCAGATTGATGAGATGGAGTGGAGGGAAGCACATGGGCGCTTTAATATGGAACAGGGTAACCACCTTTGGAAGGAAAGCTGTCCCGTCTGTGTTCTCAGAAATAGCTTGTGTGGGCAGAAACAAGTGAAAGGAGGCTGGACAATCAGAGGAACCCACTGATGAACAGACTTGACATGCTGGCCACCAAATACACTGCTTTGAACATTAAAAGCCTAATCTGGCTGCAATACTTAGGCTCAAAGGAGCCCCTATCAACACTGTTGAAACCAAATTAAAGTCCCACTGAGGCATAATAAAAGGAGAAGTAGGAGATGTAGGAGCCTGTTCCAAAAGCTCTTAACTATTGGGGGCTTGAATAGAGAGGGTTGGTCAAGCAAACAGAAGAACACTAACAAAGCAGGAACATCACCATCCACTGTGCCCACTGCACATGCTTGCTAAGCCAACATAAGTAAAAAAAAGCAGGATTCAGGGCCTGAGGAGGCTCACTAGTTACAGTTTGGAGCACAGGAGGAGGGGCAGGAGGAAGTTGGGCAGGAGGAAGTGGACCTGGAGGAAGAGCACGAGTAGATAGAGGAGGAGTGAACTCCTTTCCTTGTGGCCCAACAGGAGAGGTGTGGGCCTAAAGGAATGAAGCCCACTTCCCAAATCAGTCTTCATGGATTTCTAAGACTACTACAGCAAGGCACTGAGTGGTTGGGTGAGGGGTAGTAAATTAAGTAGTTTCATTGGGCTCTATAACCTGATTTTGAGCACATGCTTAGTACTTGCTTTACAGAGTTGCACCAACACCTGACTGATAGCAAGTTCACTGACCACAGGGAGCTTGCAAAAGAGGTTGACCTCTGGATTACTACCCAAGTATCTAATAAGGTTCCTGGGAGTGACTCAAAGAAGGGTGGTTCAGGTTTAGCAAGCAGAGTGAGGGGGGATGTTCAGGGTGATACAGGCAAGTCCTACAGTAAGGTAGTTTGTGTGGAGTGGTTTGGAGGAGGAGGGAATGGAGGGGGTGGTGGTGGAGGAGGAGGGAATGGGGGGGGGGAGGGAGGGGGGCAGGGGCAGAAGTCTGATCCAAGAGGCAGAATGGACCGCATTACTTTGTTAGTCATGGTGGTACTATCTGCCTATTGGAATGCATCTATGAACAAGTTAAGGTTATGGGCTCCATAGCTGGTGTCCACAATTGAGAAGAAGGTTTCCTCATGGGTCAGTCCAGTGGCTTAGGAGAGTGTTGTTGGGGCGGAAAAGTCCTCTCCATGGTTAAAGATGTGTACCCCTGCCCTGAGGGCCCAAATGATCTGCTGTCTGGATCGTTAATGATGTTTTGCCATAGGTAAATATGAACCATGCATTTGCACCATGACATAGGCCGGTCTCATGGACTGCGGTCTTGTTGGACTGGCAGGGGGCCCAAAATGCCACCCTCGTACTAGTGGAAAGCTACTGCCTTCATTAAAAGTTGAACAGCACAAAACCGGTGGTGGCAGCATACCGTGTAGTGATAGGCCATAGTCAATAGGTCCTTTTTACCCTGTGTCATTTAAGTGAGCCCTGCAGACTCATTCACCTTTTTAAAAGGTCTACTGCTGTGTGCTTAACTTATTGTTGGCCTACATCAGGTAGATGTGGAGTGTATGTGTGCCTGGGAAGAGTACAGCACGTGGACAGAGCAGTACTGTGCAGTATATGTGTGGTTAGTGCATGTACTTAGTATATGTATGCCTGTGGGGAATATGCTGCATGAGAGATGTAGTGTTGTGCCATGGGTGCACAACAGAAGCATGTGTGTGTGCTTGCGTGAAGTACAATACATGAACGGTGAATTGATGTGAAGCACACATATGCTGAGAATGCATGCTGGACAGTGTGAAGTTTAACAGCACACCCTGGTACAATACATAAAAGCTACAGTACCAAATAATGTGCACAGACTGAACGTATGTGTTGAACGTAGGTGTGTCAGTAATGGCACAATACATGGAAGTAACCGTGCAGGACAAAAAGTGTGCTGAGAATGTGCAATGAGTGCAAGTTTGCTTGCAATGCTACATTACATGGAGTGCCTTGAGATCCATTTTGGGAAGCCCAGGACTGCCTCGTCAAGCCATGGGGCATATTAGTTTATTGCTTCATTCCTGTGAGATTGGTGGTACACACTAGAGGAATTGTCAGAATGCCCCCCCCATTATACGTTAAATGGTTGCTCCTGAATTCAGTGATAGATCATAAGGAGGGGTCTGGACATATCTCAAGAGGGAGACAAGGCTGATATAAGAATCATGAAGAGTAGGGCTGGGTGCCAGGATTAATTTTTTGATGCACATATCACTGTAGTGGACATCCAGGTGTGAACTCTGGTTACTCCCATGACCTGTATTGTGAGTATCTACTTCAGAGTCTTTCCTGCTGTGGCAGACAGCCTTTCAAGGGGGAAGAAGACAAGGAAAAATTTACACTTCAAATGCAGCAAACCCCAAGTGTCTCAAGATGGACTAAAAGAAGGGGACATTGAGACCTCGAAACTGGGCTTTGCAAAGCAGTAAGACTGGCTGTGTGAGAAAGGGACACTCTACAAGACTTCAGCCTGTGACCAGGACTGATAGCAAAGGCCTCTTAGTCTCCCTGTTTGGTGAAGGGACATCACCAGGGAATTCTCGATCACCCACCCTGGAGCTTAGAGCACAAGCACTTGTCTGCTTGTCAAGACCAGTGTGTATTGCGAGGAAGAGGAGACCATTGGAGGGAGCGAGGTCCATTAGGGAGTCCTACTGAGAGGAATCCAGGAGTGAGGAATGAAGGAACAGCTACGCAAGAATCTGGTTGTTGCCAGTGTCCAGGAGCGATGCAGTGATCCCTATATGCTAGGAGAGGGCCACCCTGGCCTGTGTAATGAGAGCTGTGTGCGAAAAGCCAGGCCTGCACTGCCTCATTGCAGTGACCCTGTATGTTGGAAGGCGGCCAACTATTTGTTGCCAGAGCATCTAGGCTTATGTCCGCCTTAATCAGCGACCCTAAATGCCAGGAGGGGCCACCGTGGTGAAAGGAGTCTGTGCCTAGGTTGGAAGTTCTGTGCCAACCCAGTACGCCAGAAGGGGCTGCCAGACGTTTGGGTTGTTACCCAGACAGAAGATTACAGCTGTAACTGGCCAGTCAAGCCTTCACACTAAGACCTGCACCTGATTGATTCCCTGAGGACCGTGAAGGGTGGCGCCAGAGACGTGACACCCTTGCTGGGCTCCACCCCATGAGAGTGAGTGACTTACCTTGTCTTTGCAAAGTGGGAGCAACAACGATCACTGGAAAAAGCTGGCAGAGGGACAGCGCCTGTCAGGTGCTGCTGTGTGTACCGCTAGCAGCCCGACTTTGCCGCACAGGATCAGGTCTTGTGAGCAGCCATTGAGGGGGCACTCACTGCACTGCTGAATGCTCCTATACCACTGGAGAGGGTAAGACTAGAATGGACCTGTGGGGCCCAGGGGAATCAGTGCTGTAGCACCATAAAACATTTGAATAATTCCTTAAGTGTCAAAGGGGTACTCTTGAGTATAGCCTATTTGTGGGCATTCCAAAGATGCAGCCACCAGAAATTGGAAATACTCCCAACCACGGTGTAAGGAACAGGGCAGGGCAGGGCAGGGCAGGACAGGACAGGGATTGGCCAGAAAACTACTAGATTCCCCAAGCTCAAGAGGATATTGTTGCTCATGAATGTAAGCATGCATTTAAATGTGTAGAATGAGAAATAAAATATTTATTATGCCTATAAAAGTATTTATTTGACTGAACAGTGATTTATTGTTGGTACTGAGCGCACTGAGTTATGAGTCGTGTTCACCTACCTATATCTACACCCCAAGGGAGCCTTTGTTTGTTTGTCTACAGCTACTACTAAGAGTCAAGCGCAGAAGGGGTACTTGGCCTAGTTGCTCAGGATCCATAGTCGGTCGGGCCCAGTGACATCAGTAGTAAAAACCCTCAACGACAAAGGCTGGGACCAGCAGCCCATGCAGGCCCAGTGGCCTATTCAAAGGGGATATGACCGGGATCTAGATGGGTTCAGAAAGGCATAGAACTGACATGGGTGTCTGCAGTAGAGGGCTATTGTCCACGACCTATCACCTAAATAGGAAAGCCTATCAAGGTTCACCCTGGCTTTAGGAGGGTAGTATTGGACTTGGCCCTCTCTCCAGGGTCAACCCTCAAAATGTTTGCCTTCACCCCTCTTGTTTTCTGAATTTTCTTATTGCTGCCGTTAGGACTCTATGCACTTTACAACTGATCACCAGTGCTAAAGTGCTTGTGCTCTCTCTTTTTAACATGGTAAAATTGGCTTACACCTTATGGTGGGAGGGGGAGTTTTTGTTGGAAGCGGAGTGCATGACCTTGTTCTACAACTTTCAAGACACACTAATTTGCCATAATGGTCTACTAGGCCTGTGGATCGAACACCCTTCTCCCAACAGGTTGTACATGTTCCCTCGAAAGGAATACAAAGCAGCTTGTCAGGTGTTGCCAGGAAGAAGGAAGAAAAAGAGGGCTGCGTTGAAAGTCTGCTCTTGGGTTTTCCACCACCTCCACTGATCTGCATGGTCGACAAGCTGCGGCAGTTGGAGTTGATGAAATGACAGCACCTTAAAGTAGCTGCACAGCTTTCAGTACTGCTTATGGAAGTCTAGGGAAGGGGACACCAATCACAAGTATTGAGAAGTAGCCCAGCCTGTGAAGTAGTCCAGGAGACTCAGTACTACCCAGTACTACCACCTGCACCATCTTCGACACTATAGGAGTGTACCTAACTACAAGGCACATGGCGGTCATTGATCTAAACACCAGACTCCCCCATGACAACACTTTCTTGCTCATGGCCTCCAGATTTTAAGACTCCCAGTGTGGAGGTCAACTGGCGAAAGAGCCAGCCTTTTGGTTTAAACAACGCAAGGCCTGTACTATCAGGGTTTCTGGTGAAGAACGTCAGCAACTGGTTGGTTCACTGACAGATGTAGCCCAATTTGCTATAATATACTCCATTAGTGCTTTACTAAATGGGAGCAATGGCTCCGGCGTGGCTGAAGGATCAGTTAAAATATTGTCCTTTCTTTCCTCCACAGCGCGATACAATTCTAGTAACTCTGCAGCCTTTTTAGTTATTACAGCAAAGGTTGCAACCTCTACATAGGGTTACCCCAAAGGACACAAAGTCTACCTTCGGAGAGGTATACAGGATGCTTGCCTATATTTTGCCTCCTTCACCAATCTCTGTCACTCTTATGGACACCTGTTGAATATCCTTTGTCTTATGTATAGATTCTGGATTCTGAGCTGGATTTGACTTCATTGTCTGGGTCAGTGGAGGTGCCAATGGCTGGGGTCTGGGTGACAGTGCGGCTGTAGCTGTCGCCAGTCAGAGGAGTGCTGCCAATGGGACTTTTGGGCTCAGCTGGCACCAGGAGCGTTCTAGTTGAAATCACAGTCAGGCGCCTCCGCACCACCCTTCCAAGGAGCCACTAAAGGGTTCTAGCATGGCAATCTAAAGGCGATGACGTGCTAGGTCTACACCACAAATCCGAGCTAAATTTGGGATCAGCACCTAGCCAATACAGTTTGTTATATTTTAGTGATGTCCGCCAGGAGGGAAATGGTGTTAAGACCTAGCCTGGAGAGGAAATGGCATCTTGCCATGGAGTTCTTTTCTCGTTTGTTGAGGACTTGGAGGTGGGAGATGACCTTGGTTTGGACCTTCATCTGGAAAAGAGAAAAGGCACGTGGCCTAGTGCCAATTCACCCAACTTGAACAGCTTCAACTTCCAATCCTTTATGGTCTTGAAGTTCATGATGCTGCACTCACTACCTGCACAACTTGGGAGTCATGCTTGGGCTCCAAGCACCACAAGCTGACCCCTTGGGTGCCTAAAATGGACTACTGTCTATGGCATTAGTGACTGGGTGAACCGTAAAGTTTCGTACCTGGCAGTGTAGTTTTGGAGCTTGAAGAATTTTCTGGATTCACATGCTTTGCATTACTCCGCCATCTAGTGTTTGGGTCTAAAATTATCTCCAAAACCTTTTTTTTTTTGGTCCCTTCTTTGTTTAGTGTTTGTTGCTGTTGAACGTCTACCTACCTTTGGTCGCCATCTTCAGATTCATTCAGGAAGTGACATCTTGTCTACCAATGGAATAAAAGTAGAAATCTAGGAATTTTCAGAAAAATGTTGCAGGGCAAGAGATCCAGGTCCGAACCGCAAGGCAAGAAAAACGAGAAACTTATGGCAACGTGCCATTATATGACTCCAGTGATGTCATGCCTGGGCATTTTGTACAGATGGAGTTGACGTCACCTACCGGAGCAGAAGAGCTACCGCAACATGGCTGGATCCAGTCTGGTGTCTGGATAAATTCAAAATATGAGGAATCTGCAGCTAAAAGTATCCATCATCTGGTAATTTCCAATAAGGGCTTTCAGGCATGTTATGTTTTGTATTGCTTTTGTACAGTTATTGTGAGATTCCCACCTCAACAACAATGATTTAAGCATGTAACTCAATCAGAGCCAATACTGGAGTGCACTCTGGGTTCAGGAACTGTACAGGTGGCAATGAGCGCCATTAGAAGATGTAAAGAAGATTGTCCTGGTGAAGCAGACTCAGCCTCCATTTCTTATCTTGAGACTCAAGATTGCTAAGCCCAAGTCTGAACTGATGTGGCTAGCCTTCAAATGACTGAGTCTTGAGACTCAATCTGAAAGAAAAGCAGCAGGATGAGTGAACTCAAGCTGCAGCTTTCTGTGTCTCAGTCTATGGAAGCTTGATGTAATATGCCTCTGCCCCATTAAAAAGCACCCATTTATTTGCAATTGTAAGATTACGTTCTACAATACTTCAAAATCTGGTTAGATTATCCCCTATCAAAGATGGCATTATGTAGTGGAGAAATGGGATTCAGAAAAGGAATGACAGGGCGATCTTTACGAGATCTACAGTTCAGCCTGTAGTGGAGGATACAGAGCAGATTACACTGTTGCCTCTTGTTTGAAACCCCACATATTAATCGAAAAGTAATCCTTTACAATTCATATAACATATTGATATAACACCTGAAAAAAGCCCTTCTTTATAGCACAGTATTAACTGCTGAGAAGGTAGCCATATAATACGCATGCATCCTTTCACTGGGCAGGAGTCTCATCACTACTTGCAAAACTTGACCAACAGCATGTCTACTTCTAGAGCCTGGTTTCTCAAACTGTTCATTCATGTGACCCAATCTCTCTTTAATGCCCTAACTTCAGTGGTGACCCAGCTGCCTCCATTTTCAAGTTGATATAATTCATCACAAACTTCTCCAGTCCGTCCTCTGCCACAGGAAAACATAGAAGTAAAAAACTGCATTAGTGCAGGCACCAGCTGCAAAAACAAAATGGACCACAGGTGATGCAATTCAATCATGTCAGTTAGAGCCCAAAAACTGGAGCTGTCCTACTAGTAGACAATGTATCATAATAAATGCAATTTGAAGAATTTTCATTACAATCAATATGCCATTTAAGTTAAGAAGCTCCAGATGTAAAAGTCAGGCAGTAAGCATAAAGACCTTTAAGAGATCTGCATTAAAATGAAAATGTCACTTACCCAGTGTACATCTGTTCGTGGCATTAGTCGCTGCAGATTCACATGTTTTGCACAGTCCGCTGCCTGGTGTTGGGCTCGGAGTATTACAAGTTGTTTTTCTTCGAAGAAGTCTTTTTTGGTCACGGGACCGAAGGACTCCTCCCTCTTCGGCTCCATTGCGCATGGGCGTCGACTCCATCTTAGATTGTTTTCCCCGCAGAGGGTGAGGATGGAGTTGTTTGCTATAAATAGTGCCCATGCAATGGAGTGAATACGTATGTACATAAAAAGTTTATAATAATTATTTACAAATGTACAAATGTTTAAGATTTAAGATCTACTTCTAAACGGCTACAGGCTTCCCGGGGAGGCGGGAGGGCACATGTGAATCTGCAGCGACTAATGCCACGAACAGATGTACACTGGGTAAGTGACATTTTCAGTTCGATGGCATATGTTGCTGCAGATACACATGTTTTGCATAGACTATAAAGCAGTTACCTCCCCCAAAAGCGGTGGTTTAGCCTGTAGGAGTTGAAGTAGTTTGGAATATTGTTCTTAGTACAGCTTGGCCCACTGTAGCTTGTTGTGCATTTAGCACGTCTACACAGTAGTGTTTAGTAAATGTATGAGGCGTAGACCAGGTTGCAGCCTTACATATTTCGCTCATAGGAATGTTTCCTAGAAAGGCCATTGTAGCACCTTTCTTTCTGGTTGAGTGTGCCTTTGGTGTAATAGGCAATTCTCTTTTGGCTTTAAGATAGCATGTTTGAATACATCTGACTATCCATCTAGCAATGCCTTGTTTAGAGATTGGATTTCCTATGTGTGGTTTTTGAAAAGCTATGAACAGTTGTTTTGTTTTCCTGATTAGCTTTGTTCTGTCAATGTAGTACATTAGTGCTCTTTTGATGTCTAATGTATGTAGTGCCCTTTCAGCCACGGAATCTGGTTGTGGGAAGAACACTGGCAATTCTACTGTTTGATTTAAATGGAATGGTACTTTTGGTAGAAATTTTGGATTTGTTCTTAGAACTATTTTATTTTTGTGTATTTGAATAAATGGTTCTTGTATGGTAAATGCCTGTATTTCACTTACTCTTCTGAGGGATGTGATTGCAATGAGAAATTCGACTTTCCAGGTTAGATATTGCATTTCACAGGAATGCATGGGTTCGAAAGGTGGACCCATGAGTCTTGTTAAGACGATGTTAAGGTTCCATGAAGGAACTGGTGGTGTTCTTGGTGGTATAATTCTTTTTAGCCCTTCCATGAATGCTTTAATAACTGGTATTCTAAATAGAGACGATGAATGAGTAGTTTGTAGGTAAGCAGATATTGCTGCGAGGTGTATTTTTATAGATAAAAAAGCGAGATTCGCTTTTTGCAAATGTAGTAAGTATCCCACTATGTCCTTTGTAGAGGCATGTAATGGTTGGATTTGATTGGTATGGCAGTAGCAAACAAATCTTTTCCACTTAGATGCATAGCAGTGTCTAGTGGAAGCTTTTCTAGCTTGTTTTATGACCTCCATGCATTCTTGTGTGAGGTCTAAGTGTCCGAATTCTAGGATTTCAGGAGCCAAATTGCCAGATTCAATGATGCTGGGTTTGGATGCCTGATCTGTTGTTTGTGTTGTGTTAACAGATCTGGTCTGTTGGGTAGTTTGACATGCGGTACTAGTGAAAGGTCTAGTAGAGTTGTATACCAAGGTCGTCTTGCCCATGTGGGTGCTATCAGTATGAGTTTGAGTTGGTTTTGACTCAACTTGTTTACTAGATATGGAAGGAGAGGGAGAGGGGGAAAAGCGTATGCAAATATCCCTGACCAACTCATCCATAGAGCATTGCCTTGTGATTCGCGGTGTGGGTACCTGGATGCGAAGTTTTGGCATTTTGCGTTTTCTTTTGTTGCGAACAAATCTATCTGGGGTGTTCCCCAAATTTGAAAGTACTTGTTCAGAACTTGGGGGTGAATTTCCCATTCGTGGACTTGTTGGTGGTCTCGCGAAAGGTTGTCTGCTAGTTGGTTTTGGATCCCTGGAATAAATTGTGCTATTAGGCGAATGTTGTTGTGAATCGCCCACTGCCATATTTTTTGTGTTAGGAGGCACAATTGTGTTGAGTGTGTTCCTCCTTGTTTGTTTAAGTAATACATTGTTGTCATGTTGTCTGTTTTGACAAGAATGTATTTGTGTGTTATTATGGGTTGAAAGGCTTTTAACGCTAGAAATACTGCTAACAGTTCTAGGTAATTGATATGAAATTTTGTTTGGTGTACATCCCATTGTCCTTGAATGCTGTGGTGATTTAGGTGTGCTCCCCACCCTGTCATGGAAGCATCTGTTGTTATAACGTATTGAGGCACTGGGTCCTGAAATGTCCGTCCTTTGTTTAAATTGTTGCTGTTCCACCATAGAAGCGAGAGGTATGTTTGGCGGTCTACCAACACCAGATCTTGAAGTTGACCCTGTGCCTGTGACCATTGTGATGCTAGGCACTGTTGTAAGGGTCGCATGTGTAGTCTTGCGTTTGGGACAATGGCTATGCATGATGACATCATGCCTAGAAGTTTTAGCACAAATTTTGCTTGTATCTTTTGGTTTGGAAACATAGCACTTATTACCTTGTGGAATGCTTGCACTCTTTGTGGACTTGGAGTGGCAATTCCCTTTGATGTGTTGATGGTTGCTCCTAGATATTGTTGTGTCTGACACGGTTCGAGGTGTGATTTTGTATAGTTGATGGAGAAACCCAGTTTGTGAAGGGTTTGTATGACATATGTGGTGTCGTTTGTGCACTTTTTTACTGTGTTGGTCTTGATTAGCCAATCGTCCAGGTAAGGAAACACATGTATCTGTTGTCTCCTGATATGTGCTGCTACTACTGCTAGACATTTTGTGAACACTCTTGGTGCAGTTGTTATTCCGAATGGCAACACTTTGAATTGGTAATGTATTCCTTTGAATACGAACCTTAGGTACTTTCTGTGAGAAGGGTGTATCGGTATATGAAAGTACGCATCTTTTAGGTCTAATGTGGTCATGTAATCTTGCTGTTTGAGCAGTGGAATGATGTCTTGTAGTGTGACCATGTGAAAGTGGTCCGATATGATGTAGGTATTTAGTGTCCTGAGATCTAATATTGGTCTTAATGTTTTGTCTTTTTTTGGAATTAGAAAGTACAGGGAGTAAACTCCTGTGTTTTTTTGTTGTACTGGTACTAACTCTATTGCATCCTTTTGCAGTAGTGCTTGAACTTCTAGTCCTAAAAGTTCTAAATGTTGTGGTGACATTTTGCGTGTTTTTGGAGGGATGTTTGGTGGGAATTTGTGGAATTCTATGCAATAGCCATGTTGGATTATTGCCAATACCCAATTGTCTGTTGTAATCTGCTGCCAAGATTGGTAGAATTGGCTTAGTCTTCCCCCCACTGGTGTTGAGTGAAGGGGTTGTGTGACTTGAAAGTCACTGTTTAGGTGGAGGTGTTTTTGGAGTCTGGAATCTTCCCCTACTCCTTGGGAATTGACCCCCTCTATATCCCCTAAAACCTCCCCTTTGGAATGAACCCTGATATGGTGTGGTTCTTGTTTGTTGGCTGGTGGTGTCTGTGGGTTGGCCACGAAACCCCGCTCTAAATGGAGTTTTTCTAAAAGAGCCTCTGCTTTGCGGGGAGTAGAGTGCGCCCATGGCTTTGGCCGTGTCTGTGTCCTTTTTAAGTTTTTCAATGGCTGTGTCCACTTCAGGGCCAAAAAGTTGTTTCTCGTTGAAGGGCATATTAAGGACAGCCTGCTGGATTTCAGGTTTGAAGCCTGAAGTGCGGAGCCAAGCGTGTCTCCTTATGGTGACAGCAGTGTTGACTGTTCTCGCTGCAGTATCGGCTGCGTCCAGTGAAGAGCGGATTTGATTGTTTGAGATTGTTTGTCCCTCTTCAACTATTTGCTGCTCCCTTTTTTGGTATTCCTGGGGAAGATGGTCTACGAGAATTTGCATCTCATCCCAGTGTGCGCGGTCATATCTGGCCAGCAGCGCTTGAGAATTTGCGATGCGCCACTGGTTGGCTGCCTGTGATGCTACTCTTTTTCCTGCCGCATAAAATTTTCTGCTTTCTTTGTCCGGAGGTGGGGCGTCGCCAGATGTATGGGAATTTGCTCTCTTGCGAGCTACCCCTACTACTACGGAGTCAGGTGGTAACTGCGAAGTAATAAACACTGGGTCTGTGGGTGGTGGTTTGTATTTCTTATCCACCCTTGGGGTGATGGCTCTTGATTTTACGGGCTCTTCAAAAATTTGTTTTGCGTGCCGTAACATCCCTGGTAGCATTGGGAGACATTGATATTGGCTATGTGTAGCCGACAGGGTGTTAAATAAAAAATCATCCTCTATAGGATCGGAATGCAGTTGGACATTGTGGAATTCTGCAGCCCTAGCCACCAGTTGCGAGTATGAGGTACTGTCCTCTGGCGGTGACGGCTTTGTGGGGTATGAATCAGGATCATTGTCCGGCACTGGGGTGTCATATAGGTCCCAAGCGTCTTGATCCTGATTATCTTGACTTATGGTAGTTTGTGCTGGTGAGTGCATTTGTGGCGGTGTTTGTGCCGGCGATGCCTGTTGTGGTGGAGAGGGCGGAGGTGTGACTTTTTTAACCACTTTGGCTTGTTGTTGTGCGTCATCCTTGAGAAGTCCGATCCTTCTTTTCCTCATTATTGGGGGAAGGGTTGATATCTTCCCTGTGTCTTGCTGGATGTACAGTCTCTTTTGTGTGTAGTCTGATTCTACACTTTGGAGCTCTTGTCCAAATCTGTGCATCTGGCCACTTATTCCTTGTTCCTCTGTGTAGGATGAAGGTGTGGAACTTTTCGGCGCTGAGAGAGAATCTTTTTTCGGCTTCGGAACCGACAGAATTTTTGTGGCTTTCGGCAGTGTGTCTCGGTGCCGATGTTTTTCGGTGCCGGCATCTTGTTTTTGCCTCTCGGAGGCGCTATCTCGGCTCCGAGGTTGCTCCATGGCGGTCCCTCGACCGGAGTCGGGTGTCTTCGCTATGGGCGTGCCCTTTTTCGGCGCCTTCGACGGGTCGCCGGTTTTATGGGTCGAGCCATGGCCTGTTGGCAGTGGCGTCCCCTGGGCTTTTGTCCTCTCGATGGTTTTAATTTTCGACGTCTTACTCACTGTTTGTTGCTGTTGTTCGACGTCGGAGTCTCCGGATTCTGATTCCGGAACCGAGAATGTTTCCTCTTCGTCGTCGAAACGTTGTTTTGTTGGCGTGGACGCCATTTGTAGACGCCTGGCTCTTCGGTCCCGGAGTGTTTTTCTGGACCGGAAGGCTCGACAGGCCTCACAGGTATCCTCCTTGTGCTCGGGGGACAAGCACAAGTTACAGACCAAGTGCTGATCTGAATAAGGATACTTACTGTGACATTTTGGGCAGAAACGAAACGGGGTCCGTTCCATCGGCTTCGATGTCGCACGCGGTCGGGCCGACCAGGCCCCGATGGGGGAATCGAAGCTACCCCAAAGTCTTCCGATGATCGGTGTCGATGTACCTAACTATCCCGATACCGAACGGAACAATACCGACGCTTTCTTCCGAGATTCTGACTAACTTTCCGAACCGAAACACGGAGCGAAAAGGAATACGTCCGAACCCGACAGCGGAAAAAAACAATCTAAGATGGAGTCGACGCCCATGCGCAATGGAGCCGAAGAGGGAGGAGTCCTTCGGTCCCGTGACCAAAAAAGACTTCTTCGAAGAAAAACAACTTGTAATACTCCGAGCCCAACACCAGGCAGCGGACTGTGCAAAACATGTGTATCTGCAGCAACATATGCCATCAAACAAAAGTGTTAGCTCTTTAGTTCCTTCTCCTATACGGATCATTCTTTATCTCGTCAAATATGACAATGAGGTTCAAAACAAGCACCATTTTTTAGTTTAGCTTCAATGTGTGTGGTCAGATTAGTAATATTCCTGTTAGAAATGGGGTTTCTGGTTAGCTAAGAATTGCACCTCAGCCAGGCAGAGCCCACAGCTCTAGTCAGAGCAAGTAAGTTACACATCAAAGATAACCTGTGCTCACCCTGGGTAGCTGGCACAGGGCAGTCAGGCTTATCCCCAGAGGTCGTGTGTAAAGCGTTTGCGCAACACACTCACACTAGTAACACAATAAATACACCACAAAGGAGACTGCACACAGGATTATATAAAAATGTAGATGCTATATTGAACACAAAACAGACCAAAATGACATGAATCAAAGTACTGCGCGCACTATGCAAATCCTGAGGCAGTACCCATTTATCCTGACAATGCAATGATCATACACTATAACATCACTATAGCATAAGGGCACAAAATGCAACAGACTGCAAGATAAAGATACACAAATCATAAATACTGCACACACTATGCCAACCTGTAACAGTACTCGTTATGTCAATGCGAGAATCCAAAAACGACATACAGGCATCAGAGCATGAAATGTAGCAGTTTGGTCACAGCAAGAAGACACATGAATTACAATGCTGTCTGTAATACCTAAATCACCAAATATCACCAAGAAGGTGGGAGTTCCGTATCAGCACTACAAACATCTGCTCTTAGGTGCAACAAAAAGGAAGTTTAGACCTTGGCAAGTAGTTGGACTTGCCAAGTCAATGTGGCAGTAAACTGCACATGTGGGCACTGAAGTGGTAGGCCTGAGAGATGTTTTAAAGGCTACTTCTGTGGGGAGAGCAATCAGCGCTGCAGGCACCCTCGTAGCATTTAATTTACAGGCCCTGGGTATATGGTATACCACTTTACAAGAGACTTACAGGTAAATTAAATAAGCAAAACAGATGTAAGCCAATTATACCATGTTTTAGGGGCAAGAGCACATGCACTTTAGCACTGATTAGCAGTGGTAAAGTGCCCAGAGTCCTAAAGCCAACAGAAAAGGGCCAGAAAAACAGGAGGAGAAAGATAAAATGTTTGGGGATAACTTTGCAGAAAGGGCCATGTAAATACAAACAATGCTTTAAATTATTTCTGACTAAAAACATGAAAACAAAATGTGTTGCATCTAATAGGACGGAACAAAACAAACTTGCATGATTTTATGAATTCACGCTGTAACCAGCAACACCTACTTGGGATAGGAAGTTGTCCTAGCAATTCTCTAGGCTCTCCTGGATGGAAGCTGTTTCTGCTGTTGTACACTGGTCCCATGAGGCCTTGCCCAGGATGCGGGAATGGAGTGTTTATTAAGTCTGTATCTGTCTCGCTACCTGTATCCATATAGAGTCCTACATAAAAGAATAAAGCAGACTTCAACTGGCAATCACAACTCTGTCATTTGGATGTAAAGAAATGTCTACACACCAATTTTATTAATTCAGTCCGCAAACTGTGTGGGATGGCAAAGCTATGTTTGCAGTGATGTGTGTTAAAAATGTGAAGTGAAACAGAAAGCAATTGTGAGTATTTAAATATTCTGAAGGGAAAAGCAATCTGGACCCAGTGTATATGATTTATTTTCAAGCAACTGCACTGCTGCGACCACCATGGAAATAGAGAGATTAGACCTTTACCCCATAAGGGTAGCAGAGGGTGATTTTACTGTTGTACAATGAGCTTAAAGCCTACCTGAAAGATACATTTTTGCTTTTTTGATAAAGAACTGTAGTAGAGGACTTTATCTTGTTAGCTACAGTTTGCTTAAAGGAAACTAAAGGAATGTAAATGTCTCCACAATTCACACAATTGTTGGTATATAGATAAACAATTTGTTTAATCAATGTAATAATTAAAGCTCATCTGTTGAGTAAGGTATGAAGATAACTTTCTGATGGGGTGGTATGGTTCTAAACAAATTAAAGCTAAGATACTCTTGACTAATGTTAACATCTAAAATGACTTTAAGGAGAGACAAAAGGGAATTAACAGAGGCCAGTGCATGGTGGTCGAATTCGCTGTGTAGCCTGTATGTGCCCAGCACAAGAATCCAACTCACTCTTTTAGCTTAAGCCACACTCACTTAAAACGTTTTCCCTCTACAATATGTTGCAGAATGGATTTATGCAAAGGTTTCTAACTGTGCTATTGCATCAAACAAACAAAAGGTGATGGGGAAAATGTTTGCAAACATTCTAAACCACTGGCAAAACCTGAGTAGCATTTCAGACCATCATTTATTCCTACTCTACCACTGGAGACACAGGCCTACCTTATGCAAACTAATGCGGACTGCTCCTCATGGCAGCACATTCATTCCAAACTACCAGAAGAACATCCGGTCCAGAAGGATACACAAACAGCCAAAGTCTTGTGAGGCCACATCAATGAGGAATACCTAGGACCTTATGGAACTCTCCCTATGTCAGAAAGTGAAAAACCAAAAGGCCTGATAGCAATCCAGGCTTTCAATGACTTTCAAAAATAGTTCTCCAACTGAGTGTACGCCTACATAAAGTAGCACTGACCTACAGAGTCAAAAGCGTCTTAGAATATGTTCCATCATGGAGAAAGAGAAGAACAAGTTACTTTCCTTCTGTAACATTCTTTCTGGTGGATACTGTAGCTAACTGCAGTTTCTTCACTTTTGGAACATTCAAGGCACCAGACTGGCTCTGGAAAATTATGTACGCAATGAGTCCTTTGTGCAGAGAGCTGGCGACTGGTGGCTCCGCTCCCGTCTTATGCTTCTACAGAAGAGACAGAGTAGGACTACAAAAAGGACCCAACCCGCAGTCTGACAACTTTCATAATCATTCTCCTTCCACGCCCTAAGACGCAGAAGAGCACTGTGTCCCCCTGCCATTTACCACCAACTAGTAAGCTTGAAAATGTGGGGATCTCCCCACAGAAACCAAGGTGGGTGGAGATATACATTTGTTGGTTTGTGAATTAACTTTTTTAGTAAATGGTAGTACCGCAGTACTACTTTATTTACTATAAAATGCAGTTTGTGAATGAGGTAGGCTGTTTTCTGTGCCATAACATTCTTGAGTGTAGCTATTCGGCAGATAGGTTCCTGCTTCTTGTCTTTCTTTAATTTCTATATTTTCTTTCCTCCTCTTTAGCCTAGGCCGCTTATGCAGCAACGATCTGCCTTTTTGTTCTGTACACTCAATGTAATAAGAGATCTCAAAAACTGAAAAAGCTGCATGCATCGTAAAAGTGACTTCTTACCCCAGTATACAATTTATTGGCATGAAAGAGAGCTGTAAATAAAATGAGACATGCTTAGTACTGACCCCAGTTTCAGTCCGTGTTCAAGCAAGGCACCCAATCCAAGGATACCAGCCTTACTGGCAAAATGCAACTTGTGCTAGTAACCTTTGGGAAGTTGAAAACACAGGGTCGAACAAATATCTTATCCCACTGTAGTTTATGACTTTGCCAGTACAATGATGCAGGGAAAAGGCACACCTCTTCCAAAAACCCAAGGCCCTTTCGACAAAGTAGCACAATGTGGTTGAGTGCATCTCTGCCTGGTCATGAAGAGCAGTTAGTTGTTATACTGTGTAATCATGATTCACGGTTTATTGCAATGTTCACAAATATAGGTAAAAGACCAGAGTAGAAATCTGCTATGAGAACCGTGGATATCTAGCTTGACAGATGGACTCAAGTGCTAAAGCCTCCTGAAATTAAGACTTCTCATTGAATGTCAAATATTTTAAAATGCAGGCAGCTCACTGGGTCACTGAGGGAAAAAACAGTCACATTTAATAGTAACATATTGTTAGACTTTACCTGTCTGCTTTTGCTATACTTCCCCCATCTGGGCGAATATCTAGTAAGGGTGTCTTTTGCTGTGAACAACATAGCTCTACAGAGGTCTATACACCCAGTTTCTTGCAGGCCCAAATGAGATGTATGTTTCCACATAATTATAGTGTTAAAAAGTGCCTGACAGGTTTGCAAACCTACCCCGATGTTCATGAAGGTAAAGTGGACACGGATATAAAGCCATATGTACCATCAGACAACAGAGGGAATGCATTCTACAAAGATCTGCCAGTAGAAAAGACACCTATGGAAAAAAGATCTTTCTGCCTAACAAACACAATGCTACAACTTGGCAGTTTGGGTGGGCAGGAGTTAAGGACACAAAGGGTGATGTGACATTAATGTCTGAACACTTGGGAAGTTGCCATTACACCTGTGAGGTGTATTTTGAAGAAGCAAGTACTGTGCACTTCTGAACTGTACATTGTTTTTCACCAGGACAAGATAATGGCAAGGACACAATCATTTGTGGTCTCAAAGGCATTGAAAGAACTACACCAAAATGAGATTTTGTTTCCCCAGTTATCTTCTCAGCATTGGTGAAGCGACAGCAATAACGCCAGTTGCACCCTTACATTTTATGTGAGCAGAACAAGTGATCCACAATCTACATTAGGTCTTCATAACCTATGGTGGTAGCTATTCGAATATAACTGCTCATCGAAAACTGCTATTGCCAGATAGATCACTTCCTTCTTCCCTAATTGGTAGGCAGCACAAACTTTTTCTACCAAATGTTAAACAACATTCAGCCAGGGCAGCATCTGTAGCCATGTTCCTGACAGAGATTATTTCAAGAGCCCTGCAGAATTCAAAACACCATGTCTTCAGCTACTGATTCTAAGCCAGGGAATTTTGTCAAAATTTCAACCATGTCTGTGCCTCACTTTACAGTACCCCTATACTAGTTTTATAGAAAAATGTTTCTAGAACTACTCTGATAGCCACCTTCCTTTCATGTAGGGTCTTGAAACACTTGAAGTACACAATCGATTTTGTTACTCTTTGTATGAAAAAAAAACCAATTGCCATATTCAACAACTATCACCCAATGTTATTATTTTTCTTTTTTTACCCTGTAAAGGAAAAGACCATCACAGGTTAGCCCACTGTTCCTACATCTTTGACACATGGAGAACATCGCAAATTTTGCACTTTGAACAGAATGTCTTATTTTGGTTTCATCTGTGATAATCAACGTTTACATCTTTATTATAGAGTTTAAAAAATGGCAACTTTTGTTTTATTTCAACAACGTGAGATTTGTAATCACCATCTGTTCCTTTGTGCACATATCCATTTACAGCAGGCATGAGTTGCTGATGACTGCCAGCTTCAGAGTTGCTGTAGCCCTCTGGAGGTTCAGACAAGGTTCCCTGGGAAGATAGGTAGCTGGGAATATCTGCAGGCAAGTTCATTTCTTCTGTATAAAGGTAGCAACAATACAAATGGTTCTGAAAAGTGACTTCTAATTGAACTCCCATCAAAATAATCAAACATGATTGACATTCCTGAATGTAAACACAAGGTTTTTTTTGTTGTCCTAGTAAAGTTTTAATGCAACAAATTTCAATGATTGAGAAAATGTACAATACAAGCAAGGTTGTGCTTTTTACATACAATTATATTAGAAATGTTTCAGCACACAGATCACAAAAATTGTTAAGCACTAAGCTGAAGACACACAATTTCCATTAATTTTGTAGAAATTAGTAGGGGAAAAACATGAAGATTTTTCCCCCATGACACAGTCAACATCTCCTTCAAAGTTGAACCTTACCATATTTCTTCACTTACTCTGCCGGTATTTAAAACTTGCGCTCAGTATTAAATTTTGTGTGGTAATATGCAATATTTGTTTCCAGATAAAAATGATACATACTGCATTTCACTTTTTCTTTGTCCAATAACCTTTAACTAATTTCTCATACAAACCAAACCCAAGTCTGGTCAAAGAAGAATGGCATTTAAATACACTCACAAGTGATTATTTTCGAGAAGTAAGCTTCAAAAAGAAGACAAAAGGATTATGTTCCTTAACCTGTAAGTATCTGTTCATTGCATGTTGTGCTGTAGATGCACATGCTCTGCATATTCTTGCCATTTAGTGGTGGACTCAGACACTTGCAAGATGTTTTTCTTCGGAGAGGTCTTTCAAGTCCCAATATCTCAGTGACTCCTTGTAAGGAAATGGCTCCCTGTTGCAGTTACCCCCCCACTTTTTGCCTGATACTAATGCTGACTTGACTGAGAAGTGTGCTGGGACCCTGCTAACCAGGCCCCAGCACCAGTGTTCTTTCACCTAAAATGTACCATTGTTTCCACAATTGGCACACCCTGGCATCCAGGTAAGTCCCTTGTAACTGGTACCCCTGGTACCAAGGGCCCTGATGCCAGGGAAGGTCTCTAAGGGCTGCAGCATATCTTATGCCACCCTGGGGACGCCTCACTCAGCACAGACACACTGCTTGCCAGCTTGTGTGTGCTAGTGGGGATAAAATGACTAAGTCGACATGGCATCCCCTCAGGGTGCCATGCCAACCTCACACTGCCTGTGGCATAGTTAAGTCACCCCTCTAGCAGGCCTTACAGCCCTAAGGCAGGGTGCACTATATCGCAGGTGAGGACATAGGTGCATGAGCACTATGCCCCTACAGTGTCTAAGCAAAACCTTAGACATTGTAAGTGCAGGGTAGCCATAAGAGTATAAGGTCTGGGAGTCTGTAAAAAACGAACTCCACAGCTCCATAAAGGCTACACTGAATACTGGGAAGTTTGGTACCAAACTTCTCAGAATAATAAACCCACACTGATGCCAGTGTTGGATTTATTAAAAAAATGCACACAGAGGGCATCTTAGAAAGCCCCCTGTATTTTACCCAATTGTTCAGTGCAGGACTGACTGGTCTGTGCCAGCCTGCTGCTGAGAGACGAGTTTCTGACCCCATGTGGTGAGAGCCTTTGTGCTCTCTGAGGACAGAAACAAAGCCTGCTCTGGGTGGAGGTGCTTCACACCTCCCCCCTGCAGGAACTGTAACACCTAGCAGTGAGCTTCAAAGGCTCAGGCTTCGTGTTACAATGCCCCAGGGCACTCCAGCTAGTGGAGATGCCCGCCCCCTGGACACAGCCCCCACTTTTGGCGGCAAGTCCAGGAGAGATAATGAGAAAAACAAGGAGGAGTCACTAGCCAGTCAGGACAGCCCCTAAGGTGTCCTGAGCTGAGGTGACTGACTTTTAGAAATCCTCCATCTTGCAGATGGAGGATTCCCCCAATAGGATTAGGGATGTGCCCCCCCCTCCCCTCAGGGAGGAGGCACAAAGAGGGTGTAGCCACCCTCAAGGACAGTAGCCGTTGGCTACTGCCCTCCCAGACCTAAACACACCCCTAAATTCAGTATTTAGGGGCTCCCCAGAACCTAGGAACTCAGATTCCTGCAACCTAAGAAGAAGAGGACTGCTAAGCTGAAAAACCCTGCAGAGAAGACGGAGACACCAACTGCTTTGGCCCCAGCTCTACCGGCCTGTCTCCCTCCCTACTTCTAAAGACACTGCTCCAGCTATGCTTTCCCCAGGGACCAGCGACCTCTGAATCCTCAGAGGACTGCCCTGCTTTAGAAGGACCAAGAACTCCCGAGGATAGCGGCTCTGTTCACCCAAGACTGCAACTTTGTAACAAAGGAGCAACTTTAAAACAACTGTGTTTCCCGGCGGAAGCGTGAGACTTGCTACTCTGCACCCGACGCCCCCGGCTCGACTTGTGGAGAAACAACACTTCAGGGAGGACTCCCCGGCGACTACGAGACCGTGAGTAGCCAGAGTTGCCCCCCCCCCTGAGCCCCCACAGCGACGCCTGCAGAGGGAATACCGAGGCTCCCCCTGACCGCGACTGCCTGACTCCCAGATCCCGACGCCTGGTAAAGACTCTGCACCCGCAGCCCCCAGGACCTGAAAGATCGGAACTCCAGTGCAGGAGTGACCCCCAGGAGGCCCTCTCCCTTGCCCAGGTGGTGGCTACCCCGAGGAGCCCCCCCCTGGCCTGCCTGCATCGCTGAAGAGACCCCTTGGTCTCCCATTGATTTCAACGACAAACCCGACGCGTGTTTGCACACTGCACCCGGCCGCCCCCGTGCTGCTGAGGGTGTACTTTCTGTGCTAACTTGTGTCCCCCCCCCCCCCCGGTGACCTACCCCCCTGGTCTGCCCTCCGAAGATGCAGGTACTTACCTGCTGGCAGACTGGAACCGGGGCACCCCCTTCTCCATTGAAGCCTATGCGTTTTGGGCACCATTTTGAACTCTGCACCTGACCGGCCCTGAGCTGCTGGTGTGGTAACTTTGGGGTTGCTCTGAACCCCCCAACGGTGGGCTACTTTGGACCCAAACTTGAACCCCGTAGGTGGTTTACTTACCTGCAAAAAGTAACAAACTCTCACTCCCCCCCAGGAACTGTTGAAAATTGCACTGTGTCTAGTTTTAAAATAGCTATATGTGATTTATTTGAAAAGTATATATGCTATTGTGATTATTCAAAGTTCCTAAAGTACTTACCTGCAATACCTTTCAATTGAAGTATTACATGTAAAATTTGAACCTGTGGTTCTTAAAATAAACTAAGAAAATATATTTTTCTATACAAAAACCTATTGGCCTGGAATTGTCTCCGAGTGTGTGTTCCTCATTTATTGCCTGTGTGTGTACAACAAATGCTTAACACTACTCCTTTGATAAGCCTACTGCTCGACCACACTACCACAAAATAGAGCATTAGTATTATCTCTTTTTGCCACTATCTTACCTCTAAGGGGAACCCTTGGACTCTGTGCATGCTATTCCTTACTTTGAAATAGTGCATACAGAGTCAACTTCCTACACAAGTTCATAGCCCAAAAACTGAGGGTCTGGAAACCTGGCAGTGAAGTTTGGGTATTTTGCGTTTTTCTGACATGGCAAAAAGGTCTATGCCTGAGGTGCTGTATCTACCAAAGTAAAGGAGTAGGACTTCCCATTCATGAATTTGTTGCTGTCTTTCTGAGCAAGGTCATTGTCCACACTCGGAGATACTTTGTCAGGAGTTGGATTTGGTGATCGATGGCCCAGGGTCAAATTTGCTGTGCTAGGGCTGACAGTTAAGGGGAGTGCGTGCATCCTTGCTTCTGCAGATAAATCATGGCAGTGAAGTTGTCTGTTGGCACAATAACTACCTTGCCTTGAATATGTAGGAAAAAAAGGCGTGGAAAGCTAGTTGAATGGCTAAAAGATTCAAGTGGCTGATGTGGAGACCCAGTAGATGAGGTGGCCACAAACTGTTGACTCATGTCTTTGAGATGCAGTCCCCAGTGAGCTAGTGATACTTCCATGGTGATGGTCACCTCTGGAACTGGGACTGCAAAGGGCCTGCCCCTGAAACAGATTGTGGTGTTCCACCACTGCAGACAGCAATAGATGTATTAGGTGCTCCATCTGACCCTCTGTCTGTGACCACTGGGTTCAGAAGCAAGCTCGAAGGGGGTACATATGAAGCTTGGCGTTTGGCACTATGGCAATGCATGTAAGCCATCATTCCTGTAAGGCACTTAACTGTGGACGGAGTGGCAGAAGCTTTGGGTGGAATGCTTGACCCGTCAGACGGCTGATGATGATGATGATGATAACCCTGTTGCTGCCTATGGTAGGGCTGGATTGGTTCTCAAGAAGTGGCTTTCGAACCCCCTCTTGGCTGTTGCCTCCAAAAGGAGTTCCTGCTGGACGGAACCTATAGGGCACCCATCACCTTGGCAGTTTCTGTGTCCTTGATTTGTCAAGGATGGTGTCGGCCTGGGGTCCAAACAGATGTTCCCCATCAAACGGCAGGTTGAGGAGGTGCAGCTGCTCCCCAGGCTTGAAGCCAGTCACAGGAAGAGCTAGGATTTTTGCTGACGAATGACTGAGGTATTCACTCCACTGGCTGCTGTATACAACTCATCCAGGACACACCTGATGGTTGCCTTCCCTTCTCTTATTTTCTGGTTAGGGAGGCTGCTGAAGGAGCCCTTCCATCTCTTCCCAGGCTCTAGGATTGAGAGAGGGGATCCATCAATATGTGGCCACACCCAACACTACTATGTGTCCCACATCATTGATCTGTTTACTCTCCTTGTCAGGAGGCAGAGCATTCCTAGTGGCCTGGTCTACTATTCTCTTTCTAGCAATGGTAACCACTAAGGAATTTGGTGGAACATGTCCCTGATATTGGGCAAATTAGAGGGTACCAGCCTATATTTCTTTTCAATACATGGATGTCACCACACAATATTTCAGTGGCAGAGAACTTATCATACTCTTGAGCATCTGAGGTACTGGACTGTGCACTTTGTCTCTGAGAGCATCTCCACCAAATTGTTTTCCACCTTGGTGGTGGCATACATCTCAACCTTATGGTAAGCAGCCACACACTGAATAAAAGCTGTGGCGTCATCCAGCATGGAGGCTCTAACTGGGATGTATTCCAAGGGTCTACATCATGATCCTCAGCTGAGGATTAAGGGCTAGGACTGCTAATGTTGGCACATGACTCTGGGACCCTGTGGGGAGAAGGCATATGAAGGTTGGGGGGGGGGGGGGGGGTGAAGGAGATGGTGGTATAGGTGGTGAAGGTGGAGGAGGTGAAAGTTGAGGTGACGGCTGCAGCGAAGGAACAGGTGGAGGAGCAGACGTTTTGTCCTTACCTCCTCTTGGAGGACAGAGGGATAGGATTTCCGTGACAGCAAGCCTGCGCTTCTTTGGCAAGGTCTTCTCCAAAGCAGAGGTCTTGCCTGTGCTTGGGTGGATGACGTCCCTCCTATGCCTTTCATCCAGCTTCTGCAGTTGCCTCTCAAGGATGGGGCGTTCTTCAATGTCAAAAGCAGAAAGTCACGGATCCGAAAGTGGTTTTGGTGCCAGCAGTGGTTGCTTCGGTACCGCTTTCAGCTTTAATGATGGTGCCTGCTTCGAGGATTTGGTGCTGACAGGCGTCCTTGGATTCAAGGCTAGTTGAGGGTCGATGCCCTTGGAAGGGTCTTTTATCAACTCGTAGGCTTTTGCTTCAGTGTTGACCAGCACTCATAGGCTGTGGTGTATGTGAAAGTGGTGGCTTCAGCACAGGGGTCGACACGCCGAAGTGCAGCCGTTTCTGAGATTTGAGAAGGGAGTGGACATAGACAGTATTCAAGTGAGACATGGTCTACAAGCCTGGACTGGAGCCGACAGCAGGGGATTGAGCGCTCTCACGTGAATCTTCTTCCTTGAATTTTTCCTTCCCTGACTCCAATAAGTCAGTCGATGAACAGAGGACTTGGCTGGAAGGTCAGACTCACCCAATGCTTCATCCTCTGCCTCAGCACTGAATGGATAAGGCTTTCCAAAGATATCTGGCATTTCTGTAGAGAATTTGGTCATCCTGCTGTGGGCCCACAGGCGGCCTCGACACTGACAGTCTTTTTGCTCCTGAATGCCAGGCAACAGTCACAATGGCGCTCAACAGACTCTGCTGAGAGTCAAAGATTGCGGATGGTGTAAGGCAAAGATTGTAGATGGTGTGGAGGTTGCTCTATGGGCATTTAGAATGGCACTGTGGCCATCTTTTAAATGGCGTCTGTTCCATTACCTCTGTAGCATCTTCATTCTCAGAAGAGCAATCCGGAGCATGTGGTGACCCGAAGCGCCCTCAGGGCCAACACACGGTCACAAAATGACAGCAGACTTGAGAAATGGATTAGATACTGATTAAAGAAAGGCAACAGAGAGGCTTTTCGCAATGGAATGGAAGGCAGCAGACTACGAGGCCACAGCGGGAATTGATAAACTCCTCATGTCTGGGAGCACGCTGTATCACATTCAAGACCTATGGCAAGACATGCTAAAAACCAGCTGCTTTTATTCATGTTTGGATGGGTAACACTTACCTTTGTTTCCCACAAAACCTAAAAAATAAGGAAAACCAAAGCTATATAACCGCTACGATTGATGGAGTTATGCTACAAACCTAGGAGTCAAATACCTCACCAAGCACCTAATCATGCTTTAAAATTAACAACAGATATAATATTTGGAGGGGAAAAAATAAAAAGTAAACAATTTTTAGGTAATGGGGCACAAGAACATTCTCTCTAATGCAGTCTCTGAAGAGATCACTGAAAACAAAATTGACATGGTTTTAAATTTATGTGAACATAGAGATCAGCCTCTCTATAAGAAAGGTAATAGATAAATAGTGAATTACATTTGGTATAATAATTCAGAGTGGAGGAAAATATACTCAAGAAACCCATGTTGTGAAAAGATGTTCAAGTGCCACAGACCACCATTCTATGGACAATCTGGATAAAGTCAATAGGAAGTTGTAGACAAATATGCCAGTAGTACTTAAGTCCATTTGTTTATCGCTTAAGCATCATCAATTTTGGAAGACTTTACTAATGCAGTTGTGGGAAACATTTTCCAAGGCAGCTTACGTATCACAATAACTTTAGCAATTACAATAGTCCAAAGTTTTGGGAAGTTCATTATTCCAATTCTGACTTCTTATGCATCTGATCAAAGAATGTCTGTCCTCGTCTTAGTAATAGGTCTATGTAAAAGTGGACTCTTGTTCAAGCTTTAAACATGAAGACTGTTTCTGCTGTTATAAGACATGAATCTTTACTTTTACAAGTGTCTTCTTTGAAGCAAATGAATCGAACTTTCTAACTGGCAGTATTTCGCTGTTGCAACAGATGCAGTGCTTGAATTTACTGCAACGGATGCAGCACATTAATTCATTAAGAGTAGGCCTTAATATCCAAGGTGTAAAGGAGATGCTGAGAAAGTCTGATAATACCCAGTTAGTCCCGAATGATGCTTTCAGGCTTAGCTGCCTACGTCAGGGAGGCAAAGTTTGAAAGTAAAAATGGAAGAGTTATGAATTTCTTATGATTTATTTCCCATTTTACCAGTTATTAGGTTGCTGAAAGCATCATTTGTTATGTCTGTGGTTCACTGTCATATGTGTGTTACTCTGGCTAGTGCTCCAAGTGTAAACAAACTCTTAAAGGCCTCTGACAGCTGTGCAGCGGACAACTCATGGGGTCACAAGGCCCAATTTCATACTTCATCATGCAGGCAAACCCAAGAATGAAGAGGTCAAGTAACACCCTTTAAGTACCCTGCAAGCATTACCACTTTATGAAGGTAGGTGTATGACAGAGCCTACTGGTTTCCAACTATTCTGCAGAATCATGTCTTCTATCCCTGTATAATCATGCCAGCAGCCAATCTATTCACCATCTGAGGATGAGAGATGCATCACACACTTGATTTTCTTCTTACAGGAAACAGGGATAAATAACAGACACATGATTTTACTTTTTGGAGGACAGCAAATACAACTCAGGCATTTGGTAGCATTCCAGGTAAGGTTTCTAAAATCTGAATCAGAGTATTGCTACATTAACAAAAATATAAACAGTTTACAATGTGAATTGCTCACCACCTTAGTCAAAATGTTATTTACCCAGTGAGCATCTGCTAGTGGCATCTAGTGCTGTAGATTCACATGCTCTGCATACTCTTGCCATCTAGTGTTGGGTCCAAAGTGTAGCAAGTTGTTTATCTTCGCAGAAGCATTTTTCCGAGTCATGGGATGGAGTGATTCCTCCTTCACAGTGACACTGCGCATGGACATTGACTCCTCTGTTAGACTGCTTTCCCCGCAGATGGGCGAGAAAAGGTGTGTAGAGGAAGTATAGAGAAACCGATGTCCATGCAAATTTAACTACATATATACAAGTGTAAACAAATATAAAGTAACTGGAACGGCCACAGGAATCCAGGGAGGAGGGAGAGTGCATGTGAATCTACAGCACTATATGCCACGAACAGATGCTTATTGGGTAAGTAATATTTTCTGTTCGATGGCGTGTGTGGCTGTAGAAACACATGCTCTGCATAGACTGTAAAGCAGTCCCTCCATAAAAGCGGTGGCTAGCCTGTGGGAGTTGCAGTGGACTGGAAAAGTGTGTGTAGCAAGCTTGACTTACGTTGGCTTGCTGACGGACTAGTGCATCCACACAGTAATGCTTTGTAAATGAATGTGGTGTAGACCATGTAGTAGCCTTACGAATGTCAGCTATAGGTATATTTTTGAGGAAAGCCATGGTGGCCCCTTTTTTCCTAGTGGAATTTGCTCTAGGAGTAACAGGTAAACGGTCTCTTTGCTTTAGCATAGCATATTTGTATAGACTTTACTAACCATCTAGCTATGCTGTTTTTGGATATTGGGCTACCTTTCTGAGGTAGTGAAAAAGCTACAAAGAGCTGTTTGGTTTTCCTAAAGTCTTTTGTTCTGTCAGTGTAAAAGATAAGTGCTTGTTTAACATCTAAAGTGTGTAAGGCTCTTTCCGCAGAAAGAAGAATGGCAGTTCAACGGACTGGCTGATATGGAATTGGCAAACCACTTTAGGAAGGAACTTCAGGTTTGTGCAAAGGGCCACCTTATCTCTATGGATTTGGAAGAAAGGTTCTTTCAAGGTTAGGGCCTAAAGCTCACTAACACTTCTGAGTGACATGATAGCATCTCAAAGGGCCACTTTCCAAAAAAGATACTGAAGAGGACATGAATGAAGTGGCTCAAAAGGAGGGCCCCCAAGCCTGGTAAGCACAATACTGAGGTTCCAGGATGGTGCGGGAGGTACTATGGGTGGAATAACCTTTTTAAAGCCTTCCATGAAACCTTGATGACTGGGACGCTGAACAAGGAAGTATGTTGTATGTTTTGTAGATATGCAGCTATAGCTGCGAGATGTAAACAAATGGAAGTGTGAGCTAAATTTGCTATTTGTAAATGGAGCACATGAACATTTTGGATAGTAGCTTTGATGGGATTAACACTTTTGGGCTGGCAGCAGCATACAAAACGTTTCCATTTTGCAGTATAACGTGCTTTATTTGTGGGACTATGAGCTTCCCTGAGAATGTCCATACATTCCACTGGCAATCCTAAGTAACCAAACTATGACTTCAGGAGCTTTATCGCAAGGTTGAGTGACTTGTGGTCTGGATATCTGATCTGCCCTTGATTTTGAGTGAGAAAGTCCGGCCTGTTGGGGAGCTTTTTGTGGTGAACTATTGAGAGGTCCAGAAGTGTGGTGAACCACTGCTGATGCGCCCAAACGACAAGAATCACTGTGAGAGATGTCGGTCTGATTCCTTCAAACCATA
The DNA here is from genome assembly GCF_031143425.1 of Pleurodeles waltl. Lineage (NCBI taxonomy): Eukaryota > Metazoa > Chordata > Amphibia > Caudata > Salamandridae > Pleurodeles > Pleurodeles waltl. The sequence continues at coordinate 537,223,385 of NC_090445.1, read as the reverse complement.
AATGGAATGAGAGGGAGAGGTAGAAAATATCCCTGACCAGTTCATCTATAGAGCGTTGCTCTTGGATAGAGGATATGGGAACCTGGAGGCAAAGCTTGAGGATTTTGTGTTTTCTGCTGTGGCGACAAGGGCTATCTGAGGAGTTCTCCACTTTAGGAAGCATTTTTGAAAAATTTGTGGGTGGAGTTCCCATTCGTGGAGTTGTTGCTGCATCCTGCTGAGCAGGTCTGCAAAGTCATGGCCCGTTCCTGGGAGATACTCTGCCACCAAGTGAATGTGGTGGTGGAGGGCCAACTGTGCCCCCCTTGTTTCGTTGGCAATACATGGCTGTCATATTGTCTGTCAGGACTAAGACAATCTTGTGAGACAGATGATGAAGAAATGCTTTCAGGGCTAAAAAGACTGCTTGAAGCTTGAGGTAACTGATATAAAGGGCTTGGTGACTGAGAACCCAGAGGCCTTGTACTGGGAGGTCTTAAAGATGAGCACCCCAACCTGTTAGTGATACATCTGTCATCAGATGAACCCCAAGGCACAGGGTCCAGAAAAGTCCACCCTTTCAACAGGTTGGTGGTGTTCCAGCGTTGCAGAGAGCAGCGTGTATGGCGATCTAACACTAAATCCTCCAGGTGACTCTGTGACTCAGACCACTGATGAGACACTGCTGTAGGGGACGCATGTGGAGTCTCGCATGGGGAACGGTGGCAATGCAGAACCTCATCATCCCTGAAAAGTGCATGACTGTGTACGTGTGATTCTCCTGAAACTGGGGGAGCAGAGACTGAAAATTCTGAATGCGGTCCAGGTTTGGTTTTGCTAGCCCCACCCTTTGCACTGAGAACAGCTCCTAGATAGGGCTTATCTATAGAGGTTGCCAATAGGATTTGGCAAAGCGGATTGTAAATCCCAATGTGTGAATCATGTCCACTGCCATCTGAGTGTTATATTAGCACTGTGGTAGTGTGCTGGCTTTAATAAGCCAGTCGTCTAGGTAAGGGAAAATGTGTATGTTTTGTCTTCTGAGATGTGCAGCAACTACTGCTAAGCATCTTCTGTAGACTCTGGGGGGAAGTCGTGACTATATTTGCCTGAAACCACAAATCCTGAACCCTGTTGTTGTAAGGGGATAGGCTTGATGGCCCCTCTTGTTTGAGAAGTGTGAGATGCTTGTAGGATAGTCTGTGAGGGAGGAGGAGGAGTGGTAATGAGCTCCAGACAGTAACCATGTTGGATAATGGAAAGGCCCATTGGTCAGTGGTGATGTTGACCCATTCTGAATGAACATTTTTAAATTGTTCCCCGACAGATGTGGAGTAGGCGGGGGGAAGATGGAGGTAGTCACTGATTTGCAGTGGAGGTGCAGACTTGGGTGGTGGTGCTCCTACATCTGCCTCTGTTATTGCCCCTGTAGGCTCCCATGAAGAAACTTCTAAAATATGAGGCTAACGCTTGTCTGGGCTGGGAAGTAGACGCCCCTGAGGTTGTAGATTTGTAACCACCTCTATTTGGGAAGACGAAAAGTGCCCCTTTGTGAGGGCAAAAAGGTGCTCCTTGTCAAAGTGCATATTAAGCACTGTTTGCTGGACTTCTGGTTTGAACCCATAACATCGAAACCCATTTATTAAAACACTAGTGTTAATGCCATGTACAGTTATCTCTTCAGCATCTAGGGCACAGCGGTTGGAGTTGTTTGTGACTGTCTGCCCCTCTGTAACAATCTGCTGCCCTCTTTTGCAGTGCTCATCCGGGAGAAAATGGAGGAGTTCCTCCATTTCATCCCAGAGAGTCCAGTCGTATCTAGCTAGCAGGGACTGTGAGTTGGCGAATGACTGGCTGCCTGTGAAGCCACCCTTTTGTCTGAAGCATCCAGCTTTTTATTCTCCTTGTCTGGAGGAGGAGGAGAGTCCCCGGTCGCCTGACTATTGGCCCATTTCCATGCAGTGGAAGCCATTATATATTCTGGAGGGACCTGGGATAGGATGAATATCTGGTTAGAGGGAGCAGGCTTATATTTCTGGTCTACTCTAGAGGTGATAACCCTAGAGCGGATAGGTTATTTAAAAGTGTCTGCATCACGAAGCATGCCAGGGAGCATGGGAAGAAGATAGATATCCCTATGTGTTTATGTAAAGGTATCGAGCAAGAAGTCATGCTCAATGGGGTTCCTCTGCAGCTCAACACTATGGAAGGTGGCTGCCCAAGCTACTACCTGCTGGTAGGCGGTACTATCCTCTGACAGGAAGGGTCTTGCAGGGTACAAGTCTGTCAGTAATTAACATCAGGTAAGTGTCATATGTATCGCATGGATCTGGGTCCTACTGTGCCCCACCCAAATCATCCCCAATATATACAGAGGAACCCTAAGGCGTCAGATCTCCTGCAATAGGTGAGACTGGTGAACGAGGAGGGGAGGGAGGTGGAGAAGCAAGGAGTGGAGGAGGTGGAGAAAGAAGAGGAGAAAGTGGAGGAGGAGGAGGCAGCGGAGGAGGCGGCTTTTAAGTTGTGCTGGTAGCCTTGTCCTTAGTGACCTTTGGGGGTGGAGAAGCGTCCAAAGCCTCTTGGAAGGACAGTTTCCTCTTCAACATTACAGGTGGGGAAGCAATAATGAACCTGTACCCTCATGGATATGGAGGCGGCACTATCGAACATCCAAACAAAATATCTGATGACATAGCTGAAGACTAGCTGGAGTCTTTCTGCTCGAAAGGTGTTGGCTCCCTTGTTTTCGACATCAAAGTTTTCAGTCAGTGTCCTTTCAGCGGCACCAAAGCACAGGTGGACGCTGGTCAGCTCAGAGCCGAAGTTCAGACCAAGAGGGCAACAATGTCCTGGACCGAGGTGCCAGAGGTCAACACAGAAGATGCTGTCTTGGTTATCTTTAGAGTAGAGCCAGAAGGTGGGGCACCCAAAACTGTTTTTCAGATCCAGCCATGGCCTGGTGGTAGTCCAGTGACCTATACAAAGGGCTTTTTTAACAGTCTTAGGATGGGGATGAGGAGGGGGCACAGTACTCACAGGCCCGCGTGGATGTCACTTTGTGGTTTTCGATATCCGAATGCGCGTTGGAGTCTAAGTCCTGGATCTAAAAGGCCTCCTCTAGTTCTGGCTCCTCCTGGGTGTGTTCTTCCCAAAAGATGTCCAGGGTGTCGTCCGGAGTCTTGTGCACATCTCCAACCAACAAACTCTTCGGTCCCGAAGGGTCTTCTTCGACCGGAAGGATTTACAGGCATCACAGGTAGCTCCCTGGTGGTCGGGCAGAGGCTCAACTTACACACCAGATGTTGGTTAGTGTCAGGGAATTTTGCAAGGCACTGAGGACAGAAACAAAACAACGTTCATTCCATCAGCTCAGCATATTTTTCGGTGCCACGTGGTGAGGTAGGACCAAAACGAGTGAAGTCACCCCAAAGGGCGAGCAGTCGGTGCCCGGATCAACGAGTGGAGACAAAAGAGAAGACGTGATTGAGAAAATACCGTCGATAAAGAGGAGATGGAAGGAAAGATTTCAAACCGGAGTGAGTCGGAAGAGCGAAGACACACATTTCCGAACCAGACGGTGGAGGGAAAACAATATAACAAAGGATTCCATGCACAGTAGCACCAAGAAAGAGGAGTCACTTGATCTTGTGATTCAGAAAAATGCTTCCTCAAAGGAAAACAAATTTTAACACTCCGATCCCAACACTAGATGGCAGGAGTATCCAGAGCATGTGTATCTACAGCCACACATGCCATCGAACATCAATTTATCCTTCATTATAAAGAAGAATTACACATAAAAATCTCAGCACACCAGAGTTAACTCACCTGTGTTTGTTATGCTGTAGTCTTCATTTTTCCGTCTCATGTGGTATATTACGATGACCCATACTAGAGAGGTGCCCACAACACAGCACACAACTACGATGATCACAATACCAACTGTGGTCCAGCCATCATCTCCGTATCCAACTGTATTTGGAGATAAGTCACAGTTGGGGGACGAAATTACATTAAGGTAGATGTGTCCACGCTCTGTGCCAAGAGTATTGGACATGATACATGTATACTTCCCAGCATCCTCAGGCCCTGCATCAACAATTATAAGCAGTTGATTGCCTGCAGCAAAGAAATGCCTTTCTGTTACGGCCAGAGGCCCGTCATCTTTGGTCCAGTTCAGGCGAGGGGGAGGACTTCCTCCAGCAATACACTGCAACACAGCAGTTTCACCTCTGGACACCGTTCTATCCTCTAGAGGTCTTATGAATGATGGGGTCTCTAGGTGAAGAGAAAAATATACATTTGTTAGTGCATCAGACTCTGGCCAAGGGGGCAAAATCACTATAAAGGTAGACCTTTACCAAACAATCAGTCTCCTACCATACAACACTGCCGCACAGTAAAGGCTAAACAAAATTCATCCTACAAACTAACAAGCCAATTTAAACAATACCTCAACAGTATACCTAACTAGACCTCTTAATCTCACTATGATGCAGACTGTCTAAACGTTCAATTTCACCCAATCAGTTTCAGTATACAATGACTGGCTCAATACAAAGTTCAAGTACTTATATCCTTGACTCAGGTTCAAAAGCCATACAGGCAATTATGACACCCAACCACAGATCTCTTCATGCCACTGGGGTTAGACACTAGATACACTGGGACAAGAACACAAAAACACATATTCACACTTGAATGGGGTCATAAAACATTCGCTCTTCAAGTAACCAGGGGCGAAACATCATACAACTTTAAAATGTTAATGCAGAACCACTAAGGAAATACAAAGAAAAGGATACCACAGGGGAACTAGGGAATCTACCTTACTCCCTAGAGTACGGAGCACACTGCAGAAAGAACATGAGGTGGAGGATAAACGGACAGAGCCTACAATGGCAAAGTATGACTGTCCAAAACACTAAAGATTACTGAAAAAGTCTTGTAAACTGCCATCACCCAGCCACTAGCACCAGTCCTAATAGCTACAGAACCAGTCCCTAATCACAACCCAGGGAACACAACAACAAGGGCTAAAACACCAAGCTAAACAACAATAGGATTGTATCTCTCTAACCACAGTCACTGGAATACAGCATCCTCAAACCCTTTAAGAGGCGAACCATGACTCCACTAGGACTTGATCACAGTTTTCGGTGCGGACATTGTTCCCTAGCATACTGTAAAAAATCTGGAAGTTGTTGGAAGACCTGAAAAATTCAAGAGAGCCCTGGATCCACAACAGAAGGTGCAGAATGAAAAGAACTGTTTCAAGCGTAAGGGTTTACACTTAGATGTAGCTTTGCTCTGTCACTTCTGGAGAGGTATGGATCCAGAGTGGAGCTGTATGACGCCATATGGTACTACAAGAAGCACTGCTTCTTAAAATCTATGGACCCTGTATAGCACTTGGGGGACAGGGGGTAGGGGTTATTCTGAGGTGTGGAAGCTGCGGTTATAAGTAACCAATCAGATACAAAATTTCCCAATGAAGACCCTCTGTTGTGAAGAACCACAGATCAAAGTCTGTACAAAGCAATCAAGTGAGCACTGCTCTATAACAAGATATGAAGCACTATACAAATGCAACTGCAAGCACATTAGTATAATTTAATATCACATTATTTAATTAGTAGCATGAAACATAGTGAGATGCCATGACCTCACACTGTGCTTTTAAAAGAAGGAAGAAACTCTTCCTGAACGGATTTCAACCGGAATCGCAGTTACTTGGTGAAAGCTAAACTGTCAGATTTTTAAACGAAGAACAAAAAAACAAAAAAAGAACAAAACAAAATTAGGTCAGATAGATTATTTATGTTGTCTTTAATAAAAGTTCTTGCTTTTGAAAAAGGGTACCAACGTCCTGTACAACAGCATTCATGCTCATTAATATCAATGAAGATCCCATGAAGGAGAAAATATTTAGCATCCATTCTCTTTCTTGTTATGTGGCATGTGCTCTTGGCAGTGGTTATGGCCTTGCTCCATCAAGTATCAACTTACTGAGGGGGCGCAGCAACGTCAGCATCCAAAATGGCCACGCAGCATTGAAGCCCCAGCCCCCGACTCCCCTAAAATCCTAAAATAAAGGCTGCACACATCCATCTGCAATTATCAGATCAGCCGAGGCAAGTATGCAACAGTGGGCCACTCAGCCTAAATCCGACAAGTGTGGTGGAACCAGGAGAGGAGCTTAATCACCAGTGGGGATTGAGTCTTCCCCACTTAAAAGGCTCACAGTGGCTGTGGTGACAGAGAGGCATAGGGCTACCGAGCCCCACCGGGTGCGGAGACTGCAAATTGTTGACACCCTGCCCCCCACGCTGCGGATGTGCCAAGTGGCTGATGGTGGACCGCCGACCTAACACTGAGGCCTGCACTGCCGGGGGGCGATCTCAGGGCCATGCCTGTAGGCGCTGAAGGCCAGTAAAACCTGGGCGGAGTCGGGCCTGGGTTGCTGAGGTGCAGACAGTGGTTTCAACTTGTAGGAAGCTGGCTTGGTGGACACCTATGATGTTTGCACCTTATACCACACACACACACACACACACACACACGGTAAGTACTATGAATTAGCATAGAAAAACAAGCATAGGTAAGAAATAGTAGGAAATAGCTAGAGCCCTGGGCGGTTGGGAGGTGCCAGACCTGCCAGCCTTAGGGTGGTCATCCCCCAACATTTTGCCTACCGCCCTCCACTTTTCCGATACTGTTTTTTGCTGGTTTAAGGACTTTGCACACTTTACCACTGCTAACCAGTGCTAAAGTGCATACGCTCTCTCCCTTAAACATGGTAACGTTGGTTGATCCCCAATTGGCATGTTTAATTTATTTATAAGTCCCTAGTAAAGTTCACTACATGTTCCCAGGGCCTGTAAATTAAATGCTACTAGTGGGCCTGCAGCAGTGGTTGTGCCACCCACATAAGTAGCCCCCTAACCATGTCTCAGGCCTGCCTCTGCAGTGCCTGTGTGTGCAGTTTAAATTACGCTGCCAAGCTTCAAACTCCCCTTTTTCTACACAAGTCACCTCTAAGGTAGGCCCTAGGTAACCCATAGGGGTCTGGGTGCTGTGTAGGTAAAAGGCAGGACATGTACATATGTTTCTTATATGTCCTGGTAGTGAAAAACTCCTTATATAGACTAGCCTTAGGTTTGCCCTCACATACTTTTTGAGTGGTAGATTCTGATCTGAAAGGGGTAACCAGGTCATATTTAGTATGGTCAGAATGGTAATGGAAAATCCTGCTTATTGGCGAGGTTGGATTTTATATCACTATTTTAGAAATGCCACTTTTAGAAAGTGAGCATTTCTCTGCACTTAAAACCATCTGTGTCTTACAGCCTGTCTCAAATCAATGTCTGGTCTGTGCTGGTTCACAGCTCTCGTGCATTTCACTCAGACAACCACAAACACAGGACACCCAGCCACACCTGCATTCAGCTGCATATTGAATGGGTCTTCCTGGGCTGGAAGGGTGGAGGGCCTGACACATTTCAAAGGCCAGTGGCCTTCCCTCACACAATGGACTGCTAAACCCCTTACTGGGATCCTGGCAGACAGGACTCCACTAAAAGGGGAACTTGTGCACTTCAAAACCACTCTTTGAAGTCTTGCCCACTTCAAAGGCATTTTTGGTAATATAAACTGGGTCTCTTAGCCCCACCAACTTGGACACTTCTGGATCTACAGCTGCACCCTGTCAAGAGGAACTGCCTGGCTGACCAAAGGACTCATCTGGACTGCTTTGCTGAGAAAGACTGCTGCCCTGCTGGCCTTGGACTTTGCTGAGAAGGACTCTGCCTTCCCCAAAAGTGCTCTCCAAGGGCTTGGATGGCGCTTGCCTCCTGTTTTCTGAAGTCTCGGGGGGGAAAAAAAGACTTCATCTCTTCAGGAAACTCCTTCTGTGTCGAAAATCGACGCACCACCTGCCGAATTTGACGCAAACCCTGCATTGCGACCAAGAAATAGCCGCACAGCTGACTGGAACGATGCAGCCTAACTTCCCGAGTGGAAATTCGGTGCAGCATCCGTCTTGCAATGGAAAATGTGACGTATTGCCTACCGGACTGACGCAGCGCTGGCACCTTCTTCCTGCGTGTCAAGGATTCTCCTTGCATCATCCCTGGGCATCAAAATGTCCCTGCATCATAGTGAGGAACCAAGACTGTGCCCCAAAAGACGACGCAAGCCCTTTGCAGCGTGGAAAGAAACTATGATCTGTGCCACGTAAGCAAATCCGACACACCTTATTGTTCCATGCATCTCCTCCTCCATGCGGTCTCCATGCGTCGTTAATTTTGATGAATACCAGGTACTGTGTGTAACAAAGACAACTGTTTATTTCAAAGGATTGAGACTCTCAAACATTTTAAGCAGAGAGCAGCCAGACGTCTTGCCTTGGGTGCCTGCGGATCCAGGAGAGTGACTCCTTCACTCCAAGGGAGATTCCTTCTTGCTCCTCTGGTGCAGCTGAAGTCTTGCCGACCCCAGAGGATGCACAGCCGTTGAAAAGTTGCAATTGCTGGAAGGTCCCAGACAAACAATGTTGCAAGGCAAGGTCGTCTCTGGAATTGCAGGCTTGTTTGGTTCCTGTGAAGTTCAGCAGCGGTTCCGGTGGCAAGGAGCAAGAGTGGTTAATGCAGAGGAGTCCAAGTGGAGTCGGCAAGACTTCAGCTGCACCAAGAAGCAAGAAAGAATCTCAGTTGGAGCAAAGAAGTAACGGCCGTTGCAACTGCAGGAACCTATGGCAACAACGTCCGGCTGAATGGATCTTCTCCTCTCTGGAACTGCATGGATCCTGCAACACAGGTGGTGGTCCGGAGTGGTCTTCTTGGCCCTTTCTGCCCTCTGTCTATTTTGGGAGACGGTAAGCCCCTGCCTCCCCTTGCAGGACAGTACCCCTGAGCACTGCAATGCTTACAGCAATCAAGGTTTGTTGGCTCCTGCGTCAAGGGATCTTCAGGCTCCGAGCAGCCCCGGCCTCCAACACTTCATCCCTGCAAGGACAGTCTCCTCTCTGCTGTGCCAGCGAAATGGGACTCCTCTCCTGGTATGCTGACTAGGCCTCATCGCAACTTACTGTGCCTGCTGCCAGTGGGTTGCTTGTGGGGGCTAAGACTGCTTCTGCTGGCTCTCCCACTGTTGAGGTTCAGCCCGGTCTCCTCTCCAAGGGTTGAGTCCCCAGGAACTTGCTGTTCCTATTCAGCCCTGCAACTTTACTTCTACCCTGGTTTGCATTTGCCAAGGTTTGTTGGTGGTCCTCCTGACTGAGCTCTCACCGTATGCCTTTTGCCGTCAACAAACCAAACTTGTCTCCACCCCAACCACAGACATAAATTGATACATTTCAATATTTTTAGACACAGATACACCAACCCCAGCTCCCTAGCTAAGACTGACCCCACAAGGTCCTCCTCATGTCCGAAATGTCACTCTGATGATGCTAATTTTGCACATCTCACATGGACAACCTCTACTGGGGGGTTCCTGGTGGGTATTTTCACCCAGCTTTCTTTCATGGTGGGATTTGCTTTCACCCCAGACTTCCTTCTCGCCCTGCTGGGTTCTGTCCATTGTATCCCAAAGGGAGTCTGGATTTACTGCCCTAGCATTGCTTTTTGCAAAGCAAAATCGCCCTACACTGGGGAAGCAACCATAGTCCAACAGTGGCTGGGTGCCTCAGGAGCCTCACTTTCTACGGCACTACTAGCAGGATCTATGCCTCACTACTGCCTCCCCCATCTAGCCCCAAGAACATTTGGCAACCACTTCGTACTTACATACAACAGCGTGAGCAACAAGAATATGACAGAGCAGACACTTAACAAGCACACCCTGGCATTATAGCCCACACATGTACCGTCTCACGCTTTGATATACTGTATACTCCAGAGACAGTCTATAGATGCTTTTGTGATTACCTGCTGATCATCTTTACGGCTTTTGACAGCTATTGCATATATGTCTCCCTCTATGCAACTGTGTTGTCGTAATGTGTATAGTCCCCCCACTGAAATGCTGATTATTACGGCCCACCATATAATGGGCTGATGTTATCTTCCTGTCGCTTTTTCTTATGTTTTACTTGATGGTTTGTTTTGCAAAACGACAAACGTTTAACAAAAAAAGTATCAACTGACTGCAAAGGCTACAAAGCCGAATTACTTTCAATAAGAAATCACTGTCCATTGTGCTATGCATGTGCAGATTAGCATCCCATTATTCTTGCCAATTGTTAAAAGGGAGTCTGCATTCAGAAATAATAAATGTGCTCTGGCAGTTGATAGGTAGGTTTTTTTCTGCAGAAAAGGTAGCTATATGGACGTGTGATGTACACAACAAGTAATCCAAGAGTACGCTGGTGCATCGTTCTCAGTTGTTGATGCTAGTTCAGCCTTGGAATAGTTGAGAAAGAGGCACAATAATAACCTAGGTGGCAACTACAGAACTAAAAACATTAAATCTGCACTGAAACAGGGAGACAAACTGCACAAACTACAGTAAATAGAAAGTATACTGAATAGATAAAAATCTAGATGTGGCATAAACAAAACTTTGTCACTTACCTAACACAGTTAAGGTGACATTCACAGAGATGCTTCCTGCAATGTTCTGTGCCATGCAGCTGTAGAGTCCCATGTCTTCAATTTTAACATCTGCAATGAATAAGACCTCGTCTTCTGGCATGACATGCATACGTCTTTCTCTAGCTGCCGGGAAATCAGTGCCACCATCTTTCTGCCATGCAATCTGGGGCGGTGGGTGCCCTTCGGCAGCACACTCCAGGCGAGCCATGGCACCAGTTCTTATAGTCAAGTCCATGGGTGTTTTCAAGAAAGTTGGCAACTCTAAAATATAAGGCAAATGTTTAATGAAAGCACACACATTTGCTATAATTATTAACAGAGATAATCAAGCAGCATTTCGAGAAAACTTATTTTGTGTTTTTAAGCCGGCACTATGCCACTATCTAAAAAAAATTAGCAACTTAAAAAGTTTTAAGTTCATTTTCTGATATCCCCATCGGTGTCATCCCACGCAAATGTACGATTTCAAGAGAGGATTGTTATTTTCAGAAGGGATCCATGGGATAGCTTTTATTTTTCACTCTTTCTTAAAAAGGTATTTGTGGTAGGAAAAAGAGTGATTAACCCATCTGCTGACCCAAAAGACCTACAATTTCACCCCAATGATGTAAATATGGACCCAAAGAGTGGGTCAATGAGAGCAGTGGGAGGAGGTTCAGGCGGACGTGTTAACTGCTCATTGCTCCACCCACAGTTGCATATCTGTCCATCCTCAATGGAAAACACTGACGGCAACAGCATTTCATGTCCTTTATGGCCTAGGCCCTTTGGTATCAAGGGAATATACCAGGGAAAGTACCTGCATATGCCAGAGCAGGGTTGTATTTCAACCTGGCTCACAAGAAGTGGTATATGTCTGAGAGGACTGCTTGTCTCATCCACTCATATTTTCTGCCAGCTGGAAACTGCCTGCAATGAATACGGCGTATACAGTAAAACATGTGTGTTCACTGGTGACTGCTAATAATAGGTGCTAAAAGGGAACTGGGAAAGATACGGGCAAAGTGGAAATTAGGCGCCTTACCCCTGGAACACATTGGAAGAGATGTCAGACATTCTTCACAGTCTTCTAAGCCCTCTACTGAGGTATTGCCAGGTGGGTGTGCTTGCACAAAAAAGGAGGCAGAACCATCAGATTACTGCTATCAGCAGTGCTACTGACTTGGTTCACCTGCTGATCGTTAGAGGAGACGATTTTGTGAGAATGTAGAGAGGAAGGCAGGTGGGCTTTCAGTCTGTTACCAACATCCACTCTAACCATGCCTTCCACTACAATTACAAACCAGATGACAGGGAGCAGAAAGCAGACCCGACTGGTATTAATCTGTGACTTCTCTTTCTGCCTATTGCTGTTAGTATTTATTCCAGAGTTGGAGAGATAAATGTGGGAAAGGCCTCCCAATCTACCATCCACATATCAGAGCAAGAACTCAGATGAGAGTGATTAAATGGTAGGGCTAAGAACTGTGATCACGGCTTCTCCTGCCCTACTGTCTTCTATTCTTTTGGAAAATATCTATTAAGTACCCCACCCTGTAATTCTCTAGATAACATTAACGCATTAGAGCAACCAGACAAACTATTATTTTCAAAATCTGTACATGCAAAGGAGTATTATAAGGGTAAGTAGATGGACCTGCTCATGATTGACTGGCCAGGTGCCTACCAGGGAACATGGTGTATTGTTCTGCACATATTTTCTTGTAGTAACATACTACTGAAATGTGTCAATGCCTACCAGGAGGCCCAAGAAAGGGCAAACACAGATTTCCATCTTTCACAAGCATGCACCTCTAGTGTCGGGGGAGGGGTGAGGGGTTTAAAGGACAGATCATTTTTGGGGGATGTTTTCTAAAAACAAAATGTTAAAATGTCTATTTTAAGCAAAATTCCAAGCCAGTCAACCAGGGATAGGAGGTATAACAATCTGACAGCTACATTAAGTTACCTAAAGACTACTGGTGATTTATTACCACCAAACGACAGCTGACATTAACAGGCATGTCTTCTCCACTACCTATTGAAGACTGAAGCCTGAACAAGCTAATTTTTATCGTCTGTGGACAGCAAAGACCCATTTATTCTCCATGGTATACGTATAACTAGAAGGATGAATTGTGCTAACACGCAATTATCACTTTCTCTGCAAACATGTTTCTGTGTGCGGAAGATAAAGGATAAAAGAAAAAATCTAGTTCCTCATTTTGCACAAGCTCTTTTGTCAATTCGACTTGGATGTAAAAGGTCCCACACCCACAAAATGATAACCTCACATCTGTTGTTACCATAGTTTACTTATTGTCTTCAGGATGACACAGGGCATCAACTGTTACCATCGATTCTCAACTTAACTGACTGAGAAGCAAAGGTGGCCTAACAAACTAACACTAAATTCTGAAAAAGTCATCTTGCACATGAGTGTGTAAACACACTGAAAGAAAAAGGCTTAGTCAAGTTAACAAATCCAAAAGCTATGGTGAAAATAAATTACCTAAGCCTTGCACAAACAGAACAGTATTTGATCCCCACTTGCTCACAGACATGGTGCAACATAAACAGCTAGAGGCTGTGTAAAACTTGCAGCCATCTGAAACTACTGTAATATGACTTCTCTCAATGAAACATGGTTCTAAGTCTATACACTTTTTAGATTAATTAGGCCCAGCAGGCTACTTCACCACCACCCAAGATGAATCACAAACGCCATGGTGTAGGCTTCATCATCAGGTTGCACTGCTAAAATCCCTATACACACACAAGGTAATCCTGGCTAAAAGAATCTCTCTATCACACAACGTATGTTACTACGGGATTATGCGCTCCTCAATATCATATATTGCAATCTTTCTCTACAATCTTCTAAACAGGACCTAGCAGCTTCATAGAAAGCATAGAAGGCAACAGAAAACAGTGCAATAACAGAAAACACTGGCGACCCTAGGGGGAGACCAAACCATATACTAAGTAAGTGGAATGCGAAAGTCAGTCTCTCACCTAAGGAACTGTAATCTGGAGAGGGGAGATGGAGAGACTATAAACCGCAAAAGCTAAGTACCAGGGTGCCCCCCAGCGACCAGGAGAGAAGAGGTAAGTACCTAGTTTTTCCCCAAACCCACAGGTAAGCTTCGTAAAAGGACTGTGCAAGACCCAAGCAAGACTAAAAGAAACCAAAGGTGGATCCTGACAGAAGAGGACCTGCAAATTAAGGGGATCAAGTCCAGTTAGAGCATCCTGTTGGGGCAGGAGCTACTACCCACCCTTCTGGAGAAGCAAGACCAGGTCAACAGTGAAGGCAAGGAGACGGCTGTGTAGCACAGGAGTGGAAGAAGAGTTCTACAAGTGATGCAGTCGATGACCCCTATTTCGTCGGAAGAAAAGTTGCAGTCAACCAGTGGTGTGGAAAAACCACCAAGAAGCCTTGGCAGAGGCAAGAGTCGCAGATGAAGCGTTGCAGAGCTCCTGGGGACCAGGAAGGTCGAGGGAGACTCATCCCATGGAGAGAGGACCACTCCAGACCACCACCTGTGTTGAGGGATCCAAGCAGATTTGCAGGAGAGAAGATCAAAGCAGGAGGATGTCTGTGGATCCAGAAGAGTGACTCCAAGAGAGATTCCTTCTCGATTCTTGTGCAGGCTGAAGACTCGTCACTCTCAGAGGATGCACAGCCAGGGAAATGTTGCAGTTGCTGGATGGAGCTGGAGAAACAATGTTGCAAAGCGGAGTCGTCGCTGGAGTTGCAGATTGTCAGTTCCTGGAGGGTCAACTTGCAGTCCCGGTGACCAGAAGATTAAGTAAACGATGCAGAAGAGTCCTGATGTAATCTTGCACGTCGAATCTGAAGACCCGCCCTGTAGGGAGACCCTAAATAGCCCAGGAAGGGGGACTGGTCACCTATGAGAAGGGGGCTGGGGTGTCACGTGCCTGACCCGGCCACTCAGATGCACCCAGGGGCCTCTGTACACCTTGGATTCAAGATGGCAGAACGAAAGCCACCTGGAGGGGCTCAGGGCACCGCCCCAGGGTTGGTGTGGCCAGTACACGGGTAAAATGGCTTCCCTGCATTTTCTAAGTCCAGTGCATTGGAACTAGAGTTTGTAGGGGCACCTCTGCTCATGCAGGGTTGCCCTCACATACAGGGACTTGCACCCTGCCCTCTGGGCTAGGAGAGCCTACCAAAGGGGTGGCTTACAGTAACCTGATGCAGTGACCAGCCAGGAAAGGAGTGCATGCACATTTTCACGCAGACTGCAATGGCAGACCCTGGGTACCTAAGTACCATATAATAGGGACTTACAGGGGTATGTCAATTGTGGGGTGTAAAGAGTACCAAGGCAACCAAATTTAGAGGAGAGAGCACAATCACTGATGTCCTGGTTAGCAGGATCTCAGTGAAAACAGCCTAAATACACTGATAAATAGTCAAAGTGGTGGTAACCATGCCAAAAACAGTGACTTTCCTACATTTTCATCCAGCTTCTCCAATAACGTACCTTTTGAGAAAGGCACAGAGGCAATCCTTTTTATACAGGACACAAACCTTCCCTCAAAAGAAGTATACATAAAGAAAGTCAGATCAGACCTATTTTCAAAGAACGCAAACTAATTCAGACACCTCACTATGAGTTAGAGATGGGCATTACTCATGAACACAAAAGATAAACTAATATAGCTGAACAGTGTAGAATTGTTTAACGCCAGGTTCTTTATCTTAATATAGCTTTAAATTTAGCTTTAAAGAAAAATAGCACTGAAATATAAGAAAACTTTACAGTAAAATAACACCATCTTCAAGTGCCCTAAAGAGTTTTTAATAATGTGTTTCTTCATAGTATTTAACAGCCTGCCTCGTAATGATCAATATTCAAGTAAGCCTAAACGATACATTCTGAACTTGCTTTTTACAAAAGTATTGTGCTGCTATTGTAGTGTTAAATATGTATTCTTGATGATTAGATATGTTCCACAGCCCTCGCATGAGGACCGTGATCAAAGGTTTTCAAGTACATACCCCTCTACAGAAATATTAAGCCGTGAATATGCACTATGTTACATCCTTCACACAGAAAATTCCCCAAATGAAGTATTATTTTAAACATCTTTTTCAAACAACCAGAGAAACCACTCATAGCTTTACGACATCAAAATGTCATACCATTGACAGTGAGTTTGGCTTTGCTGGAGTAATTGGAACCAAAGTGATTTGTAACCACGCATTGGTATTTTCCCTCGTCTGTAAAGTTCACATTAAAGAGGTGTAAAATAGCTGTGTACTCCAAGACTTCTGCACCCTGCTGCTGATATCGGGCAAAGTTTTCCACTTCTGCATCATGCAGAAGTTCGCTGTCCTTTCGCCAAGTAGTGGACATAGGCGAATCGCTGCTGCTGGCAGCACTGCAGGTAAGAGTCACATTCTTTCCTTTTAAAGCCACTGTGGTCTCCGGGTGCAATCTGATTTGAGGCTTCGGAAAATCATCTGAAAAACATAACATTAGTAAACGTTGAGGTATTTTCTCATTGTATATTAAACCAAAATATTTGAATTGTATACGTTTTATGATGACACCACCAAAATGATTTAATTTAGATAACAGTTACACATTGGAGCCAGGTAAACCCATTTGAGCTATTTATTTTCTGGGGCGGAATAGGGACATCAGTCTGCCCTGCAGAATCTTCCATCAAGTTATAAACATTGTACAAACTTTTTCCCAGATTACATGAATATAAAGAAATAATTTACCATGCATTTAAAGTAGAAGGAAAGGCGTTGTAACAGTCACAGGAAAAATCACTATCTGTATTTCTAGCATAATCTATTAGGGGGCCATATTTTACAGCACGATTGCAAAAAATTATCGGACAGATTTACTAAAACTGGATTCGTAAAAAGCAGTGCCAACTGCGCACCGAATGTCTGTGACTCTGGTTTTTCTAACTGACGTACATACTAAAAGGTTTGTAAGCAATTAATGAAATAGCAGGCAGTCACAAAATGACCTGCCTACTTAACATTCATTAGTTGAGCAGCAATTTGCGATCCCCTGCTATACCATACAGTCACATGGATGGCGAAATGCATAGGACAGAAGACTACCTACACTGTAATTTCAAAATGTAAAACATTATTATTATTTTTTTTTAAAGCAGCTCGTTTTCCTTGCGGGGGCTAATCATTGAGAAGTTAGAAATACATTTTCTACGTTGAAAATCTTTGAGAGTTGGTAGTGGTCACCTGGGCCACTGCCTGCTCTTCCTGAAGCGGTCGTCCTGACGTGATTCAAAGAGGTTACCACCTCAACTTAGTAGTATGTGACTGTTCAATAGTAGGTGACTAGAATTGCGGTCGCGAACCACTGATGCAGTTTTAAGCTGCAGCCAAAATACAGGTCTTCCAAATTGCTATCTGGTAGAGATCGGAAACCCCATATTGCGATTCAGAAACTTTTCTGAATCACAAAATGGCATTACTATACTTTAAAAAAAAAAAAAAAAAAAAAAAAAAAACGTCATTTGTGGTAGTAAAACCTGTTATTTTGCATATTAGTACATCTGCCCTGAAATTAGCCAGGTTTGTCACATTATGCATGCTTCACAGCGGCGTAATTAGGGCAGCACAGAAAACGACACTCCTGCCTGTTTTCATTTAGGTAAATAACTACTTTTTTGGTGACTAATTTCAAAACATTAATAGCTAAAACAAAGATGAAAAAGGACAAGTAACTAACATGCAATCCCAATTCTCTTTAATTTCACACAAGTCTTATGTATAAAACAGATTTCGTTCTGGTCAAAAAAAGCCTTTTAAAAAAGAGAAAAAAAAAAGAAAAGAAAACCAGTACTGGAAATGAGAAGTAGAATTTTGATGATTTACTCCTTTTTAATGGTTCTTTTTTTTTTTTTTTTTAAAGAAGAAAAAGAAAATGGGGTTTAATATGCAGAATTTTCACTGAGGCAGATGTCTCAGTTCTCCACAGTTCTGCAAAGCTCTCTGTTACCACTTGTCTCAAAGTAAATTATGATATTGGCGAAAAGAAGGGTAGGTGCGAAGAACTAGTCAATCTGTGTACAATACAGTTAAAGGTGGTCATGCCAAAAAGGCATGAATTTCTTCGACTCTAAAGACTACAAAAAAATATTTCAAGGACAGATTGAACCAGGCAACTGTACTTAGAAATAAAAACCGATGACACAAAATTCAACTCCCACTGACGAACAATAAATAGAGGGGAAAGGAAACAAGTAAATCTTTTAGAAAACAAGCCACTAGTAGAGAATCAAACAAAGGTTGGTCAGGGAGGCATTTGAAGGAAATAGCACAGCCAAATAAGCCTTCATGGCAAGATGGACTGCCCGCAGCTTCTACACATTTATGTGCCAGCACTGCTCCAACAGTGATCACAGGCCTTATCCTGTGATATCGCCTAACTTTGCCCCGTGCCCAAGTGGAGGTGCCAGGGGACGAAAGGCGTGCGGACTATAGGGATTTATTTACCAAAGCAGATCCAGAAGGATAGAATCATGGATCTGCATGGGTAGTCCACTGTTTCATTAGGCACTACTAGAGGGCCATTATTTGCCCTCTTGCATGCAAACACCAATAGAATGCATAGGGCCAGCAGGACTTGCAGAACTAGGATCAGAGTCTCACTTGGAACTTCATAATTGTACCTTGAATACCCGTTTTCCCTCGAGGAATAAGAAACGTCTTCCTAGAACTGCTCCAATCAGGGTCAACCTTTGTGTGAGGACAAGACAGGGCTTCCATTTATTAACTGTCAACCCTGCCGCCACTGGCAGGAACTTGGTGAAAACATACTGCGCAAAAAAACACCTGAAACAGCAGCACCATGAATTGACAGTACTTAAAATCCACAGTTAGAGCCTCTAAGAAGATAACCCCATCTGAGCAGGTAGGATTGACACATGAAATTAGATATCCTGCAGGTCCAAAGATACAAGTCAATCCTCTGTGTTGAGGGACAACAGAATCTGGCTCAGACACAGCTTTATTCCTCCAAGGGCACCACCTTTAGGGCCCCTTAATTCAGAAAGGCAAGACTCAATATTCGAAATTGTGGTGTGTGCCTGAGAGCACAGCCTGGTGAAATGAAGGCATTCTAGGGGGATTTGTGTTTTTGGGGTGGGTGGGGAGGGAGACAGGTGTTCTTAAGTGTAGGTCATAGTCCTTGGGGATTAGTTCAATGACCCATGGATCTAATGTTACTGTCTGCATCCTAAATTGTTGAAACATGGAAGTCGCAACACCCCAGACCCTCCCAAAAGAAGTTGGAGGTGTAGTGTGTGGGGAGATGGGAGTACAAAAGGTTTTAAGACATCAGGAGCACCATACCATGGTAGGGCCTGGAACTGCTGGTGTTGCCAACAACTGCATCCTTTAAATCTGCCCTTACCCGGTAAAGAGTGACAATTGTTGGGGCAACTGGATTGGTTGCAAAGGATGAACCTGATGAGACTGTTGTGATCTTAAGTAACCTTAATTTACTGTGAAGAACTCTTTAAAGAACGTTCTTTCTTTGGAAACTTACCTAAATGGGCAGGG
The DNA here is from genome assembly GCF_031143425.1 of Pleurodeles waltl. Taxonomy (NCBI): domain Eukaryota; kingdom Metazoa; phylum Chordata; class Amphibia; order Caudata; family Salamandridae; genus Pleurodeles; species Pleurodeles waltl. The sequence goes on along the minus strand of NC_090445.1, from coordinate 537,204,251 downwards.
TGAGGGATTTAATAATAATTGCACATAGAGGGCACTTCAAAGGTGTCCCCTGAAAACTTACCAGCTACTAACTGACTGGTCGTGACCAGATCAGCCACCTTAGACACGTTTCAGGCCCCTAAGGTGCGAGTCAGCGCTCTCACGTTCCAGAGACAAAAGCCTGCACTAGGCGGGGATGTTAGCACCTCACCCAGGCAGGATCAACATTCCAAGGTGGGGAGCTTCAAAGGCCTAGCCATCTTTGTAATTCAACCCAGGTCTCTCCAGATGGCAGAGGTGACCAACCCCCTTCCCCCTCCTCCCCCATCCTGACCCCACTTTTGGCAGCAGACCACGCAGGAAAATTAGTCAGATTAGGAGGAGTACCCACTTCATGCAAGTCCCATTCCTAAGGTGGACGAACTGAAGTGGACACTACTTTTTAAATTCCTCCATCTTGTTGGAAGGAATAAGGCCACTAGGGTTAGGGTTATGCCCACTTCTTAGTGAAAGTGGTCATAAGAAGGGTGTAGTGACTCTAAAGGTGATCAAGCCTATTGGCTACCACCTGGCACTCCCTGTAATGCCTTTAAATTGAATATTTAGGTGGCACCCCTGAACCCTAGAACTCAAGATTCTGATGACCTAGGAAGAAAAGGACACAGTGGAGTCACACCTACGGAAGAGAAAAAGCAGAAGCAGCTGACTTGGTACCAGCCCCACCGGCCTGCCTGCTGACATCGATGGACTCAAAGAAGAAGACTCGTCCTGCAGCTGAGCCTCCAAGAAACTCAGGAGGACTGCCTGGCTTCCACAAAGACTCAGACTGCCGTGAGCAGCGGATCTGCTCTTCAACAAAGTCTCAAGAAAGGACTCTGCAGCTTACATAGCAGCAAGGACCCGACACCCAAAGTGACCTCTGCACCCAACATCCACCACTTGAGGTGAAGCCAGCCAACAGTGCCTGCAAGGTTCCCCAGCTGTCTAAAGTCTGAGCCTAATCGGGTTTCTCCCGTCTTGGACTCCACCCCCCCCCCCCATGTTGCGTGCAGCCTCTGCTCGCAGACCCCTCTCTGTGGCGAGAGAAAACCCGACAACTCCAACAACCACTACACGTCACCCACGACCTGATCTGAGGTGGCTCACTGGTACTAGTGACATCCCCCGGCTCCCACTGGACTCCCCAATGATGCCTGCAGCCTCAACACACGGGACCCCCCTGACCATGACTGCTCCCAGACAGAGAAACCTGCTGCCTAAGGACACCCCCTGCATCGGTCGCCCCTGGGCCCTGGAGAAAAGGACCAAAGGTGCATCTACGTTCCGAGCATCCCAAGCCCCTACCACCTACCTGTTTGTTGTCCCCAACTGGTTTCCTCGTCAGAGCCTTCAGCCGGTCTTCACAAGAACCAATTCCCATAGAAAAGCATCAGGTAACCGACTTGCTGCACCCCTGCACCCGGATGCCACAGTGCCGGGAGTGACAAAGTATTATGCCAACCATGGGGAGCCCATGCATAGTGTATCTACAGGTCTGCCATTGCAGCCTGCATGAAAGTGTGCATGCACCCTTTTTACTACAGGTCACTGCACCAGTTCTCTGTAAGTCACCCCTATGGTAGCCCCCCCCTAGACCACTGGGCATGGTGCAGGTACCTGTGTATGAGAGCACCCCTGCATAAGCACCCACGAACTCCAGCCCCATTTTCATGGACTTTGTGATTGCAGGGATGCCATTTTACACGTGTACTGTACATAGGTCACTTCCTATGTCCAGCTACATAATGGCAACTCCAACATGATTCCGACGTACTGTTCCATGCACTCTGGGTGCTCCTTAAAGGACTACCAGCATTGCTCCTAGCAGTTTTCTGGGGTTTCTGGGCAGCCCAAGCACCCCTCAGACAGGTTTCTGCCCTCCTGCTGCTTGAACAGCTCAAGCCCAGGAAGGCAGAACAAAGGATTTCCTTTGGGGGTCAGCAGGGGGGAGGGGGAAAAGGGTAACACCCTCTTCCTTTTGAAATTGGTGTGACATGGTTTGGGAGGGGTAGCCTCCCCAGGCGACTGATATGCTTTGATGAGCACATTTGGGGCCCTCCTTGCATAAAGCCGTCTGCACAGTTTCAGGGCCCTCTAGTCCCTGCTCTGGCGCCAAACTGGACAAAGGAAAGGGAAGTGACCACTCCCCTGTCCATCACACCCCCATGGGTGCTGCCCAGAGCCCCTCTAGAGGGTCTCTTGATTCTGTCATCTTGAATCCAAGGTGGGCAGAGGCCTCTGGGAGCATCTGAGTGGCTAGGTCTGACAGGTGAGGTCCGAGCCCCCGCCTGATAGGTGGTCACCTGGCTAGGGACCAATCCACCTTCCTGGGCTATTTATGGTCTTCCTCTTAGGTGGGTCCTCAGATTCGTCAGGCAAGACTCCAGCAGGACTCCTCCTCGACTTCTGGCCACTGGAATCGCACCTGGACTCAACAGGAACCTACGATCAGCAGTAACCGACAAATTCTCCCAGCAACATTGTTTCTCCAGCTCCTTCCAGCAACTGCAACATTACCCTGGTTGTGCATCCTCTGAGGGCAGCAAGTCTTCAGCTTGCACAAGAAGCAAGAAGGAAGAAGGAATCTCCCTTAGAGTGGAAGAGCCACTCCCCTGCATCCATTGGCGCGTATTTCCTCTCATCCTGAGCAGCGAGGATTCTGCATCACGGGTGGTGGTCTGGAAATGTCCTCTCTGCTAGCTGTCCAACTTTGGTGAAGGTAAGCCCTTGTCTTTCTATGCAGGACAGTACTCCGTGCACCACATCTCTTGTAGCTACCAAGGCTTGTTGGCATCTCCTCCAAGGGATCTTCAAGCTCCTTGTAGCCCCAGCCCCCAGCACTTTCTCTTTGACGCGCAGCCCGCTGCGTGCTTCTCCTACAGCATGGGGCCCTTCTTCAGTTGTGCTACATGGACTCCTCTGCGACTCCTGAGTCCTCTGTGGGGACTGCCTCTTCTTCTGTGGACTCTCTGCATTGCTGAGGGTCCTCTGGGACTCCCCTCTTTGGGTTGAGTCGTCCTGGACCTTGCTGGTCCCCGGCAGCTCCACTTTTTGTCTACTGCGCTCTTGCCTTTGCCAAGGCTTGTTGTTGGCTTTTCCATGCCACAGACAAAGTACAATCTTCCATCTGGCGTGGGACGTCAACTGCACCCTCCAGGAACTCTTCACCGACTCCAGGGCTGCATTGCTGACCATCTTTATCCTACTGTCGACCAACTGCTGTGACAACAGACGGGTGGGTAGTGACTTCTGCCACGACAGTCACTCCTGCTACTTCTGGACTTGGTCCCCATCTTTTTCAGGTTTTCCTCTTCAGGAATCCACGGGTGGTTTCATGAAGTCTTCTCTGGGGGGAGTGGCTAGATGCTCTGTGGTACTTACCGTTTGGGGTTCCTAGTTCCTCCAGCTCCTCTCTACAGCTTCCACTTACCTGGGTGGGGGTCCTGCATTTGCATTCCATTTTTTTTTTAGTATATGGTTTGGGCTCCCACTAGGGTCACTATTGTCTATTCCACTGTTTTTTACTGCTGTTTATGCCTATTTCTGATTACTAGTGTAGATATCTAGGGTGTTACTTACCTATATTGGAGGATTGCCCTTCTAGTACTTTTTGGTAACTGTGTCACTAAAATAAATGACCTTTATTTTTATAACACAGAGGTTTCTTTCATGTGTGTAAGTGCTGTGTGACTACAGTGGTAAAGCATGAACTTTGCATGTTTCCTAGACAGGCCTTGGCTGCTCATCCACAGCTACCTCTAGAGAGCCTGGCTTCTAGACACTGCCTACATTTCAATAATAGGGCGATTTTAGTTATAGCGCCATGCACGTTATTTTAACATACTAGGCCTGCCGCTGTGCACTTTAACCAGATATATTTTACTCTGCTTCGCTATATTATTATTACAATAGCCACTTTTACTGTCTTGTTTTATTTTCTTACTGTTTTTGCCTAGGCCAGCACTCTGTTCTCAAACAAGACATTCTTGCTCACTCTGTGCTTCTTTCAAGGCTATAATAAGATAGGCTGCCTATGAACGTGGTATAAGTTTTGTCTCTAACATTCACAGGAAAACACACATCCTTACGTAGGGACATTTCACAGAACATCAGCTGTTTTATTATAAGAAGACTTCCCTGTCCCTTACACGTTAGAGGGAGATTCCAGCCAGAGAACCACAACTGTATGCTGATTGCTTCGCTACAGCTGCTTATGCAGACTTCAGGCCTTTGCTCAGGTATGGGGGATGATGTCTTCCCAGGGGAACCTGAAGGGCAGAATTAGAGCTTAACACGCTGTGCTCTATTATAGCTTAGGTAGGAAATAGTCTATTGAATCTAGTGACAATATGGTAGCGTTATTTTTGTGCTTTACTCTCCTTGTCACAATTTTAATTTTGTCATGCTGTATCATCCTGGTTATTGCAGTCCATGCTTTGCTATCTAAGATGCTATCGCTTTATTAAAGCATTGTTGAAACCTATACTGCCTCTGTTTGTTATTGTGTCTATGAGAATAATGTAACTGAGAGAAACCGATGAGACTTGAGTGACCATGGTTTCTCTGAGAAATCAATTAAGTCATGCGCTCGGCTGCCCTATCATCCCGCCCCTGGGTGGAGATGAGGCACGGCTAGTTAGCCGGAGCAAAACCCGGATTGGAGCGACATGAGTCATCTGTAGTGGGTCAGACTCAGTCTCCCACACCACAGGCGATTCTGCCACTCAAAATCCAGAAGTCTCATTAGAATAATGAGAGCCTACGCAACAAGGGGAACCCTTGACCTCGTATAAGGTGTAAGTAACATAGGTACCCACCACACACCAGGCCGGCTTCCTACAGTGCAGACTAGGTCAGGTTGCCCAAAAAAAGCGGCACGTGGCCTCCTAGAACTCTAAGTTGGGCAGGAGTCGCTCTGGCTGTTGGAAATTAAGGGATGCATGTAGGCAGTCCAGGCACAGTTTCCAAGGAATAAGGCCTAGAATGCCGACGCTCCCTCAATGCATCTTTGGCTCTGCGGCCTGTCCCGGTACCCTCCCTTCGACTGGGACCTCAACCTGCGTGGAGTCACATGCAAGCATACAAGCAGCTTTTGGGATCGCTCCCTCAAAGCCTGCAGATGCATGGCCCGGCAATCGGAGCACGACTTCGGGTCATGGTTGCATTCCAAACATCACAAAAGACGAGGTGCAGATACGTCACCGACATCACCCGGTGAAAGGCTCCACAGGGCTTAAAACTAGTCTTACGTGACAACATCCTCGACACATCATCAGGTAGAACATCAAAAATCATTGACAAAAAGTCAAACAATTCCACTCAAAAACTGACTGAGGGGTAGCTGTTCTCTCAGATTGGCACTGCCTGGAGCAGACAAAAAAAAAAAACGTCCGCCTGTGCACCTGAGTGGCGCCTATATCGGCACCGCAACACTACTTCTGATGTGGACGATGCCGACGACAGACTGATCAATGCCACTTATAGGCGCGCAGGGGCACTGCTCAGGAAAAATCTTACAGATCCAGCCTAATGTCTGGGGAGAATTGAAAGGTAAGAAATCTGCAGCTAGAAGTCTCTAGCACATATTCTAGTTCAGATCAATATTAACTAGGATCATCTAATACATATGACAGGAGACCTGGTGTAACAAAAAAGCTCCACATATGCTGCCCATACATCTTTGATACTGGCCACACATTCTTTCTTTGATTAAACAAAATCTCATGTGGAGAAGTTTAAAATAAGACGTCTATAGTGGGCAAAAAAAGCAAATGATACAGATATATGACAGTAAAGGCCTGACCCTTAAATGAAACTGAGAAGCTGATAAACTTTGAATTGCAACTTAGTAGTTAGTAAATAAGATTAAATTGAACAACGACTGGGGCCAATGCTTACCACACACAAAGTCATCAGAGGACACACTGAAAATACTTTGGCCAGCAAGTCGTTCAGGGTGGGCACAGCTAACCTTGACAGAGTGCTGCAACTTTCTGTCAACCAGCCATTGGAGAAACCATTTCAGTTGACAATCACAGAGTAAACTGCTTGTATTTAACTTCCTGAGAAATAAAAAAGAAAATAAATTTGTTTTATTCCACTGCAAATCTTTAAAATGTAATATTTGAACTAAATGTTAGGTTAGAATCTTAAAACACAAAGAATATTAAGACATTTCAACTAGTGTGGTAGATATTGGAAGCGAAGTCATTTTCAGTGCTTGGGATCAAAGACCAGGATTTGGATGGAAGCCAGAACCTGGCTCTTGCTTAAGTAGCAAACATTCAGACACATACGGAATTCAACTGCTCATGAAAAGGATTCCTTCTATATTGTTCTGGATCAGTTTATAAATCAGCCCCAAAACTCACACTACTTAATACCTAGAACTGATAGCCCAACACAAAAAGTTATTTAGGGTAAAAAATTATTGAAGGCTGCTTCCTCAATTCGACCCATCACCAACCTGGGATTGTTATTCATAATTTTTAAAAAAACATATCCAGATTCCTTGTATTGTCAGATCCATATCCAATGGAATCTGTTTCTTCCAAAGAAATTTTCTAACCAACTAATCTAACCTCTGCAACCATTCTTTTGAAAGAGTTTTAAAAGTAACAATAATTAGAGACCAACTCGTTTAGTGGCAGCTATTGCCTTCATACTGCCATTGAAAATACTTTTCTTCCAAATACCCTCACTAGGCGTCATGCAGAATTTGATTCGTAGAGCCCTGATTATATTTAAAATAAGTTGTGCTTTAAACCCATCTGGATTAGGTGCCTTACTGTTAGACAAGCTAGGTACTACGCTACCACTCTTTTTCAATATATTTGAGTTTCTGCATTATTTGCATGAGTTTTGGGGATGTTACAGAAAATCGTATATCTGAAACTTTAACATCCCTTTTAGAATAGGGTCCGACAAAACAATAATTTCTTACTAATTTAGCCATTCAACATCCATTCGGTACTATTTGCCACTTCTACATCACTAACTACATTTATGAACAGCATTCCAATATTTTTGCATTACACATATTATAATTTGACCTCATAAACGTGTTTATATCGATACTCAGTGACATTTGCATTCATAACTTCACATGCATTCTCTTTCCCTTTTTCATTCAGCTACAGAGCTGTTAGCTTTTCAGTTAAAGGGAAACAAAGATTTATTGGTATCAAACTGGAAGAACAAAGTCAAGGCTCCATTTATGGACACCACACAATGTTGGTGGTGGAGGCAGTTCAGAGTTTCCATACTGTTTTGAGATACAAGCAGAACTTGGGGAAGACTCAAATAACAATTATAGTTAAGATGTTAGAGAAGCAAAATCAGCCCTCTGGTGACAAACTATGACGTATGCAGGATTTAATTTCCAATTTGAGATTGAACCGCAATAAGGATAATTGAATCTAAATTCAATAGAAGATTAGTAGTTGAGTTGGGCATTCTGGATTTGTTGATCATCAAAATTAACATTCTTTGTGGGATTCTGTATATCTTACATAATTTCAAACTAAGACGAGAAGCAATTATTTTTATTCAAATTGAAAACTTGTTGAAGATTTTTCCTGTGGGAAAGGGAGAGCTTAAAAAAAAAAATCACCCTAGTAAACCTAGGTGTCAGACAAAAAGGGAAACTTGTGGTTACCAGATTTATGTGGTCGATTCAGAACAGGAAGATCCCTTTTCTGCACATTAAAAGCTATGCATGTCTGTAAAAACTGATAAAGAGTGCTATGTGACTCAAACACAAGTTTTCAAACTTAAGTAGCACCTAAGTCTTCTCAGGTTTACAAAACTAGTTTATCGGATTTACTAAGTCTGTTTGAAGGACTAACATAGAACTGGGCATAACATAGTTGTCCGTTCACTAGAGAGTAATCTAGTCTTGCAATTCCAAGTTGTATTTTGAGATCAGGTCGATTAGTCCCTGGAGCAGGTGCACATTCCAGATTTGGTATCAGTGTAAAGATTATCTTGAAATTGGTGGAACAATGCAAACACTCACCCCCAGTCACAGATCTGGGTTTAATCCATCGTTCTTTTGCTCACCATGCCACCCCAGTTTGAACCCAGCCATATGCAAATCAGTCTTGACCCTGTTCCCCATGGGAACAATCCAGCCCGAACTGACAGGCCAGGCGCTCCCTGGACCAGAAAAATGAGCAAGTGTTACATCCCCCTTGTTCAGTGTGAAATATTAGTTCATGTAAAACGCAGACAAAAGAAAAAATGCCTAGCACACACTACTAAGGATACTTCTCTGTAGGCTGTTTCTATGCATTGTACTCATCGTTAAGGAAGAAATCAGCTTTGCTTCACCAGTCTGAATCATTTACTATTTCATTCTGTCGCTCTTAATTCAAACTGAACATTTCTGTACTTATCTACTAAGTAGTTTACCTCATTGCTGAAGAATGACATTTAGAAAAGATGGAGTTTGTGTGTAGAGTGGGAGGTTACAGGAAGGGGAATCTTGCATTGACAAGGCCCTCATGATTGCCTTAATTCCGTTAGAGAATAAAGCACTTAACAAAAACAAAAAATATGTTTGTGGTGTTAATCAAAATCATTAAAAACAAATCAATGCTTTATAAACAAATTCCAGTTTCTGCACTCAGTTGGGCTAGATTTGGCTTATTTACTGTTACAGGGCGATGGTCAAACTATGGCTACTGTATTTCCAATCACTGTTTAATGCACTAAGCAGAACCATCAGAAAAGCATTTATTGAAAATCAATTTTGCCATTACATGTGTAAACTTTTAAATGGGCAGCTACAAAAACTGGAAAGTAATGTATTTAATGTTGATTTACCTGAAAAAAATAGTTACTAGAAACAACAGTACTTAAGTTACTTGAAAATGTATCCCAATTAAACATGGTGATATATGTATTATCAATGTGTCACACCCACTTTTCATGGTTTCTCTGCTAAAGGAGGGGCATAAAAACAGAACAAACATCTGTTAAACTCTGGCAGGGACTTTTTTTTACAACCAGCATCAGGAGCCACTCCAATCTGCTTCAAACATTTCATAAATAAGCCTAAAATCTACCCTGACAAAGATATGAACATTTCCACTGATGCCAGATATAGGAGATTGACCCATGTAAGGAGTGGGTAGCTCACTCAGTACTGTTTTTTTCACACTCTGGGACTAGTAATCCTGGGCTTACGATTGGAGAAAGCACATATCAAAATGCAGCTAATAACAAACGGTGTGAAGGAGATGCTCACATCTGACATGGACCAACTTTAGAACTATGCTGTTAACCCACTACAAATGCACAGAGAAGGTGTGGCAAATACAAGTGATACTCACAGCTGCTGGAGTTCAATATGAGCAAATGCATTTTCTTGAAAGGACATTATGTCGTTATTGCTCAAGTCTCTAAAAAGAAAAAAGAAAAAGAAAGGCCCATGTAACTTAATAAACGGTGATATGTTATCTTTCTTTTAACATCAATTGGCACGTTAAAGGCCTACATTTTCATCAAATGTATTCATCATAGCTTTGTAAAGTATTTCAATACTTTTTCACCTCAAAATATGAAGCCCAACATGATTCTTAAGTTTTCAATTCACCCTGTATTACTTCATTTTGTTCCTAACCCAAAAATTTAAGAACAGAGGAAAGAGAAAAGATAAAGATGAAGGAAAGAAAGAGAGCGATAGGACTATTTCTATGAACAAAATTTGGGTACAAGACAGAATGCTTATAGTAACTAAAGTAAAAATAACAGATTAATATCAATCACAAAATTCCACTAAATTAAGATTCAGAAGAGCCAATTAAAAAAAAAGGAAACGGTATACACTCTTTACATTTCATAAGGCTTTCACTATATAAACAGTACAGACAAACATGTCCTCACTTTGTGCTGGAAAAATAAACTGTCTGTGCATTTTAGAGTGACATTTATTGGACAACAACGCAGTTGTGCACAGCTATGAATTGCACTAACTTCCCCACTGTATGCAAAATGTCCAGTATATCTACTTTTAGTAAGCATCAGAGAATTCTTTTTTTAATTTTTTTATTGAGTTTTTATGAGGATCCACCACGATAACAAAAAAGAATACATTGCAGTTCCAAACTTTGTCTTAAAAATATTCCCCAGCAATTTCCAGAGAAAAAGCTCTAAACAGAAACACTAAGATTAGGTAGCTCTGCAAATTCATTCAATAGGTGACTGTAGGAAGTTGGCTCTGTATGCACTATTTCAAAGTAAGGAATAGTATGCAGAGTCCAAGGGTTTCCCTTAGAGGTAAGATAGTGGCAAAAAGAGATAATACTAATGCTCTATTTTGTGGTAGTGTGGTTGAGCAGTAGGGTTATCAAAGGAGTAGTGTTAAGCATTTGTTCTACACACACAAGCAATAAATGAGGAACACACACTCAAAGACCATTCCAGGCCAATAGGTTTTTGTACAGAAAAATATATTTTCTTAGTTTATTTTAAGAACCACAGGTTCAAGATTTACATGTAATACTTCACATGAAAGGTATTGCAGGTAGGTACTTTAGGAACTTTGAATTAGCAAAATAGCATATATACTTTTCACATAAATCACATATAGCTATTTTAAAACTAGACAGTGCAATTTTTAACAGTTCCTGGGGGGAGTAAGAGTTTGTTAGTTTTTGCAGGTAAGTAAACCACCTACGGGGTTCAAGTTTGGGTCCAAGGTAGCCCACCGTTGGGGGTTCAGAGCAGCCCCAAAGTTACCACACCAGCAACTCAGGGCCGGTCAGGTGCAGAGGCCAAAGTGGTGCCCAAAACGCATAGGCTTCAATGGAGAAGGGGGTGCCCCGGTTCCAGTCTGCCAGCAGGTAAATACCCGCGTCTTCGGAGGGCAGACCAGGGGGGTTTTGTAGGGCACCGGGGGGACACAAGTCCACACAGAAAGTATACCCTCAGCAGCGCGGGGGCGGACGGGTGCAGTGTGCAAACACGCGTCGGGTTTCAATAGATTTCAATGGGAGACCAAGGGGTCTCTTCAGCGATGCAGACGGGGGGGGGGGGGGCTCCTCAGGGTAGCCACCACCTGGGCAAGGGAGAGGGCCACCTGGGGGTCGCTCCTGCACTGGAGGTCGGATCCTTCAGGCCCTGGGGGCTGCGGGTGCAGAGTCTTTACCAGGCGTCGGATCTTAGAAGCAGGCAGTCGCGGTCAGGGGGAGCCTCAGGATTCCCTCTGCAGGCGTCGCTGTGGGGACTCGGGGGGGGGGGGGGGGGGGGGGGTCCAACTCTGGCTACTCACGGTCTCGCAGTCGCCGGGGAGTCCTCCCTGAAGTGATTGATCTCCACAAGTCGAGCCGGGGGCGTTGGGTGCATAGTGTCAAGTCTCACGCTTCCGGCGGGAAATGCAAGTTTTTTCAAAGTTGCAGTCTTTGGTGAACAGGGCCGCTGTCCTCGGGAGTTCTTGGTCCTTCTAGATGCAGGGCAGTCCTCTGAGGATTCAGAGGTCGCTGGTCCCTGTGGAAAGCGTCGCTGGAGCAGTGTCTTTAGAAGTGGGGAGACAGGCCGGTAGAGCTGGGGCCAAAGCAGTTGGTGTTTCCGTCTTCTCTGCAGGGTTTTTCAGCTTAGCAGTCCTCTTCTTCTTAGGTTGCAGGAATCTCAGTTCCTAGGTTCTGGGGAGCCCTTAAATACTAAATTTAAGGGCGTGTTTAGGTCTGGGGGTTTAGTAGCCAATGGCTACTAGCCCTGAGGGTGGGTACACCCTCTTTGTGCCTCCTCCCTGAGGGGAGGGGGTCACATCCCTAATCCTATTGGGGGAATCCTCCATCTGCAAGATGGAGGATTTCTAAAAGTTAGAGTCACCTCAGCTCAGGACACCTTAGGGGCTGTCCTGACTGGCCAGTGACGACTCCTTGTTTTTCTCATTATCTCTCCTGGACTTGCCGCCAAAAGTGGGGGCTGTGTCCAGGGGGCGGGCATCTCCACTAGCTGGAGTGCCCTGGGGCATTGTAACACGAAGCCTGAGCCTTTGAGGCTCACTGCTAGGTGTTACAGTTCCTGCAGGGGGGAGGTGTGAAGCACCTCCACCCAGAGCAGGCTTTTGTTTCTGTCCTCAGAGAGCACAAAGGCCCTCACCACATGGGGTCAGAAACTCGTCTCTCAGCAGCAGGCTGGCACAGACCAGTCAGTCCTGCACTGAACAATTGAGTAAAATACAGGGGGTATCTCTAAGATGCCCTCTCTGTGCATTTTTTAATCAATCCAACATTGGCATCATTGTGGGTTTATTATTCTGAGAAGTTTGGTACCAAACGTCCCAGTATTCAGTGTAGCTATTATGGAGCTGTGGAGTTCGTTTTTGACAGACTCCCAGACCAGATACTCTTATGGCTACCTGCACTTACAATGTCTAAGGTTTTGCTTAGACACTGTAGGGGCATAGTGCTCATGCACCTATGCCCTCACCTGTTGTATAGTGCTCCCTGCCTTAGGGCTGTGAGGCCTGCTAGAGGGGTGACTTACCTATGCCACAGGCAGTGTGAGGTTGGCATGGCACCTTGAGGGGATTGCCATGTCGACTTAGTCATTTTCTCCCCACCAGCACACACAAGCTGGCAAGCAGTGTGGCTGTGCTGAGTGAGGGGTCCCTAGGGTGGCATAAGACATGCTGCAGCCTTTAGAGACCTTCCCTGGCATCAGGGCCCTTGGTAGCAGGGGTACCAGTTACAAGGGACTTACCTGGGTGCCAGGGTTGTGCCAATTGTGGAGACAATGGTACATTTTAGGTGAAAGAACACTGGTGCTGGGGCCTGGTTAGCAGGGTCCCAGCACACTTCAAGTCAGCATCAGTATCAGGCAAAAAGTGGGGGGTAACTGCAACAGGGAGCCATTTCTTTACAGTGACTCAAGAACAGATTTCTCCACAGTTGTCTAAAAAGAATTCGCCCCAAATCAAGACTTTTTTTTAACCACTTCCTATTCTACTAGCATATCTCATTTCCTGATTTCTGATTAGCACCATTTTGCTCCCCCATTCTTGAGGAGTGGGAGATAACTCAGAGCGCCAGTTTCTTAACAAGAGAGATCTGGCAACCACAGTGGCGATAAAAACGAGTTTCTCCCACCTGGAAGGGAGCCTTGCTTCGGGGTCAAAGCCTAGGCACAACAACCGGATATTGGGAGTTATAGTAACCTGGGCCATAGTTGTTAACATCTTGAATATTCCCTCCCAGTAGTCCTGTATACATTGACAAGTCCCAATCACATGTATCCAACCCGCCACACCTACTACCTTACAGCGAAAACAGAGATCAGAACAGCTGGGCACCACACGGGATAAGGCTTGCGGAGTCCGATGATATAGCCATTTACTGAAAAATATCATTTGATGTCAATTCGCGCCCTTGAGAACTGAGAAATTTAGATGATTAATTCTCTCCCAGCACTCACTTGAGGGATCAAAGTCCTCCTGACGAGCCCATTTTTTTTGCCTTTGCCTACAGATCGACCTTATCCCTGTCCATCAATAGCCTTCTCCAGGATCCGGCGCTCCTTATTCCAGGAGGATCCACCAATTCTGAGACTAACGCCTGGACATTAATGATTAAATTGATATCCATATCCTTTAGACTGTTTAACAGAGTATTATAGGATCCCACCAAAAGAAAGTCATTTTTGACAACCATCTGGATATTTAAGGGAGTTTCCCAATTGTCATTGATACGAAAATCCCCGATTTTGCTAAATCCTGCATGCCCCCACCTCCAGTCTGCATTGAGCTAAGCACCAGAGCGTAACATGAACTGTGTAAGGCGGGTGTTGAAATGCAGATTTAGAATTGAATATTTTCTGACAAAAATCTGACTTCTCTTAAAGAGCCATTTAAGAATCTTAAAACAAACTTTTTTTTTTAGATTTCGGCAAAAGTGCTGGATTCCGAATGTCGTGCTCCCTACATATTAACTCACGAACGTCATTAGAGAATGTCGAACCTACAAATTGTTCTGCTTTAAAAATAGTGAGATAATGCAAAAAAAGGCAAAGTAATAGTCTTTAAAAATCGGGCAAAGCTAACCCCCCCTTTTCTTTATCCCCATAGAATGTGCTTAATGCGACTCGAGCCTTCTGATTTTGTCAAATAAAAGGACGAAACAGACTCAAGGTTTTTTTTTTTTTTTTAAAGGTTTTGTGTTAAAACACACGGGATGGCCGAGAACAGAAAATTAAATAATGGTAAAACTGACATTTTAATTAATGCAATTCAACATAGTATAGAAAGGGGGAGAGACTCGGGCAAGTAAAGCCTGATTTTTCGTGAGCAGCAGAGCGTAATTAAGGTCATACAGGTCTCCTATAACGGCTGAAAAATAAACCCCAAGGTATCTCTTTGACCTAGTATTCACACAGTGTCTTAATTGGGGGAACAGATTAATAGAAGAGGTGCCACACAGAATAATATCGGTCTTGCTCATATTAATCTTGTAGCCACCAATTTGCTCAAATTCAGCAAAAACACTAAAAGCCGCTGCCTGCGTAGTTCGTTCTTCATACAAAAACATAATAATATCGTCAGCGTAGAGTTTAATCTTTCCCATTGATTTTAAAAGGGGTTGAATCTGACTATTTTGTCTAATTTTACTGGCTAAACGCTCAATGAAAAGAGCAAAAAGTATAGGAGATAAAGGCCAATCCTGCAGAGTCTCTTGTTGTACTTGAAGTTGACCAACACACACGGAATTAATAATATTATCTTCAGAGTTTGAATACAACCTTTGAATTAGTCCAGAGACCTGAGAGGGCACCTTATAGCTAGCCAATACTGTGAAGAGTGTATCCCATACAACCAAATCAAATGCTTTTGCCGCATCTAATAAACGATGGCAGAAGTCCTATTAGAGGCAAAATAGTCAAGAGCCTCGGCCAACAAATGCGTATTAGTTGCAACTTGCCGACCAGCTATGAACCCGTTTTGATCGGGATGCACCAGTTTGTTAACAACCCCATTGAGCCTATTAGCCAAGAGTTTCGTAATAATTTTATAAACTGTATTTAGCAAAGAGATTGGACGATAGGCGTTAGGATCTTTTCTGTCCTTATTCGGTTTGGGCAAACTGACCACATTCCCCGAGTGCCAAGAATTGGGTATCTGTTCGCCCCTAAGTAGGCCATTAATCAAAGAGAGAAAATCATCAATTAATATCTTAAAGAAAGTTCTATAAAATTCTGCCGGAAAGCCATCAGGTCCACAAGCCTTCCCTGTAGGGAGGTTCTTGACAACCTCAAGGAGTTCTGGCTTCATAAACGGCTGTATTAGAACATCGCTGTCCTCTTCTGTAAGACTAGAAATATCCAGTTGCCCCAAGAATTCCTTAATTGACCCAGGGTCAATATCCAGAGCATGGCTGTAAATTTGCCTATAATGCTCTAGCATAATTTTGTCCACAACTCTGGGGTCAGTATGTCTAACCCCAGTGATAGGGCATCTCAGGGCACGTATGATATTACCAACAATTCGATCCCTAGCCTGCCATGCCAAAATTTGCCTGTAAAATTACTCTCCTCATATACCTTTTGTTTATAAGTCTGGAATCCTATATCAACCTTCTTAAGAAAATTGTCGGCCAATGCCTTTTTAGCTAATTCAAAAGACTGTCTATTATTTTCAGAGGGAGCATGTAGATAAGCCTTTGCACTGCCTCTTCCAGGCCCCTGGTTTGTTGTCTCTGAGAAAATTTATCTGCTGCCTCCTTGGCGATTACCAAGCCCCTGAAGAAGGCCTTAAACGAATCCCAAATTATGGCCGGAGTTGAAGATCCCCGATTGCGTTTGAAAAATTCACTAATTTTATTCTTAGAGATCTGGACCCATCCCTCGTCTTGAAGAACCTGCTGACTGAACACCCACCTTTTAGACTGAAACTTGGGGACTTCTGAATAAAGAGACACTTCTAGCACCAGGGAGGCATGGTCAGATAAGCCAGAGTGCCGCACTGACTGAGCCTTAAAGTGCAATGTTTTGAATCAGTGGTTCCCAACCTTTTGATTTCTGTGGACCCCCACTTTAACATTAATGGAACCCAGGGACCCCCACTGAATCATCATGGGAATCCAGGGACCCCTGCCTGAGTCATTACTGGAAGCTGGGGACCTAATTTGTCAATATTTGTTAATGTTTTTTAATTTTCTAGGCTCTCGCGGACCCACTGAGAAGGCCTCGCGGACCCCCAGGGGTCCCCGGACCACAGGTTGGGAACCACTGTTTTAGATATCAGAAAAAAAATCAATGCGAGAAGCACTTTTGAACCGGGTTGAGATACACGTACACACTCTCTCATGGCGGGACATTCATTCTCCAAGGATCACAAAGAATCAACACTTTGATATAGTCTTTAAAGATTTTGGCAACTCTAGGCTTATTTTGTTTCTTGCCCCTAACAGTGGTATCCAAAATTGGATCCTGAAATTTTTTTTAAATCCCCTCCAATAATAATCTTACCTGATAATTGCAAAAGGGACTGGAACATACCTGCATAGGGAGCAGGATCATCTAACAAGGGTGCATAAAAACTAACTAAAACAAATCTTTCTTCAGCAATTAAACAGTGCACCCAACACCATCGTCCTTCGGAATCACAGAAAAAGTGAAGCGGCCGTGCATTGAGACCTCGAGCTAGAAAGACCACAACGCCTCTATGGGCTGCTGAGGCAACCATCTTGAAATCAGTCATTTCTTTAAACATGTGGAAGCCCGCAATTTTTTTTTTACTGGAATATGAGTTTCCTGTAAAAGAATAACCAAAGGATTTAGGGCAGCTAACTATTCTTCGATTGCAGACCTTTTCCTCCAATTATTTAACCCATTGTCATTCCAGGAAACTATTCTGAGTGAACGATTCAAGCTTGCCATTGAGTTGTCAAGAACATTGTCAAGAAAATACCTGATCTAAACCTAGTCCAATTAACATCACCCCCTCTATAACCTTCTCCATTGTGAAATGCACATAGATACTATTTAGTGTGGAAAACCAGGATCCTGCGCCCCTTACCAACCCTTCCGACACCCAACCCCAACCCACACCCCCACCCTTGGGTGGCCAGAGCCTGGGGCCCTCCCGCCTGAGCCATCCGTGGCCACCCCCCACCCCGCAACCCCATCCTTTAATCAGGTGCCTTGACATGGCGCCCTTCACCATAGACTCGGAAAGGACTGTAGTGTAAGTACCGTAAAGACGCATTTGATTTTTACTCTATGAAACCCACTTTTCTGAAGGAGCAATTCCCCTACCAGTGTCAAGTCCACCCTCCTATCCCCCTCTATTAATCATCTCCCCCCCGTTTCCCCACCCTCTGCCCCGACTGCTTCTGAATTGAGTGCAAAAAAGTCTTAGCAGCATCAACTGTATGAATTAAATTAGAATGTCCCTGATAAAACACTAAGTTTGGATTGCTGTACAAGTCCTGCCGGAGCATCAGCTTTTTGGAAAGCCGGAATCATCCCTTTCAATTCTCTCCTTTGATGTGCAGCCGCCACAGACATAACTGAAAAAAGTTTAAAGGCGTAATCGCCAGGAACCTGATGTATTTTACTACTACCTACGTTCCTTGACCCAAAAATCACTAAACTTCACGAGGATAGTTCGAGGATACTTTGCTTGGGGTGACTGTACTGCTGGAACCTGATGGGCCTGCATGATCGTAAGATCCAAATGTTTATCGCCTGGCTCAGAGAGAACATGCTGCAGAATAAGGTCCGTGATTAAGTTTGTGACAGTCTGTCCGTTTTCACGCCCTTCAGGAATTCCCGTAAATCTCAAGTTTGATCTGCGTGAGCGATTCCCAGGATCGTCTAGCCGGATCTATAAGTCTAACAAATCAGCTTGACATTTCGCCACTGATGGTTCCTCAGAGACGCGGGCATCCTCCAGGTCGGATATTCGCTGTTCAATCTTCTTGATGCGTGAGTTAAGTTGCTGTATATTACTCGAAATTAAATTGAGTTGTGATTCCATCTTCTGATTTGCCTCATTTTGTGAGATTTTCAAGGCTTTTAACTTAGACAAGATCTGAAGAAGCAGATTTTCCGAAAGAATATCGGAGCTTGCCTTGACTCTAGGTGCATGAGAAAACAAGCCCATTTGAGAGTTCAGCTGATCCTGGACCGATTCAGAAGTTCCATTAACGGGGGGAGGGTTCGGGGGCGCCCACCTGTAGCGCTTATCCCTGATGCAGCAACTGACTCGCAGGACTCGCGAGAGAGATCGAGTAGAGAGCTGTTAGCTAGAGGAGCAGAGGCTGAGTTAGTAGTCAGTGCGGGAGCGTCGCCCTTTTGACCCTTCACTAGGCCAGAGAACAGAGGTTAGAGCATTTTGGAGCCTGCGCCCATAGCCAGAGCCCGACTGAAAGTGGCTTTGACGCTACAGCTTAAGGCTGATTGATTCAGAAGCAGGCTACCCTTATTCATTGATTCTGAACTTAAATCTGAATCCAAGTCCGAGCTCCTAGCCTCTGCCAGTGTTTTGCAAGCTAGTCATAGAGGGCGGTAAGCTGTGAGGAGAAGTGTCGCTAGAAGGTAATACGACAGTTGGTGGAGGAACAATATTAGAAGACAAATCCATGTCGAGGTGATTGTTGAGTGTGGCTGGGCGCTTTGGTTTAGCAGTGCGGGCAGCTTCAGGAGCCCTAGAAGCAGGGCATCCTTTCCCCTGTAGATAGTGCAGAGAACGGGGCATTATACGGCCCTGCTCCTTTGCCTTACACTCGCCCTGCTGGCCCCTTCCTCTCCCCACCAGCGCAACAGGCTTTGGAAAAAGAGAAGCAAAAAAGGATACCAGCCTCGTACCAATTAGCGCTTCCTTCCAACCAGCCACTTTTCTAGTGCAAAAATGTACTACACCAACACCAAACAAGGCTCACAGCCAAGTAGCCTATTCCATGTCCAATTTAAGAAAGAGAGGGAAAAGCTTCCTCAGTAGGGAGAAGTCATGCCTGCTATAGCCCCCCTCACCTCCATTTCCAGTCCTCTTTTCCTGAGAGAAGAAAACTCCGACCATGCAGTCTCAGGCCTCTTCAGGACTGCAGACGAAATCCCTTGACAGCCAGCTAAGCCAGAGGGGAAATTCCTCCAAAGAAACGTCAAACACGGCAAGCGGTGAGCAGCTGGGGGAGCAGGTATCTGAACTGTCTTTTTTCTGTGTTGTAGCGGGACTGCGCCGGCATTAACACGTCTGCCTGCAAGCCCACGTCCTTCCGAGCCGGTGTTTCAGCCGCGGAGTATGACGTGAGCTCCTACACGCCGCCAATTAGTTACACATTTCCTCTGACGTGCACATTCGATCAGTCAAAATGCAATCATTCCGAGAATTCTGTTTAACCAGGCTCACTTTTTGTTATTACAGTATGGCATATGTTTTTAACGAGCTGTGCACAAAGTCCATAAATTATTGAGAATTCTCTTTCAATAATTTATGGACTTGGTGCACAGCTCGTTAAAAACATATGCCATACTGTAATAACAAAAAGTGAGCCTGTTTATTGGGCTAGCAACCAAAAAAATCTATTAATGGGAAATCAATCTGGATAAATCTGATATAAAAAAAAGAAAGGAAACGTTTTGACTGAACACATGAACACTATACTTACAGGTGCTTAAGTGACTCAAGGCCAGTAAATGCTTTCTTGGTAATAGTCTTTATCTTGTTTCCTTGTAAGATTCTGAAACACAAACCGAGCAAATGAACTTATGATCAACATTAAACATTCCACTTCACATTTGCCAATAAAAATTCACTTAAAAAGCAAAAAAAAAAAAAAAAACACTGAATGCATGGATCTCGGTTTACTGACCTTTAAATCTATTTTAGTCATATCGACCAATAATTTATTGGACTACATCATGAAGTAAAAAAACGAAGAAAGCTTAAACTCTGAATTGCTGCAATTCATGAGAGGTGCAGCAAGCTTTGAAGCAAAAAAAAAAAAATGTGGTTGGGAGTGGAACTAAGGAATGGGTCTGGAGTCACTATGCGGGTGGGAGGGGACAAAGCAGGTTGTAAAAGAAAATACATCTGGGTTTCTATTGGTTCTATTAAGATGCAATTGGGCAATGTAGCTTACTAAACAAGCATATATAGTTGTAGAGCACTTTGATCAACAAATAATCCTCTTAAATAAAACGTGAAAGGAAGATTAAGCCACCTGAAGCTCTCTTCAAGCTTCAAAACCCCCATACCAAAGTTGTGTTATGTGATGTCAATAACACCAGAGCACACCCGACAAAATCTGGAATTGTAGTCGAAAGATGTACAAGGCTATGGGAGGAACCCGCTTTAATCTTCTTGCAGAGTTAAAATCCAACTACAGGGAGCAACATAGGACAAATTTAACCTGGTTTCAGTGTGAGGCTAGTATGAACTACAAAATGTGCTATCCTATTAATCTTAAGTAAATTAATACACACCCCCATGAAAACTATGAGAACATGCTCTGTGCCACGTGTGGCTCTGCTGACATGAAATGTAAAAAGAATGAGGTAATTATGAAAAGAACAAGTTTTTTACCTTTGGTTACAATCTTTGTGGTAGAGACCCTACCTAGTCACGGATTCCTCATCTTTTGAATATTTCCCAGTAGTCAGATTAGATAGATCTGGAAACTTTTACAGCAGTGCCTCTGCATATCGGAAGGTGGCTCCTTGTGACTCCACAATGACGCAGTTCCTGTCCGGAAATGACATGCAGGTTTATATAGGCACCGCTCCCACGCACTGGTGTGAGATGCTTTTAAGACTATCCGCGCCGCCAGATATAGACCCCAAAAAGCAAATTAGCAGACAAGACAGTGCAGATTCCTTGAATTGGGATTTTACTGATGGAGAGAGTCCAATCACAGAACGGGAGAAGAGAATAGATGATAAGGAAACTGCGGCTTGATAGAGTCTCCACCAAAAAAAGCGTCAACAAAGATAAGCTGTTCTTCTGCTGGAGACTTTTAGCTGCATATTCCTCACGGAATAGATAACAAAACAGTATCTATTTGGAGGTGGGTCTGTGAATGGGCTCAAACCAGGAAGTTCTGAAGGGCCAAGTGGGCAAAATGCACCTCTTGGCGAGCTGGACTGTCTTGATAATAGTGGTTTGTGAACGTATGAAGGGAGGCCGACATAACTGTCTGCCATATATCTAGGACAGGAACTCGGCATTCTAATGCAGCAGTAGCAGCAGCTGTGTCCTTAGTAGAATGACCACAAAGTCCTAATGGAGGCTTCTTTTGAACAAGTGCCTAGCAGACCCAAACACAGAGCATAATCCTGTGGAAGATGGTTCTTTTCTGCATCAACCACCCAGTGCTATTTGGTATGATAAATGTGTAAACAGAGCTCTTTTGGGATTCAAGCAATATAGCTTTTACCTCACCTTTGTGGGAGGAGGTGGAGCACAGAACGCCGGCAGACTAAAGTAGAATGGTGTCACAACTTTTGGTACAAATGATGCATGTGTCCAGAGATTGGTTTTCCTGGGAAGAAGGTAGTTTATGGTGGACTGACAAAGTCTTGATAGTAAGGAGCTGTAAAGGACCGCTGTAAAGCAGCATGAACAGGGAGCACATCAGACAAGTCAGGACTAGATTAAGGTCCCATTGTGGAATGATAAAGGAAGAAGAGAGAAGCACATGTTGAAGCTCTTTCAAAAATCGGATCACAACAGGGGACTTAAACAACGAGGGCTGATCTGGCAATCTTCAGAAGAGGGTTGAACAATAACGCTTAAATGTGACCAGAGCACAGCCTTGCCAAGCAAGAAGAACAACAAACAGAACATCACATAAGTTGGAATGGAGTGGGTCAATTAGGATTGTGCCACACCAAGCCACAAATGTGTCCAAACAACAGGGGTATATACAGGTTCTGTTGAGGGGTGCTTGGTTGCCAAGCTGACATCAACCACCTGCAGAGGAGGGTGTTCAGCTGTAGCCACCCAATCTCCAAACATTATGAGAAAAATGTGAGGGGCCGGGTGAGGAAATCTGTATCTTGCTGCAAGAACAGGTCCTCTTGGATGGACAGCATGTTCAGAGGACATTTGCTTAAGCTAAGAACAAGTGAATACCATAGTCTCTGTGTCTAATCCGGAGTCACTAGGAGGACTTGGACCTGGTCTGTCCTCATCTTCTTGAGAACACAAGGCAGAAGTGGTATTGGTGGAAAGCCATATGGGGGCCACAAGTCACCCTAGGTGGAACGCATCTCATAGCAAAAGACACCTTGGAATATTCAGTGCGCAAAAGTGCTGACACTGCACATTCCTGGCACTGGTAAACCGACTGAGCCAAGGATCTCCCCATTTGCAAAAGAGACACCTCTGAGTATATCTGCCATTTGTGATCTGCTAGGCACGGCTGGCTGAGCTCATCCGCTCTGGCATTCAATGAACCTGGCAGGTGGGTCACCGCCAGAAAAATTCCTTGGTGGTCTTGTCACTTCCAGAGGCACAAGGCCTCCTGGCACAGGATCCATGACCCTACCCTTTTCGTTGCAGTCCCACATGGCAGTGGTTTTGTCCACAAGCAGCTACCTGTACCAGCCTTCCCTTGATAGACGGAAGGAAGGCTTTCATTGCAAACTGCAAGGCCCTCAGGTCCAGAAGTCGGATGTGGAGCCTGGACTCGGCCAGAGACCAGATAGCTCTGATATCCTTCTATCCTAGATGGCCACTACCACTCACAAAGCACAAGTCACCACTGTTAGCTCTGAAGACTCTGGCAGACCAGCAAACACCACTACAGATCTTTTGCAGTCTCCTCGGAAATCTGAATGTGGTCAGAAAGGCCCCCTTGATGTTGGTCCCCTGGAACTGCAGATCCCGCATATGCCACCTGCCATGCTCTATCAGCAGCATGCAGGAGATCATCAGTACCAGCAGCCTCAGAGTCAAACTCATTAAACTCCAGGACCGAGACAGAGAGATCAGGATCATAGCCTGAGTGACCTGGACTCTCTTTCCTGGGGAAAAGGCACAAAAAACAAACTGTGTCCAGAATGGAGAAGTAATCAGGTGTGTGACTTTGGCACGTTAATGCCAACTTCATAAGCGAGACATCGTTGTGGGGGAAAACTGGTACCCCGACCCACCAAAGGTGTGCTGCCACCACTGCCATCACTTCCAGCCATGGTAGGGGGAGAAAGCCTGCCATTATCTGGAGAAGTGTCCAGTCCACTGCTCCCCCCCCCCCCACCTCATCCACAAGGCCTAGCCCAGAGAAATAGGGCGCTCAGGATCTGAGCAAGGAGGCAAAGCTCCTGCTAGCAACGGAACCAGTGCCTTGTGCAGGCTCACCGGATACACGTCGGGGATTACAATAGGTATAGCGCCTCTGGTGGGTGTGGACGACATCAGCAGTGTCAGGACCGATGCCAGGGAAGGTCGAGGTGGTACAACCAGCGCAGGTCTGGATCCAGGACTGGATCTCCGGGAACCGTTTGGCACGGGTGAGAGTCAGAAGGGGCCTCCTCCAAACCTGCAGGGCACAAAGGCACCCCAGCAAGATCAGACTGCCCAAAAATGAGGAGCATGACATCATAAAACTCTGAGTTGGGCAGGGGTCACTCCACCTCCCGGAAGGCATTCTTACACACCCAGAGAAAATTCTGAATTCAAAATAGGCTTCACAAAAAGTCGAAAAAGACCAATCAAAACTTTACTGAGGGGTAAGCTCTGTGCGGATCAGTGCTGGCTGGCACTGAAAAAAAAAAAGAACTGTCAGCGGCACGCCTGGGTGGTGCCTGTATAGGACCTGCAACATCATATCCAGCGCGGACGCCGCCGTCAACAGACGCAGAGTCGATTGTCACCACCTACTGGCGTACACGGGCACTTCTCACAAAACTCTTCCAGATCCAGCCCAAAGCCTGGAGAGAATTCAAAGGTAAGTAATCTGCAACAAGAAGTCTCTATCAGATCCCTAAATCTCATCAAAAAGCCTGAATTCCTAAATGCCTTGAATGCCATGAAATACGTACAAAGTGTTGAGTTTCTGGAGCCCAGCAAACGCTTCATTTGAATCTTCTATGGCCCATGAAATTGCATTGTTCCTTAAATCCCTGTAACAAGAACACAATATTGAGCTTATCAATTCACTGCATGGCGAGAAGAGCAGTTTCAAGTAAAAAAAAAAAGTTACAAAACTGTAAATTTCTATCATGCATTTTCAATCCTTTCTCCATATTCGCCACATCAAGCTGGGAATCCTCAGTAATAACATAAACATGACATGTCTTTAAACAGTACCCTAATAAAACATTTTTACATTAATTTACGCTTATCTTTACACTGGTACCCCCTGGGTCAGCAGTGACTCCCTCTCAAAGCAGGGCTCATTTGAAACTTGATAGACCGAGCAGACTATGTGAGTTACATTTAATTAAAAATACCAACGCTGGTATACTATATTATGTGTGTGTGTGTATATATATATATATATATATATATATATATATATATATATATATATACACAAACGAACAGTTGCAAGCAACTTTACCACCGCACTCCAGGAGAAAATTCTCTCTCTTTTTTACTTTATTACACTCAAAAATAAGTCACCATCCTTCACCACTAGTGGAGTGCGGTGGTAAAGTTGCTTGCAACTGTTTGTTTTATGAGAGGACATGGTCCAATCCTCACACCTGCACCAACATGAAATAGCGTGCCGTAAAGTAAGTGTGTGTGTGTGTGTGTGTGTGTAATTGTGTGTGTGTGTGTAAGTGTGTGTGTGTCTAAGTAAGTGTGTGTGTGTGTAAGTGTGTAAGTGTGTGTGTAAGTGTGTAAGTGTGTAAGTGTGTAAGTGTGTGTGTAAGTGTGTAAGTGTGTACGTGTGTACGTGTGTACGTGTGTACGTGTGTGTACGTGCGTGTACGTGCGTGTGATTATTTCCCAGCACTGTATCTTTCATAAATTAATACTTTATTGGAATTCTATAACCAGGTACCAAACATGGCAGTATGACTGAAGAGCTTTTTCTTCATTTGAACTTCTGCTCTGTTGCCTACGCTCGAGGCCTGCTTGCAGACAGTAAGCAAGAACTGCTATTATTTTTTTAACCTTAGTTTGGGAATACCTTTCCACTGGCTCCCTGTAGGAAGTTGGCTCTGTATGTGCTATTTCAAAGTAAGGAATAGCATGCACAGAGTCCAAGGGTTCCCCTTAGAGGTAAAATAGTGGTAAAAATAGATAATACTAATGCTCTATTTTGTGGTAGTGTGGTCGAGCAGTAGGCTTATCCAAGGAGTAGTGTTAAGCATTTGTTGTACATACACATAGACAATAAATGAGGTACACACACTCAGAGACAAATCCAGCCAATAGGTTTTGTTATAGAAAAATATCTTTTCTTAGTTTATTTTAAGAACCACAGGTTCAAATTTAACATGTAATATCTTGTTTGAAAGGTATTGCAGGTAAGTACATTAGGAACTTTGAATCATTTCAATTGCATGTATACTTTTCAAGTTATTCACAAATAGCCGTTTTAAAAGTGGACACTTAGTGCAATTTACACAGTTCCTAGGGGAGGTAAGTTTTTGTTAGTTTTACCAGGTAAGTAAGACACTTACAGGGTTCAGTTCTTGGTCCAAGGTAGCCCACCGTTGGGGGTTCAGAGCAACCCCAAAGTTACCACACCAGCAGCTCAGGGCCGGTCAGGTGCAGAGTTCAAAGTGGTGCCCAAAACGCATAGGCTAGAATGGAGAGAAGGGGGTGCCCCGGTTCCGGTCTGCTTGCAGGTAAGTACCCGCGTCTTCGGAGGGCAGACCAGGGGGGTTTTGTAGGGCACCGGGGGGGACACAAGCCCACACAGAAATTTCACCCTCAGCAGCGCGGGGGCGGCCGGGTGCAGTGTAGAAACAAGCGTCGGGTTTTCAATGTTAGTCTATGAGAGATCAAGGGATCTCTTCAGCGCTGCAGGCAGGCAAGGGGGGGCTTCCTCGGGGAAACCTCCACTTGGGCAAGGGAGAGGGACTCCTGGGGGTCACTTCTGCAGTGAAAGTCCAGTCCTTCAGGTCCTGGGGGCTGCGGGTGCAGGGTCTTTTCCAGGCGTCGGGACTTAGGTTTCAGAGAGTCGCGGTCAGGGGAAGCCTCGGGATTCCCTCTGCAGGCGGCGCTGTGGGGGCTCAGGGGGGACAGGTTTTGGTACTCACAGTCGTAGAGTAGTCCGGGGGTCCTCCCTGAGGTGTTGGTTCTCCACCAGCCGAGTCGGGGTCGCCGGGTGCAGTGTTGCAAGTCTCACGCTTCTTGCGGGGAGTTGCAGGGTTCTTTAAAGCTGCTTCTTGAGACAAAGTTGCTGTCTTTTTGGAGCAGGTCCGCTGTCCTCGGGAGTTTCTTGTCGTCGTCGAAGCAGGGCAGTCCTCAGAGGATTCAGAGGTCGCTGGTCCCTTTGGAAGGCGTCGCTGGAGCAGAGTTCTTTGGAAGGCAGGAGACAGGCCGGTGAGTTTCTGGAGCCAAGGCAGTTGTTGTCTTCTGGTCTTCCTCTGCAGGGGTTTTCAGCTGGGCAGTCCTTCTTCTTGTTGTTGCAGGAATCTAATTTTCTAGGGTTCAGGGTAGCCCTTAAATACTAAATTTAAGGGCGTGTTTAGGTCTGGGGGGTTAGTAGCCAATGGCTACTAGCCCTGAGGGTGGGTACACCCTCTTTGTGCCTCCTCCCAAGGGGAGGGGGTCACAATCCTAACCCTATTGGGGGAATCCTCCATCTGCAAGATGGAGGATTTCTAAAAGTTAGAGTCACCTCAGCTCAGGACACCTTAGGGGCTGTCCTGACTGGCCAGTGACTCCTCCTTGTTGCTTTCTTTGTTCCCTCCAGCCTTGCCGCCAAAAGTGGGGGCCGTGGCCGGAGGGGGCGGGCAACTCCACTAAGCTGGAGTGCCCTGCTGGGCTGTGACAAAGGGGTGAGCCTTTGAGGCTCACCGCCAGGTGTTACAGCTCCTGCCTGGGGGAGGTGTTAGCATCTCCACCCAGTGCAGGCTTTGTTACTGGCCTCAGAGTGACAAAGGCACTCTCCCCATGGGGCCAGCAACATGTCTCTAGTGTGGCAGGCTGCTGGAACCAGTCAGCCTACACAGATAGTTGGTTAAGTTTCAGGGGGCACCTCTAAGGTGCCCTCTGTGGTATATTTTACAATAAAATGTACACTGGCATCAGTGTGCATTTATTGTGCTGAGAAGTTTGATACCAAACTTCCCAGTTTTCAGTGTAGCCATTATGGTGCTGTGGAGTTTGTGTAAAACAGACTCCCAGACCATATACTCTTATGGCTACCCTGCACTTACAATGTCTAAGGTTTTGCTTAGACACTGTAGGGGTACAGTGCTCATGCACTGGTACCCTCACCTATGGTATAGTGCACCCTGCCTTGGGGCTGTAAGGCCTGCTAGAGGGGTGTCTTACCTATACTGCATAGGCAGTGAGAGGCTGGCATGGCACCCTGAGGGGAGTGCCATGTCGACTTACTCATTTTGTTCTCACTAGCACACACAGGCTTGTAAGCAGTGTGTCTGTGCTGAGTGAGGGGTCTCTAGGGTGGCATAATACATGCTGCAGCCCTTAGAGACCTTCCCTGGCATCAGGGCCCTTGGTACCAGAGGTACCAGTTACAAGGGACTTATCTGGATGCCAGGGTGTGCCAATTGTGGAAACAATGGTACATTTTAGGTGAAAGAACACTGATGCTGGGGCCTGGTTAGCAGGGTCCCAGCACACTTCTCAGTCAAGTCAGCATCAGTATCAGGCAAAAAGTGGGGGGTAACTGCAAGAGGGAGCCATTTCTTTACACTCCCCCTGTGCAAGCAGTGATACCAACCTTTAGCCATCATTTAGGTCTGATCCAGAGCAGGTCGACTTGTCTTCTGAGGGTAGTGCATAACATTTAATAGACACTGAGACAATGGTGCTGCAGCCCTGAGCACACAAAATGGAGGCTGAGTGTTACCAGGGGATGCTCATCGATGTGGGAGTCTGCTCCCTGCCACCCAACCTTATCTTGGCCTTAGGAAGTGGCCCCTGCCCTATTTTGGCCTTTTCCCTCCTCCTTGGAGGGAGATCAGCCACAATTGTAGGCTGATCTGCTCGCAAGGGGGCAGAAAACCACTAGCCTCTGGGGATTAACTTGCTTGCACATCGGGAAGTGAACCCTTGGGCAAGGGTCAGCCCCCCTTAAAGAATGCAATATTTTAGGAGTTTTCTGTCCCCGTGGGGAGCAGATCGGCCGTATTTTTAGGCAGATCTGCCCCCAAGTTCAGGGGGAGGCGGCAGAAAACCACTAGACACCAGGGAATAAGTTTAAGGTTCTGTGTGGGTGTGACCTGAAGTTTGCCTGACGGTCTGCATGTACTGCTGTTTGGTTGGCTATGTGTGTAATGGCATTTGGCTGGCAGTGTGTGAGAACTAGCGTTCAGCTAATGGTGTGTTTGAACTGGGGATTGTGCTGCCAGTATATGTGGACTGGCTTCTGGTTGGCGATGTGTGGATGGAGTATGGTGTATGAAGTCGCGTTTGGCTGGGGTAAGGATTGCTCCCTCTAGGGTGCCAATTTCTTGCCTTTGCTTTGTGCCGCCCCTTGGAGGGAGATCGGACGTTTGTGATTCTGATATGCTATATAGTTTCTTTTCTTTTGTGTGTTAACCCCTTCTGTGCCGCAGACGTAGTGGTTACGTCCTGCGGCACAGTGCTGCTGTGCCGAGGACGTAACCACTACGTCCTCGGCACACAGCCCAGAGGGAGCGCTCTCGCTCCCTCTGTGTGCTTCCCCCCACCCCCCCAAAGTCAGGGATGGAAGGGGAAGCCCTTCCCCTTCCACCCCCGACCCCCCACCCCCCCCCACCCCCCCATAATGACGTCAGCGCGCGATCGCGCGCTGACTTCATTATGGGGATTTCGCCGCACAGGAAGCCATTTGCTTCCTGTGCGGCGACGAGGAAAGAGGTGAGTTCCTCTTCCCGGTGGGTGGGGGGTTTGGGCTAAAGAGGCACCGGGGGAAAGGAAAGGCTTTTCCTTTCCCCCGGTGTCTCTTTGAGCATTCCTGCTGCCCGATCGCATTGCGATCGGGCAGCAGGAATGCCCACTAGACACCAGGGATTTGTTTTTTTTGTTGTTTGCTCGTGTTTCTTGCTGGCGGGGAGCGGCCCCTTGGGCAAGGGTCGCTCCCCTTGTGGGGGCAATTAGTTACGGCCATTTCTGCCCCCTTTGGGGGCAGATTGGCCTACTTTTTAGGCGGATCTGCCCCCAAGGGGGGCAGAAACCACTGGATCACCAGGGATTTATATTTTCTGTGCAGGTATGTTGGGAGGGGGTGCCCCCTTGGGCAAGGGGCGCCCCCCCCAAGGGGGCAGAGAACTGTTGGCCATTTCTGCCCCCCTTGGGGGCAGATCGGCCTATTTTTTTTAGGTCCATCTGCCCCCAAGGGGGGCAGAAGCCACTTAGGCACCAGGGATTGTGTGTGTAGTGGATGGGGGGCGCCCCCTTGGGCAAGGGTCGCTCCCCTTTGGGGGGCATGTCTTTTAGGGCCATTTCTGCCCCCCTTGAGGGCAGATCAGCCTATTATTTTTAGGTTGATCTGCCCCAAGGGGGGCAGAAACCACTAGAACGCCAGGGATGTTTTTTTATGTGTTTATTTTTGTGGGGGGGCGTCCCCTTGGGCACGAGGCGCCCCCCCAAGGGGGGCATTGACCTGTTGGCCATTTCTGCCCCCCCTGGGGGCAGATGGGCCTATTTTTCTAGACCCACCTGCCCCCAAGGGGGGCAGAAGCCACGTAGACACCAGGGATAGTGTGTGTGTGTGTGTTAGTGGATGGGGGGGGGCTTGGGCAAGGGTCGCCCCCCACTTTGGGGGCACATGTACCCAGGCCATTTCTGCACCCCTTGGAGACAGATCAGCCTATTATTTTTAGGCTGATCTGCCCCCAAGGGGGGCAGAAACCACTAGAACGCCAGGGATTTTTTTTTATGTGTTTATTTTTGTGGGGGGGCGTCCCCTTGGGCACGGGGCGCCCCCCCAAGGGGGGCATTGACCTGTTGGCCATTTCTGCCCCCCCTGGGGGCAGATGGGCCTATTTTTCTAGACCCACCTGCTCCCAAGGGGGGCAGAAGCCACGTAGACACCAGGGATAGTGTGTGTGTGTGTGTGTGTGTTAGTGGATGGGGGGGGGGGGGGCTTGGGCAAGGGTCGCCCCCCACTTTGGGGGCACATGTACCCAGGCCATTTCTGCACCCCTTGGAGACAGATCAGCCTATTATTTTTAGGCTGATCTGCCCCCAAGGGGGGCAGAAACCACTAGAACGCCAGGGATTTTTTTTTATGTGTTTATTTTTGTGGGGGGGTGTCCCCTTGGGCACGGGGCGCCCCCCCAAGGGGGGCATTGACCTGTTGCCCATTTCTGCCCCCCCTGGGGGCAGATGGGCCTATTTTTCTAGACCCACCTGCCCCCAAGGGGGGCAGAAGCCACGTAGACACCAGGGATAGTGTGTGTGTGTGTGTGTGTGTGTGTGTTAGTGGATGGGGGGGGGGCTTGGGCAAGGGTCGCCCCCCACTTTGGGGGCACATGTACCCAGGCCATTTCTGCACCCCTTGGAGACAGATCAGCCTATTATTTTTAGGCTGATCTGCCCCCAAGGGGGGCAGAAACCACTAGAACGCCAGGGATTTTTTTTTATGTGTTTATTTTTGTGGGGGGCATTGACCTGTTGGACATTTCTGCCCCCCCTGGGGGCAGATGGGCCTATTTTTCTAGACCCACCTGCCCCCAATGGGGGCAGAAGCCACGTAGACACCAGGGATAGTGTGTGTGTGTGTGTGTGTGTGTGTTAGTGGATGGGGGGGGGCTTGGGCAAGGGTCGCCCCGCACTTTGGGGGCACATGTACCCAGGCCATTTCTGCACCCCTTGGAGACAGATCAGCCTATTATTTTTAGGCTGATCTGCCCCCAAGGGGGGCAGAAACCACTAGAACGCCAGGGATTTTTTTTTATTTGTTTATTTTTGTGGGGGGGCGTCCCCTTGGTCACGGGGCGCCCCCCCAAGGGGGGCATTGACCTGTTGGCCATTTCTACACCCCCTGGGGGCAGATGGGCCTATTTTCTTAGGCCCACCTGCCCCCAAGGGGGCAGAAGCCACTTAGGCACCAGGGATAGTGTTGTGTGTGTTTTTTTTGTTTTTTTTTGTTTGAGGGCTGTCCCCTTTGGCAAGGGTCGCTCTCCATGGGGACACAGTACTAAAGGTATTTTCTGGCTTCCTTGGGGCAGGCAGGCCTATTTTTTTAGTAGGCCCATCTGCCGCTATGACAGAATCCACTTAGGCACCAATTTCTAAAATGTTTGATGGTGGGGTGTTTGTCAACTGAAGAAGTCTTTGCATTTGTGATAAAAAAAAAATTTGTTCTAGTTCAAAGCTTTTGCTTTATTTGCTGTGGCTCCTTGCGGTTTTGGCGGTGGTTGACCTGCAGTTTGCACAGTTGCATGTTTTAGGTAAGTAAAAACAATTTACTCCAAAGGAGTATTGTTGCCATGCATGAATGACATGTTTGTAGGGGGTGTACTAAATGCAGGATTGTGTGTGAAATTGTCCTTAGGTTTGTGCACAATGATATTTGTTTTGTCTTATTTCTAATTTGCCTTTCTTTCTTTTTAGTGGGATATCATTGGTGATTGCTGTGTAGTTGCTGATGAATCAAGCTTTTTCAGGCAAGTGAGCGGTATAGTTTTTGAGTTTGTAACTCTTACTAACAAAGCTACACTTTGTTACTTGTCTTACACAGTGCTGGTTGTTGGTGGTGAATTTGTCCAGTTAATTTTAGCAGGAGAGATCATGGCTAGCCGCAGGATGACCGCTCAGCAGGTGGTTGGTATGCTTTTTGAGTCACAGTCTGATCATGACTATGAGACGGACTCTGCATCTGAGGCAGAGGAGGAAGTCAGAGATTCTGGCAGTGATGTTTCTGTTGGAGGGGAATCTTCTGATGATGAAGCCACTCTCAGTGCAGATGAAGGTTCTGTTTTAGAGGAGGACATTGATGTGCCAATAGTGCAGCAACCTGGGGCTGAAAGGTTTCCCGTTATAAGACCTGATGTCTGGGTTGCCCCAAACATGGAGCAGCCAGGATTGCCTGCCTTTACTGGTCTCCCGGGGTGTAACGCCAATACAGAGAACTTTATGCCTATCAATTTCTTTGAGTTATTCATGGATGATGTGTTTTTGGAAGAGATTGTTGAGCAGACTAATTTGTATGCGGAGCAGCATTTGAGGGACAACGCTGCTAGACTTAGGCCACACTCTAGAGCTGCCCAGTGGATTCCCACAAATTTGGAGGAGATAAAAAAGTTTTTGGGTTTGACTTTTTTGATGGGGTTGATAAGGAAGCCGTCACTGGCTTCTTATTGGTCTACTAGTCCCTTGATGGCAACAGCTATATTTCCAGCTACCATGAGTCGTAATCGGTATTTGCTTCTTCTTAGGATGCTGCATTTTGTTGACAATGCATTAGCCTTGCCACGAGATCACCCAGATTCTGACCGTCTTTTTAAGATTAGGCCTGTCCTTGATCATTTTGTAGATCGGTTTTCGGAGGTCTATGTTCCAGGCAAAGAGTTAAGTGTGGACGAGTCTTTGGTCCTCTTCAAGGGTCGTTTGGTTTTTAGGCAGTACATTCCTAGCAAAAGGGCACGATATGGAATTAAATTGTATATGCTGTCTGAAAGTAGGACAGGATATGTGTATAGTTTCCGTGTGTACACTGGTAGGGATTCCAATATTGACCCCCCTGGTTGTCCTCCCACTTTTGGAGTTACTGAGAAAATTGTGTGGGATCTTGGTAGACGACTGTTCAACAAAGGTCACCATTTGTATGTAGACAACTTCTACACTGGTGTGCAGTTGTTCAAGGAATTGTTTAGAGTGGACACAGTTGCTTGTGGCACAATCCGTTCTAACCGGAAAGGCTATCCAAGGGAGCTTGTCTGTAAAAAACTTGAGAGGGGACAGTGCTGTGCCTTGCGGAACGAGGAGCTGCTAGCTTTGAAATTTTCAGACAAGAGGGATGTCTACATGCTAAGTACCATCCATGATGAGAGTACTTCCCCTGTGACTGTTTGGGGCCAGGTTGCTGAAGTGCGCAAACCTGTGTGCATTTTAGATTATAATAAGCACATGGGAGGTGTAGATAGAGTTGACCAGAGGTTGGAACCTTATACTGCTATTCGTAAGTCTTATGTTTGGTATAAGAAGTTAGCACTTCACCTCTTCCACTTAGCAACCTTCAATGCTTTTATTGTGTTTAGGGATAGGTCTCCAGACTCAAAGATGACATTTGTGAAATTTCAGGAGTCAGTGATAGAGAGCCTTATTGTGGTGGAACAGGCCAGAGTTCCTAGAGAAGCAGTGGTGGAGGATGTGGCTAGATTGAAAGATCGCCACTTTGCTGAGCACATTCCTCCCACACCCAAAAAAGACTTTCCAGCTAAGAAATGTAGAGTGTGTTTTCGAAGAGGTATCCGGAGGGAGTCTCGAATGTACTGCCCAGATTGTCCTTCAAAGCCTGGGCTGTGTGTCAGTGCTTGTTTTAAGAATTACCACACCCAGAAGAATTTCTGGGAACAACCATGAGTGTAAACTCATGTCTGGTTTGTATTTTCATGTGTTTAGTTTCATGGTTAGCATTTCTGTCATGTTCTTAGTTAGAGCTTTTGTGTTTGTTGTTTTGTAATTCTTTCTACTTAGTTAGGGGTTCCTCTGTTTAAAAAAAATATATATATATGATGCCATTGTGTGTGGAGTGGGGCTTGGCTGAGACTGTACATATTGACTTGATGTTGGCTACTGCAACACACTGCCAGCCAAACACCAGTCCACACACTCCCATCAGCTGGTGTGATTGTTGTATCAGGCATGTGGGCGTATGTAAGTGATGGGCCCTTGAGTGGCGCTGTCTGTCGATGTGAGTGTTGTAATGTGCTGGGCCCGTGGCTGGCGGTGTGAATGGCCTTGTGTGTGTCATGTATGAAAGTTGTGTGAATGGACTGTAAAGCGGTTGGTGCCTTGTCGCGGCTTTACAGCTCACGAGCTGGGAGTCATTGGTTCAGTTTTTTGCCTTTCAGTTACTAACAGTGCTTTTCATTTTTGTGAAAGCTCTTGTTAGTAAAATTTGATCCACTGAACCATCACTCACCCTCGTGCCAAATCCAACCAGTATGTGTGGTAAAAATGACCAAACCTGCTCCGCTGTAATCAGGCGTCGCAGCACACCTATGACACGCTAGGTGCCTCAGGTGGGACCCCGATGATGAAGCATGCCACCAACTTGGTTGGTGGGTGAGGGGTCTTTTTCACATAACCTAAGTGTGTTTCTTTTAAAAAATTTAGTGTTTGGCACATCACGGACGTATGTGGGCACATCAAAACGATATATTACAAAACTACCTGTGTTTGGGGGGGGAGAGGGCACCTATGTTTTTGGTCCTGTGTGCGGCCTTCATCTAGAGAAACCTACCAAACCCAGACATTTTTTAAAACTAGACACCCCAAGGAGTCTAGGGAGGAGTGGCTTGCGTGGATCCCCCAACATTTTCTTACCCAGACTCCTCTGTTAACCTCAAAATGTGCTTAAAAAAAGCATATTTTCCTGACTTTTCTTCGTACGATCACCACTCCAGCACAAAATTCCTACTCCCCAGTGTTCCCCTCAGTCTCCCAAATAAAATGACACCTCACGTATGTGGGTCCCCAAAGCAGAGTCAGTCTAAAGATGTATAAAAAAATATGTCCTTATAAACTCGCAGTGCTATCCCCTGTATCTCTACAAGTTTTGGGCCTTATTCTGTTGGAGGCACCTGGCCCACCCACACAAGTGAGGTATCATTTTTATCGGGAGACGTGGGGGAACGCTGGGTGGAAGGAAATTTGTGGCTCCTCTCAGATTCCAGAAATTTCTGCCACAGAAATGTGAGGAACATGTGTTTTTTTAGCCAATTTTTGAGGTTTGCAAAGGATTCTGGGTAACAGAACCAGGTCCGAGCCCCGCCAGTCACCCCTCCTTGGATTCCCCTAGGTCTCTAGTTTTCAGAAATGTACAGGTTTGGTAGGTTTCCCTAGGTGGCGGCTGAGCTAGAGGCCAAAATCTACAGGTAGTCACTTTGCTAAAAACAGCTCTGTTTTCTGTGATATGTCCACGTTGTGTTTTGGGGCATATCCTGTCGCGGGCGCTAGGCCTACCCACGCAAGTGAGGTATCATTTTTATCGGGAGACGTGGGGGAACGCTGGGTGGAAGGAAATTTGTGGCTCCTCTCAGATTCCAGAACTTTCTGCCACAGAAATGTGAGGAACATGTGTTTTTTTAGCCAATTTTTGAGGTTTGCAAAGGATTCTGGGTAACAGAACCAGGTCCGAGCCCCGCCAGTCACCCCTCCTTGGATTCCCCTAGGTCTCTAGTTTTCAGAAATGTACAGGTTTGGTAGGTTTCCCTAGGTGGCGGCTGAGCTACAGGCCAAAATCTACAGGTAGTCACTTTGCTAAAAACAGCTCTGTTTTCTGTGATATGTCCACGTTGTGTTTTGGGGCATATCCTGTCGCGGGCGCTAGGCCTACCCACGCAAGTGAGGTATCATTTTTATCGGGAGACGTGGGGGAACGCTGGGTGGAAGGAAATTTGTGGCTCCTCTCAGATTCCAGAACTTTCTGCCACAGAAATGTGAGGAACATGTGTTTTTTTAGCCAATTTTTGAGGTTTGCAAAGGATTCTGGGTAACAGAACCAGGTCCGAGCCCCGCCAGTCACCCCTCCTTGGATTCCCCTAGGTCTCTAGTTTTCAGAAATGTACAGGTTTGGTAGGTTTCCCTAGGTGGCGGCTGAGCTACAGGCCAAAATCTACAGGTAGTCACTTTGCTAAAAACAGCTCTGTTTTCTGTGATATGTCCACGTTGTGTTTTGGGGCATATCCTGTCGCGGGCGCTAGGCCTACCCACACAAGTGAGGTACCATTTTTATCGGGAGACTTGGGGGAACATAGATTAGCAAAACAAGTACTATTGCCCCTTGTCTTTCTCTACATTTTTTCCTTCCAAATATAGGAGTGTGTGTAAAAAAGACATCTATTTGAGAAATTCCCTGTAATTCACGTGCTACTATGGTCACCCCGGAATTCAGAGATGTGCAAATAACCACTGCTCCTCAACACCTTATCTTGTGCCCTTTTTGGAAATGCAAAGGTTTTCTTGATAGCAATTTTTTACTCCTTATATTTCAGCAAATGAATTGCTGTATACCCGGTATAGAATGAAAACGCACTGCAGGGTGCAGCTCATTTATTGGCTCTGGGTTCCTCGGGTTCTTGATGAACCTACAAACCCTATATATCCCCGCAACCAGAGGAGTCCAGCAGACGTAACGGTATATTGCTTTCGATAATCTGACATTGCAGGGAAAAGTTACAGAGTAAAACGTAGAGAAAAATTGATGGTTTTTTCACCTCAATTTCAATATTTTTCTTTTTCAGCTGTTATTTTCTGTAGGAAACCCTTGTAGGATCTACACAAATGACCCCTTGCTGAATTCAGAATTTTGTCTACTTTTCAGAAATGTTTAGGTTTCTGGGATCCAGCATTGGTTTCATGACCATTCCTGTCACTGACTGGAAGGAGGCTGAAAGCACAAAAAATTGCACAAATGGGGTATGCCCCAGTAAAATGCCAAAATTGTGTTGAAAAATTGGGTTTTCTGATTCAAGTCTGCCTGTTCCTGAAAGCTGGGAAGCTGCTGAGTTTAGCACCGCAAACCCTTTGTTGATGCCATTTTCAGGGGAAAAACCACAAGCCTCCTTCTGCAGCCACTTTTTCAATTTTTTTTGAAAAAAACGAAAATTTCACTGTATTTTGGCCAATTTCTTGGCCTCCTTCAGGGGAACCCACAAAGTCTGGGTACCTTTAGAATCCCTAGGATGTTGGAAAAAAAGGACGCAAATTTGGCTTGGTTAGCTTATGTGGACAAAAAGTTATGAGGGCCTAAGCGCGAACTGCCCCGAATAGGCAAAAAAAGGCCTGGCACAGGAGGGGGAAAAGGCCTGGCAGCGAAGGGGTTAAAGTCTCTAAGAGTTTGTGCAAGATATCAGTTGTGGCTCGCGCTGACTGAAAGGGGCAGGGCGGCGCACAGGGGTGGATGGAATTAAAATAAATAAAAATGTTTTAAAAAAGTCACTTACCTCCGCTCCTGCGCCGTTCCTCTGCCTCCTCCCGTCTGCTGCATGCAGGAACAGGCCTCGCAGCCTGCCTGGCACCAATCCTGATGCTGCTTAGAGCAGCGTTAGGATTGGCTAGGAGCGCACAGAAAGGGCACTTCCAGGCAGACTGGGAGCCTGAACAGGCTCTTCCCTGTGCACGTGTGTTTGGCCAGCCCGAGGCGGACGGCCAAAAAACACATGTGCTCTGAAGGGGAGTGCTGAGCACTCCCCCTCACACGCGTCAAAAAAAACAAATCATAAACATAGTTTATGATCGTTTTTTGGGAAAAAGGTTTGCAGTTGCCACTGGCGGAAAAAAAGGTGTAGAGGGAAAGGCGGTGTTGGGGGCGACGCTCCACCCCTATGGAGGAGCCGCCACTGCAAGATATGTACTTGTGTTGTCTTGTGCGTAGTTTTCTTTTGTTTTTCCTTTCTATTGGGATATCACTGGTGGTTGTTGTGTTTGTGCAGAGTAGGTGCAAGTGATCCTCAGTCTAGCTGTCTCTGGCAAGAGAGAGGTGCTATTTTTTAGTATACAGTATTTGTGTTCTTTGCACTGATAGACTTTCCTGTTCAGATTACTATATGCCAGTAGTTTTACTTTCTGCTTGATAAAGCCACACTTTGTCTATTACTTATTGTACACAGTGTTGGTTATTGTTGACTTCATTGTTGTGTTACATTTATTAGTAAGGATTATAGGTAGCCGCAGAATTACCGCTCAGCAGGTTGTTGGCTTGCTTTTCGACCTTCCTGACCATGGTTCTCAGAATGACCCTACATCTTAGGCAGAGGAGGAAGACAGAGACTCTGGCAGTGATGTTTCTGTCCTTTAGTAATCATCTGATGATGAAGTTACTCTCCCTGCGAAGGAAGTGCCTCTTTTAGAGGACACTGATATATAGATAGTGCAGCAAGAAGAATCTGGATTGCAGCCTCCTATTCGAAGTGCTGAACTTTGGGTTGTCCAAAACATGGTGCAGCCTGTGCTGCCTGCCTTCAGTGGTGTCACGGGATGTACAGTCAATGCTGAAAGCTTTTTGCCTGTAAATTTCTTTCAGTTGTTTATGGACAATGTATTTTTGGATGAGACTGTTGACCGGACTACTCTGTATGCTGAACAGTATTCAAGGGACAACTGTGCCAGACTTAGGCCCCTCTCTAGAGCTAGCCGGTGGACTTCCACAAATCTGGATGAGCTGAAGAAGTTCTTGGGTTTAACTTTAAGGTGCTTGATAAGGAAGCTGTTATTGTCTTCATATTGCTGTACTAGTCCCTTGATAGCAACTGCTATATTTTCTGCAACCATGATCGGTATTTGCTTCTGCTTCAGATGGTGCACTTTGTTAATAATGCTTCAGCATTGCCATCGGATCACCCCGACTGTAACAGTTTCTTCACGATTCAGCCTGTCCTTGATCATTTTATAGATTGCTTTTCAGAGATCTATGTTCCAGGGAAAGCAGGGAAGTTCCTTCTGTTCCTTTGAGCTTTAAACCTAAAGGTAAATAAGGCCCAAGCTTCAGTTCCTGTCTTCGCTATTCCATCAGTACCCAGTCCTTGTCCCTCTTCCTACTGACTACTAAAACTCACTGCAGCATGGACAAGAGGCACCATAATTGTGCTACATATAGTTCAACATGAAGATGCAAGACCTGCTTTTAGCAAAGGTAACTGGGTATCACCACTCACAAGTTCCATTTACTCCCCCAAATAACCACTGCATCATGCTGAAAAACTGCCTGCATCACATACAAGACCAACAAGCAGATGGAGAAAAATGCTGACTGAACATATTAGGTGACAAGACTCAGTACATACAGCCCAACCAAAATTAACACAGCATATAGCCTAGAACAGACTTCTCCAACGAGTAGCTTGTGAGCAAATGGTAGCTCTCCAGTTACCTGTAATTAGCTCTCCTGTAATAAGCACTCCTGTAAGCAGCCCACACTACACATTTAGAAGCTTTTGCTTGGTTGAATCAATATATGTATCCCAAAATTGAAGTGCATATTGAAGGCAAATGTGCGTATTTTTGGAACCCATCAGCTTAGCTGATATTTGAAGCCCAATGGCTAGATTACCAAAATATATTTAAAGTGGACATTTGAGTGATAAGTCATAAGGGTTGGGGAGACTTAATAGTAAAATTACTACCTTGGTTCCAAGGGCACTGCATGAATGTCTATCATGTGTTGACCCTGTAGATGCATTCCAAAATAATAAAGCTATTTTCACATTTCTGCAGGCAATCTTGCCAGATGCTCTAAGGTAATTACTGCTTGTAATTCTGCATTGGGTGACCACTAATGTAATCTTGTCTCGCGTGGCCACTTTTAACAGAGTAATAATATGTGTAGCTCATTATGAGTTTCAATGAACATAAGTAGCTCTTACAACAGAAAAGGTTGAAGACCCCTTGATCAGAAATTCTGATATAAAATATGCTCCTTTTGGGAGGCAGCACGGAAAACAAGCAAACGGTTGAAGTAAAGTTATAGTAAAGTCCTCCTTATTTGTGCAAGACTTCAATAGCAGCAAACCAACAGCATAGCCTGGAACCATTCACCTACCACGCTGACACTACCCACCCTCAGCCAGCAGCATTAACACTTCCCACAATAGCATCCTACTTTGAAATTGGCATTGCTGTAATGATCTTGATTACATAGGATGAGGTTTGAACATTTTTGCCTTAACTCTGAGGGTTTTAATCTCACCCCCTCCTCTTTGCAGAAATAAGATATATATATATATATATACACACACACACACACACAGATACAAGAACTTCATATTCCTATCTTAACCAGTTAAAACAATCGTCCTGTCCACATTGCAGTCACCAATAGGTGGACGTTCCCACAAAGTCCTGCTTTTTTTGACAGGGTGATCTTTTTAAACAGTATTTCTTATCGGAAATTTTCTTACCAGAAATCCACTCTGTACCACAAACAAATATGTAATTGCAGTTATACATTACTAGTTCTGCACTTGTGCCTATGCAATATGAAGGGAATGTCAAACCGATGTGTGGTTTGGTCGGTTGAGTGGTGAACACTGATACGATATGGACTAGATAAAGTCTTGTAAAATCATTTGATAGAGACCATTACATTTTAGACATGCCACATCTGAATAAGAACAACATACTTACAACTTCTGAAGAGTAGGAAGGCTTCTGAAAACACCCTCAGCTATATGTGCCACTCGATTGTCTGCAAGGTTTAATATTTCCAGTGAACTCAATCCTACGAAGGCAGACTCATCTAAACGAGTCAACTGATTGCATGACAACTCTCTGAAAAGGGTAAGAACGTATGGTAAAGACAACAGTTTTGGTCTAGTATTCAACCAACTTAAGAATAATCACACAATTAGCAACATGCAGAACATCTTAATGGTAGCAACATCTTTTCACACATAGGACAGTTTGAAGAGCTTCACCTGATTATATGATATTTGTGAGAAATGGGTTTGAAGAAACCAGTTCTGGTACAACTTTTGGTCAAACCAAAATAATCCTAGAATTTTGCAATAGGAATGTCATTTACAATGATTAATTTGCAAATAATCATATTGAAAACAGTTTCATTTCCGCAGACCTTTTTGCATTCCCCCATTGCTGTTTTTGTTGCTGAACTTCTTGATTCTACTCCCCTCCATATTTCCACTTACTCTCACCATTCACCCACAGCCATATTCAGACTTACTATTTGTCTTCCTTCCACCCCAAAGTTTGGAAATACCAAGCAACATGAGGCAGTGTAGTGCAACAATTTAAACTAGAATGTTTTATTTTTATTTTTTAAGTGGCCTACTATGACCACCCGTCAGAACGGGAGGGCAGGAGGGCTTGGTAACGAATCTGCAGCTAAAGTATCCACAAGACAGATTGTTACTGAATATAAGCAACTTCTTCTCCAGACGGATACTCCTAACTGCAGATTCGCCTGTTTACTAGATTTCAAAGCAGTACTCCTGCCAGGTGGTGGGTCTGAAGAAATGGCCAATTTAAATGAATGGTTAAATGAGGAAATCCTTGAGCACAGAGCACGTGACATGGCTATGCCTTCTCAACTCTGAATCCAAGCAACAATGCTTATTAAATTTAAGAAAAGAAGCCCGTATAGTCACACACAAATTCTCAGCCATGGGAACACAGTGGCCAGGTGGTGATGTTGAATACTTCGCTCTGGTGGGATGAAAACATAATCCATTAGTAAGTGTATATCACATTTATCTAAAGTATTAGCCTGTGGGACAAAGTCCTTTTCTTAATTGCCTTGCCTTTTTTGCCACAAAAATCTGGTCATCAGACAAGTGTTTCTTGGTATGCTCAGTATAAAAGCTGACTGCCCTACATGAATCCAGCGGGTGTAATCTCTCCTGTTCCTTGTTGGTATGGGATGGAGGATAAAAGATAGGAATAGCCAATAGGTGATGAATCGGCAACCATAAGCATACTTCAGAATAAAAACAGCAAGAAGCTACTGAAATTAAACAAAACATTGACTGAGGTGGGTGTATGGATTAAGAAGAGTAAGAAGAAGACAGCATTTCTCTACAACCTGCCCCCCCTCAGCCACCCAAAGTGAAAACAAGAAAGAAAGAAAATAAAACAAAATCAATAAAACTGTTCACTCATTTCTAACAGGCTTTTTTAGTCTTGCGACGAATGTGCTTTCTGAGGAAGGTATCTCTTCCAAATCCTTACTTAATATTTTACTTTCCGTTAGTGGGGTTTTGTTGTAATCTTTACTTTCAAACTATACATTTTAATTTATTTTAATTCTGGATAGGAGATCAAGCTGGATTTCCTGGTTTCACAAACATCTAAATATACCTCCTTTTAGAATTAGTCCTAACTGATTAATACA
Organism: Pleurodeles waltl; assembly: GCF_031143425.1. Classification (NCBI taxonomy): domain Eukaryota; kingdom Metazoa; phylum Chordata; class Amphibia; order Caudata; family Salamandridae; genus Pleurodeles; species Pleurodeles waltl. The sequence goes on along the minus strand of NC_090445.1, from coordinate 537,162,138 downwards.
GACTGAACAAATTCCAGAGGTGTTACGTTTTCTGCAAGTTGAATTATAAGTTCCACTAGATAATTGAATGCAAAGTGCAAAGTGCTCTACATCATTCAAAAATAATTGCACAAACAGTGATCCAGAGTTTAAACCTGGAGTCCGTTTATTAAAGAGATTTCTTTGAGAGTATTACACCCTTCATTGAAATGCATATCCCAAACTCAAATAGTAAGTGTTATTCTCGGAGTATTAGTTCAGGAAAAAAAAAAAAACGGAAAAAAAACACCAAGTCTTTTATGTCTGTATCAAAGGGCAATGACATGCTCTCCAGAGCATTTGCAACCTTGCACAAACACTGTTTAAATCACACTTACACCTTTCTTCTTCTCTCCCAGAAAATATAAAACAGGAGACAGGGCAGCTGAAAACTTACAGTTCGAGCAGTCGTTGGCAAAACTCAAAGGCATCTGGGCTAATCCTCTGGACAGAATTTTGGCTGACGTAGAGCTGCTGCAATGATCGCAAGCCATATAGCCATCCCTTGTTAAGTTCTGTCAGGTTATTGGACTCCAGCTCCCTGCAGAATGTAAAGCGTCAGTATAAGATGTTCCACAGTAAAAGTAGGATGTGAACATTCGCTACTTATTGACTTCAGGTACTATTATCTCTCTCACCCACTCAAACACTTGCTACCGCCAATAATGTATAACCTTTTCTTCAGACAATAGCTGAAAACTACTATCTTCATACAGCATGTCTGCCGTTACTGAAACAGCACCTAGATCACTTTGAAGTATAATGTTGCACTGATTCAGCACCTTAATAGTTTTATGGCACTCCATGCAATGTAACCACACGTGCTCAATTGATACAAATGGAAAAGAAATTAAGATAAGACTCAACACGAACTGAAGCACTGCACACATGTGTCTCCTTAAACCTGCAGTTCTATCTAAAATTTCACATCCGGCATGCAAGGTACTGCTCCATCTGTGTTGAAATGATTCAGACTATGCAACTATTACTTCTTATTAATGCAAAATAGATCCAGTATTATTGTTTGTTACATATGCTATATTCTAATAGAAGGATCAAGAAACACAAGATTCTCTGTAGTCACACAGTTAAACACATATGCTAAATAGGGTTAAAAAAGAGAAAAGAATGTAAAAGTAATTTCAACTACACATGTGGTTCTACTGAAGTAAGCACCATATAGATTCCACATGGACACAAGTAATTCATTAAGTATAAGTGAAATGACAACAGAAAAGACGTGATAGGCCTAATATTGAGATCATAAATTCCACTCTTTGGTTTTACATCCCCATTGTTACTTCAATGATCATCTAACTTTTTTAATACCCTACTGCCCAAAGGTACAATCTCACTTCACTGTTTGTTCAAAGAACTGTAAGAAAACTGCAAATTCCTCAACCGTCTGAACCGGCTAGAGATTAAGGGCCAGATGTAGCAAGCATTTTTCATGGTGCAAACTGCGAAAATCGCAGTTTGCGCCATGCAAAATGCCCATCGCGATGCACAATCACAATTTGCGAGTCGGTACCAACTCCCAAATTGTGAATGTGACTCGCAAATAGGAAGGGGTGTCTTCTTCCTATTTGCGACTCGCATCGCTATGCTAAATTGCTTTGTGACCGCGAATGCGGTCGCAAAGCAATTCCCAGTTACCACCAGTGTCACACTGGTGGTAACCCATTCGCAAAAAAGAAGGGGTCCCTAGGGGACCCCTTCCCCTTTGTGAATGTTGCCAGAAATGTTTTTTCAGAGCAGGCAGTGATCCAATGGACCACTGCCTATTCTGAAAAAACGAAACCAAATGGTTTCGTTATTTTTTATTTTATTTTGCAACTCGTTTTCCTTTAAGGAAAACGGCCTGCAAAATAAAATAAAATAAAAAAACGTGCTTTATTTAAAAAGCAGACACAGACATGGAGGTCTGCTGTCTTCAGCAGGCCACCATCCCTGTGAGTGCAGGGACTCGCTATGAGGGTCGCAAAATGCGACCCACCTCATTAATCTTAATGAGGTGGGTCTTTGCGACCCCATAGCAAATCGCAGACTGTGTCTGAGACACCGTTCTGCATCCGATTTTGCGAATCGGAAATTGCGAGTCGCACGGACTTGCAATTTCCGATTCGCAAAATCGGAACTACCTACATCTGGCCCTAAGTGTGAAAAGTCAAAGTGCAGACCGGTTGCTCCGATTGTCTAGAAACTGCTAACTGATGGTCCCCTTTGTTTTCTCTGGCCTTCTCGTTCACACGTAACAAATAACCAGCAAGAAAGGAAACCAGACAAAATGTTAAAGAGTCTTGCACACATAAAAACACACACATTCTGAATTCAGGGTGGGCCTTTTGCGGGGCTATACAAAAACCAATAAACTGGAGAACTGGTTAGAGCATATTTCATTCTTACTGGAGATTATTGTAAACAGGTTTCTCACTTCGGGTTTTAATCACTAATTTAATCACTAATTCCATAGTCTTGTAGTATGGAACAAGTACTGATCCACTCCCTAAAGCATTGGTTCTTAAACTTTTGATATACGTGGACCCCCAACTTAATCATTACTAGATCTCAGAGACCTACAAGTGAATCATTATTGGAATCGGTGGACCCCACCCCCATGGAGTCCTTCCATTTTTCAATGGTTTGAACCCCAAAACAACACACACAAAAACAGAAACAAGCATTCATCAAACACCCATACAAACGATGAAATATTCTACTTAACGCACAAAGAAATAACAGGATAGGCATAGTGCAAAGTACAGCATAAAGATGAACAAAACAGATGTGACAATTTGATGGGAAAAACCTAACACGCCAGATTATTTTATGTAAGAAAAGCAGAAGTAGAAAACTTTATGCGGTGCATTTCAACGTGAAATAAAGAAGCTAGTAATTAGGAGGAATGCAATCTTGAGGCAATTCATTAGTAAGTGACCGATCAAGGAAGAGGCAGTTAATTTGATCAGGTAACCATGGTCAGAATGGGGACACCAGCATTCCTTGAAGTTCATGTTACTTGGCCGTCCCCTCCAAAGAAAAGAACGTTGTGGAAGCAAAGCTAGTCTTATGTCTGAAGTTAAATAAAATGTGTTCAGGGAAAACGGTCTATCCAAGTATGGGTCCAGCTTTCGCTCTGCTTAGGGACCATCAAAAGGCAAGGCCTACACATGTGTGGATAGGAATGGTGAAAATGCCTGCCAAGAGTGAAAGGTCAAACCATTCTTTTTTTGGCAGACAAAAGATGCAAGAAGGTTGTAAAAGTGTAATCCTGGTTCATGAAAGGGCCGAAGGAAAATTGCACTTCTTAAATGAGACTAATGTATATATACAGTGTCCTTAGTTTGGTTCGCTCATGGGCTTTAATAGGGAACCACTTTGAAGTGAGGAAACCCAGAAATGAATGTCATGCTGTGTACAGAACATAATACCAAGAACACGTGAAAGAGACATGTGGGTGGCAATGTCCTTTCTATTGGTCACATTCCTAGGTTAAGTAAGGAAAAAAACAGATATTTGGGTTTATCAAAAAATATGAACATATGCTGGAAAAGGGAAATCTTAGTAAACAAGGGATGCCTGTTGTGTTTAGTCATTACTCGTAAATTAATATAGATCAATGAGAAAAGGGAGAGCTCGTGTCCATTTTAATACTTGTAGAACCTGTGTCATGTACATATTCAGCTACCTTCTAAGGCAAGTGACAAATTTCAAAGCAGTCTTGGTCAGGCATGTGTTTCCCTGTGCAAGCACATGGTCTCAACCAGGACAGCACTTCAGTACTTTTTAGGAACGAGGATCTTCATGGGCAGCTGTAATGGAAGCAAGGCATAGTGACATGCAGGTTGTCACTGCAATGAGACTGGCTATGAATCTGCATCATAAAAACTGGCCGTCTATGACTATCGAATGGCAGCATTTTAGTAGTGTCCAGCTGTCTGATATACCATTTATTATATCCAATGACAAATCAGTGTACTTACAACTGTTCCATATTATCTAGACCAAAGAAAGCTCCATCCATGAGATCGCTTATGCCATTACGCTGCATTTTTAAAGACTTTAAAGACTCCAGTCCTTGAAAGGTTAGACTTTCGATCATTTTAATCTTGTTCCGTTTAAGTTCTCTGAAATGAACAAAAAGAAAGCAAAGAGTAAGAGGAATGCCCTTTAAAAATGATGTTTAAATTAGCCATGACAATCTAAACCTGGATTTCACCACAGAATGGAAGCACAATGGTTCTGCTTCCATATGATAAATCACAAGGAAAAAAGCATCTGACTTGTAAATGTCACTAAAAGTTACTCAGCATCTTGCTACAAAGCTTCTGACCAGGCCTCCCAGGTATTTGAAGGCTGGGTTGGCAAGTTCTGAATGCAACCTATTCCCCTGCTTTCTCCGCCAGACAACCTGCTTTCCAGCAGTGCACAGGGGAGTAGGGGGTTAAAAGAAATGAGCTGCAGGAGGAGGGGGCAAATCAGATTAGAGGGAAAGGCAAGAGTCAAGTGGCAGCATGAAAGGTGGGGGCAGAGATGACATGAGGAAGGGACAACAGGAGACATAGTAGTGAGGAGGCAGCGGGATGACAGAGGACATATGGAGACACCCGGGAACAGCAGAGAGGGGAGCCAGAGGCGTCAAAGTGAAGGAAGGCTCAAGAAACAAGGGGGAAATGGAGGCAGGGATATGGAGTGAGGGAGGAGGAACATATGTGAAAGGGCAGCAGGTGAGAGATGACCAGGGTCCAGCATAGCCCCAGGAAATTGGCTGCTGAGGAAAGGAGGGGAGATGTCAAAGGTAAACAGATCGTGCAGTAATCTTCCGAACCTAGTCTCTAGCCGCTATTTTCTAATCTCTTCCTTAAAAGGGAAGCACACCACATGCTGCTTGTAATAACAAGCACTGGCAAAGCCAATAGGTTTCGGCTATGCAAGATCTATAGACTTTGCAAATGGTTGTAAGACCTGTTGCACAGCAGTCTGCGCTGCTCTGAACATAGCTTAAAGTAAATGGGAAAAACTGTATGATGCAGCCAGCACTGAATGTGCCATAGCACTTATATTTCTTTACTTTAAGCCATTATGCACAGCAGTGTTGGCTGTTGAGCAACACTGCTTAAATTAAAAAAAAACAAAATAAAATTAATAATAGCTTTAACTGTGTCATTGTGCTGTTTTCTTTTCTTTAAGTCATGCTGTACAGGAGCCTGCGCTGTTGTTCAATAGGCCTAAAAAACCATGAGGGCAAGTAACACAAGGGAAGTGCGGGTGGGGATGCAGGGAACAGTAAAAATGGACATCGAGAGGTGGGTGCGGGGGAAGCAAAATAAGTGGCGGTGCAGGGGACGAGGGAGGAAGCAATAACACCAAACAGCTGGAGTAGAGCGGGGGGGACAAGATCACGAAAGAGGGGCGAGGGACAAAGACTGTAGAGTGAACAAAAAAAAGTACCTGTTGGAGTGTGTAGTCAGTTGAATGAAACTGGCCGCAAAGAGGAAGTTGTACTAGGTCCATGCTCTACGGTGGGGACAAGCAGTGTAGCCTCAGGAGGAAGCAGAAGGCGATGATCAATAAGAAGCAAGGAAATGAGAGCGTTGTGGAAGCCAACCAATGGTAAGTAATGGACAAGCTCCAAGTTATTACATGGCTACTAAATGTAAACTCCACTGTAATTCCCAAGCAAAGGGCAACACACTGTCCCAAGTAGCTCTCTCTACTGATGCCTCTTCCCATGCCACTGCCGCTAGAGCATGCTTATCGAACTCTCCAAATGGGCAGCGACAAATGGAAAGTTTCTCTCACAATGGACAAACAAACAACACCTAAAACATGTTTCTATTTGATTGAAAGACTTACAGATGTTGAAGGTGGGGCAATCTGAAACTTTTCGGCTCTATCTTTGCTATCCGGTTCCTGTTCAGTTTCACTACTACTATTGAGCTGGATAAGTTATCAAAACAGCCTGCTTCGAGAATGGATATCCTGTTATTGCTCAAGTTCCTAGAAAAAAAATATGCTGTGAATAACATTTTCTCAAACATACAGGTAACAAACAGTTTTAGGCTATAACGAAAGGCTAGCTCTTGAGCAGCAGTTTGCTTTGTCCCATGGCTCTGTGGACTGAAGCACCCATTCCAGGGTTCCAGTGTTGATCCAAAGGTCACCAGTTGGAATCCTATGCTACAGGGCCCACATACATAACCACACACAACATACACTTGAGTGGGATTAGGTGAGATACAGGGTATAAATTTGACTGCGAGTTGGCTAGACGCTCACAGTCAGTGCCAAATAAATAATGTTTATGAGGTAAAAAAAAAAAAAAGTATTTAATTACCAAATGACATTTTTAGTACCAACTACCCTAGTGCAGCATATACACCATGTACCAAGGTTGGGATACTCCAGATTATTTTTAAAAGTGCAGTCCTAGTTTAGGCAACAACACACAGACCCTCACTCGACACACCCACAAAGCGTCACTCAGACAACCGAAAAAGTCCTCACCCAACCCTCAGCTACAAATAAAACCTCTCCATCAATAAGCGAAGCCCAATCTAGATAACTTGTAAAGACTGCCTCCACAAAGACCCGCCTGAGAGCCTGTAATTGCACATTGTGTCCTTCTCCTCAAAGCAATTAATTAAATGTTCTTTTCTTGTCCGAGTAAGTCAGTCACTCTTTTAAATGGTCAAATCTAGCCCTTGAAATCATAATCAACTTTATCTTCAGAAAAGCACCATCCAGCCAACCTTCTTAAAGTTCAGTCCAGTCCGATTTTCAAAGCCAAATCTGTCCCCTATTTTTTAAGCGTGAATTCAGTACCTTTCTTCAAAAGGAATATCTTGCATGCTTCTAAAAATACCCTTGCAGTCTTGAAATTCCCATTAAGATACCTATGCAGCCATACCTAAAATGACACCCCAGTCCCACTCTTATTATGGGAGACGACCATTCAGTCTCCCTTCTACGATGCATCTATTGTTAGGCTTGCACCACTCTGCACGAGTACACTGGCTTAATTCTACAAATGACAAAAATACGTTTGGAACATCGCATACTCTGAAGATCAATCGATGTAGTAAATTGCTGCCACATTACCTTAGTGTTTGCTTCAACACTGTTCAAGGGCACAACTTCCAATGCCTGAGGTTATATCAACTTGCATTTGCAACTCAGCCATTGCTAGCATTTCAATCAATAAATATAGCAGGTCAAAAGTAATCTCAACTCTTGTGTGCAGTTGTCAACAAACAGGAGAGCGTTTAGGCATGTGCAGAAGCACGTTTATTTCTGCACTGGGTATTCAAAGTCCTGTTCTGTGATTCTACACTTATGCAGTGTATTCCCTAACCAAGGGCTATTTTTTAATCCGATTTTGGATTTGATGCTCTGCTAATCATTTCAAAGATGCGTTTAAATGCCATCATGAAGCTCAGAAAATAGATCTAGGCACACTCCGGAATGCCGTGCCCAGAGTAAAAAACTAATTAAGCAATTTATTAGTTTATCATATCCTGTAACAAAGTATCTGTCTTACAAGTACTTATAATTAGTTCATAGTGAACAGTTAAGATCAACCCACATATTCTAATATGTGCAAGAAAACAGGCTGCTGAGCTTAGGCTTTCCCTTGCGGTGTGAACACATTTTCCCACATACTGTTTCTTTCCTGAGTTTGGGAAATCAATAACCGTACTCCGGTTTTTTGTCATTCACTCAATTTTCACCATTTATCAAAGTTTAAAAATACACTTCCAGCATTTGCGGCATCTAAACCTGCTATATGCATTGAATAAAAGTCCAGAACTGAATACATGTGTAAAAAAATATGTATCAAAATCAAGAGTCACATTTCCCTTGTGGAGAAAAAGTAAACAGACACCATTTTCAGAGAGAAAGAAGCTGGTCTGCATTCTACTTACAGGTGCTTCAGCTGCATTCGCGGAAAAGACGAAGCTTTAACTTCCGAAATGAGGTTGGAACTCAGATCCAGAATTTCGAGTGAAACGTAAAACCGGAGCTGTTCATCATCTAGATTTGTAATTTTATTGTGAACTCTGCAAAGAAAATATTTACAACTCAAAAAGCACTAAACAATTGTATTGGCATGTTTAATTTGATGGTGTCACAAATGTCCTTTGAAGATGATGGCAAATATTCGCTTTGCTGCAAATGTCGCAGTAATCACAGATTATGGCATTTTCGTAAATGACATTTCCCCAAACTGTTCTGTATTTTAGCTGATTTGTTATATTGGAATGCCCACTGCCGGGACCTTGTGTATTTAGGAAGGTTCATGAATTATACAATAGTCATGCAGCTACATTACACTGTGGAATACAATACGGTCTGACAAATCTACAACTTGATATTGGCCCCATAAGTGTTACATGCACGGGAAAATATTTATTAAACCTGAGGAATGTTTCTCTTAAGCAGAGTTGACTTTGATAACAAAAACTTAACAGCTCTTCTCGCAAGTGGGGTCTAAGAACAATTTGCCCTTGAAGACTTGATTTTTCAACATATGACACTATTTAAATTCACATTTCTGGTTTTCCAGGAACGGGAATTAAAATTGTAATATGGCAACTATAGACATGATGCAGGAGATCGAAGATCTGTGGAGCAACAAGCCTTACACATAGTTTCCAAACAAGATTGCATTATAACTCCTCTTATCTTTCTCCAAACAGTTTGTTCACATTTCCATGTAAACATCAGCCTATAACCCTCTCTTTTTAGCAATTTCTCCCTCTGCAGCAGGATACACTCCTGCATACCATAGATTTCAAAATTGATCCCTACTACTATATTGAAATAAACCATTCAGGAAGACTTTAGGTCATTCTACTATGGAACAACCAGTTATTACAATCCTTCATACAAACATTACAATTTTTCAACTTTAAAGAGCAGCTACATAGAAATCAGCACACACATCAGTGAGACACTGTGGCCTACATTCTGACTCCATAAAAGATGACGGTGTTCGCCATGCTTCTCCATGGAAGCTTTATGGTTATTACTGGCTGTCTACCTCCCCTATAGTCCGCAAATATTTTGGTTTGTGTTTTCCTATTTGAGAGGATGGGATTAGCTTGCTATCCATACCTGACATCTCATGATTCAGGTAACTTATAATATTCGTTCTCCATCAAGGGAGCCTTCTGTGAATTAATGACGAACCTATTCACTCGCTTTAAGAAACCAGAAGCTAGGTCCTCCATCATAATCTCGAAATTAGATTCTAATGTCATCCTAATACAATGAAAGTGAAACACCACCAAGAGATGATGGATGCCGCAGAGCTTTAACAAAAAGTTAGTGAAATATTAGGAGCATTTAACAAGCTGGCTATTCTGTAATTTTGACTCTGAAAAAGTGGAAAAACTAAACTGCCAAGACGTTTATTTATTTTTTAGGTAAGAGGATCAGTCAGGAGCAAAAAAGGCACAGTGCAGTTTGCCTCTATGCAAGGCTGTGTTAGCCCATCTGCCCACTTTATTATTTTTTTCATTTAAAAAGTAGAATGTTTAGAAGATTTAAATACCGATGTCTCTATATGGTCCGTTTTATAGTTTAACTTGCTATATTAACAAGCATTTGCAATACAACCGGTCTCGTGTTTGCTTGAGCTAGAGCTATTAGCATTGTAAACTCCTAACCGGACTTTTCTTGACACATAAATTGAAAATGAAAATAAAACAGTTAAATATAACTAGCTGGACTTTTCATGCCATATAAACTGAACAGTAAAAGTTTCACATAAGCGAGCTGATGGCCGCAATCAGTGCAAAGCAGACACACAAAGGGAAATAAAAGTTCGCTCGCTCGAGGTGAAACCTATCAGCAAAACTGTGTAACTGGCAAAAGTGCAATTATCTACTGTAAGGAAATGCCTCCTTGGCATGGTTACCCCCTGACTTTTTGCCTTTGCTGATGCTATGTTTTGATTTGAAAGTGTGCTGAGGCCTGCTAACCAGGCCCCAGCACCAGTGTTCTTTCCCTAACCTGTACTTTTGTTTACACAATTGGCACACCCTGGCATCCAGGTAAGTCCCTTGTAACTGGTACCCCTGGTACCAAGGGCCCTGATGCCAGGGAAGGTCTCTAAGGGCTGCAACATATCTTATGACACCCTGGGGACCCCTCACTCAGCACAGACACACTGCTTGCCAGCTTGTGTGTGCTGTGAGGACAAAACGAATAAGTCAATATGGCACTCCCCTCAGGGTGCCATGCCAACCTCACACTGCCTATGCAGTATAGATAAGTCACCCCTCTAGCAGGCCTTACAGCCCTAAGGCAGGGTGCACTATACCATAGGTGAGGGCACCAGTGCATGAGCACTGCGCCCCTACAGTGTCTAAGCAAAACCTTAGACATTGTAAGTGCAGGGTAGCCATAAGAGTATATGGTCTGGGAGTCTGTCAAACACGAACTCCACAGCACCATAATGGCTACACTGAAAACTGGGAGGTTTGGTATCAAACTTCTCAGCACAATAAATGCACACTGATGCCAGTGTACATTTTATTGTAAAATACACCCCAGAGGGCACCTTAGAGGTGCCCCCTGAAACCTTAACCAACTACCCGTGTAGGCTGACTGGTTTTAGCAGCCTGCCACACTCGAGACATGTTGCTGGCCACATGGGGAGAGTGCCTTTGTCACTCTGTGGCTAGTAACAAAGCCTGCACTGGGTGGAGATGCTATCACCTCCCCCAGGCAGGAGCTGTAACACCTGGCGGTGAGCCTCAAAGGCTCACCCTCTTTGTTCCAGAACCACAGGGCATTCCAGCTAGTGGAGTTGCCCGCCCCCTCCGGCCACGGCCCCACTTTTGGCGGCAAAGCCGGAGGAGATAATGAGAAAAACAAGGAGGAGTCACTGGCCAGTCAGGACAGCCCCTAAGGCAACCTGAGCTGAAGTGACTGACTTTTAGGAATCCTCCATCTTGCAGATGGAGGATCCCCCCAAAAGGGATAGGAATGTGACCCCCTCCCCTTGGGAGGAGGCACAAAGAGGGTGTACCCACCTTCAGGGCTAGTAGCCATTGGCTACTAACCCCCCAGACCTAAACACGCCCTTAAATTGAGTATTTAAGGGCTACCCTGAACCTAGGAAATCAGATTCCTGCAACCTAAGAAGAAGAGGACTGCTGAGCTGAAAAACCCTGCAGAGAAGACGGAGACACCAACTGCTTTGGCCCCAGCTCTACCGGCCTGTCTTCCCCCCTTCTGAAGAAACTGCTCCAGCGACGCTTTCCCCAGGACCAGCGACCTCTGAATCCTCAGAGGACTGCCCTGCTCTAGAAGGACCAAGAAACTCCTGAGAACAGCGGCCCTGTTCACCAAAGACTGCAACTTTGTTTCCAAAGAAGCAACTTCAAGACAACTGCGTTTCCCGCCAGAAGCGTGAGACTTGCAACTCTGCACCCGACGCCCCCGGCTCGACTTGTGGAGAAACAACACTTCAGGGAGGACTCCCCGGCGACTCCGAGACTGTGAGTAACCAAAGTTGTCCCCCCTGAACCCCCGCAGCGACGCCTGCAGAGGGAATCCCGAGGCTCCCCCTGACCGCGACTGCCTGACTCTCAGATCCCGACGCCTGGAAAAGACCCTGCACCCGCAGCCCCCAGGACCTGAAGGATCGGAACTCCAGTGCAGGAGTGACCCCCAGGAGCCCCTCTCCCTTGCCCAGGTGGTGGCTACCCTGAAGAGCCCCCCCTTGCCTGCATCGCTGAAGAGACCCCTTGGTCTCCCATTGAAACCTATTACAAACCCGACGCGTGTTTGCACACTGCACCCGGCCGCCACCGTGCTGCTGAGGGTGTACTTTCTGTGTGGACTTGTGTCCCCCCCGGTGCCCTACAAAACCCCCCTGGTCTGCCCTCCAAAGACGCGGGTACTTACCTGCTGGCAGACTGGAACCAGGGCACCCCCTTCTCCATTGAAGCCTATGTGTTTTGGGCACCACTTTGACCTCTGCACCTGACCGGCCCTGGGCTGCTGGTGTGGTAACTTTGGGGTTGCTCTGAACCCCCAACGGTGGGCTACCTTGGACCCAAACTTGAACCCCGTAGGTGGTTTACTTACCTGCAAGAACTAACAATTATTTACCTCCCCTAGGAACTGTGAAAATTGCACTGTGTCTAGTTTTAAAATAGCTATATGTGTTTTATTTGAAAAGTATATATGCTATTGTGATTATTCAAAGTTCCTAAAGTACTTACCTGCAATACCTTTCATGCAAAGTATTACATGTAGAATTTGAACCTGTGGTTCTTAAAATAAATTAAGAAAATATATTTTTCTATACAAAAACCTATTGGCCTGGAATTGTCTCGGAGTGTGTGTTCCTCATTTATTGCCTGTGTGTATATACAACAAATGCTTAACACTACTCCTTTGATAAGCCTACTGCTCGACCACACTACCACAAAATAGAGCATTAGTATTATCTCTTTTGGTCACTCTCTTACCTCTAAGGGGAACCCTTGGACTCTGTGCATACTATTCCTTACTTTGAAATAATGCATACAGAGCCAACTTCCTACATTGGTGGATCAGCGGTGGGGTACAAGACTTTGCATTTGCTGGACTACTCAGCCAATACCTGATCACACGACAAATTCCAAAAATTGTCATTAGAAATTGATTTTTGCAATTTGAACTATTTTTCTAAATTCTTAAAAGTCCTGCTAGGGCCTTGTGTTAGTCCTTACTTTGAAATAGTGCATACAGAGCCAACTTCCTACATCTACGTAACCACCAAAAGTGCAATTAACTATGTAAAGTGCAATTAAGTATGTAACAGAGTCTATATCATGCAAAGCGCTCGACTTCTGCCCAGCGAGATTGCGCTGCGAAAAAAAGAGAAAAAGTAGTCAAGAAACTGGTCGGAGAACATGGAGCCTCGTATGTTTTCAGTACTTGGTCGCTGCAACGAGGAGAGCTAAACACTGGAAAAGGCATAACTTATGCATGCCTTTCACTAAGGAAAGCAAGCAGATTTTAAAAGGCAAGCTCACAAATCAATGAAAGAAACTGACGTGATATAGGCGTGCTTTAAAGCCCAAAGAGAGATTACAACACAGGACGGAGGGCTTTGCGCTCGCCCGTAAAAGTGAGAAGAGGGCTCGAAGAAAGGTACAATAATAAATGAGTGCAACCATATGTAGAGTGGACAGTGAAACACTTAATGTCTCTAGGCACTAACCAGGGAAGAATTTCTTTATGAAAGATTTTCTGTTTATGTTAGGCACTGCATTTTTAAACAAGCATAGGCAAAGCCACTAGGTCTCACCTCTGCAAGATCTATTGGCTTTGTTAATATTTTTTATCTGTATTCGTACCATGTTGCTGCTGGCTGAAAGTAATACAAAAAAAAAGTGCTATGATGATGCAGCGTTCTGTGTCATAGCACTTTTTATTATTTAACTTTTAGCCCTGTTGCAAAAAAAAACCCAAAAAACAAAAATCCAATAGCTTTTGTAGGCGAGACATGTTTTTCAACGGCTCAGCTGCTGTGCAGCATGGCTGAAATTAAAAACAAAAATGCTATGACATGGTAAAAGCGTTGTAGTGATTTTTTTTCTTTTCTTTTTTTTAAAATTATTTTAACCTTCAATCATTCTGACGACCTGCTGACCAACATAGTTTAAAAAACATTGATAAAGACAATTGTTGGGGCCAGAAACACAAAAACATGGGCACAACAAGAACCAATCAGGGGCAATGGTCTCTCCTCTTAGTCACCAGAAAATATACTATGGTTCGTTGGGCACAGTGACCAAATTGTGGTGAAATTCATGGACCACAGGACCTATAAACTGTTGCACAAGGGGCAGTCTTCTTCTGACTGGGTGTCTGGTCAATTGTTTTGTTCAATAGAAGCATGATCTGTACCCGTTTTACATATATTCTGCCTGTACAGGCCAGTTTTTATATTTTGAAAACCTAAATAAATCTTTTAAAAAGTGCATAAATTCATTAAGCAAACATAATAGAAGAGAAACTATTGTCAATATTCAAAATAGTAGTGCTGATGAATATCGTACAATAAGATTCTGAGTGAGGAAGACCAGCAGTATCATTATGGAAATGCGACTCCATCTGAGGGGACTCTACACTAGGCAAAGAAAAATCGATGCCAATCAACTCCACCCTATTCAGATTTAATCCCATCTATTACGTATGTAAACGGGGAGCAAAGAAATGAACATCACGCAAGTTCACTGTGCATAAACTGGCCAGCTAAATAATAAAAAAAGAACATTCCTGTTAACAGGGATGAACAAACAGCTGTGTTCTGCTAAAAACAACATGTAAAGATGATGTACAAGCAAAACTAATCACAGACCAGCACTTCAAATTATTCCCTTTCAAGCAGGGTATAAGTGTACATGATGTAGAATAGGCGAGACCTAAAAATACAGTAGAGATGCTTTACATTAAATTAATCTAAAATAGTCATGCAATACAGCGGCTGTAGATAGGTAAACATAAAACAGCCACTCCCTGTTTGAAGGTTACAGATTTTATACAGGCTCCCTGACCATCACCTTCTAAAACATGCTGAAAACGCTAACCAAAATAGAAGCTTTACTTACAGTGAGAGCAAGGTTATGTTGAAAGTTGCTTCGCCAAAGTAAGGAATTGCACTTAACTCGTTGTAATTCATTTTTCTAGAAGATATGAAACAAAAAGAAAATTGTTACTCACAAGGGGGTGTTATTTCTATGGGATGATTAAGGAAATTAACATTTTGCCATAAACAACTGAAACTGAGTTCTGTTGCTGTGCAACACACAACAGCACTTAGTAAAACAATATAATTAAGGCTTATAGGAAAGAGACAGACAAGTGAAATGTTAGTTAAACGTAGTTTCTCGCCTAGGTAGATTTGCAATTTGCTACTTGTCAAGGGCCAAAATGACGAAACAATAGACAATTTATATGCATTTGAACTACAATGGGCGAATCAGGTTTAATACCGACATAGAATTAATCAACAAACTTAAAACACTCAACTTTAGTGAAAGCGCAATATAACAAAGGTCAATGAAAATATAGTTTAACATTAAGCATTATTTGGAGCTATAAGTGCTACTACCTACAAAAAGTATTTATTAAACGTTATAGTCCACAGTCGCAGGTAACAGCTTTTATAAATCCGTCGTTGTCCAAACCTAGTCACTACCACCATTGTGTGTATGGATCACTTAAAATCACACAACACTGTCGTTTCTATCCATGCTGCACTACGTTTGCCCCCCTCTCTCTCTTTTTCATGCAAACAGCACAAATTTTCTATCTCCCAAGTAAAAGGACTACCCACCTTCAAACACCTCTAATCCACCCAACACTTTTCTCGCACACTGAACCCACCAACTATTACTTCTGTGCACTTTTGTCCACTGGGTAATTCATTTGTGCCATGGGCACAGTTCCAGTGTAAGAAATGCTCATCCCTGAATAAGAATAGTGTCAGCTTCGCAAACACCCAATTTTGAAACGTACCTCCTTGCCACAGCTATGGTGTACTCGCTGCACATTGATTGTGATTTACTGAGTATCAGATTTCAGCCCCATCATTTTCCAAAAACAAAACAGCGAGAAAGAGGCCAATAGGACGAGTTGGAAGAAAGCATCGAAACCGGGTTAGGAAGAAAATATGCTGAAACTTGCCATTTGCACGAATATGTGGCAGATACAGAAGGATACTAGAAGGTGCAAACAATGGATTTTTTGCTCGTGAATGAAGCATTGTGACCGACTGCCGCTGATGAAACCTCACGGCATGTACAATTCTGGGAAATACCAAGAATAAAGGATGTTGTTCACATGCACTTTACTTGTCAACGTCCTTTTATTTATCTTAATGCCTGGTTAATTTCATACAGTGCCAACCAAATATTAGGTTATCTAACAACTGAAACTGCCATTAGTGTAGTGTGATATTCAGCTAACAATCTGAATTTAATATTTTATGTATGGGTATGTTTAATATTCTTTTGAATGTGCATCTTCCTATTCTCTTAACTGGTTTTACTATGTCATCATTTTAGAATGTTGCTTAAGGTTCTTTTCTGTTAGGTTGGCACTCGCTTTCCAGTCTTCTCTTGGATTGGATGTGTATGCCTGCCGTGGATCCATTAAATGATAATATCCATTACTGGAAACCCGTGATGGTCTTCAAGAGTTTCCTTCCAGATTGGTCATCTGTTCACCCACGTTACTACATGTGGTTCCTTCGTACTCAAATCTCTGACTTGGACAGTTGCAGGGGTACCTACATGTTTCTTTGGCGACTTGTGGGACTGTGCTATGCCCAATGTGGGAATGAATGATTGTAAGGTCCTAAGAAATGGCCAGGCTGTGTCCCAAACTTAAAGAGACTCTACTCTACTCTACTAGACTGATCGTGCATACAGAGGTAAAACAAAATCTCGCTTTCACACACTTGCCTTCACCAAATATTAATGTATTTTTGACAGATTCCATCATTCATCACCACTGTGAAGATTATTACTTGGACCTGGGCGTTCTTAGCCTATTTTTGAAGCTTTAAGTGCATACAAAGAACCTCCCATCACTACTTCAAGTTCTTAGGGAATTTTACAGACCAAACAATGGTAGCAAAGGCAACAGTGTAAAGATGTCCAAAAATAAATACAAAAATAAAACCAGCACCTTGGGAAAGTATGATTTTGTCTGCAGTCTCACATTTAATAGGGATGACTAAGCCTTCTTTAATCAAAGTAAGATTTTGGGCTCCAAGACTTGTCAGAAGCCTTCCAGACTTAGGTTAACCTTTACTGTTCTTCCATATCTAAAATGATTTTAAGTTTCAAGGACAACACAGAAGAACTTAGCAGTGATTTTCCTGGGCTGGTGTTGTTTAATTCAGGAAAGTTATTCTGACATTCTTTCAGAAATTCAATAGGGCACATCAAGCATTCTCCATTGTAGAACATTAGCTCTGCAGTCTGCCCCATCTTTGTGTGTTATGACTGAGACACAGCTTTGACTCAGGGAAGATTGTACAACCCACATTCATTTATCCAAAGTTGTTTGGTGGCATTTGTTCATAGGGATGCTACAACATGGCAAAATACACAACTAGACCTTTTATGAATTAATTTTATATTTGATAGTTTGACAGTCCCCTAGGTGGAAGAAACAAAGTGAGCAAAGGGATGTATTCATAGGAAATTCCTGCTGTGTACGATAAACATTACCAGTAGTCTACTACTGCATGTCCAGCATTCCATCTACGTAGTTAAATGTATGCAAACACCGATGTTACAGTATATCTACTAGCAATATTTTCAGATCTTAAATTTGATGCTGGACCTCTTCCTGCAAAGCTCTCTTCCATCAACCTATGACACATGAAAAAAAAATACAATTTATTTAACTGTAGGAGAATGGAGTCAAGGCACAACTTACACTTCTTCAAGTGTGTTAAGATCCAAAGAGAGAGTGGAATTTGATGTGGTGAATCGGTTGTGACTCAAGTCCCTAGAGCACAAGAAAAGTAAAGTTAACACAAAGATTAAACAAGTGAAACAGTGCAAACGGTACAACAGCATGACAGTGATAATATCTCAAGAAAAATTTACTGACAAATATCTGAAAAAAGTGATCATCAAATATTTACATTCCAATTTGCTAATTTCTATGGCATATCATACAGCCTAGGAAATCAGAATCTAGTCAAAGAAATGGGCACTGCACTAGTTCAGTTCAAGGGCTCTTCTATTTCCCTTCTTCATATACACAAAAACCACCACCACCTCACTGTGTTGTGTTAAGACAGGAGCATCATACAAGCTTTTCGGAGCAATGATTTTACTCATGGTAGAGATTAATGAATAAAGAATCTGCACCATACACTATCCCTCACATATTTTTATATTGAAATAGGTCCATTCAGTTCACCATTAATAATGTATAGAAAATCTTAAACCCTAAGAATTAGATGAGAGCCTGCTGGAGTTACTTTTTTGGAACCAGGGCGAGAATTGCCCGATGATAAAGCATGTCACTTTGGTGAGTGAGGCCCACAGTCTTTATTTAGTGACCACCCTCACTGGGGCGACTCAAGTTTAGTAAAATATTCTTCTGCTTCATCCCTCTCTTAATATAAGAGAACCTAGTGCATCTTGCCTGCGTGCCATAGTATCTATACAATGGATGTCGCCTTTGGGAGGCTATACCAGTGACCCATCTGACTATCTCTAACCGCTCACTACCCCATGTAGTGAGGATATAGGTCATGCCTTTAGCCAGAAGTGTACAATGTGAGTGACTGCAATTTTTTGAATTAAAGTGCTTCTTCTGTCAAAACTAGCCAGAAATCATGGCGTCTGAAAATACTACTGACAATTAAATGGAACAAAGTGGTAGGCTGATGAGGGCAATGGAAGGCGGTGGCAATAACGAGCAAACAAAGGCTGAGGGTGGTGCAAATTCCTTATCGGTCAAGAGAGTTTGGCACCTATTAGGATATGAATCTCTGCTCCAAGGGATCTCTTATGCTTGCAAGAAGCGACTTATGTCATGTTAAATATTGAAAAGTTAGAAAAGTTGCCTTTTACTGTGGCTAAAATACCATCTGCTGTGTGGTTAATACATGAGGTCATTAATCTGCCTATTAAAACACTCCAATTCACGTCCTGTTCAAAACACATTGCAGTAGGCAGATATGAAAGGCTGGGGGATGGTTACATCCATGAGGTGTGGGAGCTGCGCTTCTCATACAAATGTCTCAGGGGCATGAAAGAGGTATTTCTTAGCAGTAGTTAATGCAAGACTTCTGTCAGCCATTAGAAGGTTTGTAAACAGCTGTCCTTGCACAGGGTGTGTAACGCTTCAGTAGCAAACTTGGCTTGTTATCTGAAGGGAGTTCCAGTCCCCTTGATTAGTAGACCTGCACTCTAGGTGCTTTCAAATGGCAGCCGTGTTCTCCTAAATAGTGAAAACTGTTGTGGGATGCGAGCCAGAATAGTTTGTTGTTTCGGTCTCTAAGACTGTTACATGCTGCGGGAACATATTTTTTCCTCCAACAAGACAGAGGGAAGTAGCCAAGATTCGGCCCCACATTGCTACTTCTAATGTGAATTTTGACAAGTTAAGTAGACTCGAGGCTTTATTGTTCCAAAAACATGTGGCGCTCACATCTGCACGCGAGACCTACGTACTTCAGGTGGCAAGGTCATCAGCAGAGATAAAGTCCCTTTTAAGTAATAACTTTCCAAGACACTGTGTTGAGCTCGTGGGACAAATATTTAATGTGTCCAGTACTACAGGAATCGCATATTTCTTTAAGGCTGTTGGTGCTGGTTTTGTTCACACCTTCTCCTCTATATTCGGTTTAATATCATCAGCCATTAACTCTATATTCTCCATTATTTTCAGGGGATTTCCGATAACTTTGGCTATAATAGGTGGCATCTTGCTATTGCTACTTTTTCTGGGCAATGGCTGTCCCGCCGAAACAAGGAGGACTGAAAGCGCTCCCAGCAGCACAGCTGTGTCGTGAACGCATGATGCAGTACTTTGGAGCATCACTCCTGGAGTAATTGGAGTCTGACTGGTCTCTGTCATTCAGACCGGTTTTACATTGTGTGCAGCCCGTGTTTCGGTGCCTCTGGTGCTTGTTCGAACATGCACTGAAAGTTTGCCTTTCTACGCAGCACTTGCTTTCATTGGGCGCTGATCTGTTGATGTTCTTGCTGAGGGCTCATTACCAGTCATGCGCTTTGAGGGTACCTTTGCTACAGGAGGCTGCTTATGAGTTGCCGTTCACAGAGGATGCAGCTCTAAACTCATTGTTGGGCACACCACGGAACGCTGCTGCCTTGGCTGAGGATCAGGCTTTGAAGCACTACTGATCCTTGGCACTTCTTGGTGATGAGCTTTCTACTTTACCACCTACTGAAGTGCAAGATTTCCTGTCTTCAATTATCCCGAATTCGATTGGCAAATTCCAAAATGATTCCGACTCTTGAAATTCAACCTTTTTACGCCACAAGTTAACATTTTTAAATTGTCCTTTTATATATGCCCAAGTGTCTTAACTTATCATTATTGACAATAGGTTACATTTGAGTAGCTTTTATACATAATTAGGCTTTGAACCGGCATGGGGAGGGTGATGCCTAGACATTTTAGTTATAGCTCCATACACGTTATTTTAGCACACTAGGCCTTCAGCTGTGCACTTTAACCTAGATATATTTTATTCAGCTTTATTTATTATTTTAACAATAGCCACATTTGCGGTCTTGTTTTATTTCTCTCTATCTAGCAGTTCTTTGCCTAGGCCAGCACTGCTTTCTTAAACAAGACATTTCTTTCACTCTGTGCTTTTCTCAAGACTGCAGTAAGATAGGTGGCCGGTAAACGTGGTAACGCTTTGTCTATGGCATTCACAGAAACATACACATCCATAAGTAGGCAGGGACACTTTCTCAGAACATCTGCTGTTTTATTACAAAAACACTTCTCTGTCCCATTCACGTGAGTGGGAGATTCCAGCCAGATGACCACAACTGTATGCTGACTGCTGAACGCTTCGCTACAGCTGCTTATGCAGACTTCAGGCCTCTTGCTCAAGTTTGAGGGATGATGCCTTCCCAGGGGAACCTGAAGGGCAGAACTAGAGCTTCACATGCTGTGCTCTAACATAGCCTAGGTACGAATTACTTTACTGACAACATGATAGCGTTATTTTTATGCTGCACTCTCCTCGTCACAATTTTAATCCTGTCATGCTTCATTGCCCTGGTTACTGCAGTACATGCTTTATTACTTAAGATGCAGTTGCTTCATTAAAACCTTACTGAAGCATATACTGCCTCCAACTGTCCTTGCATATGTGAAACTAATGTAACAGAGAAACTGGTGCGATCCGAGTGACCACGATTTCCCTGAGGAGTCAATTATGTCATGTGCTCGGCTGCCCAATCATCCCTGCTCTTGGGTGGAGATGAGGCACTGCTAGTTAGATGGAGCAAAAACCCCGGATTAGGCCAACAGGTGTCACCTGTAGTGGGTTAGACCCAGTCCCCCACACACCGCAGGCGATTCTGCCGCTCAAATCCAGAAGTCTCATAAGAATCATGGGAGCCTACACGGCAGAAGTACCTTTATTTCTGTAATACTGTGGTTCCTTCATGTGTGTACGTGCTGTGTGACTGTAGCGGTATTGCATAAGCTTTGCGTGTCTCCTAGATAAGTCTTGGCCGCTCATCCACAACTACCTCTGGAGACCCCAGGCTTCCTAGACCAGGGGTGTGGAATTTATTAAAAAATCTACTTGTCCAAGGGACAGGTTGCTTCTCAAATCTACTTCTCCTGTAAAAAGATCTACTTGTCCCTTTGGTGCCATGTAGTGTGGCTACAAATTATGGCAGCAATCTCATTATGTAAGAGCTCTGATAATAGCCTCTCTGATTATGCCAGGGCTACTACCATAGTAGGGCTTGAATACTTGCAGTTTCAATCGCTACTTTAGCAATTTCCTTATTTTGCCACCTTTCTGTAGATCTGCATACTGGGGCTGGAGGAAGCAGTAAGCAATCGTTCCAGGGCTGGAATGCCTTTGAGTCTGCAAACCTACTAACCTGCATGTTTTAAAGATTTATCAGCTTCTCTCTAATACATTCCCATAATAAGAAAGGTTGGACATTTACTCCTGACAATGGCAGAATTAGAACTTCTTCCAGGGTTGGGAAGAAAGTGGCCGGAAGGAAAATGAACTTGCAAATGCTCAATAGATTTTCACATGAGCAAATCTACACATGCCTATTTACCCATGCTAAAATACAGTTCACAAATATTTTATAAGGGTACGACATATACCATGGGTGCACTTTTTTGACTTTCTTTAAGAATTTGGGGCCAAATGTAGGTAGGTTCAGATTTGCGAGTCGCAAATCCGAATGTAGGATGGTGTCCCTGACACCATCTGTGATTCGCAAGGGCTTTGCAAATGCCCACCTAGTGAATAATCATGAGGTGGGTCGCAATTTATAAATAGCGGCCCTCACAGGGATGGTGGCCTGCTGGAGACAGCAGACCACCATGTCTGTGACTGCTTCCTTAAAGGAAAACAAGATGCAGGACCACTGTCTGCTCTGAATTTTTTTTACAGTGACACTCACAATGGGGAAGGGGTCCCATGGGGACCCCTTCCCTTTTGCGAAAGTGTTTGCACCCATTTGAAATGGGTGCAAACTGCGATTGGTTTGCGCCCGCGGTCACAAAACAATCCTACATTGCACTGCGAGTCGCAATTAGGAAGGGGACACCCCTTCCTAATTGCGAGTCGCAAACCCGTTTTCCGATTCGGTAACCAGGTTACTGAATCGCAAAACTGGGTTTGTGCATCGCAATGTGCTTTTTGCACGTCGCAAACAGCGAAAGTCGCTGTTTGCGAAATGCAAAAAGATACCTACATGTGGGTCTTGGTCCCTAATTAGGTCTGGTGTTAACAAAGACATTTTGTTTTTTATTAAACTTCTATTGCTCTCTCTTTCGGCTGGCTTTACTGTGAGTGATCGCATTCTGCTCTTCCACAAGGAGCATATTGGCACACAAAGTAGTTTTGTTCAGTGTCAGGAACTACAGTGGCAATCAGTGACGTAACGAAACTGGAGGGTGCCCCTTTGCAAAGAACATGGAGGAGCCCCCTCTCCAGACTCACTCAGGGCAGGTGCTGTGCCGAAGGGGCCCCCTGGAGGGCGGCTGCAGGGCCTTTGTTATGCCACTGGTGGCAACGTGTGCTTTTAGAGTTCAAAAACTTTTTGGGGGGGTTTTGCGAGTGTTTGTTACAATGTTGAGGGCCTGGTAGCTCCCACAACAATAAAGTGTTACAAAAGCCATGTCAAAACAAGACACGCATTGATGAACCTGAAAGACTTATAAAAATACGTCAGACCAGTTGGCTTTGTCAGTGTTTGTTTATTTTCATGCTTCCCATATTCGTGTTGAAAATGGTTACACTGATTTTCCATTAGAAATATTTTTGGGAAATACTAGCATGCATCAACACATTTTACTAAATGGGCCTACTTGTCCCAAATACAAAGTAAACATAAAAACTTGTTGCCCTTGACCCCAAACAAGATGTCCCGGGCGTCGGCCGACAGGAATTCCACATCCCTGCTAGACACTGTTTATACCTCACTAATAGGAGATATCTGGACCTTGTATACGGTGATAACACCCTAGTTGCTCACCACACACCAGGCCAGCTTCCTACATAATCATTTCACAAAAGGGTGGCAAATCTGTTTTTGTTCAGGATCCTACTCTACAGAAAGCAAATGTTTTCCAGTTCCAAGTTATGTTATATTAGACTAAAAACCATCTTAAGCTCATCTCTTTGCCATCCATGCATAGGCATTTCTAGACGCTACAGGTCAGCAATGAAATCCTCTGTGGCTTTTTAGTGCCAACCTGTTATCAATAATTCAGCTAACCACAAGGTCGAAACTTTTGCAGACTTCAATATACATTAGGTATCGAATAACTAGGACACCAGGAATAAACCACAGTCCATTTTAAATCTTCTTTCTACAACTCCCAACCTGTGTAGCGCACTTCACAACCAAGAATCAGTTTGACATTTCTAGTCTCAGAAAACTGCATCATTTAGAAATGAATCGGGAAGTTGTCTATTATTTTTATTTATTTTTTAAATCAATTGGAACATTTATTCTTTCAAAAATAAAAATTGGGAACATACATTTTTGACAATCGTGCACTATTTGCCCCCCCCCCCCAAAAAAAAGTTCTTCTTCTACCTAAGGGTTGTAAAGATGTAGACACTTTACAATTTTAGAAATTTGGTGCAGGAAGACCATCCACAATGACACCGACCTTTAGTCTTCCCAAACAAAATTCAAACTCCTCTTTCCTGCCTGCCACATGTAATCTCTTCTTCTTCCACGTTAGCACTTTGAAATGATTCAATCTGCAGAAATCCCCAAAAGGAATAATTAATTCGGGGCATTCATGTACCACACAATTCATGGTGTGCCTTATGAAAACGATGATGTTGGTTACAGATTAAATAAAGTAATGAAGGGTGTGATCAACGCAGTAGACTTACTTTACTGCTATAAACTGCAAATCGAAATATAGTCTGTAAAAAGATCAAACACTGCAGGTCTGAATCATTTTTAATTTAAAATCAGAGTGTTAACTATAAAGGTTTCTTATAAATGGCACACCAAAGGAGCGGAGGACGCAAAGAAACTCAGTGGGAAATGTAGAAGTAATATAGCCCAAAGAATTAAGGTTACAGTGAAACTAGGGAACAAGGTAACAAACGATGTATTGTAAGAACTAAAAATACTACAAATGTAAAAATCTGAGTTTAACAGCCAAGGTTTCTAAAGAGGAGAGACCTAAGGGTTTCCTTATACATACAGTGAGCTTTGAGTTCATCCTTTTCAATCTTCATCCTTTTCAAACATTCACTTTTTAGCCATCCTCTTTCAGCCACTGGCTTGAAACTGTCAAATACATTTTGGCCAAAACCACAGGAGTACTTCCCTATAGCCTCATATTGCCTGATTGGGGGTAGTCTTCCATCTTCAATGGAGTGGATTCATTGCACTGCATGAGATATTTTTTGTTTTAAATCTTCCTGCCTCTCTCTCTGTGGACTCTTCTTTGGTGAAGTATGCACAAACGCACACTTTGACCTGCCTGGCTTTACATATGTTACCATGTGAAATACAGACCTACTGGTTTAACGATGTTTGTTTTAGGAAATCGTTACACTATCCACAAACAGATGCATGACCCAATCACAACCCCCAACCAATAGCCAAACACTCGGCAATCCTTAACACTTGTAGGACACCTATGCTAATCAGCAGACAAGAGCAATGTAAAGAAACGAAAGAACCCGGTGTTCAAATAGTAACTTTGTGTAAGTTGTGAAGATCCAAAAGGGTGACCTGACAATCACCTATCATCCCAAATACCCGAGCACGTCGCCGTGGCTAGCAGCTCAGAAAGGTGTGCATTTTTCAAAGCGCTCTAGTCTTCGAATATTACCGTTATCCGACGTGGGCGCATAGCAAAGCAGGCCAGTATCAACGTAATGAAATCAAGTCCCACAAGCAGCACTTTAGAGACCACAAGGGTTCTAAAATAATGAATTATTAATTGTTCTCAATTGCAAGATGGGCCAGAGGTGTTCATTTAGCAGCACACTGTAAATAATTCAGTTTATGTATTCAGAAACCAAAACAGTACCGTACACTGCAGACAATGCTTATTCAAATGTTGTGCGCATGTGGAAATAATCCTTTTACACTTTCGGCTCTGTCACAATTGCTGGTCTATTTACAGTTTTGGCGTTATGTCCTGCTGTGTCACATGCTACATAAGCCCTTCCTGGCCCATAAAAGATCAAAAAATGAACAGAAAGCTACGAGATTTAGGAAAATAAATCCACGTAGTTTGAATAGCGAAATAGATGAAATTGTGATTGAAGAAGTTTTAATGGAGACATGGAGCTTTCTGAGCTCTATCCAGGTGAAATCCACTTCACTCCAAGCCCATTTCCAAGAGACCACTTCACTCAAACAGAGATACGCAATGGCTCGTTCTCACCCTCCATCTACTACAATGGTTAATCACGAACACACAAAATTGATTCAGAATTGTTAACAGGCATGGTGTTTCTCAACACATAGCAAACTTAAGAGAATGCGGTACGCAACAGTCTTATGTGCAGGGAAACAAACAGATAGTAGGCCCAACATCAGAAGCTGGAAAAGGAAAATTGTCTGAATCAGAAAAAGCTGCAGCACAGTGATGCTAAAGTCAGTCTACAAGACTCGAGTGCTGAAGAAAAACATTATCAAAGAGAAGGAATAGGAAAACAAACTGCTTTCACTGATAACAGGACACCCTAATACACCAGCATAGTCTGCTTTAAGATGACAAAGATGCAGTAATGGACAAAAATAGATTGAATTCTCACAGAACCAAAACATGGACCCTAAGTAAAGAAAACAAATAAGAACAGCCATTACTGGGGGAGGTAGTGACTACGCACAGCTCCTATGTGCTCCTGGGGGTGGTATACGAGAAGCAGTAGGTGGACCCTAAGTCATGTTTCTAACCCTTGATTGAAAAATGTGTCCTGAAAAGGGAGAAAAGATGCACCTGGGGCTCTGATACTGCATTTTCAAGATCCGGCATAAAGCTACTCTTAGTCCAGCCAGCACCAACAGGACCTCATCACAGAGGGTAATATTCTGCTTGAGTGAGGGAAAAAAAGGGAGCAGGGCCCTAAAATCTTATAGGCATAGTTGTTGACTTAGCAGTGGGAGGAGGCACCCTAATAACTTGAACAAAGCAGTGGTAGGCGGCAGCCACATCTGATCCGCATGACAATGCAAGGGATCTGAGTACATCACATCTAAACCCCCTGGTCTCAATAGGGCCACATGAGTAAACAAGAGTGACAATAGTATCAACAAAGTCTTACTGATGAAACCTGCCACAATGTCTGAGGATCCCGCCACCCCAGACAGAACAAACATATGGAAGGCAGGGACCTCAAATCAAATACCAAAGAAGTGGTTAAAGATGACAACAATGTGATGAAACATTTAAGAAACAGGGAGGGGTTAAGACCACCTACAAACACCCATGCATCAGCAGCTACAAAAGAACATACCCCTCACTCAACAGCAATATCTTCTGAAAAGTACTTTGTAATGGCTAGCCTGTCTATCGTGGCAGGATGATTACACAGCCCCAGTGAGTAAAAAAGGATTCTATATGGAGTTACCAATACTCATCCTCTCACTCACTGATGGCCTCTCTTCCAACAGAACAAACTTCCACAGATGCAGGACAAGCATAGCTTACTGGATGAAGAACAACTACCTGCAGCTGAACAGAGACAAGACGGAAGTACTGAACATGGAACAACTCCTGGCTGCCATCAGACCTATGACCAGCACCCACTCCTTCCGAACATGCCTGAAACCTTGGAATAATCATTGACAACAAGCTCACCAAGAAATCACAGATCAACGCAGTATCCTCTGCCTGCTTTCTCACTTTGTGCATGCAACGCAAGATCTTTAAGTGGCTACCCCTATACACTAGTCCTCATCACCAGCCAACTGGACTACTGCAACGCCCTCTACCTAGGAATCACCACACATCCCCTACAGAAAATTCAAACCATACAGAACGCCACAGCCAGACTCATCCTCAGCTTTCCCCGACAAACCCATATCACACCCCACCTCAGACAACTCCACTGGCTCCCCATACAAAAGAGATGTCAATTCAAGCTGCTGACCCACATACACAAGGCTCTACACAACCTAGGACCAGTGTACATTAACCACCACCTGAACTTCCATCAACTTCAAAAAAATACTATGCTTTGCTTCCCATTCAATTGCCCATACTCCTGCATCTGCGGAAGTGGAGGAGGCTACTTCCCTCACATCGCAGCAAAAACCTGAAACAGCCTCCCCACACACCTCAGGACAATCACTTCACTTCAAAAAAATTTAAATGTCCCTCAAAGACCTAGCTGTTCGAATAAGCCTTCGGGACCTGCAAGTGCCTAGGTACTTGATCAGGTGATTAACCGTGCTTTATAAATCCTGATTGATTGCAACAGACATGGGGTGGCACCAGGAAATCCAGCTACAACAACAGGATCTCAAAAGCCTTAAATTCAGTGCCCAGAGTACAATCCTTCTCACTGGGGGCTCAAGGTGGGTGGGAGTGGGAGCACAGAAGATGGGGGGTTATCAACTGAAGGTCCATCTTTAAACTGGAGCTGCTGCTGATGGATAAAGTGGGCAGGTGGGGTAACAGGACTTTCAATACACAGCTCCAATCAAGGTCAAGAGCAGTTCCACAGACTATATAAACTATGACAGGTCCCTTCAACATACCTGAACATAGTCATGCAGGAGGACATAGATATCACACAAGGCAAATCTGGAGGATCCGCAGTACTTTCAGCATCCAGAAAGACCAGCTGGAGGGGTTGGGCCCAAAATATCGGTGGAAAGCTAGGCACCTGCTTGGAATACTAACACTACTCAGCAGCACACAAGAGTTACGCTTGCATTGACTACATACTGGTAGATAAGACTGCTCCCATGTATGTGGGAGATGAATAGTGGGCCCATAACACTATCAGACTATGGGCCTCTAACGTGTTGAGGCACCCAGGAATTCCTTCAAAATATAAAAAGGTGGTATGTGGGACCATGGTACTTTAATAATGCGCTGCTAGAGCCAGTTGTCCTAAACAACATTCGGAAGGGCATAATAGAATACATCAACTTTAATGACATTGTGCCGATAAAAGCTACAACCATAGTTGTACAGATAGAACAATGAGGATTCTTCCCCTCTGGCCCTGGGAGCGCAGGGCCCAGTTACCAACCATAACCATATTGCCGCACTATACTTTTAAAACGTGGCTTGTCATGCTGCCTAGAACATAACTAGCTAAAATAATCTTGTTGTGCTCATGCCTTAGGGAGAAAAAAAAGGGATAGCTACCTCAATGATGTCCACTGGAGGGATATGCTTTTGGATTTCCATTCTCAATAAGGGGTGTCAATTCCAATGACGATTGCATGTAACCACCACTTACTTTCTGGCGATTCTCTTATATGAAGCACCTGTTCCCCTGGGCCTTGCTAAATCTGCCACCAATGACTATCACTGTGAGCAGGGCTAGTTACAATCACCCTCCAGTGCTGCACCCTGCAGCTCCTTTCTACAGTCAATTGGGTTACATCCAGAAAACACCTGCCACTGAAGACAGACAAATGAAAAAGAAAAGAGTAAGAGGTGGATTCACAAGTTTACTCTTCCACTTTGAAGAGTGTAAACAAAAAACGTTATCAACCCTGAGGTAGTAGTGTACCTCATCAATTTTGTAATGAAAATAAGGGACGAGGAGTTAATTACACATTTTTATACATAAAATAATAAATACAGCCTACATTATAGAAATATCTCTATATAATGAACTTATAAATATTGTAATCCAAATATGTTGTTAGACAAAAATAGCCATAGTTCTTTTAGAGAGTAAAACTTAAGTGTAAGCCATCGCACTGAAATGTGATATTTATGCATTTTACATGCTGTGCTCATGAAGCGCACATTTCCCCTCTTCAAAAACAGCCAAGCTTATAATGTGGTAACCAGCAACTATATCGTAAAGCATGAATTAATCAGTAGCTATTTTACTGCATCTACATCTCAGATGCACTTCCATGGTCTTTAAGGCCATACTGCAATTGTCAAATTATCTGTATTATGTAGGAAATCATTAAGCACTGCAACAATATTTTTTAGATTCTTCCGACACATTTGTGGAATCGCAAATAACAAGCACTGCAAAAGCCAACAGGTTGCGTATGTTTGTAGGAAGCTGGTTCTGTATATACTATCTCAAAGTGAGAGAAGGTGTGTACAGAGTCCAGGGGTTCCCCTTAGAGGTTGATAGTGGCAATAATAGATAATACTAATGCTTTATTTGTGGTAGTGTGGTCGAGCAGTTAAGCTCATCAGAGAGTAGTATTAAGCATTTACTGTACACAAACAGGCAATAAATGAGAACACACACTCAATGACTTAACTCCAGGCAAATATGTTTTTATATAGAAAAATATTCCTTCCTTAATTTATTTTACAACCACAAGATTCAAATTGCAGGTAAGTACATTAAATGTAAGGTACTTTGCATAGGTAAAGATAGGACTTTGAATTAAAACAGTAATGTACACAGTTTGGCATAAAATTGCACTGAGCTATTTTTAAACGTGGACACAGCAAACTTCAACAGTTCCTGGGTGAGTTAAGTACAGGTTAGTTTTTGAAGTACAGCACTTACAAGTTCAGTCTCCGGGGTATAGGCAGCCCACCGTTGGGGGCTCAAGTTAACCCCAAACACCCACCACCAGCAACACAGGGCTGGTCAGGTTCAGAGGTCAAAGAGGGGCCCAAATATCATAGACACCTATGGAGGCTAGGGGTGCTCCGGTTCCAGTCTGCTAGCAGGTAAGTACCTGCATCCTCGGGGAGCAGACCAGGGGGGGGTTTGTAGACCACTGGGGTAGGGGGGGGGGGCACAAACAGGCACACAAAATACACCCTCAGCAGCACAGGGGCAGCCAGGTGCAGTGTGCAAAGTAGGTGTCGGGTTTAGTATTGAAATCAATGGAGGGACCCGGGGGTCACTCTGGCGATGCAGGCAGGGCACAGGGGGGCTTCTCGGGCCAGCCACCGACTGGGCAACGATGAGGGCCGCCTGCTGGTCACTCCTGCACCGGTAGCTGGTTTCTCTCGGGCCTGGGGGCTGCGAGTGCAGTGCTTCTTCCAGGCGTCGGGTTCTTTGTTACTGGGCAGTCGCGGTCAGGGGGAGCCTCTGGATTTTCTCTGCAGGCGTCGCCGTGGGGGTGCAGGGAGGCTGTCTCTGGGTGTCCATGTCGTGGGAGTCACCTGGGGGTCCTCGATGCAGTGATGGTTTACCTGGACACGAGCCAGGGGCGTCAGGTGCAGAGTGGTGGGGACTGAAATACTGAATTTAGGGGTGTTTTAGGGGCACAGGGCTGCAGCCAATGGCTACTGTCCTTCAGGGTGGCTACACCCTCCTTGTACTCCCTCCCTTTGGGGAGGGGAGCACATCCCTATCCCTTTTGGGCTAAATCCTCCCAAACAAGATGGAGGATTTTCCAAGGAGGGGCTCACTTCAGCTCTGGTCACCTTAGGGGTGGACCTGGCTGAGGGGGCGACTCCTCCTTTTTTTCTAATTATCTCCCTGGACTTGCTGCCAAAAGTAGGGGCTGTGTCTAGGCGGGGAAGCAGGGGGGGAGGGGGCAGGCATCTCCACAAGCTGGAGTGCCCTGGGGCATTGTAACACGAAGCCTGAGCCTTTGATGCTCACTGCTAGGTGTTACAGTTCCTGCAGGGGGGAGGTGTGAAGCACCTCCACCCAGTGCAGGCTTTGTTTCTGGCCCCAGAGAGCACAAAGGCTTTCACCCCAGGGGGTCAGAAACTTGTCTCTCAGTGGCAGGCTGGCACAGACCAGTCAGTCCTGCACTGAAGGATTGGGTAAAATACAGGGGGCATCTCTAAGATGCCCCCAGGGTGCATTTTTTAATAAATGCACCATTGGCATCAGTGTGGGTTTATTGTGCTGAGAAGTGTGATACCTAACTTCCCAGTATTTGTTGAAGTAATTATGGAACTGTGGAGTTTGTTTTTGACAAACTCCCAGACCACATACTTAGTATGGCCATACTGCACTTAAAATGTCTAAGAATGGACTTAGACACTGTAGGGACATAGTACTCATGCAGCTATGGCCTCACCTGTGGTATAGTGCACCCTGCCTTAGGGCTGTAAGGCCTGCTAGAGGGGTGACTTACCTATGCCACAGGCAATGTTTTGGGGGCATGGCACCCTGAGGGGGGATGCCATGTCGACTTTGCCTTTTTCTCCCCACCAACACACGCGCTCTACAATGTCAGTGTGCATGTGTTAGGTGAGGGGTCCCTTAGGGTGGCACAACAAATGCTGCAGCCCTTATGGACCTTCCCTGGTCACAGGGTCCTTGGTACCACTGGTACCGTTTGCAAGGGACTTATCTGTGTGCCAAGGGTGGGCCAATTGTGGAAACAATGGAATATTTTGTGTGAAACAACACTGGTGCTGGGGCCTGGTTAGCAGGGTCTTAGCACACTTCTCAGCCAAGTCAGCATCAATATCAGGCAAAGTGTGTGTGTGTGGAGGGATGGGGGGGGGGGGCTAACTGCAACAAAGAGCCATTTTCCTACAATGTTCTTTTACATGTTCCACAACAGTGTGAGCTGCTGTGCAACATGGCTGCAAGTAAAAAAAAAAAAAAGTCTATAACGCAGTCAGCATGATAGCGTCATTGCACTTTTATTTCCCTTTAAGCCATATTGCAGAGGTGCAATTGCTGCAGTGCAACGTGTTAAAAAAAATAAAAAAAATAAAAAGCGGTGTTGGAGCAGGCAAGCAGCAAGCAATGGGTGAAAGTAACCATGGGCAGTGGGAGAAGGATGGCAGGTGAAAGTAGGCATGGACAGCGGGAGGAGGGCAGAGGAAAGCAACATGAGAGAACAGTGAAAGAAGCACTCAGTGTTTTGAGAGATGCACCTGCATGTACATACAAGCGTGCAGAGCTATGAATACTTTATTTGAAAGGTGACAGACCTTGGGATTTCAAGTGAGTAGTATGTGACAAGGCCCAAAGCATGACATCATGAAAGCTCTGACAATACCTATGTGTAGCGCAGAAAGCAACAGGTATTATGATTATTTGGCTCAATGGCAACCCTTTTATCATCCTCGTGAGGGTGAACAACAGAGTTCAGTCTGTGACACTTCTCTGCTGTCTGCGGTGACTTCTTCTGAGCTATCTTACCTGCTGAACTAATTTTCGCAATGAGAGGGCGGAGTCTGTTGCTTGTGCTACACAAGGGTCGAAACAACAGCCAATCCTTACATAAGTTTGTTAATATACTGCACAACGTATCCCACTAGAAGGCTACGCAGAGCGCGCCTAGAGGCCCTTGCACTGTTAGCTGCAGGGAAATTAAACAGAAATAAGGTCTCGTATACACACTAATTTGGGTATCTCTGTACATATATGTACTCTCAATACAGTATTAAGTATACTGAAATCGGAAGGTTAAGATAGAAGGGGAACTTTAAAAGGTGTAACAGCATTTAAATCAACCCACAAGGGATGGAATAACAAGTATGAGGAAGCGAGGAGAGGTAAGGGTCTATTGCTACATGACAGATGAATGATCAGTCAGGTGCCCAGCACAGAGTCTATATTTAATATCCATTTATGTTTATGCTATGGATGTGACAAAGCGAAGAATCAGAGCTTTATTGCAACAGAAGCTCCTTGAAAACGAGGCCCTCTCCACGGAGCGTGGGAGCGGTTTGGCACATACAGAAGCCCTGCCAAAACACTGAAAGGGAGGCCCAGTCTCTCGGGACACGAGAGTGGCCTCACTTCCCTTCTGTAAAAGTGTCCCGCCCTTAACTCAGGACAATGCTGGTCTTACCCCGTAGGTTGTGTCAGTGGGTTTACCCCATGATTAGACTAGCACGACGAACCATACACTTTCCTTTGAAAGTAGCTCTTCTAATTTCCCAAAGAATACATCGCTGCTTCAAAAGCTTTGACGCTCTGATGACAAGACTGCTAATTACACCATACACTGCACAACATTTGTATTTATATAGCGCTTACTACCTCTTATGATGTGTTTCAGCTCTATGCAATACACGTTGTGAAGCCAGTTCTACTCAGTCCATGCATTTAAACTTGGGCACACTGTGCGCTGCAGGCAGTGATTGACATATTAGTCAATACATCACGAATTGTGAGTGAAAGTAAGACCTCGCAAGGTACCCATTGATCACACTTTGATCTCAGACATCCTCCCTAACAAAAAATTAAATAAACAGCATGTGGTGGGAATCGGGCTTTGGGTTGGGGCAGGCAAGTAACCAAACGGAGGATGAAAGTTATCATGGACAGCGGGATGAGGTTAGAGAGTGAGTGAAAGGAACTAGACAGCAGGAAGGTAGGGGAGTTGCTTAAACAAACCAGACAGCTGGAGGAAAGCGGAAAACAATGACAGCAGGAGAAGGGTTGGGGAAAGCAACACAAGGGAGCAGTAGCATCAGGGAGGAGGAAAACGGACTGCAGAGATATGCATTCTATAAGAGCGCAAGTGAAAACGTGAAAAACAGAGTACCTGCAGGAGTCTATGGCCAGTGGAAGGATACTAGCTGCAGACAGGAAGCCGTCTGAAACATTGTGAATCTAAAAGTTACAAAATTAACAATATCCAAGAACTACTCTAGAGTATTAAGCAGAAAATAACAAGTGCCAACTAGCCTAACACCAGGTTGCAGGGCATTAAATCACAATTATTTTCTCTGCCATGATTTATGCACTGGAGGAATCAATTTATTCTAGCGATCTTAATACACCGGTTGATGAAAGCTGCACTGAAGGACATATGGCCGGGCATGGGATATCTAAGGGATGTAGTTTAGCAAATCTGAAGTAAATTATGGTATTACAGAAAAACATCCCCATGCTTACCTAAGCACAAATGTATAAACATAAGAAAAATAACTCATAGTCTATATTCGAAAAGCTTCAGAGTAAATTAAATCTGACTTGCTTTTGGCATCTTGTAATTTCTCCAAAATGTAACCTCTGTGAATCAGGACTGGAGCAGATACAAAAAAATAGCAGGCATTTGCAATGCAACAAGTCGCACATTTGTGAGAGTTAGATCTATTGGAGTTGTAAATTACAGTCTTTTGTCTACGTGTTTTGGTTTGGAGTGTAGTGGATGTATGACAGGTGTCACAGCAAACCCTCCCAGGCCTGTTGCTGCAGGAGAAAGGACACAACAAGGCCGCCATCCTGGGAGTGTTTTTGCCTCATTCCTACAGACTGGCTGTGATACCCTAGAAATGCACCCCTTTCTAGTGTATTTACCTAAACGTTTATAGCACCAAACAAGCCACAGAGCCACCTTCATGACATTTAAACCGGAGAATGTGGGGGTCAAAAGAGTTAGTAGTAAAGAAAAGGAGGCAACCATATATTTCTGTGTATCAAACTTTTAAATGAATTATTCCTCTACATTGGCAATACCAGCCTAACATTTAAAAACATTGACTGTATACAAACTGAATGACAGAAGAGGCAGCTTTACTGCAAATGAACTATAGCGATTTTGTTAATGGCACCTGCTTTGCAGCACTATGAAATGGCAGAACCTGTATTGCCCAAGCGCTATTAAAAAAAAAAAAAAAAAAAAAAAAATTGCAGACTGCCCCAACACGCACCAGACAAAGCACCCTAGGGGAGAGGATAGGGCATAAGGGCCAGGGCTAACAACTTTGGAGCTGGGGAACACAGTTCGAGTCTCAGCGCTGGCTCAACATCTTGGGATTTTGGGCAAATAATTGAATTTCCTATTGCTACCAAAAATGAATGTGTTCTTGTGTAATGTAACTGGTGCTCATGTAAAGCTGCAAAATAAATTAATAAATGAAGCGCTCCAATACCTTTGTGTCGAGTTTGCATTACATAAAACTGCCAAAAATAAATAAGACAGATCCCGCAGACATCGCAAAGAAACAGCAAGATGCTCGAAACCAAGGAGGATGAAGAAACAGCATACCGCCATGAGCGCAAAGCAGTGAGGCCAAAGAAAAAACTAGTGCAGCCAACACAAAGCTATCTGGTTGATTGTTCAGTAATCTATGTAACCGGGTCATTTTCCAAGGCAGTAACAAAACAGCCTCAAGGTGGGACAAAAAAGCATTTACCAAAAACATCAAGGGATTTTTGAAAGGCAGGCCAAGGAACGAATGAAAGTGATGGGCGTGGTTAAAACCCACAGAATACATTACACCATGTTGAGAAGTGCAGCGCTCGCACGCTGCTATGCTCAACCTAAAAAACACTTTGTAGTTGAGTAGAAACAGTAAAAACAAAAATACACAAAGGGAGAGGAATAGTTAATTTCCTAATAAACTTTGCAGTTTGGCTGCTTTTTAGAGCTTCCACATATGAAAACGTCATGTAGCAACAAATGTGGATTTAAAAAAAAAAAAAAAAAAAGAAGTAGAAAGAACGGACAACTTTGCATCGTTCATACAATAAAGTTAATTAACCTGCTATGCTTACAAAAGTAGTATTGCATCTCATTGTGACTGTCACACTCAATTCAATACTTCTTGACCAAACTGATCATCTAGGCATACTCTTGTGCATCTATCAAAACCACTCCATCACTCAAAGTGCAACCCAAAATAAAGGAAATCAAATGTAACACTCCATTAAGAAGTACTATTTGGACTCTCCAAGATGAACTCATCAGGTACGCTTCCTTCAGTTATCAATCAGGTGTCAACATACTCTTACAACGAACCACTCGAAACTCCAAATCGAAACAGTCAGCACCACAGTACTCACAAATACTCTCACAGAAGAAACACTCAAGACATCTCTCATTCCCAAAATCAAAGCCACGTTCTACAAGACCATCATTTAAAAGGTAAGCAAGAAAATATAAAGCAGTATTCAGGAACTAAACCATCCCTGCCAACCCACCTATTCAACTTTCAATCAACAAATTTGATTCCCTCAATTACTTCTTTACTGGGAGATACAGAAAACAAGAAATGGCACTAACAACAGAAAACAGACAATCATACCCCTTTCCATTCCCCACCAGCTCCACTTGTAAACTCTCACAAACTGAACTGACCAACATCTCCAACTCTCCCCAAGTCAAACCCTATGAAGGTGACATTGGACCACTGCCAATCGTAACACCCTTCCATGAAGAGTTCTGCGCATCTCAATTTCATCATTATCTCCTTCAGTAAAGTAACGCTCAAAACAGGGCAAATTCTATCCCTTCACTGGCTCCCCATAGACAAGAGAATCACATTCAAGATCGTCATCCATGCACACAAATCCCTTCACAACATCGGCCCAACCTACCTCAACGAAAGAGTGAACTTCCACACTCCCACACGCAACCTCCGATCAGCCGACCTCGCCCTAGCCACAGTCCCCTGCATCCAACGTACCACCACAGGAGGTAGGTCCTTCTCCTACCTCGCCCCCAAAACCTGGAACTCCCTCCCCACCAACCTTCGCAAAACCAAAGACCTCCTGCTCTTCAGAAAGAACCTCAAGACATGGTTGTTCGATCAGTGAACCTTCATGCCCCCCCCCTCATTCCCCCACCCCAGCGCCTTGAGACCCTCACGGGTGAGTAGCGCGCTCGACAATTTTTTTTTTATTGATTGAAAATGCTTTTTCCGTATCCAGATGATCTAGCCAACTACCTACTCAACATCCACCTATGTTTCCTTGCTAAAAGAACTGCGAAAGCAGTCACCATTTAATTACAATCCTACAGTACTATGAATAATGTTTAGTATAATCTATATATTGTATATTTTATTTGCATTTAAATGTAAAATACAAGACCGTGTTGAAGCACAGATAGTGTATCCAATCATGTTCAACCTCTACATTGAATACTTTAGGCTCCTACTTACTGACAAGCAGCACGGAGATCCATCAATATTTTGACAATGCACAAATTCACAGGAAAATCTCAATCACCCACAACATTTTTCAACTCAAAACCCGATTCAGAACTGTACGTCCAAAAACCTACAGAAAATTCAACTTCATCAAGATTTCCTTTTTAACAACATTAACAATTACAAATGTAACCCTAGTTCTCCCCAGTGAACTTAGACAAGTTCATCAATTAGCTTTCA
Source organism: Pleurodeles waltl (assembly GCF_031143425.1). Taxonomy (NCBI): domain Eukaryota; kingdom Metazoa; phylum Chordata; class Amphibia; order Caudata; family Salamandridae; genus Pleurodeles; species Pleurodeles waltl. The sequence continues at coordinate 537,124,698 of NC_090445.1, read as the reverse complement.
CTGAATTCTAAGATGGGTTGGTTTCACTCTTGATAGCAACCTTTCCCTCAAAGGGCAGATTGTGTTGAAAAACAAAACAGTATGGAATCAACCTTCCTGAAAAATGTGAAAAAAACACTTTCCTGAAACTGCTCTCTGAACAGCCTCCCACACACTAGCCCTCATGCATTTAGGGGGAGGAAATACCCTGTTGCACAGTCTCCCCAACATTACACTGGCTCAGCTGAAAGGCATCAAACATACATCACAAGATCTCATCCAAGGCCTGAAGAAGTTTCAGCATATCAGTACAACAGTGTTCGGTCTACTGTGACTCCAAGCTCCAATCATCTTCAAGATTATTCAAAATTATAAATATGATCCCAAACATAAAAGAAAAAAATGGAAAAGCAACAAAATAACCTGGCAAATGTACAGTGGCTGAAAGTTATTTTGTCAAAGAAGATGATGTATTGAGCTTATCATGAACACAGTACAATGCTGAAAGCGGAGCAACATGCAGAGCTAGCATTCACTACAGCCAATCATACCTCAAAAATGCAATATTTTCTCATCTGCTCACACAAAGTAAAATTTGTAAAATTAGAAGCATATTAAAATGTGCACATGGTATTAACATTTGTAGCTGGGTTAATGTATTTCATGCACAAGCAGGGACTAGAGTGTGGTTTTGGCCACTCACTTGTGTGGCCTCCTCTTAGGCATTTATGAGGATTTTAAATCAAAGAAATGCATATTTCTTTTTCACTGTGAGAATGCCCCACTGCTCTGTTGCCTAAATCGATTATTTCTCACATTGATGTGGATCTCCTTCCATGAGTTCATGCTTAGACATGATCTTAAACTAAATAACTATCCACTTGAACATATTCACCAAATAAAGCAAACATGATCATGGAGATCTATAAATAATTTAAGTAAGCACTGTTGTCCCAAAAAATGTCAGGCTATTTGTAGCTTTAAGGCAACTGAAACAGGTGTTAAATCATCCATATACATAAGTGGAATTAGTATGCCAAAGAGACAATTTTACAAGAAAGGTTTTCCTTGCATTCAGGAAACAAAATCTGTGATCTTTCTATACCTGCTTTTTCGTCGGATCATCAAGTTTCAAAATCATATTCACTGGCAACCTCAGCCTTTCCAGTTAATCGAAAAAGTCCTCTTGAGCATAAATCACACAGAACTGAACCAATAGCTCGTACTCAACTTCTTGATCTGGGTTTGCTATTTCTCTTGCTGTTTGTGACTGTTGGGTAGATACCTCAACCTACAGTAACAACGCCCCTAGTCAACAATATGGAAAGACTGATATCCTGCAGCAACCCTGCATTTAATTATTTGTTCAACTACCTTATGCAACACAATGAATCAGACATAGCTGTTGATGCTACCCATACTACTCACAACTTCTGGGGCCTATATGTTTGACGTTTTTGTTGCCATTACTGCGATGTAACTTCTTCTGGTGGATAGGGGGCTAGAACAGTTGTTACTGGCTAGCAGGTTGTACCGATATGTCCAGCGTCTCTATTTAGGAGCGATAACTATGATGTTCTGTTGCACACTTGGTGTTCCTATGGTTTACCAATATTTTTATCATATAGGTGAGAGCAAGTCCCAGAGTTCACTGCTAACAGACAAGTACGGCCTCGCCACTTAATCTTCTTTGATATTACTCCTTTTGCCACATTGTCTTTTCTATCAATGGTAATGGGTTAAAATATTATGGAATTCGATGTAAAGTGGTGGAGTTGGAAGATCACAGCTGCTATAATTATAACTGTACAGATGAAGTGCCGGAGGAGGGAAGAGGACTTGCAGCTTTTCCTCTCACATTGGCTGCAGATCCTTCTGGGCATGACCTTCGAGCCCCTGTTAGAGGGGCCCATAAATTGAGGACACACCGGGCTTCACACGTCAGAGAACCCTAGGCCTATCACTGCTTGTCTTTTGTGCCATGGGCATTCTCGCATTATTCTCCGACTCTCCTGCCAGAAGGAACCTTTACACTATAAGCGTCACTAAATTGCCTTCTCTGAGTATTTTTATTTGCAATCAATCTCCTCAGGAAGAAATTCTTGGCCCCAAGATCTACTTTGAAGCGCATGGATCTTTACTATGGCTTGCTGGAACCTGATTCATCACTGTGAATGGAAAAACACAAAACTATTTACTGACCCAGTCACCCTAGAGTCCTTTCTGGACACTTGCACTGTATGTTCACTGGAGACAGTACCGACAAAACCGGACGATAAACAAGACTTACCAGAATTCTTTGACAACCTCATGGTGAGGAACAAGACTTCACTGCCTTACAGGTCTACACACGCCCAAGAATAGCAGTGTGCCGCCTCCTCATATCCTCCTAGGGGCCAAGAAAAATTCAGATCGCCCATTAAACTCACTCTGAGAGAAAAATAACCTCTCTCGCATCTCTAGCTCACTGCTGATAATTGTGTGGATCCTCGGGCCGGGGAAGCCATACATCCCCAGCTAAAGTTTACAACTCAGAATGGTACCAACTGAGTCTACCCCTACTAGTCTACACCAAAGTGTCACTGCGCTTTTTCTCCTTTTCTTAAAAGCTCTTCTTGGATTAACTTTTTGGCCAGATTCCTTCCTTACCTATCATACATTACCATGACTCCCACTTTACAGATAGGCTCCCTGAAGGTGAATGGCCTTAACAGCTATATTAAACAGAAGAAGATAATGGGCCATATGCCACAGTCTCCAATTGTGGACTTATTGCAAGAGACATACTTATCGGCCGCCCATTTCTCCAAACTGCAGAATGACTGGGTGGGCAAAGTGATTTATGTGGTGGGTCCCAACTCTAAAAAACGTGGCGCCACAATACTGCTTCATAAGCGGATGGATGCTCATGTACATCGCACCTGGAGTGTCATGGATGGAGGGTATGTACTTGCCCAAACCAAAATTCAATCCACACAGATTACAGTAGACAGAGTTTATGTTGCCACTGGCTCTAAAGCCTCTTTTGTTTTTAAGGTACATTGGCTGACAGTGGACCTAGGGCCTAATTGTCTGTGAGGGGACTGCTACCTGGCGCCAGATTATGTTCTTGACAGGACTGGCCTACTGGAGACAGGTCGACATTGAGATAGGATGGCGCACTCTGACTTAATCACTGACCATGCTGTAGTAGATCCTTGGAGGCACTTGCATTCCCAAGACTGAAATCAAGTTCCACTCCTACCCTCATGGCATCGAATCGCAGGCCAACTACTTTTTCACAGCCGGTATGCTTTCCTCCAACTTAACCTCCTGTGATATTCATCAACATGGGTTCTCCGATCACCCCCTGGCTAACTGGATTAGAGCCTGGGTATTCTGAGACCACCACCAGGGCGGTGGCAGATGCCTACTTGGGAATATGAAGACCCCAAGGCCAAGGGGAAATCACAACAGCATCTTGCCACATACATGTCACTAAATGAGGGATTGATGGCAAGAAAGGCCTATTTGCATGGGCAACTTATGAAAGAATCGACCTTACACTGTAAACGTCATACATCGTCACAGCACCACTTGGACCTTTGAATTAATGACTTTGTGGTGCCTTACTGTTTACACCTTATGTCAGCGAACATTTGCCTCCTTGTACAAGCAAAGACGGCTCTTAATTCCCTATTCACCTTGTTGTCAGAGAAATCATTGGGTCATATAAAACACGTCATTATGAATTTGAGGAAAATGCTGGCCGACTTCTTGCCTATCAACTCCAACAGAAACAGGCCCAACACTCTATATTTGCACTTCCTACATCTCAAGGACTACTTACCGACCAGGTTCAGATCGGAGAGGAGTTCGCGTCCTTCGATAAGGAACTATATTCCTAAACAGCAGAGGGGACGCAACCCATGGAAGAACCCCATTTCTTGAATGGCTTAATCTTCTCTTCACAGATGACTCTGCTAAGAGCCTGGAAGGAGATATTACTGAAGACAAAATACGGCAGACCATAAAGAATATGTCTACTGACAAGTCCCCATGGGTTGACAGCTGCCCCACTGAATATTACAAAATAAATTAAGATTGTTGACTTTGGCCAACAAGGGAATGACAAAGATATGGCTGACTGATTCCATACGCCAGGATTCAATAGGGCAAATATTGCTTTTCTCCTAAAACCGAACAAGAACCTGTTTCAATGTGGCAGTTGTCATCCAATTTTACTCAAACATTGAACTTAAAGGTTCCGACAATGGTCACCCACTTGAGAAGCATTATCCCATCCTTAATACACAGGTCTCTGGTGGGTTTTGTACAAAACCACTAATCTTCTAATCACATGCACCTACTTCCCACATCATAAGGCCGTCCTCGAATGGCCCAGACAAGAAAGTGGCAATATCCCTAGACACGGAGAAGGTGCTCAACAGGGATAAATGCCCATACCTATTCCAAGTCCTGCAGAGAGCTTGATTTAAAGAATGCTTTCTGAATAATAATAATAAAAATAAATTTGCTTTCTTGACCGTCCCCAAACGACAACCATCACCTGTAATGGGCTTCACTCTGAACCACTCTCCATTGCCTGAGGAACTTGGCAGGGCAGTCCTGTCTCCCCTCCTTTCCTAGATGGCACTGGAACAGCTGGCAGCATAAGTCAGAGAGTCCATACTTAATGTGGGTATTGCCCAGTGGAAGGGGAGGTGAAACTTCTCTTGCATGTGGATGACATCCTCCTTCTCCTTACTGGCCCAAAGCCCTCCATCCCCTATCTATTTTCTACTATCACCACATTCAGCAACTTTTCCAGCTACAGAATAAACTGGGATAAAAGCGAAGCCTTGAATCTTAACTCAACAACTGCAGAGACGGTACCGGAAAGTCTACCCTGCAGATGGACTACCACCACCATCAGTTATCTGGGGCTATGGTTGGTAATGACTTGCTGCAAAAGGCCCAGGACAATGTGGCCAATCTGCTTATCAGAACTGCTGCACACTTTGTTAAATGGTCCACTATGAAAAGGTCTGTGTGGTTGTATACCAAGTGAGAAAATGGACCCTGCTCCCCCTTTTATCTGTTTGGAATGATCCCAACTTCCATCCCAATCACCAACTGCATAAGCTTTGTAAACTCATGAAACATGTGTGGGGTAGTCAGACCAAGACTTTCCACCAATAAGCTGCAAGCGACTACTGAAGCTGGAGGCCTCCGCCTACCCGATATGATGCTCTACTACAAGGCTCACCACTTGGCTTATCTAGCTTACTTCTGTTCTATGGATCTCGAGTGCTCCGATTGGGTGCTGATAGGACATTCTCTTCTTCAGGGTACTAAGAGTTGCGACACCCGCTATCACGCTCCCGTTTCAAAGGTGGGCAAGGCAAATCCTGTTCTCTGCAAAAGTACACAGACCTGGGAAGCTACACCCCATCTTTTAAAGACCCACAATATCTTCATGACACAGCCACCATCTGGCACAACAAAGCCATCCAAATTGCAGTTCAATCTATACGGTGGAAGGAATTGACAGATCACGGTATTCAAAACGCGAATCAGCAATTGTCTGAGGCGGTCTTTAAATTCTTTGTGGATCTCCACAATGAATGTAATCTGGGTACCTTACAACACTGGTGTCACCTCCAGCTTAAACACTGACTACAGAGCGCCAAGCTACCCATGGATTCTTAACTGCCAGGCTCGGTTTCACAAAACTACCCAAGAAGATGGAACTTATACTTGGGCTGATCTCTGGACTGTACTCTGTGCTACCTGAAAATCTGCACGTGCGACCCTTTCGGAAATCCCTGCTGGACAAATGGCAGGGACGGATTGAGAAGGAATATTTTGAAGCGAACTAGCCCGAATTTCTGGAAACTGATAAGGGCCTACGCGAGGCTCGGCTAAACTTTAGTTTTTTTTCAAACTATTTCATGATTGGTACTGGATTCCATACTGTAGGAAGTTGGCTCTGTATGCACTATTTCAAAGTAAGGAATAGTATGCACAGAGTCCAAGGGTTCCCCTTAGAGGTAAGATAGTGGCAAAAAGAGATAATACTAATGCTCTATTTTGTGGTAGTGTGGTCGAGCAGTAGGCTTATCAAAGGAGTAGTGTTAAGCATTTGTTGTACATACACACAGGCAATAAATGAGGAACACACACTCAGAGACAAATCCAGCCAATAGGTTTTGTTACAGAAAAATATCTTTTCTTAGTTTATTTTAAGAACCACAGGTTCAAATTCTACATGTAATATCTCATTTGAAAGGTATTGCAGGTAAGTACTTTAGGAACTTTGAATCATTACATTAGCATGTATACTTTTTACATAAAACACAATGAGCTGTTTTAAAAGTGGACACAGTGCAATTTTCACAGTTCCTGGGGGAGGTAAGTTTTTGTTAGTTTTGTCAGGTAAGTAAATCACTTACAAGTCTCAGGTTTGGGTCCAAGGTAGCCCACCGTTGGGGGTTCAGAGCAACCCCAAAGTTACCAGACCAGCAGCTCAGGGCCGGTCAGGTGCAGAGGTCAAAGAGGTGCCCAAAACGCATAGGCTTCAATGGAGAGAAGGGGGTGCCCCGGTTCTGGTCTGCCAGCAGGTAAGTACCCGCGTCTTCGGAGGGCATACCAGGGGGGTTTTGTAGGGCACCGGGGGGGACACAAGTCAGCACAAAAAGTACACCCTCAGCAGCGCGGGGGCGGCCGGGTGCAGTGTGCAAACACGCGTCGGGTTTTCAATGATGTTCAATGAGAGATCAAGGGATCTCTTCAGCGTCGCAGGCAGGCAAGGGGGGGGGGGGGGGGGAGGGCTCCTCGGGGTAGCCACCACCTGGGCAAGGGAGAGGGCCTCCTGGGGGTCACTCCTGCACAGGAGTTCCGTTCCTTTAGGTGCTGGGGGCTGCGGGTGCAGGGTCCTTTCCAGCCGTCGGGAAATGGAGTTCAGGCAGTCGCGGTCAGGGGGAGCCTCAGGATTCCCTCTGCAGGCGTCGCTGTGGGGGCTCAGGGGGGACAACTTTGGTTACTCACGGTCTCTGAGTCGCCGGAGGGTCCTCCCTGAGGGGTTGGTTCTCCACCAGTCGAGTCGGGGTCGCCGGGTGCAGTGTTGCAAGTTTCACGCTTCTTGCGGGGAGTTGCAGGGGTCTTTAAGTCTGCTCCTTGAAACAAAGTTGCAGTTCTTTTGGAGCAGGGCCGCTGTCCTCGGGAGTTCCTTGTTTTGTTTGAAGCAGGGCAGTCCTCTGAGGATTCAGAGGTCGCTGGTCCCTTGGAAAGCGTCGCTGGAGCAGGGTTCTTTGGAAGGCAGGAGACAGGCCGGTAGGACTGGGGCCAAAGCAGTTGGGGTCTTCTGTTCTTCCTCTGCAGGGGTTTTTCAGCTCAGCAGTCTTCTTCTTCTTGTAGGTTTCAGGAATCTAAATTCTTAGGTTCAGGGGAGCCCTTAAATACTAAATTTAAGGGCGTGTTTAGGTCTGGGGGGTTAGTAGCCAATGGCTACTAGCCCTGAGGGTGGGTACACCCTCTTTGTGCCTCCTCCCAAGGGGAGGGGGTCACATCCCTAATCCTATTGGGGGAATCCTCCTTCTACAAGATGGAGGATTTCTAAAAGTCAGAGTCACCTCAGCTCAGGACACCTTAGGGGCTGTCCTGACTGGCCAGTGACTCCTCCTTGTTATTCTCATTATTTCTCCTGGACTTGCCGCCAAAAGTGGGGGCTGTGTCCAGGGGGCGGGCATCTCCACTAGCTGGAGTGCCCTGGGGCATTGTAACACGAAGCTTGAGCCTTTGAAGCTCACTGCTAGGTGTTACAGTTCCTGCAGGGGGGAGGTGTGAAGCACCTCCACCCAGAGCAGGCTTTGTTTCTGTCCTCAGAGAGCACAAAGGCTCTCACCGCATGAGGTCAGACACTCGTCTCTCAGCAGCAGGCTGGCACAGACCAGTCAGTCCTGCACTGAACAATTGGGTAAAATACAGGGGGTATCTCTAAGATGCCCTCTGTGTGCATTTTTTAATAAATCCAACACTGGCATCAGTGTGGGTTTATTATTCTGAGAAGTTTGATACTAAACTTCCCAGTATTCAGTGTAGCCATTATGGAGCTGTGGAGTTCGTTTTTGACAGACTCCCAGACCATATACTCTTATGGCTACCCTGCACTTACAATGTCTAAAGTTTTGCTTAGACACTGTAGGGGCATAGTGCTCATGCACTGGTGCCCTCACCTATGGTATAGTGCACCCTGCCTTAGGGCTGTAAGGCCTACTAGAGGGGTGACTTATCTATACTGCATAGGCGGTGAGGTTGGCATGGCACCCTGAGGGGAGTGCCATGTCGACTTACTCGTTTTGTTCTCATCAGCACACACAAGCTGGCAAACAGTGTGTCTGTGCTGAGTGAGGGGTCCCCAGGGTGGCATAAGATATGCTGCAGCCCTTAGAGACCTTCCCTGGCATCAGGGCCCTTGGTACCAGGGGTACCAGTTACAAGGGACTTACCTGGATGCCAGAGTGTGCCCATTGTGGAATCAAAAGTACATTTTAGGTGAAAGAACACTGGTGCTGGGGCCTGGTTAGCAGGGTCCCAGCACACTTCTCAGTCAAGTCAGCATCAGTATCAGGCAAAAAGTGGGGGGTAACTGCAACAGGGAGCCATTTCTTTACACATACCCTCTGCATGTGGCCAATTTGCCACCTCCAGCAATTTTAAGGCAATGTGGTCATCACACTGACATATTCTTTACTTGTTTTTTTCTTGTTCCTGTTTGCAGACTTACTGGCAGCAAGTATTATCCGCCACCAACTCTGACTGCTACCTCAGTTTGCACCATTTGGTGGCACTGATCTTTTTGCATGACACACTAGTGAATACTGATCTTGACCACCAGGCCAAGACATGGGTCAGTACAGCATTGTCGGTGGGCCGATTGGCGATCCTTTGCAGTTTGAAACGGAGAACCTCTCCCCCTCACTCCAACTGGATGCTGGTCATGGCCACAGCACCCTCACATGATCAGATTGATCTTCTTTAGGATCAACTCGCTATATTTAAACAGGCATGGTCTATCTTTGTTCTGAGTAGTCTGCCTCCTTATCATTGGACAGACTGAAGTTAGATTATCCTTTTCTCTAGCTTACTGCTCTGTTTCTTTCTTTGGCTCTTCTCCTTTCACACAAGCGATTTCAGTTCTTTTATGTTGTGTTGATAGAGACAGGGAGGACTGTTCACATGTTTGAACCTGTCTTCGATTTTGTAGACCCGTGTGGCTTTTTAGCATATAGTATATTTGATGATGCGATTGTGATACTTTCTTTGCTCTGTATGTTAGTCAGAGATTACATGCGAGTAATCAGAGCAGAGTGCACTTACTGTTTGATGGTGTTCAAGCAGTGTTTCACTCAAAAAATGTCTTCTAAAGAAATGTTATTAAATAAAGAAAAAAATAAAGTAACACATTATGGGGTTAGGGATATGAAAACTGACTTCTTGTAAGTAGATGACAGATTTGTTCAGGATGTGTATTTTTTCTATACAGGGTAACTTTATTCTCTTATATTGGATCTGTTAAGTTTGATGGAATGTGATCTACAAGTTGACATGGATATATATTAAATATTGCACTTTTATGAAGATATAAGTAAGTGTATAAAATGCCATACCACACTCTAAACCACATCTAGATAAAATTAATTCTACTGGTAATTAAAAACGAAAAGCTCTCTCGCTGAACACAAAGGACTTAAAAACACCCCATGAAAAGATATCATACTGCTAGGACACAACAATTGGTCCTAGCGATTCTTAGACTTTAAGTGCCATTGGGCTGCAAACACTTCCCACCCAAAAATAAATATATATATATTTACCCTGACCTAAAATAGCTAATATCAGTGTTGCATTCCAATTACATACAACCAAAGAAGATGGCTAGTCCTTTCGGTGAAGAAAGATAAGACCGAGTTCTATATGACACATATAAGTCCCTAACACGAATGATCCCCCCGTAACGAAATATTTTCAGATTTGCCTCAAAAATAGGAATTATACTAGGAGGCTATTTTAACTGGCCGATAGAAGGCAATTTGGACAGAGTCTTCAAGCAGAATTTTAGGTACAATAAAGCACATGCCCAAGTAATTTATCTATGCGAATCACATAACCTATTAGATGTGAGTTTCAGATCTACAATCAGCATCCCCATCATCCAATTTCAAAGATCAACTATCTTCTAGAAGAGAACAGGCTTCTTCAAATAACCTCCCACCTCAGAATTGAACCAATAGTGAAATACCACACACACATCTCTATAGACATTGAATTATGTGAGGTTATACCTGCACTAAACCAGTAGAGAATAAATGACCCAACCACAGATAACGAGGAACTAACAAAGCAATACATAGAGATATCACTCGCTACATTAAATTCCTCCTGAACTCTTCTGGGACGCCCTAAAATTAACTATGACCGGTGTAGGATCAATGTGATGGTTGCTAAGAACAAAAGGGATAAACAATTTAACTACTTTGAAACTAAATCCAAACTTAGCTACACATAAGGCTCAGGAGCCCTCCCAGAGCAGAAAAGACAAACATGAGTTTACCAGATCTTTAGCAAAAAAGTGCATGAAAGGGTTTCAACAAAAAAAAACAAAAAAAAAAAGGAAAAGATTGCTGAAAAAGTAAACTGGATGATTCCTTGCCAGCTAAAATCTAAAAAGAACAACAACAAAAATATTCCTTTATAAAACAAATTTAAAAAAATGGTAAAGCCAATAGGTCACTTAATTGACCCTAGAGGACCCGAATCAGATATTGGTCCATGGTCTAGCCAAAGGAAGAAATAAGCTGGTTTGCACTGCCGAATTAGATGGCAAGAGATGAGAATGACAATGAAGCCCAAGACTGGGAGGCCTGAGGCGCTGCTGGGGGACCGTGATGTGCCTTCTTTTGTTACTGGACCTGGAGTCCGAGTGTTGGGATAAGGGGACCTCCTGACATGGTGTTGCCCTTGCACCCCCTCCCCTTCTGCTACTCAGACTGCCTTCAGAATGGGACTTTGCTCTGGAAGCGGAGGACTGGGAGCAGCATGTGGATACAGGGTGCAGGGGGGGCTGGTGAGGAGAAGATTACTGTGGGGCCCCTACGTATCCTGAGCAGCCCTTCCCTAGCATGCCTGCCAGGATCCAAGGCAGCTGGGGAGTCTTACGGTGAGGTCGAAAGGGGGGAGGGCATAGCACATCCCCCCATCGAACTGGGGGAGGGAACTACCTCGTACTGTGGCACTGCACCTGACCCCCACAGCTGCCTTTTGACCTGTGTTCAGAGGACAAAATTGCTTCGGAGCAGGCTCCTTGCTTTACCGCCCCAGCAGTTCTCTCCCTCCTCCCACAAGCCCACCCCCTCCCAACATTACCTGGAACACCTGCTCCCCTTCAATCTGGGAGACAGCGGACTGGCTGACTAGGTGAGTTGATTCTGCCCCCCTCCTGCTTGATGGAGGCTGGGCATGTGATATTGGGGCCCCGGTGAGTGGCAAGAGTATTCCATACTTGAATCACATATCAGAGGACCCCGGCGCTGGCTCCTTAAATTCCTACTGAGAGAGCACACGAAGCAGACGGCCTCAGGGAGCGCAGAGTGTTTTCAATGGCTGGCTGGACTGCTTTGGAGGGGTTGCATCGGCCGTTCTGCCTGCTCGCCCTGCAGGCCCTGGTGACATCTCCGCGTGTTTTGAGGGGCTTGGGCTTCAGAGAGCCCTCGTGGCCATTCAGTCTGTGGATACTGTGTTGCCCCTGGACAGCAGATCCTGAGGTGGCAGTGTGGGCGCCCTGAGTGGGCAGATAGCAGCCTTGATATAGCACCTTCGATCCTGGGGTGTACCATGCTTCCCATCACCACCCTCTACATAACAACCATGGGCAAAGCCTCTTGGAAGCGTGAACTAGAAACCCCATTGATGATTTCACAGGAAATCCATAAGGAAGCTGGCTCAGCTGATGCTTGTTGAGCCACAAAATGGCCCTTCCGTACAAGGCATTCTACAGGCTATCATGGCCTCTAGGGAAGCCTTAGAGGCCCCAGTATAAATTTACTATAATTTGCCCTGGGTAGGTGGTTGTCCCTGAAGCGCGGGCGGGCCCGTCTGCATACGTATATTAAGTACCCTGGGGAGGTGGCGGGCACCGGTGCTGTGGCAGGGAGACATGGCGGTGGCCATTCAGCGGTTCAGGCTGAAGTCGGGTCAAAATCCCTATGGGAAAATGCATGGAGAAAACGCATTTTGGGATACCCCCCCCTTTTCTCAGCTCCAACTTGAAAGATAACCCCCCAAATCTTTCAGAATAGCAACTGTGTGTGTGTGTGTGTGTATATATATATATATTTTACCTACTAGCCGTTGCCTCTAGGTAGTTATATATATATATATATATATATATACACACACACACACACACTTATACATACACCCCCCCCCCAATCCATCCATCCATCCATCGAGTGGGGGCCGTTTTGGGTGGGCATTCATAGTGGGAAACATTGTTTACCACGCAGTCAGAACCAAGACCTGCCATCACAATGCAGTCACTACCACAGCTGCGACCTTACCACGCATTATTTTACCATGTAAGTTGTTACAAGACTTTCCTTAGGGGTGGCATGTTGTTAGAGTGGTGTTGGATTTTTAAGTCCAATACCTTTCCTACTGTTGCGTAGACTGTAGTTGGACTAGTAATGTATACTATTCAAAAGTTCAGCGACCCCTCAGGCAAGTCGTCGTAACGACTTCGGGGTAAAGTAATGCGTATTAACGTTGTAGTCGTGGCAGAGACTGTTGTAAAGACTTACGGGGTAAAGGCACGCGGGGCTCCATCATACAACCTTCATAGTTAGGTCTGCGTTTCCAAAGAAGAAACATTTTTGGCTTGCTTTTAACTTAAGCACCGCTTGGCAAATCTTCACAAAACCTTCCAATTAAAAAAATAAATAAAAAAATTTAAAAAACGGTCTAACTCACCTCAGCTCCTTCCTGGAAAGTCTTGCGGTAATTTTTCAAGCGGGCTGGCATAAAAGCGTTCGTTTTCCCCAATCATTTTTCCTAGGGAAAATTGAACAGCAATACCACAAAAGCTGCCCAACGGATTAATCAAAATTTGGCAAAATTCTAGACCTTGGTCTAGAAAGCATGCTTTTTGTGATTTGGTGTAAATCCGTTCAGTAGTTTTTGAACCATAATGTAAGTATGTACGTATGTATGTATCATGCACAGAGGATCAGCAGAGCTGACAGATTTAGAGATCAGATGGGGCAGATAGGGACCAAGAGTTACACGCCCAACCCTGGGACCATAGACATTTTTTTGCTGGATGCCTGCTGTGAAACATCTACAATAAAAAAAAATATATATATATATATAAAAAAAAAAAAAAGCTGGCCTCCCACTTGTTTAAAAAAAAAGAAACCCCTGGTATGGGGAAGAGCCCGTGAGGGCAGCCCAATGGTTTTGAAAAGGGGGAGGGCATTTGCTTCTCCCCCTCCCCCCCCACCCAATAGCCTTCTTCAGGCCCAGAGGTCCCCATCTCCAGTGGCTGATACATATTTAAAAGAGAAGGGGGCGTGCAGCCCCCACCTGACACGGGCCTCAGGAAAACAATGCCCCAGGCCTGATACTTTGCAGTGTCCCAGAAAGCCCATCCGGGGACACTGTGGTTACCTGCCTGGGAGAGAGTGAGCATACCTTGCCTGCTTTCTTCTGGACAGGAAACACAAGTTTGCTCCTGCCAGGCAGGAGAAGTAAAAATAATTGCTGCTGCTACCTAAGCGGGAGCAAAGGAGTTGCGCCAGCTCCTGCTAGCACTCACCACCCAGTAAGGAGCTGTGTGGGGGGGTTTGCATGGCGAGGGCGCCAGTTATAGCAACCTTAGGGCACGAGTTATAGTTACTTGAGATAACTATAATGGATTAACTTTTGTGGTTTGGCAAGTAAATTCAGAACCTAACTATAACCTCCCTGTAACCTTTGTTTTTTTAAGTGAATCTTTTGGGTTTTTTTAATGCTATTTCCTAACTATAACGTCCCTATAACCTTTGGGTTTTTTTCCAATGAATTTCGAATTATTTATTTATTTTTTAACGCTAAGTAATTTTAATGACTTTACGCTAATCCAACCACCGCGCATGGCTTTTGGTCGTGCATGGACCACCACCTCCCTAGGGCTATATGATAAAAATAATTAGGGGGCCATGTGTACTCCTACATCCCTGGGGCTACATAAATATATGTTTTGGGGAGACTCAGACCCCCCAAAACCACCACCTTTCCATGGGTATTTTAAATAAATGGTTGGGGGGGAGGCCACATGGACCCCGATAACCACCACCTCACCAGGGCCAGTTATTCCCATTGAAAGGGAAGGGGATCACAATTACCCCCCTTTTCCCCCCAGGCTGATTTGTGTCTCTAGGGACATCATCCACTTGGGCCCACCCACTATTACTTGATGGGGACTGCGGAGAAAGTCTCAAGGCCCCCACGGTCCCAGCCTGCTCCCCACCTCCTGCGGGACCTTGCACTGCTCCCACAACGCAGGGAGCTACTGAAAACACAGCTTCCTGCGTGCAGGAGCAATACTTTCACCTCTTTCCCTGCCTGCATAAGAGCGGGCAGGGAAAAAGAAGAAGAAAACTCTTCCCAGCAAGAGGGAGCAGTTTGAATACTCCTGCTTGCTGGGAGCGGAGTTACATTTGCTTTTGCTTGGTATGAGCTGTCACAGCTCCCGTCATGCAAAACCAAACAGCTACCTCCTGAGGGTGGGCACCTCAGGGGTAGCAGGATCGGGCCCTAGGGGTGGAGGTCACCAGGAACATATTTGGCTTCAGGAGGAGGGCACTCCTTTTTTTGCTGCACGGGCCAGCCCCTGGGAGGTGGTGATCCTCAGGGTTGCATATGGCCAGGGAGGCGTGGGGGGCACATGGCCTCCATCCATGATTTTAAAAATATTTATGGCTACTGGGAGGTGGTGGACCCTAGAGCCAGAGGGGTCTGCACAGACCCCCTCTTTTAAGTTTACTGTGGATTGGGGGAGGTGGCAGAGGCCGGGGTCCACGTGGCATCCCTGTAAAAAAAATTAATATAGCCCCAGGAAAATGGTGGTCCCCAGGGGCCAGAGGTGGGGTTCACGCTGCCCTCCCCCATATTGTTACATTGTGAAAGCCTAGCGAAGGCGGTGGTCCCTGGGAGCGCGGGTGGGGTATTTGCGTCACCTCACCATCCTGCATTGTTAAAGCCCGGGGAAGTGGTAGGAATATTGTGTTGTTGAGCCCTGGAGCAGCAACATTTGCCCCCCTCCTTTATACATTACACATACCTCAGGACCTGCCCCACCCTGGGGCAATATTTAAAAAAAACAAAAAAAACAGGATAGGGTGTTTTTTTTTTTTTTTATTACGTTTTAGACCTGGTGGGGCCCCTTTTCTTCTGTTTTTTTTTTTGGGGGGGGGGTGTACTTGACTGAAGCCAAGTCCTAAAATGGATGCCAACATTTCCTGGTTGAAGGTTTGGCAGAAAATGACATCTCAACTGGGGGTCTCCAGGATCTGCTGCTCTAGATATCTATATTTCTTTTCCCTTTGATATCTCGAAAGCTACTGAATGGATTTAAACCAAATAATTTTTTAAGTTTGATCTATGGACCAAAAGAGAACTTTCAGCCAAATTTGGCATCATTACATCCAGCAGTTCAAGCTGTCATCGTGTTCAAAACACCTACAGAATTAAAATGGGAAACATTTTTTTTTTTTTTTTAAACTCTCCTTCCTCCTTTTTATCGGCCCCCACCTCACGGACTACCCTGAAACTTAACATGCACCGCAAGACACTTAGATGAACTTTTTTTGGGAATATTTATTGAGGATTCATCAAACGGAGCCAAAGATATAGCAAAGTCAAAAAACGCTTTTTCTATGAAAACTAGGTCCTAAGTCCATCTACTGGTGATATATACATACACACACATCACATACATAGACACACACTCTGAAATAAAGTTTAAAGTGGAGTTATATGTGATGAAGGTAGTCAAATTTTATTTTTCTTAATGTAAAGTCAAATCTAATTCACTGAAAGAGCTCTATAGTTTAGAAACTATCAAAGCAGTGAAATTTAAGTCAGTTGGCCTGCGGCCAGGCCCTGTACTCAACACCACCAACCGATCTGCGCAAATGGCCTTCAGCCACCAGCAAGAGACCTCCACTCCGTTTTTAAAAATATTTTTTTGTCCTGTTGGAATCTTGTGGAACTCCTGCAAGAGCACCATAGAGGGAGTCAAGCTGGATCACGATAAGGCACAAATCTTTTTTTTTTTTGTGCGTGGGTGCTCTGGGACACCCTTTAAGGGTGAGGGGGGTTCAGTGTACCAACTATCTTATTTTTTATTTTATTACCATTGTCTGGACAGTGTGACCGAGTGCTCTAAAGGCAGTGATAACATTTTCTATCATGTTGCGTCCAGCTAATTAGATACTTCGCTCCCCCAGGGCCTTCCTTCACTCCCACTGGATTGAGCCAGCTAATGGGAGGTAAAAACACTTGTGACCAATAAAATCACTATTATTTTTTAACTGTGCTCTGCTGGAGTCTTGCAGGATCAACTGTCAATATATCTTTACATTTTTAACCTTAATTTATCAAAAAACTACTGAACAGATTTACACCAAATTACAAGTGTCGGCAAAACCAATAAGGGATAATGGTTCTAGCAATGTTTTGTAGTGCTGCTGTCCAGCGGAAGCTTTGCAGTGTGGCTAAAACTAGTTTAGAAAAGCACTATGACACAGCCAGGGCTAATACTTTTTCTTTTTAGGTGCATTACTGCTGGATGCATCAAAGTTATTTTTTCATTATTTTTAGCCATACTGCTACACAGCATGGCTACAAATCATTGCCAAAGTCCAAAATGCTCAAGCTATACAGCATGAACACAAAGCAATGGCAGATCCAGTAGCTCAAACGCAAGAACTATTGGCTTTGCCAATGCTTGTTATCTCTCTGCACAACACACTTGTGATTCTGAGCAAATCACTACATCTCCCCGTGCGTGGAAGAAAAAATATAAATAAATAAATAAAACAGCCTTTGACAAAAAAAATCCTATCATATAGGGAAAACAGTTGCACTCAACTTAGTGAAATTATTTTTGCAAACAGATAACATCAATTGTTACGTTAAACATCAATTTCAAAGTAGAAAAGGGCTTACTCAATGTATGTGTGACCTAGTAAAACCAGCTACAAATGGCTATAGGTTCAACAAGGACAACAGGGAAGAAGAAAAAATAAAAGTAGCACCTCAATCACAGCGCAATCAGCAGAAGGACACCAAGCAAGCTGAAGCATTCACTACTTGGGGGATGCTCTAGCCGAAAGAAGAGGAAACGTAGCCAGCATGTGTTGATCAGTTATAATTCAGCAAGTAAGAGTGATATGAAGCCAACAAATGCTAATCAATGGGCATGTTGTATACAATCTCTCTCGCACGCAGCACACGTGAAGCCGCAGGTGAGAACTAAAACGGGATCCAGAATGGGATTTTCTCTCATTCTGTGGGCACCTTGTCCATGATAGACTGTATTGTTTGTGGGTTAATCCCAGTAATGGCCAATCAGTATCCAGCTGGTGTTGGTGGTGCTGAGCACGCTAGTGTTGTGCTCAAAGTTCACAATACGAACTGAATAAGAATGTATAATGTTACTAATTGATTGTAAAGATCGTGCAGATCAGCTGCCTGCATTTTTTGTACACCTGGATGTGGTGTATACATGGCAAACATTGGCCACGTTGGTCCATCATTGCTTAAAGGACCTAATCTCATAGGTTGTATTACATGTAGTAGGGCACCATTAAACCAGTTCTGATGTTCTTGATAGGTAATCAGTATTTCTAGACACTGGTAAGCTTGGTACAGTCGTGGTACGTTCACTTTATCATATGCGTTAAACAAGAATGTTGTAGGGTATGCCTCTGGAAATGTGACCCATGAATAGAATGCTTTTGTTTGGTAACCTTCATTAGCTTCCATTATGAATGTAACATCCCCATCCTCATCTTTCAAGCCATGCGCTATTAGATATACTGTTAATGCATGTCTAGCATTTTCTGGAATATCTATGGTGTTAGCCATGTTGGATAATAGTTAAAGAGAAGGAACACCAAAGTGAGAGACGTTCTTTTAAGAGTCCAATCTTGAACAATCAACAGCCTCGTTAGGTTCTCCCTGTTCAGCTGAGGAGGATTGTCCCCAAGACCATGTACGTCTCCGTATATTGGTACTTAGGGTATATGTTGTGTGTGAGACAGAGATACTCAAGATATCTGTTATTAGTGCCAAAACACCATCGTTGGTGGTGCCATGTCGTAGTTAGACTCTCGCTCCTAGGTGAGACAGCTGGTTTAGGGCTAACATCACTTTTGTTTGTAGGCGACTAGGACAACCCTACAACAAGTCACAACTGTCAGCCCAACCCTCCAGGCTCACAAGCAGTACCTCACTAAAAACCCAAGCACTAAAAGGTGATTTCTGGCAGTCTTGTGCATGGACTCTAGAGTGCGACATCCCATGGAAGTTGTGGTGAAACGGAAGTTACTCTATTCTCACGTTAGCAATAAGTCTCAATCACACACAGGCAATGAAGAAGATGCAGGAGAGTTTTTAATATATTGAAAACGCTGCAATCTACAATAAAAATGCATGAGCTGCAATGATTAGGATAATGCATAATAAAAGAAACATGATTGTAAGGATGAGAGTTGTGAATACAAAAAACCCTACCATCTTACAATAAACATGAAATGTAAAATCCCTAGCATAGATAACCTAGTCCCTAACCTAACGAGAGCTATGTGGAATAAAGCAATCTGCCAGTAACATGGTCATGAGAACCCCCCCCCCCCCCGCAACATTTGTTACCTTGGAATGAGGTCTAGGGCAGACTCCATGGTGACACGAAGGCTGGGTCTGCATCAAGGTGACATGCAGCATAGATGGCGTCAATGGCATCTGGTAGGAATCCCTCTGATAACCTTGTCTGTGTGAGATGTATTTATGCAGATCATGCAGGACCCCTGGCGCAGGTATGTTCCCAAACAATAGATAAGGGGCAGGCTTGTGGTGGCAATTATGTAAACAATTCCCACCAAAAGCACATTACAGGGAGTGCAGAATTATTAGGCAAGTTGTATTTTTGAGGATTAATTTTATTATTGAACAACAACCATGTTCTCAATGAACCCAAAAAACTCATTAATATCAAAGCTGAATATTTTTGGAAGTAGTTTTTAGTTTGTTTTTCGTTTTAGCTATGTTAGGGGGATATCTGTGTGTGCAGGTGACTATTACTGTGCATAATTATTAGGCAACTTAACAAAAAAAATATATATACCCATTTCAATTATTTATTATTACCAGTGAAACCAATATAACATCTCAACATTCACAAATATACATTTCTGACATTCAAAAACAAAACAAAAACAAATCAGTGACCAATATAGCCACCTTTCTTTGCAAGGACACTCAAAAGCCTGCCATCCATGGATTCTGTCAGTGTTTTGATCTGTTCACCATCAACATTGCGTGCAGCAGCAACCACAGCCTCCCAGACACTGTTCAGAGAGGTGTACTGTTTTCCCTCCTTGTAAATCTCACATTTGATGATGGACCACAGGTTCTCAATGGGGTTCAGATCAGGTGAACAAGGAGGCCATGTCATTAGATTTCCTTCTTTTATACCCTTTCTTGCCAGCCACGCTGTGGAGTACTTGGACGCGTGTGATGGAGCATTGTCCTGCATGAAAATCATGTTTTTCTTGAAGGATGCAGACTTCTTCCTGTACCACTGCTTGAAGAAGGTGTCTTCCAGGAACTGGCAGTAGGACTGGGAGTTGAGCTGGACTCCATCCTCAACCCGAAAAGGCCCCACAAGCTCATCTTTGATGATACCAGCCCAAACCAGTACTCCACCTCCACCTTGCTGGCGTCTGAGTCGGACTGGAGCTCTCTGCCCTTTACCAATCCAGCCACGGGCCCATCCATCTGGCCCATCAAGACTCACTCTCATTTCATCAGTCCATAAAACCTTAGAAAAATCAGTCTTGAGATATTTCTTGGCCCAGTCTTGACGTTTCAGCTTGTGTGTCTTGTTCAGTGGTGGTCGTCTTTCAGCCTTTCTTACCTTGGCCATGTCTCTGAGTATTGCACACCTTGTGCTTTTGGGCACTCCAGTGATGTTGCAGCTCTGAAATATGGCCAAACTGGTGGCAAGTGGCATCGTGGCAGCTGCACGCTTGACTTTTCTCAGTTCATGGGCAGTTATTTTGCGCCTTGGTTTTTCCACACGCTTTTTGCGACCCTGTTGACTATTTTGAATGAAACGCTTGATTGTTCGATGATCACGCTTCAGAAGCTTTGCAATTTTAAGAGTGCTGCATCCCTCTGCAAGATATCTCACTATTTTTGACTTTTCTGAGCCTGTCAAGTCCTTCTTTTGACCCATTTTGCCAAAGGAAAGGAAGTTGCCTAATAATTATGCACACCTGATATAGGGTGTTGATGTCATTAGACCACACCCCTTCTCATTACAGAGATGCACATCACCTAATATGCTTAATTGGTAGTAGGCTTTGGAGCCTATACAGCTTGGAGTAAGACAACATGCATAAAGAGGATGATGTGGTCAAAATACTCATTTGCCTAATAATTCTGCACTCCCTGTATGTTCCTGTCACACATAAGTGGGAAAGGGACATGATGTGAATACCTACGTACATCATTCAATTCTGACGCTGCTAGTGATGCCTTCACAGAGTGACACTGATAACGTAAATGAAAACATTGCTCTAACTCTAAACAGAGGCAGCCATCTTAAAAGAAGTAATAAAATAAATACGCTATGACAGAGGAGTCTAAGCAAGTTAAAAATAGGTGACGGGTGTTCACGCCTGCAAGCCAGAAGGCTAAGCTAAATTCCCAAGACCCATTAAAACTAAACAGGATTCACTACAGACTCTGCATAGGGACTTGTAGTCACTAAGAAGTGTCTAAAATGTTATATTCTTCTGGAACTATGCTTTAAGTGTTTGCATACATGATGCATGTACAACAGTAAACTGCAGTCATTCAAAGTAAAAGCATCCAGTAGCTGAGGTAGGCTGGTCTGCTAAACTATACTTTGGACTGTAGTGGGCAGGAGCATAAGATGAGTGACAAATGAACAGACCAATGCTGAAAGAGTGTTGATTGAAAGCCCCTACAGAAATACGTATGTAAACAGAAGGGAGCCAGCAGGATGGAATAAAGAGGGCCATAATAATAAACTATTCCTTCATACAGTTTAATGTAAGCACTCACGTGGAGGTACAAGGGCACACAAACAGACAACGGCATTAGGCAAGATCTCAATACTCCACTGGGCTCAGCCAAGAAAAATAAAGAAAGCTTCAAACCAAGAGCTGAAAGAGGCTAGTCGAACAAAGCCAACAGTTAAATTGGCTGTACGCAAAGCCCACTCTATCAGTATGGTTAACAATAGGTCTGTTTGACAGCTGTACTGTCATAATCCAGACCCTAAATGTCTAACATTAACAACCACCTCCTCACTTTCACGGTAAGAATATCCCCATTAGGATAACAGGGATAAAGGCTGAAAGATCGGTGACCACGTGGGATGCTGTCAGAGATACCTTTTAATTTAAGAAGTAACAATTTGCTGTGTTTGTGAAATCATAGGTGCATAAGAAAAAATAAAAAAACACTTGGTTTCAAAAAGTAGGTCAGTTAATGAAAAACGGAGAAATAGCCCGTAGTCCTAGTTTCGACAAGTAGATCACAAACACTTATTGGTGCAATACAGTCAACACGCGTACAAAATACTATCTCTGCTGTCAGATGGTATGGCAGCGTGCATGAAGTCGTGTGGTCAGATTTTTTTTTTTTTTTTTTTTTTTAATTAATACTTCACTGGTGCATTCTCTCTCGCGTTGATTTTAAGCAATACTACTACATCTAAAACGATTCAAAAAAATTATGTCCCAACTACAGAGCCAGTAAGCGATCCAGGGTTAATATAAGTCCGCTTTCCTTAACGCTGCCATGATCACAGTACAAGATTCAAGACATCAGGGATGGACAGATCGAGCACTTATAAGTACAACAACCGTCCCAATCGTGAGCACCAACAGTACAATGGAGAGTATTTAGAGTTCAGTGTTCACTACTCCCCTCCCCCAAATCGCTGAGTAAACATATTGAAGAAATATCAAAATTGCAATATAGTTTAAAACGTGGCACAACATGATAACGCATATCTAAACAATAGGTGCACCAATCACTTAGAAAATGTATCTGTAAATTGATGAAGTCAAATGACCACGGTTGAGAGAACTGAATGAGCAGAAACATTATTTGATAAAAACAGATCATATTTTGTGAACTAATACGTACCCAGAAGTATAACTTTAGGTATATTCACCTTCAGTCGCTCTAAAGTTTTAAATCATTAGTAGACAACGTGTGCCTGGTCTGTAATGAGTGTGCTAGGTGTAGCAGCATGTCTAGCATCATTATTAGAGGGGACTAACCATCAATCGGAATCACCCGCCTACCACATTCACACAGCACTGCAAAAACAAAAGGGCAGGAGTGCCAGGATGAGACTTCAGATACAACAGTGCAAATCTGTGAACAATGTCATCCCCTACAGCACACCACAGCGTGTAACACTGGGAGTAGTAGTGGGAGAATCCATGTATGTACAGCAAGGCAGATTGGCCCAGAATTATAGTAAAAGAGAGAATCACTCCCCACCCGGTTCAAATGACGATGAACCAAGGCCAACAAACATGGCATGGCTCCCATCAATCTCAAAATGTTGGCACTTCCAACATTTCCAATTTCCACTTCACCAAACCGTAAAGTTACATCACCCTACGCTTAAATTCCTTGACCTCAATTGTGTTGTCACCTTATACCCTCAGTAACATGTTGCTGGTACTTGGCCTGCCCTGGTGAGCGTATATGATTCTGGCAAGTACACACATCTCAAACTTCCAAACTGATAACAAGAGCCATCTTATGCCGCGAGTCCAACTTGAATTACATCTCTGCATTTCTTAGCAAAAATCACAGACCGTATCTCAAAGTGATCGAAGAGCCACACTGGTAAACATGTATTCTCTTTGAAAACACACACTTCCCTACCCGAAAATAAATAAGACACGAGCCCCGACTAACCTCCCCTTCCCCCAACAGCATACCACTTAGTACCAGCATAATTGTGCCCCTTCTGTAAGTTACTTACAGGATGGTAGTGCCCGTTGGGATTTGTCCGGGAAGACGAGAGAGTTTGCCCCGACTGCAGTCGGTGAGCTTGTCCCCACAGGAACACCGGGCCGGGCAGGAGGCAGGAGTGCGTAGGGGCAACAGAAAAAGCAGCAGAAGAGAGGCGCAGGGAGCAACCGCCATCTTAGCTCTGACAGCCGCAAAGCGAAATAGGTCCGGTTCGATATCAATTTGACTCCATCATCACCGTCTGCCCACAAGGGGTAGAAGAGGGCCGCGGGAGAGCAAGGGTTCAGCCCGCAGCAAAATCGGTATCGGGGCGTTCTTCCACGGTCCCCTCCCAGCTCTCGGGCGGTACAAACAAAGAGATGGGACTAAATCTACACACGCCCCTAAGGTGTGATGGGGAAGCAGCACTAGTTCAATAAAGGAGCTTTGTTTTAACTAAGTCGCCATCTTGAAGCGGCACAGGCTCCCCTTGATTAACAGCATAGCTGAATGGAAACAGTTACGTTTCCCTAAAACGTAAAATTTGATGAAATATTCAAAGAATGTAATTGCCTTGCATGTTTTTATTTTTTGAATTTCAATGTTACTGTTGACTATTTCAAGCTCAGTTAAAAAAAAAAAAACACCTAATTTTCTATTAGGAACGCCTCACTTAACCCCTTCGCTGCCAGGCCTTTTCCCCCTCCTGTGCCAGGCCTTTTTTTGCCTATTTGGGGCAGTTCGCGCTTAGGCCCGCATAACTTTTTGTCCACATAAGCTAACCAAGCCAAATTTGCGTCCTTTTTTTCCAACATCCTAGGGATTCTGGAGGTACCCAGACTTTGTGGGTTCCCCTGAAAGAGGCCAAGAAATTTGCCGAAATACCGGGAAAATTTTGTTTTTTTCAAAAAAATTGGAAAAAGTGGCTGCAGAAGAAGGCTTGTGGTTTTTCCCCTGAAAATGGCATCAACAAAGGGTTTGCGGTGCTAAACTCAGCAGCTTCCCAGCTTTCAGGAACAGGCAGACTTGAATCAGAAAACCCAATTTTTCAACACAATTTTGGCATTTTTCTGGGACATACCCCATTTTTGCAATTTTTTGTGCTTTCAGCCTCCTTCCAGTCAGTGACAGAAATGGGCACGAAACCAATGCTGGATCCCAGAAACCTAAACATTTCTGAAATGTAGACAAAATTCTGAATTCAGCAAGGGGTCATTTGTGTAGATCCTACAAGGGTTTCCTACAGAAAATAACAACTGAAAAAGAAAAATATTGAAATTTAGGTGAAAAAAACATAAATGTTTCTCTACGTTTTACTCTGTAACTTTTCCCTGCAATGTCAGATTATCGAAAGCAATATACCGTTACGTCTGCTGGACTCCTCTGGTTGCGGGGATATATAGGGCTTGTAGGTTCATCAAGAACCCGAGGAACCCAGAGCCAATAAATGAGCTGCACCCTGACGTGCGTTTTCATTCTATACCGGGTATACAGCAATTCATTTGCTGAAATATAAAGAGTAAAAAATTGCTATCAAGAAAACCTTTGTATTTCCAAAAAGGGCACAAGATAAGGTGTTGAGGAGCAGTGGTTATTTGCACATCTCTGAATTCCGGGGTGAACATACAAGCATGTGAATTACAGGGCTTTTCTCAAATAGATGTCTTTTTTACACACTCTCCTATATTTGGAAGGAAAAAATGTAGAGAAAGACAAGGGGCAATAACACTTGTTTTGCTAATCTATGTTCCCCCAAGTCTCCCGATAAAAATGATACCTCACTTGTGTGGGTAGGCCTAGCGCCCGCGACAGGAAACGCCCCAAAGCGCAACGTGGACACATCCACATTTTTGGAAGAAAACAGAGGTGTTTTTTGAGAAGTGCCTACCTGTAGATTTTGGCCTCTAGCTCAGCCGGCACCTAGGGAAACCTACCAAACCTGTGCATTTCTGAAAACTAGAGACCTAGGGGAATCCAAGGAGGGGTGACTTGCGGGGCTCGGACCAGGTTCTGTTACCCAGAATCCTTTGCAAACCTCAAAATTTGGCTAAAAAAACACATGTTCCTCACATTTCTGTGTCAGAAAGTTCTGGAATCTGAGAGGAGCCAAAAATTTCCTTTCACCCAGCGTTCCCCCAAGTCTCCTGATAAAAATGATACCTCACTTGTGTGGGTAGGCCTAGCGCCCGCGACAGGAAACGCCCCAAAGCGCAACGTGGACACATCCAAATTTTTGGAAGACAACAGAGGTGTTTTTTGCGAAGTGCCTACCTGTAGATTTTGGCCTCTAGCTCAGCCGGCACCTAGGGAAACCTACCAAACCTGTGCATTTCTGAAAACTAGAGACCTAGGGGAATCCAAGGAGGGGTGACTTGCGGGGCTCGGACCAGGTTCTGTTACCCAGAATCCTTTGCAAACCTCAAAATTTGGCTAAAAAAACACATGTTCCTCACATTTCTGTGTCAGAAAGTTCTGGAATCTGAGAGGAGCCACAAATTTCCTTCCACCCAGCGTTCCCCCAAGTCTCCCGATAAAAATGATACCTCACTTGTGTGGGTAGGCCTAGCGCCCGCGACAGGAAACGCCCCAAAGCGCAACGTGGACACATCCAAATTTTTGGAAGAAAACTGAGGTGTTTTTTGCGAAGTGCCTACCTGTAGATTTTGGCCTCTAGCTCAGCCGGCACCTAGGGAAACCTACCAAACCTGTGCATTTCTGAAAACTAGAGACCTAGGGGAATCCAAGGAGGGGTGACTTGCGGGGCTCGGACCAGGTTCTGTTACCCAGAATCCTGTGCAAACCTCAAAATTTGGCTAAAAAAACACATGTTCCTCACATTTCTGTGGCAGAAAGTTCTGGAATCTGAGAGGAGCCACAAATTTCCTTCTACCCAGCGTTCCCCCAAGTCTCCTGATAAAAATGGTACCTCACTTGTGTGGTTAGGCCCAGCGCCCGCGACAGGATATGCCCCAAAACACAACGTGGACACATCACAGAAAACAGAGCTGTTTTTTGCAAAGTGCCTACTTGTAGATTTTGGCCTCTAGCTCAGCCGGCACCTAGGGAAACCTACCAAACCTGTGCATTTTTGAAAACTAGAGACCTAGGGGAATCCAAGATGGGGTGACTTGTGGGGATCGGACCAGGTTCTGTTACCCAGAATCCTTTGCAAACCTCAAATTTTGGCTAAAAAAACACATTTTCCTCACATTTTGGTGACAGAAAGTTCTGGAATCTGAGAGGAGCCACAAATTTCCTTCCACCCAGCGTTCCCCCAAGTCTCCCCATAAAAATGATACCTCACTTGTGTGGGTAGGCCTAGCGCCCGCGACAGGAAATGGCCCAAAACACAACCTGGACACATCACATTATTTCATAGAAAACAGGGCCTACCTGTGGATTTTGGCCTCTAGCTCAGCCGGCACCTGGGGAAACCTAGCAAACCAGCGCATTTTTGAAAACTAGAAACCCAGGGGAATCCAAGATGGGGTGAATTGTGGGGCTCTGACCAGGTTCTGTTACCCAGAATCCTTTGCAAACCTCAAAATTTGGCTAAAAAAACATGTTTTCCTCACATTTCAGTGACAGAAAGTTCTGGAATCTGAGAGGAGCCACAAATTTCCTTCCACCTAGCGTTCCCCCAAGTCTCCCGATAAAAATGATACCTCACTGGTGTGGGTAGGCCTAGCGCCCGCGACAGGAAATGGCCCAAAACACAACGTGGACACATCAAATTTTTTCATAGAAAACAGTGCCTACCTGTGGATTTTGGCCTCTAGCTCAGCCGGGCCCAGGGGGGGCAGAAAAGGCCTAAAATAAATTTGTCCTCCACCCCCCAACCCCCCTGCCCCCCCGGGAGCGACCCTTGCCTATGGGGTCGCTCCCCCTGCGTGACATTGGTGCAAAAAAAAAAATCCCCGGTGCCTAGTGGTTTCTGCCCCCATTGGGGGCAGATTGACCTACAATCGGCCAATCTGCCCCCAAGGGGGGCAGAAATGGTCTAAATACAATTTGCCCCCCAGGGGAGCGACCCTTGCCTAAAGCGTCGCTCCCCATCTCTAAAAAAAAAAACAAACAAAAAAAAAAACACACAAAAAAAAATTTGCCCTGGCGCCTAAAGGTTTCTGCCCCCCCCGGGGGCAGATCGGCCTAATACCAATAGGCCGATCTGCCCCCAGGGGGGCAGAAATGGCCTAAAATAAATTTACCCCCCCGGGGAGCGACCCTTGCCTGCAAGGTTGCTCCCCTTGC
This sequence comes from Pleurodeles waltl, assembly GCF_031143425.1. Classification (NCBI taxonomy): domain Eukaryota; kingdom Metazoa; phylum Chordata; class Amphibia; order Caudata; family Salamandridae; genus Pleurodeles; species Pleurodeles waltl. The sequence continues at coordinate 537,097,158 of NC_090445.1, read as the reverse complement.
GTGACGGCGCAAAAAAAAGATCCCTCGTGCCTAGTGGTTTCTGCCCCCCTTGGGGACAGATTGACCTACAATCGGCCAATCTGCCCCCAAGGGGGGCAGAAATGGTCTAAATACAATTTGCCCCCCAGGGGAGCGACCCTTGCCTAATGCGTCGCTCCCCATCTCTAAAAAAACAAACAAACAAAAAAAAAACCCACACAAAAAAAAAATTGCCCTCACGCCTAAAGGTTTCTGCCCCCCCCGGGGGCAGATCGGCCTAATACCAATAGGCCGATCTGCCCCCAGGGGGGCAGAAATGGCCTAAAATAAATTTGCCCCCCCACCCCCCCCGGGGAGCGACCCTTGCCTGCAAGGTCGCTCCCCTTGCGTGACGGCGCAAAAAAAAGATCCCTGGTGCCTAGTGGTTTCTGCCCCCCTTGGGGGCAGATTGACCTACAATCGGCCAATCTGCCCCCAAGGGGGGCAGAAATGGTCTAAATACAATTTGCCCCCCAAGGGAGCGACCCTTGCCTAATGCGTCGCTCCCCATCTCTAAAAAAACAAACAAACAAAAAAAAAACCACAAAAAACTATTTGCCCAGGCGCCTAGAGGTTTCTGCCCCCCCTGTGGGCAGATCGGCCTAATACTAATAGGCCGATCTGCCCCCAGGGGGGGCAGAAATGGCCTAAAATAAATTTCCTCCCTCACCCCCCCGCCCCCGGGGAGCAACCCTTGCCTACAAGGTCGCTCCCCTTGCGTGACGGCGCAAAAAAAAGATCCCTGGTGCCTAGTGGTTTCTGCCCCCCTTGGGGGCAGATTGACCTAAAATCGGCCGATCTGCCCCCAAAGCGGGAAGAAATGGCCTAAATACAATTTGCCCACCAGGGGAGCGACCCTTGCCTAATGCGTCGCTCCCCATCTCTAAAAAAACAAACAAACAAAAAAAAAACACAAAAAAACTATTTGCCCAGGCGCCTAGAGGTTTCTGCCCCCCCTGTGGGCAGATCGGCCTAATACCAATAGGCCGATCTGCCCCCAGGGGGGGCAGAAATGGCCTAAAATAAATTTGCCCCCCTCACCCCCCCCCCCGGGGAGCGACCCTTGCCTACAAGGTCGCTCTCCTTGCATGACGGCGCAAAATAAAGATCCCTGGTGCCTAGTGGTTTCTGCCCCCCTTGGGGGCAGATTGACCTAAAATCGGCCGATCTGCCCCCAAAGCGGGAAGAAATGGCCTAAATACAATTTGCCCCTCCAGGGGAGCGACCCTTGCCTAAGGGGACGCTCCCCATCTGTAAAACACAACAACAACAAAAATCCCTGGTGCCTAGTGGTTTCTGCCCCCCGTGGGGGCAGATCGGCCTAATAAAAATAGGCTGATCTGCCCCCATGGGGGGCAGAAATGGCCTAAAATAAATTTGCCCCCATGGGAACGACCCTTGCCTAAGGGGTCGCTCCCCTTACGTGAAAAACAAACAAACAAAAAAAACTCCCTGGTGTCTAGTGGTTTCTGCCCCCCTTGGGGGCAGATTGGCCTCATAAAAATAAGCCAATCTGCCCCCAAAGGGGGCAGAAATGGCCTAAATATAATTTCCCCCCTATGGGAGCGACCCTTGCCTATGGGGTCGCATCCCACACCTAAAACACAAAAGAAAACAAATCAAAAAACAAAAAAAACAAAAGTATCCCTGGTGTCTAGAGGTTTCTGCCCCCCCTGGGGGCAGAAAAGGCCTTAAAAAAAAATGACCCCCTGGGAGCGACCCTTGCCCAAGGGGTCGCTCCCTTCTGTCAATTACATATAAAAAAAAAAATCCCTGGTGTCTAGTGGGGTTTCAAAAGCCGGATTGCAAGCAATCCGGCTTTTGAAACCCTCGGAGAGACTTCAAAGGGAAGGAAATACATTTCCTTCCCTTTGAAGCCCCTCCGGGCCTCCCCCACGTGATCGAAAGAGAAATGCTGAGCATTTCTCTTTCGATCGCGCTGGAAGCTCTGCTTTCAGCGCGATGGGGGAGGTTGTGTGATTGTCAGCGCGCGCTCGCGCGCTGACGTCACAGGGGGGTTGGGGGGGGTCGGGGGTTGAAGGGGAAGGGATTCCCCTGTCAGCCCTGACCTAGGGGGGTGGGGGGGCGTCCCTCGGGAGGAGGGCTAGCGCTTCTCCCGAGGGCAGCATTCAGGACGTAATGGTTACGTCCATGGCGCCACACGGGCGCTGCCATGGACGTAACCATTACGTCCCTGGCGGGGAAGGGGTTAACCCCTTCGCCGCAAGGCCTAACCCCCTCCCCCACCCCCAATCAGGTGCCAAGCCTTTTTTTGGCTATTTGGGGCAGTTCGTTCTTCGGCCCTCATAACTTTCTGTCCACATAAGCTACCCACGCCAAATTTGTGTCCTTTTTTTTCCAACATCCTAGGGATTCTAGAGGTACCCAGACTTTGTGGGTTCCTCTGAAGGAGACCTAGAAATTAGCAGAAATACATCGAAAATTTCGTTCAAAAAAGAAAAATGGAAAAAAGGGCTGCAGAAGAAGGCTGGTGTTTTTTCCCCTGAAAATGGCATAAAAAAAGTGTTTGCGGTGCGAAAATCACCATCTTCCCAGCTTTCAGGAACAGGCAGACTTGAATCAGAAAACACAATTATTCAACACAATTTTGGCATTTTACTGGGACATACCCCATTTTTACTATTTTTTGTGCTTTCAGCCTCCTTCCACTTAGTGACAGAAATGGGTGTGAAACCAATGATGGATCCCAAAAAGCTAAGCATTTCTAAAAAGTAGACAAAATTCTGAATTCAGCAAGGGGTAATTTGTGTAGATTCTACAAGTGTTTCCTACAGAAAATAACAGCTGAAATAAAACAATATTGAAATTGAGGTGAAAAAACACAGCCTTTTTTGTCCACGTTTTATTCTGTAACTTTTTCCTGCAAAGTCAGATCTTTTAAAGCAATTTACCGTTACGTCTGCTGGACTCTTCTGGTTGCAGGGATATATAGGGCTTGTAGGCTAATCAAGAAACCTAGGTACCCAGAGCGAGTAAATGAGCTGCACCTTGAATTGAGTTTTCATTCTATATCGGGTATACAGCAATTAATTTCCTGAAATAAAAACAGGTATCAAGAAAACCTTTGTATTTCCAAAATGGGCACAGTGTAAGGAAATGCCTCCTTGGCATGGTTACCCCCTGACTTTTTGCCTTTGCTGATGCTATGTTTTGAATTGAAAGTGTGCTGAGGCCTGCTAACCAGGCCCCAGCACCAGTGTTCTTTCCCTAACCTGTACTTTTGATTCCACAATTGGCACACCCTGGCACCCAGATAAGTCCCTTGTAACTGGTACCTCTGGTACCAAGGGCCCTGATGCCAGGGAAGGTCTCTAAGGGCTGCAGCATGTATTATGCCACCCTAGAGACCCCTCACCCAGCACAGACACACTGCTTACCAGCTTGTGTGTGCTAGTGAGAACAAAATGAGTAAGTCGACATGGCACTCCCCTCAGGGTGCCATGCCAGCCTCTCACTGCCTATGCAGTATAGGTAAGACACCCCTCTAGCAGGCCTTACAGCCCTAAGGCAGGGTGCACTATACCATAGGTGAGGGTACCAGTGCATGAGCACTGTGCCCCTACAGTGTCTAAGCAAAACCTTAGACATTGTAAGTGCAGGGTAGCCATAAGAGTATATGGTCTGGGAGTCTGTTTTACACGAACTCCACAGCACCATAATGGCTACACTGAAAACTGGGAAGTTTGGTATCAAACTTCTCAGCACAATAAATGCACACTGATGCCAGTGTACATTTTATTGTAAAATACACCACAGAGGGCACCTTAGAGGTGCCCCCTGAAAATTAACCGACTATCTGTGTAGGCTGACTGGTTCCAGCAGCCTGCCACACTAGAGACATGTTGCTGGCCCCATGGGGAGAGTGCCTTTGTCACTCTGAGGCCAGTAACAAAGCCTGCACTGGGTGGAGATACTAACACCTCCCCCAGGCAGGAGCTGTAACACCTGGCGGTGAGCCTCAAAGGCTCACCCCTTTGTCACAGCACCGCCGGACACTCCAGCTAGTGGAGTTGCCCGCCCCCTCCGGCCCCGGCCCCCACTTTTGGCGGCAATGCCGAAGAAAATAATGAGAATAACAAGGAGGAGTCACTGGCCAGTCAGGACAACCCCTAAGGTGTCCTGAGCTGAGGTGACTCTAACTTTTAGAAATCCTCCATCTTGCAGATGGAGGATTCCCCCAATAGGATTAGGGATGTGACCCCCTCCCCTTGGGAGGAGGCACAAAGAGGGTGTACCAACCCTCAGGGCTAGTAGCCATTGGCTACTAACCCCCCAGACCTAAACACGCCCTTAAATTTAGTATTTAAGGGCTCTCCCTGAACCTAGAAACTAGATTCCTGCAACAACAAGAAGAAGGACTGCCTAGCTGAAAACCCCTGCAGAGGAAGACCAGAAGACAACCACTGCTTTGGCTCCAGAAACTCACCGGCCTGTCTCCTGCCTTCCAAAGAACTCTGCTCCAGCGACGCCTTCCAAAGGGACCAGCGACCTCTGACTCCTCTGAGGACTGCCCTACTTCGACGACGACAAGAAACTCCCGAGGACAGCGGACCTGCTCCAAAAAGACTGCAACTTTATCCAAAGGAGCAGCTTTAAAGAACCCTGCAATCTCCCCGCAAGAAGCGTGAGACTTGCAACACTGCACCCGGCGACCCCGACTCGGCTGGTGGAGAACCAACACCCCAGGGAGGACCCCCGGACTACTCTACGACTGTGAGTACCAAAACCTGTCCCCCCTGAGCCCCCACAGCGCCGCCTGCAGAGGGAATCCCGAGGCTTCCCCTGACCGCGACTCTCTGAAACCTAAGTCCCGACGCCTGGAAGAGACCCTGCGCCCGCAGCCCCCAGGATCTGAAGGACCGGACTTTCACTGCAGACGTGACCCCCAGGAGTCCCTCCCCCTTGTCCAAGTGGAGGTTTCCCCGAGGAAGCCCCCCCTTGCCTGCCTGCAGCGCTAAAGAGATCCCTCGATCTCTCATTGACTTCCATTGCGAACCCGACGCTTGTTCTAACACTGCACCCGGCCGCCCCGCACCGCTGAGGGTGAAATTTCTGTGTGGGCTTGTGTCCCCCCCGGTGTCCTACAAAACCCCCCTCGTCTGCCCTCCGAAGACGCGGGTACTTACCTGCTGGCAGACTGGAACCGGGGCACCCCCTTCTCTCCATTGAAGCCTATGCGTTTTGGGCACCACTTTGAACTCTGCACCTGACCGGCCCTGAGCTGCTGGTGTGGTAACTTTGGGGTTGCTCTGAACCCCCAACGGTGGGCTACCTTGGACCAAGAACTGAACCCTGTAAGTGTCTTACTTACCTGGTAAAACTAACAAAAACTTACCTCCCCCAGGGACTGTGAAAATTGCACTGTGTCCACTTTTAAAATAGCCATTTGTGAATAACTTGAAAAGTATACATGCAATTGAAATGATTCAAAGTTCCTAATGTACTTACCTGCAATACCTTTCAAACAAGATATTACATGTTAAATTTGAACCTGTGGTTCTTAAAATAAACTAAGAAAATATATTTTTCTATACAAAACCTATTGGCTGGATTTGTCTCTGAGTGTGTGTAACTCATTTATTGTCTATGTGTATGTACAACAAATGCTTAACACTACTCCTTGGATAAGCCTACTGCTCGACCACACTACCACAAACTAGAGCATTAGTATTATCTCTTTTTACCACTATTTTACCTCTAAGGGGAACCCTTGGACTCTGTGCATGCTATTCCTTACTTTGAAATAGCACATACAGAGCCAACTTCCTACATTGGTGGATCAGCGGTGGGGTACAAGACTTTGCATTTGCTGGACTACTCAGCCAATACCTGATCACACGACAAATTCCAAAATTGTCATTAGAAATTGATTTTTTTAATTTGAAAAGTTTTCTAAATTCTTAAAAGTCCTGCTAGGGCCTTGTGTTAGTCCCTGTTAGCATTTCTTTTAGAGTTCAAAAGTTTTTGAAAGTTTGAATTAGAACCTAAAACTAGTTTTAGTTTCTTAAAAAGTATTCCAACTTTTAGAAGCATAATGTCTAATACAGATGTGAATGTGGTGGAACTCGACACCACACCTTACCTCTATCTACAGATGAGAGAGCTAAGGTCACTCTGTAAACTAAAGAAAATAGCAATGGGCTCCAGACCTTCCAAACTACAGCTCCAGGAGCTGTTGGCAGAGTTTGAAAGAGCCAACCCCTCTGAGGATGGCAACACAGAGGATGATGATAGTGACTTGGAGGGTGATTCCCCCCCACCAGTCCTATCTAGGGAGAACAGGGCTTCTCAAGCCCTGACTCCACAAATAATAGTCAGAGATGCTGGTTCCCTCACAGGAGGGACCAACAACTCTGAAATCACTGAGGATAACTCCAGTGAAGAGGACATCCAGTTAGCCAGGATGGCCAAAAGATTGGCTTTGGAAAGACAGATCCTAGCCATAGAAAGGGAAAGACAAGAGATGGGCCTAGGACCCATCAATGGTGGCAGCAACATAACTAGGGTCAGAGATTCTCCTGACATGTTGAAAATCCCCAAAGGGATTGTAACTAAATATGAAGATGGTGATGACATCACCAAATGGTTCACAGCTTTTGAGAGGGCTTGTGAAACCAGAAAAGTGAACAAATCTCACTGGGGTGCTCTCCTTTGGGAAATGTTCACAGGAAAGTGTAGGGATAGACTCCTCACACTCTCTAAAAAAGATGCAGAATCTTATGACCTCATGAAGGGTACCCTGATTGAGGGCTTTGGATTCTCCACTGAGGAGTATAGGATTAGATTCAGGGGGGCTCAAAAATCCTCAAGCCAGACCTGGGTTGACTTTGTAGACTACTCAGTAAAAACACTAGATGGTTGGATTCAAGGAAATGGTGTAAATGATTATGATGGGCTGTACAATTTATTTGTGAAAGAACACCTATTAAGTAATTGTTTCAATGATAAACTGCATCAGCATCTGGTGGACCTAGGACCAATTTCTCCCCAAGAATTGGGAAAGAAGGCGGACCATTGGGTCAAGACTAGGGTGTCCAAAACTTCCACAGGGGGTGACCAAAAGAAAGGGGTCACAAAACCTCCCCAGGGGAAAGGTGGTGAGACAGCCAAAAACAAAGATAGTAAAGAGTCTTCTACAGGCCCCCAAAAACCTGCACAGGAGGGTGGGCCCAGAGCCTCTTCACAAAACAATTCTGGGTACAAGGGTAAAAACTTTGATCCCAAAAAGGCCTGGTGTCGAAACTGTAGTCAGTCTGGACACCAAACTGGAGACAAGGCCTGTCCCAAGAAAGATACCACTTCTAACTCCCATCCAGCCAAAACTGGAATGGCCAGTCTCCAAGTGGGATCAACAGTGTGCCCAGAGCAAATCAGGTGTCACACTGAAGCTACATTAGTCTCTGAGGGTGGGGTGGATTTAGCCACACTGGCTGCCTGGCCCCCTAACATGCAAAAATACAGGCAGCAGCTCTTAATTAATGGGACAAGTGTAGAAGGCCTGAGGGATACAGGTGCCAGTGTCACTATGGTGACAGAGAAACTGGTTTCCCCTGGCCAATACCTGACTGGACAAACTTATCCAGTCACCAACGCTGACAATCAGACTAAAGTACATCCCATGGCTATGGTAACTTTAGAGTGGGGAGGGGTCAATGGCCTGAAACAGGTGGTGGTCTCCTCAAATATCCCAGTAGACTGTTTGCTTGGAAATTACCTGGAGTCCTCAGCATGGGCTGAGGTAGAACTGAAAACCCATGCAGCCATGCTGGGTATCCCTGAACTGGTGTGTGTCAAGACTAGGGCACAGTGCAAGGCACAGGGTGAAAAAGTAGAGCTGGAGTCTGGAAAAATGGCCCAGCCTACCAAGAGACAAGGAAAGTCAGCTGGGAAACCAGCTGCAACACAACACCAAAAAGAGAACCTCTCTTCTCAGGAAGAAGTTCTGCCCTCTGAGGGAACTGAGCCTATGGAGCTGGAACCTTATCAGGTTGAGCTCTTGGGCCCAGGGAGACCCTCAAGGGAAGAGTTGTGTAAGGGACAAGAAACCTGTCCCTCTCTTGAAGGCCTTAGGCAGCAAGCTGCTGAAGAGTCCAAAGGCAAGAAAAATTGAACACATAGGGTCTATTGGGAAGATGGACTCCTGTACACTGAGGCAAGAGATCCCAAACCTGGTGCCACTAGGAGAGTGGTAGTGCCTCAGGGTTTCAGAGAGTTTATTCTGACCTTAGCCCATGATATTCCCCTTGCTGGGCATTTGGGACAAACCAAGACGTGGGAGAGGTTAGTCAACCACTTCTACTGGCCCAATATGTCCCAGAAGGTTAAGGAGTTTTGCCTCTCCTGCCCCACCTGTCAAGCCAGTGGTAAGACAGGTGGGCATCCAAAGGCCCCCCTCATTCCACTTCCAGTGGTGGGGGTCCCCTTTGAAAGAGTGGGTGTGGACATAGTTGGTCCACTAGAACCTCCCACAGCCTCAGGAAATATGTACATCCTAGTAGTAGTGGATCATGCTACTAGGTATCCTGAAGCTATTCCCCTTAGGTCGACTACTGCCCCTGCAGTAGCCAAGGCCCTCATTGGTATCTTTACCAGAGTGGGTTTCCCTAAGGAGGTGGTTTCTGACAGAGGTACCAACTTCATGTCAGCTTACCTAAAACACATGTGGAATGAGTGTGGAGTGACTTATAAATTCACTACACCATATCATCCACAAACTAATGGCCTGGTTGAGAGATTCAACAAGACATTAAAGGGCATGATCATGGGGCTCCCAGAAAAACTCAAAAGGAGATGGGATGTCCTCCTGCCATGTCTGCTTTTCGCTTACAGAGAGGTGCCTCAGAAGGGAGTAGGATTCTCACCCTTTGAACTTCTGTTTGGCCACCCTGTAAGGGGACCACTTGCTCTTGTTAAAGAAGGCTGGTAGAGACCTCTTCATGAGCCTAAACAAGACATAGTGGACTATGTACTTGGCCTTCGCTCCAGGATGGCAGAGTACATGGAAAAGGCAAGTAAAAACCTTGAGGCCAGCCAACAACTCCAGAAGTTGTGGTATGACCAAAAGGCTGCACTGGTTGAGTTTCAACCAGGGCAGAAAGTCTGGGTTCTGGAGCCTGTGGCTCCCAGGGCACTCCAGGACAAATGGAGTGGCCCTTACCCAGTACTAGAAAGGAAGAGTCAGGTCACCTACCTGGTGGACCTGGGAACAAGCAGGAGCCCCAAGAGGGTGATCCATGTGAACCGCCTTAAGCTCTTCCATGCCAGGGCTGATGTAAATCTGTTGATGGTAACAGATGAGGACCAGGAAGCTGAGAGTGAACCTCTCCCTGATCTCCTCTCCTCAGACCCTAAAGATGGCTCAGTAGATGGAGTGATCTACTCACACACCCTCTCTAGCCAACAGCAGTCTGACTGCAGGAAGGTCCTGCAGCAGTTTGCTGAACTATTTTCCCTAACCCCTGGTCAGACACACCTGTGTACCCATGATGTGGACACAGGAGACAGCATGCCTGTCAAAAACAAAATATTTAGACAGTCTGACCAAGTTAAGGAAAGCATCAAGGTGGAAGTCCACAAGATGCTGGAATTGGGAGTAATTGAGTACTCTGACAGCCCCTGGGCTAGCCCAGTGGTCTTGGTCCCCAAACCTCACACCAAAGAAGGAAAGAGAGAGATGAGGTTTTGTGTGGACTACAGAGGTCTCAACTCTGTCACAAAGACAGATGCTCATCCCATTCCTAGAGCTGATGAGCTAATAGACAAATTAGGGGCTGCCAAATTCTTAAGTACCTTTGACTTAACAGCAGGGTACTGGCAAATCAAAATGGCCCCTGGAGCAAAAGAAAAGACAGCATTCTCCACACCTGATGGGTATTATCAGTTCACTGTTATGCCCTTTGGTTTAAAGAATGCCCCTGCCACCTTCCAAAGGTTGGTGAATCAAGTCCTTGCTGGGCTGGAATCCTTTAGTGCAGCTTATCTTGATGATATTGCTGTCTTCAGCTCCACATGGCAGGATCACCTGGTCCACCTGAAGAAGGTTTTGAAGGCTCTGCAATCTGCAGGCCTCTCTGTCAAGGCATCCAAATGCCAGATAGGGCAGGGAACTGTGGTTTACTTGGGACACCTTGTAGGTGGAGGCCAAGTTCAGCCACTCCAGCCTAAGATCCAGACTATTCTGGACTGGGCAGCTCCAAAAACCCAGACTCAAGTCAGGGCATTCCTTGGCTTGACTGGGTACTATAGGAGGTTTGTGAAGGGATATGGATACATTGTGACAGCCCTCACAGAACTCACCCCCAAGAAAATGCCCAAGAAAGTAAACTGGACTGTAGAATGCCAACAGGCCTTTGACACCCTGAAACAAGCTATGTGCACAGCACCAGTTCTAAAAGCTCCAGATTACTCCAAGCAGTTCATTGTGCAAACTGATGCCTCTGAACATGGGATAGGGGCAGTTTTGTCCCAAACAAATGATGATGGCCTTGACCAGCCTGTTGCTTTCATTAGCAGGAGGTTACTACCCAGGGAGCAGCGTTGGAGTGCCATTGAGAGGGAGGCCTTTGCTGTGGTTTGGTCCCTGAAGAAGCTGAGACCATACCTCTTTGGTACTCACTTCCTAGTTCAGACTGACCACAGACCTTTCAGATGGCTGATGCAAATGAAAGGTGAAAATCCAAAACTGTTGAGGTGGTCCATCTCCCTACAGGGAATGGACTTTATAGTGGAACACAGACCTGGGACTGCCCATGCCAATGCAGATGGCCTTTCCAGGTTCTTCCACTTAGAAAATGAAGACTCTCTTGGGAAAGGTTAGTCTCATCCTCTTTCGTTTGGGGGGGGGTTGTGTAAGGAAATGCCTCCTTGGCATGGTTACCCCCTGACTTTTTGCCTTTGCTGATGCTATGTTTTGAATTGAAAGTGTGCTGAGGCCTGCTAACCAGGCCCCAGCACCAGTGTTCTTTCCCTAACCTGTACTTTTGATTCCACAATTGGCACACCCTGGCACCCAGATAAGTCCCTTGTAACTGGTACCTCTGGTACCAAGGGCCCTGATGCCAGGGAAGGTCTCTAAGGGCTGCAGCATGTATTATGCCACCCTAGAGACCCCTCACCCAGCACAGACACACTGCTTACCAGCTTGTGTGTGCTAGTGAGAACAAAATGAGTAAGTCGACATGGCACTCCCCTCAGGGTGCCATGCCAGCCTCTCACTGCCTATGCAGTATAGGTAAGACACCCCTCTAGCAGGCCTTACAGCCCTAAGGCAGGGTGCACTATACCATAGGTGAGGGTACCAGTGCATGAGCACTGTGCCCCTACAGTGTCTAAGCAAAACCTTAGACATTGTAAGTGCAGGGTAGCCATAAGAGTATATGGTCTGGGAGTCTGTTTTACACGAACTCCACAGCACCATAATGGCTACACTGAAAACTGGGAAGTTTGGTATCAAACTTCTCAGCACAATAAATGGACACTGATGCCAGTGTACATTTTATTGTAAAATACACCACAGAGGGCACCTTAGAGGTGCCCCCTGAAAATTAACCGACTATCTGTGTAGGCTGACTGGTTCCAGCAGCCTGCCACACTAGAGACATGTTGCTGGCCCCATGGGAGGAGTGCCTTTGTCACTCTGAGGCCAGTAACAAAGCCTGCACTGGGTGGAGATGCTAACACCTCCCCCAGGCAGGAGCTGTAACACCTGGCGGTGAGCCTCAAAGGCTCACCCCTTTGTCACAGCACCGCCGGACACTCCAGCTAGTGGAGTTGCCCGCCCCCTCCGGCCCCGGCCCCCACTTTTGGCGGCAAGGCCGAAGAAAATAATGAGAATAACAAGGAGGAGTCACTGGCCAGTCAGGACAGCCCCTAAGGTGTCCTGAGCTGAGGTGACTCTAACTTTTAGAAATCCTCCATCTTGCAGATGGAGGATTCCCCCAATAGGATTAGGGATGTGACCCCCTCCCCTTGGGAGGAGGCACAAAGAGGGTGTACCCACCCTCAGGGCTAGTAGCCATTGGCTACTAACCCCCCAGACCTAAACACGCCCTTAAATTTAGTATTTAAGGGCTCTCCCTGAACCTAGAAACTAGATTCCTGCAACCACAAGAAGAAGGACTGCCTAGCTGAAAACCCCTGCAGAGGAAGACCAGAAGACAACCACTGCCTTGGCTCCAGAAACTCACCGGCCTGTCTCCTGCCTTCCAAGGAACTCTGCTCCAGCGACGCCTTCCAAAGGGACCAGCGACCTCTGACTCCTCTGAGGACTGCCCTACTTCGACGACGACAAGAAACTCCCGAGGACAGCGGACCTGCTCCAAAAAGACTGCAACTTTATCCAAAGGAGCAGCTTTAAAGAACCCTGCAATCTCCCCGCAAGAAGCGTGAGACTTGCAACACTGCACCCGGCGACCCCGACTCGGCTGGTGGAGAACCAACACCCCAGGGAGGACCCCCGGACTACTCTACGACTGTGAGTACCAAAACCTGTCCCCCCTGAGCCCCCACAGCGCCGCCTGCAGAGGGAATCCCGAGGCTTCCCCTGACCGCGACTCTCTGAAACCTAAGTCCCGACGCCTGGAAGAGACCCTGCACCCTCAGCCCCCAGGATCTGAAGGACCGGACTTTCACTGCAGACGTGACCCCCAGGAGTCCCTCCCCCTTGTCCAAGTGGAGGTTTCCCCGAGGAAGCCCCCCCTTGCCTGCCTGCAGCGCTAAAGAGATCCCTCGATCTCTCATTGACTTCCATTGCGAACCCGGCGCTTGTTCTAACACTGCACTCGGCCGCCCCGCGCCGCTGAGGGTGAAATTTCTGTGTGGGCTTGTGTCCCCCCCGGTGTCCTACAAAACCCCCCTGGTCTGCCCTCCGAAGACGCGGGTACTTACCTGCTGGCAGACTGGAACCGGGGCACCCCCTTCTCTCCATTGAAGCCTATGCGTTTTGGGCACCACTTTGAACTCTGCACCTGACCGGCCCTGAGCTGCTGGTGTGGTAACTTTGGGGTTGCTCTGAACCCCCAACGGTGGGCTACCTTGGACCAAGAACTGAACCCTGTAAGTGTCTTACTTACCTGGTAAAACTAACAAAAACTTACCTCCCCAGGGACTGTGAAAATTGCACTGTGTCCACTTTTAAAATAGCCATTTGTGAATAACTTGAAAAGTATACATGCAATTGAAATGATTCAAAGTTCCTAATGTACTTACCTGCAATACCTTTCAAACAAGATATTACATGTTAAATTTGAACCTGTGGTTCTTAAAATAAACTAAGGAAAGATATTTTTCTATACAAAACCTATTGGCTGGATTTGTCTCTGAGTGTGTGTACCTCATTTATTGTCTATGTGTATGTACAACAAATGCTTAACACTACTCCTTGGATAAGCCTACTGCTCGACCACACTACCACAAACTAGAGCATTAGTATTATCTCTTTTTACCACTATTTTACCTCTAAGGGGAACCCTTGGACTCTGTGCATGCTATTCCTTACTTTGAAATAGCACATACAGAGCCAACTTCCTACACAGAGGATATGGTAATGAGAAGCAGTGGTTATTTGCACATCTCTGAATGGGTGCCCATACTAGCATGTGAATTACAGGGCATTTCTCAAATAGACATCTTTTTTACACACTGTCTTACATTTGGAAAGAAAAAATGTAAAGAAAGACAAGGGGCAATAACACTTGTTTTGCTATTCTGTGTTCCCCCAAGTCTCCCGATAAAAATGGTACCTCACTTGCGTGGGTAGGCCTAATGCTTGATAACGCGTCCCGCCCTAAGTAATTTACTTACTCTGGGACTCGTTTTAGGCCAATGAACCTTTTGACCCTGATTGGAGACAGCTTAGGACGAGATATCTATTCAACATGTCAATCAATAAATCAATAACCTCATCAATATTCACAAAACCGGACCAATCAAATTAGTTAATGACAATAATAAGAACTCAAAACACAACATGACCTTTTGGCCAGGAATAACCACACGAGTTTAGTAAGATTTATGATATTTATTCCCTAATGGTTACACTCTACTAGCACGTTTATTAGTCTCAATACCAGAAAACACATCAACAGCGTTATAATGTGGCAACTCGAATAAGATTTGAGCAGAGCAAAGATTATAAACAAAAGAACAAAACACGGCGTCAACATGAATTAACTTTAGCAGAGTATCAATAGCACGTTATTCAATAGAGCAAAGGTCCTGTCATTTGTCTATTTGCACACAATGTCAGGGACTCCTTGACTAACCTCTAATTAGCATCAGCATGTTGGGCTTCATGCAAAACAATTTGGTAACAAATTTGGAAAACATCTAAACTATGGGCTCTGTCAAAAGAGCAGTTGGTACCTAGAAAGAAAGGCAAACAGTCAATTACTAGTTCATCATCATATAGTTACCCTCCATAATGGGTCAGCATACAGAGTCAGTCTTCGTCCTCAGGACAGCAGTCGATTCGCCCTCGGCCAGGTCAGGATAGCAAAATTCTCAGCAAGCGAGTACAGAGCAACAGCAGCGGTGTCCCTCTAATGGCCCTATAATGGCTGATTTCTCCTTGTGACACGACGTTAAATTGAATTTGCCAGACAAGTCTCTAATTTCCCATTGGTCAGTACTTGGTGCCCCATCATTTCTATCCAATCATCAGTTGGTCACCTTACTAGAATTTTTACACATAAGACAGTTCTCATGCAGTTTACTGGCTCCTGTGATTTACGTCTTCATCAGGTAAGATGGCAGGTAGAAAAAGTAACACTCCTTGCTTTAGTCAGTAGCTCCATTGTCTTTACCAGTTTGGGCGACCTTGTACCTGTTACGAATTACACTGTTGCATTCAGCAAGAATGTCTCCTTGAGCAAGTCGGGTCTCATGAGAAAGAATTTACTACGGCTACACACACATCTCTAGCTTCTGGAAAAGTACAGTTCCAAGACCTTCAGCAAGACAGCACATTGCACGTTAGTAAAACACATTTAATATGAGCGCAGGCAGCTAGGCCCAGACCCTTGCTAACTAAGGCCAAGTGATTAAATTAGCAAATCCTTAACATACACCTCTTAAGGCTGATACAAAATCATACATTAGTACACTAATAATCCAATATTAGTCAATTTCATTGATCAAAGTATACATTGATGGCCACTCCCCGTGGGCACATTTCAAACGCGTACATTAGAAACATATTAATGCATTTTCTATGCAGCTTCATTACACATTATTTTGCAAGCAGTTCATGTTAAACTTTTGATTATAAAACTACACTCCAACAATCCCTCCTCTGATGACTCTTGTCATCACACAAATTCCTGTCTTTAACAACCTTGTCATTTCTTGATCTCTCTCATCTCAATTTCTTCCTTTTGTTTTCCCTTTTCATATTTTGCTCTGAACATTTTCTCCCGTTTCTTTTCTTCCCTCCTTGCATTATGTTTTGCCAATTTTGCTTTAATCCTTTTGCTAATTTTGCATGATAACCATAGTCCAAATAAACAAGCCAGAATAATGCCACATACTACTAAACCAACTTCCCACACGAGCAAGTCCTTTTCCCACCCTTTCCCAAACACCTGGTTCTTTCAATTCCTTCAAATCTGCACTATCTCTTGTTAGGTTAGTAAGCATACTTCTAATTTCATTACTATTGTCAGGTATGTAGGCACAGCAGTGACACTCATAAAGCATCTTACAGACTCCGCCACGTTTCGCTAAAAGAATGTCTAAAGCAAGCCTGTTTTGAAGAGTCATAGCCCTCATCCACAGCAAGTTCAGTATCCATCAGGAGTATAGCCCCTGGGAAATTTGTCAACATGTTATCCACAATAGTAGACAACTTTAGAATCTTTACGGAGTTTAAGACAACCCCTACTGAAGGAATTAGTGCTCCAAATATGTCCCCTACTACACCAGCAGCAGGTTCTCTCTTTTGTCTAGCACAAAGTAATTCAGTCACTTTTGGGAATTTCTTTAAATCCTCTAGCTGATAAATCTTTGGGAAAACTATCCCCAAGTAACATGTCCCATACCATCCCTTTGGAAGACGGTAATAAGCATTACGTCCACAAATATAATAGACCCCTGGGATCGCCTGATCCATTCCATTTAGCATGACCATCCATTTACTCTGAAACAAAAACACATGCTTACACTCACTCGTTCCCACAAACACATTGTCATAATATGACTTCGGCCGTGTTATGCAAAGCCTACCTACATGTTTCGCATCTAAAGCTAGTTTCCCTTGTTCCCTAATCCCACTGTAATTTCCACTATTAAGAAAAGATTGTTGCTGCAAGTCTTTTTCTAATTTCCCTTTTAAAACCCTCCTTCTATCTTCAGTGTGATCTAAATAGCTTTTCTCTACAGGTGTAAGCAGGCACGTCAAATTATTGCAGTGTGCATATGATGTACTAATCGCAGCCCTGGTTCAAAGAACCCTTTGATCAATTTTATGGCATAATATTTAGCTACACTATTCAGATCTTCTATGATAGGCACATAAGAGAATACAAGATCGTAGTTAGAGTAAAAATATTGCACTTCTTCTTGGTTATAGAAACGCGTTAGTAGCAGACTACAGCTAATCCCATAGGTTAGTGGCTGAGGAATTTGTGTACACACGTAACAAGCTTTCGCATCCATAGTGTCAACATACTCACTCAGCAAGCAATAGAAAACATTAGTAGACAGTTCCCCTTTTGCATTAGTTTCGTCATGCAGATACTTAGTATCTTGCTCAAACCTCTCCCAAGGTGTTAGTGTAGCAGTCTCAGAAACTGTAGCATTGTTAGCTTCATTTTCATCCACCAAACGCATTTCCACAAACAAAGCTATAATGAATGTCGCACATACAACACCCAAAGCAACACCCAGATATTTACAACGCCTACTCCCCTCACTATCATCTCCAGTGCTAGGCATGATCTGTAAAGATTCAGAAAGTGGAGTGCCATAAGTGAAATCAACTAATTGAGGACGGTTAGAAGCTTTTTTTTTTCTTTTTCTCTCTCTTTTTTTTTTTCTCAGCAAGGTTAAGCAAAGTCTTTCTTTAGCACGTATTTACAGCTTTTCATTTACCCCCAGGGTCCTTTGTCAAATCAGGTTAGCAGCTTGTCACAGTTGGTTTTCAAAAGTCAATTCAGGTTAACAGTGTCACATCGGGTAATTTATTAATCTCTTTTCTCAGGTTTCTTCTACTCAATTTCAACTTAGCACAGTCTCCTCTCCTCGTGATCAAACTTCAGGTACCATAGTATTGACCTGGAACTTCTCGATCAAAACAAAATGCTAGCAACTCCTGTTGCCACTCAGCTGAAGTTCCGTATGCCCATTCAGGACCTGCGTACCTTCTATTTGCTATCATCTTTCTTTTCAACTTGCGATCCCCCTGCAACTCTCCTTCGCTCATGTCCTCTTTCCTTGTCGTATCTACCTCCTCTTCAATTGTTTCGTCGATGACCACCTTTCCTTTTGTCACTTGCGTTTCTGGCCACTTATCTCCTTTCCGTGTCCCTTTATCGCTCGGTGTAAGGAAATGCCTCCTTGGCATGGTTACCCCCTGACTTTTTGCCTTTGCTGATGCTATGTTTTGAATTGAAAGTGTGCTGAGGCCTGCTAACCAGACCCCAGCACCAGTGTTCTTTCCCTAACATGTACTTTTGATTCCACAATTGGTACACCCTGGCACCCAGATAAGTCCCTTGTAACTGGTACCTCTGGTACCAAGGGCCCTGATGCCAGGGAAGGTCTCTAAGGGCTGCAGCATGTATTATGCCACCCTAGAGACCCCTCACCCAGCACAGACACACTGCTTACCAGCTTGTGTGTGCTAGTGAGAACAAAATGAGTAAGTCGACATGGCACTCCCCTCAGGGTGCCATGCCAGCCTCTCACTGCCTATGCAGTATAGGTAAGACACCCCTCTAGCAGGCCTTACAGCCCTAAGGCAGGGTGCACTATACCATAGGTGAGGGTACCAGTGCATGAGCACTGTGCCCCTACAGTGTCTAAGCAAAACCTTAGACATTGTAAGTGCAGGGTAGCCATAAGAGTATATGGTCTGGGAGTCTGTTTTACACGAACTCCACAGCACCATAATGGCTACACTGAAAACTGGGAAGTTTGGTATCAAACTTCTCAGCACAATAAATGCACACTGATGCCAGTGTACATTTTATTGTAAAATACACCACAGAGGGCACCTTAGAGGTGCCCCCTGAAACTTAACCGACTATCTGTGTAGGCTGACTGGTTCCAGCAGCCTGCCACACTAGAGACATGTTGCTGGCCCCATGGGGAGAGTGCCTTTGTCACTCTGAGGCCAGTAACAAAGCCTGCACTGGGTGGAGATGCTAACACCTCCCCCAGGCAGGAGCTGTAACACCTGGCGGTGAGCCTCAAAGGCTCACCCCTTTGTCACAGCACCGCAGGACACTCCAGCTAGTGGAGTTGCCCGCCCCCTCCGGCCCCGGCCCCCACTTTTGGCGGCAAGGCCGAAGAAAATAATGAGAATAACAAGGAGGAGTCACTGGCCAGTCAGGACAGCCCCTAAGGTGTCCTGAGCTGAGGTGACTCTAACTTTTAGAAATCCTCCATCTTGCAGATGGAGGATTCCCCCAATAGGATTAGGGATGTGACCCCCTCCCCTTGGGAGGAGGCACAAAGAGGCTGTACCCACCCTCAGGGCTAGTAGCCATTGGCTACTAACCCCCCAGACCTAAACACGCCCTTAAATTTAGTATTTAAGGGCTCTCCCTGAACCTAGAAACTAGATTCCTGCAACCACAAGAAGAAGGACTGCCTAGCTGAAAACCCCTGCAGAGGAAGACCAGAAGACAACCACTGCCTTGGCTCCAGAAACTCACCGGCCTGTCTCCTGCCTTCCAAAGAACTCTGCTCCAGCGACGCCTTCCAAAGGGACCAGCGACCTCTGACTCCTCTGAGGACTGCCCTACTTCGACGACGACAAGAAACTCCCGAGGACAGCGGACCTGCTCCAAAAAGACTGCAACTTTATCCAAAGGAGCAGCTTTAAAGAACCCTGCAATCTCCCCGCAAGAAGCGTGAGACTTGCAACACTGCACCCGGCGACCCCGACTCGGCTGGTGGAGAACCAACACCCCAGGGAGGACCCCCGGACTACTCTACGACTGTGAGTACCAAAACCTGTCCCCCCTGAGCCCCCACAGCGCCGCCTGCAGAGGGAATCCCGAGGCTTCCCCTGACCGCGACTCTCTGAAACCTAAGTCCCGACGCCTGGAAGAGACCCTGCACCCTCAGCCCCCAGGATCTGAAGGACCGGACTTTCACTGCAGACGTGACCCCCAGGAGTCCCTCCCCCTTGTCCAAGTGGAGGTTTCCCCGAGGAAGCCCCCCCTTGCCTGCCTGCAGCGCTAAAGAGATCCCTCGATCTCTCATTGACTTCCATTGCGAACCCGGCGCTTGTTCTAACACTGCACCCGGCCGCCCCGCGCCGCTGAGGGTGAAATTTCTGTGTGGGCTTGTGTCCCCCCCCGGTGTCCTACAAAACCCCCCTGGTCTGCCCTCCGAAGACGCGGGTACTTACCTGCTGGCAGACTGGAACCGGGGCACCCCCTTCTCTCCATTGAAGCCTATGCGTTTTGGGCACCACTTTGAACTCTGCACCTGACCGGCCCTGAGCTGCTGGTGTGGTAACTTTGGGGTTGCTCTGAACCCCCAACGGTGGGCTACCTTGGACCAAGAACTGAACCCTGTAAGTGTCTTACTTACCTGGTAAAACTAACAAAAACTTACCTCCCCCAGGGACTGTGAAAATTGCACTGTGTCCACTTTTAAAATAGCCATTTGTGAATAACTTGAAAAGTATACATGCAATTGAAATGATTCAAAGTTCCTAATGTACTTACCTGCAATACCTTTCAAACAAGATATTACATGTTAAATTTGAACCTGTGGTTCTTAAAATAAACTAAGGAAAGATATTTTTCTATACAAAACCTATTGGCTGGATTTGTCTCTGAGTGTGTGTACCTCATTTATTGTCTATGTGTATGTACAACAAATGCTTAACACTACTCCTTGGATAAGCCTACTGCTCGACCACACTACCACAAACTAGAGCATTAGTATTATCTCTTTTTACCACTATTTTACCTCTAAGGGGAACCCTTGGACTCTGTGCATGCTATTCCTTACTTTGAAATAGCACATACAGAGCCAACTTCCTACACACAGGATATGGTAATGAGAAGCAGTGGTTATTTGCACATGTCTGAATGGGTGCCCATACTAGCATGTGAATTACAGGGCATTTCTCAAATAGACATCTTTTTTACACACTGTCTTACATTTGGAAAGAAAAAATGTAAAGAAAGACAAGGGGCAATAACACTTGTTTTGCTATTCTGTGTTCCCCCAAGTCTCCCGATAAAAATGGTACCTCACTTGCGTGGGTAGGCCTAATGCTTGATAACGCGTCCCGCCCTAAGTAATTTACTTACTCTGGGACTCGTTTTAGGCCAATGAACCTTTTGACCCTGATTGGAGACAGCTTAGGACGAGATATCTATTCAACATGTCAATCAATAAATCAATAACCTCATCAATATTCACAAAACCGGACCAATCAAATTAGTTAATGACAATAATAAGAACTCAAAACACAACATGACCTTTTGGCCAGGAATAACCACACGAGTTTAGTAAGATTTATGATATTTATTCCCTAATGGTTACACTCTACTAGCACGTTTATTAGTCTCAATACCAGAAAACACATCAACAGCGTTATAATGTGGCAACTCGAATAAGATTTGAGCAGAGCAAAGATTATAAACAAAAGAACAAAACACGGCGTCAACATGAATTAACTTTAGCAGAGTATCAATAGCACGTTATTCAATAGAGCAAAGGTCCTGTCATTTGTCTATTTGCACACAATGTCAGGGACTCCTTGACTAACCTCTAATTAGCATCAGCATGTTGGGCTTCATGCAAAACAATTTGGTAACAAATTTGGAAAACATCTAAACTATGGGCTCTGTCAAAAGAGCAGTTGGTACCTAGAAAGAAAGGCAAACAGTCAATTACTAGTTCATCATCATATAGTTACCCTCCATAATGGGTCAGCATACAGAGTCAGTCTTCGTCCTCAGGACAGCAGTCGATTCACCCTCGGCCAGGTCAGGATAGCAAAATTCTCAGCAAGCGAGTACAGAGCAACAGCAGCGGTGTCCCTCTAATGGCCCTATAATGGCTGATTTCTCCTTGTGACACGACGTTAAATTGAATTTGCCAGACAAGTCTCTAATTTCCCATTGGTCAGTACTTTGTGCCCCATCATTTCTATCCAATCATCAGTTGGTCACCTTACTAGAATTTTTACACATAAGACAGTTCTCATGCAGTTTACTGGCTCCTGTGATTTACGTCTTCATCAGGTAAGATGGCAGGTAGAAAAAGTAACACTCCTTGCTTTAGTCAGTAGCTCCATTGTCTTTACCAGTTTGGGCGACCTTGTACCTGTTACGAATTACACTGTTGCATTCAGCAAGAATGTCTCCTTGAGCAAGTCGGGTCTCATGAGAAAGAATTTACTACGGCTACACACACATCTCTAGCTTCTGGAAAAGTACAGTTCCACGTCCTTCAGCAAGACAGCACATTGCACGTTAGTAAAACACATTTAATATGAGCGCAGGCAGCTAGGCCCAGACCCTTGCTAACTAAGGCCAAGTGATTAAATTAGCAAATCCTTAACATACACCTCTTAAGGCTGATACAAAATCATACATTAGTACACTAATAATCCAATATTAGTCAATTTCATTGATCAAAGTATACATTGATGGCCACTCCCCGTGGGCACATTTCAAACGCGTACATTAGAAACATATTAATGCATTTTCTATGCAGCTTCATTACACATTATTTTGCAAGCAGTTCATGTTAAACTTTTGATTATAAAACTACACTCCAACAATCCCTCCTCTGATGACTCTTGTCATCACACAAATTCCTGTCTTTAACAACCTTGTCATTTCTTGATCTCTCTCATCTCAATTTCTTCCTTTTGTTTTCCCTTTTCATATTTTGCTCTGAACATTTTCTCCCGTTTCTTTTCTTCCCTCCTTGCATTATGTTTTGCCAATTTTGCTTTAATCCTTTTGCTAATTTTGCATGATAACCATAGTCCAAATAAACAAGCCAGAATAATGCCACATACTACTAAACCAACTTCCCACACGAGCAAGTCCTTTTCCCACCCTTTCCCAAACACCTGGTTCTTTCAATTCCTTCAAATCTGCACTATCTCTTGTTAGGTTAGTAAGCATACTTCTAATTTCATTACTATTGTCAGGTATGTAGGCACAGCAGTGACACTCATAAAGCATCTTACAGACTCCGCCACGTTTCGCTAAAAGAATGTCTAAAGCAAGCCTGTTTTGAAGAGTCATAGCCCTCATCTACAGCAAGTTCAGTATCCATCAGGAGTATAGCCCCTGGGAAATTTGTCAACATGTTATCCACAATAGTAGACAACTTTAGAATCTTTACGGAGTTTAAGACAACCCCTACTGAAGGACTTAGTGCTTCAAATATGTCCCCTACTACACCAGCAGCAGTTTCTCTCTTTTGTCTAGCACAAAGTAATTCAGTCACTTTTGGGAATTTCTTTAAATCCTCTAGCTGATAAATCTTTGGGAAAACTATCCCCAAGTAACATGTCCCATACCATCCCTTTGGAAGACGGTAATAAGCATTACGTCCACAAATATAATAGACCCCTGGGATCGCCTGATCCAATCCATTTAGCATGACCATCCATTTACTCTGAAACAAAAACACATGCTTACACTCACTCGTTCCCACAAACACATTGTCACAATATGACTTCGGCCGTGTTATGCAAAGCCTACCTACATGTTTCGCATCTAAAGCTAGTTTCCCTTGTTCCCTAATCCCACTGTAATTTCCACTATTAAGAAAAGATTGTTGCTGCAAGTCTTTTTCTAATTTCCCTTTTAAAACCCTCCTTCTATCTTCAGTGTGATCTAAATAGCTTTTCTCTACAGGTGTAAGCAGGCACGTCAAATTATTGCAGTGTGCATATGATGTACTAATCGCAGCCCTGGTTCAAAGAACCCTTTGATCAATTTTATGGCATAATATTTAGCTACACTATTCAGATCTTCTATGATAGGCACATAAGAGAATACAAGATCGTAGTTAGAGTAAAAATATTGCACTTCTTCTTGGTTATAGAAACGCGTTAGTAGCAGACTACAGCTAATCCCATAGGTTAGTGGCTGAGGAATTTGTGTACACACGTAACAAGCTTTCGCATCCATAGTGTCAACATACTCACTCAGCAAGCAATAGAAAACATTAGTAGACAGTTCCCCTTTTCCATTAGTTTCATCATGCAGATACTTAGTATCTTGCTCAAACCTCTCCCAAGGTGTTAGTGTAGCAGTCTCAGAAACTGTAGCATTGTTAGCTTCATTTTCATCCACCAAACGCATTTCCACAAACAAAGCTATAATGAATGTCGCACATACAACACCCAAAGCAACACCCAGATATTTACAACGCCTACTCCCCTCACTATCATCTCCCGTGCTAGGCATGATCTGTAAAGATTCAGAAAGTGGAGTGCCATAAGTGAAATCAACTAATTGAGGACGGTTAGAAGCTTTTTTTTTTCTTTTTCTCTCTCTTTTTTTTTTCTCAGCAAGGTTAAGCAAAGTCTTTCTTTAGCACGTATTTACAGCTTTTCATTTACCCCCAGGGTCCTTTGTCAAATCAGGTTAGCAGCTTGTCACAGTTGGTTTTCAAAAGTCAATTCAGGTTAACAGTGTCACATCGGGTAATTTATTAATCTCTTTTCTCAGGTTTCTTCTACTCAATTTCAACTTAGCACAGTCTCCTCTCCTCGTGATCAAACTTCAGGTACCATAGTATTGACCTGGAACTTCTTGATCAAAACAAAATGCTAGCAACTCCTGTTGCCACTCAGCTGAAGTTCCGTATGCCCATTCAGGACCTGCGTACCTTCTATTTGCTATCATCTTTCTTTTCAACTTGCGATCCCCCTGCAACTCTCCTTCGCTCATGTCCTCTTTCCTTGTCGTATCTACCTCCTCTTCAATTGTTTCGTCGATGACCACCTTTCCTTTTGTCACTTGCGTTTCTGGCCACTTATCTCCTTTCCGTGTCCCTTTATCGCTCGGTGTAAGGAAATGCCTCCTTGGCATGGTTACCCCCTGACTTTTTGCCTTTGCTGATGCTATGTTTTGAATTGAAAGTGTGCTGAGGCCTGCTAACCAGACCCCAGCACCAGTGTTCTTTCCCTAACATGTACTTTTGATTCCACAATTGGTACACCCTGGCACCCAGATAAGTCCCTTGTAACTGGTACCTCTGGTACCAAGGGCCCTGATGCCAGGGAAGGTCTCTAAGGGCTTCAGCATGTATTATGCCACCCTAGAGACCCCTCACCCAGCACAGACACACTGCTTACCAGCTTGTGTGTGCTAGTGAGAACAAAATGAGTAAGTCGACATGGCACTCCCCTCAGGGTGCCATGCCAGCCTCTCACTGCCTATGCAGTATAGGTAAGACACCCCTCTAGCAGGCCTTACAGCCCTAAGGCAGGGTGCACTATACCATAGGTGAGGGTACCAGTGCATGAGCACTGTGCCCCTACAGTGTCTAAGCAAAACCTTAGACATTGTAAGTGCAGGGTAGCCATAAGAGTATATGGTCTGGGAGTCTGTTTTACACGAACTCCACAGCACCATAATGGCTACACTGAAAACTGGGAAGTTTGGTATCAAACTTCTCAGCACAATAAATGCACACTGATGCCAGTGTACATTTTATTGTAAAATACACCACAGAGGGCACCTTAGAGGTGCCCCCTGAAACTTAACCGACTATCTGTGTAGGCTGACTGGTTCCAGCAGCCTGCCACACTAGAGACATGTTGCTGGCCCCATGGGGAGAGTGCCTTTGTCACTCTGAGGCCAGTAACAAAGCCTGCACTGGGTGGAGATGCTAACACCTCCCCCAGGCAGGAGCTGTAACACCTGGCGGTGAGCCTCAAAGGCTCACCCCTTTGTCACAGCACCGCAGGACACTCCAGCTAGTGGAGTTGCCCGCCCCCTCCGGCCCCGGCCCCCACTTTTGGCGGCAAGGCCAGAGAAAATAATGAGAATAACAAGGAGGAGTCACTGGCCAGTCAGGACAGCCCCTAAGGTGTCCTGAGCTGAGGTGACTCTAACTTTTAGAAATCCTCCATCTTGCAGATGGAGGATTCCCCCAATAGGATTAGGGATGTGACCCCCTCCCCTTGGGAGGAGGCACAAAGAGGGTGTACCCACCCTCAGGGCTAGTAGCCATTGGCTACTAACCCCCCAGACCTAAACACGCCCTTAAATTTAGTATTTAAGGGCTCTCCCTGAACCTAGAAATTAGATTCCTGCAACTACAAGAAGAAGGACTGCCTAGCTGAAAACCCCTGCAGAGGAAGACCAGAAGACAACAACTGCCTTGGCTCCAGAAACTCACCGGCCTGTCTCCTGCCTTCCAAAGAACTCTGCTCCAGCGACGCCTTCCAAAGGGACCAGCGACCTCTGACTCCTCTAAGGACTGCCCTGCTTCGACGACGACAAGAAACTCCCGAGGACAGCGGACCTGCTCCAAAAAGACTGCAACTTTATCCAAAGGAGCAGCTTTAAAGAACCCTGCAAACTCCCCGCAAGAAGCGTGAGACTTGCAACACTGCACCCGGCGACCCCGACTCGGCTGGTGGAGGACCAACACCTCAGGGAGGACCCCCGGACTACTCTACGACTGTGAGTACCAAAACCTGTCCCCCCTGAGACCCCACAGCGCCGCCTGCAGAGGGAATCCCGAGGCTTCCCCTGACCGCGACTCTCTGAAACCTAAGTCCCGACGCCTGGAAAAGACCCTGCACCCGGAGCCCCCAGGACCTGAAGGACCGGACTTTCACTGCAGAAGTGACCCCCAGGAGTCCCTCTCCCTTGCCCAAGTGGAGGTTTCCCCGAGGAAGCCCCCCCTTGCCTGCCTGCAGCGCTGAAGAGATCCCTTGATCTCTCATTGACTTCCATTGCGAGCCCGACGCTTGTTCTAACACTGCACCCGGCCGCCCCCGCGCCGCTGAGGGTGAAATTTCTGTGTGGGCTTGTGTCCCCCCCGGTGCCCTACAAAACCCCCCTGGTCTGCCCTCCGAAGACGCGGGTACTTACCTGCTGGCAGACTGGAACCGGGGCACCCCCTTCTCCCCATTGAAGCCTATGCGTTTTGGGCACCACTTTGAACTCTGCACCTGACCGGCCCTGAGCTGCTGGTGTGGTAACTTTTGGGTTGCTCTGAACCCCCAACGGTGGGCTACCTTGGACCAAGAACTGAACCCTGTAAGTGTCTTACTTACCTGGTAAAACTAACAAAAACTTACCTCCCCCAGGAACTGTGAAAATTGCACTGTGTCCACTTTTAAAATAGCTATTTGTGAATAACTTGAAAAGTATACATGCAATTGAAATGATTCAAAGTTCCTAATGTACTTACCTGCAATACCTTTCAAACAAGATATTACATGTTAAATTTGAACCTGTGGTTCTTAAAATAAACTAAGAAAAGATATTTTTCTATACAAAACCTATTGGCTGGATTTGTCTCTGAGTGTGTGTACCTCATTTATTGTCTATGTGTATATACAACAAATGCTTAACACTACTCCTTGGATAAGCCTACTGCTCGACCACACTACCACAAAATAGAGCATTAGTATTATCTCTTTTTACCACTATTTTACCTCTAAGGGGAAGCCTTGGACTCTGTGCATGCTATTCCTTACTTTGAAATAGCACATACAGAGCCAACTTCCTACATTGGTGGATCAGCGGTGGGGTACAAGACTTTGCATTTGCTGGACTACTCAGCCATTACCTGATCACACTACAAATTCCAAAATTGTCATTAGAAATTGATTTTTGCAATTTGAAAAGTTTTCTAAATTCTTAAAAGTCCTGCTAGGGCCTTGTGTTAGTCCCTGTTAGCATTTCTTTTAGAGTTCAAAAGTTTTTGAAAGTTTGAATCAGAACCTAGAACTAGTTTTAGTTTCTTAAAAAGTATTCCAACTTTTAGAAGCATAATGTCTAATACAGATGTGAATGTGGTGGAACTCGACACCACACCTTACCTCCATCTACAGATGAGAGAGCTAAGGTCACTCTGTAAACTAAAGAAAATAGCAATGGGCTCCAGACCTTCCAAACTACAGCTCCAGGAGCTGTTGGCAGAGTTTGAAAGAGCCAACCCCTCTGAGGATGGCAACACAGAGGATGATGATAGTGACTTGGAGGGTGATTCCCCCCCACCAGTCCTATCTAGGGAGAACAGGGCTTCTCAAGCCCTGACTCCACAAATAATAGTCAGAGATGCTGGTTCCCTCACAGGAGGGACCAACAACTCTGAAATCACTGAGGATAACTCCAGTGAAGAGGACATCCAGTTAGCCAGGATGGCCAAAAGATTGGCTTTGGAAAGACAGATCCTAGCCATAGAAAGGGAAAGACAAGAGATGGGCCTAGGACCCATCAATGGTGGCAGCAACATAACTAGGGTCAGAGATTCTCCTGACATGTTGAAAATCCCCAAAGGGATTGTAACTAAATATGAAGATGGTGATGACATCACCAAATGGTTCACAGCTTTTGAGAGGGCTTGTGAAACCAGAAAAGTGAACAAATCTCACTGGGGTGCTCTCCTTTGGGAAATGTTCACAGGAAAGTGTAGGGATAGACTCCTCACACTCTCTAAAAAAGATGCAGAATCTTATGACCTCATGAAGGGTACCCTGATTGAGGGCTTTGGATTCTCCACTGAGGAGTATAGGATTAGATACAGGGGGGCTCAAAAATCCTCGAGCCAGACCTGGGTTGACTTTGTAGACTACTCAGTAAAAACACTAGATGGTTGGATTCAAGGAAATGGTGTAAATGATTATGATGGGCTGTACAATTTATTTGTGAAAGAACACCTATTAAGTAATTGTTTCAATGATAAACTGCATCAGCATCTGGTGGACCTAGGACCAATTTCTCCCCAAGAATTGGGAAAGAAGGCGGACCATTGGGTCAAGACTAGGGTGTCCAAAACTTCCACAGGGGGTGACCAAAAGAAAGGGGTGACAAAACTTCCCCAGGGGAAGGGTGGTGAGACAGCCAAAAATAAAAATAGTAAAGAGTCTTCTACAGGCCCCCAAAAACCTGCACAGGAGGGTGGGCCCAGAGCCTCTTCACAAAACAATCCTGGGTACAAGGGTAAAAACTTTGATCCCAAAAAGGCCTGGTGTCGAAACTGTAATCAGTCTGGACACCAAACTGGAGACAAGGCCTGTCCCAAGAAAGATACCACTTCTAACTCCCATCCAGCTAAAACTGGAATGGCCAGTCTCCAAGTGGGATCAACAGTGTGCCCAGAGCAAATCAGGTGTCACACTGAAGCTACATTAGTCTCTGAGGGTGGGGTGGATTTAGCCACACTGGCTGCCTGGCCCCCTAACATGCAAAAATACAGGCAGCAGCTCTTAATTAATGGGACAAGTGTAGAAGGCCTGAGGGATACAGGTGCCAGTGTCACTATGGTGACAGAGAAACTGGTTTCCCCTGGCCAATACCTGACTGGACAAACTTATCCAGTCACCAACGCTGACAATCAGACTAAAGTACATCCCATGGCTATGGTAACTTTAGAGTGGGGAGGGGTCAACGGCCTGAAACAGGTGTTGGTCTCCTCAAATATCCCAGTAGACTGTTTGCTTGGAAATGACCTGGAGTCCTCAGCATGGGCTGAGGTAGAACTGAAAACCCATGCAGCCATGCTGGGTATCCCTGAACTGGTGTGTGTCAAGACTAGGGCACAGTGCAAGGCACAGGGTGAAAAAGTAGAGCTGGAGTCTGGAAAAACGGCCCAGCCTACCAAGAGACAAGGAAAGTCAGCTGGGAAACCAGCTGCAACACAACACCAAAAAGAGAACCTCTCTTCTCAGGAAGAAGTTCTGCCCTCTGAGGGAACTGAGCCTATGGAGCTGGAACCTTATCAGGTTGAGCTCTTGGGCCCAGGGGGACCCTCAAGGGAAGAGTTTTGTAAGGGACAAGAAACCTGTCCCTCTCTTGAAGGCCTTAGGCAGCAAGCTGCTGAAGAGTCCAAAGGCAAGAAAAATGGAACACATAGGGTCTATTGGGAAGATGGACTCCTGTACACTGAGGCAAGAGATCCCAAACCTGGTGCCACTAGGAGAGTGGTAGTGCCTCAGGGTTTCAGAGAGTTTATTCTGACCTTAGCCCATGATATTCCCCTTGCTGGGCATTTGGGACAAACCAAGACGTGGGAGAGGTTAGTCAACCACTTCTACTGGCCCAATATGTCCCAGAAGGTTAAGGAGTTTTGCCTCTCCTGCCCCACCTGTCAAGCCAGTGGTAAGACAGGTGGGCATCCAAAGGCCCCCCTCATTCCACTTCCAGTGGTGGGGGTCCCCTTTGAAAGAGTGGGTGTGGACATAGTTGGTCCACTAGAACCTCCCACAGCCTCAGGAAATATGTACATCCTAGTAGAAGTGGATCATGCTACTAGGTATCCTGAAGCTATTCCCCTTAGGTCGACTACTGCCCCTGCAGTAGCCAAGGCCCTCATTGGTATCTTTACCAGAGTGGGTTTCCCTAAGGAGGTGGTTTCTGACAGAGGTACCAACTTCATGTCAGCTTACCTAAAACACATGTGGAATGAGTGTGGAGTGACTTATAAATTCACTACACCATATCATCCACAAACTAATGGCCTTGTTGAGAGATTCAACAAGACATTAAAGGGCATGATCATGGGGCTCCCAGAAAAACTCAAAAGGAGATGGGATGTCCTCCTGCCATGTCTGCTTTTCGCTTACAGAGAGGTGCCTCAGAAGGGAGTAGGATTCTCACCCTTTGAACTTCTGTTTGGCCACCCTGTAAGGGGACCACTTGCTCTTGTTAAAGAAGGCTGGGAGAGACCTCTTCATGAGCCTAAACAAGACATAGTGGACTATGTACTTGGCCTTCGCTCCAGGATGGCAGAGTACATGGAAAAGGCAAGTAAAAACCTTGAGGCCAGCCAACAACTCCAGAAGTTGTGGTATGACCAAAAGGCTGCACTGGTTGAATTTCAACCAGGGCAGAAAGTCTGGGTTCTGGAGCCTGTGGCTCCCAGGGCACTCCAGGACAAATGGAGTGGCCCTTACCCAGTACTAGAAAGGAAGAGTCAGGTCACCTACCTGGTGGACCTGGGCACAAGCAGGAGCCCCAAGAGGGTGATCCATGTGAACCGCCTTAAGCTCTTCCATGACAGGGCTGATGTAAATCTGTTGATGGTAACAGATGAGGACCAGGAAGCTGAGAGTGAACCTCTCCCTGATCTCCTCTCATCAGACCCTAAAGATGGCTCAGTAGATGGAGTGATCTACTCAGACACCCTCTCTAGCCAACAGCAGTCTGACTGCAGGAAGGTCCTGCAGCAGTTTGCTGAACTCTTTTCCCTAACCCCTGGTCAGACACACCTGTGTACCCATGATGTGGACACAGGAGACAGCATGCCTGTCAAAAACAAAATATTTAGACAGTCTGACCAAGTTAAGGAAAGCATCAAGGTGGAAGTCCACAAGATGCTGGAATTGGGAGTAATTGAGTACTCTGACAGCCCCTGGGCTAGCCCAGTGGTCTTAGTCCCCAAACCTCACACCAAAGAAGGAAAGAGAGAGATGAGGTTTTGTGTGGACTACAGAGGTCTCAACTCTGTCACAAAGACAGATGCTCATCCCATTCCTAGAGCTGATGAGCTAATAGACAAATTAGGGGCTGCCAAATTCTTAAGTACCTTTGACTTAACAGCAGGGTACTGGCAAATCAAAATGGCCCCTGGAGCAAAAGAAAAGACAGCATTCTCCACACCTGATGGGCATTATCAGTTCACTGTTATGCCCTTTGGTTTAAAGAATGCCCCTGCCACCTTCCAAAGGTTGGTGAATCAAGTCCTTGCTGGGCTGGAATCCTTTAGTGCAGCTTATCTTGATGATATTGCTGTCTTCAGCTCCACCTGGCAGGATCACCTGGTCCACCTGAAGAAGGTTTTGAAGGCCCTGCAATCTGCAGGCCTCTCTATCAAGGCATCCAAATGCCAGATAGGGCAGGGAACTGTGGTTTACTTGGGACACCTTGTAGGTGGAGGCCAAGTTCAGCCACTCCAGCCTAAGATCCAGACTATTCTGGACTGGGCAGCTCCAAAAACCCAGACTCAAGTCAGGGCATTCCTTGGCTTGACTGGGTACTATAGGAGGTTTGTGAAGGGATATGGATCCATTGTGACAGCCCTCACAGAACTCACCTCCAAGAAAATGCCCAAGAAAGTAAACTGGACTGTAGAATGCCAACAGGCCTTTGACACCCTGAAGCAAGCTATGTGCACAGCACCAGTTCTAAAAGCTCCAGATTACTCCAAGCAGTTCATTGTGCAAACAGATGCCTCTGAACATGGGATAGGGGCAGTTTTGTCCCAAACAAATGATGATGGCCTTGACCAGCCTGTTGCTTTCATTAGCAGGAGGTTACTCCCCAGGGAGCAGCGTTGGAGTGCCATTGAGAGGGAGGCCTTTGCTGTGGTTTGGTCCCTGAAGAAGCTGAGACCATACCTCTTTGGTACTCACTTCCTAGTTCAGACTGACCACAGACCTCTCAGATGGCTGATGCAAATGAAAGGTGAAAATCCAAAACTGTTGAGGTGGTCCATCTCCCTACAGGGAATGGACTTTATAGTGGAACACAGACCTGGGACTGCCCATGCCAATGCAGATGGCCTTTCCAGGTTCTTCCACTTAGACAATGAAGACTCTCTTGGGAAAGGTTAGTCTCATCCTCTTTCGTTTGGGGGGGGGGGGTTGTGTAAGGAAATGCCTCCTTGGCATGGTTACCCCCTGACTTTTTGCCTTTGCTGATGCTATGTTTTGAATTGAAAGTGTGCTGAGGCCTGCTAACAAGACCCCAGCACCAGTGTTCTTTCCCTAACATGTACTTTTGATTCCACAATTGGTACACCCTGGCACCCAGATAAGTCCCTTGTAACTGGTACCTCTGGTACCGAGGGCCCTGATGCCAGGGAAGGTCTCTAAGGGCTGCAGCATGTATTATGCCACCCTAGAGACCCCTCACCCAGCACAGACACACTGCTTACCAGCTTGTGTGTGCTAGTGAGAACAAAATGAGTAAGTCGACATGGCACTCCCCTCAGGGTGCCATGCCAGCCTCTCACTGCCTATGCAGTATAGGTAAGACACCCCTCTAGCAGGCCTTACAGCCCTAAGGCAGGGTGCACTATACCATAGGTGAGGGTACCAGTGCATGAGCACTGTGCCCCTACAGTGTCTAAGCAAAACCTTAGACATTGTAAGTGCAGGGTAGCCATAAGAGTATATGGTCTGGGAGTCTGTTTTACACGAACTCCACAGCACCATAATGGCTACACTGATGCCAGTGTACATTTTATTGTAAAATACACCACAGAGGGCACCTTAGAGGTGCCCCCTGAAACTTAACCGACTATCTGTGTAGGCTGACTGGTTCCAGCAGCCTGCCACACTAGAGACATGTTGCTGGCCCCATGGGGAGAGTGCCTTTGTCACTCTGAGGCCAGTAACAAAGCCTGCACTGGGTGGAGATGCTAACACCTCCCCCAGGCAGGAGCTGTAACACCTGGCGGTGAGCCTCAAAGGCTCACCCCTTTGTCACAGCACCGCAGGACACTCCAGCTAGTGGAGTTGCCCGCCCCCTCCGGCCCCGGCCCCCACTTTTGGCGGCAAGGCCGGAGAAAATAATGAGAATAACAAGGAGGAGTCACTGGCCTGTCAGGACAGCCCCTAAGGTGTCCTGACCTGAGGTGACTCTAACTTTTAGAAATCCTCCATCTTGCAGATGGAGGATTCCCCCAATAGGATTAGGGATGTGACCCCCTCCCCTTGGGAGGAGGCACAAAGAGGGTGTACCCACCCTCAGGGCTAGTAGCCATTGGCTACTAACCCCCCAGACCTAAACACGCCCTTAAATTTAGTATTTAAGGGCTCTCCCTGAACCTAGAAATTAGATTCCTGCAACTACAAGAAGAAGGACTGCCTAGCTGAAAACCCCTGCAGAGGAAGACCAGAAGACAACAACTGCCTTGGCTCCAGAAACTCACCGGCCTGTCTCCTGCCTTCCAAAGAACTCTGCTCCAGCGACGCCTTCCAAAGGGACCAGCGACCTCTGACTCCTCTGAGGACTGCCCTGCTTCGACGACGACAAGAAACTCCCGAGGACAGCGGACCTGCTCCAAAAAGACTGCAACTTTATCCAAAGGAGCAGCTTTAAAGAACCCTGCAAACTCCCCGCAAGAAGCGTGAGACTTGCAACACTGCACCCGGCGACCCCGACTCGGCTGGTGGAGGACCAACACCTCAGGGAGGACCCCCGGACTACTCTACGACTGTGAGTACCAAAACCTGTCCCCCCTGAACCCCCATAGCGCCGCCTGCAGAGGGAATCCCGAGGCTTCCCCTGACCGCGACTCTCTGAAACCTAAGTCCCGACGCCTGGAAAAGACCCTGCACCCGCAGCCCCCAGGACCTGAAGGACCGGACTTTCACTGCAGAAGTGACCCCCAGGAGTCCCTCTCCCTTGCCCAAGTGGAGGTTTCCCCGAGGAAGCCCCCCCTTGCCTGCCTGCAGCGCTGAAGAGATCCCTTGATCTCTCATTGACTTCCATTGCGAGCCCGACGCTTGTTCTAACACTGCACCCGGCCGCCCCCGCGCCGCTGAGGGTGAAATTTCTGTGTGGGGTTGTGTCCCCCCCGGTGCCCTACAAAACCCCCCTGGTCTGCCCTCCGAAGACGCGGGTACTTACCTGCTGGCAGACTGGAACCGGGGCACCCCCTTCTCCCCATTGAAGCCTATGCGTTTTGGGCACCACTTTGAACTCTGCACCTGACCGGCCGTGAGCTGCTGGTGTGGTAACTTTGGGGTTGCTCTGAACCCCCAACGGTGGGCTACCTTGGACCAAGAACTGAACCCTGTAAGTGTCTTACTTACCTGGTAAAACTAACAAAAACTTACCTCCCCCAGGAACTGTGAAAATTGCACTGTGTCCACTTTTAAAATAGCTATTTGTGAATAACTTGAAAAGTATACATGCAATTGAAATGATTCAAAGTACCTAATGTACTTACCTGCAATACCTTTTAAACAAGATATTACATGTTAAATTTGAACCTGTGGTTCTTAAAATAAACTAAGAAAAGATATTTTTCTATACAAAACCTATTGGCTGGATTTGTCTCTGAGTGTGTGTACCTCATTTATTGTCTATGTGTATGTACAACAAATGCTTAACACTACTCCTTGGATAAGCCTACTGCTCGACCACACTACCACAAAATAGAGCATTAGTATTATCTCTTTTTACCACTATTTTACCTCTAAGGGGAACCCTTGGACTCTGTGCATGCTATTCCTTACTTTGAAATAGCACATACAGAGCCAACTTCCTACACTCGGCCTCTCTGGTTGCCGTTCAATGCCCTCTTCTTGTGCTATGGTGTTTTGTCTTGCTGGACCTGCAAGCGGCTCACTCAGACTTCCCTCTGTCTCAACTCCTTCGCCTTCTGGGTCTGTAAGGGGTTCGACTTCAAACCAGCATCCGTCTGCTTCTGGGAGAACCTCTCTTTGGGTCAGTTCTCCAGGTGCCTCCGTTGAGATAGGCCCACCGTCACCCCTCTGGATCTCTTTTGCTGTCTGAGTGACCAAGCAGTCCTCAATGGGCTCTCCTTCAGGCTCAGTTCCCCTTTGATTACTCTCCGGCCCTGTGGCTTCCTTTTCTTTAGATGTTATTTTTGACAGCTCAATTTCCTCATCAGTCGGACACGTCACCTTCTTTGTGTGTCTGGCATGTATCCAGTTTGGAATTCCTGCACATTTCAAAGCAGTGGTAGTTGTCAGTATCACTTGGTACTGCGCCTTCCAACGTGGCTCCAGAGACGACTTCCTCACGTGTTTCTTGACAACAACCCAGTCACCAGCTTTCCTGGTTGTGACCTGGATCATTTATCGGTGGCAGTGTGGTTGCTTCCACCTGGTGAGAGAAAGAGCGGACCACGTCAGCCAGACCCTTGCAGTAGTCCAACACCATATCATCCGTGATATTCACAAGAGCATTTGCAGGTACTGCAGGTAATCGCATAGTTCAGCCCATGATAATTTTGTGAGGAGACAGTCCTGTTTTCTTGTTGTGTGTGTTTCTCATGGACATCAGCACTAAGGGCAATGCATCAGGCCATTTCAAATTTGTAGCTGCACACATTTTTGCCATCCTAGACTTCAGGGTACCATTAATTTGTTCCACTAGTCCTGATACTTCAGGGCGGTACTGCAATGCAACTTCTGTTCAATTTTCAGGGCGGCACACAAGACCTTAACCACCTCATTGTTGAAGTGACTTCCTCTATCTGATTCTAAAGAGATCAGAAACCCGAAATGTGGTATCAATTCCCTAAGCAACAACTTTGCTACTGTGAGACTGTCATTCCTGCATGTGCGGTAGGCTTCAATCCAGTGACTAAAGATGCACACAATCACCAACACGTATCTCAAACCTCCACACACAGGCATCTCAATAAAATCCAATTGCATCCTGATAAATGGACCTCCAGCTCTCCCAATGTGGCTCAAATTCACCACTGTTCCTTTCCCCGCATTCATCTGCTGACAGATGATGCACCAGTGACAGATCACTTCTGCAGCTTGTCTGAATTTTGGATTGAACCAATAAATTTTGAACAACCTGATCATGGCGTCTCTCCCAATATGTGCTTGACCATGGTAAAACCTTGCAAACTGTGACAAAAGACTGTTTGGCAAAACCATTTCCCCCTCATCTGAAACCCACAAATCATCTGGTCTTTGTACACACTGCATTTTTAGCCAAGAGCGTTTCTCCTCCCTGCTGACACGACCCTGTAACAATTTTAATTCTTCCATTGTGTCAACTACCCTCAGTGCGTAACCTGTGCATGTCTCATTTTCTGTTTCAGGTAACAATTCCCACTGAACCTTGAACGATATACAACTCAGTGCGCAAAACCTTGCGACTTGATCTGCATATCCATTCCCCATTGACACAAAGTCTTGTGATTTCACATGAGCACTGCATTTCACCACGGCAATTTCGAGAGGTAACTGAATCGCGTGCAACAACTCCTTAATTCTTTCGCCATTTTTCACTGGAGAACCAGAAGAGGTCATGAAACCCCTCTGGGACCATAGCTGGCCAAAATCATTGACAATTCCAAATCTGTACCTGCTGTCAGTATAGATGGTTACTTTCAGTTTGTCAGCGGCATGGCATGCCCTAGTAGGAGCAACCAATTCAGCCACTTGAGCAGAGTATACTCTTTCAAGCCAAGACGCTTCCAGGATACCAGTGATGGTACACACAGCGTATCCGGCTCTCAGTACTCCCACTGAGACTCTCAGGCATGAGTCATCAACAAAAAGAATGTAATCATTTTCTTCCAATTGGGTATCTTTAGTGTCAGGTCTCGGTTTGGTGCACAGTTCTGTTACCTCAAGGCAATCATGTTCTACCTCCTCGGCATCATCAACATCTGTATTCTCATTGGGAAGCAAAGTTGCCGGGTTCAATACAGTACACCGTTTTAGCGACACATTTGGTGACCCCAATATAATTGTCT
The DNA here is from genome assembly GCF_031143425.1 of Pleurodeles waltl. Lineage (NCBI taxonomy): Eukaryota > Metazoa > Chordata > Amphibia > Caudata > Salamandridae > Pleurodeles > Pleurodeles waltl. The sequence goes on along the minus strand of NC_090445.1, from coordinate 537,060,303 downwards.
CATATTTTGTCAGCCTAGAATTTGTCATGTGCTGAGTCTTAGTCCGTGTCAACAGAATTTCAACTGAATGTGGGACCATTACGGTTAAGGGATGTCCCATCACTATGCCTTCACACTGAGGGAGGCTTTGACCAACTGCTGCAACTGCACGCAAACAACCTGGTAAGGCTGCTGCGACTGGGTCCAAAGTAGCTGAAAAATATGCTACTGGTCTGTTTGCACCTCCATGGACCTGGGTCAAGACAGACAAAGAACAAGCATCATGTTCATGAGAAAACAGGACAAAAGGCTTTGTGTAATCAGGCATACCTAAAGCCGGAGCCCTGCCCATGCATTCCCTCAGCTCAATGAACGCCCTTATCTCTTTCTCGGACATGGTTAGGGCATCTGGGCCATCCTTAACTTCCTTAGCTGTCAGTCTCACCAAGGGCTTGGAGATAATGGAGAAATTCGGGATCCACTGATGACAGAAGCACACCATTCCCAGAAACATCCTAACATCTCTCCTAGATGTCGGGGGATTCGTCTGTAGTATCGCAGCCACTCTCTCCTTGGATATTTTCCTCGACCCCTTCTCAATCAAATGGCCTAGATATTTCCCCTCTTTCTGACAGTACTGCAACTTCTTCTGAGACACCTTATGCCCATTCTTTCCCATGTGATTCAACAGGGCAATAGTATCATACTTGCAGTCATCTCTTGTTTTGGAGGCAATCAGCAAATCGTCAATATACTGCACCAGAGTCGATTGGAAAGGCAGTTCTAATGACTCCAGATCTCTCCTCAGAATTTGGTTGAAGATAGATGGTGACTCCGAAAACCCCCGAGGAATTCAACACCAACTGTAAACCTTGTCTAGGAATTTAAAACTGAAGAGAAATTGGCTCTCCTCATGAAGAGGCACAGAAAAGAATGCTTGGGACAAGTCAGCGACTGAGAACCATTCTACGTAGCATGGAACTTGAAACATAAATACAGCTGGGTTTGGCACTATGGGGCAACACTTTACCACTATGTCATTGATCTTCTCAAGTCTTGAACAATTCAGACTTTCCCACAGGGCTTTCTCAGACCCATTATAGGTGAATTACATGGGCTACTCCTTACTTCCTTCAAGACCCCCTGCTTCACAAAGTCTGTAATTATCTGCATCACCTGAATAAGGACATCCTGTGCCATATGGTACTGTGGTACCTGAGGCAACACATCATTTGGCTTTACATCGACTTTAACTGGTTCCACTCCTTTTATCAATCCCACTTCCTTTCCAGTCAAGTCCCACACTTTCTCCGTGACCGTCCCCTGCAGGTCTGCAGTCAGGTCAGCCATTGTGAACATCGGGAAAAAGCTTATCATCTGTGGTCTCCGTCTCAGGCTCTGAGATCTGACTATCATCCCCTTCACCATCACTGTTTGTCTGCACCTCAATTCCTTCATTAGAACAGGTGATCGAACACCTCGTCTTACACAGCAAGTCTCTTCCCAGTAGGGACACGGGACTCGAATCGCAAACCACAAATCTGTGCAATCCCTGGAAGGTACCAATCTCAACTTGAACCGGATCTGTGATTGGATTAGTCAAAAGCTGATTTGCCACTCCCACTACTTTTATTGTGCGTCCTGAAAGGGGCAACTTCGGAACCTCTGCACTCCTGACTGTAGAGCGTGTAGCTCCTGTGCCAACCGAAAATGAGACTTTGTGACCCATCACTTTCCCTTGCACATAGGGTCCCCTCTGATCTACTTCTAGGAATGCTGCAAGTCTGCACTCCTCACTATCTGAACTGTCATCCGACCATTCATCGTTTATTCCATTCTCACCACGCAATGGGAACTGTTGTACTGTGTTATTTTGACCCATTCCTTGACTTGTGACCTGTTGAGGAAGCATCACCTGTTGCTGTCCCATTGGCGCTAAGGGCAACTGCATTTGCTGTCTAGGTACCACAGAAATCTGCTGTTGCACCTGCTGCATCTGCACTGGTTGCATACGGGGCATCTGCACTTGTTGCATGGGTTGGAGACCCTGCATCTGAGTCATATTATTCAGGAAATGTGGATTAGGACCCCTCATTCTTGGTCCTTTAACATTTTGAAATGCACTGACATCATTGCTTTGTTGAACCGCACCTTCCTGCACCATCATCGGACATTCCCATTTCCAATGTCCCACGCCCCCGCACGCATGACATGGCAATACCTTCTTCATCCCTTGTACATCATTCTGTACCACAACAGTATTCAAATCTGGTCCACGGTTCACAAAACCTCCTCAACCTCTGCCTCTCATTTGCGTTTGAAACATTCAGTTTCCCTGCGGCTGTTGCACCATCTGTTGTATTCCATTTCCCTGCATCCCTGCATCACCATCACCTTTTCCTTCAGCTTTCTCTGTTTCAACTCAATCTCGTCACTGCAGTACTTTGCATACTGTAACACCTCATCAATTGGCTTTGCTTGCCAACAGATCAAATGATTCTTAATCATCTGGCTAATCTCTGGTCTTAGCCCTTCAACGAACCTGAACACAAGGTGATTCATATCTTTCAGCTCTATGACCCCTGTACCACTGTAATGCTTGAAGGCTTTCAACAACCTCTCATAGTAAGCATGTATCGACTCTTTTCCTTCTTGTGCCGTTCGATCAATCTTTTGCCAATCAATATTCTGCGGCGACACTTTCTGCTTCAAGAACTCAATCACCTTATAGTAATACATCATCACCTCTGGAGAGGGTGCTCCGGTAGCCCTATCCCATGCCGGTTTCGCAGTTGGCCAATCCACACTTCTCTTGCACTCAAGCCACAAATCAGCTGGAACTATAATCTCAAACAATGTATTCAAGTCTTCGCAAAGACACTTCGCAAGCTTCACAAATCTGTCTATCTGCTGATACCACTCTATTGGCTTTTCCCTCAGCCTGGGAAAATCATTTGTGAATGACAGACTGTCACCCCTGGACCATGGTACACGGACTAGAACCCCTCCAGCTGTTTCTCTCATGGGTAGCATTTTTATGGTACTGGTGTCCGGCGCTGGTTTTGCCTGCTGCTGCTCCAAGCAGTCACTTTTTCTTTTATCTCTCTTCTTCGCCCATCTGCCTTCCTACTTCTCTAAGGCTCCCCACTTCTCTAAGGCACCCCACACCTGTGTGCTCTGTACAATTCCCTTAAGGTGTGCCTTCATTCCAGTGGACCTCGTGATCAAAGTCTTTAGGTTCAAAATCTAATCTGTAACTCCTCTTCAGATGCTTAGTATTGTCTAAGTCTATGCCATATTTGTCTGCTAGATTCGCCAACCTCTGGTGCACCTTGCTCACTTCTACCAACCTGCATCATCAGTGGTTGCGACATGGTTGCGCTTGGTATCTGTGGAGTTAGTAGTCCCAAACCTGCCTGTCTCATTGTCTCTAGAGGAACCCCAATCGGACTGAAGTCCAACAATGACCTAGACCTCTCTACTGTCTGATCTCCCGGTGTCATCCCTTAACAGCTTCCTGTGAACCCTCCTCTTATCACCTCTTGAGTCATTGCCCCTTGGTCACATACACTAGGCTTTGCCTGTGCATACAGAGGTACGGGTGGACCAACTGTAATCGGCAGGGATATAGCAGCTGGCACCTGTCTGTTTCCCAAACCTTGGGGAACATTAACTCCCATAGTCTGATTCATTGCGGGTGCTGTGTCTGACTGCGGTCCTGTGACCGAAGTGTAATTCAGAACCATTTGTTGCTGCGAATGGTGCAGCAAAAGTGGAGTTGGCTCAATCTGTACCAATTTTGATCTTGTATATGTTTGATCTGGCGGCACCATCAAATTCGTAGTGGTCTCTAGTGTTGGGACATCAGGGTAGAGCCTCTGAACCGGTGGTGGCTGTAACTGTGTCTGCATTTCTGGGGCAGTGGATACACTGACACTATTCTGAACTGGGGCTTGGGTCGCAACTGCCTTTACCTGAGCTGTATGCGCTGTTCCCTGATTCTGTTTTGAATTTACAGGACCTGCACTAGAACTTGGGCCCTCATTACGAGCCTGGCGGTCTGTGACCGCCAGGCTCGCGGTTGGCGGGAGCACCGCCGACAGCCTGGCGGTGCCCCTTAGGGCATTCTGACCGCGGCGCTTTGGCCGCGGTCAGTGCAGGAAAACCGGCGGTCTCCCGCCGGTTTTCCGCTGCCCGTCAGAATCCTCCAAGGCGGCGCAGCATGCTGCGCCGCCTTGGGGATTCTGACACCCCCTACCGCCATCCTGTTCCTGGGGGTTCGCCCGCCAGGAACAGGATGGCGGTAGGGGGTGTCGCGGGGCCCCTGGGGGCCCCTGCAGTGCCCATGCCAATGGCATGGGCACTGCAGGGGCCCCCGTAAGAGGGCCCCGCTTGTATTTCACTGTCTGCATAGCAGACAGTGAAATACGCGACGGGTGCAGTAGCACCCGTCGCACCTTCCCACTCCGCCGGCTCGATTCCGAGCCGGCGTCCTCGTGGGAAGGTTGTTTCCCGCTGGGCTGGCGGGCGGCCTTAAGGCGGCCGCCCGCCTGCCCAGCGGGAAACTCAGAATGCCGGCCGCGGTCTTCAGACCGCGGTGCGGTATTCCAGCGGCGCAACTTTGGCGGGCGGCCTCCGCCGCCCGTCAAAGTTGTAATGAGGGCCTTGGTCTGTTGTCATTCATGGCATATGACGGTGGACGATCATGTAACAACTGATTCAGGAACTCATCATCATCTGAGTCATCTGCCCAAGACCTGTTATTCTCTTTCCCTCTACTAGAACCCTTGTCTGTTTTACAAGTGGCCTTTCTTCCCTGTGTGCTGGCTTCTTGAGTTATCGCCGGAAACATCCTAACACCATCTATTATTTCTCTTCTCCACATCCTGGTCTCGCTATCCCACCTAGCTTCCGCTAACGTCTTTACTGCCTTTCTCATTCTTCTCTCAAACTTTTGTTGCCTCTGTCGTATGGCCATTAACTCCCAAATTGCTAGCGCTTTGAACTGTGCTGGCCTTGGAGGCGGATTTTGCTCAGTTAGCGCCTTCCGCAAATTCTCTAGAACCCCTATGTTAAACGTCCCGTTCTCTGGAAGCGCCAAACACCAGTCTTTCTCTGTTAATTTGCACCAATGCTTTAGCCAAAGACTTGGCACGACTCCCTTCTCCTCCATTACGGTATAAGCCGGAGTATCCTCTGGCGGTGTAGGCTCCCCCACACTCGCAGTAATGTACACATCTCCCCTCAAAGCGCTCTTTAGAGCCTTGAAGAATTTCATTTTTTTTTGCGTCTTTAATTTTGTTTGGAACTGAATCAGGAAGTGACTGTAATTCCCAGAACACCCTTTGCCTACCTTCTCAACCAATTGCCTCTCACGGACGGCTGCCAATCCATGCGCGACCCTTATCACTAACCGACCTATCTCAGCACGGCTCTAATGATGTCACACTCACACACACTGCGGCTGACAAAGTCTTGTGGCTTGTCTTCCTCACACTCGATTTATAGCAAAACTAATGCAATATATTGCGAGCACTTTAACAACAAACTCAAATTTGGCGGTTTACTACAGGAAGGGTAGCACAATCGCTTCAGAACATTACAGAGATTTACAGAACCCTTGCCTAAGGAGGCGGGGGTATGGCCATACCCCCCAACCTATTATTTTGAAAAAAAAATTCCCTGGTCTCTGGTGGGTTTCTGCCCCCCTTGGGGGCAGATGGGCCTTCCAAAAATAGGCTGATCCGCCGCCCCCCAGGGGGGCAGATATGGCATACAGTAATGTGCCCTCATGGGGAGCGACCCTTGCCCAAGGGTCAGCAATCTCAAAGAAAACACACACATACACACACACCAATCCCTGGTGTCTAATGGTTTCTGCCTCCCTTGGGGGCGGATTGGCCTAACAAAAATAGGCTGATCTGCCCCCATGGGGGGCAGAAATGGCCTAAATACAATTGGCCCCCCAGGGGAGCGACCCTTGCTTAGGGGGTCGCTCCCCATACATAAAAACATAAGGTAAGTAAAAATAAATATATATATATATCCCTGGTGTCTAGAGGTTTCTGCCCCCTTAGAGGCAGATCCGCCTAATTATATTAGGCTGATCTGCCTCCAGGGGGGGGCAGAAAAGGCCTACAAATATTTTGGCCCCGCTGGGGATCCGCCCTTGCCCAAAGGGCTGCTCCACTTATGTGTTGGTATAAAAAGAAATCCCCTGGTGTCTAGTGGCTTCTGCCCCCCCGGGGGCAGATTAACTTAATATAATTAGGCCGATCTGTCCCCAGGGGGGGCAGAAATGGCCTAAAAATAATTTGTCCCCCCGAGGAGCGACCCTTGCCCAAGGAGGCGCTCCCCACATATAAAAAATAATAAAAAAAAAAAAACATTTATTTTTATCCCTTGTGTCTAGGGGTCTTCTGCCCCCCCTGAGGGCAGATCGGCCTAACTATGCTCCCCTCATGTCCATTTCACCAGAAAAAAAAATCCCTGGTGTCTAGTGGGCAATGCTTGCAGGGACATGAAAGGAAAGGCCTTTCCTTTCCTTTCATGCCTCTGCTGGCCCCCTCCTCCTGAGTGGAAGAGAAATGAGCATTTCTCCTCCACAGTCGCACTAGAAGCATGCTTCCAGCGCAATGGGAGGGGACCTCTGATGAGGTCAGTACGCTCTCGCGTGCTGACGTCATCAGACGTCACTGGGGGGTTCGGAGGTGGAAGGGGAAGCGATTCCCCTTCCAGGCCTGACATGGGGGGTGGGGGAGCGGCCCTCGGGGGGAGCGCTAGCGCTTCCCCGAGGATCGGTAAATGGACATAATAGTTACGTCCATGGCACCTGAGAGGCGCAGCCATGGACGTAACCATTACGTCCATGGCCCTCACGGGGTTAAAATACTAAACTAAACAGCCTGTCACGTTTGCAATTTGGATGCTCGGTTCCCAACTGAGCATACTTTAGGACGTTGTTAAATCCTCCTGGATTCATTATAGCTGCAAAGGTTTCAGATTGCTTTTGTGTGCCATTTTCATAATTTCACTGTAATTATGAGTGACATTCAATGAGTATGAGACACTTTCTCGCGAGCAAAAATCAAGCATAAAGACGAGAGAAACATATAAATAGGAGAAATAGCTTGCAAGTTTTCAGATTGCTTATGTGTAACATTTCTATAGTTATTATATAGTTTCAGTATACTCAGTGTACTACCTAATGTGTGATACACTGAGTGGCACTTTCTGGTCAGTACAACTAAGCAATGAAGTATATATAAAATGCTAAGTATCACAAAGTGGTATTTTGAGCAATGAGAAGCACTAGCCTGACTATATGGTCCATTCTCACACCATTAATGCACATAAGAAGTACCCTGACACAATCCAGTACTTCCTAACTCCATTAACAGTACCAGGAAAATTCAGCCCTAGAGACTGTGGTGAACGCTGAATTTACTTACTAATGATTTTGTATGTATTTTGGATTAGGGGTTTGCATAGAATTGAACTAATATAGAAAATAATGTGCGACTTGGAAAATGTGCCCACTTGAGTGGCTGTCATTAAAGTACAAAGTGTCATTATTAAATTCTTATTAATAATAATTGAAGTGCCTATGTTTAGGTTATTGTAGTAGTGTGTTATAATAATGATTTTGCATTATATATTTGTCTTATTAGTTGTAGGCCTTATGTTAGCACAGTTTGGGCCTAGTTTTGCACAGCCTCATATTAAGCTGCACTGTTTAATAAAATTGTGGAAATGTATGTCTAGAGAAATCAATTTGTGTATTGTTTTCACGGCGTTGGCCAAACGTTAGCAGATGTCTTTAATTTCCTCATGAGAACTGCCTGCTAGAATATCTTGTATTAGTAATTGTTGCACTGCACAGTTTGATGCGTGAGACAGCAATGTTCCCAGGAGCTAACAATGGATACACTGACTGGAGTATGGATGGATACAAAAAGTTTTACCTGACGAGCCTGACAGTGGGAACAGAAGAAGAGGAGCCAATCATCAACATGTGAAGGACAATTTAGTTATATCTTAGATTTGGGAATGACCCCTTATTGGAGTAATTGTAAACATACAATTTCTTGACCAATGGGGAAGTTCTCTCGGTTATTTTAACTTAGCCCGACAGCACAGAGAGGAGTGCGCTCATTCCTATTTCAATGTCCTCCATAGAGGATTCTGGCCCTCATTCTGACCCTGGCGGTCGGTGATAAAGCGGCGGCCAAGCCGCCAACAGGCCGGCGGTCTAAAATATGCAATTCTGACCCTGGCGGGAACCGCCAACACAGCCCGCCAACTTAACACTCCGACCGCCACAGCGGTACAAACAAACAGCGCGGCGGTTCCCGCCAACAGCCCGGCGGCAGACAAAGTACCGCCCACCCTATTACGACCCACCAATCTGCCACCTTTTCCGGGGCGGGAGCACCGCCGATAAGAACACGGCGGAAACAGACTACGAACGGGAAAACGCTCACCTCTACGCACTCCACGCGAGATTCCGGCAGTATGGAGCCAGAGTTACAGGTCATCCCCGCACTCCTATTCCTCCTCATATACCAGGAGCACGCCCGGCGGCGCGGAAGACATCGGTGAGTACTGCACCTACGACACAGGGGAGGGAAAAGATTACCGGCACACACCCACCCACCCACACCCACTACAACACACACATCAATGCATTCCCACAGATCACTGTCACAACCCACAAACCACCCCCCTCCGAAATAATGCAAAGACCAAAAGAAGAGATCATAAACGGGCAGATATATTGAAATATGTACGCCATTAATCCCAAAAAATAAATAAACTATGTACAAAATATATACAGCTACTAAATGTAGTCCAACCACTGTCCGTGGATCACAGGGGTCCTGTGCAAAGGGGCAAGGCCCAGTCCCACGACAAGAACTCCACGGAGAGAACACTGCAGGGGCATCAGAAAGAAAATAGGACAGGCACCTCAGGGGGAAGGGAAGGGGGGGCACCTCAGCCACTTGAGTACACGACGCCAGATCCACGAGGGGACTCCATGACCACTGGGCCATCCTGGGGAGAGCAAAGCCACAGTCCATACAGTCCATACAGTGGGTGGCCTGCCCACTGGGCCATCCTGGGGAGAGCAAAGCCACAGTCCATACAGTCCATACAGTGGGTGGCCTGCCCACTGGGCCATCCTGGGGAGAGCAAAGCCACAGTCCATACAGTCCATACAGTGGGTGGCCTGCCCACTGGGCCATCCTGGGGAGAGCAAAGCCACAGTCCAAACAGTCCATACAGTGGGTGGCCTGCCCACTGGGCCATCCTGGGGAGAGCAAAGCCACAGTCCATACAGTCCATACAGTGGGTGGCCTGCCCACTGGGCCATCCTGGGGAGAGCAAAGCCACAGTCCATACAGTCCATACAGTGGGTGGCCTGCCCACTGGGCCATCCTGGGGAGAGCAAAGCCACAGTCCATACAGTCCATACAGTGGGTGGCCTGCCCACTGGGCCATCCTGGGGAGAGCAAAGCCACAGTCCAAACAGTCCATACAGTGGGTGGCCTGCCCACTGGGCCATCCTGGGGAGAGCAAAGCCACAGTCCATACAGTCCATAACAGACCCCACTGCCACTGGAGGAGGCAAGTTGGCCAGAGGACATCCTGCAGCCCTGCCCGAGATAGATCCTGCCCTGCCACGTCTGCCAAAGGGCCAGCGGTTCTTGCCCTGAAGGGCCCAGTTCAGCGGTTCTTGAGACGGCGGGGCCCAGTTCAGCGGTTCTTGAGACGGCGGGGCCCAGTTCAGCGGTTCTTGCCTTGAAGGGCCCAGTTCAGCGGTTCTTGCCTTGAAGGGCCCAGTTCAGCGGTTCTTGAGACGGCGGGGCCCAGTTCAGCGGTTCTTGAGACGGCGGGGCCCAGTTCAGCGGTTCTTGCCTTGAAGGGCCCAGTTCAGCGGTTCTTGCCTTGAAGGGCCCAGTTCAGCGGTTCTTGAGACGGCGGGGCCCAGTTCAGCGGTTCTTGAGACGGCGGGGCCCAGTTCAGCGGTTCTTGCCTTGAAGGGCCCAGTTCAGCGGTTCTTGCCTTGAAGGGCCCAGTTCAGCGGTTCTTGAGACGGCGGACGGTCTATGGCCAAGTGCTAAATGCCTGGTGGTGCCCTCCTGGGCAGCGGGGATGGTGCTCCTTCACTGCCCACCTGGGCTGTGGGTGGTGGGGCCCTCCTGGCCAGCTGGGCTGGGTCCTCCCTGGGCAGCGGCTATGGGGCTGGTGGGCTCTCCCGGGGCAGCTGTGCCGGTTCCTCCCGGGGCAGCGGCTATGGGGGTTGTGGGCTCCTCCTGGGCAGCAGGCCTGCTGCCTGACCTCTCCAACTTGCTGCCCTTGCCCTCCTTAGTCGTCGGCCTGTGGCCCTTTCCTCCCTTTGGAGCTGTGGCTGGTGACTGTCTCTGGGTGGTGTCCGGGGGGGATGTAGAAGGCGGGCTCCTGCGGCGCCCCTTCCGCCTTCTGCTCCTCTTCCCAGGGGGTGGGCTGGCTGTCCCCTTGCTGCTGGGCGAAGATCCAGACATGCGGGCTGGCGGGCTCCAATACCCCTGCACCCTTGTCAAGGGGGCTGCAGGGCTGGTGGTGGCTGAGGTGCTCTTCTTACCCCGACGAGAAGGAGGGGGGGGCTCAGGGTCAGGAAAGAAGTTAGTAGTGGCGAGGAAGAGCTTCTTGGGACAATGGAGAGTGGTAGGTACAGTGGGAATGGGAGTGGAGGGAGAGGATGTGGTTGTAGGTGAGTCACGTTTGCTGTCTTTGGGTGCAGGTGCAGGAGGGATAGGCTGTCGTGAGGTGGATGGCTGTTGGGTGGGTGGGTGGCTGCGTTTGTGTGGTGTGGAAGAGGGGGTGACAGACACAGTGGGAGAGGACACAGGGGACGTGTAAATGGCAGTGGGGGTGGTGACTGCACGTGTGCGGACTGGAGTGGAGGGTGTGCTGGTGATGGAAACACTGGCTGATGGTGAGGTGAATGGAGGTGTGAGTGTAGACGTCACAGGGAGGGAGGAGGGAGACGAGGAGGTGGGGGTCACAGAGGTGGTAGTGACTGTTGGCATGTCTGCATCGGAATGTTGCGTGTGTGAATGTCTGCGTGATCTGTGGTGCTTATGTTTGGATGAGCTTCTCTTGGGTGTTGAGGTGTGTGCAGGCTGGTCTGATGGTGTGGGTGGGACAGGCAGAGGAACAGGAGACTGGGAGGAGGGAGTTAGTAGAGGCAGGCAGGAGACAGGGACAATGGCTGCCGTCAGTGCTGAGGCCAGAGCCTGGAACGATCGCTGATGGGCAGCCTGACCCGAATGAATGCCCTCCAGGTACGCATTGCTGCGATGAACCTCCCTCTCCACCCCCTGGATGGCATTCAAAAGGGTAGTCTGCCCAACAATGAGCGTTCGGAGGAGGTCAATGACCCCCTCACTGAGGGCAGCGGGGGTAACAGGGGCAGGGCCTGAGGTGCCTGGGGCGAAGGAGATGCCCGGCTTCCTGGCAGAGCGGGCACGGGGCGAACGCTGAGGGGCTGCTGGGAGGGCGGAGATGGTGCGCTGGGTGGCGGCTGTACCTGTAATGGCGGGGGGCACGGATGGTACCACCCCCGCAAGGGAGCCCCCTTCCGAGGACGTGTCCGTGTCGCTGCAGGCTCCAGTCGTCCCCGTCGTGGAGCTCCCCTCGCCCTCCGTCTCACTGGTCCAGTCTGACTCTGTGGCATGGCCCTCCTGGGCCATGTGAGATGCAGCTCCCTCCTGCCCCGATGCCACTTCTCCTCCGCCTGATGCTGATGATGCTGATGCACACAAGCACAGAAAGACAAACAAAAAGGGGGGGGGAGAGAGAAATAAAGGGATATTGATTACATGGATCTCCGGTACAGTTAGCGGACATGACAGACACAGATGCCCCCTGCACTAAGTTGCGCACTTGGGGTCCGCTACGCATTCCGTGGAACATGCCCTACACGCCTAGAGTTGACAACTGCACCCATGGATGACACGGCCCAGGGATGGCTGTACTGACAAACTACTGAGGGTGGTGGCTGGGGACACAGGGGCTTACGGGGGTGCCCAGCCTACAGATATCGCCCTGGCCTAGGGGGACCCCCAGCCCTCCTCCCCCACCCAGACACCTCCACTGCGCGACAACAGAGTAGATAATGCTTGTACTCACCCCCTTGTGTCTGCTGTGCTGCCCTCACGCGCCCATCCAATTCAGGGTAGGCCACCGCCAGGATCCGGAACATCAGGGGGCTCAGTTGACGGCAGGCACCCCGCCTACGTTGGGAGGCCATCCCCAGCAGAGACTCGGCGGTCTTCTTGGTCCCGCGGCGGATGTCCTCCCACCTCTTGCGGCAGTGGGTGCCCCGTCGATGGTGGACCCCCAGGGCCCGGACTTCCTTGGCGATGGCACGCCAAATCCCGATCTTCTCATGGGCGCGGACCTATGTGACACGTACAGGGAGGGAGAAATACCACGTTCAAGTTACTCAGCATTTTCCTTTCCAGTGGCCCAACGCCCCCCATCCCCGCCAGGCCCCCCGCCAGGCCCCCCGCCATGCCCAACATGCCCCCCATCCCCGCCAGGCCCCCCGCCAGGCCCAACATGCCCCCCATCCCCGCCAGGCCCCCCGCCAGGCCCCCCGCCATGCCCAACATGCCCCCCATCCCCGCCAGGCCCCCCGCCAGGCCCAACATGCCCCCCATCCCCGCCAGGCCCCCCGCCAGGCCCCCCGCCATGCCCAACATGCCCCCCATCCCCGCCAGGCCCCCAAGCCAGCCAGTGGGCCCAAATCCAGATTGAATTAAACTCACTTGTTGGTCTGGAGGACCGTAGAGTAGCGCATACTGGGGGAGGACCCCATCCACAAGTTTCTCCAACTCCTCTCCAGTGAAGGCAGGGGCCCTTTCCCCAGTCGCAGCAGCCATTGTCCCTTCCAGACCGAGGTCACAGCAACACTTGCAGTATAGGTCCTCTCCTGTGAAAGTTCAAGTCGCAAGTGGATAAGTAGATAGAAAATGGCGGTCACGTCCGCGGCGGTGCGTACCGCGGCGGTGCGTCCCGCCACCGCCGGCGCCCTTCGCCATTGGCTCCTGAAACCCATAGGCTTCAATGTTAACCAATGCGGCTTCGCGCCGCGGTCTTCGCCCGCCGCCCGCCGCGGTGTGCCACGCCAGCGCATTGACCTCACATCCCATTGTCACACTTCACAGGTCAGGCAGCCGCCATTTCCAGGGCCCACATGGCTCAATTTCAACTGCGTCACACAGGCCTAGGCCTTGCATAGCCACTCAGACACGCCATTCACTGCATAGAGAATCGTATACTGTGCTAGCTGTGAGTACGTACCTGTGGGTTGCCTGACTGTGTGCTCCATGTTGTCCTTCCTAGGCACCGTCCGCTGGGTTGGGCGAGGAGACGGATGAATCCTCCCGTGTACCGACCGCTGGTGGACCTGTCGACAATGGAAGAACGCCACATTATCCTGACCTACCGTCTTAACCGTGCCACTATCCATGAACTGTGTGCCCAGCTGGAGCCCGACCTGATGTCCCCCATCCGCCAACCCACAGGGATTCCCCCTCTGGTGCAGGTCATGTCAGTACTACATTTCTTGGCAAGTGGGTCATTTCAGACAACCGTGGGAATTGCTTCCGGGATGTCTCAGCCCATGTTTTCAAAGGTGTTATCCAGAGTGTTGTCTGCCCTGATGAAATCCGTGAGGAACTACATCATTTTCCCTGAGGTGGGCGAATTGGCTACAGTGAAGGGTGATTTCTACGCCCTTGGACATATTCCCAACGTAATTGGTGCCATTGATGGGACCCATGTGGCTTTGGTTCCCCCAAGAGACAGGGAGCAGGTGTACAGGAACAGAAAAAGTTACCATTCAATGAACATCCAGGTGGTGTGTTTGGCTGACCAGTACATCTCGCATGTAAATGCCAAATTCCCAGGGTCAGTGCATGACGCCTACATCCTCAGGAATAGCAGCATCCCTTACGTGATGGAACAGCTACAGAGACACCGTGTATGGCTAGTGGGGGACTCTGGGTACCCCAACCTGTCGTGGCTACTGACCCCAGTAAGGAATCCCCGGACCAGGGCAGAGGAACGGTACAATGAGGCCCATGGGCGTACTAGGAGGGTGATCGAACGCACCTTTGGCCTCCTAAAGGCCAGGTTTCGCTGCCTGCATATGACCGGTGGATCCCTAATGTACTCACCTAAGAAGGTGTGTCACATCATCGTGGCCTGCTGCATGCTTCACAACCTGGCTTTGCGCCGCCAGGTGCCTTTCCTGCAGGAGGATGGTCGAGACGGTGGTGTTGTGGCAGCGGTGGAACCTGAGGAGAGTGACGAGGAGGAAGACGACGGGGCTGAAACAGACAACAGGGACAGAATCATTGAACAGTACTTCCAATAGGACACAGGTAACATTTCAAAGATAATTTAGTAAATGTTAACTACTCTGCAGCATCTCTGCTGCCTGTCTATTTGCCCCAGTGTATGATGACTGAGTTTTGGCTTTTCCCTCCCTATTTCAGATCTGGGGTCCCCACTACGAGTCCTGTGCTTCGTTTCCCCATGGACTACAGCTTTGTGGCAGCTGTTTGTTGACTTCACCATGTACAAGGACATATTTGCACTGTCATGTCAATTACAATCTATTGAAATCACAGCCAGACTCCTGATATTTTGGTGCAAAATAGGTGTTTATTGAAGTGCTCAAAATGGGATGGGTGGTTTCAAGTGGGTGGGGGCTATGGTGAAGGAATGTCCATGGCAGAGTCCAGAGTAACAGTCACACAGGTGCATTGTCCAGAGGCCTGTGGAGAGATGGAGCATGGGCAGTTCGAGGATGGACAGGGTGACAATGTGGGACAGTGGGATGACATCAGGTGGTATCCATTGCTGGCGGGGGTCTTGACATCCTACTCTGTCTTGCGAGATCTCAGGGCCCTCTTGCGGGGTGGTTCTTCTCCTGCAGGAGGTGGGGGTCTGGTGGGCTGCTGCTGTGCGGGGGCCTCCTGTCCACTAGCGCCGGCGGAGGTGGATGGCTGTTCTTGGTCCAGGCTAGTGGCAGGGGCCCTTGACTGTTGTTCAGTGTCCGCCCTGCTGTTTACGAGGTCCTGCAGCAGCCCTACCATGGTAACCAGGGTGGTGTTGATGGCTCTGATGTCCTCCCTGTACCCCCGATAGTGTTCCTCCTGCAGCACCTGGATCTCCTGGAACCGGGCCAGTACCGTCGCCATCGTCTCCTGGGAGCGGTTGTATGCTCCCATGATGGTGGTGAGGACCTCGTGGAGAGTGGGTTCCCTGGGCCTCTCCTCCCCCCCCTGTCGCACAGCTGCCCGCCGAGTTGCCCTGTTTCCCTGGGCCTCTGCCCCCTGGCCGGTGTGCCCACTACCACTGCCCCCAGGTCCCTGTTGTTGTTGGGGTGGTGGGTTATCCTGGGTGCCCTGTAGTGGTAGACACACCGCAGATTGACGCGCCCTGGAGACAGAGGCATGGGCCCGCTGGGTGGGAGCTGTGCTGGTGTTCCCAGAGGGGTTAGGGTCTATAGTGGCCTGTGCCTGTGTGAGGGGAACCGACTGTCCAGAGGTCCCCAATGGTCCGGGCTGGTCATCGGTGTCCAGATCGACAGAGCTGCTGTCATCGCTGACGGCCTCTTGGGTGGGGGGTGTGGATAATTCTGGCCCCTCCGCCGCGGTGTGTTGACGGTCGGGTCCTGCAGGGGTATAGAGGTATGGTTATAGTTTCAATGTGTGGCATATGGGTGTATCTGTGGGTTCCCGTGTCCCCAAGTGCTGGCATTCGTGTGTGGGGGCTTTGGTGAGGGTGGCTTGTGGGGGGGATGTGTATATGCATTGGGCATGCTTTGGTGATGGGTGTCCATGCTTAGTGGACGCATGCAGGCCTAGGTTTTGGGATGTGTGGGTTGTGATGGTGAGACATTGGCGGGGAATAGGTGTGCTGGGGGTGGGGGTGAGGATGGTGGTGGGGGTGAGGATGGTGGTGGGGGTGAGGATGGTGGTGGGGGTGAGGGTGGGGGTGAGGATGGGGGTGGGGGTGAGGGTGGGGTTCGAGGATGGGGGTGAGGGTTGGGGTCTGATTTGGCATGCAGGTGGGGGGGAAGCAGTATTGAAGCTTCAACTTACCAGTATCCATTCCTCCGCCGACTCCTGCGAGGCCGTCAGGATGCAGGATGTTCAAGACTTCCTCCTCCCATGATGTGAATTGTGGGGGTTGAGGTGGGGGTCCTCCGCCAGTCTTCTGCACGGCGATGTTGTGCCTGGATACCATGGAACGCACCTTCCCCCGTAGGTCGTTCCATCGCTTCCTGATGTCTTCCCGATTTCTGGGGTGCTGTCCCACTGCGTTCACCCTGTCGACAATCCTCTGCCATAGCTCCGTCCTCCGGGCAATGCTGGTGTATTGTATCTGTGTGCCGAACAGCTGGGGCTCTACACGAACGATTTCCTCCACCATAACCCTGAGTTCTTCGTCTGTGAAGCGGGGTTGTCTTTGGGGTGCCATGGGGTGGTGTGTATGATGTGTGGGGTGGAGTATGTGTATTTAAGTGAGTTGAGTGTGGTGGTGTGTGTTGTTTTGTGTGTGGATAGTGTGTGGGTGATGGTGTTGAGTGGCTGTGGCTGTTATGTTTTGGATGCTGGTGTCTCGCTCTTGTCTTCTTTACGAATTTTTAAGCGTAGGGGTTTGTGGGTGATGTGGGTGGGTGTTTTATATTGTATTGTGTGTGTGGGAGTGGTGTGTGTATGTGTATCAGGTGTGTGGGATTCAAATCGTCCAATGTGGGTGAGTTTTGTTCGTTTGTGTGTATTCTGACCGCGCCGGTGTGTCCCGCCAATGGAATACCGCGTTTGAATGACCGCCGCGTGGATTCGTGGGTCGTAATGGCATGGGCGTATTTCTGTTGGCGTGGCGGTGGAGGTTTGGTCACCTCCACCTTTCCGCCGACCGCTGGTCTGGCGGTCTGTTGTGGCGGTCGGATTTTCGGAGGTTTGCCTTCTGCGGGTCAGAATGACCGTGGCGGGTTTCCGCGACCGCGGCGGGATTATGGAGGATTTCTGACCGGCGGTAGGCGCCTTTTACCGCCGAGGTCAGAATGACCACCTCTGTCTTTAACTGTACTGCCAAACTTTAAATGCTGAATGCTGATCCCTTAGATATTGCTTCTAAATGGTTCGGATAGCTTAGAGTCCCTGTTTCTGAACTATTCCCTTTCATGGCCCTTCACTGATGCTGACCAAACTGATGTCCAACAACAAAGATAATCAAAGCTTGCTGATCCATATTGAGGAGAGGTACAACAAAATGCAATTGTTCTTGTTTTAGGTTGTTCTTTGTCCCTAGGTACCAACAGCTATTTTGATAGAGCAATAGCTAGATGTTTTTCCAAATTAACTTTGACTAAATTGTTTTGCATGGAGCCCAAACATGCTATTCTATTCAGAAGGTTAGTTAGGAAGACCCAGAGATGTTAACAAATTGCTATTAACAAAGAATTGAAGTTGTTCACTGGCTGAACCAAGATGTATGCTATTTACTTTACACAATTGTTCTTACTTTTGATTTGTACTGTGACTCTCAAATGCTTAGTAATTAATGCACTAGTTAAATTGAGATTCTCTAGAAGATTTGGTCAACCAGTGTTGTTCTTGTATGTTTACCAGTTGGTTTTGAGACTCATTTATGTGATATTAGCATTGTTAATATACAAAAATAAACTTTCTAACTTTTACATAAAGGTGTGGTTATTCATGACCAAATGGGTCATGGTGTGTGAAGATTTCTGACTCCAAAGGTATTTGATGTTGTTTATTGATGTTGTTGATGAAATGTCGTATTTGTGATTTATGGTGGGAATCACTCTAAGCGCAGTCAAAAGGTCCATCGAACCCCTAACACGTCCCCTTATGAATGAACAATAAAATACCAAATAAGGACAGACTTGCTATCAGAAATGGTAGCACAGTAGGATGGTTGCATCTCCTTAAGAG
Organism: Pleurodeles waltl; assembly: GCF_031143425.1. NCBI lineage: Eukaryota > Metazoa > Chordata > Amphibia > Caudata > Salamandridae > Pleurodeles > Pleurodeles waltl. Next base: position 537,042,298 of record NC_090445.1, on the reverse strand, counting down.
GCCACCATAAAGTTTAGTCCCCTTAAGAGGACACAATAAAGTTGTTTTCTTAGAAATAGGTAGAGGAGTAGCATGGCTTGTCTCCTTAAGAGCCCATCACAGGGTCCTTTTTGTTCTCTAGAAATGATAGCAGGGTAGGACAGTCAGCCTCCATAAGAGCCCATCATAAGGTCCTCTTTCCCTTTAGAGGATGGTTAACCCCCTTAAGAGGAAATCATAAGGATCGTTTCCTCAGAAGTGGTAAGAGTGGATGGATAGTCTCCTTAAGAGATCATAATAATTCGTAGATTTGGTAGAGAAATTGGTAAAAAGTTAAGATTTTCAGATTCCGTAATACACAGTTGAGAGAAAATGTCACCTTAAGAACCTCCCTTGACTTTCCCAGAACCTTGGAGCTTGCCAATGCTTGTTTGAGGATGTTCTCAGCATTCTAGTGACAGAGTGAAGTTAACTGAGTGGTTAGAGAAGCTGAGTAGCACCCGAGGAGATTTTAGCAGGGAAAGTGCTCTGAATTTGACCAGACTCAGATTAGAGGCAGAAGACCTAATTGAGGGAACGAGGGGGTTGGACAGGATCGACACATTCAGAGAAGATGAGTTGCGTCACTTGTGCAAGCTGATTACAAACAAAGCAGGAATAGTACATTAGAAATGAGCAGACTTAGAAGAGAAATATGACATAAAAATTGAGAAATTGAAACACTTGAAAAGGAGTTACAGGTTAGATTTTGACACAAAGAATTTTGAGAGCATGAGAGTCCCAGGAATGAAAATTCATGTTAGGGAATTAATTCTGAGCATTCAAACATGAGGAGCATTAGATAAATGGGAAGGCAAATGGGTGAAGAAAAGAGACAAGAAGAAAAGGGATTCTGTGAATGTAACTGCAAATTTGCAGCAAGTTGAGGATCCAGTTAAAATTCTACTGATGAGAGAGATTCCCGGAGGGAATTTTGTCCATGTCCCTTGGAGCAGAAGTGACATACTGTTATTTACGAACGATTATCCCAGGTTAAGAGAGAAGCCTTTAGAGTGGTACCGGCAAACAGATAGGTTTGTGAAACTCACCAAGTGCTAATAGGAAGATTTGAAAACCCTGTTAGAAATAGTGGTTCCAGCAGACTTATGGGTAAAGTGCAAGAGGAGCGTAGATTGGCCGACAGAAGAACCTCAGAGAGATCTGGCTACAGGTGCACCATCTCCTGACATAATGAAATATTACTATAAGGTGACTGAATTTCTGAAAACGAGAATTTTGCCCAATAACATTGACTGGCAGAGAATAGACAGGACTGCTCAGGAGGGGAAAGTGTCAATACATGCGTACTATGAGAGATTATCACAAGCGTTCAAACATTACCGCAGCACAGAAACAATCGAGCCAAAAGACATTATTCATTTTGTGTTCAGATTTGTTGAAGGATTGAGACCTGAAAGTAGCCAGATTTTTAAGAGTAATTTGATTTGTTGGCAAGCAAAGCCAATAGATGAAGTATTGCAGTATGCAAAGTACTATAGTGATGAGATTGAGTTGAAGCAGAGAAAGTTGAAAGAGAAGGCAATGGTGATGCAGATTTAAGTGGCACAAACAGCAATACGGGGAAGTTTTCCACAACAGCAGCAGTAGCTTAGCAGCAGCAGTGGTCGCAGAACCAAACGAAAGGTAGAGGTACTGGTGGAATTGGAAATGTGAACTATACTCCTGGTTTGAATACTGTGGTCATTCAGAATCATGTGCAAGGGATGAAAAGATTGTTGCCATGTCACGCTTGCGGAGGCCTCGGACATTGGAAATGGGAGCGTCCGATTTTAGGACAAGAAGGTGTTGTGCAGCGAACTAGCGAAATCAATTCTTTTCCAAATATGAGAGGACCAAGAATGAGAGGACGCAATCCAAATTTTCAAAGCAATATGAGCAAGGTGCAAGGCTTTAAGCCCATGCAACAGATGCAAATGCCATGTATGCAGATGCCCCAGTCGCAGTAAATGCTTCCCCAAGTTCAAATGTTACTTGGACAGCAGATTCAAATACCTCAAGCCCCAATGGAACAGCAGCAGGTGGTGCTTCCTCAGCAGGTCACAGGTCAAAGGTTTAATCAGAGTAATAACACAGTACACCAATTCACCTTACACAGTGAGGATAGAATAGACAATTATTGGGTGAGTCAGAGTTCTGATGAAGAAGAATGCGTGTTAGCAGCTTAACTAGAGGTAAATCAAGGTCCATACGTGAAGGGAAAAGTAATGGGTCACAAAGTCTCATTTTTTGTTGCCACAGGAGCTACACACTCTCAGTGAAAACCAAAGAAGTTCCAAACCTGCCCCATTCAGAAAAAACAGTCCAGATTTTAGTATTTGCAAACCAGTATTTGACAAATCCAATTACAGAACCGGTTCAGGTTAAGATTGGCAACTTTAAAGGATTACACAAATTTGAAGTTTGTGATTCGAGTTCAGTATCCTTACTAGGAAGGGACTTGTTGTGCAAAACTGTTCAATTACTTGTTCAATTACTTGCTCAAATGATGGCATTCCCATTCAGACAAACAGTGACGATGAAGATGGCTTGTCTACAGAAACAGATTATGATACAGTGAATGAGGAGTACCCCTTGATTCGTTTCTTTCCAGTTTTCACAGTGAGAGGTCTTCCTTTTGACTTACAGGGAACAGTTAAAATGAAAGTGTGGGATTTTACAGGAAAATACATTGGTCTAATCAAAGGAGTTGAGGCGGTTAAGGTCCCAGTCAAGCCAAACACAATTTTTCCCCAGATTCCTCAATACCACATGACACAAGAGAAAATTGAAGGGATTTCACGTATATTTGCTGAATTTGTAAACCAAGGTACTTTAAAAGAAGTGTTGAGCAGCCCATGTAATTCACCGATAATTGGACTGTGAAAGCCATGTGGGAAATTTTGAATTGTTCAGGATTTGAGGAAAATAAATGACATGGTGATTATGGCCCTCATCACAACCTTGGCGGTAAATGCCTCCTACCGCCTTGCTGACGGCCACCAACATCCTGTAACCGCGGCGATAGACCGCTACGGGAATTATGACCAACACAGAGAAATCCGCCACTATACAGACACCCTCACAAGTCCGCCACATCAAAGGTCAGTGATAAAGTGGCGATAGCAAAACCCACACCGTTACGCCAACAGGAATACGCCCACAGTATCACGACCCACGAATCACCGTGGCGGTCTTTCAACCACGGTAAACCATTGGCGGTACACACCGCCACGCTCAAAATACACACACTAACAAAACTACACCACATTGGACAATTCAAACTACACACCTGACACACATACACCACCACACCCACACACTCAGACCACTATAAAACACAAACCCACATTACCCACAACCCTTTACGAGATACACAGGCCAGGAGCACCCACTCAATCTGAGCCACAGAACACCATCACCCATACACCATTCACGCACCTCACACCACACACCCCAACACAGCACCCCACACATCACCCCACACATCCTCACACATATCACTCACACCACATCCATGGTACCCCAAAGACACCCCAGTTCTCTGAGGAGATCAGGTGCAGCAGACATCCATTGCTAGGAAGATGGAGCTATGGTGGAGAATCGTGGACAGGGTCAATGGCGTGGGAGAGCACCCCAGAACAAGGGATGACATCAGGAAGAGGTGGAACGACCTATGGGGGAAGGTGCGTTCCGTGGTTGCAAGACATCAGGTACCAGTACAGAGGACTGGCGGTGGACCCCCACCTCATCCCCCATCACTAACAACATGGGAGGAGCAAGTCTTGGCGATCATGCTTCCTGAGGGCCTCGCAGGAGTAGCAGGAGGACTGGACTCTGGTAAGTCAAATCTTTACTACTATATCCCCCACCCTACCTGCATGCCATCACAAACTCCTACCTTTATCCTCACCCCCATCACTCTCCCACCTCACATATACCCCACTATCACAACCCACCCATCCCAATGCCAAGCCCTGCATGCCACACCAATCCATAGACCCCCATCACAGACCTGCATGGAGATCCATCACAACAGCATGCCCATTAGAGAGAATCACCTAGCCCACAAAATCACCACGCACACAAGGCAAAACTGACAGGGCAATCACAACCATACAGGGAAACGCACGCATGCACAAGATGGCACACGCAGATAAAATACCACTGCATTTTCATCTCCACAGGACGCCTGCTCAACGTCACTGGAGAGGAGTTGCCACCAACATCCAGCACCGCCGAGGAGCCCCACAGTGATGACAGTAGTTCTCCAAGCCTGGATCACAATGGCCAACCTGGCCCATCAGGGACCTCTGGATAGTCGGTTACCCTGCCACAGTCCCATACCATCACAGAGCCCCCCGTCAGGAAACACCAGCACAGCACCCACCCAGCGGGCCCATGCCACTGTCCCCAGGACACATCAACCAGCAGTGTGTCCACCACTACAGGGTCCCCGGGCAACCCCACAAACAGAGGTCAATCAGGGACCTGGGGTCAGTGGCAGTGGGCACACGGTTCAGGAGACAGAGGCACAGGACAACAGGGAAGCTGGGACGACTGCTGTGCGACAGGGGGAGGACAGGCCCAGAGAACTCACTCTCCAGGAGGCACTCACCAACATCCTGGGAGCATACCACCTTTCACAGGAGACCATGGGCCAGATACTGGCCAAGTAGCAGGAGACCCAGTGGCTGCAGGAGGGACAGTACCTGGGGATTAGGGAGAACCTCAAACACATCTACACCGTCCTGGTCACCATTGCAGGGGTGCTGGCTGACATGGCTAGCACCATGAGGGAGGCAGTGGCACACCAACGGACCCCTGACACTAGCCACACCGAAGAACAGCCCTCCACCACTGCCGGCGCTAGTGGACAGGAGGCCACGCCACTGGACCAACAGGCCACCAGAACCCCACCCCTTGCTGAAAGAGAACCACCCTACAAACGGTCCCTGCGATCCTGAAGGAAGCCAGAAAACATTGCTAAGACCCCCGCCAGGAAAAAAGACTCTCCTGATTGTCACCCTTCTGTCCCACTCTGTCACCCTGTCCACCTTGAACTGCCATTGCTCCCTTTCCTATGCCCCATTGGACAATGCACCTGTGATACCAAGAGACTGGACTCTAACTGGACTTTCCTCTACCATCATCCCAGCCCATTGCACACCCCCCCTCTACTTATTAGCACTTAAATAAACACCCTTGGAACAAATACAAATTTGGAGTCTGTCAAATGATTGAAATCTGTATTAGTACAACATTCTGAAAACATTGCAAGTCATATGTACAGTTATATAAACATTGGTATGACCTTTAGTGGATAGCAGTAAACATACCAGGAGCCAACGTGGACCACAGAGATCTGAAATAGAGATGCCAAAGGGTACAGTAGGTGGCCATAGACATAGGGAAATCATGCTGCCATGTACAATGTCAAACAGAAAACTGAAAAGTAAAGTGAAGTTACTGTGTCTTACCTGTGTGTCACTGGAAGTACTGCAGTATGATATTACTTCTGTTGTCCACATCTTCTTCCTCTGCCTCTTCTTCCTCCCTGTCCACAGGCTCCACCGCTTCAACAAGACCAACTCCAGGCTCATCCTCCTGCAGAAAAGGCACCTGGCATCTCAAGGCCCGGGTGTGCAACATGCAACGATGATCTGGCACACCTTCTTGGGTGAGTAGTACAGGGATCCACCTGTCAGATGGAGGCACTTAAACCTGGCCCTCTGGAGGCCAAAGGTTCTTTCAATAATCCTCCTTGTTCGCCCATGTGCCTCATTGTAACGTTCCTCTGCCCTTCTCCTGGCATTCCTCACTGGGGTCAGTAGCCATGAGAGGTTGGGGTAACCAGAGTCACCTGCAAATATTCAAGGGATACCTGTTAGACATACACTCACCCTTAGGGACAACCCCACACCCATATACCTATATCAACTCAGTGGGGACCATGGGCTCACTTATTAGCCACACCCTGCGCCTCTGGAGTTGGCCCATCACATATGTGAAGCTGCTATGCCTCAAGATAAAGGCATCATTCACAGAGCCAGGATACTTGCCATTCACATGGGAGATGTACTGGTCCACCAAACACATCATCTGCACATTCATAGAGTGATAGCTTTTTCTATTCCTGAACACTTGTTCATTTCGCCGGGAGGGGGGGGGGCAAATGCTACATGCGTACCTTCAATGGCACCAGTGTTGTTGGGGATATGTCCCAGAGCATTGAAGTCAGCTTTCACTGTGGCCAAATCCTCCACCTGTGGGAGTACAATGTAGCTGTGCATGTGTTTCAGCAGGGCAGACAACACTCTAGTCAACACGTTTAAGAACATTGGCTGAGACATCCCTGATGCCATGGCCACTGTTGTTTGGAAGGAACCACTTGCCAGGAGGACATGGAGCACTGACAGGACCTGCACTAGAGGGGGGATACCTGTGGGCTGGTGGATAGCTGAAATCAGGTCTGGCTCCAATTGGGCACACAGTTCTTGGATTGTGGCCAATCAAGTCTGTAGGTTAGGATAATGTGTCTGTCCTCCATTGTCGCAAGGTTCACCAGGGGTCTGTCCACTGGAGGATGTCTCCATCTCATATTCATCATCAGCGGTCGAAGCCTATGGAGGAAAACGGCGAGCAGAGGGTTATAATCACACATCTATTGCAATAATGATGCATTTCTACATTTACAGAACCAGTATGTGAATCCTAGAGTCAGTTGCTGTGCCAACGTCTGCTGTGACGCAGTTAGGTGCCATGGCCTGTGCCCCCCTGAAATGGCAGCTGCCTGACCTGTGAGGAGGGACAAGTGGAAATGAGGTAATTACACTGGCGTTGTGCACCATTGTGGTAGGCGGTTGATGACCGCCGCGCAACTTCGCATTGGTTATCATTGGGCCCTATGGGTTCCAGGAGCCAATGGCGATGTATGCCGGTGGTGACGGTACGCACCGCCGTGGACGTGGCCGCCATTTTCTATCTATTCACTCACTTGCTACCTGCCCTTCAACAGGAGAGGACCTACACTACAAGTGCTGCTGTGACCTGTGTCTGGAAGCGACAATGGCTCATGTGTCTGGGGAAAGGGCCCCTGCCTTCACTGTGGAGGAGTTGGAGCGACTGGTGGATGGGGTCCTACCCCAGTACACTTTACTCTACGGTCCTCAAGACAAACAGGTGAGTACACTGTGAGCATGATGCGTGGGCCATGAATGGATGGAGTGCTGTGTGTGTAGGCCACATGTAGGGGGGCTGAGGCATCCTCGCAAGAGTGCTGCATGTAGGGTGGTCAATGTATGTGCGTCAGGGGATGGGAGGTATATGGTGGGCCATGAGTGTAACGGTCCGGACAGTTAACTAATTCCCTCTTCTGCTGTCTTTTTCCAGGAGGTCAGCGCCCACCAGAAAATGGGTATTTGGTGTGCCATCGCCAATGCGGTGTGGACCTTGGGGGTCTTAGACAGGCGGAGTGCCCACTGCCACAAACGGTGGGAGGACCTGCGCCGCTGGGCTAGGAAGATGGCAGAGGCCCAACTGGGGCTGCCCTCTCAACGAGGAAGGGGTACCCGTCATACCATGACCCCTCTGATGTTCCGCATCCTGGCGGTGGCCTATCCGGAGTTGGATGGGCGCTTGAGGGCATCACAGCAGCCACAAGGGGATGAGTACAAATTCAGATTCATTACTTTGCGCATGTTAAGGTTTTGCCTGGGTGGGGATGTGGACTGTGGGTGCCCCAGGCCAGGGCGAACATGGCAGGGTAGGTCCCTTGTTGGGCAGGCTCTGAGGCACTCCAACACCAATAGTGTTAGTGTGCATCTACTACTGGGCATGGACCTGTTGGTTTCAGGAGTGCTGCTGATGGCGTTAGGCATTGTACCTTATGGGCTGGTGACTAGAATTGTAACTGGTAGTGCATGGAATATTGCATAGGGCTGTTCCCTGTGTGTTGTGTACATCAACGGTAGTGTTGTTGCCGGCATTGACCAAGTGTATCCTCTGTCTCTCCCCCCCTTTTTGTTTTGTCACCCTGTCCTTGTGTGCATTAGCATCCTGGTCACTGCAAATCTCATGGCTCAGACACCCAAGTGAGGGACTGTGAACAGCCACCCCCCAAGTGTTGCATCACTGGGCACTAAGCCCCCTCCAGAACCAGTGGAGAAAGGCATCCACTCACCCTATTCTTGGCAGCACACTGGGCACACAGCCCCCTCCAGAACCAGTGGAGAAAGGCATCCACTCACCCTATCCTTGGCAGGATGTAGCAAACTGGGTACACAGCCCCCTCCACTCACCCTATCCTTGACAGGATGAAGCACACTGGGCACAAAGCCCCCTCCAGAACCAGTGGAGAAAGGCATCCACTCACCCTACCCTTGGCAGGATGAAGTACACTGGGCACAAAGCCCCCTCCAGAACCAGTGGAGAACAGCATCCACTCTCCCTATCCTTGGCAGGATGTAGCACACTGGGCACACAGCTCCCTCCAGAACCAGGGAAGAAAGGCATCCACTCACCCTATCCTTGGTAGGATGTAACACATGTGGCACACAGCCCCCTCCAGAACCAGTTGAGAAAGGCATCCACTCACCCTATCCTTGGCAGGATGAAGCACACTGGGCACAAAGCCCCCTCCAGAACCAGTGGAGAAAGGCATCCACTCACCCGATCCTTGGCAAGATGAAGCACACTGGACACACAGCCCCCTCCAGAACCAGTGGAGAAAGGCATCCACTCACCCTATTCCTTGGCAGGATGAAGCACACTGGGCACAAAGCCCCCTCCAGAACCAGTAGAGAAAGGCATCCACTCACCCTATCCATGGCAGGATGAAGCACACTGGGCACAAAGCCCCCTCTAGAACCAGTAGAGAAAGGCATCCACTCATCCTATCCTTGGCAGGATGAAGCACACTGGGCACAAAGCCCCCTCCTGAACCAGTGGAACATGTCACCCACTTGAGAGACTGTGGCTTTGCACTCCCCAGGACCAGGCAGTGGGCAAACTACCCAATTGAGAGACTTGAGAGACTGTGGCTTTGCACTCCCCAGGAGCAAGCAGTGGGCAAACCACCCACTTGAGAGACTGTGGCCTTGCACTCCCCAGGACCAAGCAGTGGGCAAACCACCCACTTGAGAGACTGTGGCTTTGTACTCCCCAGGACATCGCACAGGGAATGTAGCCCCCTCCAGGAGCATTGGCGTTGGCCCATCTTCCGGCTGAGGTGCCCCACTTCTCCGTCCCCCTGAGGTGCCTGTGTGTTTTCGACCTGATTCCCCTGCAGTATTCTCTCCATATTGAGGCAGGAGTCAAGTGTGGGCTTGGCCTATGAGTGTTGGCCCAGTGGCCCACGGACATTTTGAGTGGACAATGTTCCGCCTTATGTACATATTGTATATATTGTAAATACTGTTTTTGAATTTGTAACGTATATCTGACTATTTCTAATATGACACTCATTTGAGTCCATTCCTGTTGTCCTTCCGTTATTTCAGAGGGTTAAGGGTTGTATATGTAATGTTGATGCATGTGTTTGTGTGTATGGTGTTGGGGGTGAAGGTGGGGGTGGGGGTGTTGCGTGTTGCATGTGTGTGTCACTCTCTTTTTCCTCCCCTGTGTGCTAGGTGCAGTACTCACCCTTGGTAGTCACTGCCACTGTTCGTACTCCTGGTAGATGAGAAGATATACCAACATTGGTAACACCTGTAGTTTGGGCTCCATGGCGTTCTGGTTCTTCGTTGACTGTCAAGAGGTGAGTGGTTTCCCTTCAGAATACTGTTTCCGCCGTGCTTTTGATGGTGTTGGCACCGCCCCAGAAAAGCTGGCGGATGGGCGGGTTGTAATGGGGTGGGCGGTACATTGTCTTCCGGCTGTCTGTTGGCGGTTACCGCTGTGGTGTTTGTTGCTATCGCCGTGGCGGTCGGAGTGTTAAAGTGGCTGCCTGTGTTGGCAGTTTCCGCTGTGGTCGTGATTCCATTTTTCTTACCGCCGGCCTGTTGGCGGAATTACCGCCGCTTTAACACCGACCGTCAGGGTTGTAATGAGGGCCTAAGTATTGTTCCGTGGTGCCAAATCCAGCAGTGATTTTGTTTCAGATCCCAGGTGATGCTGAATGGTTCACGGTAGTGAACCTGTCACAAGCATTCTTTTCGGTACCTCTTCATGAGGATAGTCAATTCCTTTACAGTTTAACATTTTTGGACTGAGTCTACAGTTGGTGCAGAGTTCCTCAAGGGTTTTCAGAGTCACCATTCATTTTCAACAAGATCCTGAAAAAGAACTTGGAGTCATTTGAAATGCCTTTTCAATCATGACTAGTGCAATACATTGATGATTTGTTAATTGCATCAAAGACAAGAGAGGTATGCAAGTCTGATACTATTGCTTTACTGAACCATTTAGGGAAGAATGGTCATAAAGTGTCCTCAGCTAAATTACAGTACTGTCAAAAAGAAGTTAAATATTTGGGTCACCTAATTAAGAAGGGAACTGTCAACACCAGGACAGTGCGCGCTCTACGGGCATCTAGAATGCAAAAACCCAACACTTGCAAGATAAAGTAATTTATGCATTGTGATGATATGTTATTGTTTAACCTTTTGCATTGCAGAATTCCATCCAAAAGATTTATTTTTAAGGTGCTTATAAATACTGTACATTTACAATGTATTGCTGCAGACATTCAGAGTGTGTTAGGGTGTGGTCCCTTTCCAGGGCCTTCTGGAGACTTTCCCTGCAACATGCCTGGGCGTGGTTCTAGGCTGGGCCAAGACTCTATAAAAGAGAGTCAGCCCAACTTCCAGTGCTCACTATTGAGAGGTCCCGGTGCAGAGCAGCAGCTTCTTCCTGTCCCGGCGGCCTATTTGGATTTTCCAGTCTTCTGCACTCATCTCTCATTGGTGATCACTGTTTCCAGGCGGTAAGACGGTGTTTGGACATTTCCCAACACCGTAATTGAGAATCTTCATATTCTTGCTTTTAATTCTTAAATGAAAATCAGATTATTTGTGTACTGCCATTTTTTGACATTTGTATAGTATTTTGCAAATAGGGAGGACGTGCAATTTATTCCATAAAGATTTGACTTCGTTATTACATTATTGTTCATTGCGCGCTGATATTTCTTGACATTTACATGATGTTTTACGAGTTGGCAAGACGTGCAACTCGTTTCATGAGCATTTAACTTTGTTGTTCATTGCACGCTATCTTTTCTTGACATTTACATGGTGGCATTCGAATCGGCGAAACGCGCGATTCACTTCTCGTGTGTAATTCATGCTGTTCATTGTGCGCTACCATTTTCTGGCATTTACATGGTGGCATTCGAATCGGCAACACGCGCGATTCTTTCCTTGAGTGTTTTTTCATGTTATTCATTGTGCGCTACCATTTTCTGCCATTTACATGGTGGCATTCGAATCGGCAACACGCGCGATTCTTTCCTTGAGTGTTTTTTTTATGTTATTCATTGTGCGCTACCATTTCTTGGCATTTGTATGGTGGCATTTGAATCGACAAGACGCACGATTCTTTCCCTGAGTGCTTTTCATGTTGTTCATTGTGTGCTACTATTTCTTGGCATTTGTATGGTGGCATTTGAATTGGCAGACGCGCAATTCTTTCCTCGTGTATAAATAATGTAAGTTACTGTGCGCTTCCATTCTAAGACATTTTCTTGGTAACACGTCGCGTGATTTATTCCTTGAATCTACGTTGTGTAATGTCATGGTGCACAAACCTTTATGGTGTTTAATACTCATATAAAAATCTGCAATGTGCGCAATTTACTTCCAAATGTTTTTTCTGAAACGAACACAACAATACCAAAGTTCTAGATGTAATGCTGTGTGTTCCTGATATGTATTCATAAAAGGAGATTCATATGGTTGTTTAGAAATTGCTCAGAGTGTTTCCTGATTCTCATGCTAAGGAAAGTACTTGAATCTGAAAGTCCTATTTAACTTTTCCTGTTTCCTCCTCAGGTATTCGGTCATCTAAAGCCTAGTCAGTTTTAGGATTATTCCAGGGTTGTTCATGTTTTAGCATGGTACTGACTTCATGAGATGTAATCTTGATGTTGTGTTTTAACCTTTTGCTTCCTACAGGTCTCCTTCCCAGCTGTTCCCGTCCTAATACCCTTTTCCCCACTTGGACTCTCTTAGACTCTGTGATAAATCTAATCAGAGTATTGGAGCTGTCTTGTGGTGGAAGTGTTGGGAACGTGCACGGACCCCGAGGATCTGGTGACTCTGACAGGAACTAGGAAAATCTCAAGAGAAAGGGTCACAGCCACATTGCAGATGTATCCCCCAGCTACCTAGAGAGATGTCAGGATGTTTTTGGGAATGGTGAGCTATTGTCGCCAGTGGATTCCCAACTTTTCAGTCATTTCAAAGCCATTGCAGAAACTGATACACAAAGAAGTTACCGATCCCCCTAGTGTTAGACGAAGCCTGTAGGAAAGCCTTTACTGAGTTGAGAGAAAGCCTGTGCAAACCCTGACTTTGGAAATGCCTCACTACACAAAACCCGTCTTGTTATTTTGTCATGAGTGTAATGCATGTTCTTTGTCTGTCTTGGCTCAAGTCCATGGTGGTGTAAACCACCCAGTAGCATATTTTTCAGATACTTTGGACCCAGTTGTAGCAGCCTTACCAGGTTATCTACGTCCAGTCGGTGCGGTTGGATTGAGCCTCACTCAGAGTAAGAGCATGTGATGGGGCATCCTTTAACTGTCATGGTCCCTCACTCCATTGAGGTTTTACTAACCAGAACTAAGACTCAGCATCTAACTAATTCCAGGCTGACACGTTATGAAACTGTCATCCTGGGTTTTCCAAATGTGCCATTAAAAAGGTGTATAGTGCTTAACCCAGGAACTTTGCTTCCAAAAGAGAATATTGAAGTTGACAAATTGAAAGAAGTTGAACATGACTGTCTGGAAGTAACTGATTTGTGCACAAAACCGAGACCCGATATTCAAGATACTCGATTGGAAAAAAAGTGACCAAATTATTTTCGTTGGTGATTCCTGTTCAAGAGATAACATGGGAACATTGAGAGGAGGATATGCTGTGTGCACAATTTCTGTTATACTCGAAGCGTCTTGGCTCCAAGGAGTGTATTCTGCGCAAGTGGCGGAATTGGTAGCCCTTACTTGACCATGTCATGTTTCTGCACAGGTTAAAGTTACCATTTATACTGACAGCCAGTACGGATTTGAAATAGTCCACGACTTTGGCCATCTATGGTCACAGAGATGTTTCCTGACCTCTTCTGGTTCGCCAGTTAGAAATGGTGAAAGAATCCATGAGTTGTTACAAGCCATTCAAATGCCTGAAAGGATTGCTGTGGTGAAATGCAGTGCACACCTGAAATCACAAGATTTTGTGTCAATGGGAAATAGATATGCGGATCAAGTCACAAGGTTTTGCGCATTGAACTGTATATCATTCAGACATAAGTGGGAATTGTTACCTGAAGAATACATGTGCCCAAATTATGCGTTACATGTTATAGATGCCTTGGAAGAATTGACAGTTTTACAGGATAATGTTGACAAAGGTGAGAAAAAGAATTGGATTATGTTAAAATGTGTTCAACGTGAGGATGATGTCTGGGTGTCCGGGGAGGGACAAGTGGTTCTGCCTAATAATTTATTGACTCAAATAGCTAGATATTATCATGGTCAACAACATATTGGGAGAGATGCCATGATACGTACCTTTAAACAATCTTGGTTCAATCCAACGTTTAGACAGGTTGCCGAAACAGTTTGCCAGCAATGCATTGTTTGTCAGCAAATGAACGTGGGTAAAGGGGCTGTGGTCAACTTGAGCCACATTGGAAGAGTGGGAGGTCCATTTAGCAGAATGCCGATGGATTTCATTGAAATACCTGTATGTGGCAGACTGAGATATGTGTTGGTGATTGTTTGTATCTTTAGTCATTGGATTGAAGCTTATCCTACATGAAGTAATGACAGCCTCACAGTAGCGAAATTATTGCTTAGGGACATGATACCACGTTTTGGTTTTCCTGTCTCTTTAGAATCAGATAGGGAAAGTCACCTCAACAATGAAGTTAGTAAATTACTATGTTCAGCTTTAAACATTGAGCACAAGTTGCATTGTAGTTACCGCCCTGAAGCCTCAGGACTTGTGGAGCAGATGAATGGTACCTTGAAATCAATAATGGTGTAAATGTGTGCGTCCACAAATCTGAAATGGCCTGACACACTGCCCTTAGTTTTGATGACTATGAGAAACACACCCAGCAGGAAAGCAGAACTGTTGCCGCATGAAATCCTCATGGGCAGAGCAATGAGGTTGCCAGGGGTTCCTGCCAATGCTCTTATGAACATGACAGATGATATGGTGTTGGAGTACTGCAAAGGCCTGGCTGATGTAGTTCTCTCTTTCTCCCATCAGGTGGAAGCCACCACTCTGCAACTGCCTCAAGATCAAAGCCACAACCTGAGCGCAGGAGACTGTGTTGTGACCAGAAAGCACGTGAGGAAGACTTGTTTGGAGCCTCAGTCGAAAGGCCCTTACTAAGTAGTACTGATTACTACTACAGCTGTGAAGTGCGCTGGAGTTCTGAATTGGATCCACGCCACCCATACATGGAAAGTACCCTGTCCATTAGACAATGAAGAAGAATTGTTGAGAATACCAACAACTTTCAGACAAAACCCAGGCTGAATCTGCACAGACTGAAAGGGGTTCAAACACTCCTGTGAGAGACGAAGCGGAAGAAATACAGGAGAGTGAAGGTAAACCAACCTCAACTGAGGCAGAAAGAGAGTTTGTTCAGAGGAGGGCTCTCCCAGAGGCAGATGGTCTTGAAAGGCACACAGAGCAAATGACAGACCCCGGGGGGAAAGGAGTTGAGGCAGATCAAAGCCAAAACAATCTGACTCCTCCAGAACAAGTAGCGGGTACATCAAGAGAAAAGAGAAAGTCCAACATTAAATGGAGCATTGACAAAAGGCCCACTGAAATGAGATAAGTGGCCGAAGTCACGAGCAAAATGGAAAGAAGCAATTACAGTGACAACAATTGAAGAAGAAGTAGACACAACAAGGAGAGAAGATCTGAGTGATGGAGAGTTAAATGGCGATCAAAGACTGAAAAGAAAGAGGATTGCAAATGGAAGGTACGAAGGTCCTGAATGGGTGTATGCAACGAAAAGTGAATGGCAGAGTGAATTTTAGTCTTTTTGTTTTGATCGAAACATTCCAAGCCAACATTTTGGCACATGAAGAAGGTCAATTAACTGAACTTTGCAAAACTGTAAACCTAAGAAAAGTGCAAAAGAGAGACTATTGAAAGTAACCAGAAAAGTCTTTTGAAATAACCTGGTTTGACAAGCTGTTAAGCAGATTTTGACAAACTACCTATTTGGACAAGGGTCTTGGAGGAAAGACTGAAAGCTATAAAAAACTGCTAAAGGAGATTGAAAATTTTGTTTTTGATTTTTGCTGCATAGTTATAATTTTTCTCTTCTACTTTCTGATTCTCTACAAATCATGAGTAACCTTAGCCAACAGGGTAGGAAGAATAGGTGCTGTAAATACATCGGTATTGGGTTGGCGATTGTATGCATGATATTGTGTCTGGTGTTGATTATGAGTATGACATTTCTTGACAAGATTGTGGCTAACCACAGCTCTACTCTAGAGACAACTACTACACTCACAGCAGTAGATAGGTTCAGGGTAGATGAGAAATATTTGCAGGTAGCGAATGCTCAAGGAGAACTTTCTTCTAATGTTTTCTGACGCTTATCGCATGAGTATGTTGAGACGATGGATGCAAGAGATTGTTATGTTTGCATGCAGATTTCTTCATCGGTGGAGGAAGGAGTTACTTACCATGGTGTGCCCCTTATGTATGGAATAAGTTGTAGTCTTTTACCAAAAAGATTCTATAACCAGGAGTACATTCAATATTTCTACTCTAACTATGATGTATTGTTTGTGTTTGTCACTGTTATTAAGTACCTGAGTAGAGTAGCTAAGGAAAACACCATAGAATTAGTGAGAGGATTTTTTTGACCTACACTGACGTTTGGCACTGCTTACGCGCACAGGAATAATTTAACATGCTTGCTCACACCTTTAGAAAAGAGTTTCCTAGATCAGACAGATGACAGTAGAAAAGCATTAAAGGAGAAATTAGAAAATGGGTTTAAAGAAAAGGATATTTAGAAATGATCATGAATTTTGGAAGGTTAGCTTTAGATGCACAACACATAGGAAAGCTTTGTGTATATAGGCCTACATCTAGAATTGACACGTTGTTTGTGGGAACGAGTGAATGTAGGCATGTGTTTTAGTTTCAGAGTAAATGGACGCTCATGTTGAATGGACAGGACTCAGCAATTCAAGGAGTTTATTACATCTGTGGAACACTTGTGTATTATTGTCTTCCTAGAGGATGGTATGCCACATGTTATTTGGGGATAGTTTTCCCAAAGATTTATCAACTTGCGAACCTGAGTAAGATTCCTAAAATGGCTGAATTACATCATGTTAGACAAAAGCGAGAATCATATTCTGGCATATTTGGAGACATATTTGGAGTAATAATTCCTTCAGTATGAGTTATTCTGAATTCTTTGAAAATTAGAAAGTTGTCTACTATTGTGGATAACATGCTGACAAATTTTTCAGGAGCCATGATCCTAATAGATACAGAAATGGCTGTGGTAAGATCTATGACTCTTCAGAACGACCTTGCATTAGACATCCTTTTAGCAAAGGAGGGCTGAGTTTGTAAAATGCTGAATCTGTGACAGTGTTGCTCATATATACCTAACAATAGTAAATAAATCATAAGCCTTATTAACAATCTGACTAATGATAGTGCTGGTTTGAAAGACCTGAAAGAACCAGGAGTTTGGGAAAATGGTGGCAAGGGTTTTGCTTCTGTGGGGAATTAGCTAGGCAACCTAGGGAAAGGGATAATATTGAAAATAATACAGATAATATTGATTATTGTGATTAAATAAAGAAGCTGAAAAACGATCAGAGGAGGGAAGAAATTAGAATGGAAAGATTATTCAGGGAAAATTCCAAAAGGGAATGAAGAAATAAAAGTTAAATGGGAGGACAAATTTAAGGTGAAAAAAATTTGTGTGGGAAGAAGTAAAGTGTGATGACATATTTAGTCATCAGAGGAGGGATTGTGAAAGCTGAATTAACTTACTAACGATTTTTTATATATTTTGGATTGAAGGTTTGCATGGAATTTAACTAATATAGAAAATAATGTGTGACTTGGAAAATGTACCACCTTGAGTGGCTGTCATTAAAGTACAAAGTGTCATTAAATACTTATTAATAATAATTGAAGTGCCTACATTTAGGTTATTATAGTAGTGTGTTATAGTAATGATTTTGCATTATGTATTTGTCTTATTAATTGTAGGCCTTAAGTTAGCGAAGTTTGGGCCTAGTTTTGTCAGCCTCATGTTAAGGTGCACTGTTTAATAAAATTATTGGAGTGTATGTCTAGAGAAATCAATTCATGTATTGTTTTCACTGCTTTGACCAAACGTTAGCAGATGTCATTAATTTTCTCATGAGAACTGCCTGCGAGAATAGTTTGTGTTAATAATTGTTACACTGTATAGTTTGATGCGTGAGACAGTGATGTTCCCAGGAGCTAACAATGGATGCACTGACTGGAGCACGGATGGATACAGAAATGTTACCTGACGAGCCTGACGGTGGGAACAAAAGAAGAGGAGCCAATCATCAACATGTGAAAGACAATTTAGTTATATCTTAAATTTGAGAATAAACCTTTATTGGACTAATTGTAAACATACGATTTCTTGACCAATGACAACGTGGGAAGTTCTTTAGGTGATTTTAACTTAGCCCAACTGTACAGAGAGAAGTGTGCTCATTCCTATTTCAATGTACTCTGTAGAGGATTCTATCTTTAATTTTATTGCCAAACTTTAAATGCTGAATGCTGATCCCTGAGACATTACTTTTTAATGGTATGGATAGCTTAGAGTCCCCGTTTCTGAATCATTACCTTTCATGGCCCGTTGCTGATGCTGACCGAACTGATGTCCAACTGACGAAGATAATCGCAGCTTGCTGATCCATATTGAGGAGAGGTATAACAAAATACTTTTGTTCTTGTTTTAGGTTGTTCTTTGTCCCAAGGTAGGAACCGCTATTTTGATAGAGCCATAGCTAGATGTTTTGCCAAATTAACTTTGACTAAATTGTTTTGCATGAAGCCCAAACATGCTATTCAATTCGGAAGGTTAGTTAGGGAGACCCAGAGATGTTAACAAATTGCTATTAACAAAGAACTGAAGTTGTTTACTTGCTGAACCTAGATATCTGCTATTTCCTTTACGCAATTGTTCTTAATTTTGATTTTTACTGTGACTCGAATGTTTAGTAATCAATGAACTAGTTAAATTGAGATTCTTTAGAAGATTTGGTCAACCAGTGTTGTTCTTGTATGTTTACCAGTTGGTTTTGAGACTAATTTACGTGATATTAGCATTGTTAAAATAGGGAAATAAAGCTTCTAACTTTTACATAAAGGCGTGGTTATTCATGACCAAATGGGTCATGGTGTGTGAAGATTTCTGACTCTGTAGGTAGTTGATTTTGTTTATTGAAGTTGTTGATGAAATGTTGTTGTATTTGTCATTTATGGTGGAAATCATTCTAAGCACAGCTAAAAGATCCATCAAACCTCCAACGCGTCCCCTTAGAAATTAACAATAAAAGGCCAAATAAGGACAGATGCTCTTACACTGTCTTCAAACTTGATTCACATCCAGCAGATATACCCCTCCTTAATGAACTCTAACACTGTTTACATCCACCATTTTAACCTACTTTTCTTCCTCTTGAACCACTGTGGCCTTGCAAGTCCATTCTAGCCCCATTAACACCCATCAGAGCCACGCTGGTGCTGATCAGTCCCATCTAATAGCTCCATTCCCAACCTGAACCAGTCAGCCCTGCCCAGTGCATTTAAACAGCAAAAATAGCCATCCAAAACAGCCATTTCATGCCATTGTAACCCCAGGTACATTGACCGGAACCAGCCAATGCAGTTGCTGCCAGGTTGTTTATTAGTAACCAGACCAGTATTTTAATGTCCTAATTGGCACAATAATTAGGACAATAACTTAAAGCCAGCATTTTATCTTCTTATCAGTGCAAGAATAAAGTACTTTCAAATGTGTACAGAGCTGTTTTAATGAAAATAAACAAGGGCAGACAAGCAGTGTAAAAAATGAATGCTGATGATTGTATACAAAGTCCTATTTACCATGCCTGGTCTTTTTCAGAATCTTAAAACATTATTCTCTGAGAGATGTGGCGATCCAACTGGCCCATCCCAATCTATATTAACCCCACTCATAACTTCATCGGGCCGAGAGGAGCTGGAGGTGACAGGTTGTGCTCTGTGTTGCTGAATATAGCATGAGAGAAGCTAGGCCTGGCATGGTGTGCCTTGCTCCAGCCCCTATGAGGTTCCGGTGCTTTTGCTACTGGCTGGCAGAGCTTTTAAAAATCTATGGTAGAACATCCAACTTGGGTTTTCTGATACCTTGATTCAAGTTTGTGCTGTATAAAATTGTCGAACAAATGTTACCTACAAAGAAGTTCTGCCTTAATTCCTCTGCACTGAGCTGAGTGCTGATAAGAGTGAAGGCCAGATTGTGGCCCTCATTATGACATTGGTGGCAAGTCCCTGTTAGAAAAGGGGTCTTTTGTTGGCAGTCAGGTTACCCCCTGTCCAAGCAAGGATCCTCACTACAGTCAGGGTAAGTCACACACAATCCAAATTATCCTGTGCCCGCCCTCTGGTAGCTTGGCACTGAGCAGTCAGGCTTAACTTAGAAGGCAATGTGTAAAGTATTTGTGCAATAAATCATACAATACCACAATATAACACCACAAAAATACACCACACAGCGTTTAGAAAAATATATAATATTTATATGGATAATTGCAGGTCAAAACGATTAAAGATGAAATAAGCAAATGTAGAGATGTCACTGGAAGTGATATCAAGTATCTTAGAGTTGAAATATTATTGTAAAAGCAATAAAAAGTATCTTAAGTTCTAGAAACAACAAGTGTCTCTTGCAGGGCAAAGTACCTGGTTTGCATTGAAAAATCCTTGCAAGGGACCGCAGAGGTGGAGGTGCGTGGAAAACGGTGAGTGTGCGTTGGTTTCGCCCCTTTGCACACAGGCTTGCGGCATTATTTTTCATGCAGGGAAGATGTTGCATCGATTTCCGGCACGCAGACTCGGATCCTCTTGGAGTTGCAGGGTTTTCAGATGCCCTGGGGACGATGCGTAGAATCCTGGGCTTGGGGAGTGAAGTCACAGGGGCTGCGTTGATTCCGGTAGGCGATGCGTGGAATTTTCAGGAAGTCGGGCATCGTCGTTCTGAGTCAGCTCGTGTCGATCCAGTAGGGCTGTGCGTCGAAGTTCCGGTCGGGTTGCATCACTAGCGCTGCGTCGATCTTCTGTCGCAAAGTCGTGCTGCGTCGGTCCAGTCTTGGCATGCAGTGAATTTTTCACCGCGAGCAGGCTGTGCGTCGTTCTAGGAAGGCGGTGCATCTAATTTTCGCCGTACGGGGATTTCAGCTGCAGGAGAGAAGTCTTTTTGGTCCTGAGACTTCAGGGAACAGGAGGCAAGCTCTATCCAAGCCCCTAGAGAGCACTTCTTCAGCACAGCAAGAGAGCAGCAAGACAGCAGGGCAACAGCAAGGCAGCAGTCCTTTCCAGAAAGCAGTCAGTTGAGTCCCTTGGGCAGCCAGGCAGTTCTTCTGTTCAGGGTGCAGGTCCTGGTTCAGGTTTCTTCTCCAGGAAGTGTCTGAGATGGTAGGGCAGAGGCCCTGTTTTTATACCCAAATTTGCCTTTGAAGTGCGGGAGACTTCAAAGAGTGGCATAGAAGTGCACCAGGTCCCCTTTCAGTTCAATCCCATTCAAAATGCAGATGTATGAAAGTGAGGCTGAGTATCCTGTGTTTGGGGGGTGTCTGAGTGAATGCACAAGAAGCTGTCAACTAAACCCAGCCAGACATGGATTGTAAGGCACAGAAAGATTTAAGTGCAGAGAAATGCTCACTTTCAAAAAGTGTCATTTCTAAAATAGTAATATTAAATCCAACTTAACTAGTCAGCAGGATTTTGTATTACCATTCTGGCCATACTAAATATAACCTTCCTACTCCTTTCAGATCAGCAGCTACCACTTCAATAATGTATGAGGGCAGCCCCAATTTTAGCCTATGAAGGGAGCAGGCCTCACAGTAGTGTAAAAACTAATTTAGGAGTTTTACACTACCAGGACATGTAACCTACACATGTACATGTCCTGCCTTTAAACCTATACAGCACCCTGCCCTAGGGGTTCCCTAGGGCACACCTTAGGGGTTACTTATATGTAGAAAAAGGTGAGTTTAAGGCTTGGCAAGTACTTTTAAATGCCAGGTCGAATTGGCAGTGAAACTGCACACACAGGCCTTGCAATGGTAGGCCTGAGACAAGGTGAAGGGACTACTTAAGTGGGTGGCACAATCAGTGCTGCAGGCCCGCTAGTAGCTTTTAATCTACAGGCCCTGGGCACATATAGGCCCTCATTACAACCCTGGTGGTCAAAGACCGCCAGGGTTGTTTTGGCGATTGTACCGCCAACTGGCTGGCGGTAGAAATTGCCATATTTTGACCACGGCGGTAGCTCCGTGGTCACACCGCCGGAACCGGCGGTTTCCCGCCATCATTGTCCCAACGGTTATAATCCACCAGGGCAGCGCTGCTTGCAGCGCAGCCCTGGGGATTATGACTCCCCTTCCCGCCAGCCTGGCATGGCGGGAAAGGCTGGCGGGAAGGGGAGTCGTAGGGCCCCCCAGGCACAGCCCCACCCCGCTTTTCACTGTCTGCGCAGCAGACAGTGAAATGCGCGCCGGGTGCAAATGCACCCGTCGCACGGCCGCAACACCGCCGGCTCCATCAGGAGCCGGCTGCAATGTTACGGCCAACATCCCCGCTGGGCTGGCGGGCAGAAACTCTGTTTCCGCCCACCGGCCCAGCGACGTTGTGTGTTGCTTCACTCTTCAGAATACCAGAACTATGCACTTCAGGATAGTTTAGGGCACAATGTGAAACAATCACTCTCACACACCTTAGTAAGTAGAACAATCAAGTTTATGTATGGGGCAGGTTCTTGTATAGTAAAACTGACCACACCAACATATCATGAAAAATAACACGAAAATAGCTGCAAGAATAAGTGCATATTACACACACACACACACACACACACCGAAAAGAGATTCTTCATCCCTCTGCCGTACACAAAGCTGGGGAACCCAGATCGACTGGCACAGGGAGTCTCTTTCGGGACCATCAGTCCTCCTGGCGTTGCGTCCAACCCAGAAGAGAGTTCCTAAACCAGTCCATCAGGGCTCTCAACCTTTATAGTATTTACTAATGCCCATGAATCTTTTCTAGAAAAAGACCCCCTCTTTTACAAATTGTGCAAATGGCAGTACCTTGTTCACCCTTCGAGACATCTCCTCAGAACGGGCCAAGTTCCCAGAAGAGAGCTCCAAGGTGAAGCTTGCATTCCTCCTTGAGTACAGGGGCATCCCCCTGTTGTCCTAACTGATAGCTTGTGGAATGTAAATAGCACCCTCCGTACCAGGCAGATGGAGCGAAGTTGAGCAGAAAAACACCCCACCCTGCAGCTTGCAGAAGCTTGTGGCAAAACACAGAACAGTGCTTTACGCACAGAACCAGACTCGACAAAATGGAGTCGTGAGCCAATGTAAAATGGAAGCAGAGGCCAATGGTCCATAGTATATTTCATTGCCCTTACCCTGCACCACTGTTCACCTTGCACGCAGTGCATCTAGCAATACAGGATGTTATAATGTGGCCGGCGGGTTCAACCTTGGCGGGCGGCCTCCGCCGCCCGCCAAGGTTGTAATGAGGGCCATAGTGCACTCTACTAGGGACTTATAAGTAAATTAAATAGCCCAATTGGGTGTGATCCAATGTTACTCTGTTTAAAAGCAGAGAGCATATGCACTTTAGCACTAGTTAGCAGTGGTAAAGTGCGCAGTCTAAAAACCAGCAAAAACAGTATCTCAAAAGTGGAAGGAGGCAGGCAAAACGTTAGGGGTGACCACCCTAAGGCTGTCAGGTCTAACAGTCCTGCTTACTCCCTTGCCGACTGCCGCCAACATACCGCCGGCGCTGCGGTTTACCGCTACCCATATTATGACCCACACATAGCAATATGTCACTATACAGCCACACACACAAGTCTGCCAGCCCAAAGGTCGGTGATAAACTGGCAGTAGCAAACCCCACACCGTTACGCCAACAGAACTACGCCCACAGCATTATGACCCACGAATCACCACGATGGACATTCAACTGCGGTAAACCATTGGCGGTACATACCGCCGCGCTCAAAATACACACACTAACAAAACAACACTACATTGTTCAATCCAAACTACACACACCTGACAGACATACACACACCACACCCACAGACCCACAACACTATAAAACACACACACACATTACCCACAACCCTTTACGACTCAACTAAATTGACAACAGAGAGAGAGACAGAGACACCAAGAGCACCCACAGAACCAGAGCCACAGAACACCATCACCCATCCACCATCCACCCACCGTACAGCACACACCCAAACACATCACCCCGCAAATCCTCACACACACCACACACACTACATCCATGGCACCACAAAGACACCCCAGGTTCTCAGAGGAGGAGCTAAGGGTCATGGTGGAGGAAATCATGTGGGTAGAGCCACAGCTATTCGGATCACAGGTGCAGCAGACATTCATTGCTAGGAAGATGGAGCTAATGCGGAGAATCGTGAACAGGGACAACGTCGTGGGACAGCACCCAAGAACAAGGGATGACATCAGGAAGAGGTGGAATGACCTATGGGGGAAGGTGCGTTCTGTGGTTGCAAGGCACCAGATAGCTGTACAGAGGACTGGCGGTGGACCCCCACCTCCTCCCCCACAACTAACAACATGGGAGGAGCAAGTCTTGGCAATACTGCATCCTGAGGGCCTGGCAGGAGTAGCAGGAGGACTGGACTCTGGTAAGTCAAATCTCTATTACTGTCACCCACCCCTACCTGCATGCTATCACATACCCTTACCTCTACCCTCACCCCCATCACCCCACCACCTCACATATACCCCACCATCACAACCCACCCATCCCAATACCAAGCCCTGCATGCAACACCAATGCATGGACATCACTCACAGCCCTGCAGGGACACCCATCACTAAATCATGCATATTAGAGAGAATCACCTAGCCCCCTCAGGAAACGCCACCACAGTACCCACCCAGAGGGCCCATACCTCTGTCCCCAGGACACGTCAATTAGCAGTGTGTCCACCACTACAGGGACCCCAGGCAACATTCCTCTGCCCTTGTCCTGGGATTCCTCACAAGGGCCAGCAGCCATG
This sequence comes from Pleurodeles waltl, assembly GCF_031143425.1. Lineage (NCBI taxonomy): Eukaryota > Metazoa > Chordata > Amphibia > Caudata > Salamandridae > Pleurodeles > Pleurodeles waltl. The sequence continues at coordinate 537,017,737 of NC_090445.1, read as the reverse complement.
AGAGGTTGGGGTAACCAGAGTCACCTGCAAATATAGAGGTACACCTGTTAGCCAAACACTAACCCCTATAGCCAACACCATACCCATACACCAACATATACTGGGTGGGAACCATGGGCTCACCTATTGGCCACACCTGGTGCCTCTGGAGTTGAGCCATCAGATATGGGATGCTGCTATTCCTCAGGATATACGCATCATGCACAGACCCAGGATACTTAGCATTGACATGGGAGATGTACTGGTCCGCCAGGCACACTATCTGCACATTCGTTGAGTCTTTCGATTTCAGAACACCTGTTCATTTCTCCGGGGGGTACAAATGCAATACGTGTACCATCAATATCCCCAATAATGTAGGGGGCATGTCCCATTGCATAGAAGTCAGCTTTCACTGTGGCCAAATCCTCCACCTGGGGGAAAACAATGTAGCTGCGCATGTGTTTAATCAGGGCAGATAACACTCTGGTCAGCACTATTGAGAACATTGGCTGAGATATTCCTGCTGCCAAGCCCACTGTCACTTGGAAGAAGCCACTTGCCAAAAAATGGAGCACTGATAGGACTTGCACCAGAGGGGGAATCCCTGTGGTGTGACGGATAGCAGATATCGGGTCAGGCTCCAATTGGGCACACAGCTCTGTGACTGTGGTCCGGTCCAGTCTATAGGATAGGAGAATGTGCCTGTCCTCCCTTGTTGCAAAGTCCACTAGGGGTCTAATCACGGGGGGATGTCTCCATTTCCTATTCATCTGCAGTGGTTGTAATCTAGGGGGCTGGTCAGTATTCCACAATTCCAAACACTACACTGCATTGCATGTTGTGATTGCTACCTGATCTTCAACAGGCGAGGACCTACACTGCAAGTGCTTCTGTGACCTGTGTCTGGAACCGACCATGACTCGTGTCACTGGGGAAAGGGCACCTGGCTTCACTGCTGCGGAGTTGGAGAGAATGGTGGATGGGGTCCTACCCCAGTACCGAATGCTGTATGGACCTCCAGACCAACAGGTGAGTACACTGTGAGCACAATGCATGGGGCATGAATGCATGGAATGCTGTGTGTGAGGGCCACGTGTGGGGGGTTGGTGGAAGGGGTCTGGACAGCATGATGCATGTATGGTTGGCAATGTCTGTGCGTAAGGGGATGTGAGGGCTAAGGTGGGCCATGAGTGTAACAGGCCAGACGATATTACTGATACCTTTTTCTTTGTTTCTTTTTTGCAGGTCAGCGCCCATCAGAAAAAGGGTATATGGCACGCCATGGCCAAGGACGTGCGGACCCTGGGGGTCTACGGCAGGCGGAGCACCCACTGTCGCAAATGGTAGGAGGACCTGAGACGCTGGGCAAGGAAGATGGTGGAGGCCCAGCTGAGGATGGCCTCCCAATGAGGAAGGGGTGCCCATCGAACCCTGACCCACCTGTATGTGGGCCAGGCCAGACATTGCAGGGTAGGTCCCATGTTGGGCAGGGTTTGATGTAAAATACCTCCAACCAAGCTAGTAGGCATCCACTACTGGGCAGGGGTCTGTGGGTCTCAGGTATGCTGCTATTGGCGTTAGGTATTCCTGTCCATGGGCTGGTGACTAACATTGTGACTGTTAGTGCATTGCCTAGTGCGTAGAGCTGTTCCCTGTGTGTGTGTGTGTCATGTACGCCAACGGTGGTGGTGTTGCTGCCATTGACCAAGTGTATCCTTTGTCTCTTCCCCCCTTTTTTGTTTTGTTACCCCGTCCTTATATGCATTGGCATCATCTAGCGGAGGAACCAAGGCACCGGCGACGGAGGGAACTACATCCCACAGGTCCCAGGAGGCCGAATCCACCGATGGTGAGGGCACCAGTGGGACGCAGGGCGAGGGGAGCACCACGGGGAGACAGGCGGGGACAGTTCGGACAGTGATACCTCCTCCGATAAAAGCTCCCTGGTGGTGGCGGACACCTCTGTGCCCACCCCAACTACAGGTATAGCCGCCACCCCCGTACCCGTACCGCCCTCCCAGCAGCCCCTCAGCGAGTTTCCCATGCCCGCTCACCCAGGATGGTGGGCATCTCCTTCGCCCCAGGCACCTCAGGGCCTGCCCCAGTTAGCCCTACTGCCCTGAGTGAGGAGGCTATTGACCTCCTGCGATCTATCTCGGTTGGGCAGTCAACCATAGTGAATGCCATCCAGGGACTGGCAGGCCATTTGCTACAAACAAATGCATTCCTGGAGGGCATTCAGTCTGGCATGGCGGCCCAACAGAAATCAATCCAGGCTCTGGCCTCCTTCCTGATGGCAGCCATTGTCCCTCTCTCTAGCCTCCCCCCTCCAACGTCCTCTACTCAATCCCATTCCCCTCAACCCCAACCTATCCCAAGCACACATTCAGACCAGCATGCACCCAAGACAACACAGGAGTGGCTCAGGCAAACACAAACACCACACATCATCCCACAGGCACTCACACAAACACCATCCAGCTGCAGACATAACAACATCCACTGCCTCCACTGTGTCCCCCTCCTCCTCATCCTGCACCACCCTCCCAGTAGCATCTCCACTCACACCTGCTTGCACTACATCCTCATCCCCTACCCCATCATCATCACGCCTATCACTACACACCCATCACTGGCAGTCACCACCCCCACATCCATGCACACGTCCCCTGTGTCCTCTCCCATGGTGTCTGTGTCCCCTCCTCCCAAAGTACGCAAGCACTCAGACACCCAACAGCCATCCACCTCACAGCAGCATCCAGCCCATGCACCTGCACCCAAACACATTAGACAGACACCACCTACAACCACTCCCTCTTCCTCCACTCCCAAACCTTCACCTTCTTCCCACCCCAGTGCACCTAAGAAGCTTTTCCTCTCCACCGTTGACCTCTTTCCTACCCCTCTCCCCATCCTTCACATCGGGCCAGGGTGGTCAGAACCCAAGCGAGCAACTCAGCCACCCAGTCCACGGCCACAGTAGTGTCGGCAGCTACTGCAGGTGGGAGAGGCTCCAGGGAACCAGCCATAAGTACTGACAGTGTGCCTGCACCAGCTGCCAAAGGGAAGGGCAAGGAGGCACCACCAGCTGCCAAGGGGAAGGGCAAGGAGGCAGCACCAGCTGGCAAAGGGAAGGGCAAGGAGGCACCACCAGCTGGCAAGGGGAAGGGCAAGGAGGCACTACCAGCTGGCAAGGGGAAGGGCAAGGAGGCACCACCAGCTGCAAAAGGGAAGGGGAAGGGGCCTGCACCTGCAGGCAGGAAGGACAGGAGGCCTGGTGCTGGGATGAACTTTGAGCCCCCACCACCAACTATCGCGGTTCAGCCGTCCGAGGATGCAGGGGAAAGGCTAGAGCCTCCCCCCATCACGGGCATCCCAGACACCAACACCGCCACCAGCACCGCCACCAGCACCACTGCCAGCAGCAGCAGCCCCAGTGGGCAGCCATCCGAGGCTGCAGGGGAAGGGCTGGAGCATCCCCCCACCACTTTCTGCACCGCCACCAGCACCACTGCCAGCAGCAGCAGCCCCAGTGGGCAGCCATCCGAAGCTGCAGGGGAAGGGCTGGAGCCTCCCCCCACTGCCACCAGCACCGCCACCAGCACCACTGACAGCAGCAGCAGCCCTAGTGGGCAGCTGTCCGAGGCTGCAGGGGAAGGGCTGGAGCATCCCCCCACCACTGCCTGCACCACCAGCAGCACCACTGCCAGCACCGCCACCAGCTCCACTGCCAGCAGCAGCAGCCCCAGTGGGCAGCCGTCTGAGGCTGCAGGGGAAGGGCTGGAGACTCCCCTCACAACTAGCATCCCCGACACCAGCACCGCCACTGCCACTACTGAGCAGCCCTCACCGCCGGCGGGCAGTGTGTAGTCCTGCCTCATGGGCTGTAGTGCATCCTGGACCCTGCAAATCCTGTAGGTGTGACACCCAGGTGAGAGACTGTGAACTTTCACTCCCCAAGAGCTGCATCACAGAGCACAAGGCTCCCTACAGAACCAGTGGAAGAAGCTATCCACTCACCCCCTCCTTGCCAGGATGAGGCACTAATGGCACAAGGCCCCCTCCAGAACCGGTGGGCATACCACCCTCTTGAGAGACTGTGGCTTTGCACTCCCCAGGACCAAGCAGTGGGCAAACCACCCACTTGAGAGACTGTGGCTTTGCACTCCCCAGGACCAAGAAGTGGGCAGACCACCCACTTGAGAGACTGTGGCTTTGCACTCCCCAGGACGAAGCAGTGGGCAAACCACCCACTTGAGAGACTGTTGCTTTGCACTCCCCAGGACCAAGCAGTGGGCAAACCTCCCACTTGAGAGACTGTGGCTTTGCACTCCACAGGACCAAGCAGTGGGCAAACCACTCACTTGAGAGACTGTGGCTTTTCACTCCCCAGGACCAAGCAGTGGGCAAACCACCCACCCACTTGAGAGACTGTGGCCTTGCACTCCCCAGGACATCGAACAGGGCATGTTGCCCCCTCCAGGACCAGTGGTATTGTACCATCTTCCGGCTGAGGTGCCCCCCGTTCCCCGTCCCGCTGAGGTGCCTGTTTATTTTCGACCTGATGCCCCTGCAGTGTTCTCTGTGTATTGTTGCTGGAGTCAAGTGGGGCCTTGGCCTCTGTGCAGTGGCCCTGTGTCCAACAGACATTGAGGACTAGCCAGTTTCCCTCCACTTGTATATATGTATATACTGTTTTGATTTTGAAGCACAAATTTCTACTATTTTATCTTATTACACTCACTTTAATCTATTCCTTTTGTCCTTGCATTATTCCTGAGGGGTACGGGGTAGATATGTGATGTTATTGTATATGTTTGTGTGTATGGTGTTGGGGGTGGAGGTGGGGGTGTTGCATGTTGCATGTGTGTGTCACTCTCTTCCCTCCCCCTTGTGTGCTAGGTGGCAGTACTCACCGTGGTCATCTTCGTCGGCGTTGCTGTTGGTAACACAAGAAGAGGTATACAATCATGGGGAAGATGGGGAACTCGGGCTCCATGGAGTCATGGTTGTTCCCAGAGTTTCCAGAGGGGAGCCCTTTGCCTTTTGCGTACTGTTTCTGCTGTGCTTTTGATGTTGTTGATACAGCCCCAGAAAAGGTGGCGGATTGGCCTGTTGTAATAGTGTGGGAAGTACATTGTCTTCAGCCTGGTTGTTGGTGGTTACCGCTGCGGTGCTTGTTGTTACCGCAGTGGCGGTCGGCCTGTTAAAGTGGCTGTCTGTGTGGGCGGTTTCTGCCGTGATCATAGTTCCATTTTTCTTACCGCCGGCCTTTTGGCGGTATTACCACCGCTTTATCACCGACCACCAGGGTCGTAATGAGGGACTGTGGGGGTCATTCTGACTCCCGCCGGCCGCGGTAACCACAGGGCCGGCAGGAGCCGCCAGAATACCGCTGTGCGGTCAGAAGACCGCCGCGGTTATTCTGGGTTTCCCGCTGGGCTGGCGGGCGACTGCCAGAAGGCCGCCCGCCAGCCCAGCGGGAAACACCCTTCCACGAGGATGCCGGCTCCGAATGGAGCCGGCGGAGTGGAAGGGGTGCGACGGGTGCAGTTGCACCCGTCGCGATTTTCAGTGTCTGCATGGCAGACACTGAAAATCTTTTTGGGGCCCTGTTAGGGGGCCCCTGCAGTGCCCATGCCATAGGCATGGGCACTGCAGGGGCCCCCAGGGGCCCCATGACACCCCATACCGCCATCCTGTTCCTGGCGGCCGAAACCGCCAGGAACAGGATGGCGGTATGGGGGTCGGAATCCCCATGGCGCCGCAGCAAGCTGCGCCGCCATGGAGGATTCCCCAGGGCAGCGGAAAACCGGCGGTACACCGCCGGTTTTCCGTTTCTGACCGCGGCTGTACCGCCGTGGTCAGAATGCCCATGGGAGCACCGCCAGCCTGTTGGCGGTGCTCCGCGGTCCCCAACCCTGCCGGTCTCGGACCGCCAGGGTTGGAATGACCGCCTGTGTCTGTAAAATCACAGGGCTGTGCGGCTGTTACATTGCAGGAGGATTACAGTGCTGGATCTGATGGCACCTGTGCTGGCTGGACCCGAAGAAAGCTCTACGTGTTTTTGTAACCAAAAGCAGAGCAAACAACTTAGCTGGACCCAGGCCAATTTCCATAGCAACAGGTCACATCTCTATAACTTGGGCCCTGCTCAAGCTTCAAAATACAAGCCCTCTGTCATGTGCTTAATAGGAAGCAAATTACTAACCATACCATAAAATAGAGAAAAGCAACAAATAACAGTAAAACAGTTTCATATTTCCTGACTTGCAAACCCTCTTTTTACATTTATCATATTCACCATTTCAGGAATCAAATACTTCTTGTGAGCAGTCACCTGACACTATGCTCAGAACTTCAATGTGGTGCCTCTGCACTGGTGCCAGGCAGCTGATGATGACCTATATTGAGACAGGCCCGCCTGCACCATCCAGAAGAGAGAATGCAGAGCCGTGTGATTGGAACTAGCACCCCATGCACAGAGCCCCACTTTAACCACTGTGGCTCGTAAGGGATAAACCTCAAGCCTTGAACAGCCGCCTGAACCATTAAGTGTGGCATACGCACCCTATTGCCTGAAAATTAAAAGAAGGAAAGTGCGTGCTGAGCCAATGACCCCCCCGATCCAGCGGCATCTTCTATTGAGATTATATTTAGAAAAAGAAACCCACATGAATTTTCTTTTTTCAGCCCGCCCATCGCTGGAGAAACAATGTATTATGGTAAAGACTTGTTCACCATAACAACAGTGGTGGGTGCCAAGAGTGGCTAAGAAAACTGCCTGGGGCACTGCAGGTAGCAGCACGGCAAGTGCCTGAAGCACTTTTGTAGGTAATATATTCGGCAGCGCCTCATTGCACATTCATTGGAGGAGCCGTATATGCATAACTATGCATTTTAGTGCGATGATGCAGACCACCACACTAAAATGTGTTAGTCTAACCCCTGATGCATGGTACTTGGCAGGGCTAATTCATAAGCGACAGCACCATGATTCCAAACTGGAATATGGAGTGCACACCGTGGCAGCACTTCACGAGTACCCATAAACACAACACATCTACCATCTTTACAAAAAAAAAATACAAACAAATAGTAATAATGAACTATAAAATGCAAAAGAAATACAATAATGAACCCCTTCAATGGTTGAACGGGAGATTTCAAATATAACCTGCAAAATAGAAAACAATAGTATTGCAGAATTAAACCATATAATGAAGAAGAAATTAGCCTTGCGAAATTCAACAAAACAATGTACCAGAATCAAACAGTATAATCAGACATCCATACAGGTTTCTTTCTCATCCTTTTTCCACCAGCAGATACCTCTACACTGTTCTCCATCCCAGAGTCCTCACCATCCCTGGTGGAATTTTGCAACAACTCGTCTTGTTCAATGTGGACCTTCAAATCCTTCTCTTCCCTCCTCATATCCACATTGAGAACCTGTGTCGCTTCCAAAATCATTTACAACATTGGATGGAGTTTTGGAATATACATATTTTTCACCCTTAAGAATAGAAATACGTTTCAGATTCCAAACCTTTCCATCACTTAACATCACAGCATTCTTTAAAACATCCAACGTTTGTAATGGTCCCAAAAATGACTCTCTCCTTGTTTTTACTCTCCATGGCTTCTTACACGTAACTGACATTCCTACGTTGATATTGGTTCCCCAGCGGAAACTCTTCTACAGTCTTATTGGATTCATACATTTAATTATCCACTAACCATGAAGGATTCCTTTAAGCTCCTGCTATCCCCCCTCTCATAATTTAAAAAGGGGTGCACCCTGCCATCTCATTGATAGTAGTACGATACGTCCACAGTCTTGTGTATTTGCAACTCCCACTCATCATTCTCAACACCTGCAGACTGAATGGCACCTTTGAGCACTCTGTTGAAGCGCTCAATCATGCCATTTCCACTATGTTTGTATAGAGACATGGTGCAATGTTTTATGCCCTCTCTATTAAAAAAGTTATGTGCTTTTCCTAATAGAAATTGTACACCATTATCTGTAATAACTTTAACAGGAAACACCTTCTTCCGTGAATATATTGTTAAAAAAATTAGAACAGCATCCATGTCCACTTTGTCGGCCATCTTAATAGCAGGCCACATAGAAAAAATACATCCATAGCTGAAACTACATAGTTACACTTAATGCCTATAGGACCCATAATGTCTACCACAATAGTGTTCCACAGAATACTTTAAATACAAGGCTCACCCATGTTAGGCCTCAAAGATTTGTCAGCAGTAGAACCAATAATGCAGTTCCTGACAACAAGTTCTGCAAAAATATCTAAGCCTGACCACCAAAAACCATTGTTGACTGACTGCTTGGTTTTCACAATTTCTGCATGAGCTTCATGACATTGCATGCTAATTGACTCCCTTAACTTGATTGGAGGAACTGCCCTATCACCTCTCCATAAAACACCATTCATCTAGGATAACTCATTTCTGACCTCCAAGAAACATCTTGAATCTGATCCTTTAGCAGGCCATTCATCTTTAATATATCTCAAAACATTCTGCAATACATCATCCTTCTATACTCTTCCTCCCTGGTTTTATTCTCAATGAAGGGAATACCTCCATCATGCACAGAAGCGATGTTACAGTCTTCCCACTCACCTCATGTATTTTCCTTCATTTGCAACGGCATTCTCAATAAAAGATCAGCTGACATATTGTCCTTATCAGGTACATTAACTATCCTGTATATAAAATCCTGAAGTCTCAGACATTCTCGCAGTGCGTGCCAATGCTTTAATCATGCCGTCCATGATGAGTAACGTGACCAATGGTTGATGATCATATCTCAATTTACACTGCTTACCCCACAACAAAAGCTCTAAAATGTTCTAGAGCCCACACACAAGCTAAGGTCATCTCTTTTGATGACTGAATACTTTTCCTCAGCTCCAGTGAGAACTCTAGATGCATAGGCAATGATAGATTCAACACCTCCCTCCAATTTCTGGGATGAAACTGCACCCAACCCTTTAGAGCTGGCATTAGTAATGATGACACTAGTGACATTCGGATCCAAACCGGGAAAAGCAGTAGCTTCCGCAATGGCAGAACTGACATCCTCAAATTCTCTCTCACCATCTTTGCATCAGTTGAATTTACTCTTGAGTTGCTGCCTTATTTGAAACGTTCTACAATAAAGTTTCCAATATACTTGGCATTAAATTCTGTGAGACCTAGAAAATACCTCACATCATCTTCAGTAGTGGATGCAGGTGTTGATTATAAAGGTTCCACCAATTTCTGGTTTGGGTTTCACGCCATCCACATTTAATACCACGTCTAAATGCGTCATGTATTGTACTGCAATTTTACATTTGGAAAATGTCACAGTTAAACCTCCAAAATTCTTAGCATGCACTCCAACAAATAATCATGTTTTGCTATGTCTTTTCCATAAATCAGGATGTTGTCCAGAAAACAGTGCACGTTGGGCAGCTTACCAAACAATGAATGCATCAATCTTTGGGAAATGGCGGCATCCCACGCTAATCCAAAAGGCATTCACTTATATTGGTAGCAATCCACAGGAATGATAAATGCAGTGTAACTCCTACAACTCTCCTGTAAAACAATTTGATGATACATTGCGGAGAGGTCTGTTAGGGAAAAAAAATTCTTTTAACCGAAGCCAACATTTCTGAAATATGAGGTAAAGGAAATTGATCTATCAAGATATTGTTATTTAGGTAGCACAGATCAATACATGAATGGATATTCCCACTGGGCCGTCTGGCAATTACGACCGGGAAAACCCATTCAGATGATTCTATTTTTGTGATAATATTCTCAGCCACTAACTTCTCCAATTCATTTTTTGATCCTTTGCCTGACAGTCATGGGAACATTCCTTGCCTTAAAAACTTTGGGACATGCATCCTTTTTTAACACAAAAATCAGTTAATCTCCCTATCTTATCACTGATAACACTGGAAAACCATTTAAGTATGGTATTGCCCGTACACTCACTATCACCCAGCATCATGACCGGTTCAGGGCTGTTAGGCTTTAACATCATACCAAGTTCACCTTGGTTGAACCAACCCAGAACACAAGGTCCCTTTCTAGATTCATATAGCTTACTAATACTCTCTTGCTTTTTAAACCTAAACACTAATTTGCAAAAACCCAACAATTCAATTCTCTCACCTGAGTATCCCTCAGAAGAGATATAAGGCTCTTCTAGTACCCTGCCTACCTTCTGAGCAAATTTAGATTTCCAAACATCCCCATTAATAATAACATGAGGAGATTCTGTATCAACGTTAATTTGCATATCACTCCACCAATAGTCATATCACATAAAAGTTTATTCTTAATCATTGAATTTTTCACATTCAAAATTTTGTTTTTGCCAGCCTTAATATTTGGAATGAATCTTTTATCCTTCTGTGTGTCAAAAGCGCATGTTTCATCATTACTTGCATCACCATCATCCCCACACATAACTCTTTGCTTCTATTTTTTCTTCTGCATACCTTAGCGAAATGACCCATCATGCCACAATTGGAACACTTGTTATTAGCTAAATGTAATTTATTGTCACATCAAAAACACCTCAATACTTCTTTGACCCTTGTTTTAGGTTCTTTCTATGCTTTTCCTGTTGCTTCGTATCAATTTTCTGGAACTCCTTTTTTTATTGTGCTTTGTTATTCACCTTACTAACACATTCCTCATGTTTGGTACCAGAATCAATGTTTACAACTTTAGCACTTCTACTAGACACTTCAGCTTTCCTGACAATAACCAAAATGTGCTGTAACCAGCATCTTTATTGACACACAGTCTCTCCTGTATTGATGTATCTTTCACATGCATTACAACTTGATCCCTAATTAAATCTTCTTGTAGGAACCCAAACTTACAATACAAGGACAGAGTTCTAAGTGCAGCTATGTAATTATCATTAATTTGTTTTTTTCCTGCTTTCTGTGGAAAAATTTGTATCTCACAATACCAATACTAACATTGGGAGAGAAATAACGGTCAAAATCTACCACAGCACACTCAAAAACATTTCTATCCTCCTCCCCACCAGGCTCTTTAATCAATTGTCAAAATCTTTGAATCCTTCTGGACCCACACAATGTAAAAAAAGTGTTTCTTCTGTCCAGCTGACATTTTACCCTGCTCAAACACCGTATCTATGTAGTTCAGGAAAAAGGCTTTCAGTTCAGCCCATTTCATGCATGGAACACCAGGATGTTTGTTTCTGGTTCAGGAAGGACCTGACTTGGCAGTTCGGTCTGGACTGCTCCCATAGGGAGCAGGTTCAAGACTGATTTGTATATAGCTGGGTCCAAACTGGGATGACGTGGCAAGCAAGATAACGATCAATTAAACCCAGATCTGTCACTGGGGGTGAGTGTTTGAAACGTTTCAACACTCCATCCATCATTTTATTTTGTGGCGTATGCATGGAACACCCCCTGCAGGCCAGAAAGATTGTGGAGGGGCCAATTAAAAACTTTGCACACAGATGGTGTGGAAAAGTACTGGATCACAGAAAACTTAAGAGGGACTAGTTCACTGAAGAGGCTAACATGAAAGATCTAGACCACTGAAAGCACAAATTAGTGTCCACACTTCATCGTCAAAGGCAAAGACACATAGAATGCCCAAAGGACTAGTTCACTGTGGAAGTGAGCGCTGATGCTAACACATCTAATAATACAGGCGACAACTCTTAATTTTTTACTACACACAGTACTTTCAGGTGAAGGCTAAGTTTGTGAATGGTGTGAGCAACACCGAGGGTAATTGTGCAGGCTATCTGAGAGATGCTAGCCCCTCAGACGTTCGTAAAACACAATGCGTACCTTTGGTGAAGCGCTTAGTTGAGAAATTATGAGCACATCACCAAGAGTGATTGCTTAGTCTATCTGAGAAATACTTTCCTCTCAGTCCTTCATAAAACTTAATGTGTACCCTCAGTGAAGCACTTAGTTGAGAACTGGTGTGGGCATCACCAAACCTTCGTTGTACAATGGTTGCTCCAGTTGCCAGGGTAATCCAACTTGTTGATCCTGTAAGGCTCTCCTATGTGCAACACACTAAGGGGCAGATTTAAGAGACCCTAGAGCCTCCTTGCGCCACATAAGCATCATTTTTTACACTAATGTGGCCCAATGAGGACATAATCACTGCGCCAAAGTTACAAAGTGGTGCAATGCATGCATTGCAACACTTTGTAACTCTTTGCGCTACATTATGGCTGCGACAGGCATAATGTATGCAAAGGGGGCATTCCCCCGTATGGGGTGGGGGGTGAAAAAATTAGCCAAAGAAATCTAAAAGATTTCTTTGCGTAATTGTTTTGGGCACTTTTAACGCCTGCTCAGAGCAGACACTAAAAGTAGGCACACCATTGTTTACAATGGGCCTCAATGGGCTTTTCAGGATTAGCGTCACATTTTTTTACGCTAATCCTTCGAAGCTACGAAATAGCATAATTTTTTTTGCTGCTAGTTCACCTGACTACCCCCATGGTGTGCCGTATCTTAGATATGCCGCAGAAATGATGGTGTCAGTGTGGCGCTAAGGGGCACAAGAAAAGTGCTGCTGCACTGTGTGCAGCACCACTTTTCCTAAATCAGGCCCTAAAAGTTTACCTGGAAACCAGATTCTATGTCCGAACCGGAGGCTCTGATTATGCTTCTCAATCTTTACTACTCAAACATAGCAGCCAACGAAGAAACAGTAAAATATACTACATTACCAATGAGGCTATGAACCACACCTCTTCCTTAACCCTCCAATAATATCCAACTATAGAATACAAAATAGAGAGGAACCATCTTGCCTGCCTCTTTCTTTGCTGCTCCACAGTCAAGATAAGTCCCTCTTTATTTGCATGCACATATTGAGTGGTGGCTGTTGTTTTCACTATCGCGATATTGCACGCATGTGCTTATCGCTATATCGTGCTTGTTTATGTATAGCTAACCTGTATTCTTTTGCTAGATTTTTCTCTGTGTAACGCGCCTCACTGACACGCGACCCTGGGAACTTTTGTTAGAGCAGAAGAAGGTTGTTTCTTATTGCTCTCTAAGCCAGGGGTCGCAGCCCCCTGACCTGCCCCTTGCGACCCAAGGATCTGCCTGTGCGACTCCTGGCCTCAGCCGTGCATACATGCCAATAAAAATGATTCAGGCGAGAGACTACCAATTTTATTTATTTTTTTATTTAATTTTTTGTCCTCATTCACCGTGGCTGTTTAAGAAACCTCCTCTTACTTTACCAAAAGCAGAGCAGAAGAGTTATCCAGGCCAGAGGATGCCCTTTCCTCTCAAACAATCCTCAGTCTGTCCAAATTCCGTGAGGATTTCAGAGCAGGGGGTAAAATCATTGGACAAATAACAAAAAACAATTTTTATTCACACATTGGGGGTCATTCTGACCCTGGTGGTCATGGACCGCCAGGGCCAACGACCGCGGGAGCACCGCCAACAGGCTGGCGGTGCTCCCATGGCATTCTGACAGCCGCGGTCAGATACGGGAAACCGGCGGTGTACCGCTGGTTTCCCGCTGCCCAAGGGAATCCTCCATGGCGGTGCTGCAAGCAGCGCCACCATGGGGATTCTGACCCCCTTACCGCCAGCCTTGTTCTGGCGGTTTTGACGGCCAGAACCTGGCTGGCGGTAACGGGTGTCGTGGGGCCCCTGGGGGCCCCTGCAGTGCCCATGCCAATGGCATGGGCACTGCAGGGGCCCCCTAACAGGGCCCCACCAAGATTTTCAGTATCTGCCACGCAGACACTGAAAATCGCGACGGGTGCAACTGCACCCGTCGCACCCCTACCACTCCGCCGGCTCCATTCGGAGCCGGCATCCTCATGGTAGGGGGTTTCCCGCTGGGCTGGCGGGCGGCCTTCTGGCGGTCGCCCGCCAGCCCAGCGGGAAACTCAGAATTACCGCGGCGGTCTTTTGACCGCGCAGCGGTATTCTGCCGGCAGGACTTTGGCGGGCGGCCTCCGCCGCCCGCCAAAGTCAGAATGACCCCCATTATGTTTAACAAATTATCATTCTCTAAAACCAAGTTTCCAAGTCCACATCTCCAACTCAGTAATGGTGCCCAAAAATTCCCTTGCATCCTGTTGTTTCCCCTTATCATTTGATCCAAATCTGCCGTGCAAAAAACATCCTTAAGCCATTCTGAATGTCCTGGAGGGGTGGTCGAAATCCATTTTCTACATATTTCCCGTCTCCCCAACAAAATTGCATAAAATACAAATTTGATGTTCAGAATTGTATCTCGGCCACTCCTCCCCTGCCGATCTTGTAGTTGACCAAAAATTTTTAACGGGAGGGAGGCCACAATTTCCCGGTTCAATATACTCGAAATAGTTTCACATACTTTCTCCCAAAAATACCGAACACCTGGACATTCCCAAAACATATAAATATCCGTTGCTTGAGTTAAACCGCATTTTGGACATTTCACCGCCTGCCCTCCTTTCATTTTGGATAGCTTCTCAGGGGAGATATAGACTCTATGAATCGTATAATAGTGATTTTTTCTCAAAGCGGCAGGCTTAACAATACCGAAGAGCAGTAGTGACTCCTTCCACCACCTCTTAACTAACTCTTTTGAGAAAAATTCACTCTACAACACCGTGGGAAGTTCGAACTCGCCATCCACCCCTTCTAGAATCCCCCAGTACCAAGCTGACACTCTATGGGGGCCTGCTAGTGGACTTGGGATGATCTCGCCCAAAGAATTGGGCATACCAACTCCTTCCTTAACCCCCTGAGCCCAATCCCTTATTTGCAGGAACTTTCACCTGGTCAAGGAGCCACCCGTTTGCTGCATCAATTCTTCCCAAGAAAGAAGAGCCCCCTCGGGAAAGAGGTCTCCCCAGTACTCTAACCCTGCTCATTTAATCAGTAAAGCTAAAACATCTTGAAAACACTCTGGTGTACCGGGGAGTCCCAGATAGGTGCTTTACAATTATAGTAAGTAACCTTTGCCATTCGTCTAAGCTGGTACCAACATTCTGCCAATCCCTGCATAATTTTCAACCTTACCTTTTTGAAAAACTTAGGGGCACCAAATTTAAAGATAAAGTTACTTGTTGCACCCTTGATGGTAGAAGCCATCGTCTTAAACATTAAGCCCGTTGTCGTGGAATCTAAAGAAAAAGCAAAGGCCCTAAAGTTCTTCAAAAGAAAAGCCAAAGCATAGTATTGCAGTTCTGGTAATTCCAAACCACCCTTTTCCTTACACCTACGCAGCTTCCTCCGAGAAATTCTGACCCCTTTAGAGCTCCATATAAAATAGTTTATAAGGCGCTGCATTTTCTCTATGTATTTTTTCTGCATGCGGAGTGGAGAAGCAGAAAACAGAAAATTCCACTTTGGGAGGATACACATTTTTACTAAATTAACCCTACCAATAATCGTTAAAGGAAGATGAGCCCAACCTTGTAATAATCCCTTACATTCCAATAACAACTTTTGCTGACTCCTCTCTGCTAACTGATTAATATCCTGGGGTACCAGAATTCCCAAATATCGTATTTCCTTCTTGCAATAAACAGATTTATACTCCATATTCCAGGCCATAATCTCAGTTTTTTCCACATTCACTTGATAGCCGGATACCTTACCGTACTCTTCGGCTAATCTGAAAATCTCATTGTCAGTGTAAACCAAAAGATCATCGGCATACAAGGCAAGTTTCCTTTCCCAACCCTGACAGCGAAAAGGAAAAATCACCATATTTTGACGAATCTTCCTAGCAAATGGCTCAATATATAGATTAAATAGTGCGGGAGATAACGGGCATCCCTGTCTAGTACCCCTGGCTATTGCAATCGATCCAGCAAGGTTTCCATTCACAAGTATTCTAGCCGTTGGAGCCCTATATATCTGATTCACCACCTCACAAAAGTTGTTTCTCAGGTTGGCTCTTTTTAAAAGAAATTTTAAATAGCCCCAACTTACTTGATCCAAAGCTTTTGCTGCATCGATGGTAATGATCCCCAAAGGGGAATCAAAAGACACTGCCATATCTATTGCCCCAATCAAGTCGTATGTCAACTCATGCAAGTGTCTACCCTTCGAAAAGCCCTTCTGGTCAGAATGTATCAGACTATTTACAACTCTGTTCAGTCTATCCGCCACAATTTTGGTAAACAATTTGTAATCACTATTTAATAATGAGATAGGCCTATATGATGCACATTTTGTCACGTTCTTCCCTGGTTTCAAAATCAGCGTAATATTCGCATCGTTCCATGTAGGTGGTATATCTATCTCGCTTAGGAAAATCTTACCAAACAACTCAGTCAGAATTGGAATAATTATATCGCCTAATACTTTATACACATCTACTGGAATGCCGTCAGGGCCCGGGGCTTTCCGTTCTTTGCCTCCAGCTAACACCGCCCGCACTTCACCAACAGTTATAGGGCCATTAAGAAACTCCTGGATTTGTTGCAAAATTTCCGGTAACACGTCAGGGGCTAACCAGTCCTCCACCAGCTCTTCTCGCCCCTCTACATGTTCCGTATACAGAGATGCAAAGAATTCCTGGAACCCACGTTCAATATCCTCCCTACGTGTCAGTTTTGCGCCTGTCTCCTCCAAAACTATTTCCTTAATATAACTCCTGACCTGGTCCGATTTAGATTTCCAACGAGCAGTTTTCCCGAACTCTCCCCACATTCAAAGTGCTTTAGTTTACTGACCTCCCATTTTTTAGCAATTCTCGCTTGTAAGATATTTACCAACCGCAGTCTTAGCTCGGCCAATTCCACCCTCCCTACCTCCTCCTGGGATACTTCACCTTTACCAACCAACTTCTCGCTTTTTGATTAACATTTCCTGTTCTAAAGAGCTTATTTCATTTCTAAACAATTTTTGTTTATAACATGCAATGCTCTTAATTTTTCCTCATATAATGGCCTTAAAAGTGTCCCAAACCACTGATAATGATGCTGAGCCTATATTAATATTAAAAAAGGCTTCCGTTTCCCTACGTAGTTGGGATAGCACATCCTCATCTAATAATAATGCACGCTCCAGTGTCCATCTATTATACATTCTCCTCTGAGGCAGGGTAAAAATGCAATGCTACCGCTGCATGGTCTGATAAATGTGACGGTAAATATTCAACCCTATCCACATTTTCCAACAACCTGCAATCAACTAAAAAATAGTCGATACGCTAAGCGTGGCTATATTTCTTATTGAAAAAGGAGAAGACTCTAGCATCCCCTCCCTTCTTTCGCCAGATATCACACAAGCCGTGCTACTTCATCATTCTCTTTAAGTATTGTTGAGATTTTGGCATGCCTAAGGATCTGCAGGTATCCGTTCTATCCAATTTGTTGTCCAGCACCACATTAAAATCCCCCATCATAATAACCGAGTCTGAAAATTAGATTAACTGAGAGAATACCCTCTTAAGGGGCTCAATATCATCACAGTTCGGGCCATAGAATCCAACCAATACCAAGAATGCACCCTCAACCTGCACTCTTACTATGACCCAACGACCGGCTTGGTCTTGCTCTTACTTTGAGAATTTCTAGTCTAGCTTCGAAACCCTGTTTAACCAGAATAGCCACCCCCCTTGTATGAAAATTATGAGTAGTACAAGAGCATGTTTGCACCCATTTTTGCGCCTCAAATAGCTCCTTACACTCATCTGCCGCCAAATGGGTCTCCTGTAAAATGAGTATTTGTGCTGGCGAGTCTCTTAAATATTGTAAGATTTTATTCCTTCTCGCTCTAGTCCTCAGACCGTTGATATTCCAGGAAAGAAATTGGATAGTAAGCCTTCCCTCCCCCTGACCTTTGCCTATACTAGCCATGCCTAACTAACCAACTACCCCTCAGCCTTGGTGAATAAGGAACATTTTTAATGCTTACCCCAAAATACCACCCCCCTTGTGCCCTACCCTCCCACCACCCTCCCATGGAGAACCCCCCCTCTATGTCGGCCAGCATGGCCCTTATTTTAGAGCGCCCCGCCTACCTGGGAGGCTTTAATATCCTCAGGGATGAAATCCCATTTTACATGTTTTACACATGATCGGCCTGCTCTCTTCTAATAGCATCTAAAAGTTTGTCTGCCCTGCCCACATCTCTTATGTTGTACATTTTATTATTGTGCATTATTCGAAGAAATGCTGGGAATTTCAGCTGGGCCGTAGCCCCTAACTTCTTAAACTCATCCAAACGTTTTCCCAATTCCCACTGCCTATCCATAGTAAGTTTAGATAGGTCAGACCTAATCTCAAATGTCACATTTTCAACCCTTAATGACTTCTGCTTTAATGCACTACTAAGAATTTTTTCCTTTAACTGATAAGTTAAAAAGTTAACCAGGATTTTCCTCGGTCTGGTACTAAAGGGATCTCCTAAAGGGATCACGATGGACTCTCTGGATATCTTTCTCGATCTCTTCTTTAATCTCCTCCAACTCACATACAGATTTAATTAGAGAGACCACATAAGACTTCAGGTTTTCCCCTTCTGCTCCTTCCGGAACCTTTAACAGCTTTATATTGTTCCTACGTGAATAGTTCTCCAATTGCTCAATCCTGGCTTGTAGTCCTTGCTCCTTTTCATTCAAGTCCCGAATCTCATCTTTGTGGTGTTTCAACTCTTCCTTCATCCCCCCCACCGTCTCCTCTAAAGTTTGGATCCTCTCCATCAAACTGTCAAACTTTTTTTCCAATGCCTCACAGGCCTCTCTAATTTCCCCTTGGTTGCTCTCCGAACTTGCAAAGCCTTTTTTTATGTCCTCCGAGATGGAGAGGATCACAGCCTCCATAGAATGACTGTACGTTGAACCGGGGACCAAGGCCTGAGCGAGGGGAGGGCTAGAAACCGACATAACCAAAACTTCTTCCTCCTGCCGCAAAGTTGACAAGTTACCACCTTGACTAGTCAGGGAGCCATCTAGACCTGCTTGTGTACTCTCTTGGTGAGCCTAATCATTAGTTGGAGGGAAAGAATTGTCCTCAACCTCCTTGCCAGAGCCTACACCATTCCCACTTTCCTTAACAGTATGGTCATCCATTTTCCTTTGACCCGGAATAAGCACAATGTCCTCTGGTCTCGCCCTAAAATAGGCTCTTAGTGAGGGTGTAAGTTTATATTTTATTTTTTGCCTTTCCTCACTTCCTCTTTTTACAAAATGCCTTGCTGAATCCAAAGTTTTAACCTTAGTCTTGCCCTGACTTCCACCAACCTCACTACCCCTCTCTTCCTCCCTCGGCCCGGCCCCCCTATCTGAGATGAATTAGAAGAAAAAAAGGGGGGGAGGGCTCCTGTCCCCTCCGTTCAGCCTGGGTGAGCTTCTAGCAGTCCCTGCAGCCTCACTTGCCCTCTTCCTGGCTGCCTGAAAAGCGCGCGTTGCCGCGCTACCAGGCTCCTGGGAAGTCCTCCTAGGATCCTTGCCTGTGCTGGCTCTGCCCGGATTCCCCCGAAGGGGAATCCTCGCTGAGCTTCTTCGCACCCGACGGAGCTCCAGCACGGCACGTTCCCAGTGCCGGAGTCTCCCGCCGGGCGCCTCTCCTCTTTGTCGGCTTGACCGGGTCTCCGCGTTCTCTGCAGCCGGCCAGCACATCCAGCCGATCGATGTGTGTGTGCCACGCCCCCAGGAACGGCGGGTAGGCGCGTCTAGCGGGCTACCGCCGCTACGTAGCCTGCCATGTTCTCCTAGGTCTACCCACAAAGCTATTTTTGAGACTACCATTTGAAGCCAAAATGCCTTTATTTTTGCTGTATACTACCTGAAATTGCCTCTCCTTAAATTGAAGTAAATGGGGGAAAACATATACCTAATTATTTTTGTTTGAAATCTCCCATTTTCCTTTTCTAAAATGTTGCCATGTATGGAGGTGGCAAAATCAACGCCAGGAACACAGGAGCAGCTCGTTTTTATGGGCGTTGACCATGGCTCCAGTTTCTTTGTTGTCTGTCAATTTTTTATTACACAAATAGTGAATATTTTATATTACTCACTATTAGTTTAATAAAGAATGGAGTACAATTAGCTGGAATATGACTCTTCCTTTGGCAGCTGAGTTAAATAAAAAATGCTTTAAAATGTATTTTTTGTATGCATGCTTGCTGGTGACAGTGTCTTTATGTGAGAGAGAGAGTGTGTATGTGTAAATGTATGTGTATGTGTAAGCGTGTGTGAGAGTGAAGGTCAAATGGTGGGTTAAGTCACTTTTACTATTCCTGGCATTTTAGTAAATTGATGCTCAAGGTTCACTTCTAAATCAAACCGCTTTTTTCTTTAAAAGCTATAGCTCTGAACAAACATCGAGTTTATTGACAATGCTATTTCTGTATTCCTGGCACTGTGTATGAGTTCCAATTCCTCTGCCACTTGGAGTTGACTACTCCCCATATCTACCATTGGAGAAGTGTAGAAAGGGGGTGAGCTGGTTAATGAATTTGACTTGAATGATAGCTTAAGCAGTGGGACACTAAACGTAAATAACAGTATCCACACAGGGTACTTCCCTGAAATCAACTATTGCCACAGAGCATATAGAAAGAACTTCACATGCTCTTTGGGACAGATGTATGAAGCTTAGTGCATGCGATTACTAATTTGGAACATTTTGTGATTCACCATTTGGTAATCGCAAACACTAATATAAGAAATTGTGTTTTACACTTTCAGTAATTCCCAGCGGGTCGCAAATAGACCAACCTCATGAATATTAATGAGGTAGGTCTCAGTTTGCGTTCCACTGGGAATCTCAAAAATCACAAGGAGGGTGGCATGTCTGTGAAAGCTTCTAAATAAAGCAATCTTTTTTTGTTTTAAATGCAGCCCGTTTTCCTTAAAGGAAGTTTTCTTTTTCTTTTGTCTGTGGGACCACTGCCTTCTCTTAAAAAATATTTATGTTTTCATTCTCAAAAAGAAAGGGCTCCTCTTCCCATTTTGGTGAATGGCTTACCACCAGCTTTGATTGGTAAATTGCATATGTTTAGCGACCCCAAAATATTTGTACATCTGGATTGAGTTGCTCTATCATAATATCTTATTTGAAGAAGGGAAAATCTTTCATATATAGGGTGCCCATGCCTTCATTAAATGCAGGTAAGGCCCCTCCCCAAGGATTATTGAAATGCTGAAGTTAGACTGGAGATGCTGATTTCTAATTTACATTATATCTTATGTATGTAAAGCAAGAGAACGTGAAACAACATGACAATTATATAATTAATGACTTGCTGCATAGTAGTTGCTTGTTGTATTCTTTTATTCTTTGTTGTTTTGTTCAGCGATCTGCAGCCAACACGTGTTTTGACCCTTTATGGCACTCTTGCCTGGTGCGTTTTCAAGGCTGCAAGACATTTTATATAAATGAAAATACAGGAACACAGGCAACCCCAGAACGGTTTCAGCCCTTCTGTAGGGTGCAGCTTGGTTCCAGTAGCATAGTGAGCACCTGCAGCTGGGCATATCCTTCACACGTATGGCATTGCACTGAGGAATTATACAACAACATGGATGTGTGGAATGCTTGAATTAAACATAATCACTGTAGTTGCTCAGGATCATATGCCAGTCCATTGTGTTTTATGCCCTCTGTGACACCTCAGACAGGAACCAGCAATGGGCAAATCAACCTTGATCCTGCTCCAAATGGAGGAGTCATGCCCAAACAGCCGGGCACGGTCCTTTCTAAACCAGAAATCAAGCAAACCTGAACAGTTTTGGCCTATGTGGGTCTATTCAGTAGGGTGCAGCATGACCTCACTTCTGCACCTACCCTTTGCACCTAGGGCATCACACAGAGGAATACAAAACAAATGGTGGGTGGAGTGCTGAATGAATCTCAGCTAAAAATAATTGCTCAGAGCTGCATCTCAGTCCATCGTGTTTTTGCACCCTATGCCACTTCAGACTGGAACCAGTCATCTGCAAGTCAGTCTTAATCCTGCACCCATTGCAACAGGTGCCCCCAAACTGCCATGACCAGGATGTGACACACCTGTTGTTCTGGTGCTTATTATCATGCTTTTCTGACATGTCACAGTGTAACCGAATTCTGGAAAACTATGACTGAACCATGAGCCAGATGTACCAAACTGTGCACAGGATACAAACTCTGGGATGTACTAAGTTTGTGAATTTGCTACAGCGCAGAAGTTTAGTACTATGTACCAAACCCGTTTAAGGGTCAATACAGTTTTACTGGCACCTTACATGGGTTCGGAAATGGATTACCAATTGCGAATTGGAATGGAACGAGTCATAGGAGTCCCTTACAAACTGAGATTCCTATCCATATGTATCAGTGGTTTTCAACCATGCTAGCAGTTGTAAACCATTGAAGAGTTACTGACTTTTTGATGGTTTTTATCTGATTCTCGAAAAGTAAAGAGCTCTCTTTGAACCCTTTCCCCTTGTTAACTGGGGTAAAGGTTTCAGGGGGAGTAAGCAGTCACAAAAACCACTGCTGAGTCTTGCCAAACCTTTTGAAAAACAAAACATTTATTTAAAGCAGTTCTGGTTTCCTTTAATGAAACTGGACTATTTTAAAAAAGTTTTCTTTATTTAAAAGGAGTCACAGTCATGGTGGTCTGCTGATGCTTGCAGGCCACCATCCCTGTGAACGTGACCAGTTTCAAAGAGTCAAAATCAGCAAACAAAATAATATTAATAACCTAGATTAGGGTGTGACCCTCAACAATTCCTTACTTTGGTTGATTCACAAAATAAATATCTGGTTCCAAAAAGTAGAGTTGCAAATAGTGACCAAAATGTCTGGCTATCTGGCCCCGTGACTTTTTCATCAATTCCTTCTGCTTAGTAAACACTCGGTTGCAGATTTTTGACGAGTCCTTTTTTGGCTTAGTTCAATTTTCTGATTGGGTAAACTGCAGGCCAGCGATGTGCAGGCATTATAAGTACAACCTGTTTCACAATATACAACTACACCATCCTTTCTTTCACCATTCCCCATTACATTGTGCATACCATCAAACCTTAGTGGACTTCTATTACACCATCTTCTCAATGTGTGATATGGCTTCTGAAGCAAACTTCCAAACTTTACTTACATTCTTGTAGGTACCTTCATTGGTGAAAATAGCATGTTTATGAATGTTCCAGAGCTGACAAGGACGCTAAAACATAATTCCCATTCTCTTCTTTTTTCTGCTCCTTCAGGGTATTTTGATTTTTTACAATCACTTTTACTAAAGGGTATATTTCTGGTTACAAGTGTTTCTGTATTGCAAACTGTTAGACCTGTCAGCCTTAGGGTGGTCTTTCCCCAAACATTTTGCCTTCTCCTCTCCTATTTTTGCTGATCTCATTTTGCCTTAGGACTCTGTGTGCTTAAAAACTGCTAACCAGTGTTAAAGTGCTTGCACTTTGTCCTTTGAACATGGTAGAAATGGCTTACACCTAATTGGCGTATTTAATTTACTTGTAAGTCCCTAGCAAAGCGATATTATATGTGCCTGGACCTGTAAATTAAATGCGACTAGTGGGCCTGCAGCACTTATTGTGCTGACCACTTAAGTAGCCCTTTAAGCATGTCTAAGGCCTGTCACTGCAGCCTGTGTGTGCAGGTTTAAACTACCATTTTGACTCGGCAAAGTAAAACTTTTCACAGCCCTAAACCTTCCTTTTCGATACAAATAAGTCACCCATAGGATAGTGCCTGTGCAGCCCAGAGGGAAGGGTGCAATGTATTAAAAAGAAAATCAACATGTACTTTTTACATGCCCTGGTTGTGAAAAACTCTTCAATAGGTTTTTCACTACTGCAAGGCCTACCTCTCCCTTAGGATACCATTGGATTTCCTTATTACATTTAATAAGTGAAAACGTTCAATTGGGAGCAGGTGGTTAATCAAGTTTGGTGTCTAAAGAATTCTTATGAAAAGATCTCTTTAACCCCTTCTGTGACGAGGACGTAATGGTTACGTCCACCGGCACAGTGCTCCTGTGCTGAGGACGTAACCATTACGTCCTCGGCCTGGAGCTCAGAGGGAGCGCTAGCGCTCCCTCTGTGGGCTTCCCTCCACCCCCCAAGGCAGGGATGGAACACGAATACCCTTCCCCTTCCACCCCGTCCCCACTAGTGACGTCTGATGATGTCAGCCCGTGATCGTGCGCTGACCCCATCGGAGGCCAACTCCCCATTCCAGCCCAATTGGAAGAGAAATGCAGAGCATTTCTCTTCTGATCATGTGTTGGGGGCCTGAGAGGCTTCAAAGGAAGGGAAGGAATTTCCTTTGCCTTTGAAGTCTCTCAGAGCATTTTAGAAACCGGTTTGAGAATCAATCCGGCTTCGGAATGCCCACTAGATATGAAGGATTTATTTTATAAATAGGAAATGGTATAAGGGGAGCAACCCCTTGGGCAAGGGTCGCACCCCAGGGAGGAACATTTTTTTCAAGGCCTTTTCTACCCCTAGAAACCTCTATGCGCCAGGGATCTTTTTTTTTCTTTTTGTTTTTTAGAGGTGGGCAGCGACCCCTTAGGCAAGGGTCACTCCCCTAAGGGGCAAATTATATTTAGGCCATTTCTGCCCCTTTGGGGGCAGATCGGCCTATTTTTATGAGGCCTAGACACAGGGAGTTTTTTTTAGGATGAATTCACGCAAGGGGAGCGACCCCTTAGGCAAGGGTCGCTCCCCGGGAGGGGGGAAATTTATTTTAGGCCATTTCTGCCCCCCCCACCCCCGGGGGTAGATGGGCCTATTGTTATTAGGCAGAAATCTCTAGTCGCCAGGTATCATTTTCTGGGGGTTTCTGTTTTTTTTTTTGCTTTGTTTTTTAAAGGTGTGGACCGACCCCTTAGGCAAGGGTCGCTCCCCTTGGGGGCAAATTGTATTTAGACCATTTCTGCCCCCCTTAGGGGCAGATCGACTGATTTTTGTTAGGCCAATCTGCCCCCAAGAGGGGCAGAAACCACTAGGCACCGGGGATTTTTTTTTGGCGCCAATTTCACACAAAAGTAGCGACCCCTTAGGCAAGGGTCGCTCCCCTGGGGGGGGGAATTTATTTTAGGCCATTTCTTCTCCCCTTGGGGGCAGATCGGCGTATTTCTATTAGGCCGATCTGCCCCCAGGGGGGCCAGAAATCACTAGGAACTGGGGATTTTTTTTGCCACCAATTTCACGCAAGGGGAGCGACCCCTTAGGCAAGGGTCACTCCCCTGCGGGGGCAAATTTATTTTAGGCCATTTCTGCTCCCCTTGGGGGCAGATCAGCATATTTCTATTTAGTCAGGAAAGCTTGTTTTTCTAAAATAAGAGGGTGGGGGTATGGCTATACCCCCACCCCAAATAAATGGGGCCAAAGTTGTTCTAGTGGGCAGATGGGGCAATTACCCCTGATCCACACCCCGGGGGAGGCAGAAAGTTTACTAGATGCCAGGGAATTAAAAAAGAAAAGTGAAGGGAGTAACAGTCTTTCAGCTCTCCCCGCACACTAAAACATCTTATTCAATGACAAGCAATAGGACGTTTGATTATTTTGGGTTTTGGTTTTACATTTGGGCCTTGAGAGCTTGGCTAACTCTCAAAATCGTCCCACTTGTTATGGTGAGAGATGAACTTTATGGACTTTGGGACGCTGCCATGTAGAAAAATCCACAGGACCTAGACACATCTGAAAACTAAACATCTGGGTGATTCCAGGGTGGTGTGTTTCACATGCAACCCACACCATTTTCTTACCCACAATGCCCTGCAAACCTCCAACTTTGCTGGAAATCACACATTTTTCCCACATTTTTGTGATGGAACCTTCTGGAATCTGCAGGAATCCACAAAATTCCTACCACCCAGCATTGTCTCATCTATACCGATAAAAATTCTGCTGTACTTGTCAGCCTAAAAATGTTTTTTTTTCAAACTGCCCTTTTGGACCAGCTTTGGTTCCCCCTCAATTTCGACATGTTTTGGCTCTTCCCTGTCACAAACACTTGGCCCACCTACACAAATGACCATTTACACAAATGAGGTATCATTTTTACGGGGAGACTGAGGGGAACGCTGGGTGGTATGAAATTCATCCCAGTGCGGTGATCCCACAGAGAAATGTGGGAAAAAAGTGATATTTTAGCTAAATTTGAGGTTTGCTGAGGATTCTGGGAAAGAAAACATTGGGGGATCCACGCAAGTCACACCTCCCTGGACTCCCTCAGGTGTCTATTTTTCAGAAATGTCTGGGTTTGGTAGGTTTCCCTAGATGGCTGCTGAGCCCGGAACCTAAAACGCAGGTGCCTCCCCCCTGCTATCCCTGCAAAAACAGGTAGTTTTCTATTTGATAATTTTGATGTGTCCAGGTAGTGTTTTTAGTGTTTTGGGGCATTTCCTTTTACGGGCAGGTGTCTTGTTTTAAAAAATGAGCAGGTTTGCTAGGTTTTCCTAGGTGCCGGCTGAGATAGAGGCCAAAATCTACAGCTAGGCACTTTGGAAAGAACATGTCAGATTTCAATGTAAAAAGGTGATGTGTCCATTTTGTGTTTCCTGTTGTGAACATTTGGCCAACCCACGCAAATGAGGTACCATTTTTATCAGGAGACTTGGGGGAACACAGAATAGCAAAAGAAGTGTTATTTCCCCTTGTCTTTCTCTAAATTTTTTCCTTCCAAATGTAAGACAGTGTGTAAATAAGACATCTATTTGAGAAATGCCATGTAATTCACATGCTAGTATGGGCACCCCGTAATTCAGAGATGAGCAAATAACCACTGCTTCTCAACACCTTATCTTGGGGCCATTTTGGAAATACAAAGGTTTTCTTGATACCTATTTTTCACTTTTTATATTTCAGCAAATTAATTGCTGTATACTTGGTATAGAATGAAAACCCATTGCAAGATGCAGCTCATTTATTGGCTCTGGGTACCCAGGGTTCTTGATGAACCTACAAGCCACATATATCCCCACAACCAGAAGAGTCCAGCAGACGTAACAGTATATTGCTTTCAAAAATCTGACATAGCAGGAAAAAGTTAGCAAAATGTGGAAACAAATGGCTGTTTTTTTCACCTCAATCTCAATATTCTTTTATTTCAGCTGTTATTTTATGTAGGAAGCACTTGTGGGATCTACACAAATGACCCTTTGCTGAATTTAGAATTTTGTCTACTTTTCGGAAATGTTTAGCCTTCTGGGATCCAGCATTGGTTTCTTACCCATTTCTGTCACTAACTGGAAGGAGGCTGAAAGCACAAAAATAATAAAAATGGGGTATGTCCCAGTAAGATGTCAGAAATGTGTTGAAAAATGGGGTTTACTAATTTAAGTCTGCCTGTTCCTGAAAGCTGGGAAGATGGTGATTTTATCACCACAAACCCTTTGTTGATGCCATTTTCAGAGGAAAAAACACAAGCTTTCTTCTGCAGCCCTTTTTTTCCCAAAAAAACAAACTTTTCGCTGTATTTTGGCTAATTTATTGGTCTCCTTCAAGGGAACCCACATCGTTTGGGTACCTCTAGAATCCTTAGGATGTTGGAAAAAAAGGATGCAAATTTGGCATGGATAGATTATGTAGAGAAAAAGTTATGAGGTTCTAAGCATGAACTGCCTAAAATTGCCAAAAAAAGGCTCGGCACAGGAGGGGAAAAGGCCTGACAGCGCAGGGGTTAATTGCAAAATCTGATTTTCAGTCACAGTTCTGAAAATTCTATATGATAGGATGGATCTCTTCTGTGAAGTACTTTTTTTTCTCAATGCCTTTTTATTTTAAAGCACTGTGCCCCACTTTGGTCTGCAAAGGCACCCACTCTCTCTGTATGACTTCATTAACTAGTTTCTCTCCTCCCAGTCATTACAAATTTCATGGTAGCTTATCATCTAAGCAAAATCTCTGACATTGAACAAGCTGCATTCAAGGGCTGGTTAGGCCATACTGTAGAAATGTGGCTCCACTGACATTGCGCTGCTCCCTCCCAACACTTACAGAGGGCTGTAGCTCATTTCACCTGATAACCCCCCGGCTTCCTTCGCTACACAGTTTCTTGCTGTGTTTCATGCTTCCAATCTCCTATTTCAATGCTGCCTAAGGAAAATTTAGTTACAATCATGAGAAAATGAACTTTAGAAGACTATCACCTCCGTCAGCCAGTTCAGCACATTTTGGACTTGCTTCAGTGGGTCTATACAGAAAAAAAAATCTGAAAACACCAAAAACACTAAGAAGCGTTCAGATCCAGATCGTTTCCTGCTGCAGCACCATGTTGCTCTGTGGGGGACTGGCAAATCCAGCCAGCGGAAAGCCAGTGACGGTGCACATTGGGCAGTGCTCAATCCTCACAGATGGGATAATACCTGTTTTTGATGGTGATTTAGATTTCTCTCAGTAGAGGATGAACATTATGAGTTCCTTCTTCTTTCTGGGAAGGATTCTGAGTTCCTTCTTCTTTCTGGGAAGGAAGGATACAGTCTGGAATTTTAGCTGCTCAATAATACCATTTTCATGTTCTGATCAATATATTCTTAAAGACGTTCTTTTTCATTTGCTGTGCTAGCATAAATGTGGGTACAAAGAACTATAGAATCTAGCAAAAGGTAGTTTTTGATTTCAAGATGTTAACTTCTTTGAACGTAAGTACATCAGAAATAAAATCCAAACATTGTTCTGTATGATAGAATTGTAAACTGAAAAGTTGAAGATGACAAAGAACCTGATCGTAAGAAATTAAATTAATGGTTCAGGGAAATGAAACCCATCTCAAGCTGCAACCACAAATGAAATCACAAGCAGCCCTAAATGAACCTTTACTCAACCCTTCAGTAGCTTGGCATGGAGCAGTCAGACTTAACTCAGAGGCAATGAATAAAGTATTTGCGCAACACTTCAAACAGTAATCCAGTGAAACACACCACAGAAGGATCCCACACCAGAGTTAGAAAAATAGAGTACTTCTTAATAAATAATACCAAAATGACAAAAATCCAATCCGTAGAACCAGAGATATACAAGTTTAATGATTTCAGTGAAAATAGCACCAAGAAGCACAAAGAACCAACTGTAGATAGCTGGTCGCACCAGACCGGGACAAAGTCATAAGTTCAGGCCAACTGTGATGGAGTGTGGTTCGGCTACAGGGACCTAGATAGGCCACTGAACATAGTACCTTAGGTCCTGGTTGCGGAGCTTTGTGATGTTCCGCATAGAATGCGTTGCACAGTCTAGGCATTGTATTAGTTTCGAGGTTCTGCGGAGCAGCGATTGTCGAGGAACTGTCAACAAAGGCTTGCAATGTGAAGTCTGGTGTCAGGGATGTGTCACGCAGTCAAGGCAGTGCATCTGTTCCAAGGAAATGTGTGGCTACAATGCAAGAACCACATTGTCGTCAAGACTGCTGTCAAAGAGGAATGCAAGGGTCTGCATTGGGAACGCTTTGCACAGCTGGTGGTTCTGATGCAGTAATGGGGTAAGTGTGGAGTCCTTTGCAAGGGGAGCACCCTTACAGCAGAGGAGCAGCATCACTTCTAGTCGAATTTGCACCAAACATCAGAGGCGATATGCCTGTTCAGCTGGCTCCACAGATGGTCTGGCAGTGCACATTCAGTTCCACTTCCAACAGTCCAGGACTGGGGGGGCACCACATGGCAGGGTAGCACTCACAGACGGCAGAGTCTAGAGGCTGGGTTCAGTGTTATTGGAGCCTTGTATCCCTGATGCTCTAGTCAAGAGGCCAGCCAGCTATCCCTTGGAGTCACTGTGAGGTCCTGAGTTCAACAGATGCAGGTTCAGTCCTTCTCACGCAGGCAAGTGGGCAGTAGGAAGCAGGCAGCACAGCAAGGCAGCAGTTCTTTCAGGTCAGAAGTCTATCAGATTGGCAGTCCTTTTAGAAGTACAGCAGTCCTCCTTCCTGGCAGAGTATCCACCAGTCTTGAAGTGTACTGAAGCAGTGGTGTATGAGGTCCAATATTTATACCTGGTAGCTTTCCTGTAGAAGGTGTGAAAAACTTTGACATGTTTCCATTTGAGGTCCCCAGGCACCCTGCCTTCCTTGTCCTGGCGCCAGACTAACTACAAGGAGTCTGCAGCACCTTTGTGTGGAGGCAGGACACAGTCTATTCAAGTGTAAGTAGGGCTATGCCTAGCTCCTACCCCCATTCTGCCAGTGATGGCCCATCCAGGCACACCTAAGCTCTCTATTTTGTGTGGCGGCGCTAGGAGGAATACACAAACCTCAACTGCAAACTATACCCAATTATGTGCCCCAGTGACATGCTACAGGCACTAAGGTGGTCATTATGACATTGGCAGTGAGTGATAAATTGGCAGAAATACCGCCAACAGGCCGGTGGGAACTACCACCAAATTATGAACAAGGCTGTGAGAACTCCCATAGACAGCCAATGTACCACACCATCCGCTAGGGCGTTACACTACACCTGACGGCGGTAGCTATCAACAGCCAGACAAGGGACAAAGTACCACCCACCATATCACGACACAGCACACCGCCACAATTTCTGGGGTGGAACCAATGCCATCAAAAGCCTGGTGGAAACACTGCACAGAAGACGAAAGACTAACCATCAGAGACACAGAGGAGGACAACGCCACCATGGAACTGGAACTGGAACTGCAAGTCTTCGCAATGCTCTTCTATGCCATGCTCCACCTGGAACACCAACGCAACGAAGACAGCGACGGTGAGTACAGCTGTCTAGCACACAAGGGAGGGAGGGAGGAAACGGAGAGTGACACACAAACGCACAACACACACCAGACACACAAACACCAAACACACAACCAGCTGCAGACGAAAAACAACGGCAGACGACACACAGCATAATCATGAAAGGACAACAAGAAGGCAGTAATGAGAATGTCTTAAATGGGAACAGCCACCAAATGAACCAATTGGATAACAAAGAGATATGTACAAATGTCCACAAAGGGCCAATACCTAGTCCAAAGTACTAAGGGCCCACATGGCCACAAGGCACAGTCCAAGGCCCAACTTGTTTCCTGACATCATCTGCACAGAACTCTGCAGGGGAATCATTTTGCAAGTGGGAAGGCACCTCAGGGGGTTAGGAGGGGTGGGGGTCACCTCACCCAAAGTCTGGAACCTGCCCACTGGTTCTGGAGGGGGCTCCATGCCCATTATCTTTGCTGGGGAGTGCAAGGTCACAGTCTCTCAGGTGGGTGACTTGCCCACTGGTTCTGGAGAGGGCAGTATGCCATTTATCTTTGCTGGGAGTGCAAGATCACATTCTCTCGGGAGGGTGACTTACCCAATGGTTCTGGAGGGGGCTCCATGCCCATTTACCTGTGCAGAGGAGTGCAAGGTCACAGTCTCTCAGGTGGTGACTTGCCCACTGGTTCTGGAGGGGGCTCCAGGCCCATTATCTTTTCTGGGGAGTGCAAGGTCACAGTCTCTAAGGTGGGTGACTTGCCCACTGGTTCTGGAGGGGGCTCCATGCCCATTTACCTATGCATGCCCATTATCTTTGCTGGGGGGTGCAAGGTCACAGTCTCTCTGGTGGGTGACTTGCCCACTGGTTCTGCAGGGGGCTCCATGCTCATTTACCTATGCTGGGGAGTGCAAGGTCACAGTCTCTCAGGTAGGTGACTTGCCCACTGGTTCTGAAGGGGGCTCCTTGTACAGCAGTCCCTGGAGGGTGGCTTACATGCCCTCTGCTGGAGGTGAGGGCTGCACTGTCGCATATGGAGGTGAGGGCTGCACTGTGTCAGCAGGTGAAGGTGCCTTCTGGGCAGCTCTGCTGGAGGTGTGCGCAGAACTGGGTCAGTAAGTGAAGGTGCAGCCTCTGTAGAAGGAGTGGGCTGCACTGCCTCAGCTGGAGGTGAGGGCTCCGTGACCACTTGTGGTGGTGGTACCCTGCCAGCCTCTGATGGAGTTGACGGCTCCTTCCCCTTCATGGTAGGAGTCGAGTTCTCCTTCCCCTTTATGGCAGGAGTCGATGGCTTCTTCCCCTTCATGGCAGGAGTTGAGGGCTTCTTCCCCTTCATGGCAGGAGTTCAGGGCTTCTTCCCCTTCATGGCAGGAGGTGTGAGATCCTTACCGTCAAGACTGGTGGAGTGGGATCCTTCACTGTCTTGCCTCCACAACTAGGAGGTTCCTCTACTGTCCCCGTGGAATGTTTGTCTGAGGTGCTGGGATGGGTCGTTGGGACCCCACTCTTACAGGCAGGACGGGGAGGAGGGCGAGGGAAGAGGTCAAGTTGGGCAAGGAAAAGCTTCTTAGGGACGGTGGGGAGGGAAGAGGGAAGAGGAATGGGAGTGGAGGTTGAGGGAGTGGTTGTTGGAGGTGCATGTGTGCTGGACTTGGGTGCTGGTGCATGGGCAGTGTGTGAGGTGGATGGCTGTTGGGTGTCTGAGTGCTTGCATTTGAGTCCTTTGGGGGGGGGGACAGGGTGGGAGAGGACACAGGGGATGTGTGGATGAATGTTGTGGAGGTGTCTGCTAGTGAGGTGTGTGTGATGCTTGGTGTGGTGATGCTGGTGGTGGATGTTGATGCAGTGCATGCAGGTGTGAGTGTGGATGTGACTGTGAGGGAGGTGGAGGAGGAGGTGGAGACAGTGGAGGCAGTGGATGTGGTTGTGTCTGCAACTGTTAGTGTTTGCGTGAATTTATGGGCTGAAGTGTGGTGCCTGTGTTTGACTGTGCCACTCTTGTGTGATGTCTTGTGTGCATGATCGTCTGTATGTGTGCATGGAATGGGTTGGGGTTGAGGAGTCTGGTACTGGGAAGTGGTAGTTGGAGGGGGGACGGTAGGAACAGGCACAATGGCTGCCATCAGAGAGGAGGCCAGAGCCTGAATCGATCTCTGTTGGGCCGCCAGTCCACTGTGGATGCCCTCCAGGAATGCACTGTGTTGCTGCATCTGGGATGCCAGCCCCTGGATGGCATTCACAATGGTTGACTGCCCTACAGAGATGGATCTCAGGAGGTCAATAGCCTCCTCAATCAGAGCAGCAGGGCTCACTTGGGAAGGGCCTGAAGTGCCTGGGGCAAAGGAAATGCCCACCCTCCTGGGTGAGCGAGCACTGGCAGCTCGCTGAGGGGCTACTGGGAGGATGGTCCTGGTACGGGGCTGGCGGCTGTACCTGCAGCTGGGGTGGTCACGGAGGTGTCCACCGCCACCAGGGAGCTTCCATCGGAGGAGGTATCTGAGTCTGTGTTGTCACCTCCTGTCTCTGCCATGGTGCTTCCCTCGCCCTCCGTCCCACTAGTTCCCTCGGCGTCGGTGGACTCTGCCTCCTGGGTCCTGTAGGATGCAGCTCCCTCTGTCGCCGGTGCCCCTGCTCCTCCACCAGATGATGCTAATGTACACATGGACAGGATGACAGAAGTAAAAAGGGGGAGAGAGAGAAAGGGAGCACTAGGTCAATTACTGCACCACCACAGAAGGCATACACAGTATCGTCACACAGGGATCAGGATTGAGCACTATGCATTGCACTGCCAAACAATTGGCTAGATGCCACAGAAAGATGAGGGCCAACCACCGCCAACTGCACCCCTCCTGGAACCCACTAAGCCCTGTCTGACATGGAATGCAACCTAGCTAGGTTACCTTAATTTCCCTTTCAACCATTACCCTTGAGCTGGATCACGCTGCAACTACTGGCCTGGCATTAAGGGACACCCACTAACTGAAACCCTCTATCCGGATTCATGCCACCTACCAATTATTATTGTAACAGACACTGTACTCACCTCCCTGTGGCTGCTTTGATGCCCTCAAGTGCCCATCCAGCTCTGGGTAGGCCACCGCCAGTCTGCAGGCCTTCAGGGGGTTAGGTTCCAACGGGTAACCCTTCTATATTAGGAGGCCATCCCCAGCTGGGCCTCCGCAGTCTTCTGTGCCAAGCATCTCAGGTCCTCCCATCGTTTCCGACAGTGGGTGCTCCGCCTGCCAAAGACCCCCAGGGTCCACATGGCCCTGGGGAAGGCACACCATAATCGCTTCTTTTGATGGGCGCTGACCTGCAGAGGCGATACAGATGAGATGACATCATTACACATACAATCCAGCCTGTCACACATATGGCCCACCAATCCCGTTTCCATCATCATTGGCACACACATCGCCTGGCGCCCACTAAGTACACCATCACAAAACATTCCCCCCCCAATGACACAATGCTTGCACACACATCTCTATGCATCCTTCACACATGCATCGTGCCCAAGGTGTACTCACCTGTTTGTCTAGAGGCCCATACAGCAGTCCGTACTGGGGTAGGACCCCATCCACCAATCGCTCCAACTCCTCCGCAGTGAAGGCAGGGGCCCTTTCCCCGGTCACATGGGCCATGGTAGGTTCCAGACACAGGTCACAGCAGCACACACAGTGTAGGTGTTCTCCTGTTGGAGGTCAGTAAACAAGTGAGGATTCAGATAGAAAATGGCAGTCACGTCCGCAGCGGTGTACACCATCACTGCCGGCGCCGATCCCCATTGGGCACTGTAGTCCATAGACCCATATTATCCAATGAGGAATTGCACGCCGATGCAAGACCGGCTTCCGCTACGACGCCCAACGTCGGTGGAGTTACCTCCCTTTTTTACCTGTCCCTACATACAGGACAGGGATTTGCCATTTCGTGGTGATGGACAAGGATCAGATTAACCTTAATTGCATGACTGCCTATATTTGCACATACCTTTCCATTCCCACTGTCCCATCACATAAATGCACTATGTACACTGAGGTGGGGGTTCCATTGTTCAAATTGTGACAGCCTACTCACTCTTGTGTCCCTTAGATACCTACCGCTGCGGATAAATGGGAGGAGAAGACAAACCCCGTGTACAGACCTCTTGTAGAATTGGCTACACTGGAGGACAGGCACATTATACTAAATTATAGACTGGACAGGGCCACAATCACAGAGTTGTGTGCCTAATTGCAGCCTGACCTGATATCAGCTAGCCGTCATCCCATTGGGATCCCGCCTCTTGTGGAAGTGCTATCAGTGCTCCATTTCCTGCAACTGGTTCTTTTCAAGTGACAGTGGGCTTGGCAGCAGGAATGTCACAGCCAATGTTCTCAATCGTGCTGGCAAGGGTTTTGTCTGCCTTGGTGAAACACATGTGCAGCTACATTGCTTTCCCCCAGGTGGAAGATTTGGCCACTGTGAAGGCAGTATTCTATGCAATGGGGCTTATCCCCAATATTATTGGGGCAATTGATGGTACACATATTGCGTTTGTCCCCCCCAGCAGAATGAACAGGTGTTCAGGAATCGTAAGAGTTTCTACTCACTGAATGTGCAAATGGTGTGCCTGGCGGACCAGTACATCCCCGACGTCACTGTCGTAGGGTGTGGCTAATAGGTGAGCCAGAGTCCCCACCCACTGTATGTGAGTGTATGCCTTCAGGTGCTATCCCCATAGCATTGTGTAAGGCTAAATGTTGTCCTTCAATACTTGCAGGAGACTCTGGCTACCCAAACCTATTGTGGTTGCTGACCCCTGTGAGGAATGCCAGGACAGGGGGTGAGGACCATTATAATGAGGCACATGGGTGAACCAGAAGAATAATCGAGAGGACCTTCGGCCTCCTGAAGGCCAGGTTCAGGTGGCTCCATCAGTAGGAGTGCCACTCACCTGGAAAGGTGTGCCAGATAGTAGTGGCATGCTGCATGTTGCACAACCTGGCCCTCAGAAGACATGTGCCTTTTCTGTAGGAGGAGGAGACTTGAGATGCCTCTGTAGCAGCAGTGGACCCTGAGGACAGTGAGGAGGAGGAGGCAGAGGATGAGGATGTGGACAACAGAACATCAGTTATACATCAATACTTCCAATGACACACAGGTGAGACAGTGGAACTGATCATTGCTCTGACTATTGATTTCATCTGTGTTACTGTAGCATGATGGTATTCACTTCCTTTGTATCTCAACTTACTGTCACCTATGGCTTCTCATTTTCCAGATGTTAGTGATATGACAACAATGTCCTGATGTGATCACTACAGACAGTTAGAGGTCATTAATTATATGGTCTCACAGTGTGCAGATCATTTGTACATGCTGTGACTGTTCCCAAAAATGAACATTTTCAACACATAAAACAGTGTCACTCAAATTGTGTTCAAAGGTGTTTATTGTAGTGCAAATAATTGACTGAAAAGTACAATGGAATGGAGTGATGGTGGAGGAAAGTCCAGCGTATTGTTGCAGTCTGTTTGTAGCACAGGTCCAGTGTCCAAGGGGCCATAGGAAGGGGAGCAAAGGCAGTTCAAAGTAGACAAAGTGACAGGGTGGGACATAAGGGGGACAATCAGGAATGTCTTATTTCCTGGCAGTAGTCTTGGTCTTGGCAAGTGTATCTGGCTTCTATCAGGGTGGCAAGGAACGTTTGCGGGGTGGTTCACCTTCTGCAGGGAGAGGGGTGCTGGTGGCCTGTGGGTCCTGTGGTGGGGCCTCCTGTCCACTAGCTGCAGCGGAAGTGGTGGGCTGATCAATAGACTGGCTAGTGGCAGGGGCTCGCGGCAGTGCTGTCCATTCCCTCATGATGCTGGCCATGTCTGCCAGCACCCCTGCTATGGAGATCATGGTGGTGTTGAGGGCCTGCAAGTCCTCCCTGATCTCCTGGTAGTGTTCCTCATGCAGCCGCTTGTTCTCCTGCATGTTGTTCAGGATCTGGCCCATCATGTCCTGGGATTGTTGGTAATCCCACAGGACATTAGTGAGTGCATCATGGAGAGTCGGTTCCCTGGGCCTGTCCTCCCCCTGGTGCACAGCGGTCCGCCCAGTGTCTCTGTTGCTCTGTGCCCCTGTCCCTTGAACGGTGTGCCCACTGCCACTGACCCCAGGTCCCTGATTGTCTTGGGGACGAGGTGTGGACTAGGGTCCCTATACCGGTGGGCACACTGCTGATTTACGTGCCCTGGGGACAGAGGTGTTGGGATGCTGGGTGGGTGCTGTGGTGTTGGATACTGATGAGGGAGACTCTCTGGCAGATTGTGAGTGGGCTGGGGTGACCGACTGTCCAGTGGTCCATGATGGGCCAGGTAGTTCATCCAGATCCAGAAGTCCAGGATGACTGTAATCACTGGGGGCATCTTCTGTTGGGGGACTGGATAGTCGTGGCACCTCCTCTCCGCTGAGATTGGCTGGGGCACCTGTGGGGGTGTAAGTGATGTAATATGCGTCATGCCTGTGACATATTGTACATCCCGAGCTTCCCCTCTATTGTTGCTGTTTCCCTGCCACCTTTGTATGTGTATGGTGATATATTGTGGGATTTTTAGTTCCGCTATGCTGTGCATGCTTTGGTGAAGGGTGTCCATGTAGGGCTGGGAGGGCTGTCCATGCATTGGTATGGCATGCAGGGCTTGGTATAGGGGTTAGTCATCTGCATTGGTGCAGTGTGTGGGATGTAGTGGAGTGATGTGAGTGAGGTGATGAGATGGCATGCAGGTATGGGGGTGATAAGTGGTAAATGTTGACTTACCAGTGTCCAGTCCTCCGGCTACTCCAGTGTGTCCCTCTGGATGCAGTATTGCCAAGACTTGCTCCTCCCATGCTGTGAGCGGTGGGAGTCCACCGCCAGTCCTCTGCATGGCGATCTGATGCCTTGCTGCCACGGAACGTACCTTCCCCCGTAGTTCGTTCCACCTCTTCCTGATGTCGTCCTTTGTTCTTGGATGCTGTCCCACAGCGTTCACCCTGTCCACGATTCTCCGCCATAGCTCCATCTTCCTTGCAATGGATATCTGCTCGACCTGTGCTCCAAAGAGCTGTGGCTCTACCCTGACTATTTCCTCCACCATGACCTCCAACTCCTCATCTGTGAAACGGGGTGCCTTTGTGGGGCCAGGGGTGTTGTGTGGTGTGTGTTAGTGTGCAGGTGTTGGGTACTATGGTTGGGTGTGCGTAGTGGAGTGCATGAGGGATGTATCGGTGTGTGCATGTAGTTATCTCAGTGGTCTTGATGTCTGTCCAGTGGCAATGATTTGTATTCGTTAGGTGTTGTGGGTAATGTGGCTGTGTTTTATAGTGGTCTGGGTGGGTGGGTGTGGTGTGTGTATGGGTGTCAGGTGTGTGTTTTTTTTAATTGGCCAATGTTGTGTAGTTTAGTATTTGGGTGTAACATTGAGTGCAGCGGTGTGTACTGCCAATGGTTTACCGCCGTTGAATGTCTGCTGTGGTGATTCGTGGGTCATAATGTGGTAGGCGTGTTTTGTTGGTATAACGGTATGGGTGTTGGTACCAACAGTTTACCACTGACCTTTGGGCTAGCAGATTTGTGTATGTGGCTGTATTCTGTCAGTTTGGAGTGTCTAAGTAATATGGCGAATGGATATCCGCCACCATGGCGGTATGTTGGTGCCCATCACCGTGGCGTTAAGTGGGATTTACCACCAATGTCATAATGAGGGCCAAATTGGTTAAGGCTGGGAAATGCCAACTCTCTAAAAGTGGCATTTTCAAAACTGTAATTTAAAATCTGACTTGACCATTAAAGAGGATGTTTAATTACAATTCCAAAGACACCAAAGATGAACTGATTACCTGCTCCCATTTGAAAATTACAGCTTATTAAATACAGTTAAGTAGCTCCAAAATGTTATCCTATGGGCAACGATGGCCTTCCAGTAGTGAAAAGTGAATTTATGGGATTCTCATTACCAGGGCATGTAAAACCTAAAATTACATGTCCTGTCTTTTAAATACATTGTATCCTAAACTGTGGGCTCTTATGGGCCCACCCCATGGGTGACTTATATGTATTAAAAAAGAATGTTTGGGCCTGGCAAACGATTTATTTTTATATATGTGGCAGGATGCACTCCAATCTTTACTCAGATGCTTAAAGGCACATTTTTAACATTTAATCAAAATGCTCGAGGGCATACATTTTGGTGTGGGACCCTTGTTCGTGTTCCATCCAGACATGCATACACTTTATGAAAAGGCTGGTGCCCAAATGGTGCATCAAGCCCAGGATGCACAGCTGTGCTGACATCACTCCATCATTTTCACCATTCTTTAAACATTTTTTAACAATGTTTAACATTTTACCATAGTTTTGTCAAAATCTTTGATGTTAATCCAAAAGAAATGAGGATTTCCAGGACTTCCACATTTTAATCACAAGTAGTAGTATTCAGAAATCTTGCACAGTCACTTCAAGCATATATCTACAGCATATAATGATGTACCAGTCATCCATTCTTGAGTGTACCCAATGTATTTCAGAAAGATTCCCTTCCTCAAGAGTAACTACAATACAAAAGGTTGAAAAACATCTTGTCAAAGTACATGGTGTTTACCTAGCGAAGATTATAAGGTCGAGCTTATGTGATATATAAAAACAAGAACAACTCATGTATACTCTCCCCATGATCCATGCCCATAGTTCACTTAAAACAAGAAACTAAATATGAATCCAAATGAAACACACTAGACCCCCTGAATCAACACAACAGAACAGAAACTACATGTTTAAAACCCTACTCGTGCTGTAAAAGCCTGTGACCATACTATAACAAACTTGTTTGCTGAATTCTGCTGATCATAATATGAAATGAAACACCATAGAAGGACCATAGTGAACGTGCAAAACTACCGAAATGTAGTACAATCCACCTACACTGTACTTAATTTACCATGACTATATCTTATTGAAGTAAACAAAACAACCAAAGTCTGACAGCTGGTGCACAGCCCCTCCAATGCCTACTCCATAAGGAGAATCAGGTGAAACAAATCTCTTTAAATAGCCCAAAAAATGAACCTGTGCTAGTCAAGAAAACCAACAAACTAATATCAACCCCCATTGCTCATGGTGCTCTAAAGAAAATATATCAAGTCATCCTTGTAAGCAACTGCTTTAACAGGGATACTGAAAAAAATAAGTTTATTTTGCCAGGCCAAAATGGCAGTTTAAAAACTGCACACATAGGCTGAAATTGAAGGTCTGAGACATGTTAAAAAGGGCTACTTGCGTGGGTGGCACAACCAGTGCTGCAGGCTTACTAGTAGCATTCAATTTGCATACCAATTGGGTATGAGTCAATTGTACCATGTTTTTAGGAGTGCACATGTGCACTTTAGCTCTGGTTAGCAGTAGTAAAGAGGACTAAGCCCTAAGGCTAGCTAAAACAAGATCAGCAAAAAATGGAGGAGGCAGGCAAAACATTTTGGGAAAGACCACCCTAGGGGCTGATATGTCTAACATTGATCAATTAATCAAAACAGGTTGTTCCCCAAGATGCTTAAAAACGTCCTCCTACTCAGTCCTGAAAAGATGAAAGTTTTACTCCAGGTCAGAAACTGGACAAAGCCCCACTAATTGAAGTCTCCTTTGTGACCTTTCCTTCTATCTTTGCATCATCTACAAAATCCATGGGATTCTCTATTGAAAGGACTCTGACTCTAACTCCACATATCAACAAACCCTTCTAATCCCTTCCAATCTACAAATTTCATCCTCACAACATGAAAAACAAAATATCCTGATCCCGATCAGCTTAAAACGGTGGTTCACACTTTAATCATCTCTGTCCTGGACTACTGTAATGCTATTTTTGCTGTCATTTCTTCCCCTGCTCGCTTCAAGTAAGACCACAATGTCAAAGCTTAGCTACTTTCACGATTCCAAAATTTCCTGATTCACTGACATTGGCAGAATAGTATGGGTCATTTCATTCACAAGGCTATTCATCTTAAGACCCACCCAACCTTACTGATCTTCTTTCTTTCTCAGTTGTAGAGAGAAGTTACAAGAGAAAGAACTCGCTCCTTCCAAAAACAGTGGCCATGAACAAGTCCGTAGCACAAAAACTGAAATTTACCGGTGCTGATCCCAGCCTTTTGAGGCCCCTTCCTTCTTTGCTCAGAGCTCAACCTGATCTGCAAACCTTTAGGAAATCACTAAAAGCCCACCTGTTCTGGCTTTACCTGAATTAACACCTGCACCAATTTGCCCCGCCCCCCCTTCTTGTTATTTTATTTATCTCTAGTTTCTCATCCTTCCAATTTCTCTTGCTTTGTATTTCTCTATCTATAAAGCACACTTTCTACATTATTCAGTATAGCTGCGTCAAAGAATACCATAGATACTTGAGAAAATAAATATAATTTGCTTGTGTGTTGTGTATTTCTTTAGGCAACCATGATAAAAAATGTATGTATTTCTTTACTCATGCCAGTGCGATTCATCTTATAAGTGATTACCCCAGTTACTGTGAAAGACACAACAGTCTTGTCATCTGCACTGTTGGAAATTGAAGCTGTGCCAATTACTGTTGGTTCCAAAGAAACTGCAAGTTCCAAGGAGACTGCGGGCTGCCATGTGATATCTGATGTCAGGGATGCGTTTTCACTGCAATCATTCC
Source organism: Pleurodeles waltl (assembly GCF_031143425.1). NCBI lineage: Eukaryota > Metazoa > Chordata > Amphibia > Caudata > Salamandridae > Pleurodeles > Pleurodeles waltl. Next base: position 536,976,411 of record NC_090445.1, on the reverse strand, counting down.
AATGTGTCTGCGAGGAGATGCATTGTGCTGCATTAGTTCTGCCTTCAGGACCACAGCTGAACTGGCGGAGCACCTTTAGTCTCACTTCCAAGGGTCAACGACTGAGGTGGCCCCACTTTGAGCACAAGCTTCACAGAAAGTAGCGTCCAGGTGCTGGGTTGAAGATGGTTCGAGCCTTTTCTGTCCCCTGAGTCTCTGATTAGGAGATCAGCCAGCTAGCCGTTGTTGTCCCTCTGGTGGTCCTGGGACCAAGATGCAGGTCAAGTCCTTCTTACTTAGGCAGCAGGACAACAGAGTAGCAGTCCTTCTTGCAGAGCAGCACAGCAGTTTGGAGTTTTAAACAGGTCCAGAGGTGTACTGAAGAGTTGGGTCTGTAGGTTCCCTTTTGAAGTAGGAGACGGTTCTGGAGGTTGCCATCCTCAGATATATTTGGAATTTTCTGCCTCCCTGCCCTGTCCTCTACTTCTGTAAGGCCACAAAAGTCTAGTGGCAAAACACTTTGTGAGTGTGCTGGGCATTGTGCCATTCTGATGCACACGTATGGTGGGTGACAGCTCCTCTTCATCATCAGGTAAAAAAATGGCCCATCCTTCCATCTACCTTTGTCCCACTGTCTGAGAGAAATACACAGGCCACCCACCAGCTGCACCTGGTCATGTGACCCAGGAAGAGGCTGCAGGCATTAAATGATTAGGACAAGAAAATGCCAACTTTCTACAAGTGCCATTTTTAGAATTGTGACTTAAAATCTGGCTTTACCAATAAAGAGGGTTTTAAATTACAATTCTTTAGACACCAAATTCAAAATCCTTACCTGCTCTCAACTTAAAGTGATCACTTATTAAAATTAAGAGCAATAAGGTAACCCAATTGTATCCTATGGGAGAGGTGGGCCTTGCAGTAGTACAAGTGAATGTAAGAGTTTTTCACTATCAGAACATGTAAAACTTAAAAGTACATGTCCAACCTTTTAAATATACTGCACTCTACCCTATGGACTGTATAGGGTATACTCTATAGGTGACATGTATATCTTCAAAAGGAAGTTTTGAGTCTAAGGGCCTGATGTAGATCTCGACAGAAGGGTTACTCTGTAGTAACAGTAACTGATATCCTATCAGCCGAAATCTAAATGCCATTGTTTTCTTTGGTATTTGGATTTTGGCGGATGGGATATTTGTCACCATTGTGATGGAGCAACCCCGTGGCCGAGATCTAAATCAGGCCCAAAGTCAATTCCAACATGTTTAGATGAGAGAGCACAAGCACTTTAACAATGGTTAGCAGTGTTAAAGTGTACACAGTCCTAAAAGCCAACAAAAATGGCTTTAAGAAACAGGGGGGGAAATGCAAAAAATTTGGAGATGACCTTGCAGAAAGGATGGTACCCGGAACACTGACCCCTTCCCATTCAAACGTTCCGATGTTCTTTTGTTTGTTCAGTCCTTTGTTTAGCAAGGCCTTGCGATGACCACAGTGAAATATCAATTGTTAGCCGTTTCTGCATTTCTCTATTTACTAAACCAACCTTCAAAGGCAGTGGTTGTAATATTTTTCATAAAAGGTTTGGCACATATGCTTCCTCCCAAATCATTTGTGATGTCACAGTGGAACCTTACCCTGGTATTGATGTTCCTTATGTGTGTTATGTGTGCATCTCTCAAGGCTTTGCACAGCTGCTCCTTAGGGCTAAACAGCCTTCCTAATCACCATCATTTCAGCACACTGTGTAAGTGAGCTGTAGTTGCTGTCGGTGTGACTGCCCCATACTTCTTTCTTCCTAGACAAGAAAGGGTTGAGGGCATGGCAGCTTTCCTCCCTAGAGTTGTAGCACCCTTCCACTTTGGCCAATCAGTCACCTTACCTTCATTCTACACTCCATCTCCTACCTCAAAAGAGGAAGAGAAGCTCCATTGACTAGATCCAGACATTGACCAGGCGAAGGATCTTCAGGTACATGGTACAGGTGTTGGCTGTGGTGCGTTCTTGTTTTGTTTTAATGAGTGCTATCGTGAAATTTTTCTTTCTATTACCACTTGATTTTCTGAGAACAGTGACCCATGCTTTAATTACTTCTAGGCTTTTTCTTTTGTTTAAATTACCTAATTGGGCATCCATCTCTGCCCATTTTAGGGTATTGCAGTGGTTGCCAATTAAGAAGAGAATATTATACAGGTCTTTGGCGCTGGTTCATCGTGCCTTCTAGATGTCAGGCTCTTTGTATTTAATCAATAGGATTACTCCATAACATTCAACAAGAGCATTTTGTTTGACTGGTGCACTCCTGGTATCAGTCCTTGGAATCAAAAGCTCTATGAGAGGAGCTGCTTCCTTCTCTTTTCTTGCCTCTCAAGCAGGAAGCCAGCTCAGACTTAAACTCTTGTACAGTTCCCGCAACTCTGTTTACTGCAGCATAAGAGCTGTGAGGTTGGCATGTTCCACTTACTTCTTAGCGCTGGGAAACTCCTTGGAGTAGCCATGTGCTCTATACATTTTTTTATTCATTCATTCATTTATTCATTCATGTAGCCCTTTGTTGGCTTCTCACCTGCAAAGATGGGCAGGGCAGTGCAAACGAGGATCCTGTCAGGTGGATAGGCATCTGCATTAAGATCTGCCATGCAGTGGCCAAAAGCCAGTTCCCTGAGATCATCACAGCTAATTCTATCAGAGCCACGACTGCTACAACAGCATTGGCACCAGGTGAGGGTGCTGGTGCCTCTTCTTGACATCTGCCAAACTACGATGTTGGCATTCTACCATATGTTTTCAAAGTAATACTGCTTCGACGGCCAGGTGCAAGACTTTTTGGTCTCCCCAGACCGTCCACCTTTGGGAGGAACTGCTACGATATCTCTTCTAAAGAGGACGAATTTGAGTATACAAGTATCCATACAAAGAACAATTACTCTCTTTCTGGTGGATACTCTATCCACAGATTCCTCACTGCCCTCCCATCTCACCATTTTGTGGAGTGGCCTCATAACTCCTGAGAAAGCCTCAAGGTAGAGATTGACACACTGTCACCAACAATTGTTATACGCTTCACATCTGACAGTGTGGAAAACGAAACAGACAAAAAATAACATCAACGTGCAAGTGTAGCAGATCCACTGTGTCACTTCTGGGACAGTACGAAGCCAATACTGAGCTGCACAATGCCACCTGTTGGCGCGGGGAGCACTACTGTTGAAATTCTCCTGATATAGTCTGGTGCCTGTCGGTATTCTCAAGGTGAGGAATCTGAGGTTAGATATATATCTATATAGTATCTACTAGAAAGAGTATCGCAGAAGATAAGTAACTTGTTCTGCATGTTGATGGGCCATCCTGGGAAGGATGTGGGGGAGTAGCTGAAACACCTAAATGGGTTTGGTCCTGAGGTCTCACAAAGAGCTGCATAACCTCCTATAGTGTGTCTGGAGAAAGGGTAGAAAGGGCAGGGACTTTGTGCACTTCAAAGGCCTCTCTTTAAAATCTCACCCGCTTCAAAGACACCACTGGGTATAAAAGAATTGGACTTCTGACCCTACCAAATCAGAAAACATCTGGACTTGAGGACATTCTGCCAGGTCGAAGCGCTGCTGTGCTGCTGAAGGGACTGTCAGTCTGCTGGAACTCTGCTGGACATTGCTGGACTCCTGCTTTCCTGTGCCTGCCCTACTGCCCTTCTTGAGGTGAGAGTGAGAAGGACAGGACCTACAGCTCTACATCCCCAGAACCAAAGTGACTCCAGTGGCTGCTTGCTAGCTTGCCTCCTGTTCTGAAGTCTCAGGGACATCACTCCACTCTGCTACAGCTTTTGGATTCTGCCAACATTGAGTCTTACCCTGCCAAGCGGTGGCAATCTAATCCTGGGCCCCTTGAAGTGGGTTCTGCTGCTGTTTCTACAGAAATACATGCATCGAGATTACTGCACCAAATAAATCCGCCGCATTTATCCTCAAGTTAATGCATCGCAGCTGAGGACAATGACATGGCAGCACCAATTGCATCGCCCTAAGTCCGGATGCATCGCCTTCCCATTGCTGACTGCGTGGCTCCACTGCAATGCATCGCCTTCATCGCAAAGGGTTCATACCCAATGGTATTGAAAAAGGTTACAGGGCACAACATCTTGTATGATTATTGTTTTTCACTAAAGATTTGAAAACAATCATCATACAGGATATTGGGGGTCATTACAACATTGGCGGTAAAAGCCGCTTACCGCCGTGCAGAAGACCAGCAACACACCACCGCGGCAGTGGAATTCCGCCACGGTCATTATGACCCACAGCTCAGAATCCACCAAAATCAAGACACCCACACAAGTCCGCCACACCAAAGGTCAGTGATAAACTGGCGATAACAAAACCTCAATCGTCACACCAACAGGAATACACCCACACTATCACGACCCACGAATCCACGCAGTGGTCTTTCAACTGCGGTATTCCATTGGCTGTACACACCGCCGCGCTCAAAATACACACATATTTACAAAACACATCCACATTGGACAATTCGAAATACACACACCTGATACCCATACACACACCATTCCCACACATCCAATACAATATACAACACACACCCACATCACCCACAGACCCTTATGTCAACAATTGCGACAGAAGGCCAGAGAGAGACACCACCAGAAAGAACAATAGCATCCACAGGCACCCTACACCATCACTCACAAAACATCCAAGCACCTCACACAACACACCTCTAAATATCACCCCACACATCACAACACAAACCACCCCACACATCACCCACACCACCCCATGGCCCCGCAAAAGACACACCAGGTTCTCTGAGGAGGAGCTCAGGGTCATGGTGGAGGAAATCATCCGGGTAGAGCCACAGCTATTCGGATCACAGGTGCAGCACACCACCATAGCTAGGAAGATGGAGCCATGGCGAAGCATCATGGGCAGGGTCAACGCGGTGGGACAGCACCTAAGAACTAGGGATGACATCAGGAAGAGGTTGAAAGACCTACGGGGGAAGGTGTGTTCCGTGGCCTCAGGACACCAACTTGCGGTTCAGAGGACTGGCGGCGGACCCCCACCTCCTTCCCCAGAACTCACTACATGGGAGGAGCAGGTCTTGGCTATACTGCATCCTGAGGGCCTCACAGGAGTAGCTGGAGGAATGGACTCTGGTAAGGCAAATCTTTCACTACTTCATCCCCCACCCACCTGCATGCTATCACATACCCCCACCCTCGCCCTCACCCCCATCACTCCAACTCCTCACATATGTCCCAATATCACAAACCACACATCCCAAGCCCTGCATGTAACACCAAAGCATGGACACCCATCACCAAAGCATGTCCACTGCACATACCCACACACACCCCTAAACCATTATCACACAAGGGGGGTCATTCTGACCCTGGCGGTCGGTGACCGCCAGGGTCACCGACCACGGGAGCACCGCCAACAGGCTGGCGGTGCTCCGCCGAGCATTCTGACTGCGGCGGTTCAGCCGCGGTCAGAAACGGAAAGTCGGCGGTCTCCCGCCGACTTTCCGCTGCTCGGGAGAATCCTCCATGGCGGCGGAGCGTGCTAAGCCGCCATGGGGATTCTGACACCCCCTACCGCCATCCTGTTCCTGGCGGGTCTCCCGCCAGGAACAGGATGGCGGTAGGGGGTGCTGCGGGGCCCCTGGGGGCCCCTGCAGTGCCCATGCCCATGGCATGGGCACTGCAGGGGCCCCCGTAAGTGGGCCCCACTGTGTATTTCAGTGTCTGCAATGCAGACACTGAAATACGCGACGGGTGCAAACTGTACCCGTCACACATACCCACTCCGCCGGCTCCATTCGGAGCCGGCTTCCTCGTGGGGAGGGGTTTCCCACTGGGCTGGCGGGCGGCCTCCTGGCGGTCGCCCGCCAGCCCAGCGGGAAAGCCTGAATGGCCTCCACGGTCTTTCGACCGCGGAGCGGCCATATGGCGGTTCCCGCGAGGCGGCCGGCTACCGCCGCCCGCCTCTATCGGAATCACCCCCAAGGTCCTACACAGGAATGCAAGCACTGGGGTACATGGTCACCCACCCATTGCACACCATGGCACACACAGATGCAATAATCATGCCTTTAGACCCCACCCAACGTCACCGGACAGGAGGGTCCAGACATGTCCACTCCACCCACAGAAGAGGCCCACAGTGATGTCAGCACCTCTGTCCAGCTGGATCTAGATGACCAGTCTGGCCCATCTGGGACCTCGGGACAGTCGGTTCCCCTAACACTGGCACAGGCCACTACAGAGCTTCCACCCTCTGGAAACACCAGCACAGCACCAGCCAGCGGGTCCATCCCTCTGTCCCCAGGACACGTCAATCAGCAGTGTGTCCACCACTACAGGGAACCAGGCTAACCCACCACCCCAACAACACCAGGGACCTGGGGGCAGTGGCAGTGGGCACATGGTTCAGGGGACAGAGGCCCAGGAATACAGGAGAACTGGGAGGGCTGCTGTGCGACAGGGGGAGGACAGGCCCAGGGAACCCACTCTCCATGCGGCCCTCTCCAACATCATGGGAGCCTACCACCATTTCCAGGAGACGATGGCAATGGTACTGGCCAAGTTTCAGGAGACCCAGCAGCTGCAGGCGGAACAGTATCTGGGCTTCAGGGAGGAACTAACATCCATCAATTCCACCCTGGGCACCATTGTAGGTGTGCTGAAGGAACTCGTCAACACCAGGAGGGACACTGTGGCACAACAAGGGGCCCCTGACACTAGCCTGGACGATGAACTGCCCGCCACCTCCGCCGGCGCTAGTGGTCAGGAGGCACCGCCACAGGACCACCACACCAGCACCCCACCCCCTGCAGATGGAGAACCACCCCGCAAACGGTCCCTGAGATCCAGGACAAAGACAGAGAACAATGCCAAGACCCCACCTAGAAATGAGACCACGCTGATTGTCATCCTTCTGTCCCACTTCGTGACCCTGTCCATACTTAACCTGCCCCAGCTCCACTTCCTATGCCCCTTTGGACAATGCACCTGTGAGACTAATAGACTGGACTCTGCCATGGACATTCCTCCACCATCACCCCTGACCATTTTACAACCCCCTCCACTATTTAGCACTTAAATAAACACCCTTAAATCACAAAACAATCTGGAGTCAGTCTGTGCTTTCAGAATTGTGTATTTGCAATAACTGAGGGAAATAGCAATGTCCATTGTATTGTCAACATACCTATGTCACACAGCTCTAGTCCATGCCGAAACAAAGCAGATGTCACACAGTGGGACCCACATCTGTGAAATCGTAAGGGAAAGTGACAACTCAGTGACCATTCACTGGGTGACAATGACAGACAGATGAGAGGTAGTAGAATGAAATCAGATGTAGCAGGCAGTGTTGTCTTCTTCCCTGTGTCTCACTGGAAGTATTGGTGGATCACCGTGTTCCTGTTGTCTATGTCCTCTTCTTCTGCTTCCTCGTCTTCACTGTCCACAGGCACCACAGCTGCCACAACACCTCCATCTAGACCATCTTCCTGTAGAAAAGGCACCTGTCGTCGCAAAGCCAAGTTGTGAAGCTTACAGCAGGCCACGATGATCTGGCATACCTTCTTTGGTGAGTAGAATAGGGAACCACCTGTCATATGGAGGCACCGAAACCTGGCCTTCAGGAGGCCGAAGGTCCTCTTTATAATCCTCCTAGTTCGCCCATGGGCCTCATTGTAGCGTTCCTCTGCCCTTGTCCTGGGATTCCTCACAGGGGTCAGTAGCCATGACAGGTTGGGGTAACCAGAGTCACCTGCAAATGGCGAGGGACACACACTAACTCATAGGGACATCCCCAGACCCAGACACCTATTCTCACTGTATAGGGTCCATGTCCTCACCTAATAGCCACACACAGTGCATCTGGAGTTTCCCCATCAGATAAGGGATGCTGCTATTCCTCAGAATGTAAGCGTCATGCACTGAGCCAGGAAATTTGGCATTCACATGGGAGATATACTGGTCGGCCAAACACACCATCTGCACATTCATCGAATAGTAACTCTTCTGGATTCTGTACACCTTTTCACTCCTGCGTGGGGGGACCAAGGCCACATGTGTCCCATCAATGGCACCTATGACGATGGGGATTTATCACTGTAGGCAAATCCTCCACCTGAGGGAAAACGATGTAGCTCCGCATGTGTTTCAGCAGGGCAGACAACACTCTGTACAACACGTTGGAAAACATGGGCTGGGACACACCTGATGCTATGGCCACTGTTGTTTGAAAAGACCCACTTGCTAGGAAATGGAGTACTGACAGCACCTGCACTAGAGGGGGGATTCCTGTGGGAGGGCAGATAGCTGACATCAGGTCTGGCTCCAACTGGGCACACAATTCCAGGATTGTGGTACGATCAAGTCTGTAGGTGATGATCACATGTCGCTCCTCCATTGTCGACAGGTCCACCAGCGGTCTGTACACCGGAGGATGCCGCCATCTCCTCACCTGCCCCAGCGGACGTTGCCTATGGAGGAGAACAGCGAGCAGAGAGTCAACCAACTCTGAGGTACGTAAACACAACTTAATCGGAAAATGTTTGCAAATCGACATATGGCTGTATTAGTGTCTAAGCAAGGCCTAGATATGTGTGACGCAGTCCAAAATAATGCCATCTGGGCCCCTGAAATGGCGGCTGCCTGACCTGTAAAGTGGGACAAGGGGATATGAGGTAACTGCGCTGGCATTGTACACCGTCACGGTAGGCGGTCGAAGACCGCAGCGCAATCCAGCATTGGTTAACATTGGACCCCATGGGTCCAAGGAGCCAATGACGATGTACGCCGGCGGTGACTGTACGCACCGCCATGGACGTGACCGCCATTTTCTCTCTGTTCAATAACTTGATACCTGATCTTTGACAGGAGAGGACCTACACTGCAAGTGCTGCTGTGACCTCAGTCTGGAAGAGACAATGGCTTGTGTGTCTGGGGAAAGGGCCCCTGCCTTCAGTACGGAGGAGATGGAGAAACTAGTGGATGGGGTCCTCCCCCAGTAGACGCTACTCTACGGTCCTCCAGACAAACAAGTGAGTACACTGTGAGCATGCTGTATGGGCAATGGCTGTTTGGAGTGGTGTGGATGAAAGATGGGGGCGGAGAATGAGGCTTGCATGAAACGACGGTGAGTGCATGTGCGTCATGGCAAGGGTAGGGATGCAAGCCAATGACTGTGACGGTGCGGACAGTTATATCTTCTCCTTTTCCCCTGTACTATTCCTGTAGGTCAGCGCCCACCAGAAGAAGGATATTTGGCGTGCCATCGCCAAGGAAGTCCGGACCCAGGGGGTCTACGACAGACGGAGCACCCACTGCCGTAAAAGATGGGAGGACATTCGCCGCTGGAGCAAGAAGACAGCGGAGGCCCAGCTGGGGATGGCCTCCCAACGTGGGAGGGGTGCCCGTTGCACCATGACCCCCCTGATGTTCCGGATCCTGGCAGTGGCGTGCCCGGAGTTGGATGGGCGCTTGAGGGCATCACAGCAGCCACAAGGGGGTGAGTACACTCTCATTCAGCTGATTCAGCGCGCACTGTAGGTGTCTGGGTGGGGGAGGTGGGCTGTGGGTTCCCCTAGGCCAGGGCGAGTTTAGTAGGCAAGGTCCCTTCTGAAGGCAGGCCCTGTGGCACCCCACCTGTGTACAGAGCCAACTACACCTAGTCAGGCTCTTGTGACATCCATGTGTGCAGCAATCGGGCATAGCCTTGTAACCCATGTCCCTGTCATTGATTAGGGAACTCCAAGTGCACGGCGTAGTGCAGGGGGCTTCTGTGTCTGTACTGTCCGCCAACGGTAGCGGTATTGCATGCACTCAACATGTCTTTCTACTTTCTTCCCCCCCTTTTTGTGGTCTCCCTGTTCTTGTGTGCATTAGCATCATCAGGCGGAGGAGCAGTGGCACCGGAGCAGGAGGGAGCTGCATCCCACGTGGCCCTGGAGGGCGACACAACGGAGTCTAAATTCACCAGTGGGACGGAGGGCGAGGGGAGCTCCACGGCGGGGACAGCAGCTGAGACCAGCGATACGGACTCCCCCTCTGATGGGAGCTCCCTTGCGGTGGCGGGTCCATCTGTGCCCCCGCATCTACAGGTACAGCCGCCACCCCCCCTACCAGCACCGCCCTCCCAGCAGCCCCTCATCGTTTGCCCCGTTGCCGCTCACCCAGGAGGGTGGCCATCTCCTTATCCTCAGGCACCTCAGACCCTGCCCCTGTCACCACTGCTGCTCTCAGTGAGGAGGCCATTGACCTCCTTAGGTCCCTCACTGTTGGGCAGTCTACCATTTTGAATGCCATCCAGGGTGTAGAGCGGCAGTTGCAACAAACCAATGCATACCTGGAGGGCATTCATTCTGGTCAGGCAGCCCAACAGCAAGCTTTTCAGACTCTGGCCTCAGCACTGATGGCAGCCATTGTCCCTGTCTCTAGCCTCCCCCTCCAACTTCGTCCACCCAGACCCAAACCCCTGTACCTTAGCCTATCCCAAGCACACCATTAGACCAGCATGCACACACGTCAACACACAAGGGAAGCTCAAGCAAACATAAGCACATGCAGACATACCAACATCCACTGCCTCCACTGTGTCCCCCTCCTCCTTGTCTCCCTCCTCCCTCCCTGTCTCATCTCCACTCACACCTGCATGCACTACATCGTCAGCCACTACCTCCATCACCAGCACACCCACCACCACACCCCGCTCACGTGCACTCACCACCCCACTACCATTCACACATCCCCTGGGTCCTCTCCCAGTGTGTCTGTGAGCCCACCCCCCAAGGTACACAAACGCAGCCACACACCCACCCAACAGCCATCCACCTCACGACAGCCTCCAGCCCATGCACCTTCACCCAAAGCCAGCAAATGTACACCTCCTACAACCATTACATCTTCCTCCACTCCCAAACATCCTCCATCTACCCATCCCAGTGTGCCCAAAAAACTTTTCCTGTCCAACCTTGACCTCTTTCCCTCACCTCCCCCACCCCTTCAGTCTCCTAGGGCCTGCCTCTCCAGGTCCCAACGCAGCGCCTCAGCCACAAAATCTGCGGGAACAGTGGTGCCAGTAGTAACCGGCTTCTGGAGTGCGCCAGGCAGCAGGGCAGCCAGTGTGGCAAGGAGCTAGAGCACGGACAGTCCCCCACCTCAAATGCATAAAAAGTTGGCCAGTGCCCTGCTGAAGAGAGGAAAGAAATCTGCCACCAAAGCCGCTCCCAGGGGTACAGTTGGGAGTGTGGAGACAGCTGCGCCACCATCCAAGGTGGGGAAGGGACACAGTAAAACCGGCAAGTCTGGGAAAACCTGCACGGCAGACAAGACCGCAACAAGCACCACTGCCAAGGACACCGCCGCCACCAGCACCACTGCCAAGGACACCGCGTCACTAGCACCGCCGAACAGGACACCACCACCACCAGCACCGCTGCCAAGGACACCGCCGCCACCAGCACTGCTGAACAGGACACCGCCGCCACCAGCACCCTGCCAAGGACACCGGTGCCACCAGCACCGCTGAACAGGACACCGCAGCCACCAGCACCGCTAAACAGGACACTGCCGCCACCAGCACCGCTGCCAAGGACACCGCCACCACCAGCACTGCTGAACAGGACACCGCCGCAACAAGCACCGCAGGCCAGTGAGCATGCTACTGAGGCCGCCACGAGCAGGATGAAGCACTCTGGGCACAAAGCCCCCTCCAGAGCCAGTGGAGAGAGGCATCCACTACCTCAGTCCTTGGGAGGATGAAGCACTCTGGGCACAAAGCCCCCTCCAGAACCAGTGGAGAGATCCATCCACTACCTCAGTCCTTGGCAGAATGAAGCACTCTGGGCACAAAGCCCCCTCCAGAACCAGTGGAGAAAGGCATCCACTACCTCAGTCCTTTGCAGGATGAAGCACTCTGGGCACTAAGCCCCCTCCAGAACCAGTGGGGACTGTTATCCACTTGAGAGACTGTGGCTTTGCACTCCCCAGGATAAAGCAGTGGGTAAAGCACCCACTGGAGAGACTTGAGAGACTGTGGCTTTGCACTCCCCCGGATAAAGCAGTGGGCAAACCACCCACTGGAGAGACTTGTGAAACTGTGGCTTTGCACTCCTCAGGATAAAGCAGTGGGCAAACCACCCACTGGAAAGACTTGAGAGACTGTGGCTTTGCACTCCCCTGGATAAAGCAGTGGGCAAACCACCCACTGTAGAGACTCGAGAGACTGTGGCGTTGCACTCCCCAGAATAAAGCAGTGGGCAACCCACCCACTGGAGAGACTTGAGAGACTGTGGCTTTGCATTCCCCAGGATGCAGCAGTGGGCAACCCACCCACTGTAGAGACTTGAGAGACTGTGGCTTTGCACTCCCCAGGATAAAGCAGTGGGCAACCCACCCACTGTAGGCACTTGTGAGACTGTGGCTTTGCACTCCCCATGATAAAGCAGTGGGCAAACCACCCACTGGAGAGACTTGAGGGACTGTGGCTTTGCACTCCCCTGGATAAGGCAGTGGGCAAACCACCCACTGTAGAGGACTGTGGCTTTGCACTCCCCAGGATAAAGCAGTGGGCAACCCACCCACTGGAGAGACTTGAGAGACTGTGGCTTTGCACTCCCCTGGATAAAGCAGTGGGAAAACCACCCACTGTAGAGACTTGAGAGTCTGTGGCTTTGCACTCCCCAGGATAAAGCAGTGGGCAATGCACCCACTGGAGAAACTTGAGAGACTGTGGCTTTGCACTCCCCAGGATGCAGCAGTGGGCAACCCACCCACTGTAGAGACTTGAGAGACTGCAGCTTTGCACTCCCCAGGATAAAGCACTGGGCAACCCACCCACTGGAGAGACTTGAGAGACTGTGGCTTTGCACTCCCCAGGATAAAGCAGTGGGCATGGAGCCCCCTCGTGGATCTGGTGTCGTGCAGTCATCCGGCCGAGGTGCCTCCCCTTCCATTCCCCCATGAGGTGCCTGTTTTATTTCTATCTGATGCCCCAGCAGTGTTTCTCTCCGTCTTGTTCGGGTATTGAGTGTGGTCCTCGCCCATGCATTTTGGGCCCAGTGGTCCACGGACTATGATGGTGGAATCCCTTGGACTTGTATTCTTGGTGTATATATTTGTTTATAGTGTGAATATCTTTATATATGTAAATATTTTTGATTCATGTATTTGAATATATTACAATCATTCGACTCATTTCCTTTTGTCCTTGCATTCTTCCAGGGGGGGTTGGAGGGTGTAACTGTAATGTATCATGATGTATTAGTGTGTGTGTTGTCGTGGGTGAGGGTGGGGGTGGGGGTTTTGCGTGTGTGTGCCACTCTCTTTTCCCTCCCCCCACCCCTGTGTTGTAGGTGCAGTACTCACCGTGGTCTTCGCCGCCGTCTTTGTTGTTCCTGGTAAAGAAGCAGGAAGATAAAGGCTGGCAGAATCTGGAGGTCGGGTTCCATGGCATCCTGATTCCTCGTGGGGTGTGTAGAGGTGAGCATTTTCCCTTCCAAGTGCTGTTTCCGCCGTGTTTTTGTTCAATGTGAATCCGCCACGGAAAAGGTGGCGGATTGGACTGTTGTAATTCTGTGGGCGGTACATTGTCCTCCGCTTGTCTGTTGGTGGTTACCGCCGCAGTGTTTGTATGTACCGCCTTGGCGGTCGGAGTGTTAAACTGGCTGGCTATGTTGGCGGTTTCCGCCACGGTCGTGAGTCCAATTTTTTTTCCGCCGGCTTGTTGGCGGTTTTACCGCCGCTTTAACACCGACCGCTAGGGTTGTAATGACCACCATTGTGTCCTCAACTCCTTTTCAATGACATTGGTTATGATACAAGTTATTAATTGAGTTTGTACACTATCAAAGCAAATAGAAATGTTGGTGAATAGGTTCTGCAGGACATTTGTTTGACTTATTGCACTTACTTAGGTTCTCGTGGGCAATCAAGGTGGTCCTTGTGTACTATACATAGGTTACCTAAAAAACACTTCAAAATCCTTTAACATTTTGCCACAAATGGTACTCCGAAACAAAGTGGCATATGTTCTGTCCACCATTATGTGCTGTGTGGGGATTAAAAGGCACCTGTCAATTGGCAAACAGAACACGTACCATGTTCTAACAGTGGATAAAGGTGTCAAGCAGGCCATAAGGAAGCCCATGATTTCCTCAAGTAGAGGAATTATAATTCCATGGCTGCTTGCCTAGCGAAGTAGTGGGCCATGGATGGTAGGTATCCAGGCACAGCCATTGAAATCATTACCTGTCAGCAGCTCCACCTCTGTCAATTTCCCAGTACTTCACAGTTGTATGATACAGCATAAAGCAAGTAGGAAACGCATGGCTGGCTGAGATGGGCACTGGAAACAGCTAACATGACTCTCCCGTCGCTTTCCGTGCTTAGAGTAGACTTTACAACAGTGGCATGGTCAAGCCTTTTTTTAGGTGTTTGAGGAATGCGATCAGCAAAGTGCCACTCTTGCAGCCTTGCCATGTCCTCCAGAACATATGAAGTGGAGGCTGCTGCTTCTATAGCAGTGAGATTTTCAATGATGGAAAACTGAAAGTCAAGAAAAGACACAAGTCTTCATCTGGTTGTCTGACGATAAACAGCATACATATTGTATGTTGCCATCTGGATCAGGTGGACAAACACTTTCCTGTACCAAATGCAACTTTTACGCACTGTATGGTTGAAGAGCATTGCCCTTCTTATCCATTCCGCCTATGCACTTGTTGTAATCAAGTATACAAGTGGGCTTGTAAACTCTGGCTATCTGACCCCAAACCATGACAGGGGAAGTGCTCTTATCATGAACTGTAGTGAGCAGGTACACATCACGTCTATCCGAGAACCTGACTGCGAGCAGTTCATTGGAATGGAACACAGTGCTCTGGAATTTCTAGAGCAAACAAGCATCTGTGGGAATCTTTTGCAGCGACAGCACACTGTACTGCAGGCCACATTGCCAGCTTTGTACAGCTCACTGAACAGCTCTACTCCTGTAGAGATGTTGTCCACAGAAAGGTTATAACTTTTATGAAGAAGTGGCTGGATTTGGACAAGCTCACAAACACTGTTTCCTGTGACTCCTAGCATGAGAGAGTAACCTACAGAGTTTAGAGTGGAGTCCTTCCTTGTATGCACTCTCAAGCTATACACATAGCCAGCAGAGCTCTCACATAGCATGTACAGCTTGATGCCATAATGAGCTCTTTTGCTTGCAATGTACTGCCTGAACAGCAGATGCCCTTTGTACATGATCAAGGACTCATCGATGGCTATATTCTTTCTCAGTATCTGCTATCTCTGTCTCTGATTCCGCCTCAGATCTGCCCTCCTTAACCTGAGTTAGGGCTTGAGCAACAGTCATCCACCCAGACACCGTCTCTGCTACTGGCTAAAACCATCCTTCTAAAACACTATCCTAAGTCGAAGGCAGATATGTTGTTCTGAAACAGTTGGTGGGTATGTGCACGAGTGATGTGTGCAACAATAAATACCAACAGTCACCTTACCTTGTCTTCTTCCATAAATCAGTGGGTTCTCCGAAGACACTAAAAAAGACTAAAAAAGACAGAGTATTATTTCACCTTTGCCACATACCCATCATCAAAGCCTTTAGCGTTGGTGGTGCCCAGTGCGACAATCATTTTTTGCGCCCCCACCACCAACAGTGCTCCTCATCCCTCCATAGCCCCTCTCTCACATACATTTCATGTGTGTTTAAGTGCTGGTAACAGCTGGCTTTGCTCATCCACTCAGCTATCCACATAAAATACAGTTCTGTTCTTTGCAGCAGACATATTAACCCTCTGCACTACTTTATGGCATGTCAAAACTTAACTAACTTAAACTAATACTCTGTCTACTGACAGTTCCCCGGGTGGGCCAGGTGCCGGGGGTGTGGGTGCGAACTACCTTATATTTGTTTTGATAATTTATTTTATAAGGGGACATGTAAGGGTAACCATCCATCTACCCTCATGAGGTTGAATGGACCTTTGGACTGAGATAGGTGTGAGTGTTTGGCTCTGAACAAAACGAAGTCAACAATAAGCAAAAACAAACAATACCATCCTTAATCAACATTAGAGTCAGTAATTTAAACACACCATGACCTATTCGGCCATGAATCACCACACCAGTATAGTAAAGTTCAAACATTTATTGCCCTTTAGATTAACAATGCTAAAATCACATAAACCAAACTCAAAACCAAATTATAAAGCTACATAAATAATACAGGTTGACCAAACCTTCTAAAGTATGTCAGCTTTGACAAAATATGAATCATTAAGCACTCAAGAGTCACCATACAAAATAACAGCAATATCAGATCCACAGTTGAGGGTGAATATATTGAGGTAACACAGATGTAGTATTCACAATCAGTTATTTTGCAAATTCAAACTCAGAATGTGACATTCTAACTATTACCCTAATTAGATTAAGCATGCTGGATTTCATGCAAAAAAAGAAGACAAAAACTAATTTGGAAAACATCCATCTATGGTGCTAGCAAAAATAGTTGAAAACCTGCAAGAAACAAAAATGTACAGTTTATGTTATAGCTCTCTTTAATGGGTTCAGCAGGCAGCAAAGTCTTCTTCAGTAGAGCATCTTCATGGTCAACTTCAGAGGACAGTGACATATAAGGGAAACAGTTCAGTAATGGTTGACCTTGATGCATCTTAACTGTCAGTGGCACATAGCACATTATTTCACTAACGGAAATAAAAGCACATCTGAACACAGCAAAAGACAAAGCAAAAATTAATCTTCGTCTGAGCTTGAGCAAGAAAGAATAAGTCTGAGCTGACATCACCTGAACATTGCTATATTAAAGTCCCAGAAAATAACTAGCTATTCTACCATTGGTCAGTCTATGGGATGGTTAGGACAGAACCTGTTAGAAATGGGGTCTTTGGTTGGCAGTCAGGTTACCCCCTGTCCGAGCAAGGGCCCTCGCTCTAGTCAGGGTAGAGGAAAATCACACTCAGTTAACCCGCACTCACCCCCTTGGTAGCTTGGCACGAGCATTTAGGCTTAACTTCAGAGACCAGGTGTAAAGTATTTGTTCAACACACACAGTAATGCAGTAAAAACACCAGAAAATGAACCAACCCAGGTTGCAAAAACTAGCCAATATTTATCTAAATAAAACAAAACCAAAACAACCAAAATCCGACATACGGAAGTCAAGTTATGAATTTTTGAAGATTAAACTCAAAAATAGCACTTAAAAACACAGAATGCTTAGATGAGGTGATAACACGGTTTCATGAATGAGTCGTTCCCAACGATTCGACGCCAACGCCACCAGGCACGGAGTCACACTGACCACCAGGTACAGTACACTAGTAAAGTGTGAAAACAAGCTGGTGCATGAAGTCGGGGATCACAGCGTCACTGGTTCCGAGGCGGCGTACGTTCCGATGCTGCAGGGCGAAGGAGCTGAGGTGTCATTGGGTCCTTGCTGCAGAGTGGTGGTGGAGAGGCGGCGTCAGTGCGAAGTGTTGAATCAGCTCACTTCGGCGGGGCTGCAGCAGTGTCGGGCCTGCGAGGGTCATCGCATTCCAGCGAGGACCAGGGAGTTGATGGCAGGCGGTGTTGCGGGATTCGGCAGTAGAGTCGGTCCGGAGTCATCCGAAGTCAGTTTTCTTGGACTTTCACCAGCTTCTCCTTTCAAGGGCCCAGGGACTGGATAGGGCACCACTTGTCTGGGCAGGAGACTTAGCAGAGAGTCCAGGTGCTGGTGGGGGAAGACTTTGATGGCCCTGAGACTTCAGAACAGGGGGCAAGCTCAGTCCAAACCCTTGGAAATTCTTCTCAAGCAGGAATATACCACAAAGTCCAGTCTTTGCCCCCTTTCACAGGCAGAAGCAGGGACTGTAGGATAGCTCCACAAAGCACAGTCACAGGCAGGGCAGCACTTCTCCTCAGCTCTTCAGCTCTTCTCCTTGGCAGAGGTTCCTTTTGATTCCAGAAGTGATCCAATGACTGGGGATTAGGGTGCTTTCTTATACCCCTTTTTGTCTTTGAAGTAGGCCTACTTCAAAGTAAAGTCTCAAGTGTTTGTGAAATCCCCTCTTGTCTAGGCCCCAGCCACACATCAGGAGGTTGGAGACTGCATTGTGAGAGGGCAGGCGCAGCCCAGCTAGGTGTGAATGCCCACTCCTCCCTTCCCTTCTGGTACAGAAGGCTCATCAGAATATGCGGGCTACACCCCAGCCTCCTTTGTGTCACTGTCTAGAGAGAGGTGCAAGCAGCCCAATTGTCAAACTGACCCAGACAGGGAATCCACAAAACACACAGAGTCACAGAATGTTTTAAGCAAGCAAATGCCTACTTTCTAAAAGTGGCCTTTTCAAACACACAATCTAAAAAACAACTTTACTAAAAGATGTATTTTTAAATTGTGAGTTCAGAGACCCTAAACTCCACATGTCTATCTGCTCCCAAAGGGAATCAACGCTTTAATCAGATTTAAAGCCAGCCCCCATGTTAACCTATGAGAGAGATAGGCCTTGCAACAGTGAAAACCGAATTTGGTAGTATTTACACATAAGTACATGTCCCACCTTTTACATACACTGCACCCTGCCTCTGGGGCTACCTAGGGCCTACCTTAGGGGTGCTTTGCATGTGTAAAAAGGGAAGGATTAGGCCTGGCAAGTGGGTTCACTTGCCAAGTAGAATTGGCAGTTTAAAACTGCACATACAGACACTGCAGTGGCAGGTCTGAGCCATGTTTACAGAGCTACTTATGTGTGTGACACAGCTCGTGCTGCAGGGCCACTAGTAGCATTTGATTTACAGGCCCTGAGAATGTCTAGTGCACTTTACTAGGGATTTACTAGTAAATCAAATATGCCAATCACGGAAAGCCAATTACACACACATGTTATATAGGAGCACTTGCACTTTAGCACTGGATAGCAGTGGTAAAGTGCCCAGAGTAAAAAAATAGTAAACACAGAGTCCAGCACACATCAACAACCTGTGATACAGAGGCAAAAAGTTTGGGGCGACCACGCCAATGATGCCAAGTCTATCAGAACCAATTAAAACTAAAACAGTTTCTTCATGTTGCAATTCTTGTGTTCTTTTTTCCTCATTGGTTCAGCTCCTTTCATTGCCATCACCAGTTTCCGTTTGCAGAAATAAAATGTTTCAAACCACATAAAACTGCTAAAAGCCATTGTTTTCTGTGGAACACTATCTAGCAGGAACTAAACAAAATGTTATAAAAGTTACAACACAAGAACATTCCTCTGGGACATTAGATCATCACACAGGATGTTTCAGAAAGAACAGAAAACTTTCCACTGCTATCACCATTTTCTAAGCATCACATTATTTCACTCTGAATTAGCTTAACATGGGCCTTTTCAAACATGCAGTAAAATGTGCAGTGTACAACATTTTCATAAAACTCAAACTATTTATTTTCTGAACATGTAATTATAAGTTTTCATTACTCTGTTAGTAAAACATAAAATAAATTGTTATGTTTATGTTTAATATATTAACAGTGATTTGTTTTAATTTTTGAAATATCTGTGTCAATTATCAGTGTAGGCCTCCTTTTCATTTCAGCCTTGCACTTTTAAAGGCACATTTTTCTTTCAGTTACTCATTCAATTGTATTAGTAATTTTCACACTCTAACAGTGGCATGCCCAAAATAGTTATAAAGGAGAGGGGCACACGGGTTCCCCCTACCAGGGCTTTTAAAAGCCCCAGGGCCCACCACCTCCCCTGAGCTAGACTGAATAAATGTCCAAGGGGGCTTGTGGACCGCCCAGAGAGCCACCAGCTCCCCTGGGCTACATAAAAAATGTTAGAGGGAGTGCGCATACCTCCCTAGGCCTCAGGAACCACCACCTCCTCGAGGCTACAATTACTTTAAAAAGGGGGTCCATGGAAACTCCAAGCCCCAGGAACCACTACCTCTCCGGGGCCAAATGCTTTTTAAAAAACATGGAGAGGGCCGAGTAAATTCAGAAGCTAACTATAACATCCCTGTAACCTTTGGATTTGTAAGTGAATTTCTCTCTCTTCATATACATATATTTCCCTGGGGGCTGATTGTAGCCCCCAGGGAAACCGCACATGTATTAAAAAAAGTGATCCCTCTCTCTACAATTATAGACACGACAACAGGGACTGCGGGTGAGCCTGAGGGTGGGGCAAGGCGGGCGGTGTAGCCTGGGCTCTGTGGTGCATCCATGCTCAGACCTGCCCAGCATCTTTGGGGGCCCCGGCTTGGTCCATCAGCCGGGCTCTGATGCTGCTCCTGGCAGCTGGTGGGGGAGCGCCTGGGTGTCCTGGTGGCACGGCCTCTGGAGGGCTGGGGAGCGAGGGGTCTCCTCTTCCTCTGCCTTTCTCGCTGCCGCCCTTTTCTGCCTAGATGAGACTGATGCCACCGGTTTACATGATTGGGGGCCATATGGAGTGGGCGGTGATAACAGTAAAACCCCCAAGCGATGCACCACGGATCAGCATGCCTCTGACAATCATGCGGCTAGTACTGTGGCAAACACCCCCACCAGATGTAACAGCAGTGATAATGGCTGAACTCTGTGCTGGATTCCAGTCCATGTATTCTCGTTTTGACTCCGTCATGGCATGGCTGGATCAGATGACTGAGCGCATATACCGCCAAGCTACCAAAGAGGATGGGACTGAGAGAATTATATCCGAGATTGAGGATGGATGCGTTGGCACAGAAAAACACCTGTAAAGGGTAGAACATCTTCTGAAAACTGTAGCATCCAAAAATAAAGACCTAGAGGCATGCTTGCATCGTAATAATTTTCGTATCACAGGTGTGGCAGAGTTCATCAACACCGGGGGGGGTGAACAGTTTTGCTGAAAAACTAATAGGAGATGTATTTGGCAGAGAAACCTTTGAAAATACCTTTGTTGTGAAGAGGGTGCACAGATCACTGGGTCTGCATCCTGTCCCTGGGGCCCCTCCATGTCCTATAATTGCTTGTTTCTTGAATTTCCAGGATCGAGACACTCTACTGCACCTTGCACGTGAGAAGGGCCCACTACTGTATCAAGACATGTCCATTTCTATTTACTCTGACTTCACTCACCTGGTACAAGAGGCACAGCGCAAATATGTGGTCACAAAGGCGCTGCTCCAAAAATGCAATATCAAGTATGCAATGTTGTACCCTACACGTTTGCACATAGAACTGGACGGTAAACACTAAACCTTTTCCACCCCTGCTGAGGCTGCGACCTTCTGCAACCAATGTCAACGGGGAGTGCATCCACGAGGTCCTCACGGCGCTTAGGACTCTAACTTGATGTCTCCACCATCATCCCCGATACAGCATACTCCTTGAGATTGCCACTTGACCCAGGCCTGGAAGAGTCAACAGCATTTTGACACTGTCCTAGCTTATATGTTGTATTTGTCTGCATAGTATCTGCTTTATCCAGTACTTTTTCAGACATTGGCATTTTTCCCTTTTTGAGAGTTTTGCCTCACCCCAATGGTGTACTCCAGAACGTTCCAAGGTCTATGCGTTGTAATGTGTATTGAGATTCACTGGGGGCTACTACTCATCGGTGTGGGAGAGGGGAGTTCGGTTCAGTTGCATTTCATACTTAAAATCTCAGAGACAGATACTCTTTCTGAATTCTTGTTTTACTTGCGCTCTCATCTGTTGATCGATCCATACATCCATACTTTGACACACCCCCACACGATACTGAGACGCACATAACTAAGATAGCGTGTATGACCTAGATCATCAAGGGCCTTAATAATCTAAAGAAAGGTAAGAAGGTTCTGTCTTACCTCAACAGACATGAGATAAAAGTGGCATTTCTTCAAGAAACTCATTTATCACCTCAAGCCGAACACTCCTTTGCTGTGTAATGAGGCACTAACCAATATTTTGCATGTTATAGTTCTTACTCACTTACTGTGTGCCATGGCATGGATCAAGAACCAGAGGGGCGGTATTTGCTGCTTCGCAGTATGCTGGCAGGAATTATTGTTCTGTTAGCTAATGTTTATGCTACAAAGGTTGACTGCCGGGACTTTTCTGCTAACCTCCATGCCCTGATGAGCTCCTTGGCCGCAGAGCAGATTTTACTAAGTGACAACTTTAATATTACCTGTGATCCACTATTAGACTCAACAGGACACACGGGAGTCACCAAGCCTCATGCATTACACATCCTGACAGACCTATTAGACCTGTTTCATCTTTGAGATGCTTGGCACACCCAACATCCTAACATGCCCGGCTTTACTTTTTATTCTGCGCCACAAGATGTATGGATGCTTATCGATCACTGGTATTTTCCCCCTTCGGTAATGATGTGGCTTGCAGACATTACCCATCTTCCCCATACCCTATCAGACCATTCCCCTGTGGCTGCCCATCTACACATACCTTGCACCACCCCAATGATGAGAACATGGCAGTTACCAGTAAATGCACTGCACAACAAGGCATTTTGTACTGAGATACAAGCAGCCATTACTGAATATTTTGCCCTGAATGCTGGCTCGGTCCAACATTACTCCACGCTATGGGAAGCATTTAAGGGGCATTTGCATAGGAAAGCATGCTGGTGTCCTTTAGCGCTATTAAAGAGGACCTGGCCAAAGTGGAGAGAAAGTTACTTGATATTGACAGCCAGCTCCTAGGGCATACAGACCATGCATCCACGCACACAAGAGCATAGCTGCTGCATGAATTTCACACCCTTGATTGCGAGAGGTGGCCCACCTTAGTAAATATGACACAGCCCACCAATATGGTGAAGGTGAGAGACCAGGTCGAACTCTGGCCCGCCTCTTGTGCCCTCAATACCAGGCCGAACATGTCACTAGTCTGCGTCATTCAGATGGCATAGAACTTACATCTACCAATGTCTTAATCTCTGACTTCACCAATTAATACCATGACTTATACACCTCGCGTGGTAGCACCTCCTCAAAGGCGCTGGCAGATTACTTGTCAGACGTGGGTATGGTGTGGATTGAGAGAGGTCAGCAACAGTACCATGCTGCACCTATAACCTGTGAGGAGATCTTTCAGGCCATTGATTCTCTGAGTGGTTCAAAGGCCCCGGGAATGGATGGTTTTATAGTGGATTATTATGAAATGTACAAAGAATCATAACCCCACACTTACTCGAGGTTCATGCTGAGTCTCTACAGTCGGGCACCTTCCCTAATACTTTGAGAGAGGCAGCGATAGTATTGCTCTTGAAACCTAGCAAACCTCTGCAATTATGTGCATCATATACGCCGCTATTTTTGTTAAACCCTGACATCAAGATACTGGGAAAGGTTATAGCTACACTGCTGCATCTTTTGGTGGACAAAATTGTTCCCCCTATGCAATCGGGATTTATACTGCACCGCTCGACAGCGATAAATCTCCATACAATTTTTGCTGTGATTAACCAAGTACCCCTGACTTTGTCGGCTGCGGCTATGCTGCTGGATGCCGAAAAGGCATTCAGTTCTCTTGAGTAGTCATTTCTTCGTGCTATTCTAGTGTTGCTGAGAATCCACAAAGGTTTCAGAGAATTGATTGCCCTGCTTTATGTGGCCCCTCTTGCTGCTGTCCAGGTAAATGGCACACTGTCGGAGACCTTCCCCCTTACCCGCGGCACATGTCAGGGGTGCCCGCTGTCTCCTTTGCTATTTATAATAGCTATGGACCCATTAGTGTGCTCTTTTCAGGAGTGCCATCTTGATTGGGGATTAAAGTTTTATCGAGGGCCACTGCTGGCCTCCCTCTATGGAGATGAAATCCTGTTATTTGTCCGCGACCCTGCTATAAATCTCCTTCCCCACATTCAGGAGATTATACGCTTCAGAACTTACTCCGGCTTATCTATTAACTGGGGCAAATCAGAGATATTTTCACTAACTGATGCCACTGTCCCCTGATCCTTTGAATACCCACTCAGTTGGTGCGAAGACCCACCAAAATACCATGGTATTTTTCTCCACAGAGACAGTGCTGAAGTGGTCCGCTTGAATTACGGCCCTGCCATGAATAAACTTACACTGCAGATTGGCAGGTGGACTGAGCTTCATTTATCCAGAATTGCTATAATTAAGATGGTGGTTCTACTTCGTTTTTTACACTTGTTTCTTAACATCCCCATTGCCCTCTATAAGAGCCTTTTTGATACTCTAAGAGGTCTGCTCATTAAACCTGTCTGGGCAGGATGCCCTCCTTGTTTTTGATGGGATACCCTGACTCTTATTATGAGAGAGGTGGATTTGTGGTACCCAAACTGCACCTTTACTGTCTAACAGCCGAGGCACATTTCGCTTATTTCTGTTACCACCCAAGTGCGGGACTACCCTTTCTTAAGCCTGAACACTTGCAAGCACTCCCCTATTCCCTCTTTGCACTGCAGCCATGGGGCCTCCCTAGAAACCGGGATGAGATCCAGACACTTACTATCACTTGCTGGGCGTGGTCCAAGTGACTTATTATATGGTTATTTGGTATGTACAACTTTGTATTCCCCGCACCTTCCTTTGTCGAACAACCCCTGGATCCCATTCACTCTAGAACGGGCTACTCAGCGTACGTTAGATTCTCATCACTTGTATACTCTAGGAAACCTTTACAACAATGGCACCCTCAAATCTGTTTCCACACTACTCGAATGATGTAATGCATCATACTTAGATAGATTCATAATTTACTGCCTACATAGGACATTGTGCGCAATTCTGCCAACATATCTGGTGGAGCCGGCTGTATTCTCACCTATGTCCTTGATCCTTGCAACCCCCAAAGGAATGCATCTGATTTCCAGGCTTTATAATGCTTCTCTTAAACTGCGACCTGTTGGAATGGAAGTCTAGAGTTGCTTGGGAGTGGGATTTAGGTAGTGCTCTGACTGACAAACAGTGGCAGTACTGCTGGGTCCAAACTATACTTGTCTCCAACAATCATTGGCATAAACTGTTGCATTACAAATTCTTGCACTGTACGTATGTTACACCACAGCTGTTGGCCAGGCCAGACCCCTCCCGTGCACACACCTGCACAAAATGCTCTGCTGATCATGCTGATTTTGCACATCTTGCCTGGAATCGATCCATATTTATGGGAATCTATTCATCTTTCTGTTGAACAAATAAAAGGATATCCACTCACTCCGACGCGGCTACTAGCACTGTTGGGAGTTGTAAAACCTCTCCCTCAACACACTTGATGGTTCGTTGCCCTGGCCCTACTTCTTGCAAAACACCAGGTGGCACTTTATTGGGTAGCAGTACTCTCCCTAGTGTGTCAGCCTGGCTCCACGATATGTCCTTTTGCAATACTACTAGTGACATTTATGCAATGCTGCAACCGCCATCTTCAAGGTCTAAAGATACATGGCAGGCACTTCTAAACTATCTCCTGAATACGGTGCGTTGGCGTACTCGCGGCGTGAGGAGCTAAATTGCAAAATGTAAACTAAATTGGAAGTTAGATACGGGAGACGAAGTCGGATATGTGTTTGGGCTAATATAATACACAGTTCATACGGATAATTTTGGAAGAGTGTTCATATTTAAATACTTTGATACTCTTAAGAAACCACGGGTTTCCAAGGTACTGAACAAGACAACATTATCTGATTTAAAGGAAGTCCTGAAGAAATCCAGGGGCACTCCCCGGAGGAAACACGTGTTGACCTTTTTGGATGATCTTTTTGGATTAGAGATTGCTATTGGATAAAGGAGTATATTTCATGTGAAAATTTAAGGTTTTAAGGATGGGACATTTTGATCGGACTGCAGAATTTAAATTTTGTGAATTAAAAATGTATTGAACTTTGAAAAGGACTGCATTTTTGAACTTATCATTGTTTTTCTATTGTATTTGTGACAGTTCATGTGCTGATTTATTATATTTACACGTGTGCCATTACTCATTGCATTGTTTTGATAACTCTCTTGTTATCATGTAAGGTGTTGGGGGGTGAAACCTTACTTTTGGGCACCTTGTCTATTAATTCTGGCATGGGCATTTTGAATTGAAAGTAGGAGCGCCATTCCACTCACCATCTCACCCTCTTTTGTTTATTTGTACTCTCCCTAGTGTGTCGGCCTGGCTCCACTATATGTCCTTTTGCAATACTACTAGTGACATTTATGCAATGCTGCAACTGCCATCTTCAAGGTCTAAAGATACATGGCAGGCACTTCTAAACTATCTCCTGACAGCCCCACCACTTGCATGGAATCCTTAACGCACACCCTATGTACACAGTTTCCATGTAGTGCTTGATGAGTGACTCCTAGCTCCTTTTGCAGGCTCTATTTCAAATATAACAATCCAATATTGAACACTCTTCTTTATACCCCTGCTATTGCCCCTTCTAATGTGCTGCACCAGTTGTGTCATCATGACCACTGACTTTGATTTTTTGAACTGATGCTAACTATTATTGCTAGTATAACCTGACTTGCAGCCTCTGTACTGTGTACAATGGTTAATTTTGCTGTACTGTTTGGTTAGAAAACCTCAAAAAGAAAGTAAAAAAAAAAAAAAAAATTCATTAGTGCTGTAATTTGTGTGGAAATTAGCAGTGCATGGCGAGGGAGCGAGTTTTAGTTGCATTAGGGCACAAGTAAATATCAAACCTGGTCCACCTGGGTGCTCTACAGAAAGCCTGTAATTGTTTTTTTGTTTTTTTTCTTAATTTTCACCAGATTTGCCGTGAATTGTGGTGAAAATTACAGAAAAATGCTTTTTAGCTCTGGGGGGTTCCCTGTGGGACCCCAGCTCCAGAGCTACGGGGTCAGGGTGACTCTACCTTGGCCCCTTTTGGTTTTTTTTGCACTTTTTGTTTCTGGGACTGAGTCCCAATATGGCTGCCAATAATTTGTTGTTGAAGTGTTGACAGCCAATCAGATCTCAGCATGAAACTGGGAGGGTTCGCAAAGCCGTTGCATCCCTATATAAACAAATTTGGATTTTCTTGAATTTCTCTAAAACTACTGCATGGATTACACCAAATAACAAAAAGGCCTCTTTCTGGACCTAGAGCTACCTTTCTGCCAAAATTTGGTGTAATTCCGTCAAGTGGTTTGGTCGCTATTGCTGTTAAAAAACCTATGGAAAAATGAATGGGGAAAACTCGTTTTGGGACTCCTCTCTCTCTCATCCCCCGCTTGACAGACCACTCCAAAACTTTCCAGTCAGCAACTTAAGTGACTACTGCTTTTGTTTGGAACATTTTGTGAAGATTCATCAAACGGTGCTAAAGTTACTAGCAAAACAATCAAGCATTTTCAATGCAACGGGGCTCGTATTTCCTCGAGTTGGAGCTACTTGCATTGTAAACTCCTAACCTAACTTTTCTTGCCACACAAATTAAAAGACAAAAACGGAGCGCGATCGTGCTATATAAAATGCAGCGCAATTGCGCTGAAATTGAAAATTAAAAAAACGGAGCGCGATCGCGCAATGTAAACCCCAGCGCAATCGCGCTGCGGGGAAAATTAACAGATAAAGTAGTCCAGAAACCAGGCTTAAAATATCGAGCATCGTATGTTGCTAGTAGTTTACTGGTGCTGTGTAGGCGGGCTAAACACCGGAAAATGCATGACGCATGCATGCCTTTCACAAATAAAATCAAGCAGATTTCAAAGAGCAAGCCCAGGAACCAATGAAAGAGACTGACGTGACCTGGGCGCGGTTTGAAGCCCAAAGAGAGATTACTTTATGGACGGAGCGCTTTGCGCTCGCCCATAAAAATGTTTTTTCTATAGATACTAGGTCCTCACCATCCTCATCTTTCTCTCTGTCTCTAGAAATAGAGCAAGAGAGAGTCTCTCCCCAAATATATATATATATATATATATATATATATATATATATATATATATATATATATATATACATACATACTTATAGGGTTAAATTAAGCTCTATTTTTTAACCTAGTGTGGATTATCTATGTGTGGCGTTTACACTGTTTTACTGTTTCAAGTGTTGCACAAATACATATTGCCTCCCAAGTTAAGCCTGCAGGCAGTGTGCTAAACTGCCAGAGGGTGAGCACAAGTTAATTTATGGTGTGTATCTGGCATAACCTGACTAGGATTGTGGTTCCTGCTTGGACAGTGTGCATACATCTGCCAACCAGAATTCCAAATTCGAACAGTAACTTGACACCAATTTCTCATTTTCACATTTACAGAGACTCTATTTTGCGATTTTAACCATAAGTTCCTTAGGAAATTCAACTGCAATCAACAAAAATGACCCCTTGTGGATTTACAATGCTGGCTAGTTTCTTATGGGTTCACTCATGGGTTGCACACAAATTACAAGCGGATAGAACCCATAAAATCATGAAAAATCGACCATCACTTGCAGACGTACTGCTGACTGTTTAAATAACTGTGGAGAGTGAAAAGGTTGTTGATGCAATTTGTGGTAGAAACACACTTTTTCTTACAAGCCACGTTTGCTAGTTTCTAAAGAATCATTTTGCCTTTTTTTGCTATCTTATCAGGTCGCTCATAAGTAAACCACAAACACATGAAAGCTTTACAGTCCTCGACATATGGGGAAATGGGATGCAAATATGGCCTGAATATCATTTGTGGGAAAAACGTTTTGAAGGCTTAAAAAAGAACTGCCCTTTATGTTAGAAATAGGGCTCAGCACCAATAGAACATTTTGCCCTAATGGGACTAAAGTAATTTATGTGCATTTACAAGTTGTGATTTCTGGCTCATGCCCAGTAACTGTTTTTAAAGGAGAGCAAACTCAGATGCATGTTAAAGATCTTTTTTCATTTTGACAGGCTACAAACATGTTAAATACTTTGTTCTTTCTGCTGATCTTCTGGATTACAAAAACATATTGGTTATCCCTTGCAGGGGCGGCTTCTCCAGTAGGGCGGAGGAGCATTGCCTCCCCGCCAGAACTGGCAGCTGCAAACCTTTACAAGTAAACAATAATAAACCATATTGGCCGCAGGGCAGGCTGGGAGCCTGTGCCTGCAATGGAGAGAAGCAGATGGAGTGGTGCAGCGAGCAAGGTCAGTGTTTGTTTAATTATTTATTTATTGAATTTTCACTCCCACCAGATTCCCGTTAACCCCCAGCTCACATGCCGCCCCACCCTTTCTGCGCGGCTTGAGCCGCGACTGATCACTTGCATAACACAATCCTTATTCCATGTGGATGCCCTGTCACATCTCAAGAGAGGAAAAAAGAAAAATACATCTTTTTTCTTTTTATTATGACCCTCATCCAATCTAGCAGTGGTAGGCTTCATTGTTTGGTCTCATTCTGGCTCCTAAAAGCCAGGGTGGGCTCAACTGTGTTCCAGGGATCACTTTAGATACATTATATGACGGGGAATCCAGAAAACTAAAAATGCCTAAACCAGACATAGATATCCCTTTATTAATGGTCTGGGAGATATAGATAAAAACTTCTCTCGAAGGGAATTTCGGATATAATGGTCCTATGACCCTCTGTTCATCATCTGCATGTTTCAGCCCCTATCCTATAGTTTCTTTGGTCCAGGGCTTACATCAGAACGTTCTCTAGTAAGGGATTTTGAGTTTTTTTGTGGTGGCATGCACCACTACTTTGTATGCAAAGTGAGTATATTTACTCACCACATTATAGGCCTCTGCTCCTATTATTGAGAAGCACAAACATGATAAAACTTTACCACTGACTCAATGTGTATCATTGTACACACTTATACAAAACTAATCACCACATGGAAATATGTCCAGAAGGTGCATCTAACTACCCTTTAGAACACACGATGAAGGCATTGGTGACCATCTGCTTTTGAAACATGCCTCACCATGCTTAGTTATGCGTGGTAGATGCCAAGCCATTCCTATCACTTGAGCATCCCGTGTACGTTACACAATAACGAAAATTTGTGTCATGTCATCACTTTCACCCACACTACTTCGTGCTCCTCGTTAGACACGAGCACACCATGCTTTCAGAACAGGATATTAAATATCACCACTCACTGTCTTTAGGGTAAGAATTCCACTACTCAGGTGGCGAGGGCCTATCCCCATAGTCATACACTACTGGTTTAAAAACATCACCAAAACGAGGAGTAGAATATTTATACAATCAATAAACAGGTACCGCTATCTGTAGAACAGGCAAGCTCAGAATAATCAATCATACAGGTATGGTTAGCTTTGGGACAGAGTCCCATACTCAAATCAAGTGTACTGAACGTCCGAGTACCTACTATTGTCCCTCTTGTTGCGGTCGAGCAGTAGGCTTATCAGAGTGTAGTGTTAAACATTTGTTGTACACACACAGGCAATAAATGAGAACACACACTCAAAGACTTAACTCCAGGTCAATAGGTTTTTATATAGATAAATATTATTTTCTTAATTTATTTTAGAACCACAAGATTCAGAATTTAGGTAAGTACATAAATTGTAAGGTACTTCACACAGGTAAGTATGGAACTTTGAATTAAAACAGTAATATACACAGTTTTAGCAAAAATGGCAATAAGCTGTTTTAAAAGTTGACACTGTGCAAAAATCAACAGTTCCTGGAGGAGGTAAGTATTGGTTAGTTTCTCAGGTAAGTAATGCACTTACAAGTTCAGTCTCCTGGGCATAAGCAGCCCACTGTTGGGGGTTCAAGTCAACCCCAAACACTCAGCACCAGCAACACAGGGCCGGTCAGGTGCAGAGGTCAAAGTAGGGCCCACCTATCATAGGTGCTCCGGTTCTAGTCTGCTAGCAGATAAGTATCTGCATCTTCAGGGAGCAGACCATGGGCGTTTTGTAGAGCACTGGGGGGATCCCAAACAGGCACACAAAATACACCCTCCGCGGCACAGGGGTGGCCGAGTGCAGTGTGTGAACTAGGCGTCGGGTTGTAGATAGGAATCAATGACGAGACCCGGGGGTCACTCTGGCGATGCAGGCAAGGCACAGGGGGGCCTCTCGGGCCAGCCACCACTGGGCTAGGATGAGGGCAGCCTGCTGGTCACTCCTGCACCAGTGGTTGGTTCCTCTCAGTCCTGGGGGCTGCGGGTGCAGTGCTTCTTCTACACGTTGGGTTCCTTTGTTACCGGGCAGTCACGTCAGGAGGATCCTCTGGATCCTCTCTGCAGGCGTCGCTGTGGGGGTGCACGGAGGTCGACTCAGGGTGTCCATGATATTGGAGTCACCTGGGGGTCCTCTCTGTGGTGCTGGTTCTTCTGGACACGAGCCAGGGGTGTAGGGTGCAGAGTGTGAAGACTCATGCTTCTGGAGTGAGGCTGGAGTCTCTTTAAAGTTGGTTTCTTTGTTGCAGTTTTGGACAGAGCCCATGTACTCGGGTGTGGGGAGGGGGGCACATCCCTAATCCTATTGCGGGGAATCCTCCAAAACAAGATGGAGGATTTCCTAAGGCAGGGGTCACCTCAGCTCAGAGCACCTTAGGGGCTGTCCTGACTGGTGGGTGACTCCTCCTTGTTTTTCTCATTATCTCCTCTGGTCTTGCCACCAAAAGTGGGGGCTGTGTCCGGAGTGGCAGGCATCTCCACTAGCTGGAGTGGCCTGGGGTACTGTAACTCCAGGCTAGAGCCTTTGAGGCTCACCGCCAGGTGTTACAGTTCCTGCAGGGGGAGGTGTGAAGCACCTCCACCCAGTACAGGGTTTGTTCCTGCCAATGTGGCCAGAAACCTGTCTGGATGGTGCAGGCTGGCAGAAACTGGTCAGCCTAGCCCTAGTAGTTGGACTGGTATACAGGAGGCATCTCTAAGATGCCCTCTGTGTGCATTTTTCAATAAATCCCACACTGGCATCAGTGTGGATTTAATGTGCTGAGAAGTTTGATACCAAACCCAGTATTCAGTGTAACCATTATGGAACTGTGGAGTTCGTGTTTGCCAAGCTCCCAGACCATATACTCTTTATGGTTACCCTGCACTTACAATGTCTAAGATTTGGCTTTGACACTGTAGGGGCATAGTGCTCATGCAACTATGCCCTCACCTGTGGTATAGTGCACCCTGGTTTAGGGCTGTAAGGCCTGCTAGAGGGGTGACTTACCTATGCCACAGGCAGTGGGTTGGGGCATGGCACTCAGAGGGGAGACAAAGGTACAGTTTAGGGAAAGAACACTGGTGCTGGGGCCTGGTTAGCAGGCCCCAGCACACTTTCAATCATAACTAGCATCAACAAAAGGCAAAAAGTTAGGGGGTAACCATGCTTCAGAGGCACTTTCCTACAATGTTTTCTAGGCCTAGGATGTATCAGCAGGGCCTTAATGCTCCTGTTTCTTCTGAACAAAAACAGGGTTTCTTGAACGTCAGTTGATTGGAAGTGAGAATGCGCCGTTGCCTGTTGATGATCTTCTTGATTGCATCTGAAGATGTATTATTTGTGTTCACACAAATCAGGGGTCGCGTTTCCCTTTCTGCACTTGGTTGAAATGTTGCGAGCACGTTTCTTCACTCTTGTGATTATCCTATTTGGATATTCTCTATCAGTTAACTTCTGTGTAAATGTTTCTGCTTCTCATTTGAAATGGGCAAAACTCAAACATCCCTCCTGATCTGTAAGAACTGTCTTACCTAAAGGTTCTTTCTAAGTGCCAGGGGATGGGCACTATTGAAGTAGAGGAGACTATTTCTGTCCATGGGTTTTGTGTAGAGTGTAGTGGTTAATCTTCCATTTACAGCCTTGATAGTGATGTCCAGAAAGGATATCTCTCTGGTGTCTGAAAACATAGTCACCTTGAGGTAGGGATATCTATTATTCAACCACGCCAAAAAAGGCAAGGTGTCATTGCTATTACCACGCCAAATCACAATAATGTAATCTATGTAACGGTGTCCCAAACGTATCTTTTCCTGGTATGGATTGTAAGACGAGATGTTTTGCTTTTCAAACAGTGTACATAGAGACATGCCATACTGGGCTCAAAAGTGCTTCCCATTGAAGACCCAGAGTGTTGGAGCTCGATTTTGTCTTCAAAAGCAAAGTAATTCTCTGTTAAGGCCATAATTCAGTCTTTGGGTGCTGCCCCATTTCATTCTTGGGTACTGAGCAAGTAAGAGTTCACTGTGAGACTTTCCTCATGGGGGATGCTCATATAAAGAGCTTCTACACTGAGGCAAAGCATTCTTTCTGTGTCTGGATCATATGTTATATCTTCAAGTATGTTGAGATGGTGTTTAGTATTTTTAAAGTAGGACCTAGGTGGTCATTGCAACCCTGGCGGTCGGTGTTAAAGCGGCGGTAAAACAGCCAACAGGCCGGCGGAAAAAAAATTGAATTGCGACCGTGGCGGAAACCGCCAACATAGACATCCACTTTAACACTCCGACCGCCAAGGCGGTACAAACAAACACTGCGGCGGTAACCGCTAACAGACAGGCGGAGGACAATGTACCACCCACATTATTACAAGCCACCAATCCGCCACCTTTTCCAGGGCGGATTCGCCGCGAACAAAAACACGGCAGAAACAGGACTTGGAAGGGAAAACGCTCACCTCTACACATCCCACGAGGAACCAGGACGCCATGGAACCGGAACTTCAGATTCTTCCAGCCCTTATCTTCCTGCTCCTCTACCAGGAGCACGAACGCCGCCGGCAAAGACCACGGTGAGTACTGCACCTATGACACAGGGGAGGGAAAAAACAGTGACACACACACGCAACACGCAAAACCCCCACCCCCACCCTCACCCACGACAACACACACACCAATACATTTTGATACATCACAGTTACACCCCCTCAACCCCACCTGGAAGAATGCAAGGACAAAAGGAAATGAGTTGAATGCTTGTAATATATACGAAGACAGTAATCAAAAATATATACATATATTAAGATATTCACACTATAAACAATTATATACACCAAGAATACAAGTCCAAGGTATTCCACTATCATAGTCCGTTGACCACTGGGCCCAAAAGGCATGGGCGAGGCCCACACTCAGTACCCGAACAAGACGGAGAGAACACTGCTGGGGCATCAGATAGAAATAAAACAGGCATCTCAGGGGGAAGGGAAGGGGGGCACCTCAGCCGGATGATTGCACGACGCCAGATCCTGGCCAAGGACAGAGGTAGTGGATGCCTTTCTCCACTGGTTCTGGAGGGGGCTTTGTGCCCAGAGTGCTTCATTCTGCCAAGGACAGAGGTA
Source organism: Pleurodeles waltl (assembly GCF_031143425.1). NCBI lineage: Eukaryota > Metazoa > Chordata > Amphibia > Caudata > Salamandridae > Pleurodeles > Pleurodeles waltl. Next base: position 536,942,237 of record NC_090445.1, on the reverse strand, counting down.
TTGGATGTGATACTCCACTGGTTCTAGAGGGGGCTTTGTACCCAGAGTGCTTCATCCTGCCAAGGACAGAGGTAGTGGATGCCTTTCTCCACTGGTTCTGGAGGGGACTTTGTGCCCAGAGTGCTTCATCCTGCCAAGGACAGAGGTAGTGGATGTGATACTCCACTGGTTCTGGAGGAGGCTTTGTGCCCAGAGTGCTTCATCCTGCCCGTGGCGGCCTCAGTAGCGTCGGAATCATTGGCGCTCACTGGCCTGCGGTGCTGCTGGCAGCGGTGTCCTGGGCAGCGGTGCTGCTGGTGGCGGTTTCCTTGGGCAGCGGGGGTGGTGGTGGTGGTGTCCTTGGCAGCAGGGATGGTGGCGGCAGTGTTCTGGGCAGCGGCGCTGCTGGCGGCGGTGCCCTGGGCAGCGGGGATGGTGGCGGCGGTGTCCTGGGCAGCGGTGCTGCTGGCGGCGGTGTCTGCGGCGGTGTCCTGGGCAGCGGTGATGCTGGCAGTGGTGTCCTGAGCAGCAGTGCTGCTGGCAGCGATGTCTTGGGCAGCGGGGCTGGTGGCGGCGGTGTCTTGGGCAGCGGGGATGGTGGCGGCGGTGTCCTGGGAAGCGGTGCTGCTGGCGGCGGTGTCCTGGGCAGCGGTGCTGCTGGCGGCGGTGTCCTGGGCAGTGGGGCTGCTGCTGGCGGTGTCCTTGGCAGCGGGGATGGTGGCGGTCTTGTCCGCCGTGCAGATCTTCCCAGACTTGCCGGTTTTACCGTGCCCTTTCCCCACCTTGGATGGTGGCGCAGCTGTCTCCACACCCCCAACTGTTCCCCTGGTGGCTGATTTCTTTCCCCTCTCCCGCCGGGCACTGGCCAACTTTTTATGCTTTACAGGTGGGGGACTGTCTGTGCTCTGGCTCCTTGCCACACTGGTTGCCCTGCTGCCTGGCGCACTCCAGAAGCCGGTTACTACTGGCAGCACTGGTCCCGCAGATGTTGTGGCTGAGGGGCTGGGTTGGGACCTGGAGAGTCGGGCCCTAGGAGACTGAAGGGGTGGGGGAGGTGAGGGAAAGAGGCCAAGGTTGGATAGGAAAGGTTTCTTAGGAACACTGGGACGGGTAGATGGAGGGGGTTTGGGAATGGAGGAAGAGGTAGTGGGTGTAGGAGGTGTACGTCTGGTGACTTTGGGTGAAGGTGCATGGGCTGGAGGCTGTCGTGAGGTGAATGGCTGTTGGGTGGGTGTGTGGCTGCGTTTGTGTACCTTGGGAGGTGGCCTCACAGACACACTGGGAGAGGACACAGGGGACGTGTGAATGGTAGTGGGGGTGGTGACTGCACGTGAGTGGGGTGTGGTGGTGGGTGTGCTGGTGATGGAGGTAGTGGCTGAGGATGTAGTGCATGCAGGTGTGAGTGGAGACGAGACAGGGAGGGAGGAGAGAGACGAGGAGGAGGGGGACACAGTGGAGGCATGTTGGTGTGTCTGCATGTGTGTGATGCTTGCGTGAGTGCCTGTGGGATGTGTGGTGCTTATGTTTGCCAGAGCTTCCCTTGTGTGTTGAGGTGTGTGCATGCTGGTCTGATGGTGTGCTTGGGATAGGGTGAGGTACAGGGGTTTGGGTCTGGGTGGAGGAAGTTGGAGGGGGGAGGCTAGAGACAGGGACAATGGCTGCCATCAGTGCTCAGGCCAGAGTCTGAAAAGCTCGCTGATGGGCTGCCTGACCAGAGTGAATGCCCTCCAGGTATGCATTGGTTTGTTGCAACTGCCTCTCTACACCCTGGATGGCATTCAAAATGGTAGACTGCCCAACAGTGAGGGACCTGAGGAGGTCAATGGCCTCCTCACTGAGGGCAGCAGGGCTGATAGGGGCAGGGGCTGAGGTGCCTGGGGCGAAGGAGATGCCCACCCTCCTGGATGAGCGGGCACGGGGCAAACGCTGAGGGGCTTCTGGGAGGGCTGTGCTTGTAGGGGGGGTGGCAGCTGTACCTGTAGATGTGGGGGGCACAGATGGGCCCGCCACTGCAAGGGAGCTCCCAGCAGAGGAGTCCGTATTGCTGGTGTCAGCTCCTGTCCCCGCCGTGGAGCTCCCCTTGCCCTCCATCCCACTGGTAAATTCCGAATCCGTAGTGTCACTCTCCAGGGCCATGTGGGATGCAGCTCCCTCCTGCTCCGGTGCCACTGCTCCTCTGCCTGATGATGCTATTGCACACAAGAACAGGGAGACCACAAAAAGGGGGGCGAAGACAGAAGAAAGACATGTTGAGTGCATGCAATACCGCTACCTTTGGTGGACAATACAGACACAGAAGCCCCCTGCACTACGCCGCGCACTTGGAGTTCCCTATTCAATCCCAGGGACATGGGTTACAAGGCTATGCCAGATTACTTCACACTTGGATGTCACAGGAGCCATCCCCAGCGGAGCCTCCGCCGTCTTCTTGCTCCAGCGGCGAATGTCCTCCCATCTTTTCCGGCAGAGGGTGCTCTGTCTGTGGTAAACCCCCAGGGTCCGGACTTCCTTGGCGATGGCACTCCAAATGTCCTTCTTCTGGTGGGCGCTGACCTACAGGAATAGTACAGGGGAAAAAGATAAGTTATTACTGTCCGCACCGTCACAGTCATTGGCCCGCATCCCTACCCTTGGCATGACACACATGCACTCACCGTCGTTTCATGCACGCCTCATTCTTCCCCCCTATCTTTCATCCACACCACTCCACACAGGCATTGCCCATACAGCATGCTCATAGTGTACTTACCTCTTTGTCTGGAGGACCATTGAGTAGCGTGTACTGGGGGAGGACCCCATCCACGAGTTTCTCCAACTCCTCTGTGCTGAAGGCAGGGGCCCTTTCCCCAGACACACGAGCCATTGTCTCTTCCAGACTGAGGTCACAGCAGCACTTGCAGTGTAGGTCCTCTCCTGTCGAAGATCAGGTATCAAGTGATTGAACAGAGAGAAAATGGCAGTTACGTCCGCGGCAGTGCGTACTGTCACCGACGGCGTACATCGTCATTGGCTCCTGGGACCCATAGAGTCCAATGTTAACCAATGCAGGATTGCGCCGCGGTCTTCGACCGCCTACCGCAACAGTGTACAACGCCAGCGCAGTTACATCATATCCCATTGTCCCACTTTACAGGTCAGGCAGCCGCCATTTCATGGGCCCACATGCCATTATTTTGGACTGTGTCACACATATCTAGGCCTTGCCTAAACACTCATACAGGCATATGTCGATTTCCTAATATTTCTGAGTATGCTGTGTTCAGGTACCTCAGAGTTGGTTGACTCTCTGCTCGCTGTTCTCCTCCAGAGGCACTGTCCGCTGGGGCATGTGAGGAGATGGCGGCATCCTCCGGTGTACAGACCGCTGGTGGACCTGTCGACAATGGAGGAGCGACATGTGATCATCACCTATAGACTTGATCGTGCCACAATCCAGCAACTGTGTGCCCAGTTGGAGCCAGACCTGATGTCAGCTATCCGCCATCCCACAGGAATCCCCTCTCAAGTGCAGGTGCTGTCAGTACTCTATTTCCTAGCAAGTGGGTCATTTCAAACAACAGTGGCCATAGCATCAGGGATGTCCCAGCCTATGTTTTCCAACGTGTTGTCCAGAGTGTTGTCTGCCCTGCTGAAACACATGCGGAGCTACATCGTTTTCCCTCAGGTGGAGGATTTGCCTACAGTGAAAGGTGATTTTTATGCCCTGGGACATATCCCCAACATCATAGGTGCCATTGATGGGACACATGTGGCCTTGGTCCCCCCTCCCGCAGGAGTGAACAGGTTTACAGAAACCGGAGGAGTTACCATTCAATGAATGTGCAGATGGTGCGTTTGGCCGACCAGTACATCTCCCATGTCAACGCCAAGTTTCCTGGCTCAGAGCATGACGCTTACATTCTGTGGAATAGCAGCATCCCTTATGTGATGGGGCAACTCCAGAGGCACCGTGTGTGGCTGTTAGGTGAGGACATGGACCCTATACAGTGTGGATAGTTGTCTGGGGTTGTCCCTAAGGGTTAGTGTGTGTCTAACAGTTGTCCTTCGACATTTGCAGGTGACTCTGGCTACCCCAACCTGTCATGTCTACTGACCCCTGTGAGGAATCCCAGGAAAAGGGCAGAGGAACCCTACAATGAGGCCCATGGGCGAACTAGGAGGGTTATAGAGAGTACCTTCGGGCTCCTGATGGCCAGGTTCTGGTGCCTCCATATAACAGGTGGTTCCCTATTCTACTCACCAAAGAAGGTATGCCAGATCATCGGTGCCGTTGCCTTCACAACTTGGCTTTGCGACGACAAGTGCCATTTCTGCAGGAGGATGGTCCAGATGGAGGTGTTGTGGCAGCTGTGGAGCTTGTGGACAGTGAAGGCGAGGAATCTGAAGAAGAGGACAGAGACAACAGGAATACGGTGATCCTGCAATACTTCCAGTGATACACAGGTAAGAAGACAACACAGCCTGCTACATTTGATTTAATTCTACCTCTCTGTCATTTTCACCCAGTGTATGGTCACTGAGTTGTCACTTTCCCTTACGATTTCACAGATGTGGGTCCCACTGTGTGACATCTGCTTTGTTTACGCATGGACTAGTGCTGTGTGACATAGGTATGTTGACATTACATTTGATATAGCATTTTGCCACTGTATTTGCAAATACACATTTTCGAAAGCACAGACTGACTCCAGATTTTTTTGATTTAAGGGTGTTTATTTAAGTGCTCAATAGTGGAGGGGGTTGTAAAATGGTCAGGGCTGATGGTAGAGGAATGTCCATGGCAGAGTCTAGTCTATTAGTCTCACTGGTGCATTGTCCAAAGGGTCATAGGAATTGGAGCTGGGGCAGTTTAAGTATGGACAGGGTGACAAAGTGGGACAGAAGGATGACAATCAGGGTGGTCTCATTTCTTGGTGGGGGTCTTGGCATTGTTCTCTGTCTTTGTCCTGGATCTCAGGGGCCGTTTGCGGGGTGGTTCTCCATCTGCAGGGGGTGGGGTGCTGGTGTGGTGGTCATGGTGCCTCCTGACCACTAGCGCCGGCGGAGGTGGTGGGCAGTTCATCGTCCAGGCTAGTGTCAGGGGCCCCTTGTTGTGCCACAGTGTCCCTCCTGGGGTTGACGAGTTCCTTCAGCACCCCTACAATGGTGCCCAGGGTGCAATTGATGGATTTGAGTTCCTCCCGGAAGCCCAAATACTGTTCCTCCTGCAGCCGCTGGGTCTCCTGAAACTTGGCCAGTACCGTTGCCATCGCCTCCTGGGAATGGTGGTAGGCTCCCATGATGTTGGAGAGGGTCTTGTGGAGAGTGGGTTCCCTGGGCCTGTCCTCCCCCTGTCGCACAGCAGCCCTCCCAGTTCCCCTGTGTTCCTGGGCCTCTGTCCCCTGAACCGTGTGCCCACTACCACTGCCCCCAGGTCCCTGGTGTTGTTGGGGTGGTGGGTTAGCCTGGCTTCCCTGTAGTGGTGGACACACTGCTGATTGACGTGTCCTGGGGACAGAGGTATGGGCCCGCTGGGTGGGTGCTGTGCTGGTGTTTCCAGAGGGGGCAAGCTCTGTAGTGACCTGTGCCAGTGTGAGGGGAACCGACTGTCCCGACATCCCAGATGGGCCGGGCTGGTCATCTTGATCCATTTGGAAAGAGCTGCCGTCATCACTGTGGGCCTCTTCTGTGGGTGGAGTGGGCATATCTGGACCCTTCTGTCCGGTGACGTTGGGTAGGGGTCCTGCAGGGGTAAAAAGGCATGGTTATTGCATCTGGGTGTGCCATGGTGTGCAGTGGGTGGGTGACCCTGTACTCCAGTGCTTGCATTCCTGTGTAGGACCTTGTGTGATAATGGTTTAGGGAGGGTGTATTGGTATGTGTAGTGGCCATGCATTGGTGATGGGTGTTCATGCTTTGTTGTTACATGCAGGGCTTGGGTTTGGGATGTGTGGTTTGTGATATTGGGACATCTGTGAGGAGTTGGAGTGATGGGGGTGAGGGCGAAGGTGGGGGTATGTGATGGCATGCAGGTAGGGGGGTGAAAGTAGTGAAGAGTGACTTACCAGAGTCCATTCCCCCAGCTACTCCTGCAAGGCCCTCGGGATGCAGTATAGCCAAGACCTGCTCCTCCCATGTTGTTAGTTGTGAGGGAGGAGGTGGGGGTCCGCCGCCAGTCCTCTGAACCGCGATGTGGTGTCTTGAGACCACGGAACACACCTTCCCCCGTAGGTCATTCCACCTCTTCCTGATGTCATCCCTAGTTCTTGGGTGCTGTCCCACTGCGTTGACCCTGTCCACGATTCTTCGCCATAGCTCCATCTTCCTAGATATGGTGGTGTGCTGCACCTGTGATCCGAATAGCTGTGGCTCTACCCGGATGATTTCCTCCACCATGACCCTGAGCTCCTCCTCAGAGAACCTGGGGTGTCTTTGCGGTGCCATGGGGTAATGTGGGTGATGTGTGGGGTGGTGTGTGTTGTGATGTCTGGGGTGGTATTTAGAGGTGTGTTGTGTGAGGTGTGTGGATGTTGTGTGAGTGATGGTGTTGAGTGCCTGTGGATGCTAGTTTGTAGATGGTGGTGTCTCTCTCTGGCCCTCAGTCGCAATTGTGGTTGTAAGGGTTTGTGGGTGTGTGTTTTATATTGTATTGGATGTGTGGGAGTGGTGTGTGTATGTGTATCAGGTGTGTGTATTTGTAATTGTCCAATGTGGTAGTGTTTTGTAAATGTGTGTGTATTTTGAGCGCGGCGGTGTGTACCGCCAATGGAATACCGCGGTTGAAAGACCGCCGTGTGGATTCGTGGGTCGTGATAGTGTGGGCGTATTCCTGTTGGCGTGATGGTGGAGGTTTTGTTATCGTCAGTTTATCACTGACCTTTGGTGTGGCGGACTTGTGTGAGTGTCTGGATTTTGGCAGATTCCGAGCTGTGGGTCATAATGACCGTGGCGGAATTCCGTGGCCGCGGCGGTGTGTTGGCGGTCTTCTGCACGGCGGTAAGCGGCTTTTACCCCCAATGTTGTAATGACCCCCCTAGTCTTCTTAACCAACGGTTGCAGGACCCAGTCTGTGAATTGAGACAAAGGTTCTAAAATGTATCCCATGCCTGAAACAATGGGTCTGTCAGGCGGTGTCTGTCTTCCCTTGTGTATTTTAGGGCTAGTGTAAAATTATGGTATCTTTGTAGTCGCAAGAAACTCAGACTCCTTATGAGTGATCCACTCTTTCTCTTGTGCTTCTTTCACCAGGGACTTAATTGTATCCTGCAGACGGTTGGTGGGATCCACTTTCACAACCACTTTCCCAACCTTGTAGTTCCTCTCATCACGTAAGGTTAGACAGCATTCTTTATAATCTTCCTCATGTTGGATCACAATTGCTTCTCCCTATGCGGCTGGTTTTATGACCAAGTGTGTTTTTTTCTGTGGGAAGATAGGGCTTGTCTCTCCTTATTTAACAGATTCTGATAACTCTTTCACCCAGGATTCAGTATTTCAACATCTTTGATCACAGCTTCCTCAAAAGTAAAGACCTCTGGAGGTATAGATGTTGGAAGAGGATTGAAATGAGATTTTCTGCATAGATTGGTATGTCTCTCGTTGGTGTCAAGTGAATGGTTGCTCTGAAAGAGAATCTTGACCCTGATCTTCCTGAAGAATCCAGCTAGTTCACATGTAAGTCTATATTTATCCATGTGTTGTGGGCACAAAACCTAGGCTCTTATTTAAAACTGTGATTTGTTTGTTTGTAAGGGTCTCGTCTGTTTGGTTCACTAACATATCTACAGACTGCTCGGGCCCAGTTGAAGTTCTCTTGCCTTGCTCAGTATTTGCATGCCTTTCTGTCTGGGAGTGTCCCACTGGAATATTTTTTCTCTCTGCATCCTGCATCTTCCTCTCCATCCGCTCCTCCCAAAAAAGGATGGTCATGCTGAAAAAAAGGTACATGTGGTGGGGGACAGCAAGGTGGTGGTGGGGCAGATGGACCCTGCCATTAGTAAATTTTTTGGGGTGGGAGTTGAAAAAAATGGTTAAAAAAAACCTTCCTCTCTGTGGCCTTCATTTACCTCTGGAACTGTTGTTTAAACTATCTCTGAACCATTCTCCTGAGTCTAAACTCGATGACCAGGAGTTCTCTTTCTGAGTTTTTCGTGAGTCCATGTCTTGTTTTTTAGTTCTCCTTAATGCAGGGTAGACTTGTTAGTGGGGGAACTTTTTGATGTCTTTCTGAAGCATATTGATCTTGCTCTGCATCAGAAAAGCTTTATAGCCTGTAATGTCCGTATTTCTCCTGTCATGTTTCTTCTTGAAGATGGTTATCTTTGCTTGGGTGATAAGGGAGTCCTCGCCCGCTTCTATGTTAACCAGCATTGGCACTGAGAAGTGGTTAGCTGTGTTGATAAAAAGAAGCAGCCAACCCCAGGGGCAGCTCCATGCAGTTGGTGAGTAGTTATTTCTAAATTGCTGGTCCTCCAGGAAGATCCTTGGTTCATTACTGAACAGGAGTCCCGCTGGTGCCAGGTTGGCCCTCAGATTACAGATTCCCTCTTCATTGCCTCGTGTAGGAGCATTTTCACGTGGTTCCTTTTCTGTTCTGTTAGATCTTCCCAATTCTGTGTCTGAGTTAATGCCTGTGAAATAATGTCATTGGGATTATTCAGGATGTGAAACAATGCCATTGGGATTATCCAGGATGCAACATTCTTGATCAAGTACATAAGGAGAAAAATTACACTGGATCATTTATCAGGAAAAAAACATTTTATTAACCAAAAAAGAGCTATTGCCATTGGCTCATATAATTTTGGTAACTGTGTTCACAATTCTGGAAGAGTCAAAGGTGACTGGCAGAGAGAGTTCCTGGTAGTAAGCACTAATGGATACCAGGTTCCTGTAGGGCTAAGGGGTGGGCATAGGCCAAGCCTCCAGGAACGTACAAGAGAACCTCACTCCTAATTCCGGATGAGACCAACTCCTGTTGAATAGGCAGATTCTCCTCTCTAACAGACCCTACTTCTGTATTTAATTCAGTAAGATATTTATTGATTACTAAGAAGATTGTTAAAGGGTACATATAACTGGCCCTTACTGCTTAGACAGGAATGATTGTGGGTTTTGCAATGTGTACAAGAAGCAAATGTAGGTGATTAGGTATAAAGAAGGACCAGAATGGCTTCTGTTGAAAGATCATTGCTAGTTTTCCCTGATCTCTAGCTAGTCCATGCAATTCCTGGCACTGACTGGCTGGGTTCCGATTTGGGTGGCACGGAGAGCACAAAAACGATGGATTAAATCCAGATCTGTGACTGGAGGTGAGTGTTTGAATTGCTCACCAATCCGTCCATCATCTGTTCTTTTTGTTTTTGTCACCCTAACTGGGAAGGGTATGTCTAGACATGTGTCTCGTGCTCACTGTGCCACTGAATTCAAGCTAGCCTGACTGATGGGGGATGATACCCTAAAACCAGTCCCAGGATGCTTGTTTCCAGTCCAGGGAGGATCTAGTCTGTCAGTTTGAGCTGGAATGTTCCCATGGAGAGCAGGGTCAAGACTGCATTGCATATTGCTGGGTCCAAATTGGAGTGGCATGGTGAGTGAAAAAAGATGGATTAAAACAAGATCTGTGATTGGGGATAAACGTTTGATTTGCTCAGCATTACGTCCATTATCTGTTCTTTTTTCTTTTTTCCTGGAACTGAAACAAGCCCGAGTTTTACCAAATGACCAAGTGGAATTGGGGAAGGAACTAATAGTTCAAGAAATTCTCTTGCAATCATATCATCTTTTTTTTTCAAAGAGAAGAGAAACACTGTGTGGACATGACATCAGCCTTCTGTGAAATCCACAATTAACATGAAATAGTAACTAACACACATTCACCTGGCAGTCATACTAAGATAGGTAGTGCTTTCTTTATCTTATTAGGCCTGGAGGTATTTTTCCATTTTGAAATGTAAGTTTAAAATATACAATACGAGATAAAAATAACTTGAATAGTATTTGAGAGATGTTTAAGGACGCCTAAATGATTATTAATATAAACAGAATCAGAACTGATAGCTAAGCTTGAGTATAGAGGATTTTACTTCAAATCATGAATAAATGCACACTATTTTTCTCCGAAGATCACAACGTTACTACTGATGAACAGAAATATGTGTGTTGGCCCTTCAATTTCCATTTAAGATGATTACCAGCGCAGAAAGAGAATTGGGGCATTCTTACTGTTATTATAGTTAACCTAAGATTGTCAATGAAAGATATGCGCAGTTTTAATGAGTACTTTTTACAGATCAAATTAAATGTTCCAAAAACCATTTAGTTTTTTTACATGTGCTGCACCCTTGATTTGTAGCTACTTACTTCATGGAACGAATTTAGCTGCTCATAGGCAGGGTTTCAGCTCCTACACACATTAAATTCGAATACATTGCTGCAGAGAATGGCAAATAAATGCACTGCTCATGGTCCCTTGTCGAAAAGATAATAGTTTTCTTTTTAGAAAATTGGTAAGAGAATTGAAGGGGCACTGGAGCACCTGCTGTACCCCTACTTCCAGCGCATCTGTTGCCAATGTTTAGATCATTCCCTTTCATCCGTTGTCTTGGTTGAGTGAGCCCTTTCAGGCAGTGGCTTGGTGGGTTGTCCTTCACAATTTTGGGACAGCCGTTGTCCTTTAGCGGATGTATATGCTTTGGTTTGAATCGGTGATGGTAATAGAAAGTAGTCTCTCTCTTGTAGCTCCTTGTATTGCAGCCCATCCATGAATTGTAGCCCACGGCTCTTGAGTTCAGAGTCCCCCGGACCTCCCCTTGAGCTGCGGCCAGGCTGCGCCTTTCTTGCTCCCAACACTTACTCTCATGCTGCTGCTGGGCAATTCCTTGTACGCGATGAGCCCCTGTAAGCAGTGTCAAGCTGGCTCCTTTCTGCAGTGTCAAGCTGGCTGCTTTCAGTCTGCCTCCACGCTTTTCGTTCCGGATTCAGAGCTCCTAGTGAGCAGTTTAGAGCCTCCAAGGACACCCCCATGCTGTTCCATTAACATGATGAATTCCAGGCTCACAGTTCAGAATCCCACTACCTCCCACAACGCTTCCACTCATCACTTCCTAGCCTCCAGACATGTTCCTCAGACCCTAGGTTGCATCAGCCCAAAGATACTTAAAGCGTTCCGCATGAAAGAGTTTGAATAAAGCCTCAATATACATTGTTCAAGTTTTAGTATCTTTTCAACTTCTTGAGAATTCACTGGGCTCAAAGAGCAGAAGATGCCGATCACCAAACGATCTGCACTACCTGACAAGATCCGATTGAACAAACTTTGACCTCCGAGTTGCTAGAGGGCGTCTCTTGAAGCAACAATGTTTCTAGAGGGAGACCAGGAACTAATCCACCAGGTGACTGAAGTTCTCTAAGACGCAAAAGCAACCTTGCAGCAGAAAAGAGTGATGGCAAGGCTTATGTTCTCCTCTTGCTTTTAGGTATGCACCAAACCAAGATGGCCACCACCAAGGTGTTTGCAGAAACACAAAGTACCATTAGACCTACATGGTCATTATTACAAATTATGTGTGAAAACCGGTACGGTGTATGGTAATTACTTGGCACGTTAACACCGCACCATTATTGATCTGTAGAAAACACTAAAGATTTGTTTTGACCACACAGCTTGAAAATTTCGATTCGTAGGGTAAACCGGTTTCCACATGCATATGGACTTACTTTAGAGGTGGGATGGAGAGCTTCACGTGAGCACCGGTTACTTTACCCAAGGACACCTTTGCTTCTTTTAGACTGGAGAGATGAAATGATTTGCCTAGAATCAAAGGATGTTGAGCTGACGCCGAGACTAGAACCTGGTTCCCTAATTCTCAGGTGGGCTGCTCCCACCGTAGTGCCACATCCCCATTCTCTAACCCCGCCTCCCCGTTCCCCACTATTAGTGCTATCTGACTTCATTGTTAATTTGTTACTTTTATGCAAGGAGCCTGCCAATGGTCTACATGAATTCATTGAGGCCCATATTTATACTTTTTGACGCAAAACTGCGCCAACGCAGTTTTGCGTCAAAAAAATTAGCGCCGGCTAACACCATTCTGAAGCGCCATGCGGGCGCCGTATTTATTGAATGACGTTAGCCGGCGTTAGCCGGCGGCGCTGTCTGGTGTGCGTTAAAAAAAACGACGTACACCAGGCAGCGCCGGCGTAGGGGGAAAACGGCGTATGGGCGTCCACAAATGGTGCAAGTCAGGCTGAGGCAAAAAAATCGCCACAACCCGATTTGCGCCATTTTTTTACGACGCCCATCCCCCATTGAAATGACTCCTGTCTTAGCAAAGACAGGAGTCATGCCCCCTTGCCCAATGGCCATGCCCAGGGGACTTATGTCCCCTGGGCATGGTCATTGGGCATAGTGGCATGTAGGGGGGCACAAATCAGGCCCCCCTATGCCACAACAAAAAAAAAAAACTTACCTGGACTTACCTTAATGTCCCTGGGGTGGGTCCCTCCATCCTTGGGTGTCCTCCTGGGGTGGGCAAGGGTGGCAGGGGGTGTCCCTGGGGGCAGGTGAGGGCACCTCTGGGCTCATTCTGAGCCCACAGGTCCCTTAACGCCTGCCCTGACCCAGGCGCTAAAATCCGGCGCTAATGCCGTTTTTTTAGACCCACACACTCCCGGGCGTCATTTTTGCCCGGGAGTATAAATCCGACGCATATGCATCGGAGTAATTTTTTAAGACGGGAACGCCTACCTTGCATATCATTAACGCAAGGAAGGTGTTCACGCAAAAAAATTACGCTAACTCCATGAACTTTGGCGCTAGACGCGTCTAACGCCAAAGTATAAATATGGAGTTAGTTTTGCGTCGAATTTGCGTCGAAAAAAACGACGCAAATTCGGCGCAAACGGAGTATAAATATGCCCCTGAGTGTTTTTTTGCATTGGGCTCACTGATGAAAATGATTTGAGGTGATCTGTGAAATCGTGGCACTAGTTTATGACAACAAATCATGTAAGAGGTGTATCTGTATTTAGAATCAGCGCGGCGAGTGCTTTATTCTACGGCCTCAAATCTTCTATATTGTTTAGATTCTTAACAAAAGGAAGCCTCTTAAAAAGTACCTGGGAAAAAGTTTCATGAGAACGGCTCCAGTGCTCCTAATTGTCTAATTACATCCAATTTACATCAGAAAACCGTCAATTATCTTAATTTGCCACTCGGTAGCCATGCTTCGTATGCTGAACTAATTGCGCAAGGGTTCCCGAAATGAGGCACAATTGCATGTCAGCGACACAAGGGAGCCTCACATGGGCTGCGAAGCTGGCTGCTGCGGTGTTGTGACTCACAGCTAGCCAGGAATAGAAACAATGGCAGCTGGGGGGAAGCCAAGGGTTCACAAGGTGTCCAGAAAGGATTTCTCGTTTGTTTTGAAAAGAGAACGTAACTCAGAGTCTGTGATTTTTTTAGTCTGGATTCGTTTTCCTTAATCACGTGAGGTCTTTGCTTATGTCAGGAGTACAGTACGTTCTTTCTTAAAAGCATAATAGGGAGCGAAGTAAAACAAAAGTTGTTGTGCTCCCTTTACTCTAGCAACCCATTGAACCTCGGTGGTAAAGGGACAGGTTAGCACTTGCATGGTGATTCACACTGGGTAAATAGTATACCAGAATACCTGTGTGCACATCCCTCTCATGCCAGCCGGGAAATCTTTATCTGTTTATGCCACGTGGCTGTCTCAAGCGGATTAATATTTTTATGTACTTTATTTTTCCATGCATTGATGAACTAGCAGGTGTTCCAGTAACTTCTATCATCCTCCAATCAAAATGCCGCAGAAGGTTGCATGCAGGTTTATACATCATAACAATTGTGCCCAGTAGCCATGCTGCATATTTGCGTCCAGCTACTGCTTCAGCCTGTAAAGATTGTATAAATAGAAGACGTGTGTGGATTAGAACCTAGTGCAGATCCTTATTTCAGAAAAAAAAACTTAATTCTGTACTGTGTTCATCATTAGAAGATGGGTATTAAATCGGCCTCACAAACCATCTGGCATAATTAGCACTGACTTAATGTTTCAGAACTTTGCTTTCCACTAAAATTGGGACCATGAAGAAGCATATCAATGCAGTCACCTCTTCCTGCTTCCACACCCTCTGCATGCTCAGCAGAATCTTCACATGGATCCCACCTAACACCAAGAAACCCGTCCAGGCCCTCATCACCAGTCGCCCGACTACGGTAACACTCGCTACTCTCCTCCCAACTCCTAAAAAGATTCCAGACCATACAGAACACATAGCCAGACTCATCCTGGACTCCTCAAGCATGCCCACATCACCCACACCTCAGAAACCTCCACTAGCTTCCAGTCCAGAAGAGATGCCATTTCGCGCTCCTCACCCACACCAAAAACGCTTTCATGATCAAGGACTGGCCTATATCGGCCACAGACTACACTTCCATCAACCTGCCAGACACCTGCACTCCTCCTCTCTGGCCCTCGCACACAGACCAAGAGTCCATTGCTGCCGTATCAGTGGCCTCTCCCTCTCCCACATCGCAGCAAGGCCTGGAACAACCTACCACTCCTCCTCCGAACTGCACCCTCACTTCTGGACTTCAGGAAGAGACTCAACAACTGGCTCTTCGACAGAGACATCGCACCCCAGAGCCCAGATACCCCCAGGGGTGACAGCATCGCACTCTACATATTATTGTTTGAATGATTGATTTATAGTTTAGTGCAAGACCACCCTTTTAAGTTCCTAGAACCACTTCACGGATGCCAACCACGTGCGTCATAGACAGTGTTATTGGCATCAAATATCCTTTTCTGTTTCTTTAGCCACCTCACAGATGTTCATCAAGTGCCATTTTAAGCCGTTATTAGAACAAAAATTACAACAAAGTTCTTGAGCTATTTTGCAATGGGAAAAACAAATCCATGTAGAATATACAATTTGCCACTTTCCTCCCTTTTTAATGTATTAGTAAAACACTAAGAGTCTGATTATGAATCAGGAGGAGTGGAATATCTTCATGGAGATATGCTCCACATGATTACCCAACGTCTTGACCTCGCCATAGTCATCTCGTAAAGAATTAGCAAACTAAAATATTAGATTTACATAATTTATGCTGCTCGTAAAATTTAATAATTATAGTCAACAATTACTTTGCTGGTTTAATCAGAGAAGGACCAAAATTAACATCATGGTTCAAAAACAACAGCAACGTATTTGAATGGGAAGTGTGAGAATTTGCCCAAGTTACAGCTCTGGATAGCTCTACTACAGACCCACCACCGACCCCCGCCCAAGTCAATCTATCTGGTACACCTTACACAAGGTATTAATCCACGGAAGTGTAGGCCTGGAAAATCACTGTTTGACTCATCTACTGACTATAGCTGCCTTCCTTCCCTTATTTGCTGATCTATATGAAACAAAGAGAGACTGAGATTTCTGAAAGTCTCCTATTCTCTTCAAATAGATCAGCATAGCCCTCTTGACATACAAATAAGAGGAAATATTATTGGAATCCTTAAAAACTGGAAGGACAATCTCCTGAAAAGAACGAAAATGAGTTTGTATCTTCTGCCTGAATTTGGGGTCTGGAAAAAGAACTATCCTGTAAGGAAAACACTTCTCATAAGGAGAAGAAACCAGGAAAGATGATAGCTCCCCTAACCTCTTCAGGAGTTTATGATCAACTAGAAAGCTACCTTAGCAGAAACCTAAAATATATGAGCTTGTTTCAATGGTTTAAAAGGTTGTTTGAGTCACCTTGGAGAACAAATGACAAATCCCATAAAGAGGTTTGGACACCCTAGGTCTCTTCAGTCTAAAAGACTTAAGGAGGTTCTTGACTAAATTAACTATCTGCTGCAATCCTCCAGAAGAACTTTCACAAGAGGAAATTGAGGCTGATTGAGTTGTTAAGGATGCTAAGCATCTCGAAACCCCATCCCTCAAAAAACCTAGAATGTTGAAAGGATCATTAGAGATTGGATCATAACCAAACTGACTGCACCAATAATTGGGGAAGCTGACCTAATATTTTGCAAAATATTTTAAAGTCAAATCTTTTTTTAGAAGATGGAATATCACAGGTGACCTTCATTAAACAAACTAAAAGTTTCAGGAGAGACCTCTCAGTCTTCAGGCTATCAGATTTAACTGACTCAACTGCTTGACTGTCAACACTGGAGGCTGAAGAGGTAAGGACTGAAGAGTCAGCAGTAGACAAGAGTCCATTGATATCTGGGACATAATAGGAAACTGTGGTCTGCTTTCCAAAATGGAGCAATTAATATAACTGAAAAACTCTCCCTCTGAATCATCTGAAGCACCTTTGGGAGGAGGGGATTCGGAGGGAAAGCATACAATAGATCCTTGTGCCAGGTGTTAGAATTTGGGGCTCAGCTGAATGCACCCTGCCAAAGTATAGACCAAAATCCTAGTGAGGGAAAGTCAGTTACATGCAATAAATTAAACTGTGCCCACCTCTGGTTGCTTGGCATAGAACAGGCAGGCAGGTTTAACTTAGGAGGCAATGTGTAAATTATTTGTGAACTTCACTTCAAACAGTAAAACATTGACAACACACACCACACACAAATAATAAACATCATGTTGGAAAAATAGAGCTTGATTTAATTAACAAAACAAGACTAAAAATACAAAAATCCAATAAGTAGAAATAGAGATCTGACTTTTAAAGAATAAAGTGCAATATAGTGCTCAAATGCATAAAGTGCCAACCAGGACAATCTGGTTGCGCTAGACAGGGTGAAATCTGAAAAGTCAGGCTCCAAGAGGAACGTGGCTGTCACAGGTCCACAGTCCACGGAGGACGGTCATGGAGGATGGAAGAGCAGCAACTTAAGGGAGAAAAAGGAAACAAGAGAGAAGACTGATTTGATGTTGGAAGAAGGGCTATGATGTAACACCCCAATAAACTATAGCAAGAATTGAATGAGCAAGCACACTGGATAGAGGATAACAGAGAGAAAATAAAGCAACTTTTTACACTATGAACGGAGTTGTGTGTCAGTTCTTACCCGAGCTGTCATTATTCACCACAATATCAACCTCTGGCCCGGTGAGACAGGGCCAGGGCAGTGCCCCTCAACCCAACCTGGCTCAATCTTTGTACTAGCCGGGAGGGGGAAACCGTATTGAGCGCCACTGAAAGATTCAGCAGGACCAGAATGGTGGAACCTCCTTTGTCAACCTAATGACAAATGGTATCAGTGGCAGCCAGCAAAGCCGATTCTGCACTATGACCCTTCGGGAACCCATTCTGCGAAGGACCCAGAAGATCCTGATTCTCTAAGAATGCTACCAACTCTTGATTCAAATATTTTTCTAATATCTTAGATGGTATAGGAAGGAGAGATATAGGACAGAGCTTATGCATGTCGTAAGGGTCTCCGGCAAGCTTTTTTTTAAAGGGGACCACAATCGCCTCTTTCCAGCATTGGGGGAAAATTCCTGTTAAAAGAATACGATTATAGACCTTTTCATGAACACAGGAGATCTGATCTGAGGCTAACTGCAGGACATGGGGAAGGAAAGGGTCGTCCAAAGAACTGGAGTTCAACCAAAGAAGAGGCTGCTTCACCTGGGTACAAGAAACTAAGAGAAAAACATACAGTGGCTGTGGGGGAGCTGTTAATAGCCTAACCAGCAATGTGTGAAGGGGGACCATGTTCCCTGTGCTTAAAACAAGCAACAATCTTCAAAACTTTATTCTGGAAGTGGTCTGCTTCCTTGTTACAGAAATCCTGAGAACTTTCAGTGGCTTGTTGGGCAGGGGAAACAGAACAATTATTAATCACTTTAAAACGTTCTTGAGGGGTATTATTGGCCAACCTGATTTCAGAAGGGAAATAAGGGGACTTAGCTAATCTGATAGCACATTTATAACTGTGCATTAGTTTTTTGTGCTTCTTTTTATCTTCAGAGGGACAAGAGAGCCACCACCTCCATTCCTGCCACCTACATAGGCATCTGTGCTATTTAAGCACTTATGAAAGCCAAGTAGTGGAGGCTCTTGATATGGTTGTTGTCTTAGAGGCAAGCTGAACAAGTTGATCCATAGTAGTCTCCACCTACATATGGAAGGCCTCAGTCATGTATTCCAAGGAACCATGGAACCTGTACATGTATTTGCTCAAAGCAGTATCTAGATTCTCAGCTGAGATCTTGTTCTACTCTTACCACTCTTACCACTCACCTGGCAGGTAGGACAGGACCTACAGTACACATCTGAGGCCTTCCTCATTTGAGGCTAATAACAGTGGGTGACAAGCATGTCAAATGTATTGTCCTGCCCCAAAATGACCTTCCAGTGGCTCATTGAGAGTCAGACCCAGTAGGAGGACCCTGTAGCACTGTGGGACTATCAACATATGGGTTGCACCAGGCTCAGGACCTTAAACGAACTGTACAGGTGACCATTCTCTTTCAGAGAATCTCTTGGATGGGCTTTTCAGGGACCCCATTTGAGTGGCTCTCTGACTTCCTGAAGGACAGGACCTTTCAAGTACTAGATCAATCTTTTTTTTCTAAACATCTGCCACTCAGTTGTGGGGTGCAGCAGGGCTCCTCTCTGAGCCCTACTCTTTTTAACATTTATATGTCCCCTCGGCAAGAATTATTTCTTACCTTTGAGAAGGCAGTACGCCGTGAAGTACAACACCTGGCTCCTGTACATCCATTTCAAAATATGTCAAAAATTGAGAAGACAGCAATTCATTCTTTGTCTCATAATCCAGATATCACAATTAAATCTGCAGATAAAGGGGGTGCGATTGTAATACTGGATACCGTGTACTACACACAGGAATGTCTTAGGTTATTGAGTGACAATACGCACTATGAACGCATCTCAACTGATCCTTCTCCACGTTTGCAGTGTACCATCCGTGGAATGACAACTGAAGCTGAAGCAACCGGTTGGATCACACAACAAGAAGCTGAATTCTTGGATACTAAGGACCCAAGAACGTCTTATTTCTATTGTCTCCCGAAGATCCATAAGAGCACTCCTCCACCCGGTCGCCCTATTGTATCAGGGATTGGGTCCCTCTTAGAGCCTCTTTCTAAGTTTTGTGATTTTTTTCCTTCAACCAATTGTTCAGAAGACACCAACTTTTCTTAAAGATACCAAGGACACTCTGGTTCTATTAGAACATATCAACTCAACAGGCACTACGGACATGTTGATTTGCCTTTTTGTAGAGGCGCTCTACACCAACATTCCACAGGAAGCCACTCTTACAGCAGTGGAAGAGATACTTCGGTCTACACCCTGGACCTATAACACTCCCATTAGTTTTATCATGTAATGCGCCAGGTTTGCGCAAACATTTTTTTTTTTCAGTTTGAAGATCTTTATCACCAGATACAAGGTACGACTATGAGCAGCACTTTTGACCAAGTCTAGCCTGCTTGTACATGTACACTTTTGAGCAACGCCATATACTTGTACCTACACAACCATTTGTTTCTAACATCAGACTGTGGAGTCGCTACATAGATGACATTCTGGTTATTTGGAAGGGCGATATAGATCAGGCCAAGGTGTTCATCCATTGGATCAACACCTTAGATAAACACCTCCATTTCAGTGCTAATTGTTCTGACAAAGAGGTTTCTTTTCTGGACTTACGTATACTTTTGACAAATGGAGTATTACACTCCTCCATGTTTCATAAACCTACTGATAGGAATAGTCTCCTACTCTATGACAGTCATTATCCCAAATCTTTAAGAAACAATCTCCCTTTGGTCAATTCTTGAGAATTAGACGGAATTGTTCTGAGCTTACTGACTTTCTTGCACAAGCAGACTCTCTTAGTCAGAAATTAAGCGAACACAAGTATCCCTATTCTGTCATCAGACAAGCCAAGAAACAAGCCAAAAACATTCCTAGAGACACTTTATTGGTTACTAACACACGTGAACGACAGTCTAGGTTAACTTGCGTGACCACCTTCACCCCTTTGAATAACCAGATTAAAAAGATCATTCATAGACACTGGTCCATCCTCAATAGTGCTGGTGAACATCTGGAACGCCCCTTGTTTGCCTTTAAAAGAACACAAAATCTGAAAGATTTGTTGGTACACACTAGACCAATACTACAAAGAAATTCGGTTTCAACCAGAACTAGGTCATGGCTGGGGGTTAATGGACATCACCCTTGTGGTGGATGTAATATATGCTCACTGACCACTAGCACTCATGAAATAGATTTGGGCAAATCTAAGAAATGGCAGCTGTTGAAACATACTAACTGTCGCACGAAAATTGTATTTACATGATCACTTGTCCCTGCAATTTGCGGTTCATAGGCATAACCACCAGGATGGTCAAAACTCAGATTAATGAACACCACAGTACCATCCGTTGCCAGCGATCTTCAACAAAGCTGACCAAACATTACATTGAACAGCACCACACTCCTAATGACCTAGGATGGGTAATTTTGGAGACCATTAGGGACCATAGTAATGTCACTACCCGCCTGTTTGAGAAAGAACAACGCTGGGTTTAAAGATTAAGGACACATAGCATTGGACTTACTGATGACATTCCCTGGACTGACTTCATTTTCAACTAATCTAGTATAGACAGTGTGATTTAATTTCATGACACTGTAATTTGACATTCCACACTATGTTACAACACATTTTTGATTCTTTCTTTGATTCTAGGCTCTGGACATCTACATCTCACAACCATAAAATATATTTTCCTTTTTTTGCTGACTGTTGTGTACCGTACCTTTAATATATAGATTTTTTTGCTGAATTGTGTCTGCACTATCACTTAAGAGATCACTTCTCATTTACATTTATCTCAAATCCCTCTGAGATTCGAGTTTTTCTCCCCTTCCTAAGATGACCTCTGCTGTTTCCTGGTTATTTTTGTCCTTTTTCTATGTCTATTCATACACGATAGACAAATATGAGCCGTTTCTATTTTGACTGGCCTTTTATAAGTTACCGCCCACCAGCTGATCGACATCTTCCGGGAGGATCAAGCCGGGGCAGGTTGAGCCGCCAGCCGTGTGAAGTCTTCAAGAAAGTTGTTGTTGCTCGCGTGCCCCTTTCCGCTTTGCTGTAACGCACGCTTTGTTACTCGAGCCTACGATCCTTGCTTGGATATCGAGCGCTGTGATACACGCGCTCGTGTAAATGTGGGAGTATAGTTTCCCCATACGGTCTCTGCCACGGTTTGGGTTGCTGTGTTTACTGTTGCCGGGTCGGACACACGTGCGCTCATCTAAATGTGGAAGCACGGTCTACCCACAAGGTCCCTGCCACGGCTTTTGTGTTTTGTTTTTTGTTGATGTTTTTGCTGCTGCCGAGTCAGGTGCACATTTGCTAAACAGCTTTGCTAGATATTATGTTGGACCATAACACTCGGTCCGTGTTCCTGTTCTGGGTTTATACCCAACATGGTGATTGGTCCTTAACGAATGGGCAATATATTTATGTAGCACAATAATTAATTATCACCCTTTTTTTAGTTGAGATACTGTGGTCAGGTTGCCCACTGTGTTCTCACTTACTACTGTTATGACCACTTGACCTACTACTTGGCTTTTGCACTACATTTGATAGTGGTATATTTGTTACCAGTACCTCCACTCAGACAATACTGGGGAGAGTACATAGTAGTTTATTGACAATTGCACCTATAGTATTTTTTATTACTGATGATTTTGATATCTTCATTTAACTGTGTCTTCCTTTTTATACCTGTATATATGTGCAGATTATATTGGACCACGCCAGCTTGATACCTTACCTGATGGGGCCCATCCACTAGTATGAGGAGGGTAAGAACGGCTATTTTTGCCATTTATTGTGTTGTTCATTGTGTCCACCGTCCTCTTCTTGCACATCACGAAGGGGGAAAGTCACGTGTGTTTTAGTTGCCTATATTCACACATTTCAAA
The DNA here is from genome assembly GCF_031143425.1 of Pleurodeles waltl. Taxonomy (NCBI): domain Eukaryota; kingdom Metazoa; phylum Chordata; class Amphibia; order Caudata; family Salamandridae; genus Pleurodeles; species Pleurodeles waltl. The sequence goes on along the minus strand of NC_090445.1, from coordinate 536,920,303 downwards.
TCATTGAATGTATCGTACCATATTATGATTAATTGTCTTTTTCCTATATTCCAGGTTCCGACTCTTTGAAGATCTCCCTATTATGGGTAATATTTGACTTTAGGATTAGGTAGGTTATTAGGTCCTGAAGAATCGCACTAGATCGTACAGACTAAATAGCGAGAAACATGTTGACCTTGATGGTATATTAGTATAGGGAATCCCATTCCCATACACACCACACTCTATGATTGAGAGACTTGATGACAGTTGGTGATATTTTCCATTTGTAGGGGAGATAAGACCTTACCTTGCTTCTCCCCCCGAGATTTGTTTTTAATCATGACACAGGTTAGACATCGTAATAATTTTTTTTTTACCTCTAGTCATTTTTAGCAGTATCTTTTTCTATTTTCTGTTTACCAATCCTACATACATTACGCATTGACCGGCCTATACTCACTTTTTTTGACAAAAGATCGCCGGCAAAGAGCCCCCTGTGGGGCCCATCAGGCATTGCAGTGCCGGCCTGACGTGGAGCATAGCCCAATGATGAAGCATGTCACCGAAAGGTGAGTGAGGGCTTTCGTTCCAATTAGTTAAATTCCCAGGGACTGTGGATATATAGGATTCCATTTCCTTGAGTGGAACTGTGTATATCTTTTTGATTTATATGTTAGATGGGAGTATTATACACAGGACCAGGGCACTTTTATGTCCAAATCTCCCCTATATTTTTTCTGCCCCTCTGTGTTTTTGGTTTGTGTTGAAGAATTATTGAGCCACATGGACTATCTCTAGTATCGTATGCAGATGGTACTCAGTTGGTCTACTCATTCTCTGCTAATAATACCCAAGAACAGGCTACCTTATCTTCCTGTCTCTCAGATATCGCCAGATGGATGATAGAGAGCAAGCTTAAGCTCAACAATGGGAAAACAGAAGTTATGATTGTCGGGAATCCTTCCTTATTTAGGTTCCCATCCTTAGCAGTGAACTTGCCTAAAGATCTACCTCCGCCTAAAGATTCCATAAAAAGCTTGGGCTTTTGGCTGGACCCCCACCTTACAATGGAATGCCATTCTAAGAAACTGGCAGCTACCTCTTTCGGTTTTCTAAGAACCCTTAGGAAAATCTTTCAATTACTTCCATTTTCAGCCAAAAGACTTCTCACTCTGGCTCTGATACTTTCTCGTCTCGACTATGGGAACGTACTGCTCCTGAGCTCTCCTTTGCATGTTCTAAAGAGATGGTGGTGCAGAACGCTGCAGCTTGCCTACTCACAGACACCCCAAGACATTCATCTGCCACTCCAGCCTTGGCTTCCCTCCATTGGCTTCCGATTGAACAGCGCATTGTTTTTAAAGCTATGTGTTTTAATCACTGAGCCCTTCGAAACAAGGGTCCAGTCTTCCTCAGACGAATGATCACTCCCTATACCCCCCGGAGAATACTCAGATCTTCTTCAGCTTTTTTAAATAACTCCTTTCATGCTAAGAGAGTTAGATGGGGGGTAGATCCTTCGCCTGTAGAGCAGCTAAGATCTGGAACTTCGTCATGACATGACAGAATCTTCTTTTAGTAGAAAATTAAAAACTGTATTGTTCCCTGTTTAGGTCTGTTCCTCTTACCTAATGATCTTCCTCAGCGCTGGGAGGCCTTCAAGTAGCCATGCGCTCTACAAATCCTTGAAACTAAACTAAACTAAACTAAACTAAACCATTCTCCCAGTAAATCAGGTGTTTGCCAGAGGCACCACCAGCTGTCTGGGTTTCAACCTGTTGCCGAAGACCCAGTTAGACAGTTCAGGCAGGTTCCTCAGTTCGGCCACATTCCCCCATAGGCTCTGGGGCATCCCCCACAGGGTCAGCCTCCTCCTGTATTGGTGGACCACATTAAAGACTACTTGCTCTCAGGATGCTAGGTGACACCTGGTGGTTGTCATACTAGCTCCAGTGTCTCTCAGAGCGTCCATCCTTTCCCCATTGATGGAGACTCACTGTCTATACTTTCTAGTGCTATCAGGCATGTGGGACCTTTGCATCATCTCTCCGTTACCCAGAGACACTAGAGAAATCTCTGCTCTCTCCCCCAAACTATTTGGGACAATCTCCTCCCCAAGAACCGTACTAGCCCAACCAAATGACTGTCAACTGGTGGGGCCCGCTTGAAATCTTGGCATCCCCCTTTTAGTGTCCTTCCTGCCGATACTCATAACACTTGGGTGCCTTCCCTGCAGATGTACTGTCAGGGAACCATTTCTTTTTCCTCTCAGTAGGGGGATGAGAGCGCTGACCTGAAGAACTATTTTGGGGCCCTTTTAGAGAACTCCTTGCTTTTGTTTTTGCTCTCCTCTTGTTCTAGTGAGGACCCTGCCCACCTTTTTCATTATCCCCCCCATTTACCTTCCTGTGGACCCTGGTGCTGACCCAGCAGTTCACTTAATTGGCAAGCTCCCTGGTGCAGATCTGGACAGCAAAGACTAAAAAAGTGCTCTTTTGCAAACAAATTATACAGCCCTTGGTAATCCTTTACCTCGATGCCCTTCACCTAACCATCTGATACCTGGCAAAAGGAATCAACACAATCCACCCAGGTCTGTTTGGTCCCTGAACTTATGTCTGTACTTCTCTGGGGTTATACCAAATTTCCAAATTAGGGCCTCCTTTATGGTGGGTTAGAGGGGATACCTCATCCTGTCACTCTCTTCTTGAGTAAGTAAAGTGTCCCTCCCCTTACTAGGGATTTGCTTCCACAGATCAGCTCCTGAATACTCCTCAAGGACCTTGTGCATCCGTTGGCCATTTTCATAGGCCACAAACTATCTATCTATGCCATCTTCCACCACATAGTCAGACACCAAACCCTTTAGAATGAGGACCTTCTTGTGAGACGACACTGAAGAATTGCTTCCACCACTGGACTCTATTTGCCTAACTTTTAGGTCCAGTTTCTTTAGGCCCCCTCCTTTAGGCACAAATGCTCCAAAGTGATTCTCTCCTCCATGACCAGCTTTTCCCTGGCTAAGGCCATATCATCTTCCTCTAGGGCCATTTCTTCTGCTCCAAAGCTTTTTCTTTCTCCAACTTGAGATTAGCCAGCTCCAATCTTTATTTTCTCTCTTCCCTCCTGTCTTCCAGCACCTCTGGGAACAGGCCTCTGGATGATACACTGCCCCCTGCCCAGGTGGGAACCACTACTCCTGGCAGGACATTGACCCCATGTCCCATAGGCAGTGCCAGATTCTCCAGGGAATTCTGATCCAGCTCCTCATCATCATCCAGTTCCTCATCATCATGCTGTGGTGTTCTAGGTGCTGCACCACAAGCTTCTATCCAGGCTCTCAGCACCTTTTTCAGCTCCATCTTCCTATAGTAGAAAGCTCAGACCCCTTGCCGAAATCTGTTAGCTCGGCCACAGTGTAACTCTCAGGTGTGGCCAGCTCAAAATCCATTTTTACAGGGGCAGGTGCAGATATAGAACATCCAGTCAGAGACATGATTTTAGGAAAAAGCAAAAATGCCAATCAGGGAAAATAGAAAAAATTAAAATGACATTTAGGAAGGGTAGAGGGAGAAATGCCAATCAAGAAGAATTGATTTGAAATGATCTTAGATATGGAGGGTTAGTGTACACCAAATTACTGTAAGGCACTGCACAAACACAAATCCTATCCTCCCAGCTGATCACCAGTGTTAGAAACGGGGTCTCTAGTGGGTAGAGGTATGGACCCTGACTTAGTAGGGGCCACAATTCTAGTTAAGGTAAGTCAGTTACAGACCATAAATTAACCTGGTCTCCCCCCTTCGTAGCTTGGCACAGAGCAGGCAGGCTTAATTTAGGAGGCAAGGTGTACATTATTTGTGCAACACTTCAAACAGTAAAACAGTGAAAACCCACCACACAAATATTCAACACTATGTTAGACAAATAGAGCTTACATTAATGAACAAAACAAGACCAAAATGACAAAAATCAATCCAATAAGTAGAAGTTGAGATATGGATTTTTAAGAATAAAACTACAATATAGTGCTTAGATGAATAAATCACCAACCAGGGCTACTTGGTCGCGATTAACTTGGTGATATCCGAAAATTCAAGCTGACAGCAAGTACCTTGTTGTGCCGTTGACAGATCTTATGCATGGAGCAGAGGAGGCAATGCATCAGTGTCGATCCAGCTGGATGTAGGTGATGTGTTGGTTCAAAGCAATCCAAGATGCAAAGGGGGTGTTCCTTAGCGATGTAGGTGATGTGTCATCAATGAGCTGCGTAGCGGGTGATGTGATATCTTTGTCTGCAGAGGAAATGCATTGGTGTTGAGGGGTGAAGCATTGGTTTCGACAGGCTCATTGACAGAGATGCATGGATTTTGCAGTTGCAATACTTTATACCCTCTTCCAAGGGCCCAGGACTGGATTGGCACCACTTGGTTGGGCAAGACTTGCAGCAAGCAAAGTCCAGGTACTGTTGCAGGATGAAGTGAAGTCTTTGATGTCCCTGAAACTTCAGAACAGGAGGCAAGCCAGCAAGCCCTTGGAGTCACTCTGGTTCTGGGGATGTACAGATGCCTAGTCCTTCTTACTCCCATGCATGGAGGATAGCAGACAGCAGGACACGCACAGCAGAGCAGGATTCTAGGAAATTCCAGCAGAGACCAGCAAAATGACAGTCCTTCAGTGGAACAGCAATCCTTTTAGCTGTCAGAATATCCTGCGGTCTAAAAGTGTACTAAAGTGGTGGTGTCTGAGGTCCAGTACTTATACCCAGATGTGCCTTTGAAGTGGTAGTGACTTCAAAGAGAGGCCTTTGAGGGTCACATTGTCCCTGCCCTTCCAAGGGGTAAGCAGTCTTTTGTGTGGGATCAGGACACAGCCCATTCAGGTGTAAGTGCCAGTTCCTCCCTCCCATCCTGCACAGGATGGGACATCAGGAAGTTGATGTTCCATCAGTCCCACCTACGCTCCCTTGTGTGTGGGTGTCTGGAGAGAATGCATAACAGCCTAGCTGTCATCGACCCAGATGTTTATTCAGAGACAGGCAGAAAGCACTAGATGTTTTAAGGTACGAAAACACCAACTTTCTAAAAATGGCATTTTCAAATTAACATTTTAAAATCCGACTTTACCATCAGTTGTGATTTTAAATTGTGATTCCAGAGGCACCAAACTTCGGGGTACCATCTCTTCCCATTTGGAAATTACACTTATAAAATGTAATAAGGCAACCCCAATGTTAACATATGGGAGAGATAGGCCTTGCAGTGAGGAAAAACACATTTAAGAGTTTTTCACTATCTGAGTATTTAAAACTTAAAAGTACATGTCCAACTTTTTAAATGCACTGCACCCTGAACTTGGGGCTGTCCAGGGTCTACCTTAGGGGTGACTTATATGTATTAAAAAGGAAGGTTTGGGCCTGGCAAGAGGGTTAACTTGCCAGGTCGACATGGTAGTTTACAACTGCACACAAAGGCTCTGCAATGGCAGTTCGTAGTCATGTTTTAAGTGCCACTGAAGTGGTTGGAGGCCCACCAGTAGCATTTAATTTCCAAGTCCTGGGCACACTTTCCTAGGGACTTATAAGTACATTAACTATGCCAATTGTGGACAAGCCAATGTTGCCATGTTTTAAGCAGGGAGCACTAGTTTGCAGTGTTAAAGTGCCCATTGTCCTAAAGCTAGCAAAAACGAGAACAGAAAAACAGAAAGTCATAGGGCAAAAAGTTAGGGGAAACCAGGCCAAGGATGTGAGGTCCAGCACCAGGGAACTGCCATTGCACCTATCACCCAAACATAACATTTCCTTACAGAAGAGATGAAGAAGAGCATTTTCTTGGAGACACAAAAAGATCTATGACTGGGGTCCCCTACTTGCTCGTCACCAACTTAAATGACTCCTGACTGAGGTGGAAATCTATTGAGGATGGTAAATTCTGCCCCGTAGTGGTCCGGACCTGCAATGTACATGGCTCTTAAATGAAAATATCTGGTTTTCCAGGTTAGCTAATAGCAAGAATATCCCCGCCCCCCCATCTGTTCAGATAGGACTTTGTAACCTGTTTGTCCATTCTCACAAGAGCATCCTTGAATGAATATCCTTGAATGAATAGAGAGACAGTTCTCGCCAATTGGAAAGATTCTTGTTCTCCACAGGCATCCAGCACCCCTGGATTTCCTGTTCCCCCCCAGTTTTGCTCCCTGAATCGTATCTGTCATGAGAACCATGGGTAAGGGCTCTGTCATCTGAACTCCCTTCCATAGGTTTGAGGGAACCAACCGCCATTGAAGATCCTGTTCAATGGACTGAGACACTGGAATCTGAAACTGCTAGTTCTCTGATGATGGGAACCAGACTGCCAGAATATGAAGAATTAATGGTTTTAGATGGTGGCAAGCCCATGAGACTACTGCTGTGCATGAAGGCAACAGACCATGAACTTTCAGCCTGTGGCAAGCTGATGCTGAACCGGAGTGGAAAAGTTGCTGTATCTGAAACGGTAGGTTCTGCATTCTTTGTTTTGGAAGAAAGGCCCCTGCTCTCTGTGTGTCGCTGAGCCCCTAAGAAGTGCTTCTGTTTCGTAGGAATCAGTTGCAACGTCTGCTTGTTGAGAAGAAAACCGCTGCTGGGTTGAACACACTAGTTTTGCATGTTCCTCTGCTTTACAAAAAGAAGAAGTAACAATTAGCCAGTCATCCAGATATGAAAACAAATGAACATCTAACACATGTAGGTTAGCCACTACTATAGCTAATATTTTGGTGAAGACCCTTGGGGGTGACATGAGACTGAAAGGTAGCACTGTAAACTGCAAGGAGCCTCCTGTACTGTGAAATGAAGAACCTTTTGGGAGTCCTGATAAATAGGTATGCAGAAATGTGCGCCTTGTAGATTCAACGTAATAAGGAAATCCCCTTCTGGTATCAAGGGGATCACAATCTGAAGAGTCACAATCTTGAAGGAAAAGTGTTTGAGGAATTTGTTCATGTTTTTGAGATCCAAGACTGGTCAAAACCTGCCATCTACTTTCCGGACCAGAAAGAGAATGGATTAAAAACACCTAACCTTCTCAGACTCTGGGACCAGAACCACCACTCCTTTGTCAACCAAAGCCTGAACTCTGTGTAATATGGCATGCCTCTTTTCAAGATATTTGGGGCATGGAGTCCTCCAAAACACTAATTTTGAGGGGAGAAAAAAAACCCAATTTAAAAAAAAAGAGTTTTATACCTCCTCCGACCATAGGAGATTGATTTTCATTGTTTTTGCTGTTGATCTTGAGCTTGCAGTTGTGGTCGAGTTTTAATCCTTCGGACAGCTCCCCGACCTGAAGCTCACCCTCAAAAATGCTTTTCTAGTAAAACCCTCAAAAGGATTTTTTATGCATGAATGTAAAGGGCTCAAAAACTGTAGGATCTTTTTTTCTTTCACTTCTTTTTTACATGTTCCTCAAGCTGTGAAGAACACAGGGCTGGCTACAGCGCTGGCAGCTCCTTGTGCGACAGTCTTTTTTTCCAAGGTCACTCATGACCTCCTTCTCCACTAATTCCCTCACTACCACTCTCCAGCAGTGCCCCTCACCACTTCATAGCCCCTCTCTGACATACATATCATTTTTTGAAGCACTACTCATAGTTTACTCACCCAGTTTGGTGATCTGCGTGCCACACCTTCTTTGCAGCAGGCACATTAACCATTTGCACTACTTTATGAGGAGTCAAAACTGTCACTAGATAAAAGTCTGATCTCTCACCATCAATAACATTAATCACAAGAGTTATGTTGACATTTCTATTGCTGCCTGAATACTGCTGGATGCACAAGGAAGTTAACTACTTCTAAACTGTTGGAAAATGGGTTATTGGTAAGGGCAGGTAGGTACCTACACTTAGCAATAGGCCAATAACCTCCACTTAGGCCCAGTTAGGTCTCAGTAAATTAAACCCAGCTCAACCCTTGGTAGCTTGGCAACAAGCGACAAGGCTTAACTTAGGAGACAGAGTGTAAAGCATTCAAATATCACAAAACAGTAATTAAATAAAACACAGGAAACAGTTTAAAAATCCAAAACCAATTTATAAAAATAGATTATATTTTTATCTTTAAAATTACACAAAAACGAATAAAATCGGATAAGGTGAACCGTAGATATGAATTTTTAAAGAATTATTGTTTTCTAGCGCCTAGAAACTAAAAGTGCCAATCTGGTCATCTGGTCGCACCTCGACCGGGGCAATGTCAAAGTTTAAGGCCGACCGCGATGGAGCCCGGCTGGGCTACAGCCCGCGGTAGGCCTCATTAAAAGTTTACCTTCACACTTAGTTGTTTTTCTGAAGATTTTCTTCAGCGAGACGAACCTGCCAGTCCAATCTGACCTCCTGGAACTCTTCTCCGGATACGCATCGCGGGAGCCTGTGGTGGAGATTTTTACTACGTTTTTTCGAGGTGAAAATCCTTCGACCGGGGCAAACCTGGATCTTGATCCGACGTCCTTGGAGCCCTCCTCGGATACGCTGGCTGGGAGGTCCCGGTCAACTTTCTACGTTTGGACTTAGGGGGTCATTTTGACCTCGGCGGTCTTTTGACAAGACCGCCGAGGGACCGCCGTGCTGAAGACTGCCAGTGATGGCGGTTTTCCGCTCGGCGTCTTATGACTGCTGGTAGCCCTCCGTCCTTTTCCGGCCGGAGAGCCACCAGCAGCCATACTGGCGGTCGGCGGGAAAGTGGAGCTTGCTCCACTTCCACCGCCACGTCATCAGAACGCCGCCCACCGAATCACGTTCTGTGATTCGGCGTGGCGGTGTTCTGTTGACGGTGTGGTGGCGGCGGAGCAGCCCCCATGTATCCCGTCCCCTCCCAGAGGATCAACGGACCAGGTAAGTTGATCATCCGTTAGGGGAGGGGAGAAGGGGGTTGTTGCGTGTTGTGTGCGTGCATGGGGGTGTGCGTGTGTGTATGTAGAAGGGGTGTGTGAGTGCGTGTATGCATGCAGGGGTGTTGTGTGTTTGGAAATGAGTGCGTGTCTGTCTGTATGTATGTCTGTATGGATGTGTGCGTGTATGTCTGAATGTGGGTGTGTGCGTATGACTGTGTGTGTGGCAGTTGGCATGTATGTTGGTGTGTGTGCGGGTATGTGTGTTGGTGGTGCCGGCATGCGTGTCGGGTGTGTATGTGTAATGTAATGTTGGGGATAGGGGTGGGGAGGGGGGTCCTGCCACCTTTCGGGTTGGCAGGGGTGGTGGGGGTGTAGAGAAAGGACTCGGGGTGGGGGTGGGGGTGGGGGAGACCCCTATCAGTGCCAGGGAAGTAATTCCCTGGCACTGATAGTGCTCACCGCCATGGATTTCATGGCGGTTCCAAACCCCATGAAATCCATGGTGGTCAGTCGGGTCATGATACCGCCGGCGGTGTTGTGACCACCGCCGGGCTGGAGACCCAGGTCTCCAGCCCAGCATCGGATTGGAGAAGTGGCGGATGACCATGGCGGTAACCGCCATGGTCATAGTTCCAAAAAGTTTACCGCCAGCCTGTTGGCGGTAAGACTGCCGCTTCTCCGCCGACTGCCAGGGTTGTAATGAGGGCCTTAGTCTCTTTTTGGGAGATTTTCTTCACCGGGACAAACCTGCAAATCAGGCGGGTCGCGGTTGAGGCAAGCCGGCTAGAGTTGCCTCAGCGGGTCGGTCCCTCTATGAAGCTTTTTTTCAAAAGTTCTCCAAACTTCTGGATCTTCTCCCAGATGTTCTTTTAAGGTTCTTTTGGGGTCCACAGCTCACCCCAAGGCTCCAGAAGCTCTGAGATGATCCTTGGGGGTGTGGACTACAACTCCCAGAATGCACCTGGTGCAAACTCCTTTTTGGCCACTGGGCAGTGGTCAGCTGGTTGGTTTCTTCAGGAGTTGGTGCAGTGGACTCTGGTTAGCAATTTTTCACCGGTAGCAAACAGGGAGTCCCTCCTTGAACCAGTTGAAGCCAGGCAAAGTCCTTCTTGTGGTGAAGCCCAAGAGTGCACCTGGTGCAGTCCTTCAGAGTGCAGGGTCCAGGTGCAGACCAGGGGTCCAGCAGGGCAGTCCTTCTTCTTCTGTAGTTCTTCCTGGTAGGGATGTGGTGGGGAACTGAGGTGTGGGTGCAGGTCTGCCAGTTGTATCCTTGCTCCTGGGTGAAAAACAGGGGGTCCTGGTTCTCCAATCAGGGTCAGGGTCCTTCCCCCTGTGATGACCACTTCCTGGGAAGTGTGGCAAAAATCAATCCCAGGAAGCAACATTCCTCAAAAATCCATCATGGCTGAAAGTGATTTTTGGAGGTTACATCTGGCTGAGCCCACCCACTGGTGTGGCTAAAAATCCTAAACACACCCCTCCCCTGCCCTCTCCTACTCTAATCAGGGGGCACCTAGTTGTCTGGGGTTGCAGGATGTGGGAGTGTTGCTTGGGTTGCTCCAAATGTCCTTCTCTGCCTTTGAAGACCAGTTTAGCAGCCCCCCCGCCTCACCATCTGCTGAGGGGAGATCCCCTCCCACAGGCATATCTCTTTGTGTGAAGTCAGGCCACTTCACACCTCATCAAGGCAGCCTGGCCAGGCTGCCAGAGGCTGGCCAATCAGAGCACAGCAGCAAAAACAACGCAGAGCTGAAATTGGCAACTTTTCAGGTAAAGTTTAAAACTCTTTACCTGAACAATTTATATTAAATCCAACAACTGGAAGTTGTGGGATTTATTATAACAATTAATTTGATACCAAAATCTTGTATCTGTCACTTAAGGGGACTTTTAAAATTAAAATAAAGTCTCCCCCATTCTAGCCTATGAAGGCCATTCACTACAATGAGGGAAAACAAATGTGGCTGTTTTTACCTCACCAGGGCTTATAAAACTATCTTTATAAGGTCCCTGCTTATAGTTACATTGCACCCAGCCCTAGGTGCAGATAGGGCACACCTCAGGGGTGACTTATATGTAAAATAAGGTAGTTTAAGACTTTGGAACTACTTTTAATTCCAAAGTCGAATTTGCATATAACAATAATTTAACAGCAGCCAACAAGGAAGGCCTGCCTTTAAAATGACACTGGGCACCTCAGCAGTGCGCCTATGGGTGCTCTACCTATGCTGGGGTCCCTAAACCTACATGCCCTACCATATACTAGGGACTTATAGGTAGGTTGACTTGGTCAATTATAATTAGACTAATTTGCATACTGATTTTACACAGAGCACAGGCCCTGGGACTGGTTAGCAGTACCCAGGGCACCATCAGAGTCAGGAAAACACCAGCAAAAAGTGGAAAATGGGGGCAAAATGTTAGGGGGCCTCTGCAATCAGCCCTGTTCTCTCACATAAACCCACAAGTTATTTTGAACACAGCATCACGCACCAAAGTCAGCACCAGGTGCGCCTGCAACAGTCACACCACGCTAAAGCTGGTGGATGAGAGATTTTTCCACAAAAGATGCCTTAATGAGTGTGAGCAAAGCCTCCTTTAGTGCCAAAGATGATGAGGACGACATACTAGCCAAAATAGTAAAGAATTTGGGCAACTATTGAAAATGGTCTTCATATTTCTCTAGAGCATATATTTTAAAAAGAAAAACAGGAAATCATGATTTACATATATCCTTTCATTCTTTAGCGAAACTATTTTCAATCACATCATAAACTGGAAGGTCACTGGGTGGAGTCTCCTTGAGATGAGCTCCATGAATATATCTCCTATTGTAAAATTCTCCTTCTCGTTAAAACACCTCTGTGTTTTTGCACCCAGCTGTGCCACAGGACACACTGCCTCATCAGTTATATTCAGCAAATGAGAATGAGATATGGAAAGAACCTTCTCACCCTCTACAGCACCCCTTGAAGAACTTGGACCAGACTCCATATTGATCACCAAGTCACGCTAGAAGCAGCGACTTCCTATTCATAAAGAGTGCCCAGCATTGAAGTATGGCCAAGTGAGATCTCTGTTTACTGAAAGCAACCTTGTGCACAGCTTTCCACTATAAGTGTGCACTGAGTGAGCACAGTAATAGTGACGAGCAGAGTCCTTGACCGAGTTTACAGCATGGACAGTGATTCTGCAGTATCCCCACCCCAGGTGATGCACCTGATTGGGGAAAATCAACAGTCCATTGGCACTTAAGATTAGGACCGCTAAAAGCAGGACCTGGTTCTTACCTTCATTCTTCTTACCATCCCTGACGGTAGGCAGCAAACAAAAACAGGGAGTGGTGGGGGTGGGAGGGATCTTTATAAGCTATTTGAATCTTGGCTTTTGTATCAGTCCCTGCGGGAGGCGGAACTGCTTTACACGTGATGACTATGACAAGGAGGTCAAGACATAGGGTAATGCAATGCTCTTGTAGTGAATCCTAGTTTGTTTTAACGAGATAACAGAAGTTAGCTTAGCCGTAGGCTTGTAAGCTCGTGCCCCCGTCACCTAGTGACTTTTAACCTACTTAGCTTGCTCTGTCTTAGTCCATTTAATTATTTATTTCCTTTAACATGGCGGCCTTGTTTATAGTTAGGCCACTTGTTATGGGTTTTATTATCAGTGTCACAGCGCCAAGGCGTCAAGATCAAGCACGAAAGACAAACATACAGTAGGTGTTCACACTTAGGGATTTTCCCTCTCCATACTTTTGAGGGATGTTGATATTAATTGCCGTCCCAAGCATGCCTGTTATCTATTGTTTTGAATTACACTTACGTCAGGGGACCTTGTAGATCTGTATAAATACATCATACTTTAGACAGATAATCAGAGGGATTCCGACCAGAGGGCATCACCACCATCGCTGATACCGATGCTGCAGTCGTCTTGATGCTGACCCAGTCTTCGTGTCCCTACGGAGTCTGAGATAGAGACCTCATTCCAAGGTAACGAGGGTTGGGGGCTCCTCTCATGGACACGGCTTTGGCAGATTAGGTTTAGCAAACCCAGCTCTCCTTTAGGTAGGAGGTTAGGCCTATTCTCATTAGGGTATTAGGGCATATTCCATCTCGTACATATATATATATTTCCTTCATATATTGCAAAAATGGTGGGGGTCTTTATAACCATGACTCTCTTCTTCACAATACTGTTGCTTGGTATATTCATTATCCTAATCATTGCAGTTCATGCAACTTACCGCAAATGGCAGTTATGTTAAATAAAAACTATTATAACTTCACTGCATCTGTGTTATTGCCTTTGTTTGTATGAGACATAATACATCTGTGAGAAAAGGGTAACTTCCGTTTAACCACGACAACCCTGAGATATCTTACTTTGAGTCCATGCGTAAGCGACTGCTACAAATCACCTTTTACTATGATGTTTCTGGTGAGGTACTGCTAGTGAGCCGGTAAGGTTTGGACAACAGTTACAACTAAGTTGTAGGAAAAGACTTAGGGGGTCATTACGACCTTGGCGGTATAAGGCGCTTACCGCCGTGCAGAAGACCGCCAATACACCGCCGCGGCCACGGTAGACCGCCACAGCTATTATGACACACATCTCGGAATCTGACGAAAGTCCGCCACACCAAAGGTCAGCGATAAACATGCGGAAACAAATCCTCCACCTCCACGCCAACAGAAACACGCCCATGCTATTACGACCCACGAATCCACGCGGCGGTCTTTCAACCGCAGTATTCCATTGGCGCTCCATCATACAGAACACCTGTACCGGTCTTGGGAATAAAAGGCACGAGGACTGTTATCCTTCCACCATTGTCTGGATCTAAATCGAACAGATTCATCTCCATTGATGACATCAAATTACACCATGTGGCCAATTCTTCACAGTAGACCAGGAGGTCCCTTGGGTGGTTTCCTATCCCCTCTCACTACCCAACAGGACATCCAACTACGTAGTAGGGTGAACATCACTACTACTGACTATGCAACTATGTCAACTGCTGTTCCAGACACTTCCTCGACCATGGGGAGGGCAGAAAATGAACTTTTGTTGGTTCCAGTAACAACTTCAGTGACCAGCCCGCTTCAGGATTTGGCTGTATTTTACGCGAACACTTCCACGACTAATGACGTTGTCTATCAAGAACTTCCACGTACAGTGGATCAGAATTCAGCGGGTCCTGTGTTTGCAGAGACTTCCTCTGGCTATTTTGTGGACATTGATGATTTTTCTTCTGATTCATCCTCAGCTGAGACTGATAAGCTTTCGAAAAGTGGCAAATTGTATTGATGTCTTAAAAATAACTATTTGATCTACCCATGGAACTATCTGTGGTTCTGTTTGACATTTGTTGCATTATTTTAATGGATTGGTTTTGTGGCTGTTTTCTTTTTGCTGATTAATGGTCCCTATATTGCTGATCGCTCCTCTGTGGAGCCTGTTGATGAAATTTTAACACCACATCATTCTTCACATAAGGGCCGACGTGATTTGTCCCCTGTCAATATTACAGCTATTCCAATTACTGATGGGATTGTGTGGGACAAAGTTCCGTTCGATATATACGGGCCTACAGAGATAATTCAAATACCATACGTGTTCAAAATTTCAATGTCTGATGTTATTACACCTACTGTTGTCTCTGATGATTGGGATGTCCAAACAGTTGATTCAATGCTAACTGAAATGAAGGACTATTCCGCTTTTGGAAGTGATGATGTATATGATTATACAATGAATTATGGGGAAATGTTCTGCTATAACAATTGGGGACATCACTACCTACACCGTGCAACTAGATATAGGCCTCTCTTGAACTACACACAATGGGAACACTGTTCAACACCACAGGTGGGGAGACCAAAGTATTACAGTGACAAATTTACATACTTTTCTGGGCATGATACAAAGAAAGCAGAATCGTATTATTTTAACCTTCGGCACAAATTAGAAAACTTTTGCTAACAGATACGAAACTGATTTATTCAGAACCCTTTGTTTCCCGGCTCTCGATTGAGGGTTACGAATATTGGAAAAAAACTATTGATTTAAAAAGTGTATGGGGGACACAGGATTGGCAGATACAGGGTAGGGAGGCTTTGTTTTGAGCATGCCTGATTCCTGTGCAAATGATTTTCTTGAATGACACTACTGAGCAGACGTCATGTCTAGGATTAGCAAAAATTAAAGACTTGAACACGCCCAGTATCCCTACTCCAACAAAATTCAGAGATTGGCAACGCTTTCTTAATGTCTCAGAAGAAAGGCTAGATGCAATGGTTAAGGCTGGTGCCTATAATTCTTCACTTTCCCGTCCCGGCGGGTGGTTGGTTTGGCCCTCCGACACTGATGAGTGTCAAAAGCGTTTCTTAAACTCTTCAGGGGGTTTCTCCATTCACAGGCCTGACCCTCGCTTTCTATCAGGTCAACATACAGGTATAATTACAACATACAGTGTGGGTAAGCTGTGCCAGCAATGGGTGCAGACAAACACTATAACAGCGGTTAAACAACACCTGAACGCTCTTTCTGACAGTGTAGACTTACAGGATTTCCTATTAGGTCCTATAAAACACCGCTCGAAAAGGTTTTTATATGCTATGTACAATGAAATTTGGAAACTTTCCCAGATTGAAGCTGCTGCACGTTTAAGGCAACTAGATAAGGAGAATTTGGAAAAAACATTAGCTGTTGTCGACAATGGCATGAACACGCTGTCCAACAGGATTTATTCACTATCAAATATAGAGGGTCACACATAGATACTATTAATATGAACTATGACAAGTTGAGTAGACTAAAGGCGCTATTGTTTCAAAAACAGGTCGCCTTGACATCCGCAAAAGAGACGTATGCTCTCCGGATTGCGAGATCATTAGCCGAGATACAATCCCTTTTAAATACCGATTTACCCAAACACTTTGGAGAGCTGGTATCCAGAATATTCAATGCTTCAAGCACAACTGGGATTGTTCATTTCTTTAAGGCTGTCGGGTCTGGTTTCGTGTCCATCTTCCAGACTGTCTTCAGAGTCATCCCATCAGCCATCCATTCTCTCTTTTCCAGTGTGTTTGGTGGCTTTCCAATTATTTTGACTTTAATTGGTGGACTACTACTGGTATTTCTTCTGATTCGCGGTGGTTGTTTCTTTTCAGCGATGCAGAGCAATGGAGCCGCTCCCGTCAACCCTGCTGTGCCGCATGGTTCGGATCTTCGGTACACCGTTGCTGGTGGAACTGGAGTTTGACTGGTCATTGTCATTCCGGCCTCTACTCTGGTGTGTACAACTGGTCTTCCGCTGCATATGGTGTCTCTTTGAACATCTGCCTTTGGTCTGTCTTGCTGTTGCACCGACATCTCCTGTGGACCATCCGAGGAGGAGCTCAGGGTCATGGTCGAGGAAATCGTACAGGTAGAGCCACAGCTATTTGGATCACAGGTACAGCACACATCAATAGCCAGGAAGATGGAGCTATGGCAAAGAATAGTCAACAGGGTCAACGCTGTGGGACAGCACCCAAGAAATAGGGAGGACATCAGGAAGAGGTGGAACGACCTACGGGGGAAGGTGCGTTCCACGGTATCCAGGCACCACATCGCGGTACAGTGGACTGGCGGCGGACCCCCACCTCCTCCCCCACAACTAACAACATGGGAGGAGCAAGTCTTGTCCATCTTGCATCCTGAGGGCCTCGCAGGAGTCGTTGGAGGAACGGACACTGGTAAGTCAAATTTCAATTATCATATCCCCCACCCTACCTGCATGCTATCACACACCCCCACCCTCACACCCTCCCCTATCACTCCAAATCCTCACCTATCTACCCATGACACCAACCACCCATCCCAACCCCAAAACCTGCATGACCTAACTAAGCATGGATACCCATCACTAAAGCATGCCCACTGCACAGACCCACAACACCCCCCAACTATCACCACACAAGCCCCCACAAAGGAATTCCTGGACTGGGGTACACACACACCCAAACATTGCACATCATGAAACACACACATGCAATAATCATGTACTCATACCCCCGCAGGAACCCGAAGGAACGTCACCACACCAGAGGGTCCAGACAACACCACTCCACCCCCAGAAGAGGCCCACAGTGACGACAGCAGCTCTGCCCCACTGGATCTTGATGACCAGCCCGGACCATCGTGGGCCTCAGGACAGTCGGTTCCCCTTGCCCAGCCACAGCCTAACACCGAACAGCCACCCTCTGGGAACACCAGCAGAGCACCCACCCAGCGGGCCCAAACCTCCCTACCCAGGACAGGTCAATCAGCGGTGTGTCCACCACTACAGGGCACCCAGGCGAACCCACCACCCCAACAACAACAGGGACCTGGGGGCAGTGGTAGTGGGCACACGGTCCAGGGGACGGAGGCACAGGAACACAGGGGAACTGGGAGGGCTGCTGTGCGACAGAGGGAGGACAGGCCAAGGGAACCTACTCTCAACAAGGCCCTCTCCTCCATCATGGGAGCATACCACCACTCCCAGGAGACGATGGCAACGGTACTGGCCAAGTTGCAGGAGACCCTGCGTCTGCAGGAGGAACAGTATTTGGGGTTCAGGGAGGAGCTCAGGACCATTGGCTCCGCCCTGGGCACCATTGTAGGGGTGCTGACGGACATTCAAAAGACCTTGAGGGACACTGGGGCACTCCAAGGGGCCCCTGACACTAGCGACGACGATGAAATGCCCACCACCTCCGCCGGCGCTAGTGGACAGGAGGCACCGCCACAGGACCAACACACCAGCACCCCATCCCCTACAGACGGACCACCACCACGCAAGCGGGCCCTGAGATCCAGGAACAGGACAGAGCAAGATGGCAAGACCCCCGCCAGGAAATAAGACCACCCTGATCGTCCTCCCACTGTCCCACTTTGTTACCCTGTCCAAATTGGAACTGCCCCAGCTCCACTTCCAATGGCCAGATGTGCAATGTACCTGTGAGACTAATAGACTGGACTCTGCCATGGACATTCCTCCACCATCACCCATCCCCATTTCACAACCCCCCTTCATTTTTCTGCACTTAAATAAACACCCTTGAAACACTAATAAAACTGGAGTCAGTCAATGATTGTGAACTTTGTATTGTCAATTACAGTGTTAAAAAAGGTTACCCATTGGAAGGCCAACATACCAATGTCACACATCACAAGCCTTTCAAGGGTGCAAGCTGTTGACACGTAGGTTACCACAATAGTGAAACTGAAATGGAAGGGGACAACTCAGTTAACAAATAGGGAGTGAAATGTAGGTACAGGATAGAGGTAGATGTGTGAAAGTTAATAATATGTGAAACATGAAAATGTACTCACCTGTGTCTCACTGAAAATATTGCTGTATGTCTGACTCCCTGTTGTCTTTTTCATCTTCATCAGCTTCCTCCTCATCACTGCCCACAGGCTCCCCAGGCCCCCCGCTGCTACAACACCGTCATCTGGATCATCCTCCTGCAGAAAAGGCACCTGGCGTCGCAATGCCAAGTTATGGAGCATGGAGCAGGCGATGATGATGTCGCACACCTTCTTCGGTGAGTAGAATAGGGATCCACCAGTCATATGGAGGCACCTGAACCTGGCCTTCAGGAGACCGAAGGTCAGCTCGATCACCCTCCTAGTCCGCCCATGGGCCTCATTGTACCGTTCCTCTGCCCTGGTCCTGGGATTCCTCACTGGGGTCAATAGCCATGACAGGTTGGGGTAACCAGAGTCCCCCAATAGCCATACACGGTGCCTCTGGAGTTGACCCATCATATCAGGGATGCTGCTATTCCGCAGGATGTAGGCGTCATGCACAGAGCCAGGGAACATAGCATTTACCTGCGAGATGTACTGGTCTGCCAAACAGACCATCTGGACATTCATGGAATGATAACTCTTCCTGTTCCTGTACACCTGTTCATTCCTGCAGGGGGGACCGGAGCTACATGGGTCCCATCAATGACACCTATGACGTTGGGGATATGTCCAAGGGCATAGAAATCACCTTTCACTGTAGGCAAATCCTCCACCTCAGGGAAAATGATGTATCTCCTTACGTGTTTCAGCAGTGCAGACAACACTCCGGACAAGACGTTGGAAAACATAGGCTGGGACATCCCTGATGCCATGGCCACTGTTGTCTGAAAAGACCCACTTGCAAGGAAATGCAGCACTGACAGCACCTGCACTTCAGGGGGCATTCCAGTCGGATGGCGGATTGGTGACATCAGGTCTGGCTCCAACTGGGTACATAGTTCCTGGATTGTGGCACGGTCAAACCGGTAGGTCACGATGACATGTCGCTCTTCCATTGTCAACAGGTCCACCAGCGGTTGGTACACCGGCGGATTCCGCCATCTTCCAATATGTCCAAACTGACGGTGCCTAAGGACAACAGCGAAGAATCTCTCAGCATTCCTCCAGGTATATACCCACAGTCACACACAAGACTACAACAGACAATTAACCCATTCGGGAAAGGTTTTGAGTGTAGGCCTCGGTATGTGTGACGCAGTAGTAATTGAAGACATGTGGGCCCCTGAAATGGCGGCTGTCTGACCTCTAAACTGGGACAATGGGATTGTGGGGTAACTGCGCTGGCGTTGGACACCGTCGCGGTGGGCGGTCGTAGAGCGCGGCGCAATGCTGCATTGATTAACATTGGACCCTATGGGTCCCAGGAGCCAATGAACAAGTGCGCCGCCGGTGATGATGCGCACCGCCACGGACGGCACCGCCGCGGACGTCACCACCATTTTCTATCTCTTCAATCACTAGATACCTGACCTTTGACAGGAGAGGACCTACACTGCTAGTGCTGCTGTGACCTCGGTCTGGAAGCGACGATGGCTGCTGCGTCTGGGGAAAGGGCCCCTACCTTCACTGCACAGGAGTTGGAGAAACTTGTGGATGGGGTCCTCCCCCAGTACACACTACTCTACGGTCCTCCAGACCAACAGCTTAGTACACAGGGAGCACGTTGGATGGGCTAGGCTTGGGTGGAGAGGGCTGAGTGGATGAGGGAAGGGGCAGAGTACATAGAACAGTTATGCATGGGGATGAATGGGCCACAGGGATAGAGTTGGGAGGGGGCCAATCACAACGACGGTGCAGGAGGTAATGACTGTCCTCTTTCCTTGTGCATGTCATGTAGGTCAGCGCCCACCAGAAGAGGGACATTTGGCGTGCCATCGTCAAGGAAGTCCGGACCCTGGGGGCCCACCAGAGACGGGGCACCCACTGCCGTAAGAGATGGGAGGACATTCGCCGCTGCAGCAAGAAGACGGCGGAGGCTCAGCTGGGGATGGCCTCCCAACGTGGGAGGGGTGCCCGTCGCACCATGACCCCCCTGATGTTCCGGATCCTGGCGGTGGCCTACCTGGAGTTGGATGGGTGCTTAAGGACATCACAGCAGACACAAGGGGGTGAGTACTACCTCATCATATGGACTTTGCGTGCAGTGGAGGTGTCTGGGTGGGGGTGGTGGGTTGTGGGTGTCACTAGGCCAGGGCGAGTTAGGTAGGCAAGGCCCCTCCGTTATGTAGGCCATGTGGCACTCTACCCAAGCTCAAAACAGAGGGAAGTTGATGTATGGTTGCCCCTTTGCCATCCATGTGGGCAGATTACTACCATTGCCATGTAGGCCATATCCCAGAAATAGCATGTGCAGAGGTCAGGAGCACGGCGTAATGCATGGGGCTGCTGCGTCTGTCTTGTCCGCCAACGGTAGCGGTATGCCATGCACTAAAACTCTCTTTCTTCTGTCTCCCCCCTTTTCCTGCTCTCCCTGTCCTTTTGTACATCAGCATCAACAGGCGGAGGTACAGTGGCACCGGAGCACGAGGGAGCTGCATCCCACATGGCCATGGAGGGCCACACCACAGACTCTGAATTCACCAGTGGGACGGAGGGCGAGGGGAGCTTCACGTCGGCCACCAGATCACCAACCAGCGACAAGGACTCGTCCGCCGATGGGAGCTCCCCTGTGGTGGCGGCACCATCTGTGCGCCCCACTTCTACAGGTACAGTCGCCACCTCCCCTACCAGCACCACCCTCCCAGCAGCCTCTCAGCGTGTGTCCCGTGCCCGCTCACCCAGGAGGGTGGGCATCACCTTCGCCCCAGGCACCTCAGGCCCTGCCCCAGTCACCCCTGCTGCCCTCAGTGAGGAGGCCATTGACCTCCTCAGGTCACTCACTGTTGGGCAGTCTACCATTATGAATGCCATCCAGGGTGTAGAACGAGAGTTGAAACACGGTAATGCATTCCTGGAAGGCATTCATTCTGGTCAGGCTGTCCTTCAGCGAACCCTGCAATCTCTGGCTTCAGCACTGATGGCAGCCATTGTCCCTGTGTCCAGCCTCTCCCCACCATCCTCCAACCTCCTCCACCCAGACCCAATCCCCTGTACCCCAGCCCATCCCAAGCACACCTACAGAACAGCAGGCACACAAGTCAACACCCAAAAGTAGCTCAAGCAAACATAGGCACCACACACACCACAGGCACTCACACAAGCATCACACCCATACAGACACAGCAACATCCACTGTCTCCACTGTGTCCCCCTCCTCCTCTTCTCCCTCCTCCCTCCCAGTGTCGTCTACACACACACCTGCATGCACCACATCTACAGGCACTAGGACTCGCACCAGAACACCCAGCACCACAAGCCGCTCACCTGCACTCACCACCTCCACTGCCATTTACACGTCCCCTGTATCCTCTCCCAGTGTGTCTGTGATGCCCATTCCAAAGTACACAAACGCCGGCAATCACACACCCAACATCCATCCACCTCACGACAGCCTCCAGTACCTGCCCCTGCACCCAAATCACCTAAAGTGACACCTTCTACAACCACCTCCTCTACCTCCACTCCCAGACCCCCTCCAACTACCCATCCCAGTGTCCGTCAGAAACTGTCCCTCTGTCAAATTGACCTGTTTGCCCCCCCCCACCCCTCTCCAGTTCATGAGTCCCGTCGTAGCGCCTCAGCCAAAAAGCCTCCAGTACCAGTGGTGCGTGTTCCAGGTTTTTGGAGTGCACTGTCCACCAGGGCAGGCAGTAGGACCCGGAGCCAAGGCACTGTCAGCCCACCCCCTGTAAAGGCACCGAAATAGGAGAGTGGACGACGGGACCGTGTCAAGACTCCTGGTGGGACAACAAGGGAAATGGGATCGAAGGCGATTGGTGAGTCAGCTATAACTCCAAAGAAGGTGGGGAAGGTTCCGAGGAAGTCTGCCCAGCCTGTTGTGAGTGTTACGGCGGAGAAGTGCGCCATCGTTTCCGGCGGTCCAGACACAACCGCCAGCACCGTCGTTACTGGTCAGGAGACCACCGCCAGAGTCAGTGCCCAGGAGGGCCCAAGTATCGTTACTGGTCAGGAAACCACCGCCAGAGTCATTGCCCAGGAGGGCCCAAGTATCGTTACTGGTCAGGAGACCACCGCCAGAGTAATTGCCCAGGAGGGCCCAAGTATTGTTACTGGTCAGGAGACCACCGCCAGAGTCAGTGCCCAGGAGGGCCCAAGTATCGTTACTGGTCAGGAGACCACCGCCAGAGTCAGTGCCCAGGAGGGCCCAAGTATCGTTACTGGTCAGGAGACCACCGCCGGAGTCAGTGCCCAGGAGGGACCAGGATCCCACAGCCCCGCTGGGCGATGATGGAACGTCATGCCACACCCCAATGTCCAGTGTGGAGTTCGTCATGCCACACCCCAATGTCCAGCGTGGAGCTCGTCATGCCACACACCAATGTCCAGTGTGGAGTTCGTCATGCCACACCCCAATGTCCAGTGTGGAGTTCGTCATGCCACACCCCAATGGCCAGTGTGGAGTTCGTCATGCCACACACCAATGTATCTGAACCGCCATCTCAGGCTACCGCTGAACAGTCCATAGCCAGCCATGGCAAAGCACCGCTGAACAAGGCCAAGACCGCCATGGTGAAGACCGCTGAACAGTCCATAGCCAGCCATGGCAAAGCACTGCTGAACAAGGCCAAGACCGCCATGGCAAAGGACCGCTGAACAGTCCATAGCCAGCCATGGCAAAGCACCGCTGAACAAGGCCAAGACCGCCATGGCAAAGCACCGCTGAACAGTCCATAGCCAGCCATGGCAAAGCACCGCTGAACAAGGCCAAGACCGCCATGGTGAAGACCGCTGAACAGTCCATAGCCAGCCATGGCAAAGCACCGCTGAACAAGGCCAAGACCACCATGGTGAAGACCGCTGAACAGTCCATAGCCAGCCATGGCAAAGCACCGCTGAACAAGGCCAAGACCGCCATGGTGAAGACCGCTGATCAGGGCAAACACCGTGTGGGTATGAATAGGCCGCCACATCAGGCATCCTTCTCCCATGTGCAGCTGGGACAGTGACAGGACAGGAACTTTCACGGGGACACTCATCCAGTCTGGACACCAGTCCCACCCAGTACCAGTTGAGAACTGCATCTACTTGCATCAATGTGGCTTTGCACTCCCCAGGATGGTCCAGTGGGCAACCCACCCACTGTGAAGACTTGAGAGACTGTGGCTTTGCACTCCCCAGGATACATCAATGGGCTTGGAGCCCCGTCGTGGATCTGGCTTTGCAGTCATGTGGCTGAGGTTCCCCCTCTTCCCTTCCCCCTGAGGTGCCTGTAGTGTTTCAATCTGATGCCCCGGCAGTGTTCTCTCGGATTTTGGTCAGGCATCTATTGTGGGCCTCGCCCATGCATTTTTGGACTGTTGGTGCACGGACATTGTTGTGTACATATCTGCACTACTATGACAGATTTCGAGATATGATTCAGTATATTTTTATATGACATGTATATTGGCACATTACAATATTTGAACGGATCTTGCTTTGTCTTTTCATTCTTCCGGGGGGATTGTGGGTTGTTAATGTGATATTTTTGACTGCATTGGTGTGTATGTTGTAATATGCGAGGGTGGGGGTGGGGTTGTTTGGTGGGTGTCCCCCTAACTTTTGCCTCCCCCCTCCCCCGTGTCGTAGATGCAGAACTCACCGGTATGTTCTGCGCCTACGTCGCTGTTGTTCGTACAGGAGAAGAAAGACAAGGGCAGGTAGTATTTGGAGTTCCGGCTCCATGGAGTCGTCGTTCCTCGTGGAGTGTGTTGAGGTGAGCGTTTTCCCATAGCAAAGGCTGTTTCCACTGTGTTTTTATCCACGGTGAATCTGCCCCGGAAAGGTGGCGGATTGGTGTGTTGTAATAGTGTGGGCGGTACTTTGTCTCCCGCCTGTCTGTTGGCGGTGACCGCCACGCTGTTTGTCTGTACCGCCGTGGCGGGCGAAGTGTTAAAGTGGCTGTCTTTGTTGGCGGTTACCGCCAGGGTCGTAATTCCCTTTTTTTTTTCGCCGGCCTGTTTACGGTATTACCCCACCTTTTACACCGTCCGCCAGGGTTGTAATGACCACCTTAGTCACCTACAAATGAAAGTACTGTCATCCTGAGACCAGCAGTCTTGCTCAGAGCAAGAGTCCAAACTCCGCCCAGAAAATCTCTGATTACATGGGACTTTACTGGTGTGAAAATTCCCACATGTTAACTGTCAAATTGTATGCGATTTTATTGTTATCTCAGTTGCAACTTAGTGGTTTCAAAAGTGGTCACAAATTGCATACCCCCTTTTTACGACCACTATTTTATTTTGCAAACCTACCTATGAACTAATAGATTAGTTAACAAAAGAAGTCGCAGGGGGTTGCAGAACAACTTGCCTAATTAAAATTCATTAGGCAGGTCACAATTTGTTGTCCATGTGATTGACTGCAAACACAGGGATGAAGGCCTGCAAACGACAGCAGATTACAATCTATGTGATTGCATTACTAAACAGAAAGCCTTTTTTTCTAAAAGCACCCCATGTTCCGTAAGGGAACCAATACTCCTTAAAAAAAGGCTAATGTTTTGGAAAACTTTGATGAGAGCAGGCAGAGATTCTGAGGGGGTCCTTCTACTTTGTAAATCAGTTAGTTACCACCCCAACACGGGAGCCAGTGAATGAACAAAGGTTTGCTACCAGAATTACGGTTGCAAACCATTGATATAAAGGTTACCAAATCACAGTTTGGAAGATGCATCCCTAACAAACTCCTTCCAAACTGTGATTTGATAATTATTAAAGTATAGGGTTACAAATCATTGATATATAGGTAACCAAATCACAATTTGGAAGATGCATCCCTAACAAACTCCTTCCAAATGGGGATTTGCTAATTATTAAAGTCTAGGGTTTGCAAGCGCAAAACCCCTTTTACGTATTTTATAACCCCTTTTTGTGATTCAGAAACGTTTTTTCGAATCTCAAAATAAGCTTAGTACATATATAAAAAAATGTTGTGTGGTCACAAACCCTGTATTTTACAGAAAGGGAGGGTATGCAACCGCAAAAAAGCTTTGTAAATCTCACCCTAAGTTATTTTCAGTGTAGGAGTAATGAAAGATTGGAGCTGGTGGGCATTACTGTGAAGTCAAAAAAAATGTTTATTTGTAGCTCCCTTTTACTTTCAGTATTCCAACATGTGATTTTTAACAGGTTCAGGAAATGCTGGCATTCTTGTAATTTTAGATGCATTGCAGTGGCTGAAGGGATGTCCTTTCCAGTTGAACCAAAAATGTGGGATGAAAGTAGGAATTTCCAATGGCAGTTCTTAATGCTGTGCTTTTTTTTTAGTCTGGCTGTAGACAGCATTAGTTGTTTGCCAGATTTCGTGTCACCAAACTTACAACGTGATACACTGGTTGGGAATTGGGTCAACCCCCTTAATCTATTTACATGTTTGGGTGACCTCTATTTAGGCATTGAATGGATAAGGTTTCCATCACATTTTGGACCAGCCTATGGCATTTTTCAGATGTTGAAGCAGTTTCAGTCGCTTCCCCTCTCTCTATGCGTCATGAACCACTATTACAATGATATTGGATATAATGTCTAATTGGGGTGGCTGGTAGTGGAAAATCTTTTGAGATCTGGAGGTCAGAAATCCACGAGTGCAATTTTCTTCAGCAAAGAGATAGTATGGATTTAATTCATTCAGTGCCTTCTTCCAAGATTAAGCACATCATCCAGTAATGACAGGATTCTCCAATACAACAGAACTATAAAACCGACTCTTGTGTTTAAGCTTAAAGAGAGAGTTAACTGGGGTGAGCTAAATAGTCTGAAAGTGGAAGACGTTCTACCTAGGCTCTAACTACGAGTTGCATGGTATTGGAGAGATTTGATCCTGTAGTGAAATCGTCTCAGTAACGTGCAATTATAAGTTTACCCCTTCGAAGCTAAAAACAGGCCATTCAAAAGGACAGACAGATTAGGAAGACTGACATAAACAAACTGCTAGTAAATTTGAGTAACCAACTCGGATTAGCTTAAGGTTCATTGGTACGCATTCTGTTAGACTCAAGGAACTTTGTAATCATGCAAGTGCA
This sequence comes from Pleurodeles waltl, assembly GCF_031143425.1. NCBI lineage: Eukaryota > Metazoa > Chordata > Amphibia > Caudata > Salamandridae > Pleurodeles > Pleurodeles waltl. Next base: position 536,893,978 of record NC_090445.1, on the reverse strand, counting down.
GGCTGAACAAAAATGGACTTTAAAAATACAATAATATGACCCATATCACCTACCAAAATATTGATTTACCACAAGGTTGCTAATAAAATACACCCTATGCACAAACAAGACATACAAAAATATGGACAATAAAAATATTGCTGTTAGAAATATCTAAAACACCATAAAATCGAATACAAAAATATAATAAAGCAAAGAAATCACGATGAGGAATGACTAACAAAAATACTTCTTATCTCAAAGTAGGCTAAAGGAGATAATAAAGTGGATCTGTGATTTGGGTATGGCCACACTCTCAAACCTTACCGATTGTGAACCCAACAGCAGAAAAGGCCGATTCAAAGTCAACATTTCATTATCAAAGTGAGATGCCAAATACAAGAGAACAAAGAACCTCCAAAGTATTCCAATAGGGAAAGATACAAAGGCTTCCCTAGTAAGTGAGCAAAAGAGAGACTGCATAGGCATAAAATGCTGTGTGAGTGAGAGCAAGGAACTGGATCAAATATATCACTACACACTCACCATCCCAGCTGGCACCAACGGAAACCAAAAAGGGGTTGAGAAGGACAGAGGTCAATGCATCTTCCGTTAATAATATTGCTTCTGCTGACTTGCCGTGCAATGCATTTATTTATAAAACTTGCAGATCAATATTAGAGTCAAATACATTGGTGAGAAAATGTATCTGAATACATTACATAATCAAAAGGTTGACAGTAAGCACAAGATAGGAACATAGAGGAAGGCCTACTTTTTAACTTTGCCCATTAGCCAGCAGCCTAAAGTAGCCACTGGTGGTTACGCAAATTATTAGAGGATGCAGCCGTCATAGCCCTATAAGAAGCGTGGACTGTTTCTGCATGAGAGGCTTCAGATTAGTCAACATTTATGCACAAATTCTTTAAATGGAAGACTTGAGAAAATTACATGAGGAGCCTGAAGTATTTCTTGCAAAAAAGTGATATGTCTGTAACCATAATGCCATCATATTTACACATTATTTCAATGCTAATATGGCTAGATGATGGATCACAAATCTGTCTGTTCTATTTTAAAATGCTGTTAAAATACATGATTATCCATCTCTGGATAAGAAAGAAAGATCCTAAAGTGATTTCTGTTTCAAAACAGGAATGACATCCACCATGGATATGGTGTCCAGTCCAACAATCAGTGCTACATCATACAGCAGAGGAAAGGGGCAATGATCAATCAATCAAGATGACCTTTCTTCGATTTTTACATAAAAATCATGAAAGCGTACAATGCATAAAAAGATCATGCAATTGAAAAAAGACCACAATAAATATGTATATGAAAAATAAATAGCAAAATCTCAGTTCAAAATTGCAATATTAAAACCTCACAATAAAAACAGCACAGTAGATAAAAGAATCAACAGAACATAACATAAAGTGATTGAACCTGGTTTAGTTCCTAGAATGGACATACCATTAGGTCTCATATGAGTAGCTCTTGAAATCTTATCATGCAAACCCTTATAGCCAAAAAACAAGTACAATAGCAGAGCAAAATCACCCTATTTTCCCACTGCCCACCTGAGGCGAACCACTGCAGAGATATACTTATAAGTCATCTGACAGATGAACTCGGATTGTAAAAGCTGCAGGAAGAAGAGGACTAGTCTGCATTGCCGAATATTTAAAAACCTCAACAGAGGCAATGAAAAACATCTCCTTGGCCTAACATAGGGCTTACAGAAAAGCATAAAGTGTTGCAGGGACTGGGTGGAAATTGAATCACACGGACAAGGGTCTAGATTGCAATCATGATAGTGGCGGCTAGGGAAGGCTACCAAAAGGTGCACAACTCTCAAATCTAAATCTAATTAGATAAAAATGCTGAGCATGGGATAAGGGGAACAAGAGGTAGGTCTCCATCTGCTGTGTTGTAACCAGGGGACGGTAAGTCACCACTTTCCCCACTCAGTGCAACAAAGTCGTCCCTCAGCTGTTTTTTTTGGGAGATGTTATGCATAGACAAGGGATTATAAAAACAATCCTCTCTCCTCAAAACGGAAAGCTGTCCCTTCACATAGCTCAACCATTTAAAACTAGAGGCCAAGTCAGAAGACATGGCGTCATTTACTATAGATTGGTTGAGCCGACTTTCCTCCTTAACCCAAAATGATCTCCATAGGAGCAAAGGTGCTAGTTTAACATGTGGAACCAGCCCCAATTTAGAGTGCATATTGTACTAGGGAAGCTATTTGGAAGTGAAAGAAGCTTTATTAAAAAGATACTTTCAGCAACGGTTGTTGACTCTCGCACTGAATGTAGCCAGTGACAAACATTTTGCTCAATAGATATTCAACATAGCACCCAGTGGTTTCCCGCCCAATCTCTGAGCAAATCTAAAAAGGCCTGCAATGGCTTGCTCCATTTTAAGCCTTCTGCACGTAATCAGATGAGACCAAGAGTTGTTACAGTCGATCTGGATACCCAAATATGTAAAGATACTTACATTTAATAGTTTATCCCCATCCAGAAACCAATGTTTAGACACTTTAGACGAAGGCCCAATAACCATCAAGTGTGATTTGGAGATGTTAGTTTTTAAACCTAAGCCATTCATAAACGAAAGGAACCTGTCTAGTAGTTTTTGTAGGCCCAAACCTGTTCTAGAACTTAATACACAATCATCCGCATATAGCAAAGCGTGGAGTTTCCTAGGGTCAACTTTCGTCAAGTCTGCCTCCACTGCAAGTAGATGTCTTTCTAGATCATTGATGTAGAGACAAAATAAAAACGGTGCCAGAACAAAGCCTTGCCTAACACTGCACTTGATATCAAATGCATCAGTGAGCTTTTCGTTTTTCCCATATGTCACCCTCGCTGTTACACCGTCGTGCATCTGGGCCAGAAAACAAACTAGAACCAGATCAAAACCCAAATCAATCATCATAGACCACAGTTTTCCCCTATCCACCCAATCAAAAGCTGTTGAGGGATCCATGAAGCCCAGATGGATACTCCTCCTGTCAGCCATGGTGTAGTTTTTATATCAAAACATGAAGATTTAGGCATTGGTCTTTCGTTCCCAGCCCTTGTCCAAACCCATATTGAATATCTGAAAAACAACCCTTTTCTGCTACCCCCGTCTCTAATCTCTCCCGAAGAATTCTACCCATGAGGTTACATTTGGAGTTGATGAATGAGATCAGGCAATAGCAGCCAGGATCTGATCTATTACCCTTTTTAAAGATAGGTATTATGTTTGCGCTACTCCACATCTTTTGGGGGGACCAACTTTAAGCACAGATCTCACACTGTTTACTATTAATGGTTCCCACAAATCTTGATTGTCTAAGAAGATATCCACAGGAACCACATCAGGGCTAGGGGCCTTCTTTCTCCTGGACCGGGTCAGGGCAGAAACCACCTCTCTGTAGGTTGGTGGATCTAGCAGCAATTTCTCTGAGTTACCCTTAAAGGTGTCACCAAGAGAAAAAATACCCACTTCCTTACTGCTAGAATATACAGTAGAAAAATGCTCAACCCACTTTTGGGGGACGATATTAAAGTCCATATGGGAGTTATGTACATTATTTAGAAATTGGTCATTTACTGCTTTCCAAAACAGCAAGGTGTCTCCGCTCATGCTTGTGCTATGTAGTTTATCCCAGTCATCTCCCACAATATCCTTCTTCCTTTGAGTTGTGGCCTGTTTATATTCATGGAGGAGACGCACAACTAACCCCCTATTCCACGGGACCTGCTTCAATACACCCACAAAATTTCTAAGAGCCCTCGAGCAGGTGCTATGAAACCACCGCAGAAGTTTAGTTTCAGCTGCTTTCTCCTTTGTGGTCAAAAGTTCGGCAATTGATTTACATACTATATGAAATTAACTTAAGACCTCACCTGGGGAGAGGGCATTGTATAAACAATCTGAAATTTGATAGCCTGCCTCCTTCACTAAAATCCTTTGGACAAGGAAGGAGTCAATTGTGGCCCATTTATGGGTAATAACCATATTTTTTTAGTAATTTGCTGAATTAATATCCACAATAGGGATAGGATAGTGATCACCCAGGCCATTTGGTAAGATTCCAATCCTGATTTCCCGCGGCTTGTAGGACCGCTATACCGGTATTCATCTATGAAGCTCCCATTCCCTCTACCCAAGAAGCAAATACAGTCTTCCATGGGTTGGGCTCTCAGATTCACTGTGAGAGAAATAGACAGTCTACAGAACAACAAATTGAAAAGGTCACCACAGGGAGAGTGTTCAAAATGTGCAGGGTCTTCAGCATCCCAATTAGGGATAACATGTACATATGAATCTCCAGTACAGCACAATACAAATAAATTCACCACTCCAAATAACAAAATAATGAGACTTAAGTTAATCTAAAACAGAACTAAAAGTACTGTCAAGTGCGGTGACAATATCCACATTTGTCTGATGAAAATTATCATGATTAAATTGAACTATAACAAATACCAGCTTATCACCAGATGAGGTGGTAATAATTTGAAAATAGGGGGAATAATTTTTTTTTTCTGACTGAAGATGTGTTTTGGGGAGGGAAATCAACTGTAATTCCTGCAGGACACTTTGAAGCTAGGTATCAAAAAATGAGAGGCAGAGAGAATCTGAATGTCATGTGCACGGCTGTTACAAATCACTGCAACTTTCGGGAGCTGGTGAGGTACTGCTAGCTGTTCGGAAGAGTTAGGCTGACAGTTGTCACATGGTGTGGGATTGGACTCAGTTCCCCATAATTCAGTGGTGCTGCCGCCCAAATCCAGCAGTCCTATTGTTATAATGAGAGCCAACACAACATGGCGCCACCAACATTTGATCAGGCACTCAATTATGGATCTTCCTGAGTATCTCTGTCTGACTACGTGCTAAAGGCACCCCAATACTATATACAGAGATGTACGTGTGATTGAGGAATTCTGAAACTGTAGGCTGAACCTTAAAAGGATTAATCCCCCATTGGTGTCCTTTATTTGAACAAGCACATTCAACATGGCGAACCCACAAATGGTTGTAGTTGCAGTACACATGAGGCCCCCCTCACTAATCATTTATGAAATATTGGCCTTACAGCCCAGGAGGGTGCTGTTATATTAGAAGTTGAGGCATCCAGTTCCTAGAACATAAAACTTCTATTCTTTGGTCATTTTACCAGCAGTTGATGGGAACACTAACACATTCTATCATTATACTACACCTGCTAATGCACCTGAACAACTATAGAAATACCTTTATTTTTTCAAGACCACCAAAACTGGCTTGATGGTGCTCTACCACATACAACACCTAGGGCCTCTTCATGAGTCTGGTGGTCACTAGACCAGACTCACTGTGGCAGTCGGACCTCCCCCATTGCGGCAGTCCGACCACATTACAACCCTGGTTGTCGGGCTGCCAGCTCAGCCAGGATCAGAGATCCCGGAGGTCTGGAGGTAGGTGGCGGTCCTAATCTGCAAGCAGCACTGCCCTGGGAATTACTACCTCTTTCTCCACCAGCCTTGCACTACCATGAAAAGGTTGACAGAGAATGGGTGCAGGGAGCCCCAGGGAGGCCCCTATGCTCCTCATGAACTTGGCAGTGGGCAGTGCAGGAGCCCCCCTTTCCAGCACCATCTCAATGTTCAGTGTCTGGTGCACCCTACAGGCTACAGCACTGTTGCCGACTCGATTACGAGCCGGAGACAATGCTATAGCCTGTTTCCCGCCAGACCAGCTGGTTGAAACTCAGGTTTCCGCCTGCTGACCTGGAAGAAAACTATTAAAAACTCCGGGAGGGAGGTCGCTACGCAGGCGGAGGGAGCCCTGCCGGGAGTTTGGTGGATGGAGTTTTCAGCCTGCCAAATTCAAAATTGGGCTCTTAATGTTAGGCTAGGTCCTTTGGGTAATGAAGGTCCTACCTGGCTGCAATTGACCACATACACACCACATCCTGATATAGACACCTTGGCGGTAGGTGAGGTTTGCCGTTTCTACATTGAAATTGTAGCAATATATAGACTTTACAGTTTGTAATGCAAACATTAAAGAGTACCCCAGCACAACCGCACGCAGTCACACCAGGCATTAACCCTGCAATGGTGCATTAGATTGTGGGTAAAGTACCCACAACATGTGAAGAAATTCTGGCCCTCATTTCAACCTTGGCGGGCAGCGGAGGCCGCCCGCCAAGGTTGACCTGCCAAACGGCCGCCTATGTGGCCACAGACCCGCCGGCCGCATTTCAACATCCCCGCTGGGCCGGCGGGCATGTTGGCCGTAACATTGCAGCCGGCTCCTAATGGAGCCGGCGGCAATGTGGCAGTGCGGCGGGTGCAGCAGCACGTTTATCGCTTTCCACTGTCTGCCAAGCAGACAGTGGAAATCACGATGGGGCTGTGCCTGGGGGACCCTGCACTGACCATGCCAAGTGCATGGGCAGTGCAGGGGCCCCCAGGGGCCCTGCGTGTCCCCTTACCGCCAGCCTTTCCATGGGGGTGTCTACCGCCATGGACAAGCTGGCGGTAATGGGAGTCAAAATCTCCAGGGCAGTGCTGCTTGCAGCGCTGCCCTGGCGGATTGCGACCGCCGGGACCACCATGGCGGTATACCACTAGTCCCGGCGGTGTGACTGCGGCGGTACCACCATGGTCAAAATGTGGCATTTCGTACCGCCAGCCTGTTGGCGGTACGAACGCCACTTTAACCCTGGGTTAAAATGAGGCCCTCTGTTTGGTTAGCTTAAAAATTAAACGCGCTGGAAGCAGTGTTTCCCCATATGGGACCCCAAGATAAACACAGAATTCTCACTACGTGCTTGCCATTTGAGATGGTTCTCTCGGTGGATAACTGCACCACCTGGGGCACGGTACTTGCCGCACTCTACACTACCCCACACGGTACACCAACACTTGCCAATCTTCTAGATGTGTTAAAACAAATTCAAGATGAATACAGGGCAGCCCCAACCCTGCAATTAGGGATGCTATTAATGGGCAATTTTGCTATAGTGCCCTCAATAATATTAAGTAACCTTAAAGGGGAAGCAGTAGCAGTGCGCATGTGGCTCCGGGATGTCCCTTTACAGGATCAAGAACGGGAGCTGCCAGAAATCATTACAGAAACCTATTCAAGTATAGGGTGGGATAGTTTGGGAGCCAGACCTTGTAAATCACAATTACAAGGTAAATCCAATAAGGATTCTACCAAACAACCAACTGAGGATTCTAAAAAATGCTGGGATAAACAAAAACAGACATCTAAAAAAGGCAGGGGAGAATCTCCACATATGGAAACCCCTGAGAAATTTTATACCTTAAGAAATAGGGAATATATAAAAAAATCCTGACAATTAACAATATACAGATAAAAGCCAATCTTGTTCCTTTCAGGACTCACCAGATAAGAGATGTGGGTGATCAAGACAACAAACAGAGTATGTGAAACTGAAAAAAGATTCACAACGCTCATCAGAAGTTTCAATTAAAAAAGAAGAGAAACTTCCACAATAAAAAACACAATTTAGAAAGAAGAAGATGGCAGATATTTCTGCAAGAAATGCCACGCAAGATGAGAGGTTTATTGAAGAACAGGAACAGGCTCTGCTAGACTGCACAGCAGAGGTCACAATTGTTCGCCAGAATCTTCAAAAGCATCTGGAGGTAAAAGCAACTGATTACTTTTTAGAAGTTGAGACTGCAGACATGCACATCTTCCCTTTCAATGGGGTTGTAAAAACTGAAAATACAGTTAGAGGCAGACATTGAGCACACAATTGATGTCATATTCTGGAAACGTTTAACTGGCATACATGGCATTTTGTTGGCCGAAAAAGATTGGCCACTTGACTTTGTCTGTGAAGTCCTATGGGGGGAAGAGATTAATAAATTGAAAGAGTCGTACACAGTTGATTGGGCATTGACACAAACCCCCATGCGCTATCGCAATCATGTTGGATGGGATAAACATTCTCCCTATGCCATAATACCAATTGGGTCCCAACCGCAGCCTCAACCTCAATATCCTATTAAGGATGAAGCTAAAACACCTTTGAGAGAGATTTTGGCACAGTTAGAGTACCAGGGTGTAATTGAGCCCTGTGTCTTCACCAATGAATAATCCCCTATTTCAAATTGCTATGCCGGACCATTCATATAGAATAGTTTTGGATTACAGACATTTAAACAGTCATACACGCACATTTGCCATCCAAAATGCACATAGCACAACACTCATTAACAATATAGTGCACAAAAATGCAAAACAACGCCCATGAGGTTGTCACAAAGGGGTGTACTAAATCATATAATGGTTTAATGCGTTGCATAATCTGGAATGTATGTTTCTGCCAAAGTTTAAAAATCACAACAATGATTCGCCGCTGGAGCAAGAAGACGCCGGAGGCCCAGCTGGGACACATGTGGCCCAAGTACCCCCCGCAAGAGTGAACAGGTGTTCAGAAACCGGAAGGGCTACTGTTCAATGAATGTGCAGATGGTGTGTTTGGCCGACCAGTACATCTCCTATGTGAATGCCAAGTTTCCTGGCTCAGTGCATGACGCTTACATTCTGAGGAATAGCAGCATCCCTTATGTGATGGGGCAACTCCAGTGGCTAATAGGTGAGGACAAGGCCCCTATACCCTGTCAATAGTTGTCTGGGTCTGGGGTTGTCCCTAAGGGTTGGTGTGTGTCTAACTGTTGTCCCTTGACATTTGCAGGTGACTCTGGTTACCCCAACCTGTCATGGCTACTGACCCCAGTGAGAAATCCGAGGACAAGGGCAGAGGAACGCTACAATGAGGCACATGGGCGAACTAGGAGAGTGATCGAAAGGACCTTCAGCCTCCTGAAGGCCAGGTTCCGGTGCCGCCATATGACAGGTGGTTCTCTCTACTACTCACCAAAGAAGGTGTGCCAGATCATCATGGCCTGCTGTATGCTGCATAACCTGGCATTGCGACGACAAGTGCGTTTTCTGCAGGAGGATGGTCCAGAAGGAGGTCTTGTGGCAGCTGTGGAGCCTGTGGACAGTGAAGAAGAGGAGGCAGAAGAAGAGGATATCGACAACAGAAATAACGTTATCCAGCAATACTTCCAGTGAGACACAGGTAAGAAGACGTCACTGCCTCACACCTCTCATACAATTGTTAGACCTATCATATGTCTGTCACTTTCACCCAGTGTATGGACATTGACTTGTCACTTTGCCTTTCCATTTCACAGATGTGGGTCCCACTGTGTGACCTCTGCTATATTACCTCATGGACTAGAGCTGTGTTACATCGGTATGTTGACAATACAATCGGCATTGCTATATTCCATAGTTATTGCAAATACACATTTGTGAAAGCACAGACTGACTCCAGCTTGTTCTGGGATTCAAGGGTGTTTATTTCAGTGCAAAATAGTGGAGGGGGGTGTAAAATGGGCAGGGGTGATGGTGGAGGATTGTCCATGGCAGAGCCCAGTCTATTTGTTTCACAGGTGCATTGTCCAAAGGGGCATAGGAAGTGGGCTAGGGCAATTGATGGATGGACAGGGTGATGAAGTGGGACAGAGGGATGACATTCAGGGGGGTCTCATTTCCTGGTGGGGGTCTTGCCATTGTTTTCTGTCTTTGTCCTGGATCTTAGGGACCGTTTGCGGGGTGGTTCTCCTTCTGCAGGGGGTGGGGTGCTGGTGTTGTGGTCCTGTGGCAGTGCCTCCTGTCCACTAGCGCCGGCAGAGGTGGTGAGCTGTTCATCATCCAGGCTAGTGTCAGGGGCCCCTTGTTGTGCAACAGTGTCCCTCCTGGTGTTGCCAAGGTCCTTCAGCACCCCTACAATGGTGACTAGGGTGGTGTTGATGGATGTAAGTTCCTCCCTGATCCCCAAATACTGTTCCTCCTGCAGCCGCTGGGTCTCCTGAAACTTGGCCAGTACTGTTGCCACCGTCTCCTGGGAATGATGGTACGCTCCCATGATGTTGGAGAGGGCCTCGTGGAGAGTAGGTTCCCTGGGCCTGTCCTCTCCCGTCGCACAGCAGTCCTCCCAGTTCCCCTGTTATCCTGTGCCTCTGTCCCCTGAACCGTGTGCCCACTGCCACTGCCCCCAGGTCCCTAATTTTCTTGAGTTGGTGGGTTTGCCTGGGTTCCCTGTAGTGGTGGACACACTGCTGCTTGATGTGTCCTGGGGACAAAGGGATGGGCCTACAGGGTGGGTGCTGTTCTGGTGTCTCCTGAGGGGGAGGCTCTGTGGTGGCTTGTGCCAGTGTCAGGTAAACCGACTGTACCGAGGTCCCAGATGGGCCGGGTTGGTCATCTTGATCCAGTTGGACAGAGCTGCTGTCATCACTGTGGGCCTCTTCTGTGGGGGGAGCGGACATGTCTGGAACCTCCTGTCCGGTGACGCTGGGTAGGGGTCCTGCAGGGGTGTAAAGGCATGATTATTGCATCTGTGTGTGCCATTGTGTGCAATGGGTGGGTGACCCTGTACTCCAGTGCTTGCATTCTTTTCTAGGTCCTTGTGTGATCATTGGTTTGGGGATCTGTGTGGGTATCTGTAGTGGACATGCTTTGGTGATGGGTGTCCATGCTTTGGTGTTGCATGCAGGGCTTGGTGTTGGGATGTGTGGGTTGTGATAGTGGGACATTTGTGAGGTGATGGAGTAATGGGGGTGAGGGTGAGGGTCGGGTATGTGATAGCATGCAGGTAGGGTGGGGGATGTAATAGTTAAGATTTGACTTCCCAGAGTCCATTCCTCCTGCTACTCCAGCGAGGCCCTCAGGATGCAGTATAGCCAAGACCTGCTCCTCCTATGTTGTTAGTTGTGGGGGAGGATGTGGGGGTCCGCCGCCAGTCCTCTGAACTGCAATCTGGTGTTTCGAGACCATGGAACGTACCTTCCCCCGTAGGTCGTTCCACCTCTTCCTGATGTCATCCCTAGTTCGTGGATGCTGTCCCACTGCGTTGACCCTGTCTACGATTTTGTGCCATAGTTCCATCTTCCTAGCTATGGAGGTGTGCTGCACCTGTGATCCGAATAGCTGTGGCTCTACCTGGACGATTTCCTCCACCATAACCCTGAGCTCCTCCTCAGAGAACCTGGGGTGTCTTTGCGGTGCCATGGTGTGGTGTGGGGTGATGTGTGAGGTGGTGTGTGTTGTGATGTGTGAGGGGATGTGTTTGTGTGTGTTGTCTTGAGGTGCGTAGATGTTGTGTGAGTGATGGTGTTGTGTGCCTGTGGATGCTAGTATTGTTGATGGTGGTGTCTCTCTCTGGGCTTCTTTCTCAATTTTTTCGTCAGAGGGGTTTGTGGGTGATGTGGGTGTGTGTTTTATATTGTATTGAGTGTGTGGGAGTGGTGTGTGTATGTGTATCAGGTGTGTGTATTTGGAATTGTCCAATGTGGTTGTGTTTTGTAAATGTGCGTGTATTTTGAGCACGGCGGTGTGTGCCGCCAATGGAATACCGCGGTTGAAAGACTGCCGCGTGGATTCATGGGTCGTGATAGTGTGGGCGCATCCCTATTGGCATGACAGTGTTGGTTTTGTTATCACCAGTTTATCACTGACCTTTGGTATGGCAGACTTGTGTGGGTGTCTGGATTTTGTCAGATTCTGTGCTGTGGGTCGTAATAGCTGTAGCGGAATTCCGCCGCCGCAGCGGTGTGTGTTGGTGGTCTTCTGCACGGCGGTAAGCAGGATTTACCGCCAATGTTGTAATGAGGGCCAAAGTCTCTTCCAAGCACAAAGTACCTGGTTCTCGTGGAAAATCTCTGCAAAGGGCCGCAGAGGAGGAGAAGCGTGGATACAAAGGGGTGTACATCTATTTCTCGGGCCGCACACAGCGATGCGTTGTTTTGTTTCCACGCAGGGACGGCTGTGCATCAATTTTCGCCACTCGTTGTGGATCCTCTTCGGGTTGCGGGGTTTCCAAGAGGGACAGGGGTCTGTGCGTGGAATCCTTGGCTTGCGGAGCGAAGTCACAAGCGATGCGTCGATCCGGTGGGCGTTGCATGTAATTTTCTCCCGCACAGGAGGTGCTGCGTTGATTTCCCCTCTGGAAGTTGGGCTGTGTCGTCCCAGGTTGGCTGTGCGTCGATCCGGTGCGCCATGCGGCGAAGTTCCGGTCACAACGCAGGCGCTGCGTCGATCTTCTCCTTGCGAAGTTGCGCTGCGTCGTTCCGGTTCAGCATACGGTTAATTTCTCACTGAGGGGCAGGCTGTGCGTCGGTTTTAGTAAGCTGTGCGGCGAATTTTCACCCCACAAGGAGTCCAGTTGCAAGAGAGAAGTAATTTTGGTCCTGAGACTTCAGGGAACAGGAGGCAAGCTCTATCCAAGCCCTTGGAGAGCACTACTTCACCACAACCAGAGAGCAGCAAGGCAACAGACCAACAGTAAGGCAGCGGTCCTTTACAGAAAGCAGTCAGGTGAGTCCTTTGGGCAGCCAGGCAGTTCTTCTTGGCAGGATGCAGGTTCTGGTTCCAGTTTTCTTCTCCAGGAAGTGTCTGAGTTGGAGGGCCTCTATATACCCAAATGTGCCTTTGAAGTGGGGGAGACTTCAAAGAGTGGCTTAGAAGTGCACCAGGTCCTCTTTCAGTTCAATTCTGTCTGCCAGGTTCCCAGTAGGGGGTGTTGCAGCCCTTTGTGTGAGAGCAGGCCCTCCACCCTCCCCGCCCAGGAAGACCCCTTAAAAATGCAGATGTATGCAAGTGAGGCTGAGTATCCTGTGTTTGGGGTGTGTCTGAGTGAATGCACAAGGAGCTGTCAACTAAACCCAGCTAGACGTGGATTGTAAGGCACAGAAAGATTTAAGTGCAGAGAAATGCTCACTTTCTAAAAGTGGCATTTCTAAAATAGTAATATTAAATCCAACTTCACCAGTCAGCAGGATTTTGTATTACCATTCTGGCCATACTAAATAAGACCTTGTTACTCCTTTCAGACCAGAATCTACCGCTCAAACAGTATATGAGGGTAGCTCTAATGTTAGCCTATGAAGGGAGCAGGCCTCACAGCAGTGTAAAAATGAATTTGGGAGTTTTACACTATCAGGACATGTAAACTACATAGGTTCATGTTATGCCTTTTGCCTACACAGCACAGTGCCCTATGGGTTACCTAGAGCATACCTTAGGGGTGTCTTATATGTAGAAAAAGGGGAGTTTTAGGCTTGGCAAGTACTTTTAAATGCCAAGTCGAATTGGCAGTGAAACTGCACACACAGGCCTTGCTATGGCAAGGCTGAGACAAGGTTAAGGGGCTACTTAAGTGGGTGGCACAATCAGTTCTGCAGGCCCACTAGTAGCATTTAATCTACAGGCCCTGGGCACATATAGTGCACACTACTAGGTACGTATAAGTAAATTAAATAGTCCAATTGGGTATGATCCAATTTTACCATGTTTAAAGGGAGAGAGCATTTGCACTTTAGCACTGGCTAGCAGTGGTAAAGTGTGCAGAGTCTAAAAACCAGCAAAAACAGTGTCCAAAAAGTGGAGGGAGGCAGGCAAAAAATTAGGGGTGACCACCCTAAGGCTGTCAGGTCTAACATGTGTCCCCCCCAGCTGAATGTGCGGAGAGCTACCCAACCTCCTGGGAGCTTTCATCGCTAAGGCGGAAGTATCTGGAGAGACCATCAGCGTTGGCGTGGTCAATCCCCGGGCGATGCTCCACCGTAAAGTCCATCCCCTGTATGGAAATGGACTACCTCAAGAGTTTAGGATTCTCACCCCTCATCTGCATGAGCCATCTGAGGGGCCTGTGACCTGTCTCAACCCGGAAGTGAGTCCCAAACAGGTAGGGTCTTAACTTCTTCAGTGCCCAGACCACAGCAAATACTTCTCTCTCAATAGCACTCCACCTCTGTTCCTGTAGTAATAGCCTTCTGCTAATAAAGGCTACTGGTTGGTCTGAGCCCTCCTCATTTAGCTGTGCTAGAACAGCCTCTCATGCCATGCTCTGAAGCGCCTGTCTGCACAATAAATTCCTGGGAGTAGTCAGGGGCCTTAAGCACGGGGGCCGTGCACATGGCTTCCTTCAGAGAATCAAAGGCTTTCTGACAAGCCTCTGTTCAATTCACCAACCTAGGTTGTTTCTTGGAATTGAGTTCTGTCAAGGGTGACACAATGGTACCATAGTCCTTGACAAATCTACGGTAGTATCCAGTGAAGCCTTAAAAGGCTCTCACTTCAGTCTGTGTTCTAGGTGGTTGCCAGGCCTTGATAGTTACAATCTTGGCCTGGAGTGGCTGCACCTTGCCACCACCTACTAGGTGTCCCAAGTACACCACGGAACCCTACCCAATCTGGCACTTACTGGCCTTGATGGTCAAGCTTGCCTGTCGGAGAGCCTGAAGCACCTCCTTGAGGTCGAGCAGGTGTTCCTCCCAGCTAGAACTGTAGACAGCTATGTCGTCTAGGTAGGCTGGCAGTAGGCATTCTCCCCAGCTAGGACCCCGTTAACCAACCGTTGGAAGGTAGCAGGGGCATTTTTCAACCCAAATGGCTTCACCCGGAACTGGTAATGGTCATCAGGTGTGGAAAATGCAGATCTCTCTTTTGCCCCCTCAGTGAGGGCGATCTGCCAGTACCCTGATGTAAGATCAAACCTACTCAGGAACTTGGCAGCAGCTATCCTGTCAACAAGCTCATCAGCTCGGGAGATGGTGTGAGCATCAGTCCGTGTGACTGAGTTGAGACCCCGGTAGTCCACGCAGAACCTGAGTTCTGGCTTTGCACCGGGGGCAGCAGCCTTAGGAACCAGCACCACAGGGCTGCCCCAGGTACTACTGGATTTCTCAATAACCCCTAAAGTCAACATCTTGGAGATCTCCTACTTCATGCTGGCCTTCACCTTACCTGATAACCTGTAAATTTTGTTCTTCACAGGGGGGACTGTCACCTGTGTCAATGTCATGAACACATAACTGGGTCAGTTCAGGAGTAAGGGAGAACAGGGAAGAGAACTGCTCTAACAGCTCATAGCAGTCTCCTCTCTGATTTAGAGTCAAAGAGTCAGAGAGAATGACACCCTCCACTGACCCATCACCTTTTTTTGGCAGAGAGGAGGTCGGGGAGAGGTTCACTTTCCTCCTCCATGCCCTCATCTGTGACCAGGAGCATACTGATCTTAGACCTCTCAAAGTGAGGTTTGAGCCTGTTGTGATGGAGGACCCTTAGGGGGTGCCTAGGGGTCTTGAGGTCCACTAGGTAGGTGGCCTCTCCTTTACGCTCCTTGATCTCAAATAGGCCAGTCCAGCAGTCCTGGAGAGCCCTGGGCTCTACTGGCTCCATCACTCAAACCTTGTCTCCAGGTGAGAACTCAACCAGAGGGGTCTTCCGGTCATACCACTCCTTCGTCACCTCTTGACTGGCCTCGAGGTTACTCTTGGCCTGCTTCCAGAAGAATTGCATTTGGTTGCAGAGGGCCAGCATGTTGCTGACCACATCCTGGGGAGGTGTTTTGGGAGCTTTCTCCCAGCCCTCTTTTACTATGCTCAGAGGTCCCCTGATGGAGTGACCGTAGAGAAGCTCAAAGGGGCTGAACCCCACCCCTTTCTGGGGCACCTCCCTGTAGGCAAACAACAGGCATTGTAAGAGGACATCCCACTTATACATCATGGCTTCAGTCAGGCCATTAATCATTCCCTTTAGGGTCTTGTTGAATCTCTCAACAAGCTCATTGGATTGAGGATGATAAGGGGTGGTAAACTGGTAGGTCACCCCACACTCATCCCACATGGACTTCATGTACGCAGACATGAAGCTTGTGCCCCTGTCAGACTCTACTTCCTTAGGGAATCCCACACGGGTAAATATTCCCAACAGGGATCTGGTCACCACCAGTGCAGTCACTGTTCTCAGAGGGATTGCCTCTGGATAGCGGGTGGCATGGTCCACCAGGATAAACCTGTTGCCCAAGGCGGTTTTGCGGTACAAGGGACCAACAAATTCGATGCCCACCCTTTCAAAGGGGGTGCCAATGACAAGGAGAGGGAGCAGGGGAGCTTTAAGCTTTTGCCCTGTCTTCCCACTAGCCTGGCAGGTGGGGCAAGCTCTGCTAAAATTATCTGAGGCCAATGGAAGTGGGTGACAAGCCTGTCAAAGGTCTTGACTTGGCCCAGATGTCCTGCCAGGGGAATGTCGTGAGCCAGTCCCAG
Organism: Pleurodeles waltl; assembly: GCF_031143425.1. Lineage (NCBI taxonomy): Eukaryota > Metazoa > Chordata > Amphibia > Caudata > Salamandridae > Pleurodeles > Pleurodeles waltl. The sequence goes on along the minus strand of NC_090445.1, from coordinate 536,877,848 downwards.
TAGGAAGGCCCGGTAACACTGAGGGACCACCAGCACATGTGCTGCCCCAGGACCTGGAACCTTAGGCTCACTGTAAAGGAGATCATTCTCCCAGTAAATATGGTGATTGCCAAAGGGGTCACCTGCTTCTTGGGCTGCGGCCTGTTGCCTCAGACTCTCAAGGGTGGGGCATTCGTTCTGCACCTTGCGGAATTCTGCCCTGGTTGGCCCACCCTCTACTTGCCAGCCAGCAAGTTCAGGTAGGTTACCCAGGTCAGGTCAGTTGTGTCCTCCCCAGTTGGCTCAGGGGCCTCCTCCTCCCCCTCAGGGGCCCTGTCCACCACCGTGGGAACATCTGAGGCAGGTTTTCCGCGCCTCTTGCCCTACCTCTTTGCAGCTGTCTGGGCCATTGTTCCAGGCTCCAGACACCCTTGGCTCCCTTCCCGGGCAGCCATGGACCATGTGGTCATGCAGACCCACTCAGGCAAACCTAACATCTCCAGGTGAGATCTGAGTGCTACCTCTTTCCAGGCAGTATGCTCAAGATCATTGCCTAACAGACAATCTACAGGCATGGCAGGACTCACAGCTACTTTCAGAGTACCAGAGACCCCACCCACTCAAAGGGAACCAGAGCCACTGGTAGGTGACTCTCGCGATTGTCAGCGACTATGACCTGGTGGAATGTATTAGGGACTATCTGCTCTGATGACACCAGCTGACTCTTGACAGTAGTCATACTGGCTCCTGTGTCACGCAGAGCCTCCACCCTTTGCCCATCAATGGTGACCCACTGCCTATACTTGGAAGTATTTTCTGGCATGTAGGCTTTAGGCACCATCTCTCTTTCTCACGGGGATTCTAGGGAAACATCTGCCTGCCCCCCAAAGCTAACTAGGACTGTCTCCCCCCCTGAGCGCTACACTAGCCAACCCAGGTGTCTGTCCAGTGGTGGACTGTGCCCTCTTGGGGCACTGGAAGGCACCCTTAGAGTGTCCATTCTGGTAGCAATCTAAGCATTTGGAGATGAATTTCCCTAATGTTTTATCAAAATACCCTGGCTTCTTCCCAAAACTAGAAGAAGAATGGTGACCATCCCCCCCCCTTGGGAATTCTTTTGGGGGCCTTTTGAGAACTCCTTATCTTTAAGTTTTTCTCCCCCTCTTTCTTCTGTTGGGAACCCTGACCACCTTTGTGAGAGTCCCCCCCAGATGCCTTCTTGGACACTCGGGTGCTAACCCAGAGGCCCGCCGCCTCAGCAAGCTTCCTGGGGTCAGTCAGCTTACTATCTACCAAGTGCTGGTGCAATTCTGTAAAGGAAATACTGAGCATATGCTCTCTCAGAATCAAGTCATATAACCCTCTATAATCATCTACTTTGCTGCCCCGCACCCATCCATCCAGTGCCTTGTTGAAGAAATCATAACAATCCACCCAAGTTTGTGTTGAAAGTTTGAAACCTCTGACGGTATCTCTCAGAGGTCAGCTCAAACTTGGCCAGTAAAGCGGCTTTCATGTGTGAGTAGTCATTTCTATTCTGTGGAGCAAGTGTTAGAAGTGTGTCCCTCCCTAAGGATGGTACATACAACACATGGCCACCCCCCAGTGCTTCTCATGTGTCCCATGGGCACTTAGCGTAACTTCATAGGCAGCCAGCCACTTATCAATGTCATCTCCCACCACAAAACTTGGCACCACATTCTTGGGTATACGAGCCTGTTTGTGCCCAACCCGTCCTGCACGTATGCTGCCACCATCACTGCTGGACTCAGACTGTCTTGCCTTGATCTCCAGCTCCTTGAGACTCAGTTCATGAGCCAACAACAGTTTTTTCTCAGCCAAGGCTCTCTCATCTGCAGCTTCAGCTCTTTCAGCTTCAATCTGTTTGGCTGCTCTTTCAGCCTTAGCTTGCTTGGCTTCTCTCTCTTCCCTCCTCTCCTCCTGTTGAGCCTCAATTTTTAACTTTGCCATCTGCAACTGAAACTCTCTCTCCTCTCTCCTTTCCTCTGTGGTCAGGCTTTGGTCGGAGACACTGCTCCCTGGTTTTGCCGGAGGCACAATTGCAGCACTAATCTCCTCTAGTGAGGGCAAAAAATCCTCTGAGGGTCCATACTCTGGACCCTCCTCCTCAACATCCTCCTCAGTAGGGGCTTCTGCCCAGGCCCTCAGCGCCCTTTAGAATTCCTCCTTCCTGCAGGCTTTCTGTGTGGGTACAGCCATATCCCTGCAGAATGCCCTCAGCTGTTTAACAGTGAAGGTCTCCATATCAATAGCCATATCAAAATCTTCCTCTCCTGCTTGAGACCCAGCTAGAGACATATTGATTGAGGATTTTAGTCAAACATTGACAGGAAAAACAAAATTGCAAAAAAGAGATAAAAATCAAGTTGACCTTCAACTGTGGGTAGGTAGTGAAATACCTAGCTACTGTATGTCACTGCACAAATACACATCATATCCTCACCGCTGATCACCAATGTTAGAAATGGGGTCTTTGGTTGGCAGTCAGGTTACCCCCTGTCCATGCAAGGACCCTCACTCTAGTCAGGGTAAGTCACACACAATCCAAATTATCCTGTGTCCACTCTCTGGTAGCTTGGCACTGAGCAGTCAGGCTTAACTTAGAAGGTAATGTGTAAAGTAGTTGTGCAATAAGTCATACAATAACACAATATAGCACCACAAAAATACACCACACAGTGTTTAGAAAAATAAATAATATTTATCTGGATATTTGCAGGTCAAAATGATCAACGATGCAATAAGTAAATGTAGAGATATCACTGAAAAGTGATATGAAGTGTCTTTAGTCTTTTTAAAGCAAACAAAGTCTCTTTCAAGCACAAAGTACCTGGTTTGTGTGAGAAATATCCGCAAAGGGCCGCAGAGGAGGAGAAGCGTGGAAACAAAGGGGTGTGCGTCGATTTCTTAGTTTCCACGCAGGGATGGCTGTGTGTTGATTTACGGCGCTCAGTCGTGGATCCTCTTCGGGTTGTGGGGTTTTCAGACGCCCCAGGGTCTGTGCGTGGAATCCTGGGCTTGCGGAGCAAAGTCACAAGAGCTGTGTCGATCCGGTGGGCGTTGCGTGGAATTTTCTCCCGCACAGCAGGCACTGCGTCGATTTCCCCTCTGGAAGTCGGGCTGTGTCATCCCAGGTCAGCTATGCATTGAACCGAAGTTCCGGTCGCAACGCAGGCACCGTGTCGATCTTCTCCTTGCGAAGTCATGCTGCGTCGTTCTGGTTCGGCGTGCAGTGAATTTCTCAATGCAGGGCAGGCTGTGCGTCAGTTTTAGCAAGCTGTATGTCAAATTTTCGCCGCACAAGGAGACCAGTTACAAGAGAGAAGTCTTTTTGATCTTGAGACTTTAGGGAACAGGAGGCAAGCTCTACCCAAGCCCTTGGAGAGCACTTCTTCACCACAGCCAGAGAGCAGCAAGGCAGCAGGCCAACAGCAAGGCAGCAGTCCTTCACAGAAAGCAGTCAGGTGAGTCCTTTGGGCAGCCAGGCAGTTCTTCTTGGCAGGATGCAGGTTCCGGTTCCAGTTTTCTTCTCCAGGAAGTGTCTGAGTTGGAAGGGGCAGAGGCCCTATTTATAGACCCAAATGTGCCTTTGAAGTGGGGGAGACTTCAAAGAGTGGCTTAGAAGTGCACCAGGTCCCTTTTCAGTTCAATCCAGTCTGCCAGGATCCCAGTAGGGGGTGTAGCAGTCCTTTGTGTGAGAGCAGGCCCTCCACCCTCCCAGCCTAGGAAGACCCTTTAAATATGCAGATGTATGCAAGTGAGGCTGAGTATCCTGTATTTGGGGTGTGTCTGACTGAATGCACAAGGAGCTGTCAACTAAACCCAGCCAGACGTGGATTGTAAGGCACAGAAAGACTTAAGTGCAGAGAAATGCTCACTTTCTAAAAGTGGCATTTCTAAAATAGTAATATTAAATCCAACTTCACCAGTCAGAAGGATTTTAGATCACCATTCTGGCCATACTAAATATGAACTTCCTACTTCTTTCAGATCAGCAGCTACCACTCAAACAATGTATGAGGGCAGCCCCAATGTTAGCCTATGAAGGGAGCAGGCCTCACAGCAGTGTAAAAACTAATTTGGGAGTTTTACACTACCAGGACATGTAAACTACATAAGTACATGTCCTGCCTTTTGTCTACACAGTACCCTGCCCTATGGGTTACCTAGGGCATACCTTGGGGTGTCATATTTAGAAAAAGGGGAGTTTTAGGCTTGGCAAGTACTTTTAAATGGCAAGTCAAATTGACAGTGAAACTGCACACACAGGCCTTGCAATGGCAAGCCTGAGACAAGGTTAAGGGCCTGTATACGTGGGTGGCACAATCAGTGCTGCTGGTCCACTAGTAGCATTTAATCTGCAGTCCTTGGGCACATATAGTGCACAGAACTAGAGACTTATAAGTGAATTAAATAGTCCAATTGAGTATGATCCAATGTTGCCATGTTTAAAGGGAGAGAGCATATGCACTTTAGCACTGGTTAGCAGTGGTAAAGTGCACAAAGTCTAAAAACCAGAAGAAACAGCGTCCAAAAAGTGGAAGGAGGCAGGCAAAAAGTTAGGGGTGACCACCTTAAGGCTGTCAGGTCTAACACGTTCCATCAGGATGGGGGTGATGTGATCACATTTCTTCAGGCCCTGTGAGAGACGTGCTGCAGTGTGTAGGATGTCTTTAGGGGCGTAAATGCGAAACCCACACGAGTTTATATAAATTCCCACTGAATAACAAGCTGCTGGCCACCAGACTACCATAGTTCACATATTCCCAAAGCCTACATTAGGAGACACCTGTTAGGATTGTGAATGTCCACTGATGAGGGATGCTTTTTATTACCTTGGACAGACCGCAGTAGCTAACGTTATTCAACATTCTGCACCACGACGAAGGATCTGTAGTTGAAAGCCCAGTTCCAATTATGCTGATTTATTGGTTCGGTAAAATATTTTCCATGAGTCGGCTAAAGTTGTTTGCATTCTTGAAAGGTCATCCTTCCTTTGCTGAAAAGAAATAACATTAACGCAACTTGAAATAAATCATTCCCATATGTGATTGCTAGTTCTGATGAAATGGGAAATTCACCAAACTCTTTGAACCACCTTTTAAAATGTAATCATAACTTGCCATCTAGTGGTCGTGCTGAAGTTTTGCAGGTTTTGTATCGATTTGCATATAATATTTGTAATTTACACGGCCTGTCGAATTTATTGAATTGCAAATCCTGTGGGCTGCAGATTCTTATTATACAAATATTGCGATTCGTCTTACCGTATTTCCTAAAAAAAAGTTGAATATGCAGCGTCATGCGCAAACTGCACTTTTTCTTACGCTTTTCTGCAGCACATCATGATTTTGTGGAAGTTTGGCGAGTGATGTTTAGAGCACGCCTCAAGCACCACAAGTCACATCATCCAACAAGATCTATCAAGAGCCAACGCCCTATTAATTATACAGCTCCAAAAGTGCACACCACACAGGAAGCCTATAAGTCAAAGCGTTTCATTGCCTCGTCATGGGCTTAAGTGCTGTATGCTTGCTAGAATGCAATCAATGTACAGCTTTCAGAAAATGTAGTGAATATTTTTTTATAAATGTTTAATTTTTTTTATGTCCGTTTCATTTTAGTGAACAATTAAGCTACAGCTACAATCGTTACTCATTCTTTATTTTTGATAAGACAATAACACAATTCCATTATAGTTTTTATTAAAATAAAAAAATAATGATCTATTCGTAGAACATAAGACAACTTAATGGGGGAGGAACAGAAATTCCTGTAGCGCCCAAAAGTTCTGCAAATGCTCACTACTCACGCTCATGCCACACATTTATTGTGTCACCTCACCAATAAGATTAGGCAGATATTGTGCCAAAATGACGCTAGCAGAATACCTACAAAATCTGACCGTTCCCATCAACTACGTTCTTCGGGAAATAATTCAGTGACAGCTGTTTTAGTGTAAAAGGTCATTTATTAGGACAGGATTGCATAAGTAACATAACCATTAACTTTCAAACGTAACCGTAACTTTAATAACGCCCTCCTATTAACCTCTCCTCGCTCATCCTTCTCCTTCAAAACCTTTATCTCGTTTCCATTCCCCTACGCACTCCCCTTTTCCTTTCATGCCCCATTTGGTTCGTGCGTACCCCCACTCAGAGCCTTCACCTGCTTGTTTATTCCCTGGAAGGGTGGCCAAGCCCGCATCTGACTCACCACCCTCCCCCATTTACTGCTCGCTCACCCCTGCAACCTGCCCTAACTGACAATTTCCCTCACTTCCTTGCTATTCGATTCTAACTTCCGTCCTTCCAATCGCTCTTCCAATTGCCGGGTGGGTGGGAGGCCAAATTAAAACGCGCGAGGGAATCGCGGCAAAGAGGCCGGTCCCTCCACCCCCAACCCCTTTTATTTCCTCCCCCTAGGCCCGCCCCCACTTACCTTTTCCCCAATCCCTGTCCCTCGCCGTCACTTCCTTTCCCGAAATGACCCGCGGGAAGACTAGAGCGTTGCTCTTGCTTCCCGCGGGCCCCTCCAAATTTCACTCATGTAGCACCTTTGAGTAACATTAATCCCAAAAGTTAAAGCCTACCTGAGATAATTTAGAACGCTGCATTAACTTGTTTCGAACACGTCTTTATCTCTCGGATAAGCCCAGGCAAATTTCACTCAATAACTAACGGGATAGTTTATTGTTTTGTTTGGTTGTAGAGAATGTGAAAGCCAAGATCATTTGTTTTAAGAGCACAACGTTCTAAATCTTGCCTTCGCATCATACTACAGACATACCTGTTTATCATTAACGAGGAACCATTGCGTGACTTGTGATGAATATATTTAAGTAAAAGTCACTCATGTTATCTTCAAATGTTAAAAACACAAGTCTTATAACAGAAAGACTATTATATTCACAGAAGCAACATGTTGCATCCTATACCACACTTAACAGATACCACATCCTAAACCGTACTTTAGCTTGAACTTTATTCTGTTTTATCATATAATGTACAGGGCCTGATTTAAGAAAAGTTGCGCTGCAGCCAGTGCAGCAACACTTTTCTTGCGGCCCTTAGACCCCCTAACACCACCACGTGTGCCCCAGGAGGTAGTTAGGGAACTAGAGTCAGAATTTTTGACGCTAGTTTGGAGCTTTGCAGGATTAGTGTAAAAAATGTTGGCGCTAATCCTGCAAAGCCCATAGAGGCCCATTGTAAACAATGGCGTGCCTCCTTTTAACGCCTGCTCTGAGCAAGTGTTAAAAGTGCCTAAAAAAGACACAAAGAAATCTCTTAAATTTCTTTATGCCGGGCAAAATGTAGCGCAAATGGTTACAAATTGGCGCAATGCATGCATTGCACCACTTTGTAAATTTGGCAGGCGATTTTGGCCTTGTTGGGCCACATTAGCATAAAAAGGTATGTTAATGTGGTGTAAGGAGGTGCTAGGGACTCTTAAACCTGCCCCATAGTCTTTTAGAGGTGTAATGCATCATAATGACTCTCCCTCACCTGCTTGCCGTGGTGCTTTTCCATGTCGATGGTAGAACTTTCTTTGGTGTATCAGTGCATTTATAAATAATAACGAAATAATGCTTAAGTTAAATGTGTTTAGTTAGCATAGCCAGGCTTCAGTTAAGATGACTAGACCAAAGTCTTTCTGCATTGACATTCGTTTTACATGAATCAGTTTCCAACTTGCATGTTTCTCTTCTATTTTTTTTTCGTTTCAGAAAATAAGTGAAATACAATTCTTTTCTTGCTGGTGTTTATTTTACTGAGCTGCAATGTATTAATTTGTGTTCCTCAAGAAGGAAGCCATGCGCTGCTTGCTCCTGTATTTGCTACATATTCAATGTTAATTGCCCACGTCCGCTCTAAGCAACTGTGCTATCAATTGTTTTCACTTTTGCACAACTGTCATGTTATTTCTTCATTTTCTATGCACACATATAATTTATACATGAAAGTAAGTGTCGCTAAATGTTTCTTTTTGGATGTAAATATTTTCTTGTTTTACTATTGGTTTTGGGAAAATTACATTATTTAGTACCGCTCTAAGATGTAACATCTCATAATGTCGGAAGTGTGCCTTTCACTGTCTGAAAACCTATACAGTGTGCTCATTTTGGGAGATGTGCTAGACCTTTCTTGCCTTTGAAACCATGCAAACTCCAGGTTAGCCTGCCTGTTTGATTTATACTTAGACTTGTCAATGAACTGAGCAATCTCTATGTCATTCTGCTCAATTATTTCTACATAGACTTTCCTTGACCTTTGAACTGAGCAGATTTATGCTAATTCTCTTGGTGAACTATATTAAGGTTCTGGCTACTTACTTGGTTTGAAAGCCAACCTTATGTTGTTACCTATTGCAATTGGCATTATTTGATGCATTATTTGTACTGATTTGACTTTGACTAACAAACTCATTTTTGCCTTCTGTAATGATTCTTAAATTTGAATAAACTTTTGCGGTTTTCAGTTAGAAAATTGTATCGTGAAGGTTTTCTTTGTTTAACTAGGGATGCCATTTATTTGAGGCTCATGTGGCCCCAATCCATCGTCTCAACCATTTCAATCTTTTAGTTAAAATAGACGGATGTGACAGGTTAAATACTTAGAACTGAGTGATTGCTATTTCACTAGGTGTGGAGATTGGGCTCCTGTGTTATTTAATAAAACTTGTACTTGCATTTTTTCGATGTGTCTTGTGTTTCATCTGTGTTGAGTCTACCACAGTACACAACATGTGGCATCCACATATCTCTGCATATATTATATTTGCTCTCTTTAGTGATGAGAGACATTTTAAGGGCTATGGGGACCCCGGACCAAACATAATTTGGGGGACTCTTTTCAGAGCAACTGAATTTATTATCCACTTTCAGTTTATTTAGGCACTCAACTACTTTGGTTGTATCATTGACAACTCTCGTCTTTGGCCAACCTACTTCTGAGACCAGCATTAGAGCAAACAGTTACTCTTTTGCTTGCCAACACCACAGAAACAGAAAGATTATCAGTCTGAACCAGCCTGTCACATGTGTTGCTGTGGACTTTTGTCTCACCTTTTGGCCTGTGCATATGGAGGGTGTTTTTGTTTACCGTACTCCAGTTCCTGCTACGTGAGGAACAGGGACTCTGTGTCAGGTGGCACTAGGCTGAGATCGCACTGGCCCAGCAGCAGCTCTATTTGGATGGTGCAGTTATAGTAGGAGTGTTAGACTTTTCACCCTTGGCGTGGTCTCCCTTAACTTTTTGCCTCTGTTTCCCAGGTTGTTGATGTGTGCTGGACTCTGTTTTTGCTGTTTTTGTTACTCTGGGCACTTTACCACTGCTAACCAGTGCTAAAGTGCAAGTGCTCCTATACTAGGGGCCAGATGTAGCAAAAATAAAAATTGCGACTCGCATTTTGCGAGTTGATGCGACTCGCAAAATGCGAGTCGCATTTTGGAATGCCAGAAAAAAAAACGATCCGATTTTGCAACTCGCAGCCGGACTCGCAACGCATTGTGCGAGTCCGCAGATTGCGAGGTCGCTTTTTGCGAGTGTGCAAAAAACGAACTTGCAATTAGCGAGTAGATGTCGCAAATTGCGATTACCTCGAAAATTGCTTGCAGGTGCAGCAGAACACTCCAGAAAGCACACCAGAACACTCTGGAAACACTTCCTGGCACATGATGATGACATCACAGCCAGGAAGTTTACTAATACACCTGGGAGGAGGGAGGACCACACCCTTTTATAACTGCCAGTCTTCACACAGAACAAACAGCAGCTGCCATGGAGGGAACCCTACGAAAAAGAAAACTCAAATTTTCTGAGAGGGAGCTGGAGGTGCTGACAGAGGAATGCTGTCAGCACCATGATGAGCTTTTTGGGAGAGCAGCCCTCAATGTTCCTGAGGCCACCAAAAAAATACTCTGGCAGGACATCCAAGATAAAATCAATGCCCTGGGTGTGAGCCACAGGACAATCGAGGACATTAAGAAGAGGTGGTATGACCTCCGCTCCCGGACCAAGGAGAGGGTGGCTGAAAGGCTCCGGGAGATGAGAGGCACTGGAGGGGGACCATCATCTGTGCCACCACCCACACCCCTGGAAGAAAGGGTGGAAGAAACATTGGAGCAGGAGGCAGTGTGTGGATTTGGGGACCTGGACACCTCAGAGCCCAGCACATCAACCGGTGAGTACCATGTGATAAGCCTGTACCCCTATCAATGTCAACCCCCACCCACCATGTACACAGGTGCATGCACAACCAAAATAGCTCAATTTCAGGGTAGAAATTGCCAGAATGATGCATTATGGGAAATGTAGTCAAATAGGCAGTTCATAGACAAATGTTTATTAGGATGTGTGCAATAGATAGTAGACACTTACAGTCTGTTCCCCATGTCCCACAGGTCTCCAGCAAGACACACCCAACACCCCAAGCACCCAGGCCCAGGAGGACACCCCAGGATCCGCCAGCACCCCCACCTGCACCGTCAGCAGCATCCCTGCAGTAGTAACACCTGCTGCAACTTTCACGCCAGAAGCTGCCCCAGCAACAGGCAGGGAGGACACAGGTGGGAGCACAGGGCAGCCACCGCTGCGCAGGCGTTGCAGGGCAAGACCATCTGGGCTGCTGTCTGCATCCAGGAGACTTCCTCCAACCAACAGTGAGGCACATCTGCTGCGGGGTCAGCGCCTGCAGAACAGAATATTGGGCAGGATTAGTGGTGTGCTGCATCGCTTTGTGAGAACCAACCATGCAAGCATGCAGCACCTCACCAGACGCATGGACATGATGTGCCAGAACACTGGGGACATTGCCCTTGCCATTAGGGAACTGGCGGGAGGACTGCTGGCCCAGGCAGAGGCTGGGCGGCGCAGAGATCGCCAAATAATGCTACGACTGGACAGGATGGCCACATCGATCGGCAGGCTCGCCATTAATACAACAGGCCTGTCGAGGAGGACAGTTGGGCTCCAAATAGAGATGGGCCATTTTGCTGGGGATGTTGCCAGGGGCCTGGGACGTCTCACCCACATAATAGAACTTATGGAGACACGGGAAATGTCAAGGGCCACAGGGGAAACACCCCAAGACAGTGAAGAGGGCTCAACAGTGAGCAGTGTCTCTGCCACTGACAGCAGGGTGCTGAGGAGTGGTAGGCAGAGCACCATGGACGCAGCAGGCACCAGCCAGGCTGGCAGGAGGGGCAGGAGAACATAGATAACACCCAGGACCATGAACTGTGGCACATGGCGTTAATGTGCCACATGACTGGTTGGCATTTTCCTGCCCATGGACAATTTCTACTTGTATATAGTTCTTACTTACAGTAATAAAACAGTTATTTTTGTTCCACTTAACAAATGGATCTTTTGGTTAATAGGTGAGTATGGTGGGAGTTGACACGTACCGTCCAAAATATTGTGTTGCAATGTGTTCCCGTCTCAGTCTGCCTTGATTAGCTATACTCCTATCCCCATGATGGCGATGTGGTTGTTCTTGCTCTTCATCATCAGGATCTGGGTCTGCAGGGGTGAGAGGTAGCCCACGTCGGGTGGCTATGTTGTGGAGGATGGCGCATGCGACCACAATTTTGAATGCAGTAATGGGGGTGTATTGGAGGGCGCCTCCACTGCGGTGGAGGCATCTGAAGCTTGCCTTCAGAAGTCCGAAGGTGCGCTCTATCAGGTTCCTGGTCCTCTTATGCGCACTGTTGTATTGCCTCTCAGATTCAGTTCTGGGTGTTAAAAACGGAGTCATGATCCAAGGCCTGAGAGCATAGGCACTGTCACCTGTTGGGCACAAACGTACACTGTTAGGAAGTCCAGATAGTCGTGCACAGTGACCTGTGTGTATGTCTGCAAGTGTCTGTGGCTCTACCTAGGAGGTAACCGTCTCCGAATTCCCCACGTTCCAGGCGTTGATGTATCCCACTATGCCTAAAAATGTATGAGTCATGAGTACTGCCTGGAAACTTAGCTACGATGTCCGTGATGACATAATGGGCATCGCACACAACCTGTATGTTGAGTGAGTGGGTAAACTTCCTGTTGCGGAAAATGTGTTCCAGATTTGCAGGGGGGCATATTTGAATGTGTGTCCCATCTACACACCCTATGACATGGGGAAAGTGGGCAATGCGGTAAAAGTCCAGCTTGGTGCTGTTCATTTCAGCCTCATTCCTTGGTAAGTATATGAAGTGAGACATGTGCATGACTAAGGCATCTAGGAAGGCCCTGAGGAACCTTGACACTGCACTTTGGGATACCCCACCTGCCACAGCAATGACCCCCTGATAGCTCCCTGAGGCCAAGAGGTGCAGTGAGCATAGTACTTGCACATGCGTAGGAATGGCGCAGCCACGCAGAGTCTGGTGTTCTAGCTGTGGTTTGAGTAAATCTATTAATTCTAGAATGGCTGCGCTGCTAAGGCGGTATTTGTCATAGATCTCCTCTTCAGTTTGCTGAAAAAGAGTCTGCCTGGTTCTATATATCTTCTCCTGTCTGTGGCCCCTCCTCCTCCTCTGCTGGGCTGCGTAGACTCTCCTCTTCACTGCTATCAGGTATATCTCCGCCATCTTGAGTAACCCAGATGGCTTCTGGGTCCCCTTTTATACTTTGGTAATTGTTACCACCTGCTCTGAGTTAGTGGTAAATGGGACATGCAAACTGGGCTTTTTGCGACTACTCGCAATTTGCGAGTTGCAATTGCATAAGGTTTGCGACTCGCAAATTGCGACTTGCTATTTGCGGGTTGCAAAATGGGGTCGCAAGGGATGCGACTCGCAAACGGGTCCCATCGCTTTTTGCGAGTCGGAAATGGGCTTTTTGCATCCCATTTCCGATTTTGCACTGTCGCAAATTGCGATTCGGCCCGTTTGCGAGTCGCAAACCTTTGCTACATCTGGCCCCTAATGTGTATGTAATTGGTTTATCCATGATTGGCATATTTGAATTATTAGTAAGTCCCTAGTACAGTGCACTAAGGGTGCCCAGGGTCTGTAAATCAAATGCTACTAGTGGGACCGCAGCACTGGTTGTGCCACCCACATAAGTAGCCCTGTAAACATGGCTCAGACCTGCCACTGCAGTATCTGTGTGTGCAGCTTTAAACTGTAAATTCGACTTGGCAAGTGTACCCACTTGCCAGGCCTAAACCTTCCCTTTTCTTACATGTAAGGCACCCCTAAGGTAGTCCCTAGGTAGCCCCAAGGGCAGGGTGCAGTGTATGGTTACGGTAGGACATATAGTAATGTGTTTTATATGTCCTGACAGCGAAATATTGCTAAATTCGTTTTTCACTGTTGCAAGGCCTGTCCCTCTCATAGGTTAACATGGGGGCTACCTTTAAATATGATTAAAGTGTAGATTCCCTTTGGGAGCGGGTGGATGTGTGGAGTTTGGGGTCTCTGAGCTCACAATTTAAAAACACATCTTTTAGTGAAGTTGATTTTAAGATTGTGTGTTTGATAATGCCACTTTTAGAAAGTGAGCATTTTCTTGCTCATACTATTTCTGTGACTCTGCCTGTTTGTGGATACCCTGTCTGGGTCAGTTTGACAGTTGGGCTGGTTGCACCTCACACTAGACAGTGATACAAAGGGAGCTGGGGTGTAGTCTGCATTTCCCGATGAACCATATGTGCTAGCAGGGAGGGGAGGAGTGGTCACTCACACCTGAAAGGGCTGTGCCTGCCCTCACACAATGCAGTCTCCAACCCCCCTGGTGAGTGTCTGGGGCCTGGCCTGGGCACGGTAGGATTTCACATTTAAAAGAGACTGTACTTTGAAGTAGACCTACTTCAAAGGAGAAATTGGGTATAAGAAGGACACCCAAAACCACAGACTTTAGATCACTTCAGGAAATCAAGAGGAAACTCTGCCTGGAGAAGAGCTGACGAGAAGTGCTGCCCTGCCTGTGACTGTGCTTTGTGGAGCTATTCTGCAGTTGCTGCTTCTGCCTGTGCAAGGGGACAAAGACTGGACTTTGTGGAATATTCCTGCTTCAGAAGGACTCTCCAAGAGCTTGGGGCTGAGCTTGCCTCCTGTTCTGAAGTCTCAGGGTTATCAAAGACTTCCCTTACCAGCACCTGGACTCTCTGCTGAGACTCCTACCCTGAGAAGTGGTGCCCTATACAGTCCCTGGGTCCTTGAAAGGAAAAGCTGGTGAAAATTCAAGGAATACGACTTCGGACGACTCCGGTCCGACGCTGCTGCTGAATCCGGTGACGCCGCCTGCAACCGACTCCGTGATCTTCGCTGGAACGTGACTACCTTCGCAGGCCCGACACTACTGCAGACCCACCGAAGTCCGCAACTCCATGGAAGTCACCGCACCACGCCGTGACAGATGCCGCTCGAAGTGCGCGGATTCATCGTTCGGGACAGATGCCGTGATCCCCAACTTCGCTCATCGGCTTGTTTCCATTCTTCACCAAGGTACTGTACCTGAGGGTCTGGACGACTCCGTGGCCGGCGCCGCTGGTGTCGGATTATTGGGAACGACTCCATCACAACGCTGTGTTAACACCTCATGCAAGCATTTTGTGTTTCTAAGCGCTATTTTTTAAATTTAATCTGTAAAAATTCATAACTTGACTTGTGCATTGTTGATTTTTGTTGTTTTGGTCTTGTTTTGTTTAGATAAATATTTCCTATTTTTCTAAAACTCTGTTGTGTCATGTTGTAGTGTTTTCATTAAGTTACTGTTGTAGGCTGGCCGATATCAAGCACACAAGACTGATTGAGTCTATAGGTAAGTGAGATTTATTGTGGTTTACAGAGCACTTTACAGTGAGTAAGTTCGTGGTAGATGTCTCTTCCCGTCTTGGAGGACTAATCTCGTCTTCTTCTTTCTGTTTTCTCCATAGGCCTCTCGGGAAGCATGTGGGGACAGAAGAAGAATAGGCATGGTAAATGTTTAAGTAAAATCGCTCTTTTCCCCTTTCTTCTCCCTCTCTCTTTCTTAGTCCCTGATTTCTGCTCTTTCCTTTCCTTTCTTCTGTCTTCCGCTCTTTTCTTCTCTTTTCTTACTCACTCTTTCTCTCTTTCTTCCTTTCCCTGAGGTTCTGCTCTTTCCTTTCTTCCTGTCTTCTGTCCTTACTCAGACCTGTCTCTTTAAACTTGTTTCTGGCTGCTTTTCCTTTCTTTATATTCTTTTCTCTTTCTCTTTTCGTTAGACTCTGGAGCCGTCTTCTGTACAATTGGGTTTTCTTCCCTTTATCTTTCTGCTGGTATCTGATTCCTGTTTTCTTTCTAATAGAGTTGTTTGTTTTCCTCACAGTGCTCCCCCGATCTTGCCCTTCCACCTCTTTCATTGTACCTCCCGCCCCATGCCTGTGCTCTCCCTTTATGCACCTCCACCCTTCCGTCCTCCCTAACCCTACCCGTTCCCAGCCCCGTACCTGGCTTGGCCATGCTTCTCCTGAAACGTGGCGGGTCCTAGGGATTTGCTTCCCGGGGCCGGCGGTCTTCGTCCCAGGTTGGGACCGTGATGGTTCTTCTTTCCGGTCGGGCTCCGACCTCAGGGATTCTCGACGCTTCTAAATATCTTCTCTTCCTCTGGGTCCTCACGAGCTTCTGGATAGGATCTCCTGACGCCTCCTGGAAAACTTCCTCCTCGAACATCCGCCAGCCCTCGAACTCCAGGACCTCTCCTTTTAAGTTCCCAGGGTCCCGCGGATAGAGTTCGGAACCAATATGCAGGGTTGCCTCGGGTCACCTCTGGGTCTTCCCAGACAGCGGCAGCACCGGTCGCACTAGTGTGCGGGTCGGACTGATCCGACCCGTCACAGTTACTGTGTTTGTTGGTACAAATACTTTACACCTAGCACTCTGAAGTTAAGTCTTCTGCACTGCCAAGTTACCGAGGAGGTAAGCAGGGGTTAGCTGAGGGTGATTGTCTTTTACCCTGACTAGAGTGAGGGTCCTTGCTTGAACAGGGGGGTAACCTGACTATCAACCAAATACCCCATTTCTAACAGCATTGTTTTTTCTCTTTTGTAGATTTCTGCAGGTACTCCAGAGTTTCAGAGATTCAGCCAGAAGAAACCCGATGACCCCAACACCAAGGACGAACCCTTTGCGACTCCTGGAATGAGGACGCCAAGCGCAAGAGGGGATTGAGAAACGAAGCTGCAGAAGAACTCCACATGAAGGAACAGAAAACGCCAGCATGAACACCAGGAATCAACAGGTGAGCTCTGAGAGGGACAAAAGAACTTATGATGAGTGGTCATCATAGTGCAGCGTGCAGCCTTAAAGGCTACGTGCTCCACCTTAAAGGGACAATAACTGCCCCGCCGCCAAAGCAGTGCGGCATGTATACTCACTACCTCATTAATGTTCAGCAACGGGTAGCTATAAAACTATTATATTAGCATTGAATGCCCTGAGGTCAACATACAGCCTCAAAGATTTATCTGCTTTGTAGGCCAGAACTATGGGAGACACCATTCAGAAGATTCCACCTCCTCAATAATCCCATCACTCAACATGTCATCCAGAATATTCTTAAATTCTTCTCTTACATTAATGAGCACCCCTCTAAGCTTTTGTTTAACTGGGAGTGCCCCACTCTTGAGCTTGATATGATGAGAGTACCCCTGCAGCTTGTCTAACCTTCCAGTGAACATGCAGAAAGCTGAGAAATAAGCCAGGTATAGCCTGCAGGGTTATTGACCACAAGTACTGGTTCTTTGCTATGTGGACTTCAAATGATACCCAGCTTTCACTGATTCTTCCATCCCAAAACATGCACACCTTACAGTGCCACATACAGCTTAATGTGCACTTCTCTACTCTTGAATGTTATATTCTCTTCAGTATATCCCTTCATTTTAATAGCTGACCCATCAAAACTTTGTGCCACAATGTCCGATTCCTTCAAATCATCCAGAGTCTGTGCATCTCCCAACTTTTCTACAAAATATTTCTCAGTAATTATGGTCCAAGGAGACATTGAATCCGCCATGAGTTCCAGATCCCTGTCCATAATCTGTACACTGCCCTTGAGAGATCTGCTAACATCCACATCCATCTCCTGAGCATTCATAGATAGAACTACACCCCTTTCAATGTCACTGTCCACACCACATGCACACTTAGGCCCATATTTATACTTTTTGACGCTAAACTGCGCTAACGCAGTTTAGCGTCAAAAAATTTTGCGCCGTCTAACGCCATTCTGAAGCGCCATGCGGGCGCCGTATTTATGGAATGGCGTTAGACGGCGCAATCAGACCGGCGCTGCCTGGTGTGCGTGGAAAAAAACCACGTACACCAGACAGCGCCGGCGTAGGGGGAAAATGGCGTATGGGCGTCTTAAAATGGGGCAAGTCAGGTTACGTCGAAAAAATCGTCGTAACCCGACTTGCGCCATTTTTTTTCGACGCCCATCCCCCATCAACATGACTCCTATCATTGTAAAGATAGGAGTCATGCCCCCTTGCCCAATGGCCATGCCCAGGGGACTTATGTCCCCTGGGCATGGTCATTGGGCATAGTGGCATGTAGGGGGGCACAAATCAGGCCCCCCTATGCCACAAAAAAAAAAAAAAAAAAAAAAATTACCTGGACTTACCTTAATGTCCATGGGATGGGTCCCTCCGTCCTTGGGTGTCCTCCTGGGGTGGGCAAGGGTGGCAGGGGGGGTCCCTGGGGGCAGGGGAGGGCACCTCTGGGCTCATTTTGAGCCCACTTGTCCCTTAACGCCATTCCTGACCCAGGCGTTAAAAAGCGGCGCAAAAGCGCCGTTTTTGGCCACGCCCACTCCCGGGCGTCATTTTTGCCCGGGAGTATAAATACCACGTAAAGGCCTGGGAGTCATTTTTTAAGACGGGAACGCCTCCCTTGCATATCATTAACGCAAGGAAGGGGTTCACGCTAAAAAATGACGCCCACTCCGGGCACTTTGGCGCCCGAAGCGTCTAACGCCATAGTATAAATATGGCGTTAGTTGGCGTTAGTTTAGCGTCGAATTTGCGTCGAAAAAAACGACGCAAATTCGGCGCAACCAGAGTATAAATACGGCCCTTAATCTTAGATGCTTCCTTCATACCTATCTTACTATTGGACGGAAGGAACCACACCTTTCCTCTTTTCACTCTTGCACACACGTGAAAAATGTCCTGTACATCCACATTTACTGGATTATTTACCAATTGCTGGACAGTGAGGTGATGAGGCCAATTGACTAAAACTACCACACCTACAACAAGTAATAGCTTTGCCATACCATCTTCCAGCTTGTACATTTTGCATATAATTATCCCCAACCACACACATCTTGTCAGTCAATTTCACAGTACTACCAGTACTATTGTGTTTGCCTTTCATTATACTAAATGAGACTTCTGGATTCGGGCAGCAGTACCACCTGGCTGTGGGGAACTGAGTCCAATTCCACACCGTGTGACAATTGTCGGCCTAACCCTTCCAGCCAGCTAGCAGTACCTTACCAGCACTTGAAAGTGGCTGTAATTTGTGGCATCCATGTGCATCAGGGAAATCATGGTACAACAGATCTCATCCTTTTCTCTCAATTACATTTGTCTCACACATGCAAATACAAACAGAAGCAGAAATAAGTTCAATATGTGTTATTGATTAAACTGTGTTCTAGATAAAATAGCATGTACTGCAACGATTAGGATGATAAAACAGAATAAATGCAATGCAGTGAGAAGGAAAGTGAAACACAAGCAAAGTCCCACTAGAGTGTCTGAGTGCTAAGTGTCAGCATTCCTACCTACGCCACTAAGGTACTACTAGAGACAAGCTCTGCTAGCCCTAATCCGCCCTTCAGGTTCCTTAGGATGCCACCATCACCCATACCGAAATATGACAGTAGTAGTGAATAGGGCTGTTGGTCTACTGAGAGTCCTCTCTCATGTAAATAGAAAGATTCCAAGTCTCAGCAGACAGCTGCAGTGAAGCAACAGCATGCAGTAGCAATTTTCTGGCCGGAACACTCCCTCTAACGTATAGGGGGCAGAGGAATGTTTTATAATAAAACAGCTGGTGTTCTGAGAAACCTGCCCCAATGTAAGAACACATATGTTTCTTGCGCAGTGACAAAGATTGTGGTGTTCCACTTTGTAGTGGCAACATATTAGAGACAACCTTGAGCAAAGCAAGAATGAGAATGTTTGAGTAAAAGAAATTAAAACGGTTTCTTTGCTAAAAGCATTTGAGATAAAGAAAACTAAAACATCATCAAAGAAGAAAACATGTTTCTGAAACAATAGAGCTTTTAGTCTGCTAAGCTTATCAAACTTTACATTAAAAGTAGCAATATGAGGCCAGATGTCTGCTACTTTCATCTGTTGAGTAGGGGGAAAAAGGACATTACCACAAGTTATAATTTCGTAGACCAAAACTACATAGGCAATTCCAGCTTGCATTCCACAATAGCTCTTGCTGTCTGGAAGTACATAACTTCTATTTGAGAGCACCTGGATTACTGGTCAAATCAAGGGAACAGGAACTCACTTCAGATAACAGGCCAAATTCGCTACTGAAGCATTGCAAACCATCTAATAGCGCACAAAAGTCTCGCATTCACTGCCTGTACGAAAGACCTCTTTCATACCATTGAAAAATTTGTACAAAAAGGGCAGTTCTCACACCTCATGAATGTAACTATCTCCCAGCCTTTGTTATCTCCCTACAGGAATGTGTTTCAAGCAGAATGTGACTTGAAATCGCAGATTAATGACCTAATGAATTAGTAAAACAACAGATGGTATTTCTGCCACAGTGAATGGCAATATTTTCCAATTCTGTATGTTCAGCATAATATAAGTAGCCTCTTTCTTAGCCATTATTTGTTGTTGCATCAAATTGAGTGCGGCAGACAGGTCCTTAGCCTTCACATAATGCCATGGAACACAGCCATTTTTCAATGTTTGTAGTGTCCAATCTAACTGCATAATGGACCTAAGTTGACTGTGTCCATGCTGTAGAGATGAGATGTTAGTTTGCATAATGTCAAATGCAGAAGAAATGTTGTTGTTGAGAGTGTAGATGCGGTCAGAACAAGGTGTTAATCCCATTATCCACAATGGCTCCATTTTCTTGATCTATTTGCCTTATCAAGGCTGCGGCTTTTTGTTATGAAAGTTTCCAAATTTCATTGTAAATTGCATAAGAAGCACTTTTTACGTTGTCTTCTGGGGCCTAACATAAAGTCTTGTAAGTCTGTGTTATTAGACAGGACACTGAAGAGTTCTTTTACAGCATCTAGGGCCAGATATATCATGCATTGTTGCAGTGCAAACGGCCAGGTCGTGCTGTTTGCGGCCGCAAAAATGCATTTTGGTATGTATGAATTCCAAGTTGCGATTTGGTAACCTGTGGAATTTGGAATTGTGACTACATACCGATTTGGTGTTAGGATAGGGCGTGTCAAGGGCGTCTCTTCCTAATACCAAATTGCAGTGCTGTGTAGGAATGTTTTGTGACTGAAATGCAGTCGCTAAACAATCACTTTTTATCACCTAGTAGGTGGTAACCCTTTTGCAAACGGGAAGGGGTCCCAAAGGGACCCCTCCCCCTTTGTGAATGCATGCAAAAACATTTTTAGGAGCAGGCATTGGTCCCACGGACCAGTGCATGCTCTTAAAAAAATGAAAGGAAAACTTTTCATTTTTCTTTTTTAAATGCATTCCGTTTTGCTTCAAGGAACTTTTAACCATTGCTAGAATAATTTTCCAACACTGTATTTTGTCACAATGCCAGAATGTTCTGATGACACATAGCAGGGTCTGGCCTGTTCACTCTAAAACTCCCTGTGGACTTTATAAAACACACTTAGCAACCTTTTGTATCCATTGGCCACAATAACCACCCTCCAGGGTGTGAAAGTATTGTGTTGAAAGTTCCATTTTGGACAAATTCATCGAGATGTTCTTCTGCTGCATTAATGTATTTTTGCCATTTGTAAATTTTGTCAAATTGTGTGGGAGTGGGGATACGGGGTGCATTTAATTCTTTACTTTTTTTATTTTCACCTAACCTGAACAACCTGTCTGCTGCACTGTAACATTTAAAAATATAATTTGTATAGGTATTAGGCATGCTCTAAATAAAGCTTCCCTTCCCTGTATTTGCCAATATTTCGTTCCCCAAACACTCTTTAAGTTGACTTCATCCAATATTCATAGCCTTCTGAAGCCAACTGGGAAACAAAGGAATCAGAATAAATAAATTTTGTATCAGTCAATCAGTCAACAATACAGTGTGCATTTCCACTGAGGCTAATTTAAAGTAATAGGATGCAGCCTGTTGCACATTATGCCCAGATAAATATGTACGTTTATTCATGTATGCTTTAGAACTTCCCATTGGTGGGGTAGGAGAATATTCCCTTTCCGTATATTTAAAAATAATCTTTCTTGTACTTGCTCAATGAATGAAATGATGTCCATAATAACTGTAACAGAACATACTGCCATAATTTTCTTTTGTTTGATAAATGTCTTCACTTTCACATTGAGTAAAGTGCTCTAATTCAGATAACATAGAATCAACAATTTTTACATCCCGGTCATCAGAAACAACTCCAGGTATTATTACATTATCTAAAGGAAGTTTAAAAACGTATGGTATTTGCAGAACTTACGTTGGACCAAAGATATCAAAAGGCACTTTATCCAGAACAATCCGATCAGGAATTGGTATAGAGGAAATGTTAATTAGGGACAAGTCTCGACGGGACATTATGAGAAGAAAAATGTGGTTTTAGTACCTCATCCACCAGTTCGACTGCAGAACGTTCAGGAAGGTAATGACCATGTATCAGTAAAAAAAAGATGATTGCAAACACAATCCAAAGAAGAAAGGCAAGTACAGTTAAAAGGCACAGATAGTTCTATGGATGAATGAGATAGTTATATTCAAGCCTATTTATCAGCTTACATGTTTTTGATGATGGTGTTGAGGAAGAAGTGGATGAGTCAAAGGAGGAATCATCTTGATCAGCAAAACATGCAGAAGCCGTTAGTTAAAAAGCTGGGGCTGTGCTAGGAACTGGAGAACTAACAGAATTCTCCCTCAGTTGTTTGTAGTAGACAATGCCATCCATTTGAGTTGCATTTGAGTAGTAGTGCTCGTTACCTTAGTTGTTTCTTGTCACAGATGAAGATAGTGGTGCTAATGAAAGATCATTTTCCACCCTCCACAAGCTCGGGGTAGCGTCAACATTGCTGCTCACAACCTGTGGAGGAACATCTTGGTCTGTAGTGAGAGGGATTTGGGAACTACCCAGAAGTCCTCTAGGTCTGCTGTGGAGGGTCGGCCATATGGTGTAGCTTGATATTATCAATGGAGACAAAGTGATTTTCTTTTAATCCAAGCAGCGGTGTAGAATAACAATTCTGGTACAGTGCATTCCCAGAAACACCTTCTTCATAGCAATATTTTCTTGTACTAGATCTCCAACTTTCGGAATCCAGCTGGTAGATGTTATAGGTACATCCCTTGTTTCAAAGGAGGTGGCACAGGCAAATGCGTTTTCGTCATGGAACTGTTGTAATTCCTGCAAGACAGTGACTCATTTATGTCAAAAGGTGTGATTGTCACCTCAGCACCAGCGCCGTCAAGATCTGGAACATACATTTGTGTCACAAAAGCACCTCATATGGGGTGCGCCATCCCAAGGACCTTCTGGGCAGATTACTAAGTGCTCTTTGGGCTCCATAAGGTGACTAAGCCAACTACAACCCATGCCTAATACTCTCACTGTTAAGGATTGCTTTAAGTCTCAATTCTTCTGCTCCACTACACTGTTACCCTCTGGATGGTAGGAGGCCAAAAAATGTAGTTGTACCCCTAACAAAACCATAGTATCCCTGAATGCTCTTGAGGCGAAAGCAAGGCCCTTATCCATGTGGAAAGCCACAACTGCATATGTACCGATAAAGACTTAAAAATCTTCAATAACAGTTTGAGCATCAGCTGATCGTTGTGGCCAGACCCATTGAAATCTGGAGTATGAACCAACAGAGACTACACCATCAGGTGTCAGGGGACTACAATGTTCGAGGTACACACATTGTAATGCTTTGTTTGAAATTAGAAGAGGTGTCTGTGTTGGGCTTTAATGGTGGACCCTCTTATTTGCAGACAAATGTCACAGCAAAGGATATAGGGGGACCCTGGCGGCCGGCGGTAATGAGACAGTAACACAGCCATACCGCCGGCCCCTCCAAATGACTTGGCATGGGCAGTGCAGGGGCCCCCAGGCATAGCCCCGTCGCGCATTTCACTGCCCGAGTTTCGGGCAGTGAAATGCGTGACGGGTGCTACTGCACCCGCTGCACATCAGCATTGCCGCCGGCTCTATTACGAGCCGGCAGCAATGTTGATGTGACATTTCCGCTGGCCCAGCGGAAATGTTATAATAGGGAGCAAGGAATACCGCAGGCAATGGCGGTATTCTGGCTTCCGTGGCCTCAGTGGTCTTTTTTCAAGACCGCCGAGGTCGTAATGACCCCCATATTGTTTTGTCTGCTTATATAGATCTTGCCCACAATAGCGTTTCTTCAGTAAAGAAATAGTAGCCGCCATGCCTGCATGGGCAGAAGCAACTACCTCATGTCCTGTTTTTATCAACTCAGATCTTTGATCTTGGTTGGGGATCACTTGATCACCCAACCCTGTTATTGTTGATAGGGCAGTGTTCAGGCTAGTTATGAGGTAGGAATATTTGGCTGTATATGCCTTTGGAAATGGCTTGAAGTCAGCTGAAGCTTTCACAGCAGCAAGTGTTTCACCATATAACCCCATTCATGAAAAAGGTATTACAGCAACAGAAGCCGTAGCTACTGCTAACTTGGCTGCTTCATTAGCCAAGGTATTGCCTTCAACATGTACTCCTACGCGTTGATGTCCCAAAGTGTGCACTACATGGGCACTGAGTAGCGTTTCCTTCAGGTCTGCTACTTTCCCCCACAGTAACCTGTGTTTTATGGTGTTGCCTTTTGAATCTCTGTACCCGTTATTACACCAGTAATGCAGGTATTTGTTAAAGGACTGGACACAGTAATATGAATCACAGACTATCAGTGTCAGCTGTTCTGGATCTGTGTGTTTCAGTGCCATGACCAGAGCCTTGAGCTCTGATAGTTGTGCTGTTCAGTCCACTAAGGCCTGGGTGTAACTGTTTTGTCCATGGAATTCACCATCTCACAGCCACACAAGCAGCGGAGTATTGATGTTTTGTGCCTATGGCTGGTTGGGCTGATCCATCAGTGTAAATAAGCGTTTGATATTGGTCAATTGGCAAAATGTTTGGCAGAACTGGATATTCCATTTCATATTGAAGGAAGTCTTGAGTTTGTTATTTTGGATCAAAGATGTAGTCTACAACAATAGCTGTCAGAGACATTACCCACTTACTCCAACATAGATGTAATGCTTTTGCGTTAGGAACGCTAGCCATTGTGACATCCTCGAGGGCTGGGATCGGAGAGAAAATAATAATGCATTTCCCCTGACCCAAAGGTCTCTCTTTAATGATAGCCATCTGAACAGCAGTAAGAATATTTTCTGTGGGAGCAAAGTGTGATTTGTATGCAATAGGGATGGTTTCACCCTCATTAAAGGTTGCATAGGTGAAGTCGATGGCACCAACAATTACTCTAAGGATCAAATGTGTCTTGTCCATTGTGTGTAAATGTTTTGCAGCAAGCATTTCTTGTAATGCTCTGAAAATGCATGTGTTCAACTGTCCAATATTTGTTTGAAAAGTCGGGGTGTATTAAATCATATAAAGGTTTAATGCGTTGTGCATAATCTAAGAATGCAGAATGTAAGCTCTGCAAAAGTTTAAAAAACCCAATAAAGATTGGAGTTTTTTTATGGTGTTTGGTGGTTGCAATTGTGCTCACTTTTCTAGAAAGTGGGGCGCTAGGCTAGTGCCTTCATCGGACAATTCATATCCCAAAACTACGACACTAAGAAAGGCAATTTCTGCTTCCTAAAAATTAAATTTGTAGCCACATTTGGCAAATCCCACAACAATGCGGGCCATCCTATCCAGGTGGTGAATGAAATCATCATCCGTTCAGTAGATGTCATCAACTTAGGACAATTCCTCAGGGTCAATGTTGTCTAAAATGGAAGTCACACGAGCTGAAAACAGCCCAGGAGTGTTTTATCCCTCTGTGGAAGCCTTGAAACTTTTTCTGTGAGCCTAAAGCACTAAATGCTATTAGATTCCTGATTTCAAGTGATATATTTTGGCAGAAGAAGCCATTGGAAATATCCAACATAGTTTTTTATTTTTTGAGCATTATAATGTTAATGAGTGCTGTGTCGTCTGAGTTTTAATAGAAAATGTGTATGTGTGACTGTTTAAATGTCTATAATCTTAGACTATTCTATATGAATGTTCTGGTTTGGCGACAGGAAATAAAGGATTGTTCACTGGTGAGATAACGCTTGAGTTGGCACCATATAAAACTGCATTGCAGCAGCTAATACTGCTCGATAAGTGCTGCATTACAACTTTGCTGAAAGCTGTGAAAAACCCTGTATAGCCAGCTTCAGTTGAAGAGTGTATGGGAAGACCACAGTAAGATGAAGATTAGCTGAGTTAAATGGATCAAAGAAATCTACTGGGAGTATATCCTCCACAAGGTATGGCGTAGGGCAATGACTGATTGTCTGATGGATAAATCCTTAAGTAAAAAATGCAGCCCACAATGTGAAATATTTCTTGACAGTATCACCCCCTATGTGGCAAAGAACATGTATATTAGCTTCTGATTCAGTACGTAGACACTCAGGGCTTTTACACTGAAGAAGGAAAAGGGGAGGGAAGCTGTAGGGGATTGCCATTTCTGCCCCAACACTCTGGAAACCATGGCACATTTTTCATTAATTTGTCACAAAGTATAGAATCCCAAAATGTTTCAAGAAATGGTTGAATTTGAAACTGGCATTCCTCTGTACCATCCATTTTACAACCTGCTTAGTCTTTCATTTAGGGTGGTCTGCACTATAATGTAAATTATTGTATTGTCGCTGCTAACTGTTAGTTCTTGGCCTTGAGTTCTACTAGCCACATTGCATCTGTGGCCCCATAAATGGCTCGAATTAATACATACTGTTAGACCAGACAGCCTTAGGGTGGTGACCCCTAACATTTTGGCTGCCTCCTTCCACTTTTTTGACACTGTTTTTGCTGGTTTTAGGACTCTGCACACTTTACCACTGCTAACCAGTGCTAAAGTGCATATGCTTTCTCCCTTAAAACATGGTGACATTGGCTCATACCCAATTGGCATATTTAATTTACTTGTAAGTCCCTAGCAAAGTGCACTACATGTGTCCAGGGCCTGTAAATGAAATACCACTAGTGGGCCTGCAGCACTGGTTGTGCCATCCACATAAGTAGCCCCTAACCATGTCTTAGGCCTGCCGTTGCAGAGCCTGTGTGTGCAGTTTCACTGCCACTTCGACTTGGCATTTAAAAGTAATTGCCAAGCCTTAAACTCCCCTTTTTCTACATATAAGTCACCCCTAAGGTGGGCCCTAGGTAACCCATAGGGCAGGATGCTATGTAGGTATAAGGCAGGACATGTACCTGTGTAGTTTATATGTCCTGGTAGTGTAAAACTCCTAAATTAGTTTTTTCACTGCTGTGAGGCATGCTCCTTTCATAGGCTAACATTAGAGCTACTCTCATATACTGTTTGAGTGGTAGATTCTAATCTGAAAGGGGGAACAGGGTCATATTTAGTATGGCCAGAATGGTAATACAAAATCCTGCTGACTGGTGAAGTTGGATTTAATATTACTATTGTAGAAATGCCACTTTTAGAAAAGTGAGCATTTCTCTGTACTTAAATCCTTCTGTGCCTTACAATCCACGTCTGGCTTGGTTAGTTGACAGCTCCCTTGTGCATTTCACTCAGACAACCCCAAACACAGGATGCTCAGTCACACCTGCACACCTCTTCATACTGAATGGGTCTTCCTGGGCTGGGAGTGTGGAGGGCTTGACACCTACATTTGAAAGGACAGTGGCCTGCCCTCACACAATGGACAGCCAAATCCCCTACTGGGACCCTGGCAGACTGGATGGAACTGAAAGGGGACCTGGTGCACTTCTAAGCCACTCTTAGAAGTCTCCCCCACTTCAAAGGCACAGTTGGGTTATTAAACCAGGTCTCTGACCCTACCAACTCAGACACTTCTTGAGAAGATACCTCCTGGGAAAGAAACTCTGAACCAGAACCTGCAACCAGCTAAGAGAAGCTTCCTAGCTGCCCAAAGGACTCACCTGACTGTTTTTCTGCAAAGGACTGCTGCCTTGCTGTTGCCCTGCTGACTTGCTGCCCTCTGGCTCTGCTGAGAAGTGCTCTGCAAGGGCTTGGATTGAGCTTACCTCTTGTTTCCTGAAGTCTCGGGGCCAAAAAGACTTTATCTCTGCAAAGAACTCCTTGTGCAGTGCAAAACTGAAGCACAGCCTGCCAGAATTGACACACAGCCTGCCCTGCGAAAATCACAGCATCGCCGAACTGGAACGACGCAGCCTGGCTCCCCGAGTGGAGATGGATGCAGCACCAGCGTTGCAACCGGAACTTCGATGCACAGCCCACCGGATCAACACATCGCCAAGCCGGAACAACGCAGCCCGACTTCCTGTGAGAGGAATCAACTCAGGGCCTGCCGTGAAATAGAAATTTCCCCGCATCACCCACTAGATCAACGCAGCTCCTGTCACTTCGTCCTGCACACCCAGGATTTCTCTGCATCGTCCCCGAAATCAACGCAAAGCCCTTGCTGCGTGGAAAAGCATTGATGTATCATCTGTGTGCGCCTGGAGAAACCGACGTACACCTCTCCGTTTTCCACGCATCTCTTCCTCTGCGGTTGCGTGCGGATAATTTAGGCACAAACCAGGCACTTTGTGCTTGCAAGAGACACTTGTTGCTTTTTAAGAACTTAAACCTCATCTTATCATTACAAACGTGAGATTTCAATTTGTACTTATCAAATCATGATTGTTTTGACCTTAATCTACTCAGATAAATATTCTACATTTTTCTAAACCTGTGTGGTGTATTTTTGTGGTGCTTATACTGTGTTACTGCATGAGTTATTGCACAAATACCTTACACATTGCCTTCTAAGTTAAGCTTGACTGCTCAGTGCCAAGCTACCAGAGGGTGGGCACAGGATAATTTGGATTGTGTGTAACTGACTCTGACTAGAGTGAGGGTCCTTGCTTGGACAGGGGATAGCCTGACTTCCAAGCAAAGACCCTATTTCTAATACATACTAACAGTATTCTTGCTCGGCACATCCTCAAGTTTATGGCCTAGTGGCATTTGTTTTTATTTGTATATATTGTTTTATATTTATAACTTGTTTTAACTGATGTTTGTATCTTCTCTTTTTTATTTATGCTTGTACTGTACTTATTAAAGTTGTTTATGACTAAAATAAAGTAACTTGATGATGATGACTCTTAGGATTGTTAGGAAAATGCTTTGGC
The DNA here is from genome assembly GCF_031143425.1 of Pleurodeles waltl. NCBI lineage: Eukaryota > Metazoa > Chordata > Amphibia > Caudata > Salamandridae > Pleurodeles > Pleurodeles waltl. The sequence goes on along the minus strand of NC_090445.1, from coordinate 536,849,343 downwards.
TATGAAAGAAATAATGATATTCAGTTAGGGTTCCCACAGTCGTCAGAGATCTCTTTTACAAATCATGATGAGATGACATAGTTTGCTGGTGATCAGGATTTCAGAACTTAAAAGTGTACAACCAAGTCAACAGTGAGCTTTATGAAGGAGATATAGGGGGTTATTCTAACTTTGGAGGAGTGTTAATCCGTCCCAAAAGTGACGGTAAAGTGACGGATATACCACCAGCCGTATTACGAGTTCCATAGGATATAATGGACTCGTAATACGGCTGGTGGTAAATCCGTCACTTTTCCGTCACTTTTGGGACGGATTAACACCTCCTCCAAAGTTAGAATAACCCCCATAGTTGGGTGTGCTGCTGGCAGGACTTGTTTTGGTGAAGCCTTGTACTGTTGCATTGTTTATGTGTTGTTGGGCTTTCCTTTGCTTTTTGGGGATGTTTGCGGTCACTGAGCTCATACCTGCACCATGGTCTGAGGGCTTGACTTTCATGTATCCTGCTTGATGGGCATCTGCTGTCACCTGGAGTGTGTGGTTCAAATCTTTCCGTGATGTCTCAACGTATGTGCTAAAGTTAGAACTGGCTGCCACCAAGTTTATGTTGATCTGAAGTGCAGGTACAAAGAAGCTTTTTACTGCTAACTGCTGCTTACCTCTCACTGGTTTTCCTACCAATATGAAAGGAGAGTTTAATTCCATTGATGCCCATGAGTGTAAGCACAATAAGATTATTATCACATAATCTTTCAGATAACCCTCCACACTGAGGGACTGATTATGAGTTTGGCAGTCCTGTGACCGCCATGTTGGAGGTGGTGTCTGACCGCCAACGGTCTGGCGGAGCAGACTGCCGTATAACGAGTTTGGGGTTCTACTCACAGAAGACTGCCAGTGGTCCGTTGCCACCGCCAGGCAGCAGAGATCACCACAGTCACAAGCAAGCACAAACAGGCTGGTGAAGTCTGTGTTTCCACCGGACACCTTACGAGTTTGCACATTGCCAATGTGACTGTGCCGGTCCAACCATCAGGGACAAGCTGGCGAAAGCAAACAATATAAAGGGAGACACTCACCTCAGGCAGCCTCACGCATCCGGAGCCACCATGGAACCCTTCGCAAATGTGCTACTGCTCAGGCTCATCCAGAGACAGTGAAATCAACATTGACGTGGGCGACACCAACCGTAAGTACACACACCTACCTGTATCATTAACCCTTAAAAACTGCGCGTAGAGCTGGCAAACACATCATAGGGAGGCACCATTGGCAGCAGCTACACATTTTATAAAATACATACTCATTGACACACAGCAAAATGGGCACATACACACTCACAATACACACAATTTGGCCAGCACGCTCACACTGCAGGGCAACACCACAAAAAAAAACACACGGCACACAGCTCAGGCACAGGAACACTGAAGGCTACACAACATTGTCACACACAGCAACAATAGCACACCTACAACACATAGACAAATACAACGCACACGCTCACATCCAACACTGGCCAGGGACTATCCCCACATACAACACACATCTCAATCTCTGTGGCAGGGAACACAAACAACATCACCAGTAAACAAACCTGTAATGAACACACACAACACACACATCACACCACAATGGAATCACAATGCCATGCACAAAACACAGATAGACAAATACACCAGGAACAACTTCACAACTATGCAGACATTTTGGGACATGGCCAACTGGGACACCCAGGGAAGGACTCTGAATCAACATGTCCACAGTAAATGGACCTACATGGGTCACGGGGCCAAACAATACTAAAAACAATTATCCTGCACTTATAAACAATTGGGAAGGCCAAGAAAATAAAGCACCACAAATCCTACTGCATGGGACAGACCTCTACAGGAAACAGCTGCAAGGGACACACACCTAAATGAATGCATGCACAGGCAAATGCAAGCACAGCTAGCACAACTGAACACACCCCATGTCTGTACATACAAAACTGAAGATGATACACATCACATCAGTACAGAAGGCATATCATGGAGACAAATCCAACACCATTCATGCCCACATTGCTCAACACATTAAGAAATACATACCACAACAAACACTACACAATGTCACAATACTGACATTGTAATTACACAGACATACTTACACATACAACTCATAACCTCCTCTTGGTGGACACCAGCACTGCACATAAACTCACTGTAAGGAAATGCCTCCTTGGCATGGTTACCCCCTGACTTTTTGCCTTTGCTGATGCTATGTTTTGAATTGAAAGTGTGCTGAGGCCTGCTAACCAGGCCCCAGCACCAGTGTTCTTTCCCTAACCTGTACTTTTGATTCCACAATTGGCACACCCTGGCATCCAGGTAAGTCCCTTGTAACTGGTACCCCTGGTACCAAGGGCCCTGATGCCAGGGAAGGTCTCTAAGGGCTGCAGCATATCTTATGCCACCCTGGGGACCCCTCACTCAGCACAGACACACTGCTTACCAGCTTGTGTGTGCTGGTGAGAACAAAACGAGTAAGTCGACATGGCACTCCCCTCAGGGTGCCATGCCAACCTCACACTGCCTATGCAGTATAGATAAGTCACCCCTCTAGTAGGCCTTACAGCCCTAAGGCAGGGTGCACTATACCATAGGTGAGGGCACCAGTACATGAGTACTGTGCCCCTACAGTGTCTAAGCCAAACCTTAGACATTGTAAGTGCAGGGTAGCCATAAGAGTATATGGTCTGGGAGTCTGTCAAACCTGGACTCCACAGCACCATAATGGCTACACTGAAAACTGGGAAGTTTGGTATCAAACTTCTCAGCACAATAAATGCACACTGATGCCAGTGTACATTTTATTGTGAAATACACCCCAGAGGGCACCTTAGAGGTGCCCCCTGAAACCTTAACCGACTATCTGTGTAGGCTGACTGGTTCCAGCAGCCTGCCACAACCGAGACATGTTGCTGGCCCCATGGGGAGAGTGCCTTTGTCACTCTGAGGCCAGTAACAAAGCCTGCACTGGGTGGAGATGCTAACACCTCCCCCAGACAGGAGCTGTCACACCTGGCGGTGAGCCTCAAAGGCTCACCCCTTTGTGCCAGCACTGCAGGACACTCCAGCTAGTGGAGTTGCCCGCCCCCTCCGGCCACGACCCCCACTTTTGGCGGCAACGCCGGAGGAAATAATGAGAATAACAAGGAGGAGTCACTGGCCAGTCAGGACAGCCCCTAAGGTGTCCTGAGCTGAAGTGACTCTAACTTTTAGAAATCCTCCATCTTGCAGATGGAGGATTCCCCAATAGGATTAGGGATGTGACCCTTGGGAGGAGGCACAAAGAGGGTGTCCCCACCCTCAGGGCTAGTAGCCATTGGCTACTAACCCCCCAGACCTAAACACGCCCTTAAATTTAGTATTTAAGGGCTTCCCTGAACCTAAGAATTTAGATTCCTGCAACTTACCGAAGAAGAAGACTGCTGAGCTGAAAAACCCCGGCAGAAGAAGAAAGAAGGCACCAACTGCTTTGGCCCCAGTCCTACCGGCCTGTCTCCTGCCTTCTAAAGAACCCTGCTCCAGCGACGCTTTCTCCAGGACCACCGACCTCTGAATCCTCAGAGGACTGCCCTGCTTCCAAGAGACCAAGAAACTCCAGAGGACAGCGGCACTGCTCCAAAAGAACTGCAACTTTGTTTCAAGGAGCAGACTTAAAGACCCCTGCAACTCCCCGCAAGAAGCGTGAGACTTGCAACACTGCACCCGGCGACCCCGACTCGACTGGTGGAGAACCAACACCTCAGGGAGGACCCTCCGGCGACTCCGAGACCGTGAGTAACCAAAGTTGTCCCCCCTGAGTCCCCACAGCGACGCCTGCAGAGGGAATCCCGAGGCTCCCCCTGACTGCGACTGCCTGAACTCCATTTCCCGACGGCTGGAAAAGACCCTGCACCCGCAGCCCCCAGCACCTAAAGGAACGGAACTCCTGTGCAGAAGTGACCCTCAGGAGGCCCTCTCCCTTGCCCAGGTGGTGGCTACCCCGAGGAGCCCCCCCCTTGCCTGCCTGCATCGCTGAAGAGATCCCTTGATCTCTCATTGAAATCTACAGAGAACCCGACGCTTGTTTGCACACTGCACCCGGCCGCCCCCGCGCTGCTGAGGGTGTACTTTTTGTGCTGACTTGTGTCCCCCCCGGTGCCCTACAAAACCCCCTGGTCTGCCCTCCGAAGACGCGGGTACTTACCTGCTGGCAGACCGGAACCGGGGCACCCCCCTCCTCTCCATTGCAGCCTATGCGTTTTGGGCACCTCTTTGACCTCTGCACCTGACTGGCCCTGAGCTGCTGGTGTGGTAACTTTGGGGTTGCTCTGAACCCCCAACGGTGGGCTACCTTGGACCCAAACCTGAGACTTGTAAGTGTTTTACTTACCTGACAAAACTAACAAAAACTTACCTCCCCCAGGAACTGTGAAAATTGCAGTGTCCACTTTTAAAACAGCTTATTGTGTTTTATGTAAAAAGTATACATGCTAATGTAATGATTCAAAGTTCCTAAAGTACTTACCTGCAATACCTTTCAAATGAGATATTACATGTAGAAATTGAACCTGTGGTTCTTAAAATAAACTAAGAAAATATATTTTTCTATAACAAAACCTATTGGCCTGGATTTGTCTCTGAGTGTGTGTTCCTCATTTATTGCCTGGGTGTATGTACAACAAATGCTTAACACTACTCCTTTGATAAGCCTACTGCTCAACCACACTACCACAAAATAGAGCATTAGTATTATCTCTTTTTGCCACTATCTTACCTCTAAGGGGAACCCTTGGACTCTGTGCATGCTATTCCTTACTTTGAAATAGCACATACAGAGCCAACTTCCTACACTAACATACTGTAAACAACACCACATGGAGCAGCAAGCAGGCTGAAACACACACAACTGCAGGCACACTAATATAGTCACCCAGGAATTCAAAGCTAGGAAAGGAGGTGCAGGACTAGGGTGTACCAAAAAAAAAACAGTTTGGGTTTATTATGTGTAAAACCTCAGAAAGTCCAAGGCCATAGGCCAGTCCATCAGATTTGCCTAAATGACACAGCAATGTGCCTCTATGTGACTCCTGACTGCCGTGTACCCCCTACAGGCAGGGGCATTAAGGAGGCAGGCAGGCCCCCAAGGATTAGCCGGGGTGGGGCAATTGGACTTGGGATGGGGATTTGGGCTTGGGCTTGGTGGGGGGACTTCTTCTTGGGAGGGGTGGGCTTCTTCTTGGTGGAGGGAGCGGTATGGGTACTTGCAGGAGGGTAGGGGAGGCCTTAGGGGTGGAAGGGATGGCCTTGGACAAGAAAGAGGACCATTTGGGTGTGACACAGGGGGAGGACATGGGTAACACCAAGGTTACACAGGAAAAACATCTTGGACACATGGGGCGTTCATCAGAAGGGGGACGGCATTTGGAGGTTGAGCGAGTTATAATATGACATGTAAGTGTAGAATGTCGGGGGAAGAATGCTTGTATGTGGAGGATGTCTGTTGGGTGGGTGAATGAAGGCGTTTATGTGTATTGGGCCTGGGGGGTGGAGGTGCTGGGGGATGCCATGGTGGGTGGGTGGCTGTCTGTTGGTGTGGTGACTGCAGGTAGGGTGCATGTGCTGGACGTAGAAGCGTCTGTAGTTGTGGTATCGGTGTGGTGATGGGGTAGATGTCTGAGGGTCTGCTGGGGTGGTGTCTGCAGATAGGATTGGTGTGCTGGCTGTATCAGTGACTGTTGATGTTGTGTCTGCAGGTATGCTTGATGTTGTCTGTGTGATGCTGGGGTGGTGGGGGTGTCAGGGGAAGTTGTGACTGTTGCTGTGTCTGTGGGTGCATGTTGTCTGTTTGCCTGCCGGTGTGTCTTGTGGTGCTTGTGTTTGTGTGCGCTACGTTTGTCTGTTGAGGTAGATGATTAAGGGTCTGTTTGTGTGCTTTGGGTAGGTTTGGGAAGGGGGATTTGGACTGGGAAGAGAGAGGTGGAGGGGAGTAAAAGGTGGGTTGTGACTGGCTGCCGTCAGTGTGGAGGCCAGAGCCAGAAAAGATCTCTGTGGGCTAGTCATTGCACCATGAATGGCCTCCAGGAATGCATTAGTCTGTTGGAGATGCGTCACCAGTCCCTGGATGACATTCACAATGGCTGACTGACCCACAGAGATAATGCTCATGAGGTCAATAGCCTCCTCACTGAGGGCAGGAGGGGCAACAGGGGCTCGGGCAAAGGTGCATGCAGCAAAAGAGATGCAGACCCTCTTGGGTTGCGGACAAGATAGTACAGGGTGGTCCCCGATGGGTCCGCCACCACTGGGGAGTGCCCACTGGGTGAGGAATACAAAGATGATGACATGGTCCCGGTCTCTCCCATGGCACTCCCCTTAACCTCCAGTCCAATGAGTCCCTCTGTGTCAGTTGTATCTTGACCTGAGGTCCAGTGGGCAGATGCTTCTCCACTCGGCTCAGCCCCGTCTCCTTTGCCTGCCTGTGCTGATGCTGCAAATACAAAGAAATATAGGGTCATAACAAATACATGACTACCCTTCAAACTCTACTCTGAGTGACAGACAATACCATCATGTCAACTAGCCCCCAGCAAAACCTTCAACTAAGTGGCACATTCATGTTCCATCACATATGTATGCATGCCATCTGGACGTACCAAAGCTACCCACCAGAAAATCAGGATCTCAGACAACTACAACTGAATGGATGAAGTCTAGCAACCACAAAAACATATCTGCAACTAAGTGACCTCTCCATCCTCGAAGATATGCCACATGCAGCAGACCCCAGCCAACTTGTAGCCAACAATGGTATGCCACTGTAAATTACTCTGCCATAGTTCACACACAAGCAAATGCACATATCTTGGACTTACATGATGTACAAACAATTAGAGATGATACCAATGAAAACCAGTTAACCGAGATTCCTATCTGCAATATCCATGTCACAATGGATACTTTCCAACAATGTACAGCTCATTAATTTACATCTGTCCCAAATGAGTCAGGGAGATAGTAGCAAGGCCACCCAGATAGGCCTCACATGTGGCATTAAAAGGACCAACATTGACGTCCGGTCTAAAATGTCGGGGAGAGATGTCTCAAGAAAACACACAATGAATCCGCAGCCACAGGATAGCCGCCACTAATGTCTGACACCAATCACAATTACATCATCTCAGTATGTCTGTAGTAAACATCTGTTCCTTGCATGCTGGAGAGCCACAGAACCTGCAATGTCCAATATAGGGACCCCAATCCATTGTCCAATGTGCAGCCACATCACTACCCACATCTCAGAAATGACAAGCCTGCCATCTGTCTGTGGATGAATGTCTGAACCCAAACACATATGATGTCAACATCACTGCAAGTCACTCCATGATGCATGCCTAAAGTCAGGGCACAATCCCTAATCACTACACAGGTGCAGTGTACTATTCAACTTGATGCCACATCAAGGTCATGTGAAACACAAAGGGTCCGATTCACAAAGGTAAACTTAGACTTTTGATCTAAACATAGACCAAAAGTCTAAGTTTATGACTTTGGGAATTCAAAAGTGGCTTTTACGAGTAGTATCTTTACGTCCGCATTCGGGGTGGATCGCCTTCTGGGATTTACAGTTATGTTTTTCCAAGTACTACAAACAATATACATTAGTTGTCCTATGAGGTGAGTACACTTCCATTGCAAGTTAACCTACAAGGATAGTTGAGCATATGCAGAGTGGGCTGGTGCTTTGAACTGGGTAGATCTAGGGTCCTGACTTAGCAATCATGTGACTCCCTGTTCTTCATGCACTTGCTATGTGTCATCCCCCCAGGTGACTGCACTTCATGTGTGAATTCCCAGGAAAATGGTACTTAGGCAAGTGTTCACTGGATTGGTACTTGGAGTGGCAGTTAGGGATCCTTCTGTGTATTGTAGCCATTTGACAGAGTATGATGTATCAGAGACACCATACAGGTGTAATCCTCAATAGACTTGTCTCTCAAGGTTTTTTTGCCTTTTGTGTTGGTGGTTGTGGTGGTTTCTGGCTAATAATGCCCTTAGAATAATTGGTTGGGTCAATCTTTTCTTTCTGTTCTATGGATATGTTAGACTCTGGGGCTACCTACAGCAGGGTTGTGAATGTTGATTTTGAGAGCATTTAGATGGGCCATTATTAAGATGGCCTCCACAGTTATTGCAGTGGTCATGTGACATGTTACTACTTGAATGCTCTGCAATAGGGAGACCAACAGTGTGTATATCTTACTAACACGGACTGAGCAGATGGCTATTTCATTTATTAAGTGACCGCGATCCACAACAGTGAACTTACCATAATTACAACTGTCTCTAAACTCTGGGTATTAGTTAGCCATTTGTACCATTTTAAGATGGCTGCAATAGTCACTGGAGTGGTCATATGACCTGTCACTTCGTTATTTAAACATGCTGGAAAGGCCGGCAATGTTTGATTCTAACTTGCATTGGTTGAGCGGATGGGGATAGAGACAGACGTTAGCGGTCTCATATTTAGAAGGTATAAGTAAGCTGCAATGGAGGCAGTGTCTTTCTAGAGTTAAGTTATATGGAGGTTAAACAATTTTAATATTTTAATATTTGTGGAATTGTTTACTTGGGCTTGTAGGTTGAAGTCCCCTTGTGTGTTGCTATGGAGTGTATTTTTGCAACCTGTTGTAAGTAGCGTAATGTAGCTATTCTGGTTGGGAGCCTGACTCAGTGTATTACATGGTGCACGTTTGCTATGTTTTTAATGTACTTTTTGAACTTTCTTTGTCATGTAGGTAGTGGCTTATACTAGTCCACACCTGTGTTTGTGGTGTTTTCTTGGGTTCAACAGGCATTACAGATGGTGTGATTTGGCAGATTGCACCTACTGTTTTATAATAAATTTTCCTTTTGTGTAGATATTATTTTACAACACTGAGTCCTGATGATGGTCTGACGGACCTCTGACTGCCCCCACAGACCGAAACGTCGCCATTACCTTTTCATTTGACAAGGTGAATTGAAAGACCATTACATTGCTCTAACTGGGATTGAAAACCAGGCAAATATTGTGCAGGACTGTGTCAAGAGGAGGGTTATAACCCCTTCCTGGATCTTCTGTTGGGATTCAATCTTGTGATCTTGGGGTGTTGTATACAGTGTTGTTGTTTATGAGATAGACATTCGTTGTATTTGTCGTACATTTTTTGAACTTCTGAATCCTATTGATTGATATATTGGATTTGAACAGTACGGAGTTGTCTTTTTCATTAATTAAAGACTGGATCATAAGTACACAGACTATATCCAAACAATGCCTCTAAGAGCATTTTTAAGTGAGACATGCTTTCTAAATGTGGCTTTTTCAACATTCTAATTTAAAATCTGACTATGTCATTAAAAAGTATTTGAATTACAAATATTTTGAGTGGAAGTATTAGTCAATGAGAGAGATAGACAATACAATACCGAAAAATGACTTTAGGAGCTGTTCACTGCTAGAACATTTAAAACTTAAGTACACATGTCCTTTTTTTCAAATACCATGCACCCCACCCTTGAAGCCTCTTGTGCCTACCTTAGGGGTGACTCATATTTATTAAAAAGCAATGTTTAGACCTGGCAATGGGTTTATATTGCCAAGTGAAAATGGCAGTTTAATGCTGCACTACAGGCTCCAGTGGCAGGCCTGAGACATGTTTTAAAAGGCTACTTTAGTGGGAGGCACACTGTGCGCCGCAGGCCCACTAGCAGCAGTTGATTTACATGCCCTGGGTACATGGAGTACCATTTTCTAGGAACTTACAAGTAAATTAAGGCGGTCATTCCAACTTTGGCGGTCGGCGGTAGCCGCCCGCCAGGCGGGAACCGCCAATCGGCTGCCATGCGCCCAAAAGACCGCTGCCGGCATTCCAACATTCCCGCCGGCCCAGCGGGAATGAGGCTGCAACACAGAAGCCGGCTCCGAATGGAGCCGGCGGTGTTGCGGCCGTGCGACGGGTGCAGTTGCACCCGTCGCGCTTTTCACTGTCTGCTAGGCAGACAGTGAAAAGCTGGCCGGGGCCCTGTTAGGGGACCCCTGCACTGCCCATGCCAGTGGCATGGGCAGTGCAGGGGCCCCCAGGGGCCCCAGGACACCCCTTACCGCCAGCCTCTTCCTGTCGGTGAAAACCACCAGAAACAGGCTGGCGGTAAGGGGGTCAGAATCCCCAGGGCAGCGCTGCTTGCAGCGCTGCCCTGGCGGATTCGCCCAGCCGGGGCAAAAACGGCGGGAAACCGCCGGCCCCGGTTTTCCGACCGCAGCTTTACCGCTGCAGTCAGAATGGGCTTTGAAGCACCGCCAGCCTGTTGGCGGTGCTTCCGTCATTCTGCGCCCTGGCGGTCCAAGACCGCCAGGGTCAGAATGACCCCCTAAATGTGCTAATTTTACAATGTTTGAAGGGGAGTCCACAAGCATTTTAGCACTGATTAGCAGTGGTATAGTGCAGAGACCTAAAATCCAGCAAAAATGTATTCAGCAAAACAGGAGGGGAGAAGGCAAAAAGTTTGAGGAATATCACGCCAAGCCTACAAGGTCTAACAGACACACTTACCTAGCCTCTCCTGTACCCAAGACAAAGGTGGTCATTACAACCTCAGCGGTCTTTTTACAAGACCGCCAAGGGACCGCCGTGCGGAAGACCGCCAGTGGTGGCGGTTTGCCGCTCGGCCTATTATGACCGTTGGCGGCTCTCCGTCCTTTTACGGACGGAGAGCCGCCAACAGCCATACTGGCGGGAGGCGGGGAAGTGGAGGTTGCTTCACCTCCACCGCCACGCCAACAGAACACCGCCCAGCGAATCACGTCCTGTGATTCGCCGTGGTAGTGTTCTGTTGACGGTGTGGTGTCAGCGGAGCTGCCCCCATGGCTCCCGTCCCCTCCCGGAGGATCGATGGAACAGGTAAGTCGATCGTCCGTTAGGGGAGGGGGTGGGGGGGTGTTGTGTGTTGTGTGGGTGCATGGGGGTGTGCGTCTGTGTAGGTAGAGGGGATGTGTGAGTACGTGTATGCTTGTGGGGGTGTTGCGTGTTTTGGGAATGAGTGCGTGTATGTCTGTGGGTATGTCTGTATGGATGTGTGCGTGTATGTGGGTGTGAGTGTCTGACTGTGTGTGTGGATGTAGGCATGTATGTCGGTGTGTGTGCGTGTGTGTGTTGGTGGTGGCTACGTGCGTGTCGTGTGTGTGTGAGTTCCTGTGATGGTGGGGGTAGGGGTGGGGAGGGGGGCCCTGACACCTTTGGGGGGTGACAGGGGTGGTGGGGGGTGTAGGGGAGGGAGTCGGGGTGGGGGAGACCCCTATCAGTGCCAGGGAAGGAATTCCCTGGCACTGATAGTGCTTACCACCATGGATTTCATGGCGGTTCCAACCGCAGGAAATTCACGGCGGTAAGCCGGGTCAAAATACCGCCAGCGGTATAGTGACGCCCGCCGGGCTGGAGACCCAGGTCTCCAGCCCGGCGGTCGTCTACGCCCTGGCGGGCGAAACGGAGAACCGGCGGATGACCGTCATAATACAAAAAAAAAGACCGCCAGCCTGTTGGCGGTCTTACCGCCGCTTCTCCGCCTTCCGCTAGGGTCATAATGACCCCCAAAGTCTTTGACATTGCCATTACCTTTCCATAGGTGCATAGTCAGATGGTCTCTTATCCTGATGAGACCTGTGCAATCACAGCAGATCGAAACGTCGACCAAAAACCTCTGATTGATCCAGGATGAATACCTCTATAACACATTAAAAACTGTTGTTAAGACGATTCTGCTTATTGCCTTAATGAACTTTACCACCCATCGGGCTGAATTGTGCTTGTATATACTCGTGTACATAATATCACACCAACAAAGTGCTGCGCCATCTGCACTAGATCACTTTATGTACAGTATCTGTTTTTTGTCTATAACACATCTCAATAAAAAGTGGAAAGAACTCTTGGATTACTCTTGACATATTTACATGTGTCCTTTATCCTTTATGTAATTGTTAATCCATTCCACAAAAGTGAATAACCATTGTGTGCTATATGTGTGATATAATCCTATGCCTTTGATTGATTTGTCAGGCATCTAGTCAACTACTGGTGGAGATGCTTGCCCGAGAGGACCAATTGTTTCTTAATATTTCCTGCATGTTAACTTTCATGTGCTTAATGCAGCTACTGTCCATTTAATACAAGGAATTCAGATATAGGGATGGAGTGTGTATGTCCCTTACAGCTTTCAATATCCCTATTCGGATGCATTTGCAGGGGGGTTGAAAAATGCGTTTTCCTCATAAACATAAATTATTTAGGAGTTTTAGAGAAATTCTCATAAAAGGAATGTTATGATGCGACTGATTAGCTCACGAGTCATATTGCAAAATAAAGTAGAGGTCGCAAAAGAATTGCTACTTTTGCTTATTACATCAGACCTTAGATGTAGTACTGACAGGCATTTCTTATTGGTAGTCTTCTGTAGTCTCAAGAAACGTGTAATTTCCATACAACAGTAGGTAAATATCCTGAATTCTTATAAAACCTATGACACCTTTCCTCAAGCAGTCAAACAGGATATCAAAGAAGGACACAGTAAAAGGGGTAGTTGAAACAAAAAATCGCCAATAACGATCAGAACACATCTTGTATATTATTTTTTCAGTGGCGGGTGCCTTGCAATTACGGTGGGAGAGTGGGGGGAGATACAATAATAATAATTACAAAAAAATAGACACTTATCTGTGGGCTTTTTCCTCATGGCATCCTCCTGCTCCTGGAAGCTCCAACGCAGGACCAGGAAACACCACTAAAAATTCCTGACACTGCTTTCATGCTAGTAAGCAGCAGGAAAGCAATGTCAGGATTGTTTTGAGCATCTTGGGCTGCCGCTCAGACACACCCCTGGGGTCTGTGCAGTTTCTCTTGCCCAGCTGTGTAGAAAGCCGGGTTGGAGAAACCTAAGTGCACATGTGTGTTTGGCTGACCGGTGAACTTTCTCCTCACCCCCCCTACCACCTCCCGTCGCCCAGCCGCTCGCTTCCCTGCACTGCTGGCTGAGCCAGCAGGTCAAACATAAAACGATAATAAGCTAAAGTTTTATTTTTCAGCTTTCTAGCTCTTAGCGGGGGCGGGGTGACACCCCTCCACCATTGCAGAGGAGCCGCCCCTGCATTTTTTAAACATACAGAGAGAAGAATTGCAAATCTTTGAGTTAATCTACACTTAGGGGGTCATTCTGACTTTGGCGCCAAAGTAACCCCATCGAAAGACCGCTCCGCGGTCTAAAGACCGCGGGGGTCATTTCGACTTTCCCGCTGGGCCGGCGGGCGACCGCCAAAAGGGTGCCCGCCGGCCCAGCGGGAAAGACCCTGCAACAATGAAGCCGGCTCCGAATGGAGCCGGCGGAGTTGCAGGGGTGCGACGGGTGCAGTTGCACCAGTCGCGATTTTCACTGTCTGCAAAGCAGACAGTGAAAATCTTTATGGGGCCCTGTTAGGGGGCGCCTGCACTGCCCATGCCAGTGGCATGGGCAGTGCAGGGGCCCCCAGGGGCCCCACGACACCCGTTCCCGCCATCCTGTTTCTGGCGGTGTAAACCGCCAGAAACAGGCTGGCGGGAAGGGGGTCGGAATCCCCATGGCGGCGCTGCAAGCAGCGCCGCCATGGAGGATTCTCCGGGCCAGGGAAAATCCGGCGGGAAACCGCCGGATCCCCTTTTCTGACCGCGGCTTTACCGCCGCGGTCAGAATGGCCCTGGAAGCACCGCCAGCCTGTTGGCGGTGCTTCCGTGTCCCTCCACCCTGGCGGTCCATGACCGCCAGGGTTGGAATGAGGGCCTTAGTGTTGTATATTGTGCCTGAATCTATTCTCATGTGGTGGCAGGAATTCAGAAGAATTCAGAAACAATTTAGTTAAGTAGAAATTGTAATGGCAATTGAGATGGCAAGCTCTGTATAAGAGGTAGTGTTGTCTTAATTCTTGTTCCTTTTGTTGTAAAATATTAATGTAATATCTAATGCACTAGGTGAATGTTTAGCTAGTTTGTTTAAAGGTAAGCTAAAGACCAAGGTTCAATGAGTCTGGAGACATTAAGGAAAGGCCGCAAGATGTAAACATTGTTTAACGACATGGAAAACCGCATGCGCCTGTTTTAGATTTAGAGATCACAGGTTCTTATACCAGTAGTACTAACTCATCTTTCCAACCTGTTAGGTACATTAAAATAATCTTTTTGATTCTCATATTATCACTTGCTTTTAATGGCCTAGTGGCAATTCTGTAAAGCGTATTTCTTATTATAAAGGTTATAAATAGTGACATCATTTAAGAAAATGACTCAGAAGTCTTTACAGAAAGTTTGCTAAAGGAAGTGCGATATATAACTGAATCAACTCTTTAATGTAACAGGTTCCCCATTAATAACAAATGTGGACTTTGTGATATGAGGCCCCCCTAGGGTGTTGACTGTAGCTGTTGTCAAAGCCTGCTTTTATTTTCAAGCGGAATTTGAATCTCTGTTTATAGGAAATGTACTATTTTCTCTCGACCCCCTTCGGTGGGGGTGATCTGAGATAAAAGAAAAAAGAACAATGCAGCTCCTCATCGGAAAACAGCTATGAAATGAAGAGCGAAGCACAGAGCACTTTAGGCCAGAAATAAAATACCCACATTTAAAAGGTTGATTGGAAGAATTAACGCCCTGGACCACATAAAGCTAATCGAAATCACGAGGAGTGGCACAACTCTATTGACATATTTTGGCCAGACCGTAATGTTTTTATGAATCGTAGTTGCAAATTGACTGCCACACAAAATAATATAAAACAAAAGTATCAGTAAAAGTATCCAAATGTGGGCATTTAAGACCTCTACATTAGTTAACTGGTGTGATTTGTGCCTAACTCTGTTCAGAGCTATAACAGTAGAAGACAGACTTAGATAAATTCTAGATGACCCAGAGGTTTCTTCGAGCCAAGCAGTGAGTTTGATCTCAAAGGATCAACAAAAAAGAGGGCAGATCGAGAGTGCATTCAGTGAGAAGAGAAGAGTTGGAGGGGTCAATAGGCAAAACAGCTCGTCAACTAGAGTTAGGGATCTCACAATGGGACACACATATTTCCTGTTGTTCTGAAAAGAGAGAACATCATACTAAAATCTCTATGGAGACTCCCTGAATGCGGGAGAGCACAATGTTGGATATCGCCCCAAGTGACGACAGAGATTTCCACGCTCAGACATGTACTATGTTTTTAGATGTATAGATATGAATGTACTTGTCTAGTCTAAGGTGTACCTACATTTGCGAAATGCACGTCAAACTGAAACTGATCCACAAGTATCTATTTGTGTGTGTTTTTCTCGCACTCACCTTCAATAGAAAGTACACAGGTCAGCAAGTTGGCCCCCAACATGAGTTATCCTATTTGTTCTCTTTGCTGATGAAGCGGGTGTTTGAGGATTGTTGCGTTGTGTCTAACCCAACCCTCTTCAAGAGGCATGGGAAATGTCAGAGCTCATTTAGATTCATTATTGACCAGCAGGCCACCTCTATCAAGAGCCAACATATTTCACCGTAGAATCACGCAGTTTTACTTTGCAGTAAGAGAGAAAAGGAACCTATAGAAGTAAAATGTAATAACACAAAACTGCAAAAATACTGCCCTGGAAAAGACCTGCATTTAGGAGATTAGGTATGGTAGACATTGATAGCAAACGCCTGGGAGGATAACAAGCATGCTGCCGAACGAATGTGCTACTGAAGTAAAAGGATATCAGGTAAAATATGGCAAGGGACTGAGACATGGAGAATGACATGTGATCCAATGGTCATTGACACAATTACAACATTTCAAGAGTGCAATCACCTGGTGACCACAACGGGAACCCAGTCTTGTCTCCTCTTGTATCAACTATGATGTATAAAAAGAGCAGTAACAGAATGCCACATCGAGGTATGCCAGCCCTAAGACAAAAGGCAAAAACGAGGAAGCGTTGTGGCGTGGCTCGCTATATGCTGCGCTGTTATAATACAATTATGAGGAAGATGGTATTGGGATCTCTTCGCCCTTGCAATATCACGTGTTATATAACGTGACAATTATACTGCATTCACTATATTGACCTCATCACTACTGGGCGCAGCGGTAAAGATATCTTTATACTAAACTTTCAAGACTGGTGTAAGTGGAGGTAAGATTAGGAATGTTCTACTATCATAATGTAGTAAATATGCTATAGTAGTCAATATGATAACTCTCAATATATTGTCATACAAGCTTTATGAAGGCAGGTAAATGTTACCTTCCAGAAGGAAGAGCTTTAATGGTGTCTGTCAGTGAGAATGTCATCTGGGTGATGCAGACACTTCTAAAAATGGTACTCAACTGACTGCCCAATTGAGTGTTGTCGGTTCACCACTGTTTTCAGAGGCACTTGCAGCAATATAGATGATTATGTAAACCATGGTATTCTTTCATGAAACACCCATGCAAGTGTTCCTCACATGCAGGGAGAAAACTCACAGCTCGGGACACTTGTAATATGGGTCCTAGAATGTTCCCCCTCTGTGTGGGTACCTTTAAAAAAAACCACTGCTATTGCTGAAAGTTCCACCACCATGAGCACAGGCACTCAGCTTTTCCACTGGGGTGACTCCAGCCATGGCTGTGGCAGAGGTAGTCACTTCAGCAGGAATGCATCAGTCATCTCGGCTGCCATCTTCAAATACAGGTGACCTTTCTTCTCCCTTTGTCAAGGTGGAACATCTGCAGAAGAAAACCGTATATCAGACTCTATGGGGGTCATTCTGACCCGGGCGGGCGGCGGACGCCGCCCGCCTGGCGGGAACCGCCAAATGGCCGCTCCGCGGACAGAAGACCGCGGAGGCCATTCTGACTTTCCCTCTGGGCCGGAGGGCGCCCGCCAAGGGAGCGCCCGCCGGCCCAGCGGGAAAGGCCCTGCAACACAGAGGCCGGCTCCGAATGGAGCCGGCGGTGTTGCAGGGGTGCGACGGGTGCAGTTGCACCCGTCGCGATTTTCACTGTCTTCTATGCAGACAGTGAAAATCATGCTGGGGCCCTGTTAGGGGGCCCCTGCACTGCCCATGCCAGTGGCATGGGCAGTGCAGGGGCCCCCAGGGGCCCCACGACACCCGTTCCCGCCAACCTGTTCCTGGCGGTCAAAACCGCCAGAAACAGGCTGGCGGGAAGGGGGTCGGAATCCCCATAGCGCCGCCATGGAGGTTCAACCCAGCCAGGGGAAATCCGGCGGGAAACCGCCGGATCCCCTTTTCTGACCGCGGCTTTACCACCGCGGTCAGAATGGGCACTGAAGCACCGCCAGCCTGTTGGCGGTGCTTCCGTTGCCCGCGGCCCTGGCGGTCTTAGACCGCCAGGGTCGGAATGAGGGCCTATATCCCTTGAAGCCCCTATTGAAACCCGAGACATCAAACATCAGGCGGGAAGACATCCACTGAACATGAGGGACAAAACATTAACAAAAGGATCTGCTCATTAAAATTGGATCACATTTCATTAACTGGAACGAAAAGCTATCATAAAACCTGCATTATTAACAAAAAATCTTGCGGCTTAGCATTAGTTCACTAGAATATATTAGTGCATTTGCATGTCCTGCTAATGCCTTCCTCTTTGCTGAATCCCTTTGCAGTGTTCCTGTGTAGTGGTGTTTGGGAGGGGGTGTGAGGGGTATAGACAGTTGCATCACTGACCCATTATTAAATATGTAGGAGTAAGGCACACACCTGGCTTAGGCGTATTCATATGCTCTCTGTATGCGTGGAAGTACCCTGAGGGCTCTCCATTTCAACTGTGCTGGGGTATCAACGGAATGGGGTAAATAATTCTCCCAGCTGAAGTCAGTAGAGATATCTCTGAATTAAAGAAATATAAAAAAAACTGCTAGACTGACTGACACTTGCTCTCTCGCTCGTGCTCTCTCTCTCTCTCTCTCGCTCTGTCCTCTCATCTCTCCCTTCCCCCGCTCCCACAGGACTTTCCACTACTTACGAGCAATGTCCATTGAGCATAATGAAGATTGTATCAAATTGTGGGAACACCTTGATACTGAAATGTCAAATAGCAGTGTCACTGTGACGTCTATTAATAATTCTTTGTAATTTTGTACGAGAACTGGAGTTGGAAAGCGCAAGTTCTAACAAGTTATGTGTCATTTTTTCCAATGTATTGGCAATTTTTTAAATCACAGCTTTCCATATTTCGTGCACATTAAAATGCTTTCGAAAAATATATGCATTTTCTATTTGAAATCACATTGCTAATACTACACAAACAAGAATGCCCCATGCATATAGGTGTCAAAGCTTTATAACGCCCTTTGCATGCACCACTATTCATACTCAAAAATCACTCAACCGCACAATTACATTCCAATTGCTGGCTCTTCTGTTGTTGAAACGGCAGCGGCTCGGATCTCTCTGGGTTAGCATTAGTAGTGTCTTCACTTTAAGCCTCAGCTGTGATTCTAAAATGTTATCAGGACAAACATGTTTAATGAGAACATTCTGAAAAACAGTCTGTCCGTAGTTATAACCGCAGAGTAGACTCCACTGGAAGAATTATATTTCAGATTTTTGTAGTCATAAATCTGGTCAGATATAAAGATTGTATCCTAAATAACAGTAAATCAATATCGTCCCAATGGGTGTAGATTTTCTATTATTTACCTCAATGGGGCGATCGTTTTGTATTAACTACACAATACTTGTCAAACTACATTCTGACTGTGATGTTGGGGTCGGGCACAGCACCCACTGGAGCAGTCGTAAAATATGCCCAATTACACAAGTAATAAAGGGTGAAAGGGCGAATCCTGTCTAAAAGAATTAGACCGACTGATCTGATTTTAACTATTTCGATCAAACGCTTTGGACAGTGAGGCCTCACTCTGAGGCCAGTACAGCGGCTGTATGAAGTGGCGCAGAGTAAGAATGAGGGAGGAAGCTGGGTGTTTTTTTTCCCCATAAGTTAAGTGCACTTTTGTGAGAAAAAAAATAAGGTATAAGGGACATCTTACATCCATTAGAAAAAAAATGAATTTTGAACAGAAGATGTATTCCCATACAACACAGCGGCTCTCATTACAATTCAGATGAAGCAGTATCCACTTTTCCCACCATTTTCCTGAATTTATGACTGCAAGAACTCTCCTTTTTATTCCTGAGATTAAATGGCATTTTGTCCAATAATGCCTGCACTGTTCATTCATTCATTCGAAAGCTTTTGCTCCTAATACATGCTTCAAAGTCTTTTCAATACTTAACAAGCTGCACAGATCTTTGAGATTCTGGACCAGCCGGACAGACTGATCTATGACCACATTTACTCTGCTCTGTCTTTTCCTGCGACTACCTCCAATCTTTTATGTAGGGTAGTCTCTGATCTTGCATTTGTACATTTTCATCAGTTAACAGCACCCACATACGTTTGAACCAACCATATGGTATTTCTGTCCTTGGATTTAATGTGGAAGGGGGGTCCAACATCCTGAAGGCATGCTCGCTCACAGATGCCAATTGCAGGAGGTACAGTCCACCTGGCATCCTTTCAAATGTCTGAAGAAGGGGGGTAAAGCTTTGTAGGGATCCCCCGGCCTACGGGTGGGGGACAACCTGAGACACACCTGGCCCCACACTGACCAATGGGGCAAATGTTCCCACGCCCTGACCTACCTTTAGGTTATATTTGGGGTGGCTTATTTAGAGTTTATAGCAGGTTATTAGGCTTGCAAATGTTTATTTTTACAGAAAACATTATAGTTGCAGGCTTCAGGGAATCAGGCCGCACTGGAGGCCTGTGTCATGTTTTCAAGGTCTCAAAGTGGAAAGCAGAACAGTGCCTCAATCACCTGTGACATTGTAGTTAGTTGTTACGCCGTGTTCAATGGACTAAAATTAAAAATGTCAAATTTGGTTTTAAGCCAAATTTAACTTTTTTTTTGGTGTAGGAGCACATACACTTTTCATATGATAACGCTGACCTAGTGTTAGAGATCCGAATTACCAGCAGGTGACTCCCCAAAAAAATTACAACTGGTGGAGACCACCCACAAAGAGGTCACTTTGCAACAGTGAAATTTAAACTCTGCTCCTTAGGCGTAAGTTTTTCATGAGATAGACTTTAGGTCACTTGGCCCAAAGCAGATGCTGAATTCCTGTCACACGGTACATATACAAGGGGCAGGAACTCATTTGCTGTGAAGGCAGGCCATACCCATTGGGCCTCACATAAATAGTGCCCCCACAAGAGAGAGATCCTAGTAGATGACGGCTGGCAGAAGTCAGCAGTCCTCCTGTTACCACTTCTACCCTGAGTTGAAGTGGGGATAGTTTCCAGATTACTGTAAAAAGCCACTAAAACAGCCACCACCCTTTACAGAACTTTACATGCATTGCACTCCAAAAAGCTTGCAGAGTTTTTTTTTAAAAAAAGGGTTGTGGGCCAGGTAACTTCCCAACTTCACACACATATCTGAGGGTAATAAGGAATTAAATTCACTACTGCACTTTTCATTAATGCCTGATTGCATATTTCCTTTTTGCAAAACTATATTCTGCTATGCTGCTGATTCAAGACCATAACCTGCTGACATTCGATGAGCTGTGCCAAGATCATGACATTCCCTCAGACCAGTTTCTCCTAAAGGGCCAGCTACTAGCAATGTGCACAGGATGTGGCACACAGTAGACGAGCAGCCCCCCCACATATGCAGTCACCCATACATTATAAGTCATGGGAGCCGGTAGTCATCTGAATACTTGGCTTTGTAAGGTGATTAGAAAACATACCAGGATTTCCCTGGAACCCCTATGGCACAAATGGAAAGAAGACATCGAGTGACCACTCCACAACTTGGCTTTACTCACCCAGTTTCATCTCCTGCAATGCACATTTCAAGCGTATTCAATAAACAATCTTACACCTGACCTCTTTGACCCCAGCAAAACCTACTTAGATGTTCCCCACTGCTAACCTCACATGTCCCAGATGCCGCTCCGAAACTGCAGACCTCTGACATATGTTGTGGGAGTGGCCCACCCTCGCCACCTATTGGCAGGCACTCCATGACACTCTGACATCTGTCATCAAATTAACACACCTAAACACATGGGAAGCAGCAGCTTTGAGATTTACAAGAAGGAACTAAACATATAGGGCTCGCTTTGCAAATTTAGCCCCACTGTTTGCAAGGAGGGTTATTACCCTACAATAGAGAGCTCCCCCAACCATGCCCTTAATTAAATGGCGGAACACACTACTCCAGTGGGGGGATGCCTAGAGCACTTATCTACACTACGAGGAGGCTCGTCACCTCCAGAAACGGTTCATAGCAGAAGCGTACGACACCATGCTAACAGGGTCAGAGATGAGTCCTGTGTAGCTGGTACCCCCTCAACTTCCGAGGGAAGCCAGGGCGCTGTCCCTTCCCCTGCCCTTCTTGTCATGCTACCCCCACGACTGAACCATTGTGCAGATCAGTGGCCCCTCACATGCACTGAGGAAAGCCCTGGTGGACTTCCCTTTGGCTGCCCCCTATTATTTCTCTCCTCCTCAGCATATGGTGACCCGCTACTCCTACTAACCGACATCTCTGGATGCCCTCCCAACCACCACCACCATTCCTCCTCCAACGGTATAACCACAAAAGCCTTGTGTGGCACGATACTTCCTCCCCAGTGTTAACTCTTACAGAGGTACCCAACTCACTATTAACACGATGGAACACCATACCCCTCGAGACACTCAGATCAGATCGTGCAGTTAGCCTGTGATCCACATGTGGAATCTGATCTGAACCCCGCTACGGACTTACCTTAAGACAGGTACATCTGTGTTGCCTCCTGCTGACTCATAACTGCATGTTATGTTGTCATTACACTGCCATGTCAAATTGTGTCAGTAAATACCTCCATAAAAAGAGTCTGAAAAACAATTGTAACAAACATTGAAGCATTAGAACAGTTCATGAGCATACACTGGACATTTCTAAAATACAGATTCTTAAGGAGTCAATCCCTACCCACCACTTCACATAACTCTCCCCTCGTAACTCATGATAAAGTTTATTTTTTTAGTCGACAAGTAATCTTTAAATTGGCAGCACTTCTATATTTGACCAATTAATAATTTACTGGATGCCCTTGCTGTGCTTAAAAACAAATCAGTAAGTCTAAAAAGATGTGCATCCCTCTATGTGACTTCGTGCAGTTGCAGGTTGCGCTTCTGTCATGTCTCTAAGCATGATATGTTTTACTAAAAGCCTGCAGCGAGTCAATGTGTTGTTAACCTGAAGCGAGTCATTTCATCACCTTGGTGCTGAGAGGACAGCGAGAGTCTGTGGCTTAGTGACGCGTCCTTACGGGTGAGAGAGGCTTCCCACCCTTCCCACCCAAACTCCCTTAGCTATGATTAAGGCTCCTGGTTTTATGGTATTTATCAATTTTATGACATTTCCATCTGTATTTATCAATATTTATTTTTTGCTACTCTTAGCTGTATTTATCCATATTTATTTTGTGCATATTCATTTAACCTACAAATGCTTACTAATGCTTGAATGTTCAATTAATTTTAGCCATTTAAAGTACAATAGAGCAACTTGAAAACATTTGCATTGTAGAACAGCTTAAAAAGCTGTATTCCTGCAGTTAAGTATCATCAGGAAATATTTTTTTTTAATCTCCTGTACCTGTCAATCTGCACAGCTATAGACCTCACACCCATGATTGACAGTACTAAGGGCCTGATTTATGAAAAGTTTGTGTCATTTTTTTAAAACTCAAATTAGGTGCAAAACTTACTCCATATTTATACTATGGCGCTAGACCCGTCTAGCACCAAAGTTATGGAGTTAAAGTCATTTTTTGAATGTGAAAACCTACGTTGTGTCAATGAGGTGCAAGGTAGGCGTTCCTGTGCAAAAAATGACTCTATGGCCCTAGCGCCATATTTACCCCCCCATGCTAAAATCACGCATGGGGGAGGAGGGTCAAATAATGGTGCAAAGCTTCCTTTGTATCATTATTTAACGCCTGGGTCAGAGCAGGCGTTAGGGGACCAGTGGGCCTATTTCAATGGCACACCCCGACCCATACCAGAGGAACAGCAGAGGATGGGGGACCCCATCCTAGGTAAGTATAGGTAATTACAGGTAAGTGTTTTTTTTTTTTTTTAAAGTGCCATTGGGGGCCCTGAAATGGGCCTCCCTACATGGCACTGGGTGCAATGGCCATGCCCAAGAAGCGACCCTTGACCCCCGGGTAGGTCGCTCCCTGCGCCGCGACAGCGAGCGCCACCTCTGCCCCCTGCCCCCCTGGTTACTGCTGCCCCTGAGCGTGAGTGTGCCCTTGTTGTCTGAGCGAGTGTTTTTCCTTTTTGCCTTCTGTACCCCTGGTTGTCTGAGCGAGTGTTTTTCCTTTTTGCCTTCCGTACCCCTGGTTGTCTGAGTGAGTGTTTTTCCTTTTTGCCTTCTGTACCCCTGGTTGTTTGAGCGAGTGTTCTCCTTTTTTGCCTTTTGTACCCCTGTTTGCCTGTGTGTGCCCCCCTCACCGTGCCCGTCGCCTTTTTTCTGCCTCGTTTTCTCGATCGCTTTATTCCTCGTTTTTTTCCCGCCTTTTGCGGCCCTCGCCGCTTCATTCCCTCTCCCGCTTTTCCCGCCGTTTTTTGCCCGCATCCCATTGGCCCCTACCGCCACCCGCCTCCCAGCTGACCCCTCCTCCCAGCTAGCCTTAAATGGCGGCCGCTGCGCGACGCAAGTAAGCGACCCTTGACCCCCGGGTAGGTCGCTCCCCGCGCCGCGACAGCGAGCGTCACCTCTGCCCCCTGCCCCCCTTGTTACTGCTGCCCCTGAGCGTGAGTGTGCCCTTGTTGTCTGAGCGAGTGTTTTTTCTTTTTGCCTTCTGTACCCCTGGTTGTCTGAGCGAGTGTTTTTCCTTTTTGCCTTCCGTACCCCTGGTTGTCTGAGCGAGTGTTTTTCCTTTTTGCCTTCTGTACCCCTGGTTGTTTGAGCGAGTGTTCTCCTTTTTTGCCTTTTGTACCCCTGTTTGCCTGTGTGTGCCCCCCTCACCGTGCCCGTCGCCTTTTTTCTGCCTCGTTTTCTTGATCGCTTTATTCCTCGTTTTTTCCCCGCCTTTTGTGGCCCTCGCCGCTTCATTCCCTCTCCCGCTTTTCCCGCCGTTTTTTGCCCGCATCCCATTGGCCCCTACCCTCCCGCCACCCGCCTCCCAGCTGACCCCTCCTCCCAGCTAGCCTTAAATGGCGGCCGCTGCGCGACGCAAGTAAGCGACCCTTGACCCCCGGGTAGGTCGCTCCCCGCGCCGCGACAGCGACGGCCACCTCTGCCCCCTGGCCCCCTGGTTACTGCTGCCCCTGAGCGTGAGTGTGCCCTTGTTGTCTGAGCGAGTGTTTTTCCTTTTTGCCTTCTGTACCCCTGGTTGTCTGAGCGAGTGTTCTCCTTTTTTGCCTTTTGTACCCCTGTTTGCCTGTGTGTGCCCCCCTCGCCGTGCCCGTCGCCTTTTTTCTGCCTCGTTTTCTCGATCGCTTTATTCCTCGTTTTTTTCCCGCCTTTTGCGGCCCTCGCCGCTTCATTCCCTCTCCCGCTTTTCCCGCCGTTTTTTGCCCGCATCCCATTGGCCCCTACCCTCCCGCCACCCGCCTCCCAGCTGACCCCTCCTCCCAGCTAGCCTTCAATGGCGGCCGCTGCGCGACGCAGGTAAGCGACCCTTGACCCCCGGGTAGGTCGCTCCCCGCGCCGCGACAGCGAGCGCCACCTCTGCCCCCTGCTCCCCTGGTTACTGCTGCACCTGAGCGTGAGTGTGCCCTTGTTGTCTGAGTGAGTGTTTTTCCTTTTTGCCTTCTGTACCCCTGGTTGTCTGAGCGAGTGTTCTCCTTTTTTGCCTTTTGTACCCCTGTTTGCCTGTGTGTGCCCCCCTCGCCGTGCCCGTCGCCTTTTTTCTGCCTCGTTTTCTCGATCGCTTTATTCCTCGTTTTTTTCCCACCTTTTGCGGCCCTCGCCGCTTCATTCCCTCTCCCGCTTTTCCCGCCGTTTTTTGCCCGCATCCCATTGGCCCCTACCCTCCCGCCACCGTCCTCCCAGCTGACCCCTCCTCCCAGCTAGCCTTAAATGGCGCTTGCTGCGCGACCGCGCCGCTGGCGCGTCTAAGGCAAGCCCGTCTGCGCCCGTCCCCGCCTGGACCGCGCCCAGCGCCCGAACCCCTGGCCCCCTGACCCCCGCCTGACCTACGACTCCACCACCCTCACCACCCTCAACCCCGGCCGCACGCCGGGCTGCTACCGCGCCACCCCAAAACGAACCCACGGACCCTTCACCTGCAGCAGCTGCCGCTTCACCTGCCTACGGACTCACACCGCTCCCGTCAAGAACGACTCCCCCGGAAGCAATCTCCACTGCATCCTGGTCAACACCCGTTCCGTCCACAGACACGCCATTGAACTGTGGAACCTCATCAACTCAACGAACCCGGACATCGCCTTCCTCACCGAGACCTGGATGAACCCCTCCTCGGCACCCGACATCGCCATAGCCCTCCCCGACGGCTACAAAATCATCCGGAAAGAGCGCACCAACCGCATCGGAGGAGGCGTCGCCATCGCACACAAAAGCTCCATCCGTATCTCGACCCACATCGACAACTCACTCCCCAACGCCGAACACCTCCACTTCGCGATCCACAGCGACCCCAAGACCACCCTCAGAGGCACCCTCATGTACATACTACCAGGACCACGCACCAAGTTCAGCGAAGACATCGCAGACTTCATCAACCCTCACGCACTCTCGTCCACCGACTACATCCTCCTAGGGGACCTCAACTTTCACCTGGAGAACCACACCGACAACAACACCACAGCCTTACTGGACAACCTCGCCAACCTAGGACTGAAACAGCTAGTCAACACCCCCACCCACTACGCCGGACACACGCTCGACCCCATCTTCTCCTCCAGCAAACACATCTCCTCCAGCCACACCACCGAACTCACCTGGTCGGACCACAGCTGTGTCCACTTCAGCTTCAAGAAGACCACCATGCACCACCACACCCAGCAACCACCAAGAAGACACTGGAATTGAATCACCACAGAACAGCTCGCATCGACCCTCTCCCAGAACCAACCCACCAGCACCACTAACCCCAACGAAGCCGCCAACAACCTCACTAGCTGGATCTCAGACTGCGCCAACCTCCTGGCCCCCCTGAAGACCCAAGCTAACACCAACAACCACAAGAAAAACTTCTGGTTCACGCCCGACCTCAAGGACTCCAATAAAGAATGCCGCACCCCCGAGAAGTCCTGGCACCTCAACCAGACCGAGGAGAACATGTCAGCCCTCAAGAACGCCACCCGCCAACACCACCAACGCCTCCGCGCCGCACGAAAATCAGCCTACCAGAACAGACTAGACAAAAACGCCCACAACAGCAAGGAACTTTTTGGCATCGTCAAAGAGCTCTCCAACCACGACGCAGAAAACAACTCCATCCCTCCCTCACAGGACCTCTGCGACTCCCTCGCAGCCTTCTTCCACCACAAAATCGCCGACATATACAACAGCTTCACCACTACCAACACGAACCCACCCCCAGAACCCACCACCGACATCACCACCATCCTCACCTGGAACCCAACCACCACCGAGGAAACCACCCGCGTCATGAACTCAATCCACTCGGGATCTCCATCCGACCCCTGCCCGCACCACATCTACAACAAAGCCGACAACATCATCGCACCCCACCTCCGAGACGTCATCAACGCATCTCTCACCTCCGCCACCTTCCCAGAAAGCTGGAAACACGCAGAGCTCAACGCCCTCTTAAAGAAACCAACAGCAGACCCCACCGAACTCAAAAACTTCCGGCCCATCTCCCTCCTACCGTTCCCCGCCAAAGTGATTGAGAAAATCGTCAACGCTCAACTCACCACCGCCTTGGAAACCAACGACTCACTCGACCCCACACAGTTCGGCTTCAGAGCTAACCACAGCACCGAAACCGCCCTCATCGCAGCCACGGACGACATCAGATCCCTGACCGACAAGGGAAAAACCGTGGCCCTCATACTCCTGGACCTCTCTGCAGCCTTCGACACGGTCTGCCACCGTACTCTGATACACCGCCTCAGCAACGCCGGCATCAGAGGCAAGGCCCTGGAATGGATCATCTCCTTCCTCTCCGGGAGAACTCAGAGAGTCCGCCTCCCCCCCTTCAGATCTACAGCCACAGAGATCATCTGCGGCGTCCCCCAAGGATCCTCCCTCAGCCCCACCCTCTTCAACATTTTCATGACCCCCCGGCGAACATCGCACGAAAACACGGACTCGACCTCATATCCTACGCCGACGACACCCAGCTCATCTTATCCCTCACCAACAACCCCACCTCAGCAAGGACCAGACTACACGAAGGCATGAAGGAAGTAGCAAACTGGATGACAGACAGCAGGCTGAAACTGAACACAGAGAAGACGGAGGTTCTCATCCTCGGCCCCACACCCACCGCCTGGGACGACTCCTGGTGGCCTCCCGCCCTAGGCAGCACTCCCCAACCCACCGACCACGCACGCAACCTCGGCTTCATCCTGGACTCATCCCTCTCCATGTCCAGACAGGTCAACTCGGTGACCTCGACATGCTTCAACACCCTCCGCATGCTCCGCAAGATCTTCCGCTGGATCCCCACCGATACCAGAAAGACCGTCACCCACACCCTCGTCACCAGTCGCTTGGCCTATGGGAACACTCTGTACGCCGGCATCACCATCAAGCTGCAGAGGAAACTTCAACGGATCCAGAACGCTGCCGCACGACTCATCCTGAACATACCCCGCCACCACCACATCTCCGGACACTTGAAGAAACTTCACTGGCTCCCAGTCAACAAGAGGATCACCTTCAGACTCCTCACCCACGCACACAAAGCCCTTCACAACCTCGGACCAAAACTCATCAACCACCGCATCTCCTTCTACACTCCTCTGCGCACCCTACGCTCGACCGGACAAGCCCTGGCAGCCGTACCCCGCATCCGCAAAGCCACCGCCGGAGGAAGATCCTTCTCTTTCCTGGCAGCGAAGACCTGGAACTCTCTGCCCGGCCACCTTCACACCATACCTGACCACCTCTCCTTCAGGAGGCAGCTCAAGACCTGGCTCTTTGAGCACTGCCCCCCCCCCCCCCCCCCACCCCCCCAGCGCCTTGAGACCCTTACGGGTGAGTAGCGCGCTTTATAAATGCAAATGAATGAATGAATGAATGAATGAATGGTCCCCTGTGCTGCCATTTGGTTGGAGGGCATGACTCCTGTCTTTTCTAAGACATGAGTCATGTGGTATGGATGGTTTTGTGTCTGAAAATGACGCTAGGCTGGTTAGAGTCTTTTTTTTTTATACTCTAACCTGCCTAATGTCATTTTTTGGTGCAAACCCCCCTTCTCCCATACCGCCACCCCCACTCGGCTAACGTTTTTTTTTTTTACACTAACCTACCCTTTGCGTCGGATTGCACCATCCCATAAATATGGTGCCTGGCTTGTGCTCAAGAATGGTGTGAGCCTGTGCAAAACTTTTTGATGCAAAACTGCATTAGTGCAGTTTTGCACCAAAAAGTATAAATATGCCCCATAAATATATTTTGCAAAGTTACGCTGCTTTTGCGTCAAAAAATTACTCAAAGGCGATGCTAACTTTTCATAAATCAGGCCCTAACTATAAAAAAACAAAACCTATTTTTTGTATTTATCCATATCCAAAAATAAATACAGACAGGAAAATAGACGGTTTTCTGTCTGTATAAATCAGTAGAAATGGACAACTGGGAACCCTAACTATGATTGTGAAGTGTGTGATATCTTCGGCTTCACATCTGGTTCTAATATCTTCTTTCTCCCTAGCCTTCAGCCAGCTCCTCTCCACAGCTCTGTCGGTCGTCTCACGTGCTTCCTGCTCTCTACAGAGAAGCTTTTTTCTTTTACCTGTTCCTCCTTTCACCGCAGTGATTAATTGTGGGGTCGCCGTGGAACAATTAGGGAGACTGTGAAAAGACTTGCAAGACTGGACTTGAAAGGCTGGTGTGTTGTCGTCGTAGTGAGCAACGTCAGGACTCTCTACCGCTTGGCAACCTTCAGAATCTGTGTGAAAGTTCAGTAATGTACACTATATGTTTTTTTTTAAAAAATGCTAAGGCGGCAATAGGGACTGTATATAGTCTTCCAACAGCATTAAGAGCCAAATAGCACTTGTAATTCTCCTAATGGCCACCAGAGAGAAGTCGTGCAACACATAACATATACCGGTTTTTAAACTTGCCTGCACGATTCCTGGAGCTTCAACCAGGTTACTTTCAAAAAAAGATTCCTACCTTTTTTCCAAACGACTTTCAAAGCGAAGGCTGAACCTTGGTATTACGTCATTGTTCAAAATCAGTCTTGTCAAATAAACAATGCGCCGATGAGTGAGATGACGTGTGCTGCTTTTTGAGATTCTTGTATTTTACAAAAGCAAGGATAAGGAGTCTGTAGTTAGGTTTCAGTTCGTTAGTCCACCCAAACATGATTTATAAATTATTATTTAGTAGCATCATTTGTAGAATATGCAAAACACTTTTCAACACTGGAACTTAAGGCTGGTCTCTGGTTTGTGCTGATTTGTCAAATTCTGGAAATTAATAGAGGAGAATGACAAACGTGACATTTTTAGGTCTGCCGTTAGAGTTAGCTCATATTATCTATATTCTATGGATACATCTAGGGACTTTCAACCATCTGGTCTGTTACTGAGTCTTTCACATTTATATTCCTCCCGCTACATTATACAGCATGGGGCAAAAGCTCTGCTCACTTCAGCCATTGGCTGACTTCACTGAGTAATGTTGTTCTTTCCTTTCAGGAAGAGTACATCCGCACACAGAGTATTTCCCTTCACTACCTGGGAGTGCAATGTTTAAAGACCAACAAAATATTTTTTGCTTTTTGCTAATTCTTTTATTGTTGAAGCCTAGGCAGCTCCTCCAAGAAATACAGCTTGGCAGAAATAGTGCAAAAAAAGCCAAGCATTGATGAAGCCAAACTGCTGGTAACCAACACCAGACCAATTGGCTTTGCTAACGCTTGTTCATTTAGCCTTCTTAAGGCAACATTCATGCATAGCAACAACAACAAAAAACCTTGTTATTGTAATTGATGTTTATTGGTGTTTGAACATTGGCTGGATCAACAACAAATGTGCTATGTAGAACCTGCTACCGTCTTCTATTTTTTTGTTTTTTGATGTTTTGAAAAAACAAAGAATGAAATGTATATCTGTTGGTAGTTGGGTCGTCTAACAAAAGTAGAAACTGATCAGGACGGACCTAAACCTTCTTTGCTTCACAAGCTGCTATGAGGATCTTCCACTCATGCAAGTTCCATACCTTGTTCCAAGTATCTGAATAGCACAATATAAACTCATTTAGTCAGCCATAAATGTTTAAATTCTTCCTTATGTCTAGCACTCAGACATTATTCTCGTGCTTTAACACCACCACACACCCTGATCAACATTATACTCAAATATATATGCATATGATGTTTATTCTTACTGTTTTGAACAGCACCCTTGATCTCAAGATGTTTAGAAAACTTAAAAACATTATTTAAAAAAACAGGTTTGTGGTGGCCAAATCCCATATTAATATATCTTGGGTCGCATTCAAACATGTCATTGCTTTCTAATCAATGCATTTTGACCGCATAAAGATTAATATCCTTGAGAGGGCCGGAAACCACAAAAACTAGAGCTAAGTAAAATTTTACAAAAAATCTATTAGGATATTTTCGAATTAGCTGAGGCTACTCTGTGGTTGTTGATGATGTTCATATCCAGAAAGGCCATGGGGAAAGTGTGTCTAAACATAGATCTGAGCAAGCTACACAACGCAATTTGGATACAATCTCATCCCTTGCTAAGAAGTTGGGAACTTACTGGTATAGCGGACAGAGACAAAACAATGTGTTATCAAGTATTGTAAGAAAAAAAATTGGATAGTAATCACTAATTCTAGAGAATGCCATTTAGCCTTGCCTCCACAAATTACACGTCTCGAAGGATAACGGCACATTTATTTAAGGGAATAATGTCCATTTCAATATGGCATACAGGTGCGGGCAAAGGATGAAGTCGAGCATGACGGGTTAGAACAGTGTTGATGATATTATGAAAGGACAAACGTATGGCTGGGGTGGAAGAGGCTGAATGTCTGGGACATATTGTATCTGGGGAGGGTGTTAGACCCAAACCAAACTTTTTTTGCTGGCATGGAGAGGCATTAACATCTCAGAACTGAGAGCAGTTCTCATTCCTTGGAATGTGTCAATTTTATTCTCCATTCATCACAAATTTTGCAAATGCTATCGAGTGTTTTAGGCCAATTTTGGGACTAGGCAGAGAATATATTTTGACTGGATAGTGACAGCATGCTTTCGACAAGATAAAACTGTGTATGGAGCAGGCACCAGTGTTACAGTTCAGTGTTTATTAGTAAAAGGTGAAAAGCCTGTGTCACCAGTAGCTCTATGTGAGGGGTTACTAGAGAAAGTGCATAAAGGTAATTTATGCATATCAGTAATGAAAATGATTTTGAGATATGAGTTCTGGTGACCGAGATTGGTCAAGGGAGTAGAACATTTTGTAGGTAGATGTAATGAGTGTGCCATCAGTGGAGTATTTATCAACTAACTGTCCACTTCTACAACCAGTGAATGTGCCAAGAAGGCATGCAGAATGACCGGAGGTGATTTCCTAAAGTCTTTTGGAGTACTGCCTTAAGAACAAAGAAATTATGTAGTTGTTGTTTATTACTTAAATAGAAGGGTTAAAGTAAACTGTTTTGGAGAACCAGATATTTCTGAGTTGTTAGATTTCATTGATGTGTTGTTTTTCAGAGAAGAGAACCATGGAAAACGCTGAAAGATAATGGTGTTCTATTTAGCTCTGCAGCAATGGGAAATAACCAGTTCTTTAAATAGGCAGGTATTGCCCGGTACTGAGTACTTGAACTTCTGTAATTTGAAAGGGAGAGTGCCTGCATTTCTCAGCACTGCTGCAGTACATTTCATGGGAGAGTACCAGCACGTCTCAGGAGCAAACAGATGCTCCAAATAGTGAGTACCTGCACTTCCATATTACCATTTAAAGCACTGGAACTAACCTTAAGAGAAGAGGTGCAATGCATTTAGGACTGGAGAGGTTCACAAGAGAGCTTGAAAAATTCATCCAGTGGTAGATGAGAAGTGTATTGGAGGGTATGAGAGTTATTAGAAAATTTTTAATTGTGTGTTGTGTTGTGTCACATAATGCCACTGGCGTCTTTCCTTTCCTGGGAATGAGAGAGGGAAAGCTGTTTCGGAATTGCACCTAGGGTGGATCAGGAAGAGGCAAGACCTGAAGCAATCTGATGAGAAGGTGGGAAAAGTTTGGAAGAAAACTACATATGATTTAGAGAAGAAATAGAAGATGAGAAGGAAAAATTTGACGGACGCAGAGCTAGATTGAGTGAAAGTAGCAAGTAGCAAATTGGATGAGGGTGAAGGAGCCTCTTCATGTGTATAAAAGCCATATTTCCGCTGAGTTACTGGAAGCACATAGGAACGCTGCCAGAATTTTGGGTAATCGGCATTAGAATGTTGGGTATTTGGCAAAAGTGCTTAAAAGTAGGAAATTGAAAAAAGTAATGATGAGGAGACGAGATGTGAAGAAGGAGTTAAGTCAAAAAGGTGATACTGTTGTTAACAAGTAGCAGAGGAGAAGAGTAGGACCAGGTGAGTCTGTTGTCTGGAGGGTTTAGCAGATGAAAAAAGGCCTGAGGGAATGATAGCTCGTATTTTTTCTTTATTTTACATAATGGCAACTAATCACGTTATCATTTTTGTACAGTTTTATAGCATTATCTTTGATTGATAGTTTTGTTTCTGATACATTACACTTGTAACTCATCATTTTTACAGTTTGTAAATGTTATATTTTTAGGTGATTTGCACTTAAAAGAGGAATTTTATGGCAAGGTATGGAGGCCAATATTATGCATATCCTCTTTATTGCCAGGCACACATATTGCCACACTCAGAGCAGCAATCACTAACTTTAGAATTAAAACTTTAGAACATTCCAAAACACTATAAATGCCCCACACAAGCAGCCATCTTCCTTTTTTGTTGCTGCTCACGCATCAGATAAATGCTTTGTTGGTTTCAGGATTTCATAGAGTAATTATATTTTGTAGTTAAAATATCTATTTAAAACATCTTTAAGATGATTTTACTAAAAGAAAATAAGATATTTAAATCGAGTTTCTATGGAGTCTACATTTAGAGAAGTTGTTTACTTTATTTATCTTATAACATAGCCCAAATAGGTATTTAATAATGTTCATTTGTAAGATTTCATGTATGTTTGTGTAATGTTTCTGTTTTGAGGCATTATAAGTGATTTTTAATGCAGAGACGCACAGCGAAGCAATCGCTTAGAATAGCGAGCCGTAAAATATGTGGCCCACGTTATTCGCGTGCTTGCATTCTTTGAAAGCTGGTTGTGTCTTACAGCGCAAGCGTAATCATGTGCAACCTAGTTGTTTGTGTGCCGGCATACCAATGCTGCCCAACTCTAACAGCACGAGCGTAATCTTATGTTGAAAGCTGGCCACTTGCTTCACCGCTAAATTGATGTGTGTCCCGAGAAGCTTGTGTGTCGAATTTTGAATGTGGCTTGTGTTTAAAGTTAGGTATGCACTGAATTAGGCTGCAAGTGATAGCATATGTGGATCGTATGCAAAAAAACACATGTGCTGTCACCTTATCACAAGCAAACTTCGATTATCGGACATCGGGAGTAAATATTGTAAAGCATTTAGACAAAACATATAAAAATTCAGGCCCGTATTTATACTCCGTTTGCGCCGAATTAGCGTCGGTTTTTTCGACGCAAATTCGGCGCAAAACTAACGCCATATTTATACTTTGGCGTTAGACGCGTCTAGCGCCAAAGTATGGGCAAATAGCGTCATTTTTTTGCATGAACGCCTTCCTTGCGTTAATGAGATGCAAGGAAGGCGTTCCCGTCTAAAAAAATTACGGCAACGCAAATGCGTCGTATTTATACTCCCGGGCAACAATCACGCCCGGGAGGTGGCGGGTCAAAAAACCCCGCATTTGCGCCACTATTTAACGCCTGGGTCAGGGTAGGCGTTAAGGGGCATGTGGGCTCAAAATGAGCCCACAGGTGCCCTCCCCTGCCCCCAGGGACCCCCCCGCCACCCCTGCCCACCCCAGGAGGACACCCAAGGATGGAGGGACCCACCCCAGGGACATTCAGGTAAGTTCAGGTAAGTATAATTTTTTATATTTTTTATTTTTTTTGGGGTGGCATAGGGGGGCCTTATTTGTGCCCCCCTACATGCCACTATGCCCAATGACCATGCCCAGGGGACATAAGTCCCCTGGGCATGGCCATTGGGCAAGGGGGCATGACTCCTGTCTTTACTAAGACAGGAGTCATTTAAATGGCGTCTGGGCGTCGAAAATAATGGCGCAAATCGGGTTGAGGCGATTTTTTTGCCTCAACCTGACTTGCCCCATTTTAAGACGCCCTAACGCCATTTTCCCCCTACGCCGGCGCTGCCTGGTCTACGTGTTTTTTTTCCACGCACACCAGGCAGCGCCGGTCTGCTAGCGCCGGCTAACGCCATTCCATAAATACGGCGCCCGCATGGCGCTTCAGAATGGCGTTAGACGGCGCAAAATTTTTTGACGCTAAACTGCGTTAGCGCAGTTTAGCGTCAAAAAGTATAAATATGGGCCTCAATAACCTCATCAGTCGCTTAAGAGAAAGTCTCCCCAGGTGGGGAGAGAGTTTGTTTATTTGATCTATTTGACTTGCCGTACCAACATAAAACACAGCGGTTATCTTAAATTGGTCTCAATACAGTAGAAAGAGAAGCTGTTTAGTTGGCCGTGTTTTGGGCTCAGAGTCACAGTTTTCCTCTCATTGCATTATTTTAAGTATACGACTAGGGCGCAATCGACAGATGAGGTATGTTTTGGGTATTGTACGATTTTGAGCTGAATTTGGGACGGAAGAAATAGAGGTTAATAAAATAGAGTCAAAATCAGTTGAAAATATTAGTTTAGATGACAAGGTGCAGGCTTGTGTAGATGAGATTTTTCTACATTGTCAAGTCTGATTGTTAAAAGGTTGGATGTGTGTGTGTGGAGAGATTATTACCAAGGTTGAAATCAAAGGAACCTTATATGGAGGAGGAAGAAGTTAAAGCTTCTAGTTCTAATAGTGCTCAGAAAGCGACACAAAAAAAGAAAGCCTATAGTTTCTAAAGAAGTCACGCAACAACAAAACGCACAGGAGGGTCCTCTGGCTAAGAGGAAAAGAGCAACTCAGATAGAGTTGGAAGAGGGAGTGGTTATAAAGGCCAAGAAATCAAATCACAAAGCTGTGGCTTGTGATTAATCCTCTAAAAGTGGGACTGTAGAGGTTAGTTGCTCCTTGGATATAGTTGATTCAGATGTAGATGAGATTGATGAAAAAGGGTAAGACAGAGCAATGGAAAAAAGAAGAGGGATTGTTTGATCCTTTGGGGCGAAAAATATGTTTGACCCTGGGGAGGAACATGACGGTCAGCTAACGCGCTGCCCGTGAACTCCCGTTGGACGGATGTGACGCCAAACATCGCGCGAATTGGATTGTGAGCGGACCTCCCCTCGGTCTGTGCTCGGGAAAGTTGCGGAAGCTCTCCACTGTCGGACCCGAGTTGTTTTGTGCCCCCGGCCCCCACGGGTGACGGCTTGATCGTTAGGAAGGCGAGGGTGAGGATTCCCTCCTCGCGCCTTCGCGCACCGGTTCGGGAGCCTGGGAGCTTGAGACTTGGAGCCTCCGCTTTAGCGTTTCTCGGGGGAAGCCCATGGAGCTGTGCCAGAGGAGCAAGGAGCGGCAAAAGACGGTGACATTTTATTTTTGGCGGCTCGGGGGGGGAGCCCGGGAGATTCAGCCCATTGGATATAGCCTGTCTCTAGCAGGCAGAGGCTGTTAACAAAATCGATTTTGCCTTCCCAGGAGTAGCGGGGGGCTTAAAGAAAACGCGTATATTTATGCAAGTGTCGTTTATTGTAAAAATATGCAGGTGCAAGAGTTGTCTATGTGCTAGAGGATTTTCGTCCCTAAATATCGCGTTTTACAGCTGCATATTCGCCAGGGATTGTCACGTTTCAGTGCTTGTCATTTTATAATCACAAAACCTGTGCAAAACTCGCTGCTCTACACAGAAGGGAGGTGAGACACAGATGGGCGCCGATTATTCAACGCCCTTGTACTCGTGGTGGTTCGCCGTTTGCTTGAAGGGCTGAGAGTGTAACTTGTTGCTCAATTGAGAGTTCCTCAGGTTTGAGGGTCTTGAGAAAAAGAGGTGGGCCATCGTTTAGTGAGGTCCCTCGTCGGGTAGGGGTACTCGGTCCCTCACATCTAGTGTTGTGTCTCCCTGGATTTCTAGGCGTTAGAAAGAGAAAGAGAGGGGGTAAGAAGAATACTCCTGTTATTGCGTCTTGTTAATTTCACTCCTCCTCTCTTTAGTGTTTTCCCTTTTCCGACTTTTGTCGGGAAAACTAGGAAGGAAAACGGTGAACAAGAAGGGGGGGGGTGTGAGAAAACAGGGCTGATTGCAGAGGCCCCATAACTTTTTGCCCCCATTTTCCACTTTTTGCTGGTGTTTTCCTGACTTTAAAGGTGCCCTGGGTACTGCTAACCAGTCCCAGGGCCTGTGCTCTGTGTAAAATGGATATGCAAATTAGGCTAATTATAAGTGGCTAAGTTAACCTACCTATAAGTCCCTAGTATATGGTAGGGCATGTAGGTTTAGGGACCACAGCATAGGTGGTGCACACCTAGGTGCATTGCTGAGGTGCCCAGTGTCATTTTAAAAGCAAGCCTGCCTTGCTGGCTGCTTTTAAATTAAAGTTATATGCAAATTCGACTTTGGAATTAAAGGTACTTCCAAAGTCTTAAACTACCTTATTTTTACATATAAGTCACCCCTAAGGTGTGCCCTATGTGCCCCTAGGGCTGGGTGCCATGTAACTATAAGCAGGGACTTTATAAAAATAGATTTATAAGCCCTGGTGAGGTAAAAACAGCCAAATTAGTTTTTCCCTCATTGAAGTAAATGGCCTTCATAGGCTAGAATGGGCAGACTTTATTTTAAATTTTAAAGTCTCCTTAAATGTTGCATACCAAGAATTTGGTATCAAATTAATTGTTGTAATAAATCTTACAACTTCCAGTTGTTGGATTTAATATAACTAGTTCAGGTAAAAAGTTTAGACTTTACCTAAAAAGTTGTCAATTTCAGCTCTGCATTGTTTTTGCTGCTGTGCTCTGATTGGCCAGCCTGCAGCAGCTTCTGCCAGGCTGCCTTGATGAGGTGTGAAGTGGCCAGGCTTCACACAAAGGAATGTGCTTGGGGGAGAGAATCTCCCCTCAGCAGATGGTGAGGCAGGAAGGGGGAGGGCTGCCAAACTGGTCTTCAAAGGCAGAGAAGGACATTTGCAGCACCCAGCAACACCCCCACATCCTGCAACCCCAGACAGCTAGGTGCCCCCTTGATTAGATTAGGAGAGGGCAGGAGAGGGGTGTGTTTATGATTTTTAGCCACACCAGTGGGTGGGCTCAGCCAGATGTAACCTCCAAAAATCAGATTCATCCATGTTGGATTTTTAGAGACTGTTGCCTTCTGGGATGGATTTTTGCCACACTTCCCAGGAAGTGGTCATCACAGGGGGACGACCCTGTCCCTGATTGGAGAACCAGGGCCCCCCTGCTTTTCACCCAGGAGCAAGGATAAAACTGGCAGACCTGCACCCACACCACAGATCCCCACCAAATTTCAAGAAGAAAGAACTTAAGGAGAAGAAGGACTGCCCTGCTGGACCCCTGGCCTGCACCTGGAACCTGCACTCAGAAGGACTGCACCAGCTGCACACTTGGGCTTCACCACAAGAAGGACTTTGCCTGGCTTCAACTGGTTCAAGGAGGGACTCCCTGTTTGCTACAGGTGAAAAATTGCTAACCAGAGTCCCCTGCACCAACTCCTGAAGAAAGCGACCAGCTGACCACTGTCCAGTGGCCAAAAAGGAGTTTGCGCCAGGTGCATTCTGGGAGTTGAAGTCCGCACCCCCCAAGGACCATCACAGAACTTCTGGACCCTTGGGGTGAGCTGTGGACCCCAAAAGAACCTCAAAAGAACATCTGGGTGAAGCCCCAGAAGTTTGGAAAAGATTTGAGAATTTTTGGAAAAAAAGCTCCAGAGAGGGACCGACCCGCTGCGGAAATTCTAGCCGGCTTTCCTCAACCGCGACCCGGCCTGACTTCGTGGTTCGTCCCGGTAAAGAAAAACATCCAAAAAAGAGACTAAGTCCGAAGGTAAAAAGTTGACCGGGACCTCCCAGACATCGTATCCGAGAAGGGCTCCATGGACGTCGGATCAAGATCCAGGTTTACCCCGGTCCAAGGATTTTCATCTCGAAAAAACGACTAAGTCCGAAGGTAAAAGTCTCCACCGAGGAAACCCACATCGCGTATCTGGACAAGGGCTCCAGGAGGTCGGATTCAACTGGCAGGTTCGTCCCGGTGAAGAAAAACTTCAAAATAAAGACTAAGTCAGAAGGTAACTTTTTAACCGAGGCCTCCCGCGACCTGTAGCCGAGCAGGGCTCCATCGCGGTCGGCCTGAAAGTTTAACTTTGCCCCGGTCGAGGTGGAACCAGATGACCCGATTGGCG
This sequence comes from Pleurodeles waltl, assembly GCF_031143425.1. Classification (NCBI taxonomy): domain Eukaryota; kingdom Metazoa; phylum Chordata; class Amphibia; order Caudata; family Salamandridae; genus Pleurodeles; species Pleurodeles waltl. The sequence continues at coordinate 536,810,436 of NC_090445.1, read as the reverse complement.
CTTTTTGTTTCTAAGCGCTAGAAAAGTAATAATTCTTTCAAAATTCATATCTCCGGTTCCCCTGAACCGATTTTAATCGTTTTTGTGTCATTTTAAAGATAAAAATATAAACTATTTTTATAAATTGGTTATGGATTTTTAAACTGTTTCCTGTGTTTTATTTAATTACTGTTTTGTGATATTTGAATGCTTTACACTTTGTCTCCTAAGTTAAGCCTTGACGCTCGTTGCCAAGCTACCTAGGGTTGAGCTGGGATTAATTTACTGAGACCTAACTGTACCTAGGTGGAGGTTAGTGGCTTGTTGCTAGGTGTAGGTACCTACCTGCCCTACCAATAACCCATTTTCCAACATAATTGGAAGCAGCGACGGGATCCTGTACTTGTGTTCAATATCACGTTACAGTTTTGAGTAAAACAAATTAAAAATCCTTTAAATTGTCCTAGTGCAAAAATTGTTTTTAATTTTTAATTTTTTTTTTTTTAATTAATTTGGATTAATTTCAATTATTGAATTTTTGTAATTTTTCTAAATTCTTGTTTCCAATTTTTGCAAAGAGTTTTTGTTGACACAAAACTAGGGAACCATGGAGCTTGATCTGGCTAGCCTACCCACACTGACAGTAGTCCAGCTTAGGGGGTTGTGTATTGAAAGAGGGTTGCCTGCAACCACTGATCTCAGGAAGCAAATCCTGATCACATCCCTGACAGCATGGGCTGAGGCCCAAGAGGTAGAGTCAGAAGAAGCTCCAGAGGAGGATGCAAGCTCTAACCACTCAGGGGAGGGAAGGCATCTGAGCCCAAGTGAGGATGAGGAAGAACGGTCCTCAGTAAATACAGTCACTAGGGGCAGATCCAAAGCTAGTGGTGGGAAGGGGGTCCTTTCAGGAGGAGAGAACCCATCCATCAGAGAAAGAGAGCTGGAGGCCCAGCTAGCATACATAGCTTTGGAAGCAGAGAAGCGGGCCCTAGAAAAGAAAAAGTGGGCATACAAAGAGAAAAGAGATGGAAGCAGCGATAAAGAAGCTGAGGTGTCCATGGGTGGGGGAGTTTGCCCCAGATTACCCAAGGGGGTAGTTCCTGCTTATGTAGAGGGGGATGACATAGATAAGTGGCTGGGGGCCTTTGAGAGGGCACTCCAAATGAGAAGGGTTAGGCCTCAATACTGGGGTTCCCTTTTATGGGAGTTGGTCCCCAACTCAGGGAGGGATAGGCTTCTGACCTTAAGGGGGGTGGAGGCAGATTCATACCCTAGTATGAAGAGGTGCTTAGCCAAGAAGTTTGGTCTGACCCCAGAGCAATACAGAATGAAGTTCAGGGACACCCAGAAGGTCAGTACCCAGTCTTGGGTTGACTTTGTGGACATTTCACTAAAGGCACTAGAGGGCTGGATTATTGGTAACAAAGTAGATACTTATGAGGGGTTATACAATCTGATCATGAGAGAGCACATCTTGACCAATTGTATCCAAGAAAAATTACGCCAGCATCTAGTGGACTCTAAGCAGACCAACCCTAGAGAGCTAGGGGAGGCAGCTGATGAGTGGTTGAGAACCAGGGTGGTTGTCAAGTCCCAGGGGGGAGACTCCAAGAAGGGGGGGAAAGGTCCCCAAAAACCTAAGGAGGGAGGTGGTAAGCCCACCACAGAGACTCCCTCTGTACCCCAGAACCCTAAGAAGGAGGAGAGTAAATCCCACTCCCACTCTGACAAGCAGAGACAGGGAGACCCAGGGTTAAAAAAGCTCTTGGACAGTAGGGCTTGCTTTGACTGTCAGCAGACAGGTCACTACAGAGGAGATGCAGCCTGTCCAAAGAAGGTGGTTAGCATTGGGCTGTCCAGTGTAGCCATAGAGGAGGATTCCTCAGAAGATGAAGTCCTCCTAGCATTGTGCTGGGAGACAGGACCAGATGGTAAGCTGGTGATCCCAGAGGGTGGGAGTAGGCACTTCCACCACATTCAAGTGAATGGGATCCCTACCACTGGCCTGAGGGACACCTGTGCCAGTCACACTATAGTGAGTGACCGGTTAGTGACGCCAGACATGTATGTCCCAGGAAAGACAAAGAAAGTCAGGATAGCCACAGGGGAGGTCACCTCCAAACCTGTAGCCATAGTGCCCCTAGAGAGGGAGGGTATCCTTGACTGGATTAGGGTGGTAGTCAGTGCTGACCTCCCCCTAGATTGTATCCTGGGCAATGACCTCCCAGAGGTGAGTCTGGTCACAGATGGGGTGGTCGCCCAGGGCGCCCCCCCACCCCAAAGTCCTGGGGAGTCAGTCCCTACAGTTAAGAGACAGGGGTCCCCAAGAAAAGGAAAGAAGAAAAGGAAGGGTAGGCCACTCTTAAAGAGAGTTCCAGGGAGCCAAGGGCCTTCTGCCCCAGTAGGGGGGGAGCCCAGAGTTGGCACTGGTGAGGCCTCACCTGACCCCAAGGAAGTCCTGAGTAGTCATGCAGCTGTCCAGATGCAAGGTGTTGCCCCTGCACTGACAGAAGGGAGAGTGGAAGGAGTGTGTCTGCCACAGGAGGTGGTAGCCCCCCACTCTAGACAGCAAGACGGGTGCCAGGACCCCAAAGATGCCCCTAAAGCAGCTCAGCCACCTGTCAGTGGAGAGCTTAGGGTGTGGTTCTGGGTACTGACAGCTGTCAGTAGCCTCTGCTGGGTGCTAGCCTTCCTGGCAGCACTGTACTTGGCCTGGGAGGCAGACCCCAGGGCCAATAGCAAAGTAGGCCCCCTGACCCTATTGGTCATGGTGGGGTTGCTCAAGTGTTGGGTGACCTCTTTGGGTAAGCTAGGTGTTGCCCTAGCAAAGTTTGGAGTAGGGGAGGTGGGCACCTCACTACCCAAGTTGGCAGAGAGAAAGGAGGAAGACCCCCCTAGAGGAAAGTTTCAGTTTGTGTTGGGTCCTTTTACTGTTGGGATGGCTTCACTACCCATAGGGAGTGACCCTGACAGGAGGATATAAGGCAGAGTAGGCCCTGCAAAGGGACAGCCAGTTTTCTTCACTGTCTTCCTCGCCTAACAAGCCAGGAAGACTCTCCCAGGGTTGGGCTGAGTCTCCTGGGCGTGTGGGCTGGGGGGGGGGGGGTTGTGTGAGAAAACAGGGCTGATTGCAGAGGCCCCATAACTTTTTGCCCCCATTTTCCACTTTTTGCTGGTGTTTTCCTGACTTTAAAGGTGCCCTGGGTACTGCTAACCAGTCCCAGGGCCTGTGCTCTGTGTAAAATGGATATGCAAATTAGGCTAATTATAAGTGGCTAAGTTAACCTACCTATAAGTCCCTAGTATATGGTAGGGCATGTAGGTTTAGGGACCACAGCATAGGTGGTGCACACCTAGGTGCATTGCTGAGGTGCCCAGTGTCATTTTAAAAGCAAGCCTGCCTTGCTGGCTGCTTTTAAATTAAAGTTATATGCAAATTCGACTTTGGAATTAAAGGTACTTCCAAAGTCTTAAACTACCTTATTTTTACATATAAGTCACCCCTAAGGTGTGCCCTATGTGCCCCTAGGGCTGGGTGCCATGTAACTATAAGCAGGGACTTTATAAAAATAGATTTATAAGCCCTGGTGAGGTAAAAACAGCCAGATTAGTTTTTCCCTCATTGAAGTAAATGGCCTTCATAGGCTAGAATGGGCAGACTTTATTTTACATTTTAAAGTCTCCTTAAATGTTGCATACCAAGAATTTGGTATCAAATTAATTGTTGTAATAAATCCTACAACTTCCAGTTGTTGGATTTAATATAACTAGTTCAGGTAAAAAGTTTAGACTTTACCTAAAAAGTTGCCAATTTCAGCTCTGCATTGTTTTTGCTGCTGTGCTCTGATTGGCCAGCCTGCAGCAGCTTCTGCCAGGCTGCCTTGATGAGGTGTGAAGTGGCCAGGCTTCACACAAAGGAATGTGCTTGGGGGAGAGAATCTCCCCTCAGCAGATGGTGGGGCAGGAAGGGGGAGGGCTGCCAAACTGGTCTTCAAAGGCAGAGAAGGACATTTGCAGCACCCAGCAACACCCCCACATCCTGCAACCCCAGACAGCTAGGTGCCCCCTTGATTAGATTAGGAGAGGGCAGGAGAGGGGTGTGTTTATGATTTTTAGCCACACCAGTGGGTGGGCTCAGCCAGATGTAACCTCCAAAAATCAGATTCATCCATGTTGGATTTTTAGAGACTGTTGCCTTCTGGGATGGATTTTTGCCACACTTCCCAGGAAGTGGTCATCACAGGGGGACGACCCTGTCCCTGATTGGAGAACCAGGGCCCCCCTGCTTTTCACCCAGGAGCAAGGATAAAACTGGCAGACCTGCACCCACACCTCAGATCCCCACCAAATTTCAAGAAGAAAGAACTTAAGGAGAAGAAGGACTGCCCTGCTGGACCCCTGGCCTGCACCTGGAACCTGCACTCAGAAGGACTGCACCAGCTGCACACTTGGGCTTCACCACAAGAAGGACTTTGCCTGGCTTCAACTGGTTCAAGGAGGGACTCCCTGTTTGCTACAGATGAAAAATTGCTAACCAGAGTCCCCTGCACCAACTCCTGAAGAAAGCGACCAGCTGACCACTGTCCAGTGGCCAAAAAGGAGTTTGCGCCAGGTGCATTCTGGGAGTTGAAGTCAGCACCCCCCAAGGACCATCACAGAACTTCTGGACCCTTGGGGTGAGCTGTGGACCCCAAAAGAACCTTAAAAGAACATCTGGGTGAAGCCCCAGAAGTTTGGAAAAGATTTGAGAATTTTTGGAAAAAAAGCTCCAGAGAGGGACCGACCCGCCGCGGAAATTCTAGCCGGCTTGCCTCAACCGCGACCCGGCCTGACTTCGTGGTTCGTCCCGGTAAAGAAAAACATCCAAAAAAGAGACTAAGTCCGAAGGTAAAATGTTGACCGGGACCTCCCAGACATCGTATCCGAGAAGGGCTCCATGGACGTCGGATCAAGATCCAGGTTTACCCCGGTCCAAGGATTTTCATCTCGAAAAAATGACTAAGTCCGAAGGTAAAAGTCTCCACCGAGGAAACCCACATCGCGTATCCGGACAAGGGCTCCAGGAGGTCGGATTCAACTGGCAGGTTCGTCCCGGTGAAGAAAAACTTCAAAATAAAGACTAAGTCAGAAGGTAACTTTTTAACCGAGGCCTCCCGCGACCTGTAGCCGAGCAGGGCTCCATCGCGGTCGGCCTGAAAGTTTGACTTTGCCCCGGTCGAGGTGCAACCAGATGACCCGATTGGCGCTTTTTGTTTCTAAGCGCTAGAAAAGTAATAATTCTTTCAAAATTCATATCTCCGGTTCCCCTGAACCGATTTTAATCGTTTTTGTGTCATTTTAAAGATAAAAATATAAACTATTTTTATAAATTGGTTTTGGATTTTTAAACTGTTTCCTGTGTTTTATTTAATTACTGTTTTGTGATATTTGAATGCTTTACACTTTGTCTCCTAAGTTAAGCCTTGACGCTCGTTGCCAAGCTACCTAGGGTTGAGCTGGGATTAATTTACTGAGACCTAACTGTACCTAGGTGGAGGTTAGTGGCTTGTTGCTAGGTGTAGGTACCTACCTGCCCTACCAATAACCCATTTTCCAACAGGGGGTCATTGACTACGGGGAGGGGTGGTGGGGTGTCTTGGAAACAGACTCTAAATTCCAGTATTTGGACAGAAGCGGTAAGGGGTGTGCGACGTGGGAGATTTTATTCCTCCCGCTGCTCTCTTCGTGGGAGCCTCCCGGAGACCCCGGTGGTCCTCACCAGAACCAACTTAAGTGGGAAGGGTGGTAAGAAAGGAGTGTGAGAGTGTTGGAGCCCCGCAGTGCATGAGAAAAGTTGTTGCAAGACAAATTGGAAATGTTGGAAAATAACATGAGGAGAAACAATATTAGGCTCCTGGGAGTTCCAGAGGGCTTGGAAGGGGAAAATATTAAGAGCTATGTGATCTCACTGATTAGGGAGGTCCTCCCCAGTATGGTAGGGACCAATTTGGAAGATGATATTCAGAGAGTCCACCGTGATCCCTTCAAGAAAAATCCAGGAAGGAAAAACCCCAGGAGGATTTTGATAAATTTTAACACATACTCTATTAAGGAAAAAATCTTGTCCGAAGCCCTCAAGGTTGGGGCTTTTCCCAAGGGGGAATGGTCTCTTAAGATAAGATCAGATGTGTCTAAGGCAACGTTAGATAGGCAGTGGGAGCTGGGAAAATTTATGCGGGAGCTCCGGGAACTAGGGGCGACAGTTCAACTAAGGTTCCCAGCAGCTCTTCGTATAATGTGGAAGAATAAAATGTACAATATGAGAGACCCTGGGGAGGTCAGTATATTTATAGATCAGATTAAGGCGTCTCAATAAGATCTAGTGGAAAGCCCCCGTCCGGCGTGGGGTTCGAAGATAGGATAACAGGATGGTTATCCCAGTACAAACAGGGAGGGTTCCTCTGGGGGGCGGGGGGGTTTGGGGGTATGTTGGTGTTGGGTGAAGGGGTGGGCGGCATGGGGGGTCAGGGTTTGTTTTGGGTTTGGTGGGTTGAAAATGATAAAATAAGAAAGTCCTCATATGTTGCTAATATAGGTCGGAGGGGTTGGTGTTCTCCCTTTTTCTTCCTTCTCGTTATGAACGATCATGCAGGGTATTGAAAGGTTGAGATTCCTCTCTTGGAATGTGAATGGGTTAAGGGTGTCGGGTAGGAGGAGGAAGATCTTTGAGTACTTGCGTTTGGTTGAGGAGGAGATTATTATATTGCAGGAAACCCATCTTCACCAAACTGAATGGGAAACCTGGCTTAAACAGCTGAATTGGGTTTCGTTTAGCGTATGCTCTTCTCAAACTAGTACAATAAAAGGTGTGGCAGTTTTGATCAAGAAATCCATGAGGTTCAGGGTAGGAACAGTACATGTTGACCCCAGAGGGAGGTGGGTAGTGGTAGAGCTGTGTGTATGTGGTCACTGGATTACAGTGTCGGGTTACTACGGGCCGAATATTGACGACCCAACGCCATTTCAAGACTTATTTAATATTCTACTTTTAGCTAGGTACCCAGTGGTGTTGGGTGGGGATTTTAATATATTGCTAGACCCTGCACAGGACAAGTCAACCCCCGGGGTACGGTTAATTCACCTAAAACAAGGGCATTGGTGAAACAAGCGATGCAGGACTTAGGCCTGGTAGATGCCTGGCACTGGGGAAGGGGAGAAAGAGATAGATATACATTTCACAATAAAAAATATGGGCATAGATCCAGAATAGATTTTTTTTTAATTCATAAAAGTTTATGCCCGGAGGTAAGAAGGATAGCCCACAACACAGCACACATGTCAGACCATTCTGCAGTAATACTACACTTAGATATTAGGGTTAGTAATAGGACAACTAGGAGCACAATCAATCGTGCTTTACTTTTAGATAACGCATTAGTAGAAGTGCTAAAAAAAGATACTAGAGAATTTTTTCAGGTGAATCAAGGAACAGCAAGTTTGTGGTGTGTTTGGGATGCGTTTAAGGCTTATATAAGAGGGAGGCTAGTTAACCTTGCAGCTTATAAGTGCCGTGAAGAGAGGGAAAAGCTGGGAAATATGGAATCATCATTGAAAACCTTTCAAGTCGCAAAGTATAATGCGCAGCTAGAAGGGAAAACGGACTTAGTAAAGGAGCTGTCTTGTCAAGAGGAAAGGGTCCGGTCTAGTCTAGACGCCTTTTTGGAAAACCGCTGTAGGTTAAAATGGGAAAGTAGTCAGTATGCTCATTTTGAATATGGAGAAGGTTGCAGTAAATTGTTAGCGTGGAAGGTTAAGTCGGACCTTTCCAAAAGGTACATTTTGTCGGTCAAATCAGAGCCTATGAATCAGGTCTGTACGGAGCAAGAGGAGATTGAGGGGGCATTCATATCTTTCTTTCAGGAGACATATTCAGAAAGTTCGGTTAACTTGGAAGAGCCGGTAAGAGAATTCTTAGATAATGTAGACCTCCCAGTTTTAGAGGAGTCTAAGATGCTCCTATTGAATGATAAGCTAAATGAGGCTGAGTTGGCAGGAGGTTTAAAGGCATTGAAAAAAGGTAAGGCAGCGGGGCCAGATAGTCTCCCTAATGAATTATATAAGGCTTTGGGGGAGGAACTTACCCCATTTTTATTAGAGCTATTTAACTCTATGTTGATAGAAGGGGCCCAAATTCCCAATTCCTGGAGAGAGGTGATAATTTGCTTATTGTTAAAGCCGGGTAAGGATTCCACGTCTTGTTCCTCCTATAGGCCCATCACCTTGCTGAACGCGGACTATAAACTCTATACAGGAGTTTTAGCCAAGAGATTGGGGAGAGTCGTTGGCAACCTAATCCATCCGGACCAAAAGGGTTTCATGAAGGGGAGGCAGCTTCACGAGATAACTCACGAGTTATTTGCTGCAGTTGATTTGGCGGCACAAGAGAAGGCGCCATTGGCGATTTTGTCTTTTGATGCGGCCAAGGCCTTTGACCGTGTTAATTGGTTGTTTTTAAAGGCGGTCCTGGAAAAAGTGGGCTTGGGAATCCCTTTTATTAGGGCGATAGTGGAACTGTATAGATGCCCCCTAGCGAGAATTTTGGTCAATGGCCAATTAACACAAGAATTTAGGATCAGGCGAGGTACGAGACAGGGATGCCCCCTATCTCCTTTGCTTTTTAATTTATACATTGAACCCCTGGCTACTTTACTCCGGTCTTCTAAAGAGATTATCCCATTTCGAACTAGGGGCTGGGAAAAAAAACTAGCTTTATACGCAGATGATTTGATGATATACACGAGTGATTTCAGCTCTACTCTACCTAGGGTCATTGCCTTGATGGAACAATTTGGTAGACTTTCTGGGTACAGCATAAACGCAGAAAAGACGGAAATAATGTGTTGGAACTTGTTGCATGCTTCCCCTTTAGTTAAACAAGAGATCAGATATCTGGGTGTTCGATTAGCAGCTGACCTTAATGAGGTAGCTAAATTGAACTTTGACATAATATATAGGGAAACCAAAAAAACTGTTAAAAGCGTGGGCCGCTCTTCCTCTTACGATAATTGGGAGAGCTAATATTTTGAAGATGTGTATCCTTCCAAAATTTACTTTTTTGTTTAATACGATGCAGTTTCGGAGGGCGCTAGAGATACCTTATTTTTGTAGTTCGGCTCCCATTTGGGATTCGCCTGGCACTCCGGATTGCCTTATGGATAAACTATCAACCCCTTTGAGAACAAGTGGGGTGGAAAGATGGGGCCAGTTAATAGAAGGAGCTGAAGTGTTAAGTTGGTGCGCATTCCAGGAAGGTACTGGTGGGACAGTTTCTAGATTTAAGTATCTTCAAATATCTAGTTGGGTAAAGTCCTGTTGAAAAGGAGAAATAGGGAGGAGTATATGGGAAGGGAAGCTAAATCAGAGAACCATCAACAAAGAGGTTGCATTGTGGTACCACGCTTTGTTAGAAACATCAGATGATAGCGCTTCCCTTCCCTTGTCAAAGTGGGGAGCGATCTTTCCAACTCTAGATGTTACAACACTGTGGCAAAAGTCTTGTTCAATATTGTGGCTTACTACCAGTCCTGCGGGGCTGAAGAAAAATCATATGTTTACACTCCATAGGGTTTACTGGACTCCGGCCAAATTAACAGCTATTGGGAAAACGCAGAAAAGTTGTCCAAGGTGCGGGGATGATAAGGCGGATGATATCCATATGTTTTGGCATTGCGCTAGTTGTTGAATTATTGGGAGGATATAGAGAGTATTTTTAAGGTAATTTTTAATGTCAACTTAGTTGTAAACCCAGCTTTAGTGGTGTTTGGGGTGAGGGAACAGGATACAAACTTCCAGAAATTGTCAGTTCAACAGGAGTATTTGCTGTTTATATTAATTCTTCTAGCTAGGCGAGAAATTTGTCGTAAATGGATTGATCCTCTTCCTCCTTGTGTGTTGGATTGGCAATTATCTGTAAATCGAATCTGTACGCTGGAACAGCGGGGCCCCCTGTCTAGAAAAGATAATTTTTGGTTATATTGGGAAAATGTGTATCAATAACATAATATTTCCTTGTCATATAGGCTCCTTGTACTTTCTGAATTCTTAAAGTCCAATGATTAAGATCTCCCCCCCGCTCTTTGGAGGTGCTGCTTTGGCTATGATTGAAGGTGACAACTTTTGATCAATGACACCCGTATGAAAAAGTATAATCAGTAGATCAGAAGGGATGATCTACTGAGGCTTGGACTATGTACTTGGTGGCATGTTGTTGTTTGCCGCACCAATGCCTTTCCTACTTAACCAAAGCAGGGGTGATGAATATGAGGACAAAAAAAAATGAAAAATATGTTTGACCCTCATACGATACAGCCCCCTTTGTCGCCCCAGTGGACACCTGCTGACCATGTGGCACAGTATGTGAAGTTTTGTCTGAGACTTGAAATGCCGAAAGAGGTCCGGAACAGAACAAGACCTAAATATCCTAGACCTTTACTGGAAAATATAATTGCATATACTCCAGCCCTGCATGTTAAAATGTTGGCATTTCTAAATAACTCTGGGAGAGACCCAAGGAGAGGCTTTGATAAAGAAATGAAAGGATGCCATGATAGACTTTTGGATGTTTTTGGTCCTTTGACCAAAGTGTTTGACATATGTGAGGAACAAAAATAAATGTGGAGAAGCTTGGGCAATGGGTGCAAATAGCTATCTCCTTACTTAGAAATACAAATGTGGCACTTTGTGTTGAGAGGATGAACAGCATCCTCATGAAGATAGATCCTAAGTTAGCTGAACTAGCCAGTAAGGAGGCTGGTATTGAGGCCAAAGGATTATTGTTTGGTGAGGAATTTGTGAAAGATATGGCTAGGTATGTTGGTGCTTTCAATTAAATTTAAAAGGTCCAGCGGGACATACAAAAGATTTTTGGCAGGGCAGGGAGAGCACAGGGTCGGCTTCCAGGCAGAGGATATTGTATCACTAGAACTTCTTTCTTGTGAGGATACAAACCCTCCAACTGATTTTATAACCAGGGATTTTATCCACAAAGAGGACGAGGAAAATTGGCTAGGGGGTGACAGAAAGACAAGAGGAACACAAAGTATGTATGCAATAAAAGACCCTTAATCTACCCCTATAAAGCTAGGTGGCAGACTTGCCCAATTTGTAGATCGTTGGAAGGAGATAGCCTCAGACCAGTGAGTAATGCAAACAGTGCAAGGTTATCAAAAAGAGTTTTCGGAGAGGCTGATTCAGCGCAGAGAAACGAGAATGTTCGTTTTTTTCAAAAGAGTAGACAGATTTGGTAACTAAGGAAGAGAAAGAACTGTTGAAAAAAGGAGCAATAGAGATGCGCTCAGGCAAATTCAGGATTAAAAAAAAAAAATTTATTGAATATTTATCATTAATCCACCAAGATAACAGAAAAAAGCATTGCAATTCCAAACTTTGTCTTAAATAACTTCCCCAATGGTTCCCAGAAAGAGAGCTCTAAACAGATACAATGAGACTAGGTAGCTATGCAAATTCATTCAATAGGTGATTTAACCAAGAACAGATTTACCCATGATTGTCTAAAATGAATTCGCCCCAGATCAAGGAAAACTTTTTACCACTTCCTATTCTGCTAGCATATCTCATTTCCTGATTTCTGACTTGCATCATTTTGCTCAGCCATTCTTGAGGGGTGGGAGATAACTCAGATTGCCAGTTTCTTAGCAAGAGAGATCTGGCAACCACAGTGGCGATAAAAACAAGTTCCTCCCACCTAGAAGGGAGCCTTGCCTCGGGGTCGAAGCCCAAGCACATAAACCGGATACTGGGAGTTATGATAACCTGAGCCATAGTTGTTACATCGTGAATATTCCATCCCAGTATTCCTGTATACATCGACATGTCCCAATCACATGTATCCAACCCGCCAGCCCTACTGCCTTACAGTGAAAACAGAGATCAGGACAGCTGGGCACCACAAGGGATAAGGCTTGCGGAGTTCGATATAATAGCCATTTACTAAAAAATATAATTTGATGCCAGTTCGCACCTCTAAGTACTGAAAAATGTAAATGATTAATTCTCTCCCAGCACTCTATTGAGAGGTCAAGGCCCTCCTGGCGGACCCATTTTGTTACCGCCTTTGCCCCGAGATCGACCTTATCCCTCTCTAGAAGTAGCCTTATCCACACACCCGCACGCCTTATCCCAGGAGGGTCAACCAATTCGGCAACTAACGCCTGAGTATTAATGATTAAATCGATATCCAAATCCCTTAGACTGTGAAGCATAGTATTATAGGATCCCGCCAAAAGAAAAATCATTATTGACAACCATCTGAATGTTTAAGGGAGTTTCTCAGTTATCAATGATGCAAAAATCCCCGATTTTACTAAATCCTGCATGCTCCCATCTCCTTACTAAGTCTGAATTGAGCTGAGCGCCAGAGCGCAGCGTAAACTGTGTGAGAGGAGTGTAGAGATTCAAATATGGATTGAATATCTTCTAAAAAAAATCTGATTTTCTCTTAAAGAGCCAATTAAGAATCTTATAGCGAACCTTTTTTTGAGAGATTTCACCAAAAGTGCTGGATTCAGAATATCGTGCTCCCTGCAAATTAATTCACAAAAGTCATTATTGAATTAACAGCCTACAGATTGATCTGCTTTAAAATTAGTGAAATAATGCGCAAAAAAGGCAAAGTAATAATCTTTAGAATTGGGTAATGCTAAACCCCCCCTTTCTCTATCCGCATATAATGTACTTAATGCGGCCATTGCCTTCTGATTCTGCCGAATAAATGGGCAAAACATAGACTCCAGTTTAAAAAAAAATTGATGTTAAAACACACGGGATGGCCAAGAACAGAAAGTTAAATAATGGTAATACTGACATTTTGATCAAAGCAATTCAACCTAATATAGAAAGGGGGAGAGACCCCCATCAAGCAAGCAAAGCCTGAGTTTTGGAGAGCAACGGGGTGTAATTAAGGTCATACAGATCTCCTATGTCGGCTGAAAAGTTAATCCCAAGGTATCTCTTTGGCCTAGCATTCACACAATGTCTTAATTTGGGGAGCAGATTAATAGAAGAAGTGCCACACAGAATAATATTGGTCTTACTCACATTAATCTTGTAGCCACCAATTTGCTCAAATTCGGCAAACACATTAAAAGCCACTTCCTAGGAGGTGCGCTCTTCATCTAAAAACATAATGATATCATCAGCAGAGAGTTTGATCTTCCCCATTGACTTCAAGGGGGAATGAATCTGATTATTTTGTCTGATTTTAATGGCTAAAGGCTCAATGAAGAGAGCAAAGAGTATGGGGGATAGAGGGCAACCTTGCTGAGTCCTACGTTGTACTTGAAGTTGACCAACACAAGCGGAATTAATAATAATATTGGCTTCAGAGTTTGAATACAACCTATGAATTAATGCAGAGACCTGAAAGGGCACCTTATAGCTAGACAATATTGCAAAGAGTGTATCCCCCACAACCAAATCAAATGCTTTTTCTGCATCTAATAAAAGGATGATGGCAGAAATTTTATTAGAAGCGAAATAATCAAGAGCCTCAGCTAAGAAATGCGTATTAGTTGCAAGTTGCCGACCAGCAATAAACCGGTTTTGATCGGGATGCACCAGTTTATTGATCACCCCGTTGAGCCTATTAGCCAGAAGTTTCGTAATAATTTTATAATCTGTATTTAGCAAAGAGATTGGACGATATGCATTAGGATCTTCCCTGTCCTTATTCTTTTTGGGAAAGCTAACCACATTCCCTGAGTGCCAAGAATTGGGAATCTGTTCGCCCTTAAGCAGGCCATTAATCAAAGACAAAAAAATCGTCAATGAATATTTTAATGAAACCTTCATAAAATTCAGCCGGAAAACCATCAAGTCCATAAGCCTTCCCCGTGGGGAAGTTCTTGACAACCTCAAGGAGCTCTAACTTCGTAAATGGCTTTATTAGAGCATCGCTGTCTTCTACTGTAAGACTAAGAATATCCTGTTTCCCCAGGAATTCCTTAATGGTCCTAGGGTCAATATCCGGAGCATGGCTGTAAATTTGCCTATCATGTTCTAGCATAATTTCATCAGTATGCCTAACCCCGGTAACAGGGCATCTCAATGCAGGTATCATTTTGCCAGCAATTCGATCCCGAGCTTGCCATGCCAAAAATTTGCCTGTGAAATTACTCTCTTCATATACCTTTTGTCTATAAGTCTGATATCCTATATTAACCTTCTTTAAAAAATTGTCTGCCAGTGCCTTTTTAGCTAATTAAAAAGACTGTCTATTGTTTTCTGTGGGGGCACATAGGTAGGCATATAAACACCTTTGCACTGCCTCTTCCAGAGCCCTGGCTTGTTGTCTCTGAGGAGATTTGTCTGCTGCTTCCTTGGCCATTCCCAAGCCCCTGAAAAAGGCCTTAAACGAATCCCAGACTACAGCCGGAGTTGAAGATCCCTGATTACGCTTACAAAATTCACTTATTTCGACCTTAGAAATCTGTACCCATCCCTCATCTTGAAGGAGCTGTTGGTTAAAGACCCACCTTCTAGGCTGAGGCTTGGAGACTTCTGAAAAAAGAGACACTTCCAACACCAGGGAGGCATTGTCAGATAAGCCAGAGTGCCGCACCGACTGAGTCTTAAAAACGCAGATTTTAGATATCAGAAAAAAATCAATGCGAGAGGCGCTTTTAAAACGGGTTGAGATACACGTATACTCTCTCTCGTTTGGAGCACTCATTCTCCAAGGATCACAGAGCATCAACACTTTGGCATAGTCTTTAAAGATTTTGGCAACTCTAGGCTTATGTTGTGTCTTACGTGGTACCCAAAACTGGATCCTGAAGAAAGTTAAAATCCCCATCACTAATAATTTTACCTGATAGTTGCAAAAGGGATTGAAACGTCCCTACATAAGAAGCTGGATCATCTAGCAAGGGTGCGTAAAATCTGACGAAGATAAATCTTTCTATAGCAATTAAACAGTGCGCCCAGCACCATCATCCTTCGGGATCGCAAAGAAAGTCAAGTGCCTGAGCATTGAGGCCTCTAGCTAGAAAGACCGCCACACCTCTATGGGCCGCTGAGGCTGCGGCAACCACCTTAAAATCAGCAAACTTTTTAAACATGTGGAAGCCCGCAACTTTTTAAACTGGGCTATGAGTTTCCTGTAAAAGAATAACCGAGGGAATTAGGGCAGTTACCCTCTCTTCAATTACAGACCTTTTCCTCTGATTATTTAACCCGTTGACATTCCAGGAAACTATTCTTAATGAGAAATTCAACCTTGCCATTGAGTTCTCATAAAAGATCGCTGAGGAGGTAAGTGATCTGAACCCACCAGGGAATTCGAGCCTTGGCCTGGTCCAACTAATATCACCCACTTTATGTATGTATGTATGTATTGTATGTATTGAGTATTTATAAAGCGCGTTCCGGCCCAAGGGCATCGAAGCGCTAACTGGGTGAGGCGGGGTAACTTAACCGGAAAACTCCCAAACTTATTGAGGAAACAGCCAAGTCTTGACCAATTTCCTAAATATTAGATAGTTATGTTCTTGCCTTATGTTCAATGGTAGAGAGTTCCAGATTTTAGCAGCCGCAATGGTAAATGCTCTGTCTCCCCACTTTACTTTCTTAGTGCGGGATGTTTGAATTTGATAGGCACAGGCCGAGCGCAACAGCCGATTCGGCCTGTGCCATTGCAGCTTGGTGGTTAGAGCCTTAGGCCCAATCCCATGGACAGCCTTATGGGTGATGCAGAGAGCCTTAAAAGAGAGCCGCTGGATTACCGGAAGCCAGTGTAGATCTTTAAGGCACCTCTTAACAGAGGCCCCGCGAGGCAATTTTAATAAAAGCCTGGCAGCAGTGTTCTGCATCAGCTGTAGTTTGTGCAAAGATTCTTTATCCAGATTGAGTAAAAGCGCATTTCCATAATCTAATCTGGAAATGACTAAAGCCAAAATGACCGTAGTTCTGCAGGTTTGTGGAATAAAAGGAAATATTTTTTTTTATTTCTTCATAGTCCACATACAGGTCTTAATTATCAGATTGACCTGAGGTTTAAATGATAGTTGCTCATCAAATACTACTCCTAAATTTCTTGAGGTAGACCGTGGAACAGGAAGCGTCCCACATTCTTCAGGCCACCAGCTGGAAGACCAATGTACCCTTCCAATTCCAAAGCACAAAATCTCAGTTTTTTGACAGTTGAGTTTCAACCAGTTGGTCTTCATCCAGTGATTCACTGCTGTCATACAGGCGTTGAAGCGGATGGCCACTTCTTCAAGATCTTTATTAATAGGGATGATGATTTGAGTATCGTCTGCATATGAAGTAGGAATAAAGCCAAAAGAGCGAACAAGCTCTGCCAGCGGTGCTACGTACACGTAGAATAGCGTTGGGTTTAAGGAGGAGCCCTGAGGGACCCCACACGGCAAGAGGTAGGCAGGGGATCTAAAGTCGCCACTACTAACTGTGGCCCACCTGTCAGATAGAAAAGATTCGATCAATTTAAGAGCCTGGGGCCAGATGTAGGAAACACTTTGCGAGTCGCAAACGGCAAAATCTGCCGTTTGCGACTCGCAAATGCGTGTTTCCTATGCAGAAATGCATTTTGCGAGTCATTACCGACTCGCAAAATGCATTTCCGAATCGCAAATAGGAAGGGGTGTTCCCTTCCTATTTGCGAGTCGCAGTGGTATGCAACTCCATTTGCGACCGCGTACGCGGTCGCAAATGGAGTCACAGTTACCATCCACTTCAAGTGGATGGTAACCCACTCGCAAATTGGAAGGGGTCCCCATGGGACCCCTTCCAGTTTGAGACTGGACCCCAAAATATTTTTTCAGGGCAGGGAGTGGTCCAAGGGACCACTCCCTGCCCTGAAAAAAACGAAACAAAAGGTTTCGGATTTTTTTGAAATGCAGCTCGTTTTCCCTTAGGGAAAACGGGCTACATTAAAAAAAAAAAAAAAGCTTTATTGAAAAGGCAGGTCGCTAACATGGAGGCCTGCTGACGTCAGCAGGCCTCCATGTTAGCGAGTGCCTATACTCGCAATGGGGCCGCAATTTGCGACCCACCTCATGAATATTCATGAGGTGGGTCATTGCGACCCCATTGCGAGTTGCAGACAGTGTCTGAGACACCGTACTGCATAGCAATTTGCGACTTGCAAATTGCGAGTCGCAGGGACTCGCAATTTGCAAGTCGCAAATTGCTCTCTTCCTACATCTGGCCCCTGGTCTCTAATACCTGCCTGATATAAACGGTCTAGCAGGATATGGGGAGCAACGGTGTCAAAAGCTGCCGACAGGTCCAATAGCACCAGAAAGACCCCCTTATCCACCAGTCTGCGTATGGTGTCCGATGATGCAATGAGAGCTGATTCAGTGCTGTGGGATTTCCGAAAACCATGTTGCGAGCTGTCCAAGCCCTTAGAGGCAGACAGGAAATCAACCAATTCTTTATTAAGATGTTTTTCTAAGATTTTGGCCGCATAGGGGAGAAGGGCTATTGGGCGTAAGTTCGTCAAGTCATTGGGTTTGCCAGCTGCCTTCTTTTTTAACTGAATAATAGTGGTTTCTTTCCATGCCCTGGGGTATGAGCCCGTTGCAAGCACTTCCTGAAAAATAGGGGCCAGCATAGAAACCGCTAGCTCTGGTACTAATTGAAGGATAGCAGGGGGGCAGGGATCCATAGGGGAGCCTGATTTACCTTCCAAGAGCAGTTTACACAAGGCCTCATGAGAGGGCATCTTAAACTTTGAGAGTAAGAGTGGCTTGTCTGGCACCCCGTTAATTGTCACCCCAGGGTGCAAATAAGTAGTTAACCAGGTGGACGGGTTGGCTAGTTTCTTGTCCAACCTAAAGCTGGAGTAAATGTCAAGAACTTTACATTCAAAAAATTTGGCTACTTTATTACAGAAGTCTTGAGAATTTTCTACTTTGGGAGTGCCTAAGGGAGTGGTGAGAACGTTAACGGTTCTAAATAACTCTCTAGAAGAGTTGGCTGCTTCGCAAATTTTACGTGTAAAATAGTCCGATTTGGCTACCCGACAGGCTTCTTTGTAAATGTTAAGTGCGAGCTTGAGCTCCACCCTCTCGGCTTCACAAAAGCTGAGTTTCCAGCAGCGCTCCTTCTGCCGGTATTTCCTCTGTAAGATTTTGAGGGCTTGAGAGAACCAAGGTTGATTGGGTTTTTTCCTAGTGCGGGAAGCAGAGATTCTCGCCGGTGCTAGCGTGTCCATTGCCTGTCTGATGCCCAGATTAAATCTAGCAAGTGGTGACAACATGGACACCTTTGGATCATTCCAATTATGTATAAGTGTTACTTTTAGTGGTTCTGCTTCAATATTTCTCCAGGATCTTATCAGTTTTTTCTGGGGAATGGCTATTATGGGCTGCTGCCTAGCCAGAAATTTAAACGTCAGGAGAGCATGATCCGTCCACTCTAACGGGGTCGTTGAAAGATACAATTCTTCCTCGGGGTGGGTGAAAATCCCATCTAGGGTATGACCAGCTCTATGAGTGGCCATCCCATCCTTTAGGACCCAATCCAGAACCCCCATAAGGTTGAGGAATTCCGCCACCAGCAAATCACGCGTATTATCAAAATGGATGTTAAAATCTCCCAAGATGATTGCTTTAGGGGCCATGATTAAAGGTTCCAATAATGAAGGCCATATCGAGAGGAACTTAGAAACGGGGCCGGGGGGCCGGTAAATTAACAGGCCTTCCAAGACTAGAGATTTGTCAAGGAGTAGTTTAAAGGCCATAGCTTCACAGACCTCTGGTATGTGACTAGCACTATTCCAGGTGCAAGTGAACTGCATTTACAACCTTAATCCTTCTGAATTGCGCATAGCTATGATTTAGTGTGGCAAACCAGGATCCTGTACCCCTTGCCAGCCCTCCCATTACCCAAATGCCAACCCCTCACCCCGAACCTTGGGCGGCCGATACCTGGGGCCCTCCTGTCAGAGCAATCCGGGGCCACCTCTCACCCCCTGACCCCAACCTTCCTTAATCGGGTGCCTTGGCATGGCCCCCTACACCATAGACTCCAAAAGGACTGGAATATAAATACCATAATGACACATTAGTTTTACAGTCTGTGAAATCCACCTTTCTGAAGCAACATTCGCCCTCCCAGTGCATAATCTAACCTCCTCTCCCCCTCTCCTATTCATATTTCCCTCCCACCCAGACGGCTTCTGAATTGAATGCAACAAAGTCTTAGCAGCATCAACTGTATGAATTAGATTAGAATGTCCCTGAAAAAACACTTTAAGTTTAGATTGCTGTACAAGTCCTGCCGTAGCGCCGGCTTTTTAGAATGGCGGAAACATCCCTTTCAATTCTCTCCTCCGATTTGCAGCCGCTACGGACATAACAGAGAAAAATTTTAAGGCAAAATCGCCAGGGACCTGATGTATTTTACTCTTAATCGCTTGTTGAAGGATGCGTTCCTTGACACGAAACTCACCAAAATTAACGAGAATAGTTCGAGGATACTTTGCATGGGGTGGCTGTACTGCGGGGACCCAATGGGCCCGCATGATGGTAAGATCCAAATGTTTATCCGCTGGTTCTGAAAGAACATGATGCAGGAAAAGATCCGTGATTAAGTTTGTGACAGTCTGTCCATTTTCACACCCTTCAGGGATTCTTGTAAATCTCAAGTTAGAGCTGCGTGAGTGATTCTCCGCATCATCTAGCCGAATCTGTAAGTCTAACAAATCTGCTTGACATTTTGCCACTGATAGTTCCTCAGAGATGTGGGCATCCTCCAGATCAGATACTCGCTGTTTGACCTCCTTGATATGTGAGTTAAGTTGCTGTATATTACTAGAAATTAAATTCAATTGCGATTCTGTTTTGCCTCATTTTGCGAAATTTTCAAAGCTTTTAACTCGGTTAAGATCTGAAGGAGAAAATTTTCTGAAGGGATATCGGAGCTTGCCTTGTCTCTAGGTGCATGAGAAAAAAAAGCTCACTTGTAAGTTCAGCTGATCTTGGGCCAATTCAGAGGGTCCATTGACGGAGGAGTTTGGGGGGGGCAGCTGTAGTACTTATCTCTGATGCAGAACTTGACTCGCAGGACTCACGGGATAGATCGAGTAGGGAGCTGTTTGCCTGAGGAGCAGAAGCAGAGTCACTAGTCAGTGAAGGAACAACACCCTTTTGGCCCTTCACCAGTCCACCAAACAGCGGATACAGTACCCTGGAACCTGCGCCCATATCCAGAGTCCGGCTGTGATAAACTTCGGTGTTACAGCTCAAGGCTGATTGGTTCAGAGGTGGGCTAACTTTATTCATTAACTGCAAATTTAAATCCAGGTCCAAGTCTGGGTTTCTAGCCTCTTCAAGCAGAGAGTCAGAGCCAGAATTTTGACCCCCGAGCTAGTCATAGAGGGAAGTAAGCTGTGGGGAGAAGTATCTCTAAGAGCTGAGTCAATGGTCGGCGGAGGGGTGGTATTTAAAGATAGATCCATATTCAGGTGATTATGGGATGGGGCTGGGCGCTTTGTTTTAACAGTGCGTGCTGCTTTAGGAGCCCTAGAGGCAGGGCGACCCTTTCCCTGGAGATATTGCGGAAATCGGGGCATTATATAGCGCTGCTCCTTGCCCTTGCCCTTACAAGCGACATGCAGCCCCCTTCCTCTCCCCCCTATGCAGCAGGCTTCTGGAAAAGAAACGGGCCTCGTGCCACATTTGCGCTAGAAAAAAGTTTTTGTGGGGGGCAGTGTCTTTTTGAGCAAGAAATTTCCAGGACACACAATGTGCTCCAAATGTGCTGCACCAGGAGCTCACCAGGCAGTGCCCACAGCAGTATAACGTTTTCAGATGTAAAGTTTGAAAAGAAGAAAAAAAATCTAAACTTCCCCCATTGAAAGAAAATATTGTAGTCCGTAGCCCCCACCTCACCTCCGTTTCCTTTAGAGAGACCAGTCCTCCTCTCCTCAGGGCAGGATTCCAAACGCGCAGTTGCCAAGCCTCCTTAGGGCAAAGAGCGGATTCCACCTACAGCAAAAGTCTCAGAGGTCAAAATATCAGAGGGACAGCATTCCAAATGATGAAAAACAGGGGGGGTGGTGGGATCGGAAGCCTCCTAGGCGCCAGGTTAACTTCAAAGTCTTTTTCCGTGTTCAGAAACGCAGCGCCGCCATCAGCGTGTCTGACTCCTAACGCGTGTCCTTTCCGAGCCTGTGGTTAGCTGCGGAGCATGACGGGAGCTCCTATGCGGCGATCAACCCATAGGATTTGTAAGCAATATTTTCTTGCTGGAGAAAAAAAGGGAAAGGTATGAGACCGGCCATAAATCTGAGAGGGCTGAAAGACTGGGTTCAGTACAATCATTTCAAATTGGAGGGAATCCACTTCTTAAGAGATCTTCTAAGAGAAAGGGATGGTTGATCTGAAAAATCCATATTTGATGATTCCTATATGTCAAGAGCACAGGAATTATCTAAGGTTTCAATGGCAATGGATAATGTGAAGGTTTACTTCTCTCCCTTTTGGTTTGACATCAGCACCTTGGTGCTTTACCAAAGTAATGATACTAGCAATGGCTTGGTTGAGGTTGAGAGGTGTGCATCTGATTGTGTACCTAGAGGATGTTTTAATAATGGCAGAAATGAGAATAATAGCTTCGGACAGAGTTGGCAGCACGGATTTTAGAGAATCTGGGGTTTGTGATGAACAGGATGAAATCATGTCTAACTCCATTCCAGGAGATGGAGATTTTAGGTTTTCAGATACAGATATTGTAATGTGTGTTGGAGTTACCAGTGGAGAAGGTGAAAAAGATATGCAGGGAGATAAGGAGAGTTATGGAGAGCAAGATAATATCTTTAAGGCACTTAGCAAGACTGTTGGACCTGCTGTCTGCTTCAGTACAGGCAGTTTTTCCAGGCCCTCTTCATTACTGTGCTTTGCGGGGATTGAAAACACAAAATCTTCGGATGGGTTTGAAATATTCCCAGAAGATTCAGCTGAATGTGGAAGGGTTTCAGGAGTTGAAATGGTGGAAAGAGAATTTGGAAGCTTGGAATGGGAGAGTAGTTTTTGGAGAGACTCCAGACCTAGTAATAGAGTCAGATGCCAATCTAGTAGGATGGGGAGTGAGATATGGGCCATTGACAACTGGGAGGAAATGATCCCATCAGGAGAGAAAAATGTACATCAGTAATCTAGAAATGTTGGCAGGTTCATTTGTGGTGAGGAGTTTTGTAAGGATTGTATGAAATGTTGTGTGTTAGTGTTAGAAATGGGGTGCTCCTTCACTAAACTGAGAGGCCTTATCACAGGGTTCCCATACAGGAACTCAAAAGAGCTGAAGCCTACTCCCATCTGTGATACCTCCCTGTAGGCAAACAACAGGCATGGTAACAGGATGTTCCACTTAGGCCTCATAGGTTCTGAGAGACCCATAATCATGCCCTTCAGGGTACAGTTGAACCTTTCAACCAACCCATTGCTTTGGGGTGGTAAGGCATTGTAAACTTGTAGGTAACACCATACGCCTTCCACACAGTTTTCATGTACAAGGGCATGAAATTGGTACCCCGATCAGATACCACCTCCTTGGGAAACCCACATGGGTAAAGATCCCTATAAGTGCCCTGGCCATGATGGGCACAGTCACTGTCCTTACAGGGATAGCTTCTGGGTACTGGGTGGCATGGTCCACGAAGACCAGAATAAACCTGTTGCCCATGGCTGTCTTGGGATCCAGAGGCCTCACAATGTCAATGCACCCAGTCAAAAGGAGTGCTCATGACAGGAAATGGTTGAAGAGGAGCCTTGCACCTCTTCCCAGATTTGCCACTCACCTGGCAGGTTTGACAGGTACTGCAGACCCCAGCAGAGCTTTTCCTTATTTGGCGCCAGTAAAAGTGGGTGACAAGCCTATCAAAGGTCCTGTCCTGCCCCATAAGCCCTGCCAGTGGCACATCATGAGTCAGACCGAGTAGGAAGGCCCAGAAACACTGGGGTACAACCAACAGACAGACTGCCCCTGGCTCAGCAATCTTAAGCTCGCTACAGAGGGATAATTTTCCCAGTAAATCAGGTAAGATCCAGAGGTGTCACCAGCTGCCTGGGCCACTGGCGTTTCCGAAGTCCTTCAAGAGTGGGGCACACATTCCGTGCTGCACAGAACTCCTCCCTGGTGGGACCTCCTTCCCACTGCCAATGGGTCAGCTCAGATAGGGTCCCCAGTTCAGCACTTCTTCCCCTGTAGGTTCCAGGATGTCCCCCTCAGGTTGAGCCTTCTCCTTGACTGTGGGATCCTCAAGAATGGATTTCCCACACCCCATGCCCCTCCTCCTCCTCCTGACAGGCACCTGAGCCACTGTTTCATGCTCCTGGTCCTCCTGATTACCCTCTCTGGCAGCTATGGACCGTGTGGTCATGCACGCCCACTCTGAAAATCCTAACATCTCCAAGTGCAACCTGAACTCCACCTCCTTCCAGGCAGTATGCTCCAGGTCATTCCCTAGCAGACAGTCAACAGACATGGAAGAACTTGCAACTACCCTCAAGGAACCTGAGAACCCCCCTCATTCATAGGGAACCTGAGCTACCAAACATTGGCACTGACTATTGTGTACTGCTACAACCTGGCGGGCCACATTAGGGATTACCTGCTCCTCAGACACCAGATGACAGTGGACTGTTGTCATACTGGTGCATGTGCCTATCAGAGCCTCCACCCACCTCCCATTGATGGTCACCCACTGCCTGTGCTTCTTAGTGTTGTCAGGCATGAGGGTTCTCTGGACCACCTCACCGTCACCCAGGGAGACTAGGGTTAACTTAGCTGGCTTTCCACCACTAACTGGGCCCAACTGCTCCCCAAGCGCTATGCTCATCACCCCTAGTGTCTCCCCAATGGTAGGGGGCTGTGCCCACTTGGGACACTTGAACCCCCCCCCTTGAAATGTTCTTCCTGATTACAGATGAAACACGTCAGGGGTCCCTTCCCTGAAGGCTTTCTTGAAGGGAACCAACTTTTCTTCTCAACAGGGGTTTAGGAATCCTTACCCTGGGAACTAGTTTGGGACTCTTTTAAGAACTCCTTACTTTTATCTTTGTCCCTCCCTCCTTCTTCTGCTGGGGACCCTGTCCATGCTTGTCTGAGTCTCCCATACACAACCCCTTTTGGACCCTGGTGCTGAGTCAGTGGTCCGCCTCCTTGACAAGCTTCCTAGGATCAGTAAGCTTGCTGTCAATCAGGTGCCGGTGCAGCTCTAGAAAACAACAACTAGACAAGTGCTCCATGCAATCAAATGATACAGCCCCTGATAGTCTGTTACCTCACTGCCCTTCACCCAACCATCTAGGGCTCTTCAGAAAGAATCAACACACTCCACCCAAATCTGAAAACCAAGTTGAGCACACTCCCTAAACTTTACCAAGTAACTTTCTAGGGTAAGACCATACCTCCTGTCCAGGGCTTCTTTCATGGCAGGGTGCCTCATCTGATCCTCTGGAACTACTGCAAACAAGATGTCCTTCACTTCCACTGAGAAGTACTTCCACAGGTATGTCCCCTAATCTCTCTCAGGGACCCTATTCATCCTCAATGCCACTTTATAATCCCTCAAATACTGCTCAATATCATCACCCATAACAAAATCCTCCACTACATCCTTAGGTATATGCACCTTCCCCTCAGACCGCACTGTAGAACTGCTGCCACCTGTTGGAGGCTGGCCCTCTATGTAGTGTACAAAACCAAGTACACTATGCAGAGGGTCCGGACAATCACATGTTAGTTTTCAGTGGTAAAAATCAGACCACTTAATGCTCTAATTTTTAAGGTAGCTGGTCGAGCAGTTAGGCTAATCCAGGAGATGTGCTAAAGATTTGCTGTACTCACAAATCCAATCATGCACCACACATTCTCAATGAATAACTTGTGACCAGAATTTATAAAAAATACTTCAGACTTTTAGATAATTTTTAAGACCAAAATCTTTAGAATAGGCTAAGGCCCTCATTCTGACCCTGGCGGTGTCTCACCGCCAGGGCAGAGGGCAGAGGAAGCACCGCCAACAGGCTGGCGGTGCTTCCGTGGCATTCTGACCGCGGCGGTACAGCCGCGGTCAGAAACGGGAAACCGGCGGTGTCCCGCCGGTTTCCCGCTGCCCTGGGGAATCCTCCACGGCAGCGCTGCTAGCAGCACCGCCATGGGGATTCCGACCCCCTTACCGCCATCCTGTTCTTGGCGGTGTTCGCCGACAGGAACCGGATGGCGGTAACGGGTGTCGTGGGGCCCCTGGGGGCCCCTGCAGTGCCCATGCCAATGGCATGGGCTCTGCAGGGGCCCCCTAACAGGGCCCCACTATGATTTTCAGTGTCTGCTGTGCCGGCATCCTCATGGAAGGGGGTTTCCCGCTGGGCTGGCGGGCGGCCTTCTGGCGGTCGCCCGCCAGCCCAGCGGGAAACTCAGAATAACCGCAGCAGTCTTTTGACCGCGCAGCGGTATTCTGACGGCGGGACTTTGGCGGGCGGCCTCCGCCGCCCACCAAAGTCAGAATGAGGGCCAAAGTACTTTACTTTTTATGACTTTTTAAAGTTTTAGCAAAGTTGGTCTTTCTGTGCGTATTTATGCACCATTGGAATCAATAGGCAGTCACTTTTAAAAATGCATAACAAATTGTACATTTGAGTTACCAGTCTCTTCTTTTGCAGGGTGGTCACAGTGGTCGGTGGGCACCTTGTGCCAGCTGGAGAGCTTCGGGCAGCTCCTGGTTCCGGCGGAAACAGCATTGGAAAAGTTCTTGGCACAGGACCACCTGGATGGGCCACTTGGAAAAGGAGCTGGTTTGCAAATTCGAAGTGGAGCCGGGGGGTCCCCTTTGGCTGTAGAGGTCACAAGGGGTTGGGGATCTGGGGCACACAGCAGAACCCACAATGCAAGGCCCAGGGCGGCCAGGTGCAGGGCGTTTTGGAGGTCTTGGATGCTGTGCACCACAAACTCCACTGGAGCTGGAGGTAAATCTCTTTGTGGGTCGCTTGCAGGACAACGGGGGCACTCTGACTGGGGGTCCAGGGTGTTCCTGAAGTCCCTCGAATGGGGCTTCCTCCTGATCCTTTGTCAGCTCTGGGGGAGCTGGTTTTCTTCTGGTCGTATGTCAACTGACCGGGACCCAGGGTATTGCTCTATCTCGGCCAATGGGGGTTGCAGCGCCACCAAACTTGGTACAGTTGTGGGGCACTTCCAACTGTCATCTGTGTGTCGTTGGGTCCAGCTGTGATTTTCGGTGGTGGAGATACCGGTAATTCAGTGAAGTGTCCTTCCCTGGTTTCTTGGTCTTTTGCAGTTTACTTGCTTTTCTTGAGTGGTGCCTCCACTCAGGAGGGAGATCTGGGGTGATCCTTGAAGCTTGGAGGTCCCCTGAGTTTCTTGGGGTCGGTCCAGTGTTCAACTCCTCCGCTGTTGCGATTGTCAGCACTCTGGTGGAGCAAACAGGGGTCATGGCGCCTCTTCTGGTGCAGCAGGTCCTCAGTTCTCGTCCTGGCAGTTTCTCTAGTGCTGGTCTTCTTGGAAACCTTTTTGAATCTAAATTCTTGCTCTAGGGGAGCCCACTAAATACTGAATTTAGTGGGCGTTTTAGGGGAACCTCGTAGTGTCCAATGGGACACTTACCCTTGGATGGCTACACCCACTACAGTGACCACTGGCTGTGGGAAGGGTCACTTCCATAAACCTGATTGGCTATTTTTCTCCATTCCAAGATAGAGAAAAATGAAATGAATGGGCCACTTCGCCTGTAAGCCCCTTAGGGGTGGTGCAGGCTAGGTGAGGCCACTTCTCCTACCTTCCGTCTGGTTTCCCTCCTTTGCTCCCTCCAAGAATGGGGGTTGGCAAAGGGGGAGGCCATCTGCTGCTAGCAGCAGGTCTGGGGGTCGAGTTTCAAGGGCGGTAGCCCTTTGAAGCTCACTGCCAGGGCAGTGCACATTCCTAAGGGAGGGGAAGGGCTTTGTTTCACAAATTAGAGAGGCAGGTCTCTCCCCCAAGGTTGGTGGATTGGATGTCAGGAGGCAGCAGGCTGGATGGAGCCAGTCAGCAACCATGCCAAGATAGTTAGCTTTTTCAGTGGGCACCTCTAAGGTGACCTCTGGGTACTTTTTATAATAAATCCAGTACTGGTACCAGTTTGGATTTATTATTCTGAGTTGTTTGATACCAAACAACCCAGGGTTCAGAGTAGCCATTATGTAGCTGGGAAACTCGTATTGACCAGTGTCCAGCACATATATTAAAATGGCTTCTCTGTTCACTCACTATGTCCCAGGTATTGGCAAGGACAGAGTATGGTCATATTGCTCTTGCATTTATGCCCTCACATACGGTGTGGTGCACCCTGCCTTAGGCTGAAGGCCTGCTAGAGGGGTGACTCACCCATAACATATGCAGTGTAGGGTGGACAGGGCACACATAGAGTGTGCCATGTTGAGTTTGTATTTTGGCTTTGCACCAGGACACTCAGCCTGCTATGGAAGTGCTAGATGCAACTGGATGCACAGCTCTTGCCCTCAAGGGCTTACCCATAGTACCCCATGCCCTGGGTACCTAAGTACCTTTTACTAGGGACTTACAGTGGTAGCTAAGGGTGTTTACAATCACTTTTACTATGTTTTAGGGAAAGAACACTGGCACTGGGAACCTGGTTAGCAGGTTCCCAGTGCACTCCAGTCCAAGTTGCATTCAGAAACCAGGCAAAAAGTGGGGGAGTACTGCAACAAGGAGCTAGCCTCTCACTTCACCATCTGTGCTGGACCTGCTTCTTAAGCCCAAATCCTTCAAGCTCAGCTCTTGAGCTAAAATAATTTTCTTCTACTTTATGGCCATTTGCTCCTTCTCTGTCTCTCTTTTGAGCCTGGATAGATCCCACTGGAGCTCTCTTTCATGCTCCAGCTTGAGCTTCCCCAGCTCCTCTGGGGTCAGTCCTCTTAAGGAAACACTACTGCTTGCCCTGGAAGGTGCTTTCCTCCCAGGCAGATCCTGATTATTCACATGCAGGCTCTGCTTCTCTCTCTCCACAATAACATTATCTTCCTCTGTGTGCCCACCAGCCTCCTTTGCTGCCAACCAGGCCCTCAGTGCCCTTTGAAGCTCCTCCTTGTTAGTGAAGACTTTATTAGGACATTTGAACTCCTTGTAGAACTTTTTGAGCTGAGGTACCGTATAGGTTTTCAACCTCTCCTGCTCAAACACCAAATCTGCAGCTCCAACTCATGGCTCACCATATTGAGACATGATTGTGAATGAAGACTTAAAAGTTACAAAGTTTCGGGAAGACAAAGAAAACCAAAAGGAAAAAACAGTAGCTTGGGGTGTAATGGTCTGCGATATGTAAGTAGTGTACACCAATCAATGTATGTCAAGTACAAATGTGAATCCTATCTTCACGGCTGATCACCAATGTTAGAAATGGGGTCTCTAGTCGTCAATGGTTTGCACCCTGTCCAAGAAGGGACCCTCACTCCAGTCAGGGTTAGACAGCCACACAGCTAAGATAACCACTACTCACCCCCCTGGGAGCTTGGCTCAAGCAGCTAGGCTTATCTCGGAGGCAATGTGTAAAGTACTTGCATGCATACACAGTAACACAGTGAAAACACCACAAAAGTACTCCACGCCAGCATAAAAACTAGCCAATATTTATCAGCGTAAAAACAAGATTAAATCGATAAGCAGCCAACATACACAAGCAAAGACATCACTTTTAAAAGATTAAGGCGGTCATTACAACATTGGCGGTAAAACCCACTTACCTCCGTGCAGAAGACCGCCAACACACCGCCGTGGCCGCAGAAATCCGCCACAGCTATTATGACCCACATCACGGAATCCGCCAAAATTCATACACCCACACAAGTCCACCACACCAACGGTCAGTGATAAACTGGCGATAACAAATCCTCCACCGTCATGCCAACAGAAATACGCCCACACTATCACGACACACGAATCCATGCGGCGGTCTTTCAACCGCGGTATTCCATTGGCGGTACATACCGCAGCGCTCAAAATACACACACCTTTACAAAACACAGCCACATTGGACAATTCAAAATACACACACCTGATACACATACACACACCACTCCCACACACCCAATACAATATAAAACACACACCCACATCACCCACAAACCCCTACTACCACAGTTACCGAGAGAAGGCCAGAGAGAGAAACCACAAACAACTACCAAGCATCCACTGGCACAAAATACCATCACCCACAGAACTTCCACGCACCTCACACAACACACCACTACATATCAGCACACTTATCACCACACACACCACCCCACACATCACCCACACCACCCCATGGCACGGCAAAGACACCCCAGGTTCTCTGAGGAGGAGCTCAGGGTCATGGTGGAGGAAATCATCCGGGTAGAGCCACAGCTATTCGGATCACAGGTGCAGCACACCTCCATAGCTAGGAAGATGGAGCTATGGCGAAGAAGAGTGGACAGGGTCAACGCAGTGGGACAGCACACAAGAAATAGGGATGACATCAGGAAGAGGTGGAACGACCTACGGGGGAAGGAGCGTTCCATGGTCTCAAGACACCACATCGCAGTTCAGCGGACTGGTGGCGAACCCCCACCTCCTCCCCCACAACTAACAACATGGGAGGAGCAAGTCTTGGCGATTCTGCATCCTGAGGGCCTCACAGGAGTAGATGGAGGAATGGGCTCTGGTAAGTCAATTCTTAACTATTACATCCCCCACCCTACTTGCATGCTATCACATATCCCCACCCTCACCCTCACCCCCATCACTCCATCTCCTCACAAATGTCCCAACATCACAAACCACACATCCCAACACCAAGTCCTGCATGCAACAACAAAGCAGGGACACCCATCACCAAGGCATGGCCACTGCACATACCCATACACACCCCTAAACCACCATCACACAAGGTCCCACACAGGAATGCAAGCACTGGGGTACATGGTCACCCACCCATTGCACACCATGCCACACACAGGTGTAATAAACATCCTTTTATACCCCTGCAGGACACCTACCCAACGTCACCGGACAGGAGGCTCCACACATGTCCACACCACCAACAGAAGAGGCCCACAGTGATGACAGCAGCTCTGTCCAACTGGATCTAGATGACCAGCCCGGCCATCGGGGACCTCTGGACAGTCGGTTCCCCTGACACAGTCACAGTTCACCACAGAGCTTCCCCCCTCTGGAAACACCAGCACAGCACCCACCCAGCGGGCCCATACCTCTGTCCCCAGGACACGTCAATCAGCAGTGTGTCCACCACTACAGGGAACCCAGGCTAACCCACCACCCCAACAACAACAAGGACCTGAGGGCAGTGGTAGTGGGCACACGGTCCAGGGGACGGACGCCCAGGAACACAGGGGAACTGGGAGGGCTGCTGTGCAACAGGGGAAGGACAGGCCAAGGGAACCCACTCTCCACGAGGCCCTCTCCTCCATCATGGCAGCCTACCACCACTCCCAGGTGACGATGGCAACGGTACTGGCCAAGTTTCAGGAGACCCAGCGCCTGCAGGAGGAACAGTATTTGGGCTTCAAGGAGGAATTCAGAACCATCAATTCCACCCTGGGCACCATCGTAGGGGTGCTGAAGGAAGTACTCAACACCAGGAGGGACACTGTGGCACAACAAGGGGCCCCTGACACTAGCATGGACGATGAACTGCCCACCACCTCTGCCTGCGCTATTGGACAGGACGCCCCGCCACAGGACCACCACACCAGCACCCCACCCCCTGCAGAGGGAGAACCACCCCGCATATGGTCCCTGAGATCCAGGACAAAGACAGAGAACGATGCCAAGACCCCGCCAAGAAATTAGACCACCCTGAATGTAATCCTTCTGTCCCACTTTGTCACCTTGTCCATTTTCAAACTGCCCCAGCTCCACTTCCTATGCCCATTTGGGCAATGCACCTGTGAGACTAATAGACTGGACTCTCCCATGGACATTCCTCCACCATCACCCCTCACCATTTTACAACCCCCTCCAATATTGAGCACTTAAATAAACACCCTTGAAGCACAAAATAATCTGGAGTCAGTCTGTGATTTCGAAAGTGTATTGGCAATTACTGTGACAAAATGCTCTTTCAATTGTAATGTCAACATACCTATGTCACACAGCTCTAGTCCATGAGGAAACAAAGCAGATGTCACACAGTGGGACCCACATCTGTGAAATCGTAAGGGAAAGTGACAACTCAGTGACCATACACTGGGTGAAAACGACAGACAGTAGAGAGGTAGTAGTGTTAAAGTGCATGTAGAAGTAGGTTTGTATTCTTACCTGTGTCTCACTGGAAATATTGCAGGATCACCGAGTTCTTGTTGTCCATGTCCTCTTCTTCTGCTTCCTCGTCTTCACTGTCCACAGGCTCCACAGCTGCAACAACACTGCCATCTGGACCATCCTCCTGCAGAAAAGGCACCTGTCGTCGCAAAGCTAAGTTGTGAAGCATACAGCAGGCCACGATGATCTGGCACACCTTCTTTGGTGAGTAGAATAGGGATCCACCTGTCATATGGAGGCACCTGAACCTGGCCTTCACGAGCCCGAAGGTCCGTTCTATAATCCGCCGAGTTTGCCCATGTGCCTCATTGTAGTGTTCCTCTGCCCTTGTCCTGGGATTCCTCAATGGGGTCAGTAGCCATGACAGGTTGGGGTAATCAGAGTCACCTGCAAATGGCGAGGGACAACTGTTAGACACACACTAACCTGTAGGGATATCCCCAGACCCAGACAACCATTCCCACTGTCTTGCTTCCAGGTGCTCACCTAATAGCCACACACAGTTCCTCTGGAGTTGACCCATCGCATAAGGGATGCTGCTATTCCACAGGATGTAGGCGTCATGCACTGAGCCAGGGAACTTGGCATTCACATGGGAGATGTACTGGTCTACCAAACACACTAGCTGCACATTCATGGAATGATAACACTTCCGGTTTCTGTACACCTGTTCACTCCTGCGGGGGGGACCAAAGCCACATGTGTCCCATCAATGGCACCTATGATGTTGGGGATACGTCCCAGGGCAAATAAATCACCTTTCACTGTAGGCAAATCCTCCACCTGAGGCAAAACGATGTAGCTCTGCATGTGTTTCAGCAGGGCAGACAACACTCTGCACAACACGTTGGAAAACATAGGCTGGGACATCCCTGATGCTATGGCCACTGTTGTTTGAAATTACCCACTTGCATGGAAATGGAGTACTGACAGCACCTGCACTTGAGGGGGGATTCCTGTTGGATGGCGGATAGCTGACATCAGGTCTGGCTTCAGTTGGGTACACAGTTCCTGGATTGTGGCACGGTCAAGCCTGTAGGTGATGATCACATGTCTTTCCTCCATTGTCGACAGGTCCACCAGCGGTCTGTACACCGGAGGATGCCGCCATCTACTCACATGTCCCAGCGGACGGTGCCTATGAAGGACAACAACGAGCACAGAGTCAACCAACTCAGAGGTACGTACCCATAGCTTACACAGAACACGATTCATAATCCGAAAAGTGGCCTGGGTGTGTGTTGAGGCTAGGTCTAGGTATGTGTGACGCAGTTAAAAATTAAGCCATGTGGGCCCCTGAAATGGCGGCTGCCTGACCTCTAAAGTGGGACAGTGGGATGTGAGGTAACTGCGCTGGCATTGTACACCGTCACGGTAGGCGGTCGAAGACCGCTGCGCAATGCTGCATTGGTTAACATTGGACCCTATGGGTCCCAGGAGCCAATGATGATGTACGCCGGCGGTGGCGATACGCAACGCCGCGGACGTGACCGCCATTTTCTATCTGTTCAATCACTCGATACCTGATCTTCGACAGGAGAAGACCTATAATGCAAGTGCTGCTGTGACCTCGGTCTGGAAGAGACAATGGCTCGAGTGTCTGGGGAAAGGTCCCCTGCCTTCACATCGGAGGAGTTGGAGAAACTCGTGGATGGGGTCCTCCCCTGTACACGCTACTCTACGGTCCTCCAGACAAACAGGTAAGTACACTGGGAGCATGCTGTATGGGCTATGCCTGTGTGGAGTGGGGTGGATGAAAGTTGGGGGGGGAGATTGAGGCGTGCATGAAACGACGATGAATGCATGTGCCACATGGCAAGGGTAGGGATAGGGGCCAAAGACTGTGACGGTGCAGTTGGTAATAACATTTCTCTTCCCCCTGTACAATTCATGTAGGTCAGCGCCCACCATAAACAAGATATTTGGCGTGCCATCGCCAAGGACGTCCGGACCCTGGGGGTCTACCTCAGACGGAGCACCCACTGCCGGAAAAGATGGGAGGACATTCGCCGCTGGAGCAAGAAGACAGCGGAGGCTCAGCTGGGGATGGCCTCCCAACGTGGGAGGGGTGCCCGTCGCACCATGACCCCCCTGATGTTCAGGATCCTGGCGGTGGCGTACCCGGAGTTGGATGGGCGCTTGGGGGCATCACAGCAGCCACCAGGGGGTGAGTACACTCTCATCCTGCTGATTTTGCGCACAGTGGAGGTGTCTGGGTGGGGGAGGTGGGCTGTGGGTTTCCCTAGGCCAGGGCGAGTTTAGTAGGCAAGGTCCCTCCGTAAGGCAGGCCATGTGGCACCCCACCTCTGTAAAGTGCCAAGTACACCTAGTCATGCCCCTGTGTCATCCATGTGTGCAGATTTTGTCCATAGCCTTGTAGGCCATGTCCCAGGGATTGAACAGTGGAGGCCAAGAGCGCGGCGTAGTGCAGGGGGCTTCTGTGTCTGTCGTGTCCGCCAATGAATGCACTCAACATGTTTTTCTTCTGTCGTCCCCCCCACTTTTTGTGGTCTCCCTGTTCTTGTGTGCATTAGCATCATCAGGCAAAGGAGCAGTGGCACCGGAGCAGGAGGGAGCTGCATCCCCATGGCCCTGGAGGGCGACACTACAGAGTCGGATTTCACCAGTGGGATGGAGGGCGAGGGGAGCTCCACGGCGGGGACAGGAGTTGACACCAGTGACATGGACTCGTCCCCTGATGGGAGCTCCCTTGTGGTGGCGGCAACATCTGTGCCCCCACATCTACAGGTACAGCCGCCACCCCCCTACCAGCACCGCCCTCCCAGCAGCCCCTCAGCCTTTGCCCCGTGCCCGCTCACCCAGGACAGTGGGCATCACCTTTGCCCCAGGCACCTCAGGCCCTGCCCCAGTCATCCCTGCTGCCCTCAGTGAGGAGGTCATTGACCTCCTCAGGTCCCTCACTGTTGGGCAGTCTACCATTTTGAATGCCATCCAGGGTATAGAAAGGCAGTTGCAGCAAACAAATGCATTCCTGGAGGGCAATCATTCTGGTCAGGCGGCCCTTCAGCGAGCTTTTCAGACTCTGGCCTCAGCACTGATGGCAGCCATTGTCCCTGTGTCTAGCCTCCCCCCTCCAACTTCCTTCACCCAGACCCAATCCCCTCTACCTCAGCCTATCCCAAGCACACCTTCAGACCAGCATGCACACACGTCAACACACAAGGGAAGCTCAGGCAAACATAAGCACCACACATCCCACAGGCACTCACGCAAGCATCATACACATGCAGACATACCAATAGCCACTGTCTCTACTGTGTCCCCCTCCTCCTCGTCTCCCTCCTACCTCCCTGTCTCGTCTACATTCACACCTGCATGCACTACAATTACAGCCACTACTGCCATCACAAGCACACACACCACCACACCTCACTCACGTGCAGTCACCACCCCCACTACCATTCACACGTCCCCTGTGTCCTCTCCCAGTGTGTCTATGACGCCACCTCCCAAGATACACAAACGCAGGCACACAGCCCCCCCAACAGCCATCCACCTCACAACAGCCTACAGCGCATGCACCTTCACCCAAAGTCACCAAGCATACACCTCCTACAACCACAACCTCTTTCTCCACTCCCAAACCCCCTCCAGCTACCCATCCCAGTGTCTCCAAAAAGCTTTTCCTGTCCAACCTTGACCTCTTCCCCACACCTCCCCCACCCCGTCTGTCTCCTAGGGCCCGACTCTCCAAGTCCCAACCTAGCACCTCAGCCACAACATCTCCGGGACCAGTGGTGCCTGTAGTCACCGGAATCTGGAGTGCACCGGCCACCAGGGCAGCAAGTGTGGCATGGAGCCACAGCACGGACAGTCCCCCACCTGTCAAGCATCAAAAGTTGGCCAGTGCCCGGCGGGAGAGGGGGAAGACTCCAGCCACCAAAGCCACTCCCAGGGGTACAGGTGGGAGTGTGGATTCAGCTGCGACACCTTCCAAGGTGGGGAAGGGCCACAAGAAACCCGGCAAGTCTGGGAAGAGCAGCACGGCGGAGAAGCCCGCCATCATCCCCGCTGCCCAGGAGGCCACCGCCAGCACCTGCCCTGCTCCCAAGAGGCCACCGCCATCATCCCCGCTGCCCAGGAGGCCACCGCCAGAACCTGCCCTGCTCCCCAAGAGGCCACCGCCAGCACCTGCCCTGCTGCCCAAGAGGCCACCGCCATCATCCCCGTTGCCCAGGAGGCCACCGCCAGCACAAGCCCCGCTGGGCCAGAGAGGACCGGCAGCACAAGACCCGCTGGGCCAGAGAGGACTGCCAGCACAAGCCCCACTGGGCTAGAGAGGACTGCCAGCACAAGCCCCGCTGGGCTAGAGAGGACCGCCAGCACAAGCCCCGCAGGGCTAGAGAGGACCGCCAACGCAAGCCCCGCTGGGCTAGAGAGGACCGCCAGCAGCTGAGTCACTGCAAAGGAGCCCGCCGCTACAAGCACTGCTGAACAGGGCACCGCCGCCTCAAGCCCCGCTGCCAAGGACACCACCGCCTCAAGCACCGCTGAACAGGGCACCGCCGCTACAAGCACCGCTGCCAAGGACACCGCCGCCTCAAGCACCGCTGAACAGGGCACCGCCGCTACAAGCACCACTGAACAGGGCACCGCCGCTACAAGCACCACTGAACAGGGCACCACCGCCTCAAGCACCGCTGCCAAGGACACCACCGCCTCAAGCACCGCTGAACAGGGCACTGCCACTACAAGCACCGCTGAACAGGGCACCGCCGCCTCAAGCACCGCAGGCCCATGAGCGCCAAAAGCTCTGACACTACTGAGGCCACCACAAGCAGGATGAAGCACTCTGGGCACAAGACCCCCTCCAGAACCAGTGGAGAGATACATCCACTACCTCTGTCCTTGGCAGGATGAAGCACTCTGGACACAAGGCCCCTTCCAGAACCAGTGGAGATTGGCATCCAATACCTCTGTCCTTGGCAGGATGAAGCACTCTGGACACAAGGCCCCCTCCAGAACCAGTGGAGAGATACATCCACTACCTCTGTCCTTGGCAGGATGAAGTACTCTGGGCACAAGGCCCCCTCCAGAACCAGTGGAGATTGACATCCACTACCTCTGTCCTTGGCAGGATGAAGCACTCTGGGCACAAGGCCCCCTCCAGAACCAGTGGAGACTGTTATCCACTTGAGAGACTGTGGCTTTGCACTCCCCAGGATGGAACAGTGGGCAAACCACCCACTGTATAGACTTGAGACTGTGGCTTTGCACTCCCCAGGATGGAACAGTGGGCAAACCACCCTCTGTATAGACTTGAGAGACTGTGGCTTTGCACTCCCCAGGATGGAGCAGTGGGAAAACCCCCGACTGTATAGACTTGAGAGACTGTGGCTTTGCACTCCCCAGGATGGAACACTGGGCAAACCCACCCACTGTAAAGACTTGAGAGACTGTGGCTTTGCACTCCCCAGAATGGAACAGTGGGCATGTGGCCCCCTCGTGGATTTGGCGTCGTGCACTCAAGCGGCTGAGGTGCCCCCCCTTTCCCTCCCCCTGAGGTGCCGGTTTTATTGGTACCTGATGCCCCTCCAGTGTTCTCTCCGTCATGGTCGGGGATCTTGTGTGGGCCTCGCCCATACCGTGTGGGCCCAGTGTTCCAGGGACTTCAATGGAGCACTACCTGGACTACTATTGTTGATGTATATATTTGTTTAGGGTGTGTATATATATTTTTGCGTACTGGATTTTAATATATTACAATGGTTACACTCATTTTCTTTTGTCTTTGCATTCTTCCGGGGGGTTGGAGGCTGTACCTGTAATGTATCATGCTGTATTGGTGTGTGTGTTGTGGTGGGTGAGGGTGGGGGTGGGGGTGTTGCGTATTGCGTGTGTGTGTCCCTGTTTTTTTCCCTCCCCTGTGTCGTAGGTGCAGTACTCACCGTGGTCTTCGCCGCCGACGTTCGTGCTCCTGGTAGAGGAGCAAGAAGATAAGGGCTGGCAGGATCTGCAGCTCTGGTTCTATGGCGTCCTGCTTCCTCGTGGGGTGTGTAGAGGTGAGCGTTTTCCCTTCGAAGTCCCGTTTCTGCCGTGTTTTTGTCCACGGTGAATCCGCCCCGGAAAAGGTGGCGGATTGGTAGGTTGTGATACTGTGGGCGGTACATTGTCCTCCTCCTGTCTGTTGGCGGTGACCGCCAAGCTGTTTGATTGTACCGCCGTGGCGGTCGGAGTGTTAAAGTGGCTATCTATATTGGCGGTTTCCGCCACGGTCGTAATTCCATTTTTTTTACCGCCGGCCTGTTGGTGATCTTACCGCCGCTTTAACACCGTCCGCCAGGGTTGTAATGACCACCTAAATGTAATCATAGATCCTTGAAATCAATGAAGCTTGACTGACGCAAAGTACCTGAAATGCATCAAAAACAAAGATGATGCGGGCCACAGGGGAGGTGATGCATCAAAAGAGCCAGAGATGCTTTGGTTTTTTACTGTTGCAGGGGAGGTGATGCATCAGTTTCTTACTACTACGCAGGGGAGGTGATGTGTTGGTTCCTTATTGCCACAAGGGAGATGATGCGTCGTTTGCAGCACAAAGCGCCGGTCCCTTGCAGCAGTGCAGTGTCAGTGAAGAAAATGTTATCCATGGACGATGCGTCGGTTTTGCATCAGAAGTTAAGTCACGATGTGTCAATCTCACAGTGAGGAAGTAGGTGCTGCGTGAGGGCGGTGTATCACAGACTTCAGTGATGCAATGCTTAAAGCTCATGCAGACTGGTAGGGACCACGCTCTGGTGTGGGCAGTCGCAATGCACTGAATTTTTGTAGCGGTGCATCGGTTTGGAATGACACAGTGAGTCAATACGTGGATTTTCCCCTTGTAGCACCAAAAACCTTCTTTAAGGGCCAGACTGGATTTGGCACCACTGGCAGTACAGGGCTCTCAGCAGAGGAACCCAAGTGCTGGTAGATGAAATATTTGATGTCCCTGAGACTTCTTAACAGGAGGCAAGCTTAGCTCAAGCCCTTGGAGAACTTTTAAAAGCAGGATATAGAAAAGAAAGTCCAATCCTTTGACTCCCAGGACAGACGCAGCAAGCAGCAGGCTAGCACAGCAAAGCAACAGGCAAAGTGGCAGTCCCTCCTACAGCATACAGCTCTCCTTCCTGGCAGAATGTCCTTAGTCCAGAAGTGTTCTAACTATGTGGGGTCAGAGGTCCAATACTTATACCCATTTCTGTCTTTGAAGTAGTCAAATTTCAAAGAGACATCTTTGTAGTAGACAAGACCCTGCCTTTCCTGCCCTGGCCCCAGACACAGTCCAGGGGGTTGGAGGGTGTTTTGTGTAAGGACAGGCACAGCCCTATTCAGGTGAAAGTGTCAGCTCCACCCACCACTCTAGCTCAGGAAGGCCCATCAGGATATGCATGGCACACTTCAGCTCCCTTTGTGTGACTATCTCGAGTGAACTCACAAACAGCCCAACTGTCATCCTGACCCAGATGTGTGTACCACAGTAAGGCAGAGGCACAGAGTGGTTAAGCAAGAAAATGTCCACTTTCTAAAAGTGGCATTTTCAAACTTAAAATTTAAAAACCAACTTCACCAAAAGATGTATTTTAAAAGTGTGAGTTCAGAGACCCCAAACTTCACATCTCTATCTTCTTCCAATGGGAAATTACACTTAATGGTTATTTCAAGGCAATCCCCGTGTTACCTTATGGGAGAGACAGTCCTTGCAATAGTGAAAAACAAAGTTAGCAGCATTTCGCTATAAGGAAATGTAAGACACATATCTTACCTTTTAAATACACTGTACCCTGCCCATGGCACTGCCGTTGGCGTACCTTAGGGATGACCTACATGAAATAAAAAGTAGGGTTTGGGCCCGGCAACTGGGTGCACTTGCCAAGTCAAAATGGCAGCTTGGAACTGCACACACAGACACTGCAGTGGCCAGTCGGAGACATATTTACAGGACTCCTCATGTGGGTGGCACAGTAAGTGCTGCAGGCCCACTAGTAGCATTTGATTTATAGGCCCTGGGCACTCATAGTGCACTATACTAGTGACTTACTTGTAAACCAAATATGTTAATCATGGACAAACCAATAAACAATATAATTTAGACAGAGAAATTTGGCACTTTAGCACTGGTCAGCAGTGGTAAAGTGCCCAGAGTCTAAAAGCCAGCAAAAACAAAATACAGCACAGGGTTAAAAACAGGAGGTCAGGAGCAAAAAGACTTGGGAAATCATGCCAAGAGCTGACAGGTCTAACAGTTACTAAGAATGGACAATGTGTCTGCTGTGAGGTACATGAATGGGTTGGGAGGCCCTCGTTCGAAGGCATTAGCAGACTTAGCGATGAAGGCTTGGCATTTCTCCCTAGATCAGAATATCATGATCCAGGCACAACATATTCCAGGGCACAACAATTCAAAGGCAGTTTGGAATTCACAGAATCTTTGGGATTCAAGTGACTGGATGTTGCACAGGGAAGTGTTCAAGGCTTTGAAGGGGAGATGGGGCACGTTTCATATGGATCTCTTTTCAAACAGCTTAAATGCACAGTTACTATTATTTGACAGTTGGAAACCAGATCCAGAGGTTAAAGCAGTAGATGCATTCCTGCAGGAGTGGGGGCGAAGGCACAATTTTGCATTTTCCCAGTTCTTGATAATACAAAAGTATTGATGAAAGTGAGGAAAGAGTGGGCAGAAATGTTGTTAATAACTTCGTTTTGGCCCTCTCAAATATGGTTTCCGGATGTGGTGAGCCTGTTAATGGACGATCCGATACTTCTGACTGGATGTGCAAGGTTTTTAGTGAATTAGGAAGAAGTGTGTCATAGTCTGATAGAAAATAGATAAATGCAGTTGATGGCATGGATGATTTCAGGAGAATTGGCAAATGTCAGGGTTATAATCAGAGGCTGTGAATCTCAACAAATGTTCATGGGCTCCAGGAAGAACAAAGGCGTACAAGGTGGCATGGAAGACATGGGTATGCTGTTGTGCTCAGAGGGATTTGGATCTCATTTCATCTCCTGTGGTGAATGTGGTTAATTATTTGATGGAAGTATTCCTGGATGGAGAATCCTATAGTTCAGTAAATCTATGTAGGTCGCTACTTTGACTGGTCATGCTTTGGTGAATGGGTAGCCTGTAGGCCAGTTGGATGTGGTGAATAGGTTGCTAAGGACTATGCAATTAAGTATTCCCCCAGGTCC
Source organism: Pleurodeles waltl (assembly GCF_031143425.1). Lineage (NCBI taxonomy): Eukaryota > Metazoa > Chordata > Amphibia > Caudata > Salamandridae > Pleurodeles > Pleurodeles waltl. The sequence goes on along the minus strand of NC_090445.1, from coordinate 536,769,924 downwards.
AAGATATACATTGTTATGGGATGTACATGAAGTTCTTACAGAGTTGATATCCTGGAGTGATAATGAATTTTTTACATTAAAGGATTCAACGCTGAAAGTTACAATGCTTCTTTGGTGTCTTTCAGGTGAGTACCACATACAAGGGCATTAGAGGTGGTTTTAGGACTTATGTAACAAAAGGAGTTTGTTTTAATATTAAAAAGAGAACAAAATGTATATTGTTAGAAATGGGGTCTTTGGTTGGCAGTCAGGTTACCCCCTGTCCAAGCAAGGACCCTCACTATAGTCAGGGTAAGTCACACGCAATCCAAATTATCCTGTGCCCACCCTGTGGTAGCTTGGCGCTGAGCAGTCAGGCTTAACTTAGAAGGCAATGTGTAAAGTATTTGTGCAATAAATCATACAATAACACTATATAAGCACCACAAAAATACACCACACAGTGTTTAGAAAAAAATATAATATTTATCTGGATATCTGCAGATCAAAACGATAAAAGATTCAATAAGAAATTGTAGAGATAACACTGAAAAGTGATATGAAGTGTCTTAAGTCTTTAAAAAACAAACAAAGTCTCTTTCAAGCACAAAGTACCTGGTTTGGAGTGAAAAATCTCCGCAGAGGGGCGCAGAGGAGGAGATGCGTGGAAAATGGTGTGTACGTCGGTTTCGCCCCTTCACACACGGACTTGCGTCATTATTTTTCATGCGGGGAAGTCGTTGTGTTGATTTCCGGTGCACAGACAGTCTCCTCCGTGGGGTTTTCAGACGCCCCGGGGTCTGTGCGTGGAATCCTGGGCTTGTTTTCTGGCTGCGCGTCGTTGCGGTGGGCTGTGTGTGGAATTTTCTCCCTCACGGCAGGCGCCGCGTTGATTTCTTCTCTGGAAGTCGGGCGGCGTTGTCCAAGCTGGCCGTGCGTCGAAGTTCCGGTCGAACCGCAGGCACTGCATCGATCTTTTCCTTGCGAAGTCGAGTGGCGGCATCCCGGGTCGGTGTGCGGTGAATTTTTCATTGCGGAGCAAGCAGTGCGTCGAATTTTCCACCGCACCAGGAGTCCAGTTGAAAGAAAGAAGTCTTTTTGGTCCTGAGACTTCAGGGAACAGGAGGCAAGCTCTATCCAAGCCCTTGGAGAGCACTTCTGCAGCAAGGCAAGAGTTCAGCAAGGTAGCAGGCCAACAGCAAGGCAGCAGTCCTTTGTAGAAAGCAGTTAGGTGAGTCCTTTGGGCAGCCAGGCAGTTCTTCTTGGCAGGATGCAGGTTCTGGTTCAGGTTTCTTCTCCAGCAAGTGTCTGAGGTGGTAAGGCAGAGGCCCTGTTTTATACCGCAATGTGCCTTTGAAGTGGGGGAGACTTCAAAGAGTGGCTTAGAAGTGCACAAGGTCCCCTTTCAGTTCAATCCTGTCTGCCAGGGTCCCAGTAGGGGGTGTGGCAGTCCTTTGTGTGAGGGCAGGCCCTCCACCCTCCCAGCCCAGGAAGACCCATTCAAAATGCAGATTTATGCAAGTGAGGCTGAGTACCCTGTGTTTGGGGTGTGTCTGAGTGAATGCACAAGGAGCTGTCAACTAAACCCAGCCAGACGTGGATTGTACGGCACAGATTTAAGTGCAAAGAAATGCTCACTTTCAAAAAGTGGCATTTCTAGAATAGTAATATTAAATCCAACTTCACCAGTCAGCAGGACTTTGTATTACCATTCTGGCCATACTAAATATGACCTTCCTACTCCTTTCAGATAAGCAGCTACCACTTCAATAATGTATGAGGGCAGCCCCAATGTTAGCCTATGAAGGGAGCAGGCCTCACAGTAGTGTAAAACGAATTTAGGAGTTTTACACTACCAGGACATGTAAACCACACAGGTACATGTCCTTCCTTTTACCCACACAGCACCCTGCTCTAGGGGTTACCTAGGGCACACATTTGAGGTGACGTATATGTAGAGAAAGGGGAGGTTTAGGCTTGGCAAGTACTTTTAAATGCCAAGTCGAAGTGGCAGTGGAACTGCACACACAGGCCTTGCAGTGGCAGGCTTGAGACAAGGTAAAGGGGCTACTTGAGTGGGTGGCACAACCAGTGCTTCAGGACCACTAGTAGCATTTAATATGCAAGCCCTATGCACATACAGTGCACATTACTAGGGACTTAAAGTAAATTAAATAGTCCAATTGGGTATAATCCAAAGTTACCATGTTTAAAGGGAGAGTGCATATGCATTTTAGCACTGGTGAGCAGTGGTAAAGTGCGCAGAGTCTAAAAGCCAGCAAAAACAGTCCAAAAAGTGGAGGGAGCCAGGCAAAAAGTTAGGGGTGACCACCCTAAGGCATGTCAGGTCTAACATGTTTCCCCCCAGCTGAAAGTGGGGAGAGCTACCCAACCTCTTGGGAGCTCTCATCGCTAAGGCGGAAGCATCTGGAGAGACCATCAGCATTGGCGTGGTCAACCCCTGGGCGATGCTCCACCGTAAAGTCCATCCCCTGTAGGGAAATGGATCACTTCAAGATTTTAGGATTTTCACCCCTCATCTGCATGAGCCATCTGAGGGGCCTGTGGTCTGTCTGAACCCGGAAGTGAGTCCCAAACAGGTATGGCCTCAGCTTCTTCAGTGCCCAGACCACAGCAAAAGCTTCTCTCTCAATAGCACTCCACCTCTGTTCCCGTGGTAATAGCCTTCTGCTAATAAAGACTACTGGTTGGTCTGAGCCTTCCTCATTTAGCTGTGCTAGAACAGCCCTATGCCATGCTCTGAAGCGTCTGTCTGCACAATAAATTCCTGGGAGTAGTCAGGGGCCTTGAGCACGGGGGCCATGCACATGGTTTCCTCCAGAGAATCAAAGGCTTTCTGACAAGCCTCTGTCCAATTCACCAACCTAGGTTGTTTCTTGGAAGTGAGTTCTGTCAAGGGTGACACAATGGTGCCATAGCCCTTGAAGAATCTGCGGTAGTATCCCGTGAGGCCTAAAAAGGCTCTCACCTCAGTCTGTGTTCTAGGTGGCTGCCAGGCTTTGATAGTTTCAATCTTGGCCTGGAGTGGCTGCACCTTGCCACCACCTACTAGGTGTCCCAAGTACACCACGGAACCCTGCCCAATCTGGCACTTACTAGCCTTGATGGTCAGGCCTGCCTGTCGCAGAGCCTGAAGCACCTCCTTGAGGTGGAGCAGGTGTTCCTCCCAGCTGGAACTGTAGACAGCTATGTCGTCCAGGTAGGCTGCACAGTAGGCATCCTTGCCAGCCAGGACCCGTTAACCAACCATTGGAAAGTAGCGGGGGCATTTTTCAACCCAAATGGCATCACCCGGAACTGGTAATGGCCATCAGATGTGGAAAACGCAGATCTCTCTTTAGCCCCCTCAGTCAGGGCGATCTGCCAGTACCCTGAAGTAAGATCAAACGTACTCAGGAACTTGGCAGCGCCTAGTCTGTCAACGAGCTCATCAGCTCGGGGATGGGGTGAGCATCAGTCCGTGTGACCAAGTTGAAACCCTGGTAGTCCACACAGAACTTGAGTTCTGGCTTTGCACCTGGGACAGTAGCCTTAGGAACCAACACCACAGGGCTGGACCAGGGACTACTGGATTTCTCAATAACCCCCAAAGTCAACATCTTGGAGACCTCCTCCTTGATGCTGGCCTTCACCTTATCCGATAACCTGTAAATTTTGTTCTTCACAGGGGGACTGTCACCGGTGTCAATGTCATGGACACAGAGGTGGGTCAGTCCAGGGGTAAGGGAGAACAGGGGGGAGAACTGCTCTAACAGCTCATAGCAGTCTCCTCTCTGGTTTAGAGTCAGGGAGTCAGAGAGAATGACACCCTCCACTGACCCATCACCTTCTTTGGCAGAGAGGAGGCCGGGGAGAGGTTCACTCTCCTTTTCCATGCCCTCATCTGTGACCAAGAGCATACTGACCTCAGACCTCTCAAAGTGAGATTTGAGCCGGCTGTGATGGAGGACCCTTAGGGGATGCCTAGGGGTCTTGAGGTCCACTAGGTAAGTGGCCTCCCCTTTACTCTCCTTGATCTCAAAGGGGCCAGGCCAGCGGTCCTGGAGAGCCCTGGGCTCTACTGGCTCCATTACCCAAACTTTGTCTCCAGGTGAGAACTCAACCAGAGTGGTCTTCAGTTCGTACCACTCCCTCATCACCTCTTGACTGGCCTCGAGGTTACTCTTGGCCTGCTTCCAGAAGCGTTGGGTTTGGTTGCGGAGGGCCAGCATGTAGCTGACCACATCCTGGGGAGGTGTCTTGGGAGCTTTCTACCAGCCCTCTTTAACAATGCTTAGAGGTCCCCTGACAGGGTGACCATAGAGAAGCTCAAAGGGGCTGAACCCCACCCCTTTCTGGGGCACCTCTCTGTAACCAAACAACAGGCATGGTAAGAGGACGTCCCACTTATGCCTCATGGCTTCAGTCAGGCCACTAATCATGCCCTTCAGGGTCTTGTTGAATCTCTCAACAACCCCATTCGATTGAGGATGATAAGGGGTGGTAAACCGGTAGGTCACCCCACACTCATCCCACATGGACCTCATGTATGCAGACATGAAGTTTGTGCCCCTGTCAGACACAACCTCCTTAGGGAATCCCGCACGGGTAAATATTCCCAACAGGGCTCTGGTCACCACCGGTGCAGTCACTGTTCTCAGAGAGATTGCCTCTGGATAGCGGGTGGCATGGTCCACCAAAACCAGGATAAACCTGTTGACCAAGGCAGTTTTGGGGTCCAAGGGACCAACAATGTCGATGCCCACCCTTTCAAAGGGGGTGCCAACGACCGGGAGTGGGAGCAGGGGAGCCTTAAGCTGTTTCCCTGTCTTCCCACTAGCCTGGCAGGTGGGGCAAGCTCTGCAGAAGTTATCTGAGGCTATCCTCATTCTGGGCCAATGGAAGTTGGTGACAAGCCTGTTAAAGGTCTTGTCTTGGCCCAGGTGTCCTGCCAGGAGGATGTCATGAGCCAGACCCAGTAGGAAGGTCCGGTAACCCTGGGGGACCACCAGCACATGGGCTGCCGCAGGACCTGGAACCTGAGGGTCACTGTAAAGGAAATCATTCTCCCAGTAAATATGGTGAGTGCCAGAGGCGTCACCTGCTGCTTGGGCTGTGGCCTGTTGCCTCAGACCCTCAAGGGTGGGGCATTCCTTCTGCGCCTTGCAGAATTCTGCCCTGGTTGGCCCACCCTCTACTTGCCAGCCAGCAAGTTCAGGTAGGTAACCCAGGTCAGCTATGTCCTCCCCAGTTGGCTCAGGGGCCTCTTCCTCCTCAGGGGCCCGTCCACCACCGTGGGAACATTTGAGGCAGGTTTCCCGCGCCTCTTGCCCTTCCTCTTTGCAGCTGTCTGGGCCATTGTTTCAGGCTCCAGACGCCCTTGACTCCCTTCCCCGGCAGCCATGGACCGTGTGGTCATGCAGACCCACTCAGGTAACCCTAGCATCTCCAGGTGGGATCTGAGCTCTACCTCTTTCCAAGCAGTATGCTCAAGATCATTGCCTATCAGACAATCTACAGGCATGGCAGGACTCACAGCTACTTTCAGAGTACCAGCGACCCCCCCCACTCAAAGGGAACCAGAGCCACCAGTAGGTGACTATCACGATTGTCAGCGACTATGACCGGGTGGAATGTATTAGGGACTATCTGCTCTGTTGACACCAGCTGACTCTTGACAGTAGTCATACTGGCTCCTGTGTCACGCAGAGCCTCCACCTTTTGCCCATCAATGGTGACCCACTGCCTATACTTGGAAGTATTTTGGGGCATGTGGGCTTTGGGCACCATTTCTCTTTCTCCCAGGGATACTAGGGAAACCTCTGCCTGCTCCCCAAAGCTATCTGGGTCTATCTCCCCCCGAGCGCTACACTAGTCAACCCAGGTGTCTGTCCGGTAGTGGACGGTGCTCTCTTGGAACACTGGGAGTCGCCCTTAGAGTGACCATACTGGTAGCACTCTAAGCATTTGGGGGTGAATTTCCCCAATGATTTATCAAAAGTCCCTGGCTTTTTCCCAAATCTGAAAGATGAATAGTTGCCACCCCCTCCCTGGGAATTCTTTTGGGGGCCTTTTGAGAGTTCCTTATCTGTAAGTTTATCTCCCCCTCTTTCTTCTGTTGGGAACCCTGACCACCTTTGTGGGTGTCCCCCCAAGATACCTTTGTGGACACTCTGGTGCTAACCCAGAGGTCTGCCTCCTCAGCAAGCTTCCTGGGATCAGTCAGTTTACTATCTACCAAGTGCTGGCGCAACTCTGTAAAAGAAATACTGAGCATATGCTCTCTCAGAATCAAGTCATATAACCCTTTGTAATCATCTACTTTGCTGCCCCGCACCCAACCGTTCAGTGCCTTATTGGAGAAATCAAGACAATCAACCCAGGTTTGTGTGGAAAGTTTGGTACTGTCCCTAAACCTCTGACGGTATCTCTCAGGGGTCAGTCCAAAGTTGGCCAGTAAAGCAGTCTTCATGACAGGATAGTTATAATGATCACGTGGGTCTAGTGTAATGAGTGTGTCCCTTCCCTCTGGGGGTACATAGAACCACAAGGCTGCCCCCCATTGCCCTTCAGGAACCCCATGAGCCCTTAGTGCAACTTCATAGGCAGCCAGCCACTTGTCAATATCATCTCCCACCACAAAACTGGGCACCACACTTTTGGGTATACAAAACCTTTTCTCTCCAACAGGTCCTCTATGTATGCTGCCACCATCACTGCTGGACTCAGACTGTCTTGCCTTGAGATCCAGCTCCTTGAGACTCAGTTCATGAGCCAACAAAAGTTTATTTTCAGCCAAGGCTCTCTCAGCTGCAGCTTCAGCTTGCTTGGCTTCTGTCTCTGCTCTTTTTTCTTCCTGATGAGCCCCAATTTTCAGTCTTGCCATTTGCAATTGGAACTCCCTCTCCTCTCTCCTTTCCTCTGCGGTCAGTCCTTGATCAGAGACACTGCTCCCTGGTCTGGAAGGGGGCACAATTGCAGTGGTAACATTGCCCACTGATGGCAAAAAGTCCTCTGGGAGGCCATCTTCTGGCTCCTCCTCCTCCTCAACATCCTCTTCTAAATGGGTTTCTGCCCAGGCCCTCAGTGCCACTTGAAAGTCCTCCTTTCTGGAGGCCCCTTGGGTGGGTACACTCATCTCCCTGCAGAACCTTTTTAGCTGTTTGACAGTATATGTCTCCACCATGGCTAGGTCAAAATCTCCTGCTTGAGACCCAGCCAGAGACATGTTGAGTGAGGATTTAGGTTTTGAAAATTGTCAGAAAAAACGAATTAGCAAAAAGAGATAAAAATCAAGTTGACGTTCAACTGTGGGTAGGTAGTGAAATACTTAGCTACTGTATGTCACTGCACAAATACAAGTCCTATCCTCACCGCTGATCACCAATGTTGGAAATGGGGTCTTTGGTTGGCAGTCAGGTTACCCCCTGTCCAAGCAAGGACCCTCACTCTAGTCAGGGTAAGTCACACACAATCCAAATTATCCTGTGCCCACCCTCTGGTAGCTTGGCACTGAGCAGTCAGGCTTAACTTAGAAGGCAATGTGTAAAGTATTTGTGCAATAAATAATACAATAACACTACATAGCACCACAAAAATACACCACACAGTGTTTAGAAAAATATGTAATATTTATCTGGATATCTGCAGATCAAAACGATAAAAGATGCAATAAGAAATTGTAGAGATATCACTGAAAAGTGATATGAAGTGTCTTAGGTCTTTAAAAAGCAAACAAAGTCTCTTTCAAGCACAAAGTACCTGGTTTGGAGTGAAAAATCTCCACAGAGGGCCGCAGAAGAGGAGATGCGTGGAAAATGGTGTGTGCGTCGGTTTCGCCCCTTCACACACGGACTTGCGTGGTTATTTTTCACGCGGGGAAGACGTTGCTTCGATTTCCGGTGTGCGGACAGTCTCCTTCTGGGTCGCGGGGTTTTCAGACGCCCCAGGGTCTGTGCCTGGAATCCTGGGCTTGTTGTCCGGCTGTGTGTCGTTCCGGTGGGCTGTGCATGGAATTTTCTCCCTCACGGCAGGCGCTGCGTCGATTTCCTCTCTGGAAGTCGGGCAGCGTTGTCCAGGCGGGCCGTGCGTCGAAGTTCCGGTCGCACCGCAGGCGCGCATCGATCTTTTCCTTGCGAAGTCGAGCGGCGGCTTCCCGGGACTATCCAGTTGAAAGAAAGAAGTCTTTTTGGTCCTGAGACTTCTGGGAACAGGAGGCAAGCTCTATCCAAGCTCTTGGAGAGCACTTCTGCAGCAAGGCAAGAGTTCAGCAAGGCAGAAGGCCAACAGCAAGGCAGCAGTCCTTTGTAGAAAGCAGTCAGGTGAGTCCTTTGGGCAGGCAGGCAGTTCTTCTTGGCAGGATGCAGGTTCTGGTTCGGTTTCTTCTCCAGCAAGTGTCTGGGGTGGTAGGGCAGAGGTCCTGCTTTATACCCAAATGTGCCTTTGAAGTGGGGGAGACTTCAAAGAGTGGCTTAGAAGTGCACCAGGTCCCCTTTCAGTTAAATCCTGTCTGCCAGGGTCCCAGTAGGGGGTGTGGCAGTCCTTTGTGTGAGGGCAGGCCCTCCACCCTCCCAGCCCAGGAAGACCCATTCAATATGCAGATGTATGCATGTGAGGCTGAGTACCCTGTGTTTGGGGTGGGTCTGAGTGAATGCACAAGGAGCTGTCAACTAAACCCAGCCAGACGTGGATTGTAAGGCACAGAAAGATTTAAGTGCAAAGAAATGCTCACTTTCTAAAAGTGGCATTTCTAGAATAGAAATATTAAATCCAACTTCACCAGTCAGCAGGACTTTGTATTACCATTTTGGCCATACTAAATATGACCCTCCTACTCCTTTCAGACAAGCAGCTACCACTTCAATAATGTATGAGGGCAGCCCCAATGTTAGCCTATGAAGGGAGCAGGCCTCCCAATAGTGTAAAAACGATTTTAGGATTTTTACACTACCAGGACATGTAAACTACACAGGTACATGTCCTTCCTTTTACCCACACAGCACCCTGCTCTAGGGGTTACCTAGGGCACACATTAGAGGTGACTTATATGTAGAGAAAGGGGAGGTTTAGGCTTGGCAAGTACTTTTAAATGCCAAGTCAAAGTGGCAGTGAAACTGCACACACAGGCCTTGCAATGGCAGGCCTGAGACAAGGTAAAGGGGCTACTTGAGTGGGTGGTACAACCAGTGCTGCAGTCCCAATAGTAGCATTTAATCTACAGACCCTAGGCACATACAGTGCACATTACTAGGGACTTATAAGTAAATTAAATAGTCCAATTGGGTATGATCCAAAGTTATCATGTTTAAAGTGAGAGAGCATATGCACTTTAGCACTGGTTAGCAGTGGTAAAGTGCGCAGAGTCTAAAAGCCAGAAAAAACAGTCCAAAAAGTGGAGGGAGGCAGGCAAACGGTTAGGGGTGACCACCCTAAGGCATGTCAGGTCTAACATATATCAAGAGCAATATTTTATCTGTGTTTGGATGCAAATAGGAAATTGTGCGTGGTGAAATGCTTGAAAGAGTATGAGAAAAAGACAAGGAGTTTCAGAGATTTACAAACACTCAATTACTAATTTAATTTAGGTATCTGCATAAATCTGTGCCGTGTCCAACTGTGGTAAGATAGGTTATAATGGTTATGAAAAAAAGTGGTGTAGATATATCTACATTTGGAGTGCACTCAGCTAAAGGGGCTATGGCATCAAAATCAGCTTTTGTGGGTGGTAGCCTGTTAAATATTCTTGTATCTGCTGATTGGTCTACAGATTCAGTTTTTAAAAAGTTATTTTTTAAAACTATTGAAAGTGAATCTCTGAAGGTTGTGGCAAGACTTTAAACATACACAATATTGGCCTCCGTGCCTTGTGATAAAATTCAGAATTTCCACATCGCGGCTGGAAAGAAAATCCTGATTTAACTAAAGACACGGAGGCTAATATTTTCCCTCCCAAAACTAACTCACCCTTAATAATTCTTGTTTGTGTTTACAGGAACTTTTTGAGAGAATAAAGGAGTTCCAGGAAGATTTGGAAGAAGAGTATAAGAAGAATTTCCCATATTTTCGGTTATGGTTCAAATAAGAGGATTCAATGGTTCGCAGCAAAAAAAGAAGGAAAATGGCTGCTTTTGGGGGACATTTATAGTATTGTAGAATGTTCTAAAGTTCTAATTCTAATGTTAGTGATTCTTTTTGTTGCTACTGTATGTGTGGCAATATATGTGTGTGGCAATAAAGAGGATATGCATATTATTAGCCTCTGTTTCTTTAGTAAAATCATGATTTTTTCCCACCCCTGCTGTGGAAATTGTGAAGTGATGTGCCATTCTATCACCTTGAATACCATGTGACATCATTGTACTAGTAATCTGGAATGCAGAGATTAGGGTGTTCTGTTTGTGTCTGAAGAATTATGTAGCGAGAGAGATCATTTGCTGCATTACTTTATACTTAATGGCTTACTTCAATCAAGGAGCTGTGAGTAACAAGTCTTTAAAGAGACCAGTCACTGTCTCCAGACCCTCTGTTCTACCACATTGTTCGGTGTTTTAATTTTTGCCTGTAAATAACTACACAAGTCTGTAATTTAAACATGCACATGCATTTTATCGAGTTGTGATTGACTGATTCTGTTGAGGGGAGTGGAGGTTTTAATATTTTTTTATGCTTTCTTTCTAACTTTTCCAGTGCTACCACCCTTGTTGTTAAGTCTGGGCTAGCATAGTGGCCATTCTGTTTGGGACTTTTTCTCAGAGCGGTTAGCGTTCTAGTGATCAGGGTTTTTTCCTCCTGCTCCCAGCCCAGGCCTATTTAAACATGGCAGTGGTGCAGCTGCACAGTGGGTACACCACTGGCACATCAAAGGTGTGCCCAAAGCAAGCCCATCCAAGTCTGTCCATACCCGAACAGAACCAGAGGCAAGGAATTCTGGACCATTTGTACCAGGCAGCTTTTGTCATTCAGCTGCCCGACTTCAAGTCTCTCCATGGTGAATTTGCTCACAGAGACTTTGAGCTGCCCACATTGTGATTTTAAGGTTTTTACTCAATGACCAACTATTGAAAGAAATAATAAAATGCCCATCCCTCTCTCAGAATACCCATCACTATATGACATCTAAAGCCTTTACCCTGTCAGATCCTAAAAACACATTTTACCAGTTCTTTAATATCAACTGCAGCTCTCTAGCCAAGCATCAATCAGAAATATTAATTTCCTAATGGATACAGCTCCAGATGCCATATTCTTAACTGGGGTACCAGAGGCCCTCTTCCTTTTCACCTTGAAATGTGCCAACTTCATTGTTTTAGGTGGTGTTAATATTCAATTTGATAATCCTACCTGCAAAATGGCCTCTTCCTTGGTGGAGGACGGGCAAGCTCTAGATGTTCATCTTATAAACAAAGCCCCTACTCATGTAGCTAGACATTTGCCTGATCCTCTGCTTTCCCATCTGAAGGGCCTATGGGTAGACTGCCCAATTCCATTATTATGGTCAGACCATTTGGCCATGCCTTTCTCTATTTCAAACTTTTTTAGCAGAGATACGTGACCCAGTTTCCTATTCAAGCAACTGGTCAAAACTCAAATTTTCTGCTCTTACCTCCACTCTGCAGACAAATACACCTGTGCTGAATCATTTAGTGGAGTCTGATTCCTTCACTATTGATAGCTGGATTTAGTCTCCTCTTTTCTCCATAGTTCCCATCAAACGCAATACTCATCACAGATCCCTCCCTCTAGCTCCGTGGTTTAATGATGCGTTACATAAAATTAAAAAGAACTGTAAGCGCCTTGAAAGAATCTGGTGCAATACTTACTGTGAAGCAGAAATATGGACTGACCTCAAAAAAATCATAAAAGCTTTCACTCTACTACAGCCAATTACTACTGTGCACAAAATTGTCCCAAAACACTGTTTCAAGTTTTAAAATCTTTATCAGATTCCACTATCATCTCCCCGTTTATATTACTCTCTCAGTCACATTGTGATGAATCAGCAGGCTTCTTTTGTAGAAAGTGGTTAATATTCAGGTGTCTCTATCTTCTCCATCTTTCACTGGCTGCTCCCAGTCGCAAACAAAGAAAGGTACTACCTATACTGCAGTTTTTTGTTCCTAGCTTCAATCAATCAATCAGTAGATTTGTAGAACTCTACTTGTCACCATGACATTATCCGGGCACTCTCAGGGTCCAGTTGATATAGCCAGGTCTTCAGGGACTTTCAGAACTCTAGAAGAGATGGGGAGGTCCATAGCTGAAAGGGTAGCTTGTTCCATGCCTTCGCTGCTAGGTAGGAGAAAGAGCAATCTCTGCATCTGCTATGTCGGATAAGGGGTTGAGGGTTAGAGAAAGGAATGCAGAGCGGAGGTGTCTGGTGGGCTGATGGAAGTTTAGGCATTGGTTCAGTTAGGCAGGTCTTCAGTTGTGTAGGGCCTTGCATGCATCAGTCAGGAGCTTGAACTGGCATCTTTTTTCTACAGGAATTTAGTGGAGTTTCCTAAGATAGAGGGTGATGTGGGTATGTCTAGAGAGATCCAGGGCAAGTCTGGCTTCAGTGTTCTGTATGGCCTGTAATCGGTAGAGGTGAGCTGCAATCCCTGAGTACAGAGCATCCGTCCAATTGTCTGGAGATGAGGGTCTGGGTGATGGTGCGTCTGGAGCGTTGGGGTAGCCATTTCAATATCTTTTGAAGCATGCAGAGGATGACGAAGCAGGAGGAGGAGAAGGAGTTGACCTGAGTTGACATGGCTAGTTTATTTTCCAGAATGATGCCTGGTTTCATAGTGTGGTGGGTGGGTGTAGGAGTAGGTCTGAGGGCCACCAGGATGCATCATAGGGGAGCTTTTGTTTCCAATAATCAATACCTCTGTCTTGTTTGTGTTAAGATTCAGTCAGATGTCCTTCTTCCAGTTAGTGACATCTGTCATGCAGTTGTGAAAGTTGGTCTTGGTAGTGTTGTCGCATAGCTTCTCATTATCCTAATGAGACTACTGGATTCGGGCAGCAGAATCACATAGACTGTGGGGGACTGAGTCTGATCCTGCACCATGTGACACCTGTCGGCCTAATCCGGGTTTACTCTGGCTAACTAGCAGTGCCTCATCTCCACCCAAGAGCAGGCATGATTGGGGCAACCGGGTGCATGACTCCTCAGGGGAATTGTGGTCCTTCAGATCTCTTCCGTTTCTCTCAGTTACATGAGTCTCACATATGCAAGAACAATCAGAGGGAGAGTATAGATCAATAAGGTTTTATTAAAATAACTGCATCTTAGATAGTAAAGCATGTGTTGCAATAACTAGGATGATGAAGCACAATAAGATTAAAATTGTGACAAGGAGAGTAAAACACAAGAATAACGCTATCATACTGTCACTAAGGTTTCTAGGGATGGTTCCTACCTAAGCTATGTTAGAGCACAGCATGTTAAGCTCTAATTCTGCCTTTCAGGTTCCCCCTGGGAAGACATCATCCCTTCATATCTGAGCAAGAGGCATGTAGTCCACATAAGCAGCTGTAGCAAAGCAATTATCCATCAGCATACAGTTGTGGTCATCTGGCTGGAATCTTCCTCTAACGTACATGGGTCAAAGTAGTGTTTTTATAACAAAAATCTAATATTCCAAGTAAGGATCCCCACATAAGAGTGCGTATGTTTCTGTGAACATTAGAGACAAAGCGTACCACTTTTGCTGGCAACCTATCTTACTGCAGCCTTGAGAAAAGCAGAGAGTGAAAGAAATGTCTTGTTTAAGAATGCAATGCTGACCTAGGCGAAGAACAGCTAGATAGAGAAAATAAAACAAGACTGCAAATGTGGCTAATCTTAAAATAGTATAACAAAGCTAAATAAAATATATCTAGGTTAAAGTACACAGCGGCATGCCTAGTTTGCTAAAATAACATGTATAAAAGTATAGCTAAAATGGCTACTCAACACCCTCCCCTTGCCGGTTCAAAGGTGGTTCAAAGCCCAAGTTAATATAAAAAAGCTACTAAAATTCATCTTAAAGCATATATATATATGGGAATGTCATTGATGACAAGTTAAAAGACAATTAAACATGCATGAAAAGGACAATTTAAAATAATAACTGTGGCGTCGAGAAAGCCGAATTTCAAAAGTCTGAGTCAGTTTTAAAGTCGCCAATTGAATCTGGGATAATTAAAGATAAGAAATCTTCCACTTCGGCAGGTGGTAAAGTAGGAAGTTCCTCGCCAAGGAAAACCAAGGAGCATTCATGTTCATATTCAAAGCCTGAGCTCCAGCCGAGGCAGCAGCATTCCGTGGTGTGCCCAACAGTGAGTTTAGAGCAGCTTGATCCACAAAGGGCAACTCATAAACAGCTTTCCGTAACAAACGCACCCTCAACGCACATGTCTGGTAAGGAGCCCTCAACGAGTACAACAACATATCAGCATCCAATGAAAGCAAGCGCTGCGTAGAAAGACAAACCTTCAGTGCACATTTAAAAGGGCACCAAAGGCACTGAAACACGGGCTGCACACAATGCAAACCCGGTCTGAATGACAGAGACCAGTCACACTCCAATCGCTCCAGGAGTGGTGCTCCAAAGTACTGCATCATACATGCATGACACAGCTGCGCTGGTGGAAGCGCTTTCAGTCCTCCTTGTTGTAAAGGGACAGCCATTAAGCAGAAAAAATAGCAATAGCAAAATGCCACCTATTATAGCCAAAGTTATCGGAAACCCCCCCGAAAATACTGGAAAATATTGAGTGTATGACTGAATGTATTAAGCCAAATATAGAGGAAATGGTGTGAATGAAACTAGAACCAACAGCCTTAAAGAAATGTGCGACTCTAGTAGTACTGGATGCATTAAATATCCGACCCATGAGTTCACCAAAGTGTCTCAGAAAGTTAGTACTTAAAAGGGACTGTACCTCTGTGGATGATCTCACAACCTAAAGCACATAGGTCTCGCATGCAGATGTAAGCACCACATGTTTTTGAAACAATAAAGCCTTGAGTCTGCTCAAATTGTCAAAATTCACATTTGAAGTAGCAGTATGGGGCCAAATCTCAGCTACTTCCCTCTGTCGTGTAGGAGGAAAAAGTACATTCGTGCAGCATGTAACAATTTTGGAGGACGAAATGACATAAACCATTCCAGCTCGCATTCCACAACAGCTCTCACTATTAAGGAGCACATAGCTGCCATTCGAGAGCACCTGGAACGCAGGTCTAATCAAGGGGACTGGGATTCCCTTCAGATAACAAGCCAAGTTTGCTGCCAAAGAGTTACACGCCCCATGCAAGGACAGCTGTTTACAAACCATCGAATGGCTGACAGAAGTCTTGCATTCACTACCGCTAAGAAAGACCTCTTTCATGGCACTGAGACATTTGTACAGAAAGGGCAGCTCCCACACCTTGTGTACGTAACTATCTCCTAGCCTTTCACATCTGCCCACTGGAATGTAATTTAAGCAGGATGTGAATTGAAGTTTTGAAATAGGCAGATTGATGACCCCATGTATTAATCACTCAGCAGATGGTATTTCAGCCACAGTGAAAGGCAGCTTTTCTAATTTCACAATATTTAACATGACATAAGTCGCTTCCTTCTTAGCCATTAGTTGTTGTTGTCGCATTAAATTAAATGTAGAAAATATGTCCCTCATGGTAACGTGTTGCCAGGGAACGGGCCCTACTTTCAGTGTTTCTAGTGTCCAAACTAGCTGCATAATGGATCTTAGTTGACTCTGTCCATGGTGTAAAAAGGACATGTCGCTCTTTACTATGTCTATTGCAGAGGAAACAATGTTGTTTAAGGTGTATATTCAGTCGTACAGGGTATTAATCCCATTATCTACAACAGCTAATTTACCTTCTGTAAATTTTCCTGATCTATTTGCCTTAACCAGGAAGCAGCTTCTTGTTGAGAAAGCTTCCAAATTTCATTATAGACTGCATATAAGAAACTCTTTCTGCATTGTTTTCTGGGGCCTAAGAGGAAATTCTGTAAATCAGTACTATTAGACAGGAGACTGAGGTGTTCTTTAACAGCATTTAGTGAGGAACTCTTCAACCATTGCTGGCATAGTTTCCCCACACTGTATGTTGTCACTATACCCTGGTGTTCAGATGACAAATAGCAAGGGTCAGGCCTATTTGTTCTTAAACCCCCTGTGGAGTTTACAAAACCTTTATGACACCCATTGGTATCTATTGGCCACAATAACCACCCACCAGGATGCAAAAGTAAAGCAATAAATGTGCCATTTTGGACCCATTCATCTAGCTGATCTACTGTTACATTGATACATTTTTGCCATTTGCAAAATTTTGCAGGGGCAGGAATAGTGGGCGTATTCAAATCCTTAATTTTTGCTAAGCCTAAACAACTTTTGAACAGGTATCAGGCATGCTATAAATAAAGCTTCCTTTCCCCTCATTTGCCAATTTTTTGTTCCCCACACACTTTTTAAGTCAATCAACTTCAACCAATAGCCTTCTATAGCCAACCGGGAAACAAAGGAATCCGAATAAATTAATTTTGTATCTGTTAATAATATATGTACTTTTTCCATAAATGGTAATTTGAAATAATATGGCTCAGCATTTTAACATTGTGCCCAGAAGAAATATGCACATTTCACAGAATATGTTTTAGAACTCCCTTGTGGTGGAGTTGGACAATGTTCCCATTGTGTGTAATTTAAAATAGTTTGCGGAGTAGTTGCCCTGTGAATGAAATGGTGTCCAGAATAATTATGACAGAACACGTCTCCATAATTTTCTTTGGATTGATAAACATCCTCACTTTCAAATTCAGTAAAATACTGCAACTCAGTCATCACAGAATCAACTGTTTACACATCCCAGTCATCATAAACCACTCCGTGTATTATTACATCATTCATAGAAAGTTTAAACACATATGGAATTTGAATGACCTCCGTCGGGCCGTATATATCAAATTAGATTTTATCCCAAACAATCCCGTCAGGAATTGGTATAGGGTAAATGTTCACGAAAGACAAGACTCTGCGGACCTTATGAGAAGAGAAATGGGGTTTCAGGACCTCATCCACCAGTTCAACTGTTAATCGTTCAGGAAGGTAATGACCATGAATCAATCGAAAAAAGGTAATAACACAGCCAATCCAAAGGAGGAAAACTAATGCAGTCAAGGAAAGTCAGAGATAGTTCCATGGGAAAATAAAGTAATTTGTTTTGAGCCAAATTATCAGCTCATGTGTTTTTGACAGTTCAGATGCAGAAGAGTCAGATGAGTCCGAGAAAGTGTCAGCGATGTCGGCAAAGTATCCAAAAACTGGAGCCATATTTTGAAGAGGAGTAGTCTCCTGCGGTGGTTCGTAATAGATGATGCCATTTGTTTATGTAGAATTTGAGAATGATCGGTCAACATTTTCTGTATTAGAAATACAAAATGCTTTGATGAGGTGTTAACACGGCGTTGTAACGGAATCGTTCTCAACAATCCAACATCAGCGGCGCCAGACACGGCGTCGCGTAGACCCCCAGGTACAGTACCTTGGTGAAGAAATTAAAATGAGCCGATGCGTGAAGTCAGGGATCACGGCGTCTGTGCGAAACGTTGAACCCGCGCACTTTGGGGCGGCGTCGGTAACGACATGGTGCGGCGACTTCCACTGAGTCGCGGACTTTGGTGGGGCTGCAGCGATGTCGGGCCTGTGAAGGTCGTCGAGTTCCAGCAAAGATCACGGAGGCGGTTGCAGGGGGCGTCACCGGATTCAGCAGCGATGTCAGTCCGAAGTCGCCCGAAGTCATCCGAAGTCGATTTCCTTGAATTTCCTCCAGCTTTCCTTTCAAGGGCCCAGGGACTGCATAGGGCACCACTTGTCAGAACAGGAGTCTCTCCAGAGACTCCAGATGCTGGTAGAGAGAAGTCTTTGCTGTCCCTGAGACCTCAAACAACAGGAGGAAAGCTCTAGATCAAGCCCTTGGAGATTTCTTCACAAGATGGAAGGCACACAAAGTCCAGTCTTTGCCCTCTTACTCTGGCAGAAGCAGCAACTGCAGGATAGTTCCACAAAGCACAGTCACAGGCAGGGCAGCTCTTCTTCCTCAGCTCTTAAGCCCTTCTCAAGGCAGAGGTCCTATTGTTTCCTGAAGTGTTCCTCAAGTCTGTGGTTTTGGATGCCCTTCTTATACCCAATTTCTCCTTTGAAGTAGACCTACTTCAAAGTAATGTCTCTTTTGAATGGGAAATCCTGCCTGGCCCAGGCCAGGCCCCAGACACTCACCAGGGTGTCGGAGACTGCATTGTGAGAGGACAGGCACAGCCCTTTCAGGTGTAAGTGACCACTCCTCCCAACCATCCTAGCACAGATGGCTCATCAGGAAATGCAGACTACACCCCAGCTCCCTTTGTGTCACTGTCTAGTGTGAGGTGCAACCAGCCCAACTGTAAAACTGACCCAGACAGGAAATCCACAAACAGGCAGAGTCACATAAATGGTATAAGCAAGAAAATGCTCACTTTCTAAAAGTGGCATTTTCAAACACACAATCTTAAGATCAACTTTACTGCAAGATGCATTTTTAAATTGTGAGCACAGAGACCCCAAACTCCACATTTCCATCCGCTCCCAAAGGGAATCTACACTTTAATCAGATTTAAAGGTAGTCTCCATGTTAACCTATGAGAGGGACAGGCCTTGCAACAGTGAAAAATGAATTTAGCAATATTTCACTGTCAGGACATATAAAACACGTTACTATATGTCCTACCTTAACCATAAACTGCACCCGGCCCTTGGGGCTACCAAGGGCCTACCTTAGGGGTGCCTTACATGTAAGAAAAGGGAAGGTTTAGGCCTGGCAAGTGGGTACACTTGCCAAGTCGAATTTACAGTTAAAACTGCACACACAGACACTGCAGTGGCAGGTCTGAGACATGATTACAGAGCTACTTATGTGGGTGGCACAACCCGTGCTGCAGGCTCACTAGTAGCATTTGATTTACAGGCCCTGGCACCTCTAGTGCACCTTACTAGGGACTTACTAGTAAATCAAGTATGCCAATCATGGATAAACCAATCAACCATGCAATTTACACAGACAGCATAGGCACGTTAGCACTGGTTAGCAGTGGTAAAGTGTTCAGAGTTCAAAAGCCAACAGCAACAGATCAGAAAAAATAGGAGGCAGGAGGCAAAAAGATTGGGGATGATCCTGAATAAGCAAAAAAGTCCAACATGACCCCCTACCAGCCTAACGCCAGAGGAGAACAATCAATATCTTTATGTCCTTCCCTGATTGGGGCAATAGAACAAGGACCCAGGCCCACAACAGCAGGGGCATGTTCCAGTTCTACGCCTTCCTGACTCCAGTCGGATCCCTCTGTCCATACTCTCAGGGCCCCCTAAGATAACCCATGGGGAACCCTTATCCACATCTGCAGACACCATCTGTGCAGCACCTAACTTTACTTTGCTCACATATGTATCCCAATGGGCAGATTTTACCTCCAGGGCCAACACAGTGGTGTTGACCACTCCACCCCCGGGGTGTGGTTTTCGTCCCCCCCCCCTGCCCAGGGGCAACTCTGTCCACCAGGACAGCAAGCCACAGTGACCCCGGACAACTGTCAGGGATGACAGCCCGACCTCAGGCCTCTCCAATCACTGTGACTGTAGAGAGTGGGGGGCAGTAGCCCCAGGTGCCTGGCACCCTTTGACCACTCTCTCTTCCACCAGGTCAGGGATGACAACCTGAGCCTGGTCCTCCCCTCTGGGGCTCTGTAACTTCCCTGCAGGAGCGGCACCCCCAGAGTCCAAAATTGTCATGGTGCTTGTAGAAGCAGTCCTGCACAATTCTCCCACCAGTGCAGGGATGTTAACCTACAACTGCCCTCCCTTCTGGGGTCCTGCACCCCCCAACTAGCAGTGCCCCCCTCCCCACCCCCCAGAAGACAACATGGTAGGGGCACTGTTAGCAGTAGCCCCTTCCTCCAGATCCTGGGGGACACCTTGAACCTGGCTTTCCAATCCAGGGTCTGTACCCACAGACTGGACCACTGCCTGGCAACCCAGGATTTCCTGGGGGGCATACCTACCCCCCATCAGGTCAGAGTTTACCCTCTGAACCTGGCCATCCAACCCAGAGTCACCACCCTGCAGTTGAACCACTGCCTGGCGCACCAGGACTTCCTTGGGAGCACACCTACCCCCCATCAGTTCAGAGTTTACCCACTGAACCTGATCATTCAACCTAGAGTCACCACCCTGCGGTTGAACCATTGCTTGGCACACCTGGACTTCCAGGGGGGCACACTTGCCCCCCCTCAAGGGACACACCATCCCAAAAGGCCACACAAGAGTCTGGCTGGCGCAGTTCTCCTGACCTTTGCTCATCTGACAGAGTCTGGATTCCCCCAACCCACAAATGGTCTCACCAAGGTCATTCCTAGGGGGCTCTGCTCTCAAAGCTGACCCCTGTCCCTCCAGGTTCTCCACTGGAGTCCGCAACCCCCTCTCAACCCTCTGTCTGGACTTCTGCACCTCCTCACTAGGAGTGGTACTGCCAAACACCAGAACTGGTGGGACGCTGGCTACAGCCACCCCCCCCCTTAAGTTCTCCTGACACTGTGGGGTCTCCCTCAACAGATGGCCCTATGGTACAGACTAGGCTCCCCTCCTGGTGTTCCCTCATGGAACCCTCCATGACCTTGGACCGGATCTCAGGCACCTTGGGCCTCAGCCCATCCCCATTCCCTCTCCTCTGAGACTGGACATGGGGTCCCTCACCCACCCCACTACACTGGGTCCTACTTGGGACACTACAAACCTTCCCTACCTCACCTGGTTGTGAAATACCTAGACCACTCCTCTCAGGAGCACCCCTAAATGCCTCTTCGGACTCTCTGGTACTCACCCAGAGGGCTGCCTCCATTGTGAGTTCCCTGGGGTCGGAGAACTCACACTCCACCTGGTGTTGGAGTAGCTCTGGAAAATAAGGACTAGACATATGCTCTCCAGCAATTACATCATACAGCCCCTCACATGAATTAACCAAAGTATCCTTCATCCAACCATCCAGTGACTCAGCCTTGAAAAAGTACCCCACATCACCCTCCTGAGACTGGTGAGACAGTACTCGACTATCCCTGACACTCAACCCACACTCTTCTGGGATGTCTTCACACTCCATAACCAGGACTTCTACCTGGGGGGGAACCCCTCTCCCTGTCACTCTCACCCAGAGCCAGTAGAGTGTCCCTCCCATCACTAGGAATATGACTCCCTATGCCAGTTCCCCAATCCACCTCAGGGACCCTGTGCATCACTGGAGCTACCTCATACCCCTGAACCTCCTGGTGTGTGTTAACACCCTCCTTCAAGTAGGGCACTACATCTCTGGGCATATGCACTTCATCAGCAGTAATGGATGCAAGATTTTTGCTGCCACCATCTGAACTGGACTCAGCCTTCATGGCCTCCAGATTCAGCTGTTCACAGCTAAGCTCTTGAGCTGCAATCCTTTCTTTTTCCAGGGGTAAGGCTCTCTTCTCCTCAGCCCTCTCAAGCTCTGCCTCTAGCTCTTCCGACTCCGGATTCGAGCTAGGAGTCATTCATCTCTTTCTGTTCCCTCCTCAGGGCCACTGCCCTCCTCCTCAGAGTAGTCCTCCTCCTCAGAGCAGTTCTCCTCCTCAGACTCAGTTGGTGGTGTCGCCTAGCAATGTTTCAACTCATACTGAAACAGGGCTGACTCAAGATCCTCCCTTCTGGATTTCTTGTTCACAGCTAGTCCCCTTTCCATGCAGAATGCTTTAAGCTGCCACTTTGTATACATAAATAGGTTCCAGAAATTGATTTCCATTCTGTAAAGGCTTCACAACCAAAAACCAGAGTCCTAAATTATTAGCAATATTTCCAGGAGGACATCAGAGAACAAAATGCAGAATCACAAGGAAAGTAGTATGTGGTCACGTAGTGGTCTGAACTCAAAACAGTAGTGTACACTTAATTACTGTATGTCAAGTACAATTACAAGTCCAAATCCCAACCGCTGATCACCAATGTTAGAAATGGGGTCTTTGGTTGACAGTCAGGTTACCCCCTGTTCAAGCAAGGACCCTCGCTCTAGTCAGGATAAAAGAGAATCACCCTCAGCTAACCCCTGCATACCCCCTTGGTAGCTTGGCAGATCAGCAGGCTTAACTTCAGAGTCCTATGTGTAAAGTGTTTCTACAAACACACACACAGTAACTTAATGAAATCACTACAAAATGACACAACACAGATTTAGAAAAATAGGAAATAGTTATCTAAACAAAACAAGACCAAAACGACAAAAATCCGACATACACAAGTCAAATTATGAATTTTTAAAGAATAAACTCAAAAATAGCGCTTAGAAACACAAAATGCTTCGATGAGGTGTTAACACGGCGTCGTAACGGAGTCGTTCCCAACAATCTGACACCATCAGCGCCGGACACGGAGTCGCATAGACCCCCAGCTACAGTACCTTGGTGAAGAAATGAAAACGAGCTGATGCGCAAAGTCGGGGATCGCGGCGTCTGTGCGAAACGTTGAACCCGAGCACTTCGAGCGGCGTTGGTCATGACGTGGTGCGGCGACTTCCACAGAGTCGCGGACTTTGGCGGGGCTGCAGCGATGTTGGGCCTGCGAAGGTCGTCGCAGTCCAGCGAAGATCACAGAGTCAGTTGCAGGCAGCATCACCGGATTCAGCAGCGCCGTTGGTCCGAAGTCGATTTCCTTGAATTTCCACCAGCTTTCCTTTCAAGGGCCCAGGGACTGGATAGGGCACCACTTGTCAGAACCGGAGTCTCTCCAGAGACTCCAGGTGCTGGTAGAGAGAAGCCTTTGCCGTCCCTGAGACCTCAAACAACAGGAGGCAAGCTCTAAATGAAGCCCTTGGAGATTATTTCACAAGATGGAAGGCACACAAAGTCCAGTCTTTGTCTTCTTACTCTAGCAGAAACAGCAACTGAAGGATAGCTCCACAAGGCACAGTCACAAGCAGGGCAGCTCTTCTTCCTCAGCTCTTCAGCTCTTCTCAAGGCAGAGGTTCCTCTTGTTTCCTGAAGTGTTCCTCAGGTCTGTGGTTTTGGATGCCCTTCTTATACCCAATTTCTCCTTTGAAGTAGGCCTACTTCAAAGTAATGTCTCTTTTGAATGTGAAATCCTGCCTGGCCCAGGCCAGGCCCCAGACACTCACCAGGGGGTCGGAGACTGCATTGTGTGAGGACAGACACAGCCATTTCAGGTGTCAGTGACCACTCCTCCCCACCCTCCTAGCACAGATGGCTCATTAGGAAATGCAGACTACACCCCAGCTCCCTTTGTGTCACTGTCTAGTGTGAGGTGCAACCAGCCCAACTGTCAAACTGACCCATACAGGAAATCCACAAACAGGTAGAGTCACAGAAATGGTATAGGCAAGAAAATGCTCACTTTCTAAAAGTGGCATTTTCAAACACACAATCTTAAAATCAACTTTACTAAAAGATGCATTTTTAAATTTTGAACTCAGAGACCCCAAACTCCACATTTCCATCCGCTCCCAAAGGGAATCTACACTTTAATCAGATTTAAAGGTAGCCCCCATGTTAACCTATGAGAGGGACAGGCCTTGCAACAGTGAAAAATGAATTTAGCAATATTTCAATGTCAGGACATATAAGACACATTAATATGGCCCTCATCACAACCCTGGCGGTCGGTGTTAAAGCGGCGGTAATACCGCCAACAGGCCGGCGGAAAATAAAAAGGGATTACGACCGTGGTGGAAATCGCCAACATAGACAGCCACTTTAACACTCCGACCGCCAGGGTGGTAGAAACAAACAGCGCGGTGGACACCGCCAACAGACAGGCTGGAGACAAAGTTCCGCCCACTGTATCCCAAGAGGCCTATCCGCCACCTTTTCTGGGGCGGAACCAACGCTATCAAAAGCACGGCGGAAACAGTACACGGAAGGGAAAACACTCACCTCTTGACACCCAAAGAGGAACCAGGACGCCATGGAGCCCGAACTACACGTACTGCCCATGTTGGTTTACCTCTTCTTCTACCAGGAGTACGAACTGCGGCGGCGGTGACCACGGTGAGTACTGCACCTACAACACAGGGGAGGGGGGAGGAGAGAGAGTGACACACACACGCAACACCCCCACCCTCACCCTCACACACAACATACACACAAATACATGCAGGAACATTACATATACACCCTCCCACTCCCTGGAAGAACGCAAGGACAAAAGGAAATTATTGTAACCATTGTAATCATTAAAAATCCATTAGTCAAAAGTCAAAATTCAGTAGATACAAATATGTTCACCAACTACACAAGTCCGGATAGTGTACTAATCATTGTCCGTAGACCACTGGGCCCAAAATGCATGGGCGAGGCCTACACATGATACCTGACTGGAAACAGAGAGAACACTGCTGGGGCATCAGATCGAAAATATACAGGCACCTCAGGGGGAGGGGAAGGGGGGCACCTCAGTTGATGAACGCACAACGCCACTGCTGCACGAGGGGGCTCCATGTCCATTTATGTATCCTGGGGAGTGCAAAGCCACAGTCTCTCAAGTCTCTCCAGTGGGTGGTTTGCCCTCTGTTTTATCCTGGGGAGTGCAAAGCCACAATTTCTCAAGTCTCTCCAGTGGGTGGGTTACCCACTGCTTTATCCTGGGGAGTGCAAAGCCACAGTCTCTCACGCCTCTCCAGTGGGTGGTTTGCCCACTGCTTTATCCTGGGGAGTGCAAAGCCACAGTCTCTCAAGTGGATAACAGTCTCCACTGGTTCTGGAGGGGGCTTTGTGCCCAGAGTGCTTCATCCTGCCAAGGACTGAGGTAGTGGATTCCTTTCTCTACTGGTTCTGGAGGGGGCCTGGTGCCCAGAGTGCTTCATCCTACCAAGGACTGAGGTAGTGGATGTATCTCTCCACTGGTTCTGGATGGGGCTTTGTGCCCAGAGTGCTTCATCCTGCCAAGGACTGAGGTAGTGGATTCCTTTCTCCACTGGTTCTGGAGGGGGCCTGGTGCCAAGAGTGCTTCATCCTGCCAAGGAATGAGGTAGTGGATGTATCTCTTCACTGGTTCTGGGTGGGAGGGGCTTTGAGCCCAGAGTTCTTCATCCTGCCAAGGACTGAGGTAGTGGATTCCTTTCTCCACTGGTTCTGGAGGGGGCCTGGTGACCAGAGTGCTTCATCCTGCCAAGGACTGAGGTAGTGGATGTATCTCTCCACTGGTTCTGGAGGGGGCTTTGTGCCCAGAGTGCTTCATCCTGCCAAGGACTGAGGTAGTGGATTCCTTTCTCCACTTGTTCTGGAGGGGGTCTGGTGCCCAGAGTGCTCAATTTGCAGTGTGGCCGGTACAATTCCCTCACACGGGTGTGCGTGCCACGAGATTTGCGAGGTTCAGGTAGCATGATACGCCATGGAGGCAGCGACATACCCCACACTGCTGCGGCTGCGCCTTCCACCTGCAGGTGTAAACAGTGATGGAAGAAATGCCTCATGGCAGCTTCCCAGGGTCCACGAACTCTCCTCCAACCTCAGACGACTGACCACTGGGGATGGTAGCCATGTCAGCGGTGGTGCCTGTGTCCGAAGATGCCGCGGGGCCGGTGGCGGTGCTTGCGGCGATGTCTGTTGCGGCGGTGCCTGTGGCGGTGCTGGCGGTGGTGCTGGCGGCAATGCATGGGTCAGCACCTGCAGAGGGACACAGCAGGACGTCTCCTGCAGCCTCGGATGGCTGCCCACTGGGGAAGAGGCTGGGGACTATCGCTGAGGCTGTAGACGTGATGGGGCGGTGCAGGTGGCCGTGCTTGCGGCAGTGTCTGTCACGGCGAAGCTTGCGCCAGTGTTGGCGGCGGTGTATGGGTCAGCACCTGCTGAGGGACACAGCAAGACATCTCCTGCAGCCTCGGATGGCTGCTCACTGGGGAAGAGGCTGGGGACTGTCGTTGAGGCTGTAGATGTGCCGGGGGTGGTGCAGGTGGCGGTGCAGGTGGAGATGCAGGTGGCGATGCAGGTGGCGGTTGTGGTGGCGGAGCAGCTAGCGGTGTTCGTCGCCGTACAGGTTGGCGTGGTCGCGGACAAAAAGTGTGACACTGGTCCCTCAGTCGGTGCCACCATGCCCTCTCCTGACCTTCTCTTCAGCTTTTGGCCATTCCCCAGCTTTGATGGTGCCGCAGTTGTCTTGCCACTATCCCCTTTGGTTTTTGCTGAGCCCTTGGTGTCTGGTTCTTTTGGCTTCTCCCTCCGGATGTGAGCACCTTTTTCAACTTGGAAGTTGGCAGAATGTCCTTGCCCTCGCTATGTGGCAGACTGGCAGCCCTGATGTGTGGCACACTCGATGACCCCGCAGTTGCTGGCACCACTGTGCCTGGGGATTTGGTGGCTGAGGTGCTGGGCTGGGACCTGGAAAGCCTGGCCCTAGGGGAAGGACGGGTTGGAGGTGTAGGGAAGAGGTCAATGTTAGCCAGGAAGAGTTTTTTAGACACACTGGGACGGGAAGATGGATGGGGTTTGGGAGTGGAGGTAGAGGTAGTGGTTGTTGGAGGTGTACGTCTGCTGAATTTGGGTGAAGGTGCATGGGCCGGAGGCTGTTGTGAGGTGGATGGCTGTTGGGTGGGTGTGTGCCTGCGTTTGTGTGTTTTGGGAGGAGGGCTCACTGACACACTGGTAGAGGACACTGGGGATGTGTGAATGGTAGTGGGGTGGTGAGTGCACATGAGCGGTGTGTGGTGATGGGTGTGCTGGTGATGGAGGCAGTGGCTGAGGATGTAGTGCATGCAGGTGTGAGTGGAGACGAGACAAGGAGGGAGGAGGAGGACATGGAGGAGGGGGACACAGTGGAGGCAGTGGATGTTGCTGTGTCTGCACGGGGATGGTGCTTATGTGAGTGCCTGTGGGATGAGTGGTGCTTATGTTTGCCTGAGCCACTCTTGTGTGTTGATGAGTGTGCATGCTGGTCTGATGCTGTGCTTGGGAGAGGCTGAGGTACAGGGGATGGGGTCTGGGTGGAGGAAGTTGGAGGGGGGAGGCTGGACACAGGGACAATGGCTGCCATCAGTGTTGAGGCCAGAGTCTGAAATGCTCTCTGTTGGGCTGCCTGCCTAGAATGAATGCATTTGTTTGTTGCACATGCCTCTCTACACCCTGGATGGTATTCACAATGGTAGATTGCCCAACAGTGAGGGATCTCAGGAGGTCAATGGCCTCCTCACTGAGGGCAGCAGGGCTGATGGGGGCAGGGCCTGAGGTGCCTGGGGCGAAGGAGAGGCCCACCCTCCTTGGTGAGTAGGCACGGGACACACGATGAGGGGCTGCTGGGAGGGTGGTGCTGGTGAGGGGGTGGCGGCTGTTGATGCAGTGGGCACAGAGGTGCCCGCCACCGCAAGGGAGCTCCCATCAGAGGAGGAGTCGCTGTCACTGCTGTCTGCTCCTGTCCCAGCCGTGGAGCTCCCCTCACCCTCCGTCCCACTGGTGGCTTCAAACTCCGTTGTTTCGCCCTACAGGGCCAAGTGGGTTGCAGCTCCCTCCTGCTCCGGTGCCAATGCTCCTCTGCCTAATGATGCTATTGCACACAAGAACAGAGAGACCGCAAAAGGGGGGGGGGGAGACAGAAGAAAGACATGTTCAGTGCATGCAACACCATTACCGTTGGCGGACATAACACACATGGAGCAGCCCTCTGCATTACGCCATGCACTAACAGTTCCTAGAAATTTCAGCTGACCATGGGGTACCAGGCCTAAGACCAATTGCTGGACACCTGGAAGTCACAGGAGCCTGACTAGGTGTAGATGGCTCTTACCACTGGTGGGGTTGGGGCGCCACATAGCCTGCCTCACAAGGGACCTGGCTACCAAGTTTGCCCTGGCCTAGGGAAACCCACTAACCACCTCCCACACCCAGACACCTCGTAATGTGCGCAGAGTCAGTTGAATGAGAGTGTACTCACTCCCTTGTGGCTGCTGTGATGCCCTCATGCCTTCTTGGTCCAGCAGCGCAGGTCCTCCCATCTTTTCTGGCAGTGGGTACTCTGTCTTTGTTAGACCCCCAGGGTCCGGATGTCCTTGGCGATGGCACGCCAAATACCCTTCTTCTGGTGGACGCTGACCTAGAGAAATGGCACTGGGGGAAAGGAAATTACTTATCCATCTGGACCGTCATACTCATTGCCCCCCAGTTCCCACCCTTGCCCTGATGCACATACACTCACCATCCGCACATGCAGGCCTCAGCCTCCCCATGTATCTTCTATCCACACCACTCAAAACAGGCATTACCCATGCAGCATGCTCACAGTGTACTCACCTGTTTGTCTGGAGGACCGTACAGTTGCGTGTACTGGGGGAGGACCCCATCCAATAGTTTCTCTAACTCCTCTGAAGTGAAGGCAGGGGCCCTTTCCCCAGACACATGAGCAATCGTCGCTTCCAGACTGAGGTCACAGCAGCACTTGCAGTGTAGGTCCTCTCCTTTTGAAGGTCAGGTATCAAGTGAGGGAATGGACAGAAAATGGCGGTCACGTCCGCGGCAGTGCGGACCGTCATCTCCGGCGTACATCGTCATTGGCTCCTGGGACCCATAGGGCCCAATGTTAACCAATGCAGAATTGCCCGCGGTCTTCGACCACCCACCGCAACGGTGTACAACGCCAGAGCTGTTACTGCATATCCCCTTGTCCCACCTTACAGGTCAGGCAGCCGCCATTTCAGGAGGCCACATGGGATGGATGTTAACTGCGTCACACCTATCGAGGCCGGGAATAAAGACAGATACTGGCACATTGAGGATGAATAACGTTTCTGAAAATAAGACATTGTGATACATCAGTGTTGGATGACTCTCTGGTCGCTGTTCTCCTCCATAGGGCACGCCCGCTGGGGGGATGGTGATGAGATGGCAGCATCCTCTGGTGTACAGACCCCTGGTGGACCTGTCGACAATGGAAGAGAAACACATCTTGGTCACATACAGACTTGATCGTGCAACAATCCAGGAACTGTGTGCCCAGTTGGAGCCAGACCTGATGTCTGCTATTCGCAATCCCACAGGAATCCCCCCTCTAGTGCTGGTTCTGTCTGTACTCCATTTCCTGGCCAGTGGGTCTTTTCAAACAACAGTGGCCGTGGCATCAGGGATGTCCCAGCCAATGTTCTCTGACGTGTTGTCCAGAGTGTTGTCTGCCCTGCTGAAACACATGCGCAGCTACATCGTGTTCCCTCAGGTGGAGAATTTGCCCACAGTGAAAGGTGACTTTTATGACCTGGGACATATCCCCAACATCATTGGTGCCATTGATGGTACACATGTGGCATTTGTACCGCCCGCAGAAATGAACAGGTGTACAGAAACCAGAAGAGCTACCATTCTATGAATGTGCAGATGGTGTGTTTGGCAGACCAGTACATCTCCCATGTGAATGCCAAGTATCCTGGCTCTGTGCATGATGCTTAAATATTGAGGAATAGCAGCATCCCTCATGTGATGGGCCAAATCCAGAGGCACTGTGTGTGGCCAAGAGGTGAGGTCAAGGTCCCAATACAGTTGACATAGGTGTCTGGGTATGCGGCTGTCCCTAAGGGCTAGCGTGTGTCCAACAGTTGTCCCTCGACATTTGCAGGTGACTCTGGTTACCCAAACTTGTCATGACTACTGACCCCAGTGGGGAATCCCAGGACAAGGGCAGAGGAATGCTACAACGAGGCACATGGGCGAACTAGGAGGGTGATCGAACGCACCTTCGGCCTCCTGAAGGCCAGATTCCGGTGCCTCCATCTGACAGGTGGGTCCCTATACTACTCACCGAAGAAGGTGTGCCAGATAATCGTGGCCTGCTGTATGCTGCACAACCTGGCTTTGAGACACCAGGGGCCAGATGTCGGAAGCATTTTGCATGGTGCAAACTGCGAAAATCGCAGTTGTGATGAGGGGTGTCCCCTTCCTATTTGCGACTCGCACCGCGAATGCGGTCGCAAAGCAATTCGCAGTTACCACAAGTGTCACACTGGTGGTAACCCATTCGCAAAAGGGCAGTGGTCCCCATGGGACCCCTTCCCCTTTGTGAATGTTACCAAAAAGGGGTTTTCAGAGCAGGCAGTGGTCCACTCTGAAAAAACGAAACCAAATGGTTTTGGTATTTTTTTTATTTCGCAACTCGTTTTCCTTAAAGGAAAACGGGCTGCAAAATAAATAAAAAAACTGCTTTATTTAAAAAGCAGTCACAGACATGGAGGTCTGCTGTCTTCAGCAGGCCACCATCTCTGTGAGTGCAGGGACTCGCTATGGGGTCGCAAAATGTGACCCACCTCATTAATATTAATGAGGTGGGTCTTTGCGACCCCATAGCGAATCACAGACACCGTTCTGCATCCGATTTTGCGAATCAGAAATTGCGAGTTGCACCGACTCGCAATTTCCGATTCGCAAAATCGGAACTTGCTACATCTGGCCCCAGGTGCCTTTTCTCAAGGAGGATGGGCCAGATGGTGGTGTTGTGGAAGCTGTGGAGCCTGTGGACAGTTAAGAGGAGGAGGCAGAAGAAGAGGATATCGACAACCAAAACAACATCATCATGCAATACTTCCAGTGAGACACTGGTAAGAAGATGTCACTGCTTCCCACATCTCATTCTATTGTTGGAACTAGCATAAGTGTGTCATTTTCATTTAGTGTATGGACCCTGACTTGTCACTTTGAATTTCCATTTCACAGATCTGGGTCCCACTTTGTGCCCTCTGCTATGTTTACTGTTGGCCTACAGCTGTGTTACATTGGTATGTGAACAAGTAAATTGACATTGCTATATTCCATAGTTATTGCAATTACACATTTGTGAAAGCACAGACTGACTCCAGATTGAAGTGTGTTTATTCCTGTGCTAATAAGGGGAGGAGGTTGTAAAATGGGCTGGGGGGATGGTGGAGGAATGTCCATGGCAGAGTCCAGTCTATTTGTTTCACAGGTGCATTGTCCAAAGGGGCATAGGAAGTGGAGAAATGGCAGTTTAAGGATGGACAGGGTGACATAGTGGGACAGAAGGGTGATATTCAGGGAGGTCTCATTTCCTGGTGGGGGTCTTTGGATTGTTCTCTGTCTTGTTCCTGGATCTCAGGGACAGTTTGCGGGTGGTTCTCCATCTGAAGGGGGTGGGGTGCTGGTGTCCTGTTGTTCCTGTGGTGGTGCCTCCTGTCCACAAGCGCCGGCGGAGGTGGAGGGCTGTTCATCGTCCAGGCTAGTGTCAGGGGCCCCTTGGTGTGCCACAGTGTCCCTCCTGGTGTTGACAAAGTCTGCCAGCACTCCTGCAATGGTGACCAGGGTGGTGTTAATGGACTTCAAGTCCTCCCTGATCCCAAGGTAGTGTTCCTCCTGCAGCCGCTGGGTCTCTTGAAACTTGGCCAGTACCGTTGCCATCGTCTCCTGGGAATGATGGTAAGCTCCCATGATGTTGGAGAGTGCCTTGTGGAGAGTGGGTTCCCTGGGCCTGTCCTCCCCCTGTCGCACAGCCGTCCTCCCAGTTTCCCTGTTATCCTGTGCCTCTGTCCCCTGAACCGTGTGCCCACTGCCACTGCCCCCAGGTCCCTGATTTTCTTGGGTTGGTGGGTTTGTCTGGGTTCCCTGTAGTGGTGGACACACTGCTGATTGATGTGTCCTGGGGACAGAGGGATGGGCCCACTGGGTGGGTGCTTTGCTGGTGTTTCCTGAGGGGGAGGCTCTGTGGTGGCTTGTGACAGTGTCAGGGGAATCGACTGTCCCGAGGTCCCAGATGGGCCGAGCTGGTCATCTTGATCCAGGTGTGCAGAGCTGCTGTCATCACTGTGGGCCTCTTCTGTGGGGGGACTGGAAATATCTGGCACCTCCTGTCCGGTGACGTTGGGTAGGGGTCCTGTTGGGGTGTAAATGCATAATTATTGTATCTGTTTGTGCCATCGTGTGCAATGGGTGCTTGACCCTCTACTCCAGTGCTTTCATTATTGGCTTGGTCCTTGTGTGATTGATGATTTTGGGGCATGAGTGAGTCTCTGTAGTGGACATGCTTGGGTGATGGGTGTTCATGCATTGGTGTTACATACAGGGCTTGGTTTTGGGATGTGTGGGTTGTGTTGGTGGGGTATCAGGTGGGGTGTGGGGGATAAGGTAGTAAAGATTTTCCTTACCAGATTCCAGTCCTCCTGCTACTCCTGCGAGGCCCTTAGGATGCAGTATTGCCAAGACTTGCTCCTCCCATGTTGTTAGTTGTGGGGGAGGAGGTGGGGGTCCACCGTCAGTCCTCTGTACAGCAATCTGGTGTCTGGAGACCACGGAACGCACCTTCCCCCGTAGGTCGTTCCACCTCTTTCTGATGTCATCCCTAGTTCTTGGATGCTGTCCCACTGCGTTTATCCTGCTGACAATTCTGTGCCATAGCTCCATCTTCCTTGCAATGGATGTCTGCTGCACCTGCGATCTGAATAGCTGTACCCGGACGATTTCCTCCACCATGACCCTGAGCTCCTCCTCAGAAAACCTGGGGTGTCATTGAGGTGCCATTATGTGGTGTGGGTGATGTGTGAGGTGGTGTCTGTTGTGATGTGTGAGGGTGTGTGTTGGTGTGTGTTGTTTGAGGTGTGTGGATGTTGTGTAAGTGATGGTGTTGTGTGTCTATGGATGCTGGTGTTGTTTTAGGTTGTGTCTCTCTGGCCTGCTTTCAAATTTCAGGTAGTAAGGGTTTGTGGGTGATGTGGGTGTGTGCTTTATATTGGATTGGGTGTGTGGGTGTGGTTTGTGTATGTGTATCAGGTGTGTGTATTTCGAATTGTCCAATGTGGTTGTGTTTTGTATATGTGTGTGTATTTTGAGCGCGGCTGAAAGAGCGCTGTGTTGGTTCGTGGGTCGTGATAGTGTAGTGTAGCCATTTTTAGTGCCATTTTAGTGTAGCATTATGCACGTTAGGTTTTCATATTAGACCTCTGTGCACTTTATCCTAGACACGTTTTTATTTCGCCTCGCGCTGCTATTTTATAATAACCAGTTTTACGGTCTTGTTTTATTCTTTCTATCACACTGTTTAGCCTTGTTCAGCTCTGGGTTCGCTAACATTGCATTCTTTCTCACTCGGTGCTTCAGTCAAGGCTACAGTCTGGTACATTGCCGGCACACGTGGTAGAAGTTTAGTCTCTGGTGTTCGTAGACGATACACATCCTTACGTAGGGACCTCTTCTTAGAACATCTGCATGTTAGTTATAAAATCACTTTCTGGTCCTAGTAGAGGCAGAGGGAGATTCCGACCAGGAACCTACAACTAGATGCTGACTGCCCCATTGCAGATGCTGATGCAGCTTACAGGCCTTTGCTCAGGTATGAGGGTTGATGTCCTCCTGGGGAAACCTGAAAGGCAGGCTTAGAGCTTCCCATGCTGTGCTCATAATATAACTTAGAGAGAACTTAATATAGTTGCACTATGATAGCCTTATTCTTGTGCTTCATTCTCACCGTCACTATTTTAATCCTACTGTGTTGTTTTGTTCTGGTTATCACAGCTCATGCCTTACTATATAAAATGCAGTCATTTTATTAAACCAATCTTTAAAACTTAAACTGCCTTTGTCATTTTTATATGAGACCGTACTATGTATGAGAGCACCGGTTGTGACCTGAGTGACCACGACTTCCCTAGGAAGTAATAAGATGTCATGCGCTCGGCTGCCCAATTGTCCTTTCCCTTCGGGAGAGATAAGGCACTGCTAGTTAGCCAGAGCAGAACCCGGATTTGGGGTGACAAGGGTCGTTCACCGTGGGTCAGACTTAGTCCCTCACACTGTGAAACGATCTTGCCACCCAAAAATCCAGTAGTCTCATTAGGATAATGAGAGCCTACACGACAATAGTGTGGGCGTATTCTTTTTTGCGTGACGGTGTCGGTTTTGACATCGCCAGTTTATCACTGACCTTTGGTGTGGCAGACTTGTGTGGGTGTCTATTGTGGCGGATTCTGGGCTGTGGGCTGAAATACCGGTAGCGGAATTCCGCAGCAGCAGAGGTATGTTGGTGGTCTTCTGCACGGCGGTAAGCGGGATTTACCGCCAGGATTGTAATGAAGGCCTATATGTCCTACCTTAACCATACACTGCACCCCTTGGGGCTACCTTGGGCCTACCTTAGGGGTGCCTTACATGTAAGAAAATGGAAGGTTTAGGCCTGGCAAGTGGGTACTCTTGCCAAGTCGAATTTACAGTTAAAACTGCACACACAGACACAGCAGTGGCAGGTCTGAGACATGATTACAGAGCTACTTATGTGGGTGGCACAACCCGTACTGCAGGCCCACTAGTAGCATTTGATTTACACGCCCTGGCACCTCTAGTGCACCTTACTAGGGACTTACTAGTAAATCAAATATGCCAATCATGGATAAACCAATCAACCATACAATTTACACAGAGAGCATATGCACTTTAGCACTGGTTAGCAGTGATAAAGTGCTCAGAGTTCAAAAGCCAACAACAACAGGTCAGAAAAAATAGGAGGCAGGACGCAAAAAGATTGGGGATGACCCTGCATAAGCAAAAAAGTCCAACAAACATCAAGATCTGGAACATACATCCAAGTTCCAAACAGGCACATGTATGAAGTATGATCCCCCAATGGACCTTCTAGGCTTTAAGTGCTCTCTGAACTCCATACAGGTGATTAAACCAACTACAACCCATACCTAGTACTCTGGCTATTAAGGATTGCTTTAAATCTCGGTTTCGGCACTCCACGACACTATTTCCCTCAGGATGAAATGGAGACGAGTAATGGATTTGGACCCCTCACAAAGCCATGGCGTCCCTTAATGCCATTGAGGCGAAAGCAGGGCCCTGGTCCAAGTGGAATGTCACAACTGCATATGTGCCAATAAAGGCTTGCAAATCTTTTATAACAGTCTGAGCATCAGCCGAGAATGTTGGCCATACCCATAGAAATCTGGAGCCGGAATCAACAGCAACTAAGTTGTATTTGTATGGACTGTCAGGTTCAAAGGACCGCAATGGTCCAGGTACACACATTGTAATGGCTTGTTAGAAATTAGGAGGGGTGTCTGTGGTGGCCGTTTAACGGTGGACCATTTAATTTGTTGGCAGATATCACAACAAAGGACATACTGCTTGGTCTGTTTGTATAGACCATGCGACCAATAACAAGCCTGCAGCA
The DNA here is from genome assembly GCF_031143425.1 of Pleurodeles waltl. Classification (NCBI taxonomy): domain Eukaryota; kingdom Metazoa; phylum Chordata; class Amphibia; order Caudata; family Salamandridae; genus Pleurodeles; species Pleurodeles waltl. Next base: position 536,734,758 of record NC_090445.1, on the reverse strand, counting down.
ATGATATTTTAGCTGCCACACCTGCATGGGCAGAAGCAAATCCCTCATGCGCTGCTTTGATCATCTCTGGTCTTAGGTCTTTATTGGGAATCACTTGAACTCCCATGCCTGGTATTTTTACTTCTGCATCAAGCATGCCTCCCATCCGGTAGGAATATTTAGTGGGTTATGCTTTAGGTAAAGGTGTGCCGTCAGCCGAGGTTTTCACGGCAGCCAATATTTCATCGTCCGGTTTCGTCCTAGAATGAGTTACTGCAGCAACAGAAGCTGTAGCTACTGCTGATTTGGCTTCTTCATCAGCCAGTGTATTCCCAGCAACGTGTATTCCAAAGTGCTGGTGTCCAAGTGTATGTACAACATGGACATTTGGTAGCATTTGCTTCAGATCCCCTACTTTCTGCCTCAGAAGTCTGTGTTTGATGGTGGTACCTTTGAAATCTCTGAACCCATTCTGGTGCCAGTAATGCAGGTATTCATTGAAGGACTGGACACAATAGTACGAATCATAGACAATCAGTGTTAGCTGGTCAGGGTCCGCATGGTCCAGTGCCATTACCAGAGTCTTTACCTCGGCTAGTTGTGCAGTGCAACCCCCTAGGGTTTGCGTAAAGGTATGTTGTAGATAGAATTTACTACCCTCCATATAGCCACTTACGACTGCGCAAACAGTGGAGTATTGATGCTTTGTGCCTATAACAGGTTGTGCTGAGCCATGGGTGTACATGATTCTTTGATATTGATCAATAGGTAATGTATTTGCCGGAACTGGGTAATCTAGTTCATATTGCAAAAATTCTTGAGTTTGTAACTTTGGGTCAAAAATATTGTCAACATCATTGGCTGTCAGGGATGTTGTGCATTGGATCCAACGTGGATGTAATGCTTTGGCATTTGGAATGCTGGCTTTGGTAATAGCCTCAAGGGCTGGGATTGGAGATACAACAATGATGTTTTTCCCCTGGGCTAGTGGTCTCTCTTTAATGACAGCCATGTGAACAGCAGTGAGAATTTTCTCAGTGGGAGCAAATTGTTGTTCTGCTGTTGAGTACAAATGTGATTTGTATGTAATTGAGACTGTCTCACCCTCATTAAATGTTACATAGGTGAAACCAATGGCTCCAGCAATTACTCTGATGACCAGATGTTTTTATTTTTCCCTTGTGTGTAAGAGTTGTGCTGCAAGCATGTCTTGTTGCAATGCTCTGAGGATGTGTGTGTGTTCGACTGTCCAGAATTTACTGGAAAAGTCAGGACGTATCAAGCCATATAAGGGTTTGATGGGTGATGCATAATCTGGAATGTAAATTCTGCTAAAATTTGGAAAACCCAATAGTGATTGGAGTTTTTTAATGGTATTTGTCGGTTGTAACTGCACATTTTTCTAAGAATTGTGGCGCTAGGCTCTGTCCTTCACTTGATAATTCGTATACAAGAAACAGGACACTAAGGAAGGCTATTTTTGTTTTTTTTAAAGTTTAATTTATAGCCGAATTCAGCAAGTCCTACAACAATGCGGGCTACCGTCTTAGATGTTGCAGTAATTCATCATCCGTAAGGTAGATATCGTCTACATAGGACAATGCTTCAGGGTCAATGTCGTGTATTACACGAGCCACGAACAGTCCTGGACTGTTCTTGTACCCCTTTGGTAAATGACAGAATTTTTTCGGGGAGCCTAGTGCACTGAAACTTAGGTCTCTACTCTCAGGCGCTATATTTTAGCAGAAGAAGCCATTGGAAATATCCAATGTTGTTTTGTATTTTTTGCACACTATGTTGTTCATAAGTGCTGTGCTATAGGAGTTTTGTCTAAGACTATTCTGTATGAATGGTCCGGTTTAGCTACAGGAAATAAAGCATTATTCATTGGTGAGACACAGGGTTAGATCATGCCCTGGTACTCTATGTGTGTGAGGATTTCCCTCACAGGTGCTTTAGCATCATGTTTTATTAGGTATTGGGGTTGGGTTTTTGGGTTGTTTCTTAATTGGAGTTGCATGATAGGGGGGATTTTTATCCCACCCTACGTGGTTGCAGTTTAACTCGGGTGCCTGAGCCAATGCCTAATCAATGGTGTAGGATCCTACGAGCTCGTCGGGAACAAGAGGAGAGAAAGAAGGTTTGATACCCTCTTCCCCATATGGGCAAGTACGGACAAATTTAGGTGGCCAATCCTTTCTGGACAGTACAATATCATAAATGTTGATGATGCGGTCACAAAAGATTGCATCAATTGTGCATTCAATGTCTCCTTCCAACTGTATTGTTACTTTGTACACCCTGACAGGCGTGGAGACACGCTGGTCCACAATTTCAACCTGCCATCAGTTGCTTTCACCTCCAGATGCTCTTGAAGATTCCGGTGAACTATTGTGACCTCTGCTGTGCTGTCTAACAGAGCTAGTGTCCGCATCTTGTTCTTCAATATAGCCCTCTTCCTGAGAGGCATGACGAATCACAACTGCTCCACTTTTTTCTTTTCAAATTGGGGTTTTTGTTGGGGAAGTTTCTCTTCTTTTTTAACAGAAACTTCTGTAGAGCATTGTTATTCCTGTCTTGATTTCACGTACTCAGTTCTCCACTCTGACAGCCCACCTCTGTCACTGCGTTTTTCCAGTGAGTCCTGAAAGGAACGAGATTGGCTTGTGTCAGTATATTGATATCTGTCAGGCGTTATTATATTATCTTTATTTCTGAGATTATTGCCCTCATTATGACATTGGTGGTAAGTCCTGCTTACCGCCAGGCCAACTGCCGCTACCCATATTATGACACACACATAGCAATCCAGCACTATACAGACACACACATGTCTGCCAGCCCAAAGGTCAGTGATAATCTGGCGGTAGCAAAACCCACACCGTTACGCCAACAGAGCTACGCTCACAGCATTATGACCCACGAATCACCGCAGTGGACATTCAATGGCGCTAAACCATTGGCGGTACATACCGCCACGCTCAAAATACACACACACTAACAAAACAACATCTCATTGGACATTTTGAATAACACACACCTGACACCCATACACACACCACACCCACACCACTATAAAACACACACACACATTACCCACAACCCCACAACTGAGGGAGAGACACACCAAGAGCACCTACAGAACCAGAGCCACAGAACACCATCACCCATAAACCATCCACGCACCTCACAGCACACACCCCAACACATCACCCCACACACCCTCACACACACCACTCACACTACACCCATGGCACCACAAAGACACCACAGATTCTCTGATGAGGAGCTAAGGGTCATAGTGGAGGAAATCATCCGGGTAGAGCCACAGCTATTTAGATCACAGGTGCAGCAGACATCCATTGCCAGGAAGATGGAGCTATGGCGGAGGATTGTTGACAGGGTCAACGCTGTGGGACAGCACCCAAGAACAAGGGATGACATCAGGAAGAGGTGGAACGACTTACGGGGAGGGTACGTTCTGTGGTATCAAGACACCAGATAGCAATACAGAAGTCTAGCGGTTGACCCCCACCTCCTTCCCCACAACTAACAACATGGGAGGAGCAAGACTTGGCAATACTGCATCCTGAGGGCCTGGCAGGAGTAGCAGGAGGACTGGACTCTGGTAAGTCAAATCTCTATTACTATCATCCCCCTACCTGCATGCCATCACAAACCCCCACCCATACCCTCATCCCATCACTCAACCACCTCACATATACCCCATCACAACCAACCCCTCCCACTACCAAGCCCTGCATGCAACACAAATACATGGACACCCATCATGGACACCCATCACCAAAGCACCTATCCAACCAATTCACCACTGACACAAGCCTAAGCTGCCAGGGCAATCACAACGATACAGGGCAACACACCCATGCACAAGATGTCACATGTAGAAACAATAACACTGCATTTAATTCCCCACAGGTCCCCCACACAACGTCACCAGAGTGGAGGTGCGAGCAACATCCAGCCCCCTAAAGAAGAGGCCCACAGTGATGACAGCAGCTCTGCACGCCTGGATCAGGATAACCAACCTGGCCCATCAGGGACCTCCGGACAGTCGGTGACCCAGGCACAGTCCCATACCACCACAGAGCCACCCCCCTCAGGAAACACCATCACAGCACCCACCAAATGGGCCCATACCTGTGTCCCCAGGACACGTCAATCAGCAGTGTGTCCACCACTACAGGGACCCCAGGCAACCCCACAAACACAGGACGATCAGGGACCTGGGGTCAGTGGCAGTGGGCACATGGTTCATAGGACAGAGGCATAGGACAACAGGGAAACTGGGAGGACTGCTGTGCGATGGGGAGGACAGGCCCAGGGAACCGGCTCTCCATGAGGCACTCACCAACATCGTGGGAGCATACCACCATTCCCAGGGGACGATGAGCCAGATACTGGACAAGTTGCAGGAGACCCAGAGGCTGCAGGAGGGACAGTACCTGGGGATCAGGGAGGACCTGAGGGATATCCACACCACCTTGGTCACCATTGCAGGGGTGATGGCAGACATGGCCAACACCAGGAGGCCCCGCCACAGGAACAACATGCCATCAGCACCCCTCCCCCTGCAGAAGGAGAACCACACGCAAACGGTCCCTGCGATCCAGGCGGAAGCCAGAGACTATTGCCAAGACCCCAACCAGGAAATAAGACTCTCCTGAATGTCACCCTTGTGTCCCACTATGTCACTCTGTCCACCTTGAACTGCCATTGCTCCAATTCCTATGCCCCTTTGGACAGTGCACCTGTGACACAAATAGACTGGAACTTTTCCCTGGACTCTCCTCCACCACCACCCCAGCCTACAGCAATACCCTATCCACTGATTAGCACATAAATAAACACCCTTGTAAAAAATACAAGTATTGAGTCTGTCAATTGATTGAACTATGTATTCGTTTAACAATCTGTAAACATTGCAATTCAACTGTACAGTAATGTATACATAGGTATGACCTGTAGTTTGCTGTAGTCAACACACCAGGAGCCAGAGTGGGGCACATATATCTGTAAATAGACATGCCAACGGGTACGGTAAGTGGCCATAGTAGTGGGAATATCAGCCTGCCAGTGACAATATCCAATACAAAACTGTCAATGGAAGGTGAAGTTACAGTGTCTTATCTGTGTGTCACTGGAAGTACTGTCGTATGATTGATGTTCTATTGTCCACATCCTCACCCTCTGCCTCCTCTTCGTCACTGTGCACAGGCTCCACTGCTGCCACACGCCCTTCTCCAGCCCCATCCTCCCGCAGAAAAGGCACCTGGCGATGTAAGGTAAGACTGTTCAATATGCAACATGCCACGATGATCTGACACACCTTCTTAGGTGAGTAGAACAGGGAACCACCTGTTTGATGGAGGCTCCGAAACCTGGCCTTCAGGAGGCCAAATGTTCGCTATATAATTCTTCTTGTTCACCCATGTGCCTCATTGTAACGTTCCTCTGCCCTTGTCCTCTGCCCTTGTCCTCTCATGGCTACTGACCACTTACTAGGGTCAGTAGCCATGAGAGGTTGGGGTACCCAGAGTCACCTGCAAATATCGAGGTATATCTGTTAGCCAAACACTAACCCGTAGGGCCAACCCCATACCCATACACGAACATATACTGGGTGGGAACCATGGGCTCACCTATTAGCCACACACGGTGTATCTGGAGTTGAGCCATCACATATGGGATGCTGCTATTCCTCAGGATAAAGCCATCATGCACAGAGCCAGGATACTTTGCATTGACATGGGAGATGTACTGGTCCACCAGGCATACTATCGCCACATTCCTGGAGTGAAAGCTCTTTCACTTTCTGAACACCTGTTCATTTCTCCAGGGGGTGTACCAGCAATTGCCCCAATGATGTTGGGCATATGTCCCATTGCATAGAAGTCAGCTTTCACTGTGGTCAAATCCTTCACCTGGGGGAAAACAATGTAGCTGCGCATTTGTTTCATCGGGGCGGACAACACTCTTGTTATCACTATTGAGAACATTGGCTGTGACATTCCTGCTGCCCAGCCCACTGTCACTTGGAAAGAACCAGTTGCTAAGAAATGGAGCACAGATAGCACTTGCACAAGAGGGGGATCCCAGTGGGGTGACTGATAGCAGATATCAGGTATGGCTCCAATTGGGCACACAGCTCCGTGATTGCAGCCCTGTCAAGTCTGTAGGTGAGGATAATGTGCCTGTCCTCCATTGTTGCCAAGTCCACCAGGGGCCTGTACACGGGGGGATGTCTCCATCTCTTATTCATCTGCAGCGGTTGTAATCTAGGGGACAAAACGATGAACATCTTGTCAGTATTCAACATTTCCAAAATATACAGTGCATTGCATATTGTGACTGAAACAGTATGTTGTTGTATAGGCCCAAATGGTGCCTATGTGTGCTGTGACGCAGTTAGGATCCATGGCCTGCCCCCCCCCGAAATGGCATCCGCCTATCCTGTGCTGATGGACAGGTGGAAATGAGTTAATGCCGCTGACGTTGTGCGCAGTTGCGGGAGGCGGTCAACTACCGCCGTGCAGCTCCTCATTGGTTGTCATTCGGCCCTATGGGTTACAGTGGCCAATGGTGATGTAAGCCGGCAGTGACGGTACGCATTGCCACGGACGTGACTACCATTTTCTATCTTTTCACTCCCTTGCTATCTGACCTTCAACAGGAAAGGACCTACACTGCAAGTGCTGCTGTGTCTGGAACCGACCATGGCTCGTGTCACTGGGGAAAGGGCCCCTGCCTTCGCCGCTGTGGAGTTGGAGAGACTGGTGGATGGGGTCCTACTCCAGTACCGAATACTGTATGGGCCTCCAGACCAACAGATGAGTACACTGTGAGCACGATGCATGGGGCATGAATGCATGGAGTGCTGTATGTCAGGGCCTCGTGTAAGGGGGGGTGGTTGAAGGGTCCTGGGCAGGGTGCTGCATGTATGGTGGGAAATGTCTGTGTGTAAGGGGAAGGGAGGAATATGGTGGGCCATGAGTGTAACAGGCCAGACGGTATGACTGATACCTTTTTTCTATGTTTAGTTCTCTGCAGGTCAGCGCCCATCAGAAAAAGGGTATATGGTGTGCCATCGCCAAGGAGGTATGGACCCTGGGGGTCAATAGCAGCAGCACCTACCTTCGCAAACGGTGGGAGGACCTGAGACGCTGGGCAAGGAAGACGGCGGAGGCCCAGCTGGGGATGGCCTCCCAACGAGGAAGGGGTGCCCGTCGAACCCTGATCCCCCTAATGTTCCGCATACTGGCGGTGGCCTATCCGGAGCTGGATTGGCGCTTGAGGGCATCACAGTAGCCACAAGGGGGTGAGTACAGTTTCACATTATACTACTTGTGCATGGTGGAGTGGTCTTCAGGATGGGGATGTGGGCCTATTGGTGCCCCTAGGCCAGGCTGGACATTGCAGGGTAGTTTCCATGTTGGGCAGGGGCTGATGAACACCACCTCCAACTAAGCTAGTAGACATCCACTACTGGGCAGGGCTCTGTGGGTCGAAGGTATGCTGCAATTGGCGTTAGGTATTCCTGTCCATGGCCTGGTGACTAGAATTGTGACTGGTAGTACATTGCCTAGTGCGTAGGGAGGTTCCCTGTGTGTGTGTGTGTGTGCGTGTGTGTGTGTGTTGTGTACACCAACGGTGGTGTTGTTGCTTCCATTGACCAAGTGTATCCTCTGTCTCTTACACCCCCTTTTTGTTTTGTCACCCTGTCCTTCTGTGCATTAGTATCATCTGGCAGAGGAGCAGAGGCACCGGCGACGGAGGGAGCTGCATCTCACAGGACCCATTAGGCCGAATCCACTGACGGTGAGGGCACGAGTGGTACAGAGAGCGAGGGGAGCACCACGGCGGAGACAGCAGGGGACAGTTCTGACAGTGATATCTCCTCCGAAGCTCCCTAGTGGTGGCAGACACCTCTGTGGCCACCCCAACTACAGGTACAGCCCCCACCCCCTGTACAAGCACCGCCCTCCCAGCAGCTCCTCAGCGAGTTTCCCGTGCCCGCTCACCCAGGAGGGTGGGCATCTCCTTCGCCTCGGGCACCTCAGGCCCTGCCCCAGTTAGCCCTGCTGCCTTCAGTGAGGAGGCTATTGACCCCCTGCGATCCATCTCTGTTGGGCAGTCAACCATAGTGAATGCCATCCTGGGGCTGGCAGGCCATTTGCAACAAACAGATGCATTCCTGGAGGGCATTCACTCTGGCTTGGGGTCCCAACAGAGATCAATCCAGGCTCTAGCTTCCTCCCTGATGGCAGCCATTGTTCCTGTCTCTAGCCTCCCCCTCCAACTTTCTCTGCCCAGTCCCATTCCCCTGAACCCCAACCTATCCCAAGCACAAATTCAGACCAGCATGCACCCAAGACGACACACAGGAGTGGTTCAGGAAATCACAAGCACCACACATCATCCCACAGGCACTCACACAAACACCATCCAGATGCAGACACACCAACATCCACTGACCCCACTGTGTCCCCCACCTCTTCCTCGTCCACCTCCCTCCCAGTAGCATCTCCACTCATACCTGCAAGCACTACATCCTCATCCACTGCCTCCATCACCATCATGCCTATCACTATACAACCCTCACTGGTAGTCACCACCCCCACATCCATGCACACGTCCTGTGTGTCCTCTCCCACTGTGTCTGTGCTCCCTCCTCCCAAAGTATACAAATGCAAGCACTCAGACACCCAACAGCCATCCACCTCACAACAGCATCCAGCCCATTTACCTGCACCCAAACACAGAAGACACCTCCAACAACTACTCACTCTTCCTCCGCTTCCAAACCTTCACTCTCCTCCTGCCCTAGTGTCCCTAAGAAGCTTTTCCTCTCCACTGTTGACCTCTTCCCTACCCCTTGCCCCATCCTTCACGTCAGGCCAGGGTGGCCAGAATCCAGGCTAGCACCTCAGCCACCCAATCCACGGCCACAGTAGTGTTGGCAGCTACTGCAGGTGTCAGAGGCTCCAAGGAACCACCCATCAGCAATGGCAGTGTGCCTGCACCAGCTGCCAAGGGGAAGGGCAAGGATGCACCACCACCTGGCAAGGGGGCACCACCAGCAGGCAAGGGCAAGGAGGCACCACCAGCAGCCAAGCGGAAGGGCAAAGAGATGCCACCAGATGGCAAGGGCAAGGACGCACCACCAGATGGCAAGGAGGTACCACCAGCTTACAAGGGGAAGGGAAAAGGGCCTGCACCTGCAGGCAGGAAGGACAGGAGGCCTGGTACTGGGACTGATTCTGAGCCCCTACCACCAACCATGGTGGTTCAGCCGTCCGAGGCTGTAGGGGAAGGGCTGGAGCTTCCCCCCACCACTGGCATCCCCGACACCAGCACCGCCACCTGCACCGCCACCAGCATCACTGCCTGCAGCAGTGCCAGCAGCAGCAGCCCCAGTGGGCAGCTGTCCGAGGCTGCAGGGGATGGGCTGGAGCCTCCCCCCACAACTGGCATCACCGCCACCAGCAACGCCACCTGCACCACCACATGCACCGCCACCTGCACCAGCACCGCTGCCAGCAGGAACAGCCCCAGTGGGCAGCCGTCCGAGGCTGCAGGGGATGGGCTGGAGCTTCTCCCCACCATTGCCAGCCCAGACACCAGCACCGCCGCTGCCATCACTGAGCAGCCGTCGCCGATAGCGGGCAGTGTGTAGTCCTACCTCCATGGACTGTAATGCATCCTGGCCCCTGCAAATCATGTGGGTCTGATGCCCAGGTGAGAGACTGTGACCTTGCACTCCCCAAGATCTGCATCACAGGGCACAAAGACCCCTCCAGAACCAGTGGAAGAAGGCATACACTCACCCCCTCCTTGCCAGGATGAAGCACACTGGGCACAAAGCCCCCTCCAGAACCAGTGGAAGAAGGCATCCACTCACTCCCTCCTTGCCAGGATGAAGCACACTGGGCACAAAGCCCCCTCCAGAACCAGTGGAGAAGCCACCTACTTGAGAGACTGTGGCCTTGCACTACCCAGGACCAAGCAGTGGGCAGACCACCCACTTGATAGACTGTGGCTTTGCACTCCTCAGGACCAAGCAGTGGGCAAACCACCCACTTGAAAGACTGTGGCTTTGCACTCCCCAGGACCAAGCAGTGGGCAAACCACCCACTTGAGAGACTGTGGCTTTGCACTCCCCAGGACCAAGCAGTGGGCAAACCACCCACTTGAGAGACTGTGGCTTTGCACTCCCCAGGCACAGTAATGGGCATGTTGGCCCCTCCAGGACAGTGGTGTTGTACCATCTTCCAGCTGAGGTGCCCCCCTGTTCCCTGTCCCCTGAGGTGTCTGTGTATTTTCAACCTGATGCCCCTGCATGGTTCTCTCCGTGTTGATGCAGGTGTCAAGTGGGGCCTTGGCCTATGAGATGTGGCCCTGTGGCCCACGGACATTGTGGACTGGGCAGTGTCCCTCCATTTGTTTATATGTATATACTGTTTTGATTTTTGAGGAGTATTTCTAGTATTTTATCTTATTATACTCACTTTAATCACTTCCTTTTGTCCTTGCATTATTCCTGAGTGGTACGGGGTGGATATGTAATGGTGTTGCATCTGTTTGTGTGTATGGTGTTGGGAATGGGAATGGGGGTGTTGCATGTGTGTGTCACTCTCTTTTTCCTCCCCCCTCCCTTGTGTGCTAGGCAGCAGTACTCACTGTGGTCGTCTTCACCGGCGTTGGTATTCATGGTGTAGGAGGAGGTAGACCAGAATGGGGAGCGCCTGTAGTTCTGGCTCCATGGCGGTATGGTTTTTCCCTGAGTTTCCAGAGTTGAGTAATTTCCCTTCTGTGTTCTGTTTCCGCTGTGCTTTTGATGTTGTTGGTACCACCCCGGGAAAGGTGGCGGATAGGCCTGTTACAATACGGTGGGTGGTACATTGTCTTCCGCCTGGCTGTTGGCGGTTACCGCTGCAGTGCTTGTTGCTACCGCCATGGCGGTCGGTGTGTTAAAGTGCCTGTCTGTGTGAGCGGTTTCTGCGGTGGTCATAATTCCATTTTTTTTACCGCCGGCTTGTTGGCGGTGTTACTGCTGCTTTATCACTGACCGCCAGGGTTGTAATGAGGGCCTATTTCTATTCTGAGGGGTCTCCGAATATGTAAATTCTCCCCTTTCTTTTTTAGGTGTTTGTTGTTTTTTATCCCAGCGTTTTTTAGAACCCTCAGGTGCTTGCTTGGTAGAATCTTTATTAGTTTTACCCTGAAACTGTGGTTTTATGGGTCTGGTCCTCAGACTATCTCGACCAATACTGGAATACGTCTCCGCGATAATCTTTGGCAGCTCACAGTCTTGATCCTGTGCAGGAATGTCCCGGAGCCACATACGCACTGCTAGTGCTACTGCTTCCCCTTTAAGGTTACTTGATATAATGGAAGATACAGTGGCAAAATTGCCCATAAGTTGCAGCCCCGTATTCACCTTGAATTTGTTTCTGGTAGATTGGCAAGTGTCAGTGTACTGTGTCCGGTAGTATATAGCGTGTCAAATGCCATGCCCCAAGTATTGCAGTTATCTACTGTGGGAACCATCCCAAATGGCAAGCACATAGTTAATATTCTATGCTTATCCTGAGGTCCCGTATGGGGAAATACTGCTTCCAGTGCATTTTTTTTTTAGATAACCAAAACGGAATCGCTTCCCATTTAGCAGGTACCTTACCCATTATCGAATGTGCACAGGATTATTGCTCAGTGTTGCTGCATGGGGTTGCACAGTGGCAGCATGTGCTGGGTTTGTATTTAATGTTTGCATTACAAACTGTACTAATAGTCTGTATATTGCTGTAAGCTCAGTATATAAGTGGCAAACCTCAGCTACCAGCAAGGTTGCTGAATCAGGGTGTGGTGTATATGTGGCCAACAAAGGCCAAGTAGGGCCATCATTACTTAGAGGACCTAACCTCACATGTAGGATTGTATGTGGTAGGGCACCTTCAAGCCAATTATTACAGTAATGATAAGATAGAGGTATTTCTAAATATGCATAAGCTCTATATTGTGCAGGTATGTTTGCATGTGTATAGTGGTGAAATGTATTTGTTTTCCCATCAACTGCTCGAAATGTGAGCCAAGAACAGAACATTTCTACTGCATGAGCGTCAACAACAAATGTAACTAGACCCCCCCCGGGGCCATTAGGCCATGTGCCAATAAATGTGCAGTAAGGGGTGGTTGCATATTGACTGTAATTGCTACCCGTTGTGGGGCACTATGGTAAATGGTAAATTTTGTTCAGAGATAAGCACACCAAATGGGGATTATCCTCTTAGGATTCAAGCTTGAACAACCTACAGGGTTAGTTAGGTACTCCCTACTTAGCTGAAGAGGGAAAAATCCTCAATATCACGGACGTTCTGTATAGAGCACTGAGGTGTCTTTTGCATATAGTGAGACAGAAATACTCAGGAGGACCTGAAAAATAGTGACTGACCAAACGTTGGTGGGGCCATGTCGCGTAGGTTCTCATTATCCTAATGAGACTACTGGATTCGGGCGTCAGAATCACCTGTACTGCGGGGGACTGAGTCTGATCCTGCACCATGTGACACCTGTTGGCCCAATATGGGTTTATTCTGGCTAGTTAGCAGGGCCTCATCTCCACCCTAGAGCAGGGATGATTGGGGCAACCGGGCGCATGACAAACATGACTCCTCAGGGAAATTGTGGTCACTCATATCTCATCCGTTTCTCTCAGTTACATTAGTCTCACATATGCAAGGACAATCAGAGGCAAAGTATAGTTCAATGAGGATAATTGAAGTAACTGCATCTTAGATAGTAAAGCATGTATTGCACTAACTAGGACGATGAAGCACAATAAGATTAAAATTGTGACAAGGAGAGTAAAACACAAGAATAACACTATCATGTCACTAAGGTTTGTAGGGATGCTTCCTACCTAAGCTATGTTAGAACACAGCATGTTAAGCTCTAATTTTGCCTTCAGGTTCCCCCTTGGAAGACATCATCCCTCATACCTGAGCAAGAGGCTTGTAGTCTACATAAGTAGCTGTAGTGAAGCAATCAGCCATCAGCATTCAGTTGTGGTCATTTGGCTGGAATCTCCCTCTAACGTACATGGATCAAAGTAGTATTTTTATAATAAAACAGCTAAAATTCCAAGAAAGGATCCCCACGAAAGAGTGTGTATGTTTCTGTGAACATTGGAGACAAAGTGTACCACTTTTGCTGCCAACCTATCTTACTGCAGCCTTAAAAAAAACACAGAGTGAAAGAAATGTCTTGTTTTAGAATGCAGTGCTGACCTAGGCGAAGAACAGCTAGATAGAGAAAATAAAACAAGACCACAAATGTGGCTAATGTTAAAATAATATAACACAGCTAAATAAAATATAAATAGATTAAAGTGCACAGCCACAGGCCTAGTTTGCAAAAATAATGTGCACAAAACTATAGCTAAAATGTCTACACAACAGTGTCATTGGAGAGGTAGAGGATGAATTGTGTGTCGTTGGCATAGGATATAATGATGAGTCCATGGGTTTTAGCGATGCTGGCCAGAGGTGCCATATAAGTGTTGAAGATAGTAAGGCTAGCAAGGATCCTTGGGGTACTTCATAGATGATTTCCTTGGGTTTGGAGGTGAGAGGTGAAAGGCAGACTTTTTGCGTTCTTCCCGTGAGGAAAGAGGCGATCCGTCTGAGGGCAGCTCCATGGTTGCCTATGTTGTGCAGATTTGTGATGAGTGTGCTAGGAGACCATATTGAAGGCTGCAGAGAGGTCTAGGAGGATCAGAGCTGCAGTCTCACTATGGTCGAGTAGGGCTCAGATGTCATCGATAGATACAATGAGGACTGTCTCAATGCTGTAGTTGCTGCATAATCCAGACTGGGAGGATTCAAGTAGAAGGTTCCATTCCAGCTGTGAGGAGAGTTATTGGTTGATTTTTTTTCTTCTAATACTTTAGCTGGGAATGGGAGCAGTGAGATTGGTCTGTATCTGTTCAGGTCGCTGGGGTCTGCAGATGACTTCTATAGTAGGGGGTTGACTTCTGTGTGTTTCCAGTCCTAGGGGAAGGTTGGCATTGTAATTGAGGCATTGAACAAGGTGATGAATACCTTGTTGATTCCGGTTTTCATCTAGGTGGACGATGTGGTAAGGGCATCGGCCGGTTGGGGTCCCTGAGAGGACTGTGTTCATGAAAAGGTGGTATCCTGTGGGGCAAGCTGGCTCCATTGGGTTAGACGGATGTCTGTGGTGGTAGAAGGGTCATAATGTTGCTAGAAGAAGTTGGTGGCCTTGGGCTGGGGTCTGAAGTTTCTGTAGATGTTGGCGATCTTGTGGTGGAAAAACTCTGCAAGGTTGTTGCAGAGTTCCTGTGAGGGGGTCAGGTTGTTTGTTGCAGCTGAGGGGTTGCAGAATTCTTTGCAAATATTTAAGAGTTCTTTGCTATTATTTGAGCTTGATTTATTGCATTGCTAAGGCCTTTTTCTTTGATTATCTCAACTGTCTGTGGTAGAGGTTGAGGGCTGTTTTGAAGGTGGTCTTGTTGGTCGTGTCTTTGCTGGTGCGCCATCTCCTTTCCAGTTGTTTACAGTGTTGTTTAGCGGCTCTGAGGTCTTTAGTGTACCAGCAAGCATGCTTGGTGGACCCTCTGTGGATGTTGTTGCTGATAGGAGTAACACTGTTGGCGCAGTTGGTGATCCACTTGTTGACATTTCTTACGTTCTGGTCTAGGTTGTTGGAGATGGGGTGGGTGGTGTTGAGGTCATTGATCCATGTGTCCTTTGTGACTTTACTCCAGGTGCGGTAGGAGGCATTGGGCAGACTGGGGACAGAGGTCTGTGAGCTGGTGATGTTAAAATGGACAATGGAGTGGTCAGTCAAGGTGAGTTCTGTGGTGTGGCTGTACCTGATATGGTCACTGGAGGTGAAGATGGGGTCTGGCGTGTGGCCTTCGCCGTTTGTGGGATTGTGGGCAGGTTGGGTCAGTTTGATATTGTTCATGGTGCCGAGTAGATTGGTAGTGTTGATGTCATTGTGGTCATCAAGATGGAAGTTGAGGTCACTGAGGAAAAAGCAGCTGTTAGAGTCTATGGCAAGGGGGAAATGAAGATGGGGAAGAAGTTGCAAAAAGCTGTACATGGTACTGGAGGACGTTAGACAAGGGTGCCCCTGATGGGGTTTTGCTGTCTGATTGGAGTTAGAAGTTGGAGTGTTCCATGGCTGGGGTGATGGCGTCATTTGTGGTGGTGTATTGGATAGATTCCTTGTGTATAGTGGTGATCCCACCGCCAGGCTTGTTACTGCTGTCGCGGTGGGTGATCTTGTATCCTTCTGATATTGCGATGGTGATGTCGGTTGAGGAATTGAGCTTGAGCCAGGTCTCAGTGAAGAAGAGGACATTAGGTGTGCAGGTGGAAATGAGCTCCCAATTCTAGGTGGTGTGTTTGCATTGAGAAGGGTGCATGCTAGTTTGTGTTTTTTGTTCAGTTGGTGTCTTTGGTGTGTTCGAGGTGGGGCTGATCAGTGGGCTGGTGTGTGGGCTATGGCAAATGAAGTAGCAGTGGCTACAGGTGATAGGTCCTAAAGTGGAGCGTGGGTAGCACGGTGGCAGTGCTTGGTGTGGCATCCAAGGTCAAGGGTGTAGAGCATGGCAATGGTGTATCTTTGGGGGCAGGAGGGCCAGGGGTTGTGGTGCTGGGTGTGGTACAGGCACTGACGACCACCAACAGACTTGCCTTTGGGATATCATTAGTACGCCGGTGGCACGGTCAAGGTGCTACCTGCATTAAGTAGGTTCTGGGGTGGGCAGGGCTTCTGTTGGCAGGAAGAACGGTGAGAGGGAAAACCAAGGCAGTGGTAGTGCCACTGGATCAGACCTGAACAAGCAGGAACCGGAGGCCTCAGGCACATGGCAGGCTAGGCATCCAGGTGCATACTCAGGAGAAGTGGTCACCTCTTGCCTTGCTTCGCCCTGCTCTTTGAGCTCTTTCTTGCCTTTGGACCTTCTGACATTTACCAATCTACTTAATTCCATCAAATCAGGCTCACCTTTAGACCCTCTTCTGCCTTTGTATTTTGGTAAACTGTGTCCTCAGAGTTTGGAAATAACAACTCAACTTCTGATTTCCTCACTTGTAGAAGGCTGAGTTTGAAAAGTGTGGAAACATGCAATGGTAATGACTCTGTTGCAGAAACCGAGTCTTGACATTCTTAATTGGTCTAATTATAGGCAAATTGTGCTTTTTCCTGTACTAGCCACAATTCTTGAAAAACGTGAATCAGCAAATCTCAGCTTTCATTGAATTGAACGGTCTTCATCACCCCTGTTGATCGGGTTTTAGAACTGGTCATAGTGCTGAATCCGCTCTACTTGGATTCACCGAACAGCTAAGGCTCCAGTTAGACAATGGTGGAACTGCAGCCTTGATCCTACTTGACCTCAGTGCTGTGTTTGATATGGTAAGTCATAACATACTTCTCTAAAGATTGAAAGACATGAGCATTCAAGGTCGAGCCTTGACTTTGCTAAATTAATGTCTTCAAAATTGTTCTTTTCAGGTCCACATCAAAGCTCACAGCTCTAATCCTCTCCATTTATCATCTGACGTACCACAAAGTTCTGCACTCAGTCCAACCCTACTCAATATTTACATACAGCCATTTGCAGATATAGTGGAAGGCCGTGGTCTTACGCTTTTTTCCTATGCAGATGACACTCAGATCATTGTCTTGTTATCATCTAAAGAGAATAACAGTTCTGATGCTTTAAACATCTGCCTTATTAAAGTGGCCTCTTAGACAAATAATAACTCCCTTAAATTGAATGGGACAAGATTGAGGCTCTGCTGGTGTGGCCGGATGTTCTTGGTACCTTTACAACCCTGGTCTCTGTAGCCGGGAATCTAGGCATTTAGCGCATTTAGGCCCTCATTACAACCCTGGTGGTCGGTGATAAAGCGGCGGTAACACCGGCAACAGGCCGGCAGTAAAAAATTGGAATCATGATCACAGCGGAAACTGCCAACACAAACAACCACTTTAACACACTGACCGCTACGGCGGTAGCAAGAAATACCGCGGTGGTAACCACCAGCAGCCAGGCGGAAGACAATGTACAGCCCACTGCATTAAAACACGCCTATCCGCCACCTTTTCTGGGGCGGTACCAACGCCATCAAAAGCACGGCAGAAACAGTACTCTGAAGGGAAACAACTCACCTCTCGACACTCAAGGAAGAACCACAACACCATGGAGCCCGAACTGCATGTGTTCCCCATGCTGGTGTACCTTCTCATACACCAGGAACACGAGAACCGGCAAAGACGACCATGGTGAGTACTGCACCTAGCACACATGGGAGGTGGGGAGGGAAAAGAGAGGGACACACACACGCAACACGCAGCACCCCCGCCCCCAACACCACAAACAGATGTAAAAACAGTGCATATACACCTTATAACCCTCAGGAATAACGCAAGGACAAAAGGAATGGAGTAAAATGAGTGTAATATTATACATTTTGAAAAATATGTTCTTAAAGCAACAAACAGTATGTACAATATATACAATATATACAAAAGGAGGGACAATGCCCACTCCAAAATGTCCCTGGCCCACTGGGACAAACCACATAGGCCAAGGCCACACTTGACTCCTGCCTCAATACGGAGAGAACACTGCAGGGGCATCAGGTCAAAAACACACAGGCACTTCATGGGGACGGGGAATGGGGGACACCTCAGCCGGAAGATGGTACAACGCCACTGGCCTGTAAGGGGCTCCATGCCCACTGTTTGGCCTGGGGAGTGCAAGGTCACAGTCTCTCAAGTGGGTGGTTTGCCCACTGCTTGGTCCTGGGGAGTGCAAAGCCACAGTCTCTCAAGTGGGTGGTTTGCCCACTGCTTGGTCCTGGGGAGTGCAAGGCCACAGTCTCTCAAGTGGATGGTTTGCCCACTGCTTGGTCCTGGGGAGTACAAGTTCACAGTTTCTCTAGTTGATGTTTTCTTACACTGGTTCTGGAGAGGGCCTTGTGCCCAGTGTGGTTCATCCTGGTAAGAAGGGGGTGAGTGGATGGCTTCTTCCACTGGTTCTGGAGGGGGCCTTGTTCCCAGTGTGCTTCATCCTGGCAAGGATGCGGTGAGCGGATGGCTTCTTTCACTGGTTCTTGAGGGGGCCTTGTTCACAGTGTGCTTCATCCTGTATGGGGAAAGGTCACAGTCTCTCACCTGTGTGTCACACCGACAGGTGTTGCAGGGGCCCGGATGTACTGCAGCCCATGTAGTCACCACCTCACTCTGCTTGCCGGTGGTGACGGCTGCAAAGTGGATGCCAGTTGCACTGCAGGTGGCGGTGCTGGCAGTGGTGGTGGTAGCCTCCAGGCCTTCACCTGCAGCCTCGGATGACTGAAGTGCCATGGCTGGTGTTGTGTGCCCCTTCCTGCCCTTGGCAGATGGTGGTGCCTCCTTGCTTCTGCCAGCTGGTGTCTTTTTCTTGCCCTTGCTGGCTGGTTGTGCCTCCTTCCCCTTGCTGGCTGGTGTCCACTTCTTACCCTTGCTAGGTGGCGGACCCTTCTTGGCCTTGGCAGGTGGTGCTGGCACACTGGCTGGGCTGACGGGTGCCTCCTTGGAGCCTCTCACACCTGCAGTAGGTGCAGAAACCACAGTGGACTGGGTGGCTGAGGTGCTGGGCTGGGTTCTGGACACTCTGGCCCGAGTTGAAGGACGGGGGGGGGTAGGGAATAGGTCAAGGGTGGCTACTGGGGCGGGAAGAAGGTGAAGGTTTGGGAGTGGAGGAAGAGGGAGTGGTTGCAGGAGGTGTCAGTCTGCTGTGTTTGGGTGCAGGTGCATGGGCTGGATGCTGTTGTGATATGGATGGCTGTTGGGTGTCTGCGTGCTTGTGTTTGTGTACTTTGGGAGGAGGGGACACAGACACAGTGGGAGAGGACACAAGGGACATGTACATGGATGTAGGGGTGGTGACTACCAGTGAGGGGCGTGTAGTGATATGTGTGATGGTGATGGAGGTAGTGGATGAGGATGTAGTGCATGCAGGTGTGAGTGGAGACGCTACTGGGAGGGAGGTGGACGACGACGAGGAGTGGGACACAGTGGAGGCAGTGGATGTTGGTGTGTCTGCATGTGGATGGTGCCTGTGTGAGTGCCTGTGAGATGAAGTGTGGTGCTTGTGTTTGCCTGAGCCACTTCTGTGTGTTGATTTTGGTGATTGCTGGTCTGAAGGTGTGCTTGGGATAGGCTGGGGTTGAGGGGATTGGGACTGGATAGAGGAAGTTGGAAGGGGGCGGCGGAAGACAGGAACAATGGCTGCTATCAGTGCACTGGCCAGAGCCTGGAATGCTCTCTGTTAGGCCGCCACACCAGAGTGAATGCCCTCCAGGTATGCATTTATTTGTTGCAATTGCCCTGCTACACCCTGGATGGCATTCAGTATGGCTGAGTGCCCAATAGAGAGGGATCTTAGGAGGTCAATAGCCTCCTCCCTGAGGGCAGCGGGGCTGACTGGGGCAGGGCCTGAGGTGCCTGGGGCGAAGGTGATGCCCACCCTCCTGGGTGAGCGGTCACAGGAAACATGCTGAGGGGCTGCTGGGAGGGCGGTGCTGGTACGGGGGTGGCGGCTGTACCTGTAGTTGGGGTGGGCACAGAGGTGTCTGCCACCGCCAGGGAGCTTCCATTGGAGGAGGTGTCGCTGTCAGAACTGTCCCCTCCTGTCTCTGTCATGGCGCTCCCCTCACCCTCCGTGTCCTCACGTCGGTGGATTCGGCCTCCAGGCCCATGTGGGATGCAGCTCCCTCTGTCGCCAGTGCCTCTGCTCCTCCGCCAGATGATGCTAATGCACACAAGGACAGGGTCACAAAACAAAATGGGTGGGGGAGAGACAGAGGATACACTTGGTCAATGCCAGCAATAACACTACCGTTGGCATACACAACTCACAGGGAACGCCCTATGCACTAGGCTATGCACTACCAGTTACACTACTAGTCACCAGCCCATGGGGTACAATGCCTAATGCCATTAGCTGCACACCTGAAGCCCAGAGGACCCTGCCCAGTAGTAGGTGCCCACTAACAATACTGGGGTTGGAGTGCCTCTGAGCTTGCCCATCATGTTGTCCTGGCCTAGGGGCACCCACAGCCTACATCCCCCACCTAGGTAATACCTTAATGCCCGCAAAGTCATGATTCTGAATCTGTACTCACCCCCTTGTGGCTGCTGTGATGCTTTCAAGCACCCATCCAACTCCGGATAGGCCACCGCCAAGATGCGGAACATTAGGGGGGTCAAGGTACAACGGGCACCCCTTCCTCGTTGGGAAGACAGCCCCAGCTGGGCCTCCGCCGTCTTCCTTGCCCAGCGGCGCAGGTCCTCCCACTGTTTGCAGCAGTGGGTGCTCTGCCTGTCAAAGACCCCCATGGTCCGCACCTTATTGGCAATGGCACGCCAAATACCCTTTTCCTGATGGGCGCTGACCTGCAGGAAAAAAACTGCAGAAAAGGTATTAGTCATACCGTCCGTACTGGTATACTCCTGGCCCACCATATCCCCCCATCCACTTATGCGCATACATTGCCCAACATATATGCAGCATTCTGCCCAGGACCCCTCAGATCCTCCTACATGAGGCTTACACACACAGCAATCCATACATTCAGGGCCCACGCATCATGCTCACAGTGTACTCACCTGTTTGTCTGGGTGTTAACCAATGCGATGTTGCAAAGGTGCACAACATCAGAGGAATTACCTCATTTCCACTTGTCTCTCCTCACAGGTCAGGCAGCTGCCATTTCAGGGGGGCACAGGCCATGGCACTTAACTGCGTCAGAGCAGACATTGGCACAGCAACTGACTTTCAGATTCACATACAGGTTCTGTAAAGGAAACATTGCATATTAATTTTGACATATGTGTGAATAAGACCTTTTGCTCACCGTTTTTCACCCTAGAGTTCAACCGCTGAGGATGAATAGGAGATGCAGACATCCCCTGTGTACAGGTCCCTGGTGGACCTGGCGACAATGGAGGACAGGCACATTATCCTGACCTACAGACTTGATAGGGCCAAAATCCAAGAACTTTGTGCTCAATTAGAGCCAGACCTGATTTCAGCTATCCGCCACCCCACAGGTATCCCCCCTCTAGTGCAGGTCCTGTCAGTGCTCCATTTCCTGGAACAAGTGGTTCCTTCCAAGCGACAGTGGCCATGGCATCAGGGATGTCACAGCCTATGTTCTCAAACATGCTGACCAGAGTGTTGTCTGCCCTGCTGAAACACATGTGCAGCTACATCATATTCCCCCAGGTGGAGGATTTGGTCACAGAGAAGGCTGACTTCTATGCACTGGGACTTATCCCCAACATCATTGGTGCCATTGATGGTACACATATTGCATTTGTTCCCCCCCAGGAGAAATGACCAAGTGTTCAGAAATAGGAAAAGCTTTCACTCTCTGAATGTGCAGATGGTGTGTTTGGCGGACCAGTACATCTCCCATGTCAATGCCAAGAATCCTGGCTCTATGCATGATGCCTTTATCTTGAGGAATAGCAGCATCCCATATGTGATGTTACAACTCCAGAGGCACTGGGTGTGGCTAATAGGTGAGCCCATGGTCCCCACCCAGTTGATATAGGCATATGGGTGTGGGTTTGGCCCTAGGGGTGAGTGTGTGACTAACAGGTATCCCTCGAATATTTGCAGGTGACTCTGGTTACCCCAACCTCTCATGTCTACTGACCCCAGTGAGGAATGCCAGGACAAGGGCAGAAGTACGTTACAATGAGGCACATGGGCGAACAAGGAGGATCATTGAGAGAACCTTTGGCCTCCTGAAGGCCAGATTCCGGTACCTCCATCTGACAGGTGGATCCCTATACTACTCACCCAAGAAGGTGTGCCAGATCATCGTTGCATGTTGCATGTTGCACAACCTGGCCTTGAGACGCCAGGTGCCTTTTCTGCAGGAGGATGAGCCTGGGGATGGTCATGTGGCAGCGGTGGAGCCTGTGGACAGTGACGAAGAGGAGGAAGAGGAAGAAGATGTGGACAACAGAACTACACTATTTTAACAGTACTTCCAGTGACACACAGGTAAGACACTGTAACTTCACCTTCTATTGCAGTTTTGTGTTTTACATTGAACATGGCAGCCTGATTTCCCTATTTCTATGGCCACTTACTGTACTCTTCTGCATCTCTATTTTCAGATCTTTGTGCCCTACTCTGGCTCCTGGTGTATTTACTGCTGCCCACTACAGGTCATACCTATGTAAATATTACAGTACATTTGAATTGCAATGTTTACAGTTTGTGAAACTAATACATTTGTCAAACAATTGACAGACTCCTTATTTGATTTTGTTCCAAGGGTGTTTATTTCTGTGATAATAAGTGTAGGAGGTATTGCAATGGGCTGGGTTGCTGATGGAGGAAAGACCATGGTAGAGTTCAGTCTATTTGTATCACAGGTGCATTGTCCAAGGGGGCATAGGAAGGGGAGCAATGGTAGTTCGAGGTGGACAGGGTGACAGAGTGGGTCAGAAGGGTGACAATCAGGAGAGTCTTATTTTCTGGCTGGGTCTTGGCAATTTTCTCTGGCTTCTGCCTGGATCGCAGGGACCGTTTGCGGGGTGGTTCTTCTTCTGCAGGGGGTGGGGTGCTGGTGGCCTGTTGTTCCTGTGGCGGAGCCCCCTGTCCACTAGCAAAGGTGGAAGGCTGTTCATCGGTTTGGCTAGTGGTAGGGGCCCTTAGGTGTTCCACTGCCTCCCTCATGGTGTTGGCCATGTCTGCCAGCACCCCTGCAATGGTGACCAAGGTGGTGTGGATGTCCTGCAGGTCCTCCCTGATCCCCAGGTAGTGTCCCTCCTGCAGCCGCTGGGTCTCCTGCAGCTTGGCCAGTATCTGGCCCATGGTCTCCTGGTAATGGTGGTATGCTCCCAGGATGTTGGTGAGTGCCTCGTGGAGAGTCGGTTCCCTGGGCCTGTCCTCCCCCTGTTGCACAGCAGTCCTCCCAGCTTCCCTGTTGTCTTGTGCCTCTGTCCACTGAACCGTGTTGCCCACTGACCCCAGGTCCCTGATCGTCCTGTGTTTGTGGGGTTGCCTGGGGTCCCTGTAGTGGTGAACACACTCCTGATTGACGTGTCCTGGGGACAGAAGGATGGGTTCGCTGGGTGGGTACTGTGGTGGTATTCCCTGAGGGGGAGGCTCTGTGGGGTGTTGGGACTGTGCCTGGGTCACCGACTATCCAGAGTCCCCTGATGGGCCAGGTTGGCCATCGTGATCCAGGCGTGCAGAATTTCTGTCATCACTGTGGGACTCTTCGGTGGGGGGGACTGGATGTGGCTGGCACCTCCTCACTGGTGACGTTGAGTGGGGGTCCTGTGGGGATGTAAATGCAGTGTTAGTGTATCTGCGTGTGCCATCTTGTGCAGGGATATGTTTCCCTCTATGATTGTTATTAGAAAGGCAGCTTTGGCTTTTGTGAGTTGTGCTTGGTTTGGCTAAGTGATTGTCACTAGTGTGCATGCTGTGGTGATGGGTGTCCATGCAGGTCTGTGAAGGGGGTCCATGGATTGGTGTTGCATGCAGGGCTTGGTATTGGGATGGGTGGGTTGTGATGGTGTGGTATATGTGAGCTGGTGGGGTGATGGGGTGAGGGTAGGGGTTTTTGTTTGTGATGGCATGCAGGTAGGGTGGGGGATAAAGTAGTAAATATTTGACTTACCAGAGTCCAGTCCTCCTGCCAGGGCCTCAGGGTGCATGATTACCAAGTCTTGCTCATCCCATGTTGTTAGTTGTGGGGGAGGAGGTGGGGGTCCACGACTCTCCGCCATAGCTCCATCTTCCTTGGAATAGATGTCTGCTGTACCTGTGATCCGAATAGCTGTGACTCTACCCGGATGATTTCCTCCACCATGACCCTTAGCTCCTACTTTGAGAACCTGGGGTGTCTTTGTGGTGCCATGGGTACTACACCCATGGCACCACAAAGACACCCCAGGTGAGTGGCATGTGTGAAGGTGTGTGGGGTGATGTGTTGGGGTGTGTGCTGTGAGGTGCTAGGATGGAGTATGGGTGATGGTGTTTTGTGGCTCAAATTCAGTGGGTGCTCCTGGCTTGTCTCTCTCTTACTTGCCAAAATCTTTGGGTCTTAAAGGGTTGTGGGTATTGTGCGTGTGTGTTTTATAGTGTTGTGGGTGTGTGGGTGTGGTGTGTGTACATGTGTCAGGTGTGTGTAGTTTGAATTGTCTACTGTGGTGTTATTTTGTATGTGTTTGTGCATTTTGAGAGCGACAGTCTGTATTCCCAATGGTATACCGGGGCTGAATGACCACCGCGGTGATTCGTGGGTCATGATGCTGTGGGTGTATTTCTGTTGGCGTAACGGTGTGGGTTTTGGTACCGCCATTTTATCACTGACCTTTGGGCTTGCGGACTTGTGTGTGTGTCTGTATAGTGGTGGATTTCTATGTGTGGGTCATAATACGGGTAGCGGTATACCGATGTAGTCACGGTTTGTTGGCGACAGTCAGGATGGCGGTAAGTAGCACATACCGCCAATGTTGTAATGAGGGCCTTAGTGTGATGAAAGGCTTTCAAAGAACAATCAAATCTCTAAAGTAGCTTCCACCTGCTTCTGTGTTCTGAGATGGCTAACAAAATCATCTGGTGTCTTCCCCTCTCGACCCAAAGAAGAGTAATACAGGCATTGATTATTCCAGGTTGGATTATTGGAACATTCTTTATCTGGGAGTTCTAATGTCGCAATTATGTTTTAATGTTTTTATGTCACCTCTGGCCTTGGTAGTTGAGCTTTTTGGCTGAAAAATCATTTCCTATGCTGATGATACTAAGCTGCTCTTCACCTTTGATGGTTCCCCAGTCTCGATTCCTTCATCCTTTAAGGATTGTTTGCTTCCTGTCTTGGATCCAGGGCAGCCAACTCAATTGAAACGCAAATAAGACTGAAATCTTGATGCTTGGACCATACGGTTCAAACTGGTGGGAAGATATTTATCTCTCTGGTCTGCCGGCTCCTCCTCCTCCTCCATCACCAGTAATGAAAAATCTAGGTGTTATGATGGACAATGCTCTTTCAATGAGACTGCAGATTTCTGTGGTAAAGGGCCAGTGCGTCGCTGTGCTTCCTACTCTGAAGAAGTTTATTTTCCTCCTTTCTCTGAAATCTGGGAGAGCTGTGATCCATACACTGATTACTTTGTGTCTGGATTATGCTAATGCTCTCTATTTAGGAGTATCTAAGGTTTTGTTGAACCACCTACAGGAAGTTCAAAACGCTGCTGCTAGGCTTATCATGTGCCTGCCTTTCGGCCTTCTATTTCACCTATTCTGAAATCCCTCTATCGGATACCCATCATGAAACAGATTTTATTCAAAGCCTTAGTTCTGGTCCATAGGGCTGTGTTTCTGTCTAGTCCAGGGTAATTGGTTAAGAAATTTGTGCTGAACCACCCTTACAGAATGGTGTGTTCTGTCTCTGCCTAGCTGTTAACTATTTTTGCATCAAGCGGGTGCAGATGGCTGCAAAGCCTTCTCTTGACTCACCGCCAAAGCTTTAAATTAGCTTCCTCGTAAACTTCGTCAGATCTCTTTTGAGACCGCATTTCATAGGCAATTAAAAACATGGCTTTCTACTGGGTATTAGGGCTTTGGTTGCTGGGTACGTATCATTTGCTCATCCTCTAGCACAGGACAATCTGTCGAGTAGTTGCACATTCTATAAATCTCCTTTATTTAATCATTCATTCATTCTCTTAGGCAAATCCAGGTAGTCCAGAATGTGTCCGCAAGGCTATTATTCCATATTCTTTAGAATGCTTCTACTTCCACTCTCTTTCAAGATCTTCATTGGCTTCCGGTCCAAACCCGAATTCACTTTAAAGCTCTATGCTACATGCATAGAATCATGTTGAATTTAGGCCCATGTTATCTGAGATCACTAATGACGCCTTATCTGCCTAATCGCGTTCTTCGATCATACAATACTAATCTCTCTACAATTCCCAGAGTGAGGAGAACCCATAAGGGGAGCTGATCTTTCTGAGATGTGCAAACACTTTAAAATGTCAACATAATGTAAAATGCATTATAAAAAGGGCTCCTATAGAGTTAGACGTACCTCAGTTTGATATCCTGATATGACTACATTTAGATCAAAATCGCTGATTTTGTTTCGTATGCTTTTTTATTGGTTAAGGTTAAGGATAACTTCAAGATCTCGAGCAACAAACAACCGTGACACGTTTATTATGAAAGAAAGCTCTATAATATAAAACAGCCACAAACTAAAGGCAAGCCACCCAATGCATGACCCCACAAGCCTAAAAACACGAAAGCAACGAAATCGCAAGAACGAATCATTATAGAGAGCAAGTTTGCACTTATCTTACAAACAAAACAAAAAAAAAAAACTTATCGTTTTGACTGTAGTTTAAAATTAGATTAGCCTAATGTGTAGTACCGGATGACGTCCCGTGAAAAGACTGCATAGCCCTATATGGACACGTATAGTTTGTCATTTGTTCCACCGCACGGAAAATCAAAATGCATAACAATAACTGCGGATAGTCACTGAAACAGCCCCGGCGGATACACCAGGTTAGAAGGTGCTAGCCCTATGGGTGTACGGTTAGTGGCGTAGCGCCGTCCACGAGGGGAAAATGTCAGAAGCCGTAATTTATTGACTGTTTTTCTCTGCGCGCGGCCAGGCTGTTTGTTCTCCTCTCTACCATCGGCCCTCCGGCCAGAAAGTACAGAGGTCGCTTTGTCGCCATGTCCCTGGAATTAGTGATTTACGACCAGGGATATGGCCTTGTCTCTCGCCCGCACGAGTCACCTTTGCCCCAATATTAGCTGCTTCTTGGGAGCCAAAGCAGCCGGAACGTCGCTTGGAGCCCTGCATCATGTACAGCACATTCTTTGTTTTGTCACGTATGCGTTGACACATCAGACCACATTGAGGCACCTGCACATCAAGAAGAAAAAACACACTGGTGAGCACATTTGTGAAAGGTGGGAATGTGTGTGTGACATACCAGACCCAGTAGACAGCAACGTGTCCATGAAGGCACTAGAATGACTTTGTCTTCAGGTGTGTTTCTGTTACATAGTTGAAGGGCACTCGCTGTATTGACTTGGGAAGGGTGTAAGAGTGAGGTTATCTTGCTGGGAAGTGAACTCATGTAGATCACAATAGAGGAGGAAAAGAAATAGGCTGTACCCCGGGGATGGCAGGATGGGGCAGTTGAAGCGCAGGAAGATGGTATCTGGGTCCCTTATCCAGCGTTATTCTGTCACTGCAGGTACAAGCTAAAGCTCAAAGGGTCATGCGAACAGTCTATTTTTATTCAGGCCAAGGAGTGAATAATTCAGTGAGTGAGTCGGTGAGTTAGGGAGTGATTGAGTGACAAACCTGTGTAATCAATTCCACTTAAAACTGACATTGAGGAGTTTTTAAGTAGACCTACTTCCCCATTATTTGCAGAAATGTAGTATATGAGCTGTAAACATGCTGTAGGCAATGGCAGCTATCCCGTTCCTACATAATGAGAACACGTTTGAGATCATGCATTACCAGTGCAGTCTAAAGAAGAGCTTTCTTGAGAGATGACCATGGGCTGAAATGCAGGAAGCACCATGGGGGCTCAACCAGTGACGTAACTCAAATGAATGGAGCCCTCCTGATGAATGTGGTCAGGGCTCCTGCGACTGCCCTATTAGATATCCATAGGCAGAGCCAATGCAATTATGCGGCAGAGAAGGACCAAATTATGTGGCAGGGTTGAGTAATCAATGCTGCAAGAAAAGACAAAATGTGCTGTGCAATTTGACCCTTTTTTTGATAGTAACACTTCATTATTTTGTCATTTTTACACTTACTAACACTGTCTTGGCATTGGTTGCATCTCATTAGTACCAGTTTAACACACAAATATAACAATAGGCAACAGAAAGGTGGCAAGCGAACCCTTGCAAAGGGCCTTCCACTCTGCAGCAACATGTGTCACTTCGTTTTGATTAACTTTTGAACTGTTTGAAACAAAAACTTTTTGGGTTAAAATCTGCAGATTATGCAGCAGATGATGGATTCTGCAGAAAATGTGATAAATCTACAATTATGTGAAAAAGCTGCACAATCACATAATTCCAGTGGTCCAGTGTATAGGCATTTGGCCTGATCTATAGGCCTTTAGCTAACTAGGGGTTTGTTGAACTGTGCCCCCCCCCCCCCCCCCAACTGCACCACTGAGGCTACAAGGACCTTTTTTACACTCCTTGGGTCAAGTGTTTTTTGAGCCAGAGGAGCAACCGTATTGCAGCAGTGTCACAGACACTTATGCAGCCCATTCTGTAGCACCGACCAAGCAGGTGCATATTTTGCAACCAAACAATGTTAAGAGAGTGTTCCTTCATTTGTATGAATGTGCGATATGATATACATGAGGCAATTCCTTTGCCAATGAGACATTACCATGTTACTGATGCAGGTGTAGGGGTAAATAGGCTCTCAAGAGGTGCACTAACTGTCCTCCATCAGGAAAATGGCACACTATTACCACTCTCGAGGGACCCTTATCCATACCCCCAAACGCAGTGGCAGTCAGGCACTTCTCTTTATAATTAAGATGGTCTGCTAGTAATGGTAGATCAGAGACTATTTGAAATGAGTCCTTACCTTTAACTAGTGCACTGTCCCCAGAGCAAGACTGAATATGCGCCTGCAGTGTTTTGTTTGTAATGTGGTGCATGATCCTCTTGTACATGGCACATAATTGGTCAGGGTGAGCCCGTCACAGACCCAGACAATATGCTGGAATCATGTAACTAATCCCTGGTCTGATTGACCAGTCAGTCTTAGGGTTCCAGCCAGATGGCACACTGGGTAACATGCTTTCCCTTGTCCCTCATTTGAATGTTGGCAGGTGCGACTTTGTATTTTATCCTTCCAAGGTTGATGACATTTCTATCATTGAGTTAGGTTATAAAAACACCATCATCCAATTAAAGTATTGTGTGCACCACCGCAACAGTCAATGTTAGCATTAAAGCTAAATCATGGGACAAAGAGTCTTTCTGAGACTACAGTATTTTTCATTAAGTAGCTTTCCTCTTTGAAACTACCAAAATCCCATGATTACTGATTTACAAATTCACATAATCTTTATCTTGCCAGCACTATCTGCACCCACCGCCTCCAACCTTTGCCTTTATATGCAGTAACCTGTTTCAAGAAACTGAAAAGATACACATCCGAACCCACACAATGATTTGCTTCATAGTTTCTACAGCAAAGTAGGGCAAAGCATGGTCCTAACTGTTGTTAAACGTTCGAGGTCAGAAAGGCAATGACACTCGATTGTTAACAAGAGATGCTAATCTCCCCTAACCAGAAGGAGCAGTTTTTTTAGCTGTTTTTAAAGCCGATGATGAATGGGGAATTTCACATACACAGCCTGTCAGAGACAGGGGTCGCATTCTAAACTAGCATTGACAAAGACAATAAACATGTCTTTTTTATAAGTGACTTGATAAGTTCACCGTCTCATTCACTAACCCAATCACCACAAGACACTCAAACAAACCTTCTTGACAGGCTGGTAAGTTTGAGGTTTTGAGGTTTATTGAGTTGGTGAATGAGAAAATTAACCTTTAAATGGATGAGTGAGTCCTTGCATGGATGCATTAGTGCATGAGTGTATGGATGAATAGATGTTCGTTCATGGATGGTTGAATGCGTAGGTGCTGATGTCAACTATATGACAACATTTACCACCATTATGCTAGATATTCAGACATCAAAGTCTGGGAAAGTCATAAGTAATAATATTCTTCTTTTATCCAGACATTGCTTAGATCTTTTTCCCAAATAAGGTATTTCCAGCAAATGTTGTTTTTTTGGGCTTCTTTCAATAGGAGTTGAGCACCCACCAAGCCAATAAAAATCAGATTTTAGGTAATCATGGCTATCTAGAACAAAGCGTATCTATAGGGCGGAATCTCAACTTCTATAGGTGCACTGGTATTCCAAAAAGGGACTTCCAACATGTAAAAGTTAGTGAAACAAAAATAGACTCCAAGCAACGGCATGGTGGTGGTCATCTTAGAAAAGGGTTGTTTCTTATTCGGACAAGGCACTGGCTGCGGGAAGGGATGCAACTCATTTTTTAAACTCCTAAAGGATGGTCTTGAACCACCTCAAGCTCATTCCAAGTACAAAGTATATGCAATAGATCACTTATTGTTGATTGTGAGCTTTTTCGTCTGGCTTACTCTATCTGATATTTGCAAATAATAATCAATGTTTATGATTCAAATGCATATTACGTTTTTATTTCAAGGTTCTTTTCTTGGTGGCTGTTGAGGGTCTTGTAGCATTGGGCATTTGGGTGCCTTGTGATGCCATCCTCCTTTTATCAGGATTACGGCAGATGGTGTGATTCTAAAGCCTGATCCTACCTTTATTCTGAAGGTTAACTCTGTCTTTCATAAATCTCAAGAAATTATTCTCCCTTCTTTCTATCCTTCTTCTAATGCTGAGGAGGAAATGGTGAGTACCGCAGATGTTAAATGAGCTCACTCAATTTAAATTGATAGCTCTAAGCACTACATAAAGACTGATCACTTGATTGTGATGTTTGTTTCTTCTAAAAAGGGTAAATAAGTGATGACAGTGACTCTGAGTAGAGAAAGTCAACCATTATGTTTATAGGACTATACAGTTTGGGAAATCTCCCAGTACAGGGAATATCCACAAGACGGGTGGCTTCATCCTGGGCAGAATTGAAGGGAGTATTTATCCATGAGATTTGCAGGCAGCTATTTGGTCATCAGAACATAACGTTTTAGACATTATTGCATAAATACTGTCTCAATTTTGCAATTGAATCAATTCCTCACTCATGATTTAAGTTTGCTGTCTGATTTCCTTTATATTGATTACATTTTGAGAGCTGCATGTTTAAGATTCCTCAATATGTTTATTGTTTTTACTAGTCAAAGGACTATGGGGGTCATTCCGACCCCGGCGGTCGTGGACCGCCGGGGCTGGGGTCGGCGGGAGCGCCGCCAACAGGCTGGCGGTGCTCCCCAGGGTATTCTGACCGCGGCGGTTCAGCCGCGGCCAGAAAGGGAAAACCGGCGGTCTCCCGCCGGTTTTCCGCTGCCCTGTAGAATCCTCCATGGCGGCGCAGCTTGCTGCGCCGCCATGGGGATTCTGACCCCCATACCGCCATCCTGTTCCTGGCGGCTTCGGCCACCAGGAACAGGATGGCGGTATGGGGTGTCGTGGGGCCCCTGGGGGCCCCTGCAGTGCCCATGCCAATGCCAATGGCATGGGCACTGCAGGGGCCCCCGTAAGAGGGCCCCACCCTGAATTTCAGTGTCTGCTTAGCAGACACTGAAATTCGCGACGGGTGCTACTGCACCCGTCGCACATCCTCCACTCCGCCGGCTCCATTCGGAGCCGGCATCCTCATGGAGGGGTGTTTCCCACTGGGCTGGCGGGCGGCCTTTTGGCGGTCGCCCGCCAGCCCAGTGGGAAACCCAGAATACCCGCGGCGGTCTTGTGACCGCGCAGCGGTATTCTGGCGGTTCCCTCCAGGCGGGCGGCTCCCGCCACCCGCCGGGGTCAGAATGACCCCCTATATCTTTGGTATTCCTCATTAGTAATGACTGGGACGAGGATGAGGGGCATATGGGTAATGCTCCGGTTATTTACTGGCAATCTTCATTAGCCTATGTCAATCTCATCCTCATCACAGTCATTACATGCCACCCACCCTCCCTTCAATAGTTTGAGACAGTGGTGTAAGAAAGGACCCCACAGTGAAGGGTGTGGCCTGGAATCCAGGGCCCCCCTCAGCACTCTGCATAGGCAGCAGTCCTCTGACTGGATCCAGTGGGGAAGAGGCCCGCTCATGGTACATTGCAGGGGGCCCCCTTAAGTTTCGTTACGCCACTGCTTTGGGTGTTCTTGGATATATACAGGAGGAGGACTGTGATGAAGATGAGATTGACTATAGGGGCTGAAGATTACTGGTAAGTAACTGGGGCATTCCTGTTTTTTCCACACACCAGAGGTGTTCTCCGTAAGATAAGCACCCTGGGGCCAGAGAGGGAATAAATAGGTGCAGCTATTCAGTCTCCAAACACATGTTCATTTAATGCACTCCCAGGGAATGCGTTAAAATATTACATAAGTCATCCTAGGGTACTTGATTATTGGCAGAAATGCTATTACCGACCCACTGATTACTGACAAATCTCCTCTCCTATTAGGTGTTGCATTCTGACAAAATGGGGACATACCGGAATGTGTAGTGCCCCTGCCTCAGACATTGTTTTTGATACCACAGAAATTTAGAATTCTGATGTATGTCATCAAATTGATCTCTAACGATGAACTGCATGTGTTACTACTGACGTTGTATCATTGTGTTGTTCTCATGTAATGGTTACCCAGGTTAAACCAAATAAAAAAAAATTCCAAAAAAAAAAGCAAAAATGTTCTAGAGATGATTCCTTTTTACTCCATACAAGTGTTCAAACATACACGCGCTCAGAGTGTTGGGTCATGCTTACTGATGAACTATATATATGCAATGAACACTTTCTATTCTTGGGTCTGTCACAGAACCCTACCGAACCAGGAAGGGTTATAATACTTCTTCCTGTACAGATAAGTAGTACTCTTGAATATGGGTTTTCAATATGTTTGTTTATTCAACCAAAAAAGAGTTTTGTTTTCTCTTTTTGAGACTTTGTTTTGCCAGGTCTTGATTATTCTCTCCACTTGATAATCAGTTTTCTGTTCTTATGTTTCCCCAGCTCTGTGAAGCTTCGTCATTGGTTAGTTGTCCGGTGGCGAGCGAGAAAAGGGGAGGAAACAAAACAAAAAAGCCCCTATCAGGTAAGTGTTTTCTTTTCTTTTTCTAGTCTTTTACTTTCTTTCTGTTAGGTGCTTTTCCTTTTTGTGACGTGTAGTTTGAGTTGTGGACGTTAAAGGGGACAAGGAAAAAATACTTGCGGTAATTAGCTTAAAGACACCGTAAACTATTCCGCTAATGTGCGCCATGCAAGAAAGGAAGGTGCTGCCCCTGAGAGACTGTTATAATAGCGTCCTTTATCATAGCGGTTATTCAAGTCAAATAATTGGTTTCTTTTGTTAGTTATTCCCCAGGTGAAAGCATGCAAGCTTATTGTTAGTGCTCACACAAAGTGGAAAGAACACACAAAACAAAATAAACAAAGAAATGAAATAAATAAATATATCTTGGTTGTTGTTATGTTTTTATCGCTCTATGTGCGGTGCTCAGTGGTGCCCAAACTTCCTCCCCACTCCCTCTCGACTTTCTCAATCAATTTTGTTAACGGACCGCATACGCGGTCCCGTACCTGCAGGAGCCATGTCCCTCCGGGGAGGTGGCTGGCCTCTCTGCTTTCCCTCTCCTCTGCCTCAGAGCTTGAGTCCTTCGGGTATCCTCTGTCCGCTCCACACGTCGTCTTGGGATCCTCTTCTCCAGTCTGCTGTCCGCTCCTCAGCGCCTGGCTGTCCTCGTCTTCACGTTCCTCTTCCTCCGACAACCCTGCCTTCTTCCGGCTTTTCCCGGGGGTACTCCTGATGACGCCATCACGTTGTCACATGTTACCCAGGAATAGACTTTTTGGAGTACCCCTGGGGGGCTCCAGGATCAGCCCCTACCTCTGTCTTACCCGGTCCCTGCACACTCGCTCTACCAGAGATTGGCTGCTGTAGCCAGGAGTCCATAGGATATCGGGACAAATAATCAGCATTGGTTAACAAAGAGCCCGGAGTATGTTTGACCTGAAACATAAAAGGTTGTAGGGATAAGAACCACGAAGAACTCTTGCATTTGTATCCTTATGTTTAGCCAACCAGGTCAATGGGGCATGGTCGGTAAGATGTACAAAGGGCCTTCCGAATAAACATTCTTTCTCCATGGTGGGATAGTTCTTTTCTCTACGCAATAATTTCCGACTAATGTACACAGTGGGATGTGAATGTTCTTCATCATCCTCCTGTAAAAGAACCGCCCCATCCCTTGATCAGATGAATCAGTTTGGAAACAAAATTGTGTCTTAAAATTAGGGCACTGTAATACAAGTTTGGTAGTGAGGAGGGTTTTGAGGGTCATAAAGCTTTGATATTAATCATCAGACAAATGAGATATCTTGTTTGGTTTCTAGCAGGTTGGTTAATGGGGCTGCTATGGTGGAAAAATTAAGGATGAACCGCCTATAGTACCTTACCATTCCCAAAAACGCTCTTATATCTTGTTTGGTTTTGGGTATTGGTATCTGTTTTATGGCCTCAACTTTATCGACTTGTGGTTTAATCTTTCCACCATCTATGACGTAGCCCAGGTATTTAATAAGGGAATGTGCTATGTTACACTTCCCCGTATTTGCAGTTAATCCTGCTTTTTGTAGATCTTGCAAAACTTTGGACAATTGTTCAACGTGTTGTTCCCATGTCTTTCTATAGATAACAACGTCATCCAGATATGCAGCTGCATATTCTCGTTGTGGTTTTAACACCACATCCATTAATCTCTGAAACGTTGCCAGGGTACTCTGTAACCCAAAGGGTAATACAATAAATTGGTATAGCCTTGACGGTGAAGAAAAGGTTGTTTTCTCTTTATCTATGGGGTTTAAAGATATTTGCCAGTACCCTTTCATCAGATCTAAGGAAGTTAGGTATTTGGCTTGTCCCAGACATTCAATTAAATCATCTCCCCGAGGTATAGGATAGGTATCATATTGTGACATAGAGTTCAATTGGAGAAAGTCGATACAAAATGTGATACTTTCATTGGGTTTGGGCACTAAATCCACTGGGGAACACCATGGACTAGAGCAGAGGTCTTCAAACTGGGGGGTGGGCTCCCCCAGGGGGGGCTTCAGTTAACCCAGGGGGGGGCACCAGATTCTGGCCAAAAGAAGCATTATACAGATAACAGGCCTTTTTATTTTAAGCAGAAGTATATTATTGCTTTTGAAAAAGGTAACAGTACTTAACTGCAATGTTTAAATAGATCTACACATATTTAAACATTGCCATCTTTATAAAATAATTGTGAACAATTCTGAAGGAGGGCCCAGTGATTTTTATTTTTCAACTGGGGGGTGCAGCATTAAAATGTTTGGAGAGCACTGGACTAGAGAAAGGTTCTAGAATAGCTGCTTCTTACATATCTTTTAACTCTTCCTCTACCAACTATCTGCGGGCTTCTGGAAGACGGTAAGGTTTTTGCCTAGACACTTTGCCTTCAGGGGTTCTAATGTGGTGTTGTATTAAGCTGGTTCTACCGGGGACTTTTGAAAATACTTTTCTTTTGTTGTGCACTACGGTCCTTATTTGAGTTTTTTGGTCTTCTGATAATTCTACCCCATAGGAGGGTTCTATCTCCCCTTCTTCCTCTTCGAGTGTAGGGCGAATAGGAATCTCTAATGGTTGTGTTTTCGTAATGCATAAAGCTGTATTATTCATGGTACTAGGAGTCTAATTCTCTTCCCATTCCTTTAGCCAATTAATGTGGTATATCTGGCTTTTATTTGAGCCTTCTGGAATTTCTATTTTATACGTAACACAGGTTATTTTGTCTATAACCTGGTAAGGGCCTTGCCATTTAGCTAGTAGTTTGTTGTCTGCTGTGGGTAAGAGGATTAGTACTTTGCTGTCTATACTTCAATCACGTAGTTTCTTGCCTACATCATACTGCTTCTTTTGTTTTTCTTGACTCTCTTCAAGATGGGTTCTTACTTCTTCCCAAACTGAGTTTAAATTTTCTTTCAGTTCTCTGGTATATGTCAAAACGTCCTGAGACTCTTCTTCAGTCTCCTCCCATTTTTCTGAAGCCTTGTCCAGTAGTGTTCTTGGCTGCCTTCCAAATAACAGCTCAAAGGGACTGTGTCCCGTGGAAGCCTGAACATGAGTTCTGATAGCATATATGACTAATGGTAACTTCTTATCCCAGTCTTTCCCTGTTTCGGTTATGGTTTTCCTCAACAAAGTTATAATTTGTTATTATATCTGTCAACCAATCCATCTGTTTGTGGATGGTAAACCGATGTTCTTATGTGTCTGACTCCTAGCAAATGACAGACTTCTGCCATTAGTCGGGACATGAATGGAGTTCCCTGATCCATAAGAATTTCTTTAGGGAACTCAACACTAGAGAAAAACCCAATCATCGCCTGAGCTATGCTCTTGGTTGTCATACCGTGAGGGGAATAGCTTCTGAATATCTTGTAGCGTAATCCACCAAAACCAGAATGTACTGATAACCCTTAAAAGAAGCTACTAATGGACCCATCAAATCCATTCCTACTCGGGAAAAAAGTGTTTCTGTTATGGGTAAGGGAAATAGTGGGGCTCTTGGTTCATTACTAGGGTTAACCAATTGGCACTTGGGACATGGTCTACAGTGTTTTCTAACATCCCCAAATACTCCTGCCAATAGAACCATCGTAATAGATATTCTTCTGTTTTATCTTGACCAAAATGACCCCCCCCTACCTGTCCATGGGCTAAATGCAGTATCTGTTCCCTGTTAGCCTGGGGAACCACCAATTGTTTCTTTAGGGTTCCTTGGTGTTGGACACATCTATACAATAATCCATTTTGGATCAGAAAATAGGGACCCACCTGATCTGTAGGGTTAAAGCTGGCTGTAGTCCAAGTGTGTTTGAGGGTTAGGTCATCCCTTTGGCACATCCTAAATTCCCCTGAGTTGGTTAGTACTCTTTTCCCTTCGGGGATAGAACTAGTATCATTGCTATTGTCCTTCAGTCAATACACTGTTTTTTGGATTCTTTTATGATGTTTTGCCAGGTGTTCCTTTGTTTTGGAACATTCAATGTCCCCCCGGGAGAAAGGGGCCTCTTGTAACCATGACTCCATGGGACTTTGCTGTTGAATACTATCTAATAAGTAAGGGAAGGCTGTATAATCCATGCCTATAATGATGTCCTCTACCAAATCAGGTATTCCCCCCACCTTAATCCCCTCTTCCCAACCTCTCCAGTTTATTGGAGTCTCTGCAATGGAATATTTTTTCTTATCCGCATGTACGCATGTTATGACCACCTGCTCTCCCTGTAACCATTGTTCCGGTTTAACCAGCTTTTCGTTAATGATGCTTTGACTGCAGCCAGAATCTACTAGGGCTTGTTTGGACAAACTGTTTACAGACAGGCAGGCAGGTCATATATCTAAGGGTTGTACTTCCGGCCCACAAAACCCTCCCTTTAGTCAGTCCTATCTCCATAGGTTCAGCTGTTGGGCATTTATGAGGACAATTGTAACACTGCAGGGTTGAAAGGGGTTCTTTAAATGGAAAATGTAGGGCTGGGGTTTTGTCAGTCGGGAGTCCAGTAGGACTCTTCATAAGGGGGAAGGGTGGAAGGTCATCGTAACCGAGGGTAAACTACTCCCTGTAGCACTTCGGAAGTCTGGACCTCCATAATATGCACAGGCTAGCTCAATCGCAGAAGATATGGTAACATCAGGATATTGTTGTATCCAATTTCTGGTGGTTGTGGGTAAAGCTCCTCAATATTGTTCTAATAGAAGGGCTTGTAGGAGTTCCTCTTTGGTACATTCTGTGGGGT
The DNA here is from genome assembly GCF_031143425.1 of Pleurodeles waltl. NCBI lineage: Eukaryota > Metazoa > Chordata > Amphibia > Caudata > Salamandridae > Pleurodeles > Pleurodeles waltl. The sequence continues at coordinate 536,697,098 of NC_090445.1, read as the reverse complement.
TTAGCCATTTACATCCCTCGTCCTGCACTCTATAAAATAGTGCTCGGGGATTCTCTGAGGGATTCCATTTGGTCCGATGAAAACGGAGTCTATAACTCTCCTTGTTTAATCCCACTCGTTCTAATATTGCTTTCTTTATTTCACTATAAGGGGTCGCCCCCCCCGGATTGACCGCCTGATGGGCTGATTGTAAAGGCCCGGTCAACAGCGGAGCAACATATTGGCCCCACTGCTCCCTGGGCCAATTGGCTGACATGGTGACCTTTTTGTAGTTAGGGGAAAAGGAATCTGGGTCCTCTCCTTCCTGATATTTTTGTACCGAGCTGGGTACAGTGGTTTGTACCCTAGTAGTGGCAATAGTCTCTGTGAGTTTCTCTGGGGCGTCTCATGGACCAAGTGGTTACTAGCCATTATAGTGGCTTGGTTTTTCAATGCAGTCTGCAAAGTGTCTCTATCAGGACCATGCCTTCTTTACCTGTTCTTCCCATAACAGCTGTAGGTGTCTTTGTCCCTCAGCTAACTGGGCTATCATACCTGCCAGAGTTGGATGGCCCTCCATGGTTCTCTCCTTTATACTGCTTCAAATCCCACTTCTGGCACCACTGTCACAGGACACCACCCAAACGAGGGAGAGTTTTAATACTTCTTCCTGTATAGATAAGCAGTACTCTTGAAATATGGGTTTTCAATTTGTTTGTTTATCCATTTAAAGAGTTTTGTTTTCTTTTTTAGGGCTTTTTTTGCGAGGTCTTGATTATTCTCTCTACTTGATAATCTGTTTTCTGTTTTTATGTTTCACCAGCTCTGTGAAGCTTCATCGTTGATTTGTTGTCCGGTGGCAAGCGAGATAAAGAGAGGAAACAAAACAAAGAAGCCCCTATCAGGTAAGAGTTTTCTTTTGTTTTTCTTTTCCTTTACTTTCTTTACTTTTTTTTTATTAAGTTCTTTTCCTTTTGTGCACGTGTAGTTTGAGTTGTGGACATTAAAGGGGACAAGGGAAAAAATACTTGTGGTAATTAGCTTAAAAACACCCTATAGTACTCTGTTGCTGTGCCCCACGCAAGAAAGGAAGGTGCTGCCCCTGAGAGACTGTAATAATAGTATCCTTTATCATTGCGGTTATTCAAGTCAAATAACTGGTTTCTTTTGTTAATTATTCCCCAGGTGAAAGCACGCAAGCTTATCGTTAGTGCTCACACAAAGTGGAAAGAACACACAAAACAAAATAAACAAAGAAATGAAACAAATAAATATATCTTGGTTGTTATTATGTTTTTATCCCTCTATGTGCGGTGATTGATGGTGCCCAAACTTCCTCCCCGTTCCCTCTCGACTTTTCCAATCAATTTTGTTAATGGACCGCATACGTGGTTCCATACCTGCAGGAGCCATGTCCCTCCAGGACGTGGCTGGCTTCTCCGCTCTCCCTCTCCTCTGCCACAGAGCTCCAGTCCTTCGGCTCTCCTCCGTCCACTCCACATGTCATCTTGGGATCCTCTTCTCCAGTCCGCTCTCTGCTCCTCAGTGCCCGGCTGTCCTTGCCTTCACGTTCCTCTTCCTCCGACAATCCTGCGGTCCGTCTTCTTCTGCTTTTCCCACTGGACTCCCGACGATGTCATCACGTTGTTGCATGTTACCCGGGAATAGGCTTTTTGGAGTACCCCTGCGGGACTCCAGGATCAGCCCGCCCTCCGTCGTACCCTGTGCCCTGGCACACGATCTAACACTGTCAGGAAAATGTTCCAAGGCATGATTATTGGAACACAAAACATATGGTGCCTGATATCTAGACCAGTGGTTCCCAACCTGTGGTTCGGGGACCCATGGGGGTATACGAGCCTTCTCAGGGGGTCCGCGACTGCTTAGAAAATTAAATAATATTAACAGATTAGGTCCCCAGGTTTCAGTAATGACTTAGTGGTGGGTTCCCGGGATTCCAATAATGATTCAGTGGGGGTCTCCGGGTTTCAGTAATGATAAAGGGGGGTACATAGAAGTCAAAAGGTTGGGAACCACTGATAGCACAACACTTTCTGTAGCATGACAACTGGCATAAGACCCTAAAGTCTAAATAGTTCTGTATTATGCAGCTGGTCGCGTGACAACGAAGAGGAACAAGATGGCAGGCAGCGCCATAGCATTGTTTCTCCAAGGCAAGGGATAACCTCTGGCATAGTGCTTCCACATAATCTACCAATTTTCACTAGCGAGTTTGGGGTTCTAAACATCCATGGGCTGTTTTCTTGCAAATTCACTTCAGCACATTTTTCATCACAACTTTCAGACTTGCTGGATAGTGAAAATATTTTTGCTCACAGCTTAAAAGGTGCGCAAAAGTCCTGGTGCTCAGTTGAAAAACCACCGGTGGAGAACTTTGCAACATTTGGGTATTAGGTGAATAATGTATGAAAATTGTGCGAAATTTGCAAGAGAAGAAAATTGCAATTTGGCTCACTGTAGGGACCGTTTTGCTCTTATGGCGTTACACTACTGTTCCCTCTTCTTTTCCCACTTCATGTACCCTCTCATGTCCTTATTGGAGAAACCACCCAGTTGTCTGTTATTTGCAGGTATATTTTAAAAAAACAGGGCGATGGTTGCCCTGTGTCCCCAATCCTTGTGAACTTTTCATTCCTTTTTGAGCTCATATTTCACCCCATGCTCAGTCTTTCACCCTGCCCCCTCTTCCCTCGGTCATGCTCCTCCCTACTTCTGCTTCCCTGTATGAGGAGCATTAGACCTAGAGGTGAGACCACAGTCACCCTTTTTGATGCTCAAGTTCCCTTTTAATTAATAATTCCTGCACTACTTTTTCTGCCCCTATGGACCTGGGAAGTGATATCCGGTCCTTGGGGATAACAGAAAAAAGGTTGACGCCTATCAAATTGTTTTTTAGCTAAAATATTTTGACTACTAGTCAACTTCATCAATCATCAAGCTAATCAATGCTTAGATTGTATTTACCTGTTTCTCAGGGCGAACTCGCAAATGACTCAATGTCGTCACGCTGGAACACAATTGGGATGATTTGTAAACCATTTGTTAATCTGTGTCCTAGAGTGTTCACATCGAACACAGGGTTCTATAGCTGACGACATGCATCATGCCTCGAAACGGTGGATTGCCAACCAGCTAGGTCAAAGTCTGTGACTTTGATCTGGATGTTAACCTGTGGTCAACAAAACCGGTGAGGGCTTTGATGCTCGTTCATTCACGGATACAAATGTCTAGTTAATGAGTGAGGAAATACACATTTAGAGAGGGGACCAGGCCAACATTTGAGACTTTAGCACGCACCCTGAGAGTGAACAGGATTTTAAAAATGAATAACTGTTGTTTTTGAACAGTGTTTCCAACACAGCTGTGACCTGCATAACAACACTCATCTTTGCAGTACGTGTTTAGCTCACCGAGCTACTTAACTAGCATTTAACTAAAGTGTCCTCAGTAAGATCCATTTGGGGATGGGCTTATTAATAAATAATTGATATGATGACCCTGGAAGCGGCCGTTTCCCCAATGTCCAAACATGCTCCTGCTACAATTAACTCACTTCATAAAGGTACTCCAGTGTGGAGGACCAAACCAATCTCTAACCAGCCCAGATCTAAGCCTCTTTTGAGGCCAAAAACAGCACCCTATACTGCATAGCTTCTCAGCGTCAGTAAAACTCTTTGTGATAACTCAGTGAGCACCAGTGCTTAGTTTGTAAATTAAGACGTGCCGGTGCTCAGAGTCTTTCCTTTAAACACGAGGCTGCTGAAATTAAATCTGCCACCGCAGAATACTGAGGCAGCGTAATCCTGAAGCCATCTCGTGCCTCTTCAATCCATTTGCGGCCACCCCTGCCCCTTCAGCTCATCCTGCGACGTTCTACTTTCTCCCTTTATGACGCTTTTTAGTTTTTCCTTCTTCCGTCTTTCACATATGTGTCGTTTGCTTGCAGCAAATGCTTGAGGCATAAGAAACCGAAAACAACAAGCACAAATTAAGCGCTGGTGAGCACACTAAATATATTCATACAATCTCGCGGTGCTGAAAATGCAAGACAAAATTAAACAATTAATTTGACTCCGTGCAAAGCACTTTTGGGGTGCATATACCGCTCTAATGTCCTTGAGTCAAGTTCGCACTATACAAAACTGAAAAATAAATCTATGATAGAATCCATACACACATAGAATCTGTACACACATGTGCGAGTGCAACATAATGCTGGGTATTGGGTGCACAATTACATCACCTGTGTGTTCCCTCTTTGAGATGGGGTCTTTGGACTCTGACCGAGTAATTTACAGTTTCAGAGTGGATGTTGCAATCATCACTCTGTAGAAATGGTAATTTGAAGATCTGTGGCGAGATTCTCTTCAGATGTATTCTATTCTTTGTTGTGGAGATTCACTTTCTCACTGCTGTCCCTCTTGCTCAACATGCACCTCCCTTGGGGCTTTTCCACACAACCGAACTTGCTCAGCACCAACTTGTGTTGGAGCACAACAAGGTCCCCCGAAGATCACTGCCTAGCAGCTGGACATTGCAGGCACAACTTAGAGCACAAGTCAAAGGATGATCAAAGAAAGCCAATATCTCATGTTTAGCAAGAGATCGTAATGGCAACAAAGTTGCCACCATCCCCATGGCCACAATTTAGCTTGAGTTGAGACTCTGTTTTCAACTCCTTCTGGTCCACTGTATACGCCCTTGGGAATGATCCAACTACCAACAAAATTCCAGCTGAAAGATGTCCTGGAGCATCTTCTGCTAGCGCACCCAAGACAAGGCTAGGTAGCTATGTTGCAGTTGTTACATTAGGTAAACCATATGTATGTCTCTTTATCGTTATAAAGTGGTCAAGTACTGTTAGAGCAGAGCAGTGCTGGAAAACAAGAGGGCGGGATTATACAGAAAAAACACGTCTTTAAAGTTCTTCAGAACTGAACTCATAGTGTGACTGTTCGATGGAAGAGAGATCCCTGAGTCTACATGTTTGTTATGACAAAGAGAGATCTCCATGACTAGTTCTTTTGCTTTTGGGTGGGATTAAGGTAGAGGAGAAGGCAGTTCGAAAGGTGGTGTGATAAAGTTAAAAAAGGTCAGATGGCGCCAAATTCATTTTGTAGGAATATTACATACTAAAAAAATGCAACTCACAAACCTTTGGCCACAGATCTCGGCCTCAACCTCTGTAATCTTTTCTGTGCAGAGATCTCTGCCAACGTGGTGGAAATCTCCACACTGGAGGGTGTACATTTTCCAGTGAATGTTGGAGGGACAAGTGGGAGTGGTTGGAAATGGAGAATGCTAACTAGTAAATGGAAATGGTTTAGAGAAATTGAATGTCAACTAGTAAATGGAAAGGGTTTAGAGAAATTGAAGTAAGGGCTTGGGGGGGGTCATGATAATACAAACACACCAACAAAAGAGTAACACTATTACTATTCACAACAACACTTCAATAGTTTCAATAACTCAAAAGTTGTCGAACACAGGTGCAAATGTACTTCAGCCCAGACTTGGAGTAAGTCAAGCACCACACATGACCACTCATAGCTACTACAACACACTCCCACTCAATACAATCGGGTATGACAATAAAATACACCCACTTTAGAATTATTGTTAAATTACTGAATACATTTTGAAGGTTTTATTTACAAATATAAAAATATGAATTAATCCAGCACATATCTTTTAACAAAGTTTAATACATATCAAATATAAATGAAAATGTCAGTGAGTGTGGGATTTCTGTTTATTATTTTTGAAACATTATTCATAAAATAAATTAATACATTTTAAATAATTCTTTATTTAATGTATGTTTAATTTTGTGAGTTAATGTGTTGTAACCTTCTATGTTATCAGCTCTAGGTTAATAACAAATATTTGTAATAATTTTACCTTTATATTATACCTTAAAATATTTTGTAATCAGTTTATAAGAAATATTAAACTTTAAAAAACATTTGTAGATCTTTGCATAGTAAACTCTCTATCTCAGTGGTGGTGATCTCCACTTCCTCTTATAAATCCTGTTGCAAGAGTCTCTAGTCTCTGATTTGAGGTGGTGAAGAAAGAGAGAGAGAGAATGTTTATTTTATTAGTTAATTAAAACCATAAAAGTAATCCTTCAACATAAATTTGACAGAACCATGTTAATATACTGAAACATATATATTACATAATTTTAAAAAACTGGGATGAGTTAAATACATTCTACCAATTTGAATTACTCCTGCTTGACTCCGGTTACTGGTGTAAGACTTCATAGCGGTCTAGCTGTGTGACCCGCAATGTTACCAAGATACCTTTCTTTCTTTGATGAGTTTACTCAGAGTAGGTGGCTTTTGTCTCTATTTGCGCTCTCCCTATCACAGGCTTGTTTCAGCAGATGTTATTTTACCGGAATAGATTTCTAAAAATTTAACCAATCTAATATTCAATTTTGCGTTTTGTGGATTGAATGCTTCAATTCGTGCTTGTCTACAGGATCTAATCCCTAAGCCATTTAGTTATTTTTTCAGTAAACATTTTCTTTCTACAGCCAGGGCTGGGCAAATGCAGACCACACGCACCAGGTTTTCTACCGCCAGTTGACAAAGGTGGCACTCATGCATGCCCACTCGTGATCCCTTCTTCCAATTTGGCATGAGGTCTGGCATTGGAACTTCACCCAGCCTAAGCCTTAGAAAGCATTGCTTAATTTTCCGTGAATAGGGAGCAGCCATAAGGGATGATTCTTTAAGAGTTTTATATGAATTGAGAATCAACCAGCCACGCGACCTTTTGGTCAGAGCCTCCCTGTCTTGTAACCAGCTATGTAGTTTACTTGACTTATTGACTGCTTTATTAAAAGGCGGCGTGGGAAGCGACTGATCCCATACCTCACCTAGGTTCAAAAGGCTTATACTCTTTTCCAGATATCTTTTGTAGTTTCCATTCCCTCTTTCTAAGGTGATTTCCTGCCAGACTAGATTGGCTAAAGACCCTGTTTGGGTGCGACTCAGCTTGTAACAACATTTGATGAAAGTCGCTGGGCGAGCCAGCGACTGCCTAACCAACATTCTGGTGTTGCTAATTAGTAATAGGTCATCTGCATATAACATATTAGATAGTTGCTGGCCGCCTAGAGAGGGTGAATGGGATGATTCCATGTTTAACTTTGCATACAGATCCGCTATATATAGGTCAAAGAGAGTTGGGGCCAAAACACAGCCTTGTTTAACTCCAGCTGTTGTTTTAACCACCCTGGATAGATGTGAGCTGCCCTCTAGTTTTACCTTCACCCATATATCAGAATAAATAATTTCAATAGCTTTTAAAATAGTAACTGGTAGCCCCCAAATCTGTAGTTTAGCCCACAGTTTACTACGGGGGACACAATCAAAGGCAGCTTTAAAGTCAACAAAACACAGATAGGTAGGGGCCCTGGTTGCTTTTGCTCTGTTGGTAATAAGACCCAGTGCCATGAGGTTTGTTATTGTTTGATGTTTAGTAAAATCGCTTTGATTGAACGGCAGAAAGTTTTTGTCTGTAATCCAGGTCTCTAGGTGGTTTAACACACAAGATGAAAAGTATTTAAGGTCGACATCTAGGAGAGGTATAAGTCTGTAATTACTTGGAGAAGCCGCGTTCCCTCCTTTGTAGATGGGGTGAATTATTGAGCCTCTCCAGGTTGCCGGGACAATTCCCGTTGTGAGCACACAGTTGAACATCGCTGCCAGAAACTTGGCCCATCTTTCTATTTCTTGTTTAAACAGTGCCTGTGGTAAGCCGTTAGGCCCTGGGGCACAATCAGTTTGTGACTTCCCAATTATATTTATTAATTCTGATGCTGAGATCTTCAGGCTTTCTACAACCACGGGTTCCTGGATTTTCAAAAACCCCTGGGTTTGCGGCACGATTTCGGTGTCCAACTCCTTTAGATGTGATTTTAAATGGCACACCCATGCTTCCTCTGATATATTTGTATTATTAGCTGCCATTGGACCCTTGTCCATTGTATTAATGATTTTCCAGAATCTTTTGGGGTTAGATGATTTAGATGCATAGTGAAGTTTGGCCCAGAGCTTCTGCTGATGTTTTTTAAAGGACCATAATTCGCCTTTTAATAGTTTCCTTTGCTCTTGCAGGGCAGCCAATAGTGATCCATTGTCTGGGAATTTACGCATTGTCTTAGTAGTTTACCTACAGTTGCTTTCCTTCTCCGAACAGGCTGCGGCAGATGTAACCACTTTTGGTGGGTCAAATGTGCTCCCTTTCTCATGTTTCCTATGGTGTCTTTATTAATAAGGTCGATGGCAAAGTTCTCCCAGGCCGTTGTCAAATTCGCCCTGCCTGTGGCCATTTATTCTAGCTTGAGTAGCGCCTCTTCCGCTTGGCTTTCAATGGTATCGGATGACCATTTAAGCCGTTTTAGGTTTTCGGAGCCAATTGCCCCTTCCAGGGCTACCGCTTTCTCCGGCTTGTATGGTGATGAGCGGATCCTGAATACCTGTGGCTTGTGATCACTTTGCACTTGGTACAAAATGCTGAAGTTACTCACTAATGTATAAAGGGCGGGAGTTACCAGTATATAGTCAAGGTGGGAGACTGTTTTCCTGGAGGATCTTGTCCATGCTGCTGGGATGTCAGGCAACTTTCGACCATTTAGTGCAAAAAGGCCTACAGCTTCACAGGTCCATATAAAACTATCACCTAATTTGTCTTTCCTGCTTTTTGTTGGGAGGGTTTGGGAGGGCACTGTTGCCACTGTTTGGATGTGATTTTCACCAGGAATGTGGAATAGGTTGAGGTTGAAATCACCCGATATTAGCCAATATGCCGATTGTACCGTACTTTAATTGTTTTGGTTTTTGAATTGATGTATATATTGACTAAGATCAGTGTTTCCTGTATATTCTTTCCCCATCCGTCAAGCCTGACTAGTTGAAAGGGTAAATCTTCCTCCTTGTTCTCTGAGATCTTTGCTAGGATGCTCGTGCTAATATATATCACTAGGCCTCCCTTTGGCCGGCCTGGCCTGTTCGTTTTTGTGGCTGGACTGAGATATTCTATAGATTCTACTAATGGTATTGATCCCATCGCCCAGGATTCCTGTAGGAGTATAATGTCAAAGGCGCTAAAAATCTTTGTTACCTCTGGATCCTCCATTTTTGCCCGCAGGCCGCCTATGTTCCACGAGCAGATGTTCAATACGCCTTGTGGGGATGATTCTTCAGCTACTGCTACCCGTTCCCTTCCGTGTTGGGATCTCTGACCTCAAACCAGTCTTTTCCTGCCTTCTTCTTTCTAAATTTGGACTTTCAACGGGGATTTGGAAAGTTTTCTCTCGCTAATCATTTCTTCAGATTCTCTGCTGTAAGGGGTGGCTGCGCACGCTCCATGCAAGACGGACCATGTGCCTCTGGGCGTTTCCAGACGTTGAGAGTCTAATAGTGGGGGTGGATATCATTTACCTTTGTAGATGACCACCTCAATACCCCAGGCTTTCAAAAGGTCCCTTCTCTCCATGATCTGTTTGGGTAGGACTGGCTCAGCAAAGATACTAAGCGTTGGGTCCATGTGTTGGCTACCTCTGGATTGGATACATTTAATTGCAGCGATGTCATCCGAGGCCGTGTGCTGTAGATCCGGGAGTGCCTTTATGAGTCTTAGGATAGTAGAGCGATTGAGAACATCTGTGGATGATCTTGAGATGAATTCCAGAACCCAGAGCAGCTGGAGGTTTGGTTCGTCCTTTTGCGTACCTGCTTGAGGGGTGTGGATTTGCTCTGCGTGCTCAATATGTTCCATGTAGACCACTTCACCCAACCTTGTGCCATGGACATTCCTCCTGCTGCTTGAGTTTGCCTGAGATGGTTGTTTGAATTGACCAAGCATAATGGTTTTTGACTTTGTGTTCTGCTGGTCCCTTTGGGGACTTGTACAATTGTTCGTATGTTTGCCAAGTACAAAGGGGGGCCTCAACGGAGGCTCTGTTATGTGGACGACACCCATTGGGTCAGAGGGGATCTTTACTCCGTCTTTTGTGTCAGTGCTAGTACTTGCCGGAACGTGGATATCGCTGTTTTGCCTTCCACTTGGTGCCATGTGCTCCTGACTTTGCTCATTTGAAATAAATTCAGAGGTTTTTAAGATGGATAATTGGAGCGATCGTGCACACCTCCTTTCTTTTCTTGCTCGTTTATGTTCTCTCTTCGACAGAACCCGTGTTGAAGGTTTCTCAGAGTTCCCAGGTTTGGCGGTTGCTTGCGATGAAAAGTGATTCTCCATAATTTCCATTCTGAATCTTGCTGAAGAATTACTTTCTGCCTGAAATCCTTTCTCTCGTATGGTCGATGGTGAGGTTGTTTGAGGGGAGCGGAGCCTCTCCTCTTGTTTTTGCACAAACGGGCCAGATGTTAGCATGGTAACGAGGGGAATTGTATGTTTGTATTCCTTCTAGGATTTGCGGCAGCTGAGACAATTTATCTACCACCTCCTTGCAGGAGCAGATGGTAAAGTCATTGGCTTGTTTAGCTTGTGCCCTTGTTATTAAGGCGTTTAACTCTTCCAGCTTGCTGTCGATACCGGAGACAAATACTGCCATTATATTTAACAAGTATACTTGGATATCCATTTTATTTGAGTGAAACTGCAGAGCCATAACCGTTGCTTGCATTGAGTATTGCAGCTCACGTGTCATCTGCCCTCATAACATCCGGTGGTCATGGTTGTGATTGTGGTTGCAAGTTGGATTTGTAATCTCCGCTTAGGGTACCTTCAGTTTTAGTTGCTCTATGGGCATAGTTCTGAGCGACTATCACTATTTCTTCTTTGGGTGGTGAAGACATGTAAGTCTACACATATGTGTGACTTAACACTCAGAAATGGGGAATGCTAAAAAAAAGTGTAGAGTAGCAACTAGGTGTAGTAGTAAACATACTTGTGAGTAAATATACACGTGTGTTTTCCTAATCTGACCCATAATGTTTTATCACACATGCACAGACTTTCAAATTTAAAGGATATTCTTTTTTAAGACAGGTAGCCAATTCAATTTCTTCAAGCAGGGAGAAATAAGAGTACATAAAGGAAGGATTTTTAATATTCTCACTGCACTATTTGAAGCTGGTGTATGAGATATTTATTGTGGCCAATATAAAGAACCCACAGTGACTGGTATAACAGGAAAGTGTGAATCGTTTTGCAGGTAAGGTAAGATGTTTCTAAGAATCTTTAACACAGAATGCACTGAGATTAAATTTTGTAATCTGATTAGTAAAACTAAGTGATGTATCAAAGATGTTATGTTGTGTTATGCTATGCAGAGAGTGCTTGTTTCACTCTGGAGTGTATCCAGGCACTGAGGGAACTGCTCTGGTCGAGCCTGTGGTCCATATAAAAAGCTATGTCTTCAGTTTCTTGTGGACCTTAAGGGCTGGTGAGGTGACTCTGGGGTCCAGTGGAAGTTCACCCAAGCATGGTGGAGAGGTATGAGAAAGTGTGACCCCTGGCTCTGGCTCTACAGATGTGGGGGATGTGCATGAGCAAGAGGCCAGCTGAGTGGTGATCTCTGACAGGGCATGGAAATTGTTGCGCAGTTGGGGAATAGATTGTGCAGGGCTTTGTATATGTTTATGAGGAGCATAAATAATGTGCATTTGCATGGAGAGCTATGAGTAGGAATCTTGTCACTCCACTGCACTTTATATGGTCTGAAGTCTTCTGGTCAATTGGACATGAGGCTGACATAGAGAGCATTGCTGTAGTCCTGTTTGCTGGTTATGAGGACCTGGTTGTTGTTTCTGTGTGTGTAGAACGGGAGTCACGTGAAGATTTTATTGAGGATTTGTAGGGTGTAGAAAGAGGTGGGGATGACTTCATAGACTTGACTGGACATCAAGAGCTGGTTGTCCACCACTATTTCTAGTTCTTGGGCATGACTGGTTGGCAGGTTGTTGGCCTGAGATATGCTGGACACCAGGTGGCATTCCATAGTGTGGTGTCCTTGCTGAAGAGTATCACTTTCATTTTTTAAGTGTGGAGTTTCAGACAGTGCTGTTCATCCAATTGATTACTTGGGTCATACAGGAGGTTAAGTTGGTCTGGGTGCTGGATGTTTCATCAGAAAGAGAAAGGATGCTCTGTGTGTCATCAGCAAAAGAGATGATGTTGATCTCGAGGGTTTGGATGATGTTGACTGGAGGAGCCATGTAGTAATTAGACAGCATGCGGCTGAACGATAATTCTAGTCAAGGTGTAGGGAGCCAAGCTGACTTACTGGGTGATTTGGTGACAAAGGAGTAGATCCAACAAAGAAAGGAAAAAGGTGAGCCATTTTCAAACTTAGCATCCAATTCGTATCTCCTCCAATCTGTTCAACAATTTTGGATGGGATGTAGTATTTACACCAGGTTAGACATACAGCAGAATTAAGGCTGCCGATCCACTGTTGTGAAGAAGCATTCAAAGCTAATTTTGCACCAGGGCTAGCACAATTTCAGTACCATGTGCTGCCATAATTTCTATTTCAGAGGGGTCAAGCATCTTAATAGCAGTTATAGAGGTTGTGATTTATGTGTAGGCCTCTTTTTCTGCAACCATGAGCCCAGCATCTAACTCTGCAGCTTATAAGTGATGCAAGACCCTGTGAATGTCAATACCACAAAATGTGGCTGCCAGAACATGCTTTGACATTTGGTTTAAGGAAAGGGCAAGGCATGAGAGAGGATGGCAATAAAGAAGGCTGCCATTTGATTTAGCACATTTAGATCTCCTTCCCAGTTATAGTAGTAGGAACATCAGTGGCCCACACTACTTGTAATTTTTCACTCCAGGTAACGTATCTTGCAAGACCTGTTGCACTGCATGGCATTCAAGCTCACTGTTCTCTTTCTGAGGACAACAACAACCCCAAGGAGAAGATGGGGTATAATGTCTATTTTGTCTACTGTAGATTCAAGGGACTTGGGTCCAGTCACCAGATTGACAAATATGGAGCATGGCTTCAGGTTCCTCACCCTGATCAGGCGCACCGTGTGTCGACATGCACTGCACTAACAAAAATAGGATGTCACCTGTATATGTGCTACACTGGATGCCTATATACAGAAGACTGTGCAGATACAGAGTAGCCATTCACCTATGGCACTGTGTGTGTAGGTACTCTCCTGACCCACAGGCGTCACCCACCTACCTGGGAGCCCTAATGATCCCATGCAAGGATCAGGCTGCAAGACACTCCTGCACAGAAGTTGACTGCGTGGCCTTGGTCCACTGTCAGTGTAAGAAAACACCCACCCAACCCCCTCTTTGGAACTGAGTGCACCCTGTAACTACACCACTTCAGATGGGTGTCATCAGAGAATGCCTGGGACCGTTCAGAAGGTTTACTGGCAGGGTACCCTCCTCATTGGATGAGGTCTTTCTCAGGACTGTGTATGCTTCATTAACATATGCACATTTGGGAGTGTCCTGTTTTGAAGATGCTGTTGAAAGAGGATGAGGTTTAGAGGTGGGAATCTGCAAACTGTCCCTTGAGCTTTTTGCCTTTTTTCGCCACCTGAATAGATTGTTCTTTAGAAATCTATTTTGTCTTGTGTGTATCCCAATTTCTTTACCTACGGATCGGTGAGAAACAGCATAATCTCTAGTATTATGCATTATTATACAGCGGATAAAAACATGGGGTTTACATATACTGTATATTGATATGTCTTCGATTCAGAGGCTGATTCAGTTATCCACATTTTGCTTGTTCTTACATGATCTTTGAAGACCAACTTTATTCCTGCAATTTCAATCTTTAGGGCCTATCAGGCAAATTAATACTGAGTATGTTCACGGAAATTGGATTAATTTTACCGATGGGTATTGATTTCACAAAATGGCAGGGGAAATGACACCAAACACGTTCTGACTTCTAATTGAGATAGCAAGGATGCTCTCGTGTCCCTCCCTAACTCGTCGACAGTCGTCAGTCTTTTATTTGCTCCTGAGAGACAACTGGCAGGACAAGAAGTGGAAACTAATGAAAGGGCTCTTAGAGACATTTTACTTTTTGTTCCTGCCTTCTTGGCCTCGAGACCAGGAGTAACAGTGGCAGTGGCAGGAGGAGCAAAGGACAAGGCATGGGTAGGGGCTGCTCACTCTAGTGATCTATATTTTAGAATAAAGGTTTTATGAAAGTCTTGCATACAAACCGAAGACACTGTCGCTACAGAAAAGGGATGCCAAGAAACGGGGATGTCGGTCACACGTTCGCGGGATTTTAGCACAGGTGTTGCTGATAATCTTCCAGCAAAGGATTTGATTTTGCTTCCATGGACTTCAGTCATCCAGGTTCTCTTAAACTCTTGTCTTTGTCTCACCCAGTGCCGCAATCGAACCAAGATGGGCAACTACTGCAGAGGAGGGACATGGGAAATGTGGAGGCATGAGTGAGAGTGCAATATAATAGTCTTATAGTCCGCTGCTAGAGGCTATACTACCCAATAAAGGCCCTCTAGTCGAACTATAGGACCGAGGGAGAGGGCCATTAATGATTATTAATACCCAGAGTAGATGAGACATAATGCTATTAGAACATTCCATTCCTGAGGGTGGGATGTTCTAAATTAAAGAGTGGAAAGCAGACAACATTGTGATGGTGCAGCAAAAGGTCTAGGCCAGCTACTGTTGGTCCTCTGCCACTCTACTGGTTTAAATAACATGTCCAACAATCCAGTGTTGCAATTGAACATGGCACAGACACTTACCACAAGATGGCCACAAGCAGTATAACTTGAATTATATTATCACTGTTGCTCGACAGAGCTCATCTGGTGAAGGCAGGCTTAAAAGGAGTACAAGTCGGTCAAACATGATCAGTGAGGACTACCAGGTAGGGCATAAAGATGAGCCTGCACTATGGTAGCTGGACATGGATAGAACATGAATAAGCAAATCCTAAACACAGAACATTCTATGTTCAAAGAGGTTCCTGCGCACACTGCTGTTATATCACTTTGTTGGTCCAAGCCTAGTTTCATTTTTGTCTGTTCTTTTTTCACAGCAAATGCTATGAAGACAATCTTTACTGACTTTATTGGAGAGCTTGTCCCCTAATTGTTGAGTGATGTAATAATCTATATTTACTGTATGCCGTAATGTCAGGTACATCCTTTTTTATATCTAGATCATCTTGGACCTCTGTTGTGCACCACCTCCTAGTCACCTCAAACATCCTTCGGGTGATCTCAGAACAGGAGGCCACACAAGGGTTGGATGTCCAACCTTATGCAGAGATTAGGCCTGCCTGTAGTAACGTGGGTAAGAGGGACACTTAATTATATAGCTATGATTGTTAAAATTAAAAGCGTATGTATCAACCAGTGCATGAAACTGTCACCTTTCACAATCAATGGGGAGCAAAGGTAAACGAAAGTGCAACCCAATGTATTTGGTCCAGGGATACTACAGGAGGAACTAATTTCAGAAAACAAACTGAGTAGGTACACTTGGGTGTATGGCCTATATAGATATCTGGAAGAAACTTATCCAAAGTTCTTTTGTATCCCGTTCAAAGTCCTCATCATTGCTTAGTGTCAATGACCATATCTCCCCACAACTCATGACTTTCTTTACAACCCTTACCTCTTGCAGTCAATCACTAGTTCACGCATCTCCACCCTCCCACCTATGCAGGCCGGTTCAGGATGACACGGGATACCTATGTGGCTGCTGACAGTCACCAACACAGGGCACACATTGGCAGTTGCCAATGAGCTGCATTCAAGCTGGCAAGTAAAAAAACGTCTTTGGGTGGCATGGACAACAGGGCAGCAATAGTGCATCCTCCCATGCCTGTTGTTCTCACCAATTCCAGATGCAACAAGACACAAGGGCTGTGCATGCTGCCTATACCTTTTCTCTGTCATTACTAACTGATGCTGTGGTTTGAGCGGATAAAGGGAAGAGAAGGTGCTCAAAGGGAAGCAAACCATGCCACTCTGTTCTCACTCTTTCATTCCTCTGAAACCTCTACCAGAGTCTATGCTGAACATTATCAGGCAGTTGTCATTATTGATTGTTGATTGTAGAATTTGTGAAGTGCTTGTTCACCAGGGTAGGTATCTTGGCTTTAAATGAATCGTCATGTTAAACTGAAAATGGACAGACATATAATAAATAAGAATCATTTTGAGGAGAGATGAGAAGAGATCCACTTAAGGCAAGTAGGCAGGTTATTCCACATTTGGTGGCTAAGAAAGCACAGAGAAGGAGATGATGTAGCGCAGCAGGCAGAGCGACAGCCTTGGGAGCTGGAGGTCTGGGTTTGAGCCTCGGCGTCGGTGCAACGTCCTGTGATTCTGGGCAAATCACTGAATCTCCCTGTGCCCATGGACAGCACATTGAGACCCTCACAGGTGATAAGTTGCAATATATAAATCTACATTTAATTTCAGGGAGTGGTCACCAAGACGAAAACATTTTATCCAGGAAGTTAAAAAAGTTGTGAACTGCACCACAATGATTTAATAGAAAGATGTCATTCAAACCGGCAGGCAGAAGGTGGTTTCTTGGTCTGATAACACAAACAGTTTTAAAGATCACATGATGTTTAACTAGAAGTCACCGGAGAATAATCTTAGAATCAATGGCAGAATAAAATTGACAGAGTCTGCAGGATACTTGTACTGCCAGATTCTGAATGTTGTAAAAAGAGGAATCTGGCATGACTAGATAGATGTTGCAATGATCCAGTCTTGCTAGGTTGCATGCAGCCCCCACTTGTGCATGCAGCTGTCTAGGCAAGAAAGGGTGGATTTGTGTCAGGAGCTTCAAAACATAAAAGCAAGAAGAGACAACCAAATACATTTGGGCTGAAATACATAGTGCCTGCTCAAATAAGACTCCCAAATATATGATGTTGGTAGTCCTGGGAGGCAGAGTGCCTAAACAGTGAGACCAAATGGACCAATGATGAAAGTCATTCAAGCAAAGCAGGATCGCTGTTTATTCATATTTGGCTTGAGATAGTTATGCGACATCCAGCTCTGAAGTTTTTGAAGACAAACTGTAAGTGAGGCTGACAGGGAAAGATCAGAGGAGTCTAGTCTAATAAAAATTATGTATCATTGGCAGGATTAAATTGACATACATCTGAAAGACCTGATCAAAGATATCACAGGAAAGATCTAAACATTAAAAAGCATAGGCGACAAAGGAAAGCCCTGACAGAACACACACAAGATGGCATATAGCCAGTGGGCCATTGATTTGGATCAGACCAAGAGGATCTAAAAGAATGGAGATACTGATCATATCAAAGGCTACAAAAAAGTAAACAAGATGAGCACAGCAGAATCACCCTCCTCGCAGATTATCCTCAATTTATCAAAGGCGAAAGCAAGTGTGGTTTCAGTCTTGTGTGCAGGGAGGAAGCCCCTATGCCAAAAATAAAGAAGATTATTGGCCTATAGTTAGAATGTTGTTTGGTGACATCAAGTTTCCTAAGTTTACAGAAGTCAGGAGGCAAAATAATGGGTCTGTAATTCTCTTGGACAGTGCTTCCTAGATTTTATTTTTTTAACAAAGAAGTAAAAACTCCCAACTTTCATTCTGAGAGAACCAGTCTGGATGAAATAGAGAGACTGGTAGTCATATTAATCAGAGGCCCAACCACCGAAACAACTGATTAAATTAAAGAAACTGGACCTAGGCCATCAGAAAAACCTGATTTCACATGTTTAAACAATGCAGTAATTTCCTCCATATTAGTAGGGTCAACAAACTCCCAAGCACAAGAATAGACCATGGATGAAGAGTGACCTGAATATCAGAAGGATACAGGTGAAAGCTCTTGATTTTGGAACAGATGAAATGGGTGTTTTTAGAAAAGAAAGATGTGAGGTTATTCCAGAAAGCATGACTGATTTAGTGGAATTATATGAGTTAAGAATTTGCTTCCTAAGAAATTTGCATTTGGCCTTTCTCAGTTTTTTTTTATAAGAGAGCGATTGTTGTTTGTAGGGCCAATAAATCAGCTTCATAACTGGAATTTCCCCACTTGTGCTCAGATTACTGGGCTCACATTAATAGAGAAGGAATCCGGGATGCTTCACAAAGTCAGTAAAACTTTATTGAGAGCGTTGTTTCTGGGATGTTTCCTGTCCTTGAGAGGAAGTTCTTTATTCAGCATCTATGAAGAGGGGAATTAAATAATTTTAAACCCTCAGCAACAGAGTGAAAATGCAAATCAGGATCATTATAGGTTGTAAAGCAGATAATGCAGAATGAAAAATTTCGTAGCTAACGAGAAGGAAAGTTTCAATTCTATTAAGGACATGGAGGTGAGGATTATGCATAACTTTCTTCACTTTATTTCCACAGCAGATTCAAAGAAAAGAATAAAAAGTAAAAGATAAATAAAGACTACATGTCCCATGAGGCTTAGAATATTAGTCTGTAAACAGTCCAATCAGATCACAGTCCAGCTTATAAGTAGATATGACGTCCCTTCCTGTTCCTCTTCTTCACTCGAGGAAGTTAAAGGTGAAAGTAGTTTAATCCATTCCTTGGGTATTGACTGAGTAAATAAAATAAATAATAAACATGTTATCCAGTTCATTATACAACTCTGTTAAGTTGCAGAAGAGACTACAATGATGAAGGAAAATACATTTCTTTCAATGTGAGATATGCAAAGATTAATTTGTATTCAGTCAAGAATTTAAAGCATTGAAGGCATTGCAAAAACTACTAGAATAAGAGCAGTATTAGATGAGGAGAGGGAGAGGCTTTTATGGAGATCAAATGCCTGGGTGGGGTAATCCTCGCCCGTGTCATTAATAGAATTGAAACTTTCCTTCACGTTAGCTAGGACATTTTTCATTCTATATCAGGACCGGAGGCGAGGATTATGCATGTTTAAAGCTTACTGACAACCAGAGATGCAGGTTCTAAAATGGTTTTAAAATATAATTTTTTGAAGGTGGATTCCGATGACCAATCTGCTGCATTCATGATGTCTACCACCTACCTGTATGGCTGTAGAAGCCATTGCTCCTCTCGTGGAATGAGCTCCAAATCTATGAATGTCAATACCTCCCTCTGTCATGATCCATCTAACCCATCTGGCAATAGTAGGAGATGAAATTGCTTTAAATGTTTTCTGTAAGGCAATGAGAAGCTGATTCTCACCTGCCGGTCTGACATCCAGTGTCATGTCTTCGTATGCCTTGATACAGTTAACTACACATAATTTTGGATGATCTGGAAAAACAGGATAAGAGACCACCCTGATGTTGGTTTTGGTTCTCCTAGAAATAGAGAAAGTAACACCTTCTGGAGTAAAGGCTCAAGCAGATGTATCTAAGGCTCTAACATCAGATATTCTTTTACAGGAAATGAGACATAGTAGGATAGCCAATTTAGCCAATAATTGTTTACGAGATGATGTGATTATCATGCCACTGGGAGAGAAAAATTAAAAGTACGTTAATGTCCCATAGTCCTAAATATCTGGGTTCAGGCGGCTTAGAAAGACAAATGCCTATCATTAATTTACATACCCCTGGATGTTCACCTACTGGTTTGTTATTAATGGAGATGTGTCCTGCAGAGATGGCTGACCTAAAGGTATTAATGGTACGGTAATCTAGACCCAAGTGGACCAGCTCCGCTAAGAAGTTTAGGATATACGTAGGTTCCCCTCCCAAAGGGATCAAGATGTTTCTCCATACACCAACGATCCCATCGGTTCCAAGCCAATCTATATGTCTTGGTAGTACTTGAGGATCAGGCCTGTTGAATGAAGAGATTAGCTTCTTTTAAAAGGTGTCTGTTTCCCCAACTTTCCCAGAAATCCTCCAGGCCATGAAGCAAAGATGGCCTTGGAGAACTTGATGATCGAGCGGTATCGAAGGGAGTGATGGTAATCTGAATGGGAGAACTCAAGACAATTCCATTAGCGCCGGGTGCCATGCTTCAGATTTCCAAATCAGAGTCACAAAAACCAAGGACGAGTTTGACGTCTTACCTGAGCTGCAACTCTGGAAATCATTCTGAATGGGGGAAAGGCATATGGAAGATCCTTCAACCAATCTTGAAGAAAAGCATGTATCGCTATTGCTTCCGGATCTGGTCTCCAGCTGACATATCTCATCAGTTGGTGATTCAGACGGGAAGCAAAGAGGTCTAGGTCACAAGGCACCCATCTTTCCATCAGGGCAAGAAAGAATTTTGGATCTAATTTCCCATCCATGCTGTCTGGAAAGTTCCTGCAGTTCCAGTCTGCTACAGTGTTTTTGATCCCTGGAAGATACTCTGCCACTACAGAGATCTGTTTCTGAAGGCAATAATGCCAGACATCCTTCGCTAGTTCTGAGAGGGGCTTTGATCGAATGCCCCCCAGGCAATTGATATACTGGACCGCTGGTATGTTGTCCATCCTCAGAAGAATGGAACAACACACTTTGTCCTTCGTGAGAGACTTGATTGCGAAGGATCTTGCCAGAAGTTCTAGACAATTGGTATGGAGAGAGAGTTCTTCCTCTGACCATCTGCCCCCCATGGATATTTCCCCACACCTGGCTCCCCAGCCCAGATGACTGGCATCTGATTCTATAATCATGTCCGGTGAAGTGCCGAATATTGAAGTGCCATTAAAAGCTTCCATGTGGTCTATCCACCACTGGAGGTCCGTTTTGGCTTCTGTAGATAAGGAAATAATTTCTGAGTAAGTTAGACCCTTTTGGAAATGAGTAGCTTTTGAATCTCTTTAATGCACGGTAATGAAGAGGACCTGGGAAGATGGCCTGGATTGACGAGGATCGAAGTCCCACAATCCTGGCCAATTGACAGAGGGAAATTCTCTCTCTTCTGAGAACCTTCCTGAGTTCTTTCTGAATCTTGGAAAGCTTTGATAACGGAAGGCTGAGAGACGCTGCGACAGAATTTATCAGGAAACCTAGAAATACAGTTTGTTGGGATGGATTTAATTCTGATTTGGATTTGTTGATCACAAAGCTGAGGTTTTGAAAGAGTGCAATAGTCATGTTCAGATTGGATTTGAGTTGAGCTAGGGACTGGTCCATCAGAAGAACATTGTTTAGATAAATTACCATCCTTATTCCCCTGGTACGAAGGAATTCTACTACTGGTCTCATGAGTTTGGTAAAACACCAAGAAGCTGAGAGTAGACCGAAAGGGTGAGCTTTGAACTCGTATTGTTGTGTAGCCATTTTAGTTATAGCTCCATGCACGTTAACTTAACACACTAGGCCGCTGTGCACTTTAACCTAGATATATTTTATTCAGCTTTGTCTTATTATTGTTACAGTAACCATTTTTACGGTCTTGTTTTATTTCTGTCCATCTAACTGTTTTTGCCTAGGCCAGCACTCTGTTCTCAAACAAGACATTCTTTATCACTCTGTGCTTTTTCCAAGGCTACAGCACAGTACATTGCTGGTGAACGTGGTAGATGTTTAGTCTCCAACATTCGTAGAAAATACTCATCTTTACGTAGGGACACTTTCTCAGAATATCAGCTGTGTTATTATAAAAACACTTCCTTGTCCCTTACACATTAGAGGGAGATTCCAGCCAGGGAACCACAACTGTATGCTGATTGCCGAATGCTTCGCTACAGATGCTAACGCAGACCGCAGGCCTTTGCTCAGGTATGGGGGTTGATGTCTTCCCAGGGGAACCTGAAGGGAAGACTTAGAGCTTAACATGCTGTGCTCTATCCTAGCGTAGGTAGGGGTTTTCCATTGACAATAGTGACAATATGATAGCATTGTTTTTATGCTTCACTCTTCTCATCACAATTTTAATACTGTCATGTTGTGTTGTCCTGGTTATTGTAGCTCACGCCTTGCTATCTAACATGCAGTCGTTTTATTAAACTCATTATTGAAACATATACTGCTTCTGTTTGTCATTTATATATGAGACTGAATTGTAAGTGAGAGAACCGGATGAGACCTGAGTGACCACAACTTCCCTGAGAAGCCAAGTATGTCATGCGCTCGGCTGCCCAACCACCGGATTGGAGTGACAGGTGTCACCCGCAGTGGGTTAGACTTAGTTTTTATTCTTGGGTCACTTTTCCAGCAGTTGATAGGAACACAAATACATTTCATCATTATTGTTGGACCTTGCCCTTTTACAGGGTCATTCCCCAGACTTTTTGCTTTTTGCCTCCTTATTTTTCTAACCTTTGTTGGCTCACGTTTTGACTCTGAGCACTTTTTCACTGCTAACCAGTGCTAAAATTGGCATGATTGGATTATACCTAATTGGCATATTTAATTTACCTATAAGTACCCTGTAAAGTGGTATCTGTCAACACCAGGGCAGTGCGCGCTCTATTGGCGACTAGAATGCAAAAACCCAGCACTCTCAAAACAACGTAATTTATGCATTGTGCTGATATGTTGTTGTTTAACCTTTTGCATTGCAGAGTTTAATCCTGAAGACTTATTTTTAATGTGCTTACAAATGCTGTTCATTTGCAATGTATTCCTGCAGGCTTTCAGAGCGTGTTAGGGTGTGGTCCCTTTCCAGGGCCTTCTAGAGACATTCCCTGCAACATGCCTGGGTGTGGTTGTGGGCTAGGCCAAGACTCTATAAAAAGGAGCCAGCCCAGCTCCAAGTGTTCACTATTCAGAGGTCCCGGTGCAGAGCAGCAGCTACTTCCTGAGCTCCTGTCCCGGTGGCCTATTTGATCTTCCAGATATCTGACTTTCATTCTTCATTTGGAGATCCTTGTTCTGGGCGGTAAGACGGTGGTTGGGCTGGCCTCCCGACGCCGTTATCGAGAACTCTCATGTTCTTGGGCCTAATTCTTTTAGGATTTGACAGAGTACTTTGCGCGTGTGAAATATGCGCTTGAGTGTTTGTGACATTTGCAGGGTGACCTGCGAATCGGCAAGACGCGCGATTCGTTTCATGATAATTTAATCTTGTTATTCATTGCATGCTACCATTTCTTGACATTTACATGGTGGCTTAAGAATCGGCAAGACGCGCGATTCGTTTTATGATGTTTTAACTTTGTTATTCATTTCGCGCTACCATTTCTTGACATTTACATGGTGGCTTAAGAATCGGCAAAAGATGCGCGATTCGTTTCATCATACTTTGATCTTGTTATTCATTGTGAGGTGTTATTTCTTGACATTTACATCGTGGTTTACGAATCGGCAAGACTCGCGATTCGTTTAATGATGATTTGACTTTGATATCATTGCGTACTACCATTTCTTGGCATTTTACATGGTGACACTCTAATCGGCAAGTCGCGCAATTCTCTCCTCGAGTTTAATTCATGTTGTTTATTGTATGCCACTATTCTAAGATATTTATCATGTAATATTCGAATTGACAAGTTATGTGATTTGTTTTTCTGAATCCATATTGTGTTATTCATGGTGCACAATCCTTTTATGGTGTTTACTATATATATATATATATATATATATGCAAAAAACAAGAGAGAACTCTGGGAAGTTCCCAAATTTAGGTGGAGAGCAGCTCTAGTAAGGAGCACCCTGCAACACCAGCGACACTCTAGATTTGCTCACCTCAAATGTCTGCTTATCTAGCAAAGTTTTTAAGCATAGGATCAGCACAGTGCTATCCACGCCGAGCTAGATAGTGACAAAGTCTTTTGCCATTTACAGCAAAATCTTTAAGCATAGGATTGACACAGTGTCATCCTCGCCGAGCTGTAAAATGACAAAAGCCATTTACCACTTCAGGCACAGTATTACAGCTTTGGACTGGTCAAATACCATCCAAGCCAACTTGAAATGAGTAAAGCAACCCCAGACACGTGTTTCGCTCTCATTAGAGCTCTTCAGAGGGGTTTAGCTTTGTCCAGACACAAGGGAGCACCCAGTATAAGTCAAAACAAGGCCCTTTCAGGGTTAGAGTGACGCATAAATTATGCAAAAAACAAGAGAGAACTCTGGGAAGTTCCCAAATTTAGGTGGAGAGCAGCTCTAGTAAGGAGCACCCTGCAACACCAGCGACACTCTAGATTTGCTCACCTCAAATGTCTGCTTATCTAGCAAAGTTTTTAAGCATAGGATCAGCACAGTGCTATCCACGCCGAGCTAGATAGTGACAAAGTCTTTTGCCATTTATACAGCAAAATCTTTAAGCATAGGATTGACACAGTGTAATCCTCGCCGAGCTGTAAAATGACAAAAGCCATTTACCACTTCAGGCACAGTATTACAGCTAAATTTGGGAACTTCCCAGAGTTCTCTCTTGTTTTTTGCATAATTTATGCGTCACTCTAACCCTGAAAGGGCCTTGTTTTGACTTATACTGGGTGCTCCCTTGTGTCTGGACAAAGCTAAACTCCTCTGAAGAGCTCTAATGAGAGCGAAACACGTGTCAGGGGTTGCTTTACTCATTTCAGGTTGGCTTGGATGGTATTTGACCAGTCCAAAGCTGTAATACTGTGCTTGAAGTGGTAAATGGCTTTTGTCATTTTACAGCTCGGCGAGGATGACACTGTGTCAATCCTATGCTTAAAGATTTTGCTGTATAAATGGCAAAAGACTTTGTCACTATCTAGCTTGGCGTGGATAGCACTGTGCTGACCCTATGCTTAAAAACTTTGCTAGATAAGCAGACATTTGAGGTGAGCAAATCTAGAGTGTCGCTGGTGTTGCAGGGTGCTCCTTACTAGAGCTGCTCTCCACCTAAATTTGGGAACTTCCCAGAGTTCTCTCTTGTTTTTTGCATAATTTATGCGTCACTCTAACCCTGAAAGGGCCTTGTTTTGACTTATACTGGGTGCTCCCTTGTGTCTGGACAAAGCTAAACCCCTCTGAAGAGCTCTAATGAGAGCGAAACACGTGTCAGGGGTTGCTTTACTCATTTCAGGTTGGCTTGGATGGTATTTGACCAGTCCAAAGCTGTAATACTGTGCCTGAAGTGGTAAATGGCTTTTGTCATTTTACAGCTCGGCGAGGAGGACACTGTGTCAATCCTATGCTTAAAGATTTTGCTGTATAAATGGCAAAAGACTTTGGGCCTGATTCTAACTTTGGAGGACGGTGTTAAACCGTCCCAAAAGTGGCGGATATACCACCTACCGTATTACGAGTTCCATAGGATATAATGGACTCGTAATACGGTAGGTGGTATATCCGCCACTTTTGGGACGGTTTAACACCGTCCTCCAAAGTTAGAATCAGGCCCTTTGTCACTATCTAGCTCGGCGTGGATAGCACTGTGCTGATCCTATGCTTAAAAACTTTGCTAGATAAGCAGACATTTGAGGTGAGCAAAGCTAGAGTGTTGCTGGTGTTGCAGGGTGCTCCTTACTAGAGCTGCTCTCCACCTAAATTTGGGAACTTCCCAGAGTTCTCTCTTGTTTTTTGCATAATTTATGCGTCACTCTAACCCTGAAAGGGCCTTGTTTTGATATATATATATATGTATATATATATACACATATATATATATAAATCTACAATATGCGCAATTTGTGTTGAAACATTTTAAGAGTACACAGAAGATCAGAGTTTCTAGATGCAATATTGTATGGTCCTAGTATGCGTTCTCAAAAAAGGATTTACATGACTGGTTTAAAATTTAGTCAGAATCTTTTTCTGATTCTCGTGTAAAGGAAAGTCCTTGAATAAGAAAGTTTTCATTTAATCCATCTTGATTCCCTTACAGGTATCCAGCCATCTTGAAACTTAGTCATTTTAAATTTAATTCTTAGATTGTTCATGTTTTCAGAATGACTATGGTTAGAATCATAGTTTAGTATTGATTTCAGGAGATATAATTTTCATAGTGTGTGTTCTAACCTTTTTCTTACTACAGGTCTCCTTCCCAGCTGTTCCCCTTCCTAATCCCCTCTTCCCCTCTTGAACTCTCTTAGCCTCTGTGATTTCAGAGTCTTGGAGTTGTTCAGTGGTGGAAGTGTTGGGAACGTGCGCAGCCCCCGAGGATCTGGTGAATCTGACAGTTTCCCTATACCCAGGGCCTGTAAATTAAATGCTACTAGTGGGCCTGCAGTGCTGCTTCCAGTTTCCTGCCACAGGGACCTGGCATCTAAATCTATTTGCCAGGCCCGGAACTCCCCTTTTACTACATGTAAGTCACCCCTAAGGTACGCCCTAGCTAGCCCTTTAGGCAGGGTGCCATGTATGTAGAAGGCAGGACATGTGCCATGTTGCGTGGCCTGTCCTGGTAGTGACAAACAGCCTAACTTGGTGTATCACTGCTGTGAGTGCTGCCTCCTCATAGGATTGCATTGGAAATGCCCTGCCTTATATGTAAGGGGTATTGTCTGATTTATGAGGGGTAGCGTAGGCATGTTTGGTATGGTTGTGATAGTGGTGAGAAATGCTGCTTACTGGTGTAGGTGTATTTTTTATTACTGTCACAGAAATGCCACTTCTAGAAAGTGCGCATTTATCTGTGCTTATGACTTTGGTGTTTTGTAGCTTGCCTCCAAATCCACGTCTGGGCAGACTGACAGTTGGGGCTACGTGCATACTTCTCAGACAGCCTGAACACAGGGAGGGTGGAGGTGTCACAGAGGTGCATCTACATATTGTAAAGCCTTCCTGGGCTGAGAGAAGGGAGAGGCGGGTATACCTGCATTTGTAAAGGCTGTGCCCTGGCCTCACACAATAGGGTCGTTTACCCACCACTGATGTTTGGAGCCTGTGCTGGAGGAGAGAAAGGGCATTCCCAGAACCAGTTGTAACTGGTTGGAACCCCCTCTCCTGGCCATTGTAAAACACACTGTAAACCTAGCAATTTAGACATCATTTTGGACATTCTGGGAATTCCAGGAACCTTACCTGGAGCTGGACAGGACGCTGTGAAAGGACACGCCAGGACCACCTTGGACTGCTGCTGCTGTGCTGACCTGCCTAGGTCACCAGGAGGAACTACCACTGCTTGCACCCCCTTGTTGTGCTGACCTGCTGCTGGGTTCTCCAGCCCTGCGCCCCCCTTCTTCAACTGTTGTCTCCAGAGGCAGGGTACTGTGGCCCCTGACCTCTGAAAACACCCTTCAGCAAGAGGATCGCGCTGTTTCCAGTGCCCCCGGGGCACAAGAAGAAGTCAAGCAGAGCAAGCCTGCTCCTGTCGGCGCCCCCGGGGCATGGTCTGCTCTTGGGAGCACCCCCGGGGCACCAGGGGCACCAGCCGACTCTTCAGGAATCACCGCACGACCCGGGAACAGCTTCAAATACTAGCGCAACGCATCGAATGAGGGCGAGTGTCTTCTCGGCCCCAGGAGGGGTCTGAGCTTCAAAAACAGGCCAGCAGGACGCAGGAGAAGGTGCGGGGAGCACCCCCTTCCCCCGGTCTCTGCCCTAGGAGCAGGACACTCCTAGGATGGGATAAAGAATCCCCCTACCATGTAATTCCAATGAAAAATGAACCTCAGCCCCTACCTCAGAATCCTACAAAACATGAAGCAAAAGCACCTGTGAGAGAAATACACACACAATTATAGTACCAGGGTGTAATTGAACCCTGTGTCTCCCCAATGAATGATCCATTATTCCCAGTAGCTAAACCAGACCATTCATATACAACAGTCTTAGACTACAGGCACTTAAACAGTGATACATGCACTTATGCTATACAGACCTCACATAGCACTGCATTAATGAACAATATAGTGCGTAAAAAATACAAAAGAACAGTGGACATTTCCAATGGTTTTTCCTGCCAGAATATCGCGCCTGAGAGTAGAGACTTAACAAGTTTCAGCGCACTAGGCTCCCAGAAAAAATTCTGTTGTTTACCTCAGGTGTATAAGAACAGTCCAGGACTGTTCGCAGCTCGCGTGACTGCAATTTTGCAGGGGATTGACCCTGAAGCATTGTCCTATGTCAAAGATATCTATCTTACAGATGATGAACTACCACGACATCTAAGACAGGTAGCCCGCATTGTGGTAGGATTTGCTGAATTTGGCTACAAATTTAATTAAAAAAAAAACTAAAATTGCCTTCGGTAGTGTCCTGTTTTTGGTATATGAGGTATCAAGTGAAGGAAAGAGCCTAGCGCCACAATTCTTAGAAAAATGCGCACAGTTACAACGACCAAATACGATGAAAAAACTTCAATCTCTATTGGGTTTCATAAATTTTGGCAGAACTTACATTCTAGATTATGCTACACGCATAAAACCTTTATATGATCTGATGCGTCCTGATTTTTCAAGTAAATTCTGGACAATTGAACACACACAAATTCTTCGAGATTTGCAAACAGACATGCTTGCAGCACAACACTTACATACGAGGGACAACAAAACACACTTGATCTTCAGAGTAATAGCTGGTGCCATCGGTTTCACCTATGTGACATTTAATGAAGGTGAGACAGTCCTGATTGCATACAAAAACAACACTTTGCTCCCATTGAGAAAATTCTCACTACTGTACAGATGGCAGTCATTAAATAAAGACCTCTTCCCCAAGGAAAACGCCTTATTGTTGTTTCTATGATCCCAGCCCTAGAGGCAGTTACAAAAGCCAGTGTTCTGAACGCAAAAGCATTACATCCACGTTGGATACAATAGACTACGCATTGACAGCCACTGATGATTCTTGAGATTGTAATTTTTGACCCAAAATTACAAACTCAAGAATTTTTACAGTATAAAATAGAGTACCCAGTTCCAGTAAATACATTGCCTATTGAACAATATCATCGAGTCATGTACACCGATGGCTCAGCACAACCCGCGATTGGCACAAAACACCAATATTCTGCTGCTTGCGCAGTCGTAAGTGGCTATACGGAGGGCTATAAATTTTGTCCTCTACATACCTTTACGCAAACCCTAGGGGATTGCACAGCACAGTTGGCAGAGCTAAAGGCTCTGCTGATGGCACTAGAGCACACTGATCCTGCACAGCCTGTGCTGATTGTTTGTGATTCATATTATTGTGTCCAGTCCTTTAATGAATACCTGCATTATTGGCGCCAGAATGGGTTCAGAGATTCCAAAGTCAACACCATCAAACACAGACTTCTGTGGGGAAAGTAGCAGATCTGAAAGATACGCAACCAAATGTCCATGTGGTTCATACACTTGGACACTAGCGCATTGGGATACACGATGCTGGAAATACATTGGCTGATGAAGCAGCAAAGTCAGCTGTGGCTGTGGCTGCTGTAGCTGCAGTGACTCGTTTGAGTTCAAAACCGGACGCAGACATATGGGCTGCCGTTACAGCTACGCCTGAGGGTATGCTCTATCCTGAAGGATTTCCTAACAAGTATCACTACCGAATGGGAGGTATGCTGAACGCTGAGGTTAAAATACCAGGCGTAGGGGTACGAGACATTCCCAACAGAGATATAAGATCACAATTGATTAAAGCAGCGCATGATGGGGTGGCATCTGCCCATGCTTGTGTGGTGGCAAGAGACCAAGCAGTATGTCCTTTGTTGTGACATCTGTCAACAAATTAAAGTTTCCACTGCATAACGCCCGCCGCAGACACCCCTCCTGATTTCAAACAAACCATTACAATGTGTGAACTTGGACCACTGTGGTCCCCTAACACCGGACAGTGCATACAAGTATATTTTAGTTGCTGTTAATTCATGCTCCAGATTTTTATTGGTGTTGCCACAACGCTCGGCTGATGCTCAGACTGTTATTAAGGATTTGTGAGTCTTTATCGGCACATATGCGGTTGCAGCTTTCCATTTGGACCAGGGCCCTGCTTTCGCCTCAAGGGCATTCAGGGATGCCATGGCTTCATTGGGGGTCCAACTCCAGTACTGGTCTCCATTTTATCCCGAGGGAAATAGTGTTGTGGAGTGATTAAACCGTGATTTAAAGCAATCCTTAACAGCCAGAGTCTTAGGTATGGGTGGTAGCTGGCTTAACCACCTATATGGAGTTCAGAGAGCACTTAATAATCTGCCTAGAAGGTCCCTGGTGGGTCGTACTTCATATGAGTGTCTGTTCGGAACTCAAATGTATGCTCTGGATCTTGATGGTCCTGTCATGGAGGCACCAGAAACACCTTTTGACATAAATGAGTGTGTCACTGACTTACAGGAATTACAACAGTTCTGTGATGATAATTCTTCTATCAGTGCTGCCTCCACAGAAATCAAGGATGTGCCTGTAACATCTACCGGCTGGATTCTCAAAGTTGGGGATCTTGTACGTGAAAAAGTCACTGTAAAAAAGGAATTTGGCCCTTCATATCGAGCACCAGTCCTAGTACTGGGGATACACATTACCAGAACAGTTATTCTACCACTGTTGGCAGGTGCCAAAGAAAATCGTTTTCTCTCCATCGACAATGTCAAATTATACCATGTGGGCGATCCTGCACAGCAGACCAAGAGGAACATCCAGTGGTTCCCGAATCCCTCTCACTACTGGCAAAGACGTTCCTCTACAAGTCGTTTATACCAACACCGACACCTCTCTGAGCTTGGGGAAGGTGGAAGATGATCTAGCATCGGTTCCACTGACATCAAACAATTTAGAAACATTTGACCGAGTTGACTCAACTCCAACACAGCCGGATGGTGCAATTTACAGTGTGCCACTAAGGGAAACACCAACTCCACCACTGACAATGGCCCCACCATTTGCACAAACTGCTTCTGGATGTTTTCCCAACTTCAATGATGACTTCTCAGACTCATTCTCCTCTTCAACACCTGACTTGTCAAGAGCACGTAAGCTAACAAACTGGATTAAAGAAACATATTTTGTTTTTCCATGGAACTATCTATGGCTCTCTTTGACCATTCTAGCTTTCCTACTTTGGATTGGTTTTGTTATTACCTTTTTCTTATTAATACATGCTCATTTTCTTCCTGAAAAATCAACAGTTGAATTGGTGGAGTAGGTCTTAAAACCACATTTTTCATCACATAAGGTACAGAGGGACTTATCATTTGTGAACATTTCCACAGTGCCAATTCCTGATGGGGTTGTTTGGGACAAAGTAATATTTGATATATATGGTCCCACGGAAGTAATTCAGATACCATGGCCCGTATTTATACTCCGTTTGCGCCGAATTAGCGTCGTTTTTTTCGACGCAAATTCGGCGCAAAACTAACGCCATATTTATACTTTGGCGTTAGACGCGTCTAGCGCCAAAGTATGGGCAAAGAGCGTCATTTTTTAGCGTGAACGCCTTCCTTGCGTTAATGAGATGCAAGGAAGGCGTTCCCGTCTAAAAAAATGACGGCGACGCAAATGCGTCGTATTTATACTCCCGGGCAAAAATCACGCCCGGGAGGTGGCGGGTCAAAAAACCCCGCATTTGCGCCACTTTTTAACGCCTGGGTCAGGGTAGGCGTTAAGGGGCCTGTGGGCTCAAAATGAGCCCACAGGTGCCCTCCCCTGCCCCCAGGGACCCCCCCTGCCACCCCTGCCCACCCCAGGAGGACACCCAAGGATGGAGGGACCCACCCCAGGGACATTCAGGTAAGTTCACGTAAGTATAATTTTTTATAATTTTCAATTTTTTTTGGGTGGCATAGGGGGGCCTTATTTGTGCCCCCCTACATGCCACTATGCCCAATGACCATGCCCAGGGGACATAAGTCCCCTGGGCATGGCCATTGGGCAAGGGGGCATGACTCCTGTCTTTACTAAGACAGGAGTCATTTAAATGGCGTCTGGGCGTCGAAAAAATGGCGCAAATCGGGTTAAGACGATTTTTTAGCGTCAACCCGACTTGCGCCATTTTAAGACGCCCTAGCGCCATTTTCCCCCTACGCCGGCGCTGCCTGGTCTACGTGGTTTTTTTCCACGCACACCGGGCAGCGCCGGTCTGCTGGCGCCGGCTAACGCCATTCCATAAATACGGCGCCCGCATGGCGCTTCGGAATGGCGTTAGACGGCGCTAAATTTTTTGACGCTAAACTGCGTTAGCGCAGTTTAGCGTCAAAAAGTATAAATATGGGCCCATATGTGTTCAAATTATCATTGAATGACATTGTAATACCAGGCATTGTTTCCGATGATTGGGATGTTGAAGGAGGCTGGCCTGGCTTGTAGTGGGTACCAGAGGTACTTACACCTTGTGCCAGGTCGAGTTATCCCTTATTGGTGTAGAAGAGGTGTTTCTAGCAGCTTAGGCTGATAGAAGGTAGCTATGGCAAAGCAGCCTAGGCTGAACTAGGAAAGCTCCTACTATACCACTGGTGTCATATGCACAATATCATAAGAAAACACAATACACAGAAGTACTAAAAATAAAGGTACTTTGGCCCGTATTTATACTCCGTTTGCGCCGAATTAGCGTTGTTTTTTTCTACGCAAATTCGGCGCAAAACTAACGCCATATTTATACTTTGGCGTTAGACGCGTCTAGCGCCAAAGTATGGGCAAATAGCGTCATTTTTTTGCGTGAACGCCTTCCTTGCGTTAATGAGATGCAAGGAAGGCGTTCCCGTCTAAAAAAATTACGGCGACGCAAATGCGTCGTATTTATACTCCCGGGCAAAAATCACGCCCGGGAGTGGGCGGGGCAAAAAACCCTGCATTTGCGCCACTTTTTAACGCCTGGGTCAGGGTAGGCGTTAAGGGGCCTGTGGGCTCAAAATGAGCCCACAGGTGCCCTCCCCTGCCCCCAGGGACCCCCCCTGCCACCCTTGCCCACCCCAGGAGGACACCCAAGGATGGAGGGACCCATCCCAGGGACATTCAGGTAAGTTCAGGTAAGTATAATTTTTTATTTTTTTTTATTTTTTTGGGTGGCATAGGGGGGCCTTATTTGTGCCCCCCTACATGCCACTATGCCCAATGACCATGCCCAGGGGACATAAGTCCCCTGGGCATGGCCATTGGGCAAGGGGGCATGACTCCTGTCTTTACTAAGACAGGAGTCATTTAAATGGCGTCTGGGCGTCAAAAAAAATGGCGCAAATCGGGTTGAGGCGATTTTTTTGCCTCAACCTGACTTGCCCCATTTTAAGACGCCCTAACGCCATTTTCCCCCTACGCCGGCGCTGCCTGGTCTACGTGGTTTTTTTCCACGCACACCAGGCAGCGCCGGTCTGCTAGCGCCGGCTAACGCCATTCCATAAATACGGCGCCCGCATGGCGCTTCAGAATGGCGTTAGACGGCGCTAAATTTTTTGACGCTAAACTGCGTTAGCGCAGTTTAGCGTCAAAAAGTATAAATATGGGCCTTTATTTTTATGACAATATGCCAAAAGTATCTCACTGAGTACCCTCAGTATGAGGATAAGATATATACACAAGATATATGTACACAAACCAAACTTAGGTAAGTAATAGCAAGAAAAGTAATGCAAACAGTGTAGAATTACAGTAGATTGCAATAGGAGCACATAGGGGCAACACAAACCATATACTCCAAAAGTGGAATGCGAACCACAAATGGACCCCAAACCTATGTGAGCTTGTAGAGGGTCGCTGGGACTCTAAGAGAACAGTGAGGGTTAGAAAAATAGCCCACCCCAAGACCCTGAAAGGTAGATGTAAAGTGCACCTACACCCCCAGAGAGCACAGAAGTCGTGATAGGGGGATTCTGCAGGAAGAACAAACACCAGCAATGCAACAACAGTGGATTTCTGGACCTGAGTACCTGTAAGACAAGGGGACCAAGTCCAATAGTCCCAACAGTGTCGAGAGTGGGCAGGAGCCCAGGAAATTCCAGCTGAGGGTGCAAGGAAGCTGCCACCTGTTGGAAGAAGCTTGGAGTTCTGCAAGAAAGAAGAGAGCTAGGGACTTCTCCTTTGGAGTACGGATGTCCCACGTTGCGATGAAGCTTGCAGAGGTGTTTCCACGCAGAAATACCTCAAACAAGCCTTGCTAGCTGCAAGGGTTGTGGTAGAGATTTTTGGGTGCTGTTGTGGCCCAAGAGGGACCAGGATGTCGCCACTTGGAGGAGGAGACAGAGGGTGTGCCCAGCAACTCAGGAAGCCCTCACAGAAGCAGGCAGCACCCGCAGAAGTACCTGAACAGGCACTTGGAAGGAAAGTGAACTGGAGTCCACCCAAAGTCACAAAAGGGAGTCCCATGACGCCGGAGGACAACTCAGAAGGTTGTGCACTGCAGGAAGGAGTGTCAGGGATGCAGGCTTGGCTGTGCACGAAGGAAATCCTGCAAGAGTGCACAGGAGCCGGAGCAGCTGCAAATCACGCAGTACCCATCAATGCAGTCTAGCGTGGGGAGGCAAGGACTTATGCCAAACGTATCACTGGTGTCATATGCACAATATCATAAGAAAACACAATACACAGAAGTACTAAAAATAAAGGTACTTTATTTTTATGACAATATGCCAAAAGTATCTCACTGAATACCCTCAGCATGAGGATAAGATATATGTACACAACCAAACTTAGGTAAGTAATTAGCAAGAAAAGTAATGCAAACAGTGTAGAATTACAGTAGATTGCAATAGGAGCACATAGGTATAGGGGCAACACAAACCATATACTCCAAAAGTGGAATGCGAACCACGAATGGACCCCAAACCTATGTGAGCTTGTAGAGGGTCGCTGGGACTGTAAGAAAACTGTGAGGGTTAGAAAAATAGCCCAACCCAAGACCCTGAAAGGTAGGTGTAAAGTGCACCTACTACCGCCGAGAGCACAGAAGTCGTGATGGGGGATTCTGCAGGAAGAACAAACAACAGCAATGCAACAACAGTGGATTTCTGGACCTGAGTACCTGTAAGACAAGGGGACCAAGTCCAATAGTCGCGACAGTGTAGAGAGTGGGAGGAGGCCAGGAAATGCCAGCTGAGGGTGCAAGGAAGCTGCCACCTGTTGGAAGAAGCTTGGAGTTCTGCAAGAAAAAAGAGAGCTAGGGACTTTTCCTTTGGAAGACGGATGTCCCACGTCGCGATGAAGCTTGCAGAGGTGTTCCCACACAGAAAGACCGCAACCAAGCCTTGCTAGCTGCAAGGGTCGCAGTAGAGGTTTGTGGGTGCTGCTGCGGCCCAGGAGGGACCAGGATGTCGCCATTTAGAGGAGGAGACAGAGGGGGTGCCCAGCAACTCAGGGAGCCCTCACAGAAGCAGGCAGCATCCGCAGAAGTACCTGAACAGGCACTTGGAAGAAAAGTGAACCAGAGTCCACCCGAAGTCACAAAAGGGAGTCCCACGATGCCGGAAGACAACTCAGAAGGTTGTGTACTGCAGGAAGGAGTGTCGGGGACCCAGGCTTGGCTGTGCATGAAGGAAATCCTGGAAGAGTGCACAGGAGCCGGAGCAGCTGCAAATCATGAGGTACCCAGCAATGCAGTCTAGCGTGGGGAGGCAAGGACTTACCTCCACCAAAATTGGACTGAAGAGTCACTGGACTGTGGGAGTTACTTGGACAGAGTTGCTGAGTTCCAGGGACCACACTCGTCAGGCTGAGAGGGGACCCAGAGGACCAGTGATGCAGTCTTTAGGTGCCTGTGGTTGCAGGGGGAAGATTCCGTCGACCCACCGGAGATTTCTTCAGAGCTCCTGGTGCAGGGAGGAGGCAGGCTACCCCCAGAGCATGCACCACCTGGAAACAGTCGAGAAAGCCGGCAGGATGAGGCGATACAAGGTTGCTAGTAGTCGTCTTGCTACTTTCTTTCGGTTTTGCTGGTGTCCTGAGCTGTCAGCGGTCGATCCTTTGGTAGAAGGTGAAGAGGGAGATGCAGAGGAACTCTTGCATTCGTTATCTGAAGAATTCCCCAAAGCAGAGACCCCAAATAGCCAGAAAAGGAGGTTTGGCTACCAAGGAAGGAGGATTGGCTACCAAGAGAGGTAAGAGCCTATCAGAAGGAGTCTCTGACGTCACCTGCTGGCACTGGCCACTCAGAGCAGTCCAGTGTGTCCCCAGCACCTCTAAATCCAAGATGGCAGAGGTCTGGGACACACTGGAGGAGCTCTGGGCACCTCCCCTGGGAGGTGCAGGTCAGGGGAGTGGTCACTCCCCTTTCCTTTGTCCAGTTTCACGCCAGAGCAGGGCTGGGGGATCCCTGAACCGGTGTAGACTGGCTTATGCATGGTGCCCATCAAAGCATTTCCAGAGGCTGGGGGAGGCTACTCCTCCCCAGCCCTGCACCTATTTCCAAAGGGACAGGGTGTTACACCCTGTCTCAGAGGGAATCCTTTGTTCTACCCTCCTGGGCCAGGGCTGCCTGGAACCCAGGAGGGCAGAAACCTGTCTGAGGGGTTGGCAGCAGCAGCACCTGCAGTGGAGACCCCGGAAAGGCAGTTTGGCAGTACCCGGGTACTATGCTAGAGACCCGGGGGATCATGGAATTGTCCTCCCAATGCCAGAATGGCATTGGGGTGACAATTCCATGATCTTAGACATGTTACATGGCCATGTTTGGAGTTACCATTGTTACGCTATACATAGGTAGTGACCTATGTACAGTGCACGCGTGTAATGGTGTCCCCGCACTCACAAAGTCCGGGGAATTTGCCCTGAACGATGTGGGGGCACCTTGGCTAGTGCCAGGGTGCCCACACACCAAGTAACTTTGCACCCAACCTTCACCAGGTGAAGTTTAGACATATAGGTGACTTATAAGTTACTTAAGTGCAGTGGTAAATGGCTGTGAAATAACGTGGACGTTATTTCACGCAGGCTGCAGTGGCAGGCCTGTGTAAGAATTGTCAGAGCTCCCTATGGGTGGCAAAAGAAATGCTGCAGCCCATAGGGATCTCCTGGAACCCCAATATCCTGGGTACCTCAGTACCATATACTAGGGAATTATATGAGTGTACCAGCATGCCAATGTGAATTGGTAAATTTAGTCACTAGCCTGTTAGTGACAAATTTGGAAAGCAGAGAGAGCATAACCACTGAGGTTCTGTTTAGCAGAGCCTCAGGGAGACAGTTAGGCATCACACAGGGAACACATACAGGGCACATACTTATGAGCACTGGGGCCCTGCCTGGCAGTGTCCCAGTGACACATAGACTAAAACAACATATATACAGTGAAGTATGGGGGTAACATGCCAGGCTAGATGGTACTTTCCAACAGATGT
This sequence comes from Pleurodeles waltl, assembly GCF_031143425.1. Classification (NCBI taxonomy): domain Eukaryota; kingdom Metazoa; phylum Chordata; class Amphibia; order Caudata; family Salamandridae; genus Pleurodeles; species Pleurodeles waltl. The sequence continues at coordinate 536,660,120 of NC_090445.1, read as the reverse complement.
GAAAACAGTTGATTCTATGATAACTGAATTGCAGTATTATACTGTCTTTGAAAACGAAGATGTTTATCAATCTAAAGAGAATTGTTTTGGGCAGCATTTCATACATAAAGCGAGCAGCCCCAAAACTGTTTTTAATTATACACAATGGGAACATTGTCCGAATCCACCACGGGGAAGTTCTAAAACATATTCTGAAAAGTTTACATATTTTTCTGGGCACAATGTTAAAAATGCTGAGTCATATTATTTCAAGGTACCACCTACTAAAGATATACACGTCCTAATGACAAATACAAAATGTATGTATTCGGAATCTTTTGTTTCCCGGTTGTCTATAGAAGGCTATGTATATTGGCTGAAGTCGATCGATCTGAAAAGTGTATGGGGAACAAGACATTGGCAAATTAGGGGAAAGGAAGCTTTGTTTAGAGCATGCCTCATACCTGTACATATTATATTCTTAAATGAAACAGTACAACAAACGGGTTGTTTAGGCTAAGCTAAAATTAATGAATTAAACATGCCCAGTATACCTGCCCCTGTTTTATAAATGGCAAAAATACACAAATGCAACTGAAGATCAGCTCGATGAATGGGTCCAGGATGGTACATTTAATACTTCACTGACACGTCCTGGTGGGTGGTTCTTGTGGCCAATGAATACCAATGGGTGTCACCAATGTTTTACCAACTCCTCAGGGGGTTTTAGAACTAGTAGGCCGGACCCTCACTATATATCATCCGAACATGCGGGTATAGTTACGACATATAGTGTAGGAAAATTGTGCCAGTAATGGTTAAAATCATCCTCACTAGACGCGGTTAGAGAACAACTCAGTCTCCTGTCTAATAAAACTGACTTGCAGGACTTCCTGTTAGGCCCCAGAAAACACCGTAGGAAGCATTTCTTATATGAAGTATATAATGAAATTTGAAAGCTTTCCCAACAAGAAGCAGCTGCCCGTGTAAGGCAAATAGACCTGGAAAATCTAAAAAAGGCATTCGCTGTTGTGTATAATGGGATTAATACCTTGTCCAACCGGATAAATATTTTAAATAATATTGTCTCTTCTGCTATAGACATTATAAAAACAGATATGTCTTCTTTACACCATGGACAGGGTCAGCTAAGGTCCATTATGCATTGTGTTGGAAACTTCAAACATTGAAGGCGGGTTGCGTTCCCTGGGAGCATGTCAGTGCGAGGGAGATATTTTCTTCCTTTAATTTGACGTGACCACAACAACTGATGGCTAAGAAGGAAGTAACTTATGTCATGCTTAACATCGAGAAATTAGAAAAATTGCCTTTTACTGTGGCTGAAATACCATCTGCTGAGTGGCTAATACCTGGGGTCATTAATCTGCCTATTTCAACACTTCAGTTCACCTCCTGTTTAAAACACATTCCGGTAGGCAGATATGAAAAGCTGGGAGATAGTTACATCCATGAGGTGTGGAAGCTTCCCTTCTCGTACAAATGCTTCAGTGGCATGAAAGAAGTCTTTCGTAGCGGTAGTGAATGCAAGAATTCAGTCAGCCATTCAATGGTTTGTAAACAGCTGTCCTTGCATGGGGCATGTAACGCCTTTGCTGCGAACTTGGCTTGTTATCTAAGGGGGAGTTCCAGTCCCCTTGATTAGACCTACATTCCAGTTGCTTTCAAACGGCAGTTACGTCCTCCTCAATGGTGAAGACTGTTGTGGCATGCGGGCCAGAATAGTTTACGTTGTTTCGGTCTCTAACGTCGTTACATGCTGCAGGAACGTACTTTCCCACCCCCACTAAAATTAAAGAGGTAGCTGACATTTGGCCTCACATTGCTACTTCAAATGTGTATTTTGACAAGTTGAGCAGACTCAAGGCTTTACTGTTTCAAAAGCATGTGGCCCTTACATCTGCACGCGAGACCTACGCACTCCAGGTGGCAAGGTCATCTGCAGAGATACAGTCCCTATTAAATACAAACTTTCCGAGACTCTTTGGTGAGCTCGTGGGACGAATATTTAATACGTCCAGTACAAGTGGAATCGCACATTTTTTCAAAGCTGTTGGTTCTGGTTTCCTTCACACCTTCTCCTCCGTATTCGGTTTTATACCATCAGCAATCCACTCAATTTTCTCTAGCATTTTCGGGGATTTCCAATAACTTTGGCTCTATTAGCTGGCATCTTGCTGTTGCTATATTTTATGCACAATGGCTGTCCCGCCATATCGAGGAGGAATGACGGCGCTCTCATCAGCACAGCTGTGTCATGAACGCATGATGCAGTATTTTGGGGCAACACTCTTGGAGCAATTGGAGTGTGGCTGGTCTTTGTCATTCAGACCGGTCTTGCATTGTGTGCAGCCCGTGTTTCGGTGCCTCTGGTGCTCTTTTGAATGCGCACTGGAAGTCTGTCTTTCGATGCAGCGATTGCCTACAGTGGATGCTGATCTGTTGATGTTCTCGCTGATGAAGGTTCATTACAGGACATGAGCATTGAGGTTGCGTTTGCCACGAGAACCTACTGATGAGTTACCCTTCTTGGAGAATGTAGCTCACGACTCATCACTGGGCTCACCACGGAATGCTGCCTTGGCTGAGGCTGAGGCTACGGAACATAACTGCTACTTGACCCTTCTTGGCGATGACTTTGTGATCTTAACATCGGCCGAAGGAGAAGATCTTCTATTATCCATGACTCAGGAATCCATTGTAACTTTTCAAAATTGACTTGTCCTTTGAATTAGGTCTTATGCCACATGGTCATGTTTTAAATTGTCACGTTGGATGCTCATGTGTCCCTTCGACTTGTCATCATTGACGTTGCTTTTAATATATATATCTTGGGTTGAGCTTTTCAGCAATAAATGTATATATCTTTGGCTTTGAACCACTTTCAACCGACAAGGGGAGGGTGTTGTGTAACCATTTTAGTTATAGCTCCATGCACGTTAATTTAACACACTAGGCCGCTGTGCACTTTAACCTAGATATATTTTATTCAGCTTTGTCTTGTTATTGTTACAATAACCATTTTAATGGTCTTGTTTTATTTCCATCTATCTAACTGTTTTTGCCTAGGCCAGCACTCTGTTCTCAAACAAGACATTTGTGATCACTCTGTGCTTTTTCCAAGGCTACAGCACGGTACATTGCCGGTGAACGTGGTAGAAGTTTAGTCTCCAACATTCGTAGAAAATACACATCTTTACACAGGGACACTTTCTCAGAATATCAGCTGTGATATTAGACAAACACTTCCTTGTCCCTTACACGTTAGAGGGAGATTCCAGCCAGTGAACCACGACTGTATGGTGATTGCCGAATGCTTCGCTACAGGTGCTAACGCAGACCGCAAGCCTTTGCTCAGGTATAGGGGTTGATGTCTTCCCAGGGGAACCTGAAGGGCCGACTTAGAGCTTAACATGCTGTGCTCTATCCTAGCCTAGATAGGGGTTAGTCCATTGACAATAGTGACAATATGATAGTGTTGTTTTTATGCTTCACTCTTCACGTCACAATTTTAATATTGTCATGTGGTGTCGTTCTGGTTATTGCAGCTCACGCCTTGCTATCTAAGATGCAGTTGTTTTATTAAACTCATTACTGAAACATATACTGCTTCTGTTTGTCATTTATATATGAGACTGAATTGTAAGTGAGAGAACCGGATGAGACCTGAGTGACCACGACTTCCCTGAGAAGCCAAGTATGTCATGCGCTCGGCTGCCCAATCATAACTACCGTTTGGTGGGGATGAGGCACTGCTAGTTAGCCGGAGCAGAACCCGGATTGGAGCGACAGGTGTCACCGCAGTGGGTTAGACTTAGTCACTGGCGATTCTGCTGCTCAAAATCCAGTAATCTCATTAGAATAATGAGAGCCTATGCGACAGTATATCTGTCCTTTCCACAAAAACTGAAGAAATCTCAGGTGAGGAGGAAAAATGGGGACTGAAAGATATGCATCTTTGAGTTCCAATCTGATCATCCAATCGTTCAGGAGTAGAATGTCTCTCAATAGATGAATGCCTTCCATTTTGAAGTGGTCATAAACTATCCATTTATTGAAGTCCCTCAAGTTTATTATAGCATGAAAGCCCTTGTCTTTCTTCTCTACCAGAAAAATGTTGCTCAAAAACATGCTCGGGTGAAGAGTAGATCTGCCAATGGTTTTTTTTCTGTAGAAGATTCTCCACTTCTAAATTTATGAGATTCTTCTCTTGTGTTGAGAAAACTAAAGGTCTGGGATGAGTTTGTTGTATTGGAGTTCTGAAGAAATCTATGTGAAAACCACAAACTGTTTGAAGGATCCTAGGATCCTTTGTTATTGTCTCCCAATAGTGAGAAAATCTCAGAAGTCTTCCCCCTAGATCTAGAGGGGAAGAAGGGATAATGCTTACCAGAATCTCCTCCTGGTGCGTTAGCTCCTCCTCTGATGTGCTTGCCTTTGGCTCTGCCAGAACATCGAGAGGGGTAGAATGTTCCTTGACGACCATCATTCCAGCTGTTGTTCCTTTTTGGATATCCTCTAGAGGGGCCTTAATGGAAAACGGTTGGATGTTCCTCAGCTGGCCCTGAAAAAATCTTGTCAGGGAAGATCTTTTTATTGGAGTTTTGGGCTTTATCTAGAGCCGAAAATGTCACCACAAACTTGCCTAATTCCTTGACAAAAGGTTCCCCAAAAAAATTGCCCTGGGCTATAGCGCCTGCCTCGGATGTAGCTAATTTACCAAGTTTGGGGTCAATTTTGATAAGCAGGGATCTCCTGCATTCTGCGGTGAAAGCACAATTTGCATTCCTCAAGAGGCAAATAGCTCTTTGAGCCCAACCAGTGATACCCTCCACCGAAAGTCGGGTTCCAGATTGTTTCGCCTGTTCCGCTAACTGGATAATCTGTATAGAGGACCAACTACATCCAAAAGTTTATCTTGGCAATTTCTCCAAGAGCTGTCAATACCCTTTTTAGGATCTTTAATATACTTGCTAAAAAAAGCACATAGCTTTGGATCTATGTAGGGAGTAACTGCCACTTTACCCGGTAAAGAAGGTTGGGGACATTCTGCTCTAAGTTTTGCTCTGACTTCTTTCTCTAGGGGTTGGCGTATTTCATCAGCCACATAATCAACTACCTTAGGTTCAGAGTCCCATTCAGAAGATGTGGGATGATACGTTTCTGAAGGGCTAAACATGTCAGTCTTCTTCAGGAGAATCAGAGAATACTGAGTTAGGACGCCAAGGTTCACTCAATTTTCATTCCTCATCTGAGGAAAAATCGGCATCCGAAACATCCTCCCCTCCATGGGGGACCCCAAAGAAAGGGTCTGAATTTTTTGCGACGAAGTTGCTCATTTTCCGAATTGATCTTCTTCCCGGTAGGGCAAATGTTTAAGCATGCGCCCACTCTTATGGAAAGTTTTGGTTAATCTATCGTAACCTTCCAGGTGCCCTGCGTCACACTTTGAGGCCTTCTTTCCCCCTGATTTTACATCACTAGGACCCGGTTTGAGCAGAACGGGATCATTAAAAACCCTTGAAATGCTCTTCTCAGGCTTATCAACCAGTTCCCTAAGAGGTGGAAGCGCATTGGAAATGGCAATGGAAAGCGCTTGACTCACCTCTGGGGGAAGACGTTGGGGAGGCCACTCTTGCTGTGCATCCTGAAAGGATGCATTTTCATTGCCAATAGACTTGTCATTATGAGGGTAAGAGCACCAAACTAAAAAATAAGAGTATATTTAAAATATATATTTTCCTTCTTCTTTAAAGAAAAAAAATATTTTAGGACAAAACTATTTTAAGGAAAAATATATTATCACCCAAATGATAAGTGGGCAGCCCCCACACTGGTGCTCTTAATATTAGTTGAAAGATATAGGAAAAAATAAAAAATATAAACTATGGCCACAAGGTGAAGCAATTTAATTAAATATAAACACAAAAATGGTGTTTTAAGTGAGAGTTGGTCCGGGGAGAAACAATGTGTGACAGGAATTTAAAGAATTTCTTGTCAGCGTTTCCCCGAAGCGCATGTAGCCATCAGCTGAGACGCTCTGAGAGAGCCACCTCAGAAACAGCTGACGCGCCTGACAGCTCGATCAGTGGTGCGCATGCGCCTCCATCGAGCTGCGGGAGAAAAAACAATAAAAATATGCACTTGAGCAAGAAGCCTACTGTGCTTCAAGTTAAAACAAACAACATATAACTTCAAACAGTGGTAAACAAATAACGTTAAGGAAAAGCATTTATAAGGGGGTTTGCACTTAACTGACGAGCAGTGAAGAAAGAGGAACAGGAAGGGACATCTTATCTACTTATAGGCTGGACTGTGTTCTGATTGGACTGTTTACAGATTCTAATATTATAAGCCTCATGGGACATGTAGTCTTTATTTATCTTTTACGTTTTATTCTGTTCTTTGAATCTGCTGTGGAAATAAAGTGAAGAAAGTTATGCATAATCATCGCCTCCGGTCCTGACATAGAATTAAGGTTAGCTTTCTTCTGGTCATCAAAATAAGTTGAAGTAAATAGTATGGGCTCAGAAACTAACATCCCTAATTCAAATGCAAATGGTACCAAAAATGATGTCTCAAGAACAGGAAGATTTTCAGCACTGGAAATTGAACAATTGGAGGACCAATTATAGTTAATTAAAGAGGGCGCCCCAAACGAATCCATAGTATGTGCATAATCTTGTGCTACAATATCAGAACAATTGTCAACATGCATATTATAATGCCCTAAAAACTGGAATTAGGGTAGTCTAAAATTGTTGACCTAAAAAGTTTAACAATGATGTAGGAGGTTTAGGAGAGGGTTCAGGAGGGCAACAGATAAGCAAAAAGAAATTAAGCAGTCATGTTAGATAAAATGAGAGAGCAGTGCCTCAACCGAATCCACGTTAGTGGTGGAAACAGTTGTGCAATTTAGGGTTTTCTTGAAACATTATGGCAGCCTCTTCACCTATAATTCCCACTCGGTTTTGACATAGGTAATTAACTCCAATAGGGATACCTAGTTCCAGGTCTCGGTATCAGACGTCATTAAGTAAGGTTTTAGTAATGAATTTAAAAAATCCCAAGAATCTGAGTACATAAGTTCGAAGAACTCCTCACTGTGAGCAGGAAGGGAATGAATTTAGAGTGAATCGGCCTTCCAGAACTGTTAGAAATTCTGACTCCCTGATGAGCTAGTTATAGTGTCAGCCTTGGTATTTGTAACAGAAGGTGCATAACAAACACCCACATTACGTTATGAAGATGGAAAGACTGGGTTGTTGGCCCCTATAACTAAATTCTTACCAGGAGAGTGAATTCAGGAGAAAGCAGAGCCACTTGCAACCAAACGACCGATAAATCAGAAGAGGAATATACAATCCTACCTGAGCAGAGACATGCAGCCTGGGGGAAGGTGTCTCATCTCCCACTGTCCATGCAGGCGGGCTTGACTTCGGCGCACTAGCAGCATGTGTCCACGTAGCAGGTGTTCCTAATAGGGGTTGGACATTCAGCGCCAGATGTGAACATCTGTCCTCACCAAGAGTAGAGAAAAAATCCAAAGTGGTTTTAATTTAATGTCAGGTGCTGAATGGGTGAATAATCTTTTCCTTCTCTAATGAATTCTGCTTTACATGTGTATCTTCACTATACATCTTGTCCTCATGCCATTGTGGTTTCTGCAGCTCTCACTTGTGCATTTCACACATAGAGGAAGTATTTTTGTCTGCACAAAGCTACTGTTTTCCTGGTTTTCTATAGGCTGGCCTACAGCCAAAGCTGACGACTTTGGAACTGAGGAAACCGGGTTTGAGTCACGGTGTCAGCTCGACAATGAATGTAGCCTTTTGTAGGCTAAAGTAAAGGGCTCCAATACCTTCAGGTCGAGTTCGTTATAAAAAACATGCAAAAAGTGGCTTTAATGGACCCTCCTACTCACACACCTCTGCCCCATATTCAGATCATCTCCATCATGACTACGGTCGGTTCTTCTGAGTTTGAGCATCCTGAAGGCTCACTGATCTTATGGCATCCATATGAAATGTGCATTTGTAAAGCACACATTCGCTCCTTGGGGCACCTTGGTAATGAGTAAAAGATATGTTTAATGTTACTCTGGTGAATCGTACTCATTTCCTGAAACTCAGGGGGGCTGGAAGGCAGAGTGGTCCTGCCAGGATTTGAACTTAGGCTTCTTAAAGGGATGCACTGGTCCACTGACACACGGGACCCGACTGTGTTTAAGCACATTTTTTTACTTTACGCCTGTAAACAGATGCCCCCTAAATTAAAAACACAACATTTTAACATATAATTTCAATGTATTTGTTTCATAAACTTGACCTCAATGGCTCATAGCAACTCATTGAAGTAAATCTCAATCACACACAATTTCTATTTCTTTATAATAAAGGTCCAACCGATTTCTATCAGCAGCTATCTGGTGGAGGTGTGCTGCTTTATGAGATACGTTGGGGAAACGTCCTCAACGACTCCGGAAGAACGATGCAGTGAACAACGCAAGCAAAACCACGCTTGCCATAACAAAGTCTGCCTTTTTCTCTGCCTTAACTACGCATATGCTGAACAACGCATATGCGTGGATAAGGCAGAGTGGATCAGGAGAGGTCGTGGTCAGGTAAGTGGGTTTGGGGGGTAGATTTTAAGAGGTAACAGGTTGATTAAGGGGGTTGGAGGTGTCGGGGGAGTTTTGTTTTTAGGGGTGGGGTCAGGTTAGTTTTGGTTTTAGGGGCACGGAGTTGGGGTAGTTTTGGTTTTAGGGGTAGGGTGGGGGGTCAGGGTCGTTTTGTTTTTAGGTGTGGGGTGGGGGATCAGGTAGTTTTGTTTTTAGGGGCCGGGAGGGTGATCGGGGTAGTTTTGTTTTTAGGGTGGGTGGTCGGGGTAGTTCTGTTTTTTGGGGTGGGAGGATCGGGGTAGTTTTGGTTTTAGGGGCGGGGTGGGGGATCGGGTTTGTTTCGTTTTTAGGGGTAGAAGTGGGGGGGTTGGAGAAAGTCCATTTTTAGTGGCAGGGTGGGGGGATCAGGTTAGTTTGTTTTTTAGGAGCGGGGATAGGGGGATCAGGGTAGTTCTGTTTTTAGGAGCAGGGGTATGGGGTGGGGTAGTTTTGTTTTTAGGGGCGGGGTGGCGGAGTCGGGGTAGTTTGTTTTTTAGGAGTGGGTGGTGGCAGAGTAGTTTTGTTTTTGGGGGTGGGGTGGGGTAGCTTTGTTTTTGTGGTGGGCGGCAGAGTAGTTTTGTTTTTAGGTGTGGGGCTCGGGTAGTTTTATTTTTAGGGTTGGGTGGTCAGGGTAGTTTTTTTATGGGTGGGGGTCAGGATACTTTTCTTTTTGGGGTGGGGAGACAGGGTAGTTTTGTTTTTGGGGGGTCGAGGTAGTTTTGTTCTTAGGGGCAGGCTGGGGGGGTCAGTGTAGTTTTGTTTTTGGGGGTGGGGCTAATTTTGTTTTTGGGGTGGATGGTTGGGGTAGGTTTTTTTTATGGGTGGGGTGAGGGTACTTTTCTTTTTGTGGTGGGGTCAGGGTAGTTTTGTTTTTGGGAGTCGGGGTTGTTTTGTTTTTAGGGGCAGGAGTGCGGGGGTCAGGGTAGTTTGATTTTTGGGGATCAGGGTACTTTTATTTTTTGGGGTTGGTGTGGTCGAGGTAGTTCTGTTTTAGGGGCGGGGTGGGGGGTTGGTTGTTTTTATGGCGGGTGGGGGAGTCGGGAAAGGTTTTAGGGCTCAGGGTGGGTGAGGGGTGTTTAGGTAATTTTGATTTTAGGGCAGGGGTTGGGGGGTCGGGTAGTTTTAGTATTACGGGTGGGGTACTCCTGGGCCTTAGGGCAGGTGGGGGTGGCATGCTAGAATCACACATGCTGTTTCCGCACATACCTTTACTAGGCATGCATTTATAAAGAAAAATCATTGTAAAGGCATGTGTGTAAAAGGCATTCATGGTAACAACAGAGTTGTTGTTCCGACCGCGGAGTTCAGGCATACGTGGTTCTCGCATTAATTGTTCTATCATACATTTGGCTCAGTGAGCTGAATGCTCAAGTTGAGTTTACAAATTGTCTGATCTGAAGTTCATGAGTTGAAATACTTATAGGGTAAACACAGCTTTCCACCCTGTCGAGGTCGATAAATTTAATAGCATCGGTGGCGTGACAAAAGTACCATAGGAAAAATCTGCTCACTTTGGCCCATTGAAAAAGCATCCATGATCGGATACTGGGGAGGGGGGCTCTCACATCTACTGGCACTCCACCTGCTGCACTAACAATGTGCCCCCTGAGTACCATAAATAACTTTTGTCATTTACGACTTTTGAACTGCAGAAATGCAATATGACACTCTATAAGAAACAGGTTATTATTATTAAATCAGGTTGTGGGAGAAATCGTATGGCAAGTTTGTGTTGGCCAGTGAATGGTTTTTGTTCCATTTCTTGGGCATTAAATTGTATTGGTATGAAATCAATGAAAGTATACAGTTATCATAAGTTTTTATTGATCAAGTGATACAATTACAATTTTAACTTTTTTTAATATTGGAGCCTCTGAGACTATGTTTATGAAACAATTTAATTGATATTGTAGGAACCGATTCTTTATGTTTGATAGCCTTGTTTCTTTTAAGAATATGATACTCTTTTGTTATTGGGAATCGCTATTTCAATAAACACCTTTTGGAGTTTGTGAAAGAACTCGGAAAATATTTCCAAACGCCCCACGTGCACATGTTTTTAAAAGCACTCCCTTTTGTTCCGTACAAATTCCTGTTACCTCTGGCCAGCGTGACCCGCTGCTCGTAAATATCAGTTACAAGAACAAGACAGGCGATGACATTGTCAGTACCATGGAGGACAACCCCGCTGGACGGTGAGCTGTAACTGTAGCCGGCCCATGTGACAGCCTACGTGAGCGCGTGCATGCTTTCCATGTCTCTGAAGCCGGCTATTACGTTTTCATAGCTCGTTTGTCCATTCCGTCGATGCACAAAAGCCTCGGAAGCTGGGGCAAGTTATGGTGAATAAAGGCACCATTTCATGACAGCTCAGCTCCGAGAAATGATTTATTCTGCTAATGAGGCAGGCCGGTGAATGAACTTGCATTATAAACTGTACCACACTGTAGCTCGCTCTCTGTGCCAGGGCTTTTCTAGCCTGATCCAACTGATGACATTAACGAGGAGAGGGGGTGCTTTATTTCCATTAATGAGGTGCTCGGACGGATGCACCCGTGGTACCAGAGGCATAGCCAGGGCCTCTCTCGGCCCGACAAATATTCCGAGCTGAGCGGATGATTGAACAACGCGACAAAGCTAATCCGCCAGAAGTATCAACATGTGAATTTCTAGGAATTTATTGGAGATTAATACTTTCGTCACTGCTAGATTATAATTAATAAGACTGCGATGCAGCCCCTATAAAATGAAAGGGCGCTGAAGAGATCTCAGTGCGCAGGTAGGTGGGCCTGCTGGTCCCTGCTGAGGTGGTCACAGGCCAGGGCGCTCATTATTACGATGACTGAGGTGCTGAGTCAGGGCAGCGAATGGGACGCCTTGCTGAGCACAGGCTGTTAATAGAAAGCCGTGTCGCTTGAAGGTTACCAGAGCTGCAGGGCCTTCTTGGCTAAAGTCACAGGAGTGCTCTGTCTCCGTGGGAACTCGATACTGGAGGGGCACGCGCCGTTCTGCAGCTGGATTTGTCTGTGCTGTTTCTTCCAGTGAAGATCAATGACAAAAGGCGGTGACGACGGAAATAATAAAGTACTGTGCAGTCTGGCCTGGCAGAACAATTGCCGCAGAGATGAGTTAGCCCGCTGCATCCGTGTTGCCTGTTACACTTCACTGCCAGCAATGCTTGACGTTGCGCAATTTAAAACCTCTGTAGTTTAATGGAATGTGTTCTATGCATGGGTGCTCAGTTAGCAGCCTAATACATTAGTGGAAGTGTAGGCCTGGTTAGCTTCATTGTAACCAGTTGGATTAAGGATGTGTGTAAGAGGAACGTCCCTAAATGGAAAAATATGTCACCTATTAGCAGGGCCACGGGAAATATGCGATTGTGAGGCATCAGCTTTTTTCGAATAAATGTAGGTCTGTCGCGTTTGCCACAAAATCCAAAATCTGCTGCTTATTCTGCAGATTGTGACCAAAAAATGTTTCCCGTTATTAAAAATACAGCAACGAGTGTTGCTGCACAGTGGAAGGTCCACTGGAAAGCTTTATTGGTCACCTTTCTGTTGCTTGTTGCTATATTTGGGTGTTAAACTGTTACTAATGAGGTGGAGCCAGTGCTCAGTGTTAACATGTGTAACAATGACAAAATAATGAAGCAATACTATCACAAAATGTGTTGTATTACGCCATATAATTTGCATTTTCTTGCTGCATAACTTACTCAACCCTGCTGCATAATTTGGCCCTCCCCTTCTGCATATATCCAGTGGCTCCGCCTGTTGGTACTATAGTAACATAAGATGAGTGGAATGTTTACAAAAGTTTTAGCCATTTGAAAACTCCCAGGCTGTGTCCCATCCCATTTATTGTTGCACACTGAACCATTACTGATAGGATTCAAATGTATGGAAATCCATCTTGGCTTGGTCTTGCTCTTATAGGATTTTCAAATGCCAGGTACCCTGTCCGAAAAAACAAGAAATCCCAGATTATTTCAGCTTTTTTGGGCCTCTTCAATGAGATGCAGCTTGATCGTATATTACAGTGAATATTCTACCTACATAAGGGCCTACATGTCACACTTAGGGCATCACATTGAAACAACAAAAGGTAATGGGTGGAATGCCTCTAAAAGTCTCAGCCACTGGCAATCTCTTGGGATGCATCCCATCACCTCATTTTTTAAACTGACTGCACCACAATAGGCAGGGAGCAACTATATGCAGATCAGCCATCAGTCTTGGTCTTGCTCCACCCGGAGTAATTTAGACAGAACTAGTGAACCGTGTCCCTGCTGAACACGAACATAGAAAACTTCAGACTGTATTCAACTTGTTGGGTCTCATCTCTGAGGTTAAGCTTGGGTCCTTGTGTAGACCCATATCTGGACATGTCCATTGCATATAAAACAAGCATTTGCAATGCAACAGGTCTCGCATTTGCTCAAGTTAGAGCTATTAGTGTTGTAAATTCATAACTAGCCTTCTCTTGCCATATAAATTGAAAGGACAAAAATGAGCGAGATTGCGCCATGTAAACCCAGCGCGATTGCGCTGTGTGGAAAACAAAAAGATAAAGTAGTGCAGAAACCATGCTGAAAACATGGAGCCTCGTATGTTTTCAGTAGGTGGCCCCTGCACTTGAGGACAGCTAAACAGCGGAAAAGGCACGACGTATGCATGCCTTTCACTAATCAATTCCAGAGGATTTTAAAAGGCAAGCCCACGAACCAATGAAAGTGACAGGTATGACATGAGTGTGGTTAAAAGCCCAAAGAGAGATTACAACAGGGGCATATCGCTTCTGTGCTCGACCCTGAAAAGGTGATAGGTGGAATGCTTACAATAGTCTCAGTCACTGGTAATTGCTATGGATGCATTCCACACAGGAACCTCCCACCCACACTTCTGCATTCCTACAAGCAAAAGACATCATATGTACCAAATCTCATCATTAACAGTTGGTTCTTGTTGAGATTCAGCATCAAACACAGCTTCACACTAAGCAACATGTGGCTACTTACAGGAAGTTTTTTTCTGAAAAAAGAATTCACTGTGTTTGGGCAATGGAGGCAGTGAAAGCCAGATATTGCCTGGCAGTGTGTTCTGAGCTAAGTAGGTATAGTGAGAAAAACATTACTCTGAACGTGCAATCAACATTTTGGAAAGAGAAAGGGGTTGAACAAAATAGGAACAAAGGTGTAATGTGCTGGACGGCGACCATCTTGCTTTGGAATATCTTGCATCTGGACCAAATCTTGTACAATATTAATTTCCTGTGATGGTTGCACTTCCAGGTCTCATTTGACAGAGGCAGTATAAATGGCCACAGGGGAGGTTACTATCTACCCATCAATACTGCTAGTCGGTTGTTTTCGTCTCACCTGTGATAAAGGTTTCACCTGGCTTCCATAAGCACCTTTAACTACTTTGCTGCTTCCTCTGTGCCATTCACCAGTGGACTTGCTGTATCTTAGTTTGCTTTCTCTTTTCCCTCTCTCTCCATATGTACCCTGCAGAGTCCAGGTTTAGCTTTGAAGTCTTCCCAGCTCCTCTTCATACTTCAGCACCCATCTGGCCTTTGAATAGTGTGTTTATTGCATTTGTGCTGGATTCCTAACTGACCTGTTCACTTTTCGTTACAAATTCCTTGTTTCAGACTTCATAGTATTTAGCGTTATCTGTGAGACTTTCTACGGACATAACGTATCCCCAATCTTGCCTTGTTTGCTTCCCCTGTTTCTCAGAGTGCCCTCTGTGTCAGCACAGTATCCTGTGCTTTTCTAATGGTTCAGACTTGGGAAGACTGCGGGTTGTGCATCTGTGGTTTAAAGACTCCTTGTACGTATCCTAACGGTTCTCATCTGTAGTTAGCCATATCATCTATAGTCTGGTCCCTCAAGGCTACAATATCCAGCATTACAACAGACAACACAAATCTGGATGAGGTGTTCCTGGTATCCACCAATCAACAAGACAATACTCATTGAATCTTAAACCAACTGTCAGCTCCTGTGACCTCCTCTCCTGCCTCTTATAAGTGTCAGCGACACAGAATCCATGGCAAGATTTTTCGCTACTGTCGCCAACAAAGCTATCAACCGACAAAAGAAAGGCTCTCTTCAAAATAGTTGAACACTGCATGAACCCCAGAACGAATTCCACAGATCAACTTCCAAGCGAAAAGTATAGATATGGATGATTTCTTCAAAATTAAACAGGACATAAATAACAAGGTACGTTATGAAATCAGTACTAATTTACAATCTTGCAAAGTATTCGAATGGACCACTTTCAACACTCACTCTTCTTGTGATGTGGCCATCCCTTTTCAATCCATCAAGACACTTTCTTATGTAGACAGTAGGAGAGTGTGTTGTGGAAGGGTACATCAAGGAACTGCTGTGGGCTGGAGCTTTGAAGATGGTATGGGTGCGCAAGAGAGAGTGATCCTGTGCTGTTGACGTGTAGGTATTATGGTCTAGTGTGCAGGCAACTGACGGGGGTAGTGAAGAAGAATTCTTGCAGTAAACCTTCCTACAAAGTTAATGCCTGTTCTTTTCTGTGATGGATTTAAGTGAGAGGACGAAGTTTGGCTTCCTTATTTGGAATACTGCCACATGGCCCAACAACGACATGCTTTTTTTCCATTGTGTACTTTGTTATCATGTGACTCCAGGGTCACGGCAGTTACACACACCTCAGAGTATAACTGCAGATAATCAGCATGCAGAAAAAAATTGGAAAACTTAGTTGGTAGGCCAAACATATTGCCAAGAGAAATTCATAGTTGGCAGTGGAGAGATGTTTGTGTGCCAGGTGATTAGGTACAGCTATGCACTCGATTCCGGAGGCTTGGGTGTTTAAAGTGTGCATCTTGACATCCCTTCAGTAAGGTGGAGCAGTACCGGAATGCTCCAGTGGTACAGCATGACCAGTCCTTGCTAGGAGGACTGTAGCCAACCGGCAGTCAGTCACATATACGTTTGGAAATTTTTTATTTTTACCCATTTCAAGATGGCTGCTATAGTGAGGCCTAGCAGAGAAGTGGAAAGTTAAGTACTTCCTCCCAAGCTGACAGGGGTGGAGGGAGAGCCACATGCTCTTTTTGTGAGCCTGGTTGTATCTGTTGCCATTTGGGCATTCAACACGAGCTGAGTTACTGAGGAGGAGATGTGGTCCTACGAAGAGTAAAGTAAATAGTGTTGCATATTACAACAGCAAAGCCTTCAGCTGAGGGCTGGAAGCAAGAGGGGTGGACAGAGCTCTAAAGTTGTCTGAAATGTGTCGCACAGAAACACCAGAATGGCGAGCAAGAACAGATCAAAAACAAAACACCTAAAGACAAAATAAGAGTCCATTAGTAAACAGAGTGTATACTTTGATTTGAACTCACACAAACCATGTTTAGCTAGATGAACAAAACCAGAATTAATCTGAAAAATGTTCAGGGACAACTGTAAGAGTTTAAGGCATGGTTTCGAAGTCGTGTATGGTTTTTTCTCATTCGAAGAAGTTACAAACCTTTCTTCTTTGCTTTTCTAATTCTTCTGATGAGTTCAGAGGATCTGCCAGCTGTCATACTACAACTACTGCCCCCTATCCACACATCCACAGAAGGAGCCACAATGCCATTGTGACAGTTGCCTTTTTAACTGACAGGTGTCTTAATATCACCAATGTTGCGACACACATCCAGTGATGGAGGTCTGCTGTCCTTTGCAGGTACCCTACCCGTCTCTGAAAGGAACACCATGAATGAATACATGAAAAAGATTTTATAAAGCGCATAGATGCTCCAAAAAGTGTACCTTCGCTATTGACTAACAGCAAGAGGACACTTAAGCCAGAGAAAATAACCAGGTTTTATTTTTTTTCTGAAAACAGACTCAGTACTACGAGAGCTGAGTTTAAGTGGAAGTTGACTCCAGGCCATTGTGGCCAGATAAGAGAAGGAACACCCACACCTCCTGACTTGTCTGATACTAGGTACTCCAGTCAGAAATAACTGAGAGGAGCATAAATCCCTAGTCATGTTGTAAGATACAGAGGGCCAACCATGAACAAGAACCACTAACCATAAGAACATTAATGGGGGGGAGGGGGGTGGATATGACTCTCGGCACAGACCCTCTATATCCAGAGGCTCAAGGTGCATGATGCTGCCAGTGTGTTTGGAAGTCAATACCAGGAAGGAGCAGGGGAAGCGCATGCATGTGTGCAGATAAGGTTACACTATCCTCCATCTGCAGGTGCATAACGCAGGCCTCTCTGGTGCAGGGGGAGACCCAGCCCTTTAATGGCCCCCCAACTCTTCAGGTAGACTGTACTCAGTCCAAGGCCAATGGATAGCTGTGAGTTTTGCAAGACTCATGGGCCCTTCATCACATTCTAAGGGGTGGAGCAATCATTTTGCATTACATCACTGTCCATGCGGGTGTGCATATCTTTAGTAGAATACCCATGCATCACACAACTTGGAGAGACACTACTGCTATCACTTCAACAAGTAAACAGACTAATGGGTGCTGGAACTAGGGTGCTGCAACACCCCGAAAGAAATCATGCTGGAGTTCAGACTGTAGATGAACAATAAATGTTTTACCTTGGCATATTTGCTGTGCAGTCAATAAAAGAGTTCAAATGTCAGGTTATGCCTATGACAAATTTCTGCTTATTTTTTAACCTGGAGACAGGTGTTTACTTCTTTGTTTTATAACTGAAAGGTTAAATGATTTTGTAAAAGTGAACTTTCTGACAATATTACTGGCATACTGAGGATGAAAAGAAAGGGTGTAGAATGTCAGATTAGTTTTTGACACACAACAAACTGTAAATACCTGCGGATGTTTACTGATTCCCAATTTTCACACACTATTGTTTGTGCACTATATAGTGTTTTCAGCAAAACTGAATGTCAGTCTGGATTTTGTGGCGAGTTTAAAGGAAAATGTGCAGTCAATAAACAATAGTATGCTATCACTCCATGCTTGAGTCATATGTGTGTTACTCCAAAATGCACCACTGACTACATACCTATTGCATTCTCCTATTAAATATGTGTAGCTCATTTGTTATATTTCTTATTTGTGTGATGCTTGGATTTTTCACAACCCCTATGGCTTCAATGATGTAACATTGATAGCAGGACCTCCACTCTGAAAATAGTTTCAGCACCACTGAAAAACACAGTCGTTTTTCACCTTAACGCCTTTCAGCCTGAAAATAAAATAAAAATACCTTATCATTGCATGAACATCCAAACCAGACTTCATATTTTCACCCAATTTCTAAGTTTTCTCCTTGTCTGAACTGTTGTGGCGCCCCTCACTACATTATATTTTACCTCAATTTTGTTTGTTCTGTAATCGCTGGAGGGGCTTTACAGAAAAAATAAGGCACCAACGTGGCGCTATTAGCAATGACTGACAAAATAATGCGTTCATCCTTCATTAAGAATAATAGCAAGTGGGCACACATTACACAGAGGTTTAAGGAAAGCCAAGCTGATTCTTAGGTTATGATGAAAATATGGAAAGAACAGCAGTTTATATAAAAAGAACTATTCTGAGTTTCTGAAATACTCATTCAAAGTCTTGAAAGTCAAGCAGTGGAGAAAACGCAGCGTTATAGAATATATTTTCTTAAACGAACCTCTATTATATTTTCGGTTATTAAAATCATTCTGTTGTTTCACATTTATTGTTTTGTTTCCTTCTTGTGCTTTTGTTCTCTGTTTCCTATATTGCTTTGTGGGAGAACCACACTAAAGCGTACAAACAATATGTTTAGGTATTAAAATGCATAATTAACCGTCAGTGTCTGACGTTGAACTCTGAAACGTTTTCTGCGCAGCAGCATATCGAGGGTCTGTGTCCCCACCTAGTTTATCATCAGCATCCACCCGTCCGTTCTGCGCGATCAGCACGTGAGAAAACTGCTTTCAGACCGGATAAAACGCAAGTGTGTTTGCTTGCTCTTGCGTGTGCAAATGCACTGGGACTTCAAAGCTGCGAGTACGTGCTGTATAGAAATACGCCTTGCATCCACCGGAGCGGAACAAAGGCGCCTAAATAAGACACGCGGAAGCCACAGTGAGCACGTCCGCTGAGTGCCATGCCGCTCGCGGAGGTACTTGTAACTGCACCGTAGCAGCTTCCGGGCTACGTAAGATCGAATACAGTGACGCCTATTTAACCCCTTCGCTGCCAGGCCTTTTCCCCCTCCTGTGCCGGGCCTTTTTTTGCCTATTTGGGGCAGTTCGCGCTTAGGCCCTCATAACTTTTTGTCCACATAAGCTAACCAAGCCAAATTTGCGTCCTTTTTTTCCAACATCCTAGGGATTCTAGAGGTACCCAGACTTTGTGGGTTCCCTTGAAGGAGGCCAAGAAATTGGCCAAAATACAGTGAAAATTTCGTTTTTTTCAAAAAAATTGGAAAAAGTGGCTGCAGAAGAAGGCTTGTGGTTTTTCCCCTGAAAATGGCATCAACAAAGGGTTTGCGGTGCTAAACTCAGCAGCTTCCCAGCTTTCAGGAACAGGCAGACTTGAATCAGAAAACCCAATTTTTCAACACAATTTTGGCATTTTACTGGGGCATACCCCATTTGTGCAATTTTTTGTGCTTTCAGCCTCCTTCCAGTCAGTGACAGGAATGGTCATGAAACCAATGCTGGATCCCAGAAACCTAAATATTTCTGAAAAGTAGACAAAATTCTGAATTCAGCAAGGGGTCATTTGTGTAGATCCTACAAGGGTTTCCTACAGAAAATAACAGCTGAAAAAGAAAAATATTGAAATTGAGGTGAAAAAACCATCAATTTTTCTCTACGTTTTACTCTGTAACTTTTCCCTGCAATGTCAGATTATCGAAAGCAATATACCGTTACGTCTGCTGGACTCCTCTGGTTGCGGGGATATATAGGGCTTGTAGGTTCATCAAGAACCCGAGGAACCCAGAGCCAATAAATGAGCTGCACCCTGCAGTGCGTTTTCATTCTATACCGGGTATACAGCAATTCATTTGCTGAAATATAAGGAGTAAAAAATTGCTATCAAGAAAACCTTTGCATTTCCAAAAAGGGCACAAGATAAGGTGTTGAGGAGCAGTGGTTATTTGCACATCTCTGAATTCCGGGGTGACCATAGTAGCACGTGAATTACAGGGAATTTCTCAAATAGATGTCTTTTTTACACACACTCCTATATTTGGAAGGAAAAAATGTAGAGAAAGACAAGGGGCAATAGTACTTGTTTTGCTAATCTATGTTCCCCCAAGTCTCCCGATAAAAATGGTACCTCACTTGTGTGGGTAGGCCTAGCACCCGCGACAGGATATGCCCCAAAACACAACATGGACACATCACAGAAAACAGAGCTGTTTTTAGCAAAGTGACTACCTGTAGATTTTGGCCTCTAGCTCAGCCGCCACCTAGGGAAACCTACCAAACCTGTGCATTTCTGAAAACTAGAGACCTAGGGGAATCCAAGGAGGGGTGACTTGTGTGGCTCGGACCAGGTTCTGTTACCCAGAATCCTTTGCAAACCTCAAAATTTGGCTAAAAAAACACATGTTCCTCACATTTCTGTGGCAGAAAGTTATGGAATCTGAGAGGAGCCACAAATTTCCTTCCACCCAGCGTTCCCCCACGTCTCCCGATAAAAATGATACCTCACTTGTGTGGGTAGGCCTAGCACCCGCGACAGGATATGCCCCAAAACACAACGTGGACACATCACAGAAAACAGAGCTGTTTTTAGCAAAGTGACTACCTGTAGATTTTGGCCTCTAGCTCAGCCGCCACCTAGGGAAACCTACCAAACCTGTGCATTTCTGAAAACTAGAGACCTAGGGGAATCAAAGGAGGGGTGACTTGTGTGGCTCGGACCAGGTTCTGTTACCCAGAATCCTTTGCAAACCTCAAAATTTCGCTAAAAAAACACATGTTCCTCACATTTCTGTGGCAGAAAGTTCTGGAATCTGAGAGGAGCCACAAATTTCCTTCCACCCAGCGTTCCCCCACGTCTCCCGATAAAAATGATACCTCACTTGTGTGGGTAGGCCTAGCGCCCGCGACAGGATATACCCCAAAACACAACGTGGACATATCACAGAAAACAGAGCTGTTTTTAGCAAAGTGACTACCTGTAGATTTTGGCCTCTAGCTCAGCCGCCACCTAGGGAAACCTACCAAACCTGTGCATTTCTGAAAACTAGAGACCTAGGGGAATCCAAGGAGGGGTGACTTGCGGGGCTCGGACCAGGTTCTGTTACCCAGAATCCTTTGCAAACCTCAAAATTTGGCTAAAAAAACACATGTTCCTCACATTTCTGTGGCAGAAAGTTCTGGAATCTGAGAGGAGCCACAAATTTCCTTCCACCCAGCGTTCCCCCACGTCTCCCGATAAAAATGATACCTCACTTGTGTGGGTAGGCCTAGCGCCCGCGACAGGATATGCCCCAAAACACAACGTGGACATATCACAGAAAACAGAGCTGTTTTTAGCAAAGTGACTACCTGTAGATTTTGGCCTCTAGCTCAGCCGCCACCTAGGGAAACCTACCAAACCTGTGCATTTCTGAAAACTAGAGACCTAGGGGAATCCAAGGAGGGGTGACTTGCGGGGCTCGGACCAGGTTCTGTTACCCAGAATCCTTTGCAAACCTCAAAATTTGGCTAAAAAAACACATGTTCCTCACATTTCTGTGGCAGAAAGTTCTGGAATCTGAGAGGAGCCACAAATTTCCTTCCACCCAGCGTTCCCCCATGTCTCCCGATAAAAATGATACCTCACTTGTGTGGGTAGGCCTAGCGCCCGCGACAGGATATGCCCCAAAACACAACGTGGACATATCACAGAAAACAGAGCTGTTTTTAGCAAAGTGACTACCTGTAGATTTTGGCCTCTAGCTCAGCCGCCACCTAGGGAAACCTACCAAACCTGTGCATTTCTGAAAACTAGAGACCTAGGGGAATCCAAGGAGGGGTGACTTGCGGGGCTCGGACCAGGTTCTGTTACCCAGAATCCTTTGCAAACCTCAAAATTTGGCTAAAAAAACACATGTTCCTCACATTTCTGTGGCAGAAAGTTCTGGAATCTGAGAGGAGCCACAAATTTCCTTCCACCCAGCGTTCCCCCACGTCTCCCGATAAAAATGATACCTCACTTGTGTGGGTAGGCCTAGCGCCCGCGACAGGATATGCCCAAAAACACAACGTGGACATATCACAGAAAACAGAGCTGTTTTTAGCAAAGTGACTACCTGTAGATTTTGGCCTCTAGCTCAGCCGCCACCTAGGGAAACCTACCAAACCTGTGCATTTCTGAAAACTAGAGACCTAGGGGAATCCAAGGAGGGGTGACTTGCGGGGCTCGGACCAGGTTCTGTTACCCAGAATCATTTGCAAACCTCAAAATTTCGCTAAAAAAACACATGTTCCTCACATTTCTGTGGCAGAAAGTTCTGGAATCTGAGAGGAGCCACAAATTTCCTTCCACCCAGCGTTCCCCCACGTCTCCCGATAAAAATGATACCTCACTTGTGTGGGTAGGCCTAGCGCCCGCGACAGGATATGCCCCAAAACACAACATGGACATATCACAGAAAACAGAGCTGTTTTTAGCAAAGTGACTACCTGTAGATTTTGGCCTCTAGCTCAGCCGCCACCTAGGGAAACCTACCAAACCTGTGCATTTCTGAAAACTAGAGACCTAGGGGAATCCAAGGAGGGGTGACTTGCGGGGCTCGGACCAGGTTCTGTTACCCAGAATCCTTTGCAAACCTCAAAATTTGGCTAAAAAAACACATGTTCCTCACATTTCTGTGGCAGAAAGTTCTGGAATCTGAGAGGAGCCA
Organism: Pleurodeles waltl; assembly: GCF_031143425.1. Classification (NCBI taxonomy): domain Eukaryota; kingdom Metazoa; phylum Chordata; class Amphibia; order Caudata; family Salamandridae; genus Pleurodeles; species Pleurodeles waltl. The sequence goes on along the minus strand of NC_090445.1, from coordinate 536,637,611 downwards.
CAAATTTCCTTCCACCCAGCGTTCCCCCATGTCTCCCGATAAAAATGATACCTCACTTGTGTGGGTAGGCCTAGCGCCCGCGACAGGATATGCCCCAAAACACAACGTGGACATATCACAGAAAACAGAGCTGTTTTTAGCAAAGTGACTACCTGTAGATTTTGGCCTCTAGCTCAGCCGCCACCTAGGGAAACCTACCAAACCTGTGCATTTCTGAAAACTAGAGACCTAGGAGAATCCAAGGAGGGGTGACTTGCGGGGCTCGGACCAGGTTCTGTTACCCAGAATCCTTTGCAAACCTCAAAATTTCGCTAAAAAAACACATGTTCCTCACATTTCTGTGGCAGAAAGTTCTGGAATCTGAGAGGAGCCACAAATTTCCTTCCACCCAGCGTTCCCCCACGTCTCCCGATAAAAATGATACCTCACTTGTGTGGGTAGGCCTAGCGCCCGCGACAGGATATGCCCCAAAACACAACGTGGACATATCACAGAAAACAGAGCTGTTTTTCGCAAAGTGACTACCTGTAGATTTTGGCCTCTAGCTCAGCCGCCACCTAGGGAAACCTACCAAACCTGTGCATTTCTGAAAACTAGAGACCTAGGGGAATCCAAGGAGGGGTGACTTGCGGGGCTCGGACCAGGTTCTGTTACCCAGAATCCTTTGCAAACCTCAAAATTTGGCTAAAAAAACACATGTTCCACACATTTCTGTGGCAGAAAGTTCTGGAATCTGAGAGGAGCCACAAATTTCCTTCCACCCAGCGTTCCCCCATGTCTCCCGATAAAAATGATACCTCACTTGTGTGGGTAGGCCTAGCGCCCGCGACAGGATATGCCCCAAAACACAACGTGGACATATCACAGAAAACAGAGCTGTTTTTAGCAAAGTGACTACCTGTAGATTTTGGCCTCTAGCTCAGCCGCCACCTAGGGAAACCTACCAAACCTGTGCATTTCTGAAAACTAGAGACCTAGGGGAATCCAAGGAGGGGTGACTTGCGGGGCTCGGACCAGGTTCTGTTACCCAGAATCCTTTGCAAACCTCAAAATTTGGCTAAAAAAACACATGTTCCTCACATTTCTGTGGCAGAAAGTTCTGGAATCTGAGAGGAGCCACAAATTTCCTTCCACCCAGCGTTCCCCCACGTCTCCCGATAAAAATGATACCTCACTTGTGTGGGTAGGCCTAGCGCCCGCGACAGGATATGCCCAAAAACACAACGTGGACATATCACAGAAAACAGAGCTGTTTTTAGCAAAGTGACTACCTGTAGATTTTGGCCTCTAGCTCAGCCGCCACCTAGGGAAACCTACCAAACCTGTGCATTTCTGAAAACTAGAGACCTAGGGGAATCCAAGGAGGGGTGACTTGCGGGGCTCGGACCAGGTTCTGTTACCCAGAATCATTTGCAAACCTCAAAATTTCGCTAAAAAAACACATGTTCCTCACATTTCGTGGCAGAAAGTTCTGGAATCTGAGAGGAGCCACAAATTTCCTTCCACCCAGCGTTCCCCCACGTCTCCCGATAAAAATGATACCTCACTTGTGTGGGTAGGCCTAGCGCCCGCGACAGGATATGCCCCAAAACACAACTGGACATATCACAGAAAACAGAGCTGTTTTTAGCAAAGTGACTACCTGTAGATTTTGGCCTCTAGCTCAGCCGCCACCTAGGGAAACCTACCAAACCTGTGCATTTCTGAAAACTAGAGACCTAGGGGAATCCAAGGAGGGGTGACTTGCGGGGCTCGACCAGGTTCTGTTACCCAGAATCCTTTGCAAACCTCAAAATTTTGCTAAAAAAACACATGTTCCTCACATTTCTGTGGCAGAAAGTTCTGGAATCTGAGAGGAGCCACAAATTTCCTTCCACCCCAGCGTTCCCCCATGTCTCCCCGATTAAAAAATGATACCTCACTTGTGTGGGTAGGCCTAGCGCCCGCGACAGGATATGCCCCAAAACACAACGTGGACATATCACAGAAAACAGAGCTGTTTTTAGCAAAGTGGACTACCTGTAGATTTTGGCCTCTAGCTCAGCCGCCACCTAGGGAAACCTACCAAACCTGTGCATTTCTGAAAACTAGAGACCTAGGGGAAATCCAAGGGAGGGGTGACTTGCGGGGCTCGGACCAGGTTTCTGTTACCCAGAATCCTTTGCAAACCTCAAAAATTTCGCTAAAAAAAAACACATGTTCCTCACATTTCTGTGGCAGAAAGTTCTGGAATCTGAGAGGAGCCACAAATTTCCTTCCACCCAGCGTTCCCCCACATCTCCCGATAAAAATGATACCTCACTTGTGTGGGTAGGCCTAGCGCCCGCGGACAGGATATGCCCCAAAACACACGTGGACATATCACAGAAAACAGAGCTGTTTTTCGCAAAGTGACTACCTGTAGATTTTGGCCTCTAGCTCAGCCGCCACTAGGGAAACCTACCAAACCTGTGCATTTCTGAAAACTAGAGACCTAGGGGGAATCCAAGGAGGGGTGACTTGCGGGGCTCGGACCAGTGTTCTGTTACCCAGAATCCTTTGCAAACCTCAAAATTTGGCTAAAAAAACACATGTTCCACACATTTCTGTGGCAGAAAGTTCTGGAATCTGAGAGGAGCCACAAATTTCCTTCCACCCAGCGTTCCCCCATGTCTCCCGATAAAAATGATACCTCACTTGTGTGGGTAGGCCTAGCGCCCGCGGACAGGATATGCCCCAAAACACAACGTGGACATATCACAGAAAACAGAGGCTGTTTTTAGCAAAGTGACTACCTGTAGATTTTGGCCTCTAGCTCAGCCGCCACCTAGGGAAACCTACCAAACCTGTGCATTTCTGAAAACTAGAGACCTAGGGGAATCCAAGGAGGGGTGACTTGCGGGGCTCGACCAGGTTCTGTTACCCAGAATCCTTTGCAAACCTCAAAATTTGGCTAAAAAAACCACATGTTCCTCACATTTCTGTGGCAGAAGATTCTGGAATCTGAGAGGAGCCACAAATTTCCTTCCACCCAGCGTTCCCCCACGTCTCCCGATAAAAAATGATACCTCACTTGTGTGGGTAGGCCTAGCGCCCGCGACAGGATATGCCCCAAAACACAACGTGGACATATCACAGAAAACAGAGCTGTTTTTAGCAAAGTGACTACCTGTAGATTTTGGCCTCTAGCTCAGCCGCCACTAGGGAAACCTACCAAACCTGTGCATTTCTGAAAACTAGAGACCTAGGGGAATCCAAGGAGGGGTGACTTGCGGGGCTCGGACCCAGGTTCTTGTTACCCAGAATCCTTTGCAAACCTCACAATTTGGCTAAAAAAACACATGTTTCCTCACATTTCTGTGGCAGAAAGTTCTGGAATCTGAGAGGAGCCACAAATTTCCTTCCACCCAGCGTTCCCCCACGTCTCCCGATAAAAATGATACCTCACTTGTGTGGGTAGGCCTAGCGCCCGCGACAGGATATGCCCCCAAAACACAACGTGGACATATCACAGAAAAACAGAGCTGTTTTTAGCAAAGTGACTACCTGTAGATTTTGGCCTCTAGCTCAGCCGCCACCTAGGGAAACCTACCAAACCTGTGCATTTCTGAAACCTAGAGACCTAGGGGAATCCAAGGAGGGGTGACTTGCGGGGCTCGGACCAGGTTCTGTTACCCAGAAATCCTTTGCAAACCTCAAAATTTGGCTAAAAAAACACATGTTCCTCACATTTCTGTGGCAGAAAGTTCTGGAATCTGAGAGAAGCCACAAATTTCCTTCCACCCAGCGTTCCCCCACGTCTCCCGATAAAAATGATACTCACTTGTGTGGGTAGGCCTAGCGCCCGCGACAGGATATGCCCCAAAACACAACGTGGACACATCACAGAAAACAGAGCTGTTTTTAGCAAAGTGACTACCTGGATTTTGGCCTCTAGCTCAGCCGCCACCTAGGGAAACCTACCAACCTGTACATTTCTGAAAACTAGAGGACCTAGGGAATCCAAGGAGGGGTGACTTGTTGTGGCTCGGACCAGGTTCTGTTACCCAGAATCCTTTGCAAACCTCAAAATTTGGCTAAAAAAACACATGTCCCCCTCACATTTCTGTGGCAGAAAGTTCTGGAATCTGAGAGGAGCTACAAATTTCCTTCCACCCAGCGTTCCCCCAAGTCTCCCGATAAAAATGATACCCTCACTTGCGTGGGTAGGCCTAGCGCCGGCGACAGGAAACACCCCAAAGCGCAACGTGGACACATCCTAAATTTTGGAAAAAAAACAGAGGTGTTTTTTGCAAAGTGCCTACCTGTAGATTTTGGCCTCTAGCTCAGCCGGCACCTAGGGAAACCTACCAAACCTGTGCATTTCTGAAAACTAGAGACCTAGGGGAATCCAAGGAGGGGTGACTTGCAGGGCTCGGACCAGGTTCTGTTACCCAGAATCCTTTGCAAACCTCAAAATTGGCTAAAAATACACATGTTACTCACATTTCTGTGGCAGAAAGTTCTGGAATCTGAGAGGAGCCACAAATTTCCTTCTACCCAGCGTTCCCCCAAGTCTCCCGATAAAAATGATACCTCACTTGCGTGGGTAGGCCTAGCGCCGGCGACAGGAAACACCCCAAAGCGCAACGTGGACACAATCCTACATTTTGGAAAAAAACAGAGGTGTTTTTTGCGAAGTGCCTACCTGTAGATTTTGGCCTCTAGCTCAGCCAGGCACCTAGGGAAACCTACCAAACCTGTGCATTTCTGAAAACTAGAGACCTAGGGGAATCCAAGGAGGGGTGACTTGCGGGGCTCGGACCAGGTTCTGTTACTCAAAATTTGGCTAAAAATACACATGTTACTCACATTTCTGTGGCAGAAAGTTCTGGAATCTGAGAGGAGCCACAAATTTCCTTCTACCAGCGTTCCCCCAAGTCTCCCGATAAAAATGATACCTCACTTGTGTGGGTAGGACTAGCGCCCACGAAAGGAAAGGGCCCAAAACACAACGTGGACACATCACATTTTTTTATAAAAAGCAGTGCCTACCTGTGGATTTTGGCCTGTAGCTCAGCCGACACCTGAGGAAACCTAGCAAACCAGTGCATTTTTGAAAACTAGAAACCCAGGGGAATCCAAGATGGGGTGACTTGCGGGGCTCTGACCAGGTTATGTTACCCAGAATCCTTTGCAAACATCAAAATTTGGCCCAAAAAACACTTTTTCCTCTCATTTCGGTGACAGAAAGTTCTGGAATCTGAGAGGAGCCACAAATTTCCTTCCACCCAGCGTTCCCCTAAGTCTCTCGATAAAAATGGTACATCACTTCTGTGGGTAGGCCTAGCGCCCACAAAAGGAAATGGCCCAAAACACAACGTGGACACAACATATTTTTTCACAGAAAACAGAGGTGTTTTTTGCAAGGTGCCTACCTGTGGTGTTTGGCCTGTAGCTCAGCCGGCCCCAGGGGGGGGAGGGGCAGAAATGCCCTAAAATAAATTTGCCCCCCCAACCCCCACCCTCCCCCGCCGGGAGCGACCCTTGCCTACGGGGTCGCTCCCCCTGCGTGACATTGGCACCAAAAAACAAATCCCCGGTGCCTAGTGGTTTCTGCCCCCTTGGGGGCAGGTTGACCTAAACTCAGCCAATCTGCCCCCAAGGGGGGCAGAAATGGCCTAAATACAATTTGTCCCCAGGGGAGCGACTTTTGCCTGATGGGTCGCTCCCCATCTCTAAAAAAAAAAAAAAAAAGAAAAAAAAGAAAAATTCCCCTGGCGCCTAGAGGTTTCTGCCCCCCCCCCCCCGGGGGCAGTTCGGCCTAATAATAGGCCGATCTGTCCCCCGGGGGGGCAGAAATGGCCTAAAATAAATTTGCCCCCCCAACCCCCACCACCCCCCCGGGAGCGACCCTTGCCTACGGGGTCGCTCCCCCTGCGTGACATTGGCGCCAAAAACAAATCCCCGGTGCCTAGTGGTTTCTGCCCCCTTGGGGGCAGATTGACCTAAAATTTGCCAATCTGCCCCCAGGGGGGCAGAAATGGTCTAAATACAATTTGCCCCCCCAGGGGAGCGACCCTTGCCTGATGGGTCGCTCCCCATCTCTAAAAAAAGAAACAACAAAAAAAAAAACACAAAAAAAAAATTGCCCTGGCGCCTAGAGTGTTCTGCCCCCCCCCCGGGGGCAGTTCGGCCTAATAATAGGCCGATCTGTCCCCCGGGGGGGCAGAAATGGCCTAAAATAAATTTGCCCCCCCAACCGCCACCCCCCCCCCGGGAGCGACCCTTGCCTATGGGGTCGCTCCCCCTGCGTGACATTGGCGCCAAAAAACAAATCCCCGGTGCCTAGTGGTTTCTGCCCCCTTGGGGGCAGATTGACTTAAAATTGGCCAATCTGCCCCCAGGGGGGCAGAAATGGTCTAAATACAATTTGCCCCCCCCCAGGGGAGCGACCCATGCCTGATGGGTCGCTCCCCATCTCTAAAAAAAGAAACAACAAAAAAAAAAAATTGCCCTGGCGCCTAGAGTGTTCTGCCTCCCCCCCGGGGGCAGTTCGGCCTAATAATAGGCCGAGCTGTCCCCCGGGGGGGCAGAAATGGCCTAAAATAAATTTGCCCCCCAACCTCCACCCCCCCCCGGGAGCGACCCTTGCCTACGGGGTCGCTCCCCCTGCGTGACATTGGCGCCAAAAAACAAATCCCCGGTGCCTAGTGGTTTCTGCCCCCTTGGGGGCAGATTGACTTAAAATTGGCCAATCTGCCCCCAGGGGGGCAGAAATGGTCTAAATACAATTTGCCCCCCCCAGGGGAGCGACCCTTGCCTGATGGGTCGCTCCCCATCTCTAAAAAAAGAAACAACAAAAAAAAAAACACAAAAAAAAAATTGCCCTGGCGCCTAGAGTGTTCTGCCCCCCCCCCGGGGGCAGTTCGGCCTAATAATAGGCCGATCTGTCCCCCGGGGGGGCAGAAATGGCCTAAAATAAATTTGCCCCCCCAACCTCCACCCCCCCCCCGGGAGCGACCCTTGCCTACGGGTCGCTCCCCCTGCGTGACATTGGCGTCAAAAAACAAATCCCCGGTGCCTAGTGGTTTCTGCCCCCTTGGGGGCAGATTGACTTAAAATTGGCCAATCTGCCCCCAGGGGGGCAGAAATGGTCTAAATACAATTTGCCCCCCCCCCAGGGGAACGACCCTTGCCTGATGGGTCGCTCCCCATCTCTAAAAAAGAAACAACAAAAAAAAAAAACACAAAAAAAAATTGCCCTGGCGCCTAGAGTGTTCTGCCCCCCCCCGGGGGCAGTTCGGCCTAATAATAGGCCGATCTGTCCCCCGGGGGGGCAGAAATGGCCTAAAATAAATTTGCCCCCCCAACCTCCACCCCCCCCCGGGAGCGACCCTTGCCTACGGGGTCGCTCCCCCTGCGTGACATTGGCGCCAAAAAACAAATCCCCGGTGCCTAGTGGTTTCTGCCCCCTTGGGGCAGATTGACTTAAAATTGGCCAATCTGCCCCCAGGGGGGCAGAAATGGTCTAAATACAATTTGCCCCCCCCAGGGGAGCGACCCTTGCCTGATGGGTCGCTCCCCATCTCTAAAAAAAGAAACAACAAAAAAAAAAAACACAAAAAAAAAATTGCCCTGGCGCCTAGAGTGTTCTGCTCCCCCCCCCGGGGGCAGTTCGGCCTAATAATAGGCCGATCTGTCCCCCGGGGGGCAGAAATGGCCTAAAATAAATTTGCCCCCCCCAACCCCCACACCCCCCCCCCCGGGAGCGACCCTTGCCTACGGGGTCGCTCCCCCTGCGTGACATTGGCGCCAAAAAACAAATCCCCGGTGCCTTGTGGTTTCTGCCCCCTTGGGGGCAGATTGACCTAAAATTGGCCAATCTGCCCCCAGGGGGGCAGAAATGGTCTAAATACAATTTGCCCCCCCCAGGGAGCGACCCTTGCCTGATGGGTCGCTCCCCATCTCTAAAAAAAGAAACAACAAAAAAAAAAACACACAAAAAAAAAATTGCCCTGGTGCCTAGAGTGTTCAGCCCCCCCCTGGGGGCAGTTCGGCCTAATAATAGGCCGATCTGTCCCCCGGGGGGGCAGAAATGGCCTAAAATAAATTTGCCCCCCCAACCCCTCCCCCCCCCCCCGGGAGCGACCCTTGCCTACGGGGTCGCTCCCCCTGCGTGACATTGGCGCTAAAAAACAAATCCCCGGTGCCTAGTGGTTTCTGCCCCCTTGGGGGCAGATTGACCTAAAATTGGCCAATCTACCCCCAGGGGGGCAGAAATGGTCTAAATACAATTTGCCCCCCCAGGGGAGCGACCCTTGCCTGATGGGTCGCTCCCCATCTCTAAAAAAAGAAACAACAAAAAAAAAAAAACAAAAAAAAATTGCCCTGGCGCCTAGAGTGTTCTGCCCCCCCCCCCGGGGGCAGTTCGGCCTAATAATAGGCCGATCTGTCCCCCGGGGGGGCAGAAATGGCCTAAAATAAATTTGCCCCCCCAACCCCCACCGCCCCCCCGGGAGCGACCCTTGCCTACGGGGTCGCTCCCCCTGCGTGACATTGGCGCCAAAAAACAAATCCCCGGTGCCTAGTGGTTTCTGCCCCCTTGGGGGCAGATTGACCTAAAATTGGCCAATCTGCCCCCAGGGGGGCAGAAATGGTCTAAATACAATTTGCCCCCCCAGGGGAGCGACCCTTGCCTGATGGGTCGCTCCCCATCTCTAAAAAAAGAAACAACAAAAAAAAAAAAACACAAAAAAAAAATTGCCCTGGCGCCTAGAGTGTTCTGCCCCCCCCCGGGGGCAGTTCGGCCTAATAATAGGCCGATCTGTCCCCCGGGGGGGCAGAAATGGCCTAAAATAAATTTGCCCCCCCAACCTCCACCCCCCCCCGGGAGCGACCCTTGCCTACGGGGTCGCTCCCCCTGCGTGACATTGGCGCCAAAAAACAAATCCCCGGTGCCTAGTGGTTTCTGCCCCCTAGGGGGCAGATTGACCTAAAATTGGCCAATCTGCCCCCAGGGGGGCAGAAATGGTCTAAATACAATTTGCCCCCCCAGGGGAGCGACCCTTGCCTGATGGGTCGCTCCCCATCTCTAAAAAAAGAAACAACAAAAAAAAAAAACACAAAAAAAAAATTGCCCTGGCGCCTAGAGTGTTCTGCCCCCCCCCCGGGGGCAGTTCGGCCTAAAAATAGGCCGATCTGTCCCCCGGGGGGGTAGAAATGGCCTAAAATAAATTTGCCCCCCCAACCCCCACACCCCCCCCGGGAGCGACCCTTGCCTACGGGGTCGCTCCCCCTGCGTGACATTGGCGCCAAAAAACAAATCCCCGGTGCCTAGTGGTTTCTGCCCCCTAGGGGGCAGATTGACCTAAAATTGGCCAATCTGCCCCCAGGGGGGCAGAAATGGTCTAAATACAATTTGCCCCCCCAGGGGAGCGACCCTTGCCTGATGGGTCGCTCCCCATCTCTAAAAAAAGAAACAACAAAAAAAAAAAACACAAAAAAAAAATTGCCCTGGCGCCTAGAGTGTTCTGCCCCCCCCCCCGGGGGCAGTTCGGCCTAAAAATAGGCCGATCTGTCCCCCGGGGGGGCAGAAATGGCCTAAAATAAATTTGCCCCCCCAACCGGCACACCCCCCCCCGGGAGCGACCCTTGCCTACGGGGTCGCTCCCCCTGCGTGACATTGGCGCCAAAAAACAAATCCCCGGTGCCTTGTGGTTTCTGCCCCCTTGGGGGCAGATTGACCTAAAATTGGCCAATCTGCCCCCAGAGGGGCAGAAATGGTCTAAATAAAATTTGCCCCCCCAGGGGAGCGACCCTTGCCTGATGGGTCGCTCCCCATCTCTAAAAAAAGAAACAACAAAAAAAAAAAACACAAAAAAAAAATTTCCCTGGCGCCTAGAGTGTTCTGCCCCCCCCGGGGGCAGTTCGGCCTAATAATAGGCCGATCTGTCCCCCGGGGGGGCAGAAATGGCCTAAAATAAATTTGCCCCCCCACCCCCCCCCCGGGAGCGACCCTTGCCTACGGGGTCGCTCCCCCTGCGTGACATTGGCGCCAAAAAACAAATCCCCGGTGCCTAGTGGTTTCTGCCCCCTTGGGGGCAGATTGACCTAAAATCGGCCAATCTGCCCCCAGGGGGGCAGAAATGGTCTAAATACAATTTGCCCCCCAGGGGAGCGACCCTTGCCTGATGGGTCGCTCCCCATCTCTAAAAAAAAAAAAAGAACAAAAAAAAAAAAACACAAAAAAACAAATTGCCCTGGCGCCTAGAGGTTTCTTCCCCCCCTGGGGGCAGATCGGCCTAATAATAGGCCGATCTGCCCCCAGGGGGGGGCAGAAAAGGCCTTCCCAAAAAATTGCCCCCCCTGGGAGCGACCCTTGCCAAAGGGGTCGCTTTGTTGCGTGACATTCGCGCGCAAAAACAAACTCCCTGGTGTCTAATGGTTTCTGCCCCCCTTGGGGGCAGATTGGCCTTATCAAAATAGGCCAATCTGCCCCCAAGGGGGGCAGAAATGGCCTAAATATATATTGCCCCGTAGGGGAGCGACCCTTGCCTAAGGGATCGCTCCCCACCTAAAAAAAAAGAATTCATCACAAAAAAAAAAAAAAGAAAAAAAAATGGTCCCTGGTGCCTAGAGGTTTCTGCCCCCCCTGGGGGCAGATCGGCCTAATAATAGGCCAATCTGCCCCCAGGGGGGGCAGAAAAGGCCTTCCTAAAAAAATGCCCCCCTGGGAGCGACCCTTGCCCAAGGGGTCGCTCCCTTTTGCCAATTTCAAGAAAAAAAAAAAAATCCCTGGTGTCTAGTGGGGTTTCAAAAGCCGGATTGCAAGCAATCCAGCTTTTGAAACCTGTGAGAGACTTCAAAGGGAAGGAAATACATTTCCTTCCCTTTGAAGCCTCTCGGGGCCTCCCCCATGGGATTGAAAAAGAAATGCAAAAGCATTTCTTTTTCAATCGCGCTGGAAGCTCTGCTTCCAGCGCGATGGGGGAGACCCTGTGACTAATCAGCGCGCGCTCGCGCGCTGACGTCACAGGGGGGGTTGGGGGGGGTCGGGGGTGGGAGGGGAAGGGCTTCCCCTTCCATCCCTGACTTGGGGGGGGTGGGGGGGAACCCCACAGAGGGAGCGAGAGCGCTCCCTCTGGGCTGTGTGCCGAGGACGTAGTGGTTACGTCCTCGGCACAGCAGCACTGTGCCGCAGGACGTAACCACTACGTCCGCGGCACAGAAGGGGTTAAGTCACCAGAGTAGGGTATAGTGATAGAGCAGTCCGTACTAATAATTTACCTGTGTTCGGACGCTCTTTAGGCCGATGAATCTTTTGACTTAGTGGGAACACTCTGTACTCTTAATCGATCGGTCGCACCAAATCAATAATCAATAACGAACATAAGCAACACCTTGAACGACATAACACTTTACAATCAATCCAGAATACATTTCGGCGAACCCTGACCTTTCAGTCAGGAATAACCACACCAGTTTATTGCAAAGTTAGTGGATTTATTTCCCTATATTAACAAAGCTAGCACAATATAAATGTGTCTCAACACCAAATGATAAACATAAATGAACATTAATAGCTGTCCATAACGTCGAAACAAGTGTAATATATGTAGCATTTGAATCACCAGACATTCGATAATGGCAATGCAAAGCACTAATACGATAATCTGTAATGAACTAATTGCGTACATTTAGTCAGCATAACAAGATCTCAAATTGCATCGTGCGACATATGGAAACCTCGTCTAACCTCAAATTAGCATCGGCATGTGGGACTTCATGCAAAAACGATTTAGCAACATCAATTTAGAAAACTCCTAGCTGGGGCTCTTGTCAAAATCAGCAGTTGGTTACCTAAAAGAAACACAATGCAATTTTACAATTTCCTTTCATATTTACCAATTACGATCAGCAATCAATGAAGTCTTCGTCTCACAGGTATCGTTTCTCAGTCAGCATGGGTACCGTTTCTTAATCAGCATGGGACGGGACAAAGGGGCAGGGGTGAACGGGGCAATTGCCTCACGGCGGCGAGGTAAAACTACTACTTCATGCAAAGGGACAAATCAAAGTTAAAGTCTCTAGGGCAAGAATCATTAAAGTCTCTTTCTCTCGACTAGAGAAAGCATCAAAGTCTCTCAAAATGGCGTCGTAGCAAAGTGGGCCATAATAGCTACGAAGTCTGCAAAATGGCGGGTATCGAGCTGATAATGGCCAATAATAGCGCAATGGCTGGTAATGGCTACCTTCTTCTCGTGCACCTGGGTTTTATAGACAACAGTTCGAATCCAGTAGGGTCTCCATTGGAGGGTTCATAGGTTAGCTTCAAATTGTCCAATCAAAAACGACAGTTCTCAAGCTTTTACTTAAGCATACATTATCCTTGGAGATGGGTACGCAAATCGCAACATTGTCTCCCAATTAGCTCACTTTCAGAGCCTCCATTGTCCGCACCTGCAAGTCGACCTTGAATTAAAGAGAAAATATGCCAAGCTGGCACGAAACTTTAAGATAAGCATGTGAACAGTTTCTGTGGAAAAGTACAGCTTCAAGCAGAAATACACGTTTAATAGCACATTGGAAAAATACGAATATCTAAACCGTGAGACCAGGCCACTAGGCCAAAGCCTCCGCTAAAGTAATGCTAAGCTAAAGCATTTCAAACGAGCAAATCGTAGCATACGTTTATGATTATGTCGGATTAGTGCAATTCTAATACACCACGTTATATAAAGCACGCATATAAATGTTGGCAAACTACTCTAAGGGCACATTTTGTCCCCGTACAATCTTAATTAGTTCGGTTAAAGTCACACATGATTATTTCATCACTACGTTTAAGCGTTAATAAACCAAAACCTTCATTTTCTGCTTCATCAATCCCTCCTCTGATGACTAATTGTCATCACACAAATCTAGCCCACAAATTTTATTCCATTAAAATTCTGTCAGTTCCCTTTTCCTTTTAGTACCCCTAGTTTGCGCTTTGTATTCTTCTGCCATTCTTTTCATAATTTTCTCCTCCTTTCTTCTTTTAATTCTTTCCATAATCATTATTATTCCCCTTTTTATTCCCCAAATCCCAAATACACAAATTATTACTATTAATATTCCTTCTATTATTTTCAATAATATTCCATTCCAAATTCCCCCAATCCAATGTCCCACTGAAGCTAGTCCCTTTCCAACCTTCTCCCACACTCCTGGTTCTTTCAGTTCCTTCAAATCTGCACTTTCTTTTGTTAGATTAGCAAGCATAGTTTTAATTTTCACACTATTATCCGGTATATAGGTACAACAGTGACGTGCACCAATCATTTTGCAAACGCCTCCATCCTTTGCTAAAAGAATGTCTAGAGCAAGCCTATTTTGAAGAGTCATAGCTCTTTCCGCTGCAAGCTCAGCATCTATCAGGATTATAGCACCTGAAAACTTTGTCAACATGTTATCCACTATAGTAGACAACTTTCGTATCTTGATGGAATTCAGCACAACTCCCAATGAAGGAATCATGGCTCCAAATATGTCACCTACCACAGCAGCTGCGGTCTCTCTTTTCTGGATACGATGGGATCCAGATGTCTTTTGAATCATCGATACGTCATCCAGTTGATAAACCTTTGGGAACACTATACCCAAATAACATCTCCCCCACCATCCCTTTGGAAGACGATAATAGGCGTTATGCCCACAAATGTAATATACACCTGGAATGACAGGGTCAAGTCCGTTCATCATGAATGTCCATTTGGCCTTAAAAATAAACGTATGTTTGCATTCACTCGCTCCTACAAAAATATTGTCATAATAAGATTCTCCTCGATATATACAAAACTTCCCTACATGCCAAGCATCTAAAGCTATTTTCCCCTGTGTCTTTATAGCAGCAAAATCATAATTATCTACTGAAGTCCTCTTATGTAGCTCCTTTTCTAATTTCGCTTTCATTTGAGCCCTCCTATCATCTGTGCGATCTAAAAAGCTTATTTCTACAGCAGAGACGGAGCAAGTAAGGTTCTCCCTATGAGCATGAGCCGTCTCAAAAGGTAGCATTGGCTCGAAAAATTCCCTCATAATTTTAAAATCCCAATCTTTTGCAGTCTGGCTTAGCTGCGCTATTATAGGAACATAAGCAAAGGTAACATCATAATTCGAGTAAAAATACTGTATGTTAGTTTGACCATAAAACCTAGACATTACTATACTACATGTAATCCCATATGTAAGAGGCATGTGGTGATAAGTTACCCCTTCCTTTACTGATGTCGGTATCTGGGTACACACATAACAATCTTTCGCATCCATAGTCTCAACATATTCTGTTAATAATCGATAGAAAACGTTATACGAAAGCTCTTTCTTATCGTGCAAGAGCCTCTCATCCAGTGCTAGTCTTTTCAATGGTGTTAGTTCAGTGACAGTAACAGGAGCAATAGTAGAAGCAGCAATAGTCTCATTCTCACCCTTTCCATGCATTCCAAACACAATTGCCATTATTATTAGTACACATGTTACTACCAAGCCTATACACACGTATTTACGATATTTCTTTCTATTGTTTTGCGTCATGATCTGTATAGAATCAGAGAGCTAGAAGCACTTATAAATGAAACTATTTAGCAATGTCGTTACAAAGCTGAGCGAGCGCAATGTTCACACCGTCTTCTTCAAAAGGCCAGTCACTTATCGGTTAGCAGCATTTGTCTCAATTCGGTTTAGCAATGTCTCAACTGGTTGTTTGTCTCACGTTAGATTGCAGCAAGCAATACCATTTACTACCCTTTCAATCGACAGAGTCTATGAAACTTTTCTTTTCTATTGGTATCTCTTCTTCTTCTTCGTTCTCGATGCTTAGAGATACAAACTCATCAGTCCAATCATCATTTACTGCATATGCCCATTCAGGACCGGAATACCTCCTGTTTGGTATCCTTTTCCTTTTCAATTTTGCTTCTCTTTTCGATTCTGCTTCGCTGGTACTCTCCTCTTTTGTCAAGTCTTTTTCTTCACTTGACGATTGTTCCACAACAGTCACTTCCTTTCTTTTCTCTTTCACTTTTGGCCTTCCTCCTTCGTTCAAACTTTCTTTACCCCTTTCTTTTATTGGTGAGATACTTAGTCTTCTCTTTGCACCATGTCCATTTGATGGACCTGCGATCTTTTCTGTGGAAGCTTGAACCTTTTCGTTCTGTTCTGCCTTGTCCCCTTCTTCCGGAGAATCGATCACGTTCTCCTTTTCTCTTTCTGTATCGTCTGCTTCTGGGAAAGCCTTCCTCTGATCAGGCTCTCCTGCCTTTTCACCTTTTTCGAGCCCTTCGTCACCGTTACTTTCTTCAGGCTCTTTATCACTTTCAGCTGCTTCAGGCTCCTTGTCACCTTCAGCTGCTTCAGGCTTTTTGCTACCCTCAGCTGCTTCAGGTTCTTTGTCACCTGCAGCTTCTTCGTCGCTATCTGAACTTTCTCCTTGGTCTCCCCCAAGTGAGTTGGTGTCTTCGTCGTTGGAGAATATCTCTTTTTCTCCTGCTTCTGCCTGTTCGCTTTCAGTTCGCTTTTGTTCTGTCTCAGCACTCGGCACTGTTTTGTCAGGCACTGGTAGTTTCAGCGCTTCAACTTCCTCATCTGTGGGACACAACACCTTCTTTGTGTGACTGGCGTGAATCCAGTTGGGAACCCCCGCACACTTCACAGCGGTAGTTGTCGTCAGGATCACTTGAAAAGGGCCTTTCCAACGGGGTTCCAGACACGATTTTCTCACGTGCTTCTTTATCACGACCCAGTCACCTGCTTTCAGTGCGTGTCCTGGACCTTGGATCGGTGGCAAGGTGGTCGCTTCCACCTGGTGAGAGAAAGAGCGAACCACGTCAGCCAGTCCTTTGCAGTAGTCTAATACCATATCATCTGTAATATTCAAAAGCATGTTTGCGGGAACTGCAGGAAGTCTCATAGCCCTGCCCTTGAGAATTTCGTGCGGAGACAATCCAGTTTTTCTATCAGGAGTGTTTCTCATTGACATTAGCACTAAGGGCAATGCGTCAGGCCATTTCAAATTTGTTGATGCACATATTTTTGCCATTCTCGATTTCAGCGTACCATTCATCTGCTCCACCAGTCCTGAGGCTTCAGGGCGATAGCTACAGTGCAGCTTTTGCTCAATGTTCAGTGCTTCGCAAAGTAACTTTATCACCTCGTTATTGAAGTGACTTCCCCTATCTGATTCTAAAGAGATCGGGAATCCGAAACGTGGTATTAACTCCCTCAATAATAGCTTGGCAACTGTAAGGCTGTCGTTTCTACGTGTGGGGTATGCTTCAATCCAGTGACTAAAAATGCACACAATCACCAACACATATTTCAGACCCCCATGCACAGGCATCTCAATGAAATCCATCTGCATTCGACTAAAAGGTCCGCTTGCCCTACCAATGTGACTCGCGTTCACAACTGTTCCCTTTCCTGGGTTCATCTGCTGGCAAGTGACACATCGATGGCAAACTGCTTCTGCAGCTTGACGAAATCTGGGGTTAAACCAATCAGTTTTGAACAATCTTATCATGGCATCTCTCCCTAGGTGAGCCTGCCCATAATAGAACCGCGCAAGCTGCGATAAGAGACCATTTGGCAAAACAAATTTTCCCTCATGTGAAACCCATAGCTTGTCTTGTCTCTTTATACATTGTGATTTAATCCAGGAATCTCTTTCATCCTCCCTGACATTATTCTGTAGTGCTTTTAGTTCCTCTATTGTATCTACGACCTTCAAGGCAAATGCTTCAGCTGGTTCGAGTTCTGGTTCACTTATTGTATTCCAATCATCCCTTAGCAATATACAGTTCAAAGCACAAAATCTTGCGACTTGATCTGCATATGCATTTCCCAGAGACACATAGTCTTGTCCTTTCGTGTGAGCACTACACTTCACCACTGCAACTTCGGCTGGCACTTGAATGGCGTGTAACAATTCCCTTATCCTCTCCCCGTTCTTCACTGGGGATCCTGAAGAAGTCAGCAAACCTCTCTGCGACCATAGTTGTCCAAAGTCATGCACAATCCCAAACCCGTATTGACTATCAGTGTAAATGGTGACTTTCATCAATGCAGACAGTTGACATGCTCTGGTAAGGGCTACAAGTTCTGCTACTTGTGCAGAATAGACTCCTTGAAGCCATCCCGCTTCCAAGACACCTGTTACAGTGCATACAGCGTATCCTGCTTTCAAAATTCCCATCCCATCTCTTAGACATGAACCATCAACAAAAAGAATTTGGTCATTTTCATCAAGTTTAGTATCCTTGATGTCCGGTCGGGGTTTTGTGCAAAATTCAGTCACCTGAAGGCAGTCATGCTCGACGTCTTCAGCGTTCTCAATTTCAGCATTTTCTCCAGGAAGCAAGGTAGCTGGATTCAACGTAGTGCACCTTTTCAGCTGCACATTCTGTGAGCCCAGAATTATCGTTTCATACCTTGTGAGTCTAGCTCCAGTCATGTGTTGCGTTCGGGAGCGGGTCAAAAGTATTTCAACTGAGTGAGGGACCATGACTGTTACTGGGTGTCCCATCACTATCCCTTCACTCTGAGTGAGGCTGATACCAACTGCTGCTACGGCGCGCAAACACCCTGGGAGTGCTGCTGCGACCGGATCCAAAGTAGCTGAAAAATACGCTACTGGTCTGTTTACGCCACCATGGGCTTGAGTCAAGACAGAAAAAGAACATGCATCACGTTCATGACAAAACAATGTGAAAGTCTTTGTGTAGTCAGGCATACCTAAAGCTGGAGCCCTGCACATGCATTCTTTCAGTTCAACAAAAGCATCCATCTCGTCTCCTTTCAGCTCAATTTCATCCAAGGCATCCTTTTGGGTCAATTTCAGTAGGGGCTTTGCTAGAGACGAGAAGTTGGGAATCCACTGGCGACAATATCCCACCATTCCCAAAAACTTCCTCACCTCCTTCCTTGTCTTTGGTGGACTCATTTGGAGTATGCTTGTAATTCTTTCCTTCATTTTTCTCCGTGACCCTTTCTCTATTTGGTGACCCAAGTATTTCACTTTCTTCTGACAGAACTGTAATTTGGAAGGGGACACTTTATGTCCATTCCTTCCCAAATGATTCAACAGAGCAATGGTATCGGCTGTGCAGCCATTTTCCGTCTTTGATGCAACCAGTAAGTCATCAATGTACTGTACTAGAATTGACTCGTATGGCAATTCTAATTCTTCCAAATCTTTCTTTAGAACTTGATTGAATATTGACGGTGACTCAGAAAACCCTTGAGGAATTCGACACCAACTGTACACTCTGTCTAGGAATTTGAAACAAAAGAGGAATTGGCTGTCCTCATGAAGAGGCACAGAAAAGAATGCCTGTGACAAATCGATGACTGAGAACCATTCAGCATCGCAAGGGACTTGAAACATTATCACAGCTGGATTCGGCACGACAGGGCAGCACTTTATTATGATGTCATTTATTTTCCTCAAATCCTGCACGAGTCGGACTTTCCCACTTGGCTTTATTAGTCCCATTATCGGTGAATTACATGGGCTGCTTAACACGTCTTTCAGTACTCCCTGCTTTACGAATTCGTCAATAAGTTGGGCAACTTTCATGAGGGTATCTTGTGGCATGTGGTATTGTGGGGTCTGGGGAAAGATCGCATTGGGCTTTACCATCACTTTTACTGGTTCCACTCCTTTCATCAATCCCACCTCTTTCCCTGTCATGTCCCACACTTCCTTTCCGACTGTTTCCCGTAATTCTGCTGGGATATCTTCTTCAGTTATCATCGGGAAAAGACAAATCAGAGGATACTCTTCGTCGACTGTTTCCATCTCATCCCCCTCTACACTGTCCTCTTCTTCCCTATCACTGCTCGTCTGTATTGTTATTCCTTCGTTTGAACACATTATCGAACAACCCAATTTACACAATAGGTCTCTTCCTAACAGTGCTATCGGGCTTGAGTCACACACCACAAACTGATGTACCCCTTGATAGTTACCAATGTTGACTGGTACCAGATCTGTAATTGGGTTCGTCAGATGTCTGTTTGCTACTCCCACCACTTGAACTGTCCTCCCTGAGAGTGGCAAATTTGGTACTTCACTGCTCTTAACAGTTGAACGTGTGGCTCCCGTGTCAACCAAGAATGAGACACGATGACCCATTACTCTTCCCTCTACGTACGGACCCCTTTGATCAACTTCTAGGGATGCCGCAAGCACACAATCTCCTTCCTCTTCTGAGCTTTCACTCTCCCATACATTGTTTATTCCACTCTCACTGTGTAATGGGAACTGTTGTACTGTGCCGTTTGTACTCATTACCTGACCCGTTACCTGTGGAGGAACCATCACTTGCTGCTGACTCATTGGTGCCAAAGGTATTTGCATTTGCTGATTAGGTACCATAGGTAACTGCTGTTGCATCGGCTGCATTTGCGTCATCTGCATACGGGGCATCTGCATCTGCTGCGGCTGCATAGGTTGTAATCCCTGCAATTGATTTATGGTCTGAAAATTTGAGTTTGGACCTCTCATTTTCGGTCCTCTCATTGTCTGAAATGCATTGACATCATTGTTTTGCTGACCAACACCTACACCTGCACCTGCACCTTCCTGCACCACCATCGGGCACTCGCGTTTCCAATGACCTACATTTCCGCACACGTGACACGGCATCACTTTTTTCATTGCCTGCACACCCTGTCACAACAGTGTTTAAATCCGGACCATTATTCACAAAACCTCCTCTGCCTCTGCCTCTCGCTTGTGGCTGAAACGCCATGTTTCCCTGCAGCTGCGGCTGCGGTTGCGGTACCTGCTGTTGGAACCCTTGCATCCCTTGCAACCCCTGCAGACCTTGCAGACCTTGCAAACCTGTCTGAGCCGCCTTAAGCTGCATCATCATCACCTTCTCTTTCAGCTTTTTCTGTTTCACTTCAATTTCGTCGCTACAGTATTTCGCATAAGTCAAGACTTCATCAATCGGTTTCGACTGCCAGCAAATCAAATGCGACTTTATCATCTGACTTATCTCTGGTCTCAGCCCTTCCACGAATCTGAACACAAAATGAAGCATATCTTTCGCCTCGATCGTTTCCGTGCCACTGTAATTCTTGAACGCTTTCAACAACCTTTCATAGTAACTATGAATCGATTCTTTAGCCTCTTGGGCAGTTCGATCAATTTTCTGCCAATCCACATTTTTCGCGGCAACCTTCGTCTTCAAATGCTCAATCACCTTATAGTACAAGCTCATCACCATAGGTGATGGTGCACCCGTCTCTCTGTCTCTCTCTGGTTCACTTGTCGGCCAACCTACAGCTCTTTTGCAATCCTCCCACAAATCTGCTGGAACCACAATCTCGAATAGAGTGTTCAGGTCTTCCCAGAGACATTTTGCAAGCTTCACAAACCTATCAGTCTGTTGATACCATTCAATCGGCTTCTCTCTCAGTTTGGGAAAATCATTCGTAAAAGACTGAATGTCGCTTCTGTGCCATGGTACATGTACTAGTTTTCCCCCTGCTGTCTCCCTCATTGGTAACATTGTTACTGTATCACTACTCTGCGGTCCTTTCTCATTGTGCTCTGTAGCACTGTCCCTCCTCTTATCCTTCCTCTTTACCCACCTGCTTTCCCACTTGTCTAAGCACCTCCACACTTGTGCACTCTGCAACAATTCTCTAAGGTGTGCCTTCATGCCTGCTGATCTCATGTGTTCAAAATCTGTGGTCCCAAAATCCAACCTATAGCTCCTGCTCAAGTGTTTCATCTTGCCTATGTCAATCCCGTTTCTGTCCGCTACTTCCTGAAAACTTTTATGTACCTTGTTTACTTCTTTCGTGATCTTTGGACATAGATACCTCAGCTCCTCTTCCGTGTAGGACTCTAACCTGTTCACACCCATATTCCCTTCCACCAATTCTTGTGCTTCCATGTTCAGCCTCATCCTATTCAGGTACTCTTCTCCTTTCCCACTGCCTGAACCTTGTGTGGAATTTAGACTGTTAAACCACTGGGTCAGCTGTTGCGCATTTACCCCCATCAGTGTAGCATTCACATCGACTGCCATCGATGGTTGCGGCAACTTTTCAGTGTTCGATGTTAATGGTATTATCAGTGGGGGGCTCGACCTCACCAGTGTTGACTGAGCACATATGGGACTAAACTCCATCAGGGACCCAGACCCAGTTGGCTGAGCCGCTATCGGAGTTATCCCTGGAGTGTTTTCTATGCACCTTCTTTCTGTCCCATTCTGCAGCATTGATCCCTGACTGCTCAGACCCGAATTAGGCTGACTATACAGAGGTACCGCTGGACCTACGGTAATGGGTAAGGATATCGCGTCTGGGTTCTGTCCATTCCCCATGTTCTGTGGCATGTTCATTCCCACACCATGGGTCGTCATTGCCGGCATGCCCATCTGGCTCCCCGTCATTTGAGCATATGCGTTTCCTCCCTGCATCTGCTTCTGAGGCATCATAAACTGAGTTGATTCAGCTTGTGCTATTGTTGGGTTGTAGCCATTCTGTACGCCCCTTACGGTTGGATCTAGGATCATTCCTCCACTATTTTCACTGCTGTAGTACCCTGGCATCTGCGGCTGATAATTTTCTGCTGGTTTTAACACGGGCACATCTGGATATATTCTCCTAACCTGCGATATCTGCGGGGTGAACAGCAGACTCGGGTCCTTAGATCCCGATGGTGCTCCTGGACTCTGGGTTTCACTGTTCTGTACTAGTGCCGGAGGGGCAGAACTGGTACTTGGACCTTGTCCATTTTCTGCATAAGGTGGTGGACGGTCGTTCAGCAATTGCATTATTAACTCCTCATCCTCTAACTCCTCTTCTCTTCTCAACTTTTCCTCATCCTCTCTATCCTTCGAACACTTCCTGTCTGTTTTACAGGTAGCTTTCTTACCTGTCTCCTCTTCATCCTTAGTAATTGCGGGAAACAATTTTATTCCCTGCAATACATCTGACCTCCACACCTTCTGCGCATTATCCCACCTAGCATCCGCTAGTGTCTTTTCTACCTTCCTCATCCTTGTTTCAAACTTGTTCTTCTGTTGCTGTCTAGCCATTAATTCCCAGATTGCTAGAGCCTCAAACTGTGCTGGCCTTGGAGGCACCTTCATGTCGTACATCGCGAATCTCAAATTCTCTAGGATCCTTATATTGAATGTCCCATGTATCGGGAACGCTACGCTCCCATGTTTCTCTGTCAGTTTGTGCCATTGCTTTAGCCAAAGACACGGAGCTACCCCTTTTTCCTCCATTACAATGTAAGCTGGTGTACCTTCGGGTGGCGTCTCCTCTCCTACGCTCGCTTTAATGTAAGACTCCCCCTTCATCGCACTCCTAAATGCCTTAAGGAATTTCATTTTCACGTCTTTTATTTCACCAAATTTATAGTCAATAGGTCACTTTTATTCCACAAAGTTTGTAATCAATAGGTGACTTTAATTCCCAGAATACTCTTCACCTGCCTTTCCCCTTCCAATCGAGTCCCACGGACTGCGTCCAATCCGTGCGCGACCCTTCTCTCCAACCAACCTATCCCAGCGCGGCTTCTAGTGACATCACACTCACACACACTGCGGCTGACAAAGCCTCGCGGCTAGTCCTCCTTCACTCAGTTCCTCCCGTAACAACTTTTTGCATGTATCGCGAGCTACCAAAAACTAAAACAGATCTGTCGGTTTACTACAGGAAGGGTAACACAATCGCTTCAGGACCTTAGGGACCTTTCACTAGCCTCGGGACTTTTCACTAGCCTCTGGCCGCTATTCCGTCTTTCTCAGTCCCCACATTCGCAAGCAAATCTGACCTGCAGACCTACTCTCAACTTGTCAATGATCTGTTCTCGTGCACTTATAATCTTGTCAAAGCCCGAAGTCGAAGTTTCTTTCACTCCCTAACACCCGTACCCGACTCGTTGACCACGCCCGATCAACCTACTAAACCGCCCAGACCACAACATGGATCAACATACTCCGGAGTCTCTTGACCTCGCAGGGCCCGTCTCAACCACAACAACCACGTGGACCTTTTTATGCACAAAGCGCCAGACGCACATGAAGTTCGACGACTTCCCTACTCTCACACTCAGAGCCGCACCTCCGATATCTCTATGAAGTTCGACGACTTCTCTACTTCTACACTCGGAGTCGCACCTCCGCTATCCTTAAAAAAGAAAAAAAATTCCTCGCAACCTTTTCACACACCCTGCGGCAATAAGCTGTGCAAGCGCAAAACCCTAACTTCACTCATACCATCACTAGTACCGCCAACGCTGTTTCCACATCTCCTTTCTCTCCATTCGCAAGCTTCGAGATCCCGGGAAAGTCGCGGTGGACCTAGCCCATCATCATTCTGTCAATCTGTTTTACCCAAGAAAATCTAATTCAACTTCTCGAGTGGGGTCTCAAAAATGCGTAACCGCTAATCCAACACCATGTACTCTACTAGTACAGGGTCCCAAAAGACGTAACCGTCCTCTGCTACCATCTACTGATAGAGCAGTCCGTACTAATAATTTACCTGTGTTCGGACGCTCTTTAGGCCGATGAATCTTTTGACTTAGTGGGAACACTCTGTACTCTTAATCGATCAGTCGCACCAAATCAATAATCAATAACGAACATAAGCAACACCTTGAACGACATAACACTTTACAATCAATCCAGAATACATTTCGGCGAACCCTGACCTTTCAGTCAGGAATAACCACACCAGTTTATTGCAAAGTTAGTGGATTTATTTCCCTATATTAACAAAGCTAGCACAATATAAATGTGTCTCAACACCAAATGATAAACATAAATGAACATTAATAGCTGTCCATAACGTCGAAACAAGTGTAATCTATGTAGCATTTGAATCACCAGACATTCGATAATGGCAATGCAAAGCACTAATACGATAATCTGTAATGAACTAATTGCGTACATTTAGTCAGCATAACAAGATCTCAAATTGCATCGTGCGACATATGGAAACCTCGTCTAACCTCAAATTAGCATCGGCATGTGGGACTTCATGCAAAAACGATTTAGCAACATCAATTTAGAAAACTCCTAGCTGGGGCTCTTGTCAAAATCAGCAGTTGGTTACCTAAAAGAAACACAATGCAATTTTACAATTTCCTTTCATATTTACCAATTACGATCAGCAATCAATGAAGTCTTCGTCTCACAGGTATCGTTTCTCAGTCAGCATGGGTACTGTTTCTTAATCAGCATGGGACGGGACAAAGGGGCAGGGGTGAACGGGGCAATTGCCTCACGGCGGCGAGGTAAAACTACTACTTCATGCAAAGGGACAAATCAAAGTTAAAGTCTCTAGGGCAAGAATCATTAAAGTCTCTTTCTCTCGACTAGAGAAAGCATCAAAGTCTCTCAAAATGGCGTTGTAGCAAAGTGGGCCATAATAGCTACGAAGTCTGCAAAATGGCGGGTATCGAGCTGATAATGGCCAATAATAGCGCAATGGCTGGTAATGGCTACCTTCTTCTCGTGCACCTGGGTTTTATAGACAACAGTTCGAATCCAGTAGGGTCTCCATTGGAGGGTTCATAGGTTAGCTTCAAATTGTCCAATCAAAAACGACAGTTCTCAAGCTTTTACTTAAGCATACATTATCCTTGGAGATGGGTACGCAAATCGCAACATTGTCTCCCAATTAGCTCACTTTCAGAGCCTCCATTGTCCGCACCTGCAAGTCGACCTTGAATTAAAGAGAAAATATGCCAAGCTGGCACGAAACTTTAAGATAAGCATGTGAACAGTTTCTGTGGAAAAGTACAGCTTCAAGCAGAAATACACGTTTAATAGCACATTGGAAAAATACGAATATCTAAACCGTGAGACCAGGCCACTAGGCCAAAGCCTCCGCTAAAGTAATGCTAAGCTAAAGCATTTCAAACGAGCAAATCGTAGCATACGTTTATGATTATGTCGGATTAGTGCAATTCTAATACACCACGTTATATAAAGCACGCATATAAATGTTGGCAAACTACTCTAAGGGCACATTTTGTCCCCGTACAATCTTAATTAGTTCGGTTAAAGTCACACATGATTATTTCAGCACTACGTTTAAGCGTTAATAAACCAAAACCTTCATTTTCTGCTTCATCAATAGTCATAACAAATACTAATATTCCTGAAACGTTGGGGCTGGAAATCACTGGTGCGTTTGACGATGCTACGAATCCACCTGAAAACCTGCCAGGTGATAGCACAGCCATATTTCATAGGTCAAGGCACATTTGGTTTGCTTCTTCGGGTGAACTCCGTGCCATCCAGGTTCACGAGAACATTCTGGACATAGTGAAACCAGTCTCAAATCGGAGAATTCCGCAAGGGATCTGGAGCAGTTATTTGCACAAAAGCCACCACAACAATATACACGATATTGATTTCTGGCCTGCTCAGTGCTGCCCAAAGACGTGAGAAAAAACTGGCAGACGTCTGCATGTGACAGCAGACACGTCACTGACAGAGGAATCCTTTCTGTCTAGGCGGCAGAGGTCACAGGGGTGGATTTACAGGGGTGAGCATGGAGAAACTGCTCTGTGCTCCCTCAATGCAATATGTTGCTGTACACAGGGTGCGATTGGGATTGAAAATAGGCCCGGACATTAAAATAAAAGCACCTCCATTAGTCAATTAGATAGCTAAAAATGTGGCAAATCCATGCAGTTGTCCATACTTAGCAAACACTTACAAGAGTATTTCTTTGGACGTTCAAAACTGACCCCGTTTCAAAGACAGGCCACTTGTTTAACTTTCTAATTCACAAATCCACAATTTTTTGATAACCAGGCCAATTTTCTATCCCAGTTCGACCCTGTGTGATATCTTAGAGGTCAGCTACCACCACTTGCCCCAACCTTTCCAGCTGCCGGCATGAGATGAGACCCCTAAGGGCCACCGCGGGCACAGAGATGCTGTAGCAAGTCCATTGATCTGATGGATGCACTACTAACATGGTGGTCCATGTAGTAACTGGATGCACATAAACTCGTAGGGCACTTCCTCTTCCACTGCATAAACTTGGTTAAACACAGAGCTTAGGCATGAACATGACAATCACGATTTCTTAACCCGTGGATTGTGGTCCTTTGGCCCATTATGCCACATACACAACTGGCTCCTGGTTCCCAGATTGTCACTTGTTCTTGAACATGCTGGAGGTGATGAATGATCTTAGTCAGGACCTTCAACCCATTTTCTATCTCTGTGCCTCTTGATGCATAAAAACATGATCTGAAAAGTTCAAGGTTTAAAGCACTGATACAGAGGTTTGACTGTATAGAGGTTGGGTAGGCTGTAGCTAAGGCAATATGTTAGTGGTCTAGTGCATCAGCACACTGGTTGGAGTTCATATCGCTTTGACTCTTACTTTTGGGTCAGCTCCAGTGCAAATTTGACCACAACAGGTGTGACTCATTCGCTCACAATCTGGTTTTCTGCCTTCACTTTAGAACACCATTCAGCTTTCCTGTGCCAGATGTTTTTTTTTTTTCCTACTTGGTCCCCACTAATGCTTTATGTGGCAGGTTGTTGTTAATGTGTGCTATTTCTTTTTACCTCACTCTGCAAGCATTGATGTTTATACCAATGGCTTTCACCCTGTTGTTGGGAATATGTCCTGGCCTTCCAAAGTGATCTTCACTACACCTGTGTTGTAAGTACTGGTAAGAGAATAATAACTGGGAAGCTGTTTGTTACTTATCCTGCTTATCCCCTGTGTTTTTAGATAAGGGTTGCTTCCCACTATGCATTTACATGTTAAAGGTCATCAGCCTTGAGTGTGGTTTCTGAATATCCAGTTCACACTTATCTTTTGAATGCCATTCAGCAAGAAAGGGAAGCCTCCATATACCATCACCTGAAGAGATGTTTGAGCAGCTATGTTTCTCTCTCTCAACCTTCCTTCCCCGTTCTCCGTTTTCTATTTTTGGTGTGTAGCCATGCAGCTGCAACTCTTACGACAGTAAACGGAGGTTTGAAGTCGGATTCGAAACTCCTTGGTTTCAGACAAGTTCTTCATCACAACCATTTTAGAGTGTTCACTTCCTTCACAAAAAATGTGAAAAACATCATGTCTGCTTTATGATAACGTTTTTTTAGACTCGTGAGACTTCATCACAGAAGCTCATCCACTGAATGAAGAATTGCAATTGCACAATGATGTTGTCAGTATGCAGCACAGGAAGAGCTTTCTTCTGTATGCCGGTCCCACACAATGCACTATTCCAAATCTCCTAAGCAGGTATGTCTTCAGAACTAAATCAAGAAGTGGATGTAGAGGTGCTGAGAATGTGTGCATCGCTTGAACGAAAGCATTGCATCAAAGAGGAACGTAGTACACCAAACACCTAAGTAAGGCCAAGACTGACTACATGACCCATGGCACCAAAAGACTCACATGACTAACAAGTAGTGGTGGCCACATTAAGGCCCATATTCATACTTTTTGATGCAAACCAGCGCCAGCGCTGGTTTGCGTCAAAAGATTTACCACGGGCTAACGCCATTCCAATGCGGCAGGCGGGAGCCTTATTTATGGACTGACGTTAGCCGGCGAAACAGGCTGGTCAGAGTAAAAAAAAACGACTCTAACCAGGCAGCGCGGGCGTAGGGGAAAATGGGGATTGTGCGTCAAAAAATGGTGCAAGTCAGGTTAGAGTAAAAGATCATGGCTCTAACCGGACTTGCGCCATTTTTTGATGCACAACCCCCATGGAAATGACTCCTGTCTTAGCAAAGACAGGAGTCATACCCCCCTGCCCAGTGGCCATGCCCAGGGGACACCTGTTTCCCGGGCATGGCCATTGGGCACAGTGGCATGTAGGGGGGCCCAAGTTAGGCCCCCCTATGCCACTAAAAACCATTTTAAAAATACTTACCTCAACTTACCTGTACTTACCTGGGATGGGTCCCCCCATCTATAGGCGTCCTCCAGGGGTGGGTGGGGGTGGCATGGTGTGTCCCTGTGGACTGCTTCTATGGTCAGAGACCATGGAAATGAGCCCACAGGTCCCTTAATGCCTGCCCACACCCAGGTGTTAAAAAACGGTGCACATCAGGCTGGGCACTGTTTTTTAAGGCCCGGCCCCTCCTGTGCATCAAAATGACTCGGAGTATAAATAAGGCGCACATGCCTTAAAGTAATTTTTTGGGCGGGGACGCCTACCTTGCATGTAATTAACGTAAGGCGGTTTCCCGCATCCAGAAAATGACGCACACGGAGGAATTTTGCCGTTCGCAATGAAAAGAAGCACCACCGAAGAGGGCTACACTAGGGGTGATTGAGACACGGAGAATGGATTTACAACATACAGTTGCTCATTAGTGATACTGATTAGTTGCAATTAATGCAGCAGGTGCTGTGGCTCTTGTGCCCAGGGCGTTAGGGGTTCATTAGACACAAATTCTAGCTGTTTAAACCAAACAAGAGCGTGTGGGGCATTTCTCACAGACCCCCTCAGACACTCATGCACCCACTCATAGCTCCACTCAGACCCTCATGCACCCACTCACACACCCACTCAGACACTCATGCACCCACTCACAGACCCACTGACACCCTCATTCACTCACTCACAGACATGTTCAGACACTGATGCACCCACTAAGACACTGATGCATGCACTCTCACCCGAAGAGACTCTCACAGCTACTCTCATCCTGAGATACACCCTCTTACACCTACTCTCATACCCAGAGAGACAGGCTCAGTCATCTCCCAATGAGCACAGCCAAAGGGCCATGCGCAGTGTTGGGTTGGGTGGTTAGAGGGTTGGCTGCAGGTTCTGGCTGCAGGCCAGCCATTGCAGCCAACCCCTGCCATGTACGGGCAAAGGCTGTGCACGGTATAATGTTGGGTGCTTACAGGGGATTGGCCTCAGGGCCAAAGGTAGTGTGCAGCAGTGGTTGGATTAATGTATTGTAATGAGCATTATTATACATTAAAAAAAAATTGAAATTCACTGAAAAAACAAGGGTTACAAGGACATTATAGTTAGGAAATAGAATTTAAAAAAACCCATAGAAATTCACTTGAAAAACCAAAGGTTACAGGGACGTTATAGTTAGGCTCGCATTTTAAACATATGAAACTAAAGAAATTCACCAGTTATAGTTATAGTTATCTCAAGTAACTATAACTCGTGCCCTAAGGTAACTATAACGCACGTCCTCACCATGCAGTGCTAATTACCCCACAAATTATGGCACTCATGAAATCTTTGATAACATCATTGATAATATCACTGTAATATTTGCAGTAAAACCTTTGACGAAAAAACTTTGCATGATGGGGGAGTGAGTTATAGTTACTTGAGATAACTCTACGTATAACTGGTGAACTTGTGAGCCTAAATCTAACGTCCCTGTAACCTTTCGGGTTCAGTCGCCTGTAGAGATTATATCATGCAACCAATCACTAACTTAAAAAACATAGCAAACAGACTATGTACAAACAAAGCACCGGTCACATCAAGAAAAAAGTGAAATACAATTACATTAATTCTTGTACATTGACAAAAATCATAAACAATTGGCAATTTAGTACAACAACACTCAGTGGTCACAAATCAATCTGTAAAATGCCTATCAATATTGTACTATACATAATCTGCTCTCACCAGACCTTAAAGATGAGCAAGTGTTCTCACATAAGAGATACAATGCATCAAAGTCAATCCTTTCGAGAGATTTCCATAGCAGGATATAGTGTATTAACATCACTCTGTTTGGTTTGTCACAGATATGGAGGGGCCCTATCCCTTCCTATGGGGCTGGATGTCTCACCACCCACGTAAAAGCCTTCTTGAAAATATAAGTCTTCAGAGCTCTTTTGAGTACTGGCAGTTTGGATTGATTACTCAACTGTGGTTCAGGGTATACCAGAGGGCTAGACTCTTAGAAACTGGGTTTCTGGTTGGCAGAGGTATGCACACTGTCCAATTAGGAACCACAAGCCTAGTCAGGTTAAGTCACCAACACACTCTAAATTAACCTGTGCTCACCCTCTGGTAGCTTGGCACAGAGGAGGCAGGCTTAACTTAAAAGGCAATGTGTAAACTATTTCAAACAGTAAAACACCACACATAAAAACATACCACAACTGTTAGGTAGAGCTTAATTTAAGATAAAACAAGAATTCAAAAAAATCCAATGAGTAGAAGTTGTGTTATGAATTTTTAAAGAATAAACTAAGTTGTAGTGCTTAAAAGCATAAAACAACAAATGGGGTTATCTGGTCGAATCTGAAAAGTCAGGCTGACTGCAATGGAGCATGGGTCAGATACAAAGACCAGGCCTGGCCTGCTGAAACAGTACCTTGGTTCACAGTTGCCTCAACATCGAGAACAAGATGAGAGGAGCAAAAGAGGTGATGCGTTGGCATTGATCCTGAAGATGTAGACGAGGGGTCCACTCCAAGCCGCTCATAGTTGGAGATGTGTCAGGAATGAAAGCTATATTTCATGCAGTCAGCAATGCATTGTTCCTGATCCTTGAAGCAGCAGTGATGTGCCGGCGTCAACAGTGATGCAGTGTCCTTGATCCTTCACAGCAGCGAGAATGCATCAGCATCGATGGAGATGCGCCAGTTCTGAGTGGTGCAACATCACTGATGCTTGGATTTTGGACTGATGCACTTTATACTGACTGCCAAGGGCCTAGGTCTGGATTGCCACCACTTGGCACCACTTGACAGGGCAAGACTTGCAGCAAGCAAAGACCAGGTGCTATAGGTGATGAGTTGGAAGTCTTTTGTGTCAATGAGAATACAGAAGAACTGGAGGCAAGTTAGCAGGCCCTTGGAGTCACTGTGGTCTGGGTCCAGTCCTTCTCACCCAGAAAAGGAGGGCAGCAGGCAGCAGGTAAGCGCAGCAAGAAAGCAGGTCTTCCAGGGTAGCAGTCCAGCAGAGTAGCAGTCCTTGTAGCAGCGCAGCAGTCCTTCTTCCGGGCAGAGTTTTCCCAGGTCCAGAAGTGTACTGAGTTGGTGGTATCTGAGTTCCAGTGCTTTTGAAGTGGGAGATACTTCAAAGAGAGGTCTTTGAAGTGCAAAGAGTCCCAGCCCTTCCTGCCCTAGTTCCATATTCACTACAGGGGGTATGCAGGCCTTTGTTTGGGATAAGGACACAGCCCATTCAGGAGTAGGTTTCAGCTCCTCCCTCCCATCCTACCCAGGATGGCCCATCAGGCTGTGGATGGCTCATCAGTCACAGCTAATCTCCCTTTGTGTGTGACCATCTGGAGGTTATGCACAAAAGTCCACTGTCACCCACTCAGATGTGTGTTCAAAGACAGGCAGAAGGCACTAGATGGTTAAAGTAAGAAAATGGTGACTTTCTAAAAGTGGCATTTTCACAATTACGATTTAAAATTGGACTGCACCATAAACTGTGATCTAAAATTGTGATTGTGATTCCAGAGTCACCAAACTTGAGTGTCCCATCTCTTCCCAATTGGAAATTACATTTATAAAATGTAATAAGGTGATCCCAATGCTCGCCTATTAGAGAGATAGGCCTTGCAGTAATGAAAAACAAATGTAGGAGTTTTTCACTACTAGGACATGTAAAGCTTAAAAGTACATGTCCTACTTTTTAAATACACTGCACCCTTACCTTGGGCTGGCTAGGGGACTGCCTTTTATGCATTAAAAAGAAGGTTTGAGCCTGGCCAGAGGGTTAACTTGCCAGGTTGACATGGCAGTTTGAAACTGCACACACAAGCCTTAGTCATGTTAGAAAGGCTACTGAAATGAGTGGCACAATCAGTGCTGCAGGCCAACCAATAGCATTTAAGTTAGAGGCCCTGGAAACCGATAGTGTACTTTACTATGGAATTATAAGTACATTAAATATGCCAATTCAGATAAGCCAATGTTACCATGTTTTAAGCAGAGAGCACATGCACTTAAGCACTGGTTGGCAGTGGTAACGTGCCCAGAGTCCTAAAGCCAGCAAAAACGAAGTCAGCAAAGCAGGAGGTCTGAAGGCAAAAAAGTTATCATGCTAAGGAAGCCAGGTCTAACACAGACCAAAAAATGCCATGGTGCTGCCCAATGCTTTTTACACCTCAATCTGGTTAAGTATATTTTGTACAAAGAAAACAGTGACCATTCAAGCTGCACAATTCCCATGGATGAAAGTACTCTGTGCAGTAGGATTTGCACTCTGATAGGTTTCCATAGATGTAGCTAGCTTTATCTGGTATGAGAATGCATGTCCATATAGAGGTGTTTACTCATGTCTCAGGCAGTTCTACCAGCGTTCTGTAAACTATAATTGCAAATAATAAAAACACAGCAGTTATTATGTCCAATTGAATATGTCAGAGCATCTCCCCTCCCTGTAGAGCTTTCATTCATACCCACAAATACTAATCCCCACTTGCAACACAGGTCATGTAATTGGTCCAAAAAACTGGAAAATTAGTGCTCATTTCCTCACCTCATTTATCAATTTGATTGTGTCTCCATATGGTTCCAGCACCGTACTAATCTGTGAAGGCCACTATATCACTGGTGACAAGGCGAACCAGACCCTGCCCTTATTGTCACACCCAAAGCATGATGAACCACAATTCTCATAATGGTGCAGTGGCCTAGGCCCACTGGAACCGTCTAGGAGATCTTTTCGCCATCAGGCTGGTACATCTGAAACTTTGCCTATTTTTTGTAGGAAACAAGTGGTGCCTCGTGCACTAGTTTTCCAGGGACCCAATACACTGATGTGGCCTCTGCTAGTAAGAGACATACCAATTTCATTGATGGTGCAGCTGCTGCCAATTGGAGACCAAAGGCACAATTGATCAGCCTGGGACAAGACACCCAGCTCCGTATGACACCCACCAGGTGTCTGACATGATTTCCTGTTCCTGCTTAAAGCTTGGGAGCTGGTTAGCTGTCTCATATGGAACACCTGTGTCTCCTTACTCTTTACCCATTTACACCCCTTAAGAGCAGCTCCATGAAAGTAGCCTACTGCTCTGTATTGTGATATTTGATTATTGCTCCTTATTTTGTAGCACATGCTTGAACCTTCGAGACCAGACACAGAGTGGTGGGTCTGTCCTCTTGTATCCATACTGAAGAGTCCTGAGTATTGGTGTTGTTTTCTGTTTCTCACCCTTTTTAGGGTGAGCGCAAGAACTTTGTGACCTGTTGTTATTTATCTGTGGACTTTTAACCACGCCCATCTCAAACCCATGACTTTCACTCGTTCTTGGGCTTTCCTTTAAAAAATCTAGTGATTTCATTGATAACTGCTTTACGTTTGTCCCACCTTGGGGTGATTTTGGCACCGCCTTGCAGACTGACCCTATTACATGGATAAGTGAATGATTCCCGATATACTTCAGCGCAGGTGAACTAATTTTTTCTTTTGTCTCTCCCCTTCATGCTCCATGGCAGCCATGGCCCACACAGAGCTCATAGCGCCAACAACGTGAACTCCATCTGCGGTATTGACTTGCCAGTCACATTGTTTAGACTGTTACCTAATCAGACTCATTTCTCTTGGCTCGCCCCTTCGCGCTCCATAGCTTTCCCAAAAACACTTGTAATTGATAAATGCTTTACTAAAAAACACAGTATTCACTGTACTCGAGAAAACTCTAACCAAACTGCTTTGCAAAAATTTTTTTCACAACATATTTCCCCATAACTCAGGCTGTGGTGGTCCTAGGACAATGGGACCACCAAGAAAACATTGAGCATGATGCACTTTCTCTGTTTAGGTCATCTCTTGGGTCCCAACATTAGGTTAGTTGGGAGCCCAAAAATAATAACCCCTCCGACCATTCAGTGTCTCTGTCTTGTGGCTGGAACTTTTGTTTTACAGTTGGGAATAGTTTGTGTTCTAAGTGCCTTAGTATTGCAGTAGGCTTGCTAGGCCTGACTTGTGTAAGGCACTATGTGCTCTAGGGGGCTAAATATATGGTTACACTACATTCTGCCATTCTTTTTTCAAGGGGTTATGCCTTCTAGGGGCTAACTATATGGTTACATGACCATGTTTCTTACAAGTGCTATTTTTACTGTGGTGTCTTCTAGGGCTGTTCTGAGCTTAACCGTCAACATACTAGAATATAAGCTGAACTCTGTCATCCCATAATACTTTGTAGGGCATTCTTTCACAAAACAATTTTGCTCATAACTCAGCCTGTGGTGATCCCAGGACAATGGGACCACCTTTGTTCACCAGAGTGTGATTTTTTTGTCATGATCATCTCTGGGTCCCCACACTAGGTTAGTGGGGACCCCAAAATAATAGCTCCTCCGACCATTTAGTGTCTCTGTCTTGTGGCTGGAACTTTTGTTTTACAGTTGGGAATAGTTTGTGTTCTAAGGGCCTTAGTATTGCAGTAGGCTTGCTAGGGCTGACTTGTGTAAGGCACTATGGTGGTCATTCCGACCTAGGCGGGCGGCGGTTGCCGCCCGCCCGTCGGAAGCCGCCTGAATACCGCCCCGCGGTCAATAGACCGCGAGGGGTATTCTGAATTTCCCGCTGGGCCGGCGGGAGATCTGATTCAGATCGCCCGCCGGCCCAGCGGGAAAGCGCCTTCCACAAGGAAGCCGGCTCGGAATCGAGCCGGCGGAGTGGAAGGCGTGCGACGGGTGCAGCAGCACCCGTCGCGCTTTTCAGTCTCTGCATCGCAGACACTGAAAAGCCTAGTTGGGCCCTGTTAGGGGGCCCCGCGACCCCCCCTACCGCCATCCTGTTCATGGCGGCTTTCCCGCCATGAACAGGATGGCGGTAGGGGGGGTCAGAATCCCCTCGGCGGCGCAGCGAGCTGCGCCGCCTTGGAGGATTCTAAGGGTCAGTGGAAAACCGGCGGGAGATCGCCGGTTTTCCCGTTCTGACCGCGGCCAAAGCGCCGCGGTCAGAATGACCAAGGGAGCACCGCCGGCCTGTCGGCGGTGCTCCCGCCCCCGTTGGCCCTGGCGGTAGAGAACCGCCAGGGTCAGAATGAGGGCCTATGTGCTCTAGGGGGCTAAATATATGGTTGCACTACATTCTGCCATTCTTTTTTCAAGTGGTTATGCCTTCTAGGGGCTAACTATATGGTTACATGACCATGTTTCTTACAAGTGCTATTTTTATTGTGGTGTCTTCTAGGGGCTGTTCTGAGCTTAACCGTCAACATACTAGAATATAAACTGTACTCTGTCATCCCATAATGCTTTGCAGGGCATTCTTTCACAAAACAATTTTGCTCATAACTCTGCCTGTGATGATCTTAGGACAATGTGACCACCTTTGTTCACCAGAGCGTGATTTTTCTGTCTTGATCATCTCTGGGTCCCCACACTAGGTTAGTGGGGACCCCAAAATAATAGCCCCTCCCACTCAATGTCTTTTTAATCTCTTCCATGGTTGGAACTTTTGTTTTACAGCTGAGAGTAGTTTGTGTTTTATTGGGTTTATATGATAATTGTATATGTTTTATTGATCCCTCCGTATTGCAATTATGACCATCATTCAGGCTAACTTAACATCCTTATTACATTATGACTGTTCGAACACTCTTGATATGCTTGGGTGACCCTTCTAGTTTATTTTTCTCAGTACTCCTTCATGGCTATCATGTGTCTTTTTTGGGGGGGAATTGTGTTAGCCAGCAAAAGTGGTATTCTATTGGAATTAGCATGGCAAATTTCAATTAGGATGCTAAATGCCAACATTTTTATTTTGGGCTGCAGATAGAGGAAGAAGGTAAATGAAAGTGCTTTAGTTATATGCAGGGCCACTGGAATTATTTAGCAGGAAAAGACCGACTTATGAGGCAGGGTGAGGCAAGAAAAGTCAAACTATGAATTTACAACACCAATATCTCAAGCTCGCAAATGTGAGACTCATTGCATTGCAAATGCTTGTTTTTCTTTAGGGTTTGTGTCCTGTATTTATTGCAAGATGTGTGTACGATCATATATCTTGACTTGTATCTGGCACATGCCTAAGCTTGAGTAATGGTTCTTTAATGATTCTTTAATCACTCCATCACACCTTTCACCAACAAATTACGTGCATTCTCTAATACTTGTCAAATAAGCGAACCCGAAGAATGAACTAAAAACTTGACAAAGTAACTTCATGTTAAGGAAACATTATTTGTCTGGGTTCCTAATAGTGATAGTGGTATTATGTGTTAACAACAAATTACGTTTCTGCTGCAAACCTTGAACATAATTTAAAAGTCAACAAACTGTGATTACTGTCTGTCAGTGCAAGATGTGATGTGCGTGCCCTATTGGTACTGTTGCCTGGTAACATTGTTAAAAGCCAATACACTGTACATCGAGTGCAACTTTAATCCAATTGCCAAAACATCAGCAATAGTGCTGGTAGCAATAATTTTCTTTCATCAATTGCACACAGTGGAACTGAGGGTAAGAAGAAGATAAAGCATTTTCTCACTGTCACACGTGTTGGTCCAGTGAGGATGTCGGGAATAAATGTTTTTATTATAGACCAGGGTGACATTTTTACTATGCAGGCAAAATCTCACAAAATTTCCCTATTTCACTTCACTGGAATTTTTTATATGCTCTCTCACAGTTGAGCTATTTTGTGAAATTGTAACTAGTAGAAGACTGGATCCAGAAGAAAATGTCTCACAGTAACCATGCAACTGATATCTGCTGAGGCCCAAAATCATTTTGTTTTGGTACTTGATCAGGCACGACTTTTCTACAGTATCTAGGTCCTGATGTTCTATAGTCACATGCGATTTAAGCCAAGTACATTTTTATGCTTGAGTTTAAAGCACTCTTTAACTGTTGTTATCCATCTATGGGCTTGTAACCATGCCCATGGCATGCCCATCAGTTTGGTTGGTTCGTGGGCTTGCCTTTTAAAATTTGCTTGATTTCATTAGTGAAAGGCATGCATACGTCATGCCTTTTCCGGTGTTTAGCCTGCGTTGAGCGCACTGGCCAACTACTGAAAACATACAAGGCTCCATGTTTTCCCCATGGTTTCTGGAACACTTTTTCTTTTTATCTCGTAGGCAGCGCAATCTCGCTGTGCAGTAGGCGAGCACTTTGCATTACATCGATCCTGTTATATGGGTATTTGCACTATTGCCGGTTACATGGATAACTGCACTTGTGCTGATATGTTTCACTGCGAGCAAACTTCTGTTTCCTTTTGTGTGTTTGCTTTGTGCTCATGGTGGCTGTCGACTCACACTTACGTGAAACTGTTTTACTTTTCAGTTTATGTGGCAAGAAGAGTTTGGTTAGGAGTTTACAATGCTAATAGCTTTAACTCAAGTAAACACGAGACCCATTGGATTGCAAATGCTTGTTCATATTGCACATAATTTGGTGTACTTTTCACAAAAAAAGTATGCATACGTTGCAAAAAATTGCAACTTCAGCTATCCCAGTTTTGTTCTTTCCTATTCTGATATGACATCTGTGGGGATGGCATAAGGGGAAACTGGGATAAAAGCCTTGATTTCTAAAAAAAAAAAAAAGAATCCTGAGTCAGTCAGATGCTTTATATGTGTCCGCAGCCTGCCTACATCATAGAACCCATTGGACATCTTTAGTTATAGTGATACCAGTGCAAAATTGAGTGGGATCATTCTGGATCCTGGATCCAGAAGCTGCTACTGAGCTGAAACTAGGCTAGCTTCAGTAAAATATGCTGCATTTATCCAAGTGTAAAATACTGACACCTAGACACACTCAGTTGCACCTGAATGTTGACTGCTTTCAGTTTGGAGCAGCAACCTTTATGGGGCGAGGGTTTTCCTATGTTTGCTTCCAGCAGGGGAAATACAAAGGTCTTACTTTTAGGGAGATCAACCCTCCTGTCTCATCCTATCTGGGCGGCAGGAGGTAACAAAGGCACTTAGCTTGTATTACTTCAAAAGTGGTTAAGAGAAGAGATTTGGATGCATGTTTTTGAGTTTGCTCAACCCGTATACGTAGAGGATATATGTATTGAAAGAAAATCAGATATATCTGTCTATATGAGTTATGACACTAACAACGGTTTCAGAGGCAGGTACTAATTTATTTTTATTTAATTTCTTTAATTGAGCTACCCATCCCAATGTAGGGTGTCAGAGTGCTTTACATCATTCACACAACACACAGACACAATGAATCATACCACTGTGTACATAAATGTACAGGGAATGTTACTTAAAACAATGAGGGTTACAAGCTGTAGAAATCACATATCATCCGTATTGATAGGCCTATATTTGTAAAGAGTGCTTGGTCTGAGGTAACACAAAGTCAAGACATAAAATCTAACAGTAATTGTTGTTGTCTGGGCTAATAACACTATATTACAACCAGTGCTTAATTTGTAAATAAAAACGTTCCTGTGCTAAAAGCCCTCCTCTTAAACATGGTTCTGCTGCAATTAAATGTGCGAACACGGAATACAGAGGCAACGTAATCCTGAAGCCATCTCTGGCCTCTTCAATCCATTTACAGCCACTCCCTGCCCTTTCAGCTCACTCTTGCAGCTTTCTGCTTTCTCCCATTGTGACGCTTTCCAGTTTTTCTCTTCCGCTGTCCTTCCCATATGTGCCTTTTGCTGGCAGTAAATGCTTGAGGCAGAAGAATAAGTGCTGGCCCTAAAAAATAAGTGCTGGTGCTACGCACCGGAAACAATAAGCACAAATTAAGCAGTGGTTACAACCAAGGGAACCATTTTTAGCAACCTTAGAGTAAAAAAAGATTGAGAAGAACACAATAATGTTCTAAATAAATGTCTTGCAGTTTACATGGAGTTCATATAGTCTGCTTTAGAGCACACCGTGCTTTTTTAGACGGAAAAGGATCTCTGTGTCAAAAGCAATAACCCCAAATCTGCCTATTAGACGTTGTGGTCTGCAGCAAACACATTATCCATCTCTGCTATTATATCTGCTTTACATTTTTGTTGTGTTAAGATGACATATTTACTTTTCTGACTAACAATTTAAAGTTGAAGATCTGTACTACCTCTGAAGTTTTCTGAAGCAATTGCGTTAGCCATCAGAGTTAGAGAATTATTAATATCCCCTCAAAATTGCTGAACACTCAAAGATGTCTGTTGTAGGTGCCTTAGACCTCTAAAATAGTGTAAAATGCAGCCTATTTGTCACCAGTTAAGTCACATTTGTCTTGAAATGTATACGTTGACTGGCAGACTCTGCTTTTCGTGACTTCCGCCCTCGTGGTTCCACCACCTTTCTGCAGCCACACCTTAACCCTCAACATATGGGAATATGCAGTAATATTTTTCCATATCCAATTCTGACACTAAGGAATTCCCATGAATCCATGATCCATGACACACAAAGGTGGCTCGGTTGTGCCAGCAGAAGCTGGAATCAGCTCGAGCCACCACAGCTAACTCGTTAACCCGGTCAGCATTTTTTGGACCACCTCAAAGAACTCAACAGTTTCCAACTCCAAAAGAGCTTCAGGCTGCCGATGGGTGGTACGTGCCCTCAGACATAAATCTGGACATAAAATGCGCATAACCACGAAACAAGTCTCTTCGTGGTGACTAAAACATCACTGTATTTGTTTAGTTTCCACAAGGTCGGCTGTGCCCTTGCTCTCCTCTGGGTTCCAAAATCACGTTTCGCACAACAATAATTCGGCCCACATCTTCCTTGGCGAACAGCCACGGGTTGCAGGGTGCATGCTGGGAAAAGCGTCAGCATCTGCTATCTGTGCTCCTGGAGCCCAGACGCGTGGCAGATGTGGGCACCAGCCTCAAGTGTGTCCGTGTGAGATAGGTGCAGGCGGAGTTCTCACTACATAAGGCCCGTCTGCTCCCCCCCTCGCTGAAACCACGTCAATAAAAATAGAGAAACCTTTTTGCTTGTATTCTCCCAGACACAGCGCAGGTTTGCCAGCCTTCCGCAACCCGTGATAGCGTACCGTCTAGACTAGAGGCACACGACTTTGTACTACGGTGCTTCAAAGCACTGAAACTGTAAACACAGACATTCATTGACACGTTTGTGCATTGAAGTTCTCCGTTTTTCCAAGATGGAAGACCCAGGCAAAAAAGATACTCCTTGAAGCTCTCAAAGATTGAAATGGGTTCCCCGGGGGAAGGGGGAGGGGAAGGGGGGGGATGGGAGGCAAGACAAGTAAAACATCATAGGAGGTAGACAAGCGAGGGCGGAATGTCGGTTACATAATGCCATCGGACTAAACACAAATAGTCAATCTAATGACTGTTATAACTATTTTAAAGTACTGTACATACATGGATTTTCAGGTATACGAATTGTTTTGTGCTACATCACTTGCTCCATAAGGTTGTTTTGAATATGTGCACATTTTATCTACAAAAAATACTTTTTTTATACATGCCGAAGCAGATCTGCATGCGAGTGAACTATGAAAAACAGAAAAATAATAATGGAGAGATCACAAAAACGGGCTTTACCGAAAATCAAGCCCGTCCAGAGTATTCAAGTGTATCTCCACATCTCAGACTGCAGACGAGGCAACAATAGCCCCACCCTTTGCCTATCAACAAATAAATGGCTTCCATAAAATAAAGTTGTGTTTTACTATCCTCTGACTCTACAATACCTTTCAATGTTTTTGAACGCAAAATACATCGCAAATGGATCGCAAAGGAAAGATGGTGCTCTGGCATACGAAGTCAATGCCAAACAAACATCCCCATCTGGTATGACAGGTGATGTATCAGCGATGATGCTGCAAGAGTTTGACACTACAAAATCGCATTTGCTGTTCAGTTCAACGTGATCCCGAGATTAGTAGACCCTGGCTTGTTGGACATTGTCGGTAGGAGCAAGATCAGTGAGTTAAACTATTTTAGGTCCCAGTACAAGTGCCCCGGCCACTAATGCTGGCAGGGTGTTGCATTGCCATGCCCGTATTACCAGTCAGTCCTGAGATGGGAAGGTCAGAATGAAGCACAACATATGGTATTGGGATGTTTACATCATTAGTCAGTCAGTCAGTCAAAATAACTTTATTAGGCGTGTTGCCATAAAAGTACACATGCATACATATAAATCATCATAAAATACAGTACTTATTGTATAATTCAAAAACCAAGACTCTTCAATCTGCAAGTCTATAAAATCTCAGCGTACCACTAAAGCCTACTAAATCAATATAGAATAATAAATACTTATAAAACCGTATACAACAATAAAACAGCATTTTAATTCCATTAATAAATCACATTGCTAATTCATATCGATTCCTACTGGTGATAGCGCATTTGATAAAACTTAAAATAGAGCTGCATATTTGTTTGGACGAAAGGCTTTGAATGCCAATCAATCCTTCTTTATAAGAAAGAGTGTGCAAATTATGCAAAATAGGTAATAAAAAGGTTTCCCTAGGAGCTGAGTAGAGTGTACAAAATAAAATAAAATGATAAGTACTTTGTTTCGAAAAATTGTCACAAGGACATGGCGGTAATGTTTTTTCTCACACGCATTTTGTTGGAAACGCCACTCTAAAATGAATCATATTAAATCTAAAAAGTACAAGTAAAGAGTATAGGGAGGGGATCGGAAAGCAAACAAAATAAGGTTCTATCGCATTTGATGATGAAATTTGTACATATGAATCAAAAGAACTCAATTTCTCTGCCACTTGATATCTAAGATTCGTAGCATACGCTTTATGTTGAGGTTTAACAATTTCCTTCACGTTGGCGGGCAAGAGCTCTGGTTTAAAATACATAAACTCCAAGTCCAAGTTTCGGAAACAGTTATGAACAAATTTTAACCATGGAATTTTGTTGTGGTTTGCTAACGAAATACAGTCTTTTACACAATCATGTGTTAAAGTAGCCGCCGGATTTGACCATACTTTTATCCATAACAAAAGGGGGGCAATATCTATCAAATCTGTAATGTAGCGGATTCCCAACAATTCATGGCATATAAAATTCGCTACATTCTTGGGTACCATAAGTAGCCGGTGGAGAAATTTATTCTCTGCCCGTTGTAATATACTTTAACTGGTATATCCCCAGAGGCCACCCCTATAAATCGCTGCCGAGACACATTTGGATTTATAAAGCGCGATGATCTGATGAACCGGTCTATGCCCCAATCTACGGGCAAAGCAAAAGATTGCTTCAACATTTCTTTCAATTTGTTGGAGCTTAAAATTCAAATGGAATTTCCATGACAGAGAGGAACTTAGGTACAAACCTAAATAACAAAAGTCTTTTACCTTTGTTAAGGTGTTCCCCCCCATTGTAAAACATTTAGTGCGTGTGTTTTTAGGACCGCAAATCATAACATGTGACTTCACTAGTTAATGCATATGTTACCTCTTTTTCATCAAAGTTTTCCTGGTGAAGTTTGTGCAGGGTAGATAATTTTAAATAATTTTTAGGGTTGTATATCTTGCAACCTTAGTTCCTGTTTGTTCCCAGTCGATATCAGTGTGATCACTGAGGCAAAACCAACTAATTTCACTCAGGTACATTGAAATCAAGGTCAGCTCAATAAATATCCCCCCCCCCCACCAACGGACATAAGACAGTGTCCTTTTCAAGACGCTGAACCGTTTTTGTCCACAATATGCTGTTTTTCCAGTGTAAAACTGTACGAGGCTATGGTTTGGCGCCTGTGGTGAGTGAGGTCAGAAACTCTGCAGAGAGCTGTAGGCCATGGCCGAATTGGGATTTGTAGATTCAGCACTGGCAAGTCAAGCTTGCACATGTTGGTGGCACCAGAACAGGGAATCTGTCGCTGGATCTATGGATCACATTTTGTATCCTTGGATATAGAAACAAAAGGAAGAAGAGTCAGTCATAGATCAGACCTTGCAACCCACTGCCATTGCACAGACCATACACATGCCCACAGACCGATGGGTGAAGGAACTAGCAGGCCAACCTTTGCTGTGCATGGGCAGAGAGCATGCCTGGACCGATCCATGGAAACCAATAGGGGCAAAAAATAGATTATATTTTCAATATTTGTAAAGGTACTGTTGATGAACTTAAGGCATTTCATGCATATTTGAATGATAATGAGTTTAACAACACTCTTATTTTGGAAATTAGTTAAACTGATATTTGTTTTCTTGATTTCCAATTATATGTCACAGAAGGTCAATTATTGTGAAGAATGTTCAGGAAACCAACACCGGCAAATGCAATCTTACATGTTGAATTAGGACATTTTAGGAAACAGATCAGGAATATTCCCTTCGGGGATTTTTTACACGCAAAAAGAAACTGTACTTTTCAAATAGAATATGATAAACAGGCAGACAAGATTTTGGACTAGTTCCTTCATAAAGGATATGACAAAATATATTGCACGTGGCAAAGGAGATAGCTAATAAGATCAGTAGGGAGGAATTACTAAAATAAAAGGTTAAAACATCTAAGGCTGCGGAAGTGATTAGATGTATCACTACATTTAGTAATGGGAATAATATAATACATAAGAGCATTTTGAAACATTGGGAGATACTTTCCTTGGCTTCGGATATTGGGGTGGTGGAGTTCCTTTCCTAGAAACCACGGATTACATATGAAAGAACATCCACGTTGAAAACTATTCTTAGTCCTTTTAGACCAGTAAAATACAAGGAACACAGAGGACACTAAACAGAAAACTCAAAGTGGTTGTCAGAGCTATCAAAAGGGTGCTATAAATGTGGAAATTGCATTTGCTGCATGTTTGTGTGGGATAATGCTAAAGGTTCAATGATTTCACACAATTACATCGTTCATACATTTTAATACTTCACACTGTGTATATATTTGATGATTTGTATCTATAAGAAACAATATGTCGGCTCTACAACCAGGAAGCT
This sequence comes from Pleurodeles waltl, assembly GCF_031143425.1. Taxonomy (NCBI): domain Eukaryota; kingdom Metazoa; phylum Chordata; class Amphibia; order Caudata; family Salamandridae; genus Pleurodeles; species Pleurodeles waltl. Next base: position 536,593,811 of record NC_090445.1, on the reverse strand, counting down.
CAAAGAACAATTGAAGGAGCATATCAGAACTATCAGAAATGTAGAAAGGAAATATCCTATGGCGGGTCATTTTCAGATTGAACATTTTGGAGAATCTATTTCTGATATTAGATTTGTGGGTTTAAAATATATAATCCCCAGAGAAAGGGGTGGAAATATTGAGAAGATTTTCAGAATCAAAGCAAGGTATTGGATTAATAAACTAAGGACAGTGTGGTTAGGATTGAACTCTGACCGGGAGTTGTTTTTATCATTGTAGGCTTAATAATGAATTCGTGGTCATGTTTAGGCAGGAATTAAGATACCAACAGCTGTGAATTTTAGCTGTATTATAGTTTAAAATTGTATTGTTTATGTTTCATTTGTTCTGTGTTGAATTGTGGAATGGGAACATTGTATAACTTTAATGACATACTGTAAACTGCGATGTTAGGATGGGACGTCTCACTGTATAGTACAAATTCCGAAGCAATAAGAATCTTTAGGGGTATATATACAGCCAATATGACTGTTCTGGGTTTCCAATCAGATGTATGAGGATTAAAACAACGACCCTATTAGCCTGCTTGTGTGTAGGCTAAGGTGTGGAAGTTAATTGTATTAGACAAAGGAAAATTGCTATGTATGAAATTGTAGACTTAAATTAATGTCCAAATAACTAAATGAATTTGGTGCAGAGGGGAGAACAGTGATGTGATCTATAGGTATTTGAAGAAGAGGACGGAGTTTGAATGTAAAGGGAGGATATGTAAGTAAGAGTAACCTGTTTTAAACACCGAGATCTATGAGATGTAATCTGGATTTTTATGATATGGTGAAGGTGGTAATATGGATTGTAATAAGGGGGTCTTTTTTGTTAGGGGATTAGTTTGAAATACAGAGACAGGAGAGGCGACAGAAGTGTCCACAATGTTATTCATGACTGGGTTTGAGTTTAAGGGGCTCATTACGACTTTGAGAGTCCAAGGACCTCCATGTTGGCGGTGGCGGTCAGACAGCCAACAGGCTGGTGGAAAAGACTGTCAAATTTTGAGTATGGGGGTGATGTCAACTGAATACAGCCAAAGCATCACTGGCACCACCAGTATGGTCACACTGCCGCGGACGATTGGAGCCACCAGCAGGCTGGTGGAGACTGTGTTTCCATTGGACTCATTCCGACGTTGCACACTGCTAACCTTTCCACCGCGGTCGGACAACCATGGAATCCCAGGCAGAAATGAACTGGATAAAAGGAGACACTCACCTCAAGGACGCCATACTCACCCAAAGCCATCATGGAACCACAACTAGATGTCATCCTTCTGCTCCTGCTCACTGAAAGACAACAGCATCAGCGCTGACGAGGACAACAGCAACCGGAGGTACACACACTCACCTGTTACATTTGTATATTGGCAAAATTTGTAGAGACGCATAACATACAATAGGGAGGGGGGTGTGAGGGCCATACTCACATGTAACAGTACAGTGACACGCACACTCACATACAGCAACATGTACACCCACAAATACTCAGCACTCACACTGCAGCCAGCGCACACACACACCACAAGTCAATAACACCCACTTACGCATGGCAACACAGCACAGGGCTAGTCTCCCACAATCCCATACAACACACCAACACGTCACAACCACACCACAACTGCACAATCAAAAAGACATTGTCATGCAATCACAACTGACACTGGCCATGGCCTAATCACACATAAAACACAGTGTACAACCAACTGGGAACAAACAAACACAATTATACCATCATCTAACGTAGCAATCGACACACATCACACATACAGCACCTATCATTACATGCACAATACATGCACACTCACACAGTCAAAGCACACAAAGCCACACACTATGACATCAAACACATGTCAACACAAACACAAAACAACACCGTTACAACACCATGTCAGCAACATACACAGACCCCTCAAACAACACACACCCTCTCCCTGGGAGACAAAAGCACTGCACACACCCTCACATACTGCTCAAACAACACAGGAAGCACAAGTACCACACACACACACACACACACACACACTGGGGCACACCCAATGTCAGCCAGGAACACCTCAAACCTAGGAAAGGAAATGCAGGACAAAAATATAACCAGAAAACCAACAACTGGTTGGGTATGATATATTAAAATATTCTTAGCAAAAAACTATGAGTCCAAGGCCATTGGCCAGTCCATATAATTCAATAGTCAATGCACTAAAGGCAAAAGGTGGTGCCCTAACTTGACTCCTGACTGCCATTTAACCTCCAGAGGTAGGGGCATCAAGGTGGCAGGCAGGGACCTCAGGGACTTTTAGGGGGGGTGTAGGGGAGAGGAAGGGTTTTGGCTTAGGATGGGGAGGGGGCCTTTTGGTTTTGGCATGGGAAGGGTTGGGTCTTCTTGGGCGGGATCACTTAATGTTGGTGTGGTGTCTGCAGATGTGTCAGGTGTTGTGTCTGTGATGTGGGGTGGTGTCAGGGCAGATAGTAACTGTTTCTCTGTGTGGAGGTGGAGGTTGCTTGTGTGCATGCCGGTGGTGTGTCTTGGGTGATTATGTTTGTCTGAGCTACACTTGGATGTTGAGGTGAATGCATACCTGTCTGTTTGTGTGCTTTGGCTGGGTTAGGGAAGGGGAGAATTGGATTGGGGAGAGGAAGGTGGAAGTGGGACGGTGGACAAAGGTTGACTGGATGCCATCAGTGTAGAGCCCAGAGCCTGAAAAGATCTCTGTAGGCCAGCCTGTGCACCGTGAATGCCCTCCAGGAACGCATTACTCTGTTGTATCTGAGTTGGCAGTCTCTCAATGGCATTCACAATGGTCGACTGACCCAAGTATCGACCTCAGGAGGTCAATAGCCTCCTCACTGAGGACAGCAGGACTAACAGGGGCTGGGGCAGAGGTGCCTGGGATGAAGGAGACGCCCACCCTCTCGGATGGGCTGGCACTGCCAACTGGGTGGGGAGCTACAGGGAGGGGAGGTGATAGAAAGGGACGTGGTGGACAGAGATGGTGCTGGGTGGTCTCAGATAAGTCTGCCACCGCCAGGGAGTGGCCACTGGAGGAGGATTCCGAGGATGATATACAGGATCTAGTCTCCCTCATGGCACTCCCCTCACCCTCCGGTTCACTGGGTCCCTTGGTGTCAGTGTTCTCCTGACCCGTGGCCAGAAGCTTACCCACTCGGCTGTGCCCTGTCTCCTTCGCCTGCCGATGCTGATGCTCCAAAACAGAAAGTGAGGTTTAGTCATCACATTCTCTACATACCACTACTTTCATACTTTACACATCAGTACCATTACATCCAGTTGACAAACGCCCCCAAGTAGTACCAGTTAAGTGCCAACATCATGTTACAACAAGATACAATGTATGTCCCTCAATAAAAACATTTATACACACCGTCTAAGCTACCTATCTCATACCTACAATACCATGATATCAGTAGACCTATCACAATGACCATTTCATGACAAGATGTCTTTGCCACCTGATACAGGGTCCCTATCCACAGCAACATAGTCAAGCAACAATCAAGCTATAGTTTAGAAATGTAACATTGATTTCCACGATTCAAAGATACAAACTCTACACATACTAACAAAGAAGCCTGAAGTCATGTACCAGTCATGAAACATATTGTCTAGTATGCTCAAGACAGGCTGGTGTACACAAGCCATAACCACTTCATGTCACATAGTTAACAACATTCACAATGGATATATGTAATCATGCAACTTCTCTAATTGCTATACTCAAAATCTTTTAAGATGAAAAAGTCTAAAGACATGTCATCTACACATGTACCCATAGTGATCTATGAAAGGATTGTAAATGCATTGTGGACGAAGACATCTAAGTCACTGTCCTCCTGAAAACAAAGTATATCAGCTGTATAAGGGCCTAATGAGCTCAGAGCATTTACCCATACACAGCAACGACAAGTATATTTTCTGTTTCTAGTCAATGGACCACTGTCATGTGCATTAAGGTGACATTCAGAATTACCTATCATGCAATTATTCCATGATTAGGCCAATGATTGACTGGGTGGCAACATCACTATATGCACATCAGACATGGCGACCCTTCCCTCTGTCTGTGAAAACTATCTGAGAAACAAGCCACATCTGATGCTCCCACAACAGGTACACCCACCATGATGCAAGTCAAATGTCTGAAGTCACATACCACGCCACTCACATGTGTATGTGAACCACCACACCTGCACCACACAGGTGTCAGTGCTAACATTAGGTTTCCATACAGCCAAGAGTCAGTAAACATAACCTATTTAGCAACAGAAAGTAGGTATGTGACTCTCCTTAATGTGGAATTATGAGCGGACCATCCAATACACACATGATGATGGCAAAAAACTGATAAGATTGTAACTGTGAATAAGATATATTTAACTAGTCATCATGCCTACAACATTATGGATCAGTAAAATGCTGGGCAGCCACTTACCACCTACTGAAAATTAGCATGGCACTAACATTCATTGTCCTGACACCAATGTATGTGATCCAATAGGAGTCTAGCTATACCTGCATGGTTCCCAACATGTAGGTTGTGCACTCAGACTAGACATTACAAAGGTCTCTGTACATCCCTTTATTACCAAGTGGATTCACCTTGTAACAGGTCTGAATAAGTGAAGCTAGTATGTCATGTGAAATGTCAGATGGACATCACAGCCTCACATTATGCTGTAACACGTCTGTAACCTTTTGAAAAGTAGGAATGGATTCAAATTTAGTGACTCAATGTTGCATATAGACATTGATCAGAGGACATTGCAATGGACAGAGAGCAAGGACCTGGACACTTACCTTCATGATATTGGGAGTATTGATCTCTCTTTGGTAATGGACAACCACCAGGGTATTGAAAGCTGTATCGTGGCACACATATGATACTGTCACATGTGCATCATCATATGCTTTTGTACAGAGGGGACAACAGAGGTGAGTAATATGTCGATGTACACATTAGAATGTGCACACCTGTGTGCCATTGTTGGGGAATGTACATTAATGTGTTGACTGGAGATCTTGGACCCTTTTCACCTACCACATTGTCGGATTTAACAATCTGTCACATCAGACACTCACCTGTTAAAGGGGTGAAATTGTGATTAGGTCTGTACTTACCCCCTTGTGGCTGTTGTGCTGCCCTCAAACGCCCATCCAACTCCGGGTAGGTCACCGCCAATATGCAGGCCATGAGGGGGTCAAGGTCCAATGGGAACCCCATCCATATTGGGAGGAAATCCCCAGCTGGGCCTCTGCGGTCTTCCGGGCCCAGCGTCTCATGTCCTCCCAGTCTTCCTACAGTGGGTGCTCTGCCAGCTATGGACCCCCAGGGTCCGCACCTTCTTGGTGATGGCACGCCATATCCCCTTCTTCTGATGGATGCTGACCTGCATGGATGACACAGAGAAGAATAGAATGTCATGTACACATGCACCATTCCAAAACAAAGAGGGGGAAAAACAAGTCAGTGCACATAGCCATACACAGAATGTCTTCAACATCCCCTTCAAAGATAGATGAATATGCAGTCAGGCCATGTGTGATGTTGGAACAGGCATACAATATGCATATCCAGCAACTTGTGTTAGCTTATTATACACGACCAGAGCACATGCATACCTGTAAACATGGGCCCTCATTGTGAGTCTGGCAGTTGTGAGACTGCCAGACTCATTGTGGTTGTTGGACTGCCTCGGTCGTGGCGGTCCGACCGCCAAATTACGACCCTGGTGAAACCTCCATGGTCGGACCGCAGTGACCGCCAGGTTGCTGCCAGACGGCAGCATGGCGGTCCCAACGGTTGTAATCCGCCAGAGCAGCGCTGCAAGCAGTGCTGCCCTCTGGATTACGAGTCCCCATACCACCAGCCTTTTCATGGCGGTTTCACTGCCATGGAAAGGCTGGCCAAATGGAGGCCCCCATGCACAGCCCTGTTGCACATTCCACTCCCCGAATTAGGGGCAGGGGAATGCACGACGGGTGCTGCTGCACCTGTCACACCCCACATTGCCATGGCTCGATTACGAGCCGGCTGCAATGTTAAGGCCCTGTTCACCCCAGGGCAAGTGGGTGGAAATGCTGTTTCTGCCCGCTGGCCCTGTGGTGAACTCCAAATAAGGGTGGCGGTGTTTGGACCACACAGGCGTTCTCTCAGTGGTTTGAGTTTGGCGGGCAGCCTCTGCCGCCCACCAAACACATAATGAAGGCCATGGTACTCCTGGCAAAGTTTGTCACACCAACTTCAGTGATCATATATTACAGTCAGTAGGTGGTTCAGGGAACATGTATCACACACTTTCTACCATGTCAAAGTATGTAATACCTGTAACACATATGCACATGCCCATCTACCCACACATTCACCACAACCCTTAATTCTGCCACATTTCCTGGACATCATCACAAACTTGACCCATCAAACATTGCTTGTCATAACAAAGGATAGATGGGGAAATATACATATGTGCATATGGTGCACTTACCTGTTCCTCTGGTGCACCACAGAGCTGTTCATACACGGGTAGGACCACCTCCACAAGCTTGTCAAGCTCCTCAGGGGAGAAGGCAGGGGCCCTATCACCTGCAGGACGTGGCAGGATTTCTCCCAGGGACAGTACACACTAGGTCAGTTCATAGAGGTCTTGCTGGCAGCAGTGTCAGGAGTCAAGTGAGAGATGGAGCATGAGATGGCAGTCACGTCCACGACATAAGACACAGTCATCGCTGGCGAACATCGCCATCGGTGCAAGACCGCCAAAGACAGCAATGTGTTTCATTGGCAATGTGCACCGAGGTTGTATTTGCCTACCATGACCAAGACTTCCGCCGGTGGAGTTAGGTCATTTCCTAATGTCCAAACAGTAGGTCAGGCAGCTGCGATTTTAATGCTCATAGATGATCGGTAAAGTTAGATCAAAGTTGCAGCACAAGCTGTGAGACATACTTATGGCCTTTTGTTCACTGCCGGCTTTGAGCAAACGTGTAGGAAAATACAGGATTTATGTACAGCTTGTGAACATGATGAGTTATGACTAATTTAACTTTAGTGGCATAGACAGCACACAAATGGCAATCCGAAATATGGCATTTGTGTTGTATTGATGTGAAACATAGTAATATTGTCATTATCACTGTGACTTTTAGTGACATCCTTCTCCATTTATAAATCATGATTGAAGAAAGGGAATTTGATTGCAGTAAGAAGACATTTTTTGGCTAGGTATGTGCTGTGTACAATGTTTCTACAATTTAATGTGGCATGTCCGAGCATTATGTGTGACATATGTTATGTTAACACTTACAATGGACAGAATAAGTGAAACACATAGATCTTGGTTTTATCACACATAGTGGCATGAGAAGAGTGAGAGAACCTGCAATGTGCCATCCACTAGCAGACCTGCAGACCATGGAGAGTCGACATATCACCCAAATATACCACCTGGATAGGCAGACAATCAGGGACCTCTGTCGTCAGTTGGAACAAGATCTGATGCCTGTCATTCATAATCCCTATAGCATACCAGCCATTGTACAACTCATGTCAGTGCTGCACTTGCTGTCCACAGGCTCCTTTCAAAATACCATGGCCCTAACTGCAGGGGTGTCTCAGCTTATGTTCAGTCAGGTTTTGAAGGCTTTACTGTTTGCATTGTTGAAACACCTGGACAGCTACATCAGATTTCCACAATGTGTAGATTTCCCCAGGTGAAGGCTGATTTATATGCTTTAGCAAACATACCACATGTGGTGGATGCCATTGATGGCACCCATGTAGCTTTGGTTCCCCCAAAAGGCAATGAGTAGGTATATAGGAACAGGAAAAACTTCCACTCCTTTAATATCCAAGTAGTCTGTTTGGCTGACCTCTACATTTCACAAGTTTGTACAAGGTACCCGGGGTCAGTCCATGATGCCTTCATCATGTGGAACAGCAAAATCCCACTGCTGATGACACAACAGTACACAGAGAAGGCCTGGCTGGTTGGTAAGTCATGTATGTCACGGGAGTCTGCAACTTTCATCTGCTTCCAAATGTGTGGATGCCCAAGATATACGTTTGCCTTTTTGTCACTATTCATCACAGGGGACTCAGGCTACCCAAACCGTCCTTGGTTGTTGACACCTATGAGATATCCATCCACGCCAGGGGAAGTCTGCTTCAATGAGGACCACGGAAGGACAAGGCATGTCGTGGAGTGGACTTTTGGGCTCCTGAAGGCAAGACATTGATAAGTCTGGTGGAGCTCTCCTCTACTCACCCACCAAAGTATGTCAAAATATTGCTGCATGCTCCACAATCTCACCCTGAGATGTCAAATCCCATTTATAACAGATGAAGGGGGGCCAGCAGTTCCAGTAGGTGAGAATGCAGATGTGAAAAGTGAGGATGACTATGAGGAGGATGAAGTTGGAGACATACGGGCAGATCTCATCAATCAGTACTTTACCTGATTGTAGGTATGTCATGTCCTGTAATCTTACTAACACTTGGGAGGGATATTGGGGGATTAGGGATGGTTGATAAGGGTCTTAGTATGACCATCAGACAGGTCATAGGTAGCTTCTAAGCACATACCTCAGATGTGCATGCAGAATACTACATTGAGTAGTGTGCAGCTTTTTGATCACCATAGTCTAATTTGGTCACAAGGCACAATCAGAGTTGCCATTGTAAATAGGACATAGCTGTATGATGTTTTACAATCAATTCCTGCCTATATCTTATGTATTACATTTTTACTTTCCAGGTTATTTCAGAAGGTCATACTCATTTGGAAATATCTGACAGTGTCACAGGCAGGTTGGATTTACAGACTGCCATGTGAAGTCAAAATGGAGTGACCCATATACGGTCAGGCATAATATCTGTGATGTATGGGTTCTATGCCCAGACTTTCAGGACAGTGGGATGGTAGTGTCCTATTCCACACTATAGACCTGTTTGCATTGTAGCTGGGCAAAATAGTGCCATACGTGTGGTCTTGTGTCTCTGACACATGTCATCCTGTGCAATCCACACCTTCAACCTTCTTAGTGGCTTAATTATGGTACTGCCATATTTGTATGTAGCTGTCACTGTGTTTCCTCATTTCAGTCCCCTCTGCATGTGTATCAAGACTGACATGGGTGAGTAGCATGCCTACTGATACCTGTCCATGCTAAGTGGAAGGTTCCATGATTGGGGGTATTTGTACAGACCACTGTCTGTATCATGGGGTATAATAAGGCTTTAGCTGATCAGACAGAAAACCAATCTGTTTGCCCATTCGGATAGTGAAAGTCTGACATGACTGTAGCTTCTGTGGTATGTGGGGTGCTAGTCATTCACACCTATGCTGAGTACTTACAGTGAGCAGCAGTACTGTTTGACATTTGCATCTTCCCAACCTATAAGTAGGAAAGTGCAACAAAAGTGATGATAAGTTTGCCCATCAGTATAATCAAATGCAAATTGCACCCTGAATATACAGTACATGTGAGATGGGACGTTAACAAGTTGGTACATTTGTGCATATCTTTCATGTGCAAGAGGTATAACAGATAACAGAAATGACTCTCACGCATGATCTGTCGTTTAGTAGTGTTTAATAAGGAGTGCACATTCATATGTGTGAACTGGATCAAATCAAATGCTATCAAACAGTGAAGGGTTTCATCATGGTGGATGAAATCATCAGGGTAGCTGTAACAACATTTGGAGTCCCAAGTCCAGTGTTCTTGTACCATAGGAAAATGGAGATTGGTTGTAGGACAGTCAACAGGGTCTATCAGTGAAGTATAAGGGGAAACACCTAGCAGTGGTTGAAGTCTTGGCACCTGCTCTTCCTGGATGTTTAGGTGGACGTCCACATTTGCAGGGTGTTGGGGGGGGATTCATCAGCTACAGAGGCATGTGTGTCTGAGACACGTCCTTTTCCTGAGAGGGCCTCCATTTCACTGGTTGCCACAGATATTGAAGGGGCAGATGTAGCATTGCTAGTAGAAGGGGCCAGCAGTTGTGGACATAACCTACTCAGGGTGGTAGTCATGTCTCTCAGCCTCCCACTGCGGAATCACGTCCTGGAGGTTGTCCCTCTGCAGTTGCTTTATCTCCCCCATCATGGTCAGTACCTGATACATCACGCCTTGGGACTGTTGGTAAGCTCCGAAGACTTGGGAAATGGTGTCCTGGCCAGTTGTATCCCTTTCAACCTCCATCATCTGGCCTTCACCATCCCTCCCACACATCCTACCCCCAGGTGCCTGTGCCACTGGTACTGTTTTCCCTCTCCCACTGGTGCCAGGTCCATCATTGTCTGGGTTTACGACTTGTGACTTAGATACATGTATTGGGGGCACATCATGGTTGACACAGTCCTTGGACCACAGGATTGGGGGTGAATGGTTGCCTGAGATGTTGTTGCACCAGGGTTGGGAGGAGTCAATGTAGGCAAGGTGAGGCTGACAGTTGAAGACTGACCAGGTGTCCCAGACGGACCAGAGTCGTCCTCAATGTCCACACATCCAGGGGTGATTTCCTCACTGAGGGCTTCATCCAGGGGGGAAGTGGCTGTCTCTGGCGGCCTTTCTATTGTCACATTGGGTAAGTTATCTGTAGAAGAAGTGGAACGTACACTTATTGAAAGTTATGCAAAAAGTGACATCAGACTGTGACAGGTAGACATTCTATGTGACATGTATAAAAAGCCTTTACTTCCTTTACTTGATCCCCTTATATGACATTGACACCTGCTTCCAAATCTGGGTTAGAGCTATATGAGACATAGAGGTTTCCTATATCATACAACTTGCTACAAGATGTTGGAGTTTCTTGGTGGTTAGATGTCTGTTCATAGACTCATATCTTGTCTGCTAAAAAACGTCATATTTTATTGTTATTTCCAAGTTAGGTGTATGGCATCAATGAGTCAACTAACAGCTGGACAAAGTACAATGGAAACAGAGCTGGCCAACGGTATGGGAGTGAGCATTATACCTGAGCCTCTGTATGGGTGTACTCCAAGCACATCCAGCTTCCCATATGTCTGTGCCCCCAGGTGAGTACATTACATAGTCTGAATGGAGACTTAATGGCCAGTTTAGCTGGGAACACAGCTGTAGGTGTGTGTTGGATGTTATTTTACTGGCAGATGTCCATAGCATTGCTGTCATTGCCATAGACTGAACATTTATGGAGTATTCAGGTGTGTAGAATTGTTTGTTAGTTTGATATGCAAGGGAAATCTATTTGTAGTACACTGTTCTGGTTTTCCTAGTGGTGGACCAGTGACTACTGGGAGCTGTAGTGCTTTCAGTCCCTGTACTACCCATTGCATACACAGACACTGGGGCCCCAGGTGAGTTTAGTTGACATGTGGGATTTGGACAGTTGGACACAGGGGTGATAAATGGTTTGGCAGTTACGATGTCATAAGGTGAACAGTGATCATGCAAGACAAAAGTTTGGGGTGACATCATAGGTGTTGTGACTTACCCGACTCAATTTCCACAGGTATTCTTGTCAAGCCCTCAGAGTGCAGGATGTCCAAGACCTTCTACTCCTATGATGTGAACTGTGGGGAAGGAGGTGCGGGCCCACTGCCAGTCTTGCTGACTGCCAGCTGGTGCCTGGTGCACCTTCCCCCGAGGTCATTCCTCCGCTTCCTGAGGTCCTCCCTTGTGCATGGATAGCTGCCTATAGAATTGACCCTGTCAACTATTATTTGCCACATCTCTGTTTTCCTGGTGATGGCCTTGTGTTCCAAATAAGTGTGGCTCTACCCTGATGATTTCATCCACCATGAGCCTCAATTCATCATCTGTGAAACAGAGATGTTTTTGTGGGGACATTGTAGTGGTAGATGTGACGGTAAGGATGTTAAAGAAATAGGGAAATCAAATTGGTGCTGAAATGTGGGTGCTGTTAGGTAAGTGGATGGCCAGTGGTGCCTAATGTGTGGGGTACTTAATGTGTTGTGAGTGTTGTGCAGGTGTGTGATGTGTGCAATGTGAAGGGTGTTGAGGTGCCTAATCTATGGATTCTGATATTTTAGTGCAGAGTTTTCTGAGCTGTGTATGGTGTTCTGGTTGCAAAGGATTGTGGGGTGTGAAGAGGTGTGTTTTATAGTGCAGTGTCTAGGTGTGTTGGATGTGTGGATGTGTGTCAGGTGTGGGGTTTTCAAATCAACCAATGTGGTGTGGTGTTTTACTGTGGTGATCGGTGACCTCCACGGCTCGCACTGTAACGCCGCGCCTTATCGCTGCGTCTCTTTTTCCGACCGCAGTTGGATCGTGCTGCCGATTTTCAGAGCGCCGTCCCCCCATTTTCTTTCTGTTTTGGCGACGCATTCGGGAAAGCATGTTTTGCGCTCCCGGTCGCATCGCCCTTACCAACTTTAGGGTAATTTCTTCTCTTCTGTTGGTGATGGTCTCTTTTGTTGTTCTTTTCTTTCTGTGTTCTTCATTTTTTCAGTGTTCCTGCTGGTCTCCATGTTGTCTTCTTCCTGTTTTCCTTTCCCAGCATGCCCTTTTCTTTTATACTATATCCTTTTTCCCTATTCTTTTCTATGGGAATTTCCCAATTCAAGATGGTGGCGTTTCATTTCCTGTGAAGTCACTTCCTCTTTCCCACTATATAAGTCACTCAGTCTTGCTCTACCTTGCGTTGCAAACACTTCCCTTTGGTGGTGCTCTTCGCTCCTGTTCGTCGTTCCTGTTTTCGCTTTTGGATGTTTTTGCCTTGTCCTGTTTTCAAGTCCTATTTTTTCTTCTTTTTCAGAAGTTCCTGTTTTGAGGTTTTCCCCATCTATTGGGGTTTTTCCTCTGGGACTCCTTCTGGAGGGTATGGTCTGCTTAGGCGTTCTCTGTCAAGCGGCACCGTGGCTATTAGAAAGGGTCGCCCCTATCTGGGATTATCCAGAACTAGCAGAAGACCGGGCGTTTTTCCCAATCCCGCATCCAGAAGTGAGAAGCCGTGTGCAATTAGTGAGAGATTGCAATGCCAAAAGATTCCGCGTTGCGAGGCAGCCATGGAAGGACCACATGGAGAGGTGGCAGAAAATGCACAAGCCAAGCTGCAGACAGTCCAACAACAAGCTCAAGAGTTACAGCAATTACGGGCTGAAAACACTGCACTACGACAAGTCCTGTCTTACCGGTCAATGGATATACCATCTATATCTGCTGCTACTCCTCGATATTCAGGAGATCCTCTGAAGATAAAGGAGTTTCTGGATGCCTTAACGGTCTTCTTGGCTTTTCGTCCACTCCAATTTTCCTCCGATAAGGCTAAGGTGGGCTATCTGATCAGTGCCTTGTCTGGTCCTGCACTTGCTTGGGCGACTCCTCTGGTCTCTGTGGAAGATCCAGTCCTGACTAATTATTCTGCTTTCTTGACTCTCTTCAAACAGATGTTTGAAAGGCCTGGGGTGGAAGCAGCAGCTGAGGAGGCCTTATGTGATATACAGCAGGGCAATCAGGACGTTCTGCAGTACATAACTCATTTCAAACAGCTGGCAGCCGAAACCTCTTGGGTGGAACGCACCTTTGTAACCTTGTTCCGCCTTGGTCTGCATGTTGTCTTCTTCCTGTTTTCCTTTCCCAGCATGCCCTTTTCTTTTATAATATCCTTTTTCCCTATTCTTTTCTATGGGAATTTCCCAATTCAAGATGGTGTTGTTTCATTTCCTGTGAAGTCACTTCCTCTTTCCCACTATATAAGTCACTCAGTCTTTCTCTACCTTGCGTTGCAAACACTTCCCTTTGGTGGTGCTCTTCGCTTCTGTTCGTCGTTCCTGTTTTCGCTTTTGGATATTTTTGCCTTGTCCTGTTTTCAAGTCCTATTTTTTCTTCTTTTTCAGGAGTTCCTGTTTTGAGGTTTTCCTCATTTATTGGGGTTTTTCCTCTGGGACTCCTTCTGGATGGTACGGTCTGCTTAGGCGTTCTCTGTCAAGCAGCACCGTGGCTACTAGAAAGGGTCGCCCGTATCTGGATTATCCAGAACCAGCAGAAGACCGGGCGTTTTTCCCAATCCCGCATCCAGAAGTGAGAAGCCGTGTGCAGTTCATGACACGCACTGCCATTGGTGTTCCCCCATGGAAGAACCGCTATCTTGATGTGTGCATCGTAATAGGTTAAGTGATTTTTTTGGCAGGCTGGCGGTGCTGGTGGTGGCACCGCTTCTTTCCCACCCTCCAGATTCCTGGCGTTGTCAATATTCTGATGGTCTTTTGGCAAGCTTGGCTGTGTAACTCATAATACGGCAGTCTGTGTGACCACCAACATGACAGTCTTTTGGCAGCCGCCACTGCAGCGGCCTTACCGTCAGATCGCTAAATTCATAATGAGGCTCTAAGTGATGACTATTTAAGGTAGGCAGTTATAAATACTTTTGCGGTTTGAATGCTACGAATCACCGCATTTTGTAGGTAATATGGGGAACTTATTTTTACAATGAGAATAATATTATGGAATTTAAATAATGTTTAGCTTTCCAATGAAAGAAAGGTTTAAGTAAGATTAATGGCCAAATTTCGCATTCTCACCCTGGAAGTACTAGATTTTGACATACGAAGTTGAACCATGTGCGGAGTGTCTGGCAGGCAATCTTCGGACTATAAATAGCAGATGCAAAATGGAGGTGGCTTTGGATGGGTTTGGTCATATTGTGACCATATTGAACTGATATCTCAAATTCCTGAGTAAAGTTAAAGTGTGGAAACTCTGGGCACTTAAATATATCAAATCTGTATTAGGTTGGAGATAATATATAGAACTTATGTAATATGTGATATGTTTTCATATTTTGAGGTGAGTAGTAAAGAGTCAATGTGGTAGAATTAGATGAGAAAAGAAAGGAATCTTTTTATAAGATACACTAAGGGAAAAAATTGTTTTGGAGTGTAATAAGAAACTGTGAAGGACTGTTACTGAGAATCTAAAGAATTTGTGGTGAGTAGTAAGAAATAAGGGGATTAACATGTAGTGAAACTTGATCATTATTAATTATTAACATAGATGTACAAAAATAGAATAAACATTTGGAGCATCAGTGTATGTGGGTTTTTGAATTTCTGATTTGCGATTGAGATAATATTGGGATATTATTTTCCTAATATTTAGATAAATTGAAGGTTTTATGTTCGAACAATAGATTTGATTAATACATTCTTAGTGATGATTTCAGATCTCCATATTGGATTTTTTGAAGGGTTAATTAATTACCAGCATAAAATATAAAGGACTCAGTATGAAGGTGAGTGTTGTAGACATGAAACGTGGGGTTACAACTTCATGTGGTGATTAAGTACAGCCCTGAAGTGAGAGGTATTTTTAATATATGGGAAGTTTTCCATTGAAAGTATGTATTTTACCATCCTGTTCTTTTCATGATTGATTTCATATTTTCGTATTGGGTTTTTTCTTCAAATGAATACCAAATGGCAATTATGAAATAAAGTACAATTTGAATCTTGAGGTGAGTGTTGAATATTTCTTTGTAAGTGTTATATGACTTTGGGATAGGTTTTTCTATAGCTTGGAAAATATAAGATTCCAAACATTGGTTCTTGTTTTTGATTATTAATTATTTTTTTGCAAGACTGTCACAAGTGCGAGAGAAATCGGATGATGATATAATCAGTGGGATGAACATCTCATGACATCTAGACAAATTTCTATCTTGGAAGGCTCTGCGTTATTATGTATGATGTATGAATATGATGTATGATGTATGAATAAGGAATTGCATACTGTGTGTACTTTTTCACATCATTGGGAGATTTTTTAAGGTCAGAATGATTCAAGTGGGTACGAAAAGAATTATGAACAAAGTGAAACTTAATAGGATGTCATGGATGACTGTTCAAAATGGACACTTGGGAGGTTTAATGTAAAAGTAACTTTTGTTAAGTGTATTATTATTTAGGTTGGAGTAATCAAAGTGTCTTTTATATTGCAGATCTTATATTTAACAGGCCTGAAGAAGCGCCAAGATCGCAAAACATGTGTTGGCTGTTTAAATCGATTGTGAATTTTGAGACAATCTGTATCATTGGAAAACTGTGACAACTTGGAGAAAGAGACATATCCATATTTGAATAAAGACTCAGGGCCTGATTCATAAAGGTCCTCCACATTCATGGCAGAGGCCCTGCAGTCGTGGGGGAGGAATCCACACTTATGGTGGGACCTCCATACTGGCATTACACAGAGCAGAGTTCCCGTCACAAGTGTGGGACCCCTGCCATGACCACGTGGCCTCCTCCATGAGTGCGGCAGCCCTTTGTGAATTAAGCCCTTATTATTTGTTAATGAATTTGGAGAGAGTATTTTCTAAAAATCTTAAAAAATATATATAGATATATATGTATCTAAACATCCATACTCATATATAGATATATATAGTTATAGATAGATAGATAGATAGATAGATAGATAGATAGATAGATAGATAGATAGATAGATTATTTATTTAACCGAATGGTGGTCACCACTGGGTAGTTGTAGTTAACATAGTGTTTCTAAGAAGGGTATTTTTTAGTTTGCTTATATCTTTGGTGCCATTTGACAAATCTTCACAAAGTGTTCCACCCAAAAATATTTTTACCTCAGCTCCCTGAGGGGTCCTGTAAAGGTTCATGGTCATTCATGAAGCGAGGACCAAGAAAAAAGGGGGGTGGTCCCCAAAACACATTTTCCCGATTCATTTTTCCATAGGTACTTTAGACACAGCTACAGCCCAAATGCCTGAATGGATTTACTCCAAATTTAGTGCAAAGCCATATCTAGGTCCATGAAGAGTGGTGTAAATCTGTTCAATAGGTTTTAAACAATTAATGTTCAAAAACCTTGTTTATATCACACTGTGGCGGCTCACCTGTGCAGACAGCTCTCATTGTGAGATCTAAATGGCTGCCACCGCCGTAACACTGATGTGGTGGCAGCCATCTTAGGACTTGGGACCCAGTCTTTCTGTCTTGCTGGTTGTGCCCCTAGAAGAGGCAGTGGCACCACCAAACACTTTTTTAAAGCTGTGAGAGGGGAGAGAGAGTGTAGCAGCCCCCACAACATTAAAAAAACAGTGTCTTCTCGGTCATTACATCCATGACCCCAGGAGAAGATACAATCTTGTACCTTGAAAAATGTTAAAAAAGACTCAAAGGCATGTTCATGTTTTTTATACAGGCTTTGTTGGATATATTTTATGACAGTCACTATTCACAAACATTGTAATCTGTGAATTTATGAGATATACATATGATAATAGTTATTGGTGACTTTCTGATAAAGCGAGTATGTCTGTCTTACTTAAAATGACACCCTTTATATTGTTACACATATTCAGACATGCATGCGTGGTAGTGTGTGCCCACCGTCACACCATGCAGCTATTATCCAGATCCTGCACCCAACACCTTG
This sequence comes from Pleurodeles waltl, assembly GCF_031143425.1. NCBI lineage: Eukaryota > Metazoa > Chordata > Amphibia > Caudata > Salamandridae > Pleurodeles > Pleurodeles waltl. The sequence goes on along the minus strand of NC_090445.1, from coordinate 536,576,365 downwards.
CTGAGATCACAGTGGTGTTTGGCAACATGTGAGGAAGTTGGGCCATGGCCGAAGAGCGTGCACTGGGGGGATAGTGCACCAGTAGGAGGTTAGGCACAGGGCCTAGCCGCAGGCCAGAAATGTGTTTAACCCTGCTCTGTGCATGGTGATGGACATATTAATTTACGTTAATAAACATAGAAATTCACGGTCAAAAACAAAGGTTAAAGTGACGTTAAAGTTAGGAATTATAGTTATATCTTACTTTATTTGAAAAAAACACGCTGAAACAAATCAAAGATTAAAGAGACATTATAGTTAGGTGAAAATGTCAGTTAAAGCTTCCCATTTTAAACAAACAAAACCAGTGGAATTCACCAGTTACAATTATCTCTAGTAACTTCAACTCATGCTCATGCTCTAAAGTAACTATGGAAAAATAACAGATGATGGAAGGAATGCTGAGCAATGAAAACATTCACCCCAGTAGCGAAGAGCAGTGTTTAATCCATAATTATTTTGCCCACCATTCATCTCAGTTTGGACCCAGCCATATGCAAATCAGTCTTGACCCTGTTCCCCATGGGAACAGTCCAGCCCAAACTGCTAAGCCAGGTCACCCGGGCCTGGAAACAAGCATCCTGCGACCGGTTTCAGGGTATCACCCTTCGTCACCCAGGCTAGCTTAAATCCAGTGACATAGTGAGCCCAGGACCCACCGCTGGGCATACCTGGTTTACGTAGGGCGACAAAAGCAAAAAGATCAGACGATGGAGGGAATGCTGAACAGTGGAAACATTCACCCCCAGTAGCAAACATCTGGGTTTAATCCATCATTTTTTTGTCCACCAAGCCACCCCAGTTTGGACCCAGTGAAATGCAAATCAGTCTTGACCCTGTTCCTCATTGGAACAGTCCAGCCCAAACTGCCAAGTCAGGTCCTCCCTGGACCGGAATCAAGCATCCTGGGACCGGTTTCAAGGTATCACACTTCATCAGCCAGGTTAGCCTCAATCCAGTGGCATGGTGAGCCTGGGACCTAAGTCTGGGTATACCCAGCGCACTTAGGACAAAAAAAATCAAAAAGAACAGACGATGGACGGCATGCTGAACAATGCAAACATTCACCCCCAGTAGCAAAGATCTGGGTTTAATCCATAATTATTTTTGCCCACCACGCCACCTCAGTTTGGACCTAGCCATATGCAAATCACTCTTGACCCTGGAACAGTCCAGCCTGAACTTCCAAGCCAGGTCCTCTCTGGACCAGAAGCAAGCACCCTGGACCCGTTTCAGGGTATTACCTTTCATCATCAAGGATTGCTTGAATCCAGTGGCATAGTGAGCCCTCAACCCACATCTGGGCATATCTGGGGCACTTAGGGCAACAAAAGCAAAAAGAACAGTTGATGGATGGGATGCTGAACAATGCAAACATTCACCCGCAGTAGCAAAGATCTGGGTTTATCCAACATTTTTTGCCCACCACACCACCCCAGTTTGGACCCACCCATATGTAAATCAGTCTTGACCCTGTTGCCTATGGGAACACAGCAGCCTGAACTGCCAAGCCAGGTCCTCCCTGGACCAGAAACAAGCATCCTGGGACCAGTTTCATGGTATCACCCTTAATCAGCCAGGCTAGTTTGAATCCAGTGGCATAGTGAGCCTGGGACCCGTGTCTGGGCATACCCAGAGCACTTAGGGTGAGAAAAGCAAAAAGAAGAGATGATGGACGGAATGCTGAACAATGCAAACATTCACTCCCAGTAGCAAAGATCTGGATTTAATTCATCATTTTCTTGACCACCACACCACCCCAGTTTGGATCTAGCCTAATGAAAATCAGTCTTGACCCTGTTTCCCATGGAAACAGCCCAGTCCGAAATGCCACGCCAGGTCTTCCCTGGGCCTTATTACAAGTCTGGTGGTCCAAGGACCTCCAGACTCCCAGCAGCAGTCGGACCGCCTCACTCCAGGCCGTCCGGCCACCACAATATGACCCTGTTGGTCCGACCGCCCTCACCACCGGGAACATAGTTCTCAAAGGGCTGATGGTGGTCGGACTAATGGTCAGCTATGGAGGTGCTGAAATCAGCGCCGCTGTGCTGGTCACAACTCCTGTTTCCGCCAATTTTTCCATGGCAGGGACCCCACCATGGAAAGGCTGGTGGAAACAAAGTAGTGGGGGTCTATAGAGGCCATGGCATGGGCAGTGCAGGGGTCAGAATGAGCCCTTATATCTTGTGTATGTTTTATTATGTTTTCTTATAATGTGTGAAATATATGTATTTATATATAAGATCCCATCATGGTTCACTTCGCTAATTCTCCTGATTTCCAAGAAAGGGAACAGAGAGGACCCTATTTGTTAACACCCAATCTCCCTCCTGAACTCTACGGTAAAGGTTTTAGGCCATGTCTTACTCTCACGCCTAGAGTCATGGGTGGAGGAGAACTGCACCTTATCGGATATTCAATATGCGTTCAGGAGAGGTAAGGGGATAGAACATCACAGTATCAACCTTTGTCTTCTCCTGGTGAAGTACACAGTGGCCAAGCACGGCACTCTGAACCTGGGTTTTATGGATCTGTTTAGTGCCATTGATCGAGTATCCCATGCTAAATTGTGGGGCATAATGGAAGATCTGGGCATCAACAGACCGATTACTGATACCATCAGGGAGATATACAGTAACACCAAAGCTGCAGTTAGGTTCGGACTTGGGGGAGAGTGTTCGGGACATTTAAGGTACACAGGGATACTAGGTAGGGGGGAATCCTTGCGCCTTTCCTCTTCTCCCTCTACATTAACCATCTGGAAAGTGAGTTAGTGACAAGTTGCAGGGGCTTGCCCCAAATTGACAAGCATCCTATACCCTTGGTATTGTATGTTGACAACGCTGTCATGAGCCGCACTCCAGCTGCACTTCAGCAACTCATAAATGCCTTTAACGGAGGGGCTTCATATGAGGATTAATGCTCCTAAGTCCTTTGTAATGTCCTGCAGAAATAGGAGGGTCTAAAACCACCCAGTAGGATTTATGCTAGGCTTGTAAAACATATGGATACTTATAGTTACCTAGGTGTAAATTTTAACTGCAGAGATTCTTGGCTTCCACAGCTAGAAGTTAGGAACAGCCAACTAGCAAGTGGTATTAATATGGCGCCATCCCTAAAGATTACAGAAAATAGATTTACTCACTGCTTAGTGACCATCCCACAGTCTACTGAGACTTTTATTTGTCATAGGGAGCAAGGGCTTTTACTTCTTGAGGATATTTTAAGGACATGCCCAATAATGTTGTGGACACAGTTTGGACAAATGAGTTCCTAGCTTTAGACAGAATGTTAATTGAAAACTGTCTGTCCTTCTACTGAGGCTTAGGGTTTCCCTGATTCAGGGGTGTTAGGGGCATGGTCGTGGCCTTGGGTAGGCAGGACTCAATTGATGACCCATCTTGAACTCGTTTAACAGTGGATTAAAAAAATGTTTAGGGCCATGTGAAACACTCAGTGGGAGGAGAAAAGGTGGTCAAAGGTTACTGAGTCCTCTTCTGTTGGCTTATATTTGCAGCTCAAGCCACTTAGGAACATTCACCCATTCTTGTTGTATGATGTATAGCACTATAGGCACAGGTTTCTTAGACTAGTAACTTTCCCCCAGTTCAATGATTGGCCACAACATCTTCCACCATGTCCATGTGACCAGAAATCAGTACAGAGCTCTTTACTTGTAGCACTTTTTTGTACCTTTTATTCCAACAGCAGGTCTGAGTCTTTTAAACTAATTACTGATTAAGCACTCCCTGCACCATTGCACAGAGGCACTGCACTTTTTGCAATCCCTGGCCTTAGAGGTATTGTGTTTACAGTATACACTATCCTGAAGCTGGTGTTAAAGGCAAGGAATTTGCTTGAGTAGCTTTAATAATGATTGTTACTTCTATTTGTATGTCACTGTTTTTATTCCTAATAAATAATTATCTCTTGCACTATTGCTGTGAAGCACTGCATCAATTCTAATGACTGTCATAAGATGGAATATGTTTTTTATGTGTCAATTGTAATTTTAACAAATATATATGCAGGAATGCACTGTTTTAGTCTATTTTCTCTGTTTGCTGTCTTTATTTATTTTTATTGTTGTTTTGTTGTATCTGACTGTATTGTACTTTTGTGGTTCATATTTATATGACCAAAGGAAAATATTGAATTGATATGTATTTTTTGAGTTATTAATATTTAAATTGTGATATTTATGGGTTTTTGTGTAAAGTGGGGGGGTGTTTGTGTTTCTTTTACATCAGTTGTGTTTGGGTCAAAGATGTATTACTATTTTTGGATATATATTTCTTTAAAGGAAATCATTTTGGTTAAATATTAACAAATATATATTTTTTTAATTTCCTTGGTTTTTCAGTTTTCCTGGAACATTTTCATGATTTTTGGGCTTCAGATTGTGCCTATGGATTATTCTTTTCTCACTGGATATGTTATGTCATTGTTTAATTTTTTGCATTTTTTAGGTTTGTTTTTCTGTATTTGTGAGGATTATTATTTTTTTCTTTTTTTAATTGATGGACATTAGCAACAGTAATGTAAGTTACATTTTATTTTTATTTTTTAATGTTTGGACATGTTTATGTGTTTTAAGTAGTTTTCATGATTGTTTGATAATCTCTTATTCATTATATTTATCTATTTTTTGCATCACATCTTATTAGCATTTATTTAATCAATGGAGTTTGCTTAAAAGGTAAGTATATACTGTTGATTGATTTGTAAAAATTGTTTAAATAATATTAATAAATGAAAACATTTCTATAGTACACATACGTTGCTCAGGGTTATATTTTGTATCTAATTTGTTAGTTTGGATTTTTTAGGTTAATGCTGTTGTCATGGAACCTGGGCATGGTAATCCTTGAGCGCTAGTTTTTTGCATTGTAAAAGTTCATACATTTCTTTATTCTGTTTTGATATTTTATATTTTAGTAGGACAGTACTATTCTTAGTCATTGATAACTTTGCACTTTTTACAATGTTTTTTAAAATTAGTAGATTGCAGGGTGGGTTCATCCTAATGTGACTTGGAAGGGATTGTTCCACCTTCCACTGTGTTGTTTGTTTTTTCTTGCTGTGCCTTAGTGCCAATCCAGGTATCCTGTAACATGGTGGAATATCAGTTTACCATGGTTTAGGGTACTAGGATTGGTGTTTGTTATCTGGTGCAGTCTGCCAATAGAAGTGTCTTCAAAACAGTCCATTAAGAGAGTTAATTTATGTTTTGGTAGTAGGTATCGGACTCTATTGATAAGTTATGGTGTTTTGTTACTTCAGTTACTATGAATTATCTACAGTCAATTCATTTTTTAATTTAATTGGCAAATTTGGTGTTTGCTAAATATTCAACACTTAAGGTATTTTTTTACGTGCCCCCATACACTTTGACTAAAGTGGTGGTAACATTTCTCAATGGCTGTTGTTTGGTATATTTTTTAAATTGTTGAAATTATTGCTTGCTCAAAGTCAATTTTTAATTTTGTGGAAAGTAACTGTTTTGTATTTTATTTCAGTAAGTGATTTTTGGTATGTTGCACATTGTGTGTTCGGTAAGTGTGTATACTGATGGTATGTTTGTGTTGTAGTATTATATATGGACTGTGGACGTTTATGTGGATGATGAATGGTGGAACGCATGATTTGGACGTGCCATCCATCGTGCATGTGTTGTTTTAAGTTACTATTAAAAAAGTTACTATTTGTTGCATATATCTTTTCTTCATTGTATCTGTGGGTTTTAGAGTAATAAAATGATTATTAAATTAAACTATTATTTTTACTAATATCATTATTCAAACACATATTACATGTTTTGCACATTGATGTTTCTGGATTATATGTTGTGGTATTTTTCTGAGATGTTTGTAGAAGTTTTTACTTTTGTAGATAGTTTTTGGTGCAGGTGTTTGTCCAGGTGTTTTATTTTTGCTGTTGAAAAAGCTAGATTTGTTACTCGTTTATTTTAGATTAATTCTTGTCTATAAAATGGTTATAATTTCCTTTTTTTATTTAATTATATTTAACTTACCTTTTAACTTATGCTTGTCAAGATTGGTGTTTTGGAATAACTTTCTCTTTATCCTGCTTTTCTTGTAATTGTCAGTCTGGGTCCACTTTATTATCCATATTTAAGAAACATGCACAAATATATATATATATAATTTATTTTGTTTAAAGTGCAAGTTTGGAGCTGAGTTGTTTTTTAGCTATCATAAATTGGCTGTATTTTACTTATGTCAGAGGGGTGGGAGGAAACATGGCTTCAGAAACCTTTTGGTTTTCTGAATGATGATTTTTATTAAATGCAATTTAGGCAAGGAAAAGAGTGAGAAGAAAAAAATTGTATTCTTTTGTATGCACAGCAAAATAAATACATCTCAGTCTCTCTTCTTGTATCCAGTTCTTCTAAGGGATAGAGATGCTTTTGACTTTTTTTAACCCTGCCATTTTACTTCCTTCTTTCACTGGGTCTCTCTGGATGGTCACTGACAGCAATCTCAGAGAAAGCAGAAAAAAGTAGTGGTAAGTAAAAAGGTAGATAGGTTTTTCTCCCATAGTTTTGCATCTGTTCTACTTCTCCCAGGTGTTTCCTTGGCGTAGTTTGTAATCCGTCACCAACCACCTGTGAGTGAAAAAGGGGCGGGAGAAGGTTTAGAAAGCCACACTTTTATAGTGTGGTGCATAATTTTCCTTTTCTTTTAAATAACAGAGTTAACTGGGTTTTCGGAAGGGAAAAAGCATATACTTGAACTTCGGATCCAAAACATATTGAGCATTTTGCATTTTAACAGGTCCCGGTAGATAGTTTTAATAGCAAGTGACATCCCTTTCACTTACTAGTTCTCACCATACTTCCCTCTCATACACAACACCAACAACTTACTTTGCAGAAGGCTGCTCCTTTTCTTTGGAGGTGTTATTTTTTCATTTGTTCTGTGTAATTAATCCAGAAGAATGCTGGTTTCTTGCAATGTTCTTTATATACTGACAGTCTTGAAAAACACGCTCACTCAGGGTCATTGGTGTGAAGAGTGTTTATTTACCTGTGACACCTTTCAGCAGCTCGGGAGAGCCTTGATCACTAAATGGAAATACATTCAAGCAGTTATAAGTTATATTTTGAACCTACCCAATACTTACTATAACTTGTGCGCATTCCATAGATAGTGTTGTCAGCTCGCTAGCAAGACTAAATCATCTATAACTTGTGCCTTCCCCATGCTCTGCATACACCTTATCATACTACATCACTTATCCATGTTAAATCATAGCATTCATAACAACACTCACAACACCTCAAATGACATTAAATATGAGAAGTGTGTGCATGGTAGATGGACGAGTTATAGTTAAATTAGTTTGGCTGTTGAGTTGACAAACTACTGTACGGAGGTGCACGAGTTATAGTAACTTTTGAATTTCTAAGATTTGTGTAGTTTAAATTGGTTTAGTATAGAAATAGTAAATTGTTTTCCTAACTATATCTAAATTCTAACCTTTGTTTTTTTAATTGAAATTCATTAAAAAAATGTGTTTCAAATTGTTGAGTGGAGTGTCGGTGAGTGGACTGTCATCTTGTAGAATGTCATTGAATGGCATAGAGTAGAGTAGAGTGGAGTGGCATAGAGTAGAGTACACTGGAGTAGAGTGGAGTGTGAGAATATATTGGGCAGAGTGTCATAAAGTGGAGTGTCATAGAGTGGCTTGTGGTAGAGTGAAGAGTCCCGGAGTGTAGTATAATGGAGTGGCATTGAGTCGAGTTGAGAGTTCTAGAGTGGAGTTGAGTGTTCTAGACTGTGGTAGAGTGGAGTGGCATAGAGTGTTGTTGAGTGGAGTGGCATAGAGTAGCACAGAGAGGAAGAGTGGAGTAGAATGAAGTACAGTTTATCAGTGTGCCATAAAGTAGACTGGAGTAAAGTGCCATGGAGTGGTGTAGAGGGAGTTGTGTAAAGTATTGTAGAGTGGAGTACACTCTCGTAGCATGGGATAGAGTGCAGTAGAGTATTGTAGAGTGGAGTGCACAGAGTGGAGTAGAGTGTCATAGAGTGGAGTGGCATACAGTGTTATAAAGTGGAGTACAGCACCATACAGTGGAGTAGCGAGGAGTGGCATAGAGTGGAGTGGCTTAGAGTGTTATGTCATGGAGTGTTGTGTCATAGAGTATCATGGCATAGAGTGTTGTGGCGTAGAATAGGGTGGCGTAAAGTAGACTGGAGTGGCATTGAGTGGAGTGACTCGTCATACAGTGGCATGTTGCAGAGTGTGTTAAAATGGAAGGGCATAGAGTGGCATAGAGTAGAGTAGAATAGAGTGGAGTACAGTGGAGTAGTGTGCCATTGAGTACAGTGGAGTAAAGTAGCATGGCATGATGTATAGGGAGTTGCTTAGAAGGTTGTAGAGTGGAGTACACTTTTCCAGAGTGGAGTGGAGAGGAGTGTCATAGAGTGGAGGGACGTAGTGTGTCACAGAGTGCAGTAGAGTGTCGTAAAGTGGAGTTCCATTCTGTCATGGAATAGAGCGGAGTGTCTTACAGTGTTGTGTCGTAGAATGTTGTGGCATAGAGTGTCATGACATAAAGTGGAGTCACACAGAGTGGAGTGGCATGTTGTACAGTTGACTGGTGTAGCATAGAGTGGAGTTGAAAGTCTTATGCTGGCATAGAGTGCAGTAGAGTGTGCGGGAGTGAAGTGGTCTAGAGTGGAGTGGCACAGAGTGAAGTGTTTCAGAGTTTTTTGTCATGGAGAGCCTAACATGGTGGTTGCTCACTAATGTAGCTCAGTGTTAGACCCCCTTTGAGCTGGCATTTACCCAATTCACCACCTGGCATTGACCCGCTGCATTGACATCCCTGTGCCTCTTGTGACGTGAGGAGGTTGCATCATCAATTGGGACTGGTGCAGCAGCTGGAAGCTTCCCCATGAGGCAAGACGAGGCCCAACCACTTGGGGAGAGGTAGATGCTCCAACTTCAGCACTCTCGCTCTGCATTGATAAGATTGAGACTGAGCCCTGTGGAGCATGATGATCACTGCTCTCCCAGCTCGCCCCTTACCACCAAACTCTGTTGGGGAGCATCCTTGCTGTTTTGGCCGCTGCTGCCCACTGGCATTGTTTGGTGCCGGTGCTGCATTGAATTTATCTGTCCTACCACCTCCCCCCACTGACAGACCTACAGAGACTTGTCTCTGTCACCCAGGACATTGCCGGTTACATTGAAATTGCTGCTGCGTTACCCCCATGGGGAAGGGTTAGCCTTGAGTGCTAGAGCACATTTTTACTACTGCAGCTTCTGGAGCCCACGCAGTGATGTGTAGCAGCCCGGTGCAGTCACCCACTGGCACTGCAGTTTTGTTCCTCACACCTGATTACACTTCTTTGCCTCAAGCTTGGATGGGGCATCACCACTCCTGCCATGAAGCGCCGACAGCCTGGACTCAGCTGAAGCCCACTGTCAGGGATAACTGCACTCTCCCCTACAGTGAATACAGGGATCATCTGACCAGATAGATCCACGGCCCACAGGGAGGCTGTCATCATCTGGAATCCAGCCTGTGGGGGTGAGTGCAGTGCTGCCAGCACTCTCTTTATTATTCTGCCCACCACCCCCAACAGGGATAGTGCGGTAAATGGGTTGTGTGATGCGGGCCCAGCCAAACTTTGCCACAGGCACAATCACACCCACCACACCTCTAGACATTGTAGGCATTACATTTGAGGGAACAGGGGTTGGCACTGGATTTTGTTGGGCACTACCTTGACCCCTCGTGCTCCAAATATGGCTGCTGAAAGGTCCGGTAGCAGGATTGGCAGTTACCCACATCCCAGAATAAATGTAGCCATTGGGCCCTATGCTGATCTACTTGGGATGGAACTGAAACTTTCATATATTCATTGAAGGCCCACTCTCTGCTACCACCCTCCTGCTGCGACTCCTTGGAGTCCCTGTTGCTGCTGTGTCTGGACCTACCTGTCTTGCCTCCTGATGGTGCATGCAACAAACACCCTCACTATACAACTGGACAGCGACCCTGGCCATTGCACTGTAAACACTTTTTTTTGCACCACCCCTACACTTGTCCTGGCAGGTGATCCAACCTAATTGTCACCTGGGACTTTTCCACTGAGGAGGTGCTTCATCTACCTGCATTACCACTCACTTTTGGCTGATGACCCTTCTTCAGCAGCACTACCGGGTCTTCCATCATCACCCCCGTCTTCCCCGTCACAGGCCGCAGATGTCACCTCCTCACCTAATTGGAGGCATGACATAGTGGACCCTGTGAATTATTGTTTTAGGAACAGCCGCCTGGTGGTGACACGCAAGCTGCTCATGCTGCTGTGTCACAGCACCCTATCCGACACAAGCAGGCAGGCCCGCGCCTACTGCCCATCCTTGTTCTTCAATCAGTGAGCAGATTGGATCACACATGGGTCACCTACATTTCAGCCCCACAGGTGCGCCCTCACGCCCGCTATCTGATGTGACAGATCCTATGACCCACATTGAAGGCCCCACTGAAGACCTCATGAGGAGTCAAGGCCAATGCCGCCACATGTTTCCACTGGGCTGATATGCAGAAGCCTCCCAATATGGAGGTTTTCTGCCAGTCATCCCAGTGAAAACATTGTGATAGGGCCAGGGGAGAGACCTGCAGCTCCATGGTGGTCTCCTCCTCAGAGGTCTGGCGAGTCAACAGTCGGCCCACCAAACTCATAATGAGGCCCATAGTGTTAGCAGCCATTGAAAAATCACGAATATCTATAGAGAACAAAATTGACACGGTCGCAGCTGATCTTATCCTCTTGCATGCCGACCATGGGAAATTGGTGGAGAGGGTGCATGAAACAGAACAATCTCTTGCCACGCCAAAACCTTAGGCTTAAACAACAGACTCACAGGTCCGCCCACTCACTGACCTAATACGTATATTGATGGAGAGGGTGGAGGATGCTGAATGATGTTCCAGACCGAACAATATATGGGTTGTAGGACTCCCTGACAATACTGAGGGCCAGGATGCTGCTGCCTACATCAAATACTGTATTCACAAAATCATTACTCCCTCAGCCTTATCGCCATTTTTCTCTGTCGAAAGGGCGCCATGAGTTCCAGCCTGGAAACCTCTGCCAGGCTCCAACCCTAGGCCTTTGGTCTTCGCGGTACTACAATATCGAGATCATTACTTTATTCTTAGAGAAGCCGACAAACTGCCCAATGTAACTGTTGACAATGCCCATATAATGCTTTTCCCAGACTACACAGTATCGGTGCAGTGGCAGAGGAGCTTGTTATTATCAGTCAAATGTCAGCTGCGGGAACTAGATGTGAAATATTTTCTCCTGTTTCTGGCACCATTCAGGATTCTGATGGATGGAAAATCCTACTTCGTCACAGACCCCAAGGAGGCCTGGGACTGGAGTGATGCAGCTGGACCTGTAACGCAATGCCCTTCATGATCTGGCGATGGGCAACAGGCATTCAGAAGAAAAGACTGGCATCGCAGAAAGTGCAGCAGACAAGAACGCCCCCCCACAACCTAAATTCACATCCAATCTGGAACAGGTGATACATATGCCTTGCAGATGGCAGCCTTTATGCATGTCACTCTGATCCACTCTTACATTTACAGGGAATCGGTTGGCTCTTCAAGCCAATCTAGTTCATCCACCACTTGGCCCTCTAAGTCAGGCACTATGGCGCCACTGGAAGTGACACCACAAATGTCTGATGACATAGGCCCTCATTATGACCCTGGCGGTCGGCGGTAATTTGGGGAAAGGTACTGCCAACAGGGTGGTGGTAACTTTTCCCAAATTATGACATTGGCGGTTTGGCTCAAGCCAAACTGCCAACGTACCACTCTGTCCGCCAGGGTGGTAACGGACGCTGGCTGGAGACATAAGTCTCCAGCCAGGCGGCCGTCAAAATCCCACCCTCGGGATTATGACCCCACCTACCGCCATAGTTTTTGAGGCAAGCGTACCGCCACAAAACCATAGCGGTAGGCACTATCAGTGCCAGGTAATTACTTCCCTGGCACTGATAGGGGTCTCTCCCGCCCCTGTCCCCAGAGTTCTCTACCAGCCTTCCACTCCCTCTCCTGCCCCCCTGCACATTTTCACACCCACACATGCACACACATACCAACATCTACCCACACATGTACACATACATACCCACACACTGCAACACACACCAACATACTCTGCCGCACACATGCATTCACAACACACAACATACACGTACACTCACATTTAGGCATTCACGCACACATTCAAGGTGACTCACATCTGCATGCACGCAATAATAAAAAAACACCCCCCCACACACACCACCCCCACACACACACCCAACACCCCCACCCCCTCTCCTGTCGGAGCACCCACTTACCTGCGTGCAGTTGTTCCCCCGGCTGGAGACGGGGCATGGCGCTGCTGTCAGCAGCAGCATCCGCCAGCTAAAAACCGCCATGCCGTATCATTGCTCATGATACAGTAGGCGGTGTTTTGCTGGTGTGGCGCTGCTGCTGGCAGCAGCACCACCTTCCGCCGTCCGCCGCCATGACAGTCGGCGGTATTCCGCCAGCCTTCTGGTGGAATTCCATCGAGGATCTTAATGCGGGTGGGTGGCTGGTAGCCACGGTGATGGTATGTTGGCGGCCGTCGCTGTGCGGTAGGTGGCAGTTATCGCCAATGTCTTGATGAGGGCCATAATCTGATGTATCTGCTGCTACTCTCCTTCTTACTCGTCTCCAAGATGTGGCGCAGTGACCGCTTTCTGGCAGCCATGTCCCATTTGTCGACAACTACAAGATCTGACTCTGGAGGCTACTCCTACTATTCTCTTCTATCCTGCTTCCCACTTCCCCCCTTCTCTCCCTCTCTCTCTGCTTCCCATTCCTTTTTCTGTGCCCCTTCCTCTTTTTGCCTCCTCAGCTTTCCCCCGCCTTATGTCCTAAACATTATGGCCAAGTTTTATCAGACGGGGGCGCTGTAAACAATCCTGCAATGTGTTACCTGTAAACTGCATGTAAGGGGGAATCTCACTTGCCCACACCCCATGTATTGACCTAATCTACCTGGTTGGTCATTTGTTTTGTGGCGTGTAATGTTGCATAATTTGGACAGAAGCACATTGCTGATCTGCCCCAATTGTATTTTGTATTTGAAACCTGTAGTTTTATTATTTGAGTTTAATAATTGGATCCTTTGCCACACCCTACCACTACACACTATACACAAAGGTTGATCCTTGACATCTTGACCATGGTCAAGCCCTTTAGAGCACTCCAGTTGGAGACATGGCTGGCATCAACATATTAACATGGAATGTTTGATGCATGCACAATCCCTCTCGCAGGTAGGTGGGGAACTCCTACCTGGGCCACCGCAACACTCACAACGCCTATTTAGTAGGAGAATCCCACTTACTTACCTCCAAAGAGCTTAAACTGCAGAGGCACTGGCGTGGGCAGGTGTTTTCTACTAATTCTTCTACCTGTGCCTGGAGGTACTGCTGTGGACCGGGACTGAAGTTCCCCTCCAAGCAGAGGCTACCAACATTGACCCAGAGGACAAGTATGTCCTTATCAGGTATAAGCTGGATATCACATAATATTGGGTAGCATATACGCTCCCAACACAGATCAAGGAGACTTACTGACCAGATTATCTGATGCCCTATTGACTTGAATCAGCATACCATGGCTCCGGGTTGTAATAGCGTGCTCAGTCTCCACCTCGACCATTCCTTTGCCCACCTACCCGATAAAGGTGCCCCGACAAATGCTCACAACCTCACAGACGTCCTCAGACACTGGCATCAGGCCAATAGCTGGCACACATGCAACACCAATACCAGGGTTTATTCCTTTGACTAATTTACCCATGATTTGCATGTTCGCATTGGGGGCATCATTAGCTCCCCAGACTTTCTTCCACATGTCATCCACATCGACTACTTGACACGTACACATTCTGACCATAACTCCCAAGTGTTAAAATTCAACTGGGAGAAGGACGCCAATCCCCCCCCCCCAATTCTCACCTTGCGCTTATTCCAGAAGACCCCCTCCTTTTCACTTTGCTAAACATTGCCATCACTGAAATATTTCAAGGTCAACACTGGAACTGTATCCTCTAAGCTAGTAGAGTGGGATGCCTTTAAGGCTGTAATAAGGGGTCAGTGTAAAGGCACACTTGGAATTTCCACCGTCACTTGGACAGGGAAATAACGAGGCTTGACTAAGACATGCTAGGACATGAGACCCGAGCATTACAGACCGTTACCAACTGAGTTCATTTGACACGTACGCAGCAAGAGCAAGCTGAATTATTAGAGAGACTTTGTTGCCTCAATTATGCATGTCACTCAGCCACAACACTTGCTGGAGAAGATACATCAGGACCCTTATTGGCCTGGCTTATCCGGCAAGAACAGCCTTGTCACCCCACAATGACATTATGTGCAACTCATGGAGAACTTCTCCACATGCGCAAACCTATATACATGGTGAGTTAACCAAACATTATTCGAACCTGAATCAATCATTGACAATTGCTTCTACCACTGCTGTGGATGCGTTCTTAGTCGATGTCACTATACAATGTTATGACTGATGCTTGAACAAAAAACTGCCCTCTTACCCTCTCTAAGATTTGAGAAGCCATCAGATCTCTGGCCACTGGCAAGACATCTGGCCCTGATGGCTACTGGATGAATTTACAAAGCTTATGTCCCGAAGCTAGCCCCCTGCTCATGAATGATTTACAATGATGCGCTTCATGCATTTGCTTACCGCCTACACTGCTGGAAGCACTACTCATCTCCCTTCCTAAACCAGACAATGACACAACTGCCTGGGGCTCCCACAATCGCTGGCCCTCATAAACACTGACTATAAGGTTAAGGCTGAAAGTGTTCACTGATCGGCTGGCACCGCTGTTGCTAGCACTAGTGCATCCATATCAAAATGGTTATGTTGCAGCCGGTAGTACATCCCTTAACCTGCAGAGGTTTCCCGAATCTGGAGTATGCTCTGCCTCCTTGGCAGCGATCTGAATGCATAGTGCTAGATTCGGAGAAAGCATTAGTTTCTCTGGAATGGTCCTATCTGTTTGATGTTTTGTTGTGCAATGGACTAGGTGTTCATTTTGTCAGGCTCGTCAAACTCCTTTAAATTCTCCCACTGGCCCAGGTGAAGACGGGCTCCCTTGATTCAAATCCTGTTCTGATTGCCATGGGCACGAGCCAAGACTCTGCTCTTTCTCCACTACTTTTTTCCCTGGCTATAGAGCCACTGGCACTGGCTCTCTGTGCCTGCAGTCAGTCTTGGGGAATCCCACTTGGAGACGGCCTACATGTGGTTTCTCTGTATGCTGATGACCTTCTGCTATATATCAGAGACGTTCCAGGTGTAACAACCTGCATCTTTCATAGATTTGCAGCCTTATCTGGACTTAGGGTCAAGTGGACCAAATCATGCCTACTCCTGTATCATCCTACAGTAGCAGATCCAGCCTCTTCCCTCTTGACTTGGCAACTAAATTAATTTAGATGCTTGGGGATACGTATTTAGTATTCCTCAGTGGACCTGTATGAAGGAAATCTCATGAGAGTTCTGACATCGGGGAGCGCACAGGTGGATTTTGGACGATCGCCCCCCCTTGGTAGCTGGTCGTGTGGCCCTTGTTAAAATGGTCATATTACCCTGCTTCTTACAATATTTCACAAACCTTCTCCTCTATATTTCAAAACCCTTCTTTCACTTCTATCGACAAGTTGCTGCAGATGTTGATTTGGCATAATACACATTGCCAAGTGATGCTGCAAGAACTCTACTTGCCAGCTAATAACTCCTACAGGTGGCCCTATACAGCCACCATCACCCACTTCTATAGACATTGTCTGTTCATTTCAAACCCCATCCTCACAAATGCACCTGTGCTCCCACTGCTCGGAGCCGCAACACTGGAATTATCCACCTGGCATGAAGCGGGATACATACGCTTGGTGGCTTATCACAAGACGGCACCCTCACTCTGTTGGAGACTCAATTAGCTGAAGAGGGCTTACTGCCAGGTCAGTCTCTTCCGTACAACTCAATGCTCGAAGTGTCAGGGAACAAGTGAGGATACATGCAGCAAGAACATCCCATGCAACTCACTACTCAATTTATACATGTAATGGGTGCGGGTGCACATTTAAAGCACTGGTTAGGGGTTTCCATGTGCACACACACAGCAACAGCACTTGCTCCCTTGTGCCACCGATGAGAAGTGGATCTGGGCCACACCTGCATGGAGGGGGAATGGAGCTCGGCCCCAGAAAGCCCTTTTAGTTTCGCAGAATGCTCTCTTCCACTTTATCCAATATCATATTCTTCATAGAGCTTACCTCATCCCGCAAATTTAAAAAAAACATTTTTTACTCTTTGATGATGCATTTCCCTCCTCCAACCTTACTGATATTGATATATTGCAGGTGTTGTGGACATGTCCTTCTTTACAGTACTATTGCCACAGGGCTACTGCTCACTTAACATGCTGGATGGGGTGCACAGTCCTACATTCATGGGAAATGTGTGTGTGTTGGGGCACTGACGCCGTGATAAGAAACACAGATCCAGATGTCGGGCACTTGCTAACTAAGGGCCAGATGTAGCAAAGGATTGTGAGTCGGAAATGGCTTGCATCGCTATTTGCGACCCCGCAATATCCAAAATGGGATGTAAAAATCCCATTTCTGATCACCAAATAGCGATGCGACCCATTACCGACTCGCAAAATTTGCGACCCGCAATCAGGAAGTCGTAAATTGCGAGTCGCAAACCGTATGCAAAAGCCAGTCGCAAATTGCGACTAGTCGCAAAAAGCCCGTTTTGCACACCCAGATTACCACTGATTCAAAGCAGGTGGTAACCAGAACCAAAGTATAAAAGGAGACCCAGAAAGCATCTGGACTACTCAAAATGGCTGCACTATACGTGATTGCATGGAGGAGGAGAGTCCAGGCTGCCCAGCAGAGGAGGAGGAGGCAGAGACAGGAGAGGATATACCGAACCAGGCAGACACTATTTCAACAAACTGAGGAGGAGATTTATGACAAATACAGATTGAGCAGTGCTGTTATTTTAGAGATTATTGAACTGCTGAAACCTCAGCTTGAACGACAGACAATTCGCGGCAGCGCCATCCCCACACATGTGCAAGTGCTATGCTCACTGCACCTCTTGGCCTCGGGTAGCTATCAGGGGGTGATTGCAGTGGCAGGTGGGGTATCCCAAAGTGCACTCTTGTGATTCTTCAGATGTTTCCTAGATGCCATACTCACACACATGTCCAGATATATATACCTACCCAGAAATGAGGCAGAAATGAATAGCACCAAGTTGGACTTCTACAGAATTGCCAACTTCCCCCATGTAATAGGGTGTGTGGACGGGACACATATACAAATTTGCCCACCTGCAAATCTGGAATATGTGTTCCGCAATAGGAAATGTACCCACTCACTAATTATCCAGGTAGTTTGTGACGCCCATAATGTAATTACTGACATTGTAGCAAAATATCCAGGGAGTACACATGACTCATACATATTCAGGCATAGTGGGATACACCAACACCTAGAACGTGGGGAGTTTGGAGAAGGATATTTACTAGGTATTGGTGACTACACTCTGAAGCCTTACATACAGGTCACCGTGTAACCCTGTGATGTCCTGCTAAATGTGCCTCTTTTGTCAAACAGGTGACAGTGCATATGCCCTGAGACCATGGATACTCACCCCATACCTAACACCTGGCAATCAGAATGAGAGGTGATACAACATTGCACATCGACGGACCAGAACTGTAGCCGAGAGGACGTTTGGCTTGTTAAAGTCAAGATTCCAATACCTTCACAAAAGTGGAGGAGCACTCCAGTATGCCCTAGAAACAGCATGCAAGATAGTTGCCACCTGTGCCATCCTACACAACATTGCAACCAGACCTGGGCTACATCTCACCCCTGAAGACACAGACACGGAGGGTGAGGAGCAAGAGCTACCACACCAACAGCCTGGGGATAGAAGCATTGCAAATGAGGGCAGACAGAGACGGAACCACATTGCAACCCACTACTTTGGCAGGTATGTGGCAACAGTGACCACACTCACTAATGTCAGACACACATAGCCCACTTGTGTAGTCAAACAAACCAAACCTTTTTATTGCAAAACCATAATGTTGATATCATTGTGCACTATGCAACAGTATGGTAATGAAACAGTCAAATCAGACAGATTATGTTCATGTCCCTCTGTACCAGTACATGTCAGTGGCTCACAGCCTCCTACGACTGCGGCCACCATGGCTCACTCCAGCTTGGTCCCCCGAGCCCTGCCGTGCACTGCTACTCGCGGACACACTACTGACTGTTGAGCCCTCCTCACTGTCCTGCGAGGTATCCCCTGTGCCCCTTGCAGCCTGTCTGGTCTCCAGCAGATCCACCACATGGCTGATGCGACCAAGTCCCTGTGCCACGTCTCCTGCAAAATGCCCCAGTTCTAGTTGCAGGCTGACAGTGCGCCTTGACAGGCAGGTTGTGTTAGTTGCCAGGCGCCCTATGGATGCAGCAAGTCTGTCTAAACGGGCTGCAGAGTTGTGCTCCCTGCGCCGTGCCTGTGCCCTGTCAGCCACTAGTTCCCTGACCAAATTGTCAATGGAGGTCATCAGGTTCCCCAGATGTGTGTTCATTGTTGTGAACTGATTGTCCATATTAGCCAGACCATGTGTGACAGTGGTCTGCAGTCTTGTGAGGTTCCGGTTCATTAACCTCATCTGTCTATTTTGCAGGCGCTGACCCTGCAATAAGGATGCCTCAAGACCTGCAAACTCGACAGCTGGAACATCCTCACTGTGCACAGACTGCAATCTGTGGCGGCGTCTACTCACTGCGCCTGATGATGGCTGTGTGTGCCTTTCTGTAGGCATTGGCCCTGGTGTTTCTACGGCTGCCTCCATACCCAGCGCAGGATCGTCCATGGACTCCGGTGCCAATTGCATGGGTGGTGTTGCCCTGCACTCCCCTGCAGTGTCTGTGGCAGCCTCCTCCCGTGGGTCTGTGCCATGTTCCTCTCCCTGCATGTTGGCACTGATGGGTGGGCCTTGTGGGAGACCTGTGGGGCATAGGGGATACACTGTCAGTCTCGCACATATGTTTTTTGCTTCAAAATGAACATTTGCCTACATTTGGACTACTGTACTACATTGCCCATAATGCACTATTCTAGAGGTTGCTAGACTGGAATGGAGATAGTCTGGAGGTGCCTGCTGATGTGTACTGGGATTGTGTGTATAGTGCATTTGTGGGTGTGAAAGCATTTATTTTGGTACTTACTTTTTGATGTTCCAGGTGCCGAACTGTCCACATCTCCAATGCCCAGTACAGCCTCCGGCTCCAGAGTTGTCTCCACCATGTTTTCTATTGCTGTAGGGGGTGTAACAGTGATGGGCCTCCTCCAGTGCCCTGCATCTCCCTCATGCGCTCCGCAACCCTCTCCTTGGTCCTGGAGCGAAGGTCATACCACCTTTTCCGTATTTAATCCAGGGTGCGGTGGCTTACCCCAATGGCATTGATCTTGTCCTGGATGTCTTGCCATATCTTCTTTTTTTGGGTGTCAGGGACACTCATTGCTGCCTTGCCAAATAATTGTTCATGGTGCAGGCAGCACTCCTCAGTTAGCACCTCCAACTCCTTGTCAGAAAACTTGATTTCTCTTTTCCTACCAGCACTGGGAGTCTCCTTCTCCTGTGTGGCCATTGTTGCTGCATCTCCTCTCACCTGGGTGTGGCTCTGCAGTTTGGGCTGGGTGGGTTCCTCCCTCCCCCCTGTTCCATTTGGTTACTTCCTGGTTCTGATGTCATCACCGAGAACCAGGAAGTGGGTATTTCAACTGTTTTGTTCCACCCGCAGGAAATTTGCGAGTCAGTCGCAATTTGCGACACCGGACCACACCCTTCACGCAATTTGCGACCTCGCTTCTAGCGAGGTAGCAAATTGCGACCTTGCTAAAAACTACGTCGCAAAATGCGGTGCGACTCCTCTGCGACTCGCTATTTGGAATAGCGATTCTTTCTGTAATTTGATTTTGCGAGTCGGAAATAGCGATTCGCATGGAGTCGCTATTTCCGAGTCGCAATTTTTTTCCTACCTACATCTGGCCCCAACTGTCTAATCCCACACAAATGGAATTAGCCCACACTCCCCACTGCTTGGGAATGCTTGATGGTCACCTGGGCTCAGGCAGAAAGTGTAGCCCTCCGCAGAAATGACACACTTCGGTTACATAAATATCTCCTAGCACTAGCTGAGACACTATATCGGTAGACTTCAAGACACCCCCGGAAGACTCCTCCTCCTAATGTCCCCTAGTGCAGGAAGCCATTGCTCTTCACATGTAGGCCTCAGATGATACAGAACACTAACTGCCTCAGAACATTCAGTTGTACACTCGTTCAGACCTCCGTAGCATGCACTCTACTCGCTACATTTCTTACATGTGTGCTTTGGCTGGGTGTGGCTCGGATTACAGTTTAATGTAATCAACACATGAACAGTTTTTCTATGGGTGCTGTAATGTTTACTATGATCTGTAATAAATGGCACCTATTTTACTTTGAATACATCATCAATATCACCTACCATGCTTACTTTGAACTTGTAGCGTGAACTCAATGGGTATTATTTAATTGACTACGCTCCCGCTCACTGGTCTAAACAGCACACAAGTCTGAGTTATGTGCTAAACTTATTGCAAATACTTTCAGTGATCCTGACTTACAGTTTTGTAAAATGTCAATCTTGAAACGTTCTTGTTTTCTTTCTTGAAAAGTTGAAATGTTAATAAACAGATTTAAACAAAATAAGAGTGTTGTGTCATTGAGTGTTGTGTCATATTGTAGAGTATTGTGACATAGAATGTTGTGCCCACAGATTGACAAAGCCAGGAAACATGTTAATAAAACTGATTCTGCATTCCTTAGAGACCATAACATGGGCTGTATATGCAATACGAATCTGCACTTTGACATGCATGGCATATATAGAAGTGATGGTGTCACAGATGTAGGCAACAGAGTTTTTCTCCCGGACCTGAAACTCTGCATCCTGTCTGACATGTAGCTGTCACTTACTTACAATAAACTCAAAGGCTCTTCTCAGGGCCACCCTATTGCCCACAATTATTGCTCATTTTCTGTATACATTGTATTATACAATTTTTTACAATATTCGTGATGACATCGCAGTAGTCGCAAAATACCTGCAAATACGCAAACAAAATTAGGCTTTCAATACACACCAGACCATCCAAAATTTCAAACTATACATATATAAAATATTATCTACAACAGACTAGCAAGATCACCTTTAAAATAACTCTCTAAACTCATTTATGACTGTCTATGTCTGCCTCTGCGTGTAACTGACTTTCAGTGAGTCTATCATTCACTACATAACTCTCTCACAACATCTTTCAGTGAGTGTGATAAAGTTAGTCCAAGGAAGTCACTGAGAGATTACATGACTGTCTCAGTTAGTCTGTGAATAGCTGCATCAGTGTCTCACCTACATCTGTGAGCAAGTGCAACATTGTGTGAGTAGGTGTGTGAGTAGGTACCTAGCAGTATGAGTCTGTATGTGAGTGGGTGCACGAGGATCTGATTGGGCCTGTGAGTAGGTGCTTAAGGCTCTGAATAGGTCTGTGAGTAGATGTGTGAGGATCTGAGTGGGTGTGTGAGAGGGTGTATCAGACTCTCAATTGGTCTCTGAGTGGGTGCATCAGTGTCTCAGTGGGTCTGTGACCGGGTGTGACTGGGTCTGTGAATGGGTCATGAGGGTCTGTGAGGAAGTGCATCAGTGTGTCAGTGGGTCTCTGAGTGAGTGCATGAGGGTATGAGTGGATCTGTAAATGGGTACATGAGGGACTGGGTGAGTGTGAAAATCAGTGTGTCAGTGTATTAGTGGGTCACTGTGTGGATGCATGGGAGTTTGACTATGTGTGTGAGTATCTGACTGGCCTGTGAGTGCATGCATGAGGTTCTAAGTGGGTCTGTGAGTGAATGAGTGAGTGAGTGTGTCAGTGTCTGAGTGGGTCTGTAAGTGTACACATGAGTGTCTGAGTGAGTATGTAACTCAGTGCATCAGTATTTCACTGGGTCTGTGAGTGGGTGCATGAGTTTCTGAGTGAGTCTGTGAGAGAATGTCAGTGTGTCTGTGGGTCTGTGAGTCACTGCATGAGGGTCTCAGTGGGTTTGTGAAGGCCTTCATAAAGGTCTGACTGGGTTTGTGAGTGGGTGTGTCAGACTCTGAGTGGGTCTGTGACTGGGTGCACCAGTGTCTGTGTGGATCTGTGAATGGGTGAAAGACAATCTGGGTGGGTCTATGAGTGGGTGTATAAGCCACAGACTTGCATGATTGAATGGGTGCATGGTTTTCTGCCTATATTTATGATTGTATCTGAAAAACTCTTGCAATATCTTTTTTGTTGTTGCTGATATTCGCAAAATCGGTGTGACGTTACACAGGGAGCTATGCTGCGATTTTGATATATTTGTGAATATCACGCATTGCACACACAAAATCATTACAAAGTCATGATATCTCCCTCCAAGACCCCCACATCTCACTCCTGGGTTCAGGGTAACTCCACCCTGCCCGTTATGGCAGTTTTTTAAATTTAATTTCTCAGCCCCAGGGACTTTGTCCAATCGTTTTTTTGTTGCGCCGGTATTCGTGAAAACGTCCCAATGTTACACAGGGTCCGTGCTGAGCCTTGTGACGTATTCACGAACATTGCGCTCCGTGGACAAAAAAGACAAACAATCATTTTAAAGTCATAACTTCACCCTCCAACAACCCTACATCACATTCCTGGGGTCAAGGTAACTCCACCGTGACACTTTTCATGTCACATTTCAGCCCAAGAGCCATGTCCCACTACCTAAATATGTTGCAATCATCGTGAAAATTTAATAGAAAATTTGTGACCTCATATATACAAATTTTCCCTTTAATATCTCAGAAACTACTGAACTGATTTACACCAGACACCCTAAAGCTCAATCTGCATACAAACAGCTAGCTTTCTGCTAAATTTGGTAATTCCGTCCAGCGATTCGGTCTGTAGTCGTGTTCAAAGGTCCTATAGGAATTAATATGGCAAACGCAACTTTTTTGACCTCCCCTTTTTCTCGGCCTCCCCTTGACGGATGCCCCCGAAACTTTTCCTGGGCAACAAGAATCACTGCCACACTTTTTTTGGGAAAGTTTTGTGAAGATTCGTCAAACAGTGCCAAAGACATAGGCACGTCAAAAATGCTTTTCCTATTGAAGCATGGTCCTAACTATAACTAATATATATCTGTGGTGTCTGTGTGTGTGTGTGGGTGTTATTTATTTATAACTGGAGTTTAAGTATTTATAATATTTACATAATTAATTAACTTTTTTGCATCTGTTGTTATATATAATTTTATTGTTAATATTGTAATGTTAGTTATTTTGTATTTATTTTATACATATATCCACATATATTAAAATAATATTTTGATATTATTTTGATTTAAATAATATATATTTTATTGTGTTTGTTTATTATTACACTTTCTAAAATTAATAATGAAGTGTATTTGAATTAATATTTGTTTTAATTTTATATTACCGCTATTTGGTTGTTGATAACTTAGGTTTCCATATTTTTGTTGTGTTTTATTTATTTTAATGTAGTTACAATATTTTTTGTATCTTTGTTTTATATTTTGATATTTAGCTACTTTACATATTTTTGGTTGATTTGATTTTAGCTTGTGATAGGAGCAACTTCCTCAATATTTGATTCAGTCCAATCAGGGAACATCTGGAGACCTTCAAAATGATTGGCCATGGAATTACCAGCTCATTATCTGTAAATTAATAAAAGCCATCATATCCACATTCTTTATGAAGCAGATCTTCCAAGCAGAATGGATGGCTCATACTGATGCAAGAAACTCCAATCAACTTCAAATAGTGAACAAGTAGGTAGGCTCAAAACGAGATCCCTTACATGGTCAGCCATAAGGGTAGAAACAAGAATCATTCAGGGAGGCCCAATATTTATATGAAGGTCAACAGGTCTTGCCAAATTCGTTCTTGACCTGAACCCAAAGTCTGAAATCTACCAGGATTATCACTGAGCTAACGTTGAGATTTAGCTACTGAACCAATACAGACTTCCAAATCTCAAAGCAATTATTATGGCCAGGATGACATACCTTGCTGCTGTATAAGTGGTTGAAAATGAACATTTCACTATTACACATTGATCAGGTGGAAAGGACAGGAGCTGTGCAACACCACCTCCTTCCTCAGAGTGGGAAAAATTGTTAGTATTATTCTTTTTTTCAAAGTAAAAACCCTAGCTTGACATTCCATCTTCATTGTGATTACCATAACTGTGTTATAGTATAGCAGCGTCTGCATAGCTGTCTCTTTTCTTTCTAGTTTTTGCTAATTTTTTTATATGTCTAAGTAGCCATTTGTTGCTAATGCCAAGAGGCCACAGATTGAAAGTGCTGTTCATAAATGAACAAATTAATCAGCTAATCAAATCATTTAAACTCTACACACACACCGTCTCCAAAGAGCTATATGTTGACTAATCAACCTCACTAAACTGGATTTCCATTGCTGATATTGAGTATCGGGGTTACTAAGACACATGAGTTCTCACCTTTTATACTGGTAGGTCATCTTTTTTCACATATCGAGATAACACCAGACAAGAAGTTTGGTAAGAATTTGTCCCTCACAGCTGGCGTTTGAGCTTTACTACAAGCTCTAATTTCATTTGAAAAATACACTAATTATCCCCAGGCAGCAAGCAAAGAAATTATTAATTTAAGGAATAAGCACTGAGTCAGGCCTGACCTATTTAACTTTGGATATTTAATCTAGATGTTTAGGCTGTGTGAGGGAAATCAGGAGGATGATGTAGAATATTTACCTGTTACTCTGGTGGCTCCGCCAGACCAGTCTCCCCACGCTCCACTTACGAGGGAATCCATAGAGAAAAAGTTAGTGAGAGACAGAGGACTAGCAGAACAAATGGAATAAGAAACAGAAAGAGAAAAAGGACTTCCACTTTCTTCACAGGTGTAGAAAAAGAGGAGGTCAACAGATGACGAAACACAGACATTGGAGGGAAAAACATAGATAAAGGTCCTGACGAGTAGACAGGAAGGTTGAGAGATTAGAGGAAAAACATAGAGTTGTGTCCCCGACTGAAGATGCAGAAGACAAGTAATGTAGTCAAACCCTTAGTGCTGTCCCTCATGTCACAGAAGTCATCAATATGTGACAGTTATGCATTATCTTAACCACAGTACTAATAGTTTGATTGTAGAAAGATGCACTGAGGAGCCATTTTGAATGTGTATTTGTTTAGACTAATGTTAGAAACCTGGTAGTATTAAGGGTTAACTAAATGTTTGAACGATTTAATTGATATTATGCTGTAATTTAGATTTTAGACTAATAGTCTGTACTGAAACGATATTGAATGTATGTCTAATGATTAATCATTTAAATATGTGTGTTAAAATGGAGAAATGCAGTTCTTCATTATACTAACAAATGTATTAACAGAGTCAATTTGTTTAAAGTGACTGTAACATGAATATTGATGAAGAATTGTTAATGTTTAATTTAGAGGTTTGCTTATCAAAATGTATTTATTAGAACATACTAATCAAATGTATTGTTTTCACTCACTTGCATTAGCCTAAATGAAACCGACCAGGCCTGTATTTTGTGAATGTGAAGAATGCTTAATCATTTTCATAACAAGAAATTTCTTTCAGACATCGTTGTTATGACTATCTCTGGTAATAGATCCCTATTGTTTTACACATAAAATGTTATACAATTCAACCTTGGATGTGGAACATCCTGGACTGTGGACTAGCAAATTAAACATTTGTTTTCAATCTCGCGTGGAGCCACATAGATCGATGCCATTCCCATGACAGATGGGGGAATTAAGGTGACTGTTTCAATTTGGAGGTGTGTGATTGTTTGCTATTGAATGATGCTCCTTCAATGGCAAACAAACAGTTGTCCTAAGTGAATCAGATGTCATTGACCAGTTTGATATTGGTGAGAGAAAGAGACCCTTGATAGAGTGCAGGCAGAACCCTTGATGATTAAGAACCCCGCATGCTGAGCCCCATGAAGAGGTATCTTCCTTTCTGCTTGCCCCATTGGAATGCCTTTTTGACTCAAATATTTTTTCCTAACCTTTTGCAGAAGACTCTTGATCGAGCTTCTGACATGCTGGCATTTCCCCTTTTTATCTATTTTTGCCCACCTTAGTTAGTACCCTGTTGCCCAAGATTACTTTTTTCCTAAATTCTTTTTGCCTTTTTGTCCTTTTTGTATTTTTCCCACATGTGTTCTGCACTGCCCATGTTATCCCATAATCAGGATAAGAGGGATAATAGTGTTTTCCCTGTGTCCAGCTAAATTGATGTTTTATAAAGCTGAGCAACATTTATTCTCCGTTTCTCAGTTTCTGTTATTAATGTTTGGAATTATTACTGTAGAATGCTTAGTTTTATTAATGCTAGTTTGTCTGGATTTGTTTTGTTGCCTTTGGCAACCCTCGTTGATTTTTGTACCTTTACGACTTTGCATTGTGTATTGTCTACATGACACTAAGGCCCTCATTACAACATTGGTGGTAAATCCCGCTTACCGCCGTGCTGATGGCCGTCAAGAGACCGTGGCGGCGGCGGAAATCTGCTACAGGTATTACGACCCACATCTCGTAATCCGCCACAATACAGACACCCACACAAGTCCGCCACACCAAATGTCAGTGATAAACTGGCGATAGCAAAACCTCCACCGTCAAGCCAACAGGAATAGGCCCACACTATCACGACCCATGAATCAACGCAGTTGTCACTCAAACGCAGTAATCCATTGGCGGCACACACTGCCGTGCTCAAAATACACACACATTACAAAACACAACCACATTGTACAATTCAAAATACACACACCTGATACACATACACACACCACACCCACACACACACACCACTATAAAACACCCACCCACATTACCCACAACCCCTTACAATGATTTTTGTGCAAGAATCAGAGAGAGAGAGAGAATAGCAAACACAACACCAGCATCCACAGGTACACAACACCATCACTTACACAACATCCACACACCTCAAAGAACACACACCAATACAACACATCACATAGCACAACAAACATCACCTCACACATCACCCACACCACATTATGGCACCTGAAAGACACCCCAGGTTTTCTGAGGAGGAGCTCAGGGTCATGGTGGAGGAAATCATCCGGGTAGAGCCACAGCTATTCGGATCACAGGTGCAGCAGACATCCATTGCTAGGAAGATGGAGTTATGGCGGAGAATTGTCGACAGGGTCAACGCAGTGGGACAGCATCCAAGAACCCGTGATGACATCAGGAAGAGGTGGAACGACCTACGGGGGAAGGTACGTTCTGTGAGATCCAGACACCAGGTAGCAGTACAGAGGACTGGCGGTGGACCCCCACCTCCTCCCCCACAACTAACAACATGGGAGGAGCAAGTCTTGGCGATCATGCATCCTGAGGGCCTTCGAAGGAGTAGCTGGAGGACTGGACTCTGGTAAGGCAAATATTTACTACTATATCCCCCCACCCTAGCTGCATGCTATCACAAACTCCTATCTCAACCCTCACACCCATCACCCCAACAACCCACAGATACTCCACTATCACAATCCACACATCCCAAAACCAAGCCCTACATGTTACACCAATGCATGGACACCCATCACCAAAGCATGTCCAGCACAGATACTCACCCAGGCCCCAAAATCACATATCACATAAGGTCAAAGACAATAATGCAAGCACAGGAGTAGAGAGTAACTCACCCATTGCACAAGATGGCACACACAGATAAAAGAACTATGCATTTACACCCCAACAGGACCCCTACCCAACATCATCGTACAGGAGGTTCCAGACATATCCAGTCCCCCCACAGAAGAGGCTCACAGTGACTATAGCAGCTCTGCACGCCTGGATCAAGAGGACCAGCCCAGCCCATCAGGGACCTCTGTACAGTCGGTTCCCCTGCCGCATTCACAAACCACCACTGAACCTCCCCCCTCAGGAAACACCACCACAGCACCCACTCAGCTGGCCCAGGCCACTGTCCCCAGGACTCGTCAATCAGCAGTGTGTCCACCACTACAGGGACCCCAGGCAAACCCACCCACCCAAAACAATCAGGGACCTGGGGTGAGTGCCAGTGGGCACACGGTTCAGGGGACAGAGGCAAAGGATAACAGGGAAGCTGGGAGGACTGCTGTGCGACAGGGGGAGGACAGGCCCAGGGAACCCACTCTTCATGGGGCACTCTCCAACATCATGGGAGCGTACCACCATTCCCAGGAGACCATGGGCACGGTACTGGCCAAATTTCAGGAGACCCAGCTGCAGGAGGGACAGTACCTGGGGATCAGGGAGGACTTGAAGTCCATTAACACTACACTGGTCACCATTGCAGGGGTGCTGGCAGACATGGGCAACACCATGAGGGACACAGTGGCACACCAACGGGCCCCTGACACTAGCCTGAATGATGAACAGCCCTCCACCTCCACCGGCGCTAGTGGACAGGAGGTCCCACTACAGGACCAACAGGCCACAAGCACCCCACCCCCTGCAGAAGGAGAACCACCCCGCAAATGGTCCCTGCGATCCAGGAACAAGACACAGAATATTGCCAAGACCCCCGCCAGGAAATAAGACTCTCCTGATTGTCACCCTTCTATCCCACTATGTCACCTGACAAACGTGAACTGCCATTACACCACTTCCTATGCCCCCTTGGACAATGCACCTGTGATACCAATAGACTGGACTCCACCATGGACATTCCTCCACCATCACCCCAGCCCATTGCACAGCCGCCTCCACTTATTAGCACAGAAATAAACACCCTTGAATCACAAATTAATCTGGAGTCAGTCTGTACTTTCACAAATGTGTTATTGCAACCTCTCTGAAAAATAGCTGTTGGGCAGCAGTAAACATAGCAGAATGCAGAAAGTGGTACCCAGATCTGTGAAATGGAAAGCCAAAGTGACCTGTCAGGGTCCACACACAGAGGTTTAGAGGCATAACCATGCAATGTCCTACTGTAGTCTGATATGAGAGGAGCAGTGCCAGTCTCTTACCTTTGTCTCACTGGAAGTATTGCATGATGATGTTGTTTCGGTTGTCTATATCTTCTTCTTCTGCCTCCTCTTCCTCACTGTCCATAGGCTCCACAGCTGCCACAAGACCAACATCAGGCCCATCCTCCTGCAGAAAAGGCACCTGGCGTCGGAAAGCCAGGTTGTGCAACATACAGCATGCCACGATGATCTGGCACACCTTCTTCGGTGAGTAGTATAGGGAGCCACCTGTCAGATAGAGGCACCGGAACCTGGCCTTTAGGAGGCCGAAAGTGCACTCTATTTTCCTCCTAGTTCACCCATGTGCCTCATTGTAGCTTTCCTCTTCCCTTGTCCTGGGATTCCTCACTGTGGTCAGTAGCCATGACAGGTTGGGGTAACCAGTCACCTGCAAATATCGAGCGGTACCTGTTAGACACACACCAACCCTTAGTGACTCTCCCATACCCAGACACCTATTCAAACTGTGTGGGGACCTTGGGCTCACCTATTAGCCACACACGGTACCTCTGGAGTTGGCCCATCACATAAGGGATGCTGCTATTCCTCAAAATGTAAGCGTCATGCACTGAGCCAGGATACTTGGCATTCACATGGGAGATGTAATGGTCTGCCAAACACACCATCTGCACATTCATGGAATGGTAGCTTTTGTGGTTTCTGTACACCTGTTAATTCCTGCGGGGTGGGACAAATGCCACATGTGTACCATCAATGGCTCCAATGATGTTGGGGATATGTCCCAGGGCATAGAAGTCACCTTTCACTGTGGGCAAATCCTCCACCTGGGGGAAAACGATGTAGCTGCGCATGTGTTTCAGCAGGGCAGACAACACTCTGGACAACACGTTAGAGAACATTGGCTGTGACATCCCTGATGCCATGGCCACTGTTGTTTGAAAGGACCCACTGGCCAGGAAATGGAGTACTGACAGGAACTGCACTAGAGGGGGGATTCTTGTGGGATGGCGGATAGCTGACATCAGGTCTGGCTCCAACTGGGCACACAGTTCATGAATTGTGGCACGATCAAGTCTGTAGGTGATAATGATGTGTCTGTCTTCCATTGTCGACAGGTCCATCAGGGGTCTGTACACTGGAGGATGACACCATCTTATCAGCTGCTCCAGCGGACGTGCCCTATGGAGGAGAAGGGTGAGCAGAGGGTCATACACCACATAGGTTTCACAAGGGTGTTTAGAACAATTGTGATGTAATCGGTGTGTGGCGCTGTCTGTCCGTATTCCTGCACAAAAGTGATGTGATGCAGTTAGTTGGCCTGCCATGTGGCCCCCTGAAATAGTGGCTGCCTGACCTGTAAGGAGGGACAAGGGGAAATGAGGTAACTGTGCTGGCATTGTGCAGCGTCACGGTAGGCAGACGAAGACCGCAGCGCAATACAGCATTGGTTATCATTGGGCCCTAAGGGTTCAAGGAACCAATGACGATGTATGCCAGTGGTGACGGTATGCACCGCCACGGACGTGACCGCCATTTTCTATCTGTTCACTCACTTGATACCTGACCTTCAACAGGAGTGGACCTACACTGCAAGTGCTGCTGTGACCTGAGTCTGGAAGCGACAATGGCTCATGTGTCGGGGGAAAGGGCCCCTGCCTTCACCGCGGGTGAGTTGGACAACCTGGTGGCTGGGGTCTTCCCCCAGTACACGCTACTCTATGGTCCTCCACACAAACAGATGAGTACACTGTGAACATGATGGATGGGACATGAATGTATGGAGTGGCGTGGATGGAAGATACGGGGGTAGGCAGAGGCCAGCATGTGAGGATGGTCAGTGTATGTGTTTCTGGGCCAGGGTGGGAAGTTGTGGCCAATGAGTAAGAAGAACCAGACGGGGGAGTAAAATCCATTCTTACTTCACTTTTCCTCTAGGTCAGCGCCCACCAGAAGAAGGGTATTTGGCGTGCCATCGCCAAGGAAGTGCAGACCCTGGGGGCCTACCATAGACGGAGCACCCACTGCCGCAAAAAATGGGAGGACCTGCGCTGCTGGAGCAAGAAGACGGCGGAGGCCCGGCTGGGGATGGCCTCCCAACGTGGAAGGGGTGCCCGTCGCACCATGACCCCCTGATGTACCGGATTCTGCTGGTGGTATATCCTGAGTTGGATGGTCACGTGAGGGCATTACAGCAGCCACAAGGGGGTGAGTACAGTCTGATTCAGCTGACTCTGCGCGCTTAATGAGTTATCTGGGTGGGGGAAGTGGGCTGTGGGTTCCCCTAGGCTAGGGCAAACGTGCCACGGTAAGTCCATTGTTAGGCAGGCTCTGTGGCCCTCCAACCCCAAAAGTGGTAGTGGCCATCTACACCTAGTCAGGCTCCTGTGGGTTCCAGGTGTGCATCAAATGTGCCTAGGCACAGTCCCCCATGGCCATGTGATTTCCCCTGACTGTTAGTGAATGACCTAGTGCATAGGGCTGCTCCCTGTGTGTTGTGTCCTCCAATGGTTGTGTTGTTGCAGGCACTGACCATGTGTCTCTTTTGTCTTTCCCCCCCTTTTTGTTTTGTCACCCTTTCTTTGTGTGCATTAGCATCATCTGGTGGAGGAGCATTGGCGCCGGAGAAGGAGGGAGCTGCAACCCACATGGCCCAGGAGGGTGAATTTACAGAGTCTGAAGGCACCAGTGGGACTGAGAGTGGGGGAGCTCCACGATGGGGACAGGAGGAGACACCAGCGATAGCGACTCATTCTCTGATGGGAGCTCCCTTGCGGTGGCAGGCACCTCTGTGGCCACCGCATCAACAGGTACAGCCGCCACCCCTGACCAGCACCGCCCTCCCAGCAGCCCCTCAGCGTGTTTCCCGTGCCTGCTCACCCAGGAGGGTGGGCATCTCCTTTGCCCCAGGCCCTTCAGGCCCTGCCCCAGTCAGCCCTGCTGCCCTCAGTGAGGAGGCTATTGACCTCCTGAGATCCCTCAGTGTTGGGCAATCAACCATTTTGAATGCCATCCAGGGTGTCGAGAGGCATTTGCAGCAAACAAATGCATACCTGGAGGGCATTCATTCTGACATGTCAGCCCAACAGAGAGCATTTCAGGCTCTGGCCTCAGCACTGATGGAAGCCATCGTCCCTGTGTCCAGCCTCCCCCTCCAACTTCCACTACCCAGAAGTAATCCCCTCTACCTCAGCCTATCCCAAGCACACCATCAGACCTGCATGCACACTCATCAACACACAAGAGTGGACATGGCAAACATAAGCACCACACATCCCACAGGTACTCACACAAGCATCATACCCATGCAGACACACCAACATCCACTGCCTCCACTGTGTCCCCCTCCTCCACATCCTCCTCCTCCCTCCCAGCCTCGTCTCCACTCACACCTGCATGCACTACTACATCCTCAGCACTACCTCCATCACCAGCACGCCCATCACTACACACCGCTCACGTGCAATCACCACCACCACTACCATTCACACGTCCCCTGTGTCCTCTCCCAGTGTGTCTGTGAGCCCTCCTCCCAAAGTACACAAACACAGGCACACACCCACTCAACAGCCATCCACCTCATAACAGCCTCCAGCCCATGCACCCTCACCCAAACTCAGAAGACGTACAGCTCCTACAACCACTACCTCTTCCAGGTCCAGATTCCAGCCTAGCTCCTCAGCCACGAAATCATCGAGCACTGTGGTCCCTGCAAGTATAGTAAAATCGTGGCCGGCGCCCATCAGGGTTGCCAGTGTGCCACCTAGTGAGGCCAAGGATCACCCTACTCCACCACCTGCCATGGTGAAGAAGGGGCCCACATGCCCTAGGGAAAAGCCGCACCAACCACCCAGCAAGGCCTCCTCCAAGACAAAGAGGACAGTGCCAAGGTCCTTCTAAGGTGGGGAAGGGACACAAGCCTAAAGGGAAGTCAGCTCAGGGCACAGAGCCTCCGGGTGAGGGACGGTGTCACCCCTTCTGCAAGACAGAACAGCATCCTGTACGGCGGTGGCCACCACCACCGCCACCTACACATCTGCTGCCTCTGCTACAGTCCCCAGCATAGTCCCCAGTGGGCAGCCGTCCGAGGCTATAGGAGACGTCCTGCTGTCTCCCTCCACAGGTGCTGACACATGCACCACCGGCAGCATCTCCGACGCAGACACCGCCGCACTCACCGCCCCCTGTGCCGCGACGTGCTCATACAGTGCCACCACAGCCGAGATCAACATCATCCCCAGTGTGCAGTCGTCCGAGGCTGCAGGGGACGTCCTGGACCCTGCACACACTACATGAGGCACCACAACCAGCACTGGCAGTACCAGCAGTTGGCAGGCAAAGTCGCCGCAGGGTGGAGTGTGTCTCTGCCCCCATGGAGTATCGTGCTACCTGTTCCCAGATAATCTCGTGGCTCTGACACCCAGGTGAGGGAATGGGAACTGCCACACACCATGTGCAGCACTCTGGCCACCATAGCCCCTCCAGAACCAGTGGAGAAAAACATCCACTACCCCAGTCCTTGGCAGGATGAAGCACTCTGGGCACTAAGCCCCCTCCAGAACCAGTGGAGAAAGACATCCGCTACCCCAGTCCTTGGCAGGATGAAGAACTCTGGGCACTAAGCCCCCTCCAGAACCAGTAGAGAGAAGCATCCACTACCCCAGTCCTTGGCAGGATGAAGCACTCTGGGCACTAGGCCCACTCCAGCACTAGTGGAACATGTCACACACTTGAGAGACTGTGGCTTTGTACTCCCCAGGACCAAGCAGTGGGCAAACCACCCACTTGAGAGACTTGAGAGACTGTGGCTTTGCACTCCCCAGGACCAAGCAGTGGTCAAACCACCCACTTGAGAGACTGTGGCTTTGTACTCCCCAGGACCAAGCAGTGGGCAAACCACCCACTTGAGAGACTTGAGAGACTCTGGCTTTGCACTCCCCAGGACCAAGCATTGGGCATGGAGCCCCCTCGTGAAGCAGTGGTGTTTTCCCATCATCCGGCTGAGGTGCCCCCCTCCCCTTCCCCCTGAGGTGCCTGTTTTTTTTCACCCTGATGCTCCAGCAGTGTTCTCTCCGTTTTGAGGCAGGTGTCATGTGTGGGCTTCGCCCATGCATTTTGGGACCACTGGTCCAAGGACATTGAATGGAACACATTCTGGACCTGTGTAGTTGCTGTACATATTTGTATATATTGATCTCTTACAGACCTATTGCCCTATCTGGATTTTCGATGATTACACTCGTTACAATCATTTTGCGTTCTTCCAGAGGGTTACGGGATGTAATGTTGTTGCATGTATTTGTGTGTATGGCGTTCTGGGTGTGGGTGAGGGTGGGGGTGTTGCGTGTTGCGTGTGTGTGTCACTTTCTTTTTCCTCCCCCCCCCTGTGTGCTAGGTGTAGTACTTACCGTGGTCGTCGCCGCAATCTTTGATGTTCCTGGAAGAAGAGGAGGTAAACCAACATTGGTAACACCTGAAGTTCGGGCTCCATGGCATCCTGGTTCCTCGTTGGGTGTCCAGAGGTGAGTGTTTTCCGTTTCAAAGACTGTTTCTGCTGTGCTTTTAATGGCGTTGGTACCGCCCCGGAAAAGCTGGCAGATTGGTGCTTGTAATACAGTGGGCGGTACATTGTCTTCCGCCTGTCTGTTGGCGGTTACCGCCAAGGTGTTTGTTTCTACCGCTGTGGCGGTCGGTGTGTTAAAGTGGCTGTCTGTGTTGGCGGTTTCCGCCATGGTCGTGATTCCATTTTTTTTCCCGCCGGCCTGTTGGCGGTATTACGCCGCTTTAACACCAACCGCCAGGGTTGTAATGAGGGCCTAAGTTTGAGTTTGTAATAAATACCTTAACTTTATTCCTATCTGGAGTTTTCCTTGTATGACCACTTTGGTCCTACTGTTTAACCTAATTGGTTTGTATGAAAATTGTGTTGGATGAAAATGCTCCAGCAGACCTCGTAGCAGAGGAATGGTTTGTCCCACAAGGAGGGTGAACCATTCAAGTGTAGTGCTAGGGAGATAGGATTGGCCCTATGAGATTACCCAGCCAAAATTGTGCCCACCCTGAATTCTGTCCCATGGTCCGGTCCAAAGCCTGATGAGGTTCCAGCATCATTAATTCAAGAGATGGATGTGTGAGTATTAATACAGTTTTGTGCTTGCTTTTGGCCTGAAGATTACGGTAAAGTGTGATGTGAAATGTTTTGCAAAGTCGTCATACTTTTTTTATTGTGGTGCTAATTGCTAAAAATGTCTGTGGTTGTTGTTGTTGTCTACGGGCCGATCATGGTATAAGATCCCAAGATAACGTAAAGTGTAGAAGACACTTAGTTAATTTATTGTCTGCAATGAGGTATTTGTCATGAGATGTTGCTGACAATGCTTACAGTTTTCCTTGAGTGAGTGTGAGTTTTGGTTGGGATTAAGTGAATCCTTAGGGCCTATGGAGGATCTGTATCAACCAGAGTGAGAGTTGCTGGTAAAGTTTATCTTGTTGTATAATTGTAAAATCTACAGCCAGAAAGTGTATCTTCATACAACTTTGAAGTGTTTGAGTTCCTACCCTGTAGTTGCAAACAGGTTGTTGGCTTTTGCTTGCAATATTTTGCATTAGAGGTGTGTGTCATTGTGTGAGAAACAATTGCAAAGTGACTGCAGTTGCTGAAAGAAGTGAGTGTGACATCATTGTGTACCAATCTCATAGTGGTTGGTTGGTGTGAAGCCACAATGGTATTGGTAGACAGTGCCATGTTGCCATTGGTTAAGAACATCATGAGAAAATAATTGTGGGATTCAAAGGTATTGTGATTAATTGAATTTGACTAAAAATGAAGTTCTTCACAGCTTTAATTATGTATCATCTTTTAAAGGATTTCACACGTTTGTGACTTGAACAATGGTGCAAAATTACCAAAAAAGAAGGTGCTCCGGCATTTTCCCATAACGGAACTTTTAATTTGAGAATTTTAGACAATTTGAGGCGAATACTGTATGAGATGAAACCGCCTCCAAGTACTGTACAGTATGAAATAAGTCCTTAGCAATTGGGAACTCACAGCATGAAAGAAAATGGCAAATAATATCAGAACAGAATACAGAAAGCAATTAAGGCCCTTGCAGAGGCTAGAAGGGATGCTGAGCAGAAAATGTGGACTGTAAATGTGATTGAAGATGTCAGAATGTATCCAGCTAATTCAAATGAAGATGGAGAAAGCACTAAATCTGAGACTAGGAAAAGGACAGAACGGATAACTGAAGCTGAGGATAAAATGGCAGTGACATATGAGAGTGATTCAGAAGATGAGTTTATAAATCAGATCCTGATGAATCATTCGCCTCCGTACCATTCAGCTGAGATAGGAGCAAGAAGTGAAGCAGCACAAAATGTAACCCTGAATGTGCCTACTGCTCCAGGTACACAAACCCCGAATCAGATAGTGCCAAGTATGCCTGCAAATTCAGTGACACAAATTCCTGACGCAGGTCAACCAGTTCAGAGTG
Source organism: Pleurodeles waltl (assembly GCF_031143425.1). Lineage (NCBI taxonomy): Eukaryota > Metazoa > Chordata > Amphibia > Caudata > Salamandridae > Pleurodeles > Pleurodeles waltl. The sequence goes on along the minus strand of NC_090445.1, from coordinate 536,539,562 downwards.
TACCAAGTCCAGTTGTGGACCAGGTTGTGCTAAATTTAAGTGCAAACCAGACAGTGCAGTCACCCTATGTTAATCCACCTGTAAAAAATTGTGTCCTAAATCAACCTGTGCCAATGTTTAGTCCAGTTCTTTCAATGACAAATGCCACCCCTGAGTCAAACAGGACAAAGTTTCACTAGTGTCATAACAGGACAGAGTGTAGGAATGAAAATTCCTCAGAATCAGACAAATCACATGGGTCCAGAACTATTACCAGCCCCTGTGACTATAAGTCTAGTTGTCCCTTTGTATGCTATAGAAAAATATCAATACACTGTTCCAGTAAAAGGTAGAGAAAACACATGGGAAGGTCCTAAATTTTAGGAGCAAATAACCTCACACATCCAAGAGGATGTCATGCTTCATCATCGGTACAGCTCCTCGTCAGACCGGCGCTGCAATGTCTGACGGGCTCCACCCCAGATGGGGGGGCTCTTTGCCGGAGATCTTTTACAATGATGGTGCCGTGACCCCATGATTGAGTGGGGGGAGGAAAAAAAAGAAAATAGGAGATCAAAGTGAGAAATGGTTAAAATTGGCTCTCACAACCTCCAATGGGTAAATAATTTATTGAACCAGTTGGAAGGTAGGGACCAAGATTAAAAAAAGAAGTGTAGTCAAACGAGTGAAATAGAAATAATGTACCACAAAGTCCAGTCTTTGTCCTCTCTCAGGCAAAAGCAGCAACTGCAGGCCAACCCAGCAAAGCACAGTCAAAGTGGCAGTACTCCTCCTCCAGTTCTTCAGCTCTTCTCCTTAGCTGAGGTTCCTCTTAATTCCAGAAGTAATCTAAAAATCTAGGGTTTTGGGTCCACTACTTATACCCCTTTCTGCATTTGAAGTAGGCAAACTTCAAAAGAAAGTCTCTGTTGTTCACAAGATCCTGCCTTGCCCAGGCCGGGCTCCAGAGACACACCAGGGGGTTGGAGACTACACTGTGAGAGGGCAGGCACAGCCCAATCAGGTATAAGTGACCACTCCTCCATCCACTCTCAGCTCAGATGGCTCAACCAGATATGCAGGCTACAACCAATGTTCCCTGTAAGGCTTGCGCTAGCGCGCGCACACCTTTCCTTACCCCATCGCGCAGGCCCCTTCGGCAAGTGCGCACATTAATAAATAAGCCTTTTAGAGCGATATACGTGCTCCCCTAAGGCAGATAATGCTCATATTTGAATCTGGATTGAAGTGAATGAAAACAGCGTTTAAATGCCGCGGGAGTGTTTTAAACATCATTTGGCGTACTTTAGCATACAAGCGAGCAAGTGATATTTATGTATTTATGTTGAAAATTAATGGTTAATGAGCTAGGAAATGCTTCAGAACAGTAGGAAATGTGCTGTTATCAACTTTTCCATCATTGTCATACTTCATAGTTGTTTATATGCATTATCACTTTCTCAGCTCAAATAAGCCTTTTAGAGCGATAGTCGTGCTCTCCTATTGCAGAAAATGCTCATATTTGAATCTGGATTGAAGTGAATGAAAACAGCGTTTAAATGCCGCTGGGAGTGTTTTAAACATCATTTGGCGTACTTTAGCATACAAGCGAGCAAGTGATATTTATGTTGAAAGTTAATGGTTAATGAGCTAGGAAATGCTTCAGAACAGTAGGAAATGTGCTGTTATCAACTTTCCCATCATTGTCATACTTCATTGTTGTTACTTTCTCAGCTCAAATAAGCCTTTTAGAGCGATAGTTGTGCTCTCCTATTGCAGAAAATGCTCATATCTGGATTGAAGTAAATGAAAACAGCGTTTAAAGGCTGCGGGCAATGTTCCTCTGTTTTCTCTAACTGGGGTGTAGGTGGCACTTAACAGGTCATGTCATTGGGGTGTGCAACCAGGTCACAAAACTGCCTTGATGCCCTATTGCATGGAGCAATGATATCCCTTTTTTGCTTCAGTGGTATGGGGAGGCTAATGCCAAAGATCTTGGCTAGTTATGCGCTGCGCGCGCGTGAATGGTCAATTTCTTGGCGCATGTATCGTTGGCTGCAGCGCACATAGACTGCACACTGCCGCACACAGTGAAAAAAAATTAGAGGGAACATTGGCTACAACCCAGCTCCCTTTGTGCCACGAGAGGGGATTCACAAACAGCCCAACTGTCAGTCTGACCCAGACAGGGAATACACAAGCAGGTAGAGTCACATAATGGTTTAAGCAAAAAAATGACCACTTTCTAAATGTGCCATTTTCAAAATGACAATTTAAAAAACAACTTTACTAAAAGATGTGTGAGTTCAGAGACACCAAACTCCAAATTGCTATCTCCTCTCAAAGGGAATCTGCATGTAAAAGATATTTAAAGTTGGCCCCCATGTTAACCTATGAGAGAGATAGGCCTTGCATCGGGGAAAACTGAATTTGGCAGTATTTCACTGTTAGGACATGTAAAACACATCAGTACATGTCCCACCTTTAACATACACTGTACCCTGCCCATGGGGTTACCTAGGTCCTACCTTAGGAGTGCCTTATGTGTATAAAAAGGGAAGGTTTATGCCTGGCATGTGGGTCCACTTGCCAGGTCGAATTGGCACTTTAAAACTGCACACACAGACACTGCAGTGGCAGGTCTGAGCTATGTTTATAGGGCTACTAATGTGGGTGGCACAACCAGTGCTGCAGGCCCACTATTAGCATTAGATTTACAGGCCCTGGGCACCTCTAGTGCACTTTACTAGGGACTTACTGGTAAATCAAAATTGCCAATCATGGAAAAGCCAATTACACATACAGCTTACACGAGGAACACTTGCACTTTAGCACTGGTCATCAGTGGTAAAGTATCCAGAGTGCCAAAAACAGCAAACAGAGGCAAAAAAGACAGGGAAGACCACACCAAGGATGCCAGGCCTACAAGTACTACTGGTACTTTTTTACAAGGGTCTTGTGTGTGTGCAAGAGGTGTGCAGATTGTGGAAACAATGGTACAGTTTTAGGGAAAGAACACTGGTGCTGGGGCCTGGTTAGCAGGATCCCAGCACACTCTCAGTCAAGTCAGCATCAATATCAGGCAAAAAGTGGGGGGGATGTAACTGCAACAAGGGCCAGTTTCCTACAGGTATCACCAGCCCCAGTGACTCAACAGCAAAATGGTTGTTCCCCAACAGAATTTGAATCAAATCGCAAATGTGAATCAGATAGCATCACAGTTTCAAGCTGATAGCTCACATGATGAAGATTGCATGCTAGCCGCCTCTTAATAAGTACATCAATGTGGTTCCTTTGTAAATGCCAATGTTATGGGACATGATGTGTCATTCTTGGTTGACACTTGAGCTACACGTTCCACTGTCAGAACAGCAGAAGTGCCAAATTTTCCCCTTTCTAGAAAAAATATTCAGGTTGTAGGAGTCCCAAATAAGCAGTTGACCAACCCCATAACAGAACATGTCCCTGTAAAAATAAATTAATTTGAAGAAGAGTACCAATTTGTGGCTTGTGATTCAAATGTAACCTACTGTGTAAGCTAAACTGTTCTATTAGCTGCACACCCGAGGGATTGAAATCCAATCCATTGAGGAAAATATGCCCTGTAAAATTGACATGTGGCATCGTACCCAAAGCTGACATGTAACGATTTGCCCGAAAACTTAAAAGCTACAGTGACACCTAAAGTTTGGGATTTTTCAGGCAAAGAAATAGTACTCATCAAAGGAGTTAAGCCTAATAAAATAACAGTGAAGCCAAATGCAGTGTATTAAAAAACACCCCCTTTATAACATGACACCCGAGGCAATTGCCGGAATTACTCCCCTGATTAATAGTTTAATTGAACAAGGTATTTTGAAAGAGATTATGGAAGTTCAGTGAACTCTCCCGTTCTAGGACTGTGGAAGCCCAATGGAAAGCACCACATAGTTCAAGACCCAGATCAAAGACTGACACACTTTTCTGTAGGGACTAGTGAATGTAGACATGTGGTTTTATTTTAGAGTGTTTGAACTTTCATGCTGAATGGACAACCTCCCGCCATACCAGGGGTTTTTGCATATGTGGGAGAAATACCTATTACGAGCTGTTGAAAGTCTGGTATGGTACATGTTCCTGGGAGCAGTATTTCCATATATATATCATGTGGACCATTTTAATGATCCAGTCTGGGATGAAAAATCAAACTTGAAAGTTAAAAGAGGAGCTAGTGCTTCAGAGATTGCAGGATATATTTTTGATGCCATACCTCCATCAGTAGGAGTTATCTTGAATGACATCAAGGTTAGAAAGCTGTCATCAATAGTAGATAAGTTATCTACAGAAACTGCAGGTGCCATATTATTAATGGACATAGAAAAGGTTGCTATGAGAACAACAGCTTTTCAAAATCACCATGCATTACACATATTCATTGCAAAGGAAGGTGAAGTTTGCAAAATGTTATATGCTCAACAACGTTGCACTTACATACCTGACAATAGTAAAAAGATAAGAAAATACATTGCAAACGTGACTGACTTGAAACAGGACCAGAAAGATTTAACTGCAACAAGTGCATGGGAAGTAATAGGTAGTGGTTTGTCAGCTACTGGAAGGTGGTTAGAAAATCTAGGGAGAGGAAAAGTGGGAACCATTTGGAGACCCCTATTGATAATGGTTTTGTGTACCCTACTTACAGTTGGTCTTTATAAATTAGTTAAAAGACTGAAGAGAAAAGAGAGCAAATAATAGACAGAGAAAAGAGGAGATTGAAATGCAGACTAGGAGGAGCATATATTATAGCAACATCAAGCAGTTAGAAGACTGCAGATGACCTAACCTGAAAGAGCATCTGAAATTTTGAGCTGTCTCATTGAAATGAGAGTTTGAATATTTTGTAATGGCTAGATTTGCCATCAAAGGGGGGACTCATGTATTCAAAATCTTGGTGCTGTCCCTTATATCACAGAAGTCATCCAACTATTAGAAAAATAGCCCACCCCAAGACCCTGAAAGGTAGGTGTAAAGTGCACCTACTACCCCCAGAGAGCATAGACGTCGTGATAGGGGAATTCTGCAGGAAGAACAAACACCAGCAATGCAACAACAGTGGATTTCCGGACCTGAGTACCTGTAAGACAAGGGGACCAAGTCCAATAGTCGCAACAGTGTCGAGAGTGGGCAGGAGCCCAGGAAATGCCAGCTGAGGGTGCAAGGAAGCTGCCAACCTGACAGTTTATGTTAACCAAACTTCTAATAGTTTGAGGGTAGAAAGATGCACAGAGAAGCCATTTTAAATGTGCATGTGTTTAAACTAATGTTAAAGACCCCAGTGGTATTGAGGGTTAACAACATTTTTGAAGGATTAAATGATAGTATGCTGTCATTTAGCTTTTAGACTAATAGTATGTATTGAAACAATACTGAATTTCTAATGATAAATGATTTAATTATGTGTGTAAAAATAGAGAAATGCAGTTCTGAGTTATTCTGACTGAAATGTATTAACAGAGTCAATTCATTTAAAGTGACTGTAACATGAATATTAATGTGGAAGTAATAGTGTTGAATGTATAATTTTGCTTCTTAAATGTGTTTATTACAACATTTTAATCATAAATATTGTTTTTACTCACTTGCTGTAACCTAAGTGATCCCTGCTAGGCCTGTATTTTGTGACTGTGCAGAGAATGCTGATTCATTTTCATAATGTGAACTTTCCTTCATACTTCGTTCCCAAATCACTATTGTTTTACACATAGAAAGTTATACAATTCTACCTTGGATGTGGAACATTCTGGACTGTGGTATCGCAAATTAAACATTTGTTTCAATCTTACATGGAGCCACATAGATCGATGCCGTTCCCATGATAGACCTGAGAATTAAGGTAACTGTTTCAATTTGGAGTTGTGTGATTGATTGCTATTGGATAATGCCCCTTCAACATCAAATGAACAGTTGTCCGAAGTGAACCAGATTTTTGTATGAACTTTGATCTCATTGACCATTTGGACTTTGGTCAGAGAGAGACCCTCGACAGAATCCAGACAGAACCCTTGCTGATGAAGAACCCCGCATGCTGAACCCCTTTGGAGAGGTATCTTGCTCTCTATTTGCCCCTTCAAAATGCCTTTTTGAGACTTAGAGATTTTTTCCTAACCCTTAACCGAAGACTCTTGATCGAGTTTCTGGGAGGCTGACGCTTTCCCTTATTAAGTATCTTTTGCCACTTCAGTTAGCACCCTTTTGCCCAAGATTACTTTTTCTCAAAATTATTTTTGCCATTTTTGTCCTTTTTGTATTTTGCTTGCGTGTGTTCCACGCTGCACATTAGCCCATAATCTGGATAATAGTAGAGTATTCGCTGTACCCAGCTAACTTGAACCTTAATACTTTGAATTGCATTGATGCTTGTCAAAGCTGAGCAAATTTGTTCTCTGTTTCTCAGATTTTCATGTTAATGTTTACCATTATTCTTGTAGAATGCTTAGCTTTATTAATGCCAGTTCGTCTGCATTTGTTTCGTCACCTTCGGCAACCCTTGGTGATTTTGTATCTTTATAACTTCATTTTGCGAATTGAACATATTTAATTTATAAAGAACGAGTGTAAAAAGAGCCTTACCAGGAGGCACTGCTTGATTTAATTTTAATTTTCCACTTTTCAACTCCATTACTGGAGATAAAGTTGATGAGGGGCTGGAGTAGCATGCCAGAGAACCAAATATTAGAGATACGAGGACAAGGCAAATTTAAAATGATAAAAGAAAGAGAGGAAATAGGAGAGAAGAACAGAGAAGCAGAATAGGAGAAAGTGTGAAAGGAAACTTACTTGCCACTTATTTCTTTTCTTCCGGGGGTCGCCAGTCTCATCCAAGTTGAATCCTAACGGGAAGAGAAGAAGAACTTGGGGTAAAATAATAACAAGCTTACAAGAACTGTTTACATAATGTCATGAGCTGTATTTAAATAAAAATCACTAGGAATAACACGAAAGGACAAGTTATTGTTGGAAACACCTCTTTATTTAAGCAGACAAAGTACGCTCTTGTTACAGGCATTATATTTTCTCTTCTTATGGGACACAGCACAGACCCAGACTGCTCTGTAGATAATCCGTAAATCAAAATCCGAAAGCACTAGGGGGTTTATTTATGAGAGGCTTGCGCTGCTGAAGCATCACTTTTTTTTATGTTCTGGGGGCGCAAGCCTATCAACCATAACTAAGAAGCCACAGAAAGCCACTTTGCGCGGCTTTGCATGGCCTCATAGATATGACGTAATACAAAGCAGCGCAAGTTGCTCGGTTGCCTTACTCTGCACTAGGGAGGCATTCCATGGGTGTTGTGATGGGTTTTCCTATGCAACACCCAGAGGAAGAAGAGGAAAACGCTTTTCAGGATTCTTTTTGTGCAGTAAGGTTTGCTTACAATCCTGCATGCAATGCGTTGGCACTATGCAGCTAATTGTGCGCCTGAGCAAGGGAAAAGGACAGTAATGACCATATTGCATAAATACGGTGCTTTCCTGCCCTTTCACATTGGCGTAGGGCAGTGCAGCAAGAAACCTGCGCTGTCCTATGCCAGTTCCCCATAAATAATGGACTAGAATGCATAAATAAAACACAAGCAATGTGCAGTAATTTGTCAAGTTGTCCACTGCTCTTTTATCAGTCATGCATTCACATCAAAGTAGTTTGCAAAAGGATCTTTTTACAAATAAATAGTCAGATTTGAAACAGCACCAAGCCATCATGTGACCCTGATTATTGATTGGGATTAAAAGGACATTTTCGAAATTCTTATCTTTGCTTTTTTCTACCATGCACTTTCACCTAAAAAGCCAACAGATTAGAAACAACAATGCGCACCAGAGAAAATGTGACAGTAAAAATCATTTAACTCAATTAAAATAAGCAATCGCTGGATAGTTGTGTAGGGCGAAAACAATGAGGATCTCCACAAAAAAAAAAAACATATAATTTGATGTCTAACATGTCTGCTCTACCCGTTTGCTGACTTCTGAAATATAGATATTAGTTCGCACATTATCCCTTGTTGATATTTATGCCAGGTCCAATGTTGGAAGCCCACCTCAGCTGTGGATCTCAATGTGCACATAAACTACTCAGTGATATTATGAGGACAGACTCTTGCTATCCCCAGCTGCCTCTCTCCTCCCCCGTCTTCCTTTAGCCCTATGCTGTAAGGTCCAGAAAAATGGGATTGTTGGTTTACTTCCAGAAACGTTCGTGTGTCTACACATTTCTCGTGTGTGGCAGTAGTTAGAAATATCTCTGCATGGCATTGGAAAGGTGTAGCTAATAGGCCATGACTAAAGAACACCAGTTTGTTTGCCAATCCCCTATAGTTTCATAAGAATCCTGGCCTCTTGGGCTCAGTATGAGCATGGTTTTGTCCTGTCCTTAATGTTTTCTCAGGAGGCTGCATGAGGAGGGAGAGTGGGTCAGAAATGCACAGCTCATGTTCGCTGGTTTTTGATTTGCTGCACCAAGTGCCGCTTCCAGCTCAAATGGCTGCTTGCCTGTAGGCTTTAGAATCAGTCTGGCCAGAGAGGTGCATACAGCCACTACATGAATGTGAGCAGCAGTCTTTCATTAATTTCCATTGAGGTTTTGGAAATAGAAGAACTTCCAAGGTAAGCCACAGTATTGGCCATCCTTTTGGTTTCATGGACTTTCGTGAAAATAAAAGAAGGACTTTAGCTGCAGACTAGGACAGTGCTGGAGGCAGCAATGACTCTCAGTCCACTAAAAAAAGTGCCAGTGGTGTCCACCGACAATACTGGCACATATTAAGCACTGGTTTTGCTCCCAGAGAGGCACTGAGTTGGCACTGGTAACACTTGTCGGGTCATGGAACACAGTATGGAACAAGAGAAGGCAAAGTGGAAGAGATGGCACACAGGAGAATAGAAATGACAGTTTTTTACATATAACACTATTTTTCCCAGAGTTGGAGTCGCAGAATCACCCTCTATAGGACCAGCGTATGCAGACATGCTTCTATGTCAATAATGGCAGTTAAAGTAGTTATGCCTAACTTACACAGATTTCAATTCTCTAGCCACCCCAGTTGTTGTGACTCCTGGCATTAGTTTGCACATAGCTTTATAAGTTCCTTCATTTTTTGTTGCTTTCTCCCTATTTGTTACCCCTCCTGTTATGCCTTATTATCCTCTAGCTGATCCTTCTGCCAAGTTTCTATTTCCTATCCAGACTCCTTCCTTTCAGGGGTCTTCACCTTTAGCTCCTATGCTGGTTTTGTAGGAAACTGGGAAGTAGTTACAGTGTACCATCTGCTTGCACTAGGTAGATCCCAGTATTTGTGTCTAGTATTTACTTTCTGTGTGAATTTGTATTTTCTCCAGCGGCGGCTCCTCCGCTAAGGTGGAGGAGCATCACCCCACTGCTTTATGCAGTGCACAAAAGGGAAAACTAAAATGATAACAATGTAACTTTATTATCAGGTAGCCAGGCGGGGAGGGGCTGGAGGAGGATGAGGGCTGGAGGCAGAGTGGTGAGTGCCCATAAGTGTGCATGACGCTTTGGCCAAACAGTCATGCGCACCGTGCATTTCTCCCCCGGTTGTATTGAACAGCAGGGAGGAGAAAGTGTACAGGGGCCTACTCCCTCTCTGAGTGCCGAGGCATAGCGTTCAGAGCAATCACGGTGCTGCTGTCATGCTGTTGACAGCAGCGTCATGATTGGAGTGGAGTCTGGAAGCCTTGTGCTTCCAGGAGTCTGAAGAGGACAGAGGACAAGACAGGACAGTCTCTCCCAACATAGAGGTAAGTTTTTTTTTTTTTTTAATACCCCCTCCACGTGGCTACCCCCATTGACAATTGACTGCCACTGGTTCTCTCAACCTTAGGTGGAGACCTAACCTTGATAAGTCTAACTACAAATCCAGTGTGGACCCTCCAACTCCCAACCATGAGGTGTTTCCCTCTCTCTTTCTTCTCCTTACCCATTTTTCCCTTTTAACCTGGGTCTTCATTATCAACCTTGAACTCATAAAAGGGAGTGAGTTCACTTCTGGAAGGGAAGGAGGAATTGGCTTCATCATTGTTAAAAATGGGGTCTCTAGTTGGCAGTGGTTTGTATCCTGTACAAGTAGGGACCCTCGCTCTAGTCAAGATAAGGGAGTCACACAGCTAGGATAAACCCTGCTCACTCCCTTGGTAGGTTAGCTCAAGCAGTCAGGCTTAACTCAGAGGCAGTGTGTAAAGTATTTGTACATATACACAATGATAGTGAAAGAAGGAATCCACACTAGTTTAGAAAAATAGCCAAATATTTATCTGAATAAAACAAGACTAAAACAACAAAAATCCAACATACACAAGTAAAGACATCACTTTTTAAAAGTTACAAAGAGTCTTAATCTAGAGGAATCAATGGTTGTTTCTTTTTAACTCATACTACATTGTATGCATCAAAAATAGAGATGATGAGGACACAGAGGAGGTAAACAAAGCTATGTGTTGGTTCTTTACTGAGCAGGTGAGGTGATGCATTGGTTCCTTACTGGCAGCGGAGGTGATGCATTGGTTCCTTACTGGCAGCAGAGGTGATGCATCAACTCAGGTAAGCAGGAAAGCACGTAGAATATATTGGTCTCCTTTGAAAATTTTATCTGCGAAAGAATCACTTGAAATGGTCTTGAGAAACATTGCTGACTGGCGTGAATATCTGTTAAAATGTTTTTCTGAATTCATGGGAAACATCACTCAGAGAGTCCAGTCTAAATGCACTAAACCTCCACAAAAAAAATTAAGGCTCCCTCTTCTCCTTTTGAATAGGGAAATTAATAGATTGGTCAGGTTACAGCATGGGTGGGAATCTATGGAGAGGAGTAGAATAATTTCCCTCCTCAAGAGGAGAAGAGTACGGATGAAAGAGGGAATAAGGAACGAGGAGGCAGATCAGTGTTGGATAGCCCTGAGGGAAGCAGCCAAGGTTAAAAATGCTCGTAAATTTTGGTCACTTATCTCTGAAGGCTGTGGGGCACGTAAAACGTCCTCAGCCCCTCCGATAGTCAAGTCTGACTGGAGGGACTTCATTCTTTCCCTGTATGCGGAAAATGAGGAAGTGGAGTTAGTTGAACTGGACTTCAAGATTGGTAGTTGGTTGGAGCCTGAAGTTTTCGGTGCTCCTTCAATCACTGAGATAGAGGGGTTTATAAGGTCGATGAGGGCTTCGGGAGCAATGGGCCCAGATGAGGTCCCAATGGCAGTATTTAAAAAAGAACCCTTGCTCTGGGCAAAGATTCTTAACCCAGTATTTTACTACTGTTACTTGACTGTTATAATCCTGGAGTCATGGAAGGGGAGTATTATAGTCCACCTGTACAAAAAGGGTGATAAAACTCAAGCTATAAATTATCGGCAAATAGCCCTACTGGACGCCGCTGGTCTGATCTTTGCTAAAAGCATACTTGTGCATTTAACAACCTGGGTTGAAGAAAATTCGATCCTCCCTTTTGAACAGGCAGGCTTTAGGAAGGAGCATAATACCTTAGACAATATCCTTCTAAAGCAAACGATAAATGAAAAGTATGTCCTGGTTAGAGGTGGGTTAGTATATGCCACTTTTATTGATATCTCTACAGCTTTTGACAGGATGGATCGTAAGATATTATGGATGAAATTATCAAAACTGCATGTTCCTATGAATTTGCTACGCTTAATCATTGCCCTGCACTCTTCAACATGGTGTAAAGTACTACTAGGTGGAGAGAAGGGTTTGTCCTCAGATTTTTTGACAAAGAATGGTTTAAAACAGGGTTGCCTCCTGGCACCCCTGCTCCTTTCTATTTACATTCATGACCTCCCCTCGGCACCAGGGAACATCCAAGGTTTTCTGCCTATAATTGGAGGCGCTCCAATTTCGAGCCTTCTTTATGCGTTGACATTGTGGTGCTTGATCTCACCCTGAAAGGTCTTAACAGGCAGCCGGCTGCCTTATATGATTCCTCAAAGCAGCATCACCTAAAAATAAATGTGTTAAAATCTCAAGTGGTATGCTTCTTGGGGAATAAATCCCATAAAAAAAATAAGTTTACATGGTCCGTGGGTCAGCAGAGCTTGGAGCGGGTGAAATCCTACTGTTTATTGGGAAAAATTCTATCCAGTTCCCTCACTGAGCAAGACCATATAAATAATAATATCAGAAAGGCTCTGTCTCAGTCCCATGGGATATCAGCCTTTTATAAGGCTGTGGGTTGGCGGCAATTTTCTTACCTACTATTCGTTTATCAAGCAAAGATCCCGTCCACCCTTCTGTATGCCATAGAAGGAATAGCAATTTCAAAATGGGAGTTTTTGAACAAGATAGAAGGCTGGATCTTGAGAAGATTAGTCTCCTGTAATAATTCAGTTTCGGTGTCAGCCTTAAGGCTAGAATTTGGCATCAAGAGTATTTATACATAGGGCCAAGCCACTGTAATTCGGAGAGCCTTCTGTCTAGCTCAGAGTGCAGAGTCTTCCTTAAGATTCTTTGCATATAAATAAATATTTGGCTCATTAAGAGATAAATCTCAGTTTTAGGTAAATTTTAACTTTGCTTTGCATCTACTGCAGTTAGATGTTCACTCGTTTTTATCTCAACACCCCTTGTCTTTTAAAAAGAGCCCAAAAGAGGCAATAAGGGGCAAAAGCTTCTCTCTGGATATCGAGTTTTGTCAAAAACAATGGAGGCTTAGGACTTTAACTAGCTCTGTGATTTTTAATTATCCGCAACCTTATTTACAGTGGAATCTACCTCATGGAGTACGACGTTTTCTCATCTTGTTGAGATTTAATAGATTACCTCTTAAAGATGTAACTGCTAAGTGGGATGGATCCTCGAATATTTGTGATTTCTGCCATCTGGGGATTCAAAACTTTAGACATGTTCGATTGGTTTTTCCAAACTTAGTTGAGCTAAGGAAAAAATGGCTGAAACCGTTATGTGCGAACCTTAATATATGTTCACCAGATGAGATACTGAAAATTATATATAATCCTCTGAATGAAATATTATGTTTCAGGATTTTAAAATTTTTAAAGTCTTTTTTAAATCTTTATTGAACTTATCTCCCTTCTGGTGGATGCATCGAAGCCGTCACTATCCTAAGCTCCATGATAGTTTTGCAGCCTGGGACGCGTTGTTCTGGGCCCTTCCGGGATCTATCTGTTCCGTTGTCTGCCTTAAACCTTTTGTGGATCGGTATTTAATCCTTTTTTAATGTTAGTCTTACACTGTAATGCTAGGCACAGAATTTTACATGTGTATTAGTTAGAGGGGGAAGAAAATGAAAGTGACCAAACGTTTGGTTCTGCGTTGGTCGTCACTTCTTATGTAAATATGGTATGATATTTTATGTCATAGGTGATGGGTAGAGATTTGATTGTATTGTACAGTAAAGATAACTTTCTTTTTTTGCTCCTCGTTTTTATGTATAGTATTTAAGTAAGTCAGTATTTAATTGTCATGGATTTTAATCTTCACCTTTTGCATTTTAGTTGAATGTACATGTGGACCTCTTTGGAGTTCTAAACCGTGAAATAAAATAAATAATTTAAAAAAACTGATGCATCGATTCTCTCTTCGCAGCAGAGGTGATGCACCGGTTCCTTATAAGCAGGGGAGGTGATGCGTTGGTTCTTTACTGAAAGAGGGGGTGATTTATTGGTTCTTTCCCCGCAAGAGAGGTATTGCATCAGTTTCTGGTCACACAGCATTGGTTCCTTGCTGCAGTGCAGGGTCAATGAGAAAGTGATGCCCAGGGACGATGTCTGGGAAAATCCTGATGGAGCACTGGTTGGTCCTACAAGCGCTGCATCAATTCTTCCACTGCAATACAGGCGATGTGTCGATTCTTCAGCCACATGGCAGGCGCTGCGCCGAAACTTCTGCTGTGAGACAAGCATTGCATCAATTTCAGCCATGGAGCTTGGATGCATGGATGTTCTTTCTCAGGACACCAGTTTCCACTTCAAAGGGCCCAGAGTCTGGATTTGGCATCACTTGGCAAGTCAGGACTCTCAGCAGAGGAGTCAGGCACTGGCAGATGAAGTCTTTGATGTCCCTGAGGCTTCTAACAGGAGGCAAGCTCAATTAACGCCCTTGGAGAAAGTCTAGGCCTTTCACTTCCAGGACAGAAGCAGCAAACAGCAGGCCAGAACAACAAAGCAACAGGCAGAGTGGCAGTCCCTCCTATGGCACCCAACTTTCCTTCCTGGCAGAATGTCCTTAGTTCAGGAGTGTTCTAAAGTTGTGTTCTCAGAGGCCCAACACGTATACTCTTTTCTGCCTTTGAGGTAGGCAAACTTCAAAGGAAAGTCTTTCTAGTGCACAATACCCTGCCTTTCCCTGCCCTGGCCCCTTGCACACTCCAGGGGGTTGGAGTGAGGATAGGCAAAGCCCTATTCAGGTACATGTGTCAGCTCCACCCTCCACTCTAGCCTAGGAAGACCTATGAGGATATACAGGGCACACATCAGCTCCATTTGTGTCTAGGAGGTGAATTTACAAACAGCCCAAATGTGATTCTGACCGAGACATGTATTCCACAGGCAGGCAGAGGCACAGAATGGTTATGCAAGAAAATGCCCATGTTCTAAAAGTGGCATTTTCAAACTAACAATTTAAAAAGTAACTTCACCAAAAGTATGTATTTTTAATTTGTGAGTTCAGAGACCACAAACTCCAGATCTCTATCTGCTCCCAATAGGAAATTACACTTGAAAGATATTTCAAGGCAATCCCCATGTTAACCTATGGGAGAGATAGGTCTTGCAATTGTAAAACCCGAATTTGGCAGTATTTCACTACCAGGACATGTAAAATACCCCAGTACATATCCTTCCTTTTAAATACACTGCACCCTGCCCATTGGGATGACTTGGGCCTACCTTAGGGGTGACTTACTTATAATGAAAGGGAAGGTTTGGGCCTGGCAAGTGGGTGCACTTGCCAGATCAAACTGGCAGTTCATAACTTCATGCACAGACACTGTAGTGGCAAGTCTGAGACATGTTGGCACAATCAGTGTTACAGGCCCACTAGTAGCATTTGATTTACAGGTCCTGGCACACACTGTGCAGTGTACTAGGGACTTACTAGTAAATCATATATGTCAATCATGCATAAAACAATCACCAATACCATTTAGACAGAGAGCACTTTCCCTTTAGCACTGGTCAGCAGTGGTAAAGTGCCTAGAGTCCTAAAGCCACCAGAAACAAGAATCAACACAGGCTTTAAAAAAAACAGGAGGTCAGAAGCTAAAAAGATAGGAAAAACCATGCCAAGAGTTGACAGCTCTAGCAATCACCATCACACTTCCAATACCTTGTGTGTAACAACACTATTGGACTATCTTCTCACTAGGATAGATGCTGGAAAGCTTCCACTTAGATTCTTTCGGGCTGTCTTTGACACCGTGACTCATCAGATGCTGCTGCCTTGAATAGACACTAAGCAAATTAAGGTGGACATGTCATAAATGTCTAACTTTGTATTTTTTCTGACCGTAAGGCATCAATAAAAGTCATATTCCCATTATATGAGGTTTTGTAGTCCTCAGGGTTTGGCATTCAACATCACAGTCTTTATTAGATGTCAGATGATTGGTCAGTCTTCTAACAAAGCATGGCTTCACCTTTTACACAAATTTGCACAATTCTCAAATTGTAGAGAGCCTTTGGAAAGCCCATGTTAATACTGCAACTCAATTTAGGAACTGTTTCAAAGATAGTTGAGGCTGGATGGCCAGACATACTCTTATACCCAATAAGTAGAGCAACAAAGTAACCATGTGAGGCTATACAATTTGTTGCATACCATTAATACACTATTTTACAGGAATTCACTTCCTGGAAATCGCAATATGCAATCTTTAATTTGATTTTAGAACAAATTGGCCCTGGTTGCCCAAACATAGAAGAGAGCAGGGGCCTATTTGCCACCCTGTAGACTATCAAAAAGATAGTTTGAAACCAGTCACCTTGATTAACTTAAAAATGTATCCCCTTTAAGGGGTACATAATGCAGAAGAATGTCTGCTTCTGTGCCTGCTTTCTGTTGGCTCATTGCTACACTCTTGAAGGACCCTTGTGTGCTTCTGGTATGAAATAGAAAAGCCTGTAATGTTTTATGCTTGCGATATCAGGCATATAATCCTTTACGGTCATCCTTTCTGCAAGCAAAATTTGTAGAATATATCCCTCAGTCCTAGCTTATGCCAGCATCAAAGAAGGTTTCTAGGTGCCAAGAATATTGAAGTCTAGAATGGGAAGTTGGTCCTACTCCAACTTATGGAAGATACTTCTTGAAGACGTCAAAAGTGTATTGATTCTCCTTGTTTTCTGGAAGCAGCTTAATGAGTAAATGAGCAAATAGATTAACATACGTGCAGGATTAACAGATGGGATTTTGGCACTAGGACTGACCCATTCAATATGATGAAAAGCTTGGGGCAGAGAGACTAGTAAACTTGTGAGTTTGGAGTGCTATATGAAAGCCCCAATGATTGAAGATGTCACCATGAAAGAGGGAGCACATGGTGAGGAGTCAGAATCGAAAAACTCTTGCTCCAGAATGTGCATGTGGAACACTGGGAACAAAAAACAAACAATGGCGCTCTCAGAAAAGGAGCAAGATGGGCAAGTGGGTAAAGTCTGGTGGGCAAACATTTACGTCCCGTCTTTTTGAAAAGTTGTGGTGCACAAGACACAGAGTTTTAAAGCGCATGCACTGGACAGCACGGAGCCAATGGAGCTCTCACAAAACTATGAGATTTGATCTTACTTATCCTGTCTGTACACAAGACTCACAGCCATATTTCATGAACATTATAGTTTTCAAATGTACAAGAGTAGACATGAATAGGTAGCAGGAGTCCCACCAAAGTAGGTCTCAATTCAACATAAACTCCCATAACGGTGGCATAAATTCCTGGTGCAATGAACTTCAGAATATTCTACAGAATGCATATTTGAAAACGTGCATTTTTTACCTGTGGTGCTAGAGAATATCTATGAACCATCTCAAGGAAAATCTGTTTAGCATCCTGTAACTGGGCATCTTCACTACCCCCTGTGTTTTTGTTGTGCATTATGTGATGCGTAATTTTTTGGGTACGCTTCATCAGTGGATCTGATGTAGTTCATGTAGTGTTCACCCGGCAAGCCCTCTAGTCTACCTGCCTAGCTTTGAGGAAATCACAAATTCACATTCTTGGGGTCCTGCAATGCTGGAAAGCAAAACAATGGCCAAACCTGAACTTGCAACTTTAACACCTCTGTCTCTAAAGTCATCTGGAGATAACTTACTCCTGCTTAAGTTGCCTGGTCCACCACTCCTTGAATTATGGTCTTAACCTCCTCCGTTTGCCCTGTGCTGTTAGATGTGGGGAAATAGATCACATTTGAAATGTAGCTGTGGTCTCTATTGTAATAAACAAGGATTTTACCATTTGCTGCTGGCCCTCCTCTCCTTTATGAAGTGGAATATTTAGGAAGGCATGACAAACCCTCATTAGTCAATGTTATAAATTTTGATCGTGATACACCCCTTGATATAGCACATTAACTTAAAAATAACTCTCAATTGAGGAGTCCCTACACATTCAAGCACCTTAGAATCTCGATACTGGAATAGGAGCTCATTTCCCAATGGTGGCACTAGAACTAGCATGTGATCCCTTCTTTAAAAGTGCCTGAGCCTGGGTCCTTTTAGTTTTATCCTGTTATTTCTGAGATTTTAGGAACTGTAAGTAATTATATAATCATACATACACAGTCTAACATCGTATATAGATATGATTGTCCTTCCCACTGTCCCCAAGTATATCTAATAAGGCTAGTCCCAAAGGCTTGTAAAAAGCAAATCCCATCAATATCTGTGGTGTACCACTTAGTACAAAGCACATCAGTAATACTACCCCCAATCCGTTTTGTGCTTCATGATAATTTTCGTACCCATATGTTGGTGATTTAGCTATGCGTTTCAACATTGGATGGTACACATATGCTGAGAGGTTTGATCCCAAGTGCAGAGCATGCTTGTTGCAGTAAATGAGAGGTGAAATTAGTTACTTGGTCTGTCACAATATCAATCAGGATCCTATCCTTCGAGGTAACAAAAACAACAGTGGATACGATGTGTTTTTGTTTGTGATTTGACGTAGTTTATAAGCTTCTTGGTAACGTGTGGAATAGCCATAAGTATATAACAATACCCTTGCCCGGCTATTTCCAATGGAGTAACCAGTGGCGTGCATATATATTTGATGAAATGGTTCTTAAATAACGGTATTGGCTGCACTGAGGTTTACTAGTACGCATTCTTAAGTTTACAAGTAGGACGTTTTAAACATTTGCTATTTCAGTGCATAATGGAGGCCAATTAACTCGGTCTAGCAAATTTTCTTCTGTTTTCCAGACCTCACCTTTGGACCTTGTGACTACGGTTATCCATACTTTTCTCTCCATGCCTGTTGTTAGAAAAACATTAGCAACTTATCTATCTGTTAGACTTATCTGTAACGTCCTCTTCTGTAGCTAAATACCGGGAAGTGGCTTACACTTATCCCATATGCACAGGTACCCCATTCCGAACTTCTTTCTATTTCTCTCGCTCATCTATTCTTTGGTAGACGCCTGTATACTGGAAATGTATCCACTGGGGGATATAGGCTCTCTTCCAAAGCTTTTCTAGAATGTACGAATCTATGAGATATCTATTAAACCAACACTAGTTCCAGTAATAGGGAGAGATTCGTGAACCTAACCTGTTACATTTTAAGTCATATTCTGTTACATATTTTATGTTTTGCATACAGTTCGGTGCCTCCATTTATACAGGTAGTTTTGACATGTAATGCAGGGTCGGCTCCTCCATTTGGGCGGAGGAGTGTTGCCTCAACCCGCCAGGAGCCACAGCTGTAAACTATGTTTATTATTCTTTTCTTTAAAAGGGACGGGGCCACGTGGGTGACGTGCACTGAGGGAGAGCACATGTGTGTTTGGCCGGCCGTGTCAGGCCGGTCAAACACACATGCACACAGGGCTCTCTCCAGCCCATTAACTTGGTTGCTGGGCTGGAGAGAGCCTGCACAGGCTCCCAGTCTGCCTAGGAGCGCCCAGCCAGGGTGCTCCAAACCAATCCCGATGCTGCTCTGAGCAGCGTCAGGATTGGCACAGGCCAGGCTGGGAGCCTGTGCCTGCCTGGAGTGATGAGGGAGAGCGGCACGGAGCGAGGTAAGTGTTTTCTTTAAAAAAAAGTTTTACCCGAGTCAACCCAGGCCCACCTCGCATCACGCCGCCCCTTCCATGTGGCACGAGCCGTGACTGATGTAATACTTGACTCACCACTGTTTGTTGGCAGTCACTGTTTACCAGAGATCTTGCACATTGACAATCCACCTCTACATCACGGCAGTAAGGTTTTTGTGTGGTCACATGTGAAGGGATCTCAACCAAAGTTGATATTTAATCAGTAGATCTAAGGCATTTCCCCCAAGATCTGAACCACCCAATAAAGTCACTTCTTCCAGCTACCAGGAAGAGATATTTTCACATATTAAGTGTGCAACCCAGTCTCCCATCTTTACTTGAAGTGTTTCCATTCTCAAGTTGAAAAGTACTACACACTCATTTCTTCTGTAATTGTCCTTGACATCATAAGCTCCAATGTCAATAAAGGGTTAACAACAAAACATATTATGGTTTTTCAAGTGTGTTTTCCTTCGCAGGTAATACATGGTCATAGCAACTGTAAAAGGCCAAAACTGATGTTTTGCGATAGATTTGGCTATGGGTTCTTGCACGTTAAGCTCAATTTAGCACATTACACTTTTATTGACTAAGGCTGTCATCTGGCTGTGTAGTCGTGCACATGCTTCCCTGGCCAAATATCTTGCTGGTTAGTTGGAACAACTTTTGGGTATTGCTGTTCTTTGCCCATAGTCTTCTATATATCTCTTGTCTCATACCTTCTTAACATTTCAGTTTTAAAGACATGTTTTGCAGTTCATGCATAAGAAAGCCTAAAGTGAATTTCTTTCATCCCATTCACTATAGTACACCAAGTATTCAGTTGGCGGATCCCAAAACCTGGGACAACTCTCTCTTTGGAAAAGAAAGATTGTAGGTTATACCCATCTCCTCCAAGGCAACCCTTCTTTGCAATTTCAGCTGCCAGCCATTCTAAGAATTAAAGAAATGAAGGCTATTTGGGAATGTCCATCTCCCTCCACAAACAACCACAGACCACCCAGCTCTCTTTTAAGACTATTATCTATCCTTCCAGCTCTCGATTCAGAATAAGGCGAGGATCAGGTCTAACATGAGTTGTATATATTCGTAATATGCCATTTGTGATAAGCAGGTCTAAGTCCAGCCTCTTAAACAATACCTACCAGGTAAATCCTGCCTCTTCTTTTTTAGTCACTGTTTCTCCATTCCTTCCTGTTCTCATGGCTTTTCACTTTGAACCTTGCCCTCAGGTAAGGGTACTGGATTATAAGACTGTGATGGTAGGCCCATTGCAGCGTCAAGGATTCATCATAAATCTGCATGGACAGGGCTAATACCCACTCAACCCCATGCATTGAATTTGGCTTAGTGAAATATATAATATTTTAATTGCCAACATCTTGGTTAGTCTTCTCCTCCCCATAGCCCAGGGCACTTGAGCTTTGGACGTGCATATTTTAGGATTGGTTGTTTGACTAATGATATAGTGTTGAACTACACCACTCAAGGATGCCAGGGGATCAGATGTTGTATCACGGTATTGGGTCTCTTTCATATACTAAGGCGGCGTCTCTGAGACAAAGTGATTCCAGAAAAATTTCACCCACCTATCTTCCAATGTTACTGGAAAATATTTTTTAAATGAACCGTATGATTCCAACTCTAAGGGTCATATGTACGAACACATTTTCCCATTGACAGAGAATGGGAAAAACCCTTTGCTACATCTGGCCCTAAATCCCAAGTCACCAGTTGTCTATTGGAGCTAATGGGCGTGGGAGCTGAGATTTAGCGTGAAATAATTATTTCTTATGTACTCATACTTATGTACTAATGTGAAATGCTTTAATAATGAAAACTAATGTTGACACAAAATGTGACGTATTGGTGGCCGCCATCAAGGGAAAGGCCTGCACATGTTTATAAGAAAAAACTAACACTGTAATGGAAAATATTCTGTCTCTTTAAGAACATGTTCTCTGCAAAAATAAATGCTGAAATAATATGAGCATTTATTGGGTTTCTGCTGTGCCTTTTAGCAGAACAAGGCCACAGCTAATGTTGAATGTCTGCCAAAGCACATAAAACTGCAATGACAGAATGATTTCATGTATGCTGTATAACACATTCTTTGTTTGAATCTCAAACATTTTAAAACTTTTATTAATGAAATGTATTTCTTTCGATATGAGTATTTCTTGCTTTCTGCTGGGCCTCAAGAAAGCAAGGTCACAGCGTGTAGCTAGATATCTGTCTGCCAAGCTGAGCTAAAGTATCAACTGCATGAGATCATCTTTGTAGAATTACAAGTTTCTTGTGTTTTAATCATGAGTTTATTCTGTGTTCGTACTAATGGAGTGTGTTTCTCCCGAGGGATAGAACTGATTTGAAAATGTTTCTACTTCTTTTTAACTATCGTGCAGCAGCAGTGTATTTTGGAGTGGCTGAACAAAGGTCTCTACTGAACCGTTCAAAAGTGTGCTTCAGATGCAACAATTAATATCGTTTGGGCTTACGCAAAAGGAAGAAGCAGAAAATATTTTGATACTTTCTGATGAGTTGATGTTTTATGATTGGATAATATCTGTCCTTGTGAAGTTTTTAGCCAATCACAGGAGTTTAGCAAGTTTAATTTAATGTTTTAGAATCAGACATTTTGGGTGTCATTGCTTCCTGGTTTCCAGAGACTTCACTTCTCATTCTTATGATCTGTCACTTTGACATTTCATGTTTTTCCAGTCAGTCTACTGACATTCTCGTTTTTTATTATTTTTTATTATTTCTCATGCTTCATGCATTGATGCTTTACTTTAGCGCACAATGCTTAGAGCCTGTAGCGCCTTGCTGCCTGCCTTAGATAAATAATTTGATGTTTCAGAGAACTTAGAATCCAAACTCTGAACTGTCACCCCTTTTTCCTGTCCCCCGTCCTGATGCTGATGCTGCTGTACCCCTGATGAAGTTGTACCCTGATTGCTGATTACCTTAAGAAAAGGTAAATGTATGAATTCTGTGCAATGTTATTTGTCTTTTTTTTTTACAGGTACCAGCTGCTACTGTTTTAATACTGCTGCTGTGTTTGATAGTGCCATAGCTAGGTGTTTTCTAAATTAATGTTAGTAAAACTTTTGCATGAAGCCCAACATGCTAATGCTAATTTTAGGATAGTGAGGTGTTTTTCTCTATGCCTATGATTGACATTGTTTTATTGCTGAATCAAATGTATTTTATCTCTCTTACATAGATATTCATGTTATTGATTTGTGTTCTAACTATTGAGTTTATTGATTTATTTGCTCTGTTTAAAACTAAGATTCTTCAGGCCAATCCGTCAGCCTGTGATGCTTCTTTATTTGTACAGTTTGGTGTTGAGACTAATTTACCTTAGCATTGCTAATACAGGGAAATAAATATTTTAATTGATACCAAAAAATGTGGTTATTCGATGCCCAAATGGGTCATGGTGCGTCGTATATTGATTCTTTGGTGATTATTATTATTGTTTAATGTTGTTGTTTTACGTGCAAATAATCAATACGTGATATAAATATAATTTAAATGACTCAAAGGGTTCAACGACCTTAAAGCAGTGTCCAATCACTTACTAATATGAAATAGATAAGCCAAGGGTGCACTAACATGGGTCCAGTGGGATTCCTAGGCCTCATAAGTCTTCTCAAAATAGCCTCTTGTGCAATACTTTCTTGAGGTAGCACACCACAGCCCCCAGGGGATTTACTTTGGGTACTGAATCCAATCCCAGCAGCAACAGACTCCAGTCATGGATGATGACTGGGCACAGTCCTTAATACCTTAATAGTGCCGTCGCACTGCTGCTCTCCACCGCAGTCCAAGTACAGGATAACAGCCTGACCTGCGGCCATTCATAACACTGCTCAGAGCAGCGTTATGATTGGCTGGAGCGCCCTGGCTGGGTGCTCCAATGCAGACTGGGAGCCTGGGTTTGCTCTCTCCAACCTTGCAACACAGTGCCACTTTGGAGAGAGCCCTTGTGCACATGTGCCTTTGGCCGGCCCAAGATGGCTGGCTAAACATGCAGGCACAATGAGGGGAGTGCTCTGTGTACGCCCCTCAGTGTTTGTCACCCCCAGGGCACTGCTCCTTTAAAAATAAAACAATATTAAACATAATTATTGTTTAATTTTTAAAGGTTTGAGGCTTCTGCTGTTGCCATAGCGAAACACTGGTATTACTGAACCGTGGAAGCTGTAACTGGTGTCATCATGTATTGCATCCAACACCCCAATTCACTGCCCACCAGATCCCCACCGACCCACTACCTAAGCACACAAACTGACTTTGAGACCAGAGTCATTTCACTATGTAAATGTTATCAACGTTGCTTGTTGTGTTGATAAACCCAGTCCACTTTTGAATGCTTTGTTTTTGTGTTTCCAAATCCTTTATTTGTATTTGCTATGTTTCGAAAATTCCCAGCAGCGCAGGCTAATAGCTGCTGAAGTGTCCTCACCTGTAGCAAAGGACACTGACGCACTTGGAGTAAGGGTAAAAGGTAACCTGCTGATACAACTAAAGCTTCTGTAATGACATGGACAGGAACACTTGACTGTCATATGGAATCCTTTGACATAGTAAATTCTTGATGTCATTGGATTCCATGTGAAGCCAATGGACAGTTGCTCACGGCAGGACTCTGTGCCCCTTTCCATGGAAGAAATGCTCTTCATTGCTAACATCGACGATTTAATAAACCTACCATGTTTGAACAAATCAGATGTGTGACCACCCGTCATTTCAAAGATGGCGACGAGGATGAAGTAAGCGGTGGACTTCTCTTGACGCATTTTGTCTATGGAGACGCTCCTGTCAGCTACGGAGTTATAAGGAATCCTGTTTTTTTTCTTCAAGCTGACCGGAGCAAATGATCCTGTAAGTGTGTTTGGATTTTGGGGGCACAGAGTTAAAAGTCGGCATATTGCGTGTTTGACTTAACGCTGTGCCGAGCTCGAGACTTTTTTTGGCAGCTTTGCCAAGCTTTGCCCACGCGCTGAGTTAAACGTTACTCACGCGTGTCAATTTCTTCAAGGGCAGCGTGATACACGTGGAAACGTGTTAGATTTCGAGCAACTGAAGCGTTATATTTCAGCCAAGCTTAGCAATTAGAGGAATACCTCAAGAAATAATTAAATGGTGATACTCACAGGTTATTTGCTTTCTGAAGAATTGTTGTTCATGTAGCCGGCAGGAGGTGTTCCAGTCAGCAATACAAAAGAAGGACTACTGTTTTTTTTCAAGTAACAAGGTAGAAGAAGGACTTCAGGAAGAACAAAGGAAAGACTGCTAGTTCTTTGATCTATTTCGGCCATCTTTCTTTGGGACAACATAAAGACTCAACATTTTTTTTTTTTTCTTTCCTTTTTCCTTTTCTTTTTGGTGTCAAAATTTTAATTTTTCTTTAAAAAAAAGGGAAAAATAGAGGAAGGAGGAAAATGCAGAATGTATTGCCCCCTGCTCCTTTTTTACAGGATCCTAGGGGATCCTCCCTTGGAGTGGAAGTTATGGCTACGTTCTTTCAAGTCCTTCTTAGGAGCTATTGATGGACACAAGTTTAGGCCTGAAAGAAAAAAAAGTTTAGTGTATTACTATTTAGAAGTAGAAGGACAGAATATCTTTGACCATTTACCAGTCTATGAATTGCGTGAGGAGGAAGAATTGGATGAATTTGAAATGGCGGTTGCACAATTGGACAAGCATTTTACTAAAACTAAGAATGTTGTAGTACATAGGTATAAATTATTTACAAGATCCCAAAACCCTAATGAAAGTGTGGATTCTTTCATTACAGCATTAAAAGTCTTATCTGCAAAGAGCGAATTTGAGAATTTTACTTCTCAACTTATTTGTGATCAACTAGTAGCAAGATGCTATTCAAAAACGATCCAGGAAAAGTTACTAACATGTAAGGATCCATCTTTAGACAAAGCTATTGATATAGCAAAAAGTATTGAATGTTCTTTGGAGGATGCAGAACAATTGGAGCTTTCTATGTCTAACACTTCTATTTAAGGTGTGGTGAGGAGTGCACAGAACTATGATAACAAGAAACATGTACATGCTGAGAAAAAGGAGAACATCTAATTTTCTAGGAATACCTCTTCACCTAAATACAACCAAAAGACTGTGTGTTTTAGGTGCATTTCTTCGAATCACATTTCTTCATTTAAGAACTGTCAATCTATTATTCAACAGTGTAGGAATTGCAGCAAACTCAGACATTTTTCACGAGTGTGTAGAAGTGTTAAGAAGAATAATGTTCGGTGTGTGCTTAGTGAAGACAAGTTAAATGTACAACATGAGGACAATGAGTTTGTATTAGTTGTCAAAGATAACACATCTGCGGTTAACAAACTGATGGTAGATCCTGATATTGATGTGTTAATAGAAGGAATTGTAGTCAAACTTTTGGTGGATACAGGAGCTAGCATTACGATTGTTTCACTAGAAAGGTTTAATGAGTTTTGGGCAAAAAGAACTCTTCTTCCTCCTGATGTTGCCACACTAGCTTTTGAGGGGAACAAAATTGATTTAATTGGGTACTTTTGGGCTTCCTTGTCTCTATTTGGTGAAACTATTCAAGGAAAAGTGTGTGTGGCCAAAAAAGGTATTAATGTCTTGGGGTTAATTCATCAAGCTGATTTTAAGTTGATCATCAAACCGGGACGGGAAAAACCTGTGACTATTGACAGAAGTAATGCCAATTGTGTTAAAACTGTTTCAAGCACTGTGAATATTTGGCAACAAAAATGTAAGAAATTATTTCAGGACAACTTAGGAAAAATAACAGATTTTACACACACAAGTAAGTTGAAACAAGGGGCAGTCCCTGTTAAACATAAATTAAGAAATGTTCCCTTTAGTGTAAGAACAGACTTGTCCAACTTGCTGTGAGACATGTGTGGACACGGCATAATAGAGAAAGTGAAGGCAACCCTGTGGTTGTCTCCCATTATTTTAGCAAAGAAGAGTTCTGGGATTTGAGGATGTGTGTGGATTTAAGAAGCTTGAATGAAGTAATCTGGGTGGACAGTTTTCCGTTACCAAGAATTGATGACCTTATCACAAAAGTAGGTTCTGCTAGTTGGTTTACAAAATTGGATTTAAGATCAGCTTATCATAAAGTGGAATTAGATGTTAATTCAAGATATCTTACCGCCTTTGTGACTCCTGATGGAACATTCCAATTTTGTAGATTGCCGTTTGGTCTACCTTCAGCTGCTGCTGTTTTTCAAAGACTGATGTCTGACATGTTTTCCAACAATCCCAATGTAGTGGTGTTTTAAAATGATATTTTAATTTTTGCTGACACTGATATCGCACATGATAAAATCATAGAAGATGTTTTGAAGACATTGGAGGACAGAGGGGTTACTCTAAGGAAGGACAAATGCATTTTTAAAACTAGGGAGATTGGATATTTGGGTCATGTCTTATTCAAACAGGGTGTTAAACCTAAACCAGGATTAATAAGAAGTATTCTTGAAGCTCCTGCTCCAAAGACCAAGGAACAGTTATTATCTTTTCTGGGGTTGTGTGAAGTTTTTGAAAGATTTTGCTAAAACCACTGAATGTCTTAGATCTATTCTTAAGAAAAAACAAACATTTTATTGGTCTGATGAGTGTTAAGAAGCATTTGAACAGAACAAACAGGACATTGTTAAAGCTCCAGTATTGCACCCTTTTCAGAAGGTAGAAAGACTGTAGCAACTGTGGATGCTTGTGAGTATGGTTGGGCTGCAGTATTAACGCAGGTTTCAGGTGAAGGTAATGAGAGTACCATTGGCTTTGCATCAAGGACTTTGCGAGTGGTGGAATGGAAATACTCCGTGATTGAGAAAGAACTCCTGGCTTGTGTGTGGAGTGTAGAAAAATGTAAGCAATATCTTTGGGGTAGACATTTTGTTTGAAAAACTGATCATCGACCTTTGGTAGAGATTTTGTAAGGAAAAAAAATAAACGTTCTACTGCTCGTATAGCCAGATTATCAGCTAAACTGTTGGAATTCAATTTATTTTTCGGTTGAGTACATTCTTGGTGAGAAAAATAGTAGAGTGGGCTGTCTATCTCACTTACCTATCAGAGAAGATGATGAACAAGAGTGGGAGACAGAAACTGAAGAGTGCTTTATAGCATGTTTTGCTGAATTTGACAAAAACTTGGAGGAAGGGACCTGGATTAAGTCATTACAAACAGATAGAGTGTGACGTAATGCATTTTGTTAGGGCCGGTTGGCCAAAAGAGAAAAGTCTGCCATCTGAGTTACAACCTTTCTGGAAGGTGTCAGACGAGTTGTCCATTGAAGGCGACAAACTGATTAGAGGTGACAAACTTGTTCCTCCAGAGTGCTTTAGAAAATACTTAATTGTTAAAGCACATTCTGGACATCTGGGCACCACCATTACCAAAAGGAAGTTAAAATCTGATTTTTGGTGGCCTAGGATGGACAGAGAAATTGAGGAATTTGTGAAGAGTTGCTCTAGGTGTTGTATGAGTGACAAAGTACTAGTTACTCAGGGATTGATGGATTCATTTCTGCCGTCACCAGCTAGAGCATGGCAGAAACTAGATTTTCTAGGTCCCTATCACGAGTTACCACCTGATGTGAGGTATTTCATGGTGATGGTAGATCATCTTTCAAGATGGGTTGAGGTACTTACCTGTAAGGTTTCTCATTACACAAAGTGTTATTAAATGCTTGAAGGAAGTTTTCAGTCATGAAGGTTTTCCAGAACAGATCTTGACTGATAATGGGGTTCAATTTGTATCCATGGAAATGTGTCAATTTTTGAGCAAATGTGGTATCAAAGACATAAGAACTCCATTGTATCATCCACAAAGCAATTGTGTTGTGGAATGTTTCAATCGTGTGCTTGTGGAATTTGTCCAAGCTGCTCTAAGAAGCAATCTGTCTGTGGGACAAGCTATTAAAGAACTTGTCTGGTCCCATCGCTCTACACCTCATGTTGCCACTGGTAAAAGTCCTTTTGAATTAATGAGGGGCAGAATTGCAGCGACAGAACTCTGCCCTTTTTGGATGATTAAGTTATTTCATGAAGGAAGTGACTTAAAAGAAGCTTTGATGAGTGGCAAGAGACAATTCAAATGTTGTGCGAAGGAAAAGGTTGAGTGGGTTACAGGGAAAAAATGAAAGTCTGCAGGTTGGTGATTGGGTGAGAGTAAAGGATCCGATAGTGGTTAGAAAAGGTATGTCAAAGTTTAAGGAATCTCAACAAATTCAAGAGTTACGCAGAAATGCTGCAAGACTGACGGATGGCAGTTGGGGGTGTAACACACGGTTGGTGTTAGATCCCAGTGTTCAGAGGAGGGGTGAGGAGAGTGAGGAGTGTGGTCACAAGTTGGCTAAACAAGCGGGTGGTAATGATCTTGTTGGTCACAAGTCATCTAAACAAGTGGTTGATGATGATTTTGTTGATCAAATAATGGTTGACAGAAAAAAAAGTATGAGAGAATGCCATAGACCCACGAAGTTTCAGGACTATGTTAGGTCCTGAAATAATTACTTATGTAGAAAGCCATTATGTTAAGGATAAACACTGTACTCTATGTTAGTTTTAGTTTCTTTGGTCATTTGAGTATACTCACTTTTATGGGTTTGTGTTATTGTATTCTAATTCTTCTTTTATTTGTAAAAGGGGGAGAAATGTAATGACGTGGTCTGGAATACTTAACTGTCATATGGAATCCTTTGACATAGTAAATTCTTGATGTCATTGAATTCCATGTGAAGCCATGGACAGTTGCTCACAGCAGGACTCTGTGCCCCTTTCCATGGAAGAAACGTTCTTTATTGCTAACATCGTCGATTTAATAAACCTACCACGTTTGAACGAATCAGATGTGTGACCGCCCGTCATTTCAGCTTCCTGCCTAGTACATTTAGTACGAAGGGAATTACACAGTAAATTGGCTATGTAATTGTGGTGCGACAGTAGCTGATGCCCTGTGATACCCGTGGAAACTGCAATACCCGCCATGTATATCCCCAGTAATCTATGACTTCCCTAAGGCCAATGCAAACTGCAACATAATTGGAAAACAGTCCGAGGTGGGAGGCCCTCTTTCTTGAACAAAATTCCCCCTCTCAAGGCCAGACGTATACAATGAAGGACAGGAAATGGAGAAAGTGAATTCTATGTGTGCATTGTGCTACTTGAGAGTTTAAACTCATTAACCCCTTCTGTGCAGGGGACGTAATGGTAACGTCTACCGGCACAGTGCTCCTGTGCCAAGGACGTAACCATTACGTCCTGCACATGAGCTCGGAGGGAGCACTAGCGCTACCTCCGTGTGCTTCCCTCCCACCCCCCCCAAGGCAGGGACGGAAGGGGAAGTCCTTCCCCTTCCACCCTGACCTCCCCTAGTGACGTCCGATGACATCAGCGAGCGATCGTGCGCTGACCTCCTCAGAGGCCACCTCCCATCCCGCTGGAAGCTCAGCTTCCTGTGCGATCGTAAGAGAAATGCAGAGCATTTCTCTTCCGATCATGTGATGGGGGCCTGAGAGGCTTCAAAGGGAAGGAAAGGTATTTTCTTCCCGTTGAAGTCTCTCAGAGCATTTCAGAAGGCAGATCGTGAAGCAATCTGGCTGCTGAAATGCCCACTAGACACCAGGGATTTTATTGTAAATGGAAATTGGCATAAGGGAAGCGACACCTTGAGCAAGGCTCACTCCCCAGGGGGGCAATGTTTTTCAAGACCTTTTCAGCCCCCCCTGGGGGCAGTTCGGCCTATTGTTATTAGGCCTAGGTGCCAGAGATCATGTTTTTTTCTTTTTTATTTAGAGGTGGGGGCAAATTATATTTAGGCCATTTCTGCTCCCCTTGGGGGCAGATCAGCCTATTTTTATGGGGCCAATGGCAGACACCACTATACACCAGGGAGTTTTTTTTTTAAAGGCAAATTTCATGCAAGGGGAGCAACCCCTTAGGCATGGGCCGCACCCCGGGGGGGGGGGGTAAATTTATTTTAGGCCATTTCTGCCCCCGGGGGGCAGCTCTGCCTATTGTTATTAGACCGATCTGCCCCCAGGGAGGCACAAACCTCTAGGCGCCAGGGATAAAAAAAATTTTTTTTAGAGATGGTGAGTGACCTCTTAGGCAAGGGTCGCTCCCCTGGGTGGCAAATTGTATTTAGGCCAGTTCTGCTCTCCTTGGGGGCAGATTGGCCGATTTCTATTAGGCCGATCTGCCCCCGGGGGGGTAGAAACCACTTAGGCACCAGGGATTGGTGTGGGTGCATGTGTGTGTGTGGTGGGGCCATCCCCTTGGGCAAGGGTCGCTCCTCATGGGGGCACATTACTGTTGGCCATATGCAACCTGTTCTATTTTTGGAAGGCCAAAGCCCACCAGAGATCAGGGAAGATTTTTTTTTTTTCAAAATAAGAGGGTGGGGGTATGGTCATACTCCCACCCCCAAATAAATGGGGCCAAAGTTGTTCTACCCACCACTGGGCAGATGGGGCATTTACCCCCGATACACACCTCGGGCGCAGAAAGTCTACCAGATGCCAGGGAATTAAAAAGACAACAAAAAATAGTGGGGTGGTGGCTACGAACCAGTATGAGCCTGGTTATGCCCCCACTCCAACTGAAGGGGGTAACAGTCTTTCAGCTCTCCCCCCACACACTAAAACATCTTATCCCACGGCAAGCGAGAGGACATTTGATTATTGTGGGTTTTGGTTTTACATTTGGGCCATGAGAGCTTGGCTAACTCTCAAAATCGCCCCTCTTGGAATGGTGAGGGCTGCACTTTATGGACTTTAGGATGCTGCCATGTAGACAAATCCACAAGACCTAGACACATCTGAAAACTAAACATCTGGGTGAGCCCAGGGTGGTGTGCTTCACATGTTTCCCCGCACCAATTTCTTACCTACAATGCTCTACAAACCTCCAACTTTGCAGGAAATCACACATTTTTCCCACATTTTTGTGATAGAACCTTCTGGACTCTGCAGGAATCCACAAAATCCTTACCATCAGGCATTGTCTAGTCTATAACGATAAAAATTCTGCTGCACTTGTCAACTTCAAACTGCCCTTTTGGACCCGCTTTGGTTCCCCCTCAATTTTGACATGGTTTTGGATCTTCCCTGTTACAAGCACTTGGCCCACCTACACAAGTTAGGTATGATTTTTACCGGGAGACTGAGGGCAACGTTGGGTTGTAGGAAATTTGTCCAAGTGCAGTGATCCCACAAAGAAATGTGGGAAAATGTGATTGTTTTAGCTAAATTTGAGGTTTGCTGAGGATTCTGAGTAAGAAAACATTAGGTGATCCACGTAAGTCACACCTCCCTAGACTCCCCTGGGTGTCTAGTTTTCAGAAATGTCTGGGTTTGGTAGGTTTCACTATATGGCTGCTGAGCCCAGGACCAAAAACGCAGGTGCCCCCCTCAAAACCAGTTAGTTTTGTATTTGATCATTTTGATGTATCCACATAGTGTTTTGGGGCATTTGCTGTCACGGGCACTAGGCCTACCCACACAAGTGAGGTACAATTTTTATTGGGAGACGTATCGGAATGCTAGGTGGAAGGAAATTTGTGGTTCCTTTCAGATTCCAGAACTTTCTGTCACCAAAATATGAGGAAAAAGTGTTTTATGGCCAAATTTTGAGGTTTGCAAAGCATTCTGGGAAACAGAACCTGGTGAAAGCCCCACAAGTCATCGCATCTTGGATTCCCCTAGGTATCTAGTTTTCAAAAATGTACAGGTTTGCTAGGTTTCCCTAGGTACCGGCTGAGCTAGAGGTAAAAATCCACAGCTAGGCACTTTGCAAAAAACAGCTCTGTTTTCTTTGGGAAAATGAGATGTGTCCACGTTGTGTTTTGGGGCATTTCCTGTCATGGGCGCTAGGTCTAACCACACAAGTGAGGTACCATTTTTATCGGGAGAGTTGGGGGAATGCTGGGTGGAAGGAAATTGTGGCTCCCCTCAGATTCCAGAACTTTCTGTTACCGAAATGTGAGGAAAAAGTGTTTTTTTAGCCACATTTTGAGGTTTGCAAAGGATTCTGGGTAACAGAACCTGGTGAGAGCCCCACAAGTCACCCCATCTTGGTTTCCCCTAGGTATCTAGTTTTCAAAAATGCGCAGGTTTGCTAGGTTTCCCTAGGTGCCGGCTGAGATAGAGGTAAAAATCCAAAGTTAGGCACTTTGCAAAAAACAGCTGTTTTCTTTGGGAAAATGTGATGTGACCATGTTGTGTTTTGGGGCATTTCCTGTCACGGGCGCTAGGTCTAACCACACAAATGAGGTACCATTTTTATCAGGAGACTTGGGGGACCGCAGGGTGGAAGGAATTTAGTGGCTCCTCTCAGATTCCAGAACTTTCTGCTACCGAAATGTGAGGAAAAAGTGTTTTTTTAGCCACATTTTGAGGTTTGCAAAGGATTCTGGGTAACAGAACCTGGTCAGAGCCCCACAAGTCACCCCATCTTGGATTCCCCTAGGTATCTAGTTTTCAAAAATGCGCAGGTTTGCTAGGTTTCCCTAGGCACCGGCTGAGCTAGAGGCTAAAATCTACAGCTAGGCACCTTGCACAAAAACATGTTAGATTTCAATGTAAAAATGTGATGAGTCCATGTTGTGTTTCCTGTCGCGAGCATTAGGCCTATCCACCCAACTGAGGTACCATTTTTATCCGGAGACTTGGGGGAACACAGAATAGCAAAATAAGTGTTCTTGCCCCTTGTCTTTCTCTACATTTTTTCCTTCCAAATGTAAGACAGTGTGTAAAAAAAGATGTCTATTTGAGAAATGCCCTGTAATTCACATGCTAGTATGGGCACCCACGAAATTTGGAGATGTGCAAATAACCACTGGTTCTCAACACTGTATCTTGTGTCCATTTTGGAAATACAAAGGGTTTTCTTTATACCTATTTTTCACTTTTTATATTTCAGCAAAGTCATTGCTGTATTCCAGGTTTAGAATGAAAACCCATTGCAAGGTGCAGCTCATTTATTGGCTCTGGGTACCTAGGATTCTTGATGAACCTACAAGCCATATATATCCCCACAACCAGATGAGTCCTGCAGACCTAACGGTATATTGCTTTCAAAAATCTGACATCGCAGGAAAAAGTTACAGAGTACAACGTGGAGAAAAATGGCTGTTTTTTTCACATCAATTTCAATATTCTTTTATTTGAGCTGTTATTTTCTGTAGGAAACACTTGTAGGATCTACACAAATTACCCCTTTCTGAATTCAGAATTTTGTCTACTTTTCAGAAATGTTTAGCGTTCTGGGATCCAGCGTTCGTTTCACACCCATTTCTGTCACTAACTGGAAGGAGGCTGAAACCACAAAAAATAGTAACAAGCATTTGCAATGCAATGGGCCTCGCTTTTGCTCGAGTTAGAGCTGTTAACGTTGTAAATTCCTAACTGGAATTTTCTTGCCACTTAAACTGAAAATAAAAAGTAAAACAGTTGACATATGTGAGCCGATTCAAAGCGCCATGGCCGCCATGAGCATGAGTTCAAAGGAAAGACACAAAAGGAAGAAGTTCGCTCTCAGTCAAACATATGGGCAAAAGTGCAATTATCCATGTAACAGGGTCGATGTCCTAGGCAGTAACAAAACCTTCCCCAGGAGGTTCAAACTTAAAGCATTCACCAATGATAACAAAGGATGTTTAAAAGGCAAGCCCATGAATGAGTGATGGTGATGGGCATGCGGTGGACGTGGATGTAAGCCCACAGATAGATTGCAACAGGTCAGAGCGCTTGCGCACTCAACCTAAACACATTACAGACAGAAAAACTTTGACTATTTTAGTGTATGGAGCTAAATGCTTCCCTTCATCCCCAAAGGAAGTGAAAGGATTCAGATTTGAGCAGGTTAAAAATACTGGAGTAAATTCTTCAGTTGCAGCTTCAAACAGACATCATTTTGAATTGCAACGGGTTGAGAAGGGATCTGTTGACTTTCCGTCTCCTGAAGAAATCCCCAAAACCTGAATACACAAACACTAACTGGAGGTGTATTGTTTTGCTCTTTCAACCTTGGGAGTTTTGTAGCTACTGAATTCGAAGGGGATGCTGCAGACTCTCATGTTTGCATCAAACCCTTTACTTCATGTTCAATCAATCAATCAGTATTTGTTAAGCGCGGCTACTCACCGTTGAGGGTCTCAAGGCGCTGTTACGTTTCTAGAAATGAGCAGCTTTGACACTTTGAACTCCCTGTAGTGTTGCGCTTGTGACGCAACAAGTGCGGGCACTACCATTAATGTGGGAAAATGAAGGGGTTCTCAGACACACACCCTGCCCGGTTTCTATTGTATAAGTGACCCTTGGGTCAAATGAGTTAGGATAATAAAAGGGGCGTTGACGTTGGGCGCGGTCTCTTGGGACAACGAGTAACACGAATGACAAGCCGACAGTCAAAAGCCCGAAAACTCGGAAATGTTTTGCATCAATTATTAATGTGCGCGCACCACGAAGCACAGCATGACATTACACTCCCCTACTAACTAAGACTGCCCATTACTAAGATCAGTGTCACTGCTTGTGACCCTTAATGCATACTGCCTGGCACTGTTGATGTATGCACAGCCAGGGACTACTGGTGATTGTACTAGTAATGCATGCACTGCTTGGGACCAATGCCAGAAATGCATGCATTGCCTCTGACCACTGATATATGTATAAGGCACAGGCCCATTGCTCTATATCAGGGACTAGGAGCATTGATGCGAGTTTCTGCCTGTGCACTGGTTCAGGACCTGTCAGTGACCACTTGTGTAGGCTACTATCTTCAGAAACTGACATATATTACTGCCAAGGGACATTTATATTGATTACCGGCAAGGGCTGCTTATGGATGTAATGTTCGGGGGCCATTAGCAAAAATGTCTGGGTCATTCAGGCCTGCCTCATTGACCAATTATACATACTCATACCTGAGCCATTGATGAATATTATTCCCTGGTGCTGCCGTCGCATATTACTGTTGAGGTCTACTGAGCCATTGGTGCACATTACTGGGGACAATAATGTTATTACTGTTTAGAGCAATTAATTCACATTCTACCCTCAAGCATGTACGGCATTACTGCCTAGCCCAATTGATGTTCATTACTGTCTGGGGCCAGTGATGCATACTGCTGTCTGCAGTACTGCGTGTGGGTATTAATTTACATACTCCCTAAGATCGCCGAGGCACATTATGTGTGGGATACGGATTTAAGTATGGGGCGACTAACATTCTGTCTGTGCCATTATTCCATGTACTGTTAGAAGATATCAGTTCATGTATTCTGTGACAGCGTTACAGCTTGGACTAATTTACGTGAGTTTCACCTGTTGCCAGTGGCGTGATGCCATCCACTTTTTATCATAGTGCTGCCTTTGATTATACTTGTAATCTGTCGTAGCATGTGGGTGTCAATGGGATGATAACGTACACCTGGCACTGCCATAATGGTATTAATTTTCGGCACAACATGGGTATCAAAGGCATGATGATACCCATTACTGACTGAAACTGACCTTGGCTTAACGGTTGCTTATTCATGCAAGCAGACATCCATGCACACTCACAGATTTGTCTATCTATAAACTCATGCTTTCTCCCAACAATTGACTCAGTCTTGTATATGCTCACTAACTATGCACATAACTCGCCAACCACCAAAGCAGTGTGTACGTCTGTCTAATTGACTTCGTCAAACCTTGCCTGCTCAGATTTTACAGGAGAACTTCAGTCAGTTATGATTTTAAATAGTTATTTTTTTATTTATGGTACATTTCATAGTACGTTGCTGCCAATGCAAAATGTTGGCTCTAACGTCACCACTGTCTAGAGCCTCACGCTAGTGATGCCACTTCGAAGCTATGCGTGTAATTTTAGACAGTCCCCGTTCTCTGTATTAACCTTGGTACTGGTTGTATTTAAATCTGATCTTTCGAGCGGACCACCTTCCATCTGTGTGAATCCCGGCACCGCACATTTTCGATAATATTTAGAAGAGCCTTCCCACATTGGACTGGATCACATATCCATCACAGAACACCACTTTGCCTATCCAATTGAACTGCTGAGCTGTAACATAACTATCAACCACACTCACATTTGTCGCCATGGTCAAGCCTACACCTCCGCTCCACCAATGAACGAAACTCACTGACGGCGTCTGTAAGAGGACAAACTTCACTTTTTACGAACGTGCCTGTGCAAGATGAGTTGTTGATAATCGTAGGCGCCGTGTTAGAATGGCTGGTGAACATAAACATGTATATAACATTATAGCCGGTCAGTTGAACACATACATGATACCAAACTGAAATATAAAAGCTCTTTCTTTTAATAGGTACATCCAGTATTTATTTTTAAATAGGATTACGCAATAAAAATAGATAATATTTGTTATACCACTTTTCTTTTAAGTAGAAGATAGACTTTTTGGGGTATTTCTAATAAGAAAGGATTGCTTTTTCTTTTAAACAATTTTGACTGTAAGTTCGTGGTGAATGAAACACCTCCACACAGCGCCACTGCCTTGTACTACAGCAGGGCGCCTCTATTTTGTCGCCCTTTCTGCCGAACGCTCTAGTGTATTTCACGTTTGACAATTTGGCTGGTTCAAGCGAGGCTTTAAGTGCGATGCAGAGAAAGAGAGAGAGCGTGGTTGAAATACGTAAAGTACATTTTTGTGGTCCATAATGTGTGCCACCCCATCGATATTTTAGTGCAACATTAAATTACAACGTGATACAAGCATTTGAAAGGCAACGGGTCTCGCGTTTGCTCGTGTCAGAGCTGATAGCGTTGTAAACTCCTAACCCGACTTTTCACCTATCGGCAAAAGTGCATTTATGTACGTAACCCGAAAAAGTGCAATTAACTGTGTAAAGCGCTCGACTTCTGCCAAGCGAAATCGCGCTAGTGAAATAGAGAAAAAGTAGTCCATGAGCCGGACAGAAAACAGCGAGCCTCGAATGTTTTCTGTACTTGGTCGATGCGCTCGAGGAGGGCTAGCCACTGGAAAAGGCATGACGTATGCATGCCTTCGACTAATGAAAGCAAGCAGATTTTAATAGGCAAGCCCACGAACCAGTGAAAAACACTGACGTGAGGTCAACAGGGCTCCGAGCCCTTTTCTAATACCGAAAGTGTCTCGCTGCGATACGCATGCGCGAGCGCATGCAACACAGGCTCGACCATAAAAATGGGGTATGTCCCAGTAAAATGCCAAAATTATGTTGAAAATAGGGTTTTCTAATTCAAGTCTGCCTGTTCCTGAAAGCTGGGAAGCTGGTGATTTTAGCACGGCAAACCCTTTGTTGATGCCATTTTCAGGGAAAAAAACCACAAACCTTCTTCTGCAGCCCTTTTTCCCATTTTGTTTTAAAAAAACACATTTTTCACTGTATTTTGGCTAATTTCTTGGTCTCCTACAGGGGAACCCACAAAGTCTGGGTACCTCTAGAATCCCTAGGATGTTGGAAAAAAAGGACGCAATTTGGCATGAGTAGTTTATGTGGAAAAAGTGTTCTGAGGTCTTAAGCGCGAACTGCCCCAAATAGCCAAAAAAATGGGCCGGCACAGGAGGGAAAGGCCTGGCAGCGAAGGGGTTAAGTCGTAATTCAATGTCATGTACACGTTCTGGTAGTCCACAGAAAGGCACTGACATATACTCCCTCTTTAAAGTCCTCCTGCTTTTTTATTCGCATGGTTCTTAGGGGTACAATCACTAGGGTACTAAAGTTAGCCTCTTCCTCATTGTCCAAGATAACAGGTGAAGTCATCACAATACATAAAATGGCCGAGGCGTTCTAAGCTCTTCTGACAGAGGCCAGTGGGATTGCAGCCTTTAGGGATCTTTTCTCAGGGCGAGGAAGGTAATCGAGGCATAGGCATAGCACGGCAATGCACAGCATAGAAGATTTGCCCACAGCCACTCGTAGTTTGTATAAAGACGAACACAACAGACCCTAAATAGAACATGATTTCCGAACAACCCAAAGGAACTCCCGCAACCTGGTTGCAGTAAGGCTTTCTGGTCGCGTTGTGGATCTGTACCTGAACACGATTTCGCCGAGAACACGCAGGCATGTGCCTCGTCCATCTGCCCTCGTATTTACACCCTGGCGGTCTCGTGATTACAGAGCTATGCCCATGTGTAGAGCCTGTGTTGGTGTTATTATCTCCGGGGGATGAGTTTACTAATCCGGCCTTTGTATACAAAGCCTCGAACTGCCGCATGGCAACACACTGCCCTGTTGGACCATCAATCCACCTTAACGTGATTGTTTCAAGACAGCAGTAGCACGCCATCGAAGCTGAGCTGGCAGTTAGCAGCGCACAGTAACTCTGTAACTGGCACAGAGAATGATGGTAGAGAGGGACAAAGGTATGAGAAAAGGAGTGGGCAGTGAAGGAGAAATGCCCATATATAGACCTCCTTCCCCCATCTCGCTTCCTAGTCTCTGGTTTATTACAGATTGTTGGAAGAATAGGACAGCGGTGCACGTGAAGCTCTAGAGTGCACAGACGTGAGACGGATGAACAGGATGAATGGAGTGATGTATTCTCATACCTGAGAACTCTCGAGTTGCCTCACCGTCAGTGAGACAGTTTTACTACAGGATTTTATGAGTGGGGGATGTCTACAGCCCCATCATTGAAGCAGTGTAAGTCTGTATACTTTAAGGATTGAAGATTTGCTAGTTCGATATATGTAGCTAAAATATGTAATTAAAAGGGATATTTGATAATGATGATGTGCTTCCAAAAGAATTGTAAAATTGAATTCAAGGTCGAGTGGTGCTTTAAAAAACGAACGGGTTCCCTAATGGAGGTAAAAACATTAAAGTGTATTACCCATCTTCGATCTCGGACATGAGTCACATATTTTTAACAATGGGCAGCTATATTTGTCGCACATGTTCCTGCAGTATATTAAGTTTCAGTTGATTACGTTTATAAATACGCTGACACCTCTAGCATTGTGCCCAAAGAACACAACAGCCTAATGTCAGGCTATAAACTGCCATTAAAATATAGTTAGATGCGGTGCTTGATTTGTAAATAAAAACGTGCCGGTGCAATTAGCTGTGGGAACCGAGACAGCGTAATCCTAAAGCCATTTTGGGCCCTTTTGACACGTTTACAGCCACTCCCTGCCCCTTCAGCTCACTCGTGCAGCTTTCTACTTTCTCCCTTTGTGACGCTTTTTCGTTTTTCTCTTCCTCCATCTTTCCCATATGTGTTATTTGCTCGCAGTAAATGCTTGAAGCAGAAAAATGAAGTGCCGGCCTAAAAAATAAGCGCCGACCCTCAAAAATAAGTGCCGGTGCCGTGCACCGGAAACAACAAGCACACAGTAAGCTCTAGTTAGATGTTATTAGAGCATAATTGCAGTATAACCATGTTTCAAGTTTCCCCCCCGAATACGAAGTGTTCGTTTTAACTCGTCTTAAAGTAAATTTCTGTAGTACTTAATGACACATTCTGTTTTACTTCTCTTTTTATAATACCAATGCATCGTTTGTCCTGGTCACGAAGCCCTCCGTTCTGCCTCTGCTTGAGAGTATTGTGGTTGGTACACCGTAGGGCGCCATTGCGACAGCGGTTGTTCAAGGCTGTGCATGGCTTTGCAAAGGGACAAGTATGCCAGGCCTGTCTAAAATACGAAAACTATTGTTGACAAATAAAAATACATGTTTTGCTTCTCTCCTAAATGTTTTCCTCTTTGCTGTATATATGTGAAACCCTATTTTACTCACTGTCATTTCCATTTGTTGAGCAAAGAACATCTTATCCATCATGAGGAGGGACTCCCAACTGTGCCCCTCTAGAGATTAATCCTCTTTGCTCTCGTGATTGCTGTACTCCCACTCATACCGTCCTCTTCTGCCGTGCCCTCCCCTGCTCTTTAGTCAAGTTGCTTTCGAGCCAAGTTGCTGCTCTATAAATACCCATATCTATGTCACATGTTCACCATGTCAAACGAAAAGAGTACCCTTTGCATACAATATGGATCCAGGCATCCCGATTGTTTTCTAGCACCTAGCTGCTTGTCATTTAAAAAGAGCAGCACATACCAAACTCTCTTTTTGGGGTCAGTAACACTATGATATTCATGAATAACAGACGTTCTCATTTATGTATTAATTAGTACTGCCTCCGCACCCTTTGTGGATGTGTTTTACAATGGTTTATATTGAGCCTAAGATTTGCTAACAGGTCATAGATTACACAGTTTTCAAAGTGTGACAGTTTAGTAGGCTCTATATTACGTGGGAGCCTGCAATCCCTTCATAAAAGCCTGTTTTCAATGTCCTTATAACTCATGGGATTCTGCTATAACTGAATAAAAGACTGTCTCTAATTTCTTTATAATTAGCAACTTGTGACCAACCAGTCTCCTATTCCAAAGAAATGAGGTAGCCATTCAACTAAAATAACTTATTACAGTTGAGTTCTGATTTCACAATATGTGCTGCCAGAGCCAGCAGAGGAGGGACAGGCAGCCCAGGGCATGGAGCATAAGTAAAACAGGCGTTTAGAGAACAAAAAACAAAACATGGCTTTTCTTTCTTCTGTTCTGTTTTTGAACTGCACAAAGGCAAACAGAAAGGAGTTTTTTTTTATGGCTGCATGTTTATTTTTTGTACTTCTAAGGTGATTTTGGAAAAGTTAGAATCTTTCTTCATGTTTCTACACATTCTGAGCTAGTGCGCCTTTTTTAAAAATATACACACTCCTCTTAAACTGATTCTTATATCTTTTTGCAACAAATATGTAACAGGTTTTTGATGTGTTTACTTTTGTATTAGAGATTCTACTTTTATTCTTTTATGCTCTCTCTTTCATATGGAAGAGCTACGCACCAAGGTTTTAAGTGGATTGTGGGTAATGGGATGATATGACTATGTAGTATAAGGATTAAAGTAACCTTGTTATACTTGATAAGGATATTTCAAGTCATCTTGGAGTTTCATAAGTTTATAAATGAACTCAGCCTTTGGCCTCGTTTTTCTACATTGTCATGGAACTCATCAGTGACTTACAATATCCCTATTAGGTACAGAAGGGGGTACTGTGATGCAGGTGCTCACTCTGCAGTCATAACTTATTACAACAGAGTTGTGATGTCATAATGCCTGCTTGCAGGCCCAGCTGCAAAGGTGAAAGGCTGGTCACAAAACATAATTACAGCACAGTTTAAACAAGAAAAATAGGAAATGGATTTCCTTCCTCTGGTATGTTCTCTTAAGAAGACATGAATATGTTTATTTTTATCACAATACAGGTAATTGCAGGAATTATAGAATCTCTGCATTTTTCTACAGATTCTGAGCCACAGCATTTGTAACCTGATTCACATCAAACTGATTCAAACATCTCGTTTTGCAACCAATACTAACTCCTTTTTGGTGTATTTAATTTTACAGTGCAGATTCTGCTTTTATTCTTCTTGTCCACAATGAACTTGAAAGAGCAAGACACCAATGATTTAAGTGGGTTAAGCAGGTTATGGAATGTGTAATGGTATGATCATGTGTTAAAAGGAATAGTCATACGGTATAAAGGTATTGCAAGTCACTTCAGAGTTCCATGACCTTATAAGAGGGCTTACTTCATTTTTCTATGTGGTCATTGAACTTGATGGCTTGCAATATCCTTATAATACACGTTACGGGGTACTGTGTCTCATAATTAATTGCTTATAGTTACTGAAATCCATGCGATATTGCAGACCTGACAAATCTACTCATATACAAAGCAAAATGTATTGTCTAAAGCAACCCCTAAGATAAGTTCTAAAGATATTGTAAGCAACAGATAAACTGCATGAACTTCCAGAATTATGTGGGCAAAGGCAGTGTTCCTTTACAATGTCACACAACTCAGGCATTCTAAGTATGCAACAGCAGATATTTATTTTTTCATAATTCAGATGGCAGTCATTCCTCAGCCACCCCACACTCTATGACCTGTTATAATAAATGGTGGAGATGCAGATAGGTAGAAACATTTTTGAAACCATGCTTTGTAACTAAAAAGCCAGCCTATAATGCACGTCAAACAAATGTCCTCGCTTCTTCAATGCAGGTCACTTTCAAGACCATATGTGAACATATGTGCTAACACACATATTCATTTGAACTCCAGCAGTGCACACAGTAAACAAAAAATATACGTTTCCTTAACAGTGAATGGTTGTGACCTAGCAGAGTAAAAGTCCATATAAACATATTTTTAAACAGCCAGACATTTAAAAAAAACATTTCATTTGTCAGTTCATATGGTGCTCAGAGAAATGTTTTTAAACATTCTGCTGGCAGCAAGTTTTGTAATGTCAGATCTCTAAAATCTTATCAACGTGATGTCACAAATAAACCGTTTTAGGACATTTATAAATAGCTGTATATAAAGTTATTGGAGGGGCCGGTGTATTATTAGAAGGAAAGTTCATAGTCAGGAAAGTAACACGCTAAATCAACACACAAAACAACACAATATTAATCTTCTAAATTCATCAACCCATAGTTTAGTGAAATACTGAGTGATATAGCACAGCCCAGTAGCGA
This sequence comes from Pleurodeles waltl, assembly GCF_031143425.1. NCBI lineage: Eukaryota > Metazoa > Chordata > Amphibia > Caudata > Salamandridae > Pleurodeles > Pleurodeles waltl. Next base: position 536,496,722 of record NC_090445.1, on the reverse strand, counting down.
TAACATCAGGGTTACGAGAGAAAGCATTCACATCGTTTTCTCTAATAACCCTGAGCAGGCTCTCATGCAGGCTGTCCTTTGTGGTGTATCTCATATTTCTTTTCAATTACGGGCATCAAGGCCATGTGCATCCAAAATTAATTGAATGCACTCTGTAGAGTGAATACGGACAATGCTCAATTACGCTGGAGGCTTGCTTCTTCCTGCTTGACTATTAAAAACTCTTACTGTCCCGCATCGAATAGCTAGATTTTGTTTAAAGTTGGCCACCTAATTTTTATATCTATTAAGATTGCTTAAGCATCCATTATTCCGTAGCAATGTTGCTCACCGCCCCCTTTTCCTCTCTCTCCTGAGGTGACATAAAATGATTTGAGATCCATTACCCTTTATTTTGTTACTATCCAAACAGTCTCACCACCCCCTTTATCTCTCTCTCCTGAGGTGACATAAAATTATTTGGGATCCATTACCATTTGTTTTGTTACTATCCAAACAGTAATTTTCTGATGAACAGTTTGAGTGATGCAGAGCTGACCAGCTGATGTGAGAGGTGATGTGTAATATAATAAGTATAAATTCAAGTGAATTGAAAACCACAAATGCCTAGTTTAGGAAAACTGAAAAGATGGAAGGATTAAGTTGAGAAAGCTACTCTAGCAACAGACAAGTAAAGGCTAATTTGACATCTGGTGGGTTTTCAAGGAAACATCACACTTAAACCAACAACTGTGATTAATGAGCAAATTGTGAATGAACAGCACTTGCCGGAAACCTGCCCCAGCAGATGTGCCCTACGGAGGAGAACAGCGAGCAGAGGGTCATCGAACACTTAGGTATCACAGTGTGTTATTTGCTCAAACGTAGAGAAATCACAATGTGCCGGTATCTGTCTGTATTCCAGGCCTAGATAGATGCGACACAGTTTTTTTCCATCCCATGTGGCCCCCTGAAATGGCGGCTGCCTGACCTGTAAGGTGGGACAAGGGGAAATGAGGTAACTGCGCTGGCATTGTACACCGTCGCAGTGGGTGGTCGAAGACCGCAGCGAAATTCAGCATTGGTTAACATTGGGCCCTATGGGTCCCAGGAGCCAATGATGATGTACGCCGGCGGTGATGGTATGCACCGCCTTGGACGTGGCTGCCATTTTCTTACTGTTCACTCACTTGGTACCTGACCTTCAACAGGAGAGGACCTACACTGCAAGTGCTGCTGTGACCTGTGTCTGGAAGCGACAATGGCTACAGTGTCTGGGGAAAGGGCCCCTGTCTTCACTTCGGAGGAGTCGGAGAAACTGGTGGATGGGTTCCTCCCCCAGTACACGCAACTGTACAGTCCTCCAGACAAACAAGTGAGTACACTGTGAGCATGATTGATGGGACATGAATGTATGGAGTGGGGTGGATGAAAGATACAGGGGTGGGGGGCTGAGCCCAGCATGTGAGGATGGTCAGTGTATGTTTTTCTCGGCCAGGGTGGGACGTTGTGCCAATAAGTAAGACGAACCAGACAGGGGAGTAAAATCCATTGTTACTTTACTTTTCCTGTAGGTTCGCGCCCACTAGAAGAAGGGTATTTGGTGTGCCATTGCCAAGGACGTCCCGACCCTGGGGGTCTACCATAGACAGAGCACCCACTGCTGGAAAAGATGGAAGGACCTGCACCGCTGGAGCAAGAAGACGGAGGCCCAGCTGGGGCTGGCCTCCCAACGTGGAAGGGGTGCCCGTCGCACCATATACCGGATCCTGGCAGTGGCCTATCTGGATTTGGATGGGCGCTTGAGGGCATCACAGCAGCCACAAGGGGGTGAGTACACTCCAATTCAGCTGACTCTGCGCGCTTTATGAGGTGTCTGGGTGGTCGAAGTGGGCTATGGGTTCCCCTAGGCCAGGGCGAACTTGGTAGGCTAGGTCCTTTGTTAGGCAGGCTCTGTGGCACCCCAAGCCCACTACTGGTAATAGCCATCTACACCTAGTCAGGCTCCTGTGACTTCCAGTTGTGCAGCAATTGGGCTTAGGCCTCATCCCCCATGGGCAGGAACTTTTAGTGCAAGGCTTAGTGCATAGGGCTGCTTCCTGTGTGTTGTGTCCGCCAACAGTAGTGGTGTTGCATGCACTGAACATGTGTTTCTTCTGTCTCCCCCCCTTTTTGTTTTGTCTCCCTGTTCTTGTGTGCAATAGCATCATCTGGCGGAGGAGCAGTGGCACCGGAACAGGAGGGAGCTGCAACCCACTTGGCCCTGGAGGGTGAAACAACAGAGTCTGAAGCCACCAGTGGGACGGAGGGTGAGGGGAGCTCCACGACGGGGACAGGAGCATACACCAGCGACAGCGACTCCTCCTCTGATGGGAGCTCCCTTGCGGTGGCGGGCACCCCTGTGCCCACCGCATCAACAGGTACAGCCGCCACCCCCCCTACCAGCACCGTCCTCCCAGCAGCCCCTCAGTGTGTGTCCCGTGCCCGCTCACCCAGGAGGGTGGGCATCTCCTTCGCTCCAGGCACCTCAGGCCCTGCCCCAGTCAGCCCTGCTGCCCTCAGTGAGGAGGCTATTGACTTCCTGAGATCCCTCACTGTTGGGCAATCTACCATTTTGAATGCCATCCAGGGTGTTGAGAGGCATTTGCAACAAACAAATGCATACCTGGAGGGAATTCATTCTCTGCAGGCAACCCAACAGAGAGCATTTCAGGCTCTGGCCTCAGCACTGATGGCAGCCATTGTCCCTGTGTCCAGCCTCCCCCCTCCAACTTCCTCCACCCCGACCCAATCCCCTGTACCTAAGCCTATCCCAAGCAACACCATCAGACCAGCATGCACACTCATCAACACACAAGAGTGGACATGGCAAACATAAGCATCACACATCCCACAAGCACTCACACAAGCACCATCCCCATGCAGACACAGCAACATCCACCGCCTCCACTGTGTCCCCCTCCTCCACGTACCCCTCCTCCCTCCCGGTCTCATCTCCACTCACACCTGCATGCACTACATCCTCAGCCACTACCTCCATCACCAGCACGCCCATCACCACACATCGCTCACGTGCAATCACCACCCTCACTACCATGCACACATCCCCAGTGTCCTCTCCCAGTGTGTCTGTGAGCCCTCCTCCCAAAGTACACAAACGCAGGCATACACCCACCCAACAGCCATCCACCTCACAACAGCCTCCAGCCCATGCACCTTCACCTGAATTGAGCAAACGTACACCTCTTACAACCACTACCTCTTCCTCCACTCCCAAACCCCCTCCATCTTCCTGTCCCAGTGTGTCTAAGAAGCTTTTCCTGGCTAACATTGACCTATTACCTACACCTCCCCCCGTCCCTCCCCTAGGGCCAGGCTTTCCAGGTCCCAGCCCAGCACCCTAGCCACCAAATCCCCAGGCACAGTGGTGCCAGCTACTGCAGGGTCATTGAGTGTGCCACCCATCAGGGCTGCCAGTGTGCCACGTAACGAGGGCAAGGACATTCCGCCACCTGCCAAGGTGAAGAAGGTGCCCACATCCCGGAGGGAGAAGCCGCACCTACCAGCCACCAAGGGCTCCGCCAAAACAAGAGGGGACAGTGGCAAGACACCAGCGGCACCATCAAAGGTGGGGAAGGGACAAAAGCAGAAGAGCAGGTCAGGACAGGCAATGGTGGCACCGACTGAGGGACCAGTGTCACCCCTTGTGTCAACGACTACACCAACCTGTACGGCGGAGAACACCGCAACCTGCACCACCACCAGCACCGCCACCTGCACCGCCACCAGCACCGCCACCTGCACAGCCACCTGCACCGCCACCTGCATGTCTGCAGCCTTAGCAACAGTCCCCAGCATCTTCCCCAGTGGGCAGCCATCCAAGGCTGCAGGAGATGTCCTGCTGTGTCCCTCAACAGGTGCTGAAACATGCACCACCGCCAGCACCGCCGCCACAGACACCACCACCAGCCCCGCGATGTGCTCGGACAGTGGCACCACAGCTGAAATGGCTACCATCCCCAGTGGGCAGCCGTCCGAGGCTGGAGGAGAATTCCTGGACCCTGCCCAGCTTCCATGAGGCATGACTCTCATCACTGTTTGCATCTGCAGGTGGAAGGCGAAGCAACAGCAGGGTGGGGTGTGTCTCTGCCTCCATGGCGTATCATGCTACCTGTTTCTAGGCAATCTCGTGGCACACACCGAGGTGAGGGAATGGGACCTGCCACACTGCATGTGGAACACTCTGGGCACAAGGCCCCCCCAGAACCAGTGGAGAAAAGCATCCACTACCTCAGTCCTTGGCAGCATGAAGCACTTTGGGCAAAATGCCCCCTTCAGAACCAGTGGAGAGACTGTGGCTTTGCACTCCCCAGGATAAAGCAGTGGGCAACCACCCACTGGAAAGACTTGAGAGACTGTGGCTTTGCACTCCCCAGGATAAAGCAGTGGGCAAACCACCCACTGGAAAGACTTGAGACACTGTGGCTTTGCACTCCCCAGGATACAGCAGTGGACAAACCACCCACTGGAAAGACTTGAGAGACTGTGGCTTTGCACTCCCTAGGATAAAGCAGTGGGCAAACCACCCACTGGAAAGACTTGAGAGACTGTGGCTTTGCACTCCCCAGGATACAGCAATGGTCATGGAGCCCTCTCGAGGAGCAGTGGTGATGTGCGTTCATCCGGCTGAGGTGCCCCCCCCTCCGCCTTCCCCCTGAGGTGCCTGTTTATTTTCGATCTGATGCCCCTGCAGTGTTCTCTCCGTTTCGAGTCAGGTATCTTGTGTGGGCTTTGCCCATGCATTTTGGGACCACTGGTCCACGGACAATGATTGGTACACTATCCGGACTTGTGTAGTTGGTGTACATATTTGTATATACTGATTTTTGAACTTTCACTATCTGATTTTTCATGATTACAATCGTTACAATCATTTAATTTTGTCCTAGCTTTCTTCCAGGGGGTGGAGGGGTGTATATGTAATGTTGCTGCATCTATTTGTGTGTATGGTGTTGTGGGTGAGGGTGGAGGTGGGGGTGGGGGTATTGCGTGCTACGTGTGGGTCACTCTCTTTTCCCTCCCCCCTCCCCTGTGTTGTAGGTACAGTACTCACCGTGGTCATCGACGGCGTCTGTCCTGCTCCTGATACAGTTGGAGGAAGGCAAGCATGGGCAGAACGTGTAACTCTGGCTCCATGGCGTCCTGGCTCCTCGTTGGGTGTCGAGAGGTGAGTGTTTTCCCTTCTGTGTACTGTTTCCGCCATGCTTTTGATAGCGTTAGTTCTGCCCCGGAAAAGGTGGCAGATAGGCCTTTTGTAATACAGTGGGCAGTACTTTGTCCTCTGCCTGTCTGTTGGCGGTTACCGCCACAGTGTTTGTTTCTACCGCCGTGGCGGTCACAGTGTTAAAGTGGCTGTCTATGTTGGCGGTTTCAGCCATGGTCGTGATTCCATTTTTTTTTCTGCTGGCCTGTTGGCGGTATTACCGCTGCTTTACCACCGTCCAACAGGGTTGTAATGAGGGCCTAATGGTATAACTCCAAAGCAGGGCCATGTGAAACCCTTCTTAAACACAAATATACCACTTTCCAATTTCACTGTCCTAAACAGAAAAAATATATTAACTTATCATACCTCAAATAAACAACATATCCTGCCTACACCCCAAATAAAATGATACCTTGAGTTCAGTAGTCTCTACAATGTAATTCCCTGCATAAATCTACACATTCAAGAACTAAGGCATCCAAGAACTAAGGGATTCTGCACACCAATGTACCCAAACATTCCATGCTCCTCTCCATCTCCTCAGTGTTCCCGAAGCCAATTACTCTTGGAGGAAGGCGTTAGTCACCTTTGAAAGGCCTTCATATTGTTTGGATTTACTGATATATTTCATGCAAGAAGATTCAGCACCCCATCCTCTGCCAACAGATGCTCTTCTTCTCACCAGACTGGCCTGCAACTGTAACAATGTTGTAACTGAGATATTAATCCAGACATCAACAAACTACCTCTAATGGAACCCAATTGGCCTGCATTGTCCTGAAATACTCCAGCTACTGCAATCTGTTAAATATCACAAATTCCAATTCGATACCAGATTGTCTAGACCAGGTGGATGCTCTGTTCTGAAATCTACCTTGTGTTTCATACAAAAATACCATATTTGTTTCTCTAGTTCTGCTGCATTCTGCAGTCTGCTTCCACCTAATCTGTTTATATCCCATACAGCTGCCACATTGTCCATATGTGAAAGAACTACACTCTTCTAAACATCCTAGAAAACGTCTCAATGGAGTCAAACAACATTCAGGGCCTGATTTAGAGCTTGGCAGATGGGGTTACTCTCACAAACAGGACGGATATCCCGTCCACCGTATTACAAGTCCTTTACATCCTGTGGATATGGTAATACGGCGGATGGGATAGCTGTCACTTTTGTGATGGGGTAACTTGTCCATCAAACTCTAAATCAGGCCCTTAATTTCCAAACATTTCATATGTTGAGTCTTCTCCTCCGCTGTCCATGCTGTCCCACACGGGCCCCCATTAAGGGCAACTTGCAATTCCAAAATGAACTTCAGACAGACCAGAATCTGCTCACCCGTTTCAATATTGTCAGCCACCAACTCAACTTCCCTCTTGTCTATATTTGAATCTCACCTTGTCTCCATACCACAGACCACCAATCAATGCGTTTCCCTTTAATCACCGAAGGGCCTGTAATGTAAAGAGTTTGTAGACAACAACTGAATCAATAAAGACCAGTTAATCTCACTATACCTCTCAGATTTATCAGATTTTTTCACAACATTGTAGCGTTTTATGATATTAATTTTCAGCTTCCTGACTGTCAGGTTAAAAAATGATTCTGCTCGACCCAATTGAAAACCTACAAACTCTGAATCACTGCTTAGAACCTATTTGCCAACTGTAAGTTTTTCCCTACTTCTGTTTTGTCCTGTTATTAAAATGTTACCGAAATAAACTATTTTCCTGATTGCTCACTTTCAAATATACCACCATCGGACAGAGGATCTTTGTTAAATACCACAGTGCTTAAGGAAGCCCAAAGGCAAACTTACAAGCTAATATAGTTGTCCCTTTCATTAGAAACTATAGATATATCTCGCTGTTCGAAGCTACCAGGACAGAGAAAAAAACATCCTTTAAATGTAAAATTACCAACCAATCTCTCTCTTGTAAAATTTGTCTGTAAGTATGAATTCCAAAATCTGTTCATACTTCTCAAATACATAACAGGGCTCCATCCTTTTTATTTTCACAAAAGTCCTGCATTTGTGTAACCTTTGTCTTTTTCTTTCACTTTCACAATGGCTTCCTTTTCCAATATCCGCAACACCTCTTAGAAGAGCCAAAAGTTGTCCCCATGTTCAGCTTGGAAATATTTGTCGTACATTACTTTATGATTGGTACTGTACTGTTCTTTTACTTCTATGATTGACCTTGTCATGGTCTTCTAGTTCTTTCCGAAATTAGAACCCTGCTAGGATCCTGATTCACGGAAGCAGAGCAGACAGTCGTAACAAATGCATCTCTTTTTCTGTCACCTAGGTTGTTTGTGGAAATAAATACTTCATTGATGACCTGAAAGCTGTGTCTGCATCTGGAGTAAGTCCAACATTTGTCGACAACTTATTGGGCAACATGGACTGTGAACCTGCTTGCATTACTCTTAATGCATTCTATTGGTAAATACATCCCTGAAGTTACGGTACCACTATGAAGTGTGTTGTTCATATTTCTACACTGGAAAGGGACACTGGTATGGCTTCATGTGTGTTTCAATAACCTGTGCCTGGTTCGGACAGATGGTGGAGTTTGAACTGACAGTTGCATTTATTAATGAGACACATCATTTTAAAGCATCAACTGTGACTCATGCCTGAGGAATACTACCTCCATGTTCTGAAGAGAAGAGCCGTCTCTACATCTCTGTGTTTCATTTGCACATGACTGTGAGGTTCTCCTTCAGTTCTTCTCATGAAATAGGTATGTATGCCAAGGTACGCTGGATCCTATCACTTTACCAGCATCATGTCACACATTGTGACCCCACACTGGCTCCATCTTTACTCTCAAATCAATCTACACCTGTACACCATCCAAAAAGGTCAAAGCTGCACTTGGGTAAGGCTTTCCATTGTTCCAATAAGCTCAGACTTCCCACCATATGCATATACTAGCTTCCAGCCTTTTGGACTTTATTCTGAATTTCTCATCCATTCTAGATACCATGCCAGGTTTTGTAGAAGCCAGTTTACTCATGCTTATAACTCCAATACCTAGAGTTCCCTGCTCACTTCGTTGTTTCCATCCATGCGCTCCAAGGCTGAGTGGAGGAATTCGGCACACAAGTAACTTGCAGGCGCTAGCCTGCTCACAACTGATGCATGTGATATTACTGAGCTGTTTTAAGCCCCAGTTCCCTTCAGTCAATCTTTATTCATTGTAGCAGTTGTCCTGTTTGACTGACTGACTGTTTCCTGAGTTCCTGAACTTCGGGCGCACATGGCAGAAAGCAAGTGACAAATAAAACAAGGGAACTGAAAGCTTAGACTGTAAGAACAGGAAGGTGGCACACTGGAAACCAGGCTAAAGTAAATGCAAGGCACAAGCTCTGACGCACTCTTTTCCATTACCATTTTCTCCTGACAATTTTGCATTAATACCTGTATTGCTTGCATTTTTGTAAGAATACTGTTTACTAAGGCATAAAATCCTGTAGAACTGGTGCTTCCACAATGTAATTTTTTATTCTTTGAAAATCCTTCTGACACTGTTCGGTCCACTCAGATTTTGTTTCATTTTTTAATAGCTGTCTTATATGATATGTTTTTACTGACAATCCTTTATCATATTTTGCATAAAAACCAGTTAGTCCTAACAACTGACCTAATTTCTTCCATTAATTAGTTTATAGGTTTAATATCCGAATCACTAATGTCACGGCCAACATACGTCACCTTATTGACAGCAAATCTGCATATAGAAAATTCTACCATTAAACATTTTTTTCCAATATACTAAAGATTTGACTAAGTTGGGTATTATGTTCCTCTTGGTTTTTTTCCCCATGAAAAAGATATTGAGCCGATTATGAGTTTGGCAGATGGGAACACCTGTTCACAAACTCCAGATGGGTGGTTGCCACCATGCTGGCTACCGCCCCGCCGCCCCTATTAAGACTTCCCCATTGGGCTGACCTGCGGAAAGTGCTGGCAGCATTGTCATCGGATCGTAATCAAACCGGAGGCAATGCTGCCGCCCGCAGGGGGCACCAGCACCCTTGTAATGCACACTGTCTTCACAAGAGACAGTGCACATTACGATGGTGCTGGGCAGAGGGACTCCTGCACTGCTCATGCAACAGGCATGGGCAGTGCAGTGGTCCCCCCTGTAGCCCACTGCACCTGTTCTCGTCCAGCCTTTTTATGGTGGTTAAACCGCCATGAAAAGACTGGCGGAGAAGAAGGTTATAATTAGCAGGGCAGCACTAAGTTCAGCACTGCCGTGGCTGATTTCCACTGCAACTCCGTCAGCCCATCAGGCTCTCCAATCCCAGTGGAGACAGCTGTAGGTTGGCGGGCTGTGGCGGTCCTACAGCCACCATGAGTGTGGTGGTCCAAGTACCGCCACACTCGTAATTAGGCCCTTAATCTTGAAAAAAAAATAACATTACAACTTTTCCAAATAATGAAACATTAAAAACTGAAAAAAAGCTGCATTGAGCTTTCTAAATGCCACTATCACAGTACATATTGTTTATTAGAACATTGCAATGTTGGCATCAGAACCCCGCTGAGAGGGCTACAGGGCAAGCAAGGTTTACTGGGTCTAAATGTTCGGGAGTAGACTTTTTACTCAGGATGTCCTGGGCCCAACCTCCTATGGGTCCTGGGCACTAAACTCTCAATGGTAGCACGAGTCAAGCAGTACAAAGGGGGTGAACACAGGCCCACAATTCAAAATATGCATAGCAGCAGCAATAAATAATTGTCCAGACAAACACTTGCTTTTAGGCAAAAGGAGAATTTATATGCGACCACAGAGAAAAATACAACATTCACAAACAATACAGACAGTCTTCTGAGGTCACGTCTCTTGTGTTTCAGGTCCCAGAATCCCACTCTCCTTAAGCTAACAGTAGTGGTTACTCCCCATTCACTACCAATGACATTCAGGTTAATCCCCACTAGCTTGCTGAGTCTCACACTCTGACTCCGACTTAAAGTAGAAAGTGTCCTAGTACTGCAGTGTTATCTGGCAAACCAGTTCGCCCATGGCCTTCTGGCTCAAAATCAGTTTTACCTGAGGGTCTGAGCATGCCCCTTCTGTGGGCTCTGCAGCTGCAGCGGCTGTCTCAGGTACGCCTTTTTTATGGGGCTTAAGCAGGCTGCACTCAGCTATCCCAGAGTTCCCACATACATGAACCTGCCGCACAACGACTAAAGGGTTCTTGTAGCTCCTCCAAGCTGGGTAAGTTCTTCGGTTCTACCTCCTAGTAGTGGATGTGAAGATCCTGCTGCTGGTCCTCAGTCATGACTCAGGCCCACTAGATTCACGACCACAGCCTCTCTCTTCTGATGACAATCCAGAGCATCCCACACTTCTTGCTTGGTCCTGGTGCCCCCCTCTGGCATATGGAGGCACTGTGCCTCTACACAAGGTCTGGCACAATTGGCACAGCTGGATTCTTGATGGCACACCTTCCCACCCCCACCAAAAAAGGTGACCAAATTGACACCACACACAAAAGAAGTACAGCCAGCTCGGCATGGCAGCACTCTTCACTGTGGCCAAAGTTCTCCCACAGGGTCGCCAACTTAACACCAAACATAGGCAATAATATGTTTGGTCCATGGACAATCATGGCTCACTTTACAGCAGCCCTCCTTTGGCACAGGGGGGTCAACAACTTTCCCTGCACATAGGCAACAACCCAATTAGTGCAGCAGTCATCTCCTCACACCTAACTAAGAGAATCCACACTCCAGGATTCCCAGCAGGACCTCACTCTTGCCAACATACTCCAGTTCCTCACAGGGCACACTGGTCTTGGCTAGCAGGCAGAAAGGCACTGGTGTTCCAAACTCCAGGGCAAGTGGGCTTCGTTCCCTGGGTGATATCCCCTCACCCAGCTGGGAGATTACCAGGCCTCAGTCCCCAGTACTGGTCACAAACAGAAGTCTTACAGAGCTTCTCGTCCTCACACAGCCTGAGTGGTTGCTTGATGGTTGACAATTTTCAGGGTCTTTAGCTCTCCTTCTTGTAGTCCATTTTCAGAAAACAAACATGATTTAGAGTGTGCATCTTTGAAAAGTATGTTTGGGGTCTGCTTCCTTTTGAAGTGCCCACTCCTCTATTCTCTCTTCCTCCAGAGAGCGGCTCCAAATCTGATAGCCCCACAAAACAGCCCATTGGAGTGAACAGAGGTTCACACCTTGATGTCAGCCTCAGTGATATGTGTATTAAAAGGTTACCCCGGGGCCTCAGTCCTGCTCTTTATGATTCTCTTATCAGCCCCATTTCCTACCTGAAATGTGCACAGGCACCTTCCTTGTGATCTATCTAAATCAAAGAGCACCCTTTGAAGTGTACTGACGATCCTAGCTCTCCCTTCCTCCAGTCTGTCCCACCCAGCTTAGAGGAATGCAGAAATACACAAATCTGTCATGTTTCTTCAGTCCTCATGTCCCAAAGTGGAACCCAGAGTCTTCCATGCTATTGTATCTTTTATAGGCTTATATACACTCAGCACATGCACATAGCATACACGCACTGCACAGCACTACATCGTTTATGTACTGTAACACTCACAGGCACACATACACCCAGCACATGCAAACAAGTTGCATATATAGCATTATCCGTGTAATGTACCATTCACAGGCATACATACACACAGCAAATTGATGCCAAACATGCACTGAGCAGCACTACACACTAAATCAAAGTAGGCCAAGGATGAATTACGAATAAAGCAGCTGAACTTTAAATAAGGCCTTACTCCAATGACACAGATAAAAAGGACCTGTTCTCTCCTACTGATTACTACAAGGTATGCTGCCACCACCACACTCGTGCTGGTTAACTTCTGGTAAAAATAGTAGCCTTTCACTACTATTATGGTAGCGCTTTGGGCGCCCCTCCCAGTCAAACAAGAACACAGTTCATGAGACTGTTCTATGTCATGGCGCACACCTATGATCCGTGTTTGCCAATGACAATCAATCAGCATAAGGGATCCAGGCATCATTACAGTTGGGGCACTCAGGGAAGGGTTGTGTGTCCATCACCATGCAAGGGACTTTTCCATCAAATAAGGTTTCTGTTCCAACATTCTAATGTTGGTTTTCTGTTTCTCCCTTTTTAATTTAGGACATTCTACCTTCAGTCTGTGCGATGTTCTAATAGCTTTTTAAAATCCTTATAGCCCTTCTGCCTCTGGCTATACCACTTCTCTTTCATAACTCTGGTTTAGAGCATGTTGAACTGGTATCCTTGGTATCTGGATATAAGGATTTATAACATTCACTTGCAGCAAATTTCATCATTTCAGTTTTAAGACTTGATGTAGGATGTAAGTCCCTTCACATCCTTTGAAAATGCTACGAATGTACATAATCAATTGTTGTACTACTGAGCTGGGTCAATTTCATGATCTTGAATTAAATCATTTGAGATACAGTGAGACAAGTTTAATGTAAAGCAATGTTATTTAATGTGAATCTGCACCTGCTTGTTATCTACCTTTATCTTGTATACATAGTTTTGGAATAGGGCTGTACATCTTCATGATGTCCTCTATCCTCCTCCTTGAATCAAAGTACGGGAAAACTGTGCTAGTGGACAGAATAATGAAAATATGAAAAACCTGACCAGATCAAACAGATTAATTGCTGTAGCCTCGTCCACAGAAAGCCATGCACCCTGGTGCTTATTTATGGGTTACCTTCCAGTGCTATGTTTGAAACTCACACATGATGAGTTTATTTTGGGGAAGGACCTGCTGGCAGTGGTCACAGATCTTTGGGGTTGTTTGCCAAAAGGTTTCATGTCTCTGAAGGACACCATATGCATTAGCTCCTCAATGCCAGCTATAACTCTCATGATCCTGCTGAACTATCACATTGTTTGGAAATGACATTGACCATTTTGAACATGTTGGTATACACTTTCCCATGATTCCCAACTTGTCAGGCAATGGACATACTGTGTTGCTGCTGCCAAAAGTCCAGATGGAAAATATGAAAACTGCTTTCCTTGGGAAAGTATTTGGAACTCGGACGAAGAAGTGAAAAAAGTTTTCTATGAATTAAATCAGGTTTGGAAAAAAAATTGAGTCAATTAAAGCTCTGACTCTGAATTACCTTGGAGAAGTGTAGAACTATATTTTTGTTGCACATTTATTGGATCGTAAATTACTATAAGGAAATGGAAAGCATCTTTTCACTTGAAGACTTTTTAAATGTTCATGATGCACATACAGTATTAAGGTAGTGGTCGTGGGAGGAGACTAACTGTTATCATTGCAAGTTATGATTCTGACGAATGTTTGTCCTATATCCATTTATGACAAGACAACATTAAATGTACCTTAGAGTAGGTGGCTCGAGTCATTACTTTCGAACAGCTATCTTTGTTCTGTTTTTTTAATACCACCTGTGATCCCCAATAATAAAGGTGAAAGGCAGGAGTACTGCAAGGTATTAAAATAGTTTATCAGGATCCCAGTTTTATCCAGGAGGTATTTTATTTAAGAACTTCCTCCTAACCTAAATCTTCTTGGAGGTTGAGTCTGCCCTGGTGGCACTGACCTACCATAGTGGGGAGAGGTAGCCGAGGATGAATCATGACACTAACAGGTGTGTGAGGCTTCCTGTTCCATAAAGTAATGGCCACTCGGAAGAGAGGAGAGTAAGCCCTCATAATTTACTGTAGTGTAGGAAATCACCATATGCGGGTAAAAAGGAGAATCAGAATCAACTCTCTCTTATTTTTATTTTTACAGTCACACTCTGTTGTGTTGATTATGAAGGCCTATGAGAATGTGTGACTGTGTTTTGCCGCCTACTCTCTAGTTGTGGTTAGATTTAACATTCAATGTACTTCAACGAGAATAGATTCCTACAAATTCGGAGTTAGATACCTTGTCACAGAAAAAAATAAACGTATGCTAAGGACTGCAATAAAATGAATGACTTACAGCTCATTTAAGTTTAAGTTTAGAGAAAGACAGGTGTTCCTCTTCAGCACGGAGTCTGAATCATAGAAGTATTTGTAATAAATATAATTTCCAGAGAAAGTGATAGAAACTTACAAGCATAGATATAAAGACATTCATTTTGTTTTTAAATGGCCACCATAGCTGGTAAATTCTAGTGTCTAGAAGAGAGAAGAGTTAGAGTAGCATTATTTCTCTTTAATCAAAATCCATTTCACTGGGTTTAACTTTAACTAACAAATTTTATGGTTAACTGTGGATATGATGAAATGTGGACATAGTCATTACTCCCATTGGATTCAAACTTCAAAGTTAGTGCTTTCTGAAACCCGGGTCTTCAGCAATGCTCTTTCGGACTATTGGATAAGGGACTAACGTTCAACAGAAATAGAATTTGCACAGGTTCCCACTCATTTCATACTTTCATTAACAGGTTGGTTGACTGTCAGCCAAAACAGAGCTCAATACAGGTTATGGATCCCACTCCTTAAATAAATTATTCAATGGTTTCTCCACAAGCTACCTCTCTGAAATCTTCGGTTGCTGTGCCCCTTCTCTAAATCTGGACTAGAACAGTCACATCCAAACTTCATGTGAGGCATGAAAATTTGAGATTGTGATCTTTCTCTCTGTTTGGAGCTCTCCACTGGAACTCTCAACCTCCCAACTGCTTTCAGGCTCCTTGATTGCCATGTTCAGACATGACTTAAAAGAACACCCCCTCTTCGTAGAATCACAATATTGATCAACCACACAGTCTGACCCACTTCTTTCCTGTATATCCCCCTTCTGAGATTCTGTCTATATAAATATGTACCAAAACAAATGTAAGCATGCTTTAGTCATCATCATCACATTATCATCACTTACCATCCACAATACCTGCTACCTTCCCACTACGTTCCCCACAGCAATTGTAATGACCCACCTTCTATTATCTTCCTGCTTTTTAAACTAGTTGCAATATTTCTTGTTGAGATGCAACTGCCACTTTATAAATGAATTAAAAAAAAATCTGAATTTTAGAATTGATGTTTAGAGCAATTTGAACGAGACCTCACTTCTAGGTTTGTTCTGAGGTTCACAAGTGCAAGGTGTTTACACCCACGGCCTCTCCACGGGCTGTGCATCCTTCTCAGGCTCTTTCAATGGAGCATCCTGCGTGACGGCTGTGTGTTCCATAAACACATCTCAGAGAGTTCCACCTTTGTAAGACTGCATTGTGTACATCTCTGCTCGTGGTCATTATCGCGTAATCCATCTGTTGGTGAAAAAGGACAGGCCTTTGTCATTGATATCATTAACACAAGATGCACTTCCCTAATTGCCTCGTCTGAAAACCTCAAACACTTGTCTGTATATGCTCACTTTCATAGGCATTGTTCTTTTGCCCTATGGGTTGCTTCCTGAGGAAACTACAAGGTTCAGTGTCAAGCTGCGGGTCCATTCCATCGCACCGAGAGCTTCCTTTCTCTCCAGTCCTGGTCCTGATAAAGACACAAACTGATGAATGCACCATGCAAAGAAACGTGTAGCATAAGGCACCCTTGGCTCAGGTTCTGGCTCAGAGATCTATAGTTAATAAGGAGGATCAGAAACAATGATTGCTAAATAGAAAAAACCATTAACAAATGTTTGGGGCATGGATAAGCCCCATTGCTCGACAACTTGATCTACAATATGTTTTTGAAGTGTTTTACAGGATAAGGGCTGCCTTGGTAGTCTGCGGGTCCTCAGGCATTCAAGGTGAAGTCTTCCAAAACGTTTTTAAATTTTGTCTCGTGAATTTTGTGAGTGGTCAGTGCTGGCAGTAAACTACTTAAACTGAGGGTGGTTAAAGTTGATAGGAGGCTCTTGCTGAATTATACAGGTGACTTCTGTTACTTTTCTTTCTCCTAAATTATGGAAGCATTTTACGAGTAAGCAAGTGACTGTAAAATAGTAGGAAAGAATGAGAGAAGGAGGGAGGCAAGGTCTGAGTGGTTTAACATAGAGCTCAGCCTATCTAGAAATAAAATTAGACCAGTATCAAGAGGCTTACTGGTTGGTAAAGGGAAAAAATGAGTGAATCAGAAATGGTACAGGTATAAAATCCGGTTGGAGAGAGTCAGTATTAAGGTGGACGAACAAACCGAACAGAACAAGCAATGGCAAAGTCAGTAGATTTGGCCTTGGCAAGCACATATTCATTTTAAAGTATTGCAACCTATGCCCCAAGAACGAAAAGAATAAAAAGAAAACGTGTCATCGCCTAACTTGGTGGCCCAAGCTTGCAATAAAAAAATTTAACTTTCAATTTTAATAGAACTGCACTGGTTTTTTTTTATAGGTGGAAGGTGTATTTAGATCAGATATAGAAGATGTTTTTAATTTAATACACAGCACATGAAAATGTGATCCTTATTTCTGCAAATAAATGAACTATTGCCTCTGAGTTACTGTAACCTGAAGATGCAGTTTAAACAAGCAAGAATGAATATTAAATAGACAAGTATTAAGAATGGAAGAAATAAAGCACTAGCAAAGGGAAGTATTGACCCAAAAGTCTGGCCCTGAAGTGTACTTCTTTTTAAGCAGATGTGGAGATGGGATAAGGTGAAATGTCCTCCCTCACAGACCGGAGTGCTAATGGCTGAAGTGGGCTGACATTTCCCCATGATGTATACTCTGATGACCAGCAGCTAAACGTGAATGACATTTCAACGTACCAGTCGATAAAGAGTGCTGATCCAAAGGCCGTGATCTGTATTTATATATGTATGTATTTTTTAATTATTCGTGTCTGTTGAGACAGCTAAACTGTCGGGTCAGATAGAAAGAAGACGGGAGGACGTGTGAGGTATAAAGTAGCGCGTGCCTCAGTTCTAGGTCATTTTATTCCTCTAGTGGTAGAAGCCATTCGTTAGGTGTGTTTGTGCTTAAGTCATGCCGGTAACATGACAGTAGTGGTCTGGTCTCCTCTCTCTCTTTAGAATAAATAAACTATTATTTCCAGTTATATAAAGAGAACCGCTATTTATGAAGATATAAATTTCTGAAATATTGTTTATTGTGTAAAGTCTGCATTCTCTCGAAATATCCGTGGAAATGAAAACTCATTTGTTTCACACTTAGTCGTAAAATATGCTGAACGTCATTTAGTGAAAGCAATATAAATTTCTGTTGAAATCATGGTACCATTCTTGGTAATTTCACGTTTTGAAACAATCCTATTAAGTCAAACTTTGACAGACAACATACTTAAATCTCATTTACCACAAATAGCAGAGCAATTCCTTGGTCAGATGATGTATCCCTTGCTCAGTGCAGTTACAAAAGCTGTCTCACCACTCAACCAGTTTGAAGTTTATTATAACTGAGTGAAGACAGCAGAAGACTATCTCTCACTTGTGACTCTAATCATAGCTGTAGCTTGTTCAGAAGATTGATCCATGTCCACCGCAGATAGCCGAGCTATCCCTCCCTTGTCACAGACAGCAGAGAAATCCCTTGCTCAAGTGAAGACCCTTGTTCAGGACACACAGAATGTTGATCTTAACATTCCCAGGCACCAGACCTAGCGGATACTCAACTGATTCACCCTTCTCTGGGTGTATACATGTATTTTCTGTATGTCTATTTATTCATTTTTATTTTTCTCTATACATGCCTATTTGTGCCCATCCGTGCAGTGGTGTGAAGTGAAATCAGTTACACTTCCATATTAAATAACTAACTTGGAAATTCTTAGAGACACAGAATCAGCAATCCAAATACAGGCAAGATTCACTAACAGTACTAGTTATTGTCGGGAAACCCTAGATCAGGGAGCATCAGAGACAAAACGAAAAGGGCACTCAGAGTTAATGGCTGAGGGTAATGGAGACATGTGGGCCAAGTATATAGAATCAAGTGGCTCTGACAAAGAAAGAGAGCCCAGTTTGAAAACACCAGCCACTAAAACACGGGGCAAAGGTTCCAAGAACAAGAGGAAGAACACAAGGAAACAGGGAAAGAAGAATGTAGGCTGACTTCCCCTTCGCCAGAAAATAGCTCAACAGGCAAATGCCACAGCAAGGAACAGAAGTGTCATAAACATAAACACTAAACTGAAAGGCACCCTCCTATGTGCTATAGAATGGCACAAGAGGGTTGCCTTGACAGAGATCTAATGGAAGTCTAAACAGCAAACAGACTGATATATCTGACAGGAGCTCAGTAGAGGGATGCATGACCTGAACACTATCCTGTAAAGTACCCTGCAGGGACAACCAATGACATAGCTAACACTCTCACAGGACAGACTGGAAGGTCATTGGGACCCGTCTCTCCCACATACCACTATTATAAGGAAGCATTCATTCTACAAACCACATCACCTGCAAGAGCTCAGACATGTTGACTCCCATGGTTTTTCTCTTAAAGAGACTCCATCGATAGGCAATCCCACAGTTGCACATATCCATCTGCTTTGAGCAACTAAAGTACCAAGGGGCAGATTTACTAAGGACTTGCATCGGCCTTGTGTGAAGCAAGTCATCCTAAGGCAAATCAAGCCCTTCACTGGGATTTACTAAACACCGTGAATCCACTTTGCATGGCTTTGCACGGTTTAGTCAATACAAAGTAATGCAAGGCAGCGCAAGTGCTGCCTTGCATTACTTTGGGCCGCATAGGTGTTACATCCGTGGAGCATAGGCGTTCTCATGCATCCACCCATGTATTTTGCTGCAAGCCCAGATTTACAAAGACTTGTAAACATACGTTTGTGCCAAACTGGTGCGCCTACTTGACAGTGGCGTAGCAAGGAGAAATATCTTTTATTTCTCCTTGTTATTCTGCAGCACACATAGCTAGAGGAATCTGCCTCTAAGGATTGTTTTTGTGAAGGAAGGTGTCCTTTTCTGCATAAAAACTATCCTACCTGTAACGCAGGCACCCTTGCACGATAGTGTAAGTGTGCCTGTGTTGGCACCAGGCAGCACACAGTGTGCCATCTCAAGAAGAGATCAGAAATGTTCCATATCTTTGTAAAAATGAAGTATTTCTGCTCTCTCCCTTTCATGCAGTGCAGTGCAGCAAGATGCTTTGCTGCCCTGCATTGCACGAAAGGAGGGTAAATCTGATCCCAAGACTCCAAGAAACTGGCAAATATTGTGCTATGTAGGTCGTGTAACATATAACAGAATGATGACTGACATATTTTCCTAATTCTACAATTCTCTGATGTATGATATGCATGAGGTTCTCCTGGTAGAAATGGCCTTTGGTCTCCAAACAGACAATGAACTACTGTGAAGTTGTAGCATTTCCTTTTCCTTTCATCCGAAGGAAGGAGTGCCACTTAATGTGCATGTCCCATGGTGTGGCTGTTTCATCTCTTATCTCCATTCAGTTACGATGGGCCTATTTCTTTTGAATTTGGTGGCATGAGAGTTGGTAAACAATAAAGAAGAGATACACTGTGTCAGTCTCAGCATCTCTTCAAATCTGAATCTGAATGCTATTGCACCTTAAGCTACCCTTATGAATAATTTATAAAATAAAGCACTTGTTATTTTTACTTACTAGGCCTGGAATAATCACTGGGATTGTGTACACTAGCCAATAAGTGGCCACTCAATCCTGTTCGTTCGCTCACCAGGCATCGTAGTTTCTTTCATTGGCTCCTTTATGCTTCTAGTTAAATCCGACTTTACAAGCTCTGTTTTAACAATAACGCGTGTGTATTCTGAGTAGCTGGGATGCTAATATTGCTAATATTGCTAATTAGCGCCTGTATAGCGCAGAATCTGCCACCTGTACGTGAAATCACAACATTGAGGCCCGTATTTATACTCCGTTTGCGCCGAATTAGCGTCGTTTTTTTCGACGCAAATTCGGCGCAAAACGAACGCCATATTTATACTTTGGTGTTAGACGCGTCTAGCGCCAAAGTATGGGCAAATAGCGTCATTTTTTTGCGTGAACGCCTTCCTTGCGTTAATGAGATGCAAGGAAGGCGTTCCCGTCTAAAAAAATGACGGCGACGCAAATGCTCCCGGGCAAAAATCACGCCCGGGAGTTGGCGGGTCAAAAAACCCCGCATTTGCGCCACTATTTAACGCCTGGGTCAGGGTAGGCGTTAAGGGGCCTGTGGGCTCAAAATGAGCCCACAGGTGCCCTCCCCTGCCCCCAGGGACCCCCCCTGCCACCCCTGCCCACCCCAGGAGGACACCCAAGGATGGAGGGACCCACCCCAGGGACATTCAGGTAAGTTCAGGTAAGTATAATTTTTTATATTTTTTAATTTTTTTTGGTGGCATAGGGGGGCCTTATTTGTGCCCCCCTACATGCCACTATGCCCAATGACCATGCCCAGGGGACATAAGTCCCCTGGGCATGGCCATTGGGCAAGGGGGCATGACTCCTGTCTTTACTAAGACAGGAGTCATTTAAATGGCGTCTGGGCGTCGAAAATAATGGCGCAAATCGGGTTGAGGCGATTTTTTTGCCTCAACCTGACTTGCCCCATTTTAAGACGCCCTAACGCCATTTTCCCCCTACGCCGGCGCTGCCTGGTCTACGTGTTTTTTTTCCACGCACACCAGGCAGCGCCGGTCTGCTAGCGCCCGCTAACGCCATTCCATAAATACGGCGCCCGCATGGCGCTTCAGAATGGCGTTAGACGGCGCTAAATTTTTTGACGCTAAACTGCGTTAGCGCAGTTTAGCGTCAAAAAGTATAAATATGGGCCTGAATACGTTCATATATTCAACACGTGGATATGTTTCCCCTTTGTCTTTACCTGCGGCTTGTATCCACAGAAGTGGTACACAGTGTGCGTGTCTCTATGACGTCATCACCAGTACCTCTCTACAAGCATCTCGTGTGGTTGTTATAAACACGTTTCAGCACAGCAGTGTATTAAAAAGCGAACCTTGGGATTATCTTCTCTTTAGCATGCTGCCCTGACCATCAGCAGTTTCTCTGTAATTATGCGAGTAGGTGGGTTCTTAAAATAGCCCCTAAACGCCTCCCTCTTTGTGACTAGTTGCGCCTTATAGAGCTATATTTGAGGAATCTGCTTCACACCAAAGGTCGTTATACGTAGTTGCACGTGTTTGTACAATGCCCATTCTTCCACAAGTATTGTCTTAAAGTGCTACATTGGAAGGCATGCTAAGCTTCGTTACTGCTTATGCTGCAGGGTATTTTTTCCCTAAAATTGTTCAATGAGCAAGATAAGTGTTCCTTCCATTCCTTAATAATTGGCTTGTTTTCGTTCGTCACTGAGCGCAGCAGTACTATTTCTTCTATTATAATAACGCGGTCACATTCTTTCTGCGGCATAGTATAGTAGGCAGTGGCCTTCCTTACAGTGCAATTTACTCCAATATATGAGGTTTCCTCAATGCTTCTGTATAATGCACCCTCAATTTCAGTGCACTTTTGGGTTGAACCTCGGTCGAAAAAGAGCTTGATTCTTCTCGTCGGTTCCAGCCCCTAGATCCAGACAGCTCACTAAAGAGCCGACTCTTATTGTTTCATGGGCCTGCACTCTACACCCTCCTTGTCATCTGCCATGCTCTTCAGCTGCTGGCCTATCCTTTCGTGGTATGTTTTGTTATGGTATGTTGCATTAAGTTTTGTTGTGTTATGATATGTTGCTTAATAATGATCACTTGATGATGCCTACAAGCTGCTTGGGTTGAGATCTAGAATTTCATGTGAGAAAAAGGCAAGTCTTGAAGGACCTTCTGACTCTGTTGTTTTCAGATGTTGTTTTTGCAAAGAGGCAGAGAATCCATATCAAGATGAGGTTTTCAAAGTTTTCAAAATGGCTGGAAATAGGATATATGGGGATCCTAATATACACTCTGGAGCTTATATAATAGTTTCTACTGGATTAAGTGAAGATGTAGATGGTAGAATGCCCAGACTATGCATAGGGTCTGGAGATCCTCTTACATTGGCTAGTGGTGGTGCAGAGGGTGGCGTGTGACCCAAGGTGATATAAGTCCATTAGCAGGTAGAATGAAGCCTTCTATACAGGTTGTATAGGCAAAATGTAAGGTACTTGGGCATAACCCTAAGAGGCATAGTGAAATCTTGCAAGACCAAGGACAATGATGGGATTCACACTCTGAAGGTAAGCCATTTTAGGACAGAGCCACGTCATAGACTTGCCGTGGAAAATATCCACTCAATTCAGGTTGAGGATAAAGGCAGACAGAAGATACATGGGTACGTGCGTACTCACTCAGGGGAAAAGTATTGCCACCCTGCACCTCTTCAAGGGCCTGCCCACTGTTTTTTCAGTGGGTCTTGAAATCTGTGAGTTCATTGGAGATAGTCTATCTTTTTGGTGAGTTTAATTTGGTGATGTAGCCAATTTTTGCCCCACCCATAACCAAAGGTGACTACTGAACTCTTACACCAGGCTACAGACAGGCCGGTATTGGCGGAAGTTGATCTGTGTGCAAGGGAGCAGGTCTTCTAACCTGAACCCATGGAGGATAGGCAGCCTACTGGCCTTCCCTGTAAAATCTGTTCACTCACCCATCAATGAGGAGGTTCTTGCTAGTATCTGTACTGTCTGTACTGTGTATATGTGTGTGTGCATGACACAATATGTGCTACTATCTCTGTATACCCCATGGATATCTGGGAGCATGGAGGACATTCCCAACCTGCAAACCAGAATATCTAGAATAGTACCTGAGATCCCCTCCCAATTTTCTTTTTTTGGCCCTGAACAAGCAAATCTGGTTTTGCTTAATCAAATACATATGTATTATGTGGTTGGTTCAGCCTTCCCGTCTGCCACTCAAATTAGCTGTAAAAAAGCATTTGATGATGTACAATTCATAGACTAATGGCTAATTTGAAATGTCAAAAAACCTTGTGCTTAGGTTGGCTCAGTCTTGTCAATCAATGCTTCTGAAGGAGGTACCGAGACTTTTGCAGGCTTAGCTAGTGCACTGATCAAGCATGTGCACTGAGGCCTTGGCCTATCGATAGTAATTATAAAGTTCCTGAAACTTTTCTGTGACCTGGAGGGGCACACCAAGCGTAGCCCTCTTTGTGGACATAGGACTACTGTCCATGTCCCTGGTTGTTGGCATGAAGCGATGGTGGCAGCATATACTTTTTTTGTAAATTGATAGAACTGAACAGACATTTTCTCTGTTTTAAGGAGAGTGGAGCCTACTGTCCTCATTTACATAAAGTTATGCTTTAGTGTGAAACCTAGACCCTTCGGCAAACTTTGTGTGCGCTTGTGTCAAGTGTGTTTATGTAATATGTGGTTGGTAGCAGGATTTTGTGTTGTGGTGATAGTCTTGTTGCTGGGGCAAGTATGATCCATGGAGGACACTGCCTTTTTTGACATATCACAAAATCGAGGAGGAATACATCTTATCCAGACAGCAAGAGTCTATTGCCTGCATTCCCAGTGCTGAAGGGGAAAGACCCAGACACTGACATAAGAGAGGGTGGAGACATGGCTGCCCTTAGAAATTCTATGAACCTTCCATCAAGGGATTGTTGATTAGCCTTCCCGCTGCACTGCCATGGGGTGAACATTAAGGAACAGGGGATCCGAGCAGACTCTCTTGTTAAAGTTGTGAACGTTTTTATGGAGGGCCTGTTGTTTTCTCTTTACCAGATTACTACTTCCGGAAGGCTGATGATAGCCAGGATCAGTCTTCACAATTTAGTGAACCATACTTAGGATACTCATGCTTGGAGCTAGCATCATCACCACTGCTGTAAAAGACCTCACCTTACACAAAGGTTTTGTCTGCAGTGCAGCCAAAAATGACACTTGAAAGGCAACCACATCAAACTGGTTGCAGGACCTTAGACAGTGGATCAACATCCTTTTTCTGGAAAGTGGATCTAAGGGTGTGACCCAGTCTATTCTACATTGTTCCAGCTCCGTGTTCTGTTCCACTTCCAAG
The DNA here is from genome assembly GCF_031143425.1 of Pleurodeles waltl. Classification (NCBI taxonomy): domain Eukaryota; kingdom Metazoa; phylum Chordata; class Amphibia; order Caudata; family Salamandridae; genus Pleurodeles; species Pleurodeles waltl. Next base: position 536,472,571 of record NC_090445.1, on the reverse strand, counting down.
TGCTAGGAGTGCTAATGTGATGCAGAGCTGGTGAAAGTCTGCCAGTCTCTCCGAGGGGATGTCACCCAAAATCTGTGCAACTTGCTACAGAAGCTATAGGTCTGCCTAGTGCCTAGATACATGCCTGCTTGCCCACCGAAGGAAGGAGAGTACTTGTCCTGGAAGACAGAGAAACTTTCTAGGAAGAGAAGCCCAGCCAGGTGTCTAGAATGTGGAACAGACAGATGAAGCCAACTTATGTTTAGGAGTGTGCCTAATGCAGACCTAAGCTGAGTGGGGTTAACCCTGGCCTGTGTGAAGTGACAACAATTCCAAGATCCAGCGCACTGTCCAGCATCTCAGCTGTGTCCAAAGTGGTCTGCCTGCTGCTGCTGACAAGCTACAAATACAGGTGTCATGTGCCTGTAGCCAGAGGACTAGCAAATGGCCTGGAGGACACAACTGCCCTGGACACAAGTCTTCTCTAGCTGCAGCCAAATGACTCGAAAGGCAGGGCTGAAGGTGCAGCTGTGGGGTTCTGAACTTGCATCATCATCATCATCATCATCACAGCACCAAGCTGTGTTCTGTATTGACAGTGAATGAGGCTGTATTTGAGAGACTGCGAGGTTGTATCTTGCACTAGAACAGCATGTTAAAAGGAAGCATGAGTGCCACTACCAACTACAAAACTGACCTAAGGGTCCACTTTTGGGCCAATTCTTACCTCAGGTTTCCCTGCAGTATTACGTCCCTGTAGACAGGTGGGGACTACAACCACAGTGCTAAATTTCTGTAGAAGGACAGGAACTACCAATCCTAAACTAGGACTCTGAAGTGCGTGCAGGAGCAGCACAAATTGGCGCTAGCTAGTTGAATTGCAGAACCCTGTAACTGAGTCTCATTCCTGTGTGCAGCATTAGGTTTTGCTGTTCTATTAACCTCTTTTCTAAGGCAATCACTGGGATAGGCATTATATTATTGTTTTTGGTTATTTGAATGTTGAGTTCTGGCTACCTAAAATACCTTCCTGAGAATCCTTTGACTACTAACCCTCACTACCCTGAAAGTCAAGTGTGGAAAGGGTGTACTTTGCCTAGATTGCAGAGCCTTAGTAGGCTGGACCACCAAACAACTACAGGCAAATGAAGGCTATGGTGCTAACTACAATCTATAAAGTACGCCCCTTACCCTTTACTTTAGCTACTAAGCACTAAATAGTCTCATGGATTATTAATACAGGAACCTAATTCGAGTTTTCATTTCTAAGTGTGAGTATTGCACATTTTAATTGAGAAATGATAAAACAGGTGTACAATAAGAAATCAAGTATTTATGAAGGGTTGTATATTGCTAATTACATCCAGTGAAATAATGCCACTAATTGTATTTGTTGTTTGTGTAAGCAATAACATTGGATACATATATTAAGTTGCATAAAGCAGTTCATGTACGTGGGAGAATATTAAGACAGATGAGTGGGTGATGTGTCTGTTGAGTAGATTTGAAGAGATTTGTATGTAACCAGCAGATCACAGTTGTGAACTTTACATCAGTTACAGGCTGATAAAAATAATTACCTATGTAGTGTGCATTGATGTTGGGATGCACACTACACAGGCGATCGCACAAAATTAAATACACTTCAATCAGCTGTGCTGGTATAACACAGACTGCAGTCACATAACTAAAATCATCGATATCTATGAGTCCGAGAATTTTGAATGCAGATTGTTCAAACATGCAAACAAGATTGTGCAAGGTCCCCCGCTGTGATGAGAAAGGGGGAGCAATAATCATCTAATAATCATCTAAGTCACTTCTGCTATTCCTGGATGGGGTTTAATAACACAAAAGAGTCTTCTACTCTGAAATCGGATTTCCATAGGTTGTATGGAAGAAGTTGTATTCTTTGCCCTCTTTACATCATGTGAGCATGTCAGCAATTGTGAAAACTAAGGGCATATTTACTAACATTTTGTGCTGGGTTTGCATTACAAAGATAATGCAAACTGGTGCAAAATGTTTATTTGGATTTACATTGCAGTGCAACACTGGAAAGTAGCCCTAATGTGATGCAAAGTTGTGTTAGCACAGCTTTGCATTGCTTTGTTTCAGGAGGGTGTACCATGGGTGCTGTTGGGCCTGGCCCTGTCTTCAGGGTGACCCTCAAACTTTATTTGTCTTTACTCTCCACTTTGTTGCTGAGTTCGTTTTTGATGGCCTTGGGACTCAGTGAACTATAACCCAGCTAACCAGTGATAAAATGCTTGTTCTTTCTCCCCTAAACATGGTTTAACTGGTTTACACCCAATTGGCATCTTTTAATTTACTTATTTATCCCTTGTAGTGTGGTACACCATATACCCAGGGATTGTAAATTAAATGCTACTAGTGGGCCTACAGCACCTATTGTGCAACCCATTTAAGTAACACTTTAAAACATGTCCATTGCCATGTCGACTTGGCATTAAAACCTTATTGCCCGGTCTTAAATTCCCCTTTTTATTTACATATGTCACCCTAAAGTAGGTTCTAAGTAGTCCATAGGGCAGGGTGTTGTGTAATTAAAAGGTTGGACATGTAGTTTTAGATTGTACATGTCCTGGTAGTGAAAAAACTCTAATACATTTTTCACTACTGTGAGATCTACCCTCCCATAGTCTAACCTTGGGGTTTCTTTATTACATGTAATAGGCTGCAATTTCCAATTGGGAGCATGTAGTTATGTCATGTTTGATGTCTACGATATTGTAATGATAAACTCTCTTTAATGATGAAGTTGGATTTTTCATTACAATTTTGAAAATGCCACTTATAGAATGCTGACATTTTCCTGCCCTTAGCCCTTTTGTGCGTGTACCCTGCTTTTTGTCATGTTACTGGGTGTAACTGGAAGTGGACCTTGTGAGTTCCTCCCAGACAGACACACATGGAGGGATTAGGTGTGCCTGAATGGGCAATCTACTGGCAGGTTGGGGTGGAGCTCAACACATCCCCAATTGCAACTGAATAGCCTGTGCTTTGCTTTCACACAAAGGGCCTAACACCCCTACATTGTCACTGCAGGCAGCTTGGAGGCAGAACGGGGGAGGCAGGAAATTCCATGCACTTCAAAGCCACTATCTAGAAGCTTCTCCCACCTTCCCGAACAAGGACACTAGGGAATTAAAAGAGGTCCTCAGACACAAATTCTCTTGTACACTTCTGGACCTGTGAAGGCTCTGCTAGGAAGAAGGACTGCTATGCTACTGGAAAGACTGCCACTCTGCTGGACTGTTGGACTGCTGCTCTGAAGGACTGCTGCAGTGCTGGATTGCTGCCCTGGTGTCCTGGTGCTCTGCTAACTTCTGCCTGGGTACAAGGACTGGATACTCAACTATCCCAGGACATCCAAAGTGACTCACTAGGGCTAGTTTGCTGGCCTCCTGTTCAGAGTCACAGGGACAAAAAAGGCTTTCTCCATCTTGAAATCACATCTACAGCCAGCGTGAGTGAGTCCTGACCATCCAAGTGGTGCTCCTCCATTCCTGGACCCTTGGAAGTGGTGCTAAAGTGCCCAGAGAGCCAAAATCCAAACACTTTGTTTAAGAACTGCTTCGAGAACAGACAGAAGACTGGGACCAACCTTCTTATCGATCCACCTAGGGTTCATAACTGGTCGGCCTGACTTTGTGGCTGCTTGCACTACCTTCTTGTCCACAGCCTCAAATCCTTTTCAGCAGTCCTTTGCCAAACAGGTATCTGACCACCTAGAACTGTCTTTGGCTACAGCCTCCTGCCTCATCCCGCTTGAGATTTTCTACTTCCATAAAAGTGACTAAGCCCAAACCTAGAAATTTTCAGTACAACTTAGTCCAGTGGCTCCCAAATGACGAAGTTCCCTCCTTGGAAGACCCCCTGCAGCCTTTCCCTGCTGAACTTTACCTTCCCAGAACTTTTTGTTCTAAATTTCATCTAAATCTGAAGATAAGCACCGTTAGATGTCTGCGATTGGCACTTTGTTCTTTTAGGCACTAGTTTTTACTAAAAACTTTAAAAATTCATTACTTCTGTTGTACTGATTGGACTTGTTTTGGTGTCAAATAATTTATTAAAATGTACTCCATTTTTCTAAATTGGTGTGGGATTTCTCATCTTGTTTTTTCACTTTATAACTGTCTGTGTGCTGCATAAATAATTTACATATTGCCTCTAAGATAAGCATGACTGCTTTTGTGGCAAGCTACCCAAGGGTAAACACAGTTCAATTTTGTGACGTTTTGTGGATCTTACAGGTGGTATATGGAAATCCATGGATTTTGATGCAAAGCTCTATTTACTAACATTTGTGAGCTGGGCTTTGCTCCAAAAAATAATACCTCTTTGAGACTGGTGTTAAAAAGAAGAAATGTGTTTATTTCTCCAAACTTTTCTGACTTTGCATGTGCGCTGCACTATGTGGCACACATCAAAATTTGAAATGTTTTAACATTTATCTAGGCATAGTATGTTGCACGGGAGATAACTCTTCCAGTACAAAACCGATCCTATGATCCTGCAGATACCTTTGTATTACAGGGCAAAGATTTGTGTTTGTGGCTCTGGGCAGCCTGAATGTGCATGAGGGCTAGGAAAGAAAGCAGGAACAACATTCCTTAGAGATATGGCGCCGTCCTGCTCTCTGCCTCTCATGGTATGCAGCAGAGCAATTGTGGTTGCTGCGCTGCGTAACAACTTTCTAAATCTGCCCCTTAGTGACCAGAGTGCCAAACTTTAATCTTTACAAGTTCACCTCACAGGAGGCAGCAACAGGGCATCAAGCTCTCCACAGCAACACATACAAACAAAAACCTGTATTGTTTTGCATGACACAGTGACCTGTGTAGTGCATCACACACGTAACAAGAAAGGAAGAGTTATTGTTCTGTATTGTTGCGTGTGTGCTATATGTGAATCAGGGGCAGATACCGGGCATACATTGATTCCATAGAAGTATGTGGTGCACACGCAGTATGTCATCAACATTTAAAAATAGTTCTTTGCATCACATCTCTCGCATGGCTCCTCTACGGGTGATGCATGCCGCTTTTCCTCTAGGTCAGAATTATTTTTAGCTTAACAGCAACGAGATGGCATCTGATATGTTACAGACATTTGAAGATAATCACCAACTAAAGGCTTCCAAGGAGGAAAATTAGGATGAACTCAGCAATGTAAACATCACATGTTAATATTTTGTAGTCCGATTTTCAGACAATGAAAATGGATGGGCTGGAGCATGTGTATATTGTACTGCATTGCCCTTCACTGTTATTTGAATAGAGGAGCTGCTGAAGTGCTTTGTGGATGAGTAACACTACTCTGTGGGGTCTCAGAATATTAAATACATTTGTAATGCATATGCATTACAAAATGTCATGCTACTATCACAGTTATCACACATTTTATAAACAGCTTGCCACGCAATTTGTGATGCAATCTGTGCTATAAACCTATAAACATTTGGCAGTAGTAATAGCAGTGACATACTATATACAGTCAACCCAAAAGCAAGAAAAACCCAATCACTGGTGTTATGTTTGGCCAGTACCACTACGCCCCTGGGTGTTAACAGGGGTCATGTATGTTTACCACTGCCCCCAGGGGCCTGATGGTTATGGTCCATGACGTAGGAACCTAACCTAATAAATGGGCCAGGGAGTTGTCCCGCGTAGCCAGAAACTGCAACCAAGTGATCCTGAATGTTGTGGCGCGCTCCAGCACCAATCAACAAGCGCTGTGCCACACAACAACTGGCAGAAGTGCTAGGTCACCAGGATGTGCTATATGGAGTGAACACAGGATTGAAAGAATCCTAGCCTCTGGCAGCAATGCTAAGCCACAAGGGGATACTATGAGGTCTAGCCATGTGAGATAGAGAGCCATCAAAAAGCAAATCAGTATTAATATACCAGTGTTGATAGAGGCCATAGCACCCAAGTATGGGCCAACAGTTACAGTTTCTACATTAGGGCTATGCTCAATGGAAGCCCACCATTCTTCTTGAGACCAGTCATTGGTTGTTTTCCCCGGGAACCTTTTCCATTCCTGGGGAGGCAACTACTTAGGCACCATTCTCTAGGAGCTGGAGACACAAAACATAGTCACTCCTCTAAGACTGACAATGTCATCTCTGTCCAGAAACCTAGGAATAAATGAGATGGTGGGTGGAAGAAGAGAACTTAGGACTTCTTTTACCGACCACTGTGAGAAAACAGGGCTGATTGCAGAGGCCCCCTAACTTTTTGCCCCCATTTTCCACTTGTGGCTGGTGTTTTCCTGACTCTGATGGTGCCCTGGGTACTGCTAACCAGTCCCAGGGCCTGTGCTCTGTGTAAAATCAAAATGCAAATTAAGCTAATTATAATTGGCTAAGTCAACCTACCTATAAGTCCCTAGTATATGGTAGGGCATGTAGGTTTAGGGACCACAGCATGCACTGCTGAGGTGCCCAGTGTCATTTTAAAGGCAGGCCTGCCTTGCTGGCTGCTTTTAAATTAAAGTTATATGCAAATTCGACTTTGGAATTAAAAGTAGTTCCAAAGTCTTAAACTACCGTATTTTTTACATATAAGTCACCCCTAAGGTGTGCCCTATGTGCCCCTAGGGCTGGGTGCCACGTAACTATAAGCAGGGACCTCATAAAAGTAGTTTTATAAGCCCTGGTGAGGTAAAAAGGGCCAAATTCGTTTTTCCCTCATTGTAGTGAATGGCCTTCATAGGCTAGAATGGGGAGACTTTATTTTAATTTTAAACGTCCCCTTAAGTGGCAGATTTGAAGAGTTTGGTGTCAAATTAATTGTTATAATAAATCCCACAATTTCCAGTTATTGGATTTAATATAACTTGTTCAGGTAAAGAGTTTTAAACATTACCTGAAAAGTTGCCAATTTCAACCCTGCATTGTTTTGCTGCTGTGCCCTGATTGGCCGGCCTCTGGTGATGTGTGAAGTGGCCTGGCTTCACACAAAGAGATGTGTGTTGTATCGCAGTTTTAATTAAATATATATATATATATTGTTCTATATAAATAAGTTTATCCTAATAGGAGTTTAATATTTACACCGATAGAAGTAGTATGTTCCACCTCCCCTTCCCCTTAGAATGGTAGAGTCTGACAGTTATTGGGCTGGAGTTGACAGTAGAACGTTGAGGAGCTAGAAGAGCAGCTGTGTGGAGAACTGTTGCTGAGGCAGTAGAGATGAAAGAATAAAGACTGAAGTAAAAGGAATTTGATTGAAGTGTCTTTATATCACTGGCGACGAGTTACGTGCGGAAGGGGGCACTCTCATCTCTACCCCTTTTGGATAACCCTTCAGCAACTTTAATTATCTTAAGGTACTGTTATTACTTTAAAGAATACTCTAGCTGAACATAAGCGTGCCATTTCGCCTTAGCGCTTCCTGTGCCTTACTTTAACTTTCGGAACCAGGACACTATTTACTCCAATTCAATCCATTTTTCAAATTTCTCACGTCAGCACACAGACTTAAACTGCTGTTCTATTTATATCTTCGGAAAACGTTTTTAGGAAAGAAAACGGAAGCATTGAAATTCAATCCAGCTTTTAACCAGTATTTCATCTAAGCGTTGACACAAAACAAGAAAAGTATTCCAGGCTGTAATTTTTCAAGTGGCATTTCACAGAGGAAAGAAAATATAAAAATAATAAGCACATGCAGTGCGGTAAAGTGCAATGATCGTGTGTCTTCATGTCAGCAGCATTCTGTTCCTGGCAGCACAACAATATGATTAAATTAAAGGCTGTTTTCCTGTTGCCTTAAAGATTTTAGAACTGGCATTTAAGACGGAATTAATTACATTACAAGCTGCATTTCGAACCAGAAAGGAAAACAAATACAGACCAATATGGTAATGTGGAAGGCGCGGTAAACTGCGGAACGAGTATCCTCACATTTCTGTTGCTGGCAGTGCACCAAAACATTTTAAATAAATCTCGGTTACCTGAAACCCAGAAATCTGAAGTGCATTCAAAGAAAATCTGACTGGAACTTCGTTTTCAAGCGCTCACAATCACTTTCTGGGTACATTCTGGGAATCTGTAATGAAACGCTGACAGGCACAGTTCTCTTCATTTTTGAGGTGCATGGTGGGAAGTGTGTTGCTTGAGCTCTTTCCTCTAATTTTGCTACAAAACCTACTCTTTACATTTTGGTTGTTCTCTACTGTTATTTCAATAATTTCTATGTGTATTTAATTATTGATAAGGGGATTTACCTTGGAATTACCCTATTTATCTGTGAATCTGTACTGATGATAACTGCATAACTGTTACTTCAATAATATTTTATAGTGTATTTAGTTAGTGTTAAGGTGAATTGCATTTGACTTACCCTATTTACCTGGGAATCTGTACTCATGATGGCTGCTGCAGGTATGTCCCAACCTGTTCCGTTTTTAAATGAGGTTGGAGAACCTAGTTCTCCATGGAAAGAATGGTTCAAAATATTTGAATCATATTTAATTGCCATTGGGGGTGACAGATTTAATCCAGTTAGAAAACAGCATATTTTATTACACAATTTAGGAACACATGGTAGGAAAATTTACGAATCCTTGCCTGAACCTAATATTCCAGAAGATCAGGTGCGGGATGAATATGTCACCACATACATGAAATTAGAAAAACAATTTGGAGACAGAATAAATGTTGTTTTACAACGTCATAAATTTTTTTCTCGCAATCAAAGTAAGCAAGAAAGTATAACCAACTATATTGCTGCTTTGAGAGGATTAAGTACTTTATGCAATTTTGGGGAGCTTAATGATTCACTCATTCGAGATCAATTAGTTCGTTGCACCAGTAATATAAAAATTCAAGAGAAGCTATTACAAAAGCAACCTGATTTACATGAAGCAATTGAAATTGCTAAATCCATTGAGCATACTGCTATATGCTTACAGGAAATTAGATGTCCATCTGCTCCAGATCAGGTCACAGAAATCAAAGGTAACATAGAAGAAGACAACATTCTCAAAATTAGAGGCATAGATAAAATACCTCAAAAAAACAAGATTGTAAATCCTAATCTAAAATGTTTTCGTTGCGGAAGCAGCAACCATTTAGCGAATTCAACTGGTTGCCAAGCAAGAACAGCCATTTGTAGGAAATGTAACAAAAAAGGGCATTTTGCTAGAGTGTGTAGGGATATGTCAAGACCAGAAAGACCATATGATGGCAAGGATGTAGAAGGAAATCATCAAGAAGTTAAAAAAATTATATTACAGGTGAATGATAAAGAAGTAATTCCTTTTCAGTATCCAGAATGTGAAATTTTCATTGATGGCAACCCGGTTAAGGTCTTTGCTGACTCATGTTCCCCTTTTACGATTATTAATGCTGTGAACCTTGACAAAATTGATGATGGAATTGTGACCAGCTTAACGGAACCAGATATTAACCCCAAAGGTTACAACCAGGACCCTATTCCTCTTAAAGGAATGTTCAGAGCACTTATTTCATTCAAGGGTCGATCCACTGTGGGGAAGGTTTATGTTGTAAAGGAGGAATCGAGTCTTTTGGGCTGGCAGCATCAGAAGGAGTTGGGGATTAAGTTGGATCCAAACAATCCAGAACAAGTTTTGATCATTGACAAACCCAACTCAAAAGAACAAATTTTTCAGGAATTCCCAGAAGTTTTTAGTGGAAAATTGGGTTTATTAGCAGGATTTCAGCACAAAATCAAGTTGAAACCCCAATCAAAGCCTACCGTACACAAAACCAGACCGATACCCCATTTACTGAAACAGGCGCTCAAGGAGGAACTTGACAGAATGCAATCTCAAGGCATAATTCAACCTATTGACAGCTCTGAATGGTCATCCCCCATTGTGATTGCTAGGAAAAGTAATTCAAAAGACATCAGGGTATGTATTGATTTAAGAGACCTGAATAGGAATATTTGGGTAGAAAGACACCCTCTTCCTATAATCCATGAGATTTTAAGTACCATGGGAGATGCAGTATGTTTCTCGGTGCTGGATCTTTCCAGTGCATATCATCAAGTAGAACTTCACCCAGATTCTAAGTGGCTTACGGCATTTACCACCCCTATGGGTTCCTTTATGTTCAATAGGATGCCGTTCGGGCTGGCGTCGGCTGCTGCAGTGTTTCAGAAAATCATGCAGCATATTTTAGGAGACACTCCTAAAACTTTGTGTTTCCAGGACGACATTTTAATTTATGGGGCGACAGTTGAGGAACACAACACAAACCTGAGGAGGGTTCTGAATATACTGAAAACAGCAGGCTTAACGTTAAAGAAGGAAAAATGCCAGATTGGTGTGAGTTCTGTAGATTATCTAGGGTATACAATATCGAGAGATGGTTTTAAACCTAAAACTTCCCTGGTAGAGGCAGTTAAAAAAGCAAAGGCGCCCAAAAATAAGGATGAACTCAAGTCATTTCTGGGTCTCACTGAATATATGGCCAAATATGTCAAAAACTTCTCAGATACATCATATGATCTCAGAGAGTTACTTAAGAGTCACATACCTTATAAATGGAGGGAATGTCATGATTATGCATTTGAAAAGATTAAACAGGCCATTTTATCAGCACCATATCTTTGTAATTTTAATCATGAAAGGAAAACTATTCTCACCACAGATGCCAGTAAATTGGGTTTGGGGGCTACACTATCACAAGTCATTGATGGCAAAGAGAGGATTGTGGCTTTTGCATCAAGGGCTCTAAGCAAAGCTGAATCCAATTACTCAGTCATTGAAAGAGAGGCTCTGGCATGTTTCTGGGCTGTTAAACATTTTAAATTTTTTCTTTGGGGTACACAATTTACCATACGCACAGACCACAAACCTTTAGTTTATGTATTCTCCACTAAGGGATTTTACAACAGCACTCCAAGGATTGCGAGGTGGACCTTGGGCCTTGAAAGCTTCTGTTTCAAGGTTGAGTACCTCCCTGGCAATAGAAATTTGGCTGCGGATTTTCTATCTAGAGTTCCGTTGGATGTAGTAGAAGACTTTGATACTCCAGAATATCCTATATTGGTAGTTTCTACATCTTCTATCAATGAAGATGAATGGAATTCAGCATGTCAAAAAGATGAATCTCTATCCTTGCTAAAACTGAGAGCCAAGGAAGGATGGCCTGAATCCAGGAAGGATCTGGATGAAGTTATTAAAAGCTACTGGGAGGTGAGATATGAAATAAATGAAATAGGAAATTGTGTATTTAGGAATGATAAAATAATACCTCCTGCAAGTTTAAGACACAAAATCATTAGGCTGGCTCATGAGGGCCATCTGGGCAGAAGCCTAACAAAATCACGTATTAGGGAACGGTACTGGTTCCCTAATATGGACTCCATGACTGAAACAGAAGTCAAAGATTGCACCATATGTGCACGCAGTGATAAAACGAAATTGATTCGCAAAACCCCAATTTCTCCTGTGTCCATACCTGACAAACCTTGGTCCAAACTGGCATTAGATATCATTGGGCCAATCAACATGACAGGAGTAGTCAAACGCTTTGCCTTAGTATTAATTGACTACCACTCGCATTGGATAAATGCAAAATTAGTTAACCAAATCACAACTGAATCAGTGATAAATTTCCTCAAGGATGTGTTTGCTGTTGAGGGCATACCAGCTACCCTTATTACTGATAATGGGGTTCAGTTGACTTCTTTAGCAATGAAAGACTTCCTTGCATCTCTCAGTATAAATCACCTCACTACAGCTTTGTATTGCCCAAGGGCAAATGGTCTGATTGAGAGAACCAATCGTATGATCAAGGAATGCATACAGTTAGCTAGTGTTAATCATTTGAGTGTGGAAAATGCTATCAGAGACTGTTATGGGCATACCATACAACTCCAAATTTAATCACTAAAGTTTCCCCGTTTTCTGCGCTAAAAGGCAGAAAACCAAGCACAAAATTCTTTCCCTCATGGTTAGGTGGAGGAGAGAAGAGTGAACCTGCAACCCCTCATATCAAACTTAAATTATCTCTGCACCAAGATAAATACAGAAGAATGTATGATAAGAAACATGGTACGAAACAACAACAGTGGGTGGTAGGGGACAGAGTGTATGTTAAAAATCCATTGAAGGGAATGAGGTCAAATGTGAGAGACACCAAGTTTATGGGCCCATTCAATATTGCCAAAGTAAAAAGAAATGTAGTTGTATTAGAGAATGGACAGTGTTGGAGCATGGATAGGATCGTCAAACAGCCACCGGGTGTAGAAAAGACTGAAAGCAATCCTGAGGAAGCGGAAGGAAGTCAGGAAGTTCCACAGAATCGCAATGAAGGAGGTTATGAGAAAAGAACATATAGCCGACGAATTAAACCTCCTGTTTGGCATAAAGATTACGAGATTACTACTTGAGTATAATGAACTGTAATTAATGATAGCAGATGACTGTACTATTTCTAGTTTTGTTAGAAGGGAAGATGTGTTGTATCGCAGTTTTAATTAAATATATATATATATATTGTTCTATATAAATAAGTTTATCCTAATAGGAGTTTAATATTTACACCGATAGAAGTAGTATGTTCCACCTCCCCTTCCCCTTAGAATGGTAGAGTCTGACAGTTATTGGGCTGGAGTTGACAGTAGAACGTTGAGGAGCTAGAAGAGCAGCTGTGTGGAGAACTGTTGCTGAGGCAGTAGAGATGAAAGAATAAAGACTGAAGTAAAAGGAATTTGATTGAAGTGTCTTTATATCAATGTGTCTGTGGGAGGGAATCCCCCCTCAGCAGAGGGTGAGGCAGGAAGGGGGAGGGCTGCCAAAGTGGTCTTCAAAGGCAGAGAAGGACATTTGGAGCAACCCAGCAACACCCCCACATCCTGCAACCCCAGACAACTAGGTGCCCCCTTGATTAGATTATGAGAGGGCAGGAGAGGGGTGTGTTTATGATTTTTAGTAAGCACGCGATTGGGTGGGCTCAGCCAGATGTAACCTCCAAAAATCATTTTCAGCCATGATGGATTTGTGAGGAATGTTGCCTCCTGGGTCTGATTTTTGCCACACTTCCCAGGAAGTGGTCATCACAGGGGGAAGAACCCTGCGCCTGATTGGAAAATCAGGACCCCCCTGTTTTTCACCCAGGAGCAAGGATAAGACTGGCAGACCAGCAACCCACACCTCAGTTCCTACCACATCCCTACCAGGAAGAATCACAGAAGAAGAAGAAGGACTGCCCTGCTGGACCCCTGGCCTTCACCTGGAACCTGCACTCAGAAGGACTGCACTAGCTGCTCACTTGGGCTTCACCACAAGAAGGACTTTGCCTGGCTTCAATTGGTTCAAGGAGGGACTCCCTGTTTGCTATAGGTGAAATATTGCTACCAAGAGTCCCTCTGTACGAACTCCTGAAGAAATCAACCAGCTGACCACTGCCCAGTGGCCAAAAAGGAGTTTGCGCCAGGTGCATTCTGGGAGTTGTAGTCCACACCCCCAAGGATCATCTCAGAGCTTCTGAACCCTTGGGGTGAGCTGTGGACCCCAAAAGAACCTTAAAAGAACATCTGGGAGAAGACCCAGAAGTTTGGAGCACTTTGGAGAACTTTTGAAAAAAAGCTCCATAGAGGGACCGACCCACCGCAGCAACTCTAGCCGGTATGCCTCAACCACGACCCGGACTGATTTGCAGGTTCGTCCCGGTGAAGAAAATCTCCAAAAAAGAGACTAAGGGCCTGATTCCAACTTTGGAGGACGGTGTTAAACCGTCCCAAAAGCGACGGATATACCACCTACCATATTACGAGTTCCATAGGATATAATGGACTCGTAATACGGTAGGTGGTATATCCGCCACTTTTGGGCCGGTTTAACACCGTCCTCCAAAGTTGGAATCAGGCCCTAAGTCCGAACGTACAAAGTTGACCGGGACCTCCCAGCCAGCGTATCCGAGGAGGGCTCCAAGGACGTCAGATCAAGATCCAGGTTTGCCCCGGTCGAAGGATTTTCACCTCGAAAAAACGACTAAGTCCAAAGGTAAAAGTCTCCACCGAGGGTTCACGCGACGTGTATCCAAGGAAGAGTTCCTGGAGGTCGGATTGGACTGGCAGGTTCATCCCGCTGAGAAAATCTTCAGAAAAACCACTAAGTCCGAAGGTAAACTTTTGACCGAGACCTCCCGTGGGCTATAGCCGAGCTGGGCTCCATTGCAGTTGGCCTTAAACTTTGACTTTGCCCCGGTCGAGGTGCAACCAGATGACCCGTTTGGTGCTTTTTGTTTCTAGGCGCTAAAAAAACAATAATTCTTTAAAAATTCAAATCTCCGGTTCCCCTTATCCGATCTTATTCATTTTTGTGTCATTTTTAAGATGAAAATACAATCTATTTGTATAAATTGGTTTTGGATTTTTAAACTGTTTCCTGTGTTTTATTTAATTACTGTTTTGTGATATTTGAATGCTTTACACTCTGTCTCCTAAGTTAAGCCTTGTCGCTCGTTGCCATGCTACCAAGGATTGAGCTTGGTCTAATTTACTGAGACCTAACCGGACCTAAGTGGAGGTTAATGGCCTATAGCTAAGTGTAGGAACTTACCTGCTCTTACCAATAACCCATTTTCCAACAACCACCAACCTGAATGGAGACCAATTACTTTTTGTAATCCTCTGATTGCTTTTTTTCCTCACAGAAATGTTTACCAGAGCCTCAATGTGCTACACATACCATGTGAAGTGGGCTATGAAGTTTATATTAGAACAGATTATTGATTCTTGTTTTCCTTACAATTGCAGAACTTACATTGTCCTTGTCTGTAAAGTGTCATCATAGCAATATGAAAATTATGAACCTATACAATGCTTGAATTTTGGGTGTTCAAATAAGTATATTTGCTTGCTTAGGCAACCAGGCAGCATGCATAAAGGGCACAATAGCAGCATGGGCATCAAACAAAAATGTTTGTTAACTGTCTTCAACTACTGGACACCACAGGACAGGGATGGTGCCGCTGATTCTGGGTGCAGTTAATAGAGTAGAATGAAACAAAAACTAAGGGATTATGGGCCTTTTCTTTGACGTCTGCTAACCCAACTGGCTATCTGAATGAGCCATTACTACAGTGTGGAAAGTTGCTAACCATTTCAGAAGTCCATAAAATCACAAACAATTAACAAAAATGCACAATAAAAATTATCTCACTGCAGTGCAACACACCCACATAGGTAGCCCCTTAACCATATCCAAGGCCTGCCATTGCAAGGCTGTGTGTTCAGTTTCTCTGCCACTTCGACTTGGTATTTAAAACTACCTGCCAAGCCTTAAACTTCCCTTTTTCTACATATAAGTCACCTCTAAGGTAGGCCCCAGGTAACCCTTAGGGCAGGGTGCTATGTACGTAAAAGGCAGGACACTTACTTATGTGTTTTACTTATCACACATTTGTTTTCCACAACTGTGAGACCTGCCCTATCACAGACTAGCATTAGAACTGCTCTCATAAATTTTTAAGTGGTAAATTCTGATCTGGAGGAGTAGCCTTGTTATGTTTAGTATTGCCAGAATGGTAATAGAAAATCCTGCTTACAGGTTAAGTTGGATTTAATATTACTATTTTAGAAATGCCACTTTTAGAAAGTAGGCATTTCTCTGCACGTACTGGCATCTGTGCCTTACAGCCCTGTCTCTAATCTACATCTGGTCTATTCAGGTTGACACATCCCCTTGTGCATTCCACCCAGACAGCCATAAATACACGACACTCAGTCACATCTGCATTCATCTGCATACTGAATGGGTATCCCTGGGCAGGGAGGGTGGAGGGTCTCTCTCTCACACTTCAAAGGCCAGTGCCCTCACACAATGGAATGATAACTCCCCACAGGGATCCTGGTAGACAGGCTGAAAGGGAAAATTGGGCTCTTCAAAACCACTCTTTGAAGTTCTTCCACTTCAAAGGTATTTTTAGGTATACAAACTTGGTCTCCCGACTCCACCAAATCAGACACTTCTGGACCTATACCTGGACTCTGTCAGAGAGTATACCTGGCTGCTCAAAGGACTCATCTGGACTGCTTTGCTGAAGGACTGCTTTCCTGCTTGTTGTCCTGCTGCGTGGTGCTCCTCACTCTGCTGGGAGGACTCTGCCTTCCTCCGAAAGTGCTCTCCAAGAGCTTGGATTGAGCTTGCCTCCTGTTTATGAAGTCTCAGGGCTAACTAAGACTTCACCCCTTCAGGAAATTCTTGTGCATCGGAAAATCGATGCAACGCCTGCAGAAATCAATGTAGCACTTGTATTGCAGGTGAAAAATCACTGCACCACCGACTGGAACAATGCAGCACCAGACTCGCAACTGGAAATCTGATGCAGTGCCTGCCTCGGGCTGAAGAGTCACCACTACGCCAACCAGATCGACTCAGCACCTGCTCCTTTCAATTAGCATGTCCAGGATTTTAACTCATCATCCCTGGGTGTCAAAATATCCTCACACCATAGTGATAAACCAAGTTTGCGCTCCTGGAAAACCACACATCCCCTTTGCTGTGCGGAAAGAAACAATGCAATATATGTGCCGCACCAGAAAATGTTATACAGCAACGTACCTTTCAACGCATCTCCTCCTCTGTGGGTTCTTTGCATTGTTATTTTTGACGCATTCCCAGATACTGTGTGTTAAATAGATACAGCAACTGATTCTTAAGGATTGAAACTCTTTTAAACCCCTAAAAAGTGATATCTCAACTTATGCATATTGGATTTTTGTCGTTTTGAGCTTATATTATTTAGAGAAATATGATCTATGTTTTTAAACCTGTGTAGTGTATTTTTGTGGTGTTTTCACTGTGTTACTGTATGAGGTATTCCACAAATACTTTACACATTGCCTTCTAAGTTAAGCCTGCCTGCTCTGTGCCAAGCTACCAGAGGGTGAGCACAGGATAATTTGGGGTGTGCTGTGATTTACTCTGACTAAGATTGTGGTCCCTACTTGGACAGGGTGCATACCTCTGCCAACTAGAGACCCAATTTCTAACATATTCAATGCTAAAACACTTTATAAAAGCAACAATAAAAAGAGGAAGAAAAATAAATCACCATATAACTTTGCACCCGAAGTGCAGGCAAAATAAATAACCAGTATTAAAGTTAATATTAAAAAAATGAGTAAGAAAATAAGGCACAGTTTGAACCATCTTTGTCACTTAAGAGAAAGGATCTATTCTAAGCAAATGTGAACTATGTACACAGGATTTGTGTAGTCACTGAAAGTGAATCGAGCCAATAGTTAAAGTGGGCAGACCCCATGATTTATGTTGTAGTGGGCAGAAGCAAAATGTGAATGACAATTTAACAGATCAAAAGATGATGCATGTTAGCCAAAACCTCCTCTATGTATTAAAGTATGTATGAATTTTAAGGGAAAACAATAGACTAGCGAGACAGCAAAACTTGACTTAAAGGCCAGACTTAAAAAACCCTGGGAGAATAAGAAAGAAGGTTCTTTTAGAGGGGAAGCAGAGGACGATAGAGTTGAAGGGTATCTACGAAGGGTCTCCACAGTTATGAAAAAAACATGATTTTTTTTTTATTAAAATTGTATCCATCTTTACAATTGCCTCAAAAACACATTTTCAAAGACACATGTGTTGTCGACATGGGGCACCCTTAAAGTCTTGCTCCTCATAAAGGCTGTTCAATGACACCCCTACTGGTGGATGGGTATGGGGAAGTTGTAAACTTCAATTTCATAAGGCAATATCTCCTGAGACAAAGCACCATACAAAAAATCAAAAATACAATCAATTAAGTAAGGGGAAACTCATTAAGTGAGATCTAGGTTGGGGTTAGGACATTTGGAAATGTAAAAGACGACAATAAGGTAATTGTAAAGTGCAGATACTTAATTTATTGGCTTGAAGGTTCTTGGTCATAAAGCAATGTGAAAAAATATGCAAAATCAGAACAATTTTAAAGTCCCAAATGAACATCAAATTCAATAAGAAATCAGATAGCATGCCTAGTAGAATCAGAAAAGTCTCTGTCTCACCCCAAATTTGAGGAGTTACATAGGAAATATTCCCAAAGAAATATGAGCCAAAACTGCAAATTCATCATGGTATGAGCAAATGAATTACAGAATTGTCAAATCAGAGAATCAGAGAATTGATATTTAAACATTATATTGCTTCACCATCTAAGCACTATCTCACTACATGAATATTGATTCAATCTTTCTATGCTAATGTCATCCAGAGAGGCTAGGATAAACTAGTTAAAAAACTACAGCAAACTCTTGTGAATGAATACAGTACAGAAGTGGAAGTGACCTTGAGTGGATGCAACATTACTGAGCCCATGTTAGAAAAACTTCGAGAACAGCAAGAACAACATCAAAAGAAATAAACAAACATGACTTTTCTTGCCTGTGTGCAGCAAAAGCAAAGAACAGTGGACGTGCAGGGTGAGAGCAAGGTGACACATCTATTTCAAACAAGATGGTGCCACGGCCTAACTAAGGTGTAGTGATAAGCTTATAAGTGGGGAATGGAATGTAGAGGAAGGAGCATTCTAGGTGGAGTGGGGAAGAAACAGAAAAGCTGGAGGAGGAAGCAGGCTGGAGCTGGAGTGGTGGGAGTTGTTACGTTATTACTACTACTATTACCACTGTAGAGGAACCTACTGCTGGAATAAAGGACCATCCACTTTAATGAGTGCGTAAATTATAACATAAATGGCGACGAGTGGACTCTGTGCAGAGGTCAAGGAAAACCAAGCAACTCCCTACTCCTAAACAAACGTTAGCAACAAAAGAAACCCGAAGAAAAAACAAGGAAGAGTTTTTGGAGCATAAACTGAATAACTGTAAGTGCCAAACTGCGTATATTTACAAAGGAGCGTTACTGCTTGAAAAGACTTGTACTTCAGCAAGTGTGCCGAATAGTGTGAAAACTGATACTACTATTATAAAACAACGTTAGCGCTTGAAAGAACTTGAGTTTTTTTTACTGTGGAAATTGGGATTGAAGGTGAACGGATTGAGAAGACTTTAATCTCGTTATTAACATCACTCGGCATATTACTGTGTAACGGTAAGAGCACGCGACGCCTTCAAAAAAATGAACAGTTTCAGACACGCGCTAAAAATAGAACTCTTCTGACGCGCGCTAAAAATAGAGCTGAGACGCGCATGAGAAGTAACAACAGCGCAAGGAAATATAAATGGAAATGTGACACGATGCAGGCAGCATTAATTAATATAAATCAAGAGGGAAAGTGCAACTACTCACGTTTCCACTGAAGCCATCACGGAACCTCGATCAAAGACTCCTGTCTGTGTATTCACCATCGATCTTGCAAGCAGTTAAAGTAGAAGAAGGACTATTCTACAACAATGGTCTTGCAGGCAATTGAACTAGAAAAAGGACTATCGTACAAAATACTACAATAGAGACTGAAAGAAGACTGTAATTTTAGATTGTTAATTTATTTATATATTTTTTTTAAGTTGGTTATTTTAAATTCTGTTACAGGTATGGCTGAACAAAGCATCTCAGCACCTCCATGTTTCTTACCATCACCTGGAGAACCAACAATTCCTTGGAAAAGGTGGAAGAACATTTTTTCTACCTATTTATTAGCAATTGGAGGGGATAGGTACAGTCCTCTTAGAAGACAAGCAATTATATTACATCATTTAGGGACTGAAGGCCGTAGGATATACTGTATGATGATTTGCCTGAGGTGTCTTTAGGCATGGGAGATGGGCAACCTGCGAACCTGTATGAGATGTCCCTTCAAATGTAGGAGAAACATTTTACACCTAAAATAAGTATAGAGTTTGAACGACATAAATTATTTTCTAGAGTCCAGGGTTATGATGAGGATGTATTGACTTATGTCGCAGCATTGAGGGGATAAGCAGTAACGTGTGATTTCCAAAGTTTGAATGACTCTTTGATACGTGATCAGATTGTACGCTGTACGAACAGCAAGAAAGTGAAGGAGAGATTGTTATCCATTGATCCCTCATTGGAAGAGTGCATACAAATATTGCGAAGTATGGAGCATACTGAAACGTGGATGAAAGAAATTGAGGTTAAGAGTCTTATAAGGGATTCAGACAAAGAAAATACAGTTGAGGTGAAAGAATTTAAGGTAAAGAAACAAGAAAGGAATCTTGGAAACAAGGGAATTAAGGTCATGGAAAAAAAATCCTAACATTTTGTGCTACAGGTGTGGAGGTCCGGGACATATTGCTTCTAATCCAATGTGTATAGAGCGTGCCCTAATATGCAGGGTGTGTGGAATAAGAGGTCATTTGGCCAAAGTGTGTAGGTCGAAAGTAAAAGTATTAAATAATAGTGTCAAGTCTGTGGACGATGTTCAAGAAGAGCAGGAGGAGATTATCCTAACTGTAAATGGTGTCTTGGAAGCTAGCCAGCAAAATATGGAATCCAAAAAATGGTAGGAATTTGAAGAAGGAGAGCACTGTTAAATTGGAAAAACCCCATTGTGACATAATGTTAGAGTCTAAGGGGGTCATTACAACATTGGTGGTAAAAGGCGCTTACCGCCATGCAGAAAACCGCCAAAACACCGCAGCGGAATTCCGCCACAGCTATTATGACACACATTCCGGAAACCGCCGAAATTCAGACACCAACACAAGTCCGCCACACCAAAGGTCAGTGTTAAACTGGTGAAAACAAAACCTCCACCGTCACGCCAACAGAAACACACCCATGCTATCACGACCCACGAATCCACGCGGCGGTCTTTCAACCGCAGTATTCCATTGGCGGTACACACCGCCGCGCTCAAAATACATACACATCTCCAAAACACCGCCACATTGGACAATTCAAAATACACACACCTGATACACATACAAACACCACTCCCACACACCCATCACAATATAAAACACACACCCACATCACCCACAAACCCCTACGACCCAAAATCAGAGACGAAGGCGACAGACAGAGAGCACAGCAATAGAGAACCCCACCACACAGAGGCACACAACACCATCACCCATACAACATTCCACGCAAAAAACACCACACAACACTACAAATCACCACACTCATCAACACATACACCACCCCACACATCACCCACACCACCACATTTTTTCACGCCAAAGACACCGCAGGTTTTCCGAGGAGGAGCTCAGGGTTATGGTGGAGGAAATAATCCGGGTAGAGCAACAGCTATTTGGATCACAAGTGCAGCACACCTCCATAGCCAGGAAGATGGAGCTATGGCGCAGAATCGTAGACAGGGTCAACGCTGTGGGACAGCATCCAAGAAATCGGGAGGGCATCAGGAAGAGGTGGAACGACCTACGGGGGAAGGTGCGTTCTGTGGTCTCCAGGCACAACATCGCGATTCAGCGGACTGGCGGCAGACCTCCACCTCCTCCCCCACAACTAACAACATGGGAGGAGCAAGTCTTGACCATCATGCATCCAGAGGGCCTCGGAGGAGTCGGTGGAGGAATGGACACTGGTAAGTCAAATCTTAACTATCATATCCCCCACCCTACCTGCATGCTATCACACCCCCCCACTCTCACCCCCTCCCCTATCACTCCAAATCCTCACTAATGTACCAATAACACAAACCACGCATCCCAACACCAAGCCCTGCATGCAACAACTAAGCATGGTCACCCCTCACTAAAGCATGCTCACTGCACATACCCAGAACACTCCCCCCAACCATCACCACACAAGCCCCCACACAGGAGTGCTTGCACTGGGGTACACAAACACCCACCCATTGCACACCATGACACACACACATGCAATAATCATGCTCTTACACCGCTGCAGGACCACTACGTAATGTGACCACACAGGAGGGTCCAGACATCTCCACTTCACCCACAGAAGAGGCCCACAGTGACGACAGCAGCTCTGGCCAACTGGATCCAGATGACCAGCCCGGACCATCGGGGGCCTCTGGACAGTCGGTTTCCCTTGCACAGGCACAGCCCAACACTGACCTTCCACCCTCTGGTAACACCAGCACAGCACCCACCCAGTGGGCCCATACCTCTGTACCCAGGACACGTTAATCAGTGGTGTGTCCACCACTACAGGGAACCCAGGGTAACCCACCACCCCAACAACAACAGGGACCTGGGGGCAGTGGTAGTGGGCACACGGTCCAGGGGACAGAGGCACAGGAACACAGGGGAACTGGGAGGTCTGCTGTGTGACAGGGGGTGGACAGGCCAAGAGAACCCACCCTCCACGAGGCCCTCTCCTCCATCATGGGAGCATACCACCACTCCCAGGAGACGATGGCTACGGTCCTGGCCAAGTTTCAGGAGACCCAGCGCCTGCAGGACGAACAGTATTTGGGGTTCAGGGAGGAGCTCAGAACCATCAGCTCAGCCTTGGGCACCATCGTAGGGGTGCTGAAGGACATACAAACGACCATGAAGGGCACCGTGGCACTCCAAGGGGCCCCTGACACTAGCATGGACGATGAACTGCCCACCACCTCCGCCGGCGCTAGTGGACAGGACGCCCTGCCACAGGACCACCACACCAGCACCTCACCCCCTGCAGATGGACACCCACCGCAAGCGGTCCCTGAGATCCAGGAACAGGACAGAGCAAGATGGCAAGACCCCCGCCAGGAAATGAGACCACCCTGATTGTCCTCCCACTGTCCCACTTTGTTACCCTGTCCAAGTTGGAACTGCCCCAGCTCCACTTCCTATGCCCATATGGGCAGTGCACCTGTGTGACTAATAGACTGGACTCTGCCATGGACATTCCTCCACCATCACCCATCACCATTTTGCCACCCCCTCCAATAATTAGCACTTCAATAAACACCCTTGAACCACAAAACAATCTGGAGTCAGTCTGTGATTTTGAAAAAGTGTATTAGCTATGACAATAACAAAATGCGTTTTCAAATGTAATGCCAACATACCTATGTCACACATCACAAGTCCATGAAGGATGCAAGCAGATGACACACGTTGGTAACCACACCTGTGAAACCATAATGGAAAGGTACAACTCAGTTACCAAATACTGCTACTAATTGACAGACAGGATAGAGGTAGAAGTGTGAAAGTGAATGTAATAGTAAAAAAAACTGTTCTCACATGTGTGTCACTGGAAATATTGCTGTATGACTGACTCCCTGTTGTCTATGTCTTCTTCCTCAGCTTCCTCCTCATCATTGTCCACAGGCTCCACAGGCTCCACAGCTGCCACAACACCGTCATCTGGACCATCCTCCTGCAGAAAAGGCACCTGGCATCGCAAAGCAAGATTGTGAAGCATCGAGCAGGTGATGATGATCTGGCACACCTTCCTTGGTGAGTAGAATAGGGAACCACCTGCCATATGGAGGCACCTGAACCTGGCCTTCAGGAGGTCAAAGGTGCGTTCAATCACCCTCCTAGTCCAACCATGGGCCTCATTGTAGCGTTCCTCTGCCCTGGTCCTGGGATTCCTCACTGGGGTCAATAGCCATGACAGGTTGGGGTAACCAGAGTCCCCTAATAGCCACACCCGGTGCCTCTGGAGTCACATCACATACGGGATGCTGCTATTCCGCAGGATGTAGACGTCATGCACTGAGCCAGGGAACATAGCATTTACCTGGGAGATGTACTGATCTGTCAAACATACCATCTGTGCATTCATGGAATGATAACTCTTCCGGTTCCTGTACACCTGTTCACTCCTGTGGGGGGGGACCAGAGCTACATGGGTGCCATCAATAGCACCTATGATGTTGGGGATATGTCCAAGGGCATAGAAGTCACCTTTCACTGAAGCCAAATCCTCCACCTGAGGGAAAACGATGTAGCTCCTTACGTGTTTCGGCAGGGCAGACAACACTCTGGACAACACGTTGGAAAACATAGGCTGGGACATCCCTGATGCCATGGCCACAGTTGTTTGAAATGATCCACTTGCAAGGAAATGGAGCACTGATAGCACCTGCACTTCAGGGGGTATTCCTGTGGGATGGCGGATTGGTGAGATCAGGTCTGGCTCCAACTGGGTGCACAGTTCCTGGATTGTGGCACGGTCAAACCTGTAGGTGATGATCAAATGTTGCTCCTCCATTGTTAACAGGTCCACCAGCGGTCGGTACACCGGAGGATTCCGCCATCTCCTCAAATGTCCCAGCTGACGGTGCCTAAGATGGACAACTGCGACCACAGAGCCAACAAATTCCCAGGTATGTACCCACAGCTACACAGAACACCACACCAAATACAAAACTCTTCCTGTATCTGTGTTGAGTGTAGGCCTAGGTATGTGTGACGCAGTAGTAAATGAAGCCATGTGGGCCCCTGAAATGGCGGCTGTCTGACCTCTAAAGTGGGACAATGGGATGTGAGGTATCTGCGCTGGTGTTGTACACCGTCGCGGTAGGCGGTCGTAGACCACGGCGCAATGCTGCATTGGTTAACACTGGACCCTATGGGTCCCAGGAGCCAAAGATGAAGTGCGCCGGCAGTGATGATACGCACCGCCGCGGACGTGACCGCCATTTTCTATCTGTTCAATCACTCGATACCTGATCTTCGACAGGAGAGGACCTACACTGCAAGTGCTGCTGTGACCTCGGTCTGGAAGAGTTAATGGCTGCTGTGTCTGGGGAAAGGGCCCCTGCCTTCACTGCTCAGGAGTTGGAGAAGCTCGTGGACGGGGTCCTCCCGCAGTACACGCTACTCTACGGTCCTCCAGACCAACAGGTAAGTACACAGGGAGCACGTTGTATGGGCTATGCTGGGTGGAGAGGGCTGGATGTCAGTAGGAAGTGGGCAGAGTTCAGCGAGCATGAAGGACTGTGAATGCATGTGCCACATGGCAAGGGTAGGGATGGGGGCCACCCACTTCGACGGTGAATTGGTAATGACTTCTCTTCTTCCCCTGTACATGTCATGTAGGTCAGCGCCCACCAGAAGAAGGACATTTGGCGTGCCATCGCCAAGGATGTCTGGACCCTGGGGGTCCACCAGAGACAGGGCACCCACTGCCGTAAAAGGTGGGAGGACATTCGCCGCTGGAGCAAGAAGACAGCGGAGGCTCAGCTGGGGATGGCCTCCCAACGTGGGAGGGGTGCCCGTCGCAACATGACCCCCCTGATGTTCTGGATCCTGGCGGTGGCCTACCCAAAGTTGGATGGGCGCTTGAGGGCATCACAGCAGACACAAGGGGGTGAGTACACTCTCATTCTGCGGACTTTGCGTGCAGTGGAGGGGTCTGGGTGGGGGAGGAGGGCTGTGGGTTTCTCTAGGCCAGGGCGAGTTACGTAGGCTAGGCCCCTCTGGAATGCAGGCCATGTGGCACTCCACCCCACCTCTGTAGAGTGCCAAGTACAGGTAGACATGCCCCTGTGTCATCTATGTGTGCAGATGTCCACCATAGACATGTATGCCAGATCCCAGGAATTGCATCTGTAGAGGCCAAGAGCACAGCGTAGTGCAGGGGGCTGCTGTGTCTGTATTGTCCGCCAACGGTAGCGGTAAGCCATGCACTCAACCTGTCTTTCTTCTGTCGTCCCCCCCCTTTTTGTGCTCTCCCTGTTCTTGTGTGCATCATCATCAGTCGGAGGTACAGTGGCACAGGAGCACGTGGGAGCTGCATCCCACATGGCCATGGAGGGCCACACCACAGACTCTGAATACACCAGTGTGATGGAGGGCGAGGGGAGCTTCACGTCGGTCACGGATCACCAAACAGTGACACGGACTCGTCCGCCGATTGGAGCTCCCTTGGGGTGGCGGCACCATCTGTGCCCCCCACTTCTACAGGTACAGCCACCACCTCCCCTACCAGCACCGCCCTCCCAGCAGCCCCTCAGCCTTCGCTCCGTGCCCGCTCATCCAGGAGGGTGGGCATCACCTTCACCCCAGGCACCTCAGCCCCTGCCCCAGTCACCCCTGCTGCCCTCAGTGAGGAGGCCATTGACCTCCTCAGGTCACTCACTGTTGGGCAGTCTACTATTGTGAATGCCATCCAGGGTGTAGAAAGGGAGTTGCAACACAGTAATGCATTCCTGGAGGGCATTCATTCTGGTCAGGCTGCCCTTCACCAAACCCTGCAATCTCTGGCCTCAGCACTGATAGCAGCCATTGTCCCTGTGTCTAGCCTCCCCCCTCCAACTTCCTCCACCCAGACCCAGTCCCCTGTAACCCAGCCTATCCCAAGCACACCATCAGACAAGCATGCACACACCTCAACACACAAAAGTAGCTCAGGCAAACATAAGCACCACACAAACCACAGGCACTCACACAAGCATCACCCACATACAGACACAGCAACATCCACTGCCTCCACTGTGTCCCCCTCCTCGTCGTCTCCCTCCTCCCTCCCAGTGTTGTCTACACTCTCACCTGCATGCACTACATCTACAGGCACTAGGACTCGCACCCGAACACCCAGCACCACACCCCGCTCACCTGCACTCACCACCCCAACTGCCAAATCAAGCATCGTTAGTCCATGTGCAGCTGGGACAGTAACGGAACTGGGACCGTCACGGGGAGCGTGATGCACTCTGGGCACCATTCCCCCTCCAGAACCAGTGGAGACCTGCATCCACTCTGTCTGTCCTTCACAGGATGAAGCACTCTGGGCACCAGTCCCCCTCTAGAACGAGTGGAGACCTGCATCCACTTGAGAGACTGGGGCAACCCACCCACTGTCGAGACTTGAGAGACTGTGGCTTTGCACTCCCCAGGATAAAGCAGTGGGCAAACCACACACTGTAGAGACTTGAGAGACTGTGGCTTTGCACTCCCCAGGATAAAGCAGTGGGCAAACCACCCACTGGAGAGACTTGAGAGACTGTGGCTTTGCACTCCCCAGGATAAATCAGTGGGCAACCCACACACTGTAGAGACTTGAGAGACTGTGGCTTTGCACTCCCCAGGATGGTACAGTGGGCAAACCACCCACTGGAGAGACTGTGGCTTTGCACTCCCCAGGATAAATCAGTGGGCAACCCACCCACTGGAGAGACTTGAGAGACTGTGGCTTTGCACTCCCCAGGATAAAGCAGTGGGCAAACCACCCACTGGAGAGACTTGAGAGACTGTGGCTTTGCACTCCCCAGGATGGTACAGTGGGCAAACCACCCACTGGAGAGACTTGAGAGACTGTGGCTTTGCACTCCCCAGGATAAAGCAGTGGGAAAACCACCCACTGTAGAGACTTGAGAGACTGTGGCTTTGCACTCCCCAGGATGGTACAGTGGGCAAACCACCCACTGGAGAGACTTGAGAGACTGTGGCTTTTCACTCCCCGGGATACATCAATGGGCATGGAGCCCCGTCGTGGATCTGGCATCGTGCACTCCTCCGGCTAAGGTGCCCCCCCTTCCCTTCCCCCTGAGGTGCCTGTTGTATTTCTATCTGATGCCCCTGCAGTGTTATCTCCATTTGTGGACAGGTATCTAGTGTGGGCCTCGCCCATGCATTTTGGGCCCAGTGGTCCACGGACATTGATATGTGCATACCTGCAATATTTCTCGTGAGGTATGATTTTTGACTGTTTATGTATATCTGTATATAGTTGGTTACTGTGTGTTGATACATTACAATGTTTGAACTGATTTCCTTTTGTCTTTGCATTCTTCCGGGGGGGGGTTGTGGGTTGCTACTGTGCTGTTTGGAAATGCATTGGTGTGTGTGTTGTAGTGGGTGAGGGTCGGGTTGGGGGTGGGGGTGTTGCGTGTGTGTCCCCCTGACTTTTGCCTCCCCCCTCCCCTATGTCGTAGGTGCAGTACTCACTGTTGTCTTCGGTGCCTACGTTGCTGGTGATCGTAGAGGAGCAGGAAGACAAGCACAGGGAGTATTTGTAGTTCGGGCTCCATGGTGGCCTCCTTCCTCGTGGAGTGTCTTAAGGTGAGCATTTTCCCATTGCAAAAGCTGTTTCTATGTTGGCGGTTTCTGCCACGGTCATAATTCCCTTTTTTTGTCCGCCGGCCTGTTTAACACCGTCCACCAGGGTTGTAATGACCCCCTAAATCTAAGGGTACTAGTGGATTCTGGTAGCTTATTTACTTTGATATCCAAGGATGTATATGTAGAGAGTTTGGAGGGGAAGATTGAAGACTTGCAGAGTGCAGATGTGAAAGCAGTTGGATACGGAGGGAAGAGAATCAATATTCTAGGAATGAAGTGGATGGATATTTTGTTCAAGGGCAATGGAGTACACGGGAAAGTGTACGTAACTTGTGAAGGATCCAATCTCTTAGGATGGCGACATCAGAAGGACTTGGAGATAGTACTGGACCCTAACGCAGCTGAACCTGTCATGACTGTGGAAAAAGTGAATGTTGAACATATGGAGACTCAAGAGATAGAAATGGAATGGTCTAAAAAATTGATGGAAACATTTCCCAAAGTGTTTACTGACAAGCTAGGTAAATTGAAGAAATGTACACATCGCATAATTTTAAAGGAAAATGCAATACCGCCGAGGGAGTAGGACTAGGAATAATGCCATTAACGTAAGTAATGGATGCATTACCTCCTGTCCCTCCCTCACGTTCCTTTAAACCAATGAGACACAGCAAGAGAAAACAGGAGATGGACACTGAGTTGCAACAAGTTTAATCACAACCAATAAAGACCACTGAGTCCCCACCCCCCTATTACATCATAGAGGACAAGACACGGTGACCCAATACCGACTCCAAATTGCCCAAGTCCGCCAGTCTGTAATGACAAACAAAGGTCGAAGGCGAGTCCCAAGTCGCGGCCCTGCAAATTTCCACCACAGAAGCGCCCTGAAGCTCCGCCACCGTAGCAGCCATACCCCTAGTAGAACGGCCCTGAATCCCTTGTGGCCACCCCTTCAAAGAATAAGCAATCTGTATCAGCGAGCGAACCCACCGACTCAAGGAAGCCGTGGATGGCATCTCCCCTTTCCGAGCCGGACCGAAATTCACAAATAGAGAATCACCCTTACGGAAAGGAGCAACTACCCGTAGATATTCCAACAAGGCCCGACTCACATCTAAAGAATGCAACCGAACCTCCTCATCCGAGGAAGGATTCAGACAAAACGAAGGAAGGATGACCTCCTGGCGAGCATGGAAAGACGAATTCAACTTGGGAACAAATGAAGGAACCAGAACAAGCACCACTCGATCTGGAAAATCCTTACAAAAAGGAAAAGAGCAGGCCAAGGCCCCCAATTCCGCTAAACGGCGGGCCGAAGTAATGGCCACCAGAAAAAAAGTTTTCAAAGAAAGATGACGCGAGTCACAGGCCCCCAGAGGTTCAAAGGGAGCAACAGTCAAAGCATCCAATACCAACGAAAGATCCCAGGAAGGAAAGGACCGCACTGGGCGAGGAAACAAGCTAAGAAGACCCTGGAAAAATCGAGGCATCAAATGACCCTCATCAGACAGATTACGCCATGGACCCCTAAAATCCTGAATCGCCACCCACTGCACCCTTAGAGAAGCCACAGACAAACCCAACTGGGCTCCATCCTGTATAAACTGCATCACATCAAAAAGAGAAGCAGACGTAGGATCCAACCCATGTCTGAAACACCAAGAAGAAAAAACATTCCACTGCCGACCATAAGACAGCAAAGTGGGACGCCGTCGGGAAGCCAGTAAAGTAGAACTCAAAGTTACCGGAACCCCCAAACCCGTCAAACCCCGTCGTTCAACTTCCAGGCCGTCAAGTGCAACTGCCTCAATTACCCCATCGAGAGGCAAGGAAACTCCAGAGGCGACAGACAGAGGGGAAGAGTCCACACGCGATCCGAAGCCATCAACTGAACAACAGAAACCAATTTGCCCCTCGGCCAATGGGGTGCAATAAAGAGAACCCTGGCTTTCAGAAGACGTACCCTCACCAGAAATGCACGGAGCAACTGAAAGGGCGGGAAAGCGTACAAAAGACCCTGAGGCCAAGAACACGACATCCCGTCCACCACCCAAGGCTGAGGACAACGAAACCGGGAGCAAAAGCGACTGAGTTTCGCATTCTCTGGAGACGCAAACACATCCACCACCGGAAGACCCCATAGGTGAACCAGATGATGAAACAGAGACCACCGGAGGGAGAAAAGCTGAGATGAAGGAATTACTCTGCTCAGAAGATCCGCCTGAACATTGACCACCCCCCGAATGCATGTGGCACGCAGGGAAAGAACCCATTTCTGTGCCCAAACAAAAATCTTCATGGCAAGGCGGAACAGTGCCCACGACCTGGTCCCCCCCTGCCGGTTCACGTAAGCTTTGGTCACCAAGTTGTCTGTCGGAATCAGAACCGCTACACCTTTCAGGGAGTCGTGAAAATGAATCAGAGCTAGAAGCACCAACTTTAACTCCCACCAATTCGAGGAACGTCTGGCTTCCAGAGGTGACCAAAACCCCTGGACCTGAGCCAACCCCATCCAATCCCCCCAGCCTGAGAGGCTGGCATCGGTCGTCACTACCACCGGGAGAGGAGGAGATAAAGACACCCCTACACGAAGATGAGCTGGCATCAGCCACCAACCCAACTACCTGCGAATCAACCCCAACACTGGAATCCACACCCGAAGAGAACTTGACCCCAGAGACCAATGAACCAGGAACCAGTTTACCAGGCAAAGAAGATGGAACCATGCCCAGGGTACTAGAAAAATCACCGACGCCAAATGACCCTGCAGACGTAACCACTGAAGGGCTCTGGGAGCAGGCTGCGACAAGATCGACCTCATCAGAGACTGGAGGCCCATTAACCTCTTCGCTGACACAGTCACCAAGCCTTGAAGAGTCAGAAACCGAGCCCCAAGAAAAACTAGATCCTGGGAAGGAAGAAAATCTGACTTCCCCCAGTTGACCAAAAACCTGTGGTTTTGCAGGACCAACAGAACCCGGGCCACTTGCCTCCGCAACAGCCCTTGAGAGGACGCTTGGATTAGAATATCGTCCCGATAAGCATGAAATGTAGAAGAGCCACCAGAGGGGCCAGCACCCTGGTGAAAATGCAGGGAGAGGACTTGAGGCCGAATGGGAGAACACAAAACTGAAAATGGTCCAGGCCTACCGCAAAGCGTAGGAATCGCTGAGAAGACCGAGCCACTGGAACATGCAGGTAAGCATCCTGCAGATCCAGAGATGCCAGGAAATTCCCCAGACTGACCAGAGGAAATATTGTCTGAATGAACAGCATACGGAAATGTACAGTCCTGATCG
Organism: Pleurodeles waltl; assembly: GCF_031143425.1. NCBI lineage: Eukaryota > Metazoa > Chordata > Amphibia > Caudata > Salamandridae > Pleurodeles > Pleurodeles waltl. Next base: position 536,441,412 of record NC_090445.1, on the reverse strand, counting down.
AGGAATTCACCCATTTCCGATTGAGGACAGGCCAAAAAAATCCTGACACCTTCTGAACCAGAAACAAGACGGAATAAGTGCCCAGACCTCTCTCCCCCACAGGAACCTGGTAGATGGCCCCCTTGAGAAACAAGTCCCGGACCCCATCCAACAACGCCTGTCTCTGGGCCCCGTCTGCAGGCAGAGGAGTGGGATGCACCCCGGAATCTGGAGGCACCACTTCGAAATCTATGGCCTAGCCATTGTCCACAAAGTCCAGCACCCAACGATCGCTGACACACGGAAAGAAAGTGCCTCAGCCGTCCCCAAACCAGCCCTATGCCAGGCCCACAATGATTGTCAGGACCCCTTCTGAATCCACCCCGGCTCGAAGGGGCAGACTTCATAGGAGAAAAACGGGGCTGAAAACGGCGTTTCCTGAAAGAAAAAGATTTGGAATCCATTTTGGGAGATGAGTGCAAATGCTTCTGCCAACCCTTGCCAGAAGAAGAACCACCTTTGTAAGGCAAGGCGTGTTTCCTCTCCTTAAAGGCCTTGGAAAGCATGGAAGGCAACTGATCACCAAATAAATTACGCCCCTCAAAAGGTAGTCTCAGGAGAGCAGATTTCTCTCCAGGATCTGCCTTCCACAACTTCAACCAGAGGGACCTACGAGCCCCAATCAAAGCTCCCAGAGCCGAAGTACGGACCACATCAGAAGACATGTCTGCCAGCAATCTGGCCTGTTGCTCCATAACAGACAGAAGTTCCGAGCACTCCGAACCTTCCTGAACAGCCACCGCCAGCTTGGCAAAATCCTGCACCAAAGATTGTGCTGAATAAGCAGAAAAAATACCCGCTCTGAGGGCCAAATTCTCCCCGGCAAATGCCCTCTTAAGACAAGAATCCACCTGGCGGTCAGTGGCATCAGCAGGCACACAATCCTCCGGATTGACAGCCGTCTTGCCAATCAGGGTCGCCAGAATGGAATCCAGTTTAACCGAGGGTGGTAACATCCTCCCCTTCCAGCAAGTACAGTTTCTGAAGGAACCTTGGCACCTGAGACTTGTCCACATCCTTCCTCTTCCGGAGTACCATATCCTTCACAGGGCCCTGAAAAGGCATGGCAAACCTTGAAGGTGTTTGATACTGAGGGAACAAGTGTGAATCCGTCCCTGTAGGCTAAAAAACAGGAAAACCTAAATTGTCCCGAACATGAGACATCACCTCCCACATCTCTTCCTTGGAGACATATTTCCCACCAGAAGAAGTAGACAGAGCGTCATCATCGTCACAAGAAGAGGACCTCTCCGCAGTCCCAGGCGGACGGGCCGCCGGAGAACGACCAGGCCTGGCCACCCCTGCTTGGAGACCACGAGAGACAGCCACCTCAATCATGTCCTGAACCTCTTCTTTGGACATGAGAGGTGTAGAAGCCCCCACCGTAACCTGGTGACCCCCAGGCATGGAGAGGGTAACCTCAACATCCTCCCCTGATGAAGAGGAAGAGGAAACAATCCTATGTCTTTTAGCAGGTACCTTCGGCATGATATAAACAAGAAATGCCAGCCATAGGACCCAGACCCCCTTAAGTAAAGGAGAAAAGTCCTCCCCCTAACAAAAAAGAACAGCAAATGGAAATGCAGAAACAATTAGCCCAAACCATTAAAAACGTGGGCAGAACGCCCATCCTACCGCCAAAAATGCCGAAAATCCAAATGGCACATCAGCTCGTCCCTGCAAGTCGAAGATCCGGAAGTTGTAGCCCCAGCCGTAAAGAGCTAACCGACCTCGTCAGCTGACTCTCAGGACGCGTCTCCAAGGCAGCCACGCCTGCCTCCCGAAGACGCGACCGCCAGGAACCCTTCCCCGAGGGGCTCCGTGCCTCGAGGAGAGCAAACTCGAGGACCCCCAGGCCCCACCGCAGAGGAAGAAGAAGGTAAGTCTAGCGGGGCTAGACAAAAAAGAAAAGGAGGTGGTGGGGGTGGGAGGGTTTAAGGGGAAGTGAGGGTCTATGGGGAGGCAGGGAGCCTCATTGGTTTAAAGGAAGGTGAGGGAGGGACGGGAGGTAATGAGTGTGCCCATTCACTCCCTCGTCACGTTCTGTTAAGCTATTTCTTCCCTTTCTATGAGTTCATCTTCTTTCACTGTTCTTTCTCCTCTGGTGTAAGAATGCTTCTTAAACTCCCCAATTGTATTGGTTCTTCACTTCCAGCTTTTTCTTAAAAAAACGTCTGGCACAAAAGCATTTATGAATGTTTTGATTACCTGAGGTTGATGAGACACCTAAAGCTGTGTCTAGGCTGAATCAAAAATGAAAGGTATCTTAAAATGAAAATGTGTACGCTCTGCCATTTTTAAACAAGAACATGTTTCCATTTTTATTCTAGCAAACTAAATCAGGCTGCATCTCTGTATACTACGATGCACCTACTTTATCTAAAGTTTCTTTTCAGTGAAAAACATTTATTTTCCTACATAAACTGAATATCCCATCCTGTATGAATTACAATTTTAAGTCATTAACACATACAGGCCAGGGGTTTCAAGGGCAGGGCCATAGGTATCAAAGAAAAGTATGCAGTTAACAGTATGTCTGCTAAACTCAAGCATTCCCCCATATGTGTGCGGTGACAGTAGCTGTACTGTTGGGCTTACACATTACTGCAAGAAGCGTACACAATGAAATATTTAATGATGGGCTTGAGACAGCATGGCTTATTGTATACTTTGAAAGTGGCGGGATGTAAATATCTTGGTAAGTAACTTGGACTGAACGAGTGAAACAAGTGTGCTGGTCTTACAGTAAGCTGCGCAAATATTGACAGAATATTTTGCAAAAACATTGGCTAAAAAAACAGAAGTTCTGAATGGGCACTAATTAAACATTGAAATGTCACTGTGGTGTGCTTGGTAAGCCTTAACCTCTGCATTGGCGTCCACCCTTATAAGAACCATTGGAAACTGATGGGAAAAAATCCGTATAGTGACAAAATCTGTCTAAGCAATATCACCTGTCCTGTCATAGTTCAATATGAAAGAAAATCCACTTGGAAGAGGCAGGATGGAAGAACTCAAATGCATGTACATCCCACAATTACAGGTCATAAAAGAACCATACACATCGTGTTGACTCATATAGTAATATTGCTGCTAAATTAGGTATAGTGTTCGGTTGATGAATGGCTTATTATGGCCTGACAGTATACTAAATATTCTTTTTTTTCTGGACCTACAACTTTGGAGCACTTGATTTTCACTCCTTTCTACTTCGACACATCTGACATACCATTACCTTGTCAGACAATTTTGTTTCCTTTGTTTCGGGTTTCAGTGCGTTCACGATTTTAATATTTTATCAACAGTCTCAACACAAAAAGGACTGAAATTATTTTTCTGTTCCTTCTTCGTCCTTCTTTTGCTCTGTACCACTCAACATTTACAGTATGCAAACATAGCCTATAAACTCGGTGCTACATAAATAAATAACCACTTTGTTTTATAACTTTACTTGGTTTACAGGTTGCTATTTACTCTCAGTTATTTAACCACTATTTTCGGTGATGGTCATGCAGCAATTCTTTGTAGATAAATGCTTATATGTTTGCCCTATGTGCACGCGTCTTCTCGTCTCCTTTTTTACGCTTTATTTACACGTGGCTTTAGCTTTCTTTCATCACTGTGGGACTAGAGATCTGCAATATGTGGAGCACGCCCCTGTTTATCTATATATAATCACCCTCTCGGGGCTCACCTTGCTTCTCAGTAATGATTTATTGAATTGTACAGAACTATGGTATTTTTACCATATCAACGAACATGCCAATTATTAACGTGCAGTTTATATTATATTTCACCCTTTACAAAGTCGACGAAATACGTGTTGTCAGCTGCCCTGATCGCCCTATGCAATCAGCTGGTCTTCCATAACAACTACATAAATGTGACCACTTGTGATGAAGTAAAATTACATTTAGATTTATGGACTGACCATACGCCTTTCATAGACTTCATGACTTTTTCTGTAACTGATTCCACGTGTGCTCCAACCATTTTTCTTGCAGTCAGAATTTCCTCTAGAATGGCAACAATATCTGAACAATGGTCCACAGTTATGCCTGTGTTAGCCATAATGTTATCATGAATGCACATGATATGCTAATGGTGGACTAGTATTATTATATGGCTATTCATAACTTTCCCAATAACGCACACAATATGTCAAAGATGGGCCACTATTATTTATGGACTAGTCAGAATGTTTGTTGGAACTACCCCAATATGTCACTACTATGCCAGAATATAAAAAAAAAAAAATCACATTTTCTCAAGAACAGGCGACTATTATTCCTGAGATAGGGCCTGATTTAGATCTTGGCGGAGGAGAATATTCCGCCACAAATGTGATGGATAGCCACTCCGCTGTATTACAATCCCATTATGTACTATGGAGATCGTAATAAGGCAGATGAGATATTCATGACGTTTGAGTTGGAGTATTCCAACCACTGAGATCCAAATAAAGGCCATTGTTGGAATGTTCACAACAAGGAGTTGCTATATGCAATAGATAGCATGAATAGCAATAGAAATGCTAAATATATGCCAGCAATAGGCAACTATGGAGCCTGGGATAGCATGAATGTCACTGTGAAATCCCAACAATATGTCAGGGAAGGTACACTTAGTATGCTGCTCATAGCCACAATTCTCAGCAAATGTCCACTTAAATCAAATATTTTCCACTATTATATTAGTAATACTGAGAAATTCTTCATGAATGAAACCAGTACTTAGTACTTTACAAATGTGCCATTAATATGCCCAGATCAGCCACAATGTTCCTAATAGTGACCAACAAGGACTGCATTCTACTATGACTTGGAACACCATGATGTCCCCTTAAATGTTAATAAAATGTCAAGCATAGTCCATTGTTATGTTATGTTGATTTGTAGAGTGTACTAATTTCCTATGATGGTATGCAGGCGCAAGAGCAGGAGGAAGGCAAAAGATCCACTCAAGGTTATTCCAATAGCCAGGTCTTCTGTTTCTTGTGGAACTCAAGCAGTGAGGAGGAAACTCTTATGTGCTATGAGAGTTCCTTCTAAGTTTTGGGTGTGATTTAGGGGAACAAGCTTTCTCCTGCTGTGCTTTAGCAAATGTGGAGGATGTGTACAAGTGAGAGTAAGGCTGAGCATAGGTGTCTGGCAGGCTGGTGAAGTGTATTCGGCCGTTCAGGTTCCGGGTTGTGCAGCGGAATTCTATGTATGCGTGAGGAGTTTAAACTGACTGCGTTTGTGAATGGGGTGCCAGTGGAGCTCACTGAGTTGGGGTGGACTGTGGATGTATCGTGGGAGTTTGAGGATGAGTCTTGCAGCGGTAATCTAGATGATCTAGGATCTCTGTGTGAGCTGCTTAGAGAGTCTGGCGTAAAGTGTGTTGTCAGTGTCAAGCCTGCTAGTGATGAGTGCTTTTTTTAACACATTTTTATTGCATTTTTAAACAATACAAACACAAATCTGATGGGTTCATTAGTACGGTAATCTGCCGTTACAAGTGCATAAGAAAGTACTACATCTATTGATGCAATAGATATCATAAATGTTAACTATACAATACCATACCATATGTGTGTTAATTGAACCTGTCCTGGTTCAAACAGTAACTTCCCACCACCCTGCCCCACATCTTGTAAAAAGAAGAAGGAATTGTGGCTGTCCTTCATCAGAAACACCAGCTTTTGTCAGTGAGCTTGAAGGGGTGTCCAATCCAGGGTCTGTGAGGCAGTCCACTAAGGGTCCTAGGCTCGGGCCCAATTTATTAAACTATGGCCTCTTCTCGCTTCTCTGACTAATACTGCATTCTCATATCCTGCAAACCAGACAAGCTCTTCCCTCCACTTAGTTAGTATAGGGCGATCTTCCAGTGCATCGTGATCTCCCTTTATGCCAAGAACAATGCTAAGTCTCTAAACCTGGTGGTTATTTTACGCCTAGTGGGCCTCGGAAATGCCCCCAGTAGACAGGTCTGAGGGGTGTGTGGTATCAATCGGTGTGACTTTGTTAATGCAGTCCACCACTTCCCTCCAGTAATCAACCAGCAGGGGACATAACCACACCATGTGGAACATCTTTGCTCATTTTCACCACACCAATGGCAGGCCGCCTCAGTAGCTCAAAAGAGACAGATAAGTCTACCTTGGGTAAGGTAGGTGATGTGCAGGGAGTAAAAACCAATCAATTTAAATGTGGTGTTTCGGGACACTGTATATGTACTCACGAGGATTTTGACCGAGTCCTCCTCTGTGATTGGGTGTGCAATGTCCTCCTCTAATTTTTCGTCAGCTCTACTAAATGTGTAGTAATGTTGTGTCATAAGGCTTGTTATAGTCATGTTACCACCTTGAAGGGGCCCAACGTGGCGCATAGAGCTTGAATGCAGGGGTGCCTCTGTACCCATTCATCAGTGGTTGTACACCATAGCGATTACCGCCCGGTGTGCTAGGACTTGATCTCTTGGAAGGTTAAAGGTGGTGGCAAAGTTATCAAATGGCAATAATTCCCATCTCTGTAGAGTTCTACAACTCCATCCACCCCATAAGTGTACCACTCCGCTACATTCTGCAAGGCTTTAACCTGAGCAATAAGCTCCAGACCCTGCAGTAGAAGGTTTGGTGAGTATGGTACATCTATATGGGTGCACTGGAAGGCCCGTCACCAGCAGTGTGGGGCAACTCTCTGTTTGGTGTACTTTCTTGTAGTGGTTGCCTGGGATTCAGGAGAATCTGGTATAGAACTCGGAGACTCTGTAGTGTCCCCATCACATTGTCCCCAGGGTGCCTTCGGGAGTAAATCCACTGGACAAACCACTGGAATTGGGCCGTCAGGTAGTAAGCCTCAAGATCATACACCACGAATCCCCGTTGCAACTTGGGCAATATTACTCTCGGTCTACCTGTTACCCATGTAAGCTTGATCAACAGTGTGTCTAATTCCCTAAAAACCTGTTGGGGAATGATGATGGTCAATGTGGAGAAAAAGTACAATAATCTGTGAAGTGCTACCATCTTTATGTCTGGAATTCTACAAGACATTGACAGTGGTAGGGTCTTCCAGAATTTTACATTGGCACAGAAACATAAAATAGTAACACCGGTATTACCTTCCAACAGGTCCAGGGGATCATGGTATATTTGGACCCCATGGTATTTTAGACACGTCCCTTCCCACGCAAGTCCCCATAGACCACAGGGTTAGGAAGCCATTCCACTAAGTGGGAAGAGGTGGGATTTTTGGCAATCAATGCACATGCAGGAGGGGCTTTGAAAGTGCTCCAGAAGAGCAATCGCATGAGGCAAACTGACGTCCGCATCCCGCAGAAACAAGAGTATGTTGTCGGCAAAGAGGGCGGAGCAGTGTGATATGTCCTGTGTGTTCAGTCCTCGATATGCCGTGTCTGAGCACACACTACTAGCCAGCGGCTTGAAAGCAATGGCAACAATAGTGGGAAAAGTGTGCAGCCTTGTCTCATTCCCTGTCCCAAATCATAGGCCTCAGAGATGAGCTTTGCAGTCTGGACCTGGGCAGTGGGGGTTGAGTATAGGAGTTTGGCGCAGTGGATAAATCCCAAAACCAAGCCCATTTTTGCCAGTACTTGGTATAGGAAGTCCCAAGCGGAGGCTATTTAAAGCCTTTTCAATGTCTATTGCAACTATCACCACCTTGTGCTTATCTATTGTCTCTGCATTGAGGTACACAAGAAGCCTTCAGACACTTTATGCTGTGTTGTGCCCTGGAATGGATCCGTCCTGATCTACTTGGATCAGTGTGGGTATCAGGGAGAGAAGAGGGTTAGCTAGTATTCTACTTAAAATGTCATAATCCATGTTAAGCATGGAAAAGGGGCGGTACCCTGGTATATCCTGAGGCGGGCAACCTGATTTCAACAATGGGGTCACTAAGGTTTCCCTGGTAGTGGTGGGCAGATGTCCTGGTTCCCAAGCTACTGCATAAAGATCAACCAATTTAGGTGGCAGGTTTTCAATGTAAGCTGTCTAGCACTTGACTGGTAAGCCATACGTCCCAGGGACGTTGCCTTTAGCCATAACCTTAGCAGCAGCCCTCATCTCCTGGAGTGATATCCCCCCTAGTGCCTCTGCTTCTTCCCGTGTGATTGTCAAGAGCACCACAGGTTCTAAGAAATCAGCTATGTGTTGGGAAGGTAGTACTAGTGGGGGGCGTACAGCACTGTGTAATATTCCTCAAATCTGCCACTTATGGCCTCTTGTGTACAGAGGCGTTCACCTGTTGACGAGTCCACCTCCAGAATAATGGGACCTCTGGATGTTGGATTGGCCAGCCAGACCAGCAGCATCTCTGATTTATCATGCTCTGTGTGAGCAGGGGTCATATATTCATGGTGGTCAAAGCTATGAATTTTCTCAGTGTGAACCGCTACTTGCTCCCTTGCATTCAACAGTTGTTGTTTCAGGCCTGGGTTCCCCAGTCTTGCTACCTTTTTTGGCATTTATTCCTTTAGGGCGCTCTTTTGTGCCTCGATGTCCTTAGCCAGGGTATGTCACAATCCTACAATCTCCACTATGCAGTGCCCTCTAATAACAGTCTTGAAAGCATCCCATTCATTTTGAGGGGTAAACTGTTGTGGCCCGATGTCTCATAAGTAAGCCTTATGACTTTGCAGATGGTGTATCAGAATACTGGATCTTCTAATGTCTTCACTTGTAAATGTCAACCGGGAATTCAAGGACATCTTCTAAACCGATCTAGGGATCAAAACACCCAGATTGTGGCTGGATACTGTCCAACATAGGTATTCTACTTTCTGGCCCACTTCATGCACCCCCGGGGAACACAGGAAAGTGTTGAGACGTACAGTTAAGTCGTGCATCCCTGAGTAAAATGAGTAATACCTGGAGTCAGGGTGTGTGCGCCTCCAAGAGTCTACCAGTCCCCACCCCCATTGCTATCCTGAGAATACTTAAGCAAGTCGCTAGACAGATAAATCCGCTAGTGGTGGGTGGGACCTGTCAAGGATTCGGTCTGCAAGACAATTGTTATCGCCCCTTAGTAGCATATTGTTTGTCATACATGGTGCTAGGAGTCTGGACAGTTCAGCAGAGAACCCTCCCTGGTCTGTGTTGGGAGCATAAATCTCCACTGTTGTCAGGTCGCCACCTGTCAAACGTCCAATCCCCACCACATATCTTCCATCAGGGTCAACGACTTCGCTTGTTTTTTGGAAGGGCACTCCAAAGTGGACCGATAACAGAACCCCCACTAACGAAAGTTGAGTATGAGGTGGCGTACAACTGACCTGCCATGTCTTGTGTAATGCTTCCCGTTGAGTTGTGGTAAGGTGGGTTTCCCGCAGGAGGGCAAAGTGAGCTCCCCTCCTCTTCCCAGTGAAGGTCCAGCCTTTGGCAAGCATCAGTGCAGGTACGGCATGCAAGTACAATCACAGGTCTCACTGGTGTTGTTCAACAATGGCAGAAGTAGCTCCATTAAATTATGTCATCTAATGTGCCAGGGGTGACCAGTGGTAATGAGTATCCAGAGCCTTGGGAGGATACTGAGGCATGAGCTGAGTCAGAGTCATCAGAGCTGTCACCCTCAACCACAGAAGGGGTGCCCAGTCATGCTGATGGCCGCCACCACATCCAGTGCTCTTTGGAGTTTATGGCAGGGCCTGTAAGAAAGAGGGGGCCACCCCGTCCACCCACTCACCTTCTTCTTTGGAGACCTCCAATTTGACTTGTGAGTGGAAACTGCAGAATGCTCCACTGCCTGGGGGAGACTGTCCATTCAGTCCCAGAGCATAGCAGGAGTGGTGAAAACTGCACTTCATCTCCATGGGTTAGTCGCATTCTGGTGGGGAACAACATAGCATAGCTTATGCCCAAAGTCTTAACGTGATTTTTGCACTGATGAAGGTCAATTTTTTGGACCTTTTTGGTGAAGTCTGAAAAAATCATCACTCTCTGGTTTTCACTAGGATGTCACCCCTAAGTTGAGCTTGAAACAGGATATGGTCTTGATCACAATAGTATAAGAGCTTGGCCACTACTGGATGTGAAGCCGCTCCAGGCAAGGGCAGGTGCGCTGATACGCAGTGGGCAGATTCAAGGGCATAGAACTGGGACAGGCCCTCTGGGGCCACTTTGTTGTGAAGCCATTTCTCAATAAAGTAACCATGCCTCTACTGGGGCTTCTTTGTGCTCAGGTAGGCCAAGAATGCATATGTTGTAACATCTGGCCCTGTTTTCAAAGTCTTCTGCCCTCCTCTCCAATATTTTAACTCTATCCTTCACATGTGACATCCATCCTGCCATGGATGCTAGGTCAGGAGTGATGGTGTCTAGTGACCATTCTGTAGTCATGACTCTCTCGACCAGCTGCCAGTGATCATCCATTAAAAGTCTTATGTCCACAGCCACAGTGTTGAATTTCAGCTCAAGTGCCTCTTAGGATGCAGTGATGTCCTGCAGTACGGTGTTTAAAGTCACACTTTGGTGCTCCACTTGGGGAGGCCCATTAGGCACAGTCATTGTCTCTACAGTGGTAAGGTTCGGCTCTTGGGAGGAACCAGGGTCATTCAAGTCCCTTTTTCTGTAATATTTACCAATTTTTGTGTCTCAGGGAAAGTCCTGGTAGGGGGGGCACTGAGGGGTATGAAGAGTAAATCAACAAGTTCCAAGTGAAAAGGGTTCGGGCAACAGGGTTGACCCAAGCAAGTGGGTGTCTGTGTTGGTGTTTCAAGCAGCCCAGTACATGAGTAAGTGCTTCTTCAAGTACCTGCCAATGTGGAACTTGGTCAGGTGTTCAGAGCCCCTCAATATGAAGCGCTGTGTGGTAGAGTGAACAGGCACCTTGAGTCACTAACAGTGGTGAGTTCATGGCTGTCTCAGATCTGTTAGTGGTTTGTGCATAAGAAGGCAAAAAATTGTCCCCAGGATAGAAGAAGAGGGGCGCCCCACCTGCACTCTTACATAAAGTTCTACGAGGTTTACAAGGACCAGTGGTGATAGTGCAATATACTTGGCTTTATCCTCTGGGGATCTGCAGTTCCTCGGCTCCTCCAACAGATTATGGGCTACCGGTAGACACCTGCCTCCTCAGGCACTGCAGGGATTACCAATATGTCTCCTCGGGTAAGTATTTCACCCTGCCCACGTCCTGGACCCCAGGCAAGCCACAGATACCTGTTGCTTTTTTAGGGAGTAGGCACTTCCAACTTTTAGGGTCCCAGAGGATACAGCCTTATCTGTGCCTCAGATGGTCCCAGCTACATAAGAAGAACCCTCCATCTGCTCTGAGCTTCACTGATCAAGCGGTCCCCCTCAGCCCCATCCGGTTCTTGATCAGGATTATGAGCCTCTTCTTGGGTGAGTGCATACCTCTATTGCAGGATCAGTTACCACCCAGGCCCTTGTGGTGCTGATCACTGCAAAGCATGTCTCAGGGCAAGAGGATATACAGTGTAGGGCCGGTTTGCAGACTCCAAGAGCTGGGGAATTGTGTCGGGGCTAGTCTGTGGTGCTGCCAGGTCCCAACTCAGGGCCTAAAAAGGAGCAACTTGGGCCTCTGTCCTCCATGGCGGGCTGCCCCCCCAGGAGTCTGCTGTAAGTGCCCATGGCCTTGTGCTGTAATCAGTTAGGCCCTCGCTTGCAGCTGCAGCATGCCCCCACCTCACCTTTGTTGTCACCTTCCACTCTCCGGCATGCACCAGCTTCCCATAGATTGCTGCAGCGCTCAGCTACATGCCACAGCTCTCCTTGGCTGTTTCCCCATCGCGAGCTGCACAGTTCGCCGCCTGGGGTCTTGTCTGGGTTGCACAATGCCAGTGATCCACACGGAAGTTGAAGCCCAGTAGCTCCGTGGACACAGAGCTCTCTGGAGGGCACCAAGGCACGCAGGGCAGGATTGTGAGAGGAGCAGTACACCATTCTGTTGATTTAGTGAGTCAGCCATGCCATCAACTTGTGAAGCAGTCCTGAGGGCTGGGTCAGTAAAATCTTCATTGTCACCACAAAAGTAACCTCAGGTGCCCTGCTGCAGTGGGTCTATTTGGTATGTTCTACTGGGCCAAATTGGACTGCTCTTGTCTTATTGTCTGGGATGCTCCTGGATGGCACAGTTCGTCTGGAAGCACAGCAACTCTTAACCTACTCCATTGGCACTTAGCCACTCTTCCCCACCCCCCAGTGATGAGTGCTTGTATGACAGTTCGTCTGGTGTTCTGTAGCAGTCATTTGAAGGCCATTTCGGAGCATGCGTATGATGTGGAAGGTGGCAGTGCTTACTGCATTGGCTTGCGCTGTCATCTTGCGCTTGTTTTCCAGGGGGAACCTCAGCTCTCTGGCGTGGATGGTTGGTGTTGGTGTAGGTCCTAGCTTGGTTGGCCACCAGGTGGCGTCCTAATGGGAGGTCTTGTTTCTGAAGACCAGTACTTGTGACTTGTCGGAGTTAACTTTCAGGCATGTGGTTCTCATCCATTTTGCTACCAAGGTCATGCAGTTGGTGGAGTTGATTCTGGTGGAGTTAGTGTTGTCCATTAAGGAGAGATTAAGCTGGGTGTTGGCATAGGAGATGATGCTGATACTATAGGATCGAATAGCATTGGTTCGTGGTGTCATGAAGACTTTGAAAACAGTAGAGCTGAGGAACAAACCTTGGGGAATTGTGCTGATCAGGTTCTTAGACTTTGATGTGAATAGTTGCAATCTGAGTTTTTGGGTTCTTTCCATGTGGAAGGAGAAGATTTGTTTCATGGCGGGCCCTTGGATGCCGATCTCTTGAAGTCCTTTGATGTGTACGCTGAGGGAGACTGTGTCAAATGCTGCAGAGAGGTCGAGCCGAATGAGGGCCATTGTCTCTCCTTAGTCTAGTATGGTCCAGATGTCATTGGTGGCTGTGATGAGGGCAGTTTTGGCGCTGTGTTTTTTTCTGAAACTTGATTGTAGTTAGAGGTGGGGTTTGAGTTGCTTGTTGGTGGCTTTCTCTATCACATTTACTGTGTAGAGGAGCAGGGGGTCGGACGGAAGTTACTCATTGGTTTGGGTTGGCGTATGGTTTATTGAGGAGGGTGTAGACCTCAGCTTGCTTCCAGTCTTCGGAGAAAGTAGCAGATATGATGAAGGTGTTGATGATATGGGTGAGGTGGTGCTGATTGGTGCTTCTCCCTAGTTGTTTAGATGTGGTGGAGGCAGGGATCTGTAGGGGCTCCTGAGTGGATGGACTTCATGATTTTGGCTGTGTCTTTCCTCATGAAGGTTTCCCATTTGGTTAGGGGGCTGTCTTGGCTGGTGATGGGCATCCTAGTGATGAGATCATTAGGGCTTTGTTGGTGTGCAAAGTTGCAGTAGATGTTTGCAATTTTATTTTGGAAGAAGCATGATCAGTTGTTGCAGAGTTATTGGAAGGGAGTGATGCTGTTGACAGAGGCCAGCGGTGTGGTTAAGTCCTTGATGATCGAGAAGATTTCCACGCAGCTGTTGGTGCTCCCTTTGATGAGTTCAGCTAGTGCTCTTTTCTTGGTTTGTTCAGTTGCTGATGGTAGTGCCTGAGTACTGCCTTGTGGGTAGTTCTGTCAGTGGTTTTGCAGCTGGCTCTACATTTTCTTTCTAGCTGTTTGTAGTGCTGTTTGAAGTCTTGGAGGTTCTCTGTGTACCAGCTGGCTTGATTGTTGGTTCTTCTTTGCGTGTTGTGTTTGAAAGGTGTGAGGAAGGCTGCACAGTTCTTGATTCAATTGTTGAAGTTGGTGATATCTTTGTTGAGGTTGTCCGTGGGGGTCAGTATGTCCATGCTGACGATGTTGAGCCAGTCTGCTTCTGTGATTTTGCCCCAGCTGCTACTGTGTGAGCTGGTGCTGGTGCCTGTGTTAATTTGCAATGTGTTGATTTGGAAGTTGATGAGTTGTGGACGGAAGTGAATGAGATTGCCTTTGGCACACAAGCAACATGCCTGCTGAGAGCCCCTGTTGTGCATTTGTGCAGAAACTGCCTGTTGGACCTGGTCCTTTTTGCAGGGTCATCCCCAAACATTTTGCCTCTATCCTCCTGTTTTTCCTGACCTGTTTTTGTTGGCTTTCGAACTCTGAGCACTTTACCACTGCTAACCAGTGCTAAAGTGCATATGCTCTCTGTGTAAATTGCACTGTTGATTAGTTTATCAATGATTGGCATCTTTGATTTACTAGTAAGTCCCTAGTAAAGTGCACTAGAGGTGCCCAGGGACTGTAAATCAAATGCTACTAGTGGGCCTGCAGCACTAGTTGTGCCACCGACATAAGTAGCCCTGTCATCATGTCTCAGACCTGCCACTGCAGTGTCTGTGTGTGCAGTTTTAAACTGTAAATTCGACTTGGCAAGTGTCCCCACTTGCCAGGCTTAACCTTTCTTTTTCCTACATATAAGACACCCCTAAGGTAGGTCCTAGGTAGCCCCATGGGCAGGGTGCAGCGTGTTGTTAAGGTAGGACATATACTAATGTGTTTTATATGTCCTGACAGTGAAATGCTGCCAAATTCTCTTTTCACTGTTGCAAGGCCTATCTCTCTCATAGGTTAACCTGGGGGCTGCCTTTAAACATGATTAAAGCATAGATTCCCTTTGGGAGCAGAGAGACGTGGAGTTTGGGACCTTGAACTCACAATTTAAAAATACATCTTTTAGTAAAGTTTGTTTTGAGATTGTGTGTTGGAAAATGCCAGTTTTAGAAAGTTGGCATTTTCTTGCTTAAACCATTTTTGTGACTCTGCCTGTTTGTGGATTCCTTTTCTGGGTTAGTTTGACAGTTGGGCTGTTTGCACCTCTCTCCAGACAGTGACAAAAAGGGGGCTGGGGTGTAGCCTGCATAACGCGATGAGCCATCTGTGCTAGGAGGGAGGGGCGGAGTGGTCCCTCGCACCGGAAAGGGCTATGCCTGCCCTCACACAATGCAGTCTCCAACCCCCTGGTGTGTGTCTGAGGCCTTGCCTGGGCAAGGCAGGATTTCACAAACAAGTAGGACTTTCCTTTGAAGTAAGCCTACTTCAAAGACCAAAATGGATATAAGAAGAGCACCCAAAACCACAGACTTTAGACACTTCTTGGGGTAGACACTCTACCTCACAGACACTTCTTGGGGTAGACACTCTACCTCACAGACATTTCTGGACAAGAAACCTGCTGGTGAAGAATCCCTGAACCAGACCAGCCAAGAGGAACTGCCTGGCTGCTCAATGTACTCACTCGGACTTTTCTGAGAAGGACTGCTGCCTTGCTGTTGCCCTGCTGCTTTGCTGCTCTCTGGCTGTGCTGAGAAGTGCTCTCCAAGGACTTCGATAGAGCTTGCCTCCTGTTCCCTGAAGTCTCAGGACCAAAAAGACTTCACTCCTGCAACTGGACTCCTTGTGCTGTGAAAATTCGACGCACAGTCTGCTAAAAATGATGCACAGCCTGCTAAAAACGACACACAACCTGCCCTGCGGTGAGAAATTCACCACAAGCCAAACCGGAAGGATGCAGTCTGACTTCGTACGGAGAAGATCAACGCTGCGCCAGTATAGTGACCGGAACTTCGATGCACAGCCCACCGGATCGACACAGCCTGACTTCCAGAGAGGAATCGACGCAAGGCCTGCCATGCAGGAAAACTTTCCACGCAATGCCCACTAGATCAACACAGCGCTTGTGACTTCGCTCTGCAAGCCCAGGATTCTACGCACCGACCCCGGGGCACCAGAAAATCCCGCACCTGAACAGGAACCAAGTCAGCGCACCGGAAATCGATGCAAATTCTTCCCCTGCGTGGAAAATAACAACGCAAGTTGGTGTGCGGAGGGGCGAAACCGACTCACACCTCCCCGTTTTCCAGGCAACGCTTCCTCTGCAGTCCCTTGTGGAGATTTTGAACGCAAACCAGGTACTTTGTGCTTGCAAGAGACAATTCTTGTTTTTAAGAGACATTTATTATTTTTCAAAGACTTGGGACACTTTATATCACTTTTACAGTGATATCTCAAAATTTACTTCTTGCATTTTAATCGTTTTGACCTGCATCTTATCAGATAAATATTATATTTTTCTAAACACTGTGTGGTGTATTTTTATGGTGCTATAATGGTGTTATTGTATGATTTATTGCACAAATACTTTACACATTTCCTTCTAAGTTAAGCCTGACTGCTAAGTGCCAAGCTGCCAGAGGGTAGGCACAGGATAATTTGGATTGTGTGTGACTCTGACTAGAGTGAGGGTCCTTGTTTGGACGGGGGTAACCTTACTGCCAACCAAAGACCCCATTTCTAACACTGCCATTAAGTAGGTCTTGGAAGGGGGAAAGGGAAAGGAGTACAAGAAAGGGCAGTGGCCATGGCTTAAGAGGCCTTGGAAGAGGTGACAGGAAGAGCAGTTAATGAGCGAGAGGAGAGTTGGGAAAAAAGTGCAGGGGGAAGTGGTTGCGGGGAGTGAGACAGAGGGAAAACATGTGAAAAATACTACAGAGGATCAAGGGATGAAAGAGAGCAGCAAAAAGTTGGTGAATGAGAGACAAAAAAGAGTGAAACAGTGGCAAGAGGGATGAAGACAGAGCAGCAAAAAATGTGTGAGTAGAGACAAAAAATTAGTCAAACAGAGGCAGAAGAAGTAAAAAGAGTGCAGCAGAAAGCAGTTGAGAGAAAGACAAAAACAAGTGAAATAGAAGCACGGGGTGAAAAGAGAGCAGCAAAAATGGGTGAGAGAAAAGACAAAAAACAAGTGAGACAAAGGCACAATAGGTGAGTGGAGAGCAAGCAAACAGCGGATGAGAGAAGGAACGAGGCTGGATCCTTGAGGCAAGGATCCAGGTCAGAAAGGGGCTTGACTAGTCGGAGGACCAGTTACAGGTAAGTGGGGGCTGGACTGTTATAGGGATAGTCTAAATCACTTGACAGTATGTAAAGTATTTACTACTACTATGTCTAGGTTAGCAAGGCTGTCACAATGAATCTCCACAGTACGCCAAGAAGCAGTTACTGTTTTGCCAGAAATTGACAGACTGTAACTATGAACGCCCAAGTCATGGACTGGCCGCTATCGTGACTAGGATAATCCGAATGTTTAATGTTTTACTATGCTAAATCCATCAGTGAATTAAAAGCATCAAAATGTGATAGGAAACTCTTAACATATATACACAATTCAACAACCAAGTGAGGGCAGGGGTAAAGGCCCGACACCTCACCAGGAAACAGCATTATCCTCGCTTCTACCTTATTATGAATGTCTGTGTTACAACATTCCTATGTTCCCTTATCAGTGGTATTGGTAATATATGTGCTATAGTGTGGTGAAGGGGCCAGACCAATCTATACACTATTGGATTATAGTGTAGTGTTTTGATTTAGTAGAAGTTTTTGAGAAGTCCCCACATATCTTTAGGACGGGAGGAGGACAGAGATTCTGCATAAGTTTTGAGATGTTTGTTTGAGTTGTTTGTTACAGTATATCAGGTGTTTGTGCCACTTATCTTGTGTAAGCACACAATCATGTCCCCTGCACATTACAACATGTTTTAACAAGCACTAATCTAGTGCAAGAAACCTCCTAACTCCAAGGGGATATTCCTGCCCAATTTCAGTAGACATGCCAGGTCAATGTGGATACAGTCATTCTGGTTAAGGTTGAAGTGATCATGTATCCTCGGACCCCTTTGGTACCTCCATCCTAAGAGTATTAAGTCATCATCCAGGGCCTTACACCTTAGACACAAAGCATTTTCTCTAGGTCCTCATTTCATCAAACTATAAGGTGCATGGTAGATTCTATAAAGAAATTGAAGTGAATAATGCCAGTTTGCTATTTGGTGACAGCACTCTAGCCTGTGAGGTCTAAAATAACCAATTAATTTCAGTAAGTGGGTGGCCCAGCATTTGACTAAAACCAAAATCTCAGAGCTGAATAAAAATGCCTCCAGGGAACAGATCACCAAGGATTAACGGGTTAGGCTTGTCTAAGATTTATAAGGATTTCTCTTCACAGGTCATCATGAGCATTAATGGGAGTTCTGCCAGTAGAAAAGGCCTTTTAGAACATCAAAGTCCAGATTATGCCACAGTGCTACAGTACAATGCACTCTATTGATTACATGCCATATACTTTTTATTTTATGGAACAGCATGGTTTGCCAGGGACGTAGAGCTGCACAATCTCTCTTGATCACCAGATGCAACATAAATAGAGTAGGGCAGGTGATACCAATATTGAGTGTATCAAGATCTGGAGCAGAGAAGCAAACACATCCTGATCAAATGGTAAAGTGAGTGTTGGACCTGGGCCTCTCTACAGGGTAACCCCAAACATTTTGCCCTTCTGTGCCTTCAATTTCTGAATTTGTTTTTGTTGGGTTTAAGCACTCTCCATATCATTTTTCTGCTAATCAGTGGTAACGTGTTTTTGTTCTCCTTTTAAAACCAGGTAACAACTGACATACACCCAATAGACACATCCACATCCCTGGTACATAGTGCTAGTTGTAGTGGGCAGCAGCACTCATTGTGCCACCCACTAAAGTAGCTTTTTAAAATATGCCTCAGGCCTTCCATTGCAGCCTGTGGTTCAGTTTTAAACTGTGATTTCAACTTGGCAAAACAGTGGCCTACCCCTAGGGTAGGCTCTAAAGGCTCATAGGGCAAGGTGCATGGTATTTAAAAAGGTGGCCATGTGAGTTTAGGTTTTACAGGTACAGGCAGTAAAAAACACCCAAAGTCATTTTTCGCTGTTATAAGGCCTATCTCTACCATAGGCTCACAACGAGTTGCCTTATTTCGATTAGTAAGTGATAACTTCAGATTGTGACAAGGTAGAGATATGCTTTTTATGCACAAATGAATTGTACTTGGAAATCCTCTTTAATGTTGAAGTTGAATATTAGATTACAATTGTGAAAAAGCCACTTTTAGAAAATTAGCATTTTCTTGTTCCAGGGTTCTGAGTCCTTTCTATCAAATCAATCAGTTTTAAAAAAGTGCAACTACTCACCCATGAGGGTCTCGAGGCACTGGTAGTGGGTCTGGGCCTCATTTGAAGAGCCATGTCTGGAGGTTCTTCCTGAAGATGGTGAGTGATGGGCTTTGTCTGAGGTGCGTGGGGAGGTTGTTCCAGCTCTTACTGCAGGGTAGGTGAAAGATCTTCCTCTGGCGGTGGTTTTCCAGAATCGTGGGATGGTGGCTCGCGCCTGCTGGGTGGAGCGGAGGGGTCTGGCGGGGTTATGGAATGAGATGCGATGGTTCAGGTTGGCTGGTACGATATAAAGGGACTTGTAGGTGGGGGTGAGTAGTTTGAAGTTGATACTCTTCTCCACTGGGAGCCAATGGAGGATCCTCAGGTTTTGGGTGATGTGTTCCTTGCGGGGGAGGTTCAGGATAAGTCTGGTGGTGGCGTTTAGGATGAGTTGTAGTTTCCTGATGTTCTTTGTTGCGGTGCTGACGTTGCCTTATTCAAGCTTGCTTGTGACTAGGGCATGGGTAATTATCTTGCGGCAGTCGATCACGATCCGTTTGAAGATTTTGTGGAGTTGGGGGTGGGTGTGCCAGCAGGAAGAGGTGATTGCATTTACCTGTCGGGCCATTGATAGGGAAGAGTCGAGGATGATTCGTAGGTTTCGGGTGTGGTTAGTCGGAGTAGGCTGTGTGTTGAGTGATGTGGGCCACCAGGGGTCATCCCTGGCTGAAGTGGAGTTTCCAAAGATGATGAGTTCGGTCTTGTCTGAGTTGAGCTTGAGGCAGCTCTCCCTCATACGGATGGCGACGGCTTTCATTACGGTGTGAAAGTTCCTCTTAGCTTTGTCTGGGTCTTCAGTGCGGGATGTGATTAGTTGTGTGTCATCGGCGTATGACATGATGTTCATTCTGTGGTCTCTTACGATGGCTGCAAACAGGGCCATGTAGATGTTGAAGAGTGTTGGGCTCAGGGAGGATCCCTGAGGGACTCCACAGCTGTTGGTTTGGATATGAAGGGTGGGAGCCTGACTCTCTGTGTTCTTCCGATGAGGAAGGAGTGAATCCATTACAAGGCTTTTCTGTGGATTCCTGAGTTGTGGAGTCTGGTGCATAAGGTGCTGTGGGAGACCGTGTTGAAGGCTGCTGAGAGGTCAAGGAGTATGAGTGCTGTGGTATGGCTGCGATCGAGGAGTGTGCAGATGTCATCTGTGGCTGCAAAAAGAGCTGTCTCCGTGCTGTGGTTGCTGCAGAAGCCAGACTGAGAGGTATCCAGAGAGTTGTTGTCCTCGAGGAATTGTGACAGCTGTGAGTGTATGGCTTTTTCCAGGACTTTGGCTGGGTAGGGTGGCAGCGAGATGGGCCAGAAATGTTTGAGCTCTGATGGGTAGGATGTAGGTTTCTTCAGGATGGGGCGAACTTCTGAGTGTTTTCAATCTTCTGGGAAGGTGGCTGTTTTGATAGAGAAGTTCAACATCTTGCGGCATTCGGGGGCGATGGATGCACTGGGTCTGTTGTAGATGTGGTGAGGACAGGGGTCTGTGGGAGCTCCATAGTGAATGCAGTTCATGATGATTTCAATCTCTTCTGTGGTGAGTGGACCAGCTGTGGACGGTTTGGGTGCGTTCTGGGTGGCTGGGTCAGTTGCAGGTTCTGATGCTGGGTGGGCTCTGCGGGAGAAAGCTGTCACAGATGTCCTTAATTTAGTTGTAGAAGAAAGTGGTCAATTTGTCACAGAGGTCTTGCAGCAGTGGGATGTTGGTGGCTTCGGAGGGAGGGTTGATGAATTAGTTGATTACCGTGAAGAGTTCTCTCGTGTTGTGTGGGGAGGTGTTGATGCTTCCATGGAGTGCAGCTTTTTTTGTGTTCTTGATGCGTTGGTGATGGGTGGCAGTGACCACTCTGAAGGAGGCGAGGTCTTCACTGGTTTTGCTGTTTCTCCATTTCTTCTCTAGGTGCATGCAGGTGCGTTTGGATTCTTGGAGTTGGGTGGTGAACCAGCTGGCCTTTTTTGGGATGCGCTTGACCGTAGTTGATCAGAGGTGGTTTAAGGAGTTGGCACATTCAGTGATCCAGGAGTTGAGGTTGCGGGCTGCATCATTGGCGTCATCGGTGGGGGTGATTTGGTAAGGGTCTTGGTGAGTTGCTCGTTGGTGATTTCATTCTATTTCCTGTAGGGGGCCCTGGGGATGCGGAGTTGGCTGTTTGGTGCGGTGATGGCGAAGTGTAGGCAGTGATGGTCAGTCCAGTCCGGGGTGGAAATATTCTTGATGGTAATCCACTTTCTTGGGGTGAAAATGGGGTCTAGTGTGTGTCCTGCAGCCAGTGAGGGCATGGTGATTAGTTGTCTGTGGCCGAGGTTGGCGAGAGTGGTGAGATTGTCGAGTAGGGAAGTGGTGTTTTGGTCACTGTCGTCCTCGAGGTGGAAATTCAAGTCACCCAGGAGGAGGTAGTCGGTGGACGCCAGGGCGTGGGGGATGGCGATGTCTACAATGGCGTTGATGAAGGCTGGGCATGGGCTGGGTGGTCTGTAGAACAGTGTGCCGCAGAGGGAGGAGTTGTGAGTGGCGTGGATCAGGAAGTGTAGGTGTTCCATTGTGGTGCAGTGTTCCTCCGTGTTGACCGTGATGCGGAGTGAGGACTTGTGTACGATGGCCAGTCCTCCGCCAGGATGGGAGGGCTGGTCCTTTCTTAGAAGTTTGTTGCTGTCCAGGATTGTGATGCAATGTCTGGGCCGGAGATAGGGTTGGTCCAGGTCTTGGTTAGGAATGCGATGTCTGGACTGGCGGAGTCGCTCAGGTCCCAAAGTTCGTTGGTGTGCTTATGGAGGGTGCGTATATTCACAAGGAAGCAGTTGATGAGGTTGTGGCGGGCGTTGGTGGTTTCAGGTTTGGGGTGTTCCGGTTGTTTGTTGTGGCTGAAACTGAGGTTGCAATTCTGGCAGGAAAAAGCTCCGTGGGTGTCCTTAGGAGATGCAGTGCAGCAGATGCTGAGACGTCCAGTGTTAAGGTGATGGAGGGTCTTGGCGTCGTAATGGAGGGTGGCCAGGGAATGGCTTATTGGAGATTCAGGGTTCCTGGCGCTGGGTGCGGTCCAGGTGCGGACGGGCACAAATGGGCTTGCATCAGCGGCGCGGCCACCATTAAGAACGGGAGGAAGGTGGGGGGTCTGGTCAGCTGGGAGGCGGGAGGGCAAGAAAAGTGCTTCATGGGGGGCTAAGAGGGTGGAGCCGCAGGGGCTGCAGGGTCCACAGCGGCACGGGAGGGAGTGGGGATCAGAAGAGACAGAAAAAAGAAAAGCGAAGTAAAAACAGAGGTAAAAGGCAGAAGTATAAAAGCAGGAGTAAGGGGAGACAGAGAGAGACAGAAGATATTTACTTGTAGATGGCCACTAGGCCACCAGGGATGAGGTGCAGGCAGGATCTTGCGAGTGGAGGAGGGCCTCAAACTGCTGAGGAGGGCAACAGATGCTGACCAGGAGGTCAGTGGAATCGCCCTCTCATAGCGCTGCGGCTGCCGTTATGAAGGGGAGGGAAGTGGGGGGTCCAGTGAGCTGGGAGGCTGGGGGGCGGGAAAAGCGCTTTGCATGGGGCGGAGGGGGCAGGGCCACAGGGACAGCAGCCGCACGGGAGGGAGAGAAGAACAGGAGAGACAGAAAAATAAGAGAAGAGACAGAAAAAAGAAAAACAAAGTGAAAACAGCAGTAAAAGGCAGAAGTATAAAAGCAGGAGTAGGGAGAGACAGAGAGAGACAGAAGATACTTACTTGTAGATGGCCACCAGACCACCACAGATAAGATGCAGGCAGGAGCCTGCAGGTGGAGGCGGGCTTCAAACCGAGAGTCAGGCAGGCTTTCCGTTCATTCCCAAGGCAGAGGCAGCAGCAGCAGGAGGATGAGCTGGGGAGGGCAACAGATGCTGACTTGGAGGTCAGTGAAGTTGCCAGCTCACATTGCTGCAGCTGCCATTAAGAAGGGGAGGGAGGTGATGGGGTCCGGTCAGCTGGGAGGTGGGAGGTGGGAAAACCACTTCGACGGGGGAAGCAGTGGCATGGGAGGGAGAGGGGAACAGAAGAGACAGAAAAATAAGAAAAGAGACTGAAAAAAAGAAAAATGAAGTTAAAAGAGAGGTAAAAGGCTGAAGTATAAAAGCAGGAGTAAGGAGAGACAGAAAATATTTACATGTAGATGGCCACTAGCCCACCAGGGATGAGGTGCAGGCAGGAGCCGGCAGGTGGAGGAGGGCCTCGAACTGAGAGTCAGACAGGCTCGATCCCAAGGCAGAGGCAGCAGCAGGAGGAGCTGCGGAGGGAAACAGACGCTGACCAGGAGGTCAGTGGGGTCACCACTGACTAGGAGTCAGACGCTGACTAGGTGTTTCCAGGTGCCTGTGGTTTCCACATCAAGAATGTGTACTGGGCTAGACAGGGGACAATGGGGCCTGGTTGAAGCTGGGCTAGGGTCTTTCTGAAATGATGGCTGGAGAGGAGCGGTACCCTGCCCTGATTACATTAGAAAGCATCTGGCCTACAACACTCTGTCAGCACCAGGCCTACCCTGCCTTTTGTCACCCTAAACAGTTAGTAACCAGGGGAAGGGGAAGAACTGACGAGAACCTTTTTTGGGGGTAGGTCAGGGATGTCCTCCCACAAAGGCTGGCACCAAGAATAAAAAGGTGACTCTCAGAACCTATGTTCAGATTACTCCTGGGCCTATGGAAGATTCTGAAGGACTGCCCTGGTGTAAGAAGCACTGCCCTGCTGCTGGAAGGACTGCTTTGCTGCCATGCTATCTGAAGACTAAAAAACACTGGACCTGATTCTTTGAAACTAGGACCACCAGAGTTACCCCAAGGGCTAGCTGGCTAGCGTCATGGGTGAGCTACAGGACACAACAAGCTTCCAGAGGCCCTATTGCACTTGACCAGCTGGCCATATCCAATTGGACCTCCCTTGAATCTTGCTGCTGCCCTCTGTGGAGTGAGTCCTTGTCCCCCAAATGGTGGGCCTCAGGTTCTGGACCCTTGGTGTAGAGTTATTGGTACTCCTCCTGCTTAACCTAAAAGCTGGAACTTAGAAACTTTTCTCAGAAGTTCTGCTTGGAACACCAACAGAAGACCGGTAGCTCCCTGCCAGCCAGTCCATCCAAGGTGCATCCCTGCTCAACCTGACTTTGAAGTAGCTCCATCTATGTTTTTCTCTGCAGCAGCAAATTCAGTTCAGCAGGGCCTCTTGATGGCAGTGTCTGGCCTTGTGGACACCTCTTCTGCTAAAGCCTGCAGCCTTGCCCCGCTAGCAGATTCTGAGCTCCAGAAAAACTCTCAAGTCTGTAGGTAGTAGTCTTCACCAGGCTTGACATCGACCAGCTCCCTTTCAACGATGATGACCTCTTCGGTGTGAAATCTCAGCTTTTCCCACTGTGAGCTGTTTCCACCTTCATCGATGGCTTCTGTGAGGCTTCATCCTTTGGTGACCTTCTCCAAGGGTACAACCTCCTGTCTTGCTCCGCTGAAGATGCCATCTTCTCCAGAGATCTTCAAGAAATTTTCTAAATATGAAAGTAACTCTTGAGCAGGGTTGAACCTGGTTCATGTCATTGGCCCGCATTTGATTGCAGTTGGTCTTAACTTGTGACTTCGTCCCGGTCTTGCGTGACCAGATAACCAGGGTTGGCACATTATGTTTTTTGACACTATTTATCACTTTAAACTTAAAGTTACTAAAAAGGCAGTGACACTTGTTGCAGCACAGTGAAAGGCTCTTCACAAAGCTTGACCGTTCATCTCTCTGTTGCTGATTTCTGTTTTTGGGTGTTAAACTGGTACCAGTAAGGTAAAAACTCTGCTCTGACAGTGTTGATATGTGTAAAGTGTAAAAGCAACAACAAAATGAAGTAATACTATTACAAAATATGTTGCATTAAGCTGCATAATTTGTCTTTTGTTGCAACATTATTTAGTCAATCTTGCTGCATACTTTGATACTCCTGTGCAGCCTAATTCCAGTGGCCCTCACTATGGGCTGCAAGAATGGCTATTGACCTGGAGACCGATCAGTGACCTCAATTAAGGAGAATCAGCATATACATGCCTACAGCAAAAGTATAGCCGCCTTTGACCTCCTACAATGGTAATTCATTTTGTCATAGCACGACCACACAAACATTATGCCACTGGTCATTCCTCCAAACATATTGTGCTTCCTCAACCTGAAGATATAGGAGCGCTTTACATGAGCACGAGTTACATTATCCAAGGACACATTAATTTAGTCCTTCACAGCTGGTGAGCATGGTGGAGTGCCAGGGACCCGTTGATCACATCACACCAGCCTCCCTCCCTCTGGAGAGATGGTGCAGTCTGAGACTGTGGAAGCAATACCACTGACCTGGTCAGTGAACAGCTCTGCCTGCAGTAGCTTCACCTGTAAGTAAAGCCCTTGTTCCTCTGAACTCCTGACCTCTGTCAGGAGTTCGAGGCCCTCCTCCACCTGCAGGCTTCTGCCTGCGTCTCATCCCTGGTGTCTAGTGGGAGAGCTCTGCTTTCTTACTAGGCCGCCCTCTGCCTCTCTCCTCCTTTTTTCTGCTTCCCTGTCTGTGTGCTTTCCCTTCCGTGTCTGCCCCCAATGTTCTCCTTTTGCCTTTCACTCTCCACTGTACTCCTTTTGCCTTTTGCCTCGCTTCTGCTTCACACTCTTTCTTGACTTTTCTCTCCCCTCATTCCACTCTCTCTTTCTCTCTCATTCTCACTCTCCCCCTCTCTCTCTCTCCTGCCGCTGCTGCCCATGCAGCCCGCCCCCCTCCTCTCTCTCGCAATGCACTCCCGCCACTGGTGCCCTGCGGCCCGCTCCCTTTTTTTGCACCTTTTTGTCCCTGCTCCCGCCTCCCAGCTGTCCTTTCCTCCCCCACTCCCTACTTAATGGTGTCCCCTGGGCAGCCCTGCAACAGACACGCACAGCGGGTGCACCACTGGCACGCCGAAGATGCGCCAAAGGCAAGCCCGTCTGTGCCCGTCCGTGCCTGGATTGTGCCCAACGCCAGAACCCCTGGTTCTCGCTCCCCCACCACCGCAACACCCAAGTCCGCTACAACGCCACCACCCTCCACGCGCTGAACACCGGCCGCTCATCCACCTGCCATCAAGCCACTCCGCGGACCCTTCTCCTGCCGGAACTGCACCTTCACCAGCCTCCACGCCAACGACCCACCCACCAAGGCAGGACGCAACCATCTCAGATGCATTCTACTCAACACCAGCTCCATCCACAAACACGCCATCGAACTCTGGAATCTACTCGACTCAGTCTCCCCAGATGTCACCTTCCTGACCGAGACCTGGATGAACCCTTCCTCAGCGCCCAACATAATCATAGCTATCCCGGATGGCTACAAGATCACCCACAGGGACCGCACCAACAGACCAGGAGGAGGCATCGCCATTGTCCTCATGAATACACTCAGAATCACGACCAGCACCAAAGACATCCTCTGCACTGCAGAACACCTGCACTTGCAGATCTACATGGACCCAAACACCACCCTCAAAGGGACCCTCCGTTACAGACCTGCCAGCCCCCAACAGCAGTTCAGCAACTCCATCTCTGATGTCATCAGCATGCACGCCTGTGCATCCACAGACTTCATACTCCTAGGGGACTTGAACTTCCACCTCAAGAACACCAATGACAACAGCTCTACCACCCTGCTAGACAACCTCGACAACGTCGGCCTCAAGCAGTTCATCACAACACCCGCCCACTCAGCAGAAAACACACTCGACCCCATTTTCTCCGCCAGCAAACACGTCTCCTTCAGCCACACCACCGAACTCCACTGGACCGACCACCGCTGTATCCACTTCTCCTTCGAGAAACCCACAACACACCATCACTTGCAACAGATTCCCCACTGCAGATGGAACAAGGTCACCGAAGACCAGCTGATCACTACTCTCTCCCGGAACCCACCTATCAACACCACCGACACAGCAGCCCGCAACCTCAGGCAATGGATCGACGACTGTGCCAACACTCTCGCCCTGATCAAGAAACCTTCTAACAGACGCACCAACAGAAAGGCCTTCTGGTTCACCGCCAACCTCCAAGAATCCAAGCAAACATGCCGAAGACTCGAGAAGAAGTGGCGCCAAGATCAGACACCGGACAACCACACAGCCTTCAAGAACGCCATCCACAGACACCACCATCCGACCACCAAAAGAACCGCCTTCAAAGAACATATCGCCAACAACGCACACAGCTGCAAGGAGCTCTTCAACATCATGAAGGAGCTCTCCAACCCCGGCTCCAACATCAACGACATCCTGCCATCACAAGACCTCTTCGACTCCCTAGCCACCTTCTTCTACCACAAGATTGCAGACATTCATGACAGCTTCAATACTCAGACCCCCCGTCACCCACCGTCACCACAGACTCACCGCCCACCAGCCTCCTGCTCTGCTGGACCCACGTCAATGACGACAAAACCATTGAAATCATGAACACCATCCACTCGGGGTCACCATAAGACCCCTGTGTTCACCACATCTTCAACAAAGCAAGCTCCGTCCTCGCACCCCAACTCCGGAAGATCATCAACAGTTCCTTTGAGACCGCCACCTTCCTGGAGAGCTGAAAAACACGCTGAGATCAATGCCCTCCTCTAGTAACCCAAGGCGGACCCAAAGGACCTCAAGAACTTCCGGCCCTTCTCCCTGCTCCCCTTCCCGGCAAAAGTCGTAGAGAAAATTGTCAACAAACAACTGACCCGTTTCCTCAAGTAGAGCAACACTATGGACCCCCCAATCCGAATTCCGCAGCAACCCCAGCACCGAAACCACCCTCATCGCCGCCACCGATGATATCAGGACCATACTTGACAATGGCGAAACCGCAACCCTCATTCTCTGGGACATCTCAGCCGCGTTCAACACCATCTGCCACCACACCATACGTACACGCCTGAACAACGCGGGGATCCGCGACAAGGCCATGGACTGGATCACTTCCTTCCTCACCAGCAGAACTCAGAGAGTCTGCCTCCCTCCATTCCACTCTGAAGCCATCAAAATCATCTGCGGTGTACCCCAGGGATCGTCCCTCAGCCGAACCCTCTTTAACCTATACGTTGCTCCGCTCGCAAACATCGCCCGATCTCACAACCTCAACATCATCTCCTATGCCGATGACACCCAGCTGATCCTCTCCCTCACCAAGGACCCCACCATTACCAAAACCAACCTCCACAAAGGAATGAAGGCCATCGCCGAATGGATGAAGAACAGCTGCCTGAAACTGAATTCCAACAAAACTGAGGTCCTCGTCCTTGGCTCCACCCCCTCCGCATGGGACGACTCCTTGTGGCCTGCCACACTGGGAACCGCACTGACACCCACCAACCACGCACGCAACCTGGGATTCTCTTCCTCCTGCTTCAACACCCTCTGCATGGTTCGGAAGATCTACAAATGGATCCCGACTGAAACCAGGACGGTCACCCAAGTAGCAAAGTGGACTATGGCAATGCCCTCTATGCAGGAACCACAGCCAAGCTCCAGAAAAGACTGCAACGCATACAGAACTCCTCCGTACGCCTCATCCTGGACATCCCCTGCCACATTACAGCCCACGTGAGAGACCTACACTGGCTCCCCGTCAACAAGAGAATCACATTCAAACTCCTCATCCACGATCACAAGGCACTGCACAACACCGGATCCGAACACCTCAACAGACGGCTCTCCTTCTACACCCCGACTGGACAGCTTCGCTCCACCAACGGTGCCCTTGCCACCATCCCACACATCCACTGAATGACTGCCGGTGGCAGATTGTTCTCCCACCTCGCCGCCAAGATGTGGAACACTTGTCCCACCCACCTGAGACAGACACAGGACCTGCTTACCTTCAGGAGACACCTCAAGACATGGCTGTCCGAGCAGTAGCAGCCCTCCCCCACCCCCATCAGCGCCTTGAGACCCTCACGGGTTAGTAGTGCGCTTTACAAATGCTCTGATTGATTGATTGGTCCTCCCTGTGGGGTCCCCCAACCCTCCTTAAACGGGGGTGAGGTTTGCTACATAGGCAATAGAACATAAGAGCAACGGTCGGTCTGTCTGTGAGAGGCTTTGCAAGTCGTTCTGCACAATGTGGGGGTCTGTACGACCCTCACGGAAAACTCTATCTCAACCTGTGCAGCTCATTCCACTGTAGATACATGAACATACATATAACAATATGTATGCATCATGTGCAAAATATAATCGCAGCTGTATTAACATACTAGACCATAGGAAGCATTCAATAGGTTTAGCATTTACAAGGTCTGTTAATTGTCCAAAGCGTACAAAAAGTTATTTTAAAACAACATGAAATCGTGGCGTGGCAGAGCCCTTTACCATGCAGTAGTTTGTAACAGCACACTCCGTTTACACCGCTTGTGTTTTTAATGTATTCATTCTAATTTTATTCATTTACATGTTAGTACTATATATTCCATTAAAAGAGTTGTTCTCAAATTCACTTTCATCCCTTATTCTCTTTTGTACAGAAAGAATTCAGAGACCAAAACGTTTGTTAAACATTTCCCTTTTGGATACTTTCCAGACAAAACAACAATCTCAAAGCTCAACCGCCTTTTCGCTCAGGAAGGGCACACTGCCAGCACAGCACGCAGTGACTGGACTGGTCAGCCCTCTGTGACCCTGCTCCCCGAAAAGGGGGGCCCTGGCGCGTGCGTCTAATCTTATCTGCCTTCCTAGCTTCCCTCACAACATACGCTATCTTTTATTGCACTTCCCACGCTGATGTACAACTTGAATTTGCAGAATATACATACACTCGGATTGTGTTTTCAGTACGCGTGATAGAGATTACCTGAATTACAAATAGATGGTGTAGATATCCACTAATATAAAAATACTGATATTTTTCCCTTGGGCATTCGCTTTTGACAAAGGGTCCAAGAAGTACAAATGTCACAAAAATCTAAAGTTGAAATGGAGTTAAGTTTGATTGTTTATAGTTGCCTTGCCATACAACTAACAAGTTAAGATGTGCTTCCTAGATTGATTGTTTATAGGAATGTGAAAGGTTTTATGATGGTGTGATGAGGTTTTTGAAGTGATACTGCTGACAATAATTTAATATTGATATGTGGATTCATGACGCATGGTATAGAGGTGTATACTGGTGATGGTCCGGATATATGTTGTTATATGTGTGAGGTTGGATGCATGATGGCAGTTGTGTTGGTGTATCCTTGTGGCTGTCTGAGTGAGGGCTGAGTCACTTCCTTTATTACTTAAATATGCATTCAATGTGACATGTTTGAGTGAATCGTTTTGGGCGCATAATGGTCGGTACATTTACTGATGGCTGTGTGAGTTTATGATGGTGTTGGTGAACGTGTTCTGTTGTGGCTGTATGAAGGTAAGTGTGCAGGTATGTGAACATGATTGTATGGGCATTCAATGGTGGGAGTATAAATGCAGCCGTGTGGTAGATTGATAGTGGGTGCATACTG
The DNA here is from genome assembly GCF_031143425.1 of Pleurodeles waltl. Lineage (NCBI taxonomy): Eukaryota > Metazoa > Chordata > Amphibia > Caudata > Salamandridae > Pleurodeles > Pleurodeles waltl. The sequence continues at coordinate 536,410,938 of NC_090445.1, read as the reverse complement.
GTGGTTGTGCATACATATAGTGGTGGAAGTACCATGATGTTGTGGGAATACCCAGATAATGGTGATGTGTTTTCAGATGATGGTGGGTGGATGAATATATGAAGGTCGGTGTGCTGGCATATTATAGTGGGTTTGTCGATGTGAGATGTTACTTGTGTGAGTATAAACACAATGGTGTACTGCTGTATGATGCAGTTAATGCTTTTTTATACTGTGTAGTGCTTAACCTTTTGTTTGTAAAGGTGTGGAACATTGCGAAGATTGTACGCTAGCTGTGGGAGTTGAAGTTGACAAAAATACTAGTACAGCAAGCAGTAGCAAAGCCAATAGGTCTAGCTTACGCAAGAGCTATAGGCTTTGCCAATGTGTGTTAGTCATCTTGTACATCAATGTGGCTGCTGTTCAGTATGGCTAAACGTTGGTGGTGTAAAGGAGAGTGGTGCGGATTGGTTTGGAGTGTTGCAGAGTTCAGTGGCATAGAGTGGAGTGTCACAGAGTGTAGTACAATGTTGTATAGTGGAGTGGAGTAGAGAGTAGTGGAGTGATGTAGAATGTATAGTGGAGTGGAGGGCTGTGAAGTGGCGTAAAGGGGAGAGTAGAGTGGAGTGTCACAGAGGGGAGAGTTATGTCGTAGAGTGGTGTAGAGTGGTGTAGAGTGGAGGAGCATAGAGTGGAGTAGAGTAGCAGAGAGATGAGTGGCATAGAGTGTAGTACAGTGGGGTGGCATAGAGTGGTGTGTAGTGGAGTAGAATGGACTGGGGGTAGTGGAGTAGAGTGGAGTGGCATAGTTTGGAGTAAAGTGGCGTGGAGTGTCATAGAGGGAGTAGAGTGTGGCAGAGTGGAATGGCATAGAGCAGAGTAGAGTGGAGGGGTTTAGAGTGGAATATGGTGCCGTAGAGTGCCATATAGTGGTATACAGTGAAGTAGAGAGGGGTGGAGTAGAGTAGGATAGTGCAGAGTGGAGTGCCATGTCGTGGAGTGGAGTATTGTGTTGTAGAGTGGAGTGTTGTAGATTGGAGGGGCGTGGAATGGAGGGGTGTGGATTGGAGTAAGGTGTCAGAGGCTGGAGGGGTATAGAGTGGGGTGAAATTGAGTGGCATAGCCTGGAGTGGCATAAAGTGGAGAAGTGCAGTAGAGTGGAGTTAAGTGGAGTAGTGGAGTAGAGCAGAGTGACATAGAGTGGAATTAAGTGGCGTGGAGTGGAGTGGTTTAGAGTGGAGTAGAGGGAAGTGGCATAGAATGGAGTAAAGTGGCATTGAGTAGAGTGGACTAGAGTGGTGTACAGAGGATTACAGTAGGGTAGTGTAGAATGGAATGGAGTGTCATAGAGTGGAGTTTGTGTCATTGAGTGGAGGGGTGTACAGTAAAGGGGTGTAGAGCAGAGGGGCCTACAGTGTTATTCAATGCTTTGTTGTGGAGTGGAGTGTTGTAGAGTGTCTTAGAGTGGAGTGTTGTAGACTAGAGTGTTGTAGAGTGGAGTTGAGGAGTGTCAAGAAGTTGCATAGAGTGTTGTAGAGTGGAGGGGCAGAGAGTGGAGGGGCATGTAGAGTAGAGTGGAGTAAAGTGTTGTAAAAAAAGGGGCATAGAGTGGAGTGTTTTGAAGTGTCATGGAGTGTCATAGAGCGGCATAGAATGTCATAAGATGAAGGGGCATAGAGTGCAGGGGTGTGGAGTGAAGTGGCATAGAGAGGAGTAGCACAGTCTGGAATGAAGTGTCGTAGAGTGGAATGCTGTAGACTGGAGTGCTGTAGAGTGCAGCAGACTAGAGTAGAATGGAGTGGAGGACCATAGAGTGGAGAAAAGTGTGACAGAATGGAGTAAAGTGGCGGGCCTGGAGTAGAGTGGAGTGGCATAGAGTGTTGTAGAGTAGCATATAGGCCCTCATTACAATCTTGGCAGTCGTTGATAAAGCAGTGGTAATAACGCCAACAGGCCAGCGGTAAAAAAAAAATAATTATGACCGCAGAGGAAACCGCCAACAGAGATAGCCACTTTAACACACCGACTGCCAGGGCGGTGGCAACAAGCACCATGGCAGTAACCGCCAACAGCCAGGCGGAAGACAATGTTCAGCCCACTGTATTACGAGACACCAATCCGCCACCTTTTCCGGGGCGGTACCAACACCATCAAAAGCACAGTGGAAACAGTATACAGAAGGGAAACGACTCACATCTTGACACCCAGGGAACAACCACGATGCCATGGAGCCCGAACTACAGGTGTTACCCATGCTGGTCTACCTCCTCCAACACCAGGAATACCAACTCCGACGAAGACGACCACAGTGAGTACCGCCCCTAGCACACAGGGGAGGGGGCGGAAAAAGAGAGTGACACACACACATGCAACACACAACACCCCTACCCCCAACACCATACACACAAACAGATGCAGTAACATTACATATCCACCCCGTACCCCTCAGGAATAATGCAAGGACAAAAGGAAGTGATTGAAGTGAATGTAATAAGATCAAAATCCTGAAAAACTTCCTCAAATTATAAAAAGTATTTACAGATATAAAAATGGAGGGACACTGCCCAGTCCATAATGTCCATGGGCCACAGGGCCATATCACATAGGCCAATGCCCCACTTGACTCCTGCCTCGAAACAGAAAGAACACTGCAGGGGCATCAGCTTGTAAATACACAGGCACCTCAGGGGGAAGGGGAAGGGAGGGCACCTCAGCCGGAACATGGTACTACACCACTGCTCATGGAGGGGGCTACATGCCCATTACTCTGTCCTGGGGAGTACAAGGCCACAGTCTCTCTAGTGGGTGGTTTGCCCACTGCTTGGTCTTGGGGAGTGCAAAGCCACAGTCTCTCTAGTGGGTGGCTTGCCCACTGCTTGATCCTGGGGAGAACAATGCCACAGTCCCTCAAGTGGGTGGTTTGCCCAATGCTGGGTCCTGGGGAGTGCAAGGCCACAGTCTCTCAAGTGGGTGGTTTGCCGACTGCTTGGTCCTGGGGAGTGCAAAGCCACAGTCTCTGTAGTGGATGGCTTCTCCACTGGTTCTGGAGGGGGCTTTGTGCCTAGTGTGCTTCATCCTGGGAAGGATAGGGTGAGTGGATGGCTTCTTCCACTGGTTCCGGAGGGGGATCTGTGCCCAGTGTGCTGAATCCTGGAAAGGAGGGGATGAGTGGATACCTTCTTCCACTGGTTCTGGAGGGGGATCTGTGCCCAGTGTGCTTCATCCTGGCAAGGAGGGGGTGAATGGATGGCTTCTTCCATGGGTTCTGAAGGGGGATCTGTGCCCAGTGATGCAGTTCTTGGGGAGTGCAAGGTCACAGTCTCTCACCTGGGCGTCAGACCCACGAGATTTGCAGTGGGCAGGATGCATGACACTCCATGGAGGCAGGACTACAGTCCATCTGCCGGCAGCAATGGCTGCACAGTGGTGGCACTGCTGGTGGCAGTGCTGTCAGTGGTGGGGGAAGGCTCCAGCCCTTCCCCAGCAGCCTCGGATAGCTGCCCACTGGGGCTGCTGCCAGTGATGCTGATGGTGATGCTGGTGGCGGTGTTGTCAGTGGTGGGGGGAGGCTCCAACCCTACCCCTGCAGCCTCGGACAGCTGAAGTGCCATGGATGGTGTTGTGGGCTTAGATTCTGCTCCAGCACCAGGCCTACTATCCTTCCTGCCCGCAGTGGCTGGCCGTTTGTCCTTGCCCTTGGCAGCTGGTGGTCCCATATTGCCCTTGGCAGCTGCTGGTGCCTCCTTGCCCTTGGCAGCTGGTGGTCCCTTCTTGCCCTTGGCAGCTGGTGCAGGCACACTGGCAGTGCTGACGGGTGTCTCCTTGGAGCCTCTCATACCTGCCGTAGCTGCCGAAACTACAGTGGCCATGGACTGGGTGGCTGAGGTGGTGGCCTGGGTTCTGGCCACCCTGACCCAAAGTGAAGGACCGGGGGAGGGGCAGGGAAGGGATCAAAGGTGGAGAGGAAAAGCCTCTTAGGGACACTGGGGCGGGAAGAGGGTGAAGGTTTGGGAGTGGAGGAAGAGGGAGTGGTGATTGGAGGTGTCTGTCTGCTGTGTTTGGGTGCAGGTGCATGGGCTGGATGCTGTTGTGAGGTGGATGGCTGTTGCATGTCTGAGTGCTTGCATTTGGGTACTTTGGGAGGAGGGGGCACAGACACAGTGGGAGAGGACACAGGGGACGTGTGCATGGAAGTGGGGGTGGTGACTGCCTGTGAGGGGTGTGTACTGATAGGCGTGCTGGTGATGGAGGTAGTGGATGATGATGTAGTGCATGCAGGTGTGAGTGGAGACGCTACTGGGAGGGAGGTGGACGAGGAGGGGGACGCAGTGGATGTTGGCATGTCTGCATCTGGATGGTGTTTGTGTGAGTGCCTGTGTGATGGTGTGTGGTGCTTGTGTTTGCCTGAACCACTCCTGTGTGTTGTCTTGAGTGCATGCTGGTCTGATGGTGTGCTTGGGATAGGTTGGGGTTGAGGGGAATCGGACTGGGTAGAGGAAGTTGGAGGGGGAGGATAGAGACAGGAACAATGGCTGCCATCAGGGAGGAGGCCAGAGCCTGGAATGATCTCTGTTGGGCCGCCATGCTAGAGTGAATGCCCTCCAGGAATGCATTTGTTTGTTGCAAATGCCCTGTCAGCCCCTGGATGGCATTCACTATGGTTGACTGCCCAACAGAGATGGATCTCAGGAGGTCAATAGACTTTTCACTCAGGGCAGCAGGGCTGACTGGGGCAGTGCCTGAGGTGCCTAGGGCGATGGAGATGCCCACTCTCCTGGGTGAGCGGGCATGGGAAACACACTGAGAGGCTGCTGAGAGGGTGGTGCTGGTACAGGGGGTGGGGGCTGTACCTGTAGTTGGGGCGGGCACAGAGGTGTCTGCCACCACCGGGAGCCTCCATCGGAGTAGGTATCACTGTCAGAACTGTCCCCTCCAGTCTCCGCTGTGATGCTCCCCTCGCCCTCCGTCCCACTGGTGCCCTTACCGTCGGTGGATTCGGCCTTATGGGCCATGTGGGATGCAGCTCCCTCTGTCACCGGTGCCTCTGCTCCTCCTCCAGATGATGCTAATGCACATTAGGACAGGGTGACAAAACAAAAAGGGGGGAAGAGACAGTGGATACACTTGGTCAATGCCAGCAACAACAACACCGTTGGCGTACACAACACACAGGGAACAGCTCTATGCACTAGGCAATGCACTACCAGTCACAATGCTAGTCACCAGGCCATGGAGAATGATGCCTAATGCCAATAGCAGCACACCTGAGACCCACAGATCCCTGCCCAGTATTAGATGCCTACTAGCATGTTTGGGGGTGGAGTGTAGCAGACCCTGCCCAACATGGAACCTACCCTGCAATGTCCGACCTGGCATAGGGGCACCCACAAGCCCACATCCCCCACCCAGAGAACACTCCACCACGCGCAATCTGCAGAACTGGAAACTGTACTCACCCCCTTGTGGCTGCTGTGATGCCCTCAAGCACCCAGCCAACTCCGGATAGGCAAACAACAGTATGCGGAACATCAGGGGGGTCAGGGGTCAACGGGCACCCCTTCCTTGTTGGGAGGCCATCCCCAGCTGGGCCTCCGCTGTCTTCCTTGCCCAGCATCTCAGGTCCTCCCACCGTTTGCAACAGTGGGTGCTCCGCCTGCCGTAGACTCCCAGAGTTCGCACATCTTTGGCCACGGCACGTCATGTACCCCTTTTTTGATGGGTGCTGACCTGCAGAGAAAAATAACATATGAGAAGGGATCAGTCATACCGTCCGGCCTGTTACACCCATGGCCCACCATATCCCTCCCATCCCCTTACGCACATACATTGACCACCATACATGCAGCACTCTGCCCAAGACCCCTCAACCACCCCCGTTACACAAGGCCTTCTCACACAGCACTCCATGCATTCATGCCCCATGCATTGTGCACACAGTGTCCACACCTGTTGTCTGGAGGTCCATAAAGCAATCGGTACTGGAGTAGGACCCCATCCACCAGTCTCTCCAACTCTGCAGCGGTGAAGGCAGGGGCCCTTTCCCCAGAGACTCGAGCCATGGTCGCTTCCAGACACAGGTCACAGCAGCAATTGCAGTGTAGGTCCTCCTGTTGAAGGTCAGGTAGCAAGTGAATGAACAGATAGAAAATGGCGGTCACGTCTGCGGCAGTGCTTACCGCCACCGCCAGCGCACATCACCATTAGCTACTGTACCAATGATAACCAATGAGGAGTTGCACGGCGGTCCTCGACCGCCTCCCGAAACGGCGCACAACGTCAGCGGAATTACCTCATTTCCACCTGTCCCTCCACACAGGACAGGCGTCCGCCATTTCGGGGGGGGGGCAGACTATGGCACATAACTGTGTCACAGCAGACATGAGCACATTTAGGGACTGCACGTTAACATACTGTTTTTGTCACAACAGGCAATTCATTTTAATCTGAGGATATTTATGAAAATGACCATCTGCTCACCGATTTGCCCCCTAGATTACAAACGCTGAGGATGATTAGGAGATGGAGACATCCCCCCATGTACAGGCCCCTGGTGGGCTTGGCAACAATGGAGGACAGGCACATTATCCTCACCTACAAACAATCCAAGAGCTGTGTGCCCAACTGGAGCCAGACCTGATATCAGCTATCCGTCAGCCCACTGGGATACCCCCCTGGTGCAAGTGCTATCAGTGCTACATCTCTTGGCATCTGGCTCATTCCAAGTGTCAATGGCCATGGCGGCAGGGATGTCACAGCCAATGTTCTCAATAGTGCTGACCAGAGTGTTGTCTGCCCTGAATAAACACATGCGCAGCTACAATGTTTTCCCCCAGGTGGAGGATTTGGCCACAGTGAAAGCTGACTTATATGCAATGGGACATATCCCCAACATCATTGAAGCAATTGATGGTACACATATTGCCTTTGACCCCTCAGGAGAAATGAACAGGTGTTCAGAAATTGAAAGAGCTTTCACTCCATGAATGTGCAGATAGTATGCCTGGCGGACCAGTACATCTCCCATGTCAATGCAAAGTATCCAGGGTCGGTGCATGATGCCTTTATCCTGAGGAATAGCAGCATCCCATATGTGATGGCTTACCTCCAGAGGCACCAGATGTGGCTAGTAGGTGAGCCCATGGTCCCCACCCAGTGCATGTTGGTATATGGGTGTGGGCTTGGCCCTAAGGGTGAGTGTGTGGCTAACAGGTCTCCCTCGATATTTACAGGTGACTCTGGTTATCCCAACCTCTCATGGCTACTGACCCTAGTGAGGAATGCAGGACAAGGGCAGAGGAACATTACAATGAGGCACATGGGCGAACAAGAAGAATTATTGAGCGCACCTTTGGCCTCCTGAAGGCCAGGTTCAGGTGCCTCCATCTGACAGGTGGATCCCTGTGCTACTCACCAAAGAAGGTGTGCCAGATCATTGTGGCATGTTGAATGTTACACAACCTTGCCTTGAGATGCCAGGTGCCTTTTCTGCAGGAGGATGGGGCTGGTGATGGGCGTGTGGCAGCAATGGAGCTTGTGAACAGTGAGGAAGAGGAGGCAGAGGATGAGGATGTGGACAACAGAACAACTATCATTCAACACTACTTCCAGTGACACACAGATAAGACACTGTAACTTCACCTTCCATTGCTGTTTTGTGTAGTGATTTTTCTCTGGCAGGCTGCTGTTCCCACAACTATGGCCACTTACTGTACCCTTTGACATGTCTATTCACAGATATTTGTGCCCTACTCTGGCTCCTGGTTTATTGACTGCAGCACATTACAGGTCATGCCTATGTATACATAACTGTACAGTCTAATTGCAATGTCTACAGATTGTTAGACAAATACATACTTAAATCATTTGACATCCTCCATACTTGTATTTTTTCAAAGGGTGTTTCTTTAGGTGCTGAAAAGTGAATGGGAATGTGTAATGGGCTGGGGTGATGGTGGAGGAAAGTCCAGGATAGAGTCCAGTCTATTGGTATCACAGGTGCATTGTCCAATGGGGCATAGGAAGGGGACCAATGGAGGTTCAAGGTGAACAGAGTAACAGAGTGGGACACAAGGGTGACAGTCAGGGGAGTCTTATTTCCCGGCAGAGGTCTTAGCAATGTTCTCTGACTTCTGTCTGGATCGCAGGGACCATTTGCGTGGTGGTTCTTCTTCCGCAAGGGGTGGGGTACTAGTGGCCTGTTGTTCCTGTGGTGGGGCCTCCTGTCCATCGAGGGAGGACTGTTCATCGGTGTGGCTAGTGTTAGGGGCCCGTTGGTGTGCCACTGCCTCCCTCACAGTGTTGGCCATGTCAGCCAGTACCCATGCAATGGTGACCAGGGTGGTGTTTATGTCCTTTGAGTACTCCCTGATCGCCAGGTATTGTCCCTCCTGCAGCCACTGGGTCTCCTGCAAATTGGCCAGTATCTGGCCGAGTGTCAGCAGCAGTCCTCCCAGCTTCCCTGTTGTCCTGTGCCTCTGTCCCCTGAACCGTATGCCCACTGCCACTGCCAGGTCCCTGCTTGTCCAGCGTTTGTGGGGTGTCCTGGGGTCCCTGTAGTGGTGGACACACTGCTGATTGACGTGTCCTGGGGACAGTGGTATGGGCCCGCTGGGTGGGTGCTGTGGTGGTGTTTCCTGAGGGGGGAGGGTCAGTAGTGGTATGGGACTGTGGCTGGGTAACCGACTGTCCGGAGGTCCCTGATGGGCCAGGTTGGTTATCCTGATCCAGAGCTGCTGTCATCACAGTGGGCCTCTTCTGGGGGGGGACTGGATGTTCTGGCACCTCCTCTCCAGTGATGTTGGGCAGGGACCTGTGATGATGTAAATGCAGTGTTATAGTTTCTGCGTGTGTCATCTTGTGCATGGGTATGTTGTGATATTGGGGTGTATGTGAGGTGGTGGAGTTATGAGGTGAGGGTAGGGGTGGGGGTTTGTGATGGCATGCAGGTAGGGGGGGGTGTGAGTAATAGAGATTTGACTTACCAGAGTCCAGTCCTCCTCCTACTCCTGCAAGGCTCTCAGGATGCAGTATTGTCAAGACTTGTTCCACCCATGTTGTAAGGAAATGCCTCCTTGGCATGGTTACCCCCTGACTTTTTGCCTTTGCTGATGCTATGTTTTGAATTGAAAGTGTGCTGAGGCCTGCTAACCAGGCCCCAGCACCAGTGTTCTTTCCCTAACCTGTACTTTTGATTCCACAATTGGCACACCCTGGCATCCAGATAAGTCCCTTGTAAGTGGTACCCCTGGTACCAAGGGCCCTGATGCCAAGGAAGGTCTCTAAGGGCTGCAGCATGTCTTATGCCACCCTGGAGACCCCTCACTCAGCACGGACACACTGCTTGCCAGCTTGTGTGTGCTGGTGAGAACAAAACGAGTAAGTCGACATGGCACTCCCCTCAGGGTGCCATGCCAGCCTCTCACTGCCTATGCAGGTATAGATAAGTCACCCCTCTAGTAGGCCTTACAGCCCTAAGGCAGGGTGCACTATACCATAGGTGAGGGCACCAGTGCATGAGCACTGTGCCCCTACAGTGTCTAAGCAATACCTTAGACATTGTAAGTGCAGGGTAGCCATAAGAGTATATGGTCTGGGAGTCCGTTTTACACGAACTCCACAGCACCATAATGGCTACACTGAAAACTGGGAAGTTTGGTATCAAACTTCTCAGCACAATAAATGCACACTGATGGCAGTGTACATTTTATTGTGAAACACACCCCAGAGGGCACCTTAGAGGTGCCCCCTGAAACCTTAACCAACTATCTGTGTAGGCTGACTGGTTCCAGCAGCCTGCCACACTAGAGACATGTTGCTGGCCCCATGGGGAGAGTGCCTTTGTCACTCTGAGGCCAGTAACAAAGCCTGCACTGGGTGGAGATGCTAACACCTCCCCCAGGCAGGAGCTGTAACACCTGGCGGTGAGCCTCAAAGGCTCACCCCTTTGTGCCAGCACCGCAGGACACTCCAGCTAGTGGAGTTGCCCGCCCCCTCCGGCCACGGCCCCCACTTTTGGCGACAAGGCTGGAGGAAACAAAGAAAGCAACAAGGAGGAGTCACTGGCCAGTCAGGACAGCCCCTAAGGTGTCCTGAGCTGAAGTGACTCTAACTTTTAGAAATCCTCCATCTTGCAGATGGAGGATTCCCCCAATAGGATTAGGGATGTGACCCCCTCCCCTTGGGAGGAGGCACAAAGAGGGTGTACTCACCCTCAGGGCTAGTAGCCATTGGCTACTAACCCCCCAGACCTAAACACGCCCTTAAATTTAGTATTTAAGGGCTTCCCTGAACCTAAGAATTCAGATTCCTGCAACTAACAAGAAGAAGAGGACTGCTGAGCTGAAAAACCCCTGCAGAGGAAGAACAGAAGACACCAACTGCTTTGGCCCCAGACTCACCGGCCTGTCTCCTGCCTTCCAAAGAATCCTGCTCCAGCTACGCTTTCCAAGGGACCAGCGACCTCTGAATCCTCTGAGGACTGCCCTACTTCAAGAAAGACAAGAAACTCCCGAGGACAGCGGCATTGCTCCAAAAGAACTGTAACTTTGTTTCAAGGAGCAGATTTAAAGACCCCTGCAACTCCCTGCAAGAAGCGTGAGACTTGCAACACTGCACCCGGCGACCCCGACTCGACTGGTGGAGAACCAACACCTCAGGGAGGACCCTCCGGCGACTCCAAGACTGTGAGTAACCAAAGTTGTCCCCCCTGAATCCCCACAGCGACGCCTGCAGAGGGAATCCCGAGGCTCCCCCTGACCGCGACTGCCTGAACTCCATTTCCCGACGGCTGGAAAAGACCCTGCACCCGCAGCCCCCAGCACCTAAAGGAACGGAACTCCTGTGCAGGAGTGACCCCCAAGAGGCCCTCTCCCTTGCCCAGGTGGTGGCTACCCCGAGGAGCCCCCCCCTTGCCTGCCTGCAACGCTGAAGAGATCCCTTGATCTCTCATTGAAAACCATTGTAAACCCGACGCATGTTTGCACACTGCACCCGGCCGCCCCCGCGCTGCTGAGGGTGTACTTTTTGTGCTGACTTGTGTCCCCCCCGGTGCCCTACAAAACCCCCCTGGTCTGCCCTCCGAAGACGCGGGTACTTACCTGCTGGCAGACTGGAACCGGGGCACCCCCTTCTCTCCATTGAAGCCTATGTGTTTTGGGCACCTCTTTGACCTCTGCATCTGACCGGCCCTGAGCTGCTGGTGTGGTGACTTTGGGGTTGCTCAGAAACCCCAACGGTGGGCTACCTTGGACCAAGAACTGAAACCTGTAAGTGACTTACTTACCTGTGAAACCTAACAATACTTTACCTCCCCCAGGAACTGTGAAAATTGCACTGTGTCCACTTTTAAAACAGCTTATTGTGTTTTATGGAAAAAGTATACATGCTAATGTAATGATTCAAAGTTCCTAAAGTACTTACCTGCAATACCTTTCAAATGAGATATTACATGTAGAATTTGAACCTGTGGTTCTTAAAATAAACTAAGAAAATATATTTTTCTATAACAAAACCTATTGGCTGGATTTGTCTCTGAGTGTGTGTTCCTCATTTATTGCCTGTGTGTATGTACAACAAATGCTTAACACTACTCCTTTGATAAGCCTACTGCTCGACCACACTACCACAAAATAGAGCATTAGTATTATCTCTTTTTGCCACTATCTTACCTCTAAGGGGAACCCTTGGACTCTGTGCATGCTATTCCTTACTTTGAAATAGCACATACAGAGCCAACTTCCTACACATGTTATTAGTTGTGTGGGAGTGACAGTGAAGTACAGTGGAGTGCCGTAGAGTGGAGCAAAGTGGCATATACTGGCATAGAGTAGGGTGGTGTTAATGGAGTAGACTGGTGTAGAGTGGAGGTGCGGGCATATTATGGTAGGTTTGTCGACAAATCATATAGATTGTGTGGGTATAAATGCAATGGTGTGTTGCTGTACGATGAGGTTAATGTTTTTTTAAATATTGTGTAGTGTTTAACATTTTGTTCGAAAAGGTGTGGGACATTGTGAAGAGTGTATGCTGGCAGTGGGAGTTGAAGTTGACAAAAATACAAGTATAAGAAGCATTGGCAAAGCCAATAGGTTTCGCCCATGCAAGACCAACTAGCTTTGCCAATGTGTGTTAGCCATGGTGTGTACCAGCGTGGCTGCTGTTCAGCATGGCTAAAAGTTAGTGGCATAAAGGATATTGGTGTGGACTGGAGTGTCATAGAATGTAATGAAGTAGAGTGAAATAGAGTGTTCTAGAGGGGAGTGACATAGAGAGTTGTAGAGTGGAGAGTCATGGAATGTTGTAGTGTGGTGTAGACTGGAATGGCATGGAGTGGGTTAGAGTGTCATAGAGTGGATTAACATAGAGGGGGTTATTCTAACTTTGGAGGAGTGTTAATCCGTCCCAAAAGTGACGGTAAAGTGACGGATATACCACCAGCCGTATTACGAGTTCCATAGGATATAATGGACTCGTAATACGGCTGGTGGTAAATCCGTCACTTTTCCGTCACTTTTGGGACGGATTAACACCTCCTCCAAAGTTAGAATAACCCCCAGAGTGTCTTAGAGTGCGGTTGTTGTAGTTTAGCAGCGATTAGATTAAGCATTAGCAGAAGATATCTTGTATTTAGTAACTATTGTGAACATTTCGCGGAATCCATTTTGTATTCATGGCAGCCATTTTCTCTGCCACATGCTGCCTTCTGCTCACCATGTGCTCTGTCCTACCTTTCTGTTAACTACTCTTGAAAATCTGCCTAGTGACAAGTTATATTTAGCATCTCCCACTTTCGCACATGCCCAGTAAGGTCTGCAGCTGTTAGTCCTTGAAAACTGTTAGCCCCTCCTACCTGTCGACTGTGCATTTCCACATGACCTTACATGTATGCAAGTCTTGCTTCTATAATTGTACCACCTCTTTTTAGCCCCTGCGTGGGTATAAAAGGACCATGTTCTCTCAGTTTAGTGTGCTACTTCAAACATTACCGAAGGGTGCTATTTGAACTGTAGTACCACCTCATGAGGTTTAATAAACGTTGTCTTTTATATCAGTTTCTGTGCCAACTTCTTCCTATATGGTCTGAGGATTTTGTGCAGAGAAGTCTGAATCCCTTGCACTAGTAGGCCTTGCTGAGGCTTACTTCAACAAATTTGCGCCCGAACAGGGACTCATCGGCGACTCGGACGCCCAACGGATTGGTCATGACGAAGGATTGGGATCTCGCTGCGGACAATCAATGCCTGAGGAGACCCGAGTCTTGGCAACCACGGCGTTTTTCCCTTCTTTCTGATTTGACCATCCAGGTGGCGCCGGTCCTCGACTGAGATCCTTTTTGTTCATTCGTCATGCAGTGACCATTTGGTCGATTTTAGAACTTGGCAGTTGGAACCTGTACACCCTGTGATTGGTAAGAGCCATTTTACGGCACTTGCTGTGGGTTCTGATGCCTTTGTTTGGTAATGAAGTTTAGCACTACTTACTGTGGCTGTCGTGTTTTGGGTGACTAGTCAATTTGTGTCCTTTGAATTGATATATAAATTGCAATTTATAGAGGCAGGTAATGAGGAGAATTTTCTCCAATTTAATTTTGATTTGAACGGCACCTTAAGTGCTACTTTGATTATAATATTGCATATTCTGCACTATTTTTGGCATGCCTGTTTTTAGCGCACTTCGTAGGATGTGTTGCTTTTGTAATGGTACCAATTCGAGACTGGAAGAATCACAACCGGCACCCCCAGAGGGGACGCCCAATAGAGATATGTATGTTAAACATGGTCTTTCTTCTATAATGTACAGCACATTATGGAATAAATACACTCGTGCAGATCCTGAGTTACGTTGGCCTATGCATGGGTCATTTGATTTGCGAAAGATTGAGTATGTGGAACAATGTATGTGTAAGCGAAAGTCTAGGCAAGATATGTTTGACTGTGTACGAATGTGAGAGAAAGAAGTGTGTGGACGAGTGAAGCGTGAGCAAGCCTTGCTTGAGAAAGAGCAGCGGAAGAATGTATATGTGAAAGCATTGGAAATGAGAAAGAAAGAAATAAGTGACTTAAAGGAGCTAGAAGAGAAAGAATGTAAATTACAGGTAAATGTCCAATACACCGTTAGGCAACCTCTCTATCCTATCCTTAATAAACCACATGATGATTTGTTGTTACTAGATCGCCCTCCACCTCCGTATGTCGTTCCTTCTGCCCCTCATGAGTTAGCTAAGGTCTCCAGTTCAGAGCAACAGAAGATGCGAAACAGTCGCTCTATGTTGCCTGCTGACCGTGCATCTGAGCTTAGATCTATTGCTCGTAAAACAATTTGTAGCGTTGTCTCTGCTTCTGAACTTTTAGACAACATGAAAGGGTGGACGGAAAAGGAGCAGCTATATTTTACTGAGGCATTTGGCTCAGAAGTTATTGAACTATATCGGAAATATTCTGATGAGTTAGAGCCCGATGATGTAGCAGCTGATCATAAGCAAATGCGTGATGGTCTTTTTGTTTTCTCCCAGGTGGCTGATGCAATCAGGCGTTTGGTGAAATTATGTGCTGTGGCAGTCCGTTTGCAAGAGGAGAAAAGGGCTGTTGACGTAGTTGCACGGACATCTCAGACCGGCGGGGTGCAAGCTCCCATCTTCGGACAGATAAGACTATGATAGTTCACACAAAACCAATGCGGGAGGCCGCGCCTTTGTATGTTCCTCCTAAAGGATTGGGTACAAGTGATGATAAAACTTCTGTTGATGCTAAGGGTTATTTTATTTATAATTGGGTGTATACTCCTTGGAATAGGGCAGATGTAATGGCACTTAAAACAGCATTACCTGACCAGCGGAAAAATCAAGCCGCCTTTTATGAGGAAGTTGAGGGAGCAATTAGTTCTTGTACTATGACTTTGGCTGACATTGATTTTTTTTTCTGATTGATATTACCGCCAGATATGTGGAGAACTGTTCGTCAAATTGATGATCGTGTAGTTTTTGGGGCGTCATGGAAAGAATTAGAACAGATGGACGGGAATAGGGAACCTGCGAAAAAGCCATATCAGCTGATTCGAGATCTTCCTGCAGCCATATTAGTTAAGTTAAAAACAATTATTCCCCCTAAAAAGATAGATTGGACTGTTTTAGCGTCTTGTAAGCAAAAGGCAGATGAATCGGTCTCTGATTTCTTTACACGCTTTGAAGAAGCATTTCAT
Source organism: Pleurodeles waltl (assembly GCF_031143425.1). Classification (NCBI taxonomy): domain Eukaryota; kingdom Metazoa; phylum Chordata; class Amphibia; order Caudata; family Salamandridae; genus Pleurodeles; species Pleurodeles waltl. Next base: position 536,395,764 of record NC_090445.1, on the reverse strand, counting down.
GATTTTAGCGGCCAGTTATTGTCAGATGATACGGGCAGACATTTGTTTGTCGATAAATATGTCGCAAATCTGTTACCAGGAATAGCTAGTCGTCTAAAAGCTAGTGAAAGTTCATGGACTACCTCTACTCCGGTTTCTCTTTTGACTATGGCTCAGTATTATGAACGTCAGGAATTAGAAGCAAAAGGTAGCGAGGATAAAAAGATTAAAGAATTAAAGACGAAGGTTATGTTGGCTCAAGCTTATGGTCCGCCTTTTAGAGGTAGTGATAGAGGTGGATGTGGATCTTATGGTTCTTCTTATACTTGGTCGAATTTGTCTGTTGATCAGTGTGCGTATTGTAAGAAATTTGGGCATTGGGCTGCCAATTGTCTAGCACTACGTGTTCAGCAGTGTTCACGTGGTCGGGGACAAATGAGAAATCGCTCAGGATTTTCAGGACCTAGAAGAAGCACAAATGATCATGCTAGGGTTGATGCTAATGTACGAGGGCAGGATGGGTTTAACACTTTTGATAGACGGAACCAATACCAGATGTCTAACCATGTGCAGCCTGATTTCCAAGATTCTGCTTATGCATAGGATTGCCTAGGATGGGGTAAGGAATCAGTTGAAGTTCCAGTAGATCAGAGGGGTCCCTATGTTACATCAAATGTTTTGGGTTCTACTGATAAGTTTCTGGTTGATACAGGAGCTACTCGTAGCGCCTTGTCTAAGCAATTGATTCGAAGGGCTCCCCTGTCTGGCTTAACCATTACATCGATAGGTTTCGATGGAACACCTTCCCCTAGCCCATTGTCACAACCACTTGCATTCCATGTTGATAAATTTACTGCTCCATGTCCATTTTTGCTTTCTCCAAATACACCAGACAATATTGTGGGTCTTGATATGCTCAAGTATTTCAGGGCTACAATGCGATGTTCTCCTGAAGGGGTGCGTGTTATTTTAAATGATAATCATCCTGTGATGGAAAGAGTTTGTCTTGTTAAAGAGGATATTGCATTAGCTTCACTCCCTAGTACTTTGTGGGCTACTTCAGATACTGATGTGGGACAAATGATTATTCCACCGGTACATATTAGTGTCAAGGAGGGAGCTGTATTGCCACGTTTGCCTCAATACAAAATTTCACAGGAGGGCGAAGAAGCAATCACACGAATTGTGCATGATCCTATTGCAGTTGGAGTTGTTGAGGAAGTTCTGTATAATGTTTGTAACAGTCCGATTCTTCCTATTCTGAAAAAGGAGACTGATACCAGGATTTACCGATTCATTATTGATTTATGAGAAGTCAATAAGATTGTGATACCACAATATCCTGTGGTATCTGACATCACAACACTTCTTACTTTGGATCCCCCGACAGCAACTACGTTCTCTGTGATAGATTTGAAGAATGCTTTCTTTTCGATCCCTATTCATCCTGACAGCCGATATTTGTTTGGTTTTACTTTCAATAAATGATCATTTAGATTTTGCGGAGTTCCTCAAGGCTATACTGAGAGTCCAAGTATTTATAGTCAAGCGTTAAAACGACAACTTGATTCTTTTGTTTTGCCTGAAGGTGTGGCTCTCATACAATATGTCGATGATATTTTGTTGCCGGCTGATACCCCTGAGCAATGTGAAAAGTGCACTTTGTCCTTACTTTCTTTTCTTGCTTCACACCATCATAAAGTGTCATGAAAGAAATTGCAATATTGTAGACCAAAGGTAACCTATTTAGGTCACCTTTTGTCTAAGGAGGGCCGTGCACTTACATCAGATCGTATTCAAACAAAGCAATTTTAGACACACCAGTACCCTCTACTCAGAAAGATGTTCGTGCATTCCTTGGTCTTAATTCTTTTTTGTAGGCAATGGATATTAGGGTTTTCACACATTGTCAAACCTTTGCTAGCACTTTTGACTAAAGATACTCCAATGCCCCTCCCATGGACAGATGAATGTGAGACTGCTTTCCGGCAGCTACGACAAGCCCTTTGTTCAGCACCAGTGTTAGGTACTCCAGATTACATGAAGCCTTTTGCACTTTACGTACATGAGAAAGATGGATGTGCATTGTCAGTTTTAGTACAGACACATGGTGATAAGCAGCGTCCCTGTGCATATTTTTCAGCAGTACTTGACCCTGTCGCTTGAGCATTGCCTGGGTGTTTTCGGTCAGTTGCCGCAACAGCTGTGTCAACACTTCAGAGTGAAGGGATAGTTTTGTCACATAAGCTGTTGGTGTTAGTACCCCATGCGGTTGACGCTCTTTTAAATCAAACAAAGACACAACATTTAACTAGCGCTCGCATGACAGGATATGAATTGACATTGCTGGCCCCTCACATTACACTGAAGAGATGTGCAACACCAAATCCAGCCACTTTGTTGCCATATCCGGTGACTTAGCCTCAGTCACAAGAAACACATGATTGTATATTCCTTACCAAAGAACAGACAAAGGGCCGTATTGATTTACAAGATACACCCCTTCCAGATCTAGACGGGGAACTGTGGGTTGATGGGTCTTGTTTGAAGTTGCCAGACGGTATGACCTCAGCTGCATATGCAATCACACAATACACACGGTAGTGGAGACAGCTCGTATACCACAGAAGTCAGCTCAAGCAGCTGAACTAATAGCTTTGACATGAGCATGTGAGCTTAGTACTGACTTATGTGTGAACATTTATACAGACAGCCGCTATGCTTTTAGAGTGGCTCATGATTTTGGTTTGCTTTGGAAGGAGAGGGGCTTTCTCACATCCTACGGGATACAGATAATGCACGGAGAATTAGTGCATAACCTCTTGACTGCATTGCAATATCCAAAGAAACTAGCTATTGTGAAATGTAGTGCACACAAGAAAGTGACCGATAAGATAGGGCAAGGTAATGCTCTTGCGGACTGCGTAGCACGTGAGACTGCGATGCAGCGAAGTACTACTTCTATGTATGTAGTGAAGTCACAAGCTGAAAGTTGTCATAATGCTAGACAAGATGTATTAGATATACAGAAATCTGCTTCTGTGAAAGAACGTGAGCAATGGTCTGAAGAAGGAGAATTGGATGATGAGGGCTGTTGGCAGAATAAGCAGATGGATAAATGGAAATTGCCTGTAGCTTTTGTACAATCTATGGTTCAGATGCCACATGGGCTGGCACATTTTGGAGCTTCAACAATAACAAAGTTGCTTACGCAAGTTTGGGAGCATCCAGAAATCTCCAGTACAGCTAAGAGAGTAGTACAGTCTTGTTTGATCTGTTTACAATACAATTCTGGAAAAGGGACACGTACTCCTGCTGGTGGGTTTGCTACACCAACTGCACCTTTTGAAGTTCTACAAATGGATTATATTCAGCTTGAACGCTGCAACAATTTAAAGTATGTCTTGGTGGTGGTATGTGCCTTCAGTAAATGGATAGAGGCGTACCCCACAAAGGATAATAATGCCATTACCACAGCAAAGGTGCTTTTGAAAGAATTTTTCCCTAGGTTTGGTGTTTGCAGACTTTTATGGAATGATAACGGACCTCATTTTGTTGGGGAAGTTATTAAGTATGTCCTGAAAGGATTAGGGATCAAACAGAAGTTCCATGCGGTTTTCCACCCACAATCAGCAGGGTTGTTGAAAAGGTATAATGCTACTTTGAAGCTGAAGTTAGCGAAGATACAGGCTTCCACATCCTTAACTTGGCCGGATGCATTACCATTGACATTATTGTCTATTAGGTCAGTGCCACACTCTCGAATCGGCCTTAGTCCTTATGAAGTGGTTTTTGGGAGGCCAATGAACATTTGGGGAGTTCCTAAGCCAAATTCGGTATATGATGTAACTTGTGTCCTGATGAATGATTATTTGGCACAGTTAACCGACAATTTGGTTTCTATTCATCAACAGGTTCGAAAAGCACTTCCTGACAGATCTACAGGTGAAGGCCATGAACTCCGGCCTGGTGACCAGGTGATGATTAAGTCCTTTGAAAGATCAAGCAGCTTGGAACCAAGGTGGCGAGGCCCAGAACAGGTGCTCCTTGCGACAAGGACAGCAGTTTGAGTGACGAACCGAAATAATTGGGTCCATAGTACTCACTGCAAGAGAGTGCTACCTACCTTGGTGGAACCTGCTGTGCTGACCGATCATCGAGAGATTTTGACTACGGAGAAAGGCCGTGCTATATCACCTGACGAATCTGCAGAGGTCTTCCCGGACCATACGACTTCTGGAGTGTCGCAATATAATTTGAGACCGACAAAAGAATCTGAAAATCTTTTGAAAAAAACTGGTTGAGCTACCGCCCTGGGTTAGTGAAACGGAGAGCCAATGTGGCAAGGGGGGGGGATCACCCATGCATTAGAGTAGTGACACCCATCTTGGCCCATGGTGAAGAAATCAGCGGATGCCCAGGGATAAGAGCTCCAACGATTGTTTTTAATTCATTTCTGAAAGGGTCGATTATCACTGTTGCTAAAATGAATAACAAAATGATCATTAGTACTATGGGGTTTGTTGTTGTTTTAGTAATTATAGCAATAATCACTTGGTTTGTTGAAAAGAAGGCTCCTGTTCGTGAGTTTTTTGTTGCCACTACTCCAGTACCAGAGGATCACTATTACTTTACGCTTCCCTATCAGGAGCAGAAGCACCGTCAATCGTACTTCAATAATACTTTCATTCAGATGTTGCATCATACTCATAATGCTACAAATACTACTAACTGTTGGGTATGCGGAATGATACCTGCGCATCAAAAGAAAGGAGGAACACCTTTAATTCCTCTTCCTTTTTCACACAATGGTTCTTGTCAAGCTTGGTATACGCTTTTGTTTGCATCTGGAAAACGTACAGTGGGCGGACTTCTTTTTCGCCTTAATAAAGTATGCTACCAAGACAAAGATGGGTATCCCCAATCCAAAGGAACTAAATGGGAATGGGAAGAGTATCAACCGGACAATGTTTCAATACCATATGTCTTCACAAATATAAGAGACTCTGACAAGAAAGAACAATTTGTGATTTCTGTTACAAAAACTAAAGTAGATTTATGTATACGTAGCATTGGGCGAATTCCAGTAGGGATAAGCGATTGTACCTTGATTTTAACTATTGAGGGTGTAAATAATAGTAGTTTTACAGCTTCACATAATACATAGTTTGTTTGTGGTAGCTATGGATATTACCAACTACCTGTTGGGTGGTCAGGTGTGTGTTATGTATCTTTTCTATTACCCCCTGTGTTTTTGGCCCCTGCATCATATCACCGAGATTTTAAACTGTTCAATGACATCATTAAAAATAGATATAAAAGGGCAATAAGTACAAATGAGGTAGACCAAACAGATACTAGCCTGAAACAATATGTTGATTTTAATTTAGGGTTGTTCTCCTATGTGGGTGCTGCGTTAAACAGTAGGAAAGTGAGACGATTGACTAGGGTTGTGGAAGCTGTTACCAATCAGGCAGCTCTGGCACTTGGGAATATTACTGAGGAGCTCCAAATTGCGAGGATTGTAGCGCTCCAAAATCGTATGGTACTAGATGTGATATTAGCTGACCGAGGTGGTGCATGTCGCATCATCGGCAGTAGTTGCTGTGTTTTTATTCCAGATCACTCACCTTCAGTATATGATGCAATATCTAAATTGCATAAATTGCTGCAGAAATCCACACAGAGACTGGTACTTGGACTTTTTCTGGATGGTTTTGGGCTCTTGTTTACACCTGGGGCTGGAAACTTCTGACTATCCTGTGTGTAATTATTGCAATATTTTTCACATGCTGTATCTGTATTCAGTGTGGTCCAACGTTCTGCTCCATGTGTATTACTGCTTGTATGCCTACCAAAAGAAATATTACAGAAATGAAAGCACAACACATGTTAGATAAGGAAATAGCTGAAATGATGAGCATAAATATACAAGATGAATATTTAGATTATCCTAGAAAGACGAATGTCTTCCGCTAATGCTGAAAGGGTCATCTGTTGTAGTTTAGCAGCGATTAGATTAAGCATTAGCAGAAGACATCTTGTCTTTAGTAACTATTGTGAACATTTCGCGGAATCCATTTTGTATTCATGGCAGCCATTTTCTCTGCCACATGCTGCCAAGTGCTCACCATGTGCTCTGTCCTACCTTTCTGTTAACTACTCTTGAAAATCTGCCTAGTGACAAGTTATATTTAGCATCTCCCACTTTCGCACATGCCCAGTAAGGTCTGCAGCTGTTAGTCCTTGAAAACTGTTAGCCCCTCCTACCTGTCGACTGTGCATTTCCACATGACCTTACATGTATGCAAGTCTTGCTTCTATAATTGTACCACCTCTTTTTAGCCCCTGCATGGGTATAAATGGACCATGCTCTCTCAGTTCAGTGTGCTACTTCAAACATTACTGAAGGGTGCTGTTTGAACTGTAGTACCACCTCATGAGGTTTAATAAACTTTGTCTTTTATTTCAGTTTCTGTGCCAACGTCTTCCTATATGGTCTGAGAACTTTGTGCAGAGAAGGGTGAACCCCTTGCACTAGTAGGCCTTGCTGAGGCTTACTTCAACAGGGTGGCATAGAGTGGTGTAGAGTGGAGTGGTGTAGAGTGGAGTAGTACAGAAGAGGGGAGCAGGGGAGTAGAGTGGAATGGCAGTGTGTAGTAAAATGGTGTTGAGTGGCATGGGGGAGTTGAGTGAAGTAGAGTGTAGCAGAATGGAGTGGCATAGAGTGGAATAAAGTGCTGTGGAGGGGTGTAGAGTGAAGTAGAGTGCCATAGTGTGGCATACAATGCAGTAAACTGGAGTAGAATGCACAAAAGAGTGTAGGGTGGTGCAGAGCGAGATGTTGTGTTATAGAGTGGAGCGGTTTGGAGTGGAGTGTCATAGAGTAGAGGGGTACAGAGTGGAGAGGAGTGGAGTACCGTTTTGTAGAGTGGAGAGGTGTAGGGTGCAGTGGCATAGGGTGGTGTAGAGTGAGTGGTGTGTAGTGGAGTAGAGCAGTAGGAATGAGTAGAGTGGAGTAGCAGAGTAGAGTGTAATGGCATAGAGTGGAGTAAAGAGGAGTGGAGTGGCATAGAGGGAGCTCAGTGGAGTAGTGTGGAGTAGAGTGTCATGGAGTGGAGTGGAGGACATAGAGTGGAGTAGAGTGAAGTAACATAGAGCGGAGGGGAGTGGCATAGAATGGAGTGGCATAGAGTGCAGTAGAGTGGGGTGGTGTAGAGTGTCATAGAGTGGAGTGTTGTGTGGTGGAGTGTGATAGAGTGGAGGGACATAGAAAAGGTGGGCATACAGTGTTACAGTGTTGTATAGTGCCGTACCGTGGAGTGTTGGTCAGTGTCTTAGAGTGGAGTGGAGTAGAGCAGAGTGTCAAGGAGTGGTGTAAAGTGTGATAGAGAAGAGGGGCATAAAAGTGGAGGGGCACAGAGTGGAGGGGCATGGAGTGGTGGGGTGTACAGCAGAGTGGACTAAAGTGTTGTAGAGTGAGGGGCATAGAGTGGAGTGTTGTGAAGTGTCACTGAATGTCATAGAGTGGCTTAAATTGGCATAGAGTGTCATAAAGTGAAGGTGCATAGAGTAGAGGGGCGTAGAGTGCAGGAGTGGAGTGAAGAGTTATAGAGTGGAGGGACGTAGCATGGCATAGTATAGAGTGAAGTAAAGTGTCATAGATTGGAGTGGCATAGAGAGGAGTGCTGTAGAGTAGAGGAGAGTACAGTAGAATACAATAGAGTTGAGTGGAGTAGCATAGAGTGTAGTAAAGTGTGATACAAGGGAGTAAAAGGGAGGTGAGTGTAGTAGAGTGAAGTGACATAGTGTGTTGTAGAATGGCATACAATGCGGTAGAGTAGAGTATCTTAGAGTGGAATGTAGTGGCTTAGAATGCCATATAGTGCAATAGAGTGAAAAGGCATAGAGTGGTGTGAAGTAGAGTGTTGTAGTGTGGCATAGAGTGGTACAGAGCGAAGCAGGGTGGACTACAATGGAGTTGCGTAGAGTGGAGTATGCATGGTGTAATAGTGCAAAGCCATTACAAACAACACAAATTGCAACGACCTTTACATTTGTACAGACATACATTTTTACTTATGAAACTATATAGCACACAAACGATAATATATGGAAATGGCCTCACCTGGTGTACTGATCTGTTCTGATCATAGAAAAATATTTGTTTCCAGCACACTTCAGGGTTACAAAAAATGTGTTGGATTTGGGCTTTCGTAATTCTGATGTATTGTGAAATACGTGCACATTTCATTTACAGACATTTACATTTTCTGTGACAGAAAAAAGGCTGTCCTTTAACACCCCCAGCTCCCTTGGAAGACAGAGTCTGACATTTTACCTCTCTCTTTGAATGCACAGCAAATGTGTGAGAAGATAAGAACAACATTTAAAGGCCTGTTTACAGAAAGCAAGCAATAGTGGAAGACTAATGTAAACAGGCTATGCTTCACTGGAGGGACAAAGAAATGCTGGGCAGCCTAAAATAAATGAAGCCAGAAAATAGAAAGGAAGCAAATGTGAGCTACAACCACAAAGCCAATGGAAAGCAATAGGCACAATTTATTCTTAGGTCACCTTTCAGAATGCCCCCAAGGGCTATGCTGTCGGGATGGCTTTGACTTAAAAATGGTGAGTGTGTTGGCTCATTATGATGCATGTGTTAGTGTGTTGCTGTATGATGTTGCGTATGCCCGCCATCCCCTGCAGTTCCTCTGAATGTCCACCACTTCCTGTCATTCCCTGTAGCCTTTAGGTGTGTTCCCATTCCTCCTGCAACTCCTCTGTGCTACTCTGTTCCACAACTGCTATCCCTCAGCCTGCCTCTCACCCGTTCTATGATTTCTCTACATTCCCCTATCCCACAAGCAGTCCCTCTGTCTGACCCCTGCTCTATGTATCCTACCTCCAGCTGCCCCTTTGTGTCTCCTCTCTTTGTGCTCCCACCTTCTGCAGCCATTATGTGTGCCCCTGGCTTCATGTACCCTCTTTCTACTAGCTTGCCTGGCACTGCTGGCCTTCTATGTTCCCCACTGCAGCCCCTCTGTGTCCGACACCAGCTCTGCAACCCCTCTGGATGCTCGTCACCTCCAGCCTCTCTGTGTGCCATCCTGTGTCACTCTCCTTTATGAAGGCCCTCTGTGCACCGTACCCCATGCAAGCCCTCTGTGTCTCTCCTGCATCCCTTCAATGTTCCTACAGACACCTAGAGCCTTTCAGTGTTCTCCTATACCCAATTCAAACCCTGTGTGCTGCCATTCCACCCTCCTGCCTTGCCATGCTCCACCCAAATCATGTAGCCCTTCTGTTTTCTCTGGCTCCCCTGTACCCCCCGTTGCCTGTAGAAACTTTGTTTGCCCCTGCCTTCGAATGTCATCCGCCCTCCTCCAGGACATGGGTTTAGATTAAATGTTTTTTTTCTACACCAAACGTCTTTGGTAATATCTCCCAATGTTTCAGAACATGAGGAGACTTTGGCCCTCATTACCCTGGCAGTTGGTGTTAAAGTGGCGGTAATACCGCCAACAGTCCGTCGGAAATTACCACCAACTTATGACCATGGCGGAAAGATCTCCGATAGACAGCCAATGTACAACACCGACCACCAGGGCGGAAACAACAGCCAATACGGCGGTAGCCGCCTACAGCCAGGCGGAAGTCAATGTTCCGCCCACCATATTAAGACACAGGAAACCACAACCTTTTCCGGGGCTGTACTACTGACATCAAAAGCCTGGCAGAAACTGAGCTCGGAAGGGAAAGGGCTCACCATTGGAGACACAGGTAAGAACCACATTGCCAAGAAACCTGAACTTCATGTCTTCCCCATGTTCTTCTACGTTCTGCTCCACCACGAACACCAACACTGGCGAAGACGGTGATGGTGAGTACAGCTGCCTAGCACACAAGGGAGGGGGTGAGAAAAAAGAGAGTGACACACAAACGCACATTACCCCCCCAAACCTCATACACACAACCAGCTGCATTACAAAAACAATTTTACCCCGTAACTCGGATGAATAATGCAAGGACAAAGCGATTTTGCAAAAGTGAATGTAATGAGATCAACACAGCATGAAAAATAAGTTAGGCAAGATAATAGATATATACAAATGTACAGAAAAAGGGACACAGCCCAGTCCACAATTTGCGTCGGTCACATGGCCACAGGCCAAAGTCCAAGGCCACACATGTCACCTGCTTCAACACGCAGAGGACACTGCAGGGGCATCAGTTGGTAAACAGGCAGGCACCTCAAGGAGAGAGGGGACTGGGGGTACCTCAGCCAGGAGATGCAACAAGACCACTGGTTCTGGAGGGGGCACATGCCCTGTGCTTGGTCCAACGGAGTGCAAGGTAACAATCTCTCAGGTGGGTGCCATACCCACTGGTTCTGGAGGGGGCAACCTGGCCTGTGCTTGATCCTGGGGAGTGATGGGCTGCAGTCTCACATGTGGGTGTCATACCCACTGGGTCTGGAGGGGGCAACGTGCCCTGTGCTTGATCCTGGGGAGTGATGGGCATGTGGGTCTCTTACCCACTGGTTCTGGAGGGGGCAACCTGCCCTGTACTTGATCCTGGGAGTGTAAGGTCACAGTCTTTCAGGTGGGTGTTATACCCACTAGTTCTGGAGTGGACAGGCCGCACAGCAACCTATGGAGGCATTGATTACATACCGCCCGCTGGTGATGACGGCTGCACAGTGGTGGTGCTGCTGGTGGGGGAGGCTCCTGCCCATCCCCTGCAACCTCGGATGGCTGCACAGTGGCGGTGCTGCTAGTGGGGGGAAGCTCCTGCCCATCCCCTTCAACCTCAAACGGCTGCACAGTGGTGATGCTGCTGGTGAGGGGTGCTCCTGCCCAAACCCTGCAAACTCGGACGGCTGCACAGTGGTGGTGCTGCTGGTGGGGGGGGCACGTGCCCATCCCCTGCAACCTTGGACGGCTGCACTATGGTGGTGCTGCTGGTGGAGGGGGGCTCCTGCCCATCCTCTGCAACCTCAAACGGCTGCACAGTGGTGGTGCTGCTGGTGGGGGGAGGCTCCTGCCCATCCCCTGCAACCTTAGACGGCTGCACAGTGGTGGTGCTGCTGGTGGGGGGAGGCCCCTGCCCATCCCATGCAACCTCAGATGGCTGAACAACCATGGTTGGTGGTGGGGGCTCCGTCACAGTCCCTGGCCCAGGCCCCTTTGTCTTCCTGCCTGCTGGTGCATGCTCCTTGGTCTTCCTGCCTGCTGGGGTAGGCTCCTTGGTCTTTCTGCCTGTTGGGGCAGGCTCCTTTCCCTTCTTGCCTGCTGGGGTAGGCTCCTTGGTCTTCCTGCTTGCTGGGGCAGGCTCCTTTCCCTTTTTGCCTCTTGGGGCAGGCTCCTTGGTCTTCCTGGCTGCTGGGGCAGGCTCCTTTCCCTTTAGGCTGGCTGGTGCAGGCTTCTTCCCGCTTCAGGACATTTGGCCTGGATCCCTTTCCACCACGAGTGGGTGTTCTGATGACTGGGCCTTTGGACAGTGTGGCTGAGTTGCTTGACTGGGTTCTTCCTATCCTAGGCATACATGCAGGACAGGGAAGGGGTAGGGAAGATGTCAATGGTGGATAAGAACAGTTTCTTAGGTATATTGGAGCGGGAAGTGGGAGAAGGAATGGGAGTGGAGGAAGAGGAAGTGGTTGTTGGAGGTGTTTGTCTGCTGGATTTGGGTGCAGGTGCAGGTGCATGGGCTGTATGCTGTTGTGAGATGGATGGCTGTTGGGTGTCTGAGTGCTTGCATTTGTGTACTTTAGGAGGGGGGAAAGACACAGTGGGAGAGGACACAGGGGGCGTATGCATGACTGTTGTGGAGCTGTCTACCAGTGAGGTGTGTGTTCTGCTTGGTGTGGTGATGCTGGTAGTGTATGATGATGTAGTACATGCAGCTGTGAGTGTGGAAGGAACTGGGTGGGAGGTGAAGGAGGAGGAGGAGGGGGAAAGAGTGGAAATAGTGGATGTTGGTGTGTCTGCAACTGGGTGGTGTTTGTGTGAGTGCCTGTGGGATGAAGTATGGTGCTTGTGTTAGCCTGTAACACTCTTGGGTGTTGTCTTGTGTGCATGCTCATCGGGCTGTGTGCTTGGGATGAGTTGGGGTTGAGGGGAATGGGACTGGGCAGTGGAAGTTGGAGTGGGGACGGTAGGAACAGGGACAATGTCTGCCATCAGAGAGGAGGCCAGAGCCTGAATCGATCTCTGTTGGGATACCAAGCCAGTGTGAATGCCCTCCAGGAATGCACTCACTCAGGGCAGCAGGGCTAATTGGGGCAGGGCCTGAGGTGCCTGGGGCGAAGGAGATGCCCACCCTCCTGCGTGAGCACGCACTGGCAACTCCATGGGGGCTGCTGGAAGGGTGGTGCTGGTATGGTGGTGGTGGCTGTACCTGGTTTTAGGGTAGTCACAGAAGTGTCCGCCACCACCAGGGAGCTTCCATCGGAGGAGGGATCTGTGTCAGAACTGTCCCCTCCAGTCTCTGCTGTGGTGCTCCCCTGGCCCTCTGTCCCACTGGTGCCCTCAGCATCGGTGGACTCTGCCTTCTGGGCCCTGTGGGATGCAGCTCCCTCCATCGCCGGTGCCTCTGCTCCTCCGCCAGATGATGCTAATGCACATAAAGACAAGATGACATAACAAAAACGGGGGGGGGAGAGCCAAAGTATACATTTGGTGAATGGCTGCACCAACACCACCAATGGCGTACACAGCACCCTCACACACAGTGAACAGCCCTACGCAATATGCCATTGCAATAACAGAGAAAAAATGAGTGGCCAAGGCATGGGGAGGGGCACACACCGCCAAATGCAGCACACCTTGGACCCACGCAGCCCTGACCAGTAGTGTATGCCTACAAAAAATAAATTGGCCAGAGCACACAGAAAGTAGTGTCCAATAGTGTTGCAGGGATGAGAAACCCTGATGGTATGTTGAAGATGAGCGAGAGTTCGAGGTTGAAGAAAACGTCCAGAGTCTTGTTAGAAAAAAGTGCCTTTATTCGTAGTTGTTGTAGAGCATGATAATCGTCATGGATAAACAGCCAACACGTGTTTCGTCACACAGGTGACTTCATCAAGGCTGCAAAGAATATTGATAAAAGCAACAGTTGGTATAAATACGTGTGTGGAATCAGTAGTAAACTTATGTAAAAAGGATACCAAAGCCAAACGCCAGTGCCTTAGTGTAGGAGCTAGAAAAGATTGGTGTTGAAGTGAACATGACGAGCATACACGGAGCGACCGAGACATCCATAGAGAAAGGAGACACACTATGGATAAAAGTGATTTAACAAATCCATGCAGTAAATATAACGATCCATAATGTCTCCAATAGTAGGCTAATACATTGTTAATAGTGATACGAAGTGAGGTGAATGTGAGACTAGGGCAGGGTTGGGAGAGACCAAACAAATAGCTAAGTATAAACACCCAAAAGGGAGATGTGGTACATGATAAGTGAGTGAGAGGAAGAGAGAGAGGGCCCAAAGTAGTTGAGAGCCATAGTGTCTGTACCTGGGCCGTCCGGCCTGAGTAAACAATATTAATTGGATCTGTGGGCTGGAATAGGTGATAAAGATCTAGGAAGGAAATGTAAAAACGTAAAACAGGTAAGATTAGCCCGTAGGGGAGTAAGATCCGAGAATATCCGTGGGCAAAAGGTACGGAGAGAGAAGATAAAAATGTGTACATACCTTTAAAAATTGAGGAATTCAGAGTGGTAAGGCTGCCTAAGCAGCAAAAGGGTGATTAGGTAATTGAGTACGTGGGTAAAAGATGATATGGAAGGCCTTGATAAGCCGTAGAAACAGGGCCTTGATAAGCCGTAGACAGGTCCTGAGAGGTGTCAGAGAGATGAGTAAAAAATGAGAGGGTCGGTATGAGAGAAACAGAGGTAAATAGGAAAACAATTAATAACGACAATTAAAGGTCATAAACAAGTATAGTTGGAGTTAAAGTGTGGAGATCAATAGTAACACAAGCCCCAAAAGGGCTGCAACAAATAAATGCGGAATGAATCAAAAAACGGAGAAGATGAGGCAAGTACGGTGAGTAATGTCAATATACACATAACTGGCGGTACGTAGTGAAAACATGGAGCGCTAATATTAGGCCTGTAACCTGCCAGAGTGATGTGGACCAGGTTTAGGAAGGTCCATGTAATAGAGGTAGAGGACCCCTGCGGCAGTGAGAAAACATGTTGGACCTTGGTGACAAGGCCAGGGCAAAAAGCGGTACTCAAAAACGAGCCCGAGGGAGAGAGCGGCCTTAAATTATAAAATTATAAAACGGGTATGTCGAAATGCATTTAACCTGTAATAGTACGTCGGTGCTTGGTAACACACGAGCGTACAACCATGTTGAGCAGTTGAGCAAAAGTGGTAACACGCGTTTTCAAACGAAATGCGTCAAGGGATTTTAATTACGGCTAAAGAATTAGTAAGGCTAAAAGCGGCATTGGTGTAAAAAGTAAATAAACGCATCTAACATGGGCTGAAAAATCAGTCACGAACGGAGTGTCTAGTTAGCAGAAATGGACGACATACCTTAGCAATTCAGGCCGTGGAGGCGCGATGAGTAGTGAAAGAGCGTCTAATGGTCGTTGCCGACCCGCGCTCTTATGGTGAACAGGGAATTGGGGTGCCATGGAAATGGAGGGGGGACCTGAAATGAGGCTGAGGGGGACAGTGTGGCAGCCATATTGGGTGTATGGAATAGGTATCAGGAATAAAGGGGTTGAAAAGAAATATTGTTGATAATCATGGTGTAAAAACCTATACTGTAGTAGTGAGAGACAACACAAACACCGAAGTGTGCAAACGAAGTGATGGGAGTCCAGTGAACCCAAGATAATGTATGCCTACAAGTTAGGTTGCAAGATTTTCCCTTCTGAACCCTAGCCACCAGGGGACCTACGCTGCAATGTCAGGCCTGGCCTAGGGCCACCCACTGACACACATCCCCCACCCGGATACCACCCTACCAAGCATAAGTAGTAATGATGCAGACTGTACTCACCCCTTTGTGGCTGCTGTGATGCCCTCAAGTGCCCATCCAGCTCAGGATAGGCCACCACCAGTATGCGGGCCATCAGGGGTCAGGGTTCGACGGGCACCCCTTCCTCGTTGGGAGGCCATCCCTAGCTGGGCCTCCACCATCTTCCGTGCCCAGCATCTCAGGTCCTCCCACCGTTTCCGACAGTAGGTGCTCCGCCTGCCATAGACCACCATGGTCCGCACCTCCTTGGTGATGGCAGGCCGTATACCCTTCTTTTGATGGGGCTGACCTGCAGAGGCAATAGACACAGAAAAATAAATTTAGACAAACAATCCTGCCTGTTAAACATACGGCCCATCATACCAGTTTCCATCTCCATTTACAAATCAATGGCCCAGCACACAACCTGTATGCCGCCCAGAGGACATCCACCCACTCCCCTTACACGAGGCCTTCACACACACAACTCCATGCATTCATATGCATTGTGCCCACAGTGTATTCACTTGTTGGTCTGGAGGCCCATACAGCAGTCCGTACTACGGTAGGACCCCATCCACCAGTCTCTCCAACTCCTCCGAAGTGAAGGCTGGGACCCTTTCCCCAGTCACACGGGCCATGGTAGGTTCTAGACACAGGTCACAGCAGCACATGGTCCTCTCCTATGGAAGGACAGGTAGCATGTGAGGAATCAGATAGAAAATGGCGGTCACGTCCGCGGCGGTGCATACTGCCACCACCGGCGTAGATCACCATTGGCCACTGTACCCCATAGGGCCTAATTATAACCAATGAGGAGTTGCACGACGGTTCCCGACCGCCTCCCGCAACGGAATTACCTCACTTCCACCTGTCCCTCCACACAGGACAAGCGGATGCCATTTCATGGAGGTGGGGGGAGGCCCTGGAATAATGCTGCGTCACAAGAGATATTAGGACATACTGGAGAAATCACACTGACCCATTAGAAGTTTACAGGATGCAAAGTTCTGTTTTAGCACCATTGCTCAGTTTGTGACGGGCTCCTCACTTTTTTGTCCCTTAGATTGCTACCACTGTGGATGAATAGGAGATGGAGACATACCCCCGTCTACAGACCCCTGGTGGACTTGGCAACACTGGAAGACAGGCACATAATCCTCACCTATAGACTGGACAGGGCCACAATCACAGAGCTGTGTGCCCAATTGGAGCCTGACCTGATATCTGGTATCCATTACCGTATCTTGTGCAAGTGCTATTAGTTCTCCATTTCCTGGAAATTGGTTCTTTCCAAGTGACAGTGGGCTTGCCAATGTTCTCAATAGTGCTGACAAAAGTGTTGTTTGCCCTGATTAAACAGATGTGCAGCTACATTGTTTTCCCCCAGGTTGAAGATTTCGCCACAGTGAAGGCCGAGTTCTATGCAATGGGACATATCCCCAACATAATTGGGGCGATTGATGGAACACATATTGCATTTGTCCCGTCCGCCAGAATGTACAGGTGTATTGCATTTGTCCCCTCCGCCAGAATGAACAGGTTTTCAGGAATCGTAAGAGTGTCCACTCTATGAATGTACAGATGGTGTGCCTTACGGACCAGTATATCCCCCATGTCAATGCTAAGTATCCTGGGTCGGTGCATGATGCCTTTGTCCTGAGAAATAGCAGCATCTCAAATGTGGTGGCCCAACTACAGAGGCACAGGGTGTGGCTAATAGGTGAGCCCTAGTCCCCACACAGCATAGGTTGGTGTATGGTGTGGACCATAAGGGATAGTGTGTGGCTAAATGTTGTCCCTCAATATTTCAGGTGACTCTGGTTACCTCAACCTATCATGGATACTGACCCCTGTGAGGAATGCCAGGACAAGGGCAGAAGAATGTTATAATGAGGCACATGGGCAAACCAGAAGGATAATTGAAAGGACCTGTGGCCTCCGGAAGGTGGATCCATGTGCTACTCACCAAAGAAGGTCATCCAGATAGTGGTGGCATGCTGCATGTTGCATAAAATGGCCCTCAGACGCCATGTCCCATTTCTGCAGGAGGAGGAGGCTGGAGATGACCTTGTGCCAGCTGTGGACCCTGTGGATAGTGAGGATGAGGAGGCAGAGGATGAGGATGAGGACAACAGAACATCTGTGATCAGACAATACTTCCAATGACACACAGGTAGGACAGTGTTACTTCACATTTCAATTACATTTGTTTGAATTTGTGTGGCAATGGTATGCTGATATTTCCCACTTCTATGCCCACTTACTGTTTCCTCTGGCAATTAATTTTTCAGATGTTGGTGACCTCATATACTCCTGGTGTGATCGCTGCAGCCAGCTACAGGTCATTAATCTATGCTCAGTTTCTGTACAGTTGATTTGCAATTTTTGTACCTGTTTCAATTAATACATATTTGTAATACATGACATACTCCAAACTTCTTATTTTCCAAGGGTGTTTATTGAAGTGCTAAAATATTGAGGGGAAGTGCAATGGAATGGGGTGATGATGGAGGAAAGTTCAGGGTATTGTTTCAGTCTGTTTGTAGCACAGGAGCATTGTCCAAGGGGACATAGGAAGGGGAGCAATGGCAGATCAAGGAGGACAGGGTGATAGGGTGGTAGACAAGGGTGACAATCAGAAACGTCGCATTTCCTGGCGGGGTTTTGGCATGTGTCTCTGGCTTCTGTCTGGATTGCAGGGAACGTTTGTGGGGTGGTTCTCCTTCTGCAGGCGGAGGGGTATTGGTGGCCTGTGAGTCCTGTGGCGGGGCCTCCTAGCCACTAGCGGCAGCGTAAATGGAAGGCTTTTCAGATGTCTTGCTAATGGCAGGGGCCCACTGGTGTGAGACTGCCTCCCTCATAATATTGGCCATGTCTGCCAGCGCCTCTGCTATGGAGATCAGGGTGTTGTTGATGGCCTGCAAGTCCTCCCTGATCCCCTGGAACTGTCCCTCCTGCAGCCGCCTGTTCTCCTGCACATTGTCCAGGATCGGGCCCATCG
Source organism: Pleurodeles waltl (assembly GCF_031143425.1). Classification (NCBI taxonomy): domain Eukaryota; kingdom Metazoa; phylum Chordata; class Amphibia; order Caudata; family Salamandridae; genus Pleurodeles; species Pleurodeles waltl. Next base: position 536,377,798 of record NC_090445.1, on the reverse strand, counting down.
TGTCCTGGGAATGTTGATAGGCTCCCAGGATCTCTGCGAGTGCCTCCTGGAGAGTCGGTTCCCTGGGTCTGCCCCCACCGGCGCACAGCACTCCTCCCAGGGCACTCCTCCCAGTGCCCTCTGCCCTCTGAACCGTATCCCCACTGCCCACTGCCACTGACCCCAGGTCCCTGATTGTCTTGGGTATGAGGTGTGGCCTGGGGTCCCTGTAGAGGTGGACACACTGCTGATTGATGTGTCCTGGGGACAGGGGTGTGGGTATGCTGGGTGGGTGCTGTGGTGGTGTTTCCTGATGTTGGAGGCTCTGTGGTGGTGTGTGACTGGGCCTGAGTAACTGGCTGTCCAGAGTTCCCTGATGGGCCAGGTATGTCTAGATCCTGAAGATCAGAGTTGCTGTCATCACTGTGGGCCTCCTCATTTGGGGGACTGGCTAGTGCTGTCACCTCCTCTATGCTGACATTGGCTGGGGTACCTGTGGGGATGTAAATGATGTGTTATGGTTTCTGTGTCTGACATATTGTGCATCTGTGGCTTGCCCTCTTTGGTTTGATTTGCCCTGGCAGCTTTCACTTGTGTACGTTGGTGTATGGTGCGATGGTTAGTTCTCTATAGTGTGCATGCTTTAGTGATGAGTGTCCATGCAGGGCTGTGAGTGGTGTCCAGGCATTGTTGGAGCATGCAGGGCTTGGCATTGGGATGAGTGAGATGTGATGGTGGGATGTGTGGGAAGTGGTGGAGTGATGGGAGTGAGGGTGGGGGTTTGTGATGGCATGCAGGTAGGAGGGTAGTAGTACTAGAAAGTCCTCCTCCTACTCCGGCCAGGCCCTCAGGGTGCAGGAATGCCAAGACTTGCTCCTCCCATGCTGTTAGTTGCAGGGGAGGAGGTGGGGGTCCACTGCCAGTTCTCTGTACAGCTAGCTGGTGTCTTGCTGCAATGGAACGTACCTTCCCGGTAGGTCGTTCCACCTCTTCCTGATGTCATCCCTAGTTCTTGGGTGCTCTTCCACAGCATTGACCCTGTCCACGATTCTCCGCCATAGCTCTTTCTTCCTAGCTATCGATATCTGCTGCACCTGTGCTCCAAATAACTGTGGATCTACCCTGATCATTTCCTTCACCATGCCCCTTAGCTCCTCCTCTGTTAAACTCGGGTGTCTTTGTTGTGCCTATAGTGTTGAGTGAGGTGTGCTGATGAAGGTGTGTTGGGTAATGTGTTGGGGTGTGTGATGTGGAGTGTGTGAGTGGTGTATAGGTGTGAGTAGTGTGTGGCTCTAGTTGTGTCAGTGGTCTTGGTATCTCTCTGCTGGCAATGGTTTGAAATGGTAAAGGGTTGTGGGTAATGCGGGTGTGTGTTTTATAGTGGTGTGTGGGTGTGGTGTGTGTATGGGTGTCAGGTGTGTGTTATTTAAATTGACCAATGTAGTGTTGTTTTGTTTGTGTTTGTCCATTGTGAGCGCAGCAGTATGTACCGCCAATGGTTTACCACCATTGAATGTCTGCCGTGATGATTCGTGGGTCATAATGTGTGGGCATTGTTCTGTTGGACTTAACGGTGTGGGTTTTGATACCACCACTTTATCACTGACCTTTGATGTGGCGGATTTGTGTATGTGGCTGAATTCTGTCTGACTGGTGTATGTGTGTCATAATACTGTGAATGGATGTCCGCCGCGACAGCCGTAAGTTGGTGACCGTCAGCGTGGCAGTCAGCGGAATTTACCACCAATTTCATAATGAGGGCCTTTTTTTTTTTTTTATTAGAAAGGATTAGGTCGCAAAATCTCTCCCACTAATGCTTAAAATTACCAGCGTGCCCCCCCAATATATCAAGCTATAAGGATATTGAAGACAGAATAGCAAGGGACAAAATATTGAAATTTAGTGACAAATAGGAAAGTAAGTATTTACTATTTCAAAATTCACATCTGCGTACCTTGATGATATATGTACCTGATTGGTGTACATATGTGTATATATATATATGTACAGTATATATATATTTATAAGAAATTATGTATAGAAAATATCAATATTCTGTCCCACAGATATTATGGGTTATATATTCAAGAGGAAGACACTGACCAAAAATATCCACCATACTCTTGAGCTGGGTTGCCCACAAGGTCGCCCACTCTCGTGCAAGGTTGGGTTTGTTTGCTACATGCAGTTATGTCACCACTGAACAAGGTCTTGGGAAGAGCACATACACAACAGCTTGCCAATGGCCAACGCAGTAGTAGTGAACAAACTACAAGGTGGGATTAAAGGCCATCATTTGGCAAGGCAAAGGGGCCCCCTTCACTCTATGCTAATTTAAAAAAAAGTTCTCTTGATGTAACCTAACTTTTGGAAAGAATAAAATAAACACTCAAGCCCTCAGCAATTCAAGGAGGGAACAGATGAGCAGAACAATACTTAGCGGACCTGAAATGAATAGACCTGCATGGCCCCTAAGCAAGGCAGGATGGATGAGTGCACACAATCCTCCACCCTTTCAAGACAGGATATTTATTCAATACGCTGCCATGCCCTTAGACAAGGTAGGACAGAGGGAGGAAACACAAACTACTTCCCAGCCTTGTGAAAGGGTGGGGGTAATTAAAAAATACACTGTGCACATGGTGAAGGCAGTGAGGGCTTAAAGACCATAATGGCCACAATCATTGGGCATTGCGGGGATATTGAAAAAACACTAATAAACCCAAACCCACTCCCTGTACACTTACCATGCTTTGCTATGTTTTATTCTCTCTCTTAAGGAATCATTTAAAGTATTTTGAACCAGCACAACCATGAACAAGCATTTCAATGCAATCGGTCTCTCATTTGCTCCAGTTAGGGCTATTGGCGTTATAAATTCCAAACTGGACTTTTCTTGCCACATAAATTGAAAAAGAAAAGTAAAACATTAGTTGACAAAAGCAAGCCAATTCAAAGCGCCATGGCCTCCATGAGCATGAGCACAAAGGAGAGAAACAACAGGAAAAAGAAGTTCGCTCGCAGTCAAACATTTCGGCACTCATGCAAGTAACTATGTAAAAGAGAGGGGTGAAGTTGTCGTAGTCAGTACTGAGGATTAGATCCTCGCCCAGGTGTGGGATCATCCCCACGGTAATCGTTTCTTCGATCCCTCTCCAATTGAGACGTACCATAGCCACTGGGTACTGCAATTGGTCTCCATGGACGCATGTGATCAGGACCTGAGTTTGAGGAGACCACTGTTCGGGTGTCACCAGGTCCTGTCTAACCACACTTTGGCTGCATCCTGAATCTACTAGAGCCTTCCTTTCTATTCTGTTGAGAGACACTCGTATTGTGTATTTGTGTTTCTTATTGCCAGGCCACAATACCCTACTCTTCATCATTCCGATCTCCATGGGCTCCTCTGTTTCTTTCTTTAAGGGACAGTTCTGAGCTATGTGACCCCACTCTGAACAGTGGAAACACTGGGGTCCAGTTGTGGGGTGGCTTGCCAACGAGGAAGGGGTATGGATTGCCCGCTCTGGGCTGTGCAGGGTCATGGGTTGTGGGTGAATGGGTTTTCCTGGTCAAACACAGGGGTTAGTGGTGGAGGTTGGTCTGGAGGGAACACTGCGAAACTCCAGGGCCCGATGAAAGGTACAAGCAAGATCTATTGCAGTTTGCTTGGCTAAACCAGGGTGTTGTTGTACCCAATTCCGGGTGTTGGGAGGGAGGGCTTCTAAGTATTGTTCGAGGTTAATGGCGTCAAACATCTCCTCTTTTGTGGTCTCTGTGGGGTGTAACCATTTCCCCCCAGCGTGGTGTACACAGTAGTAGAAAGTGTTTAGATTGTCCTGGTGAGTCCACTTAGTTTGTCTAAACTTAGCCCAGTAACTTTCTTTATCCAATCCTATCCGCTCTAGGATTGCTTTCTTTACTTCAGTATAAGGGGTGGTCCCTCCGGGATTTACCGCTTGATAGGCGGCTTGTGGTTGACCGGTCAATAAGTGTGCTATATATTGGCCCCATTTATCCTCAGGCCAATTAGCAGTGCTGGCTACCCTCTCAAAGTTTGTAAAAAACGAAGTGGGGTCCTCCTGTTCTTGATACTTCTGAAGGACACTGCTAGGCACATTGGGATGTACCCTGGTGTAGGCAATGGTTTCGCTCAGTTTCCCCAAAGCAGTTTAATGGACCAACTGGTTGTTGGCCATGATGGTGGCCTGGCTTGTTAGTGCTGTTTGTAGTGCTTCTCGCTCTTCTTTGGCCTCCTTGAGTTGTTGTTCCCATACCAATTGTAAATGGCGCTGTCCCTCTGCCAATTGGGCTATCATGTCTGCCAGCGTGGGTTTCTCCTCCATGGCGTCGGGCTCTGGATACCACAACTCCACTTCTGACACCACCTGTGACCGAGTTGGTCAATGATGACACGAATGCAGTGAGATATGAGTTCAGGTGAATTTTATTGATATAGTTCTTGCTGACGTGACATGACCTTTGCATAAGTTCTGCTGTTCAGTCTTTGTCTCTCCTTCATGGGATTTTAAGTCTCCTTTTCTTTGTCTCCTTCTTCCAGGGCTCCCAGGAGGCGCATGTGGGAAAGAACAAGATGAAGCAACGGTAAGTTCCTTTTCTTTCTTTCTTATACTTTGTTTTACTACTTCTTCCTATGCTCTGTCTTTCGTTGTCTGATGTTTTTCCTCTCCTGTGTTTTCTCAATTCCTGTGCTTTTCTCTATCAACTACACACTCCTTAAGGCTCATTCGTCATTGCCTCCTGTTTTATCTTTTCTCCTGTTTTCTTTTTCATGTTGGTCTATCCTCTTTTCCTTCTCGTAGCCTTCTTTTGAGGTTTTCCTTCCTCTTTCTTCTTTTAGTTTCTTTCCCCTCTCACGCGCTCTCGTTATCCCTCTCTCTTTCTCTCTCTACCCCTTTTCTTGCAGTTCTTTATTTCCTGTCTGTTTCCTATTACTTGGCTTCTCTTTTCCCTTCCCCCGTCATCTCTGGTCTCTTGTATGGGTTTCTTTCGTATTTTCTCTCCTTCTATCTCTCTCTCTGTCTCTGTTCTTCCTGATTCCCTTCTTGTTTTGTCCCACTCCTCCTCGTTGTCCTCCCCGCTCCCCTTCTGGTATTCGCCTCCCTCGTCCTCCCAGCCCCACCTTTTCTTGTTCTTTAATCTTTCCCTTAACCCATTCCAGAACGCACCTGGCATTGCCACGCTTCTCCCGAAGAGTGGCTGGAGTCTTCGCTGTGCGCCTCCTGCGCCGCTATCAGGGCTCCGGTCGTGTTCTCACCTTCACCTGTCTCTTGGGGCTGCATCGGATGTCTTTTCCTCAGTTCGTCGTCTCCTTCCGAAAATTCGTCGTCTTCCGTGTTCTCCTCGTCATCCGCGCACTCCACTTCCTCCGCGTTCTCCACCTCTCCCGCGCGCCGTCCTTGGTCGGTGTTTTTCTCCATCGGAACTCCAGGCCGCGCCCCCTGTAATCCCAGAAGCAAACACGGATTGGCTCCTCCGTCCTGTAGTTCCGGGTCCTCTACGGCAGTGTCAGCACATGCTGTCTCCACTGACGGGCCGGCACTGCTCGGCCCGTCACACAGGGGCAGTCTGCAAGGCGTTAACAAAATTGCCCCATTGAGGGACAAACGTAAAGCATTTACCAATGATAACAAAGGATTTTTGAAAGGCAAGCCTATGAAAGAGTGAAAGTGATGGGCGTGAGGTGGGTGTGGTTAAAAGCCCACAATACTAACAATAGGTCACAGCGTTTGCGTGCTCAACCTAAAAATGAAAGAATTAGCACATCCTCTTTAGCAAGGCAGCAGCATACATTTTCAAAGAAATTGCAACTTAGGCAAATGCATCATCTTTTGAACTCAAAATTGCAGTTTTTTTAAAGATGTCACAATCACTGGCACAGAGATACAGATAGGGACAGACGCACCTGGACAGAGTGGTTAGCAAAGTGAGAGAAGGACATGGACAAATGAACAGAGACAAGGGCATCTGGACAGAAAGACAAGATAGAGGGACATGAAGACAGAGAGAATGACAATGTCAGAGGTATATGGCAGAGACAGAAGGATAGTGACAGAGAGATGTCTGGGAACGGGGAACAGATATAGGGACAATGACCAAGGAACAGGGAAAGAGAGGGATAAGCACAGACAGACAGATAAGGACACAGAAGCAGAGAGAAGAACCCACACCCCATGACCACCATCATATAGCCAGACACCGTCTATCATAAATTAACATACCCGCCATCAGATGCACACCTAAGCTACGTCATACAGGCACACACCTCATCATCAAACACCCACACCACCACCATCAAACCCTCACATGCAGAGCATAAGTGACTACCACCTCACCATCAAGGGGGCACACACCCACCATTAGAAGGGCAAACTTCCACCATCAGACATCTACACACCCATCACAATATGCACACATCCTCACCATCAAAAAGGCTACATATCGCTACCATACATCCACAAACCAACCATTATACACCAACACACCCACCATTCTATGTAAACCCAGCAAACTCTTGCCACAAACACACACATTATCATAATGTTGCACAGCTGGGTGGCCACCATCCTGCCCGCCATCCTCTTCGGATTATGTCTCGGACATGTAGGACATGCTGATTCTTCTGTAGTTTGTGTCCAGGGAGATATACAGCAGCACCAGCGGTTCATCACATTCCCTTGTCAAACTTACCTCTTGGAGGTTGGCCTTCAGGAGCAGTCAGAGCCGCTGACAATCCTCTCTGTAGGAGGCTTCTCTCAAGAGATGCATACACCATCTCCATTGGCCTGACATTTGTTCTTCATAGCATTTCTCAGTTTGGCCTTCGGGGAATGACTTTACTCCCCAATACAAGATGGTTGCCACTTTGCAAACGTCTAAGAAAATCTTCCCAATACAGAAGGGGAATTGAATCTGAAATAATTTCCCATTCTTGGCCTATAAAGGAGGGAATATCATATATCAATATCATGGCTCACCATCCCCAAGGGTGCACTCAGTGCGGCATGACACCAAACGTCCCCAAACTGCTGGTTTACTGTGAGGACCCAGACACCACACCATCCTTAGGAGTCCCCACAACTCTTTTGCCCTTGTCAATAATCTCTGCCCCGTATCCCTAGCATCCCCACTCCCATTTGGAGTGCCTCCGTAACCTCATTCATAACTTGTAGGTGGCATTCTGTCCAAAGCAGTCCACATCTCCTACAATTCCAGGGGAGGCTCTGATCCCAAGTCCTAGGCAATCTGCTGATACTATGAGATCTCTGACATACATCATATTGCAGCAAAGCCACCATCCTACTCCGACATACCCATCATTAGTCCACACAACTAATATTGTACCATCACATCTACCACTATACATACACATAACCAAAGTCCTACACGTGCACCCCACCACTATAATAGGACATCATATGTCACACAAATAACATAATATGCCAACACACCAACAGTAATCTGCCAACACATCCACTTTCATACTTCAACATAAACAAGATTATTCACCCACTCAAAAACCATCATATGCTAACACAACCAGCATCATGTGTCCACACCACTCATCATCATATCTAGAATTAACCAACTTACACCGAAACACCCACTATCACATGACAGTGCACTCTCCATCACATGTCCACACACCAACATCATATGTCAACACACCCATCATCAGACTTCTACGCAGTCACAATTGTACTCCAGGTCTCACCAACATACATCCACCATGATACAATAAGGCACCCAGCACCATTTGTCAAAGCAAAAAACATTGTATGACAACACACCATTCTTCAGCACAACCAACAGTAAACATTCACACAACATATGCTAGCACATCTACTATCATACATCCACACAACCAACATCAATAGCCAGCATACCCAACATCATATGCCAAGATACCCACAATCATACGGATAGCAATGTATACAAACACTCCTACCATCTTATGCCAACACACCCACTTTCCTATGTCCATACAAGTATGTCAGCATATATATACACACACACACACACACACATACACAAGCCAACACAACTTGTATCATCCAACACGCCCATCATAATACTGCCATGTAGTCAAAACTTCCTGTCCAAAGTCAATATGTTACGACTATATTACATTTTTGCAAATCAAAGTTCTCTGAAAAGATGTGATTGGTACATATTCTGGTCTTAGCAAGAGAATTTAAGTCATTTTGACAAAAGTAAATTTAATCAACACATTCTAATTACGGTTGATTAACTAAATAAAAAGCTTTTTCAGAATCATCTAAAATTACAACAGTCGAACTAAGACCATCCTTCTGCCTACAAATGACAATGAATAGGAGTTGTGTATTACCACCACCATGTTATTTGATATAGTGAATCGTGTCAGTCAATCAAGTGGCATTAATAGGAACCAACAGTTTAGTATGAATACAGCTAGGAGATGGGATGAAAGGTTTCACACTTGGAAGCATCTTTATGAGGTTTTACACTCTCAGCATTTAATTCAGCAGAACATTTTGGTGAAAGTATGCCAACCTGTAGGAGGCTGGCCTGGCTTATAGTGGGTACCTTGTGGTACTTTCATCTTGTGCCAGGTCCAGTTATCCCTTATTAGTAGATTAGAGGTGTTCTAGCAGCTTAGGTGGATGGAGGTAGCTATAGCAGAGCAGCTTAGGCTGAACTAGGAGACATGCAAAGCTCCTACTATACCACTTATATCACTTAGCACTATATCATAAGAAAACACAATACTCAGAGTTACTAAAAAATAAAGGTACTTTATTTTAGTGACAATATGCCAAAAGTATCTCAGAGGATAGACTCCCTTAGGAGGTACGTAATATACACAAAATATACACACACAAACAAAATCAGGTAAGTAAACAGTTAGAAAAGTAGTGCAAACACTGTAGAACACAATTGAATGCAATAGGGAGAAATAGGCCTAGGGGCAACACAAACCATATACTCCAAAAGTGGAATGCGAACCACGAATGGACCCCAGGCCTAGTGTAGTGTCTAGAGGGTCACTGGGAGTGTAAGAAAACACTAAGGGTGTCCAAGATACCCCACCCCAAGACCCTGAAAAGTAGGAGTAAAGTTACCCTACTACCCCAGAAAAACAGTAATGTCGAGATAGGGGATTTTGCAAGGACAACAACTGACTTCAAAACACTGAAGACGGATTCCTGGACCTGAGGACCTGTAAAGGAAGGGGACCAAGTCCAAGAGTCACGCAAGTGTCCGGGGGGGCAGGAGCCCACTAAACCCTGGATGAAGGTGCAAAAGGGCTGCCTCTGGGTGGAAGAAGCCAAAGATTCTGCATTAACGGAAGGTGCCAGGAACTTTTCCTTTGGTCAGAAGATGTCCCACGGCGTGCTGGAGGGCGCAGAGTTGTCTCCATGCAGAAAGACCACAAACAAGCCTTGCTAGCTGCAAGAGTCGTGGTTGAGGATTTTGGGTGCTGCCAGGGCCAAGGAAAGGCCAGGAGATCGCCCCTTAGAGGAGGAGACAGAGGGGGCACTCAGCAACACAGAGAGCCCATGCAAAAGCAGGCAGCACCCACAGAAGCACCTGAACAGGCACTTAGAAGATCTGAGGACAATGGTCAACTCAGAGCCACAAAAGAGGGTCCCACGACATCAGAGTCCAACTCAGCGAGTTGGGCAATGCAGAACGGAGTGCTGGGGACCTGGGCTAGGCTGTGCACAAAGGAAGTCTTACAAAAGTGCACAGAAGCCAGAGCAGCTGCAGTTCACGCAGTACACAGAATTACTGTCTGGCATGGGAAGGCAAGGACTTACCTCCACCAAATTTGGACAGAAGGACCACTGGACTGTCGAAGACACTTGGACCCAGCTCCTGTGTTCCAGGGACCACGCTCGTCAGGATGAGAGGGGACCCAGAGGACCCGTGATGCAGAAGTTTGGTGCCTGCGTTAGCAGGGGGAAGATTCCGTCGACCCCTGGGAGGTGCTGGTCAGGGGAGTGGTCACCCCCCTTTCCTTTGTACAGTTTCGCACCAGAGCAGGGCTGGGGGGATCCCTGGACCGGTGTAGACTGGCTTATGCAAGGAGGGCACCATCTGTGCCCTTCAAAGCATTTTCAGAGGCCAGGGGAGGCTACTCCTTCTAGGCCCTTCACACCTATTTCCAAAGGGAGAGGGTGTAACACCCTCTCTCAGAGGAAATCCTTTCTTCTGCCTTCCTGGGACTGGGCTGCCCAGGCCCCATGGGGGCAGAAACCTGTCTGAGTGGTTGGCAGCAGCGGTAGCTGCAGAGGAGACCCTGGAAAGTTAGTTTGGCAGTACCCGGGCTCTATGCTGGAGACCCGGGGATGCATGGAATTGTCCCCCCAATACCATAGTGGTATTGGGGGGACAATTCCATGATCCTGGACATGTTACATGGCCATGTTTGGAGTCACCATTGTGACGCCACATATAGGTATTGACCTATATGTAGTGCAGGCGTATAATGGTGTTTCTGCACTCACAAAGTCTGGGGAATGTGCCCTGAACAGTGTGGGGGCACCTTGGCTAGTGCCAGGGTGCCCCCACACTAAGTAACTTTGCACCTAACCTTCACAAAGTGAGGGTTAGCCATATAGGTGACTTATAAGTTACTTAAGTGCAGTGTGAAATGGCTGTGAAATAACGTGGACGTTATTTAACTCACGCTGCAGTCGCAGTCCTGTGTAAGAATTGTCTGAGCTCCCTATGGGTGGCAAAAGAAATGCTGCAGCCCATAGGGATCTCCTTTAACCCCAATACCCTGGGTACCTAGGTACCATATACAAGGGAATTATAAGGGTGTTCCAGTGTGCCAATCAGAATTGGTAAAATTATCACTTGCCTGCAGTGACAATTTTAAAAGCAGAGAGAGCATAAACACTGAGGTTCTGGTTAGCAGAGCCTCAGTGATACAGTTAGGCACCACACAGGGAACACATTTAGGGCCACAAACGTATGAGCTGGCAGGATCCCAGTGACACATATCAAACACACTGACAACATAGGGTTTTCACTATGAGCACTGGGTCCTGGCTAGCAGGATCCCAGTGAAACAGTGAAAACACCCTGACATAAACTCACAAACAGGCCAAAAGTGGGGGTAACAAGGCTAGAAAGAGGCTACCTTCCTACAAAACTTGGACCTTTTTAAGTGGCAAATTGCCAATTAACTTAATACCATGGAATTTGCTCTCAAATAAAGTATCCACTTCAACTTCAGCTTTTGGTAAATCAATATTAGCCAAAGAACTCTCTAAACCATAAGCTGCAGGATGCAGGTTTTAATCGTATAAAAGGGCAAAATATTCAGTAAAAGCCATGTTATTATCTTTGCTAGACATAGTGGTTCTATCTTCATAGCTCTCAATAAATGCAATATTGCTATTAGATGGTAAGGGCCTGATTTAGACTGAGGGTTAGAGTAATATGTATATTCGCACCATCGAGACAGCGTTCCATCTGTCAAATTCGGAGATGTCCACCAGCCCAGCAGTCATTCAGTACCTGTTCCTGTCAAGATACAAAATGTTTGGTGGAAGGCCACAATCAATTTTGACTCTATCCATCAAACGTTTAATCTTTTTTTGTCTTTTAGAAGCAAACTCCTAAAGGAGGAGTTTCTTTCTGAAAACATAGAAAACATTTAGCTGGCCACTGGGTAAATAGGGACTTTTCTCTGCTATTTGCCTTGCTCCTGGCCAAATAGCAGAGATTATGCACTGCTTGGTGGGTGGCCGTGCAAATAAAAAGGAAAATTCTGTATTTATCTGGCTTCTGCCTGCATAGCAGATATTATACTATTTGGCCTCTGGCCTTGCAAATACAAATAAACCACTATTTACTCAGCTGACGACTAATCAGCAGACATTATGCATGATTTGACCAATGGCCATGTCAATACCAGAAAAACATTATTTATCTGGGTGCTGTCTGAATAGTTGAAAATATATGTTACAACGCCTATCACAGATTTCAAAAGGCACTTATCCACAGGTAGAACTGCAAACAAGGAGTGAACCCAATTGGCATTCATCTACTGATGCAAACTATTGCTAATACTGTCATGAATGCAATTTGCATTCACACAGCCTAACTTATAGGTCTAAAGATCCCACTAGCCCACAGTTGAATGCACCTAGGCCAGGTATATAATTATCAAAAGGCTCCATGTCACTTGAACACCTCTTTTTCTGTCCAAACTTTTCACTTAGCATATCAATATGTTCTAGTAATTCTAGTTTGGGGCAATTAAATAAATCAGACTAAAACACCTGAAAACAATAATTTCTAAAAGCAAGGGCCAGAACTGAAATCCCAGCGACATGATGCCATCTGAAATCCCTAGATATATAGGATCCACAATGATCCATGATGTTTCTTTTTTTAAATAGATCCAGTTGCATAGGACCCCATATGTAAGTCACCAACTCAGTATCCTTGGGTGATTTCATTCCTACCTCAATAAGGAAGAAAGAAAAATATATATCTTTAAAAAAATAGAATCTTCATACCTTGTCAAATTTCAATAAACTTGTGGCAATATTCATTAAGTAAAAATCGTCTAGACTAAATGACTGCATGGTTGGTAATGACATCATCATTTGAGTCTAATCCCTTTACAAAGAACTATGGAGGACAGTGGATCCTGATATAAACTCCATAAACTGATTTCTGAATTTGTGATTCTTAAAAGACTATACATTGCCTTTATAGATGTGTTAACAAAGATGATGTTTCAAACATATCGGTATTGTTTATCCTCTTGTTGAACACTTTATACTTTTGTTTTAAATGGCGTAGCACTGATTTCATACAGCTATTGCTCAGACTGCAGAGTTATCAAGTACAGCCTCGTGGTGTGCTGCAGTGGAGCCTCACCACCTCTTTCTCCATGGAAATAAGATGCATGCAGTCTTTCAACAGGAACTTTTCTGTGGCCATGGATCGTCAATTAAACAATTCTTCTATCTCTACACCAGCGTTATGATACTTATAATATAAGCAAAGAATGTATTAAAAAAGCTTTTAGAAATATTTGAAGTGTTTGCAAAATAATCGTCATGAAAGGTGAGGTTGAGGGAGTGTGCTTATTTAATTCCACTCCCAAAATCATGAAAGCGGAACTAAATTAATGGGAGAAAAGTAATCTGCATGGCTTTGAAAAGCTGTACTACCCACCCCTGTCAGTGTTTATGGCTATTCCTGTCTTTCCCTGCAGTAAACAAGACAATCATGTGTATCCTCTAAAAGTGTTTCATCTTTTGCTTTTCTGTTTGGGAACACAAATTGTAACCACTCTGAGCGAGACTGGCTGCTGGCTCATCAAATCAGGGTATTCGGTGCCAGGTCCTAGTAGTAGCAGATTAATACATTGCATGGGCACACAACATTTAACCTGTGTCATTTTGCAGGAATTGCTATTGGTGTCCTCTCACCTTCGTTATCTATGGCAACTCAGTATATGTAATGATACTGGGTGAATGGTGGGGTTCATTTGAGACTGAATGTATAATGCAGAAGTTGCTGGTCCTCCTTCAGCAGGCTGTCTAGTCCATGGTGGATATGTTAGCCTGCACATGGTGCTTCCTAATCCAACCTTCCTGAAATAAATTGTAGTTGGTGGATGGAGAAAAATCTGGCAGTGCATTCCCTTTGTCACATTAGGTTTCCTCCTGCTTTATTGAAACTACTTATGCTGCACTTCCTATTTTGCTCTGGTCTCCAAGTTAAAGGGAACAGAGGAAGATGGCTGCCTGGCCTGGAACCAACAAAACAACCTTGACATGTACATGCTGTTTGGCCAGTAATTCCTGGCTTCATATTGGGAAAGATTTTGGAAACGAATGAAAAAATAGCTCTTCTCTAGGATTGTATCATTTTGTATTTCAATATTTGTATAGTGCTTCATGTCCTTATGAGGCCTCTATGCCATTCTTGATCATCAGCAACTCTGCTGTGCATTCAGTGCTGGCTCTAGGGTGCTGTGACCAGTGCCACCACACTGAGTGCTGACTTGGGGTGTGGGCACCGTGTTTGCAGGTATATTATGGTTTTAAAAGCACCTGCTGAGGGTTCTTTGCCTCCAGCAGGTTTCAGGTAACAATAAATATGTTAAGATAACTCTCGTGATAACTGTTCTGCCTGAAGAGGGATAGGAGTTTTCTCTAGCGGACTTTAAGGTAGTGTAGAGGGTTTATATGCCTACTGCAGTGAATATGTATCATGCACATTAAGTGCATATAATGTAAATAGGTCAGTAGATTACTACTTTCGTCAGAGAGGGCCCTTTGTTACTTGCAGTTTATAAGTTAAAATCCTAATATAAAGCAGTAAGCTATTAATTGTCATAAAAGAACTGCATGCATCATGCAAGGTACAGATTAGAGCATTAAGGTTTTTCCCCAGTCTTTCATCATCCTAATGTTGCAAAAAGGGTTCATTTGGTTAGAAATAAATTCTTGTTGTTAAAGAGAATCCCAAAACATGGTGTTACATTTTGAATTCTGAGTGTGTGCCTCTCCTGACCAAGCACTCAAACTATACAGGCTGCCAGAATGGATGACATGTGTCGCCCACACCTTGTAGTCCTCTTTCTTATGTAACATTTCTATACACTTATTTACAAATGCATGATTGATTAACTGTATGTAATGTGTGTGATGTAAAGTGTTCTAACACCCTACACTGGTATGAGTGGTGCTATACAACTAATTAAATGCATCTGAGAGACAGTAGTGATGGAGACTTGATGCGCACCGTTAAAGGGTAGTAGTGAAGGGATTCATGGGGCAGGAGGTCACTGGAGGGGCATGAACAAGCATTGTCGCTCATGGCGCCACCAGCTCTAAGACCGGCCCTGTGTGCATCATTGATATTGTGTAGCCAATGTGGGAAACAACAGTTAAAATATGTGAAGTTATACTAATCAAAAATGTTTAATCATTATGTATCATTTTTACATTAAATTCAAAGTAGTTTTATTTATTTCACATTATGTTCTGTGAGTTATTATTTGAAGTCACTCTCCAATATTTTCTGTGGGAGTGTGTTGCAGTACTTGTGAGCGGCCACATGTGGTTGTTCACCAAAGATGGGCTGGAGTACACCTACTACTGTTTTGTCACTATAAGGGCTGTAGTAACTTTAAAACTTAGGCTTTGGTGGATAAATGGATGTGGTAGCCAAATCCTCTCTCAAGCCCTCCCTACTTTTCCCTAAACCCCTTCCATTTTGTAGGAGATTGCCCCCCTCTTTCCATCCACTTCCCGGTCCCTCATGTATTTGCTACTAAGTAGTAAACTTACATGTGTAGAGTTTTCTCCATAGAAATGATATGAGAACTCGAGGTGGAGATTATTACTAGTAGGTCTGTGGATTGCATTTTGTAGTACATAAGTCGTACTATTGTAACACTACTGCAGTAACTACAAAATGCAGTTTGTGAATAGGGCTCTCCATCTTCAGAATTCCTTGTACGGCTTTCTGATTTTTTTCTACTGACCATAACAGCCCACCTATTAGCCTCAGAACACTTCTGTATAACTTCTGATGTCCTCACTGTCCTTCCAACCTTCACCTCAGCCATAAAATCTCAACATCCACCTTTAAGTTGCTCTGACAGCCAGCAGTTTCACAGATTACTCTCCCAGTCTTGTTAAGAGACATTTTGCTTGCTTTCCAAACAGGTTTACTGTATACGCACCTCCACCAATCTTCAACTTACTCTCAGATCTTCACAAACCACTTGTCCGGTGCTGAAGCTATGGCAGCTGACATCCATCCTTAGTCCTATAACAGATGGCAATTTGAGACATTTAATACTTCCTCTCAGCTATCTTCAGCTTCCATGGTCCCTATAATGTTCATTGGAGCCTTTCCCAATTGCTGATTGCCCTATCCCTTTGACTGTCTTTGTTAGGCCCTGATAATTTTTGCTGACTTCAGTAATCTGTGTTTCTCAAACCCTTCTGACATCCTTCACAGATCACAACCTTTCAAACCCATCCACCTTTAGACTCTGTCTGCCAATTTTCACTACCTGTGAGTGATATGATCCACCTGCAGACCACTGTGTCAGCATTAGAGAGCTATTGTCACTCAGAACTCAGACTGTGAGAGTCAAAGCTTTATATACACTTTTCACACTGTGAATTTTCAGCTCATATTTTCCATCAGTGGTTTAAGTGGACTGAAAAGGGGGGGGGGGCTCTAGGGGTTGGCAACATAAGAAGAATGAATAAGAAGCATGCACAAGAGGGATATCCTAATGCATGTGGTCTAGAATCTCACAGGTGTTTTCCTCCCCCTATTCTTTCTATGACTTCTGGTTTTGGTCCTGTTCCAAATCCTCATTTCTGGACTGGTCTGGTCCTCCTACTCCTCCTCCCTGGTTCTAATCATTTCTGGATCTGCTGCTTCATGAGGATTAGTCTCATGGACCTTTTGTTTCTGGTTCCACTGCTTCTTGACTTCACGGTCTTGTCTCTTCTTCATAGTCCTGCTAAACTGAGGCCTCCTGGTTCTCTCGGTTGTGGTCTTTCCAGTGTCAATAATTCTGTTTCCAGCCCCCTTGTCTTTCTTGAACTGATCTCTGTGGTCCACAAATTATGGATTCTCCTTTCCCTTATTCTCCTGGCAGTAGTCCTCTTGAGTCTGCCTGCTTGGACCTGTTAATCCCAGCTCTCGTACTCCTCTCCTTCCTAGTCCATGCTCTCAGATCTTCCTAGTGCTGCTCAGCCAGGTCCTGGTTCTCCCACCCCTGCTCTTCCAGATCCTGATCTCCCATTGCACATTGTCATGGTACACCTGACCTCATTCTGGTCCTTGTCTCTTTGCACCTGGTCCACTCTTGCCTCAGTCACCCAAGGTCCTAATTCATAAGGTCTCTTTGGTCTTGGTATTTCTTGTCCTCATGAATCTGATTGTCCTAGCCCTCCTGGTGGTCCACCTCCTAGTTTTTATCCTCCTACTCATCGTCATCATCATCCTCCTTTTATCAGACTTCTACTTCTTTACCCAGGTACCTTCCACAATTACATTTGTGGAGCATTGCCTGTAAGTCTGTCACACAGATTCTTTGTTTCCAGATTTAATTTGGTGGGTCAAAGCCGTCATGGTTAGACATGACTCAGTTCATTTATAACACTGCTTAGCATGTGCAAAGCAAAAGTACAATTGCCAGGATCCAGTGAATGGGTGGCTAAAATGCCAGTGTGGCTGAAAAACCCACTCATGACATGGGACCGCTAATCATCTCTGCTTGAAACCTACTCTGCTGGGTGAATAGTGTGAACAAGTGTGGCAGTTGAATGAACAGACACTTCTCTGATTAATTACCAAGAAGCTTTGCTTACCTGCCCCCAGCTTTTACTCACCTGTTCCATAAAAGGCTCATTTACTGTGTCTTTGCACAATTTGCCTCCTGGAAGTGTCCCAAAAGCCTGTGCCCCCAGCACTATTTGCCATATACAACTGCCCTCATCTCTGTGGCCAAGATACCACTTTTATCTCTGCATTCCATGTTTGCTTGTGCTTGTTAGTTGCTGCAGTTGTTGCCAGGTCTAAAATATTAGGCAAACATATTCCTCTTGAAATGCAGCACAAAACAAGCACAAACCCTTCCATATGAAGTTTAAAATAACTCCACCCATACAATTCATACAAAGGATGACCATGAAGAATAAAAAACAATGTATTCCCATAAGTGACGTTGTATGCAGACAGCTAAATACTCCCAGACTTCGGTAAAAAGGTATTGGTGTGGCATAACCTGAAGCTCCTGTAGTAGAAGTTATATTTCTACATATGTTATTTTCATTTTTATAGCACTTGGGCCTGTTAATGAACTTACTATTGTACATACTGTTGTACATGCACATATGCACTTAATTTCAAATGCTACGGACAATATCCTGTATCCATATTACAAGATGCCCTTGACGCTGCCATTGCTAGACGACCCCATTTTTCAAACAACGTTAAATGAAGACATGCTTAACAATATGTATGTGGTTTGTGGTCAAATAGCACATAATCTCTTCTCTCTAGCCTGCAGCCAGATAGACTTTGAAACTTTAAATAGTCAGCTAGCCGCTGGCTTAATAGTACGGATTGTTCATTATTTTTACAGCTGCTGGGTAAATAGCAGAGATTATGTACTATTTGGCCTACAGTCACATAAATAGCTACTTTATTTTGGAAAACAAAAAACAAATTAGTTTTATATAGCACAAATTCAGCCTGAAGGTATTGGAGCTCTTTCATTGAGCAACTGTTACATTACACATTCCCTTGGCCATCAAGAGATTAAGGCCCTCATTATGACCCTGGCAGTCCAAAGACCGATGAGTGTGGCAGTTTATCCTCTGCCAATCTGCCACATCCCCGCTGGTACCGTCAGGGTGGTAGGACCGCCGGGCCGGAGATCAGCATCTCCGACCCGGTGGTCCACTGAAGACCACCAGCGGTATCACGAGTCTCCTTTCCACCACAGTTTCCACGACGGTAGCACCACAACAAAAACCCTGGCAGAACGGCTACCAGTGACAGAAAATGTATTTCCTGTCACTGGCAGACGACTCCCCTAACACCCCCTGCAATTACAGTACTCCCCTTCCTTGACAGCACTCCCATCCGTCATCCCTTTCCATGACAGCACCCTCCTCCCTACACCCCCCTTCCATGATAGCACCCCCTCCCCTAGACCGTTCCATGACAGCCCCCCTCCCACGCCCCTAAGCACTTCCACACGAACTCGCATACAATCATTCACCAACACTTACATAAACTCATTCACCAACACATACACACCTTCTCCCTCACTTACATACATGTATTCACTCACACGCATACACACACTCATTCACTTGCACACATATATACACTCATTTACTCGCACCAACAGACATGCATTCACCCAAACATTCCAACACGCACTCACTTCAACAATCATACATGCATTCAAGCACCCATACACACACGCATTCAAACATGCATTCAAGCACCCATACACACACGCATTCAAACATGCATTCAAACACCCATACACACATGCATACACACCTACATTCACACATGCAGCCAGCACCCACTCACACACACACAACACCCCACACCCTCCCACCCCTCTCCCCTGTCGGACCATCGACTTTCCTTGTCTGGCGGGGAGGTCGTCCACCACGGAACGGGATCAGGCGCTTCCACCGCCGGCGGAGCCCCGCCATCAGGACACCACCATGCCAAATTACTGCTCGTAATACTGCGGATGGAGTCCTTTTGGCATGGCGGTGACGGCCGATGGAACCACCTCTGCGCCTCCGACCGCCAGCACGACTACTGGATGATTTCCACCCAAATTGTGGCAGAAATCCTTCAGTACTCGTAATATGGCAGTCGGAGGTCTTCTGGCACCCGCGGCTTCAGCAGTCTTAGGAAAAGACCGCCAAAGTAATCATGAGGGCCTAAGTGATTTGCCCAGAACCACAGGATGTTAAGCTGATGCCAAGACTCGAACCTGGTTCCCCAGTTCTAAAGTCAGCAGCTCTGGCTATAACATTACATCCTCACCCACTTTTCATAATAATTTTAATTCAATTTACTGTTCAGAAAAATACATGAAAATTAGTAACAGATGGTTCTCTACACAGGTTAATTTGTACTAATGGGTGCAGATGGCCAAAGCCAGCACTTATTTGATGTGCCATCACCTTGTCCAGGTCTGAGCAGCAGGGCCAACAGCTTAGTCCGTCTTTTATTTCTAATGGACACAGTAAAAAGACATAATCATATATTAATTTGAAATTCGCATTATAATTGCTCATGTGATTTAGATGTGATATGCACATGATTTATTCATTGTTTAGCATATTATTTTACATAATGTTCTTCACATTGTTTTGTATTTAGGTTTAGTAAACTGAATGAATAACATTTTTTTAATTAACTTTAGTTAGAATTTGTGTATCTTAATATGTTTATGGGCTTGAATGAGTTAGTGTTTTGCATGATGTGGTGTCCAAGAGGTCTCCTTGTTGTTGTGTGATCTTTCATATTGCCTGATATGTTTGTTTGTGCTTATGAAGAGAAATAGACTTGCTGCAGAGTTGAAGTTTTTGTTATCAGACTTGTCGAAGTATAAGATCCCAGGATGTATGTTATCTTATGTTGCAACTTGTCTGTTGAAGCTTGTGGTGTCGGACCATGAAGCAATATCAGTTGCACACTGGTATAGGGGCTTTTAACATCTATGGTGGGGAGAATGTACTAAATGAGGTTGGTGTTTGGTTAGTCCTTTTGTGCAGAGGAGTACACCTCTTTAGGCAGGGTGATTCCTGCTGGTGGAAGTTCCACTTCATCTGTGCAATAGAATTAGGAGGTTGCTCTTCCTCGATTCCTCTAGAATGATTGTTTACTTTGAACTTTCTTTTAGTGGAACGAACAAGAGTTTTGTTTTGTTTTTGTTTTTTCAATAATGTTCTATTGCAAATCTGAATCGCTGTTCATTGACAGATGCTGTGATGTGCTGCAGGTTGCCTTCTGGCCTGTCGGTGTGTGTGCCATGCTGGGATTGGTCATTACATCACAGAGTGTAGAGCTGTGAGTGGACAGCTTTGTGGTGTTGTGCTGAGATTTGAAGTCAGTGTACAGCAGCTAAGGTAACTAATCAGTAACATTTAATTGTGAAGAAATACACAGACTTTTAGAGACAGATGGCCTTAGAAAAAGAAATATGATGAAGGGGCAGACAGAAAGGACTGGGAATAGAAGTGATTTCAAGGTCAAAGCGTATCCACTGAGGTAAGAACATGGAGGAGCTTATGTGCATGTGCCTTGAAGTCGAGGTAATCTTTTCACATTTACAAATCAATTTACAAAATTGAGAGAAAGTCCTGATCAGTGAAATACCTAGGTTGACAGGCTTGTGAATATCTCATTGGTGCTTTGGCAAGAGCAGAATGCTTTCTTTGATATTGTTGTTCCCAGTGATTTGTGAACTGAAGTGTAAAGTGGCAGTACAATGGTCAACTGCAAAGCCACAAAGGGATGTCCTAGCTAATGCTCCCTCTTATGTGGTCATGGATAAGTATCATCAGATGGTTTACTTTTTGACAGCCAAGGTTCCTTAAAAAAAAATCGATTGGGTGAAGATCTCAAGGACCTCAAAACAGTTTAAAGAGACATGCTTGTTAGAAAAGGCTCATGCAAGTTTTTCATCAACATAGTGGTGTTAAAAGTCCGAAATGGGGGGACCTCAGAAATTTTGTATCCCATTTCTTTCTTGACGGTCACCTGAAGATGTGCTCACACATCCAACAGAATGTGATTTGCTGACAGCTAAGCCCTTATATGAAATCCTGTGGTAGGCAAGGAATTGTAGTGATACTGTGAAAGCCATACAAAAGAGAAATAAATAGAAATTAATGATGGCACAGTCTAAATTAATCCACAAAGGATTTCAGAATGGCCCATACCCGGTAAATTCTGGCTATGGTTCTAGTGATGGAAATGGAGTGCAGAGAGTTGGATATCAAGGTGATGATCAGAGGATGAATGAATGACTGAATAAACAGACTTGTAAAGCAGACATCTACTCAGAGAGTGTCCCAGTGCTGAACAAACAAGTAAAAATCCCTAACTTTATTAATCAATGCAACATAAACAGGTGGGTTTTTAACATTTTGCAAAAACAGAGTTCATTCCGTCTATCCCTAAAGTTAAAAGGAAATCGGTTTCATATCTAATCTGCCAAAACTGTAAAAGAGGTCCCTCCTCTCTGCAACCACTTGAAAGGTGGAACAACCATCAAATGGGCATCAGTGCAGCGATGAGGTCTTATCAAGCAATATGGACCTGTTTTGTAAAAAGCACAATGAGCTAATACCAGAGACTTAAACTCACAGGTAGCCAATATAACTCCGCCAAATAAGAGGAAATAGGGGCACACAAGATAGCTTAAGTAAATGATGAGCCACCATATTCTGCACAACTTGAAGGCGCTTGAGGAGATAGTCAGGAAGGCCAAAGTAGCGTGCAAAGGAGTAATCTAACTGAGAAGTAACCATCTGACCACCGAGCCGAGGAAATCTGCCCCTTGAAGGAAAGATGGCAATCAAATTGTATGCCATGATTTCTGGCCACTACAGCCAGGACAGGGGTTAAGGGAATTTCATTTGGCCACTTGACCTCCAACCTGGGGCAGATGCAGGGCCAAATAACAGCACTTAAGTTTTCCTGGATTGCTGGGCAGATTGCTATGCTCATCCAATTGATGACTGTTTCCATACAATCCAAAATGCAGGATGGAATGGTGCACAACTCAGTAGAAGGCAAGGGATGCCTGTTGGCCCGAATTTGGGAATGGCAATAGCTATGCTGAAGAAAACAACAACCTGTCATTATTGTAATAAGTTGGGCCATTGGAAGCTTGAGTGCCATTCGGATCCCAATCAAGTATAGTTTGTTGGCCAAGGGCCTAATTTGAATGTTATGCCAGATATTCTATCATGCCCCAAAGTCCCTTGATGTAGCATAATCTGAACACTCCAAGGTTTAATGCAAAGGATTCACAGAATCCCTTCTGAAGTTAAAATAATTTCCAACAATTCAAACATTTTTGATGATCCAGGGTCTGACCAATTATAATGACAGTGCCTGAGAGAGGAGGAAGAATTTGTGGTTGGTGCAGTTTTGGAGATAGACCAGAGTGACCCACATGTAGAAGGAGAGATGAATGGCCACCTCGTGTCCTTTTTGATAGACACTGGTGCTACTCGTTCTACTGTTAGGTCAGTGGAAGTGTGAAACCTACCCCTCTCAAGAAAGCTGTGGGCATTGCAAGCAAACAGGCAGTAAATCCTCTTTCTGTCAAAGTCCCTGGGAAATAGTTTTTCTTTACGAGAACCATCAGTTTATAGTATGTGAGTCTAGCCCACCAGGTCTTTTGGAAGAGATCTTTTATGCACACTAAACTGTGTGATCTGTTGTACACCAAATGGTGTTGAGTACGAACTTATGATAAAGATGCAGATTGTAAATTGATCACACAGAAACCTATTGTTGGGTTATTCACCTTCTGACAAAGATAGATTTGCCACGTGACTTAAAAGACTCTGTAAAGGAGAAAGTCTATAATTACTCTGGCAAAGATTCTGGCCTGAATAAAGGTGTTGAATCTTCTAAAATAAATTCAGAAAGGATGCTAAATTCAAGAGAACTCCCCAGTACAACCTCTCACCAGAGGTGGTGGCTGGAATTCCCCAATAATCAAATACATGCTAGAGAAATGTATTTTAAAATAAATTCTGGGATGTCCATGTAATATCTCGATTATGGGCATACAGAAATCAATTAAAAAGTGGTGGGTCATTCAAGGTCTGTGAAAGATGAATAATACTAGTGTCCCATGTTGTCCTGTGGTACTCAATCCAGCTGTAATACTATTTCAGATTCCCTGTGACACCGAGTGGTTCACAGTCATTGGTCTCTTGGTCTCTGCTAAGAATTATTTTCCATCCCATTGCATGAAGATAGCCAGTTTCTCTCCAAATAAAAGTTCTGGCATGGTGCAGAGTTCCTCAGGGGTATACAGAGAGCCCCTCTATCTTTAACCAGATCTTGAAGAAGAATCTGGAGACATTAAAGCTGCCATGTAATTCAGTCCTGATCCAATATAAATCAGCAACCTGTTGATTGTGTCAACAACCCAAGAGACATATAGGCAAGATAAAATGGTACTCTTGAATCACCCAGCTGAAAATAGCCAGAATTGACATAAAGGAATCCAGTATCGAGGTCAACACAATGAGAAAAAGCTAGAATTTCTGCCATTTTGCAGCTGAACCTTCCCAAAAAGCAGAGAGAAGTTAGGATGTTCCTCAGAATGGTGAGCTATTGTTGTCAGTGGACTTCCAACGTTCCCCTACTAAACAAGTCTCTACAGAGGCTTACACACAAAGAAGTGTTGATCTCCTACCATGAGATAACAATTGTGAAAAAGCCTACCTTGAGCTGAGAGAAGGTCTCCACCACACCCCAGTTTTGGGAATGCCTATCTATCAGAATCCTTTTATCCTTTACTCCTCTGAGAGGGTGCTCTCTGTCAGTACTGACTCAGATGCAGGGAAACTCAAAAGACCCCGTGGCCTATTTTTCAGCCGCTCTTGACCCAGTAGCTGCAGTGATACTGGGTTGCCTCAAGGCGGTGACTGCAGTTGGTGGCAGCATTCAACAATGTGAAGGCCTTGTAATCGGGGATGCTCTTATGGTGATGGTGCCCTACTATGTAGAAATTCTGTTAATTAGTGCCAAAACTCAGCACATGACCAATAGTCAATATGCAAAGTACAATTTATTCTTGCTGCATGAAACATTACACTGAAAAAATTATTATGTCTTAATCCTGGTATGCTGTTACCATTACCCGTTGCTGATCAAATGATGATTGGGTAAACCATAACTGTCTTGATGTTACTAAGTTGTGTGTCACACCAAGACCCGACATTCAAGATGACTCTCTAGAACAGCCAGATTATATGCTGTTTGTGGATGACTCTTACTTGAAAGATGAACAATGTAACCTAGGAACAGGTGGCTGAATGAATTGCTCTTACTAGTGACTGCAATGTCCCTAACAATTTAAGAGTTACCATCTACACTGATAGTACGGGTTAGGAGTTGTCCATGCATCTGGACAGTTGGGAGGGTTTCCCAGGGGGGTTTCATAATCTTATCTGTCTCCCCCATCTTTAATGGGCACTATGTCATGCAACTCCTTGATGTATTGCAAATGCTGGTCATGGTGGTCATTGTGAAGTGTGCAACACACAAGAGCAGAAATGATTTTGTGACCACTGAAAATAGGTATGATGAGGAAGTTGCTAGATATTGGGCTTTTGGGTCTTGCACCTTCAATGGGGAATTTTCTAATGAACCACGCTATAATAGCCCTATGAATCTTCTGCTGACCATTGGCGATAAAAGGAAAGAAGTGAAAAGATTGCAGGAAGAAGCACCAGAGTGTGAACAAGAGAGATGAACCAGAGCAGGATGTGCTAAGAATGAGTAAGAAATCTGGGTTGCTGTAGACGGTGTCCTGAGTTGCCCAATTCAATGTTGCCATCCACAGCATGTTATTTTTAAGGTGTCACTCACATAGGTCGAGATACCATGGTTTTGTCTTTTTTGTTTTTTGCTTGTTCTTTATTATTTCTTTTACTCTTCACCAGCAAGATTATTTTTGGTATTTGACAGTCTTTCTGTTGTCTGTTTCTTTCAATGTCAATCAATGACATTGTCAAACATTTCTATCCAGGCAGTCCATTGGTCATCAATTTTTTACTTTTTAGTGATATCGAAGGGAAGCAGTGGTTTTAGGAATGTGTTAGCAGCATAACCTGTGGAACTTTCTGGTGTTAAGAGCAGAGCTTGCCCTGGCAGTGCCTGCTGCCTACTTGTGTTGGTACCTTTGTCAAACACTAGCTGCGTAATACCACCTGGATCATTGCGTTCGCTCTCTGTTGGTGAGGCGCTGTCTTCTTCTTTAGCGGTGAGTAGCAGCTTTGTTCCTTCCACGGGTTCTTCTTCCTTCGTGCCTCTCTGCATTGTATTTGTTTGTACTCACAGTGTTCTCTTGCACCTGGCGTCCGATGTTTGTTGCATTTTCTGTGGCTGGTTGTCGCTGCCATTAGCATTTCTCTGTACCTGGCTGTCGCTGCCTTTAGCATTTCCTTGTACCTGGTTGTCACTGCCTATAGTGTTCCTATTTACCGAGATTTGTAGCTCAGTGTTGCACAGTGCCTTATTCACAGCCTTACTAGTAAGCTTCTGGACAACAGTGCGTAAACTTCTCAGTGGGATTTTTGTTATCTTCAACAGTTTCACATTGGCTTCAGTGGCACTTTGACTCAATATATGCCAAATGTCAATCTTCGCTTTGACTGAGGCACGTATTTCATGCTTGAAGAGTTTTCTGGACCATGGCAAACTCTCTGGGAGAGCACTGTCGATCTTTGGCTTACTTATCCTCTATCTCTTCCCCAGTTGTAGTGTCCTGCCCAGACTGGGTACTGGTAACTGACTACACCACACACATAGATTGACCTTACACATCTTTATTTCTCTGAGTGTAACTGTAAACTCACCATTCTAACATGAGATTTATTCTCCATACACTCATGTCACAGTTCTATGGAGTTCATCTGGAACCAAAAGTGTCCATCTTCCCTAGCACACAGGACACTACATTTGCTAATAAGCTTGAGCTGTCCTGCAGGGTTAGTTGCTTCCCCTACCCCAAGCAATCCAGATCAGAGCCTAACTTAAATGATGAAGAAAAACAGAACAAGTTTCACTTAGAGATGTTGCACAACAAACGGTCTGAGGGCAATGTTTCCAATATTTTTTTCTTTAAGCTGTTGCATGGTTCTTCAAAGTTAATAGCTGCTAAAAGATGTTATGTATGTACTTATTTGCAAACGTCAGGTGCTGGTGGCAAGAGTTATCACCATATTCCATTAACATAACCTCTAACTTGTAAAATTATTACTAGTTTGTTTTATGAACAAGGTAGCTTAGGTTAACATGTTTCAAATGTTACTAAACCCAAACATTGTACTTATGTTTAGAACACTGATTCTGTATACTGCAGTTGGACATGTAGAGGAAGTGGTATACTCTGGATGATGAGGCCTCTCTGTCCAACAATGAAGGGAATCTTGTAAGAGGAACAGCAATAAAAAGGTATTAATGGAAGAGTTGTATGCAAAATGGGAACAGATTGACCAGAATTCAGAGAGCAGTTGGGAAAAGGAACACCAGAGTTAAAAGATGCAGAGTACATCTAAGACTGAGACTGGATATTGTAAAAGAAGGGGCATTGTGTTTTATAACTGCAAAACAATGGTTTAAGAATCCACTAGTTGTAGGATGGGGTAATGGTGTACAGGGAGTTGAAGATAAAAATGAATATATTCTGGCTGAAAGAGAACCCAGGGTTCCTGGAGTGTATTATATACGTGGGATAAAGGCTTATTTTTAGCATCCATCTAATTGGGTGGGTATTTGTTACATGGGGTTAGTGTTTGCAGTGGTATATCACATTTAAGAATTCAAAAGCAGAAGTAGCGGCACACCTGGGAGAGATTGTAGAGCATCACAAGTATTGGGTGACATTTTTGGCGCTATGAGTCCTTCTGTAGGTGTCATTTTGAATGTCATGAAAATTTGAAACTTGACCACTTTAGTGAACAGACTGACAGCTGACACCACAATTAATTTAGATGCTGTAAATTCAGAATTAGTAGCAACGAAAGCCATGGTCATTCAGAACAGG
Source organism: Pleurodeles waltl (assembly GCF_031143425.1). Lineage (NCBI taxonomy): Eukaryota > Metazoa > Chordata > Amphibia > Caudata > Salamandridae > Pleurodeles > Pleurodeles waltl. The sequence goes on along the minus strand of NC_090445.1, from coordinate 536,350,464 downwards.
CTTGCTTTAGATATTTTGCTCTCAAAAGAGGGTGGAGTTTGCAAAGGTATGCATGTCCAGCAATGCTGTACTTATGTGCTAAATTAGAGCACGGAGGTCAACAAGTATGTGAAGACTTTCACAGATCTATCAAATGCCAAGAAGGAATTAGAAGATGCAGATTTTTGGGAAGCAATTGAGAAAGTTTTTTTCCACTATAGGTAATTGGCTTAAAGAGCTTTTTTTAGTGGAGTTTTAGGTGCTATATGAATGAATGAACCAACATTTATAGAGCATGACGTTCACCTTTACAGGTATCTTAGTGCTGCAGCGACTATGCCAGGTTCCATCTACACCATATAGTCTGCCACTGTTCCCTTACAAACCAACCTCCAACCCTCATATCCTAATCCTTTTTTGGAAAGAGCCAGGTTTATAGAATTTTCCTGAAACTGTTCAGATTTCTGTTGGCTCTTAGCTCAGCCGGTAGCTTGTTCCACTTCTGGGCCGCTTTGATCTTAAAAGTCTTCCCCCCACCCTGACTTTCCTAAATTCTTGCATGTGGATCAGATTTACATTAGCAGATTGTATGTTCCTACTCAGTTTGTAGTAGTAAATTTTATTTTGTAACAATACTGGTTCACTGCCATTTAATGTTCTATGTACAATACACAAAGCCTTGAAGGTCATTTGTTCCTTCACTGACAGCCAGAGTAACACTCGCTGCTGATGAGGAGTCCTTTCTTATTTTAGTCAAGGCCAATTTTGCTGGAAATTTGTGTACTCTGTACATTTTGTTGATTAGTCTAATCTGCTCAAGTGCTTTGTACCATCAATCTTTGTGCTGGCTGGGGCAGTAACAGGACGATTTTCCTCAGATTTCTCAGCAGGCCAAAACAGGTAGCTGTTGTTTTATTAATGTGCATTTCTAAGTAAAGTTTTTCATCTACATATACACCCGGATTCCACACTACCTGAGATGATTGCAGGCTCTCTGTGCTTGCCCATGACCAGCATTTCCTTGGGAGCGGTTCGAGAACATTAGATGGACAGCAGCATACGAATTTAGTGTTTCCTTCATATAAAAGCCCCATATTGCTTATTGATGTTTGTGTGATTTGTTTTTTGACACGTAAAGAGATTCAAACTGATGAAAGGAGGAAAGAATGCAGAGCAGAAAGGGAGAGAGAAATAAGCAGAGGGTAGAGGGTTGAAAAGAAAGAGAGAAGAAATAGAATTAGAGGAGATACAGTGTTTTATTTCTACCAAGTTGAAGGAGAGGGAGGAATCTAGATGTAAACAGTGATGGTCTGCAGTGGATTTCTAGAACTGTTATTCAGGATAAGGGATGATGTTTGTGTAATGGCTCACAGAGCCAACAGTGATGGGGGGAAATGATGATGCAATGTCACCATCACTTATTTGGGCTTAATGATTTGTTAACTTGTAATTCGCATTACCACTACTCATATGATTTACACATAATTGACACATCACTTATTCGTTATTTTGTGTATTATTTCAAGAATTATTCTTCAAGTTGGTTTATATTTAGGTTTAGTAAACTGAATTAATTATTCTTTTTTTGAACTTTAACTAGCATATGTGTATCTTAATACTGTCGTAAGTAGGCGTAGGTGCCTTACTCTATGTTTGAAATAAACATTACCGTTCTGCTTGTTGTGCACAACACTTTTTCTGTTTCAGGTACCGAAGTCACTGTGTGCTCATTTAGAAATGTTATTCTTTGTTAACTTACAGTTTGAAGTACATAAAGAAGCAATTAACTAGGATGGACAATGACTTTAGCACCTGCATCGGATGGGAAATTGAGGAGATGAACACTCCTTTGTGAGATATCGTGAAGGTCACAACAGGGGACGAAGTTGGCATTGTATCATTATTCGAAAGGAGGAGGCTGACACATTGAATTTTTGTTTTGAGTGTTAAGAGATGTACTTCAAAGTAAAATGGGACTCCCCAGAATACCACATTTGATGCTCAATACCAGCTTACAGAGTGTCATCCCAAACCTATTGCTCAGCTCCAGAGCATCCATGCTAAGCAGACACAACACAGTCAAACCATCCTCTTGGTGGTCCAGGTATGCTCAGATCTCCTGTACTGCCCAGGTTTCATCTGAAGATGGACCTCATCAATACACTTTCTGCACAAAGGTATGCTTTAGACATTCTTGACCTGCTACCTGAAATCAGCTCCTACATGATGGCACTCATGGAAATGTGGTTCAAAAAGAATACACTTACTTTTTGCAGAGAGAGACCTTCTTCAAGAAGGACTCAGACTCATCAATAGGAATTGAGAGTGTACCTGAGAGGGTATGATAGTCCTACTTCAAATTAATAAACTGGATTATACAGATTTTATCAACATCTTCTAATTGTTTGAGTGTCTGGTTGCCAGGCAGCGCTCATTCTGTCACACTGATTGAGTAATTTACTGGACCTCATGCAACACATAGTATAGGAAATCTCACTGTGCCACTGGAATCATGCTACACCTGGCTCATGAGCTCTATCTAGGGTGGAACTGGTCCTAGGTAGCTTCTGTTCTGGTTCTGTAAGGACCTGACAGTTCGGGCTGGACTGTGCCCAATGGAACATGGTCAAGACCGATTTACATATGATTGGGTACAAACTGAGGTTTAATGGTGTGCAAAGTAATGATGGACTGCAATGCCGCCCAAGTAATTACAAGTGGCATATTAATTCAAGCATTCCATTCATAACTTTCTATATACTTTAGTGTGTCACCAGGTCACTGGAATGGAACCTCAAATCCCAGCAATTCATTCTGCAGTTTCACGTTTTGCAGTTTATGTGGAAACTACAATAAAGATCAATGGCCCTGCACCAAAATCATGGTGAGAGATGGAGAAGCAGGGAGAATAAGCAGTTTTTTAGGAGGACAGACAAAATCCTTTGTACAACCATAAATTTTTTCCCTCCAGGGGAGAGGGTCTGTGCAAGCAGAATATGAGCATCTGACTTCTTAATGCGGTTTGTCAAATGCTGAAAGATAATTTGCTGGTTACACAAAAATACTAACATTGAATTTGTTTCCATTGTATGGATTCCTTTTTATGGTAATTCTAATTTTCAATGTTGGCACACATAGTTTCATTGACACAAAGACATACAAACAGTTTTGAAAGAGGATTTATTTTTAATCATCTGGGATATATCGTTATTGATTTTGGTTAATTATTGATTTTGATCACTGGGATTTTATAATCCATTTGTTTTGAGAGATGTACTTCAAAGTAAAGTACAAAAGTAGCAATGGGAAATAGTCACCACAAATGAGTGAATTTATTAATTTCTTCTGCACTGTCACACCCCATTAGGAAAAGTATCAGTGATATTTATTAGTAAACTCAAGTTGCTCCACATGACTTGCTAACATTGGTTAGAGTTGCTCCCAAAGGACAGGGCTTTAAGATTTCAGTAAAATATGTTTATCTCAAAGGCAGACAGGAAACAGAACCACCAGTGTTTGAAGTAGAATGAAAAAAGGTGTTTGTGGGGCCAGGGGGTCTGTAGTTTAACTAGGAATTATTTTGAAGAGGACTGGTCTCCGTGACTACGGGTGTAACTTAAAACAGGTGGCAAGTGCCCTTTGCTTCACATAGTGTGCCACCTGATCGGTATTTGGGTTCTAATTTCTGCTACTGAATCAAAGCACATCACACAACAACATACACCTAAAGCAAGCCAGAACTATTGCCAATGTTTGTTAGCAATAACTGATAAATGAGTAACAATAATGATTTTGGTGTATATAATTAAAATATTTCATTTGTTGAAACATTAATCTACTTTCAACATTACGAAGGTCTTTGAAAGCCGTAGTGGTCTTTGAAGTGTCCATTACACTCCATTTTTCCCCTTCACACCACTTTCCTCTGGAGTCTCTCAGTCTGTTAGTCACATGGGCCCTTTTTCTCCGCATATCTTTCTGAAATCCTCCACCGGCTTATCTCACACTTCACCTCAATTCAATTCATCATTGTCTTTTTATTCTATACTTTTGTCACCTCCCCTTTCCAGTGCCCTCTCTCTTTCACACACACTCTCTCGCACATAGCATTGTCAATATTGCTGTGTACCTTTTTCACAAAGTTTCTCATAAAATAGAAATTACAAATTGTACTTATGTGATCATTTCCAGGTGTGCTCTGTAGAGAAGCCAAGGATGGATGATCATGTAGTGACCTACTAATAACCACTGTGAGAACCTTACACTATATTCAGCCCAACTCTAGATCTCTACATCAAGCCTGAGGAGTGGTGCTTGAATATCTTGTCCTGGATTTCATGAGACATTAATATTGTGAGCAAAATATCGAGCAGCATAATATTGAAAGGTAAGTATGTATGCATTTTCCAAAGCTAATTCCACAAATATCTACCTTGAAGATATATACATCCTCCAGGTACATATATGTGGACTCAAGAATAGTAAATCAACACTTCCCTTCTGCGCCCTTTTTGACATGATGACCCCCACTTTTTGCCCTAATTCTGATGTCTTTATACTGGGTCCCTACTAATCTGGCCCCCAGTGCCAGTACTCTTTCCCTTAAAGCAAGCTATATGTCCCTAGGATCCCAATAAGTCCCTAGTAAATTACATCCCCGAGACCCAGTTCATGAGGGTCCCTAAGAGCTGCAGCATGTATTATGCCAACCTAAAGAACCCACACTCAAACACATGCAGACTGCCATTGCAGAATGCTTGAAATGGTGCCAACCATTTAGAAAGCACGACACTGCACACATCCTGTGTGCAGTGCCCATACCTACTGCACGTCATATATGTAAGTCACCCCTACATCAGACCTTAGAGCCCTAAGGCAGGTTGCATTATGTTACAAGTGAATGGAAATCTGCATGAGTAGATGTACCCCTATGATGTTGCTAGATATTGCAAGTGATCAGGCAGACATCTTAAAGACATTCTGGGCACTGGCCATTGCAAATTTCCCAGCTACATGATGGAAACTAATGGTGTTTGGTTTCAAACACCTTGTCGTAATAAATCTGTAATGATGCCAATGAGAGATTTATTATGGCATGACTCAGAGGGCACCTTAGAAGTGCCCCTTGAAAACGTACTAGTCCCTTAGTGTGCTGGCTGACTGGTACCAGCCAGCCTGACACCACAGCCGAGTTTCTGACCTCCACCCCTCCCACCCCCCACAGGGGAGACCCTGTGCTCCCAGAGGCCAGAAACAGTGCCTGGTCTGGAGGAAGGTGTTCACACCTTCTCAAGCAGAATGGCTAGTGATTTAGCATTCAAGGGCTAGAGGCTCCAAAGCCCCTGCTGCCTTTCACATGCGACCCTAGCTTCCCCCCCAGACATTTTGTAACCAGACGAAGTGTGGGAGATTAGATACTCAGGAGGCGTATTGCACCTCCAGGCTAGTCAAACCCCTAAGGTGGGCTACCTGAAGTGCACATCCAAGAAAGGGTTTCACCATCTTGGTTTTGCTTGTTTTGGTGATTCTGGGAGCTCTGGGTCAGGAATATGCCCACTCTCCACAGGAAGTTTTCATATAGGGGGTGTAGTCACCCCAGGGAAAAATAGCCCATGATACCAGGAATTCAGATTTGCCTACCTGAGAACTGATGAAGGACAAATAAGAGCAGTCACCACAAGAAATGAGGACTTACCCTGAACTTGCCACCAAACCCTGCCTTGCTGCTGGGACCTTGAAAATTGCACTGACCCGACTCGTCTAAAAGCCGTGCATCCTCCCCAACACTTGGAGGCCTGTCCAGCACTTCAACAACCAGCTTACATCTCCCTTGGGGTGGAGGAACCATGCCCCTGCATCTGCAGGCAGCGATCGCATCTGCCCGGTACTTTGTTTTGCTGGCCACTGAGAGAGCATTTCATCAGGAGGAGGTCTCTGTTGTACCAAGAGGTCAGCCCTGTCTCTCCAGCGCATTTCGAGATGCTAGACTCGTTTCAGGAGCCTCCCGATGCCAGTACTCTGGGTACCTGACCAGTTGCCACAACCAAGGCTTGTTGAGTGTCCAGCCTGGACACGACTGACGCCAAAGCCGACCTGACGATGAGGGACTAATTTGTATATATATCTATATATATAGATATAGACATGCATACAGATATATATATCTATATCTATCTGTATATATATATATATACACAGATAGATATAGATAGATAGATAGATAGATAGATAGATAGATAGATAGATAGATAGATAGATAGATAGATAGATAGATATATCGGCTAAAAAAAATACAAGAATTCATCATAAATCCACATTAAATACATTACTAATTAAAATTGGAAGATCCTTGAACTCACTGAATAAAAAACAATTCATTAATAGGCCTATTTACAAAAGTCTTTTGATAAAATGTGTTAAGTCTAGATGATGAAGGACTTCGAGAGTGGCCCTGCTGTTCTGTTTTCTCTCCCTCTCCAGGTCACCAAACCCAAGGTGACAGCTTCTAGTTACAGTAACTTGCCGGATCAACCACCTCTGCACTTGAGACCCTCAGCCCAGGATCATGTAAACTGACTGTGTCCCTGTGCTCCAGAGACCCTTAAGAGCTGAGCCCGCTCTGGTGTCTGCCGGACTTCTCCCCAAGTCCCCACTTGCAGCCTTTCACTTACAAGTACCCTTCCTTTGATTTACCGCATAGTGCTCGAGGCTCCCAACGCGACCAGCACCTCTGCACCTGGACTCCCCAGGGCAAGTAAGACCGAATTGTTGGTGTTTCCTTGGCCCTTAACCCATAAGCCCCCTAAGTCCCAAAAGGCACCCTCAAGAAATGCTTGCAAGTATATGGATGCAGTGTATGTTTCTCCCATATGATAATATTACCGTGCTCAACACTTCCGTCAGCCTAAACTGCTCCACCACACTACCACAAATAGGATACTTGGAATTATTCAAGTAAGCCCCTGTGGGCCAATAAGGGTCATCTGGAAATCACACAGTTCTTCTTGCCTGTTATTTAATTTATCACTTATTCAGCTTAGCGCCATGCAAGTTAACCTTTGGTTCCACCAAGTCATTTTATCAGAAGGACAAATTAAAACTAAAGTAGAACAGTCCATTCTTTTCACATTGATGACTTTGCACAGTGTCTGTCCAGTTTCAACGATGCGGTTGGTGAAAGAGCGCTGAATCATGAAATCAGCACATTCAGTTCTCTTTCTGAAGTAAGCTGCTGTACAAATGTGTCCCATATCACATGAATTTATGAAGCAGGATTGCTTTGTGGCTACCCTGTACACGCAGCTGCAGGCTCTCGCCAGTTTAAATAATCACACATTGGGAGAATCACGGTGTCAAAAAGTGCAGCAGCATTCACAATTCAAATTACACAGAAACAGAATGCGAGGTTGTCTCCGAGGTTTTCTGGATGCACATGAAATGAAAAACAAATTCAGGTCTTTCATATGGGAAATGGAACAACTATTTCAGATTTATCTCTGTGTGTGCGCATAGAGCCTCGTGTTGGGCGGCTGAACGGGCGTATAGGTGTGCATCTTAGATGGAACAATGACTGCAAAGACATCTTCTTAACTAGGCACAACGACAAACCTGATATGACTTCACAGGACCCCTGCACACAGCCTTTGCCAATAATCTACAGACTAACCGGCCCTGGGTGTCAACCCCCCCCACCACCCTCTCTAGCCCTCAACAGGTTGCAACTCAGTTTAGCCATCCCTGCTATGCAAGTCCTTTGACTGTGCGCAACAGGTTATTTTCCCCAAACATTTTTATTCAATACCCTTTTTTCGGAAATGGAGTATGTGAGGTCATATGCAGTGCATTGTGGGGGCACAAGTTATAGCTAGCTCTGTAAGCTGTAGCAGGTGAATTTTATTGTTTTGTTTTTGTTGTGTAAACATTCTTTTTTAACGTATTTTATCACCTGAGTACAACATGATTTGAACCTTTCTTTTTTTTTTTTGTGAATTTCTATATTTTGTTTACATAAACTGAGAGCTGATTACCATGCCTAACAATAATATTGCTTTAACTTTTGAGCTCATTTAGTGATTTAGTGATTTTCAGGGGTTCATTGATCAAATTTCATGTTGAACATACATCCAACCTCCTCGGGTAACTTGCAGCGCACAGGCCAACACCCTGCTGCGCTGTGGGTAGATGGTGCATGGACTGGGCTGGGCAAGACTCTGCACCTAACCTCCCACAGGCACCTAACTCACATCCTCTGTTTTTTTAACTATTTTGTGGTACCACTGTGCTCCAGCTGTACCCACTGCACAAGCGTCTACACAATATGACTGCATTACTGGGAAAGCTTCCTCACCAAAGCTTGTGCACTACCACGGTTCCTCACTGGAGGGTCGCGAGGTCATGTAATGGCAGCTGGAACATTTTCTTCTGAGTTGGGAACAGCCATTCAGATCGCCAGGTACCACAGGACAGGACTGGTCCCAATGTACCAACATTTTTAACATTTTCGGTACCATCGGACCCCCACGAGACAGATATATCTAACTTTTTAACTCCTTCAAGCTTAACTCGAGTACCTCTTTAAATGTTAATTTTTGAAGATGGCTGAATGGGTTTACACCACCAAGTCACAAAGCAAGTAAAGTTCTAATATTCTGCCAATTTTTCTGTACTTCCATTCAGCTGATGTTTTTCTGTATCAGAGAAACGTTTCCTATGGAAATGCCCTCTCTATGGGAAATCAATGTTTTGGGACCCAGCCTTTTTCTTTGATGTGTACGAAACTTTGAAAGAAGGAGTCGAGGTGGATGAACTTTTATTATTCAAAAGCTTCTAAAAAATTAATCAACAGTGCCAAAGCTTTTAAAAATGCTATTCCTAGGAAAACGCTGACCTAATTATAACTACACAGTGGCAAATGCCATGAGCAGCAGGAGTTGGCCGTCTGTGGTCAGTTAGAGGCAGGGCCTTGCGGTAGGCCAGACTCTTTGGCCAATTCCTCTTCACAGGACCCTTCCCATTTGAGATGTTTTCAGTGGAGTCATTAATGATGAAAATTAATATGTGATGCATGAAGTTGTATGTGAGGTCATAAGCAGTGCATGACGGGGTTTTTAAACATTTGCTGTTTTACACACACACACTCACACACACACACACACACACACTTATTTTTGTTGTAGAAACTACTCATATAAGCCACAAAGTAAGGACAGCACACCAATTTTGTTTGTCCAGAACTCACTCTGGACTGATTAGATCCTCCCTCCTGAACCACAGCCGGCATGTTTGAGTAAGATCAGTTCCTGCAGAATACCGCACAGCTCATCAATATTCTGCCTGGTGTTCAATATTTATGTGTCCCTAAGCCCAACTACTAGAAATGTGAGAGGTAACACTTCAAATATACACCTTTAAACACAAACCAATTACCTTCTGGAAAACATGTCTACAAACTGAGAAAAATACAGTTGTTTTTGGACAATAGTAATCAGCAGCAGCTGGACTTTGCAGTTTTGAACAGGATGGAGAAGAGATTCATATGTCTCAATGGAAGCCTGATATCGGAAAGAACAAAAATTAAGGCTCGAAGTTCAATTGGCCTTCTAGACTTCATGCACCACTGCATTGAAAGTAAGGAACTCGGTTGTCAATGTATATACACTGCTCCCTTTTCTACCCTGGATAAATGCAATGATCCAGGGAACCAACCTGCAACTGTCTCTTCCTTAAAGAATCCTTCCACTTCTGCAACGTCACCAGATGAAGTAAGTTGACAAGAGCACTGATGACAGAGATACTAGGTTATGGCAACATAGTATATACAAGACTCCCAAAATGCTCACTATCTTGATGCCAAGGTTCCAAATGCCAGGGAGACAGAATCTGACAGATTTTGACATTTTCGGGGCATTTTGAGTAAGAAAAAGTATTGTATTGTATTACAAGGAGTTTCAGAAATGTCTGGGTTTGTAGGTTTCTTTAGTTGCTGGCTGACTCCTGACCCAAATAACACAGATACACACATCCCAAAAATCAGCCTAATTCATTACTCTCTCTTGGACTTTCCACGGTCTCTTTCTTGGGCCTTTCCTGCCTTCAATGATACCTACACTTGTTTTTGTATACGTATTTTATTAGTTTCACACAACAAGAAACCAATGATGGCGGGATTGTGACATAAATACATTTGCAGGGGTGTGTGAAGCATACATGTGAAACCCATAATGCAAAAGAAATGGGAGGGTAAGCATAGAATTTCTAAAAATAAAGAAGTAATAAAACGTAGTCACATGTGCTGTTTCCCCACCCTCAAAAGAATGAAAGAATCAAGCCCCCCACCACCCTCCATCCATATTACCTCCTTTCCATCCCCAAGTCCGTTCGAAAAAAATAAGGTCAACTTCCCCAGTTGTGTCATCAGATATGTAGTTATAGGCGAAACTTATGTATAGGAGATACAGCAACCCATTGGAAACAGTGAGATAAGGAGAGTCAGTCTCCATTTCCAGCTAGCAGATCACGAGTAAAATTGGGGTATTGTACTCGTGGTCTTATCACCAGGTTTTTAAGGTCATTCAGGAGTCCCTCCCACGCTCCCTTTCATGCTCTGGCTGTTTCCATTAGGACCCTCCCTGTGCTTGGCATCTCGCATAATGGGCTATACTTTCATACTCATCCCGATTTTCCATGTTGCTTGGCCAGTTGAGTAATGTAGGCTCTGTGGTAAAGTGTAATCAGTCACCTGGTGAGTGCAAATCAGTAAGCTGAGTTGTCACTTTGTGTTTGGTGGGCCTGTGAAACAATCTTAATATACACCAAAGGGAATGGTGCTATATTAGGGCCCGTGACGTCATGCAAACATTCCATTACCTCAGTCCAGAAGGCACAGAAGTCTGGGCAATCCCAGAGCATGTGTAAGATTCAGCACCCACCTTACCACATCTGGGACACTTCGCCCATGTGGAGTAGAGAAGCTGTTAAGTTTTCCTGGTGTGAGGTATGCTCTGTGTAAATAATGGAAATTAATCAGTTTGAAATGGGAGTTCCGCAACATCTGAGGAATAGTAGTGAGTATTTTGGTCCAGTAGCCATCTGTCAGAGGGGACCCACTGTCAGTAGCCCATTATCCCTTAGTCAAGGAGAGATGTAAGTGTGTCGCCCTGTAGTGCTTTGTAGAGACTTGTGTGGCTTTGTATTTGTCTGAAGTTGTGCAGATAGTGTTGCAGTTCATATGTGTTTTGGGTTCAGGCTGCCCCTTATCCTATAGCCGGCGAACTACCATTGATAAAGATCCGAATAACAAAAACTGTCCTGCCGGCAGCTCGTATGCAAGCTGTAGCCCTTTAAATTTTAGTACCTGTCCTCTAGCATAAGGGGCACCAATCGTGTTGATGCCACACTCCATCTCGTCCATCAGTCACTGTTGAACGTCTACTGGCAACAATATCGCCAGCGAGCTAAGCTGAATGCTTGCATTCATCCAAATTTGTATTTATTATAGTTTTTGTTATTATATTATGCATGTCAGTACACAGTGACGAAACATTGTAAACCACAACTTGATTGTTGGCTCTGGGTATCATGGGCTTCTGAACAAACTGCACATACTGTACCCATATTTATACTTGCCGGAGACTGGAAAAATCTAATGAATATTATGGTAGCTTTTGTGGAATGGCCTTTTGTGTATAAAGTTAACATGTGAAACCCTATTACCTATATGTCGGGCTGGCCACTGCTTCTGCTATCTCCCGAGACTACTGCTTTTCACAAACATTCATACATAATACACATTCAGGGAGAGAATTTTGGTTAGCGGGCTTCATTATTTGGTCTTTCAAACTGCCATTCACTGCTTCCACCCACTGCAACATATAGCGCGGGGCAGTAGGACAGCCCACTTTACCTACTGTCTCCCTTCAATCTGAGTGACAAAACAAAGTTGGTTTAAAGTGTATTTTTTTATTTTATTTATTTTGTAGCTAACTTAAATATTATGTATTTATTTGTTTTGTTGATTCTCGTTTATAAAGGCAATGTTATAAATGCTTTAAAAGGGATTGAAACATTGTAGCTACCTGCAATTGGAGAGAAAGGGTAGGATGTGATTTATTCATGTCTCCTTCTAAAACATACATAATAAAATTCATGGTGCAACTGAACGGTTTGTTTTTTTTTTAAAACGTCATACGTAAAACATCCACATCAGTGAATACTTTATTGGAAGAGTAAAGTTGCAATTTTTAAGTGGTGGCTTGTTTCCCTTTTTCCCTTTTTATTTTTGTCGCTCACGCTTGCAATACAAAAGGAAAAAAATAAACACTCATGCAGGAGCCTGCCAAGGCTGACCTATTGGCTTTGACAACGCTTTTTTCACTGCATAAACTAATTTTTCATCTCAATGAAGAGTTTCCTTTAGAAATGTTTGCACTAGGCAGACAAATTTCCCTAGATGAATAACTAACTTTAGATACTTTTCAATAATATGTAGCTTTTTTGGGATCTCCCATTGGTTTCAGACTGGTTTCCCCCACAATTTATATATAGTTATGGAACACAAAGATAGGAGATACTGTCTATTTTCTAGAGCTTATTAAAAAAATAAAATTAAAAAAAAAACATTTTATCCTTGATGGGCGTAGAGGACGGAGATGGGGTTCTGTTTCCCACAAAGAGGTTGTTTGGGATTTTCTTAAGTAAACAAAAAAATCAGAGCATCTGCCTTCTTGCTAGGGCACAGACGTGGGTATTTGTGCATCAGAAAGGACCTAGCTAGAACCATGAAAATCTTGGATGCCAAAAAGAGTTCAGACGTTAGGAGAGGGTATTGTGCAAACACCAAGCAAAGACAATAGAACCTACCTAATATATCTAATTCAATGTATCCGGGAAAGGGAGAAAGAACGGAATGAGAGGGAAATGAGAATACGGTGCAAGAGTAGCCACAATAAATGAATGGAATGGAAAGTTGCCACACAGATGTTGCATACTTTCCTCAGGCTTATACAGTTCCACTAGGCTGCCCCAGGCATGAAATTACTAACCCAGAAATTGGTACGTAGGTGGATTAGCAGTCAGATTCTTTATTTCAATTTCCACAAGCCAGATCTCCTATTATGCACCAGTAAATATGTGAAATACAGTCTTCCCTGTCTCATCTCCCATTCTGCAGTGGCCTTCAGCCCAGTGCTTCATGCTCCATACACATGCTTTCAACCTGACTAGCTCCCGAACTCCTGACACACAGGTCCCCCAGATGTCTCTGGAGTGAAACTTTTTGACTTTTCCAATGTTTTATTTTGGTTTAGATAACAACCATGAATGCATGTGCATTCAGGATGTCTATCTTGGAAAGAGCTTGTTAGACCTGTAAGCTTTTGACGTGATTTCTCCTGTCTTTTTGCTTCTGACCTCCCGTTTTATATCCTGTGCTGAGTTCCATTTTTACTGGCATTAGGATAATGGGCACTTTACCACTGCTGACCAGTGCTAAAGTGCAATTGCTCCCTGTTTAAATTATATTGGTGATTGGGTTATCCATGACTGGCATATTTGATTTACTAGTAAGTTCCTAGTAAAGTGCACTATGTGTGCCCAGGGCCTGTAAATTAAATGTTACTAGTGGGACTGCAGCACTGATTATGCCACCCTCATGAGCAGCCCTCCAAACATGTCTCAGACTTGCCACTGAAGTGTCTGTGTGTGCAGTTTTAAACTGCCACGTCAGCCTTGGCAAGTGCACCCACTTGCCAGGCCCAAACATTCCCTTTACTACATGTAAGTCACACCTAAAGTAGGCCCAAGGCAGCTTCATGGGCAAGGTGCAGTGTATTTAAAAGGTAGGACATGTACTAGTGTGTTTTACATGTCCTGATAATGAAATGCTGCTAATTGTGTTTTTCATTATTGCAAGGACTATTTCTACCATAGGGAAATATGAGAAATACCTTGACGTGTAATTTCCCATTAGGAAAAGATAGAGATATGGGTTTTCGGGGGTCTCTGAACTCACAATTAAAAATATATATATATATTTCGATGAAGTTGGTTTTTGAATTATGAGTTTGGAAATGCCACTTTTAGAAGGTTGGCATTTTCTTGCTTAACCATTCTGTGCCTTTGCCTGTCTGCTGAATAAAACGTCTAGGTCAAGATGACAGTTGGGCTGTTTGTGCATCCACTCTAGACAGTCATACAAAGGGAGCTGAAGTGTGCCCTGCATATCCTCATGGCCTATCACCAGGCTGATGGGACTTCTTGAGCTAGAGTAGTGGGAGGAGCTTAACACTTACACCTGAATAGGGCTATGCCTGCCCTCACACAAAGCAGTCTCCAACCAGGGAGTGTGCCTGGGGCCAGGGTAGGGAAAGGCAGGGTCTTGTGCACTACAAAGATTTCTCTTTGAAGTTTGCCTACTTCAAAGACAGAAAGGGGTATAAGCACTGGCCTCTGACACTTAGTTACTTAGTTACTTACTTAGTACTGGCCTCTGACCTCATACTTAGAATCCTTCTGGACTGAGGAAATTCTGCCAGGAAGAAGAGTTGGATGCTGTAGGAGGGACTGCCACTCTGCCTATTGATTTGTTATGCTGGCCTGCTCCTTCCTGCTTCTGTCCTGGGAGTAAAAAGGACTGGTCTTGGCTTTCTACATCCTGCTCCCAAATGTTCTCCAAGGGATTGGTCCAGGCTTGCCCCCTGTTAAGAAGTCTCATGGACATTAAAGACCTCACCTGCCAGTGTCTGGGCTCTTTTACTGAGAACCCTGACTTGTCAAGTGGTGCCAAATCCTGTTCCTGGGCCCTTAGGAGGGTGTTCTAGTGCAACAAGAAAGAAACTAGTGCATCGACTTCCCAAACAACTTCTGAACCGGCGCCGCTCTCTGACCCCGCGCCACTGCCTGCACCAGAGTTGTGGTCCCCGGTGAGTGCAACGACCGCAACCTACAATGGAGGCCTGATGCTTCTGCAGCACCTCCAAAGTCCCACCACAGTGTGAGCCCAGAGTGTCATGTCACTGATGTCCGTGGCACCCAACTCCAACTCTGCCTGTTGCACCTGTGGTCCCGTGGTGTGATCGCAACACTGCAAAGTTGATGCCTGCGTCTTGACTTGCTGGGTTCATCAACCCCACCTTGTTGAAAGGAACTGACGCCTCGCTGCTAACACTGCATCAGCTCCTCTGCAACTGTAAGGAACTGATGCCTCACCTCTCCTGCCTAGCACTAAGGTACTGATGCCTCACCTCCCCGGTGGCAGTAAGGAACTGACACTGCAGCGGCTCCAGCGACACCTTATCTCCACGACTCTGTACAATGTCTTTGTTCAATCGTCATTTTCCAAGATACTGTAACCGGGGTCTACGAAAATCTGTGGCTAGCTGCATTCCCTGGCAGGTGGTGCTGGACTGTTGGAAGTGACCATGCCAAGCCGTTCTGATAGACCCTGTTGGAGCTATTGTGTTTCTAAGCGCTATACTACATTTAATCTTTGAAAATATGTATCTTTACCTCTATATGTGGGATTTTTGTCGCTTTGGTCTTGTCTTTCTCAGATAAATTTTGGCTTTTTTTGAAAATTGGTGTGGAGTACGTGTGTGGATTTTTCACTGTGCTATTGTGTGGGCTCTGGAGGGGTTATCTCAGCTGTGTGACTCCCTTTCTCTGAATAGAGTGAGGGTCCCTACTTAGACAGGTTGCAAACCACTGCCAACTTGAGGCCCCATCTTTAACAAGGCTTAACATTTTTTAATTTATTCAAAGATTTCCATCCTTGGTGCGCACACATTGACAGCAGCCATCTTTGTACATTATGGGGGTCATTCTGACCGCCGGGGCCAGGGTCGGCGGGAGCACCGCCGACAGGCCGGCGGTGCCCCGCAGGGCATTCTGACCGCGGCGCTTCGGCCGCGGTCAGAAGAGGCAAACCGGCGGTCTCCCGCCGGTTTACCGCTGCCCTTTGAATCCCCCATGGCGGCGCAGCTTGCTGCGCCGCCATGGGGGATTCTGACACCCCCTACCGCCATCCTGTTCCTGGCGGTTCGCCCGCCAGGAACAGGATGGCGGTAGGGGGTGCCGCGGGGCCCCTGGCATGGGCACGGCAGGGGCCCCCATAAGAGGGCCCCGCAAAGTATTTCAGTGTCTGCTAAGCAGACACTGAAATACGCGACGGGTGCAAACTGCACCCGTCGCACCCCTGCAACTCCGCCGGCTCAATTCTGAGCCGGCGTCCTCGTTGCAGGGGCATTTCCTCTGGGCCGGCGGGCGCTCTTTTGGAGAGCGCCCGCCGGCCCAGAGGAAATGTCTAAATGGCCGCCGCGGCGGTAGCTTGGCGGGCGGCTCCCGCCGCCCGCCAACATTAGAATCAGGCTCTATGTGTTAGAGTGAGCATGCACATTAATAGGCGGTCATCTTGAAATGCTCAAAAAATGCCGCGATGGCTGCCCACCAATTGCTTTGCAGGCAGCAAAAAGTAAAAAAAGTGTTTTACCACCAAACAACATTAGGAAGACAAGATGTTACGTACTGCGCTGTACTTCTCACCTCTGGATACCGGGTTGGCGAATACACCAAGGGGGTCATTACAACCCTGGCGGAGAACTGGCGGTAAGACCGCCAACAGGCTGGCGGTCTTACCTTGGTGAATTATGACCATGGCGGTTACCGCCATGGTCATCCGCCGGTTCTCCGTCCCGCCCGCCCGCCGGGCTGGAGACCTGGGTCTCCAGCCCGGTGGCCGTCAGTATACCGCCGGCGGTATTTGGACCCGACTTACCGCCATGGATTTCCAGCGGTTTCAACTGCCATGAAATCCATAGCGGTAAGCACTACCAGTGCCAGGGAATTCCTTCCCTGGCACGGACAGGGGTCTCCCCCACCCTGACTCCCTCCCCTCCACCCCCCACCACCCCTGCCACCCCCCCAAAGGTGGCAGGGCCCCCTCCCCACCCCAACCCCCAACATAACATTACTCACACACACCCGACACGCATACAGACACCACCAACACACACACGCACACATCCCGACATACATGCCTACATCCACACACACAGTCAGACACGCACACCCACATTCAAACATACACACACACATACATACAGCCATACACGCACTCATTCCCATACACACAACACCCCCGCAAGCATACACGCACCCACACACCCGCTCTACATACACACACGCACACCCCCATGCACCCACACAACACACAACACCCCCCCACCCCCTCCCCTAACGGACGATCGACTTACCTGGTCTGTCGATCCTCCGGGAGGGGATGGGAGCCATGGGGGCAGCTCCGCCGACACCACACCACCAACAGAACACCGCCACGGCGAATCACAGGACGTGATTCGCTGGGTGGTGTTCTGTTGGCGTGGCGGTGGAGGTGGAGCAACCTCTACTTCCCCGCCACTTGCAAGTATGGCTGTTGGCGGCTCTCCATCAGAATAACGATGGAGAGCAGCCAACAGTCATAATACGCCGAGCGGCAAACCGGCTGCATAGGCGGTCTTCCGCACGGCGGTCCCTCTGCGGTCTTGCAAAAAGACCGCCGAGGTCGTAATGACCCCCCAAGTCTTTTACAGGGGACGGGAGCTGGCGTTTCCTGTAGGTCTTGATGGACGTACTGGACAACTACGGATCAGGTGGCCAGCCTTACCACAGTACAGACAACGTCCCTTTCCTCATCGTTTCTCCCTTTCTGACTCCATCAATGGCCCATGAACCAGATCTATCTGCATGGGTTCTTCAGGGGGAGCTGGAGGGGCTTCGGATGGAGTACCTTCCATTCGCCGACTGCTAGCAAGAAAGGTGCCAGACTGGTATGGAGCTCGCGTTCTACGTCTCTCCATCTTGCCCTCTCGAAGTCTATATTTGATGTTCATAGATTGATCCATTAATTCCTTCAAAGAACAAGCTGGAGAAGAATGTACAAGCTCATCTTTAATTTCTTCACGCAGGCCTCGGCGGAAAAGGGTTATGAAGGTGCGTTCCACCCAGGAGGTTTCAGCTGCCAGCTGTTTGAAGCGGGTTATATACTGCAGAACATCCTGATTACCCTGCTGAATGTCACATACGGCTTCTTCAGCTGCTGCTTCTACCCCAGGTCTCTCAAACATTTGTTTGAAAAGAGTCAGGAAAGCGGAATAGTTAGCCAGGACGGGGTCTTCTGCAGAAACCAGAGGAGTCGCCCAAGCAAGCGCCAGGCCAGACAAGGCGCTGATCAGATAGCCCACCTTCGCTTTATCCGAAGAAAACTGGAGTGGACGAAAGGCAAAGAAAACCGTCAGGGCATCCAAAAATTCCTTCATCTTTAGAGGATCTCCAGAATATCGAGGAGTAGTGGCAGATACGGGTGGTATGTCCATTGATCAGGAAGACAAGACCTGTCGTAGCGCAGTGTTCTTTGCCCGTAACTGTTGTAACTCCTGGACTTGTTGTTGGACAGTCTGCAACATGGCTTGAGCACTTTCTGATGCCTCTCCCTGTGGATCTTCCATGGCGATCTTGCAATGCGGAATCTTTTGGCGTTGCAATCTGTTACGTACTGCGCTGGACTTCTCACCTTTGGATACCGGGTTGGCGAATACACCAAGGGGGTTATTACAACTTTGGAGGAGGTGTTAATCCATCTCAAAAGTGATGGTAAAGTGACGGATATACCACCAGCCGTATTACAAGTCCATTATATCCTATGGAACTTGTAATACGGCTGGTGGTATATCCGTCACTTTACCGTCACTTTTGGGATGGATTAACACCTCCTCCAAAGTTGTAATAACCCCCTAAGTCATTTACAGGTTCTGGATACTCCCAGATAAGGGCGACCCCTTCTAGTAGCCACGGTGCCGCTTGACAACCTACGCAAAAGCAGACCGTACCCTCCAGAAGGAGTCCCAGAGGGAAAAAAAAAACAATACTGGGGAAAAAACCTCAAACAGGAACTCCTGAAGAAAAAACAAGAAAAAACAGGACTAAACAACAGGAAACAAAAATAGGCAAAATCTCCCAAGGCAAAAAGCAGGAACAAAGAACAGGCAAAAATCTCCCAAGGCAAAAAGCAGGAACAAAGAACAGGCAAAAATCTCCCAAGGCAAAAAGCAGGAACAAAGAACAGGAGTGTCCAGCACAACCAGAAGGAAGTGTTTGCAACGCAAGGTGGAACAAGACTGACTGACTTATACACTGAGAAAAGGGAAGTGACATCACAGGAAAAGAAAAGGACACCATCTTGAATTGGGAAGAGTCCATAGACCAGTATAGGAAAAAGGAAGTAGTATAAAGAAAAACAGAGCATGCTGGGACAAAAACACGAAGAAGACAAGATGGACACAACATGGACAGAGACAGGTAAAAAGACCAGACAAACCCACCAACAACAAAAAGAAGAAAACAGGGCCACAGGTAAGTGTAGCGCGACCGGGAGCAAAATATATGCTTCCCAGAATGTGTAGTCAAAAAACGCGGGGAACAGTGCTCCGAGTATCGGTAGCGCGTTCCATCTGCAAGGACAGAATAGAGACGCCGTGTCTGAGTGCGGCGTTACACAAGAGGACATTGGGTTGGGAGGCGGACTGGAGGTAGGTAGAGGGTAGGGAATTGCACAGCAAATAATCCCTCCTAGACATTGAAAAGCAAAGTCTGAAGTCAGCAGTGAAAGCATACATTATTCAAACAAAGTAGTGTGTGTGCGCAAAATGCTCCTGGGCGGGACAAAAACAAAAGTAGGGAGGAAAGTCATTAACAGGAGCAGGGAAGTGAGACAGAAAACAAGGCCATTGAATCACAAACAATGGTTTGACCACACATCCACGTTAGGTGCATAAAATGGATTTGGAACAATAGGTATTGTCAATAGCTAAAGAAACATGATAGTCACACCCTGGAATCCAGGTACTGCATATGATCAGTTGGCAAGCCTGATGTTATGTAAGCACAAGATATTGTTATAGCACAAGGTAACCTAAAATGGTTTACAGGGGCACTTTGTGATTGCCTTATGACTAAGGCCCTCATAACGAGTTTGGCGGTCTTCGGGCAAGACCACCATGCAAAATCCTGCTGCCATCCCGCCAGTGTTGGCGGTACAGTGTCTGAGGTATTAGGAGTCACAAACACCAAGCCGATGAAACACCGCCAGAAATCTAACACGCCAGTGCCACTGACGGCAAAAGAGCGACTGTCTGTCCGCCTGGCCCACCACACCGACACCATTCTGGGCACCATATTATGAGTTACAATTCAGCACAGCGGTAAACCATTGGCGGTGTGTACGGCGCCGCGCTAGATAATCACTGGCAATAGTAGGTGACAACAGATTGGACAGCCTGAATACCCCACACCTGAAACATCTACAAATACCACACACACCTGTTCACCGCATTATAATACACACACGCTCACACCCCCACAAATCCTTGCGAATATCACCATGAGCAGAGATTTACGACCCACGAACCACTGCACATAGAGCAATAATTCACATGTTGCATGCATCCCCACAACAACCATCCGCCCATACTGCACCTCACATGCATAGCATGCACCCCCACAACATGTCATGCCACAAGCACCCATGAGGTGTGGGTCATGGTGGATGAGATCATCAGAGTCGAGCCACAACTGATGGGAGCACAAGTCCAGCAAACATCAATGGCCAGAAAAACTGAGCTATGGCAGAGGATCGTCGACAGGGTGAACGCAGTCGGCAGCTACCCGCACACAAAGGAGGACATCAGAAAGAGGTGGAACGATCTCAGGGGGAAGGTCCATTCCATGGCGTCCAGGCACAACATTGCCCTCAACAAGACTGGCACTGGATCCCTACTCCCTCCCCTTGAATTGACAACCTGGGAGGAGAAGGTCTTACACATCATGCATCCTGAGGGCCTGATAGGAATCATTGGAGGGATTGATACTGGTAAGGAACCTACACTCCCCCTGAGCACAAACACTCTAGTCCTACATGCCTCCCAAGCACCTACCACTGCCCATCATATCACTAACCACAAGATTGCACCCCCCATTATCACTTCACCTTCCTACTCTGCATGCCACACCACCCCTCTCCCAACATCCACACACCCAACTTGCACACTGCATGCTAAACCTTCACTATCTCCTCAGCTTCCACTCCCACAATCCATCACTATGCATGCCAGATCCGAGTCACACTCACACCTCACAATGGTGCACCTGCATGGCCATTCATCCCACAGCCCACCCAGACTGCTAGCCAACACCACCTCCCTACCAATGCCAATTACAGGAATGTCAAACAGCAAACCCACAACTACAATTCATGTGAAAAGCATGGCCCAAAGGCCATTCACCATGCAGTGTCAGCATTGCTGCAAATGTCACTGCCATCCCTGGGTAACGATTCCACCCACTGCAAGCGGCACACCATTTCACTACAACAACATTTTTACTTTATAACTCTCACCCTCTTCATCCACAGTGAATCCAGTAGAGGATGCCAGGGTCAGACAGCCCTCCCCATGATGAAAGTCCCAGTGGATGACTGGAGGATGACGAAATGCCTGGGCCATCTGGGGTGACTGGCCAGTCCACCTCCAGCAGCCCCAACCTAGATACCTCAGACTCACCCTCCCATGTGGCTACAACACCACAGCTAGCCCCAAACCTGTGCCTCAGGGACCATTCAATTAGAGGTGTGCCCCACAGTACAGGGGCCTCAGTCAAGGGCACCCTCCCCAGACAATGAAGGCCTTGGTGCTACTGGGAGTGGGCACAGGCATAGGGGGCCAGGGCTTGTGGGAGGGGATCTGTGGTCCAAGGGAGGCAGCAGCAACAACATCAGACTGGCCAGGAGGCCCTCAACCAGGTCCTGGGTGCATGCCACCAAATCCAGGACACCATGGCCCAGATCCTCACTACCCTGCAGGAGACCCGGAGGATACAGAGGGAGAACCATCAGGTGGCCATGCAGCAGTGGCAGACGCACAATGCCACCATGGCCACCATAGCAACGGAGCTGATGGAACTTGCCACCATCCAGCGTCAGTCCAACTCCCACCACCTGCCCCTGCCATAATTCAGATCACATCTGAGCCCTCCACATCAGCCGCAACCAGTGGAATGGAGGCCCTGCCACAGGACACGCAGGACACCAGCATCCCTTCCCTATGTAGCTGAGGAGCCCCCCCTGCAAGCGAGGAAGTCCAACCAGACATACAGCCTCCACTGATGCCAACACCAAGACCACCCCCATAAAGTGAGCCACTGCTGAACATACCCCTGTGTGTGTCACAGCGACACCCTGTTGACTGTCCACTGTCATAACACCTTTTTAACATGGCTATCAAACTGGATAACGACTACCCACAGGTGGGCTAAGTACTCTGATGAGACCACTCGCCATGACCCCACTCATCAGCCCTTGCACTTGTATTATAAAATTAAACACCTTTGAGCACTGTTTCTGTCTAAGTCTTTATCTACCATGAGAATATCATGTACAGCCATCACATATGCAACAGGAACACCATTGACCTACCAATTTATGTGACAGTGCCAGAAGGGGGAGCAATCATTTACCAGTTCTGTAATAAAGTTAACAGCACCACATTGCAAGTAATGTGTACACACTACACCCACATTGAATACACAACCCTGGTAGCAGCCCTGCACACAGCAGACATTGCTACTGGTTACATAGCATGGCTCTGACACATACCTGTATGTCAGTGGAAGTATTTTATCAGCTCTGCTCAGGAATCAGCTGCATCCTCGTCATCCTCCTCCTCATCACTACTCATGTCCCCTTCATCAGCCACTGGCACAGCTGCACCCTCTTCAGCATCCAGTAGTGAGATGTGACGTCTGATAGCCAAACTGTGCAACATGCAGCATGCTACAATGATCTGGCACACTTTTGATGGTGTGTAAAGTAGGGCCCCTTCAGTAAGGTGCAGGCACCTGAATCTGGCTTTCAGCACCCCAGAGGTGCATTTGATTACCTGTAGGGTCCTACTATGGGCCTCATTGAAACAGTCTTCTGCTGCTGTAGTCGGATGCCTGAGAGGTGTTAGTAGCCATGGCAGGACGGGATAACCAGAGTCACCTGTGTGCACAGAGGTAATAGGCATATTGAAAACTGTAGGTAAATCTGGAAGGTGGTGGAGAGTGCGCAGAATACAGAGGCACACATATGACATGATTCATACCGATGAGCCAGGCACGATCCCTTTGCAGTGGTGCCTTCAGGTGTGGGATACTGCTGTTCCATAGTATGTAGGCATCATGCACTGACCCTAGGAACTGGGAAGTCACTTGAGTGATGTAGAGATCTGCGAGACATACCATCTGAACATTGGTTGAGTAGAAGTTTTTATGGTTCCTAAATACCTGTTCACTCCTCCTGGGTGGCACCAGGGCAATGTGGGTCCCATCAATAGCCCCGATCACATGTGGAACATGTGCCTCAGCGTACAAGGCTGCTTTCACAGTGGGCAGATTGTTACATTGGGGGAACATGATATAGCTGCCAATATGTTTCAGTAGGGTACACAGGACGTTCTTCAAGATGTTAATGAACAAGGACTGGGACATTTCGGCCGCCCAGCCCACTGTTATTTGGAAGGACCCTGAGGCAAGGAAGTAGAGGACTGCCAACACCTGGGTGAGATGGCATTGGGATGATGAATACCAGGCCGCAGATCTGGCTCCAATAGCCTCACAAGATCCATGATGGTCTGATGGTTGAGCCGATAGCACTGGATGACGTGCCTCTCTTCAAGGGTGGCAAGATCGACCAGGGGCCTGTAGACAGGAGCATTCTTCACCATCATTCTTCCACCATTACTGGAGGGAGTGGCAATCATTATGTGCATAAAGGACTGTGTGGACGCAGCGGAGCTGTGCACAGTTCACTATTAAACATCCATGACGCACCTCATAAACCCCCTCTGTACACATTGTAGAAGTAAAATGGCAGCCGCCTGTCCTGCATGATCAGGGCAAATGGAAATAAGAGAACTCTTCTGGCGTAAGCAGTCATGGCGGTAGGCGGTTGCAACCGCTGTGCAACTCCTCATTGGTTAACATGGTTGCCTATGGGAGAAATGAGTCAATGACGATCACCTCTGGCGGTTACGGTGATGTCCGCCGTGGCTCATGTTCACTTGACTCCTGGCACTCGTGCTGAGTATACCTACACTGCATGTGCTGCTGTGTTCTGCCACTGGTAGCCAAGATACCACGTGCTGCAGGGGATAGGGCCCCAGCCTTCACACAGGAGGAACCTGAGAAGCTTGTGTAGGGTGTCTTACCCCTGTATGCCCAGTTGCATGGGGCACCAGGGCAGCAGGTGAGTGCACTATAATTGTACAGTCTGTGAGTGGTACAAATGTGGAAAGGGGCCTTGGGACAAGGATGAGTGACTTGTGGAAGGACCGGGCTGTGAGGACAACTGGAAGGTTGAAATGTGTGTATGTTCAGCGGATGTGTTGTGTCCAATGCAGTCCCTAAGATGCCACGCTACATGACTATCTCCTTTTCTCCTTGTTATCTTTGCAGGTGAGCGCCCATCAAAAGAAGAGGATCTGGCGTGCCATCGGCAAGCAAGTGCAGACCCTGGGGGTCCATGCCCAGTGGAACAACCACTGCAGGAAGTGGTGGGAGGACCTGCAACACTGGGCGAGGAAGACCGGTGATGCCCAGCTCGGGACGTCCTCCCAATGAGGGAGGGGTGCCCATCGGACCCTGACCCCCCTTATATCTTGCATTTTGGCAGTGGCGTACCCTGAGGTGGATGGGCACTTATGGGCAGCACAGCAGCCACAAGGGGGTGAGTTCACATTCGTACTTAGGTTATGTGGTAAGTGATAGGTGCAGCCTGTGCAGTGTGTAAAGGCTGTGGAATATGTGCTAGGTAGCTACTGTGTGACTTGGCTTGGGACACATTGATACTAAATGTGCTACATACATGTGTTCATATGCCGTGCAGGATGTGAGTTGGGGTTACCTTTACTGCTAAGTGGCATCGATGACAGAGCAACTTTGTAGTACATGAGCATAGTCTTAGATGTGGACAGGGTTCCTGCTTCTGGAGTTCACACACATTGTATTCCTAACTATCCAATCAGTGTTGCTGGGGCCATATCCCTTTCTGCTGTCTGCTGGCATGTGGTGTATGGGTAGTCTGCAAAGTCTGAGGTTTCACATCATACAGCTATATGTGCTAAGGTTATATGGCTGTGTAAGTATGCCTCCAAATGCCCGTAGAGTATAAAGTTTGGGTCTAGTGATCTATAATGTAGAGCCATGAGCCAATGGGGTCGGTCAGACGTGTTGAGGGTATGCCTTTCATCATGTACAGGATTGAATGTGTGTCAGCATGTGTGAAACCCATGTGCATGACTAAGGTGGCACACATGGGCTGTGATTGCAGTGGCATGTGTGTGTGAAGGCATTGCATGTAATGACATGGCACTGGAGTATGTTGTAGTGATTTGTATGTGGCTGTTGTGCTGGCATTGACCACTTGCTCCCTGTTTTTCTTTCTCCCACCCTGTCTCTCACTGTCCTACTCTCCCTCCCTCTGCTCCTCAGTCTTTGTGTGCAACAGCATTATCTGGCGAAGGAGAAGGGGCACAGGCAAGTGGGGAAGCTGCATCCCACGGGACCCAGGAGGCTGATACCAGCGGAGGCGAGAGGACCAGTGGGACGGAGGGCGGGTGGAGCACCACAGGGGAGACCGAAACATCTACACCATCATCAGATCCTTCCTCCAACGGTGACTCCCTGGTGGTGGCAGAACCTTCAAGCCCTATGCCTGCACCATCTTTGTCCGCCACCCCCCTTACCAGCACTGCCCTCCTTGTAACTCTCCACCCAGTTGCCTGTGCCCGCTCACCCACGAGGGTGGGCATCTCCTTTGCCGCAGGCACCTCTGTCCCTGCCCCTGCCCCAGTCAGCCCTGCTGCCCTCAAAGAGGAGACTGTTGACCTCCTGAGGTCCATCTCTGTTGGTCAGACAATGATCGTGAATGCCATCCAGGGATTGGCATCCCAGATGCAACAGTCAAATGCATTCCTGGAAGCCATTCACTGTGCCCTGTCTGCCCTTCAGAGATTGTTTCAGGCTCTGGCCTCCTTACTGACGGGAGCCAGTGTTCCTCCTTCTTCCATCCCTCCTCCAACTACCTGTTCCCACTCCCACATCCCTCTCCCATTTTCCATCCAAAGCACACTTTAATAGCAGCATGCATCCTCACCTACAGACCCAGAGCTCTAGGACATTCACATGCACCACAAACGCCACCACCGCCATGCACAGACCCACCATTCAGACGCATGCACACCAACATCCACTACCTACTGTGACTCCCCCACCTGCTCCCTCTTCACAGTCACATCGGCACTCACACATGCGGACACCACATCATCAGTCCCAGGCCCAGACACATGTCCTCTCACTGCCACCATCACCACAACAGCTGACCCCCATGCATGCACCCCATACACCACATCTGCATGCACCACAACACTCAACACAACCACATGCAGCACATTCACCCTACCTACACACACCACCCCAACATTCACTCACACATCCCCCCTGTCATCTCCCTGTGTCTCCTACACTCCTCCTCCCAGTACACCTTTACGCCCACACTCATCCACCCAACACACACCCAGCACACACATTTCATGCACCCACGCACCAGCACCCAAACCATATCCACGTACACACCTATCAACCATCAATAGTGACACATGAATAAGCAGGACATCACTCAGGGGTAATGCCAGTTAGCACAACAAAAACTCTGTATGTTTAGCTTTGCTGTAAAGGCAACTACTGAACATTCTATGATTAACGCTGTGTGTTGGTAAGCTAGACAGTTTTTCTCAAAGGTAGTCAACTTTATAAATTGTTGAAGGCAGGGCCTGGAACCAGGGTTGCTGCAGGTGCTGCATCACCCCAATACCTTGAAGCAGATCAAAAAGATAATGGAAGCTTTTCAATCAGTTTTCTTTTCCGCAGCATTAGCTGTTTGTTCAAAGGCAGTCAAATGTTAATGGTAATAATGGGGAGCCTATAGAACAACTTTTAACAAACCACTCTACATTTGCTTGTCATGTATGTTTAAGTTTACATTATGTGGCTTAAAACAGATGGCATTTGCTAAGAAACGTTAATATACCTTTGTACGCACCCGTTTCAAAAACCCTGCTGATTTTGGTCTCTTTTTAAAAATAATTTTTTTTTTAGTAAAATGGGTACAGTTCACCCAAATATTTAAGAATAGTGCATCATATTGGGCAGTTAAATACATTTTTGCAAAAAACTTCTCTGACTACCATCTCATCCACGATCTCACCCGCCTTCACCACAAGCATGTTATCCCCAATTGACGTTTTTGCTCATTTGCTTCACTTTCTTGTTCATTAATACCAGGATTTTTTAGCACCCATATAATTTAAGTGAGCTGATGCCCCTGGCCAGCAGCCTAGTCAAAAAATTAACCCAGCACCAACGTTCGGAGGCAAATATGCAAAAATGTATTTTGGTTAATTGAAATGACATCTTATTTACTGCTCACTTATTAAAAGAGGTTTATGTTAGTTTGATGTAGACCCAAGATAACAGAGCAAAGCCAGAGACGTGTGCGCTTTTTTCTGATAACATGTTTTCTAAACACATTTTTACAGACATTTTCTATAGTATTTTCTGAGCCTTGGAAAGCATCCTGCACTGCACCAGGTTTAAAGATTACTATTACCGCAACATCTGTGCTCTGTGTGTCGAAGGTGTCATTGTTTCCATTTCCTCGCTTGTTTTCAAACATTAAGTAAAGCGGAAGTAGTTTTGCCGCAGAATGTATGCATGTTATCACCACAGACACCTTTCCACCAAAACCGCGGATTGTGACATTACAAATGATTTGATACTTGATGACGTTACAGGAAGATGACGTCACAGGAAGTGGCTTATCACTTACCGGGTCTACGTCGAAGACAGGAGAGGCCAAATATTTTTAGCGCAATACAGAATAATACACGGTGACTGTTAACAGTTAAAAGCAATGTAGGAGGCTGGACTGGCTTGTAGTGGGTACCAAGGGGTACTTACACCTTGCACCAGGCCCAGGTACCCTTATTAGTGTATAGGGTGTCTAGCAGCTTAGGCTGATAGATAATGGTAGTATTGCAGAGCAGCTTAGGCTGAACTAGGAGACGAGTGAAGCTCATACAGTACCACTAGTGTTACTTGCACAATATCATAAGAAAACACAATACACAGATATACTAAAAATAAAGGTACTTTATTTTTATGACAATATGCCAAAGTATCTCAGAGTGTACCCTCAGTATGAGGATAGCAAATATACACAAGATATATGTACACAATACCAAAAATATGCAGTATAGTCTTAGAAAACAGTGCAAACAATGTATAGTTACAATAGGATGCAATGGGGACACATAGAGATAGGGGCAACACAAACCATATACTCCAAAAGTGGAATGCGAACCACGAATGGACCCCAAACCTATGTGACCTTGTAGAGGGTCGCTGGGACTATTAGAAAATAGTGAGGGTTAGAAAAATAGCCCACCCCAAGACCCTGAAAAGTGAGTGCAAAGTGCACTAAAGTTCCCCAAGGACATAGAAGTCGTGATAGGGGAATTCTGCAGGAAAGACACAAACCAGCAATGCAACAATGATGGATTTCCAGTTGAGGGTACCTGTGGAACAAGGGGACCAAGTCCATAAGTCACAAGCAAGTCGGAGATGGGCAGATGCCCAGGAAATGCCAGCTGTGGGTGCAAAGAAGCTGCTACTGGACAGTAGAAGCTGAGGATTCTGCAGGAACGACAAAGGCTAGAGAATTCCCCTTCGGAGGATGGATCCCCCACGCCGTGGAGAGTCGTGCAGAAGTGTTTTCCCGCCAAAAGACCACCAACAAGCCTTGCTAGCTGCAAATCGTGGGGTTAGGGTTTTTGGATGCTGCTGTGGCTCAGGAGGGGCCAGGATGTCGCCAATTGCGTCTGGGGACAGAGGGGGGGTCGAGCAAGACAAGGAGCCCTCTCAGAAGCAGCACCCGCAGAAGTGCCAGAACAGGCACTACGAAGAGGAGTGAAACGGTGCTCACCCGAAGTTGCACAAAGGAGTCCCACGTCGCCGGAGGGCCACTTAGAAAGTCGTGCAATGCAGGTTAGAGTGCCGTGGACCCAGGCTTGGCTGTGCACAAAGGATTTCCGCCGGAATTGCACAGAGGCCGGAGTAGCTGCAAAAGTCGCAGTTCCCAGCAATGCAGTCTGGCGTAGGAAGGCAAGGACTTACCTCCACCAAACTTGGACTGAAGAGTCACTGGACTGTGGGAGTCACTTGGACACAGTTGCTGGATTCAAGGGACCTCGCTCGTTGTGCTGACAGGAGACCCAGGGGACCGGTGATGCAGTTCTTTGGTGCCTGCGGTAGCAGGGGGAAGATTCCGTCGACCCACGGGAGATTTCTTCGGAGCTTCTAGTGCAGAGAGGAGGCAGACTACCCCCACAGCATGCACCACCAGGAAAACAGTCGAGAAGGTGGCAGGATCAGCGTTACAGAGTTGCAGTAGTTGTCTTAGCTACTTTGTTGCAGTTTTGCAGGCTTCCAGCGCGGTCAGCAGTCGATTCCTTGGCAGAAGGTGAAGAGAGAGATGCAGAGGAACTCTGATGAGCTCTTACATTCGTTATCTAAGGAATTCCCCAAAGCAGAGACCCTAAATAGCCAGAAAAGAGGGTTTGGCTACTTAGGAGAGAAGATAGGCTAGCAACAACTGAAGGAGCCTATCAGAAGGAGTCTCTGACGTCACCTGCTGGCCCTGGCCACTCAGAGCAGTCCAGAGCAGAGGTCTGGAGCACACTGGAGGAGCTCTGGGCACCTCCCAGGGGAGGTGCAGGTCAGGGGAGTGGCCACTCCCCTTTCCTTTGTCCAGTTTCGCGCCAGAGCAGGGCTTAGGGGTCCCTGAACCAGTGTAGACTGGCCTATGCAGAAATGGGCACCATCTGTGCCCATGAAAGCATTTCCAGAGGCTGGGGGAGGCTACTCCTCCCCTGCCTTCACACCATTTTCCAAATGGGAGAGGGTGTAACACCCTCTCTCTGAGGAAGTCCTTTGTTCTGCCATCCTGGGCCAGGCCTGGCTGGCCCAGGAGGGCAGAAACCTGTCTGAGGGGTTGGCAGCAGCAGCAGCTGCAGTGAAACCCCTGAAAAGGCAGTTTGGCAGTACCAGGGTCTGTGCTACAGACCCGTGGGATCATGGGATTGTGCCAACAATGCCAGGATGACATAGAGGGGGCAATTCCATGATCTTAGACATGTTACATGGCCATATTCGGAGTTACCATTGTGAAGCTCCACATAGGTAGTGACCTATGTGTAGTGCACGCGTATAATGGTGTCCCCACACTCACAAAGTCTGGGGAATTTGCCCTGAACAATGTGGGGGCACCTTGGCTAGTGCCAGGGTGCCCACACACTAAGTAACTTTGCACCTAACCTTTACCAGGTAAAGGTTAGACATATAGGTGACTTATAAGTTACTTAAGTGCAGTGGTAAATGGCTGTGAAATAACGTGGACGTTAGTTCACTCAGGCTGCAGTGGCAGGCCTGTGTAAGAATTGTCAGAGCTCCCTATGGGTGGCAAAAGAAATGCTGCAGCCCATAGGGATCTCCTGGAACCCCAATACCCTGGGTACCTCAGTACCATATACTAGGGAATTATAAGGGGGTTCTAGTATGCCAATGTGAATTGGTAAAATTGGTCACTAGCCTGTTAGTGACAATTTGGAAAGAAATGAGAGAGCATAACCACTGAGGTTCTGGATAGCAGAGCCTCAGTGAGACAGTTAGTCATAACACAGGTAACATAGTCAGGCACACTTATGAGCACTGGGGCCCTGGCTGGCAGGGTCCCAGTGACACATACAACTAAAACAACATATATACAGTGAAAAATGGGGGTAACATGCCAGGCAAGATGGTACTTTCCTACACAACCCCCCCCAAACGAAGGACAATAAGACTAGCCATGACCTGATGGGTCTTCATTGTCTAAGTGGAAATATCTGGAGAGTCCATCTGCATTGGAGTGGGTACTCCCAGGTCTATGTTCCACTGTATAGTCCATTCCCTGTAGGGATATGGACCACCTCAACAATTTAGGATTTTCCCCTTTCATTTGTTTTACCCAAAGTAGAGGTTTGTGGTCTGTCTGAACAAACCAACAGGTATGGCCTCAACTTCTTCAGTGCCCAGACCACAGCAAAGGCCTCCCTCTCAATGGCAGACCAACACTTTTCTCTAGGGGTCAACCTTCTACTAATAAAAGCAACAGGTTGATCCTGGCCCTCAGAATTAAGTTGTGATAGGACTGCCCCTACTCCTAATTCAGATGCATCAGTTTGGACATAGACTTTTTTATAGTAACAAGGGCTTTTCAGGACAGGTGCAGAGCACATGGCCTGCTTCAGCTCCTCAAAAGCTTTCTGACAGTTTGCTGTCCATAATACCTTCTTAGGCATTTTCTTTGAAGTGAGGTCATTAAGAGGGGCTGCAATGGAGCTATAGTTCTTTATGAACCTCCTATAGTACCCAGTGAAACCTAAAAAGGCTCTCACCTGAGTCTGAGTAGTAGGGGGAACCCAATTAATAATTGTTTGGATGTTCCCCTGAAGTGGTGCAATCTGTTCTACACCAACCAGGTGTCCCAGATAAACCACCTTCCCCTGCCCTATCTGGCACTTTGAAGCCTTGATAGTGAGGCCTGCCATTTGCAGGGCCTCTAAAACTTTCCATAGGTGGACCAGGGGATCATCCCAGCTGGAGCTAAAGACAGCTATATCGTCCAAATATGCTGCACTGAAAGCTTCTAGCCCTTGCAGGACTGTGTTCACCAACCTCTGAAAAGTGGCAGGTGCATTTTTCAATCCAAAAGGCATTACTGTGAATTGGTAATGTCCTCCAATGGTTGAAAATGCAGTTTTAGCTTTAGCATCTTCTGATAATTTGATCTGCCAATACCCTGCAGTCAAATCAAAAGTGCTTAGATACTTGGCAGATGCCAGTGTATCTATGAGCTCATCTGCCCTGGGTATAGGGTGAGCGTCAGTTTTGGTTACCTGGTTGAGACCTCTGTAGTCTACACAAAACCGCATTTCCTTCTTTCCGTCTTTGGAATGAGGTTTTGGTACAAGTACCACAGGAGAAGCCCATGGACTTTCAGAGTGCTCAACCACTCCTAGTTCTAACATTTTCTGCACCTCTTGCTTTATGCAGTCTCTGACATGGTCAGGCTGCCTATAGATCTTACTTTTGACAGGCAAGCTGTCTCCAGTATCTATAGTGTGCTCACACTAAGAAGTGGTACCTGGCACAGTAGAGAAGAGTTCAGAAAACTGATCCAGGAGATTTATGCAGTGGTCTTTCTGCTCAGCAGTAAGACAATCTGCCAGTACAACACCTTCCACTAGAGCATCTTGTTCTGTGGAAGAGAAGAGATCAGGTAGAGGATCACTGTCTTCTTCCTGTCCCTCATCAGTTGCCATGAGCAGGGTGAGATCAGCCCTGTCATAGTAGGGTTTCAGGCGATTGACATGGAGCACCCTAAGGGGACTCCTGGCAGTGCCTAAGTCAACTAAGTAGGTGACTTCACCCTTTTTCTCAACAATTGTGTGGGGTCCACTCCATTTATCTTGGAGTGCTCTTGGGGCCACAGGCTCCAAGACCCACACTTTCTGCCCTGGCTGGTACTGAACCAAAACAGCCTTCTGGTCATGCCATTGCTTTTGGAGCTCTTGGCTGGCCTGAAGGTTTTTACTGGCCTTTTTCATGAATTCAGCCATTCTTGATCTTAGGCCAAGTACATAGTCCACTATGTCTTGCTTAGGAGTTTTTAAAGGTTGTTCCCAACCCTCCTTTACAAGTGTTAGAGGACCTCTCACAAAGGTGACCAAAAAGAAGTTCAAAGGGGCTGAAGCCCACTCCTTTTTGGGGTACCTCCCTGTAAGCAAAAAGGAGGCATGGTAGAAGGATATCCCATCTCCTGCGGAGTTTTTCAGGGAGTCCCATAATCATGCCTTTGAGAGTTTTGTTAAATCTCTCCACCAGTCCATTTGTTTGTGGATGATAGGGTGTGGTGAACTTGTATGTCACACCACACTCCTTCCACATGGCCTTTAAGTAAGCAGACATGAAATTGCTTCCCCTGTCTGATACCACCTCTTTTGGGAAGCCCACCCTGGAAAAGATTCCCAGGAGGGCCTTTGCCACTGCAGGAGCTGTAGTGGTCCTTAGAGGAATTGCTTCAGGATATCTTGTGGCATGGTCTACTACCACCAAGATAAACCTATTGCCTGAAGCAGTAGGAGGGTCAAGGGGGCCAACTATGTCAACCCCTACCCTTTCAAAGGGAACCCCAACCATAGGCAGTGGAATAAGGGGTGCCTTTGGAGTGCCACCTGTCTTGCCACTGGCTTGACAGGTTTCACAGGACTTACAAAAAAGTTTTGTGTCCTCAGACATTCTAGGCCAATGAAACAAGGGAACAAGCCTGTCCCAAGTTTTCATTTGCCCCAAATGTCCAGCAAGGGGAATGTCGTGAGCAAGAGTTAGGAGGAACTTTCTGTACTCCTGAGGAATCACCAATCTCCTGGCAGATCCAGGTTTTGGATCCCTTGCTTCAGTGTACAAGAAGTTGTCCTCCCAGTAAACTCTGTGAGAGTCACTGACATCCCCATTTGCTTGTTTGACAGCTTGCTGTCTTAGACCCTCTAGTATGGGACAGGTCTGCTGTGCCACACTCAGCTCCTCCCTGGCAGGCCCCCCTTCACCCAAAAGCTCAGCAGTGTCTGCTTCCAGATCCTCTGGTGTAGGTTCTGCACAGGGTGGAAATTCTTCTTCCTCAGAAGTAGAATCCACTGTAGAGGGAGGGATAGTAGGTAGTGCTTTACTTCTACTAACCCTAGCTTTAGGGAGCACTTGGTCCATTGTTCCAGGATCCAAGTCACCCTGTCCTTTTTGCTTTTTGGCCTGAGCCCTGGTTAAAGCAAAAATATGCCCTGGGATGCCCAGCATTGCTGCATGGGCCTCCAACTCCACATCTGACCAAGCTGATGTCTCCAAATAATTTCCTAGTAGACAGTCTACAGGTAACTCTGAGGCTACCACAACTTTCTTTGGACCAGTAACCCCCCCCCAGTTGAGATTTACAACAGCCATGGGGTGGCTAAGTGTGTTGTTGTGAGCATCGGTTACTTGGTACTGGTGACCAAGTAGGTGTTGTTCAGGGTGGACCAGCTTCTCTATCACCATTGTGACACTGGCACCAGTGTCCCTGTAGGCCTGAACCTCAACACCATTTATTAGGGGTAGTTGCTTGTACTTATCCATGTTAAGGGGACAAGCAACCAAGGTGGCTAAATCAGTAGCCCCCTAAGAGACTAACACAGCCTCTGTGGTCTCCCTAATCAGACCAACCCCAACTAAGTTACCAATAGTGAGCCCAGCTACTCCATTGGATTGGCTATTACTAGGTTTGCTCCCACCACCACTGCTATTAGGAGGGACACTAGGTGTAGCAGTAGGGGTTGTAGTGGTAGGAGGCTTGGTGCTTTTCTTTGGACAACTGGGATATGTTGTCCAATGGCCTTTTATTTTACATAAATAGCACCATGGTTTCTTTTCTTTGTTTTGATTGGAAGAGGATTTGGGCCCACCACCCCCACCAGAGTGTTTTTGTGGGCCTGATGAAGACTCATTTTTAGATTTGTCCCCACCCTTGTCAGAAGACTTACCATCCTTCTTCTTATTGCCATCTTTGTCACCCCCTGTATGAACTTTTCTGTTCACCCTTGTTCTGACCCATTTGTCTGCCTTCTTTCCCAATTCTTGGGGAGAGGTCAGATCAGAGTCCACCAAGTACTGGTGCAACAAATCAGACACACAATTATTAAGAATATGCTCTTTCAGGATCAAGTTATACAGGCTTTCATAATCAGTAACTTTACTGCCATGTAACCACCCCTCCAAGGCCTTCACTGAATGGTCAACAAAGTCTACCCAGTCTTGTGAAGACTCCTTTTTGGTCTCTCTGAACTTCATCCTGTACTGTTCAGTGGTTAAGCCATAACCATCCAGGAGTGCATTCTTA
This sequence comes from Pleurodeles waltl, assembly GCF_031143425.1. Lineage (NCBI taxonomy): Eukaryota > Metazoa > Chordata > Amphibia > Caudata > Salamandridae > Pleurodeles > Pleurodeles waltl. Next base: position 536,315,321 of record NC_090445.1, on the reverse strand, counting down.
AGAATAGTGAAATTATTGACATCACTTTCTTTCACAGTAAGGAGTCTATCCCTACCCTTTCCACTAAATGATAGCCATAGGATAGCAGCCCACTGCCTTTGAGGGACATCCTGAACAACACAGGCCCTCTCAAGTGCAGCAAACCACTTGTTAATGTCATCCCCCTCCTTATAAGGGGGAGCTATCTTGTGCAGATTCCTTGAATCATGCTCTCTTGCAGGATGACTATGGGGAATACTGCTGCTGCCACCATGGGTTTCTAAACCCAATTTCTGTCTTTCTTTTTCTACTTCTAAAGACTGCCTATCTAAATCCAGCTGTTGCTGCTTGAGCTTCAGCCTGGATTGTTCCACTCTCAATCTACTGAGCTCCCTTTCTAACATTCTGTCATCAGGGTGGGTGGGAGAGGCATGTCCAGAAACAGAAGTATGCTGAGATTGAACAGAAGGAGACCTGGCCCTAACAGATGGCACCCTAACAGCCTGGCTAATAGAAACAGCATTTCTACTATGGTGAGAGTGAATACTCTTACTGTGATGTGAGACCACACTATCAGTATGATGTGACTCAACCTCAGTACCAGCTATGCTAGGTTGTCTTCTAAGGGACAGGCTAGGAAGTTTCCTCTCTGACTCTTTAGCTAGGGGTGCCCCAGGGTCAGATTGGGAACCATCAGCTAACGTTTCAACAGGAGTGCCAGCTTGGGCCTTATCTTGTTCAACAAGCATATTCACTAACAGTTCTCTAGAGGGATTCTTCCTTACACTTAAACCTCTATCTATGCAGAGACTCCTTGCTTCTTTCCAGCTAAGGTTATCATAAGCAAGTCTGGACAGATCAACAGTTTGGCCTGTGCCAGACATTTTTGAAAGAGTTTAAGTGATAGAAAAAGTGAAGAAAAAGTTTTTCAGAACTTTTTGGAAAGACAGAAAAAAAAACTTTAAAGAACTTTTTAGAAAGTTTAGAGGTACTTTTCAGCACTTAGAAAGGAGTGAAAAGAGGAAATGCAAAACTTTTTGGTTAGGTGTACATACACTGAACTTGTTTTGTATATTTTTCTCTTATGAAAAGTACAGTGACAAAAGTGGTAAGTAGTTGCAAAGTACTTATCCCACCGCTGCACAACCAATGTAGGAGGCTGGACTGGCTTGTAGTGGGTACCAAGGGGTACTTACACCTTGCACCAGGCCCAGGTATCCCTTATTAGTGTATAGGGTGTCTAGCAGCTTAGGCTGATAGATAATGGTAGCTTAGCAGAGCAGCTTAGGCTGAACTAGGAGACGAGTGAAGCTCATACAGTACCACTAGTGTCACTTGCACAATATCATAAGAAAACACAATACACAGATATACTAAAAATAAAGGTACTTTCTTTTTATGACAATATGCCAAAGTATCTCAGAGTGTACCCTCAGTATGAGGATAGCAAATATACACAAGCTATATGTACACAATACCAAAAATATGCAGTATAGTCTTAGAAAACAGTGCAAACAATGTATAGTTACAATAGGATACAATGGGGACACATAGGGATAGGGGCAACACAAACCATATACTCCAAAAGTGGAATGCGAACCACGAATGGACCCCAAACCTATGTGACCTTGTAGAGGGTCGCTGGGACTATTAGAAAATAGTGAGGGTTAGAAAAATAGCCCACCCCAAGACCCTGAAAAGTGAGTGCAAAGTGCACTAAAGTTCCCCAAAGGACATAGAAGTCGTGATAGGGGAATTCTGCAGGAAAGACACAAACCAGCAATGCAACAACGATGGATTTCCAGTCGAGGGTACCTGTGGAACAAGGGGACCAAGTCCAAAAGTCACAAGCAAGTCGGAGATGGGCAGATGCCCAGGAAATGCCAGCTGTGGGTGCAAAGAAGCTGCTACTGGACAGTAGAAGCTGAGGATTCTGCAGGAACAACAAGGGCTAGAGACTTCCCCTTTGGAGGATGGATCCCCCACGAGTGCCGTGCAGAAGTGTTTTCCTGCCGAAAGACCGCCAACAAGCCTTGCTAGCTGCAAATCGTGCGGTTAGGGTTTTTGGATGCTGCTGTGGCATAGGAGGGACCAGGATATCGCCAATTGCGTCTGGGGACAGAGGGGCGTCGAGCAAGACAAGGAGCCCTCTCAAAAGCAGGCAACACCCGCAGAAGTGCTGGAACAGGCACTACAAAGAGGAGTGAAACGGTGCTCACCCTAAGTTGCACAAAGGAGTCCCACGTCGCAGGAGGGCCACTTAGAAAGTTGTGCAATGCAGGTTAGAGTGCCGTGGACCCAGGCTTGGCTGTGCACAAAGGATTTCCGCCAGAAGTGCACAGAGGCCGGAGTAGCTGCAAAAGTCGCGGTTCCCAGCAATGCAGTCTGGCATGGGGAGGCAAGGACTTACCTCCACCAAACTTGGACTGAAGAGTCACTGGACTGTGGGAGTCACTTGGACACAGTTGCTGGATTCAAGAGACCTCGCTCGTCGTGCTGAGAGGAGACCCAGGGGACCGGTGATGCAGTTCTTTGGTGCCTGTGGTAGCAGGGGGAAGATTCCGTCGACCCACGGGAGATTTCTTCGGAGCTTCTAGTGCAGAGAGGAGGCAGACTACCCCCACAGCATGCACCACCAGGAAAACAGTCAAGAAGGTGGCAGGACAGCGTTACAGAGTTGCAGTAGTCGTCTTAGCTACTTTGTTGCAGTTTTGCAGGCTTCCAGCGCGGTCAGCAGTCGATTCCTTGGCAGAAGGTGAAGAGAGAGATGCAGAGGAACTCTGATGAGCTCTTGCATTCGTTATCTAAGGAATTCCCCAAAGCAGAGACCCTAAATAGCCAGAAAAGAGGGTTTGGCTACTTAGGAGAGAGGATAGGCTAGCAACACCTGAAGGAGCCTATCAGAAAGAGTCTCTGACATCACCTGCTGGCCCTGGCCACTCAGAGCAGTCCAGTGTGCCAGCAGCACCTCTGTTTCCAAGATGGCAGAGGTCTGGAGCACACTGGAGGAGCTCTGGGCACCTCCCAGGGGAGGTGCAGGTCAGGGGAGTGGTCACTCCCCTTTCCTTTGTCCAGTTTCGCGCCAGAGCAGGGCTGAGGGGTCCCTGAACCGGTGTAGACTGGCTTATGCAGAAATGGGCACCATCTGTGCCCATGAAAGCATTTCCAGAGGCTGGGGGAGGCTACTCCTCCCCTGCCTTCACACCATTTTCCAAAGGGAGGGGGTGTAACACCCTCTCTCTGAGGAAGTCCTTTGTTCTGCCATCCTGGGCCAGGCCTGGCTGGACCCCAGGAGGGCAGAAACCTGTCTGAGGGGTTGGCAGCAGCTGCAGTGAAACCCCTGAAAAGGCAGTTTGGCAGTACCAGGGTCTGTGCTACAGACCCGTGGGATCATGGGATTGTGCCAACAATGCCAGGATGGCATAGAGGGGGCAATTCCATGATCTTAGACATGTTACATGGCCATATTCGGAGTTACCATTGTGAAGCTACACAGAGGTAGTGACCTATGTGTAGTGCACGCGTGTAATGGTGTCCCCGCACTCACAAAGTCTGGGGAATTTGCCCTGAACAATGTGGGGGCACCTTGGCTAGTGCCAGGGTGCCCACACACTAAGTAACTTTGCACCTAACCTTTACCAGGTAAAGGTTAGACATATAGGTGACTTATAAGTTACTTAAGTGCAGTGGTAAATGGCTGTGAAATAACGTGGACGTTATTTCAGTCAGGCTGCAGTGGCAGGCCTGTGTAAGAATTGTCAGAGCCCCCTATGGGTGGCAAAAGAAATGCTGCAGCCCATAGGGATCTCCTGGAACCCCAATACCCTGGGTACCTCAGTACCATATACTAGGGAATTATAAGGGTGTTCCAGTATGCCAATGTGAATTGGTAAAATTGGTCACTAGCCTGTTAGTGACAATTTGGAAAGAAATGAGAGAGCATAACCACTGAGGTTCTGGATAGCAGAGCCTCAGTGAGACAGTTAGTCATAACACAGGTAACACAGTCAGGCACACTTATGAGCACTGGGGCCCTGGCTGGCAGGGTCCCAGTGACACATACAACTAAAACAACATATATACAGTGAAAAATGGGGGTAACATGCCAGGCAAGATGGTACTTTCCTACAAGCAACCAGCGACTGAAAATAGCAGAGGATAAGGTCACGCTTACTATTAAAAGAAAACTAATTAGATTAGTAAATGCGTCGCAGTTGCAAGGGCGCTCACGTGGGTTAACAGAAGCAACTGATACTCGTCAGCGACACCTTACCCGCAGCCCTCACAAGACGAGAGTTACAGCTGTTTGTCACTATAGATTATCTCTAGGCACTAAATTAGTAGAGGTCTTATTATCGAACAGCAATTCAGCTTATGAACTTCAGAAGACTGAGGTGCTGGTTCGGCTCTGCAAAGCTCGGGACAGTGGCCGAAAAACTGCTAAACTCACTGCTTCACGCACTCAACCCACTGAGCTCCTTTAGAGCTAAATTGGTTGAGGATGCTGCAGGAAGACGGCATAGGCTGTCACGGGCATATTTTGGGGAACTTGAGATGAAGCCCAGCACACCATGTTGGAGTACATTGAGCGCGCACGGCAAAGCATCAGGACTGTCGAGGCAATGCCAGGCTCCAGTCCCCATGAGGTTCGTGTTCCTCCGCCTTCCTTTACTCTCAGGTCTCCGTTACTCACTCACCTTGGTTGACAACCAGTAATTAACTGTGATCTGCGGCAGAAGAAAAGTTCACAGGGTCAGAACACTCAAAACACGTACAGGCGTCATGGACGTGTCTAGTAAAAGAAACAAAACACTTTCCACGTAAGAATGGGTGAGATCGGGACGGTAGCAGGAAGCACTAGTCGCTCTGGTTGTTTAGTGCATCTTCAGTTATTTTGCAGGTGTCAGGCGGACCCTGCCGCTAAGTAGACTGAAAGGCGCAGAATCACAGGAGCAGCACGGTACGTTCACGCATGGAGGTTTCACTCCACAAAAAATGTCACAAGAAGCTTCTGTGGGATGAGCACGGCATGCAACATGCATGCTGTCATAACAGCACCACAAGAAAGTGACAAGATGGTGATTTAGCATACATTGAGAATTGCGTCATAATATTTTCTATATCATTGTGATGTTTTTATAGTGCTTCCGATCGCTGGCTCGTGGAGTGTGGGACTGTAGTGGGCGGCCTATGTGAGAAGTGTGGGGTGTCATGCAGGGAGAAGGAGATATATTCCACATCTCTGACAGGCTTGAGCTGTGTGAATGCATGACCTGAGGCAGAAAGGTTTGAGGCATATGAACCCATGCACGTGGATAATGTCACTGCTGAATATACACATTGCTTCCTATAAGAAAATGCGTATACACGCTGAAGGACATGCACTATGCAAATAAACTACCTAGATGTCCATTTCTTATAATAAATGAATAAATGCTGCTTCTAATTACTCAACTCCTTGCAGCTATGGTGCCGGGCAGAAAGTAAGGAAGTGATTTGCCCATGATTTTATCCATTTGGTGACTAGCTTCTTGATTCTACAGATGCACTTGGCCACACCCCTTCAAATACCTGTTTGGAATGCCAACAGCGTTAGCTCTGGTGAAACATATTAAAGATGCCTAGAAAAAGATACTAAAGTGTATCATCACAGTCCTTGGAAGCAATAGTCGCCCCCCTCTTCAGATGTATGTCGAAATGTTGACCACAGAAATATTGTGCCACCAAAATATATTGACCAAAATATCACAGACCAAAATATGGAGTAGTTAAGTGCTTATAGGGAACTGTAGAACTATTGTTCCTAATTCTCATCTATATACCTTATATACTTGCATGTAAAACTGGAATCCCCATATCATGCTACCCTAGCATGTTAACAGTGACTTAGGCCTGTCACAGGGTAAATCAGGGCAAAGAATCTGTCCTGTGACCTGAAGGGGTGCACCATGTGTGTCCTAACGTTAGGCAGTTGACTACTGTCCATGCCCTGGGTACATCACATACAGCGTTAGTGGCAGCGTGTCATGGTTTGTTAATCTGTAGTATGAACAGACATTTTTTCTCTGTGTCAGAGACAGGCTGGCCTACTGACTGACCGCTCCTGTGTAAAGTTCTGCTGTTATTTGAAACCAAGAACCTTGCACTATATGCTTGTTGAGTGTGAGCGTGTGTTTGGTGTGTGTTCGGTACATGTGCAGGACTCTGTGTGTGTGGCAGTATGAGCAATGGGGCCATTGGGATCTGCTTTGGATGCCCCTGGTGTACTATGGCACAAGATGGAGGATGAGGTCAGCTTCTCCCAACAATGGAAGTATATCAACTGCATTCCTGCAGTGTCTGTTGTTCAAGAAGATGATTGTTGATTCTTGGGTTCCAGTGTAGAGATCAGTAGGCAGCAGGGCAGCTCAGCAAGACAGGGTAGCATTTCCTTGAAAATGTCAGGTACAGCAAAGCGGTGATCCTCCAGCACAGCAGTCTTTACTCTAGCAGAGTTTTCTTGAGTCCAGAAGTGTGCGGTCTTCAGTGGGTCAGATACTCAGTACTTACGCTAAAAAGTGCCTTTGATGTGGAGAATGACTTCAAAAGGTTTCAGTGAAGTGCACAGGTCCCCCTTTCAGCTCAACCCCGGCTCCCGACTGTCAGTGGGAGGTAATCCACCCCTGTGTGTGGACTCAGGTCACTGCACTTTGAAGTGTAAGTGGGAGCTCTTCCCAGCTTCCTTCCCAGGAAGACCCATTCCTATGCAGATGAAAGTAGATGCAGCTGAGTATCCTGGGTTGTGGGTGTTTGGGGGAGAATGCACAAGTGTAGCTGTCACCTAGCACAAGACAGGCTGTAGACACACAGGCAGTGAGAGCACAGAAATATACACTTTCTAAATGTGGCATTTCTATGATAGTAATAATAAATCAGACTATAACAGTAAAGAAAATTCCTCATTACCATTTCAATGATACTCAATATGATGCAGCTACTCCTCGCAGATCAGGACTTACAGCTAAAAAGTATTATAAGGAATTCTTACTCCTGGCCTATGAGACGGACAGGCCTCACAGTAATGAAAAATGACTTTGGGGGTTTTTCATTACCAGGACATCAAAAACGAAAAAGTATGTGTCCCGCCCCTTACTTACATGGCATCCTACTGTATGGGCTAACTAGGGCCTGCTTTAGGGGTGAGTTATACCTATGAAAAGGCAGGGTTTTAAGGCTTGGCAATAGGTTTTCACACCTTGGCAGCCAAGGACATAACAGTTACTTCCTTGGACCGGCACATAGGGGGAGCGTTAGCGCTCCCCTACCGCTCCCGCCATGAGCCTCGCCTCGGCGCCCCCAGGGCAGGGATGGAAGGGGAATCGCTTCCCCTTCCACCCCTGACTCCCCAGTGGTGTCTGATGATGTCAGTACGCAATCGCACACTGTCCTCCTCAGAGGCCTACCCCTCCACACTGGAAGCTCAGCTTCCAGCACAGATCGGAGGAGAAATGCAAAAGCATTTCTCCTCCGATCACGTGAGGGGACAGAGAGGCATGAAAGGAGAGGAAAGGCCTTTCCTCTCCTTTCATGTCTCTCTCAGCATTTCTGCTCCCGATCACGATCGGGCAGCAGAAATGCCCACTAGATACCAGGGATTTCTTTTAATTTATACATAAGGGGAGCGGCCCCATGGGCAAGGCCGCTCCCCAGGGGGGAAAAATATTTTTTATGCCTTTTCTGCCCCCTCTGGGGGCAGATCGGTCTGTTATAATTAGGCTGATCCGCCCCCAGGGGGGCAGAAACCGCTAGACACCAGGGATATATAATTTTTTTGTTTACTTTATTTTTTTATATATGGGCAGCAACCCCTTAGGCAAGGGTCGCTCCCCTGGGGGACAAATTGTATTTAGGCCATTTCTGCCCCCCTTGGGGGGCAGATCGGCACATTTCTATTAGGCCGATCTGCCCCCAGAGGGACAGAAACCAATGAGGCACCAGGGATTGGTGTGTGTGTATAAGTGTGTGTTTTGTTTGGAGGGGCAGTCCCTTGGGCAAGAGTCGCTCCCCATGCGGGCACATTACTGTTGGCCATCTGCCTATTTTTGGAAGGCCCATCTGCCCCCAAGGGGGGCAGAAAGCCCACCAGAGACCAGGGAAGATTATTTTTTTTAAATAAGAGGGTGGGGGTATGGCCATACCCCCACCCCAAATAAATAGGGCCAAAGTTGTTCTGCCCACCAGTGGGCAGATGGGGCAATTACCCCCAACCCACACCCCAGGGGGGCAGAAAGTCTACTAGATGCCAGGGAATTAAAAAACAATAGTATGGTGGTGGCTGCCACCAGTATGGACATGGTTATGCCCCCACCCCAACTGAAGGGGGTAATGTCTTTCAGCTCTGCCCCCACACACTAAAACATCTTATCCCACAGCAAGCAAGAGGACATTTGATTATTTTAGGTTTTGGTTTTACATTTGGGCCATGAGAGCTTGACTTACTCTCAAAATCGTCCCACTTTGGACTTTGGAACGCTGCCATGTAGAAAAATCCACAAGACCTAGACACATCTGAAAACTAAACATCTGGGTGAGTCCAGGGTGGTGTGCTTCACATGCACCTGCACCATTTTCTTACCCACAATGCCCTGCAAACCTCCAACTTTGCTAGAAATCACACATTTTTTCCACATTTTTGTGATGGAACCTTCCAGAATCTGTAGGAATCCACAAAATCCCTACCACCAAGCATTGTCTCATCTATACCGATAAATATTCTGCCCCACTTGTCAGCCTAAAAATTTTTTTTTTCAAACTGCCCTTTTGGACCCGCTTTGGTTCCTTCTCAATTTCAACATGTTTTTGGCTCTTCCCTGTCACAGGCACTTGGCCCACCTATACAAGTGAGGTATCATTTTTACCGGGAGACTGAGGGGAACGTTGGGTGGTAGGAAATTTGCCCCGGTGCGGTGATCCCACACAGAAATGTGGGAAAAATGTGATTTTTTAGCTAAATTTGGGGTTTGCTGAGGATTCTGGGTAAGAAAACACTGGGGGATCCACGCAAGTCACACCTCCCTGGATTCCCTTGGGCGTCTAGTTTTCAGAAATGTTTGGGTTTAGTAGGTTTCCCTATATGGCTGCTCAGCCCAGGACCAAAAACGCATGTCTCCCGCAAAAACAGGTAGTTTAGTATGTAATAACTTTGATGTGTCCACATAGTGTTTTGGGGCATTTCCTTTCACAGGCACTAGGCCTACCCACACAAATGAGGTACCATTTTTATAGGGAGACTTGGGGAAATGCTGAGTGGAAGGAAATTTGTGGCTTCTCTCAGATTCCAGAACTTTCTGTCACTGAAATGTGAGGAAAAAGTGTCTTTTTGGCCACATTTTGAGGTTTGCAAACGATTCTGGGTATCAGAACCTGGTGAGAGCCCCACAAGTAACCGCATCCTGGATTCCCCTAGGTGGCTAGTTTTAAAAAATGCATAGGTTTGGTAGGTTTCCCTAGGTGCCGGCTGAGCTAGAGGCCAAAATCTACAGCTAAGCACTTTGCAAAAAACACGTCAGATTTTAATGTAAAAATGTGATGTGCCCATATTGCGTTTCCTGTCGCGAGCATTAGGCTTACCCACGCAAGTGAGGTACCATTTTTATCGGGAGACTTGGGGGAACATTGAATAGCAAAACAAGTGTTATTGCCCCTTGCTTTCTCTACATTTTTTCCTTCCAAATGTAAGACAATGTGTGAAAAAGAAGTCTATTTGAGAAATGCCCTGTAATTCACATGCTAGTATGGGCACCCCGGAATTCAGAGATGTGCAAATAACCACTGCTTCTCAACACCTTATCTTGAGCCCATTTTGGAAATACAAACGTTTTCTTGATACCTATTTTTAACTCCTTAAATTTCAGCAAATTAATTGTGGTATACCCAGTATAGAATGAAAACACATTGCAAGGTGCAGCTCATTTATTGGCTATGGGTACCTAGGGTTCTTGTTGAACTTACAAGCCCTACATATCACCACAGCCAGAAGAGTCCAGCAGACGTAACAGTATATTGCTTTTAAAAATCTGACATCGCAGGAAAAAGTTACAGAGGAAAATGTGGAGAAAAATTGCTTTTTTTCACCTCAATATCAATATTGTTTTATTTCAGCTGTTTTTTTCTATAAGAAAACCTTTTAGTATGTACATAAATTACCCCTTGCTGAATTCAAAAGTTTGTCTACGTTTTAGAAATGTTTCGCTTTCTGGAATCCAGCATTGGTTTCACACCCATTTCTGTCACTAACTGGAAGGAGGCTGAAAGCACAAAAAATAGTAAAAGTGGGGTATGTCCCAGTAAAATGCCAAAATTGCATTGAAAAATTGGGTTTTCTGATTCAAGCCTGCCTGTTCCTGAAAGCTGGGAAGATGGTGATTGAAAAACCACAAGCATTCTTCTGGAGCCCCTTTTTCCCATTTTTTTTTAAACAAATGAAATTTTTGCTGTATTATGACCAATTTCTTGGTCTCCTTCAGGGGAACCCACAAACTCTGGCAACCTCTAGAATCCTTAGGATGTTGGGAAAAAAGGACGCAAATTTGGCGTGGGTAGCTTATGTGGAAAAAAAGTTATGAGGGCCTAAGCAAGAACTAGTCCAAATAGGCAAAAAAAAGGCCTAGCACAGGAGGGGTAAAAGGCCTGGCAGCGAAGGGGTTAAACAGCTGTTACATAATTCTCTTGAATGTGCTGCCTTGGGAGCAGCACAAGTTTGAGGCTGCAATGATGGCAGCATAATCTGCCTAATAGGGTGCATTGTCCCTGTTTGCACCCGATGCACCTGCTTTAAAGTTCTCCTTGGCGTAAACAGGGAAAGTGAGCCCCACAGGTAATACAGGACCGGGTGTGGATCAGTCTTAGTCACCTTGTTGAACGTCCTTTAATCCACACAACTCTGCATGTTTGTGGATCCTTGCTTAAACACAAATACTACTTGACTGGTTCAAGGAGCAAGGGAACATCCAACCACCCTCAAATCCAACATGTTGGCAACCTCTGCCTTTTTCCATTTATTTGTATTTTTGACAGTGTATTTGATGTGTGTCTTATGGGAAAGCTAATGGACTATACAGTAGCCATGAGTTGGTTAGGGGGATGAGCCACAGATGAAGACTATAGACCTGATTTCTTCATTGGGAAAAGTTATAAAGCATTATAGTCTTACTTTCTCAAAATCAATAAGATTTTTTCAAAAATTGGCAAAGGATTGGTCACACACTGACTACTCTCGACAAATGTATTTAGTGTTCTATTTTTAGCCAAATGGGGCAGAGTTTCACAATTAGCTGCAATGGAAATGTGGGGCAATAGTCCACCAAATACCCTTTGAGCAAAGTAAACTATTCCTGCACTTCCACTGGGGCATTAAAACAAGAGACTTATCCAAAAATTGATAGTTCAATGTAGCATAATATGAATATAACATGAAATTCCTCGCCCACAAACCACACAGGTCCTTTTGATAGCTTTTCATTATTCATGCAAATTCAAGGCATTATGATTTCTAAATCATCTCGAAGGTGTGGGAGCAGCAACTTTAATTACATATGCACAACATGTTTCGTTGAAAAGCCTAATTAATCTTCATCTCATTGTGGAATTGGGGAAGAATTGAGCTACTACTTGGTCCTGATTTTGCTGGCTTAAAAGGATGGTGTGTTAGATGTTATAGCTTAGAATGTGGCACAGCAGACTTCAAGATGATGGCAGACGTCGGTGAGGGAGGCAGTGAAGTTCTCTGAGGATGCAGGTGACCTAGTCAAACATTCTTTGACCACTTATGAGTCATGCAACTCCGTGGGGCCTTCGCGCAGAACGTCATTTATTATTTTCTGGTTGAATAATGTCACTAATCCTAGAATTGAAAACAGCCTCATTTATTTTTTCTGTGACATTTTTATTATGCTCCTCAACAAAGACAGACATAAGAGACAGCGCCTGTTGATCGACTGTCTTAGCTAATGTCACCCTTGAGTTGGTGGTCAGAAGGTAGTGAGTCCTCTTCTATAACAGACCGGGCACTGCACGGCTCCCAAGGAAGCATGAGCAAGATAGACTCAGCAAATGACATTGTACATGATAGGCACCAACTGCTGGACTCAGTACACACTTGTCACTGCTCTGATCTTATAGCTCATTTAAGAGCCATGGCAAATAGGCCTCTACTCCCCAGGGGGTTTCCCTCATCCACAGTTCAACCTATTACGTCATCCTCTGTCATTTCTGTCCGGAAAGTGCACACTGCCTCCAATTGCCCCCTCCCTTCTTGATGGCCCTTGTTCTAACTCTGTCTCTTGATATTATTGGTCCTTGGTTGGAGCATGCCAAAGGATGTTCGCGTATAAGCCCATCCCCATGTCTACTCGAAAAACGATTCTAGATTGCATTCTTGGCTGTTGGCCCTGTACAGTTCTCCATTACCCCTGGCTGGTGCCCTCATACATGCATACATAAAAGAGGTCGGTCAGAGATCTCCTGTTCAACGGGTTTTTCACAGGAGACAACTCCGACGTAATCGCACAAAAAATTGCTTCAGAAGTGTTTGCTCCTCTCAGTACTATTCCTGGGTGTTAAAAGTGACATAAGTCGAAATGAAGCGTGCTAATGATGGCGCTCCCTGCTGACCTCCACATAGTGGTGCATAACCTGCATGCAGTCTCTGTGGTCTAAGCTGGAGGCTCCATTCTGCTGTTTGACATGGTTGTTTTTAACCAATACTGTATGTCATTTTTAGAAACCTACAGACGCAATGCTCTGAAAACCCTAACAGAAAGTTTGTTTTACAGAAATGGTTCTAAAGCAGAGGGCACGATGATGGTATTGAGCAAAATGCTACAGAATCCAGACAGCTGCGTCGCGCTCATTTGACAAAGGATAAGTTTGCTAACAGCAGGCCCAGGAGACTTCTTGCACTCCCAGAGGTCCTGCGTAAGAGGTCTCTGGAACGCTGAACACGACTTAATTGCATCTCATTCATCGCTAATGTATTTTAGCATTATATGCCAGCGTGATTGTGGGGAAACCTGAAGCGCACACCACATCAATCTTACTGATCAACCCACGCCCCCAAATAGCCCTCTTCTCACTTTACTCAATTGCCGCTACGTGATGACCTCGCACAGTGCGTGGCGCAGGTCTGCCTCCTCCATGCTGGCGGTTGATATTCCAAACTGGACTCTACTGTTCATGCGCACTAGAACTGAAAACTGCGCCTGCTGGGCGTTTTCACAGCATAAACTCTGCTGCACCCTGCCTGTGGCCTAAGTAGGTTTAAACATATTAATAACATGAATTCAAGAGGTGCCCCGTGATTTGTTTTCATTGAGAAATACATAGCTTTCTTCCAAATGACCATATCTTTGAGATACCAATACTGAGAGTGACGTGCAACTCTTACTACGTGAACAGCTCAGCACAGGGTCCTATGTGTGGCAATGTTCAAAGGCAAGACGATCTAAGTAGAAGTGAGCGTTGTTGTGTTCAGCCTACGCCCCTTTGGTTGGCTTTCCACATTGTGGCCATTTCCTCTGATTCATTCTTAGCGGCATGGGATCCAGCGTAGCCAAAATATCACGTGTAGAATCTAGGGATGGGCTCCCAAGCAGGTGGCAGGTTCACCGTGAGCGGCGTTTTCCTTTGTTTGTTTGTAGGACTGCAACGCAACTGTTTGAATTGGTAAAGCAGGGTGGGGAGATAAGGGTCAAAAATACTGTATATATATTTTTTTCCCATTTAAAAAACCAAAGGTTACAGGCACGTTATAGCTAGGTTCTGAATTTACTCACACAAAACCATAGAAACTTAACCGTTATAGTTGTCTTAAGTAACTAAAACTCACACCCTCGCCATGCACAGTTTTCTCCTCAATCATTTTACCGCAAATGTTGCATTGATATCTTAAATTACGAAAGATATTATTAGTGATGTAATATGTGGGGTAATTAGCAGTGCATGGCGAGTGAACAAGTTATAGTTACCTTAGGGCACGAGTAATAGTTGCCTGAGATAACTATAACTGTTGAATTTCTATGGTTTTGTATGTGTAAATTCAGAACCTAACTATAACGTCCCTGTAACCTTTGGTTTTCTAAGAAAATGTCTATGTTTTTTAAAGTCTATTCCCTAACTATAACATCCCCGTAACCTTTGTTTTTTCTGTGAATATCTATGTGTTTTTTAAGGTTAAGTCATTTTATTTACTTCACATTAATACAACCACCGATGCACACAGCCTTTAGATGTGCACGGCGGAGGTTAGTTGCAGGGCCTGGCCACATATACACCTATATACACTCAGCCTCACACCACAGGGGTCGGCTGCAGGGGCTGGCTGCATATACCTAGCCCACACCACATTGCCTTTTGCTGTGCGCAGTCGGGGTTGGTCACACGGCCTGGCCACAGGCCAGGGCCTGCGCCCCACCCCTATATACATCCAATCCCTCGCAATGCACCGCCTTCGGCGATGTGTGGTGGGGGGTTGGCAGCAAGACCTCCCTAGAAGCCAGGCCCTTCAGCCAACTATTTATAAATACCCAATATTGCACTGCACGGAGTCTGTCTTTTACAATATTTTGGCAGGAAAAGTGAGAAATGGCCATATTAAAAGTTAGCAGTGTTTTATTTTGATTAATTTAAAAAAAAATAAAAGTGAGGATTTGCGGACTCAGTGCGCCCCTCCCCCGTCACAACGCATTAGGTCTGTGAATCCTGCACATGACAAATAAAAGTTTGAAAATAATTGTTCCTACTTTATGACTACTTTGGCCACCAATATACCACAAGCATGAGGTCAGGGAATCTCTACTCTGACCCCTTCAAATAAATTGCAGCCCACATTTCAGACCTTGGAACCATTTTCCCGGTATAGAAAACTTTCTGCTGAGGTTGCAGCCAGCCAATCAGGTCCTTTGTGTGGCACAGGGGTTGGCGAACCCCTGCAAGTGGATTCGCGAAGGGTTTGCGCCTGTAGTTATACAAATTTGTTTTTCCAAAACTACTGAATGGATTACACCACATAACAAAAGAAAATGGTGCTTTCTGGACCAATAGCTACATCTCTGCCAAATTTGGTACAATTCTGTCCAGCGGTTCAGGCTGCAGTTCTGTCTAAAATCCCTATGGAGATTAACATGGAAAACTCACTCTTTTGACCCCTCCCTTTTTCTCTGCCCTCGCTTGACAGAACACGTCAACACTTTCCATGCACAACGAGACCAAGCTTGACACTATTTTTTGGAAAATGTCATGATGTTTCATCAAACCACTCAAAGTTATACCCAAGCCAAAAAAACACCTTTACCTATTGGTGACTTAAACAACTGAAGGCTACATGGGCATTATAGATAGGTTCTGAATTTACTCGCAAAAAACTGTGGAAATTCAGCAGTTCTAGTTAGAGGTATTTCAAGTAACTACAACACATGGCCTAAGGTAACTATAATTTCCACCCTGCTATGCACAGTTTTTCTTCAATAATATGAATTCTAATGTTTCATTAACGTTAATAAAGTTGTCATGAGTGCTGTAATATCTGGGGTAATTAGCAGTGCACAGAATTTCTAAGGTGTTTTAATTCTATTTCTTAACTATAACGTTCCTGTAACCTTTGTTTTTTTTAGTGAATTCCTATGTTTTTTTTAATGTGAAGACATTTTCATTACTATATGTTAATCCAACCACTGCTGCACATGGCCTGCGGCCATGCATGGCAGGGGTTCACCGTGGGCCTGGCCCGCAACCAGACCCTGCAGGCAACCCCCCTAACCACCCAACACCACGCTACACACGGCCTTTGGCCATGCACAAATGGAGTGGCCGCAGGTCCTGGCCTGTGGCCAGGCCCTGCAGCCAATCCCTATAACTACCCAACCCCATGGCACGCATGGCCTTTGTCCGTGCACAGCCAGGGTTGACCTGCAGCTAGGCCCTGCAACCAATCCCTAAAACCACCTAACTCTGCACCGCGTGTTGCCTTCGGCTGTCCATGGCATAAGTTGGCCAACTTCTGTAGCCACCCAACCTCATGCCCTGCACACCCTTCGGCCATGCGCAGCAGGAGTTGGCCACAGGGCCCTTCCCTGTGAGTCAATCCTTGAGTGGGTGGTTAAGTGTCTGAGTGGGTCTGAAAGTGGGTGTGTGAGTCTATGAGTAGGTCTGAGTGGTGCATGAGTATCTGAGTGAGTGTGTGAGTGGGTGCAGAAGTCACTGAGTGAATCTTTGACAGAACAAAATATATGTACTAGGAGTGTATGTATGAGTCTGTGAATGTTTTAAAAAACATTTTTTTTGCTTGCCGTGAATTAGTCGTGACCGATATTTACAAATTTGTTGCAACGTTACATGGAGGGCTGTGCTGAGCATCGCAACATATTCACGAATATTGCGTGGTGTGAAACATAATATTTTTAAGGTCATAATTTGACCTTCAAACACCCCTATATCACAGGACTGGGGTCAGAGTAGCTCCACCCTGACCCCTTATTCCACTTTTCATTTTATTTTTCAGCCCCGGGGACCATGTCCAGTCACCTAAAATGGCAGTTGCAACTTTCTGGTTAGGCCAGCCAATCACAGCATTCCTGTAGGTGCACGCATTCGCAAGCACACGGCGATCAATGGAAAAATGTCACAGTGGATCTGTGGCCCCAGATATACAAATGTATTTCCTCTTTAATAAATATGAGTTTGATTTACCATCTTGGATACAATTACAAATTGATAAATTGTCTCTGTTGAAATATTATGTATATTTTTTCTGAATGGTGGAAAGCTGATAGTCTTTTTTCTAGGTTTATTGTATGTCATGTCTTTTTAAGGGTGGTAGTGAACTTCAATTCTATTGGCTGTGAGGAAGATCTCGAGGAGATTGAAATGCTTTGCCATTAAAACTTTTCTTATCATTTATCACAAGCCTGTGGAGTGCATTTTTTCAGGCACCAGTACGGAGGCACCTAATTCTTTTTTCTTATATATATATATATATATATATATATATATATATATATATATATATATATAATTTTCAAAAAGACGGTGCAATTCGGTCACACACCAAAGGGCTGCACAATATCCAGACCAGCTCGTGAAATGAGGAGTTGAAAATCACTCGTATGCAATATCATCGGCTCCAATTTATTGAAAGGGTTCAAATACAGGTTAAATTGACACCGCATAAAAAAGTATAAATAAGTAAAAGGCACTAATGAAGAGTCTCTAAAGTGCCTACAAAGAACAAACACACGCTGTCCCAACCAAATGTCGACGCGTTTCTGCAATAGCCTTCAACTGGACATTGGCAGACATTTTTACACCCAACTATTTAAACCCTATAGCCCTTCTTCGCTATTAACGACATAGCTAAAAAGGAAAATGCAAACAGAGCGGCCATTTTGTAACATAGCATTTTAAAAATTCAAAATAGAAAATGTTAGTCCCTGTGCTTGAATGGGATATGAACTCTTAGATATAACATTATGTATGTCTTTTGTGTTATCATGTAGCATCATGTTAATGATATAATCAACTATAAATACATAAATAAATATATTTTCTCAATTGGTAATTAATAAATAGAAGGAGGAAGACCACTCACATATAGATATTTTTTCTCTGGAAATACTGTCAACCTTTAACTTTGCTATTCCAAAAGCTTAATATATGAATAAATAGATAAATATATGCACTATAATAAAATATTTTCAATTGACAAATACAATCAATATATATAAAGGCTATAAATAAATGGAATAATTCCAACCAATATATATCGAAGAATGACAATAAGAGATGTATGAAAAGGATAAGTACAAAGATACCAGATATAAATAGCCAAAAATCTGTACAATTTATACTGACATATAAATATCTCAATTCATCTTAGCGACAGTGTTAAATTCAATTATAAATAAATAATTACACAATTCTATAAAAGGGTAAAGAATCCTCCAAATATCAATGTTACATTAACTGAAAGAATTATTATATCCATGACACAGACACAGATACTATCAATCTGAGAATCTAAAAGGAAAAACGGATACCCCATCAAATCCAACAACAGGGACATATATATGGAAACCGCTAAAAATTCCCTCAAAAAGTGATAATAAAGTGCAAGACTGTTAAATTGAGTGTAAAAACCATAAAAGAAAATTAATGATGTGATATATATATTAACTAAATAAACTTTGTCCTGGTCCGGACATATTATTGATCATTATAGGATCCCAAGGGAATCTTCAATGCAATTTTGATTATTATTTAATGCAAAAAGAATTTCATGATTTTTGATCTAAAGATATAAAAATGTAAAAGTGTAAAATTTCACAGATGTACATGGAGTTCTGCATCCAAATTGTGACCCCAGGGGTTTTCTGTGCCTAAGAGTAGAATCATTTTCGATTCAATTTGTCTTAAGTGGGCAGTTCTATTACCCCCCCGGGGATGGGCAACGATGGCTTTAATGCCATAAAATGTTAAGGAACTGCAATTACCTTCATGTACGTCCCAAATATGTTTAGCCAAGGGATAAGATGGATCATGGTTCTTAATAGCTCTGAGATGTTGTAAAAACCTGACTTTTTATTTATGAATGGTGCCTCCTACATATTTTTTATGGCAGCCACATTCAATAACGTATACAACATATTCAGTTTCACAGGTGATGCGGTCAGTTATTTCACAAATTTTCCCTTCAAATTTGGTGTATGTGTGGGTGTTTTGTGCATATAAACAAGATTTACAAAGCCCACATTTCCAAAAGCCGAGGCTTTTCTTAGCTAACCAAGATGAATTAGCTTTGGAGCTAAATAGACTTCTAGTGAGATGGTAACCCAATGACTGAGTTTTGCGATATGTTATATGCGGATGAGGACCTATACTGTCCTTAATGGAGGAATCATGTCTAAGAACATGCCAATTCTTTTGTATGATATTGTTTAGTTGAGAATGTTGAGAATTGAATTCGAGAAAAAGTCTAGGCGGAGATCCATCATCTTGATCCTGATTGTTGATGCCTCCAGATTTAAAAAGAAGTTTTTCTCTAGACATGTTCAACACCCTCGAATGTGCATCTTTAAGAATCTTTAAGGGATAACCTCTTTCTAGAAATCTCTGTATCATGGTAACAATTTCAGTGTTAAAGCATTCATCATTGGAACAAATTCTACGAGCCCGTAAAAATTGACTATATGGAATGCTCCATTTCAAAGCTTTAGGGTGACCGCTATTACCATGCAGAATTGAATTACAGGCTGTAGGTTTACGAAATATAGTCGTCTGTAAACTATCCTTTTGTACAGAAATCTGGACATCAAGAAATTCTGTAGTTTGGGCACTGTATTTTAGATCTAACTGAATATTAAGCTCATTATTGTTCAATATGTTGACATATTGTACCAGAGAACCTTCATCAGCATCCCAAATGAGAAAAAGATCATCAATGTATCTGACCCATAGTATCACTTGTTCCATGTATTTACTATTGGAGTCAGACCAAGCTTTCTCCTTCTCCCACCAGCCCATATAGAGGTTCGCATAAGTGGGAGCAAATGAAGCTCCCATTGCAGTCCCTTGTTTTTGCAAATAATACTGGTTGTCAAATAGAAGGGCATTGTGGGTAAGACAGAATCTTAACATGCTTACAAGCATATTGGTGTGTTGAAGGAATTCAATTTTACGAGTGCCTAAAAAATGACTACAAGCTTGAATACCATAATCATGCATGATAGAGGTATAAAGGGCGGTCACATCCATGGTCACCAATAGATAATTAGATTGCCATGGAACGTTATGAATCTTGGCTAAAAAGTCATTGGTATCTCGTAGGTATGAAGGCAACTCGGTTACATAAGGACATAAAAAGAGGTCCAGGTAACGAGAGGTATTTTCCAGGAGGGACGAATTCATGCTAACTATGGGTCGACCAGGGGGATGTTTTTTATTTTTGTGAAATTTTGGTAGAAAGTAGATACAGGGAGTTTTGGGGGAAGTAACTTTCAAATAAATATATTCATTTTGATCTATAAGATCATTAGTATGCCAAATGTCAAGCATCTCCCAGTAAACGGTTTGATATTCAATAGTGGGATTGGTAGTCAGTTTTTGATAGTGCTGTTTATTGGAAAGTTGATGATTGGCCTCCTTCACATAACTATCTATGTCCATGATGACAATGTTCCCTCCTTTATCAGAGGGTTTGATGACAATAGTGCTGTTGGATTTAAGCTCATTTAGATCTTTCCAATCTGAGGCTGAGAATATATATGTATATATACACATATGACCCTTGTCTGCCTTGCACACTTTCATTAGCTTGTCTTTCACCTGGTTAGGCCAGATGTAGAGTAAGAACGTCACATGAGATAGTGGTAACATCAAAGACCCGGCCCTTCCTGGGCAAATTTTGCCCTATTGCAACTTTTTATGTAAACCACGAGTCGCATACAGCCAAGTGCCTTTTGAATATGCACATTTTTTCTTTCTTTTTAATCATTCGCACAAGTGTATGACGTTTTGTGGTTATGTCCTCCAGTGACTGTTGCAGTTGAGTCCAGTCAGAGATAATAAGATCCACTTAGAACTTAGTAGAAACAGAATGAACAATGGAACACCAACATCGTGTACAACTATCAGAACCAAATGTGCTTCTGAAGTACTGTGGAATGTCATTGAATCGCGGAGGTGGAACTTACAATATCACCAACCCATGATTCATATAGTGGATTTACCTAAATGATACCACTGCTTTCAGCTTAACTGTGGGGAAGGGACATCTGAATGCAGTTGGACTACAGTTGCAGCCTGTAAAACTGTTTTAGAGCTCTCATAAAAGTATTTATTAAAATGACTCAGCATTTAAAGAGCAAGGTCTGAGTGAAAGGATTTGCCATACTGCAGAACGGGTGGCATTACACGTGATGGCACTTCTCTGCCACTCACAGAAGTTTACCTCTCCTTTTTCCATCAGAAAGTGGCAATCTGCATGGGAGGAATGGGAGAAAAACTGCAGCACTCCATCATTCTGCCACCATGTGAACAGCAAATCTAGCTTACCATGGCTGTCACATGAGCTGAACTGTGGAGATTAGTATAAGGGGATACCTTCCATCAATCTATTTTGAAAGGTCCCACGCCCCGTGATGATGTAAGCAGTGACGTAAGCAGTGACTTGTATGACCAGCCCCTAGGTTGTTAATCAATCACCGTGCCTGTCATATGTCTGTGTGTTTGACAGCCCTAAGAGCCTATGTGTGGTTGTGTGCCCGGACATGTTCAGGTTGTCAAAAGGCTGTGAAGAATTAAAGCCCTAACAGCTTACGTAATATGTGTACGCCCACTTTTTAGCGCTTTGACCATATATAAGGTTCCCATAAGCGAGCAGTGTTGAGTATTGGAGTATCCTGGTCAGTAAGAGCCCTTGATCGTCAATATGAAGAGGTACAATCCCATCAACAGAAGGGCGTCCTTTGAAGGCGGCATGACAACTTTCGTTTAAATATAATAACCATTCACCCTCGACGTTGGACAAGGACATGCTGTCGGGCACCCCTAAAGATGCGGGTTGCGACGTCACAGGGTTTAACGGGGACACCAACAATGTGTTTGAAAACCTTGCCCCCCAAGGACGTGCCTATGTTGATATCACATATTCAGGGTGATGGGTGTGGGAGCAAAGCCCTGTGTAGAGGTGTAGAGGATGGGAATAACCATATTGACATGGAACATCTTGAAGAGGCTATGCAACCGCATAATTCGCCTGTTTATGAAGACATGGGGTTTTTGGCGACCCAGGCCCTTGAGTCTGTCTTCGTAGAGCAACCGAGCTCAGACTCTGGTTATGCGTCAATGGAACTGGCCAGCTCTCAAGATCTAAGAGGGACCGCAGAGTATCAAGGAAGTGTCAAGGTTAGTAAGATCTGTCTATAGACAATTAGCATGTATACCAGAATGTATGTATTCTTAACTAATAGCTGTCTTTCTTTTGTACCGTAGGAGTCATCAGCCAAAAGAAGAGCTGTGGAGGAGATGCAACCAAAGGTTAACGCCATAAATTTTAATTGCTTTTGCTGTTCAAATTAGAGTGAAAATTCCACGAGCCAAAACAACGTACTGTGTAAGAATGGTGTTTGTCCCTACAATGTCTCGAGCATTAAAAAGGAAACGCCGAGCATCCCCTATGCCAACTTCTGGGCTGTTAAAGGTTTTGCAGCGGCGGTTGTGAAAGCTTGTGTGAAACGTGACTATTATACCCTGTGTTACGGCCACAAAATTAACAATGTGGGAAAGGAGGGTCACGAATGTCTAGACCTGTCGTACGACCCAAGAATAATCATGCACATCCGCAGTTTGCTAGATCCTTACAAAATGTATAAACTGTTAAGATGGGTTTACGGGATGTCGACTTTAAAGAAAAATGTTCAACCTGATATGATTAAAGTTTTGGCGACAGCACTCTGTGAGCTCCGATACGCGTGCGAACCCGCTCAAAGCTTGAAAGTATGCAAACTCTGGCTGCTCCTGTTGACATAAGTATGGTAGAAAGGATCGTAGAAAGACGAATGTGTGATGTTTACTTTAAAAACTGAAGAACGACCGCTTTAGTCCCTTGTAGACTGTTTTAAGAATGATGAGACAACCTGATAACGTATCGTAATGGTATTATTTAACTTAACATACTTACTCACTTTTTTAGGAAGGGGGTCAGAATGATGTTGTGCAAGATGGCTATTGTTAGAAATGGGGTTTTTGGTTGGCAGTCAGGTTACCCTCTGTCCAAGCAAGAACCCTCACTCTAGTCAGGGTAAGTCACATACAATCCAAATTATCTTGTGCCCACCCTCTGGTAGCTTGGCACGAGCAGTCAGGCTTAACTTAGAAGGCAATGTGTAAAGTATTTGTGCAATAAATCATACAATAACACAATATAGCACCACAAAAATACACCACACAGTGTTTAGAAAAATATATAATATTTGTCTGGATATTTGCAGGTCAAAACGAATAAAGATGCAATATGAAATTGTAGAGATATCACTGAAAAGTGATATACAGTGTCTTAAGTCTTTAAAAAGCAAACAAAAGGGGTTATTCTAACTTTGGAGGAGGTGTTAATCCGTCCCAAAAGTGACGGAAAAGTGACGGATTTACCACCAGCCGTATTACGAGTCCATTATATCCTATGAAACTCGTAATACGGCTGGTGGTATATCCGTCACTTTACCGTCACTTTTGGGACGGATTAACACTCCTCCAAAGTTAGAATAACCCCCAAAGTCTCTTTCAAGCACATAGTACCTGGTTTAAAGTGGAAAATCTCTGCAAAGGGCCGCACAAGAAGAGATACGTGGAAAAATGGTGTGTGTCGATTTCTCCCCTGCACACACGGACTTGCGTCGTTATTTTCCATGCGGGGAAGTCGTGTGTCGTTTTCCGGCGTGCGGACAGTCTCCTTCTGTGGTTCGCGGGATTACCAGATGTCCCGGGGTCTGTGGGTGGAATCCTAGGCTTGTTTTCCGGCCGCGCGTCGTTCCGGTGGGCTGTGCGTGGAATCTTCTCCCTCACGGCACGCGTTGCGTCGATTTCTTTTCTGAAGTTGGGCGGTGTTGTCCAGGTGAGGCCGTGCGTCGAAGTTCCGGTCGCACCGCAGGCGTCGCGTCGAGCGGTGTCTTTCCAGATCGCCGTGTGGTGAATTTTTCACCGCGGAGCAAGCTATGCATCGAATTTTTTGGCGCACAAGGCGTCCAAATGAAAAAGAGAAGTCTTTTTGGTCCTGAGACTTCAGGGAACAGGAGGCAAGCTCTATTCAAGACTTGGAGAGCACTTCAGCAGCAAGGCAAGAGTTCAGCAAGGCAGCAGGGCAACAGCAAGGCAGCAGTCCTTTCAGAAAGCAGACAGGTGAGTCCTTTAGGCAGCCAGGCAGTTCTTCTTGGCAGGATGCAGGTTCTGGTTCAGGTTTCTTTTCCAGCGGGGGCGTGGCCAAGATGGCGCCGGGAGCGGTCGTGTGAACGAGAGCTCCGCGCATGGCCCACATTAATCCTGAAAATAGACCCATCCCAGACCACACTGACATCGCATCGCATCACCCGGGAGATCGATGACATGATGTGTATCAATGTACCGGCACAGATCACGCTAAACACTGTCGGTGGTGCAGTTCGGCCCGACGAGGACTGGAGGAGAAGCGCAGGCCACAGCGAGACGCTGAATAGAGGCGGCGCTCGGCGATGCCCGAACCAAGAGACAGCAGGAGTGAGAAATCGGAGGTACCAGTGGGCCGGGTTCCACGCCGGCGGGGGCACGGCATGAGGGGCCGGCGCGCGCTGACTCGCGCGGAGGTCCAGGCTTGGGCGGTCGGGCCCGGAGGAGGTACGGGGGTTGGCGCAGTGGCAACGTCGCGTCGCGGGCGCCTCCTGGGTCAGGATCGGCGGGAGGAAACACGGCCTTGGGCAGCCTCCGGCCCCGTGCCGGGCGCGGCGGTGCGGGTCCTGGCGCCCGTGTGCGCTGCGAGCCGGGCGTCCTGTGGGCCTTTTGGCTCAGCTCTGGGGGCTCCGGAGGATGTGGCCCCCCCGCAACCACGGCACAATTGAAACGAGAAAGCCGACGCACCCCACTTCACCAACTACCGAACAAATAGCGCACGGAGTGGCACTTACTTTTAATCGTGCAAATCGAAGAACCTCCATGGCGCGTATTGAGTCGTCCTATCGCCCCATGGAACAAGTAAGGAGATGTGACCTCCGCTAACTCAAGGGTACAGACCGCAGAGGGCCTGAACCTCGTACCACACAAGAGCAATTGAGCAACAGATGGGTAATTAATTATGGACTTACAGGCTATTTAAAGGTAATTCATCACAGAAGACTGCGCAGCATATACAAGCATAATATCTGTCAACCACGTGCATCCCCAATCAGTCAAGACCAAACATGGTCAAACCAAAGCCTCCGAGGGGCCACTCCGAGACCAGATCAGATACTATACTCGCAGTAATGGACTCGGACCCACACGCCAGCGCCCTGCGAAAGGTAATGGAAACTCTAGCCGCACATTCCATACAATTTGACAAGTTACTGCAAGCAGTGCTGGAAAATAAAATGTCTCTGGAGGGAAAAATAGACACAGTAGTGGCGGAAGTAAACATCCTTTGCACAGAACAACGCAAGCTGGTGGACAGGGTATCCACAACCGAGTCGGCCCTCGAAAAGGCTCAACCCGACATCGCGAACATGAAAGCCCAAATCCAGCGCCAGGAGACCGAAATAACACTGCTACAGAAGCGAGCGGAAGACGCAGAAGGACACTCGCGCCGCAATAACGTCAGATTCCTGGGATTCCAGGAACGCATGGAATCACCCCAAGCAGAAATATTCCTGGAACGCTGGCTGAAAGAGAACATGCTAACACAAAATGACTTACCTCCGATGTCGGTGGAGAGAGCTCACCGGGTCCTGGTGGGCTCCCCCCGCCCAGGGGCCCCCCGAGACCCTTGATAGCGAGATTCTTAAACTATCGGGACTTAAGTGGCTTCTGGACGTTGGGCCCTATAGACATAGGACACGCACAAATCACAGCCTACCCTGACTACACCACGGAGGTGCAGAGGAAACGCAGCACATTCATCAAAGCCAAGCAAGTACTGCGTAACAAGAACATTACATACTCCCTCATGTTTCCGGCAAGGCTACGCATGGTGGACGGAGACAGAATACACATCTTTCCGACCTCTGAAGATGCGTGGACTTGGATTCATGCCAAGTGGCTAATAGATCCCAATGAGGAGGCACTGGAGCAAACGGAATGGCTGACCCAGCGCTCTCGCAGGAAGAAGAGATTGAATACAGGGACGACGACACGACCGACCAAGACACAAACAGCAGTCGAACAAGCCCAAGCACTAAAGGATGCTACTGCATTCACGACCATACGATCACGGCATAACACTGAAACTAGTGCCACAGACTCAGAATCTACACGAAATCAGTCCCTCTACATCTCCACTAACCCACGGCCCAATTTTCATGCCACGATCGGCTGACGAACTCTGAAAGGTCACGTGAGAACTGGGACTCCCTGATATTCTCGCACAAATGTGATGCAAGCTACAACCAGAGTCGCCTCTGACACACTAAGACACCATTTAGCCAGATCAGCATAGCTCTCGCAACTCACTTAAACTCACCAGCAATGGCAGGAAGCACGCAAAGAACGACGTGCCAATTTATCCTACAGAACACGCATGAAAAATACTCTGGGTGATACAATACCAAAACTTGCAAGGGATGCAATACTCCATGAATGGGCCAAGTCCAAAGAGACATCGGACCACACAGCTGAGAAACCCCCTAATCCAGACGGGTTACCGAATGGACCTAGCTCGGACTATCGTTAATATCGGCACCAGTTGTGCCTTGCTGTTTACAAGGGGAGGGGGTATGGGACGCGGTGCGCTGCGACGCGCGGGGTGGGCCATTTCACACCACAACTTTTAAAAAAAATGGCGTCCTACAACATAATGACGTGGAACATTAGAGGACTGGCTAATACAGTTAAGTCGCATAGGGTACATACTTACCTCAAACGCCACAATATACACATAGCCATACTCCAAGAGACCCATATGACAGCTCAAGAAATTGGGCAACATCGGTAGGAGGTGGTCGGGCTCCATACACGGCACCAAAACATCCACATATGCGAAAGGGGTACTAATCTGGATCGCCCCTGGAGTTCCCTACTCAGTCCAAAGCACACACATAGATGCAGAAGGCAGGTATGTTTATTTAATGGGCAAACTGGACGGCATACAGCTAGCTCTCGCAGGTTTATATGCCCCAAACATGGGACAAGGAGAATTCCTCCGGGTCACATCTGCACATATATCTCATGACCCATCAATCCCCATCATCTGGGGCGGTGATTTCAACAGCGTATCGGACACGTCCTTAGATAGATCGCACCCCCTACTAAACGGCGCTCATAGTGTGAGATTATCACAGATACTCCACACACGCATTGACTTGCTCCTCTGCTCGGACACGATCACAAACTCAATTCATAACGCCTCCTACACAGCCAAAACACTATCGGACCACTGCCCCCTCATCGCCACAATGAGATGGGGTAGACAACATACACGCATTCCCTCATGGCGCCTGGACCGACCTTATTACAGGCCCCCCCTTCCGAGAAAAGCTAACTGACACCATAGCGTCTTATTTCGTAACAAATAACAAGACGGCCACCACGCGAGCGATCGAATGGGATGGGAACAAGGTGGTGATGAGGGGGATGTGCATATCGATGGCAGGGGGTGTCCGGCCCACCTTAACCCTAGAGCTACGCGACATCAAAAGGAAACTACAAGACGCGTAGCGCGAAGCCGCAGGCGAATGCTGACGCTCGCACAGATATGATAGTTCTAAAAAAACAATGGGGCGACACTGAAGCCCGCCTAAGAAAGTTCGATTACCGCCATTACACAGCACGACTCCACTCCGAGGGTGACCGATCCAGTAGAATGCTAGCTTGGTTAACGAAAGGTGAGCAACGACACACTCCTAACAGCGCTATCCGCCTAGCTACGGGCGCTATAGTAAACACACAATTAGAAATCAATAATGCTTTCAGACAATATTATAGTACACTATACGAGGCCGGACCCCTCCCGCCCCCGACACAGCTGGGTGACTTCCTCCAGAAGTCCCCACGGACCCACCTGACGCTGGAACAACAATGGGACCTGCACAAACCCATAGAAAAGGACGAGATCTTACAAGCACTGAAACAACTGGCTCATAACAAGGCTCCAGGTGGAGACGGTCTACCAATCGAGTACTATCAGACTTTTTCGACACAGACGATCACACCATATCTGACACTGTTGCGGGAGGCATACGACCTGGGAGCCCTCTCGGACTCACAGCGTGAAGCAATAATCGTAGTCCTACATAAGAAGGGTCGGGATCCCCTAGATGTCCGTTCCTACCGCCCCTTGTTGTTACTGAACACGGATTGGGGCTCTTGGGGAAGGTTTTTGCAAATCGCCTTCTCCCGCTAATGCCCACCCTGATACACCCGGATCAGTCCGGCTTTATACCCGGACAAAGCACCTTCAACAACATCAGAAACCTCCTGCGTTTAATAGCCGAGACCCCGGGCAAAGATCACTCACGCACTGCGGTCTCACTAGACATTGAAAAAGCGTTCGATACCTTAGGTTGGCCCTACTTGATGGCCACTCTAAATGCAATTGGATTTGGAGCGCCATTTATGCGCTGGATATCAATATTATACGCCAACCCAAAGGCACGTGTCAAGACCGGCGCCATTATCTCGGAGGAGTTTGCGATCGGTAGAGGAACCCGTCAGGGCTGCCCCCTATCACCACTCCTGTTTGCCCTAGCAATGGAACCCCTCGCAGCTAGACTACGCACTGAAGCCACACGCTGGGGTATTCCTGATGGAGCGGAGCACCACATCATATCCCTCTATGCAGATGATGCATTAATATATCCCCGCAACTCTCCTGAATCCCTCCCAAACCTACTCCAACTGCTGAACTCTTTCAGAGAATTATCTGGATTACGCTTGAATTGGGCTAAATCATGCCTGTTCCCTATGCAACCACTCCCAGTCACACATGGCGATATACTACCCGCACACGGCTTGCAGTGAAATTGCACTACCTTTAAATATCTGGGAGCACATATATATCACAGCGAATCAGATATTAAGGAAGGAAATCTTGACCGAGCGCTCAGGTCAATAAGGGACTCATTGCCCTTCTGGCGCTCGTTACCACTTTCGCCCATGGGCAGGGTAGCTATAGCTAAAATGATCATCCTCCCCCAGCTATTATACTACTTCGCTGCCCTTCCACTAGTGCTCCCAAAAACCTTCTTCGCACAGTTGACCAGATTACTATCTGAACTGATATGGAGCGGCGGACGCCGATGAGTGGCCTTGACTAAAATGTGTCTTCCTCTCGAGAAGGGTGGAATGGGAGCAACACAATTCGAACTTTAATATGCAGCAGCACAAATACACTGGATCACGCTTTGGCTGCTGGACCCTACGGGCCCGGAGAGCCACATAGTAAAGGCACACTTAGGGCGCACTGATGTGCTGGGATGGCTCGTAGGGCGCGTTGCCCCCTCGCAACACTGCAACATTTGGCCGCCGCTACGTGGCATTGGGCGCCGGTATATCGCATTACTCACCTAAGATCCCACTATTAGCCATGCCAGGAGTGGACACATTAAAGTGCCGTCAGGGTCTAGCATCTTGGACCGCCAAAGGCATTCAAACAATAGGGGAGATGTTCACTACGGGCCGACTATTAACATACGAAGCCCTAACGGACGCGTACAAACTCGGGCCAGGAGAGTTTATAACACATGGGGCACTACGATGTCTAATACGCAACACATGGGGGACTGGCAGCAATGAACCACAAATATCAACTATCCTACACGGACTGCTATCAGGCGCCGGCAAACAAGCAGATATCTCCTGGCTATACAACACACTACAAAATTGCCCAGAAGAAGCACAAATAGAAGCCAAGACTAGATGGGAGTCGGCCCTACATACACCTTTCACAGCACAAACATGGTCCAATAGTCCAATCAGGTATGATCCAAGGTTACCATGTTTAAAGGGAGAGAGCATATGCACTTTAGCACTGGTTAGCAGTGATAAAGTGCGCAGAGTCTAAAAGCCAGCAAAAACAGTGTCCAAAAAGTGGAGGGAGGCAGGCAAAAAGTTAGGGGTGACCACCCTAAGGCTGTCAGGTCTAACAGCTATGAATTACACCCCGGATACGCTTGTATTACGAAAATGTTATATGCGTTGCTCAAAGAAAGAATAGCTGAAATACAGCCTCTAACATGGAGCCATATGCAGTTTTGTGAGCCACCAGATACGAAACAGTGTGACAGTTCCGAGTGTGTAACTAAACTGTGGAGCAAAGCGTGGCACCTTAGGCGTGGTGAATACCGGAGTGTATACAGTCGGAGGTCATTGGATTTAAGACTACACCCGACGAGCGGATTATGCAAAACCCTGGAGCGTGTAACCGAACATTATTTCAATGATAAAGGCTTTGCATTGTCTGAGCAAGAACTGTACAAACTTTTAAACGGTGTCAGCACCCTGTGTGTGCAAAGTTATATGAGGGGTGAGAGGGCAGTCGTGTCTAGAGCTATAGAATTTGTATCTATGAAAATAGCAAAACACATGACGCTGAGGCCTCTTAACTGTCAGACCCCCCATAATGTCTGTACACAGTGTTGTGTTATGTATACGTAATGAAAAGACCTCAAAAGTGTTCGACAGTGGCTTTGATGCATGTCTGGAAACTGTAAAGCCTATAGTGTTTATTTATTGTTACCATTTTTTATGTTTAATAAAACGACCTTACACAAAACAAACGTCTTTCATTTAGCGGTTGAGGTGTGTGACAGCATGACAGGGACTGTTTTAAGGAAGCTTTATTACGATACACTAGGGGTTGGGAGCTTCAGAAGCGCCGAAGCTCTGTTTAGAAGGGCTCGAGTTGACAATGAATCTGTAAACCAATCAAGGGTGAAGACTTGGTTATCTGGGGAAAAGGCGTATTCACTCCACAAACTGGCCAGGAGACGTTTTAAGAGGAGGGACTCAGTCGTTAGTGCTCAACTAGATTATCAATAGCAGGCTGACATAATCAGTCTTGAAGATCTTGCAATGCATAACAATGGTGCCATGTATATATTAATAATCATAGACATAGGCCCTCATTACAAGCCTGGCAGTCTGTGACCGCCAGGCTCGCGGTTGGCGGGAGCACCGCCGACAGCCCGGCGGTGCCCCGCAGGGCATTCTGACCGCAGCGCTTTGGCCGCGGTCAGTGCAGGAAAACCGGCGGTCTCCCGCCGGTTTTCCGCTGCCCGTTGGAATCCTCCAAGGCGGCGCAGCTTGCTGCGCCGTCGAGGGGATTCCGACCCCCCCTACCGCCATCCAGTTCCCGGCGGTCCACCCGCCGGGAACCGGATGGCGGTAGGGGGGGTCGCGGGGCCCCTGGGGGCCCCTGCAGTGCCCATGCCACTGGCATGGGCACTCCAGGGGCGCCCGTAAGAGGGCCCCTAAATGTATTTCACTGTCTGCTGCGCAGACAGTGAAATACGCGACGGGTGCAACTGCACCCGTCGCACAGCTTCCACTCCGCCGGCTCGATTCCGAGCCGGCTTCATCGTGGAAGCCTCTTTCCCGCTGGGCTGGCGGGCGGCCTGAAGGCGGCCGCCCGCCAGCCCAGCGGGAATGTCAGAATTACCGCCGCGGTCTTTCGACCGCGGAACGGTAACCTGACGGCGGGACTTTGGCGGGGGCGGCCTCCGCCGCCCGCCAAGTTCAGAATGAGGGCCATAATGTCCAAGTACGCCTATACAGAAGCGTTAAACGATAAAAGTGGTACCAGCGTCACCGGCGCCTTTAAAGTCATCTTCTCGAGAGGTCGAGTACCTCAAAAACTACAAACAGACGCTGGAAAAGAATTTTTAAACAAGCCTTCTCAGAAATTATTAAGCAGTCCGCTGTTCAACATTTTGTAACGCACACCGAGGTAAAAGCGGCGTTTGTAGAGCATTTTAACAGAACTTTAAAATCAAAGATGTGGAGATATTTCACAGCCAACAATACCTACAGATACATGGATGTTCTACAGGCTTTTATAGATGTTTATAACGCCAGTTATCATAGGACCATCAAAATGGCTCCCTTGGAGGTAAAGGCTGATAATTTGTTAATGATATGGAGAACAGTGTACTGGAGTCGTCTTGCGGCGTGGGTCAAGAAACCTGCTTTAAAAGAAGGGGATCATGTCAGGGTTTCAAAGTTGAAGGGTGTCTTTACCAAAGGCTACAAACAGACATTTAGCGACAAGATATTTATAGTGGAAAGTAGAGTTTAAAGAAGGGGTGTATATTTACAAGTTGAAGGACTACGATGGGGAAAAGGTAACAGGTGTCTTTCACAACGAAGAGTTGCAAAAGGTGCCCTACGATCCGGACAGGGTGTACAGGGTTGAAAAGGTTCTCAAAAGGAAAGGCAGCGGAGCTAAGAGACAGGCGCTGGTAAAATGGAGGGGGTGGCCCGAGAAATTTAAAAGGTGGGTTTTGGACAGCTTGCTGCAAGGTGTGTGAGGTCACGCTGTATACGTCGAGATGGAGACCGCATCTTTTTATATTACGCCACCGTCCAACGCCTCGAAGGACATGTTCCCTGACAATCAGATTTCTAATTAGACAGTGAAACTGGCTAAACCGGTGGACCTGAAAGGGTCCTGGGAAGTGGCCCTAACGAAGATACAGTACCCTAGAATGTGGAATACATTTACAAAGCACAAGGCTAAATTTAATATAAAGCGTGAGCAGGATCCTGTGAGCATCCACGTTGGATTTCCTCATGACTACTACCCAACCGTCACATCAGTGGTCGACGCCATCAACTAATGTTTAAGTAGCATTGAAACATATGCGAATATATATCTAGTGCTGGATAACGTTAGAAGAAAAGGGTTTCTTAAAGCCCCAGAGCTCAGTACAGTATTTAACTGTTGGGGTAAATTACATAGGGTTTTAGGAACCGTACAACATGTGAAAAGACAGGTTGATCCAGACCCTACGTGTCCCGATATTAACGGAGGCTTTTATACACTCTATATGTATAGCGACATCGTCAAACCTCAGAGGATAGGGGATAGTTATTCGCCGTTGTTGAGATGGGTCCCGGTGAAGGGAGAAAATAACACGATGGTTAATATACAACATCACAAACTCGACTACGTGACAGTTTCTAAAAACCATTTTGACACTATAACCATCATGGTCTACCACGATCAGTCAGAGCCTGTAGACTTTAAATACGGGAAAGTTATTGTCAAGCTTCATTTAAGGCCGCGCCGTGACAGTGACTATTAGACAGTAGCGATGGTCGTCGTTAAAACATACGGGGACTCCTCCATGTATAGAGTTTAGGCCGGCTATGGCGGATGGCCGCCCAACTTTCAAGGGTCCCCTGTTATGTACGGGGTAGGATTGGGGGGCTTCTTTAGGAGTTTGTTTAGAAGAGCCATGTCTTTCTTGAGTAGAGGGGTCGAAATTGCAAAACCTCATGTTAAAGCTGCGGCTACGAACATCGCCCATGACGTCGTGGGATCTGTAACGTCGGCTGTCGCAGTGTGCATGAACAAACAACC
The DNA here is from genome assembly GCF_031143425.1 of Pleurodeles waltl. Taxonomy (NCBI): domain Eukaryota; kingdom Metazoa; phylum Chordata; class Amphibia; order Caudata; family Salamandridae; genus Pleurodeles; species Pleurodeles waltl. The sequence goes on along the minus strand of NC_090445.1, from coordinate 536,282,080 downwards.
CCAAGAAGGAGCGGGGTTGAGGTACAAGGCACGTTCGGGTATTAAAAGGAAGAGAAGGGCTTCGAGGCGTCGGGGTACGCCAATGCCCTATAAAAAACAGAGGACTTCTTCAAAACGTTCACACAAAAGAAGAGTAGTAAGACGGAAGAGATCTTCCAAGAAGAAGAGAACACACTCTAGTGCAAATATTTTTTTAATCAACTATCATGTCCTTCATACACTGTGCCTCGAAGCCCTTCTTATTGACGAGGATACTCCAATACTCAACACTGCTCGCTTATGGGAACCTTATATATGGTCAAAGCGCTAAAAAGTGGGCATACACATATTTCGTAAGCTGTTAGGGCTTTAATTCTTCACAGCCCTTTGACAACCTGAACATGTCCGGGCACACAACCACACGAAGGATCTTAGGGCTTGATCAACAACCTAGAGGCTGGTCATACACGTCACTGCTTACGTCACTGCTTACGTCATTACGGGGCGTGGCACTTGTCAAAATAGTTTGATGGAAGATATCCCCTTATACTACTGTGGAGGCTTGGAATGTGCCCATTCAACCCACATCAATTCTGAGAAATAAACTGTGGTATGACTGCAGTTTACTGGACAAAAACAACTATAAACCATTTTGATAAAAAAAGGTCTAGTCATTTGGATTTACTGCGTAAAAAATCAACTAACAAGCATTTGGGATAATGCATACCTTAACCAAATTTGAGTTGAATGAGGTCAGATAAGATTAAACAAATAACTCATTATTTAAAAGTGCCTCAAGAATTACACAACCTTATGATTAAGGACCCAGTCACATTTATTGTTTTCCAAACCTCAAAAGTTACAAATCAAGAAATAAAATTAGGATATTCTTTCGAAAGTTGAATGCAGGGCAGTCATACAGTTTGGAATACTGTTTGCAGTTACTGGTACAGCCTGCTTAGTTGAGTCTCTCTCGCTCTCTCTCTCTCTCATAATGGACTAATGACTTGTTTAAAGGGACAGAAGGGCAGGAAAGGATACTGTGCCCGTGGTGCCACGTTCAATTTCTAGCAGCCCTATACACGTTGGAGTCAGCCAATAACTGTGGTAATTGTCCCTTAAGACACGTATTTAACATCAGCTGGGTTCATAAGTCGGGTGAAGGACAACACTGTTACTAACTGGCTCCTGCCATTAATGCTACATTAGTACACACTGCAATGTTGACTGTGGCTCATTGAGTTGGAAGATTTGGAATGGAGGTGTTAGCTATTGCTGTAACGTTGGTTTTCATTGCAAGCTTTCCTGAATTTAACAAACGAATGGGCTAAGGACATAAAATAGAGGGGCAGAGAGTGTGCATAAGGTTGTAAGAATGAATTTTAGGAGACTGTTGCTAATGGCTTTATTGGCTCTTAGTTGCCCTTCCCCATCATTATGTGCCCATGCCTGGTTTGGGTGAGTGACTCAGAGGCTGGCAATTAGTAGCCATTAATAATCGCAACATAGGGCAAGATGGTATATTTATGTTTTTAAAAACTGATAAAAAGCGTGCAGGTAAAGAATTGACCCCCACCCAAACTCACAAGGCATGTTAATTTAGTATTTGTTTTTATTTCTATTTACCCTTATCTGTAGTCGGGACATTGAGTCACACTCTGTGCTTAAGAAATAGCTGGTACTCACAGATACTTAGTACCTTCACTTCCTTAATTTGAAAGGGAGAGTATCTGCATTGCTCAGCAGGGGTTAAATATTTTTAATGAAAGAGTATTAGCACTTCTCAGGAGCACAGAAGAACTCTTAGCTGGTGAGTACCTACAATTCTGTAATTCCATTTCAAACACTAGTCATTCTACAAAAAAGAATGTAACAATGAAAAAAGGTCAGGCATAGTAATTGAATGGCATCGACATACAGTTGAACAGTTATAAACCATAAACTACAATCCACAAGGCGACCTCTCTTCACGCGGTTTAAGAGTGGAGTGAAGGAATGTTCAAGGGTAATCTATAAAAGTATCTTTTGCATCTTCTCCAGACAAATAATACTTCTGCAGCTGTTCCAATTTCATTGGTAGGGAAATTCAAAATTATTGGCAGCACACACAATGCTGACCCACAGGCAATACCTGGCCTTGGAATACCTAAACCTCTCACAGCACACATCACCTTTCAGATGATACTGTCTGTATGTTGAGATGTGTTTGGAAAGCATAAGATGCCGTAACAAACTTCAGTCTTCAGTTGGACAATGTTGGGTAAATGTGCTATTTTATTTTGGTAGCAACTTGTGATCCTGTTGTTACCACTCGCATCTTGTCTATTCTTTTGATTCAATTCACCTTCCATGAATGTCTTCACAGGCATTTAACGTAGGCTCTAGTGATCTCTGGGAGCTAACCTGAGCTCTTATCCGCCACTTCCCTCATCCTGGTTCGTGTCTCCCTGTGCACGACCTATTGATGGTATAGTACTATAACTATTATACCCTCATCAGTAATAATATTTCATTTATCACTACGGAATCAACTCCTTTAATGTTACACTTCATTCTGCAAAATGAGAGCTAGGCATGGCTTCCTTTCTTAATCACCCCCAACGCATGCCTGGGTGCTATGGCGGTTGATGTCACCTAACTCTAGAATCAAAGCTCAGTGACACTGAACTTGCTTGTCTACTAACGCTCTTAGAGTGAACAACTATACTGACAACTAAGATAACTGGTGTATTACAACACTAACAGGCATCCTAGAATCTGTTGGCGATAAATTTCTAAAGCACCACCGTATAAATAAACTGTCTCTATTGAGTTATGCTTTGGAACACATGAGAGAGGTTTTACTCTTCAACTGGGAAACGTTGAGAAAATCTGTCTTATTTTGGTCACAGCGTGCAGGGTTGCCATCTGGCTTTCCTGATCTTCAGTTGGCTGGCATATAATGAATTGCACTGGGAGAGAATTCCAGAAGGTAGAAGCCAAGCTGGAGAAGGCCAAACCACCAGTTTTTTTCCCCTTGACAAATGGTGTGCTAGCAGGAAGCAAATGTGGTGCTGCCAGCAGAAGAAAATCCGGCTCCTGCAAAACCTTAAAGCCCTGATGAATCATAGCTATGGGGAAGATGTTAAACACTGTAGAAACTTGGGCCTAAATAATTTAGCAACTAGTTAAACAGGAGTGGTTAACTAGTATTGAATCCAAAACTTTATGTGGCTCTGAGTGACGCAAGTAAAGTGAGCATGACAAAGGTCTCCATGTCAACTGATAAAGGTTATGTTATGTTATGTTATGTTAGGCGTATTTATATAGTGCCTAACTGCCCAAAGGCCTCGTAGCGCTTCTCATGCCATCGCGGAGATGAACTATTTCTATTCGTTGAAGAATTTAGATTTTAAATAACCATGTTTTCAGGTCCTTCCTAAAGGAAGTTTCTTGTGAATTAGATCTTATACTGAAAGGCAGGTTATTCCACAGCACCGCACCTTGATATGCCAGTGATCTTCCTCCCCATCTTGCTTTCTTAACTGACGGTACTATGATCAGGTTAGCTGATGAGGATCTGAGTGGCCTAGCTGGAATATAGATCTTTGCAAGTGTTTTAAGCATTTCAGGACCCTTGTTAAAAATGGCCCTGTGAATATGACATAGGGCCTTAAACTGAATCCTCTCTGCAACAGGGAACCAGTGTAAGGATACGATTCCTGCTCGTATAGAGTATAGTTTGGGAATGTTTAAAAGTAAGCGTGCCGCAGCATTCTGTACTCTTTGTAGTCTTTGGATAACAAATTTAGGTGATCCTATAAACAAGGCGTTGCCATAGTCAATTTGCGAACCTATCACCGCCTGGATGACCAATCTTCTAACCAAAAAAGGTAGTATCGTTAGAACCTTTATCAGCATCCTGAGCAGGGCAAATGAAGTTCCTGCTATTCTATTGGCATGATGTGCCATTGATAATAGGGGATCCAACCAGACGCCCAAGCTTTTGATAAGGCTTTTGGGAGGAGGCAGGATGGAGGCTCCATCTAGATTGCTGGAAATAGCTAGGGGTCTATTATTCCCAAAGAACATCACCTCTGTTTTTTCGTTGTTAAGCTTCATTTTACTTCCCGCCATCCAGGTAGCCACTGCTTTCAGACATGGTCCTAATGCAGTACCCAGGTCTGGTCGCGCTTTCGAGAAGGAAACAAGTAGTTGGGTATCGTCTGCATATGAGACCAATTTTACTCCAAATGGTTCTACAATCCCTGCCAAAGGCCTCATATAAACATTAAAAAGTAGCGGACTCAGAGCCGACCCTTGAGGAACACCGCAAGTACTAAAGGTGCGCTTAGAGATGTAGGATCTGTCCAGCACCTGAAAGGATCTCCCATGTACATATGAGCTGATCCATTCTAGTGCAGTGCCAGCGATTCCACATCCCCGCAATCTGGTTGCGAGGATGTTTAAATCAACTGTATCAAATGCTGTGCTCAGATCTAAAAGGATGATCACGGTCTCAAATCCGTTATCCATCCTTTTTTTTGCTTCCTCCGTGATGGCAATCAGTGCGCTTTCTGTTCCATGCTTAGGCCTGAAACCCATCTGAGTGGAATGTAGGAGTTTTCCTTCCTCCAGAAGCGTAGACAGCTGGCTATGTACATGTTTCTCCGTAAGTTTAGCCATTAGGGGTAGCAGCGAGATTGGTCTATAATTATTCAATAATTTAGAATCTGCATTGGGTTTTTTCAGAAAAGGTTTCACGATTGCTTGTTTCCATGAGTCTGGTACCATACCAGAACCTAATGAGGTGTTAATCAGTTTAGTAATTAATGGGCCTAAGACTGGTAGTCCCATAGTTGAAATCTGGGGGGGGCGCAGGGTCCAACGGAGATCCTGATTTCATTGAATTCAGTGATTTTGCGACTATATCCAGACTAATGGGCGTAACATTTGTTAGGAGGATATCCTCCTGCCCCTCCTGATGCCCCATCTCCTGTTCTTTACTTTGGGAATTGGGAAATGTTTCATTGATATTCTGAATTTTACTTATAAAGAAGCTTGCCAGCTCCTCCACATGTTGCTGTGGGAAATCCCTACTTTCTACTTCCTCAGTGGAGTTAATGAGGCCTTTTAAGGCATTAAATATCTCTTTAGGAGAGTTAGCTGCTGCCTCAATTTTTCCAGCGTAATAAGCCGCCTGTGTTTCCCGAATTTCTAAGTGGTACTCTCGAATCATAATCTTATACTCCTTTTTGACAGAGTCATCTTGAGTATATCTCCATTTCCTTTCTAGTTTCTTGCAGCTTCTTTTCTTCTCTAGGAGGCTATCATTAAACCAGGGTGCCGATTTCTTTCGCCATATATTTCTGGTGTAGGAGAAGGGTATAGTTTCGTCTAGACTATCCTCTATCCATTTGTTCATGGATTGCGTGAAGTCTGATATATTATTTGTATTTATCTGTCCTGGCCTCTTTTTTTCGAGTGCCATAAAGGTTAGCTTTACTTAAAATATGTATATATTTATCCTTCCCCTCTGTCCCTTTAAACAAGTCATTAGTCCATTATGAGACCTCTTGAAGAATATCCTTATTTTATTTGTTGATTTGTAACTTATTTAGGGTTGGAAAAGAAGACCTATGACTAGGGCCTTAATCATAAGGGTGTGAAATTCTTAAGGCACTTTTAAATAATGAGTTATTTGTTTCATCTCATCTAACGTAATTTAACTCAAATTTGATTCAGGTATGCGTTATCCCAATTCCCAATAATTGAATTCTTACAGAGAAAATCCAAATTATTAGCCCTTTTTTTTAAAATCAAAATGGCTTATAGTTTTTTTTTCCAGTAAATTGCACTCATACCACATATTATTTCACATAATTGTTGTGGATTGAATGGGCACATTCCAAGCCTCCACCGTTCAGCTCCTGTGACAGCCATGGTAGGCTAGATTTGCTGTTCACATGGTGGCGGAATGATGAAGTTCTGCAGTTTTTCTCCCATTCCTCCCATGCAGATTGCCACTTTCTGATGGAAAAAGGAGAGGTAAACTTCTGTGACTGGCAGAGAAGTGCCATCACGTGTAATGCCACCCATTCTGCAGTATGGCAAATCCTTTCACCCAGACCTTGCTCTTTAGATGCTGAGTCATTTTAATAAATACCTTTATGAGAGCTCTAAAACAGTTTTACAGGTTGCAACTGTAGTCCAACTGCATTCAGATGTCCCTTCCCCACAGTTAAGCTGACAGCAGTGGCATCATTTAAGTAAATCCACTATATGAACCATGACTTGGTGAAATTGCACGTTCCATTTCTGCGATTCCATGACATTCCACAATACTTCAGAAGCACCTTTCGTTCTGATAGTTGTACACGATGTTGGTGTTCCGTTGTTCATTCTGTTTCTACTAAGTTCTAAGGGGATCTTATTTCGCAGACTGGACTCATCTGCACCAGTCACTGGAGGACATAACCACAAAACGTCATGCACTTGTGCGAAAAATTAAAAAGAAAGAAAAAATGTGCATGCATATTCAAAAGGCATTTGCGCGTTTGCAACTTGTCCTGTGCAAAAAAGAGGCACTAGGGCAGAGTTTGCCCAGCCAAGGACGGGTCTTTGATGTTACCAGTATCTCATGCGACGTTCTCACTCTGCATCTGGTCTAACCAGATGGAAGACAAGCTAATACAAGTATGCGAGGCAGATGAGGGTCACTTTTTACATCTCTTTAAGGCTACTAAAGCACACTCATGCACTGTGAAAAATGCTATATCTTTCTGCTTCTACCCACCTATAAAGGGGTAGAAATAAAAACAAGCATTTTAGAATGTGCACCCTTTAATAAGCGCTCTCAACTATGAGCTTCCAGTATACAGATAGGTCTTCTGATGGCAGGAGGCCTATCCCTCTAGTCACATCGTTGATGGAAACCAGTGAATGACTTTTGAATACGATTGGTGAAGGTCAACATTACCTTTCAGCTAACCTCATAACACTCAGGCTCACTTTTTAGGTCTGGCTCACAGGCTGAAAAAGAGCTTCAAGAAGCACTACCAGAAAAGGGGCTTTAGCTCTGCCCACATGTTGAAATTCCACATTACAGCATTTGATTGGATAGAATGTGTGCTCTTGAGCCAAAAAGGTGTTCTTGTTGGCTTGTGAGAGGTGTTTCCTCATCTAACATGGCCACCATGTTCCAACATAATTATGCAGAGAAATGCAAGTGAAAACATGCAATGAAACAACTTTGATCATTTTGTTAACAATAATGCTAAACAGTGTGACTGTCTGAGTTCAGGGTGAGAGTTATGTCTGTCTGAATGCAGGGCAAGTGATTTGTCTTTCTGAATACAGGCTAAGTTGTGTGCCTCTCTGAGAGCTGGGCAACTGGTGTCCTCTGTGAATTGAGTGTAAACGGTGCCTTTATAAGTGCAGGGTGAGATGTGTGCCAATAGGTCTGGTTTTAATGTGCCTACACACAGTTGCTCAAATTATGTTTGCATGTGTTAGTACATTTAAGCCAGACATATTTGCATGGCCAGTGTTTGTTCATGTCTACCCTAGAAACTGCTTTATCTGTCTCTCCAACCTCATGTAATAACAAAAATACATGTATACCTACATAGTAGAGTACTAGGTTCACCCTCCTCTTCCATTGGTCTGTTCAACTCTCATTCATACTTCCGCCCACAATGGCATACTGCATGGGGCAAAGGTAATCCCACTTCTGCCATTGGCTGATATGTACATTGGGTGGGGGCATTTACTCCATCACCTGTGCACAGCTGCCTTAAAGTACTGCACTTTAGTGCCAGGGCTGGTGGATCGATAGTTTATACTTTTGTTTTTACTTTTAAAATCTCTTCTTTCCTCTTTTTATTTATGCCTGTTCTAATGCCTTATTCTTTCGTTTTGTTCCCCATTTTAGGTCTGTGTTGTCAGCACAGCTATCGCCAGACCTTATCTGAGCAACAGGAAAAGTGCTTTAAAATGCACTACTGAGAGAATGGTTTGGGGTGCAACCACATGATGACTAATTTGCCTATCACGTGTGATTGGGTAGAAGTCATATGCTTCCAATAAAAACGAGTTCTTCTATTGCACTTTTTGTGCTGTAGGAAGGATTATGCTCAATGCCATAGAACGGCTTTGGATATGTTGTCAAACCCGTAACTAAGGGTATAGCTTTGATCTGTTTGTTATAAAAAATTATAACCAAGAGTTGGTATGACATAGCTGTAGTGAAAATCATATATTAAGATGACTATGCATTTAAGGATGGATTGTTATTACACTGTGCTAAAGCCTGTAAACAGGTATTTGTTACATGGAATCTCACATGCTACTATAATAGGCAATGGTTTCCATACTGGTGACCCACTCTAACAATTTACACTATGGTAATCCATGCTAAAGCCTCCAGGAAGGGCCTAGTACAGTGGTTCCCAACCTTTTGCTTTCTGTGGACCCCCACTTTAACATTAACGGAACCCAGGGACCCTCACTGAATCATCTTGGGAATCTGGGGACCCCCGCCTGAGTTATTACTGAAAGCTGTGGACCTAATTTGTACATATTTGCTAATATTTTTTTATTTTTTAGGCTCTCGCGGACCCCCTGAGAAGGCTTTGCGGACTCCCAGGGGTCCCCGGACCACAGGTTGGGAACCACTGGCCTAGTAGATTTAGCTGTCTGCCAAGTTTTTGTTATCAAAATAATTCATTAAAACTGCATAATTACAAATATAAACATATACAAATAACAAGGGGATTTTGGTCTTCCCCTTTCCTGCCATTGGTCTGTTCTAGTGTCATTAACACTCTGCTGCTATTCATGAAAGCACACACCATGATGAAGGGAGTCAGTCCCCTTCAGCCTTAGGCTTTATTGCCCTGTGAGTGGCAGCATTTTGCCTGATCACATTGCACATTTGTCTAAGAACTATTGCACTTCAGTGTTGGGCCGGTGTGTCAGTCCTTTAGTTTTCTCCTTCTATAGGTCCCTTTTCATTCTTTCCTTCTCCTTTTTGAAACTGCATTTGTGTTATAGCATGTGGCAGATTCCTGACCTTGCTACTGGCTGAATGCTTGCCTCATCTGCTGTATGCTGCCTCCTGTGAGGCCTCTGCTTCTATCATTTGAGTCTATTTTGAAATGGTATTGTCCGCCGCGCAAATAGGACTTCAATGCTGAAACTTTTAACAATGCAGCACTCCATGCAGAATCACTGCAAGAAGGAACAATGCTGATCTGCCCATTTTTTAAATTAGAGGCAGATACCCACCGTGTTTAGGCAGAGACAACTTTATTTTCGAATGTTGTTCTTTAAATGTATATTGCATATACATGTTGAATTTTTTTATCCAAGTTTTATTGTGTACTGCTAAGTGGGTAAATGCAAGAATGTGAGAGTGGATGACTGAGTGAAAGTACAAGGATGAGAGTACTGTGATGTGTTAGTGAATATGTAAACTCGCTGGTAACTGAAGAGGCATTTTGAGTTATAGGCCAGACCAATTGGCCTTGCTAATGCTTGGTTATTTGTTAACTATTGCATCAGCTTGCTAAGGGCAGGCATTCTGGCTTTACCAGTGTTGCGTGATACAGTGGCATATGTGTTGTGGAAATTGGTTGCGCAGTGCTGTGCGTAAAAAAGTCCCCGTAAGTGCAGTAAATCTGGGTCAGGCGTTTCTTTCTTTCCTCATAATAACCCTAAGCACTAGGTTTCGAGTTGCTGTGCAGAGGTTCAGCCTGAATCCGAACCCCACTCATGGAGGGCAGGAAGGCCTGTTATCGACCCAGCCCTCGTCCTTCAGAGCACTGACACCTATGGGTGTGCCCTGGCTCTAGGCCAGAGAGCGGTCCTTTGCACACCTCTTCTGTAAACCATTATCTATAATGAGGGGTGTATATTGCAGGAACTAGCTGAAACCCATTTTTACAATGTGATTTATGTTCTTGCAGCCGGCCGAGGAGCCATCGTTTCACATTCTTGCAATAGTCAAGCAGAAGTTAGTGCCGCCAAAGTGCGCGCACGTGCTCCAATGGCAAATGGATTCAGTTTGGATCAAGGCCAGTTCAAATGCCCGCACTCTTGTTTAGTGTGAACTATACTGAGCGGCTGAACCCATGGCCTCGTGTTAAAGGGGACTGGTATAGTTCACAGTTCTCGCTCAACCATTTACAGCACAGGTGGAGAGCAGGTTTCCCAACTTTCAGGAATCTCAGTGCCGAGAAGTCACTGGCTTCGGGTGACCTGATTGGTTCCAACGGCGAAGTCTCTACAGGGGCATGCACGCTTCATCCTATAGGTAACCTCATACATTCCTATGTATGGAATTGTTTTGCGCGGATTGTCAGCATGAGTCTGTTATAAAATTACTATTTGTGACCCTTATTGTCCCTGCTTTAAATGAACACACCTTTCTAAAGGGAGAGTACCATTACTCTCCCATTAGAAATCTGTCTACTTGCATCACTGTATGTACTGTAATAATCTGTTGCCTGATGTAGGTGATTAAGCAGTACGGCAAAGCCGCGAGGGGAGATAGAAAACTCATGGAAACATGTTTAGAATCAAAGAGTTGGAAAGTGTTAGCTTTATCATCAACTTATGCGTCACCACAATTGTTTAACCCACGGAAGTGCATCTCCTTTTGAAGGCTTGGAGTACTGTGTTTAATTTTGGATATCACATATGGAGTATTCAGTACAGTCCAGATGTTACTCAGAGGTTGAAGTATTCTGTTCCGAAGGATGTATCTGTAGGTTGGTGTCCAGTTCTCCAAGTCGCCTTTGGGTTAATGTGTCCATTTCCAGATGTCATACCGGGAATTTCTGTTGGACACATACGAAATATTGGGTTTTCGTCTAGAGGGAACATCTATACCATTGTGTACTGTATTCAGTTTTCTGTTTTATTAAGGCCTCCATCGTATTGTTACGTCTATTTATGGATAAACCATCTCCAAAGCATGCTCTGTATAGGAGAGAATACCCTTTAGGACAGACGTGCTACATTAGAGCCCAGGGAGCAGAGTGGGCATTCCACATGCCCCGATCGGGGAACCAAGAGCAGCCCTAGCAAAAATGCTCAAACCAGCCCTGATTCCTTTGACCCTTCATGCTCTCTCTTTCATTCCATCCACTCTCTCCCTCTCTCCTCTCTCACTTCTCCCTCTCTGATTGCTCTCTCTGTACCTTCCCCCTCCCTCGCATTCTTTCCCTCTGTATTAGAGTTTCCCTCTGCCTACAGGAGTTAATCTTGGTGATCTGAGAAATGTGTCACAGGCACTGGAACGGCCCTGGGCTTTCAATATTGACCCCAAGGGTTCCAGCCAATCAGGGAAACTTCTGATGGAATAAAAAGCCTGCCGACCTGGGATCCAATCACTGCAGCCCAGCTCTCTTTTAAAATAAAAAAAAATACAAGCAGGGTAACAAGTTATAACAAGCATTGGGAAAGGCAACAGGTGTGGTTTAAAACTAAAAGTGTCTCCTCGTCAACTGCTGAGTTTGTGTCTGTGTGGCATGTGGGCACATAGGCAAATTAGCCAATGTGTGGATGAACAGATGCACCAGTTCATGGAAGAAAATACACTCATTGAGTCATAAGGGCTCAATCTTACTGCTCAAATTCTCCACTTCCACTTTGTCTACGTGATGCTGAGGAATTGGTAGCTGCAACTGTTTCAAACCAGTGGCTGCCTCTCCACTAATTATGGTATCAAAACAAGGCATGTTATGATACCTTTATTTGCACTATCTTCTGAATGATAAGGTGTCAGGTAAGGTGACCACTTGCGTTCTATCCATTAAAAAGGAGCATATCCAGCAAGGGTATCCTGGTACTGAGCAGGTATGAGTGCCTAGCCCTGCCTAGGGTAAGTTGTTTAATTGAAAAGCCAGGTTTTCAGCTTCTTTTGTAATTCTTAAGAGAAGAGGAGGCTGTTGAAGCAGATATGCTAATTAAGGAAAGTAGTAATGGTGTTTATTTGCTTAACAATGAAAAATGTGTAGAGAAATTAACCGTAGAGAAAATAATGTGTACGTTTCAAAATGTGTCCTCGGGGCATGGCAGCCATGTGTACGAGATTGTACTAATATAACTGAAACTGTATGAAATAATGAAAGTATATGAGAAAAATGGAGTAATATCTCATATTGAATTGTATAAACTATGTTTTACTTGTAGTGTTAACTTAGCCGAACTTAAGATCTAGTCTTCCTAAGTCACGCCCACAGAGAGCAGAAACAATAACCGTGTTTGCAAGAAGCTGCTACGACCTGTCCTTGACTTACCCAATGTTATAGTTGCTTAGCTAGAATTTTCTGCAATGTACCGGCGGACAGGAGATGATGAAGAAAATTTGATACAATTATGTGTAGAGTAGGCTAAATGTACTTTCCCAGGACTTGAACAATGAAGGCACTGACTGAAGAGGAACATGCAACAATTTTGATACCTGAAGAGCCAGATGATGAGGACATCGTATCCAACAAACCAATCCACATCTTGTGAACGGACTGATATTGAAATTGGTAGATTTGGTAAACAAATACTATAGGTTAAAGTCATATCTGCTGACTGACTGACCAATCAGGAATTAGGGGGATGAACTGGGAGACCCTAATAAAAAGTCATGACAAGGGGCTAAAACTTCAGTTGCAGGAGAATTTAGGAGATGCGAGAAACGTGAGGGAAGAATTGATGACGTCAGGGAACGCTGTCCGAGGTTTTGTCGTTGGGCTCCTACTCTGAGAGCCTGATGCATGGCTGACTAATTGATGACCTGAAGACGAAGACTGACTTGTTGCTGATCCATCCTGGATAGGTAGCTATGAAAATGTGACTGACAAATTGTGCCTTTCCTTCTAGGTACCAACTGCGCTGATTATAGAATTCTCATTTAGATAGATTTTTTCCAAATTAATGTTTTTCTCTAAAATGTTTTGCATGAAGGCCCACATGCTGATGCTAATCTTGGTTAGGTAGGCTGTTAAGGGAGACGTGGACAGTGATAAATGACTGACGAGCTATTTACTGAACTCTGCTATTAATGCTGGTATTCTTGGCATATATAGGAGCATTTACGCATATGGTTTTCTTCAGATTATGTGATGATGTCTTCCATTAATGAAATAATAATTGAGTGTATTGAATAAAGGTTGAACTAATGGATAATTTAGAATTGTATTAAATAGGGAAATAAAAATTGTTTAACTATTTACTGAGTTGTGGTTATTAATGAGTAGATGTTGATTAATGATATTTTATGCTGAATATTGTTGTCTCCAGTGGTCACTGCATGACTAGGATACTCCATGCGATTCAAAAGGTTCATCGACCTATACGCGTCCCCTTGTAAGTTTACTTACTAAGGACCAGGCGCGCTTGCAAGGCTCTGATTTGAAAGGGGAGGTTAGGGGCTATGTAAGAGAATGCTCGTCCTCCTGATCTGGTTCTGTGCATGTGTGGGATGCATGCTAGTAGGAGTTCTGGGAAGCCGAGGTATCTGGTTGGTTGGTGAAAGGAGATGCGACTATTCAGGTAGGTGGGGCCTGATTTTTCTAATGCCTTGAAGGTGTGTGAGACTTTTGAATTAATTGTGTATGTGTATCGGTAGTCAGTGTAGTTCCCTGAGGTGTGGTGTAATGTGAGTTCTGGGTGGGAGATTGAGGATAAGTCTGACTGCTGAGTTCTGGATTGCGTGTAGTCTTCTAGTGAGTTGCTTGATGATTCCAGCCTACAGGATGTTCCCATAGTCCATGTTGCTAATGACTAAGGCACTAGTGACCATTTTTCTAGTGTTAAAAGGGAGCCATTTGAAGATCTTCATCAGCATCGTAAAGTTGTGGAAGCAGGAATATAGTGATGGGGTTGACTTGTGCAATCATGTACAGTTTGCTGTTGATGATTGTTTTGAGGTTTCTGGCACAGGTTCTAAGTGTGGGTGTGAGTCTGAGTTCAGCCGGCCACCAGTTGGAGTCCTAGGGTGAGTTACTCTTGCTGAAAATCACTATTTCTGACTTGTTGGTGTTGAGTTTGAGAAAGTTGGCTTTCATCCACTTAGCGACTTCGGTCATGCAGTTGTTGAACTTGTTTCTTGTGTTGGGGTCTTGTGTGAGAGGGAGAGCATGAGTTGCTTGGTATCTGTGTAGGAGAGGATGTTGATGTTGTGTGCATGGATGATGTTCCCCAGCGAGATCATGTACGCATTGAAAAGGGTGGGCGCTGAGCAATGAGCCTTGAGACACCTCGAAGATCTGTTTGGAGACTTCTGAGTGGTAGGGTGTCAGGCAAGGTGACCACTTGTGTTCTGTCAATTAAAAAAAGGAGTGGATCCAGTGGAGAGCAGGCCCTCGTATGCCAATCTTGTGCAGGTGGCTGATAAGGATAGGGTGTGAGACTGCGTCATATGCTACAGAGAGGGCCAAGAGAATGAGGGCTGCAGTGTCTCCTCTGTCAAGGATCAAGTGGATGTAGTCTCTGTCAATGATGAGTGTTCTTTCTGTACTTTAGCAGTGGGCCTGAATTCGGACTGCATAGCATCAAGGACTTGGTGGCTGCTGATGTGGTCAGTGAGGCATCAGTTGATTAGTTTCTTTTAGACCTTTGCCAGGTATGGTAGAAGGGAGATGGGTCTGGAGTTGGAAAGCATTGCTGGGCCAGTGGATGGTTTCTTAAGCAGGGGCATGATGGTGGTTGTATGTTTCCAGGTGTTCGGCCATAGATGGCTGAGTCATTCAAGGCATTGATGATGGGTGTTAGTACTTCCCTGATTGGTAGGAGACCATTGGTGAAGGTGTGGTGAGGGCAAAGGTCAGGTGTGCCCCCAAGTGGATGATCTTGGGTAGAAGCGATTTCAACAGTGGTGACAGCAAGCTACGAAGTCAGTGCTTGTTTATTGGCCATAATGAAAAGTTGAGTTGCAGCATTAAAGGGGTACTGTGGAGGGTCGAAGTTACTGCATACAGAGGTGATTTTGTTAAAAAAGAATTCAGAGAGCTTGTTGCAAAGATCTTGTGAGGTGGTGATGTTGCTGGATGCAGCAGGAGACACCGTGAAATCTTTGATGTTAGTGAAGATTTCCTTGCTGCTGTTAGTGCTGACTCCAGCATAACCTTTCCAAAACAGGTACAGACTATTGATGCTTCATAGAGTCTGAGTAGGGACAGTGCCTGAATGAAGAGGACCAGCATTTGAACCTGGAACCATTGTTAGACCAAAGCCAATAGTACATGCAACAAAACCAGAGGCACAGCTTATTAACAGTAATTAAATACAACTGTCAAGTAAATAGGTTCTCTAGTTTACAGCTGATACATGAGTATATAAATCAGTGAACAACTTCCCTCTAAAAGGATACTGCACACATTTGCAGAATTAAACTCAAACTTGCGCACTGTGAGGAGACGGGTGAATCAGAGAGTGATGAGAACCCCTACTAACCAATCACACCGACAATGTCCCACTCATTGTCCACGTTGATCAATTCTAAAAGAAAAAACGTATAAGGAACAATGAAAAACAATATAGCAAACATAAGAAACAGACTCCCATTTTCCCAACATGAAGAAGGACAGGAAGAGGAGGAGAACGTAAGAGAGGAGAGGGAATGGATGTCACACAAGTGGGACTGCAAGAAGCCAAGGGAACAGACTATAGCGGACAGAGAAGCATCCGAATCTGAGAGGAAAGAGATGACAAAACACCTCACACACATGCTGATGCTCTATCCTTGGGACTACAACTCCGACAAGGAAAAGATCAACAAATAAGCCATTGGGAGGCTACCACGTTTGTCGCAGAGCCTCCCAAACGTCAGAGAGACTGGAGAGGCACCTGTCCCTAGCCATGCTCACCGGGGAGCGTGGCTTGCCCAGGTTAGGACACATATATGGGGCTGGCAAAGTCATTCAGGAGGGAGAAGGGTGTTGAAAGGGGAATGTTAGGGGACCCACCGACTGCTCAATGGTACTCTCGTCAATGTGTGAATTGAAGGGTTAGCTGTATTTTTTTTCCTGCTTTTATTCTGGAGCTATAAAAGGGGCCTATGCATTTACACAGTTATAACAGAAAAAATTACAGATTTTCTTTCTATCTAACAAGGGAGGCTCAAAGAATTACAGATTTTTTTCTTTCTAACAAGGGAGGCTCGAGGAAACAGATAAAAGAATAGGCGGAATCCCAATAGTAGGGGAACCCAAGAGTTAGCAGAGGAAGAGAAAACCCAGACAGAGAAATTAATGAGAAGAGAAGTGGGGAAGAAACCAGAGAACAGGGGAAGAATACAAGAAAGAGATTAGACAGGAAAGATGAGAGAAAGAAAAGAAGATCAAACCCTGCAGAGAAAAGAGAAGGGTCAAATAGGAAAACCAGGAAGAATATGTACTTACCAGTGGTCTCTGAGTTCTTCTCCGATGCATTCAGTCCCTGAAGCAGAAGGACCTTCCAAAGAGGAAATTAACAGATTCACTTGGAGTAAACAATGAAATGCTACCTACAAAGCAAAGAAGTGTAAAATCTAGTCCCGGCAGAACACAAACATTCAATAAAGAATGTCCTTTTTTTCAAATTTAGCTAAATCTTTGCAATCAATCCACTCCTATTAACACCCACTTCTACCTTTTTTGGTTTGGTGTTTCAGATTAGGTGCACGTTTACATTGATCTGCTTTTAAGTTCACTACAAGATCAGAATAAAGACATTGAACAACATTTATGAAATGTTTCTCCAGTATCACTATGGACCCACAGAATTCCTCACTGCAAAGGTCAGGGCTCTGTTGCACATGCACTTCCTGGATTCTTTTAGTGTTTTAGTGTTTTAGTGGTTTAGTGTTCTCCGTTGAGCACCTGCAGACATCCAAGAAAAACTGCTGGGCTCTGAAAGCTCACAACTCAACAGTCACCAAGCAGTGCAATAACTAATCATGCAACCCTGAGCTGTGCTCTCTGCGGCTGGCAGGGGAACCGGCAGCATGCATCTGTGTTCACCTCCACTTTTGGGAGTGTGCTGTTAGCAGGAGCAACCCTCATTTTGGGTGAGCCATGCAGGGTTTGGCAACATGAACTACCGCCTGCAGGCCTCCGGCGAGCACAGGTACTGGCCATCAATGGGGCCCACTGCAGGTGTTGGACTCATTTCTGGGTCACGCTGCGATGTGTAGCAGGTGGGCTGCCATATGGACTTGGGTCAAAGCAGCACAATGGAAACTGTGTGGTGCACTTCTAGAATGTGGTGTTGTCATCTGCTATGGGCAAAGTTATTGGACATGGCAGCAAAGTCTGGCACAGACACAGTTACTGGTCATGAGAACAAGTCAACCACGGGTGCAGTTTTTGCTTGTAGCGGCATGGTTGGCTGCAGCCACTCTTTAAGCACAGATGTAAGGTTGGTCACTTATCCTCAATTCCCACTTGGAACCATGATTCTGGAGAGAATGTGCCCACCACTCTAAGAGCTAACTGATTGCTCTCCACAGTCCTCTTCTTTTCTGGCAGATCCTTGCAGCTCAAGGGTCTTGGATCTTATGGCATTTCCTAGACTGTCATAACTTCTGCAGGCTTGCCAGGCTCCTTCCCTACCTCAGAAGGCAGAAAGGCCGCAAGGCGCTTCATCAGAGGAGGACATTTTCCAGGAAAGGACAACATCAGATGATATTCCCTCATCTCTCGAACGCTGGTTATCTGGCAGACACTAGCGCTGGGCGCACAGTATTGCTTTGAGCAATGTATCTAGCACTTGCTTCCTTGGTTTAAGAGAGCTTGGACCTGCTACCACAATGGGTCCATGGCTCCTACTTTTAAACAGTAAAAGGAGACAGGAGATGTGGGTTTACTTTCAGAACCAGTTTTGGATGTTTTTCCTTTCAAGTCTCCTCTCCAAGCTGCTTTCCAGAGACACTCAGTGTAGAGTGAGGCAGCAAGGTAGGCTCCACCCTGGACTACTCACAACAGTGGGACAAGGAGGTGTGAGCTTCCAACACCTAGCTTTTAATAGCCACATTGAGCAGTGATTAGGGGAAAGATAAAAGGCTGGCCTCACCTACATGGTCACCTTGGACTGCAGCCACACCCTCAAAAATCAACCAAATGGCATTGCTACAGGAAGACTAATCAGCAACTCCTATCAGCAAAAGGCCAAATCAAATTTTTAACGAAGCCTTCTTTCTTCTGTCCCCACTTCAGTGCTTAGGTCCCCTTCCTTCAGCTTCAGGAATGTTAGCAATATAGTTCCACTTTCTGGGAAACAACATTCCCACCAATTAGGGTACAGGAATAGGGCAAGGGATTCTAAAATGGAACCCACAACCTCCATTATTCTGGCTCACTACACTACACTACACTACATTACACACAATCCATGTACCAAACAGACCACACAAATGAACACACAATATACATTTGGGATGTTAGTGCTAGGATCTTAGTTAGTGCAGAGCTGTACTTTACATAAGTGGGCCAATACACCTCCACTCTAGTGACAGATAAAAAAGAGGTCTGGTCACAACAACAGATTCACAAAATGCATTACACTACCATCTCTGCTCTACATGCTAAAGCAATGACAGGGAGAGAAGCCCTCTGTCAGCAAAATGAGGGCGCATCTCTCCTGATTAAAGGATGCTCCAGGATCTCTCACATGTCAAGGGACAGATCTAGGCCTCTGTGCACAAACCAGATTAATGTGAGGCTAAGACTAAAATGATAAAACAGAATACCAGATACTTGCAGTCAGAAACTCAGGGCAGTGGCACACGGCTACCCTTCGCAGGGGACATTCCTGTCCTAACAAAGTTACAGAAACTTGTTTGCAAAATTAAGCTCAAATCCAAGCCATTTTCTCATTTTGCTAAATAAAATTGTTTCTTATTTTTTTTGTGCATTTAAAGCAATCACCTCAGAAGAAGGGAGACGTTGGTATACAAAATTGGCGCTTTATGCTTACACATTTTATTTACAGAGGTATTCAATGATTTTCCATTATAATGAATTTCTTTGTTATTAGACTTTCTTCAAGATGCAAATAGCACAAAAAGCCACTAACCTCCTAGCAAACCGCAGACAATCGATGAAGCATAGGAGGTAGATATTAGTTACCATGTGAGGTCTTGCATCTATTTTATAAACATCACAAACCTGTACCGTAGGTCTTTTGATTCTAACTGCTACACTGTTTCCATCTTGCAGATACAAGTGGAAGTGACATGATTAAGGGAATGAGTATGTGTACAGTTGTCAGTATTCTTTTCTAAGATGGTACTAACCTCTCTAATTGTTCAACTAATCATTCTGAGATGATTATTTTTCTATGAATACAATCTTGTGTGTGTTCTGTGTCACTGTGACACTGTTTGTCAAACCTATACAAAAGAAAGGTGTCAGTTGATTAGCTGTATTTGTTTCTGAATAATAACATACACATTAACTATTTACAAGGCTGGACTGTTATCGTGATTCTTACCTTAAGTGTTTGCATTGATTTATTCTGCTTATTAGTAACCTGACCTAATGGGCTCCAGGTGAACCATTGTGCTGTGTATACATTACACCCATGTTTCTACTGGCATGAGGGCTGCTCTTCTTCACTTTAGTGCTGAGTGAGTGCAGCAGACAGTTGTTCCCACAGTACCATAAAAACCTTTGTTTGCCAAAGGAAAAATAAACAAGCATTTGCAATGCAAAAGGTCTCACATTTTCTTGAGTTAGAGCTATTGGCATTGTAAATTCAGAACAGGACTTTTTTTGCCATAGAAATTGCTCAACCCTGCTTCATTATTTCACTCTTCCAGCAATGTTTTGGTGGTCACTGGCGGCAACTGACATCAGAAACACAAGCCCTTGAGGAGCGATGAGAAGATGACTGCACTACCTTGATTGTGTAAACGTCTTGTGTAAACATCTGAACAGAAATGGGAAAATAAGGCTGGAAAAGTATTTTTTATTTTTATATTAACAGAATGAAAAGTCTTGCAAGCATTTTTGCCTCACATTTCAACAAAGCTCTAATAAAGTTAACAATAGCAGAGCAGCCTGAGAAGATTTATGGCCCCAATAAAGGAGATATGCAATGCCCTGTGTGCTGATGTCTCTGAGGGTTTGCAGGGAGAAGGGCTGGAGAGAGAGAATCTAGATGAGGCTCTGCAAGTTTTTCCCATCATTGCTTCTAGGTTTAGCTACATTCTACCAGAAAGGCCATATTATCACTTTCGTGAGCAGTGAGCTAAATGGTTAGGCGCTGGTGTTTCTTTTGTAAAAGAAACTTATTTTAGGAGCCAGAGGTAAACGAGGACAGCACTGGAATAAGGCAGAACAAATGTCAGCGACCAGGGAGGAGGTGGAAGGAACTGAATGCTGCAATAAAACGCAGGCAGCAACTAGCCTAAAACACCCACAGTTAAAAGTGAGCAACAAAGAAATGAGAAAAGTAGTCCGTCATAGCAACAGAAAAAATAAACCAAAGTGGAATTATACAGTAGTTGGTCACTGATCTGAAACAGAAAAAGGAGGGAGAAAAGGCAGAACTGACCACTAGCGAGCAAGAATTTTTAAAGGGCACTGCAATCAACAAATTAAATCTCTTTAAGCTATAAGAAGTATGCTAGAATTAGGCTTATGCTCGACCTAAAAGCGACTCCTAAGGTCTTCTCTTCAGCATGGGGATATGGTGGTGGACGAGGTGGGATAAGACACTCACTGTAAGTTCACAAAAGGACTTTCGCAACCAGATAGTTGTCCGCCTAGTAGGCAAAACGTAAAAGAAAAAGAAAAACAGCTAGGAAAATAGAAAAGGGACAACTAATTCCATCAGCAGACCTTATTGTCAAAAGGCATCCAAATATAAACAGAAAAAAACACACCTCATTCGTAACAGGAAACAGTGCAACACTTCCATTAGGAAATGGTATCACACATATGTTTTTTGCACAAGATTCATGTCTTTGTCAAATATCCTCTGAGAGTAAGTAAATCTGGAGAAAACATATCCCAGAAGCAAGGTAAAAGCACCCCCATTGTTTCTATTGTGATAATGTAGGTGACACTGTTCAAAAATAGCTGCTGCACTAATAAAGTCAGTCAAGGTCTTTCGTTTGTCTTCGAAAAGGTAACAGCAAATTGAGGTGGAATGCCTGATGGTAGATGGACCTCTATGAAGGATGATGCTCCACTTTCATTGGAAGCAAGTGTCTAGTCAGCTCTATGCAGTGCTGAGCTCCATAGAGGCCTGGCACGAGGAAGCTTTGGCGATGCCGAACTGCCTTCAAGAAATAGAGGAGGAGTGGCTCATGGCAGAATAGCACATCTCAAGTGCCACTCCGATGCTGAGCAGTACAGATGCTGTCTGGCTGACAGTTTTGCTCACTGAGATGGCCAGGCTGGGCAGCAACCAGAAGCATAACAGCTGCAGCGCTGACAAAGGGGGGAAGTGTTCAGAAATTAATGTAGACTTTTTTGCCTGACAGTGCTTGCCGCTTCTGGATGACTGGAATGAGAGACTGGCCCGCTATTCCTGGCACTGATGGCATGAAGTGAAACAAAGCAGCTTAGGTGAGGCAAATGTAGGTGCGAAAGGAGACACTGCTTTTGAGACGATGAGACCTTAATCAGAATCATAATTAAGTTCAAGTACTTGAACTGGTAGGAGAGCATCATGCCACCTTTGATGCACCCCCTCAATAATGGTAGGCAGGGTGGTCTAGGTGCCATGAAGAAGGCCAAGTGACCAGTGTCTAGACAGAAGAAAATTGACCAAAACATGTTGTCATAATAAGGTGCCGGAACCACTGTATTCCAGAGAGGCATCCATAACCTTTCTTTTGATAATGATTGACGTTCCCATTTAATTTAATTTTTTTGGTCAATCATTTTTATTCTTACTCGACCTCCAGAATTGTCCAGAACAATCAGATATTTAAGAGCTCCCAGGCATTGTTGAGCCTCCTCTGGTGGTAAAAAAACGAGACTGCCAGAGTAAATAATTCGGCCCTTTCGCATTCAGAGGTGTAGATACTTGTATGAGGTGGGAGGATATGTGAAAGCCCCAGACAACCTCTCATACTGTCCCTTTGTGTGATGAACAGATGAAGTGGGATGACCCATTTTCCGATGTGGTGTGCTTTAGAAGGGTGAAGAAAAGTATGAGTGACCCAGCAAAATACCAATGAACGAAAAGGACTGGCTGTAAACCCCTAGAAGTGTGTGTATTGTATGGCATTTTACTAAAATAAAAAATGCCAGGCCTAAAAAAACACCTAGATTTCTTGAAAGAAGACAAGTTCATGTCAAAGTTTTTTAAATATCACAAACACTATAGGAAGGGTTAGCGATTGTTTTTAATTTATCCGAAAACGATACAACGAGAACAACGGGCAGCAGTTACTAATAAGCATCGATCTGTTGACACCAAGATAGGAATTCTTTTATTCTACCTTCGCAAATATTAAGCTGTTTACCTTTCAGAACTGCAAATACTGAAAATGTTTCTTTAGCTTATCTGGATCCTGAGCTCACCTTGCAGAAAACCCCTCGCGGCCAGAAAGACACTCCCCCTTCTGATGAACCTTACCCTGAAGTCGAGCTTTTGCATAGTGAATAATCACCCTTCATGGGCAGGCTTCCTCACTCATTCAGTGTCTCTTTTCCCCCATGTATCAGTCTTCATCTCTTTTCCAGAATGGTGTGGCCCACATCTTGTGCTGTGCACCTAACGAGTGTTACTTGCTGTAGTCTGTGGCGTGAATGCTCTTAAATCTACTATAAAGGAATGCAGATCAATTCACCCTACATTGAAGAGGATGGGAAAATGCCCAGGGGCATTACGCAAACGCTGCCAGATGTACCTGGACATGTATGGCTGTGACTTGAATGTTGAGATCTGGTCTGTGCTCTAAACCCACCCGTACCATTTGTTATCTTGACCCCGTCATTCACTTACTTCGAAACAAATGCAATAATATAAATGCCTGCAGAAGAGCATTAACAAAATCACTGAAAGGACAAGATAGGAGGTGGTACATGGTGATGTCACTCAGACTCTTAAGCTGTACCAACTGCCGTTTTACTCAGGATTCAGCAGCGAGACCCCTCGCACGCTTTAGTCTGCTGGCCTTTCACACCGAGTTTATCCCTGTGCAATTACATCTTTTCTTTGGTAGAGCCTCGCATATTTATGGAAACGTGTGCCTGTGGCAGACTGTGAACTTTGGAAGTGGTGGGAGGTAAATACCTGGCCCAAACTGCACTGGGTTTGCAAAGTGAAAAAGCCTGACGTCTCCTCACGGAAATTTAAGGAGAGGGGAATTCTATTCCTAAGAGAATACTGTAACAGGCATTTGCAAAGTCAATAGGTTTCACCTTTGTGTTTTCTTTTGCATTCCAGCTTGCTAACTGGATAATAAATATTAGAAAATGGTTATAAAAATGTTTGTTTTAATTTTGACAAACCGTTAACAGTTGTTTATTTTGTGGTGTATGTTGAATTAACATCACAGGGTTCCAAACTTGTAATTTGTACCTTATTTAATATGGCATTGTATTAGAGTATAGTAATGTGTAGTTAGTAAAGTGCCACTGCACCTGCTGCACCACTAAAATATACAAGATAACTGCACTTATGGCTGCCTGTTTAGTAGAAAACGTTTGGCTCTGGTGCTATTTCACCTGCTGCACCATTCAAATCACATCCCTATTACCTGCATGATAGTTGCACTTGTGACTGCCTGTTTAGTAGTAAACTTTAGCAATAATCTGTGTTTAGAGGGGTTCTGACACCATGCGGCCCTGGTGCCACTGCATCTGCTGCACCATCCAAATCTTGACCCTAGTGCCTTCTAGATAACTCAACTTCTGACAGCCTGTGTAGAAGTAAAATTTAGCAATAATCTGTGTTTAGAGGGGTTCTGACACCTTGTGTGCCCATTCCAACTGCATCTGCTGCACAATTCAAATCATGACCCTAGTGCCTGCAAGGTCACTGCACTTGTGACTGTCTGTTAAGTAGTACAATACAGCAATAATTAGTACTCAGAGTACAGCCCAGGGGCCGCAGGTGGCCCGGCAGACCTTTCAATGCGGCCCACACACCTTTCTTTGGGAACCTGCTAAACTGCAGCAGAAAAATAAAGCTGCCCATTTGCATTTTCTTTCTCGTACTGTAGCCACCAACATCATTTTGTGGTTCTTGTCTGTTTCTATAGTTAATTGACCTTGTTTTATGAGGAGGCTGCCCTGCTCATAGAAAAAGCTGAAATGGCTTTAGAAACAAAGCTGATAACTAGAAAACAACACAAAAAGTTACAAAGGTACATTTGTCTGTGCTCCTGTTGATATTGGATTTGTTGTTTACATCTAGTTCAGATTTAATTGTCAGCAAGGCAACCCTGCCTATCTTAGGTGGCCAAATTGGAAGAGCAGAGAAGAAGTATGGGAAATATTAAAAGGAGTATAACTGAGCAGGGTTAGTGAGGGTGAGGAGAGGAGTTAATAGCTAGCTAAAAAGAACAAAATGTTCTGCAAATATTTTTATGGTAGGAAAGGACAGTTTGATCACTACAGAACTGAGTGTAAATGGAGGGGCAATACTTGAATCCTGGTTGATGCACGGAGGAAAAGCAACATGTATTTATAGTGCTATTGGGCTCTATTCTATGACAGTAAGCACCGTGAATATATGTCATATGTTTAAAAATGCATTACATACAAAACCTTAAAAATGTGTGTGTTACAAACAGTATGAAATAGGCTGCTGCAAAATGTGAAAAAAAACTTGAGAGAAAATGTGTTCTACTTATCTTTTGAAAAGGTGTGTGTTTTTCTTCCTCCCCCATAGCTCCCCATCTACCCTATCTCCCTCAGCATGCACCAGCATAGAAGAGGCCCCTGGGCACTCCCAGACTGTACTTTTTGGCCCCCAAGAAAGTGTTTATGAGTACCCATGGCCTAGAGCTTTTGTTCCCAGTGCCACTGGACCTGCTGCACCATTGAAATCATGACCCTAGTGCCTCTTAGATAACTGCACTTGTGACAGCCTGTTTAGTAGTAAAATGTAGCAATAATCCATGTTTAGAGGGGTTCTGACACCCTGTGGCCCTGGTGCCACTGCACCTGCTGCACTTCTCAAATCATTACTGCCTGTTTAGTAGTAAAATATAGCAATGGGTGGTGTTTAGAGGAGCTCTGACAACTTTTGGACCTGCTGCCATTGCACCTGCTGCACCATTCTAATCTTTATCTTAGTGCCTGCAAGATAACTGCACTTGTAATGCCTGTTAATAAGTCAATGAGAGAATAACAATTTGAAATAAAATCTCACCCAATTATACAAATGACTTTTCTTGAAAAATGAGTGAATGGTAATGTACGAAACAAACGCACAAATAATTTTAATATTTACAAATGTTCATCAGAAATGTAATTATTAAGTAACAAAAAACACAATATAATGAGCCCACTCGCTGCTTGCTTTACATCTGCATTCAATACTCCATTACAAGATGGCTGACATGTTTACAAACATTCCAATGCAAATTGACTTGCATTCAGTTCATCTTTTCGCATACAAACATTAACAAGTAACCAATCACCAAAAACCAGACGGTGTACTTCGAGCACACTCCATGTGATAGTAAAAGCAGAACAGAAGAGCAGGAAGTGACCTGCTAGCCAGTAAAAAGCAGGTAAATTCAAGCGACGTTAGAGCGACGTGCAAATGAACAAACAGGAAGCTCAGGTAAGTTAGGGGTAGGTTCTGAGTCCCTTTAAGGATAAAAAGATTTTTTTGGAGCATAAGACTTCGCGAGCACAGCACAATGGCTAATTAGTATATTTTACAGGACAATCAAAGCTTAAATTCGCTAGAAATTCTGATATTTTGGCCACTAATAAAATATTCTGATACTTTCATAGTGCAGTAGCGTAATTTTATTATTTCCAGGGATGTTGGGGCTTTCCTATGCCCACAAAAACCTAAAAAATGCAATTTTCATAAAACTGCTTACAGAGCTCCAGCTATTACAGGCAGTTCAGAAACTGTTGGCATGCAAATTCACATGGCCTATCCTTTTTTTCACAATTTATATAGTACATTCTTGCACCCCTAAAAGTAAATTCTCAATCCTACATCTAGAAGCAGGGAAGAGCAATCAAATGTTACAGAAATCTCACAGTAAAAAGCCATAGAAAGTAGAGCTTATCAAACCATGCACACTAATATAACAGTGCTATGGCTTGATTTAGAGACAACAGAGCGCCCGAATTCAGACAGCTTACAATGGTCATACATTCTCAGTTCTCTTATAGCAGTTGTGATAACCTTATTGGCAGACGATTAGGGGCCAGATCTACGTAGCTATTTTCTGCTCACAAACGGCCTGATTCACAGAATCGGGCAGTTTGCGACCAGAAAATAGCATTTTGGGATGTACCAATGCTATTTTGTGATTCGGTAATCTATTTACCGAATCCCAAAATAGGTCTGGAAGTCACTATTTGGAAGGGGCATGCAGAGGGCATCCCTTCCATATAGCGAGTCGCAGTAGTATGTAAAATTGTTTGACGACAGTGAATGCGGTTGCAAAACAACTGCAATTACCACCAACTTCAAGTTGGTGGTAACTCGTTTGCAAATGTGTGAATGGAGACGCCATATTTTTTTCAGAGCAGGCAGTGATCCCACGGACCACTGCTTAGTCTGAAAACAAGCAGTTACACTGCAATCGGTCTCGCATTTGTGATAGTTAGAGCTCTTGGCGTTGAAAATGTCAACGCTTTTACTTTTGTTTGTTTTTTATTGTTGTGAAGTGATGATATTTGCTTTGCGCTATTGCCATTCATATGACCTTACGGGCTGGAGAACCAGAAAATGAGAAATAGGTTATGAAGGAGGGGAGACAAGAGTAATAAGCTGAATGAAAAAAAAAAGTAACAACATCCTGGAAAAAAGCAAACACTCATAGAGAATGCATAATTAAGTAAAGCATGAGAAATGTAACCAGGAACAACATGGTTATCTTAAAGCTTTTGCACTTTCAGAAATCAATGAGTGTTTATGCCGGAAAAGTTAAGGACATGACTACAGGGCCCGGAAGAGACTTGTTTCAACGTCCATTGTTTATATGTTTACAAAACGTAAGCAGTATGATTTCAAAAGACCACAGTCCTGAACACGAGGCCGCGGTACACATTTAATAAACTAAAATAAGGAAAGCAGCTGATAAGGATTCCCTTAAATGTTTTCCACTGTACGCATCAACCAGGTATTGCAGTACCTCCAGGAATGGTGCACTTCCCTACCTAAGAAAGCAATATTGTTCAAAGGAAGAGGAGAAAACAAAAGTAGCGCATCACTGGCAAACTCAGAAAGTAGCAGTATGTGTGTGGTTGTGAATCAAAACAATCTGGCCACTTTGCGACCACTCTGTCTTGAAAAAGATGACATTTGCAGCCAAAGTGTTTTTTTGTTTATTGGATCCATTTCCCAGGCAAACAAATAAAGGAGATCAAAGAGAGGGTAAGAGCTATTTGTTGAAGTCATGGTTTTCAGCAAGTGAGCTGAGGAGCAAACTTAATGCCATCAGCTAAGCACCGAATCGTGTTACTGTCCAAAACATGCACATGCTAGTTGTCTTGGGATGGCAAGATAAAACCAGTAAACTACACCTAAAAAATAAAGTGCATGGAACACAGAAAAATGAACCTAGAAATACGGTACCACTTAAGAGCTGCCAGGCTCTCAGAAATAAATGGAAAACAGGTTTGGGATGGGCTGAGGAACACCAATACAAAACAAGAGTAATAAGCTTGCTTTAAAAAAACCTGCTACATTTACTGTTCTAATGTGCATGAAGTAGGGAAAGGGTGCAGTACCACAGGCTGTCACTAGGTGTCCCTTTGGACCTTTTTTGGCCACACAAGGTACTGCACTCTGCAATCTTGAATTCAACACATTCCCAATCACTGTTTGGCTCCATGCTGAAAAATGAAGCACAGCGCCCATTTTGAAAAAAGTTGTACACTGTGCGTTCAAAGCGCATATTTATTCATGACTAGGAGCACTTCCATGTGGCAAAATGTAAAGAACGCATGAAAAATGCCTATAAAAAAAACATACGTACAATAGAATGGAAGTGCATTGGTATTGTGGCACCAACACGAGCTCCCAAGCGTGTGAACAGGAGCACTTCCATGCCACCACGAGAAATGGCCTGGGAAAGCAGTATTAAACGAGGAACAATGCACCAATAAGCTGTATGAATCAAGTTGGGATGGATGACCAGAAGGAAGCATGAGCACATTGGATGGCCAAACAGAATGATCAATTAGTGATTTCCCCTGGGTGGGAACCAAGCACCTAAAAGAGGGCCAATGACAAGCAAGGCACCGATCAGAAGGAGTATTTCTGAATGGCACAACAAAGAACTATTGATGGGTGTGCTTAAAACCCATATTCCAGATACAACATGCCTCGCAGAGCAGCCTAAGCGCTGCCCAGGCTCAACCTAAAATTAATAAAATGATCAAGAGTAAGAGTGTGTGTGAGATAGAGAGCAAGAACTGAACGGAGGAGTCCACTTTCTCAGCTCTAGTACAGGACAGAGAAAGGTGAATAGCTGAGGCCGCAGCCTTGGCCACAAGTGGAGTCCACATCATTAACACACAGCCTGTCCAGGAGAGGGAGAGAGGGATTAATTCTGGATTACACACTCTTAGGCTACTTTACCAAACAATTGGTTTGTTTACTGATGGCAGTATTAATATTTAAAAAAATACTGGGACAACTAAGTGCACGATTTGGTGCAACTGTTTTATCAGTTTCAAAAAATGCAGTTTAAGGAGTTGTAAAAAGGAACCACGTTTTTTAACAGTGTCTACCACAAGGAGAAAGGAGGCAGCCTCTGCACAGCTAGGTGGGGTTTCACTGCTTAAATAGATAAGCAGACCATCTCTCCACCACTACTGCCTCACGTTGACATATAAAGTAACATCCGACGTTCCTGTGAAGAAGGCAGTAACTGAGGTGGTTTCATTTCATATTCGCGAAGTGGTCTCTTACGGATGAACACAAACCCACACTTTGATCTCAGCTATGAACTGGATTTCCTTACGTAAAGTTCATCCCATGTCCTATTGTGAAAAGACGTTTGCACAAGCACATCTAAATGACCCTATGTAAAGAACCGCTCGAGTAACCTAATGCCGTGGGCAATGCACATAGAGAGCACTGTAAACAAACTCCGAGTTACCATTTCATCTGTCTTGAGAATGAGCACCACAAACCTCAAGGTCAACTACAAGTAGTGTGGGTCTGACAAAAAGCATTTTCACCAAGAAAATGTACACAACAGACCAAATGGGCATGTTCAGTAAATAGTGGTTGTGCTAAATTGCAAACCCTAACACTTCTTCGGGGAGGTAGAGAGAATAAAGAAATCCTGAGAGGTGCATGGAACCAAATGACAGTGAGCTAGGCACAAAGCAGAGCAAACCTTGCAAGGTTACAACAAATAAGGAGTTTGAGGAGACATCTCATAGCTGTGAGCCCCAAAGAAACTCTCATAATGCTCCTGAAATGTTTCCCACACTCATTATGCAGGATGGTGGACAGATGCAGGCTGAGTGGTGGGGGGGGTGTGGGGGGGGCAAGGAGAGCAGGAAGAAGCTAATACTGGATACATCAGGGAAGCAGCAACTGCCAACACTGCAGATACCTGTACTGTGAGCTGCACAGTACAGCAACGTCTTGCAGGATGCAACATGTGACTCTGAGTATTGCAGACTTCGAAACTATAACGTTTTTTAGTCTGTGTGCAACGTCTAACAACTTAGCATTGGACAGCCTTTCCTAATGTGCTGTATGTGTACAGATATGTCAACACAGATAAAAATGTATATCCATTCATATATTCAAGTAAAGCTATATGCTCACACAGGTTCAGCTCTCAAGGTATATGGAAAGAAATTTGTGCAAAGCCTCCCTCCGGAATGTATGAATATAACAATCAAAGTGTTCTAGTTGTCTGAACCAATTCCTCTATAGAGCTCAAGGGAACGTGTATCATTCCATGTGGCTTGCCACTCCTCATAAAATCACAAAAGGCCTGCTCCTTCTATGTGTTCTCTTCAACCCTCCACAAGTCACCTCTCAATAGGAAGAATGAACGTGTTCAACATTTGTTCACATTTTGGAATGTGTTCCTTGAAAGAAACTACCTCAAAATTCCTGCCAGTCTCATTGAAATGTGCTTATGGTTTGATTGGGTGTCTTGTTCGAGTCCTCTCTAAACCACCACAGTCAATCTTTACAGAAGCACTTGTATCTGTTCTACCACCCTTGCGTTGCTATCTGTTGCAAAACATTCTTTTTTTTTTGCTTTGGCCCGCAGGCACATAAGAACAAGTAGCAGAAAACAACTGCACTGGTGGTACAAGAAGAAAGGGTAATAAGGATTGCAAACCACATAACATAGCCTCCTGCTGTGCAAAGCGTGTTCCATTGATTGTGCTAATGTAAGCATGGCTCTCTGATGCACTTCTGCAAACCTATGCAGTGTAACTCACAGTACAGTTTCCAGGCATGCAGGTATGCCTGACTGCACATAATGTGCATATACTGTAAGCCTAGCTGTGCATGAATCATATTTTCGGATCAGCGATTTTAGTATAGCTATTAAATAGAATTAATGAAGGCTGGGACTATTAGTACATGATTAGTAGCATGGCCAGGTGGGGAAGAAACAGCACATTTAACTCTGTCAATACTGACAGCCAGTGAGGTGCTAACAAGCAAAATATGGGAATTATGCATGGTAGATGCTGCAAATTGATGGTCCACAGGAAGATGTGTGCCAGCCATGTTAGAATAGCAAAAAAGTAAGACAGAGCTTGTGCAGTATGTACCTGACTAGATGTAGAAGCTTCAAATGTAGGGCACAGGACTCAAAAAGCTACACCAACTTCATACAATATATCATGCTCAAGTTCCTCCAAAGAAACACTTATGTGGACTGACCTCATCGGCGTCCCTACTGACTGGGCCTATGCCAGACCACAGTAACAGGACCAGAGAAAAATGTCCAAACAGCAACTTCGCTCTTTAAAGTTTGTCTCATTGGCATGCTACAGAGAGACATGCCCATTCAGCTTCCTCATCGGACCCCAAGCAGATGGTCCACACCCAAGGCCCTTTGCCTCACATGCACACCAAGTCAGCATGGACAGCCAAACACCCATAATGACCGGCTCATCTAAACCCAAGTCATCAATCTACCAATATACTCAAGAGCTCTTAATCAGTAAGTATGCCTCCCTA
The DNA here is from genome assembly GCF_031143425.1 of Pleurodeles waltl. Lineage (NCBI taxonomy): Eukaryota > Metazoa > Chordata > Amphibia > Caudata > Salamandridae > Pleurodeles > Pleurodeles waltl. The sequence goes on along the minus strand of NC_090445.1, from coordinate 536,250,808 downwards.
CGAGGAGGTAAAAGGAGAAGTGAAGAAGGCCACAGCTTCAGGAAACGTTTGAGTGCCAGAAAAAAAAACTACACACAACATTCACAAAATTAATTGCTAAAGTAATCTACTACATAAATTCCAGCAACACAGCCAACACATCAAATAGTAGGACGCTATTCCACCCCCACATCACATTCACCATTAACATTCTACAGACAAGTACAACACAATCAACTATTTCTTCAAGAATGGTCAACACAGAAGCATGCCTATCCAGAGGGAGTCCAAAGACTCGGATCTGGGTGGTAGCATGGGTTTAGTAATCTGCAGCTGTCTAGTTTACATCTATGAGTTCTCCATGATCTGAATCTGACAAACAGTCATAGTGGTCATGCACAGGCAGCATAGCAGACTCCATTGCCAACAAGCAGTTGGCGCACTGGCTTACGTCTTAATGGATTTCGATTTTGCTCAAATGGAGGCACCAGCTAAAGTACCATAAGGTCTCACAAATAGGACTGAACTACATGGTGTTGTAAAGTTTTGCTTGAACTCCTATAGCGTTAATATGAACAGACAGCTATAATAAATCTAATGCAGTGCATCTTGTACTAGTCTACCAAACCACAGGTCCCCATAAGAACAGTGCACTAGCTCTTGTACCATTTATCTGAATTACGGTTCACCATGAAGATAATATTTTATTTCCGTCACCATTAATCCTAATCAGAACTCGCCATAAAATGTGCACACTGGCTGCTGTACTTTTAATATGTGCAAGAGGTCAGCAAAAATAGTGCACTGACTGTTGTACCATTAATTAGCCAGTTAGACGCCTAAATCCGACTATCATTCAACTCTATTGACTCTTCTCCAGACCCCAAGGTTTTACCACCATTCTTCAATCACACATGAATGATGGCTTTCAACTGCTGATTAAACATTACTGTGTACTTTAAAAAACAATATGTTTCACAATGGATAATGCCTCCAAGCACGCAGTCCCAGCAAATCAATCAACAACAGCTACAAACAAAAATGAGTTTGCAATGGAGTATTCTCCTATGTGAGGTCTGGTGAGGAACACTTCTCCTATGGTATTTTATGGAAACGCATCTAGTTGCATTGTGTATGGTGTATTTTCTTTAAAAAAAAAAATAGGCTACAGAATTGTCCTACCGACCCCTGAAGAAGTAGAAGGCACAAATGTCACTGTGACAAGACTCGAGTTGGCTAAAGGAAATAGATGAACGATCGTGTTAAAGAATACAAGATCTGACATCTGTGCTTTGTTGTTGATTGATTTTATGGTACTGTGTGCTCAGAGGCATTATCCACTGTGGAACTTTTTGTTTCTTCAAGGCTGTTATGGTGGCCACATTTACTTCTTGAGCACCGCCCTTGCAGGATACGTTTTTATCCAATTTGTTCATGGACCCAGAGATCAAATAAGGGTGGATAGAGGGTGATACACCCCATGTCAATTAGGAAAAGACCATACAATTAATAAAAAGACCCGTAAGAATGCAAATGCCATGCAGTCATCTGTTGGAACTCCTGCAGCACACATCGAGAGGCAGAGGCATTTTTGCTCGCCCATATATTTCTGAAGTTTTGAAAAGGAAATACATTCTAAGCTTACTGTCACATGTCCTCACATAAGCCAGAGTCGAGGAGTATAGCTCTGTTATACAAAGACACCTTTGTACCCCACATTTGTAAACTTAAGTGTTGGTCTAATTAGACACCCTTTCCACAAATGCAAAATATGATTACAAAAAGGTGGTATTAGAATTTTAATATCAGCCCCAAAACTCTTAATAGTGTGTGTATACAGCTGGAAGTCAATAGTTACATCTAAAGTTTAGAAGCAAATTTGTAGCAAAATGACCACACTAAGGCTCCTAATTATAGGGTTACACCTCTGTTCCTTATAGATCTGGAGATGCGAGTGCTCCGGAGTGCCTTTGCCGATGCAGGGTGCACCAGTAAAGAGGAAACGCAGGGAGGGGGTGAAAGCTAGTGCTGCCAAACATGTAAGGTGATATTAAAGGATGAAGGAATCAGGAAAGCTCATTTAATTATTAAAAAGCAATAACAGAAAAAAACAATAGCAGTCAACAGAAATAAACATCAATCGTAGCAGATAACACAGGTCACTTGCTTCAGAAGGTGCAATTGGGTTTCTGAGCTCGAAGAGAGGAAGCACGGGACCAGCATACCTAATTCAATGTCATTCAAAGGTAACAAAGTGGCACAAGCAACGCGGTGGGAATGGGCGAATAGCGGCAACATGGGTTGTTTTAAAAACACTCAAGTGTGGAAATGCTACAGAAGCACACGTCTACAAAAGAAGTCAGTCAAAACAAGGGTTGCAGTCTTCGGGGCAACTCTTAGGCACTGTGATTCCGGATAATACACAAGCAGAGACACCAGGGTAACTGAGGGCATTCTTTGGAATCCAACAGGTGTCGCTAACACTTTAGGTACATAAGGCTTCCTGGTCAAGACTAGATATTCACTGGTCCAGTGCGATTCAAACAACTGGCCACCCAGATGTGCAGTTTCATGAAATCAAGTTTCTAAGTTATCTCAGAAACGGTTTCCTGTACTGGACTTTCAGGTGACAATTTAATGTATTCTGGGAATTGTTATCTTGGGTTGCTTCCATTTAACTAATTGGATTACTACAATAGAAAGCAACGATCTGTAGGTTAAAAACAGTGACTGTCATGATATCGTATGAGTTGGCGACTCTAATGAGGAGACACAATATCTCTGAAAATCTCCTACTGATCAACCGCTGAACCTACGCTTCTGATACTCTTGTCAATATATGGTAAAATGATGGTATCCATACTATTGCATGCACATTTTCACTTGTTATAAATAATATGCTTTGGTTAAATATATAAATCGATCAAGCACCCTCGATTCCACCTTCATGATTCCACTACACATAAACGACAATAAATAATACAAACCACACCACCAATAACAAGCATGGGGGGCTAGGAAGCTAGTTGTTAGTCTGGAGAATCAGGTCACACTGTGAATCCTTAAAAGTAACTAGTGAAGGGCGAGTGTGACCTAAACAGTCTGTTTTCCACAAGGTCACGTGCAAAGGTGCATATGTATTCCGTATATCCAAAGTCTACTCCAAGACGCACCTGCTAGTAAGTTTCAATGTTCTCCTGGCAGTCAAGCTGCCTCGTTGATACACACAGAAGCAAAAACGAAAATGGCCATAAACAAAGCTGAGATCTCGAGCATGCACAGCCTTGCCCTGCTCACAGAAGACACCTGTTTCATCCTATATCCTTCTCATAAACGTTGGCTTCACCTCCTAGTACCTACACTACCTGACTGTTTAATTGTTCCCTCCACCACCAACCCGCCCCCCGCCCCTAAATGTGACATTTACTCCCCATCCTAGTTCACTGACATGCCTCATTTACTGTCACCCCCACACTGCCTATCTCTATTCTACTTCTGACTGCCCGGGCATGCAGTCTCTGCGAAGCTCACCTGTGCTGTCCAGGCCTAAGATGGGAGGCTCATTCCTCATGCGGGTGCTCATGAATTCCATATAATTTCCTCCCCCCTTCCCTGCACAAGATGTCAACCAACAGCTGTCACCTGTGTGCCGGAAGTGACTGTGGCAAGAAAAGAGGATTTCTGATGTTAGATGTACAGTACCAGGGATACCAGATACCGAGAAGGTCTCTCACAAAGTTCAGAGTATGAAAAGTCGAAAGAGAAGATAGACATTAGTAGGAGAAAAATGTGGACATCTTGAATGTGAGTGGCTACCCCAATGTTGACCCAAACTACTGATGTGCCTAAAATTATAATTGCATGAAATTTCTGAAAAGTGTAATGATTATATGTGATTTCTTTTGTTAACCAATTTCACTGAATTAGATGAATATACCAAGGACGTGAATACATATTTTGTAAATTACATATGTTATCGCTATTAATGCCTAATGCCATCTTTCAAATGTGGGTGGTCTATCATGTTAAGGGGAACATCACGAATCTCAGTATGTTCAAGTTCTCATTGTGTTAATGTGTGGAGCGTCGAAGTTTTCAAAATGGAACAAGTGAGCCATCTCTCATAGCATTGCGCTTTGGGTCTGTAGAAGCCGATTGAATCAGTCCATTCAGTTCCCAGCAAAGAAGGGCATTGGAGCTATCCACCTGCTGGAAAAGACAAGAACAGCACAGGGACGGGTGCTGAGCTCTATAATAGTGTTACACAGTGAAAAAATAAAATGTGTACTGTTGTAATCTGGACATACTCCGATAGCCACAAAGACACTATGAAAGAAAACTCCACCCACACAATGATGAGGACAGAAGTAGTTTAAAAACAATGGCTATAACAAGAACCCAATGCTGCCTCCGCTCATCACACTCTGGACTGGAAACTAAAATAAGTAATGTAGTGGGAGGGGTGAGGGATAGGACGTTAGAACCAGGCAAAAGGGGGAGTGTGCGGAGCATGCAGCAACATGGGAGGAGGTGGGAGGGAGGAATGCTATATTAAAATGCAAGCAGCTATAGGCACCTAAGCTTAACACAGGCAACCAGTAAGAGGAGCAGAAAGAGAAGAAAAAAATAACCCCCTAAAGAAAAGATAAGCCTGACAAAGAGTAATTATACAGCAGTGGGTCCCTGCTCTCAAAGAGAAAAAGGAGAGACAAAGAGACATGACTGACCAATAGCAAGCAAGGATTTTTAAATGACACTGAAATGAACAAATTAAATGGCTTTAAGTCCACTGAAGACGTATACTTAAAGGTATATGAGAGGTCGTACACTTACGCTCATCCTAAAAATGAAAAGGAAACTTTTCATTTTTTTGTTTGTAATGCAGCCTATTTTCCTGCAAGGAAAACGGGCTGCCTTACCAAAAAAACTGTTTTTAAAAAAAAGCTTTCACAGTCATGGTGGTCTGCTGTCCCCAGCAGGCCACCATCCCTGAGAGTGTGGTCATTCCCATTGGGGTCGCAAATTGCAACCTACCTCATGAATATTAATTCGGTAGGTCATTTGCGACCCCACTGGGAATTACTAAATGTGTCTGAGACACATTTGTACATTTCATTTTGCGAGTCTCTAATGGTGATTCACAATGAATCACAATTAGAAACTAGCAAAATGAAATGGTCGTACATCTGGCCCTAAATACCTATGCAAAGGTCACAAATAAAAGCCATTGAAGTAAGTCCCCTCTGCTACCAAGGAACAAAGATCAGTAAATAATCCTCCTCTGCATGAATTATTAATCAAAATATCCGCTTTGGGTATATGTCAGCTATGCAGCCAATTTGTCCACAAATAAAAGCTATCCGGATATTTAGTTAGAAATACAGACTATTCATGGTGAATAAATATTCTCAGTTCCGACGCCCCCCAAAAAAATGTTGTCTTTTTCATGACAATTCCAAAATATCAGCTTTTAATTGTCACTAAATGTATGTTTAAGGCTCATATGGTCACTTGTCTTTTTCCAATATACTGCAGCCAAGACAGATTCTGACTTTCATGCACAGTTGTCATACTCAAATAGCCATGGGTTGCCATCAACATTATTCCAGAATAAAGAGAATTATGTTAGTAATGTGCAAAATATGTAATAAATGGGACCATTGTGCCAGGACCTCCATACTACCGCTTGTAGCCACATACATGTCTCTAATGCTCCTACTATGTCATAGTTGAGAATGACCTTCCCAGTGCAACCATTGTGCCACAGCTGGCCACAAACCAGATGTATGCCCATAATATACAAAGGAGGGTACCATTATGCAACATCAAACATTACTCAAGGGATAGCCATTATTATGCCCAGAACTGTCACAATATGTCAAGGTTAGTCATAATTAGGTAAATGCTACTATCAATAATGGTGAACAAAGTTGCAAAGTCCGGTAATTCATTCATTTGCATAGTTTCTTAAGGCATGGAAAGCTTCACAAGGTGCAAGGGTTGTAATGAAAAAATATTAAAATGAGAGTTCCAAAATACCTTCACAGAAATAAGACTCTGCACGAAAGAATGGTGTAAGGAAATGCCTCCTTGGCATGGTTGCCCCCTGACTTTTTGCCTTTGCTGATGCTATGTTTACAATTGAAATTGTGCTGAGGCCTGCTAACCAAGCCCCAGCACCAGTGTTCTTTCCCTAACCTGTACCTTTGTTTCCACAATTGGCACACCCTGGCACCCAGGTTAGTCCCTTGTAACTGGTATCTCTGGTACCAAGGGCCCTGATGCCAGGGAAGGTCTCTAAGGGCTGCAGCATGTCTTATGCCACCCTGGAGACCCCTCACTCAGCACAGACACACTGCTTGCCAGCTTATGTGTGCTGGTGGGGAGATAACGACTAAGTTGACAATGCACTCCCCTCAGGGTGCCATGCCAACCTCACACTGCCTATGGCATGGATAAGTCACCCCTATAGCAGGCCTTACAGCCCTAAGGCAGGGTGCACAATACCATAGGTGAGGGCATAGGTGCATGAGCACTATGCCCCTACAGTGTCTAAATAAAACCTTAGACATTGTAAGTGCAGGGTAGCCATAAGAGTATATGGTCTGGGAGTCTGTCATACACGAACTCCACAGCACCATAATGGCTACACTGAAAACTGGGAAGTTTGGTATCAAACGTCTCAGCACAATAAATGCACACTGATGCCAGTGTACATTTTATTGTGAAATACACCCCAGAGGGCATCTTAGAGATGCCTCCTGAAAACCTACCCGACTTCCAATGTGGGCTGACTAGTTTTACCAGCCTGCCACACACCAGACATGTTGCTGGCCACATGGGGAGAGTGCCTTTGTCACTCTGTGGCTAGTAATAAAGCCTGTACTGGGTGGAGGGGCTTCTCACCTCCCCCTGCAGGAACTGTAACACCTGGAAGTGAGCCTCAAAGGCTCACCCACTTTGTTACAGCACCCCAGGGCACTCCAGCTAGTGGAGATGCCCGCCCCCTCTGGCCACGGCCCCACTTTTGGCGGCAAGGCCGGAGGAGATAATGAGAAAAACAAGGAGGAGTCACTGGCCAGTCAGGACAGCCCCTAAGGTGTCATGAGCTGAGGTGACTGACTTTTAGAAATCCTCCATCTTGCAGATGGAGGATTCACCCAATAGGATTAGGGATGTGCCCCTCTCCCCTCAGGGAGGAGGCACAAAGAGGGTGTAGCCACCCTCAGGGCTAGTAGCCATTGGCTACTAACCCCCCAGACCTAAACACACCCCTAAATTGAGTATTTAGAGGCTCTCAGAACCTAGCAAGATAGATTCCTGCAACCTAAGACGAAGAAGGACTGCTGACCTGAAAGCCCTGCAGAGAAGACGGAGACACCAACTGCTTTGGCCCCAGCTCTACTGGCCTGTCTCCCCACTTCAAGAGAACCTGCAACAGCGACGTGTTCCACAGGGTCCAGCGACCTCTGAAGCCTCAGGGGACTACCGTGCATCTAAAAGGACCAAGAACTCCAGAGGACAGCGGCTCTGCTCCAAAGAAGAAACATCTTTGCAACAAAGAAGCAACTTTTAAAGAACACATGTTTCCCGCTGGAAGCGTGAGACTTTGCACTCTGCACCCGACGCCCCTGGCTCGACCTGTGGAGGAAACAACACTACAGGGAGGACTCAACCGGCGACTGCGACCCCGTGAGTAGCTGAGTTGACCCCCCTGAGCCCTCCCAGCGACGCCTGCAGAGGGAACTCAGAGGCTCCCCCTGACCGCGACTGCCTGCTTCAAAGAACCCGACGCCTGGTAAAGACACTGCACCCGCAGCCCCCAGGACCTCAAGGATCCGACCTCCAGTGCAGAAGCGACCCCCAGGTGGCCCTCTCCCTTGCCCAGGTGGTGGCTTCCCCGAGGAGCCCCCCCTTGCCTGCCTGCTTCGCTGAAGAGACCCCTGGGTCTCCCATTGAACTCCATTTCAAACCCGACGCCTGTTTGCACACTGCACCTGGCCGCCCCCGTGCCGCTGAGGGTGTACTTTTTGTGCTGACTTGTGTCCCCCCCGGTCCCCTACAAAACCCCCCTGGTCTGCCCTCCGAAGACGCGGGTACTTACCTGCTGGCAGACTGGAACCGGGGCACCCCCTTCTCCATTGAAGCCTATGCATTTTGGGCACCACTTTGACCTCTGCACCTGACCGGCCCTGAGCTGCTGGTGTGGTAACTTTGGGGTTGCTCTGAACTCCCAACGGTGGGCTACCTTGGACCCAACATTGAACCCTGAAGGTGGTTTACTTACCTGCAAAACTATCAAACACTTACCTCCCCCAGGAACTGTTGAAAATTGCAGAGTCTAGTTTTAAAATAGCTTATTGCCATTTTTTTTTTTTTTTTTTTGTTTGTTTTTTTTCGTCCTCATAATTATCACCCATGCTTTGGTAGAGGAAAAATGGTACCGGACGGGGGAAACGTAACCCTTGGGTCGTCCCGTTTGGTCTACGTTTTATTATTCTCCCAATCGTATGCCATCAACCAGGATATACTATTTTCTATGAAACCTAGTCATAACCAAAGCATCGCCCAGTATTGGGTAAGGGGAGTACTAATCATTGGACTTAAGTTGCACGAGGAGGAGACCAGACAGCAAAACAGTAATATACTATTGGTAGACATTTTCCCAGTTCATCCAGAAGTTATCCCTTCTAGAAAGGGGACCTCGTTGTTCCATTATGCACATTCGATTTACAGATATTTGCCAATCCTTAGAACGGGGGGGAAAGGGGTCAACCCATTTACGACAAATTTCTCGTCTAGCCAAAAGTATTAATACAAACAACAGGTGCTCCTGATGTGCTGACAATTTTTGATAATTCATACCCTGTTCACTGACCCCAAACACCACCATAGAAAGATCCAATTTTACGTTCACATTAAATATTATCTTTAAAGTGTTTCCTATCTCCTCCCAATATTCCCACAACTTTGAACATTGCCAAAACATGTGTATATCGTTTGCCTTATCGTCACCACACCTCGGACAGTTTTTCTGAGTTTTCCCGATAGCTGTTAATCTGGCCGGCGTCCAGTAAACCCTATGAAGTGTGAACAAATGGTTTTTCTTCAACTCTGCCGGGCTGGTCGTGAACCACAATTCTGAGCAGGACCTATTCCATAAAGATTTCACATCTAGAGTTGGAAAGATCCCCCCCCACTTCGACAAGGGAAGGGATGTCCCATCCCTTGTTGCTTCCAACAGAGCATGGTACCACAGAGCAACTTCCTTATTAATGATTTTCTGGTTTAATTTCCCTTCCCATATATTCCTTCCTATTTCTCTTATTTGTTGCGATTTAACCCAACTAGCTATCTGAAGATACTTGAATTTGGAGACTGTGCCTCCAGTCCCTTCATAAAGTGTCGACCAGCTTAACAGTTCTGGTCCTTCCATTATCTGGCCCCATCTTACAATCCCACTCACTCTCAAAGGAATTGATAATTTATCAGTGAGGCATTCAGGAGTGCCAGGTGAATCCCAAATGGGGGAAGAGCTGCAAAAATAGGGTATCTCTAGCACCTTCCGAAAGTGCATCCAAATGTTGCATGCATGTCTGAGTGTCTTCAAGCGTACCTTCTTGAAGTACTTAGGATGGCCGAATTTATATAGAAAATGATCTGCTTTTTCCTCGAGGTGTGCCGTTAAGGCTTTCCACGCCGGATCATATTCTGACTTCTTATTCAATAGGTTTCTAATGTTTTTTAATTGAAATGCCAGATAATACTTGAAGAAATCTGGAGACGCAATGCCCCCCCACTCTTTTTTTTTACTCATCTTTTTCCACGAGATCCTTACTCCTTTAGAGGCCCATACAAACGAGGATAAATCCCCCTGTAGTTTTTTAAACCAGCAGTTCTTAAACTCTAGTGGAATAGTGTTGAATAAAAAGGTGAATTTTGGGAGAATACACATCTTCAAAATGTTGGATCTTCCAATTATGGAAAGAGGGAGAGCGGCCCACGTCTTTAGCAATTTTTTGGTTTCTCTGTATGTTATGTTAAAATTTAGTTTAGGTACCTCATTTAGATCATTTGTTAATCGTATACCCAAATATCTGATCTCTTGTTTGACTAAAGGAGAAGCATAAGTCAAATTCCAACACATTATTTCTGTCTTTTCTGTGTTTACGCTGTAACCAGAAAGTTTACCAAATTGCTCCATCAAAGTATTGAACGCTAGTAGGGTAGAACTAACATCCTTGGTGTATAGCATAAGATCATCCGCATCTAATGCTACTTTTTTTTCCCAGTCCCCACTTTGAAATGGAGTAATTTCCTTACTTAACCTAAGAGAAATTGCCAGAGGCTCAATATATAAGTTAAAAAGCAAGGGAGACAATGGACATCCCTGTCGCGTACCCCGCCAAATCCTAAATTCTTGTGATAACTGGCCGTTGACCAGAATTCTCGCTGAGGGGCATCTATACAATTCCCTGACTGTCCTAACAAAAGGAAATCCCAAGCCTCCTTTTTCCAGCACTAACCTCAAAAAAGACCAATTGACCCGATCGAAGGCCTTTGCTGCGTCAAAAGTCAGGATCGCCAGAGGGGTCTTTTCTTGTTCCGCCAGATCTATTGCAGCAAATAACTCATGTGTTACATCCTGGAGATACCTCCCTTTCATAAAACCCTTTTGATCCGTATGAATCAGATTGCCTATGGCACTCCCTAATCTCCTGGCTAAAATCCCTGTATAAAGTTTGTAGTCGGCATTCAACAGGGAGATGGGTCTGTAAGATGCACAAGACATTGGGTCCTTACCTGGCTTTAAAACTAGACAAATTATAGCCTCTCTCCAGGATTTAGGCGTCTGAGCCCCCTCAACCAGCATAGAATTAAATAATTCTAATAAAAAAGGACTAATAACTTCCCCCAAGACCTTGTACAATTCATTAGGTAGATTGTCTGGACCAGCGGCCTTTCCTTTTTTTAACGCTTTTATGCCTTCAATAAGCTCAGCCTCATTTATTTTACAATTTAATAGGGTCTTTTCAGAATCTTCTAGAGCTGGAAGGTGTAGTTTTTCTAGAAAATCACTAATCGACTCGTCTGAATTAACCAGGCTTTCTGAGTATACGCCTTGGAAAAAAGATACAAATGCCCCCTCAATCTCTTCTTGCTCCACACAAATCGTATTGTCCGATTTGACTGCTGAAATATATCTTTTAGAGAGGTCTGACTTAACCTTCCATGCTAGTAGCTTACTGCAACCTTCTCCATATTCATGGTGAGCATATCGGCTAGCTTCCCATTTTAACTTACTGCGATTTTCCAAAAAAGCCTCTAGCTTAGTCCGAACATTAACCTCTTGACATATCAAGTCCTCTAATAAATTGACCTTCTCTTCTGCTCGTGCTTTATGGATTGCAGCTTGCAAGGTTTTTAGAGATAATTCCATATCTCCCAATTTCTCTTTTTCTTCACGATGTTTGTATATTGCCAGGCTCATAAGCCTCCCTCTAATATAAGCCTTAAAGGCGTCCCAAACACACCATAAACTTGCCGTACCTTGGTTCAAAAGAAAGAAATCTCTTGTGTCTTTTTTTAATGCTTCTACTATAGAGTCGTCTAATAGTATAGCGCGATTAATTATACATCTAATACCTTTATTTACGACCCTGATATCCAAGTGTAATTTTACAGCTGAATGATCTGAGAGGTGAGCTGGATTGTGGGCTACCTTTCTGACCTCTGGGCATAAACTTTTATGTATTAAAAAAAAATCTATTCTAGATCTATGCCCATATTTTTTATTGTAAAATGTATATCTGTCTCCTTCGCCTCCTCTGCAGTGCCATATGTCTACCAATCCTAAATCTTGCATGGCTTGTTTCACCTGTGCCCTCATTTTAGGAGAGTTATCCGTACCTCGAGGGGTTGACTTATCGTGTACAGGGTCTAACAAAATGTTGAAGTCTCCGCCTAGTACCACTGGATATCTAGCTAGAAGTAAAATATTGAATAACTCTTGAAATGGTGTGGGATCATCTAGGTTAGGTCCATAATAGCCTGCCACCGTGACCCAATAACCACATACGCACAGTTCTACCACTACCCATCTCCCTCTAGGGTCAACTTGCACCGATCCTATCCTAAGCTTTATGGATTTTTTGATGAGAACTGCCACGCCTTTTATCACACTAGTTTGGGAGGAGCATACGCTAAGAGAAACCCAATTCAACCGTTTAACCCAGGTCTCCCACTCTGTTTGTTGGAGATGAGTTTCTTGCAATATGATAATCTCCTCTTCCGCCAATCTTAAATATTCAAAAATCTTCCTCCTCCTGCTTACCACTCTTAAACCATTCACATTCCAAGAAAGAAATTTCAATCTTAAATTCCCATACTTAGACATATCTGTCAGGAGAAAAGGAAAACGTCATAAGCACAGCGCACCCCCCTCCTAGGTAAACAACATATGAGGACTTTCTTATTTTTATCCTTTCAACCCACCTAACCCACCTAACCCAACCCAAACCCCCACACCCAGTGCCTTCCACCCCCTCCACCAACACCAACCCCAACTCCCACCCAAACCCAACCCCCCTACCCTGGGGAACCCTCCCTGATTCTACTAGGATAACCATCCTGTTATCCTAAATTCGAACTCCCCATCGGACGAGATACTTCCACTAGATCTTATTGTGACGCCTTAATCTGGTCTATAAATGCGCTAACCTCCCCCGGATCTCTCATGTTATACATTTTGTTCTTCCACATGATCCGGAGTGCTGCCGGAAACCTTAGCTGTACGGTAGCCCCAAGAGAACGAAGCTCACGCATAAAATTTCCCAATTCCCACTGTCTATCTAACGATGCTTTAGACAAGTCCGATCTTATCCTGAAGGCCCAATCCCCCTTGGAAAAAACACCAACTTTAAGGGCTTCAGACAGAATTTTTTCCTTGATAGAGTACGTATTGAAATTTATCAGAATCCTCCTGGGATTCTTCCTCCCGGGATTTTTCTTGAACGGGTCACGATGGACTCTTTGAATATCCTCTTCCAGGTTAAACCCTGCTGTATTTGGGATAACCTCTTTTATCAAAGCAATCACATAGCCCTTAATATCTTCCCCTTCCAATCCCTCAGGAACACCCAAAAGCCTGATATTATTTCTCTGCATGTTATTTTCCAAAATCTCTAGTTTGTCCTGTAACAACTTTTCTCCACGTTTTAATTGTGAAATATCCTCAGATTGAGCTGCCACCCGCTCCTCATGGGCCGCCACCACAGTCTCGAGTTTACCCATCCGATCTGTTAACAAAGTGATTTTATTTTCCAAAGCCTCACATACTTCCCGAATCCTTGTTTGGTTATTTTCTGATGTCTCAAATTTTTCCCTAATCTCTTTAGTAAGAGAGATTAGCAGGGCCTGTACGTCCATACCATAAGACATTGTACCTCTGAGAGGGTTGCTCTCCACTTCTAACAAAGCCGATAATTTAGAGGAATCCTCTCCCTGTCCATCTAGATCCTTGTCTAATGGATTTAGGGGCGACCGCCTAGCCAAACGCATAGCTAAATTTGACATTTCTAAATCATCTGAGGTTAGTTGACTATTTGCCATATCCTGCGATGGAAAGGTAGTAGTCCGAAAATATCTTGTGATCAGTGATTCACTCCTCCCCAGAAGTTCAGGTTGGCCTTCCCCCAAGAGAGGGATAGGAGGGCCCACAGATGACAAAATTTGATCAGTCCCCTTTAAAGAGACTTCGCCGTGAGTCTTATATCCAGGATTTGTAACTGCTACAGTCTCTGATGAATAAACCTGGGGCTTATCACTCACACCCAGGGGGCCGGGCTTACAAGTCCTTGCACCAACCAGGTTTTTAACCTCTGCCCGTGCAACCCTGGGGCGGCGTTTGATTGGAGACATGCACCGAGAGGCTCTGCTGGTATCACGTTCTCCTCCCACCTTATTCCTGTTCAAATTACTCCTAGTGGAAAGCCCCGGAGTCTCCGGTAAACTCCCACGAAGAGAACAGCGAGAGGTATAAGATCTCCCTCGTCGCACACCCCTCACTGCTTCAGCCCAAATACTGGAATTTAAAGCTTGATTCCAGGGGACCCCCTGACCACCTCTCGCCGAAGCAATTTCGCCCCCCTCCTTGTTCGCCGTGATTTTTAATTAAATCTCCCGACCTGGGGCGGGGAGATCAATATAAACAAGTACACTCCAATAGTAACGTATTCCGAGACAGCTTATTGCCATTTGTGTGAAAACTGTCTATGCTATTTTGCTAATTCAAAGTTCCTAAAATTCCTAAGTGAAATACCTTTCATTTAAAGTATTGATTGTAAATCTTGAACCTGTGGTTCTTAAAATAAACTAAGAAAATATATTTTTCTATACAAAAACCTATTGGCCTGGAATTGTCTTTGACTGTGTGCTCCTCATTTATTGCCTGTGTGTGTAAAACAAATGTTTAACACTACCCTCTGATAAGCCTACTGCTCGACCTCACTACCACAGAATAGAGCATTAGAATTATCTCTTTTTGCCACTATCCTACCTCTAAGGGGAACCCTTGGACTCTGTGCATGCTATTTCTTACTTTGAAATAGTACATACAGAGCCAACTTCCTACATTGTTGGATCAGCAGTGGGGTACAAGACTTTTCATTTGCTGGACTACTCAGCCAATACCTGATCACACGACTAAATTCCAAAAGTTGTCATTAGAAACTGATTTTTAAAATTTGAGCTATTTTTCTAAATTTTTAAAAGTCCTGCTAGGGCCTTGTGTTAGTCCCTGTTAGCATTTTTTTTAGAGTTTAAAAAGTTTTGTAAAAGTTTGAATTAAGTTCTGGAGATAGTTTTAGATTCTTAAAAAGTATTCCAACTTTTAGAAACATAGGCCCTCATTCTGACCCTGGCGGTCGGCGGAGAGACGGCGGTCGGACCGCGAACAGACCGGCGGTATTAAAAATGGCATTCTGACCGCGGCGGTCCCCGCCGCGACCGACCGCCACTTCTCCACTCCGACCGCCACGGCGGTCATGACCGCGGGGCTGGAGTTTGCGCACTCCGGCCCGGCGGTCGTCCCAAGACCGCCAAGGGTATTATGACCCTGCCTACCGCCGCGATTTCTTGCGGGCGGGAACCGCCGTGCGAACCATGGCGGTAAGCACTATCGGGGCCAGGGAATTCCTTCCCTGGCACTGATAGGGGTCTCCCCCACCCCCCACTACCCACCCGAGTCCTCCCCCCACACCCTCCACCCCCCTGCCACCCCCCAGAGGTGGTACGAACCCCCTCCCCACCCCCACCCCGACATGCACATACATGCACCCCGACATGCACACACCCCCAACATGCACATATACACACCCCCTACACACACATACACAATGGAGACACATACCCGCACACATACATGCAGACATGCGCACCTGCCGAACAGCACACATTACCCATAGACACAGCAGCACCCCCCGCCCGCATACACGCACTCACACACCCCCTCTACACACTCACACGCACACCCCAATGCACGCCCACATCACACAACACCCCCCCACCCCCTCACGGACGGTCAACTTACCTTGTGCGTTGGTCCTCCGGGAGGCGACGGGAGCCATGGGGAGGTGACCGCCAACAGAAGACCGCCAACAGAAGACCGCCACACAGAAATGTGGGTCGTAATTCTGTGGGCGGTGTTCTGCTGGCGTGGCGGTGGAGGTTGACCAGTCTCCACTTTCCCGCCGACCGCCAGTGTGGCTGCTGGCGGTTTTCCGGCGGAACGCTCCCAGCGGTCAGAATGCGCACAGCGGCATACCGCCGCGGTCGGCGGTCTTCACCGCGGCGGTAACTCGGCGGTCTTGCGAAAAGACCGCCAAGGTCAGAATGAGGGCCATAATGTCTGCTGCAGAAGAGATAGTGATGGAACTCAACCTCACCCCTTACCTGCATCTTAGGATGTCAGAGCTAAGGTCTCTCTGCAAAATAAAAAAGATAAAGACTGGTTCAAACCCTACCAAAGTACAGCTCCAGGAGCTTTTGGCAGAGTTTGCTAAAAACAACTCCTCTGAGGATACCCTCCCAGAGGGGGAAGCTAGTGATGTGGAGGATTTCCCACCCCTAGTCCTAGTTAGGGAGACCAGGGTTCCTCAAACCCTGTCTCCACAAGTGATAGTCAGAGATGCTGCTTCTCTCACAGGAGAGTCCACCAACTCTGGAAGCATTGAGGGCAGCCTCAATGAAGATGACCTCCTGTTAGCCAGGATGGTCAAAAGATTGGCTTTGGAAAGACAGATCCTAGCCATAGAAAGGGAAAGACAAGAGATGGGCCTAGGTCCCATCAATGGTGGCAGCAACATAAATAGGGTCAGAGATTCTCCTGACATGTTGAAAATCCCAAAAGGGATTGTAACTAAATATGAAGATGGTGATGACATCACCAAATGGTTCACAGCTTTTGAGAGGGCTTGTGCAACCAGAAAAGTAAACAGATCTCACTGGGGTGCTCTCCTTTGGGAAATGTTCACTGGAAAGTGTAGGGATAGACTCCTCACACTCTCTGGAAAAGATGCAGAATCCTATGACCACATAAAGGCTACCCTGATTGAGGGCTTTGGATTCTCAACTGAGGAGTACAGGATTAGGTTCAGGGGGGCTCAAAAATCCTCGAGCCAGACCTGGGTTGATTTTGTTGACTACTCAGTTAAAACACTGGATGGTTGGATTCATGGCAGTGGTGTAAATGATTATGATGGGCTGTACAATTTATTTGTGAAAGAACACCTGTTAAATAATTGTTTCAATAATAAAATGCATCAGCATCTGGTAGACCTAGGACCAGTTTCTCCCCAAGAATTGGGAAAGAAGGCGGACCATTGGGTCAAGTCTAGGGTGACCAAGACTTACACAGGGGGTGACCAAAAGAAAGGGGTCACAAAGACTCCCCAGGGGAAGAGTGTTGAGACATCCAAGGGAAAAAGTAAAGAGTCTTCTACAGGGCCCCAAAAACCTGCTCAGGAGGGAGGGTCCAAAGCCTCTTCACAATCCAATTTTGGGTACAAGGGTAAAAACTTTGATCCCAAAAAGGCCTGGTGTCTTAGCTGTAATCAGTAGGGACACCAAACTGGAGACAAGGCCTGTCCCAAGAAAGGTTCCACTTCAAACTCTACTCCAGCTAACACTGGAATGGCCAGTCTCCGAGTGGGATCAACAGTGTGTCCAGAGCAAATCAGGGTTCACACTGAAGCTACATTAGTCTCTGAGGGTGGGGTGGACTTAGCCACACTGGCTGACTGGCCCCCTAATATGCAAAAATACAGGCATCAACTCTTAATTAATGGGACTAGTGTAGAAGGCCTGAGGGATACAGGTGCCAGTGTCACCATGGTGACAGAGAAACTGGTTTCCCCTGTCAATACCTGGCTGGACAAACTTATCCAGTCACCGACGCTGACAATCAGACTAAAGTACATCCCATGGCTATGGTAACTTTAGAGTGGGGAGGGGTCAATGGCCTGAAACAGGTGGTGGTCTCCTCAAATATCCCTGTAGACTGTTTGCTTGGAAATGACCTGGAATCCTCAGCATGGGCTGAGGTAGAACTCAAAACCCATGCAGCCATGCTGGGTATCCTTGAACTGGTGTGTGTCAAGACAAGGGCACAGTGCAAGGCTCAGGGTGAAAAAGTGGTGTTGGATCCTGGAAAAAGGGCCCAACCCTCCAAGAGAAAAGGAAAGAAGACTGGGGAACCAGCTTCAACACAACAAGAGAAAGAGAACCTCTCTTCCCAGGAAGAAGTTCTGCCTTCTGAGGGAACTGAGCCCATGGAGTTAGAACTTTATCAGGTTGAGTTGCTAGGCCCAGAGGGACCCACAAGGGAACAGTTGTGTAAGGGGCAAGAAACCTGTCCATCTCTTGAAGGCCTTAGGCAGCAAGCTGCTGAAGAGTCCAAAGGAAAAATCATTGGAGCGCATAGAGCCTATTGGGAAGATGGACTCCTCTACACTGAGGGAAGAGATCCCAAACCTGGTGCCACTAGGAGAGTGGTAGTGCCTCAGGAGTTTAGGAAGTTCATTCTAACCTTAGCTCATGATATTCCACTTGCTGGGCATTTGGGACAGACAAAGACTTGGGAGAGGTTAGTCAACCATTTCTATTGGCCCAACATGTCCCAGAAAGTAAAGGAGTTTTGTTTCTCCTGTGCCACCTGTCAAGCCAGTGGTAAGACAGGTGGACACCCAAAGGCCCCCCTCATTCCACTTCCAGTGGTGGGGGTCCCCTTTGAAAGAGTGGGTGTGGACATAGTGGGTCCACTTGAACCTCCCACAGCCTCAGGGAGCCAATACATACTAGTAGTAGTGGATCATGCTACTAGATACCCTGAAGCAATTCCGCTTAGGTCCACTACTGCCCCTGCAGTAGCTAAAGCACTCATTGGTATTTTTACCAGAGTGGGATTTCCTAAGGAGGTGGTGTCTGACAGGGGTACCAACTTCATGTCAGCATACCTGAAACATATGTGGGATGAGTGTGGGGTGACTTACAAATTCACCTCACCATACCATCCACAAACCAATGGTCTTGTAGAAAGATTTAACAAGCCATTGAAAGGCATGATCATGGGGCTCCCTGAAAAACTAAAAAGGAGATGGGATGTCCCCTTGCCATGTCTGCTTTTCGCCTACAGAGAGGTGCCTCAGAAGGGAGTAGGGTTTTCCCCCTTTGAACTTTTGTTTGGCCATCCTGTAAGGGGACCACTAGCTCTTGTAAAAGAAGGCTGGAAGAGACCTCTTCATGAGTCTAAACAAGATATAGTGGACTATGTACTAGGCCTACGTTCAAGGATGGCAGAGTACATGGAAAAGGCAAGCAAAAACCGTGAGGCCAGCCAACAACTCCAGAAGATGTGGTATGACCAAAAGGCTGCTATGGTTGAGTTTCAGCCAGGGCAGAAAGTCTGGGTTCTGGAGCCTGTGGCTCCCAGGGCACTTCAGGACCGATGGAGTGCCCCTTACCCAGTGCTAGAGAGAAAGAGTCAGGTCACCTACCTGGTAGACCTAGGCACTAGCAGGACCCCCAAAAGGGTGATCCATGTGAACCGCCTCAAACTCTTTCATGACAGGGCAGATGTGAATCTGTTGATGGTAACAGATGAGGACCAGGAAGCTGAGAGTGAACCTCTCGCTGATCTCCTCTCCACAGACCCTAAAGATGGCTCAGTTGATGGAGTGATCTATTCAGACACCCTCTCTGGCCAACAGCAATCTGACTGTAGGAAGGTCCTGCAACAGTTTGCTAAGCTCTTTTCCCTAACCCCTTGTCAGACACACCTGTGTACCCATGATGTGGACACAGGAGACAGCATGCCTGTCAAAAACAAAGTTTTCAGACAGTCTGACCAAGTTAAGGAAAGCATCCAAGTGGAAGTCCACAAGATGCTGGAATTGGGAGTCATTGAGCACTCTGACAGCCCCTGGGCTAGCCCAGTGGTCTTAGTCCCCAAACCTCACACCAAAGATGGAAAGAGAGAGATGAGGTTTTGTGTGGACTACAGAGGCCTTAATTCTGTCACCAAGACAGATGCCCATCCCATTCCAAGGGCAGATGAATTGATTGATAAACTAGGTGCTGCCAGATACTTAAGTACCTTTGACTTGACAGCAAGGTACTGGCAAATCAAAATGGCACCAGGAGCAAAAGGAAAGACAGCATTCTCCACACCTGATGGGCACTATCAGTTCACTGTTATGCCCTTTGGTTTAAAGAATGCCCCTGCCACCTTCCAAAGGTTGGTGAATCAAGTCCTTGCTGGCTTGGAGTCCTTTAGTGCAGCTTATCTTGACTATATTGCTGTCTTTACCTCCAGCTGGCAGGATCACCTGGTCCACCTGAAGAAAGTTTTGAAGGCCCTGCAAGCAGCAGGCCTCTCTATCAAGGCATCCAAATGTCAGATAGGGCAGGGAATTGTGGTCTACTTGGGACACCTTGTAGGTGGAGGCCAAGTTCAGCCACTCCAGCCCAATATCCAGACTATTCTGGACTGGGCAGCTCCAAAAACCCAGACTCAAGTCAGGGCATTCCTTGGCTTGACTGGGTAATCCAGGAGGTTTGTGAAGGGATATGGATCAATAGTGACACCCCTCACAGAACTTACCTCCAAGAAAATGCCCAAGAAGGTAAACTGGACTGTAGAATGCCAACAGGCCTTTGACACCCTGAAACAAGCTATGTGCACAGCACCAGTTATCAAAGCTCCAGATTACTCCAAGCAGTTCATTGTGCAGACTGATGCCTCTGAACATGGGATAGGGGCAGTTTTGTCCCAAACAAATGATGATGGCCTTGACCAGCCTGTTGCTTTCATTAGCAGGAAGTTACTCCCCAGGGAGCAGCGTTGGAGTGCCTTTGAGAGGAAGGCCTTTGCTGTGGTTTGGTCCCTGAAGAAGCTGAGACCATACCTTTTTGGTACTCACTTTGTAGTTCAAACTGACCACAGACCTCTCAGATGGCTGATACAAATGAAAGGTGAAAATCCAAAACTGTTAAGTTGGTCCATCTCCCTACAGGGAATGGACTTCATAGTGGAACACAGACCTAGGACTGCCCATGCCAATGCAGGTGGCCTTTCCAGGTTCTTCCACTTAGAAAATGAAGACTCTCTTGGGAAAGGTTAGTCTCATCCTCTTTCGTTTGGGGGGGGGGGGGGGTTGTATAAGGAAATGCCTCCTTGGCATGGTTAACCCCTGACTTTTTGCCTTTGCTGATGCCAAGTTATGATTTGAAAGTGTGTTGAGGCCTGCTAACCAGGCCCCAGCACCAGTGTTCTTTCCCTAACCTGTACCTTTGTTTCCACAATTGGCACACCCTGGCACCCAGGTAAGTCCCTTATAACTGGTACCCCTGGTACCAAGGGCCCTGATGCCAGGGAAGGTCTCTAAGGGCTGCAGCATGTCTTATGCCACCCTAGAGACCCCTCACTCAGCACAGACACACTGCTTGCCAGCTTGTGTGTGCTGGTGGGGATAAAACAACTAAGTCGACATGGCACTCCCCTCAGGGTGCCATGCCAACCTCACACTGCCTATGGCATGGATAAGTCACCCCTCTAGCAGGCCTTACAGTCCTAAGGCAGGGTGCACTATACCATAGGTGAGGGCATAGGTGCATGAGCACTATGCCCCTACAGTGTCTAAACAAAACCTTAGACATTGTAAGTGCAGGGTAGCCATAAGAGTATATGGTCTGGGAGTCTGTCATACACGAACTCCACAGCACCATAATGGCTACACTGAAAACTGGGAAGTTTGGTATCAAACTTCTCAGCACAATAAATGCACAGTGATGCCAGTGTACATTTTATTGTGAAATACACCCCAGAGGGCATCTTAAAGATGCCCCGTGAAAACATACCCAACTTCCAATGTGGGCTGACTAGTTTTACCAGCCTGCCACACACCAGGCATGTTGCTGGCCACATGGGGAGAGTGCCTTTGTCACTCTGTGGCTAGTAACAAAGCCTGTACTGGGTGGAGGTGCTTCTCACCTCCCCCTGCAGGAACTGTAACACCTGGCGGTGAGCCTCAAAGGCTCACCCCCTTTGTTACAGCACCCCAGGGCACTCCAGCTAGTGGAGATGCCCGCTCCCTCTGGCCACGGCCCCACGTTTGGCGCCAAGGCCGGAGGAGATAATGAGAAAAACAAGGAGGAGTCACTGGCCAGTCAGGACAGCCCCTAAGGTGTCATGAGCTAAGGTGACTCTGACTTTTAGAAATCCTCCATCTTGCAGATGGAGGATTCCCCCAATAGGATTAGGGATGTGCCCCCCTCCCCTCAGGGAGGAGGCACAAAGAGGGTGTAGCCACCCTCAGGGCTAGTAGCCATTGGCTACTAACCCCTCAGACCTAAACACACCCCTAAATTGAGTATTTAGGGGCTCCCAGAACCTAGCAAGATAGATTCCTGCAACCTGAGACGAAGAAGGACTGCTGACCTGAAAGCCCTGCAGAGAAGACGGAGACACCAACTGCTTTGGCCCCAGCTCTACTGGCCTGTCTCCCCACTTCAAGAAAAACTGCAACAGCGACGTGTTCCACAGGGTCCAGTGACCTCTGAAGCCTCACAGGACTACCCTGCATCTAAAAGGACCAAGAACTCCCGAGGACAGCGGCTCTGCTCCAAAGAAGCAACATCTTTGCAACAAAGCAGCAACTTTTAAAGAACACACGTTTCCCGCCGGAAGCGTGAGACTTTGCACTCTGCACCCGACGCCCCCGGCTCGACCTGCGGAGAAACAACACTACAGGGAGGACTCCCCGGCGACTGCGACCCTGTGAGTAGCCAGAGTTGACCCCCCTGTTCCCCCCAGTAACGCCTGCAGAGGGAATCCAGAGGCTCCCCCTGCCCGCGACTGCCTGCTTCAAAGAACCCGATGCCTGGTAAAGACACTGCACCCGCAGCCCCCAGGACCTCAAGGATCCGACATCCAGTGCAGAAGCGACCCCCAGGTGGCCCTCTCCCTTGCCCAGGTGGTGGCTTCCCCGAGGAGCCCCCCCTTGCCTGCCTGGTTCGCTGAAGAGACCCCTGGATCTCCCACTGAACGCCATTGCAAACCCGACACCTGTTTGCACACTGCACCCGGCTGCCCCAGTGCCGCTGAGGGTGTACTTTTTGTGCTGACTTGTCCCCCCCCCGGTGCCCTACAAAACCCCCCTGGTCTGCCCTCCGAAGACGCGGGTACTTACCTGCTGGCAGACTGGAACCGGGGCACCCCCTTCTCCATTGAAGCCTATGCGTTTTGGGCACCACTTTGACCTCTGCACCTGACCGGCCCTGAGCTGCTGGTGTGGTAACTTTGGGGTTGCTCTGAACCCCCAACGGTGGGCTACCTTGGACCAAACTTTGAACCCTGTAGGTGGTTTACTTACCTGCAAAACTAACAAACACTTACCTCCCCCAGGAACTGTTGAAAATTGCAGAGTCTTGTTTTAAAATACCTTATTGCCATTTGTGTGAAAACTGTATATGCTATTTTGTTAATTCAAAGTTCCTAAAATTCCTAAGTGAAATACCTTTCATTTAAAGTATTTATTGTAAATCTTGAACCTGTGGTTCTTAAAATAAACTAAGAAAATATATTTTTCTATACAAAAACCTATTGGCCTGGAATTGTCTTTGACTGTGTGTTCCTCATTTATTGCCTGTGTGTGTACAACAAATGCTTAACACTACCCTCTGATAAGCCTACTGCTCGACCACACTAACACAAAATAGAGCATTAGAATTATCTCTTTTTGCCACTATCCTACCTCTAAGGGGAACCCTTGGACTGTGTGCATGCTATTTCTTACTTTGAAATAGTATATACAGAGCCAACGTCCTACAAATGTACACAGAAGTATGGCCGATGTTGTTTGGCTACTTTATTTGGCTGGCCGGATGCACTCTCTTCCGAAAGAAAAGGCAAGGCCAGCTGAAAATGCAGGAATTTCCATTTCAAAACTATGTATTACAATCAAGTGCTGCTTGCCCATAGACTACTGTGATGTGGTATGCTTTGAAAATATCTGTTAGTATGCCATTCAAGTAACTCAGTCAAAAATGTATTTTTATCATTTGGCTCATAAAAACACAATACATTACACAGTAAAGCCCGTATAAAGTCACAGCAAACAATGCACCCCAACCAAACACAACCAAACACCCCCCCCCCCCATATCAGTTTAATTACTTTTATGTCTCTGATGTTAGTTCTCAGTTTCAGTGCCCTCTAATATACACCAACAGCAAAGGTAATAAGATGCTTTGAAATCGAATTACAAAGGCGGTACATTCCATTTTTCTTTCCCTGGGGAAGCTTAACATCAATATTTTCTTTTCATCTGTAATGGGGACTCGAACTTCACTGTTTTCACTCATGAATAGATATAGACTGGAAGTACAACAAAGTAGAGACTGTTTGTAATCTAAATGGGTCTCGTCTAGTGCTTCAAACGCTTCACTGCATCCCGACTGCCCAATGTATTGCGCAGACAGACAATCTACTTGATGTCTTGAGCACTATCAAAAGACACTCTGAGTATCAAGCTGGGGAAGTGGTAATTGACCAAACTGAAAGCCATAGCAGCGGAGGTACACATTTTATGCTGACCTACAAACAAGGGAGCCACCTATCTTGGTGATTGATATAATTTGGCAAGCCTTTTACAAAACCAAACATTTTCCTAATACGTTGATTTTCCTCCTTCTCATTAGCACACGTCTTTGGGAACCTTTAAATGCCTGATCCATGGGTGGCTATGTAAATACCCTTAGTGGCACAGACTTTCGACATAGAGAGCTTATGAGCCCCTCAGTTCCGAGAGAAGCTAAGGATTCTCCCATTCATATTAGAGACTGGCACATTTCTAGACGGTACTGTAGGAAAGTACCATCTTGCCTGGCATGTTACCCCCATTTTTCACTGTATATATGTTGTTTTAGTTGTATGTGTCACTGGGACCCTGTTCACCAGGGCCCCAGTGCTCATACGTGTGCCTGAATGTGTTACCTGTGTAGTGACTAACTGTCTCACTGAGGCTCTGCTAATCAGAACCTCAGTGGTTATGTTCTCTCATTTCTTTCCAAATTGTCACGAACAGGCTAGTGACCAATTTTACCAATTTACATTGGCTTACTGGAACACCCTTATAATTCCCTAGTATATGGTACTGAGGTACCCAGGGTATTGGGGTTCCAGGAGATCCCTATGGGCTGCAGCATTTCTTTTGCCACCCATAGGGAGCTCTGACAATTCTTACACAGGCCTGCCACTGCAGCCTGAGTGAAATAACGTCCACGTTATTTCACAGCCATTTTATACTGCACTTAAGTAACTTATAAGTCACCTATATGTCTAACCTTTACCTGGTCAAGGTTAGGTGCAAAGTTACTTAGTGTGAGGGCACCCTGGCACTAGCCAAGGTGCCCCCACATTGTTCAGAGCCAATTCCCTGAACTTTGTGAGTGCGGGGACACCATTACACGCGTGCACTACATATAGGTCACTACCTATATGTAGCGTCACAATGGTAACTCCGAATATGGCCATGTAACATGTCTAAGATCATGGAATTGCCCCCTCTATGCCATCCTGGCATTGTTGGCACAATTCCATGATCCCAGTGGTCTGTAGCACAGACCCTGGTACTGCCAAACTACCTTTCCTGGGGTTTCACTGCAGCTGCTGCTGCTGCCAACCCCTCAGACAGGTTTCTGCCCCCCTGGGGTCAAGCCAGGCTTGTCCCAGGATGGCAGAACAAAGGACTTCCTCTGAGAGAGGGTGTTACACCCTCTCCCTTTGGAAAATGGTGTGAAGGCAGGGGAGGAGTAGCCTCCCCCAGCCTCTGGAAATGCTTTCTTGGGCACAGATGTGCCCAATTCTGCATAAGCCAGTCTACTCCGGTTCAGGGACCCCTTAGCCCCTGCTCTGGCGCGAAACTGGACAAAGGAAAGGGGAGTGACCACTCCCCTGACCTGCACCTCCCCTGGGAGGTGTCCAGAGCTCCTCCAGTGTGCTCCAGACCTCTGCCATCTTGGAAACAGAGGTGCTGCTGGCACACTGGACTGCTCTGAGTGGCCAGTGCCACCAGGTGACGTCAGAGCCTCCTTGTGATAGGCTCCTTCAGGTGTTGCTAGCCTATCCTCTCTCCTAAGTAGCCAAACCCTCTTTTCTGGCTATTTAGGGTCTCTGTCTCTGGGGAAACTTTAGATAACGAATGCAAGAGCTCATCCGAGTTCCTCTGCATCTCTCTCTTCACCTTCTGCCAAGGAATCGACTGCTGACCGCGCTGGAAGCCTGCAACACTGCAACAAAGTAGCAAAGACGACTACTGCAACTCTGTAACGCTGATCCTGCCGCCTTCTCGACTGTTTTCCTGGTGGTGCATGCTGTGGGGGTAGTCTGCCTCCTCTACGCACTAGAAGCTCCGAAGAAATCTCCCGTGGGTCGACGGAATCTTCCCCCTGCAACCACAGGCACCAAAAAGCTGCATTACCGGTCCCTTGGGTCTCCTCTCAGCACAACGAGCGAGGTCCCTCGAATCCAGAAACTCTGTCCAAGTGGCCCCCACAGTCCAGTGACTCTTCAGTCCAAGTTTGGTGGAGATAAGTCCTTGCCTCACCTCGCTAGACTGCATTGCTGGGAACCGCGACTTTTGCAGCTACTCCGGCCCCTGTGCACTTCCGGCGGAAATCCTTCATGCACAGCCAAGCCTGGGTCCACAGCACTCTAACCTGCATTGCACGACTTTCTAAGTTGGTCTCCGGCGACGTGGGACTCCTTTGTGTAACTTCGGGTGAGCACTGTTTCATGCATCCTTGTAGTGCCTGTTTCTGGCACTTCTCTGGGTGCTACCTGCTGTTAAGAGGGCTCCTTGTCTTGCTCGACAAACCCTCTCTCTCTTGGTCCAATTTGCGACCTCCTGGTCTCTCCAGGGCCACAGCAGCGCCCAAAGACGCTAACCAAACGATTTGCAGCTAGCAAGGCTTGTTGGCATTCTTTTGGCGGGAAAACACTTCTGCACGACTCTACGAGGCGAGTGGGATCCGTCCTCCAAAGCGGAAGTCTCTAGCTCTTTGCGTTCCTGCAGAAACCGCAGCTTCTTCTGTCCAGTAGAAGCTTCTTTGCACCCGCAGCTGGCATTTCCTGGGCATCTGCCCATCTCCGACTTGCTTGTGACTTTTGGACTTGGTCCTCTTGTTCCACAGGTACCCCAGATTGGAAATCCAGCGTTGTTGCATTGTTGGTTTGTGTCTTTCCTGCATTATTCCTCTAACACGACTTCTTTATCCTTAGGGGAACTTTAGTGCACTTTGCACTCACTTTTCAGGGTCTTGGGGAGGGTTATTTTTCTAACTCTCACTATTTTATAATAGTCCCAGCGACCCTCTACAAGGACACATAGGTTTGGGGTCCATTCGTGGTTCGCATTCCACTTTTGGAGTATATGGTTTGTGTTGCCCCTATCCCTATGTGTCCCCATTGCATCCTATTGTAACTATACATTGTTTGCACTGTTTTCTAAGACTATACTGCATATTTTTGCTATTGTGTATATATATCTTGTGTATATTTCCTATCCTCTCACTGAGGGTACACTCTAAGATACTTTGGCATATTGTCATAAAAATAAAGTACCTTTATTTTTAGTATAACTGTGTATTTTGTTTTCTTATGATATTGTGCATATGACACTAAGTGGTACTGTAGTAGCTTCACACGTCTCCTAGTTCAGCCTAAGCTGCTCTGCTAAGCTACCATTATCTATCAGCCTAAGCTGCTAGACACCCTATACACTAATAAGGGATAACTGGGCCTGGTGCAAGGTGTAAGTACCCCTTGGTACTCACTACAAGCCAGTCCAGCCTCCTACATTGGTGGCAGCGGTGGGATAAGTGCTTTGAGACTACTTACCACTCTTGTCATTGTACTTTTCATAAGAGAAAAATATACAAAACAAGGTCAGTGTATATACACATAGCCAAAAAGTTTTGCATTTCCTCTTTTCACTCTTTTCTAAGTGCTGAAAAGTACTTCTAACTTTCTAAAAAGTTCTAAAAAGTTTAAAAAGTTTTTTTTCTCTGTCTTTCTAAAAGCTCTGACAAACTTTTTACTCTTTTTCTATCACTTTAACTCTCTCTAAAATGTCTGGCACAGGCCAAAATGTTGACCTGTCTAAGATTGCATATGATCACCTTAGCTGGAAAGGAGCAAGGAGTCTCTGCATAGAGAGAGGTTTGAGTGTAGGGAAGAATCCTTCCTTGGAATTGTTGCTTAATATGCTTAGAGAACAAGATAAGGCCATAGGGGCCACATCTGTTGAAAAAGTAGCAAATGGTTCCCAATCTGATTCAGGGTCTCCCCCAGAAAAAGATTCAGGAAAGAAAGTTCCTAGCCTGCCCATTACAAGACAGTCTAGCATAGTTGGTACTGAGGTGGAGTCACATCATCCAGATGATGTGCTCTCACATTACACTGTCAGCCAAGCTGTTAGGGTGCCCTCTGTAAGGTACAGGTCTCCTTCTGTTCATTCCCATCATACCTCTGTATCTAGAAATGTCCCTCCCACCAACCCTGATGACAGATTGTTAGAAAGGGAACTCAATAAGTTGAGGGTGGAACAAACCAGACTGAAGCTTAAAAAGCAACAGCTGGATTTGGATAGACAGTCTTTAGAATTAGAGAAGGAAAGACAGAAGTTGGGTTTAGAAACCCATGGTGGCAGCAGCAGTATTCCCCATAGTCATCCTGTAAAAGAGCATGATTCCAGGAATCTGCACAAGATAGTTCCCCCTTATAAGGAGGGGGATGACATTAACAAGTGGTTTGCTGCACGTGAGAGGGCCTGTGTTGTACAGGATGTCCCTCAAAGGCAGTGGGCTGCTATCCTATGGCTATCATTTAGTGGAAAAGGTAGGGATAGGCTCCTTACTGTGAAAGAAAGTGATGCCAATAATTTTACAGTTCTTAAGAATGCACTCCTGGATGGTTATGGCTTAACCACTGAACAATACAGGATAAAGTTCAGAGAGACCAAAAAGGAGTCTTCACAAGACTGGGTTGATTTCATTGACCATTCAGTGAAGGCCTTGGAGGGGTGTTTACATGGCAGTAAAGTTACTGATTATGACAGCCTGTATAACTTGATCCTGAGAGAGCATATTCTTAATAATTGTGTGTCTGATTTGTTGCACCAGTACTTGGTGGACTCTGATCTGACCTCTCCCCAAGAATTGGGAAAGAAGGCAGACAAATGGGTCAGAACAAGAGTGAACAGAAAAGTTCATACAGGGGGTGACAAAGATGGCAACAAAAAGAAGGATGGTAAGTCTTCAGACAAGGGTGGGGACAAATCTAAAAATGAGTCTTCATCAGGCCCACAAAAACACTCTGGTGGGGGGGGTGGGTCCAAATCCTCCTTTAATCAAAACAAAGAAAAGAAACCATGGTGCTATTTATGTAAAGTAAAAGGCCATTGGACAACAGATCCCAGTTGTCCAAAGAAAGGCACCAAGCCTCCTACCACTACAACCCCTACTGCTGCACCTAGTGTCCCTACTAATAGCAGTGGTGGTGGGAGCAAACCTACTAATAGCCAATCCAAGGGAGTAGCTGGGCTCACTATTGGTAACTTAGTTGGGGTTGGCCTTGTTAGGGAGGCCACAGAGGCTGTGTTAGTCTCTGAGGGGGGTATTGATTTAGCCACCTTAGTTGCTTGTCCCCTTAATATGGATAAGTACAAGCAGCTACCCCTAATCAATGGTGTTGAGGTTCAGGCCTACAGGGACACTGGAGCCAGTGTGACTATGGTCATAGAGAAACTGGTCCACCCTGAACAACACCTACTTGGTCACCAGTACCAAGTAACCGATGCTCACAACAACACACTTAGCCACCCCACGGCTGTTGTTAATCTCAACTGGGGGGGGGGGTTACTGGTCCAAAGAAAGTTGTGGTAGCCACAGATTTACCTGTAGACTGTCTACTAGGAAATGATTTGGAGACATCAGCTTGGTCAGATGTGGAGTTGGAGGCCCATGCAGCAATGCTGGGCATCCCAGGGCATATTTTTGCTTTGACAAGGGCTCAGGCCAAAAAGCAAAAAGGACAGGGAAGCTTGGATCCTGGAACAATGGACCAAGTGCTCCCTAAAGCTAGGGCTAGTAGAAGCAAACCACTTCCTACTATCCCTCCCTCTACAGTGGATTCAACTTCAGAGGAAGAAGAATTCCCTCCCTGTGCAGAACCTTCACCAGAGGAGCTTCAAGCAGACACTGCTGAGCTTTCGGGTGAAGGGGGGCCTGCCAGGGAGGAGCTGAGTGTGGCACAGCAAACCTGTCCCACATTAGAGGGTCTAAGACAGCAAGCTGTCAAACAGGCTAATGGGGATGTCAGTGACTCTCACAGAGTTTACTGGGAGGACAACCTCTTGTACACTGAGCATAGGGATCCTAAACCTGGAGCTGCCAGGAGATTAGTGATTCCTCAGGAGTACAGAAAGTTCCTCCTAACTCTTGCCCACGACATTCCCCTAGCTGGGCATCTAGGACAAATGAAAACTTGGGACAGACTTGTTCCCTTGTTTCATTGGCCTAGGATGTCTGAGGACACAAAAGATTTTTGTAAGTCCTGTGAAACATGTCAAGCCAGTGGCAAGACAGGTGGCACCCCAAAGGCACCCCTTATTCCACTGCCTGTGGTTGGGGTTCCCTTTGAAAGGGTAGGGGTTGACATAGTTGGCCCCCTTGACCCTCCTACTGCTTCAGGCAATAGATTCATCTTGGTGGTAGTGGACCATGCCACAAGATATCCTGAAGCTATTCCTTTAAGGACCACTACAGCTCCTGCAGTGGCAAAGGCCCTCCTGGGAATATTTTCCAGAGTGGGCTTCCCAAAGGAAGTAGTATCAGACAGGGGAAGCAATTTCATGTCTGCATACTTAAAGGCCATGTGGAAAGAGTGTGGTGTAACCTACAAGCTCACTACACCCTATCATCCACAAACAAATGGACTGGTGGAGAGATTTAACAAAACTCTCAAAGGCATGATTATGGGTCTCCCTGAAAAACTCTGCAGGAGATGGGATATCCTGTTACCATGCCTCCTTTTTGCCTACAGGGAGGTACCCCAGAAAGGAGTGGGCTTCAGCCCCTTTGAACTTCTTTTTGGACACCCTGTTAGGGGTCCACTCACACTTGTAAAGGAGGGTTGGGAACAACCTTTAAAAGCTCCTAAACAGGATATTGTGGACTATGTACTTGGCCTCAGATCAAGGATGGCTGAGTACATGAAAAAGGCCAGTAAAAACCTTCAGGCCAGCCAAGAGCTCCAGAAGCAATGGCATGATCAGAAGGCTGTTTTGGTTCAGTACCAACCAGGGCAGAAAGTGTGGGTCTTGGAGCCTGTGGCCCCAAGAGCACTCCAAGATAAATGGAGTTGTCCCCACACAATTGTTGAGAAAAAGTGTGAAGTCACCTATTTAGTTGACTTAGGCACTGCAAGGAGTCCCCTTAGGGTACTCCATGTAAACCGCCTGAAACCCTACTATGACAGGGCTGATCTCACCCTGCTCATGGCAACTGATGAGGGACAGGAAGAAGACAGTGATCCTCTACCTGATGTCTTCTCTTCCACAGAACAAGATGCTCTTGTGGAAGGTGTAGTTTTGGCTGATTGTCTTACTGCTGAGCAGAAAGACCATTGCATAAACCTCCTAGATCAATTCTCTGAACTCTTCTCTACTGTGCCAGGTACCACTTCTTGGTGTGAGCACACTATAGATACTGGAGACAGTTTACCTGTCAAAAGTAAAATCTATAGGCAGCCTGACCATGTCAGGGACTGCATAAAGCAAGAGGTACAGAAAATGTTAGAACTAGGAGTGGTTGAGCACTCTGAAAGTCCATGGGCTTCTCCTGTGGTACTTGTACCAAAACCCCATTCCAAAGATGGAAAGAAGGAAATGCGGTTTTGTGTAGACTATAGAGGTCACAACTTGGTAACCAAAACTGATGCTCACCCTATACCCAGGGCAGATGAGCTCATAGATACACTGGCATCTGCCAAGTATCTAAGCACTTTTGATTTGACTGCAGGGTATTGGCAGATCAAATTGTCAGAAGATGCTAAACCTAAGACTGCATTTTCAACCATTGGAGGCCATTACCAGTTTACTGTAATGCCTTTTGGTTTGAAAAATGCACTTGCCACTTTTCAGAGGTTGGTGAATACAGTCCTGCAAGGGCTGGAAGCTTTCAGTGCAGCATATTTGGACGATATAGCTGTATTTAGCTCCAGCTGGGATGATCACCTGGTCCACCTATGGAATGTTTTGGAGGCCCTGAAAAAGGCAGGCCTCACTATCAAGACTTCAAAGTGCCAGATAGGGCAGGGTAAGGTGGTTTATCTGGGACACCTTGTTGGTGGGGAACAGATTGCACCACTACAGGGGAAAATCCAAACAATTATTGATTGGGTTCCCCCTACCACTCAGACTCAGGTGAGAGCCTTCCTAGGCCTCACTGGGTATTACAGGAGGTTCATTAAGAACTATGGCTCCATTGCAGCTCCTCTTAATGACCTCACATCCAAGAAAATGCCTAAAAAGGTATTATGGACAGCAAACTGTCAGAAAGCTTTTGAGGAGCTGAAGCAGGCCATGTGCTCTGCACCTGTCCTGAAAAGCCCTTGTTACTCTAAAAAATTCTATGTCCAAACTGATGCATCTGAATTAGGAGTAGGGGCAGTCCTATCACAACTTAATTCTGAGGGCCAGGATCAACCTGTTGCTTTTATTAGTAGGAGGTTGACCCCTAGAGAAAAGCGTTGGTCTGCCATAGAGAGGGAGGCCTTTGCTGTGGTCTGGGCTCTGAAGAAGTTGAGGCCATACCTGTTTGGCACTCACTTCATTGTTCAGACAGACCACAAACCTCTACTTTGGCTAAAACAAATGAAAGGTGAAAATCCTAAATTGTTGAGGTGGTCCATATCCCTACAGGGAATGGACTATACAGTGGAACATAGACCTGGGAGTAGCCACTCCAATGCAGATGGACTCTCCAGATATTTCCACTTAGACAATGAAGACTCATCAGGTCATGGCGAGTCTTATTGTCCTTCGTTTGGGAGGGGGTTGTGTAGGAAAGTGCCATCTTGCCTGGCATGTTACCCCCATTTTTCACTGTATATATGTTGTTTTAGTTGTATGTGTCACTGGGACCCTGTTCACCAGGGCCCCAGTGCTCATAAGTGTGCCTGAATGTGTTACCTGTGTAGTGACTAACTGTCTCACTGAGGCTCTGATAATCAGAACCTCAGTGGTTATGCTCTCTCATTTCTTTCCAAATTGTCACTAACAGGCTAGTGACCAATTTTACCAATTTACATTGGCTTACTGGAACACCCTTATAATTCCCTAGTATATGGTACTGAGGTACCCAGGGTATTGGGGTTCCAGGAGATCCCTATGGGCTGCAGCATTTCTTTTGCCACCCATAGGGAGCTCTGACAATTCTTACACAGGCCTGCCACTGCAACCTGAGTGAAATAACGTCCACGTTATTTCACAGCCATTTTACACTGCACTTAAGTAACTTATAAGTCACCTATATGTCTAACCTTTACCTCGTCAAGGTTAGGTGCAAAGTTACTTAGTGTGAGGGCACCCTGGCACTAGCCAAGGTGCAACCACATTGTTCAGAGCCAATTCCCTGAACTTTGTGAGTGCGGGGACACCATTACACGCTGCACTACATATAGGTCACTACCTATATGTAGCGTCACAATGGTAACTCCGAATATGGCCATGTAACATGTCTAAGATCATGGAATTGCCCCCTCTATGCCATCCTGGCATTGTTGCCACAATTCCATGATCCCAGTGGTCTGTAGCACAGACCCTGGTACTGCCAAACTGCCTTTCCTGGGGTTTCGCTGCAGCTGCTGCTGCTGCCAACCCCTCAGACAGGTTTCTGCCCCCCTGGGGTCAAGCCAGGCCTGGCCCAGGATGGCAGAACAAAGGACTTCCTCTGAGAGAGGGTGTTACACCCTCTCCCTTTGGAAAATGGTGTGAAGGCAGGGGAGGAGTAGCCTCCCCGAGCCTCTGGAAATGCTTTGTTGGGCACAGATGTGCCCAATTCTGCATAAGCCAGTCTACACCGGTTCAGGGACCCCTTAGCCCCTGCTCTGGCGCGAAACTGGACAAAGGAAAGGGGAGTGACCACTCCCCTGACCTGCACCTCCCCTGGGAGGTGTCCAGAGCTCCTCCAGTGTGCTCCAGACCTCTGCCATCTTGGAAACAGAGGTGCTGCTGGCACACTGGACTGCTCTGAGTGGCCAGTGCCACCAGGTGACGTCAGAGACTCCTTGTGATAGGCTCCTTCAGGTGTTGCTAGCCTATCCTCTCTCCTAAGTAGCCAAACCCTCTTTTCTGGCTATTTAGGGTCTCTGTCTCTGGGGAAACTTTAGATAACGAATGCAAGAGCTCATCCGATTTCCTCTGCATCTCTCTCTTCACCTTCTACCAAGGAATCGACTGCTGACCGTGCTGGAAGCCTGCAACACTGCAACAAAGTAGCAAAGACGACTACTGCAACTCTGTAACGCTGATCCTGCCGCCTTCTCGACTGTTTTCCTGGTGGTGCATGCTGTGGGGGTAGTCTGCCTCCTCTCTGCACTAGAAGCTCCGAAGAAATCTCCCGTGGGTCGACGGAATCTTCCCCCTGCAACCGAAGGCACCAAAAAGCTGCATTACCGGTCCCTTGGGTCTCCTCTCAGCACGACGAGCGAGGTCCCTCGAATCCAGAAACTCTGTCCAAGTGGCCCCCACAGTCCAGTGACTCTTCAGTCCAAGTTTGGTGGGGGTAAGTCCTTGCCTCACCTCGCTAGACTGCATTGCTGGGAACTGCAACTTTTGCAGCTACTCCGGCCCCTGTGCACTTCCGGCGGAAATCCTTTGTGCACAGCCAAGCCTGGGTCCACGGCACTCTAACCTGCATTGCACGACTTTCTAAGTTGGTCTCCGGCAACGTGGGACTCCTTTGTGTAACTTCGGGTGAGCACCATTTCATGCATCCTTGTAGTGCCTGTTTCTGGCACTTCTCTGGGTAATACCTGCTGCTAAGAGGACTCCTTGTCTTGCTCGATGTCCCCTCTCTCTCCTGGTCTAATTTGCGACCTCCTGGTCCCTCCAGGGCCACAGCAGCGCCCAAAAACGCTAACCGCACAATTTGCAGCTAGCAAGGCTTGTTGGCGTTCTTTCGGCGGGAAAACACTTCTGCACGACTCCACAAGGCGAGTGGGATCCGTCCTCCAAAGGGGAAGTCTCTAGCTCTTTGCGTTCCTGCAGAAACCGCAGCTTCTTCTGTCCAGTAGAAGCTTCTTTGCACCCGCAGCTGGCATTTCCTGGGCATCTGCCCATCTCCGACTTGCTTGTGACTTTTGGACTTGGTCCCCTTGTTCCACAGGTACCCCAGATTGGAAATCCAGCGTTGTTGCATTGTTGGTTTGTGTCTTTCCTGCATTATTCCTCTAACACGACTTCTTTATCCTTAGGGGAACTTTAGTGCACTTTGCACTCACTTTTCAGGGTCTTGGGGAGGGTTATTTTTCTAACTCTCACTATTTTATAATAGTCCCAGCGACCCTCTACAAGGTCACATAGGTTTGGGGTCCATTCGTGGTTCGCATTCCACTTTTGGAGTATATGGTTTGTGTTGCCCCTATCCCTATGTGTCCCCATTGCATCCTATTGTAACTATACATTGTTGGCACTGTTTTCTAAGACTATACTGCATATTTTTGCTATTGTGTATATATATCTTGTGTATATTTCCTATCCTCTCACTGAGGGTACACTCTAAGATACTTTGGCATATTGTCATAAAAATAAAGTACCTTTATTTTTAGTATAACTGGGTATTTTGTTTTCTTATGATATTGTGCATATGACACTAAGTGGTACTGAAGTAGCTTCACACGTCTCCTAGTTCAGCCTAAGCTGCTCTGCTAAGCTACCATTATCTATCAGCCTAAGCTGCTAGACACCCTATACACTAATAAGGGATAACTGGGCCTGGTGCAAGGTGCAAGTACCCCTTGGTACTCACTACAAGCCAGTCCAGCCTCCTACAGGTACTGTTGGGTGACACTGAAAGTTACACAGAATAGACAAGTATGTTAACACTTTTGGTCCTTGATAGAGGTCTTCATACTGCTCGAGATTAATGACATGACATTCAGCGTGGACAGAATTGTCTTGAGCCCTAAATTAGAAATAAAATAGGCATAGCTTAATACAAGGGACTCCAACCGAATTGCTGTTTGTGAAATCAACACAGCATCATAGGCAGAACATTTTGGGCAATATTACTACCAAACGTCTGGGTCTCAAATGTTACCAGAGGACTCCCTAAACAATTAATATAAAGGGTGATAAAGAATGATGCCAGGTCATAGCACTGACAACCCCGCTTGGCAAAGCTTAGTGATAGGCCACACTCACCATAACAGCAAAGCCTAACCATGGCACATGATGACGAGTGCATGTTAAACACCAAGCTCAGACCTCTCCATCTCTGCCCCAATATTTCTAGCCATCAACTACTGATTGGACCTATAAGCAAGAATGAATGCAGTTGACACGAAATGGACTCCACTTGTTTTGACTATGGCATGTTTGCAAACAAGGAGATGTAGGGGCTGATTTGGAGCTGGAAGAATGGGGTACACTTTCATAAAAGTGGTGAATATACCAGCTACTTTATTAGAGATGATATGGGATAAAATGCACCTGTAATAAGGCAGCAGGGATATCCATTATGTTTGTGACAAAGTAGCATGTCCAATAAGCAGGCCCATAGTTCTTTGTTTCCTGGTCCCAAGCCCTTCTCAGAACCAAAGCTAGACATCTGATAGGATCTCATTTGCTGTTGCCTATGCCTGTAACCTATGAAAGAATATCCTGAATCTTGATGCCAAAGAATCTACAATCATTTGTTCTGAGACTTTGGACCGATCATTTCATTATAACATACATATGCACATACTTTTGTTTCACAATAAATGCAGATCATTGTTGGCACACATACATGGCATATCACTATAGGAAAGAATACGAACATTTTTATGGTGCAGTTTGCAAGAGAATGCATTTACCTATTCACTCATCACTGTCTCTCTCTTCAGTCTTTCTTCTTCTTCCCATAGAACGTCTCTCTGATCTCTCTGCCTAATCCCTTGTGAACTCTTTGTCTAGTCCTCGCCTCCTTCCTGCTCTGTTCATTGTATCTCCCTTGGCCTGTGTTTCTTCCCTTTTACTCAGCTGTCTCCCGTCTCTGGGTGCTGTGGTAACTGATAGTCTTTCCCATTTCCCATTTCTGTATGACCTGTGTCTATGTCCTCTCTCTCTGTTCCTTTCTCTCTCGCGCGGGCACTCTGCCTTTCAAGGACAGCGGGCTCTCACAGCCTTTAGAATCCCCCCACTCTCCTAACAACTGCCCTTGTCTCTTCACACGTCTCTCTCTCATTCTCACCCTTTCTTTCTGCTTCTCTCCTCAGCTGTCTCTCTCTTGCCTCTTCTGTTTTTGCTCTTCTCTTTCTGCCTGCACTTGGTCAGTGACAGGGAAAGCCACAGGGGCATTGTTTTATTCAGACCTTCTTCCTGCCAGCAAAAACTGATGAATCATTTTGCAATATTTGTATTACTTTGCTCTTGAGCGACACAGCCCTGAGTTTGCTAGTTGTTTTTACTAGGCCATCACATACCCTGCAATGGAGGGTGGGGCGTGGGGGGGGGGGGGTCGTAGGCCTCCCACATGGCACCCTTACGTCACACCCCTTGCCACAGGTATTGGCTGGTAGCATTTGTATAGCGCATAGTGTACCTATGTAGCTGATAAAGCTGTTAGCCACAAGGGTAGCGTGCCAGACCGTATATCGGTTGTGCTGCTGAAAGGATGTTGTCTTTGCTTTGAGCCTTTGTTAGCAGTGATTCCATGTGACTGGCCGAGGTGACATGGGAGGCAGTGCTTGGCAGGGTGACTAATGAGGAACTGTAAGAGGCAGACAGGCTTATACATTGTCTGTGGTATGCTGGCAGCACTGGTTACCTCTTCAGGTATTTTTCCTTAGGATCTAGGGCGGTAATCGTTGGCATAATGCAAAACAAGCATTGGCAAGCTAATAGGTCTCGCCTTTGTCACGCACAGGCTTTACCAGCGCTTCTTGCCAAAGCTGAGCAGTAGCAACAAATTGCATGCTTCAGCGGCAAAAAACACAGCCATAAACATACTATGGGCGCATGAGTGTACCACGCCGCATCCAACAGTTATTCAGTTGGTGTGTATAGGTATACTGATATATGAGCTTGCATGCATCATCACGCATGCAAATGTCTGCTAAATGACAGAGGCGCCATTTCAGTATTTTTTATTTAATAATCCAGAATGACAGATACAACATGGAGCAGTATATTAACAAAATAGTTCTCACTTGTGCAAAAGTGCATTTGTGAAAGTGGAGTGGCCTGGCAACTAATGGAGCTGTTGGGCCTACGAAACATTGTACAAATTAGTATTTTAAGGACCACGTGCGGCGGGGGAACAAAAAAGAATCACGAGTGAGGCAATGGGAAGTAGGAGGGGTGTTTACATGAACAAAAAATCCGGTTGAGGGAGAAAGGAGCAATACGAAGCATGTAGGGTGGGGGATGGGTATTTAACAGAAAAAACAGCACAGGAGGTCGAGAGTAGGGAGAGAGAAGAGCAGCACGGAGCACAATGGGTGGGTTTTTGGGAAGAGGAAGCAGCACATGAGTGAGAGAGCTGGAAAACAAATAGACACTCATGGAGTGCTAAAAAAAATGGTAGTTCTTTAAAGGTATGTAGGGGAAGGATTTAAGTCAGCTGATCAAAAGGATTTTAAAGAGGATATTCTCTAGGGGCGGGGGGACAAACACAAGAAGAGGAAAGCAAGCCATCGAACAGCAAGCACGTAAATAAGAGTGACAATTAAGCCAACCAATTGTTAAGCAATGAACCTGCTTTAAGTCCACTGTAACTTTCTAGTCTGGTCTACAAGAGACTTTCCTCTACCAGACAGACAAAAGCTGACACGCCAATAAACGCAAAGCATGCAGACACTAATACACTCCTGTAGCCATCACAAGAACACACACACAAATAACCAGTGACATGCAGACAAAACCAAAGACAAATGGACACATTTATGCAGGCACACATGTATTACAGACTATTTCCCCGATGGGACACTCAGAAGTTACACGTAGAGGCACACATATAGACATCTCAAAGATTTATATGCACACCTCTGGGTATGAATGAAATTTGGAGTGTGCGGTGACTAAAAAGATGATGGATCACTGAATGGATCCATAGTAGCAGGTGGACAAATGAAGACTATGCAGGTGAATGAACAGATGTGTTTGTAACTAGGGATGTATGGATGGATGGTCGTGTATACAGGGTTAGAAGCATGAATGAGTGTTTGAGGAAAGTAATGGACTTGTGCAAGTAGGAATGTACAGATGTTGATGTAAGAGTGTACGATGGACAGATTTGGGCTGCATGAACTGGAGAGATGAATAGGTAGATACCTTGCAATAATTCAGACACAGGATTCTTTGGCTTGCAGTGCCAGGAGACGAGTATCAGTAATAACAGGTTCAGTTACAATTACACAGATACAAACATTTAGAAGCGTAATGCTCGAAGTATGCACTTATGCATTCATCTCTTCAGAGTCAACAAACAGCCTCACTTACTTGAGCAGGAATACAAAAGAAGCATTCATCACGCCCCACTACAATATTTGCAAACTGAAGAATTCCAACATACAGCTGTGCTTTTCACATATCGACCAGGGCTGATTAGGTGAATTGGGAGCAGGGATTTCGCAGCGTAAAATGAAAATTCTGCATGTCTGTGTTCTATTTAAATTAGCTACATACTTTGACAAATAGCATCAATGACCTTAGCAAATACATTAATATGTGCTTATTCATTCTAATTCGATTTTCATCCATCAAGAGATGCACGCATAAAAGCTTTCAGGACATCCAGCTACCAAAATGACTTTGTTTCCATTAAACAAAATAGCCCCTTAAACACTTCAGTGTATGCGAAGGATACTCCCAAACAGAAAGTAAAATTTGGTGAGAGATGTATATTCCACTGGACTGAGCCAAGGCATGCTTGTTAAAGCCTCACACCATTGGTTTGAAGAGACTTGTAGAAAAAATCCAATGGTTGAAAGGGGCACATAGATTAATATACATAGATTGTTTGTAATAGATCTGTTTGACAGCTGTACATTAAAAAATCCAGACCTAAAAGCACTAACATACACAAGTGTACAAGCTTAGAATGCATGTATTTGACATAGGTGGGAAAACAACTAAATTCCATTTAATTCTGTGAGGCAGGGCTGGTCTGTCCCTAACATGACCTCTGTTTCAATGGGACACCTTATGCAATACACTAATGGCATGAGCAATTGTCATAGGTCAGTTGGGCTACAGTGAAAATATATCTTTGCATCCCGTTTTGTGCACAAAAACATTTCATTCAAATTCCAGAGAACATCTTATATTTGTAAGAGTTATAATACTTTTCAAGCAGTATTAAGTTAAACCTAAACATAAGGTCAATAGGGTAAAGAAAATGCTAAAGTTTAGCTGCTAAATAAAAAATGATAATCTTTATGTAGGAAAGTGCCCTTTTTGGCATTGTTACCCCCCCCCACACACACACTTTTTGCCAGATATTGATGCTGACTTGACAGAGTGTGCTGGATCCTGCTAACCAGGCCCCAGCACCAGTGTACTTTCCTTAAAAATGTACAATTGCTTCCACGGTTGGCACACCCCTGGCACACATTTAAGTCCCTTGTAAAATATACCCACGGTACCAAGGGCCCTGTGGACAGGGAAGGTCCCCAAGTGATGCAGCATGTATTATGCCATCCTTGGGGACCCCTCACATGCACATTGCCATTGCAGCTTGTGTGTGCTGGTGGGGAGAAAAGGACAAAGTTGACATGGCACCCCTGTCAGGGTGCCATGCTCACAAACTACTGCTTGTGACATAGGTAAGTCACCCCTCTAGCAGGCCCTACACCCCTAAGGCAGGGTGCACTATACCATAGGTGAGGGCATACCTGCATGAACAATATGCCCCTACAGTGTCTAAGTCC
This sequence comes from Pleurodeles waltl, assembly GCF_031143425.1. Lineage (NCBI taxonomy): Eukaryota > Metazoa > Chordata > Amphibia > Caudata > Salamandridae > Pleurodeles > Pleurodeles waltl. The sequence goes on along the minus strand of NC_090445.1, from coordinate 536,210,079 downwards.
ATTCTTAGACATTGTAAGTGCAGTGTGGTCATATAAAGTAAATGGGCTGGGAGTTTGTCATTACGAACTCCACAACTCCATGATGGCACCACTGAAGTCTAAGAAATTTGGTATCAAACTTCTCAGCAGAATGAACCCACACTGATGCCGTTGTTGGATTTATTGAAAAATTCCCCCTGTATTTTAGCCAAACTTCTAGTGCAGGACTGACCGGTCTGTGCCAGCCCGACACTTGCATACAAGTTTCTGACCACAAGGGGTGAGAGCCTTTGTGCTCTCTGTGGCCAGGAACAAAGCCTGCACTGGGTGGAGGTGCTTCACACCCACCCCTGCAGGAATCGTAACATCTGGCGGTGAGCCTCAAAGGCTCAGGCCTCTTTTTACAGTGGCCCAGGGCACTCCAGCAAGGGGAGATGCCCGCTCCCCTCACAAAGCCCCACTTTTGGCAGCAAGTCCGGTGGGAAAATTAGGGAAAACAAGGAGGAGTGACCACTGCAGCTGGGACCACCCCTAGTGTGTCCCGAGCTGAAGTGACCCCCTCCTTGCAAAATCCTCCATCTTGGTTTGGAGGACAAGGACCAATAGGGTTAGGTCTATGTCCCCATCCCCAAAGGGAGTGGACACTTGAATGGTGTAGTCACATTCAGGGGCAGTTGCCATTGGCTACTGCCCTCTGACCCCTGTAACGCCCTTATAGCCAGGATTTGAGGGCTTCTCAAACCTAGCTCATCAGATTTCTGGCAACCTCAAGAAGAAGAAGGAAGAAAGAAGGACTGCTAAGCCAAACCCCAGCAGAAAAGACTGAAGACACCAACTGGCTTGGCCCCAGCCCTCCAGGCCTGTCTCCAGCTTCTGAAGCCCTGCAACCAAAAGGTGACGCATCCTGCAGGCCCAGAAACCTCTTTAAAACCTCAAGAGGACTGCCTGCACCCCAGAGGACTAAGATCCACCATGGACAGCGGCCCTGTCCAGAAGGAAACACCAGCAAAGGACTCCAGAACTGCCCCAGATCAACGAGTCCTGCCAATTCTGCACCTGAAGCCCATGACCCATGTCCAGGTGGTCCAACCAACTAGAGCGGGTGATTCTGACCAAGTATCCATGCTGGGTTGACCCCTCCTGTTCAACACGATGACGCCTGCAGCCTAAATGCGGAGGTACCGCCTGACCGCGACAGAACCGACGAAGATTCCAGATGCCAAAAGGTACCCCTGCACCCGCAGCCCCCTGACCTTGGAGAATCCGACCTTCAGTGCAGCAACATCCAGCAGGCAGCCCTCCTCCTTGTCCACCCCTTGGTTTCCCGGAACCGACCCCCTCGACTTCACCTGCAGCATCTTCGTGACCCCTGGAGTCCCCCATAGGAAAGCATTGGGAGCTCGATGGTGTGTTTGCACCCTGCATCCAACCACCGCTGCGACGCTGAGGGTATATGTTTGATGCTGACCTGTGGCCTCCCCGGTGCTCCTCTAAACCCCCCAGGTTTGCCCTCCGAAGACGCAGGTACTTACCTGCAAGCAGGCCTGATTCTGAGTGCCCCCAGTCTCCATAGGAGCCCAGGTTAATTCTACCTCAAATCTGACCTCTGCACCCGGCCTGCCCCATGTTGCTGGTGGTGGATGTTGGGGTTAACTTGAAGCCCCTCTTGTGGGCATCGAAACCCCCGGAGACTGGAACTGTAAGTCTTGTACTTAGCTTAAAAACTGTGCTAAATTCTTTTCCCCCAGAACTGTTCCTGAAAACTGCAGTGTCAACTTTTAAAACGGATATTTGCTACTTTCTTGAAACCATTTGACTTGCCAAATTGAAACAAAGTGGTATTGATACATATGTTGGATACTTACTTGCAAATATACTTATCTACAACTTGAATCTTGTGGTTCTAGAAATAAAGTAACAAAATATATTTTTGCTATATAATAACAGTTGGCCTGGAGTTAGTCATTGAGTGTGTGCTTCATTTATTGCCTGTGTGTGTACAACAAATGCTTTGCACTACCCTCTGATAAGCCTAACTGCTCGACCACACTACCACAAAAGAGAGCATTAGTGTTATCTACTTTAGTCTCTGTTAAGCCTATACAGAAACCCTGGACTCTGTGCACACTATATCTCATTTTGATATGGTATATACAGAACCAGCTTCCTACACTTTCTTTATGAGAGTTTATACAGCAACATTTCTGAGTGAGTTGCGGATTACCATGTAGCTCTATGTTTGTCGAGTCACTACAATTGCAGTCCTGGGATTTCGTCTGACAATCAACCATAAGTGTTCTGGAAGTTGAAGTCATGGGGTGTTTAATTGTACTTTACTAACACACCTGATACCAAACATTTTGCAACTGAAAAGCCCAGAGTTGGAAATGTGTGCCACAAAGATGAATTTGGACAACATCCTCATCAGGGGTTGACAATTTAAGGCCTATGTTGACATGTATTAGAAAGAAAGAACTGGAGTGTAATAAGTCCTCTTCGTGGAATTTTAGCATCTTTTATGAGGATGTGTTTTCCTCACTAGAACTGCCATGTATTTTGACCAAACTGGATGACCTGCATCCTTTCAAGAATTTGCAATGTACAACTGATGTGTTGTGTGTATGATTTATGTGCATTGTGTTAATGCCAATGACAGAAACTAAAATGTGGCTCATTGTATAGCTAAGAAAAAAATCAACTTCAGCTGCAGTTCCGTATTATACTAAAATTCTAGTTTTTGGCAGGTGTTGCCAATAAATGGTTTATGTCAATTATTCCCTTTAATTGATTGCTTATATTAGTGCAATGTATTTTATGTTTTTAAATAATTTAATTAGCAGTGATTAATTATTTACAACAGATTGCACACTGCCACAGCCCCATGCGTGTGCATTTATGTAGTAAAGTTTTCCAGTAGTTAATGTTTGCCTATCTTAGATAACAAAGACAACGTGCAAAGTATTTATGATGCATAGAAATGCTACAGAAAATGCAACCTGGCAAAATTATAGCCAAACTAATAGCACTCTCTGCCTCACTAATGAGTACCCATTTGTAACAATGTGAGAGTTCTTATATTCTGTCCACCTCTTCTAGAGTTAGAACCATGTACCATTTACGTTCTGCAGCTGAACGTGTATTGCCATTAAAATGCAATTTACATGTCTTAGTATCATTAACAATTCTGTTAATTAGTCGTTTTTGTACATCTAAGCAATTGTGGAATCAAATAAACAAAAATGACAAATATACCTATTGTAATATTGCAATCTCTTTAGTATGAGTGATTAATCTCAACAGTAACCATATCACATATAGAAGCATTAATACTCTGAATGGAGGAGACTGTTTCTTTTTATAAGTGTTTTAATCACAACAAAAGAAAACAGGTAATTACACAGATTGGCAACGACATCTGTGATGCAATGATGTCCACATTTAGACGATCAGGGGTTTTGCTGTAAAACACTAAGTTGAAATAAACGAAATAAAGGAAAACTTGTTAGTGAGACTAGTATATGAATAAATTGCTCATGAAATGAAGATCTTGAAATGTTTACCGTAGCAGAACTCAACAGGCTCACGGATCGCAGATTGCAAACTGGTCTGAAAACAAAAGGACAAAATAGACAAGCATTTGCGATGCAATAGGTCTTGCATTTTATTGAGTTTGAGCTATTGGCATTATAAATTCAGAACTGGACTTTTCTTGCCACATAAATTGCTCAACCCTGTCTCATAATTTTGTCTTTTCCTGTCATGTTTTGGTGGTCACTGGTGGCTACTGACATCAGAAATCACAAGCCTTTGAGGAGAGAGGAGAAGACTGCTGCACTATCTTGAGTTGTGTAAATGTCTGAACAGATATTGGAAAATAAGGCTTGGAAAGTATTTTATTTTTATTGTAACAGAATGAAAAGTCTTGCAAGCATTCTTACCTTGCATTTCAAAACTTAATTTATTCACCCCTTGCAATTTGCAAAACTCAGAATCTTGTAGTGTATCCCTGCACATTTTATCACCATGTTTTACATGGCCAAAAATGGCTTGAACTCTGTAGGTGCAGTAATGTCCTAAGTATAACCTATAATGCAGATTCAGTCAAAAACTTCAGTTTCAGCCTCAGTCAGGATTACAACGGGACTTGTGATGAGGTCTCAATCTATTTCTTCTTGTACATTTCACTAGTCCACTGTAAGCTCACTGTTGCTGTTCACCAACATATTACCCACAAACTGCCCACATGTAGTACTTTCCTGCCCTCTGTCTTAGGTGCCATCTCATCTCTTACAGATATTTCCATCTGTGGATAGAAATACATTATCATTGAAAACTGATCATAGAAAACAATTGTTTAATATTAGAGCTGGCATTCATAACTCTTCAGAAGCATAATAGATTAGACTTGTTCTTGAAATGGCAACTGGCCCACTCTTCTCACCATGTAATGAAAACCTGGAAGCACTGGGGAAATGGCCATTCTACAAATTCATTTTACCTGCATTTTTCATGATGACATATTTCATACAATCCTTAAAACCTTTTCTGCAGAATTTTCCACACCGCTCAATGACATAATCAATGTGCCATTTGCAGCAGCACATAACCTGATGAATCTGACATTGAACACATTTTACCATCACTAGATACAGTCATCCTTGTTCCAGACAACCTCACCAGCTATTTCCTATCACACAGTTGCCCCTCCGTGCCAAGATAATTCAGAAGGTAATTAACCTCCAATCACACAAGCAAATCTAAACCAACTCCCTCCTACAGGACTACCAAACAGGTTTACAATTATGCAGCTTTAGTGAGATAACAGCCATCTACTTTACAGCTGAAGAGCTACACATTTGTGGGGACAGCACCCCGTGCCTTCTGGTCCAATTAGATCTGTCAACAGGGTCCATCACCGCTGACCACCAAACACTGAGAAGCATCCTGTCTCCAAACATGGGTTTCAATAGCATGAAAGTGTACTGATTAATCTCCTAGTGTTACACCAGACATCGATCGATTCATCTAGATCGGTATCTATAGATCTAAATCAATGCCAGGGACATCTGTGATTCCCAGGCATTCTTCTTCTCTTCATTTATTTTATACTGATGCATCTAACCCTTTAGATAATCTTAGCATCAAAATTCATCAATGCACTGACACTCAACTCTGCATGAAAGTCTCATCAAAGACATCAACCAACTCAGAGGCTGCCTCACCATCATCTTTGCCTACATGTAAAGTTCCTAACTGAAAGCGAATCCCACTAAGGCCAAATTCATTTTCATTAAAATCTGCACCAAACAAGCACAGGCAGGAATGCGCTGTAAACATCAAGCTGGAAGGATTGAGTTCACAACTCATGGAAAATCCAAAATTCATGGGCTGATCACCATTAGCAACATTACCTTAAGAATATACGTAGCCAAATAAGACAGATAGCTTGGTGCTGTCTATCCCTTCTCTGAAAGACTTTCCAAAGAGAACATCACTACAAAGGCTTTAGCCTCGATTTTATCCCACCTGGATAGTGACAACATCCCGCTCACTGGATCCCAAACTCCGGCCCAGCTCTAATTAGGATCATCTTACATGCAACAACCTTACTCTTTTAAGGCCTACAGAAGATCAAGCATACCATTCCTACTCTAGCGAATATGGATTTGCTCTGCACACAGACTTGGTTCATCTCAAGACCTTTAGCATCATCAATAAAATAGTATCTGCCAACCTGGCCAAAAAGATCACATCCAGTGGCAATGCAGCACATGTAGCTGTAACATCACTAGAACGAATATCAAGCATGAGCATCTGGTTGGCTGCAGAATCAGAATCCCATCTGCACCAAATGAGGCACATAATAACAGACAAATGGGTCCATTCCTGAGGTTTTATCCATAGGAACTTGTGGGAACTAAGAGATCCCTCCAGGTCCCCTCAAATTTGATTTCCCACCACCAACTAGACTTAACTTATTTCAATGTTTCTCCTGTATATCACACTCTAACAGTTCCAGTAGGAAGATACATACATATATTCATGCAGATGATCGCAGAAGCTGATTCTTTCTGTGATGGCTGTCTGGTGTTGTTAACACTTCTTCAATGGACGCAAGACGTTGCTGGTTGACAAGATACCAACTTATTATTTGTTTATTACTTCCTAAAATAATTGCAATTGCTTACTTATGGTTCGAACTTGTCTTTAAATAGGCAACCATGCCTATGCCCTTCCTTGTTTACTATCTCCAGTTCAGTTCTCCCATGTACTGGAAAGAATGGCCAGTGTCCACAACGTTTTCCTTGTGCTTCAAGGTCGAAGGTTTTAGTGAAAATGTCACTACAGGTTGTGTGCCTGATCATGGCTCAGCATTTCAGAGATACAGTCCCTTATATACTCCAGAAAGCAATTACAAACTTAGCTCACAACTACACAATATTGTTGTAGTGCCTGCAACAGGAGAGAAGATAGCAAGCCATCAATTGAGCTTAAAAGGGTTGTCTAGCTGAGATCTTTACATGTTTTAATCGATAGCAGCAGCTCTGAATTTGTAATGCCGGTGAGGCACTATGCCATATCTCCTGCCAATTAATTGCTAGACAAATAAACCAAACACACGGTGACCAGTGCATCTGCTTAAATATTGGGATGAAACATAATCCAGGGAGTCTCACACAGTACACCAGCATTCATGCAGACACACAATGGGCAATCTCAATATGAAGGCTCTAATACAAATACATTAGTATCAATGTTTTACACATTAATGAAATATGCCTATTAAGCAATACACAGAATTAGAATGGATGCTCCTGCTATGGTCATCTCCCACAGGCTGCTTCATAAAGCTCAAGGTCAGTAGTCCATTTCCACGACCATTCATCTACACTACAAGACCCATCAACCATCGTCCACCACAGTGAGACATGTAGCACAGTCATTCAGTCTACAAACCTATAATGTAAGCTATTGCTACCTGAGTATTCCTACTGAGAATGAGTCTTAGTTAAGTGCCAGAATGTCTTAAGTGAAGCTGTGCATCATTGATAAAGTGGCTGGATTACCCAGTTATGACAGTGGTCATCATGCTATGTTCATCAGCATCAGCTACATCCTCAGTGTCTGAAGAACTGCTTTGGCCTGTCTAGCCTCCAAAGTGTCTTCCAAGGTTTTGTCAATGTGCACCATTTACGGTCTCCCAGAAACATCTCCCTCCCATGCAGGATTGGATGGGTAGCAAACGGGCACTGAACCTCCACGCTGCAACCTTATTAATTAGGAATCCCCTCTCCAGGAATTCATAAAATGTCTAACACATGGGGAAACTCTCTCTAATGAGGGAGGGCCCAGATGTTTGTACACATTCCAGCCACCATAGGCCTCCCTCATGCTCTTTTCAAACGTGGGCAGCCACCGGCACCAGTAAGTACACTCTGCATTTTTGGAACAGCTATCCTATTTCAGCCTTATTGCCTTTTAGAGATGTAACAGTTTAAAATAAGTTATAAAGCCTCTTTCTGCTATTTAGTATTTTTACTCTTTTTACTGTGGGTCGATCCGCTGTTGGGAACTTTTAACCAAAGGACTCCGTGTTTTCAGTCCTCAGGGGTGCTACCTTTTATAAATATTGGTTTTGTGGTTTTTACTCTCTTTTTCTGCACCGGTGCCCGGTTTTTGGGGGCTCCTGGTGCATCTCCTTTTACTTTTTATTCGGCAGCCATTAAGGTGCCATTTTCCGGCAGCCATCTTGGTTGCTGGTCTAGTTGTTGGTGCTGGAGCCAGGTCAGGCCTCCCCCATGCTCTTTTTAAACGTGGGAAGCCACCGGCACCAGTAAGTACACTCTGCATTTTTGGAACAGTTTTCCTATTTCAGCCTTATTGCCTTTTAGAGATTTAACAGTTTAAAATAAGTTATAAAGCTTCTTTCTGCTATTTAGTATATTTACTCTTTTTACTGTGGGTCGATCTGCTGTTGGGAACTTTTAACCAAAGGACTCCGTTTTTTCAGTCCTCAGGGGTGCTACTTTTTATAAATATTGGTTTTGTGGTTTTTACTCTCTTTTTCTGCACCGGTGCCCGGTTTTTGGGGGCTCCTGGTGCATCTCCTTTTACTTTTTATTCGGCAGCCATTAAGGTGCCATTTTCCGGCAGCCATATTGGTTGCCGGTCTAGTTGTTGGTGCTGGAGCCAGGTCAGGCCTCCCCCATGCTCTTTTTAAATGTGGGCAGCCACCGGCCGCGCAGGAGGCGCGCCTAAGGCAAGCCCGTCTGCGCCCGTCCGCGCCCTGACGAGCCCAGGGCCCAGAGATGCTGCTCGTTTTAGGTATACTTTCTCAGGAATCCTACTCTATCGCCCCCCCGGCCCGTGTGGAGTCTTTTTAGAAGCTATCCCGGAGGCAGTGGCCTGTTCTACTGGGAAGGCCTCCAACTTAACCGTCCTCGGCGATTTTAATATCCACCTAGACAATCCTAACTGTCCATCTGCTAAATCATTATTAGCCTCTTTTACCTCTATGGGTATGGACCAGCATATTACTGGTCCAACTCACACGAAAGGCCATACTTTAGACCTTTTTTTTTAGTAATATCCCTAATCTTACCTTCTCCTCCTCTCTGCCTCTACCCTGGACCAATCACTATTTAGTGTCACTTACGTTTCCCTATGATGCTCCTAGAGAGACACAGCCCAGGTGCACCACAATGGGTCGTGCTTGGTCGAAGTTGGTACCTAGCACTTGGCATATGGCACTCTGTGCTTCTCCTTTAGCCAGTGACCATGCCTCCATTAATACGGTGGGCCTGTTTAACAAATGGATTTCTACCTCTTTAAACTCAGTTTTGCCTTGCAAACTGAGGGTGAAAAAACCTGCTCATAAGTCTAGTCCCTGGTATTCGTCTTCTCTATTGGACCTTAGAAAGAACTGTAAAAAATTTGAGAGAATTTGGAGACAAGATTATAATCCATCTGCTAAAGAAGCCTATAGATCAGCTATTAGATCTTACCATCATAATATTAAGACAACACAAGCTCTATATTACAGCAGTAGAATAGAGAACTCGTCCACTTCTCAGAAAGAAATCTTTCAGATCTTCAAGGAGCTCACTTTACCCCCTATTCCGCCCTCCCCGGTGGAAGCTTCTATTATGCATAGTAATGTATTAGCGGCTCACTTTCAAGACAAGATTAACAAGATATACTCCGGTTTTCCTCCATCTCCCTCTCAGAATAATCTCATGGGGCAAGGGATGAATTCTCCTACGGGTATGACCCAGTTAACCAATTTTTCCCCCCTCACAGGTACTCTGATTGGGAATTTTCTTGCCAATATCAAATCGGGTTCTCCCTTGGATCCGGCCCCTCCTTCTATTCTTTTGAAGGCAGCAGATATTGTTGTTGGTCCTTTGACAGAAATACTTAATAATTCCTTGTCCGCTGGTATTCTTCCCAGTTCCCTCAAACATGCAATCATAAAGCCTCTCTTAAAAAAACCTAGGATGGATCCCTCTGTCTTGGATAATTATCGACCCATTGCTCTTCTTCCTATATTGGCAAAAGTTCTGGAGAAGCACGTGAACTTGCAATTGACCAGGCATCTTGAGAGCCACGATCATTTACATCCTTCTCAAATGGGTTTCAGAACCCATCACAGTACAGAATCGGCACTCCTTACTGTAACTGAATCTGCTCGGCAACTTCTAGATCAAGGTGGTCATGCTGCTATTATCCTCCTTGATCTTAGTGCAGCATTTGACACTGTCGATCATACTCTTCTCCTTGATAGACTTTCCAAGATAGGGTTAGGAGGTCCAGCCCTTGCCTGGCTCTCCTCCTTCCTCACGGGAAGATCCTTTCAAGTTTTGGATCGCTCTTTTTTGTCTGACGTCAGGTCTCTATCTTGTGGAGTCCCGCAGGGTTCATCTTTAAGCCCCACCTTGTTTAACATCTATCTGTCATCCTTGGCCACAGTAGTCGCTCCTTATAACCTCTCTATGGTCACTTATGCTGATGACACGCAATTGGTGGTTTCCCTCTCTAGTAGTAGGGACTCCCCCTCTGCCAACCTGGCCGATTGCATGAAAGATATTGGGGACTGGATGACCCTGTCGAAACTGAAATTTAATGACAGCAAATCAGAGGTAATGATTATAGGTAATGGCGCCCCTACCGCCCCTCTGGCTATGTACTCTGAGGCTTTTAACAGCCTGCCTCCTCCAATAACACAAGTAAAAAGCCTCGGCTTTCTGCTTGACCCACGCTTAACTATGGAGCCACAAGCTAAAAGAATCTCCTCGATCTGCTTCGGCTTAATTAGAAGTGTCAGGAAGATTCTTGGACTTCTGCCATTCACTGCCAGAAGAATTCTTGTACAAGCCCTAGTTCTCTCCCCCCTGGACTACGGGAACTCCCTATATCTTAGTTCTCCAGATTATGGTGGTCATTCTGACCCTGGCGGTCTTTGACCGCCAGGGCGGAGGACCGCGGGAGCACCGCCGACAGGCCGGCGGTGCTCCAATGGGGATTCCGACCGCGGCGGTAAAGCCGCGGTCGGACCGGCACCACTGGCGGGGTCCCGCCAGTGTACCGCGGCCCCATTGAATCCTCCGCGGCGGCGCAGCTTGCTGCACCGCCGCGGGGATTCCGACCCCCCCTACCGCCATCCAGATCCCGGCAGTCGGACCGCCGAGATCCGGATGGCGGTAGGGGGGGTCGCGGGGCCCCTGGGGGCCCCTGCAGTGCCCATGCCACTGGCATGGGCATTGCAGGGGCCCCCGTAAGAGGGCCCCTAAATGTATTTCACTGTCTGCTGCGCAGACAGTGAAATACGCGACGGGTGCAACTGCACCCGTCGCACAGCTTCCACTCCACCGGCTCGATTCCGAGCCGGCTTCATCGTGGAAGCCTCTTTCCCGCTGGGCTGGCTGGCGGTCTGAAGGCGACCGCCCGCCAGCCCAGCGGGAAAGTCAGAATTACCGCCGCGGTCTTTCGACCGCGGAACGGTAACCTGACGGCGGGACTTTGGCGGTCGGCCTCCGCCGCCCGCCAAGGTCAGAATGAGGGCCTATGTAATAAAGAGGCTGCAGGTTACGCAGAACGCGGCAGCTAGACTTCTCATGAATACCCCAAGGCATCTTTCCGCTAAACCAGCACTTGCAGCTCTTCATTGGCTCCCGATTAAGCAGCGCATTCAGTTTAAATCTCTGTGTCTTGTTCACAGAGCCTTACACAATAAGGGTCCCCTTTCCCATAGAAAACGTATCTTTCTTTACTCGCCCCTTAGATCTCTTCTCTTAGATCTCGTTCCTCTCGACAGGTTTACATCCCTTCGGTCAACAGATCATGGGGAGGTAATTCGTTCTCCATCAGGGCTGCTCGGCTCTGGAATGCCCTGCCCTTTGAATGCTGTCAGGAATCCTCTGAACTTCTCTTTAGGAGGAAGTTGAAAACCATTCTCTTTCCCAGTTAATCTGCTTCCCCTGGCTCTTCCGACATTCACTGTGTACTTTAGCGCTGGGATGCCCCCGGGTAGCCATGCGCTCTACAAATCTATAAACTAAACTAAACTAAACTAAACTCTCCACCATTCCGCTGTTCCACATTGTTCCCCACAGCTTCTTCCCGCCAGCCCTAGAATACCTCAATCACATCAACCACTGTTCTTCATTCGGACAGAACAACTACTCATTTTTGTCTCTGTGGATTTAGGGCCTAAATTTTCAAGGAATCTGTTCCCACCTTGCACCATTTCCTGACACTTTGCCTTCCAGGCAGACTTTTAAAGGCTAGCCATCTATTTCTGCTTACAGAATTTTTTAGTGTCTGCTTAGTCTTTTTCCTTCCCTACATGTAGCACCATGAAATTACAGCCAAATTGAATAACCAACTTAGAAGCGCCTCGGCTGCACCAATACTGAGAGTAACAAAGGCAACACTACTCCCTGCTTTGCAATATGGCTACCTGGCATTCCTGGGGTCCTTAGAATCCACTATAGAACAGGCCCACTGCAGAGCATACTTAAACATTTTACAACAACCAAAGTATACCCGTCGCACCAGGCTCAGATTGGAAATGGGCCTAATGTCACAGCAGATAGACTGTCAAGCCGCAATCCTGAAATATTACATCAGACTCAGGAAGGCCAACTCACTCACGCTAAAACATAATTTGAGAACGATTTTTGAAACTCCTGGCAACCCGTGGCACATGCAATTAAGTAAAGCACAGAAGACCTTTGAAACGGGCGGCACCTTTCAGTTGGAAGACACAGTGACCTACAGTGTTTGGAAAACATCAATTAACAGAAGAGCAAAGGAACTCTCAAGAGAGTTTGATATACTGATACCCAAATCACCAACAACAGTGCCTGTGCTAAATGATTCCTATTTGATCGGAGCCCCTCAACCATACCTCCCAGAAGCAATAAATGCAGGCACTCTGCATCAAATCCCTTATATGGAAACATTAGTCCTCCCAATTAGGGACTTTAATCCTTCTTGGCCCGCACACAGGCAAAAAAGCGCCCATAGGATCTGCTCTTACCATCAAGAAAGCTGGCTTCACCTTCTGTGCTGCTGTCCCAACTTAGTAGCTGAAAAAAGACAGCTAATAATTCCAGGAGCTTTGGCTCAGGGAGCACGGTCCTGTATGGAGGTATCCAACCTTTGCTTTTCACACTCCGCACCCTGGGCTTTGGCAAGATGTGCAAAATATGTGACAGATCTCAGGAGGCTGCTACCCCAGGCAGCAGGGGCATATAGCGGGGCACTCGAGGGTCCTAATTGTGTGTAAGCTTTCCCTCGCTGCAAATGGAGACAATACGTAGTCTATTTTTACCGTTTTCTTTTTTCATTATTTATTATTTAACTTTGAACCCATACAGTGTTTCTCTTACTCTTCATTTTGTAATGGTTTTAATTAACTGATCAATACATTGACTAATGCTAAATGCTACCATGAAATTACAGCAATGCTGAACCTTCTACTAATGCATCCAGTGAAGTCATTGAAGCTTGAATCTCTCAGCAACTCTCCTCACAAAAAGATCATCTAGAGATATCTGACATCTATCAAACATACATCTCCTGAACATAACCACTGTACTTCATGTTGGAGACATCCTGCAACGTATGTGCATCTTCTGCATGTTACACGGCAATCAGGAACTTCTTCAAAACATCTACTTAATGACCGAATACACTTGCAACAAGTAGGAAGACACGGACCAACATCTCCTTAAACACTCTGCTCCAGAACACATTATAGAACAGCATATCCACACGCCTCACACATTATATAGGAATTGATGCAGAAACAATCAATTTTGCTATGAAATAAAATACAAATGATGATAAAATGATGAAAATGAAAAAACAAAATAAGCAGGTGCCAACATGGGATTATAGTGCACTCCAAAAGCAGTAACAGCAGTGGTACTCAGCAACTAGTTCAAATCGTTGGGTTGAAATTACACGTAGTTCAAACCAAATTGTTTAAAGGATAATTGGCGATATAAAAATATTTACATGGGAGATACATTTTTTTAATAGAAACACTAACGGGTTACAGATAATGCCAAGGTTAGGGTAAGGGGCAGCATGAACAGTAGGTTAAGGAAATTATGAAATGTAGGGTAAGTGTTAGGATGATGATGATTACAGTGTGGCGCAGTGTTAGAAATAGATAAATGGTTATGTGACGGTAGGGTAAGTATCAGGGTTAGAATATAGAATAAGGATTAGGATGAAGGCAAATGTTAATAACTGGTTTAGGTTAAGGCTGTTAGGTTAAGTGAAATATAGGTTAAGGCTGTTGGGTTAGCTGAAATATAAAGGGCAGGGTGGCTTAGCGATGGATAGGTGGATGAAGTTAGGTGAATGCAGGGCTCTGGAAGGGGCATATCATTAAAGGCTCGAGTGCAGTAGATACATTATATAATGCCACTTCCACTACACTGGCGTTTCGGTCAATCCGTGCGAATGATGGAGGACTTGAAGGGTGTGCACATGAAGAAAAGGTTCGATAATGGCGGCCCGGCCTATAGTGAGGCTCATTTCTTGTTCGGTCTCGTAGGTTTAAGGCGGCCTCCGTGGATTACAGCATGCTGAGAGCAGGATCTCTAATTTTATCACGTAGTCTACCACATATTTTTGCACGGCTGCGGCGGGTCGCAAAGTTCGAGCAGCTACTGTTGAGGGGCCCTGCCAAGAGACACAAACGTGGCAAAAGATCAAACAATAATATGGCGTCCTCCCTAGGGTCACTGCACGCAAGAGTGGGCCGGTTTAAATGACAGCCGCTCTCCAGGGGACAGGGCAGTTGGAAGCATGCCTGCGGCTCTTCGTAGAATCAAGGCCTTCCTGGTGAGATTCTTCTAAGTAGTTAGAAAGCAGGCGACGCCACTGTGAGTATCCCATTTCCAGGAAACATTGGCAGACGCACTTCTCTTTTTGCAATATATGTGTAATACTGTGGAGCAAGCAGCAGATGTCTCAAGGAGGAGACAAGAAAAAGCTCTAGGGGGACCAGCGAACAAGCCAGCAGGTAAGAAATAAATATTAAATGCCACAGAGACCCTGAGAAGAACTGGAAATGGGGAGACATATGCAGGAGAAATCTGCTAAAATCCTGATCTTTCACCCAAAAGAACAATACAGGCTCACAAGACAATACTATTATCCACTTAGGGTATAACAATCTTATGTTTGCATTGGTTGAGCTGCAACTCGACCGCCTATGTAATAAACTAGAATACTTTTTATACGAGCTGTTAGGGTAATGGGTACTTTTTAATTGTGGGACTCTCAAAGAGAGAGAGTCCTTGGGCAACTATATATCATTAATTATAAGAAAAATAGATATGATATTACTTGTATGCCCCTGATGATATGACAGTTATATATGTTTTGGTCGCTGGTCTAGAATATGTCATGACCCTTGTGGGTTGCAGTATTTGAGCGAAAATAAATGTAAGTGGATTGGTGGGAACTAAGGAGAAATCTGGTAATTTCTTCTGGCTTTACAGTATATTAACGTATGTACATATGTTTAGGTCCTTCTCTGTAATCCAGCAGCTCATAGAGGTTATTTGTTTAGTTCTTTAGGCCATGTTTTTCTGGTTCTGTAGAATGGTTATCAGGGTTTGCCATGGCTTACCACAACAAGGAACATTTTTTTTATATTACTGAATTTCGACATTGTTGCATCTACCTCAGAGTAGCTTAGCGCAGAGATTGGTGGTATGGTGGGTCCATGTTTTTACAGGATGTGGTGATCCCCTTGCTAAACGTGCTAAAGATGTTTTATGAATCTCACAGTAAAGTGTAATCAAGTCTGACTTAAAGTCGAAGGCATAATTCCACCATCCTCCTTTTAGGAATTGTTGATCTAGTTTCAATTTTATTTCCAAACGTTAACACCTAGATGGAGATCACCCCCTGTTCTTTTCTGTTTTTTATGTTTTTATGCACTTTTCAGGTTGGAATTTATAGACTATACGGGCCTATTGATAAAATGATGTCCTGGGTGTGGATTAATCAGAAACTATTTTTGGCTGCATGAAATTCGAGCATTATAACAATAAAATCTCCTTACAATTGATGGTGGGTCTACTTGACCAGTGAATACACACTATGCATGGATCACCAACCTTCATCTCCGGGGGCATCCTTGGAGGCTTCACTGACTTTCACGGTGTGTAGACACAACAACACACTCCCAAAGATCAGTGATGACCAAAAGATACTGAGGATGTGGACGCCTCTTAGTGGAAATGCAGCATTCGAGGAGTATCTACCCATCACACATCACCCCTTAGGGGTCAACGAGGTTCAACCTGAGACCCCATGACACAGCAATCGAGGGGCCCATTTCAAGACCGTGCAACATGAGGAAACTCACTTAGGTATTCGCAGATAGGGGGCTTGCAACTGCTCCCCCATATGATTCTACATGCACCTTGTTAATGACAGGGCACTGTGTCTGTGCGGACGTGGCCAAACAGATCAAGATGGACTGTCGCTTTTGGGACAGAGAGAAAACTGATTTCATATGGTGTTTCCTTGTCTGTACTGGGGAAGTGAGCAAAAGAACGATCGACTGGAATGCAGCCCAGAGTAACTTCTAGAGGCTGTGATAACTCAAGCATGCCATATATCACTTTTAGGGCCCGTGTGGCTGTATCATGCATTGGACTTTGCCACTGTGAGACCAAGGGGCGACTTTCACGTGAAAGGGCCGCTCTCACTAAAGCCTAGACTGGACCCAGTAAATCTGGCAGCCAGACGTGAACATACAAGCCTCAGCACAGCTGAACGAGCTGCCTGTGATTGACGGCACTCGGCTGTTCGTGCAGCCAATCAGCACAGTGCCCAGTCAATGGGAAGCTCCGAGGGCGAGGCGTGGGGTCTGGCACTGCAGCCTAGCTTCAGTTGAGGTTCAGTCCTCACGTGCTGGTGAAACCGGGCAGTGACCGCCTCGTTCCCCGGAAGTCTTAAAGGAGGAAAATATTTGCATTTGTAACATGGAGGTAAAGAGGCTGTCCTTCATGGTTTTTCATTAAAAGAAATTGCTAGTTTGAAATGCGAAGCCTTGCGGTTACTGCACTGCGCATGAGAATTCTGCTCTCTAATAGAACAAAGTATGAATTTAAACTCGGTACCAATGTTAGTCCTAATTCCTGCACTCTGTCATAATGGGCAAGGGAAGGCGCTGTTCCTGCCACGATAATCCTCCCGAGTTACCTGTGCGCTGAGGAGGGGGAGAACAAAGGAGAGAACGGAAATGGCTAAAAGGGAGAGAGAAAGGAGGCAGGGTGAGAAAGGAGTGCTGAGGAAGAGCAGAAGGTACAAAGCAGAGAGGGAATCTAGCAACAAAAAAGGGTCGAGAAAGGAAGGATAAGGAGCAAAGATGGGAAGAAAGCAAGGGCAGAGTGAGGACTGTTCTCAACAGGAAATTAGGAAAGACAGTGAGGCAAGGAGAGACAAAAGAGGAAGAAGGAATATTGAAGTAATAACAAAGGAGGTAGAAGAATGTGAAAGTAAGATGCAGGGTGAGTAAAAAACGAGGGGTCAAGGGTCATCATGGAGATGTTATAGTTAGAGAATAGGAAGTGAGGGATCAAGAGAAAGAATGAGCGGCAGAACAAAGGAGTAGTGAGGGGAAAAAGAGTGAAGAATAATGCTAGTATATGAGGAATACGGTGTTGCTAAGTGCACCATTTTTCCTCAATTAAAAAATGAGTGAAGATCCCCTCCAACATGTCATGTAGTGGTCAGGCTCTCTCGCTTCGCTCTATGCAGTGTAGGGGCCAGTGGTCGAAGTGAGCAGGATCGGAGGGGAACAACATTACCATACATTTATGATTTATGAAACACAGTTCGCCTACTTTTTGAACAAGAACAACCGTCTGGGGACGTTTAATTCGGACAGTTTAAATGCCTTGGCTGTAGTGTCATTCAGCGAGTCCCCTGTGCAGTGAAGTGAGGCAGACAGCTAAAGAAGCCTTCCTGCCCAGGGGCCTGCTTGCCTGAACGAAATGTAAATGTGAAGTACCAGTTAATCTGCAAATGTAAAGGTTGCTTTGGAGCCAGTACTGGCTTTAGTTGACCTAATCACTCTAAGCTTTGTGATGACAAAGATTTATTCTTTATGAATTGTTGTTCAAAGTGTTAACAGCTGGCATGTGAAGTGTGTTTTTTTAATTGTATTTATATTGCGCTTACTACGCCTGGAGATGTTGATGGCACAGTAATGTAAAAAGTTGCACTGCATACACTCTCTGTATTAGTAGAATCTATATTTTGGAAACACCATTTTATCTTAAACATTTTGCGCATTTTGAAACGGTCTATTTTATACTGTATGTAATGCAAGTTTAAAATAATGAATTACATATTTACAGGCTGTGACCTTGTAGCACTAAAAAGTAAACATCACTTTTCTCCACCTCACCAAGACTTAATTCTGTGGCTTTCTGGTTATACAGAGAACTCTGCAGTGCATTAACTAATAGAGGTTTCATAATGTACTATAGTGCATTTCCGAATGAATAACAACTTTTTACATTTAAGCTGTTATTTTATATGTAGCCACCTGACAGTGAAAGACAAAAACAATTGACAAAATATTCTATTTTTTTTTTGCCACACCTTTTGACCCTGCCCCCACACTCACTGACCCCGCCCCCGCTGCATCACAGTTCCCATGCTTTTTTTAATTCACTTCCAGGGCTGGTAGGAGCTCGTATGTCAAAATTTGCCAGGGCTGCTTTGGGCTCTCAGTCCGGTCCTGCTTTTTGGCATTGTTTCAGAACTCATGACGTCGGAAGCGTTACGTCTCAATGTCCCCTCACTTCTCATGAAGTGACAGTCTTA
This sequence comes from Pleurodeles waltl, assembly GCF_031143425.1. Classification (NCBI taxonomy): domain Eukaryota; kingdom Metazoa; phylum Chordata; class Amphibia; order Caudata; family Salamandridae; genus Pleurodeles; species Pleurodeles waltl. The sequence continues at coordinate 536,191,728 of NC_090445.1, read as the reverse complement.
ATTACCTAGCACGGTGGTATTCAGTGGCTCTTAGCCGGCTTCTTTTGTGATGTTGTCAGCAGACACGCGTTGCGTGGTGCGTCTATTTCTACTCGCCCTACTGACGATGACCGGTTTGGTAGATCACTTTTGTCATGCTTGACTGAGGAAGCCAATCCTCTATTTGCTTAACATAGTAAACAATGCACACGTCTTACCACAACGCATGACTCCGCCACCTCGCAACTTTTTATTTCTAAAATAGGGATGCAGGTCACAAAAGGAATATCCACCTCACTCCCGCGTTACAATAATTGCAGTGCGTTTACACTGAGTGAAGCACAGCGTGGCCGCCCACAGGGGTCGTAGTAAGAGAAGTGTCCTGCTTACAAGGTCAAGGGGCACTGGACACGCCTGCCCAGTATTTTTGGTACTGTACACTCGCTATTAAGTGGCACTTTCTGTACATTACTTTGTTAGTTGGCCTGTTCGGTCACGTCCTTCCTTTATTATTAGTTCTCTCTTTGAAGGTGTTGGCGTTTAGATCTTTCGTTTGACCTTTTTTGCTTCCTGTTGCGCCCTTCTTCGAATGTTGAGTCAGTGTTTACCGTGATTGAGACTGACTTGCATCACTGTTCCACCCGTCACTGCTACGCATGACTCAGCTTCACAACCCACTACTGCCGTTCATTCGCTTGTGTCACACACTGCAGCTGGGCCATGGCGCGTGCTGTCTGTCACGGATTCTTCTCAGCATAGATGAGGCCAGGGGCACTGTCTGCATGTAGCCGGGGCCTCAAGGGTGGTTGTACATCTAGTTTAAGTTCTCAAACGTTAGTTTACTTTTTATTTATTACTTTTACTCTTTTTATACAACGCACGCTTGGTCTGAAGGCATTAGAGCGCTTTACAAGAGAACAAGAACTAAGTTGGGGTTAAAAACCTCTTTAAAACAGCCTTTCAGCACCAGGAAAACAATAAACAAATAGCTCATCCCAGCAGGGACGTTACAGAATAAGAAGTACTTTGCTAATCACAATAGTAAATCAGCAGCAAGTAACCAGGAGAGTAGAGAACAACATTTCTTAACAGGAAAAACAGGGCAAACGAACAGAGGAGATGCAAGATACCATTCTCCCTTTAACCAAAGTGCCTCTCTTAAATGGGATTTTGAGCTCCCGTTTGAATGTGAACAGACAGGAGGTGTGCAGGTGGGTTCTGGGAAGGAGTTACAAACCCTTATTGCACTACTAGAGAAAGCTTATCTTGCGCAGCGTTCTTACTTGAATGTAAAGCAGTGAAATCTGTTGACCATTTATATTCAATACATTTATACTATCCCAAACGTGGATATCTGAGCACTTTTACAGTACACTAAGGATGATGTGGGAAAAGATGGAGGGGCAAGGAGGCTTTCTGAATGCATGCAAAGCCCTATATAAGGGAGCAGCAAGGAGCAGCAAGGCACCCTTGGCCTCAGACAGCTGGTCTCGCACCCACACACATTGCAGGACACACATGGGTCCGATCTTCACTTCAAGCAACCGGATCACCATCGAGACCATCTCCTCCCCAGACTGGATCAACCATACACTTCACAATCACCGCACCCAGCAGCCGCACCCCACCTCCAGTTCCCCCCCCCCACAGGAAATGAAACAAAATCACAAAAGAGCAACTCACCTCATCTTTCGCCAAATCCTTCTCTCCTCCCTCCGATGACACCAACACAGCAGCGTGCAATCTAAAAGCATGGATCACCATATGCGCCTACACTCTAGCCCCCTTCCGGCTGACACCAGCTAAATGCATACCTAAGAAAGCCAGCTGGTTCACCACGAACTCCTAGAATCAAAGCGTACCCGCAGACATTTAGAGAAAAACTGAGGAACAGTTAAACCAGCAAAGACCTCGCCTCCTTCAGAGCCGCAACCGCTGCCCACTGCTGAAAAATCAAGAACACAAGGAAGGACACACTCCGGGAGCATATCAACTCCTCCACACACAACTCTAAGGAACTCTTCTCAGTCATCAACAAGTTCACAGATTCCCCCCTCTGAAGCCTCCAGCATCCCCCATCACAGGACCGCTGCGACAAACTCGCCACTTTTTTCTACTGCAAGATCCAGGACATCTATGACAGCTTCCTCCTGCAAAATCCTGGCACCGGAACCTCTGACCGACCTACCCCCCCAAGAACCCACTGTAGGAGGCTGGCCTGGCTTGTAGTGGGTACCAGAGATACTTACACCTTGTGCCAGGTCCAGTTATCCCTTATTAGTGTAGAAGAGGTGTTTCTAGCAGCTAAGGCTGATATAAGGTAGCTATGGCAAAGCAGCTTAGGCTGAACTAGGAGACATGTAAAGCTCCTACTATACCACTGGTGTCATATGCACAATATCATAAGAAAACACAATACACAGATATACTAAAAATAAAGGTACTTTATTTTTATGACAATATGCCAAAAGTATCTCAGTGAGCACCCTCAGTATGAGGATGAGAAATATACACAAGATATATGTACACAAACCAAAATTATGCAAGTAATAGCAAAAGGAAGTAATGCAAGCAATGTAAAGTTACAGTAGATTGCAATAGGAGCACATAGGTATAGGGGCAACACAAACCATATACTCCAAAAGTGGAATGCGAACCACGAATGGACCCCAAACCTATGTGAGCTTGTAGAGGGTCGCTGGGACTGTAAGAAAACAGTGAGGGTTAGAAAAATAGTCCACCCCAAGACCCTGTAAGGTAGGTGTAAAGTGCACCTACAACCCCCAGAGAGCACAGAAGTCTTGATCGGGGGATTCTGCAAGGAAAACCAACACCAGCAATGCAACAACAGTGGATTTCCAGACCTGAGTACCTGTAAGACAAGGGGACCAAGTCCAAGAGTCGCGACAGTGTTGAGAGTGGGCAGGAGCCCAGGAAATGCCAGCTGAGGGTGCAAGGAAACTGACACCAGATGGAAGAAGCTTGGTGTTTTGCAAGAACGAAGAGGACTAGGAACTTTCCCTTTGGAGGATGGATGTCCCACGGTGTGAAGAAGCTTGCAGAGGTGTTCCCACGCAGAAAGTCCACAAACAAGCCTTGCTAGCTGCAGGGGTTGCGGTTTGGGTTTTTGGATGCTGCTGTAGCCCAGGAGGGACCAGGATATCGCCACTTGGATGAGGAGACAGAGGGGACGCCCAGCAAGTCAGGGAGCCCTCACAGAAGCAGGCAGCATCCGCAGAAGTACCTGAACCGGCTCTTGGAAGAAGAGTGAACTGGAGTCCACCCAAAGTCACAAAAGGGAGTCCCACGACGCCGGAGGACAACTCAGAAGGTTGTAAACTGCAGGTTATAGTGTCGGGGAACCAGGCTTGGCTGAGCACAAAGGAAATCCTGGAAGAGTGCACAGGAGCCAGAGCAGCTGCAAATCACGCAGTACCCAGCAATCCAGTCTAGCGTGGGGAGGCAAGGACTTACCTCCACCAAACTTGGACTGAAGAGTCACTGGACTGTAGGAGTCACTTGAACAGAGTTGCTGAGTTCCAGGGACCTCGCTCGTTGTGCTGAGAGGGGACCCAGAGGACCGGTGATGCAGTCTTTTGTTGCCTGCAGTTGCAGGGGGAAGATTCCGTCAACCCACGGGAGATTTCTTCAGAGCTCCTGGTGCAAGAAGGAGGCAGGCTACCCCCAGAGCATGCACCACCTGGAAACAGTCGAGAAAGCCGGCAGGATGAAGCGACACAAGGTTGCTAGTAGTCGTCTGGCTACTTTGTTGCGGTTTTGCAGGCGTCCTGAGCAGTCAGCGGTCGATCCTTTGGCAGAAGGTGAAGAGGGAGATGCAGAGGAACTCTGGTGAGCTCTTGCATTCGTTATCTGGTGAGATTCCCAAAGCAGAGACCCTAAATAGCCAGAAAAGGAGGTTTGGCTACCTAGGAAGGAGGATTGGCTACTAAGAGAGGTAAGAGCCTATCAGAAGGAGTATCTGACGTCACCTGCTGGCACTGGCCACTCAGAGCAGTCCAGTGTGCCACAGACACCTCTGTTTCCAAGATGGCAGAGGTCTAGGGCACACTGGAGGAGCTCTGGGCACCTCCCCTGGGAGGTGCAGCTCAGGGGAGTGGGCACTCCCCTTTCCTTTGTCCAGTTTCACGCCAGACAGGGCTGGGGGACCCCTGAACTGGTGTAGACTGGCTTATGCAGAGATGGGCAGCATCTGTGCCCATCAAAGCATTTCCAGAGGCTGGGGGAGGCTACTCCTCCCCAGCCTTCACACCTATTTCCAAAGGGAGAGGGTGTTACACCCTCTCTCAGAAGAAATCCTTTGTTCTGCCTTCCTGGGCCAGGGCTGCCTGGACCCCAGGAGGGCAGAAACCTGTCTGAGGGGTTGGCAGCAGCAGCAGCTGCAGTGGAGACCCCCGAAAGGCAGTTTGGCAGTACCAGGGTTCTGTGCTAGAGACCCGGGGAATCATGGAATTGTCTCCCCAATGCCGTGAAAATTCCATGATCTTAGACATGTTACATGGCCATGTTCGGAGTTACCATTGTGACGCTATACATAGGTAGTGACTTATGTATAGTGCACACGTGTAATGGTGTCCCTGCACTCACAAAGTCCGGGGAATTTGCCCTGAACGATGTGGGGGCACCTTGGCTAGTGCCAGGGTGCCCACACACTAAGTAACTTTGCACCCAACCTTCCCCAGGTGAAGGTTAGACATATAGGTGACTTATAAGTTACTTAAGTGCAGTGGTAAATGGCTGTGAGATAATGTGGACGTTATTTCACTCAGGCTGCACTGGCAGGCCTGTGTAAGAATTGTCAGATCTCCCTATGGGTGGCAAAAGAAATGCTGCAGCCCATCGGGATCTCCTGGAACCCCAATACCCTGGGTACCTCAGTACCATATACTAGGGAATTATATGGGTGTACCAGTATGCCAATGTGAATTGGTAAAATTGGTCACTAGCCTGTTAGTGACAATTTGGAAAGCAGAAAGAGCATAACCACTGAGGTTCTGGTTAGCAGAGCCTCAGTGAGACAGTTAGTCATCACACAGGGAACACATACAGGGCACATACTTATGAGCACTGGGGCCCTGCCTGGCAGGGTCCCAGTGACACATAGACTAAAAAAACATATACACAATGAAATATGGGGGTAACATGCCAGGCAAGATGGTACTTTCCTACACAACCCCCCCCCCCAAACGAAGGACAATAAGACTAGCCATGACCTGATGAGTCTTCATTGTCTAAGTGGAAATATCTGGAGAGTCCATCTGCATTGGAGTGGGTACTCCCAGGTCTATGTTCCACTGTATAGTCCATCCCCTGTAGAGATATGGACCACCTCAACAATTTAGGATTTTCACCTTTCATTTGTTTTAGCCAAAGTAGAGGTTTGTGGTCTGTCTGAACAATGAAGTGAGTGCCAAACAGGTACGGCCTGAACTTCTTCAGTGCCCAGACCACAGCAAAGGCCTCCCTCTCAATGGCTGACCAACGCTTTTCTCTAGGGGTCAACCTTCTGCTGATAAAAGCAACTGGTTGATCCTGGCCCTCAGAATTAAGTTGTGATAAGACTGCCCCTACCCCTAATTCAGATGCATCAGTTTGAACAATGAATTTCTTGGAGTAACATGGGCTTTTTAGGACAGGTGCAGTGCACATGGCCTGTTTGAGCTCCTCAAAAGCTTTCTGACAGCTAGCTGTCCACAATACCTTTTTAGGCATCTTCTTGCTAGTGAGATCATTGAGTGGGGCTGCTATGGAGCCATAGTTTTTAATGAATCTCCTGTAATACCCAGTGAGGCCTAGGAAGGCTCTCACTTGGGTCTGAGTTGCAGGGGGAACCCAATCCATGATTTTCTGGATTCCCCCTGAAGTGGTGCAATCTGTTCTCCACCTACCAGGTGTCCCAGATAAACCCCTTCCCCCTGCCCTATCTGGCACTTTGAAGCCTTGATAGTGAGGCCTGCCATTTTGCAGGGCCTCCAAAACTTTCCAAAGGTGGACCAGTTGATCTTTCCAGGTGGAGCTAAAGACAGCTATATCATCTAGACATGCTGCACTAAAAGCCTCCAACCCTTGCAGGACTGTATTCACCAACCTCTGAAAAGTGGTAGGTGCATTTTTCAAACCAAAGGGCATCACTGTAAATTGGTAGTGCCCTCCTATAGTTGAAAATGCAGTTTTAGGTTTAGCATCCTCTGCCAATTTGATCTGCCAATAACCTGCAGTCAAATCAAAGGTGCTTATATACTTGGCAGATGCCAGTGTATCTATGAGCTCATCTGCCCTGGGTATAGGGTGAGCATCAGTTTTTGTTACCTGGTTGAGACTTCTGTAATCTACACAAAACCTCATCTCCCTTTTTCCATCTTTTGAGTGAGGCTTTGGTACAAGCACCACAGGAGAGGCCCATGGGCTTTCAGAAGGTTCAACCACTCCTAGATCAAGCATTTTCTGAACTTCTTGCTTTATGCAGTCCCTGATATGGTCAGGCTGCCTATAGATTTTACTTTTGACAGGCAAGCTGTCTCCAGTATCAATTGTGTGTTCACACCAAGATGTGGTGCCTGGCACAGTTGAAAAGAGTTCAGAAAACTGTCGAAGGAGATTTATGCAGTTGTCTTTCTGTTCTGCAGTAAGACAGTCTGCCAAAATTACTCTCTCCACTAAAGCATCATCTTCAGTGGAAGAGAAGAGATCAGGGAGAGGGTCACTCTCTTCTTCCTGTCCTTCATCTGTTGCCATGGGCAGGGTGAGATCAGCCCTGTCATAGTAGGGTTTTAGGCGGTTGACATGAATCACCCTAAGGGGACTCCTGTCAGTGCCCAGGTCAACCAAGTAGGTGACCTCACCCTTCTTTTCAACAATGAGGTGGGGTCCACTCCATTTGTCTTGGAGTGCTCTTGGGGCCACAGGCTCCAATACTCACACCTTCTGTCCTGGTTGGTACTGAATCAGAACAACCTTCTGGTCATGCCATTGCTTCTGGAGCTCTTTGCTGGCCTGAAGGTTTTTACTGGCCTTTTTCATGTACTCGGCCATTCTGGACCTTAGGCCAAGAACATAGTCCACTATGTCCTGTTTGGGAGCTTTTAAAGGTTGTTCCCAACCCTCCTTCACAAGTGTTAGTGGACCTCTTACAGGGTACCCAAAGAGGAGTTCAAAGGGGCTGAAGCCCACTCCTTTCTGGGGTACCTCCCTTTAAGCAAAAATGAGGCAATGTAACAGGACATCCCATCTCCTCCTGAGTTTTTCAGAGAGTCCCATTATCATTTCTTTGAGAGTTTTATTAAACCTCTCTTCCAGTCCATTAGTCTGTGGATGATAAGGTGTGGTGAATTTGTATGTTACACCACATTTCTTCCACATAGCCTTCAAGTATGCAGACATAAAGTTGCTACCCCTGTCTGATACAACCTCTTTTGGAAAACCCACCCTGAAAAGATTCCCAGGAGGGCCTTTGCCACTGCAGGTGCTATAGTGGTCCTTAGAGGAATTGCTTCAGGATATCTTGTGTCATGGTCCACAACCACCAAGATAAACCTATTGCCTCAAGCAGCCGGAGGGTCAAGGGGGCCAACTATGTCAACCCCTACCCTTTCAAAGGGGACCCCAACCACAGGGAGTGGAATAAGAGGAGCCTTTGGTGTGCCACCAGTCTTGCCAATGGCTTGGCAGGTCACGCAAGACTTACAGAAATCTTTTGTGTCCTCTGACATCCTAAGCCAGTGAAACAGGGGGACAAGTCTTTCCCATGTTTTGATCCGGCCCAAATGCCCAGCCAAAGGAATGTCATGTGCCCGAGTTAGGAGGAACTCTCTCTACTGTAGGGGAATGACCAATCTCCTGGCTGCTCCAGGTTTTGGGTCCCTTGCCTCTATGTACAAGAGGTTGTCCTCCCAGTAAACTCTATGTGAGTCACTGACATCCCCATTTTGCTGTTTGACAGCTTGCTGTCTGAGACCCTCTAATGTGGGACAGGATTGCTGTGCCACACTCAGCTCTTCCCTGGCAGGCCCCCCTCCACCCAAAAGCTCAGCAGTGTCTGCTGCCAGCTCATCTGGTGAAGGTTCTGCACAGGGAGGAAATTCTTCTTCCTCAGAAGGAGAATCATCTGTAGAGGGAGGGATAGTGGGTAGGGATTTACCCTTGCTACCCCTACCTTTAGGGAGCACTTGGTCCATTCTTCCATGATCGAAGTCACCCTGTCCTTTTTGATTTTTGGCTTGAGCCCTTGTCAAAGCAAAAATATGCCCAGGAATGCCCAGCATTGCTGCATGAGCCTCCGACTCCACTTCTGCCCAAGCTGATGTCTCTAAATAATTTCCTGGTAGACAGTCTACAGGTAAATCTGAAGCAACCACAACTTTCTTTGGACCAGTAACCCCCCGCCAGTTGAGATTCACAACAGCCATGGGGTGGCTAAGAGTGTTGTTATGAGCGTCTGTCACTTGGTACTGGTGACCAAGTAGGTGTTGTTCAGGGTGTACCAGTTTCTCTATCACCATGGTAGCAATGGCACCTGTGTCCCTGTAGGCCTGAACTTCAACACCATTGATTAGGGGAAGTTGCTTGTACTTATCCATATTAAGGGGACAAGCAACCAAGGTGGCCAAATCAATGGCGCCTTCAGAGACTAACACAGCCTCTGTGGTCTCCCTAACAAGACCAACCCCAACTAAATTACCAAAAGTGAGCCCAGCTACTCCCTTGGATTGGCTATTAGTAGGTTTGCTCCCACCACCACTGCTATTAATAGGGGCACTAGAGTTTGCAGTAGGGGTTGTGGTAGTGGGAGGTTTGGTGTCTTTCTTTGGACAACTGGCATCAATTGTCCAATGACCTTTGACTTTACACAAATAACACCAAGGCTTTTTAACTTGATTTGAAGAGGATTTGGACCCACCACCCCCACCACAGGATTTTTGTGGGCCTGATGAAGACTCATTTTTAGCTTTGTCCCCACCCTTGTCAGAAGACTTACCATCCTTCTTCTTGCCATCCTTGTCACCCCCTGTATGAACTTTTCTGTTCACTCTTGTTCTGACCCATTTGTCTGCCTTCTTTCCCAATTCTTGGGGAGAGGTCAGATCTGAGTCCACTAGATATTGGGGTAACAAGTCAGACACACAGTTATTCAGAATATGCTCTCTCAGAATAAAATAATACAGGCTTTCATAGTCAGAAATTTACTGCCCCTCCAAGGCCTTCACTGAATAGTCAACAAAGTCTATCCAGTCTTGTGAGGACTCTTTTCTGGTGTCTCTGAACTTAATCCTGTATTGTTCGGTGGTTAAGCCAAATCCATCCAAGAGTGCATCCTTCAAAATTGCAAAATTGTTAGCATCACTTTCTCTAACAGTAAGGAGCCTATCCCTACCCTTTCCATTGAAAGATAGCCACAATATAGTAGCCCACTGCCTTTGAGGGACCCCCTGTACCATACAGGCCCTCTCAAGTGCAGCAAACCACTTGTTGATGTCATCCCCCTCCTTGTAAGGGGGAACTATCTTGTGCAGATTCCTGGAATCATGCTCTCTAACAGGATTACTATCAGGAATACTGCTGCTGCCACCATGGGGTCCTAACCCCAATCTCTGTCTCTCCTTCTCCAGGTCTAGGGATTCCCTGCCTACAGCCAGCTGTTGCTGTTTAAGCTTCAGTCTCGTCTCTTCCACTCTCAACTTTTTGAGTTCCCTTTCTAACATGTTGTCTTCAGGGTGGGTGGGCTGGGAATGCTTGGATACTGAGGACAAATTGGAAACAACAGAGGGAGATCTGTCTCGAACAGCTTGGACTCTAACAACCTGGCCTCCAGGAATAAAAACATCCCTACTATGATGGGAGCTCCTATTACTACCAGCATTGCTCTGTGGTCTGCAGAGGGACAGATTTGGAATAGGACCCTCCACACCTCTCTCAAGGGGTTCCCCTGAGTCAGAATGGGAGCTATCTACTAACTTCTCAGTTGAAGTGCCTGCTAGGGACTTATCATTCTCAATGAGCATGTTATATAGAAATTCTCTTGAAGGGTTCTTTCCTATCACTAAACCTCTATCAATGCAGAGACTCCTTAAGCTCTTGAAATTTAAATTGTCATAGGTAGTATTGACCAATTTAAGAGCAGTTCCTACATCAGACATGATAAAAGAAGGTATAGAGACAGTGAGAAGAGAGAAAAAGTTTCAGGACTTTTTAAGGAACAGAGAAAAAACTTTTTCAAACTTTTTGGAAACTATTAGAAGTTTAGGAGTACTTTTCAGCATTTAGTAGAAAGTGTAAGAGAAGAAAAGCAAAACTTTTTGGTTAGGTGTACATACACTAAACTTGTTTTGTATATTATTCTCTTATGAAAAGTACACAATGACAAAGTGGTAAGTAGTTACAAGTACTTATCCCACCGCTGCACAACCAATGTAGGAGGCTGGCCTGGCTTATAGTGGGTACCAGAGGTACTTACACCTTGTGCCAGGTCCAGTTATCCCTTATTAGTGTAGAAGAGGTGTTTCTAGCAGCTAAGGCTGATAGAAGGTAGCTATGGCAAAGCAGCTTAGGCTGAACTAGGAGACATGTAAAGCTCCTACTATACCACTGGTGTCATATGCACAATATCATAAGAAAACACAATACACAGATATACTAAAAATAAAGGTACTTTATTTTTATGACAATATGCCAAAAGTATCTCAGTGAGTACCCTCAGTATGAGGATGAGAAATATACACAAGATATATGTACACAAACCAACATTTTGCAAGTAATAGCAAAAGGAAGTAATGCAAGCAATGTAAAGTTACAGTAGATTGCAATAGGAGCACAGAGGTATAGGGGCAACACAAACCATATACTCCAAAAGTGGAATGCGAACCACGAATGGACCCCAAACCTATGTGAGCTTGTAGAGGGTCGCTGGGACTGTAAGAAAACAGTGTGGGTTAGAAAAATAGACCACCCCAAGACCCTGTAAGGTAGGTGTAAAGTGCACCTACAACCCCCAGAGAGCACATAAGTGGTGATAGTGGATTCTGCAAGGACAACCAACACCAGCAATGCAACAACAGTGGATTTCCAGACCTGAGTACCTGAAAGACAAGGGGACCAACTCCAAGAGTCACGACGGTGTAGAGAGTGGGCAGGAGCCCAGGAAATGCCAGCTGAGGGTGCAATGAAGCTGCCACCGGATGGAAGAAGCTTGGAGTTTTGCAAGAACGAAGAGGACTAGGAACTTCCCCCTTGGAGGGTGTATGTGCCACGTCGTGAAGAAGCTTGCAGAGGTGTTCCCATGCAGAAAGACCACAAATTAGCCTTGCTAGCTGCAAGGGTTGCGGTTAGAGTTTTTGGATGCTGCTGTGTCCCAGGAGGGACCAGGATGTCGCCACTTGGATGAGGAGACAGATGGAACGCCCAGCAAGTCAGGGAGCCCTCACAGAAGCAGGCAGCACCCGCAGAAGTACCTGAACAGGCACTTGGAAGAAGAGTGAACCGGAGTCCACCCAAAGTCACAAAAGGGAGTCCCACCACGCCGGAGGACAACTCAGAAGGTTGTGCACTGCAGGTTAGAATGTCGAGGACCCAGGCTTGGCTGTGCATGATGGAAATCCTGAAAGAGTACACAGGAGCCGGAGCAGCTGCAAATCATGCGGTACCCAGCAATGCAGTCTAGCGTGGGAGGCAAGGACTTACCTCCACCAAACTTGGACTGAAGAGTCACTGGACTGTGAGAGACACTTGGACAGAGTTGCTGAGTTCCAGGGGCCACGCTCGTCATGCTGAGAGGGGAGCCAGAGGACCGGTGATGCAGTCTTTTATTGCCTGCGGTAGCAGGGGGAAGATTGCGTCGACCCACGGGAGATTTCTTCAGAGCTCCTGGTGCAAGAAGGAGGCAGGCTACCCCCAGAGCATGCACCACCTGGAAACAGTCGAGAAAGCCGGCAGGATGAAGCGATACAAGGTTGCTAGTAGTCATCTGGCTACTTTGTGCGGTTTTGCAGGCGTCCTGAGCAGTCAGCGGTCGATCCTTTGGCAGAAGGTGAAGAGGGAGATGCAGAGGAACTCTGGTGAGCTCTTGCATTCGTTATCTGGTGAGATTCCCAAAGCAGAAAATAGCCAGAAAAGGAGGTTTGGCTACCTAGGAAGGAGGATTGGCTACTAAGAGAGGTAAGAGCCTATCAGAAAGAGTCTCTGATGTCACCTTCTGGCACTGGCCACTCAGAGCAGTCCAGTGTGCCAGCAACACCTCTGTTTCCAAGATGGCAGAGGTCTGGGGCACACTGGAGTTGCTCTGGACACCTCCCCTGAGAGGTGCAGGTCAGGGGAGTGGTCACTCCCCTTTCCTTTGTTCAGTTTCGCGTCAGAGCAGGGCTGGGGGATCCCTGAACTGGTGTAGACTGGCTTATGCAGAGATAGGCAGCATCTGTGCCCATCAGAGCATTTCCAGAGGCTGGGGAAGGCTACTCCTCCCCAGCCTTCATACCTATTTCCAAAGGGAGAGGGTGTTACACCCTCTCTCAGAAGAAATCCTTTGTTCTGCCTTCCTGGGCCAGGGCTGCCTGGACCCCAGGAGGGCAGAAACCTGTCTGAGGGGTTGGCAGCACCAGCAGCTGCAGTGGAGACCCCGGAAAGGCAGTTTGGCAGTACCCGGGTTCTGTGCTAGAGACCCGGGGGATCATGGAATTGTCTCCCCAATGCCAGAATGGCATTGGGGTGACAGTTCCATGATCTTATACATGTTACATGGCCATGTTCAGAGTTACCATTGTACGCTATACATAGGTAGTGACCTATGTATAGTGCACGCGTGTAATGGTGTCCCCACACTCACAAAGTCCGGGGAATTTGCCCTGAACAATGTGGGGGCACCTTGGCTAGTGCCAGGGTGCCCACACACTAAGTAACTTTGCACCCAACCTTTACCAGGTGAAGGTTAGACATATAGGTGACTTATACGTTACTTAAGTGCAGTGGTAAATGGCTGTGAGATAACGTGGACGTTATTTCACTCAGGCTGCACTGGCAGGCCTGTGTAAGAATTGTCAGATCTCCCTATGGGTGGCAAAAGAAATGCTGCAGCCCATAGGGATCTCCTGGAACCCCAATACCCTGGGTACCTCAGTACCATATACTAGGGAATTATATGGGTGTACCAGAATGCCAATGTGAATTGGTGAAATTGGTCACTAGCCTGTTAGTGACAATTTGGAAAGCAGAGAGAGCATAACCACTGAGGTTCTGGTTAGCAGAGCCTCAGTGAGACGGTTAGTCATCACACAGGGAACACATACAGGGCACATACTTATGAGCACTGGGGCCCTGCTTGACAGGGTCCCAGTGACACATAGACTAAAACAACATATATACAGTGAAATATGGGGGTAACATGCCAGGCAAAATGGTACTTTCCTACACCCACCCAGACCATCCACAGCTCGTCTACGCTCACCACAGAGAAAACAGTCAGCATCATGAACAGACCAACTCCGGAGCCCCTATTGACCCCTGCCCACACCACATATACATCAGAGCGAGCGCATCCACCGCCCGACCTCAAGAACACAATCAACTGCTCCATCAACACTGGACCTTCCTTGAGGGTTGGAAACATGCCGAAATATGCCCCTCCTGAAGAAACCTTTGGCAGAACCATCTAAACTAAAGAATTTCCAGCCCATCTCGCTACTAACCTACCCCGTCAAGTACTGGAGAAAGAAATCAATGCGCAACTATGGAATTTCATTGAGGCCAACAACTTCCTGGACAGCTCCCAGTACAGCTACAGCAGCAACCACAGCACAGAGACAGCCCTCCTGGCAGCCACCAATGACATTTGATTACTCCTAGACTGCAGCCACAACGCAACGCTCATTCTCCTTGACCTCTCAGCAGCCTTCGACAAGGTCTCCCACAGCACTCTAATCACTAGTCTCCGTGACATAGGAATCTGTGGAAGAGCCCTAAAATGGATCCACTCCTTCTTCTCCGGGAGGACGAAGAGGGTCAGACTCCTGCCCTACACATCCAGAACCACAGGAGTCAACTTCTGAGTCCCCCAAGGATCCTCACTGAGTCCCACACTGTTCAACATATACATGTCCCCTCTCACAGCCATCGTCAAAAGGCACAGTATGAGCATCGTGTCATATGCCGATGACACACAACTCATCCTTTCCCTCACTGAAGACCCGGACTCGGCCAAAAGGAACTTCTACTTAGGAGTAGAAGCCGTCGCCACCTGGACGAGAGAAAGCTGTCTCAAGCTCTATTCTGACAAGACTAAGCTCATCATCTTCAGGAACGCCACCTCAGCTTGGTGCGACTCCTGGTGGTCCACACCTCTCAGCACCCCTCCTGCACTGACTGAACACGCCTGCAACCTTGGCATCATCCTCGACTCCTCCCTATCCATGACCCACCAGGTAAACTCTGTTGCCTCCTCCTGCTGGCACACACTCTGCAAACTTTGGAATACCTTCAGATGGATCCCAGCAGACTGTCGCAGGACAGTCACCCACGCCTTAGTCACAAGCAAGCTCGACTATGGCAAGGCCCTCTATGGCAGCACCTCATCTAAAAACATCAAAAAACTACAACTCATCCAGAACACAGACGCCAGACTCATTCTGGACCTCCCATGCCGAGAACACATCTCCCAACACCTGAGGACCCTCCACTGGCTCCCGGTCAAGAAACAAATCACCTTTAAGCTACTCACCCACACATAAAAGGCCATTCACAATGCAGGACCAGCCTACCTGAACCACTGCGTCTCCTTCCACACCCCCGCCAGATCTCTCTGCTTCGCCCAGATGGTCGTGGCCACCATCCCTCGCATCTGCAAAACCAACACCAGACGATCCTTCACCTACATCACAGCAAAGAGCTGGAACAACCTCCCCCTGCACCTCAGACAAATCCCGTTGTTCACCATCTCCAGGAAGAACCTCAAGACTTGGCTCTTCGGATGAGACCTTTCCCCTCCCCTCCAGCGCCTTGAGACCCTCATGGGTGAGTAGCCACACTTTACAAAAACTGATTGATTGATTGATTGATTGAGCTGTGGAAGGTTCTAATGGGCACCTACAAGACAAGCCTTGAAGGATACGTATGACGGGGAGACCGTTGCTGCCAGCAATTCCTACTGATGTAATCAAGTCATATGGGGTCTATTCTAGATTACCAGGCTGAATCAGATGGAGAAGAAAAGCCCTGCTTTGCTCTGCAATGCCACAATTTCTATGGCCAGAGATAAAACAAGTACAGTCGGCGGTTTCCAAATCAATCGTTTGTTTGCTCCAGCAGTAACTGAGTACAATTTGGAATTTTGACAAATTCATGTATAAATCCCAAGCTCCACCAGTTTCATGCCGATGGGCAGAGGAGGAAGGTGTGCTAATCACATCTCATTCCTTTTTGCCAGGCTTTGCTGCATCTGTTGTGTTTATAGGTGGGCCTGTTGATGGCTCTGAAATGGAGTGATAAAGCATAGTGGGTTTGTCATTGAATGTTGTGGGATATGTTTTGGAATGTTGGCAGCTATATTGGAACATGATAGAGTGCTGGGGATAACTAAACCTACTTTGAGACGTTTGGACTACTCTTGTAAGCTGTGAGAGGAATTCAATGCTGTTTGATGTTCTCTTGGTAGGTGATGTTCTCTGTTGTGTCTTCTACAAGCTCGCTCTTTCCATTCTGCATGAAACGATTTAGCATCAGTGTTGGCACTCTGCAAACAGCAGGACCATCTAGTGCTTTTAGAGATGGACATTAGAGCCAAGACTCTAATGCCCATAAAGAGCATGTAGGGCAGTGTTCGGAGGCATTGTCTGGTCTTGCCCGATCTTGACCTAGGCAGTGAACACAGAGGGCCTCATTACGCGTTTGACAGTCTCAGAACTGCCCTATTGGTGGTGGCGGTTAGACCGCCAACAGGCTGGCGGAGAAGACCGCCAAATGATGAAAGTGGCGGTATTCAGTATGGAATACAGCCAAAGCACTGCCGGCACTGCCACAGTGGTCTGGCCGCCATGGACGACGGTATCCACCTGTGAGCCGGCTGACACCATGTTCCAGCCGGAGGGATTATGAGGTTGCACACCACCAAGGTTTCCGCCGCTGTCGCACCACCACGGAGACCCAGGCAGAAGCCAACTGCATAAAAGGAGACACTCACCTTCAGGAAGCCATACTCGTCCGGAGCCGCCATGGAACCAGAACTACACGTCATCCTGCTCCTCCTAGTCGTCCAGAGACACTGAAATCAACGCCGAAGATAACAACAGCAACCATGAGTAATCACACTTACCTGTCACTGTTGTAAATTGCCAAATCCATATGCTCACCCAACATACCATTCGGAAAGGGGAGCAAGGGCGACATACATATGCTTAAACTGGCACGCACACTCACAGACGGCTACATACACACACAAACATACACAGTACATACACCATGGTCATCACACACACACACACACATTATAAACACACAAAGACTCCTGGAAACACAGCACTGGCACAGTCACACACAACACAAAACACTACAAAATGTCACTACAACACCACAAACGCAGCCCCATCAAGACAGTACCCAGTGACAAATCACACATACAACACAACGTACCACCAACAGGGAATGAACACACACAATCACACAACTATACAATGCAGCATTTGACATACACAGCAAGCACACTCCACAATGTATCTGACATACCAAGCACCAAACACGCACATGCACACATGCAAAGCACACAAAGCCACACAATACTGCAATGAACACATGTCAACAAAAACACACAACATGTTCCCAACATGCACATGCCCATCACTCAACACACACTCATCACTGGGGGACAAATGCACTGCACACAATTTCACATGCTGCCCAGACAAAACAGGTAGCACAAGCACCACTTACGCACAAATACTCTCACAGAAACAATGTCAGCCATTCCCAAATATGCCCTAAGAAAAGAAATGCAGAACAAATATTGAAAGTCGAAACCAATAACTGGCTGGTCCAATTATCTATTAAAAGTGAGAATAAATATGAACATCTCCAAGGTTATATGTCAATCCAAATTGAAATAATGCAACAAGCACTTGATGCACATCTGTGTGCTCCAAACTTGACTCTTGACTGCCATTTAATCTCTACGGGTAGGGGCATCAAGGGGACAGGCAGGCACCTCAGGGATTATCGGGGGTAGGGGTCTTTTGGGGTGTTGACTGCAGATATGGTGGATGTGCTGCATGTAGGAGAGTCAGTGGTTGTGATGTATGCGGGTGTGATGACTGGGGTGGATGTCTGAGGGTGTGCTGTAGGGATGCCTGTGAACAGGATTGGTGAGGTGGCTGGATCTGTGAATGTTGGTGTAGTGTCTGCAGGTGTGCTGCCAGTGATGCTGGGAGTGTCAGGGCAGGTAGTGACTGTTGATGTGCGTGCAGGTGTATGTTGCTTGTGTGCATGACAGTGGTGTGTCTTGTGGTGCTTGTGTTTGTCTGGGCTGCCCTTGGATGTTGAGGTGGATGCATGCTTGTCTGTCTGTGTGCTTTGGCTGGGTTGGGGAAGAGGGGTTTGGGATTGGGAAGAGGAAAGTGGAGGGGGAACGGTAGACAAAAGGGCACTGGCTGGAGGCCAGATCCTTGAAGGATCTCTATAGGCCAGCCAGTGCACCGTATATGCCCTCTAGGAACGCAATACTCTGTTGTTTGTGAGTTGTGAGTCCCTGGATGGCATTCACAATGGTCGATTGACCCACAGAGATGGACCTCGGGATGTCAATACCCTCCTCACTGAGGGCAGCAGGGCAGGCAGGGGCAGAGGTGCCTGCGGCAAAGGAGACGCCCACCCTCTTGGGTGAGCGGGCATAGCCAATTGGGTGGGGAGCTACAGCTAGGGTGATGTTAAAAAGTGGGGTGGCGGACAGATGGTGCTACAGTGGTCCCAGAATGGTCCACCAAGAAGTGTCCACTTCAGGAGGATTCCGAAGATGCTGTCACCCCCATGGCACTCCCCTCACCCTCCAGGCCACTGGCTCCCTTGGTGTCGGTGGTACCATGACTTTGGCCCTGTGGCCAGCAGCTTCTCCACTCAGCTGTTGCTGATGCTGAGAAACAGAGAGAGAGGTAGGGTCATCACATTCTTTACATACACATATATTACACCATATACAACAGTAACATCACATCCATGTGTAAAACACCCCCGGGTAGGAGCCATTTTGAGCCAACATCATGTCACAACAACATAATCCCACTACCCTATATGACAAGAATGTCACACACAACATAAGCCAAACTATCTAAACACTACATCACCATTGTACCAGTAAAGCTATAACAAACCCTATACCAGCATTAGATGAATTGCCAACATTAAAAGTGTGTCCCTATACACAGCATCACTGTGAAACTAGAATCCGTCAATGGGAATTAGTATTGTCTGTGATATCACATTCATACATATGCCAAATCTACACTTGCTCAGTCCATTAACAGATGTCATGTCTTATGAAAGTTACCATATCACATTCCAATTATAACACAGCATGTTGCTTAGCAATCACATTTATAAATTGTAAAGGTGTCTCTTACTTTCACAAATGCAAAAACCACATATGCACCTACTCCATTTGGCATATCCAAAGTTGGAGTATAAAAATGTCAAATGCATTTTAACAACACATGTATCAATAATGTTTTTAGTAAGGTTGATACACACTTTGTGGACCTACTCATCTCAGTAATTACCTCATAGTAAACAAGTTAAGTACAGCAACAGGGGCCTACCCAGCACACAGGATTTGCCCACAAACAACTCCAGGAACGATACCAACACTTTCAATACAATTGACACTTGTCATGTGCATGAAGGCCACAAACAGTACAAATAATATTGATGATCATCAAGCTCACGTCAACAATATCCAAGTCACAACATGACTATCAGCACTTCAAACATGACTCACCTAACATCTTTGGAGTAAAGTTGCACTGACAGAAACAAGTTTGTAGGTGACTATCATTGAGACATACACCTAGAGTGCAGAAAATTGACGATAACATATACCAGTCCACCAGCATGTGAATGTCAGCAACAAAACCAGCAACACAATGAATTCAGTGCACAATTAGCTTAGCCATACTAACATCCATCTAAACAGATTCAGAATAGCTACAATAAGTATGCAATACTTGGATCAGAAATCTGGAAAAAGGCAGGAATTAGCAGTGAACACGTGTTGACCACTTACCTTCACATTACCATGTACATGTCTTGCACTGGGAATGTAGAAATACCACCATGCTATTCATCATGTAGGCTGTACACCCTGATTATACATCACAGTTTTCCAATGTACAGTCCTCAGTTAACTATGGGACACCTCCTCACACCTCAGAGTAAATGTAGCAAGTATGGCATTTACATTTTCTGATTGAGATCACACCCTCACATGAACGTTACATCTAGGCCATAACGCATGATTAATTGGCCTGTTTCTCACCTCTCAGACCCTATGTTGCATAGATCCAGTGTAATAGGAATGGACAGAGACCAAAGACCTGAACAACTTACCAACAGGATACCTTGAGTATGGATCAATAGATGGCAAGGATGATCCAGCATGTTATATATAGGGCAGTATAGTGGTACACATATGACACTGTCACATGTGCATCCCCACATGCTTCAATACAATATGGTCAACACTGGTAAGTCCAATGTCTCTGTACACACTAGAAGCTCCACGCCTGTATGTCAATGTTATAACTTTTACACTTAAGTGTACCTAGGGGGCCATTTCCCTTTAGCACTTACCACATTGTCACTGCTTAAATACACAGCATACATTGAACTGGCAGAGGGATGCACGTGTGTGTAGTCAGTACTTAGCACCTTGTGGCTGCTGTGCTGCCCTCAAATGCTCATCCAACTGAGGGTAATCCACTGCCAATATGCGGGCCATTAGGGGGGGTCAATGTCCGATGGGCACCACTCCCTCTCGGGAGGACATCCCCCGGGGTGAGCCTCTGCAGTCTTCCAGGCACAGCGTCTCAGTTCCTCCCATAGCTTCCTACAGTGGTTGCTCTGCCGGCTGTGGACTGTGGACAGAGTCTGCACTTGCTTGGCTATGGCACGCCATAAGGGCGTTGACCTGCATGGATTACACAGGCAAAAGGAAAAAGTTATGTCTACATGCACCATCTAAACCCAAGTGGTCTGAACACCTCAATCACAGTAAGCTGGCAAACATGCCCTTCCTCTCAGTCCAAAGCAATTCACAATTTACCATCTGCAGCTATCCCATGTGTGGAGTGGAGAGCACTTTCACAGCCAGACAAGAGTTCAGCAAGGCAGCAGGCCAACAGCAAGGCAGCAGTCCTTTGTAGAAAGCAGACAGGTGAGTCCTTTGAGTAGCCAGGCAGTTCTTCTTGGCAGGATATAGTTTCTGGTTCAGGGTTCTTCTCCAGCAAGTGTCTGATGAGGTAGGGCAGAGGCCCTGTTTTATACCCAAATGTGCCTTTGAAGTGGGGGAGACTTCAAAGAGTGGCTAAGAAGTGCACTAGGTCCCCTTTCAGTTCAATCCTGTCTGCCAAGGTCCCAGTAGGGGGTGTGGCAGTCCGTTGTGTGAGAGCCGGCTCTCCACCCTCCCAACCCAGGAAGAGCCCTTCAAAATACAGATGTATGCAAGTGAGGCTGAGTACCCTGTGTTTGGGGTGTGTCTGAGTGAATGCACAAGGAGCTGTCAACCAAGCCCAGCCAGACGTGGATTGTAAGGCACAGAAATATTTAAGTGCAAAGACATGCTCACTTTCTAAAAGTGGCATTTCTAGAATAGTAATATTAAATCCGACTTCACCAGTCAGCAGGATTTTGTATTACCATTCTGCAAAAACAACATACTAAATATGACCTTCCTGCTCCTTTCAGATCAGCAGCTGCCACTTCAACAATGTATGAGGGCAGCCCCAATGTTAGCCTATGAAGGGAGCAGGCCTCACAGTAGTGTAAAAACGAACTTAGCAGTTTTACACTACCAGGACATATAACTACACAGGTACATGTCCTGCCTTTTACCCACACAGCACCCTGCTCTAGGGGTTACCTAGGGCACACATTAGGGGTGACTTATATGTAGAAAAAGGGGAGTTCTAAGCTTGGCAAGTACTTCTAAATGCCAAGTCGAAGTGGCAGTGAAACTGCACACACAGGCCTTGCAATGGCAAGCCTGAGACAAGGTTAAGGGGGCTACTTAAGTGGGTGGCACAACCAGTGCTGCAGGCCCACTAGTAGCATTTAATCTACAGGCCCTAGGCACATATAGTGCACATTACTAGGGACTTATAAGTAAATTAAATAGTCCAATCAGGTATGATCCAAAGTTACCATGTTTAAAAAGGGAGAGAGCATATGCACTTTAGCACTGGTTAGCAGTGGTAAAGTGCGCAGAGTCTAAAAGCCAGCAAAACAGGGTCCAAAAAGTGGAGGGAGGCAGGCAAAAAGTTAGGGGTGACCACCCTAAGGCATGTCAGGTCTAACAAAATGCATGAACAGTACCTGTTATTGACTAGATACATATGACCAGGCCACATCATTATCCCAAATATGGTATGTCTCTATGAACATTTCTCACACCATTATTGTACATGCTGCAATATATATTGTGTATAAATGAAGTTAGATTACACACTAGCTACCATGTATCAGTGCTGGATGTCTGCCTCTGCACATGTACACATTCACATACACCCAATTATTATTGCCCAGTCCCCCATTAACTCACATTTCATGTACTCCATCATACACTCCATCTCTCACACATTGATATACCATTGGACTCACCTGCTCCACTGGTGCACCATATAGCTGTTCATACCGGGGTAATACCTCCGCCAGAAGCTTCTCTAGCTCTTCTGGAGTGAAGGCTGGGGCTCTATCACCTGCAGGACATGACATGATAGCTCCTAGATGCAGTACACAGGTAGTGAAGGTCTTAATGGCAGCAGTGTCAGGAATCAAGTGACCATTACAGCAGAAAATGGCGGTCATGTCTGGCAGGTACATGACTGTCACTGACGACGGACCTCGCCATTGACCCAGATCTGCCAGATGCAGCAACTGTTCCAATGGCAATGTGCACCGCCGTTAGGACCGCCTACCGCCATAACAATATCCTCAGGCAGAGTTAGATCACTTCTTCATGTCTAGTACAGTAGGTCAGGCAGCTGCCATTTTGAGGCAATTATATGTATGGAAAAGTTATGATATCTGCGCCATTGACAATTCTCTATATTGTGTGAACTATTAGTAAGTGCTGCCTTCATATTTAGTATTCTAATTGTGCATGTGCGTAGTAAAAGCTGGGTAACAGAGGAATTGGTGGTAATGTAAATGAAAACCTTTTCTCAACATCCCATGTGCGACAACAATGGAGTATAGGGGCAACAAATATGTGTCACATGTAAACTAGGGTGCACTATCAAACACTGACAGTCACAGATAAATATGCATGTCTAGTACATCAGAGGATACATGGAATCTGAACCAAAGGAACTGTCATAGGATGCATAGCAAGATACTGTACTTCTAATGCCATATGTTGTATGTGACATCACATGGAGATATGTGTGACTTATATTTGAACATATCCATTATGTGTACATTGTCAAAGACACCTACAATCTAATTTTTTTCCATATAGTTACCCTGGTATGAGGAGAGGAAGACACCCTCCAGTGTGCCTCCCACTAGTAGACCGGGCCACCATGGAGGAAAGACACATAATACATATCTATCACCTGAATAGGCATACAATCATGGATCTCTGTGATCAGTTGGAGCCAGATCTGATGCCTGCCATTCTCAGTTCCAATAGCATACCTCCCATCGTTCAAGCCATGTTAGTGCTACACGTCCTGGTCACTGGGTCCTTTCAAAATACAGTGACCCTCATTGCAGGGATGTCTCAGCCCATGTACAGTCTGCTTTTAAAGGATGTGCTGTGTGCATTGTTGTAACACATGGACAGCTACATCTGGTTTCCCCAACGTGTGGAATTGGCCTATGTGAAGTCAGAGTTTTATGGTTTGGGACATATTCCACATGTCGTTGGAGTCATAGATGGCACCCATGTACCCTTGGTTCCACCCAGTGCCAATGAACAGGTATACAGGAACAGGAAAAACTACCACTCAATCAACTTCAAAGTGGTGTGTTTGGCAGATCAGTACATTTCACAAGTCTGTGCAAAGTTTCCAGGATCAGTTCATGATTCCTTTATCATGCGGAACAGCAATATCCCACTGCTGATGACACAACTCTACACAGAGAGGGCCTGGCTGGTTGGTGAGTCACATTTGACATGTGCGTTTGCTAAGGATCTCTTGTGCTATCACAAATATGCATGTCCAAGATATAGGTTTGGGTTTTTGAAACTACTCCTTGCAGGGGACTTGGCTACCCAAACCATCCTTGGTTGTTTACAATAGAGGAAGTCTGCTACAAAGAGGCCCAAAGAAGACAAAGAGTGTAGTGGAGTGGACTTTTGGGCTCCTGACTGCAAGATTTCCCTGCCTGGACATATCTGAAGGAGCCCTTCTGTAGTCACCCAACAAGGTATGTCATATAATTGTTGCCTGCTGCATGCTCCACAACCTTGCCCTGAGACATCAGATTCCATTCATACCAGATGAGGGTAGCCAGCAGAACCCTTGGGTGGAACTGCAGTTTGCCAAGTGATAATGAGCCTGATGAAGCTGGAGACTTCAGGGCAGATCTAATTAATCACTACTTCAACTGACTGAAGGTGTGTGATGTCTCCTAAATTTTGAGAGTTTATGTTTTAAACTATAATTGATGGCTGACATGTCACCTCCTATTTACCATTATCAGTGAGGTCTTAGTTGGCTCCAATGCCAATGAGCCAGGTATGCATGCAGATTGTAAGTTTGTATACAGTGTTGTGAGATGTTTCTGCACATGCAAAGTCACACTAGTCCAAATGAGTTGTCAAAATTGATGCATGTTTACAGCTATGTCCTATTCCTTATCTCTGCCAATCACAGATTTGCAGAGTTTTTGTTTGGCTCTTCATCATTGGCAAGTCACAGAGAGTGTCAGAGGCAGATGGGAACTGCAGGCATACATGATAAATGAACATAGACAAATACAGGTACAGATTGGCATGAATTTGTGGAGTGTAACTGATATGGTCAGACTGTCAGGAGGCTGGGGTGGATGTGTTTTTTTCCACCAGGGAGACCTGTTTGGTACTGGAGGTGGTCAAATGGTGTCATGTGTGTGTCCATATGCGTAAATGTAGAATTGTTGCACCATAGCCTCTGCCATCATAATGGTTTCTGTTGTGATGTACCTTAAACATAGCTGTCAGTGTGTTCCTACTTTGCAGACCATTGTGCATGTATCTGTGGACTGACATAGGTGAGTGGCAAGCCTACAGGTACGTGACCATGGCAAGTGAAAGGACTGGAGACATCAGTACTGATCTCTATGATGAGGAATGACTATTGGTGAGCCAAGGTATGGGTATGCGATAAGGCTTTACCTGGTGATACAAAGGACCAATCTGTCTGTCTCCAGGCTTGTAGAATGAGTGACATGTCCTTAAGATCTGTATCCTATGGGTTGGTAGTGTATGACAACAAAGCTGACAATATGGTGTCAGTAGCAGTACTACTCTATCTGCTGTGAGCAAATCAAGTAATTATTGTGTGAAGATGTCCAATACAGCTGGTTTGCTTATATCAATGTTAAAATCCCATTGTAGTGAGTCTCCTGGAGAAACAGTACACGTGTGATGTCCATAACAAAGGTTGAACAATACAGAGGGACATATTGATAATGTAGATGTCATACATGACAATATTACATGGTTGATAAATGACACTTACACAGAACCTGTGTTTAAGGTGTATTTATTGGGGAGTGCAAAATAATATGTGTGAATTTAAACAAAACTAACAGAAAGCAAACAGTTAATGGTTCAGTCACGGTGGCTGAATTCTTCAGGGTAGCTGCTACACCATTTGGAAACACAAGTCTGGTGTAATTGTAAGATAGGAAAATGGATTTGGGTTTCAGAACAGTCAACAGTGTGTATTTATGTCACAAAAGGGGAAACATCAGGAGAGGTTCACTTCCTAGTAGTGGGTTATGTCTTGGCATCTGCTCCTCCTGGATGTCTGGGTGGATGTCCACGATAGTTGGGGGTTCCTCTACTACAGAGGGTGGGGTGTGTGAGGCATGTCTTTCTCCTGGCAGGGCCTCCATTCCACTAGCAGCCCAAATGTAGAAGGGCCAGACGAGTCATTACTAGTGGAAGAGGCCTGATGTTGTTGGGCAGACCTGCTCAGGGTAGTGTTGATGTCCCTCCGCACCCCAACGATGGAAGCCAGGATGGCTTTTTGTTTCTGCCACTGCTGCGTGACTTCCTGGTGGTTGCCCCTCTGCGGCTGTTAGATTTCCCCCATCATGGTGACTACCTGTCCTATCATGCCTTGGGAATTTTGGTAGGCTCCCAAGACTTGGAGATGGTTTCCTGGTCAGTATTGTCCCTTGCAGCCCCCATTCTCTGGCCCAGACCAACCCTCTCACACACCCTACCCCTACATGCCTGTGCCCTTGGCACAGTGTGCCCACTTCCAGTGGTGGCAGGACCATCATTGTCAGGGATGACTTGGTGAGACTCAGGTACCTGTACAGGGGGTCACACAATGGATATAACAGTCCTTGGGATACATGTTTGGGGCGAATGGTTGCCTGTGATTTTGATGCTATAGGGATGGGAGGAGTCGATGCGGGCTGGGTTAGGCAGACAGTTGTTGACTGATCAGGTGTACCTGATGGGCCAGTTTACTCAATGTCCACACATCCAGAGGTGTTGTCCTCACTGAGGCCTTCATCCAGAGGGGAATTGGCAGTCTCTGGTGTCCTCTCCATGGTGGCAATGGCAAGGTTACCTGTGAGAGAAGTGCCCAGAGTTGCTGTAATTGATACAGCAAGTGATATTTTATTTAGAGTATTAGTGATGTTGTATGAGATGAACACAGTGCCTTAACATGACCCCCAGAAATGACAATGTCAGCTGCTGCAACAACCTTATTTAGTAAAACATGAGGCTCTTTAATTTCAATACCATACACCATCCTTAAAGATGTTAAAGTATGTTGATAGTAATTAGACTGCTGATACCATCTTAGGTTGTCTGACTATTGACATGTGTGTTCACCTTTGTTGCCTGGTGAAGAGTCTGGCATGACACATGGTACAAAAAATCTGGACAATGTACAATAGTGCCAGAGTAAGGACACAGTATGGAAGTAAGCAATTGAAATTGACCTCTATCTGGATGTACTGCATGCGTATCCACTTTGGCATCTAGATTTCCACCCCAGGTGAGTCAATTTCAATCTTAGGAATCTTTTTCTAAGGGTAGTTTGATTGGGCACTCAGCTGTAGCTGCGTTTGCTTGTAATCACAGTGGGAGTGGGGCTTTGCATTCTTGTCATTGCCATAAACTGTTGCACAGTTGGACATCCATGATGGGTTAGATTGGTAGTTAGTTCCATATGCATGACAACTCACTTTTAGTGCACTGTCCAGGTTTTCCTAATGGTGGGGTTTTATTGCCTTCTGGGAGTTGTAGAGCTATCAGTTCCCAGTACTTCACATGCCATTTCAAAGGGCTGTGGTGCCATATGAGTTTAGTGGACATGTGAAATTGCCAGAAAGGGGTATTAGGACATTAGGACAGAGGGGTCGTGGGTGGGCTTGTTAATTGAGGTGTGGTAAGGTGGTGAGGGAGCATGCAGGACAAAACAATTGCATGACATGAATGTTGTGGGGATTTACCAGACCCCACTCCCCCAGGTATTCCTGTCAGGCTCTCAGGATGCAGTATGTTAAAGACTTTCTCCTCCTAAGATGTGAAAGTAGGGGGAGGAGGTGGGGCCCACTGCCAGTCTTCAGTACCGCCAGCTAGTGCATGGATTCCATGAAATGCACCTTCCCCCGGAGGTCATTCCACCTCTTCCTGATGTCCTCCCTTGGATGGATAGGTGTCTACAGCATTGACACTGTTGATTGTTCTTTGCCACAACTCAATTTTCCTGGCTATTGATGTTTGCTGGACCTGTGATGCGAAGAGATGTGACTATACCCTGACAATTTCATCCACCGTGACCCTCAACTTATAATCTGTGAGATGTGGGTGTTTTGTGTGAACATGGAAATGGTGGTAAAGATGGTGAGGTAGTGTTAAAAAAGTGGAAAATTGCACCAGAGTTAAGTGATGAGGTGTAGGTGTCGTGATGGGAGTGGGTGATGGTTGTTGTGTGTTGTGTGTGAAAGTTAAATGTGTGTTGTGTATGCTGTGCAGACATGTGATGACTGCATGCTCAAATGTGTGTGGGTAGCAACAGTTACTGTAGAAAATCTGTGATGGTTATTTCTCCTCTGTGGCTGTGAGTGGCATTCTGGTTGCAAAGGATTATGGGCTGTGTAGGGGTGTGTTATTTAGTGGAGTGTGTAAGTGTTTTGAGTGTGTGGATGTGTGTCAGGTGTGGGATATTCAAACTATACAATGTGGTGTTGTGTTCAGTTTGATGTGAGTTGAGACCTCCGTGGTTCGCACCACCAATGGTTTTTCACCATGGAAGAACCATTGTCATGATTTGGGGATCAGAATATGATGGGAGGATCTTTGTCGGGATGGAGGTGCTGGTGGTTGGACTGCCTCTTTTTCATCCTCCAGTGTCCCGGAGGTTTCAAGTATTTGGCTGTTTTTTGGCAGACTTCACAATGTAACTCTTAATACGGAGTTCGGATGACCGCCAACATGGCAGTCTTTTGGCGGCCGCCACCGCGGCAGTGTTTCCTAAACACCGCCAAACTCGTAATGACACCCAGAGTCTGGTTCCAATAACTGCCAGTAAGCCCACAACTTAGTATTAAATATTAATGTCAGCGTTCCCTAGACATCATTTAATAAACACTTTCATCAATACTTTCTATGAAACTCTGCATGGTTTCTCCTTCACAGGTTGAGCCTTATAAACTCAGCAAGTTTTTTTTTTTAAGGATGCAGTTTGGTATGGGTGTGGGGAGAGGTGGCGGGGCCAGAGAGATTGGGGAAAAAGGCCTCTTCTTTTTCAAAGGCCCTGCCCCTTCTTCATGTAATGATTTTTTTTTTATTAGCCAGGTCTGACATATTGTAGTGTGTAGTATTTCATTTTTCAAGTTTACAAAAGTCATTTCTTTTTGTGTAACACAGGCACTGGGTTGGGCAATATATTAAAATGCTCATGGGTGATTGTTGACTTTTGAGCTTGCTGCACCCCTACACTACCTCTAGTTAGGGGAAGGTGAGGGGAAAGGGTTAAAAAGTGATGATTTTTAAGGTTATGCTCTTGTGCTTTTTCATAACATGTCTTAGTTGCTGATTTTAGTATATATTGCTAACGTCTGCCAACAAATGGTTTTTCGGTGATTTGCCTCTGCCACCACAGCCTGCAGGGCACAGCCTTTGACTATACTCAGCAGTCCCTTTTGATACCAGGAGTTGCAAAACCCGTGCCGTTTGCCCACTTCCCCTAGCGCGAAACCTGCAGGACTTGGCTTTCACCTGTGCCGTCTGCCCCTATACTGCTGTGGATTCGTTCCTCCCCTTCAAGAGTAAGATAGGTTTCTTGGTACTGCACGTGTAAACTTTGATTAAAAATGTGTCTATTGGTTTATGAACTAGGAGGAGGTTTGCAAGCCTGGTGCCTTATATAAGATCTTTTTCAAGAAGAAAGGGCATGTGGCTTCTGAACTGGAAGACTCAGTTAAAAATCCGTTAATGATATATGGAACAAAAAATTCTCAGCCAAGCAGATTCGAGTCCAAATTAAAATGTTATTATTTAAATCATTTTGGACCCCCGTGCAATCTACACAAAGCTTTTCATTATTAAACTAGTATTATTTTTTGCTGACTTGCATGTTGATTTGTCAAATAGGGACGGAGATACAGAAAAGAAGTGTTTTCCTTCTGACTAGTAGTCTCACCCTAATTAAAGAATTGTTATTGCCAGGTCAGTGGAACTGAGTGCAAAGCTTCGCTTTTCAGGCTCTAGGGTTATGGACCTTCTACCCGAAGGCTGTGTCTTCACTGCTGTAGGGAGAAGAGAAGTGTCTGATGGCTATGCCATGCACCCAGAGCCCGTTGGGCACAATCAGGGCATTATCTTGGAGAATTCTTTGTCGGGTGAGAGCGGAGTGTGGCTGTGGGCAATATCTTATGGCCCGGTCCTGCTGGGCACAACAAAAGGTCATGATCAGACATCCTGGGCACATGATAAGTTAGCACATGGGCATGACCTTCATCTATACCATGGCGGGCAGGAGAATTGAGTTCATTGCATGGTCAAAGCCCACAACCAGCCAAATAGGCAAAGCCCAAGACTAAAGTCTTTGGGGTGTTGGGTAGAGGGTGCCTCTGGTTGTGGGTAAAAATCATGCCCAGTCATAGACATCTCAGGCCACTGTAAAGTGGTTTGCACATTGTGTACTGATAGCAGGGGAACAGACAAATTACATATACTGCTGTACAATATTACTCCAAAACCCCTAATAATTAAATTGAAAAAGCTTTTATTAACGGGCATTGCTTTTTATTTGAAAGGACACTGCGTTTATGATCCAAAACAAAAAATAAACAATGATAAAGTCAAAATGCACAGTCAATATCAATGCATCTGATATCACACAACAAGACAAGTGATATCACAAATAATATAACCAATGTTATCACTGACATGAAATATAACTTTAGCAGCACCATAAACTATCATATCACTTAAGCTGTAAACATTTTCACTTTTTCAAATATTTTGCTAATAAAAGGAAAATAAAGCCTTGTTCATGCCTGTTGTCTAGCCAGGGCGTACAGCCAAAACACAACATCGCAACTGTATTCAATGTGATTTTGAGTAGCTTTTTGTTGTGAGTGTGAATGCAGCAGCCTTAATAATCAGTATAATTTCCATAGACATATGAATGTTGACAGCGGAGTTGCAGTTTCACAACTGCATTTCATGTCTGTTGAGATATCTGTCAAAAGTGAATGCAAATGGCATAGCTTTTCTTCACTCTGTACATCACCTATGATTACACCTATATGCTGCCAGCGCTGATGCATCCATGCAGCTGCAATATATGTGTATGGTGACGTACCGCCTCAAAGTGAGTCTGGGAGCCGTTCACGTTCATGTATTTAATGCAAGTACATTTACATCCTACTGTAGGCTCTGCAGCCGCTTTTAGCGTTTGTCACGATGTACGTTACATATAAATATACCTACAGCAGCCTTTCATCTCTGTGTAATGAAAACAATGTTTGCTGCATCAGTGCTTTCATCCATGCCAGTCATGTCGCTATTTGTGATGTCAGTGAAAGGTGCTGAGCAGTGCACTGGGGTGTTATTTTGTGTACCTAACCATACCTTAAGAGTTTCAAACATCTTTAGATCTCAATCCTAACTTTAGCATGACTTTAATTGTGTTTTATCTTAACAATGTATACAAAATATACAAAACATATTTAGTTATGAACCACCATGCTCAGTGCCATTAATATGATTTTTTTTTAAATCAATATTATTGACACTGTAGAGATTTTCAAATTGAATCATTATTTTAAAAAGCAACAACCCATAATCAAATAGAGTAAATATGTGCAATCACCCTATAAAGTCAGGATAACAATTATGAACACTTAAAGAGGTAAACCTAATTAAACCCGTAAGCTCAATTAACTTTCTTCTGGGTGAACCCGAAGACAAGGTAAGTAATTGCCAATATACTTATATCGCCACCTACCTTACTCCCAAATTAAAACTAATGTCAAATTTCATAATTAAAAAGACACGGTTAAAATCTGAAAACGAATGCTATATAACTAAACCAATATTTTTGAATGCAAGAGCGCCTGCGTCAAGGCAGATGTTGAAATGTGCATGTTCTGAAGAGTTTCTGTACTGGGAAGATTACTTGGAAGAACATCGTAGGATGAGAGCAGGCTGCAGAACCAGTAAAACCAGTTACTCGCAAAAGGGACCCGGAAGTTGAGGAAGGAGCGGAAAGTGTGAGTAATGCATTACTTTATTTTCCACCTATAAAAATAGAGCTGTGATTGGAAATCCTGTAGCTACACTAATGCAGCGCACAAAGACGAGCATAGAATGTTCTGCAGTGTACACGGGAGGTAGGTTCACCAAATTGTTCTTGGGGCTCAGGCCATATGAGGACCTTCTTGCATTACCACCTGTGTGCAAAGAAGACCCAGCACTGAACAAGCATTCGCAGGCTCCAGAACCATGAATTAGCCACTTGTTTATTTATTTTGTTTGGCATTAACCAACAACCAGCCTTGAACACCAAAGCTGTCCTTCCCTGAACCCCAAAAATCAGGGAGCACAAGTCCTAAAGTAGATGCGGGAATAATAAGCCCAGACAGTGTGCAGCGATGTTAGTTCACCTTTACTGGCACAATCGCACCTTTGTACTCGGGGGGAGAAACATTTGCGATGTATATTTTGTAACATTATTTGCAATGTCTATATAAGCTACAAGCAGAGCTCTCAGAGGTTTGACATCTTGTTCTCTGTTTTATTAGTGCCCTGAAGAGACCTTCCTAGAAAACAACATAAACTAAATATTAGCACAAAAGGAAATTGGAACATAAACCTTTATTTACCTTTTGCAAATCAGATGCATATTTTCTAAATAGTAAGATGCATCTGATCTTGAAGTGTCTCAAAATTATAACATTTTAAAACAAAAGGAAGGCAAGTCTGCTTTGTGCCATTAAAAAGGGCACTTCTTCAACAAGTATTTTAGATATTCGGTAGTGAGTGTTTTGATGCAAGTTCCTACAAATGAGCCATGGCTTGTAACTGAAGTACCTTCTCTTTCACACCTTCCCGCCCCTTGAGACATGCTGCTAACTCTCTCGCATGGTGTCTTTCTAGTAACAAGCATTTGCAATGCAAAGGGTCTCCCATTCGCTCGAGTTAGAGCTATTAACGTTGTAAACTCCCAACTGGACTTTTCTTGCCACACAAATGAAAAGAAAAAAAACTAACGTGGCCACGCTATGTAAAACGCAGAGCAATCGCGCTGAAACTGAAAAGGAAAAAAACAAGCGAGATCGCGCTATGTAGCACCCAGCGCGATCACACTGCATGGAAAATAAAAACCTAAGGTAGTCTGGAAACCATGTTGAAAACATGGAGTCTCATATGTTTTCAGTCGTTGGCCGGTGCGCTCAGGGAGGACTAAACACTGGAAAAGGTATGATGTATTTATACCTTTCACTAATCAAATCAAGCGGATTTTAAAAGGCAAGCCCACAAACCGATGAAAGTGACAGGCGTGACTTTAACGTGGTCAAAAGCCCAAAGAGAGATTACAACAGAGTTTGTGCACTCGACCCTAAAAAGGGAAACGTTTTGGACTGAACCCTGAGCTCTTAATATGAATTTTTGGGAGGGCTCAAGCCTGTGGTTCAGTGTGGACAGTGGTTATGTGTCATCAGTGTCTGCTTTGTGCCGTCCGTTTCATGTGGTCATCTATAGGTAGCCCATTTGTGAATAAAGGGTGCACAAACAAGAGAGTGTTTGCTGCACCCACAACTTACTTTCTAGTCACAAACAGAGGAAATCTGTGTGCATCCAGCTTAAAACACGTGCGTACAAGTGCTCTGCGAATGGGGCTTGAACAATTTGCACAAGCTGGTACAAACAAACGTATTTGTGAATGTTTATATATACACAATAGCTTCAAAAACGACTTCATGTAAACAGTACTAACCTTACCTATTTGGAACCTGTGACGGTTTAAATGAATGAAAGTATTACTTTATTTAACAAAGAAACAAGACTGAATCAAAGATCAGCCGAGTGCAAGAATCGCCCTTCGAAATATCTCTCTAAGCACCAGCTGTTGTACTTTAGGCTGTGTCTATTTCCTCACCACTAGGGCATTGCTACGTGATGAGTTTAACATTGCAGAGCATTCGGATTGAAGGGTATGCCGTTATTATCGTAAGGTAGGTGGCAGAGAGAGTTCAAAGTCACATTGCCCGATTTGTGCAAGAAAAGGACACGTGAATCCTTTATAAACCAAGAAAGGCTTGCACCTACAAAACTTGCTTTTGCACAGGTGCAAGCTACAGTTCATGTGTATGAAGTTCACACCTTCACACTATAAGACACCGCAAGAAAGTGGGCAACAAAAGAGGTGACAATGCCAAAGTGTCCAAGAGGTGACAATGGAAATGAGGTTCACATAAAAAGCAGCAGCAGCCACAGATACCTTTGTCGATTCATAGTGTAGGAAGATGTATGTTTGCCCCGGCTGCAAAATACCGCTGCTCCCACCAGGGTAAGAGTTGGCTTGAAGGAGGCAAATAGAAAGAAGTAACTTTTTCAGAATATATTTTGTTCGAGAGGACAGTTCCTCGACTATTGACTGTATTTCTGCAAGAGAAGAGAACAATGCACCCTCTTTCTGAAAGCTCTTGATCATTGCAAGTTCCTTGCTTGGAGATTGCACCCGTGCCAGTGGCGATAAAGCGTTGTAATTAACACACATTTCCATGTGATTTATGCTATTCGCCATTCACATACATTCAGAAGGAAATCGTGTAGTCAACAGTCACTTCTTGTAAGCCCATCCCTCCCTGTTGCTAGCATAAGTAGGTTGAGCTGATCCTCCCTAGACAGCAAATCCGTTGCAACTCTTCACTTTTCACCCAACCAAGGCAAGCCGCAAGAGTAACGTCCTTGGCCAGGTGGATGTACGCTGTGATTGTAGCAATAAGATCTATTTATTAAGTAATTCAGGTTTTCCCTTCCTATCTTTCTACATTTTTCTAGCCATAGCCGTAGTTTTTCCTGGTGCCTTTGTTGCCACTACACTGAAGTAAAGATGCTTTCTTTTTGCCTGCTATTACCTATGTGTTCCCTTCTATCATGTTAAAATCTATTTCTCTTCAGCTCCTTGTCTATCATAGCTGAGTTTAGTTCTCCATCCTTGTTGTTACCTTGCTTATTCCTGGGTGATTCTCACGATTAGTTAGAATAGCTGCCAATTTAGGTACCTAAGTGGTGTTCCTCATCTGCTGTGTGTATTGTCTTTATGTTGTATTTTACATCACCAAGTTATCAGATCTACAAGCTCTGCCTTTGCATAATGTCCTGTATATTTTTCTGTCAGTGACGCTGCAGTTGTATGTCAGGAACTTACCGAGCTTCAGTCTTACCATGTGAAGCTCCTGGTGATTTATCCCACACCCCCTCTACTGTAATGTTCATCTGAATGTTTTTGCACACCCTGGGTGTTAGTTATTTTGAAAGCTGAGTTGCCTCTTGAGCGCCTGTTCTTTCTGAACATTGGCTTTCTTTGTTGCCTTATGCAAGGTTTCCCCATCTGATCCTCTTTCTCCTCTGACTCCCTTTGTGATTTTGGGCAGCTCCGTTACCAATATCTCTTCACTTTGTCTAATCGGTGACCAGTTCTTCCAGACCCATGACATGTAATCTATAAGTGGAGATGGAGTTTGCCCTCTTGGTTTCCTGCAACTTTTCCACCAGCGGTACTGGTTTGCCTCTGATTAAATGTCTTGTATGTCAGCCAGTATTGACACATTTCTGCAGGTGAATACCCTGCTGAACTTGTCAGTGTGACCCGTCTACTCAAAATTGACAAGCAAACATACACAATTTAAGATTTTTCCGTTCCGCACCCAAACCTGTGACAGTTTGCATGTTTCTCTCAGTTCTCCAACCCAGAGAAATACATCATAGCCACCATGTTGATACCAAAGAATGGCAATCTCTCATCCTAGGATTAGCGGATTAACTCAGCTACAACTGCCTATCTGAGAAATCCCTTGATAATGTAAACCCACAGAATAAATACTTCTATGCTCCACACCTTCTAATGAACTCAATTGCCATCAGGAGAAAATATTTTGTTTGGAAAGTTCATCTCTCTCCTAGATAACTTCTCAAAGGAATGACTCCACAATGTCTGCATCACAGAGAGAAATTTCAACTGAGAACCAAAGACCATAAATAAGCGGAAGCAACCGAAAAACAACATAAAAACCAGAGAGCGTAAGGTTCAGAAGTACAAAGGTATTCCTGAAACACTTGCATGTTGCCCAATGCACTTGAACAATGCAAGACTAATCCTGAAAAAAATTACAGGAAGAGGGCTTAAGGTTCGAATGCCTAATGGGATTCCTGGAAAACTTGAGTGCTGTTCATTTCACATCAATAGCACAGAACGGATAGACGGATTCTTAAGAAATTACAGGATGTGAACTTCTTCACAAACGAAAACCCCAAATCCCTGTGTGACTTTTGTCCCGTGAAAGACTCACAATGGCAGGAAAAAGAACACAAGGAGCTATTCCTCTGACAGACTATCCCAGCAAGTGGTTATTCTTTAACACGACACGGGACACGGGAGCGGTGCTGGTTGGACTGTCATACTGAAAACAATCATCAAAATTCAGAGAAGAGTAAATCACCGTAAGCATGCGGAAATGGTGCAAACATGATCACAGCATCCCCTACACCCTGACCCTTACCAGCCACTCATGTACCAGCAGAACCAGAGGGAAATTATAAAACATAACTACATACAATCTATAGATAAAACGTCTTTTATCTCCATTTGCCCCTTGGCTTCCTGCAACCTGCAGCACAGGGGTAGAAGGACAACATTCCACCGTGGGCACCTACTGACTTTGCCCATCGCCCACAGATCAGGGCAAACACTTCTTAGAATGATAGAACACCAGGTCATCTTTCACATGCTTCACTACCTTGATGTGCGCCACTTGCATTGAGAAGACTGAGGACTCAGCCTACTTTGAGATGAGGCCTCTCAGGTCTGACAGGGGAAGGGAATGGGTGATTGATGGGAAACTTCAAAGAGATTATACTTCCCTGATTACAACTAACTGCCAGTGGGCTCCAACAGAGCTGATTGTTTCGCTGCTAGCTCCCTCAAATTGGATACCTAACTCTGTTTTGCCTGGCCACTAGCATCTTGGCCAGCTAATAGTAAAGAAAGAGTGGTATGTCCTTCAGCAAATTTGGAAGACATATGCCCAGCTGTAACTCATGCTATATAAATTAACCAGGACCTGGACTCTTCCCTCAAACTGTTACTGATGAGGAAAAAGTTGGAGATATGTCATTTTGCTCTGTGCTCTTCTCTTCCTCCTGGATTACTTCTTTTAGCATCTTTCAAATGCCAAGGCCCTGGCCACTTCCTTATCTAACAAGTACTAGATTTCAGGAGCCTCAATGAGGATGATATGCTTGCTTACTCTTGTAACCTTAAAGAAAACCCCTGTTCTTTATCTAGGTTTTCTTTTCTGTTGTGTTAATGTGAGCAAACTCACACTAGTACTCTGAGAGCACTACTGTAACCAGCTAGGATCGCCCACATATGTTTGCCGTACAGTCCATACAGGCCCTAGTAGCATACCTGTCAAACCCTTGCCTCAAAATGTGGTGAAGTCAGGTGTTTAAGAGAGTGATCCATTTAAAATCAATCTAAATATAAAACATTTTGGACAGTAATAGAGATCTGAAACGTGGGTGAATCCTCTAACGTCTATGGATGCATTTTGTTCGTCAGGTAGGCAAATAAAAGTAAAATGCGTCGAATCCCACCAAATGTGGATGGATTAAAAGGTATGTTGGAGTGTCTGTGTGTGCTGTTACCAGGCAACCATTGAATCTGAGGCCCGCCCCTCTTTGGTGCATAAAGTGATAAAGCATACCCCTTCTGTGTTCCTTAAGGGGCAACCCTACCTACTGAGGAGGGGCCAATTGGTCCTTTCGGCTCCTCTACTGATCTCTTATTCACCTTTATGACATGAGTACCAGCCAACGAGGTCTCTCCCGGGCTGCTCTGTCAAATATCTGCAACGAGCTAAGAGATCAGTGTTATCCTCTTGGGTCTGCCCGTGATCTTGTTGCCTCTGCAGCCAAAGTCTTCATCTTACCTAACTGTGACTGGCCATTTCAGTGTCTGCAGGCACATACCAAACACTTCCTCTTCTTTGCTTCAGAGGGTCAGGTAAAGTTTGGTGTTGTGTAACAAAAGCCAAAGGGCCCACAGGAACATTAGAAGGCCTTTTGTGTTTTACCTAACTCAATAAATGTCATGCTGAAGTTCATTCAAATGGAAAAAAAGGAAGAGAAAGAGAAAAATATAACAACTAGCTGCACTAATCGTGAGAACCTTCATGTGGCATCTAGTTCGACAGACAATATAGAATGTCAGCTGCGGAAGCGGTCCTTCCTGTCTGGCATTGTGCAGAGGATGGAGTTGTTTGAACAGTAGATTGGGTGTCTGCTTAAGTAGGCATGCTTGCCTCAATGTGGGCTTGATGAGAACAAGGAAGATGGAAGAGTAGGCAGTGTTTGTGAACCACTTTAGCCCAGGCACCCACTTACTTGTGACGTTTTACACCTACATTTTTCATAGTGAATCGGATTCACAGCTGTATCACTGCAGACACTGGTTCCCCATCACCAAACCCCCACCAGCTCCCAAGCAGTGCGCTCTCCCTCTCACGAGTCGGAGCCGGAGGCGGCCATACTAGAAATCTTTCCACAAGGCCAATATGAACCTGCAGGATCTGGTTGCATAAACAGTCAGTATAGCAAAGCCAACAGCACCTGAGGCAATTTTACCACTTTGAATTCATGAAGGTATACTTAATTGCGTTATGTGCTGTAAAAGAGTATATTTGTTCTCTCAGGATTATCAAGCAGCGGTTAATGAGCAAATAAATTTAACACTCTGCAGATGGATCAAAATAAGCCAGAGAGCTGTCGTTTGAATGGAATATACTTTATTGTTAAATTGAGGATTGTGGGGCTTTGCATGCTGATTGGCATTGTGTTGCAAGCTACATCTGAAAACGTGCCTGCACTGCCATGACTGTCATTCGGTCAGAGAAAGGTCTGGTTGTCATTTAATGAGTGTTGCCACACCCACTAATGGCCCTCTATTCGCACAAGCACAAGAAATCTGTGTGTGTCCAGATAAAATACACACATGCAACTGATCTGCGATTAGGCCTTAAACAATTTGCATTCTTTCTTCTCATTTGCACAAACACAGTGCACAAACGGAAACAAAAACCTTATATGTGACTCTTTGAATGCACACAATAGTTTCAAACGCAACTTTCAGGTGAACAGCACTACATGTGCCTATCTGGAAATGTTGACGATTTAAATGTCCCCTTCTGCATTTGCACGCTTTCTCTGACTTTCGCATTTTGTGTGGGAGGAAAGGCTTTAGAAGGCAGAACTTTAGTATTATGGTGGATTGGCGCTCTGGGGTCAAGGTTTTAAACCTGACCTAGTTAATATTACCTGAAGAAGTGACAGCAAATCCTGTGTCTTTTTAAGTATGACGTTATCCAAGACCTTTAGATTCTATTAAAATAATATGTGTGATATACTTCTAGAGAGGCTTTCAGTCAGCCCTCTTCCTTTATTGGTCTGTTGTGTCATTCACATTGACATTTACATCTTCCACCCATTAGAGCATGTAGTATTGGGCAATAGGTCAGCCCTCTTTAGCCATTGGCTGACTTTACTGTGAGTTCTGGCATTTGCCATTTCACAAGGAGCGCATCAACACACAAAGCGGTTCCCTCCAATTCCAGGGTCTACTCTGGGAATCTATTCTTTGTAGACCAAAACATATTTATGCTTTCAGCCAATGTGTTTTTTAAGATTGATGAGGACCCATGTGATTCCAGAACAGGCAATTTTGGCAAAACACCATAACACATCAAAACAACACTTGACAAAGTCTAAAAGCTACTGTCTAATGCTAGATCCATTGGCTTTACCACTGCACGTTTCTACGTAAAGTGTGTCAGAGAATAGCAAGGACCAATAATGTTGGTAGTTGTCAAGTATTAAGTTTCAGTTGTTAGACATGGAAAAGAAGTGACAGGTTACTTTGGCAAAATTAATATGATTGGATGTATTTGGGTTTTTATATTGCAGACAATACAGTGCTCAAAATCTGTGTTGAGTGGAACGTTCCTTTTAAGTGATATAAGGCTCTTTTCTGAATTTTTGTTACTCCTTTACCAGTTGTGATGGAATTTCAATTTTGCCCACGGTTGTGAATGGGAATGACCATCAGGCCTTCACTATAAGACTCTTCCGCCTGCTGCTCACAGGGTGTTTTTTTTAGACAGGGTGGGACGATAAGGGACTGGTTTCACAGGTCTGATCTCCCTCATTTTGTATCTGATGTATACACTATTAGTGGTATTGGATGTACATTTGGTAAGTATTGTCCCTAAAGAGTCATATGTAACTACCAAATCTTTATTTTATTTTTTCTTGGATGAAGTATTGCAGGTAATTGAACACAGCTGTGGTCTTTCAAATCCTATGTGTGGCCTACTTTTTAGGTCGAGTGCGCAAGCACTTTGTGCCACGGTTTCGGGCGGGTCTCATCAGGACTCTGGTTGGGGCACCCCTTGATGTCACATAATATCCCAAAGAGGTAGTGTACTGGGGCAGAGGAGCAGCTAAAGGCATACACAGGAAGGATAGCTATGGACAGGCACAAGAAACAGGAAAGTAAAAGCAGAGCAACCCTTGTGTGAACAAACAAGAAACAGATTACTAATGGACAAACACTCTGGGGTCGTACACAGAGTAGGGCTCAGAACCTCCCACAGTGACAGGGAATGTCAATGCCTCTGTGCAGTTTGCTCTTACATATAGTCACCCTGCCAGCCTCATAGAAAGGAGGCAGCAGAAGTGATTCTGTCTCTGGACCCTAGAGCACAAACAAGGATATTACTTACATACACAACACAAGCTCTTGTGGGTCCAGCTGGAAACACAGTGGCAATTCCAGGAA
The DNA here is from genome assembly GCF_031143425.1 of Pleurodeles waltl. NCBI lineage: Eukaryota > Metazoa > Chordata > Amphibia > Caudata > Salamandridae > Pleurodeles > Pleurodeles waltl. The sequence continues at coordinate 536,151,751 of NC_090445.1, read as the reverse complement.
AAACAGCAATAGCACACTGTCACTGTTAGGCATGAAAGACTACACACAACACTAGACAAGGATGGAGGCTGGAATTTCCTTATGGAAACCAGGAGCCAACACCAGTACCAAGGGATGACACTTATATACTGGTGAAGACTGTTAGAACACTTACCAGACACAAATGCCGAGAGGAAACAGAAACAGAAGGAACAAACTAAGAGGCAGGAACTGGGAACAGGATCAGGCTGAAGCAAAGGCAGGACTAGGACTGGAAAACAGGGTGCAAACTTCTGGCTGGAACAAATGTAGGAAGGTAGCCTCTTTTTAGCCGTGTTACCCCCACTTTTAGCCTGTTTGTGAGTATATGTCAGGGTGTTTTTACTGTCTCACTTGGATCCTGCTAGCCAGGGCCCAGGGCTCATAGTGAAAACCCTATGTTGTCAGTGTGTTTGATATGTGTCACTGGCATCCTGCTAGCCAGGACCCCAGTACTCATAAGTTTGTGGCCTGTATGTGTTCCCTGTGTGTTGCCTAACTGTATCAGTGAGGCTCTGCTAACCAGAACCTCAGTGTTTATGCTCTCTCTTTGCTTTAAAATTGTCACTGCAGCCTAGTGACTAATTTTACCAATTCTCATTGGCACACTGGAACACCCTTATAATTCCCTTGTATATGGTACCTAGGTACCCAGGGTATTGGGGTTCCAGGAGACCCCTATGGGCTGCAGCATTTATTTTGCCACCCATAGGGAGCTTAGACAATTCTTACACAGGAGTGCCACTGCAACCTGAGTGAAATAACGTCCACGTTATGTCACAGACATTTTTCACTGCACATAAGTAACTTATAAGTCACCTATATGTCTAACCCTCACTTGGTGAAGGTTAGGTGCCAAGTTACTTAGTGTGTGGGCACCCTGGCACTAGCCAAGGTGCCCCAAGATTGTTCAGGGCAAATTCCCAGGACTTTGTGAGTGCGGGGACACCATTACACGAGTGCACTACACATAGGTCACTACCTATGTGTAGCATCACAATGGTAACTCCAAACATGGCCTTGTAACATGTCTAGGATCATGGAATTGTCCCCCCAATACCATTCTGGTATTGGGGGGACAATTCCATGCATCCCCGGGTCTCTAGCACAGAGCCCGGGTACTGCCAAACTGCCTTTCCGGGGTCTCCCCTGCAGCAGCTGCTGCTGCCAACCCCTCAGACAGGTTTCTGCCCCCCTGGGTCCTGGGCAGCCTGGTCCCAGGAAGGCAGAACAAAGGATTTCCTCTGAGAGAGGGTGTTACACCCTCTCCCTTTGGAAATAGGTGTGAAGGGCTGGGGAGGAGTAGCCTCCCCCAGCCTCTGGAAATGCTTTGATGGGCACAAATGGTGCCCATCTCTGCATAAGCCAGTCTACACCGGTTCAGGGATCCCCCAGCCCTGCTCTGGCGCAAAACTGGACAAAGGAAAGGGGAGTGACTACTCCCCTGACCAGTACCTCTTAGGGGAGGTGCCCAGAGCTCCTCCAGTGTGTCCCAGACCTCTGCCATCTTGGATTCAGAGGTGTTGGGCCACAATGGACTGCTCTGAGTGGCCAGTGCCAGCAGGTGATGTCAGAGACCCCTCCTGATAGGTGCTTACCTCTTTCAGTAGCCAAGCCTCCTTTCTTAGTAGCCAAACCTCCTTTTCTGGCTATTTAGGGTCTCCCCTCTGGGCTATTCCTTTGTGCACAGCCTAGCCTGGGTCCCCAGCACTCCGTCCTGCATTGCCCAACTCGCTGAGTTGAAATCCGACGTTGTGGGACCCTCCTTTTGTGACTCTGAGTTCACAGATCTTCTAAGTGCCTGTTCCGGTACTTTTGCAGGAGCTGCCTGCTTCTGCAGGGGCTCTTTGAGTTGCTGACTGCCCCCCCTGTCTCCTCCTCCAAGTAGCGACATCCTGGTCCTTCCTGGTCCCCAGCAGCACCCAAAATCCTCAACCGCAACTCTTGCAGCTAGCAAGGCTTGTTTGAAGTATTTCTGCCTGGAAACACTTCTGCAACCTCCAATACGCCGTGGGACATCTTCCATCCAGAGGAGAAGTTCCTAGCCCTTTTCGTTGTTGCAGAATCTTCGGCTTCTTCCACTCAGAGGCAGCCCTTTTGCACCTTCATCCGGGGTTTTCTGGGCTCCTGCCCCCCCTGGACACTTTCGTGACTCTTGGACTTAGTCCCCTTCCTTTACAGGTCCTCAGGTCCAGGAATCCACCTTCAGTGTTTTGCTGGTGCTTGTGGTTCTTGCAGAATCCCCTATCACGACTATTCTGTCCTTCTGGGTTAGTAGGGTAACTTTACTCCTACTTTTCAGGGTCTTGGGGTGGGGTATCTTGGACACCCTTACTGTTTTCCTACAGTCCCAGCGACCCTCTACAGCTTCCCATAGGTCTGGGGTCCATTTGTGATTTGCATTCCACTTTTGGAGTATATGGTTTGTGTTGCCCCTAAACCTATGTCTACCTATTGCATCCTATTGTGATTCTACATTGGTTGCACTACTTTTCTTACTGTTACTTACCTGTTTTGGGTTTGTGTACATAAAATTTGTGTATATTACTTACCTCCTAATTGAGGGTATCCTCTGAGATACTTTTGGCATATTGTCACTAAAATAAAGTACCTTTATTTTTAGTAACTCTGAGTATTGTGTTTTCTTATGATATTGTGCTATATGATAGAAGTGGTATAGTAGGAGCTTTGCATGTCTCCTAGTTCAGCCTAAGCTGCTTTGCCATAGCTACCTTCTATCAGCCTAAACACCTAGAAACACCTCTAGAAACACCTCTATTCTACTAATAAGGGATAACTGGACCTGGCACAGGGTGTAAGAACCACAAGGTACCCACTATAAGCCAGGCCAGCCTCCTACAACAAACAGAGACAGGAATGGGAAACAGAGAGCAGGCTCTGGCTGGAACAAGGAAGGGCAGGGCTGGAATACAGGGAGTAGGAAGAAGCAGTAAACAGGACTGGGAAACAGAGAGCAGGTTCAGGCTGAAACAAGGCAGGAGTAGGACAGAGAAACAGGGAGCCGGCTCTGGAAGAAACAAACAGGTACATGGCTAAAAGATAGGGAGCAGACTCTGGCTGGAACAATCAGGAGCAGGGCAGAGAAACAGGAAACAGGTTCAAGCTGGAACAGGGACAAGACTGGAACACCACCCGATAAAGGGTCTGTAACCCAAAGGAATCGAACTCCAATGCACGACGAAGGACCATGAGGAAATGGCTGCTTATTAGCAGTTCCAAGCTGCAGAAAACCCCAGGTGGAGTCACATGACTGGGCTGCACAGGAGAGGTCTCAGGTGTGTTTAGTTTCAGACACTCGCAAGTCCTGGAGGAGAGGATCTGGTGAAAAGGAGCAACTGGATTTCTCCCATAGAAAACAAGGTAAAACAGAATCCAGGCTTTCCTGACTACCAAGCTGTGCATAATGGGATTTGCAGTCCTAAGAGCAGATGTAATACTACAAAAGCATACCATTGAAAAAAGAGAAACAAATGGCAGTCAGCAAGGGACTCTAAATAAGTGTTCAAGGTGATTCCCAGGCTTCCGACAGTCCCCTTACAGAGCCCCCTAGAAATGGGATGACATAGTCTTAACACTTTGACCTCTTATAAGTATTATTGGCTTTTAACCACACCCATGTCAAGCCCATAACTTTTACTCATTCGTGGGCTTGCCTTTCAAAAAACACTTGATGTTATTGGTAATTTCTTTACGTTTGTCCCGTCTTGAGGCTGTTTTTATCACACCTTGCAGACTGCCCCTGTTACATGCATTATTGCATGATTGCCGATATACTTAATGGAGGGCAAACTGTTTCCTTTGCCTCTCCTCTTTGTGCCGCATGGCGGCCATGGCGCACACAACATGAACAGGCACAACAGCGTGAACTCGATCAGCGGTATTGGAGCGCTGGTCAAATTGTTCAGTTACCTAATCAGAGTAATTTCTTGTGGCTCTCCCCTTAACCCTTTGGGTGCCCTGGATGAGCTGGTCTCGTCCTCTGCTACTGTGCTTGTGTGCCGAGAGCGAGACCAGCACATCCTGCACCCGGCCTATGTGCGGAGGGGGGGCGCTCGCACTCCCCCTGTGGGCCACCGACCCCCCTTCCATGGGCAGTGATGGCAGGGGAAGCGCTTCTCCTGTAACCCCGACTTTCCCTGGATCCCCAGTGACATCTGATGACGTCTGCACACAATTGCCCGCTGACCTCATCAGAGGTCACCCCGATCGCGCTGGAAGCATGACTTCGAGCATGACTGACGAAAGGCTTTTCCTTTCCTCAGATGTCTCTCTGAACATTCCTACAGCACAATTGTAAAGAGATTGTGCTGCAGGAATGCACATCAGACACCAGGGAGTTTGTTTTTTTCAATTTACTGACTGGGCAAGGGTTACTTCCCAGGGGAGCATTTTTTTAGGCCATTTCTGCCCCTCTTGTGGGGCATATTGGCCTATTATTTTTAGGCCAATATGCCCACAATGGGGGCAGAAACCACTAGGCACTAGGATTTTTTTGTATTTATAATTTTATAAGGAGAGCGACCTCTTAGGCAAGGGTTGCACCCAAAGGGGAAACATTACTGTTTGCATTTCTGCCCCTCTTGGGGGCAGATCAGCCTATTTTTATTAGGCCCTTCACCCCCCAAAGGGGGGGCAGAAAGCCCACAACGCACCAGGGAAGATTTTTTTTTTTTAAAAGAGGGTGGGGGTATGGCTATACCCGCACTCCAAATAAATGGGGACAAAGTTGTTCTGCCAACCGGTGGGCAGGTGGGGCAATTACCCCCGATCCACTCCCCGGAGGGGCAGAAAGCATACTAGATGCCAGGGAATTAAAAAAACAATTGAGGGGTGGGAGCTGCCAACAAGCGTGGGCATGGTTATGTTCCTCCACCCCAACTTTATTTTTCACCAAATGACTTGCTGTGTACCCGGTATACATTGAAAACCCATCGTAAGGTGCAGCTCATTTATTGGACCGGAGTACCTAGGGTTCTACAGAAACTACAGGCCCTATATATCGCCGGAACCAGAAGAGTCCAGCAGACGTAATGGTATATTGCTTTCAATAATCTGCTATAGCTGGAAAAAGTTACAGAAGAAAACGTGGAGAGAATTGGCTGTTTGTTAAACTCAATTTCAATTGTTTTTAATTTCAGCTGTTACTTTCTTTAGAAAACCCTTAAAGGATCTATACAAATGACCGCTTGTTGAATTCAGAATTTTGTCTACTTTCAGAAATGTTTAGCTGTCTGGGATCTACCATTGGTTTCACACCCATTTCTGTCACTAACTGGAAGGAGGCTGAAAGCACACAAATAGTAAAAATGTGGTATGTCCCAGTTAAATGCCAAAACTGTGTTAAAAAACGTGGTTTTCTGATTCAAGTCTGTCAGTTCCTGAAAGCTGGGAAGATGGTGATTTTAGCACCACATACCCTCTGTTGGTGCCATTTTCAGGGAAAAAATCACATGCTTTTTCTGCAGCACTTTTATCTATATTTTGGCTAATTTCTTTGTCTCCTCCAGGGGAACCCACAAGCTCTGGGTACTTTTAGAATCCCTAAGATGTTGAAAAAAAAGATGCAGATTTGGCTTAGCTTATGTGGCAAAACGTTATGATGGCCTAAGTGTGAGCTACCCTAAATAGCCAAAAAAAGGCTTAGCACCTGAGGTCGAAAAGGCCTGGCAGCGAAGTGGTTAAAATACTTGACATTGGTAAATGCTTTACATAAAACAGAAATCCTCAAAGAGAAAGTGGCTCTCCTGGCACAGCAGGAGAGCCGATTCTTCATAATTCACTGCACTCTGGAAAACTCGACCCAGAATGCTTTGCAAGCATTCTTTTTCAAAACATTTTTGCTCATACTTAAGTCTATGGTGGTCCTAAGACAATGGGACGACCACCAAAATGTTCAGCATGACACACTCTTTCTGTTTAGATCACATCTGTAATATGTTGCGATAGGTTTGCTACCCCTGAAAATAGGTTATTCTACATTATTTATTGCTTTTTGTTGTATTATTGTTTGCCATTTTTTGTGTGTGGTCATGCCCTTTAGGGGCTAACTATACAGTGACATGACCATGTTTCTTACAAATGCTATTTTCATTGTGATCTTCTCCAGGGGCTGTTCTAAGCATTAAAGTCATATCAACATATTAAAATATGTGTGGCATGGAAACCTGCCCCATAATGCTTTGCAGGGCATTACTTTTACAAAACATTTTAGCTCATCCTGTGTTGGCCCTTGACAATGAGACCACCTTCAAAACATTGACCACACTGTGCTTTTTCTGTCTACATCACCTCTGGGTCTCTATATTAAATTAGACTCCCAAAAAATAACCCTTCCCACCATTCCATGTCTTTTACACTTTCTCATGGCTAGAACTTTTGTTTTATAGATAGGAGACATATTGTTTTAGAGGTCTTGTTTGTAATATCATTGCAATAGACCTGCTAGCCCTAAAAATGCCCTCTAGGGGCTAAGTATTTGGTTACACTGCTTTATTTTTTCTTGTTTTTTTTTTCATAGCCTGTACGGGCTAATAATATGGTTACATGACCATGCTTTATACAAATTATATTTTTGTTATGGTGCTCTCTAGGGCCTGTTTTGAGCATTACAGTTGAATGCCAAAGGTTTCCTTCTGATAAAAGTTTAAATGATAATTGTATATGTTTTAATATTCTCTCCTTATTACAATTATGACCATAATTCAGGACAATTTAACATCATTGATACACTATGACTATTTGAACACTCTTGATATATTTGGGTGACCCTTCTAGTTTATTTCTCCTCTGTGGCTGTCTTTTGTCTTTTTAGGGGGAATTGTGTTAGCTTGCCAGCAACTCTGATGGTGAGGTGGTGAAAGTGGTATTCTATTGGAATTAGCATGGCAGATTTAAATTAGGATGCTAAATGGCAACACTTTCATTTTTTGATGCCGATAGAGGAAGCAGGTAACCGGGAGTGCTTTACTTATATGAACGCCACAGGAATTATATGGCACGAAAATATCAATTTATGAGGCATAGCTGACCAATTTATGTGGCAAGAAAAGTCCAGTTATGAACTTACAAGGCCAATAGCTCTAACTCAAGCAAATGGAAGCCCTATTGCATTACAAATGCATTTTTTGTACATGCCAGCAGATCGGATTCAGGTAGGAAACTCTTGAGTTTTAAAGCAACACATGTCTTTAATTTAGCTTTCTCTCACCTGAAATTGGGTTCAGTTCATTAAAAGTCAATGTGGAAAATATATACCCCCAAATACTTTTTTTTAAATCCCCCTCTTTCCGATTTGCAAACGTTGGCATGTGAGAATGTTTTCAGTTTTGACGAGGAGCATAGAATTGGAGTAATGACGATCACTAGTAAGAAATCCATGCATTACAGGACACGTAATCCTACAGAACTGTCATTGTAATGGACACTACAGTTTAATGAGTCAAACTTTCAGTGCATGTAGACCAGGCAGCAGCATAAAGCCTCCTGTCTAGGTGTGCAAGGTAGGTCTCGTTTGTCTGTTGAGGTTTCGTACAGCTCTGAAATCACCTTCGACCGTGAGATTAAAGCTCTGCCCTGGCAGATCCCGTCTGTTGAACATTAGTCCAGGGAGCGACTCGGTGACGTTGGCACGTAGGTATGCAGTAGCACTGTCTAACACTGAGGGAAAATTAACGGCGTGTAGCTACTGCAGCAACACAGAAACGTAATCCTATCTGGATGACGTCCATGTAAATGATGCAAGCTGCCGCCATCTGACCACGGTGGAAAGGGTTGAATAATGAGATCCGGGTTGGGTCGTTTCATGCAGCAAGCACTGATGGCTGATGGGAAGGCGTGTTCTCGTGCTCTCGTCTGTCGTGACAGTTAGCAATGCCCATACACACGGTGCTTGTTCACTGTCTTCCAGAGAACGTGCTGACTCAGAGGAAACAGGAAATATTTATTCATAATGCGGTTCGGGGCTGAAACTGGCCGGGCGTCATGTGCGTCTTACTGGGAGCTCAGCTTGTTACGTGTCAGCTGTGAGCGGCGCTGGCATCCGGGAGTCGATATTCCTGTACCATGTCTGTGTTTATATTAAGGATAGTATCAAGATGCCACAAACATGACTGATTTAACTACTGACAACTCACACAGGACGACGCGCCCTCTCGGTCAAAAATAACAATGGCATGTATGAAACAATATAGCAGAGTATCAGATCGCATAATAACGACGAAGAAAGAGGGCGAAACACAGCAATCTACAGAACAATATACTAAAGATTATTTTCAGCAATGCGAAACGATTACAACAACAAAAAACACTCAGCATTATAGCATACAAGAGGAAATTAATTGGTTATTGATAGTTGCATAGTATACGCAATGCTCTTGGTCCATTGCATTCACAACCATTTAATGACAACAAAGGACGAAAGGTGGAGTTCGAAACCAGTGACCTGCAGGATACATAGAGAGTTACGAGAATCTCCAACAGTTAGACCTGGCAACCCCAGGGTGGTCCGACCCCAGACGTTTTGCCTTTCACCTCCTGCACAGTCTTGGTGTTATTTTGCTGAATCTTTTTGTTAGCCTTAGAACTTTCAGCACTTTACCACTGCTAACCAGCGCTAAAGTGCGTGTGCCCTTTGGTGTATCCATAATTGGCAATAAATGTATTTGCAAGTCCCTTTTAAAGTCGTATACCATATACCCAAGGCCTGTAAATGTAATGCTAATAGTCCAACTGCAGCACTGATTGTGCCACCCACTCAAGTCCCCCTGTAAACATGTCTCAGGCCTGCCATTGCAGAGCCTGTGTGTGCAGTTTCACTGCCACTTCGACTTGACATTTAAAACCCCTTGCCAACTCTTAAACTCTCCTTTTATTACATTTACGTCACCCCTAAGGTAGGCCCTTAGGTAGCTCATAGGGCAGGGCTATATAAGTAAAAGGCAGAACATGTACTTTTAGATTTTACATATCCTGGTGATGAAAAACTTACAAAGTCATTTTTTTATTACTGTGAGGCCTACGCCTCTCATAAGCCAGCATTGGGAATTCGATAATTTACTTTTAAGATGTAATTCCTCATCAGAAAGGAGTAGCTACATCATATTTCATATAATTGAAACGGGAATGATAAATCCTTTTTAACAGTAAAGTCAGATTTAACATTACTATTTTGGAAATGCCACTTTTAGTAAGTGGGCATTTCTTTGATCTTACTGCTCTGCGTGCCTTGCAGCATGTCTCTAATACACGTCTGGACTAGGTGACAGCTACACTTTATGCATTCCTCCCAGACAGCAACTAACACAGAAAGGGTGGGTGTGACAAAGGGCTCCTCTGCATTCATCTGCATTTTGATTGGCCTTCCTGGACTGGAAAGGTGGAGAGGAGCTCACAATTACACTTCAATAGGGAAGTGCCTGTCCCCACACAAAGAGCTGATTATCCCCTATTAATAGTCTGGAACCAGGTCTGAGATGAAAGGAAGACCTGTACACTTCGAGGAGCTGCTTTGAAGTCACCCCCACTTCAAAGGCACTCTTTGGTGTAAGTACTGGGAGTCTGACCCTAGCAACTCAGTACATTTCTGGATTTGGGAAGAGCTCCACTGGAGTAAAGACTGCTGCGTTGTAAGAATTGCCATTCTGCCTTGACTGACTGTTCCAAGGAACTGCTTCTCTGCTTTGATGAGCTGCCCTGCTGCCTACTGATGTCCACCCTGCTGAGGGCAAAGACTGGGCCCGTCTTGCTCAACCCAGAGTGACTTTATGGGCTTGCTGGCATGCCCCCTGTTTTTCTGCAGTCTCAGAGACATCAAAAACTGCATGCAACTCTCAGTGGTGCTGCTGGACTCTGCCATCTGTGAGGTTCTACTGTTGCCTGAGGTGTCACTTGAGTCCTGTGCCTCAGAAATGGGTTCTGCAGCTGAATTCTGCAAAAACAATGCAACCGCTTGAGTGCGAGAGAAATTCTGACGCATCGCTCCCTCAACGCAAAGGCTGTTCGACAACAGCAGATCCACAGCCTGCGTGGCTTGATGACGATGCATCCCATTCACTTCAACAGAGTTCAACTCTCATGCAAATCCCAACTGTGAGTATTGGAACCGATGCATCGTACCCTCAACGTCAACGCCTTGCTCCATCAAAGGTACTATTTAGTGGATCCTTTGTGGGTTCTGTAGCCTGTCTACCCTCCATTGTGCTTGGCCTGCATTTTGGATTTGCACAGGTCCCTCATGACCTCAAGTCACCTTTAGACTGCTAGGGACTTCTAACACTATTTTGGATTCATTCTTTAAAAATTCATATCTCGACTTCTACTGATTGGATTTTTGTTGTTTTGGTCTTCTTTTACTAAGATAAATATTCTCTATTTTTCTAAACTGGTGTAGAGTCCTTTTTATCGTGTTTTTATTGTGTTACTGTGTGTATGTGTGTGTGTGTGTGCGTGTTGCACAAATATTTTACACATTTTCATTTAAGTTAAACCTGCCTGCTCTGTGCCAAGCTAGCAGAGGGTGAGCACGCGTTAATTTAAAGTGTGTATCTGACTTTTCCTGGCTAGGATTGTGGCCCGTACTTGGAAAGGGTGCATACCTCTGCCAACTAGAGACCCAATTTCTAATACTGACCCTGCTGAAATAACTTAGTAGCGGGTCTAGCCCAAGGGGTGTTTAAACATTAGCTTTTGCTACAACTTGGAGTATGAAAAAAATACCAACAACTTCACACTTTGGTGTGTTCATAAAATTAATCCATCTGGAAATTTAGGAGGTAAGGTAACACAAAAAATACAAAAGAGTCTCCCGTTATGTCACTAGCACTCATTGTGGGTGCTTTCATTGCTGCAATGTAGTTACTCAATTAATCCAACTAATTGATTCATCAGGAAAATAAGCGCAGAACAGTAGAGTAAATTACAATGTCTATGATTTCACTAGCCATTTCATAGTGTAGTGGTAACTATGCCAGTGCTAGTTAGATTTATTTTAAAAAATTGCTTTCAAAAAGCTAATCATTCATAGATAGCCTAGAAATACAATATCATGAATCACGGAGGTAGGCTCCACAATGAGAAAGGCAACAGGCTAGAAGAGTTCATGAAGTGTGGGTGGGCAGAGCTCTCAGACTAGTTGAACCAGGTTAGATGCATTCAGATGGATGTGAAAAGGATGTGTATTTAGTTGCTCTCTGATCTTCAGTAAGGCGGTGCAATTTGGGGCTCAACGCTATCCCATCAACACACATCACGGAGTGTAGCATGCTATCCCTGAGGGTAAGGTTTCAGCATCCTACGCAGGGATAGTAAGCATTACATAAATGCTATATTACTATATAAAAGAAAGGGAGCTCCTAAGAGAAGATGTGGCCCCAAACAAGGTTTGTGTAAGAGTTTGGTTGGTTTTGAACCTGGCTGTTTTGAGGTATGGTGGTTCACCTCCTCAAGCCTTTTGACCTCTGCTGCTGGAGAGAAGGCTAGCAAAGTAATGTGAAAGGTGCAGGTGGATGGCTTTTTATACAAGGCATCGGATTAAACATTTATCACTGCCTCAGCGAAGAGCCAGTGGACTTCGTGGAGAATGAGTGTACAGTGTTCGAATTTTTTGAGAGTGAATACCTGCCTTTCAAAGGGACAGAGAGTGTTTTGGGATGACAGCCTGGGTGGCAATTCCAAAGTGCAGATGGGATAGACTTAGTGCATGTGGAACAGTTCTCAGTTAGCCTGGTGAGATTTCCTCAGATGGAGAAGGTGAAGGTTGGCTGAGCCAGAGATTCGATATTTATGTGGGATGAAAGATCGAGAGAGATGGAGGGTGAATCATCAGATATAACAGAAGTAGCCAGCAATGGATCGAGACCCTCCTTTTTGAATGTGTTAAGCAGAAACCCTTCAAAATTATTTTTGCGTCTGTGAGAGAGTATTATAAATTCAGTTTTGGAATGAATTAATAGTATGCAATTGTTATACATTTAGTGGTTGAATTTGGCAAGGCTAGGCTGATGGTGTTTGTTTCACACACAGTGGAGGTTTGATGTGCATTTATGTATCATATGCATACTGACAAACAGATATACATGACTAATGAAGCACTATAAGTTGTTGATCAAGATGTAAACTGAAAAGGTCAGGCTCCAGAATAAAACTTTGGGGGATTCCACGGGCATTGGTGTTCACTGACCAGTGATGTGCAGTGAGTGCCTTGTAGAGTACCTCAATGCCAGTCAGTAGCACCCTATCGCAGAATCATAAGCATATGAGACTGGGGAATCCAAAGGTTGTAGTCTGAGTTCTTAACAAACCACATATTTCTAGATTGAATTCCTGGTTATCCTCAAAGCAAGAATATCTGCAAATGATAGTCAACGACACATTAGACTTTTAATGACCAGCGTTTTTTTGCAAGAGCAGTTTAGCAATGTTTAATCTGCAAAGAGCTAATACTACAGAGAAGTAGAAATGGCTAATGCTCTCTTCTTCACAGTACTTGTAATGCTGTTGAAACAGCTGATGCCCACTTCTTCATGGGACATGCAGTAATGTAGGAATGGCTGATGCCCACTAGTCACAAGACCTGCAGTGCTAAAGAAATGATGGTGCTCACTTCTTCACAGTGTCTGGAGTACTACTGAATGGCTCCTAGTACCGCCAGTAATGTAGAAGCATGAAGGATAAGTAGTGATACTCACCTAATTCAGAGCCCAATGTACTGTGGTAAAAGCGTGATAATCATTGTCTAACAGAACCTCAAGTCTTGTAATGAAAGGGTCGTAAGCAATACCTTGTAGTTCTTTAAATAATTGAAGAAGTCTCTTCTCGCCTTCCTTTTATGCCAAGCTTTTGCACTCTCATCTGCAGCATTTCCACATCCTACCTCGACATCTGCATCAGCGTTTAGTGTTCTGAACGGCAACTTCCCGCTTCTGTAATCTGTATCTGTGGTTCTTACAGGGGGCAGGGGGAGCACGGGGATGCTTCTTGGACATTGGGGAGCCCTTTGAATGCAGCCTGAAGTGATTTTTCACTTGGAGCCATTCCCAGCACAGATCTTCAGTCTGGATCATCAGCAAGTTGCATAGTGTCCAGCCAAGCGTGGCATGGTCTTCCCCTAGGGGAGTCAGTGCAGGAGCAGCTCTTGGTCTGGCCTGCCTGTTGCTGATTATGGGAGAAACCTATGGTCTGCAAGCATTTACAGGTGGACAGTCCCGCACCACTTTGTCTGCTGTCCCTTTGGGAAGCTGTGGATGTGTCAGGCTGGTATCAGGGCATGGAGGAGCACCCCTCATCTTGAGCTGCTTTGAACCGTCTCAGTCTCCTTAACACCATGCTTTGATGACTCTGTGATTAGCTGCCCCTGGTGATCTTGTCATCTTTGCATCCACCTCAGTTTGTTATGAGAAGGCAATATATTTTTTTAACTTTGTATATTACAGAAGGGCCCTGAGAGCAGACACTTTTTGGGCTTGGACTTGAATTTTGATTTGCAGTGGGAGAAGGCAGTGGCTTTGAGGGGCCACCAACACCTTGTTGGGTAGAAAGGGAGGCCTGACGAGTGGGTAGCTGCCATTTTGCTTTAATATTATGTTGACAGACATTTTGGGTTGCCCTGGATTGTGTTATGCCTTTCTTGTTGTATTACTTAAGTGTGCCCTCACTCCTGCCTATTTTGTATTTTGTTTTGGAACTTTAAGAGTATTTGTTAGAATTAATAAAACTCACAGAAGAGTGACAGCATATTTTACTTTGTTAATCTGAACTTGCCTATTGTTTGAAACTGCTATCACTGATCACTAGAGCGTCTCTAATATGCACTCTTTAGTCAGTCAGAGTACTGGGTGCCCTGCCATAATGAATGCGCCACCTTCTAACATGATAAATAGGTCAATTGTTTCTTCTTCTAGACACAGCCATGCACCCAATAGTTCCAACACTGGTTATACCCTTAATGCTCATAAATCTATGTCTGGACCTAGTTGGGTGGTTAAAAAAACGATCGATCATTTATTTAAGCAAGAGTCAAAGTAAGGCATTTGCTTAGCACCTTAGTCCTCTAACCTGAGCCAGTCACTTACTGTTATTCACAACCCTGTCAATCCAAAGCACAAGTAATATCCTTGGATGACTTATCTATCTCCCTATTTGATAACAGTACAGATATTGTATGCAGTTGTGAAAATTCTAGAGGCCTTATATTAGAGCACACTAATGTCATCATGCAGATGAGCGTTCATATGATTGTCACAGATAGAACACTTGAAACCCTACAGGAACTGCATAGCTTGGAGGGGCAAGGAGATAACTTGTCCAGACAGCCAGCAACAGATGGGTCCAAGCCTACTCTGTCAAAGCCAGAATGAAGATTTGGTCTTTAGTGGGAAGTCTGAATAACGATGCACAAGCCTATAATGACACTTGGTGGCCTTTTCAGTGCTTGAAGCCATGAGCATCATTTCAAAAACCTTGGACATCGTCTTATCCATTTTAGCACAGTCTGAGAAGGCAGATAGTCCACTGGAGCTGCTATTAGAAAGACCTCCTGGTAAGACATACCACCAGAGCAGATTTGGGTCCAAAAACAGTGGTATCTGTCTTAGTGATAATGAAGATCTACTGTTCCCTAAGGACTTATTGAGGAAATTAGACTTCTACCAGTCAATCGTTGGGAAAGGCTAGCCTTTCAAAGGAAGAAGATGTCTCAGATGCCCAGATAACTGTTGTACCAGCGGAAGTTTCTCAGCCTGAGCCCAGTTATGGGAAGATAATGACTGCATCCAACAGCACACGAGGTCCAAGGAAAGAAGACTTAATGAACTATTGACCACCTCGATAGGCCTCACTAGCACTAGGGCTCGTAACCCATTTGGGGGTGTCAGAAAAAAAGGAAGCCTTATGTGTTTCACCAGAAGTTTCATCTGCCATTAAAGATGCCTATGAACTCATGGATCGTTTGAGCCATCAGCTCTCAAAAAGTGTCTACCAGATGCAGTTCGATTCAAAACCCATGTGAGTTGCTGTCAAGCAGAAATTAAAGGATTATAATTTCCTGTCAATATGCAGCAAGAGAAAGTGAGGAAACATAACAAAAATTGGTGAGCCGCTGCAAAAATTAAAAAATCACAGCAACCTGCTGACTGTCAATGGTTAAACGTAAACATGAGTATTCCCTATCTGTCATAAAAGTCCTAGATGACAAACTGGAAATGCCAGTGACGATATTGAACTTGAGGAAGATATTGAACTCCTGGGAAAGACTGAGTACAAATCCCCAGTCCACCCATCTAAAACAATAGAACATTCTCCATCATTCTGTTCCAATGTCAAGTACATGTTCAATGGGGTCCTCTCAGCTTTGACCAAAAGCTGAGCAGGAGGGAACAACAAGCTAATCATGACTTAACTAACAATGGTAATCCCATAAGGCGCCCTGAAAGTCAGCCCCAAAATTTAGAAAATACTAATGGGAACCATTTTAGTAACTCCTTAAGTCTGGCTTGTAAAGTTAATGTTCATGCTCCATTTTTTGTTCTTGCCAAATTAGATAGTGGCGGTGTAGACATGTTCCATCGCCAGCAAGAAACCTGGGGTACCAGTTATGCAAATAAATTATATCTTACCTCCATATATGTTTCAGTGGGGCTACACCATGTTCTAGACAGGGGTGTACTGTACTGAACTACTTAAAACGACTCAAAACGACCACCTCTAGTAACATATCATCGATTGAATTCCTGACACATCTTGAAATAAGGATTAAAGAGGCAAAAAGGATTACTTGGGAAGCTAAGGAGTTTTCTCCGGATTTGGAGATGACAAACACACTCAAACTTCTTTAGGTGCCAGATTACACATGTTTAAGAATTACACTAGCAAACAAACATAAACCCATTTCAATTGCTGCTGGTGATTCTATCATTTATTAACTAAATAACAAGTATGTTGCTGCAGCAGAAGAAGAAGGCTGTGCATGTGTTGTCCTCTTTTAGCTGAAAGTAAAATGGACTCCCAGCCCCAAATGGGGTACAGTCAGCTTTAATAACATGAACTCACTGCCCTCATGCTAACACTTGAAGGTCTAAATTGGAATCTCCTAGGCATTTAAGTAGAAAAGCAAAATGTAGTATATACTGCTTGCCCAATCTGAGTGGAGCATGATTCATATGAAAATTAAGATTGGCCCTGAAAGCAATCATGACCCCCGGATCCTCTCACTAAGGCAATTGGTTTGTTTGAATGCACTGTCTCATACTTTGTGCCATAGTAATTTCCTTGCATCAAGCAGTTGCAAGAGATCAACGTGGGAGAAGGTGGAACGTGGCTCAGTCCTCCCCTTGATAAATAACTTTATACATTCAATACAGAGGTGAGCATACCCCCATTAGCACCCAGAATTGCACAACGAGATAACTGAGGACTCAGCTTCTCTTTTATCCAAAACAGTATCTGCTAAGAGAATAATTAACCATCTGACGGATGACTGGTGTAAGACAGATTTTGGATTAGCAAGAACAGAGTTAACAGCAGCAATCAAGAGTGATATGTTGGAATATACTAAAGTGATGAGATACCACTATAAGACTGCAGTGAGCAGGAAAAGGCAATTTAGGAATATAATAGATGTCATGATCTCCTTGCAGCCCTGAAAGCCAAGAACTCAAGATCCTACTACCACATCATTGGCAAGGATAGCGAAAATAATATTACCAGACCCACCCAGTCACTTATCACAGAAGATCATTGATATGCACATTTCTCATCAGGAGTTCGCCTATCCTATGCTATACACAAATGAGTGCAAATCCTTTTCACTGAATGAAATCGTGCATGTTATTAATAGATAAAAGGGGGGAAGGACTTCTGGCACGGATAAAATACTAGCTGATTTGTATAAATCACATCATATTTTATGGTGCTGCAGTATCAACTTTCTGAGTGATGTTGACTAAATGATGCACCTATTTCCACATATTGGCTTGGAACAGACATAGCATTTTCGTATGTGGTTAACTGTCTAAATAAGGAAGAGGGGCGAGGATAAGAGGTTTTTTGTCTCATTGCCAAGCGGGTTTTAGGAAAAAAAAAAGTACAATGGCCCATGAGTTAAGGGGTTAACTACAGTTTTTGAAATATGTTGTTCTTGGAAAAACACCACTCCATGTGATGTTTGTTGGTGTGTTCTGTACTTTTGACAGGGCACCTCCTATGGTCCTCACTATTGACCATGCATTCCATTCTGCCTGATCTTTTGCACATACTGACCGGGCTCTGAGAGGAATTATGCCAGGATACGTTGGGGCCCTGCAGGAAAAAATTGTAGATCAGTACCTGCCAACAAGCGTCCTCACAAGGGTTGCTCATTAGCTCCTATGTTATTCTCCTTATACATGTTAACGCTGAATTTTTACTAATGAATATTCATGTATTCTGAGTGTTGAATTTGCATAGAAAATGAGTAACATAGAAAAATAATACTCACATTTGAAATTGTGCCTACTTGAGTGATCACCAATAGTCACGAAGTGTACTTATTAATAGCTTATTAATGTAAAATGTTGAGCTAATGTTTGGATTAATATAGTAGTATGTCATAATAAAGGTTATGTATTATGTTCTTGCTTTATTAATCGTAGGCCTTAATTTGGCAAGGTCTTGGGCCTAGTTACACGGCCTTATGTCAAGCTGCATTTCTTTAGGCAAACTATAAAATGGCTGCTTAGAGAATTAAATTGTAATTTTCCATTGCATTGACCGAATGTTAGTAGCTAGGATTCTTTCCCATGATAACTGCCTGCTAGAATATGCTGTACTAGCTAGGGATACATTGTATAACTTATTGTGTGTAAAGACGACCTTCCCAGGAGCAGACAATAGATGCACTGACTGGAGTATAAGCTGATACAATATTGATACCTGATAAACCCAGCGATGGGAACAGGAGAAGAGGAGCCAATCATCGACATGTGAATCGTGTACTAGTAAATTCTTAGATTTGGGGTTCTACTTTCATTAGACTAAACGTAAACGTATGATTCCGGGACCAATAGCAATGTAGTTTTAGGAAATCTAACAGCCAGACTGCACCAAAAGGAGACGTGCCATTATTTCCTTGACCGTCCCTAGAGGAGACATGCTTAACTTTCCTCAACTTTGGTGCCTAGAAGTGACATTCTTTATGTCTATTCTTGAGACATTTCTATTCTGAACTTTAATGCTGAATTCCGATGCCTTGCTGACCAACCTGAAGTCCAATTGACAAAGACTGTCACAGCTTGCTGAACTATACTGAGGCAAGGTATAAGACGATGTTACTAAATGTTATGTCCATTTGCCTTTGTCCCCAGGTACCAACCTTCTAATTTTAATAGAGCCACAGTTAGATGTTTTCCAAATTTGTGTTGACTAAATTGTCTTGCATGAAGTCCAAATATGCTATTCTAATCTGAAGGTTAGTTAGGGTGCTCACTGATGTTGCTCACTACATGTAATAACAGTTGAGGTCTTTTGTTTGCTGAATCTAAATGTATGCTATTTTGTTTGTACAGTTATTCTTGCTGTTGATTTGTACTGTAACCTTAGGATGTGTAGTGATCCAAGCTTTGAATAAATTGTGATTCTTTAGATTTGGTCAGCCAATATTGCTTCTGTATGCTTACCATTTGATTTTGAGACTAAGTTACTTGACATTAGCATTGCTAATATAGGCAAATAAGCATTCTAACTTTTATATAAAGGTGTGGTTATTCGTGGCCGAGAGGTCATGGTGTGTGAAAATTACTGACTCTTGTACGGGGTCTGATGGTGGGAACTACTCTAAGTGCAGTCAAAAGGTCCATCGGCCTACAAATCTTATAAATTAATGTAAATTAACCAAATAAGGTAAGACTCGCTAACATACATAAATGAAGTAGTATAGGCTGTCGGAACCTAAGCAAATGATGCTCCTACCCTGGGAGGAGCTAGGGTTGCAACACTTTCGCATGCTGATGATACCCTTTAGATCTCCAAGACATTAGGGGCCATATTACAGAATGTGCCTCGGGCACAAGGTGCATGTGTGCCCACTTTGTGCTCCCTCTGGGCACTCTGTTTTACAGAAGGTGTCGCAGATGCTTGTACAGCACCTTCTGTTATACAGAGATTGTACGTATTATGGACATGGGTTCAAAGGCAGAGAACGTGTCAGGAGACACACTGAAAGTGTGCCACAAAAAGGTAGCACACTGTCAGTGGATCCCCAGATGGTAGCCTTCTATAGGAAGGAAAAGGGGTCCCATGGACCGCCAGGCAATCCCTTGCAGGTGGGTGCAATCACTTATTGCAACTGCCTGCAAAGGAGTCTCTAATCCCTCCACAAAGTGCAGACAGGTTTCTGCTTCACAGTGAAACATGGGGCGATGCAGTCGCTCTGTATTTCACTTGAATGACCTGCTAATTCTTCTCGAGTATGTGTGTGAACCTACATATCTGGTTATAGACTTCACTCACGATATGGAATTGAAAAACTATAGAGGCAGATTCAGGAGACTTCCTGCATGGCCATTTGGAGCCACCTTTCCCTATGCACCTCCCCTGCACTGAAAGTCTATAGGTTCTAAGGTCAGAGTGTTGCTGTATATGGAGCTGAATTAAAGGGATACTGGGAATTATGGGGATGTTCAGACTGTCAAACTGCAAGAAGGGATTTTCTGAGATTACCCCCACAGTGCCCCTGTTTTTTAAATTTGGTATTATGGATATTTCTTCCACTGCCAAATTAAGACTTGTTGTATATTGGATTTGACTGTTGGGTACACTCAAGTGAAGTCGTTATAGGAAGGTGTTTCATGAAGTCCTATGCTTCGCAGGCAGACAATCATTGGGCCGGCACAGGCATATTCTTGAGCTGTTGGGAAAGCTAGGCGTGCCTGACCTTTAGACTCCTTACCCCTTGACTGGTAAACAAGGGAAACTTAACACACAAAAACTGGCTTTGGGGCTGAAAACTGCAAACTCAAGCAGAAGTTTAACTAAGGACTTTCTTACTAGGAAGCCTGCACCTATTTAGATGAAGTCGAACCCACAGTGGCCAAAGTATTCTACCTATAGTTTAGATTTGGCATTCTACCTCTGAGCTGTTTAGCATGCAATTGAGTCGACGCTCGTACGCAATAATGATCGTGCCTCATTTACCCAGAGCAGGTTGGACATGAAAAGCACTAATTGCTCTTTTGTATGACATATGCAAGTGCTACGGCAAAGTGGCTCAAGGCATTGCTGAAAAATAAGGGTCCCCAGAGAGCAAAACTCGGAATGGAGTTATTTAAAACTGACATTCCAAGACCTTCAGTTTTGCATCCTCAGCTTTTCTGTTCGCCTCATGTAAACCCGGGGAACGCTGAGCCCCCGATTATCTATGACTTCCACACCTATCTTCTAAAATATTTAATTCATTTGTAGTGTTATATCATGAGATACGCTATAAACCATCACTTGTAAGATAACAAACACTCGCAGTTTTAATTTTTTTATATGATAATGTTATTTATATTGTGTATTTTATGGTATTATTTTTACGTTTTATAGGCATTGCCACAAAATAAATGTATTTTGACTGATAATAGAAGACGTCCAATCTCCTAGAGTGCAGTAGGGGTATATTGGCACTTTATTTCTCACAGTACCTGCTGGTGGTTCTGTAGTGGAATAACAATGCCCAATCTCTTAAAGAACCTGAAATGCTTTAGTGAAAGTGGTGTAATCAGAATTTCACAATACCTCTTAAAATATTTGAATTTTTCACAGATACACTTTTAGTTTGACATTGAAATACACAATCGTAGCACAGTGAACATTCAGGATCACCGTCTAAAAATACAAATTATCTCTATTCTGTATTCTAGTGTTCAAGGAGCAAGAAAGCACAGAGGCAATGTGTCCTCTTTCGAGCCTGCACACTGGGGTCCTATGCAGTGTTGATAATGCAGGATGTACTAGCTGGGTCCAAACTTGTGAGACAGGAGTGTGACAAACGCTCCTGTGGGTAGGGAAGAGCTCAAGTGGTTTGGGGCCATCATACATGCAAATATTTACCCCAAAACTGTTTTTCAGCCAGCAGCAAGCTGACCTCGGACTTGAAAAGTGGGAAAGGCGGGGAGCAGCATGAACATCAATTCACCTAAATGCCAGGGGTAGCAGAAGTGACGCTACATGCCATTTGACCTTTACTTTCAGTCACACCGACATGCTTACATATACCCACACCTTCACCCATACACACTGCCTCTCACACTCTCACCCTCACACATGCACACAGCGTACATTTTAAAGGGCTTTTATTCACCTCTGCCCCCCGGAATGATGATATTCCAGCCCAATTATACTCCATTCTTTATTACATTAATAGAGAAAAATGCCCCAACTAACGTCAATAAGGACAAGCTGTCTATTTGTTATTGGCACTGGTTTTGCTAGTGTTGGTTTATTTTTTATGGTTTGTATATTTTATTATTTTGTATTTTTTCTTTAATGTAATTGTTATTTGCGTTTTACAGTTGTATATTCATTTTATTTTTTAATTGTGAATTATAGTTTTTCAATATATCATTGAAATTAATATTGTTATATATATATATATATATATATATATACACATATATATTTAAAATACATGTATATGTCATTCATGTATTTCACTTATAGTACTAATGACAAGTAATGTTTTTTTTATTATATATAATATATTATTATATTTTAGATTAATTTAAATTAGGTTACATATATGTTTTGATTATATATGTTTATTCATGTTTGCTTTCAGGTTATTGTGAATTTTCTTTAATTTAACATATTGTAAAAAAATGTTTAATTTTTTTAATATTTTTTAAAGAATATATATATATATATAGCAATATATATATATATATATATATATATATATTTATATATTTTTTCCATTCGTTTTCGTGAGTATTTGTTTTTAATTATACAATTATTTAGTGGTTTAATATTTGAAATAAATACATAATATATAAAAGTTCTGTCTGTGGAAACTAGCTCCTAACTACAACTACCTACTGGTAGCCACTCCTAGGGCTGTATGTAGCACTGTGTTCCAAACATGGCCGAGCTGGAAACCACAATGAGTCAAAATCAGCCCTGCCAAAAGCGATCCAACTAGCTCCACACTGCAGGAGGCAAAACCTAGATTTCAGACACGTTTGGGTCATCGCAGCCCAAAGTCCTGTGAAAGCAGCCCCCTCACCTGCAGACCATTGGGGAAACTTCTCTGTGGCACAATAGCCAGGCATCCTATGTTTCCTTACAAGATATCAGGTCATAGTATTTGCACTTAACAGAGCATTGGACCAAAGTTGACCATCATCTAACCGTGATCCTTGTCTCATGCCATTCAGGCTATATGGGGTTACCAGGAGACTGTAGGGGACACTAAAGAGAAGCATCGCCCCCAGTCACACACTGATGCACCATGCTTGCTTTTGCACATGGAAGCAACTATTCTGTTTTAGGCATTTCTGCATTCTTATAGTGTCTCATAGAACTCTGAAACAGCTCAGGGCGTTATGATAACACAATATAAAACAAGGGAGGATCATAGAATCTGCAATGACATTATTTCTCTTTCCTGCAAATCTAAGGTTCACAGGAGATAGTAATGTGGCAACTGTATCATCTGTTCAACAGAAAGCTATGCAAAGTAGCTAATCTCTGTAGAAATTCCACCCCGCCTTCTCTATAATTAATCAGTTATGACCAGATTTCCACAGCATCCTATAAGTTGTGCTAACATTAACCACCCTTGTTCTTATACTACGCTGCATCACAACTGAAGCATGTAGTGAGCTGATATGATGAGCGCCCTAATTGGGAGAAATAGCTACTAGCAGGAGCGTACACCCCATACACTAATCCAGAGGTATTTATTATGTAAAGACCGTGTCTAGTGACTTGCTGTATTTAATCCGCTAGAAGGCATTTGCGTGGCAGAGACGCCATTCACTTCAGATAGGTTTTTGTGGATATTGAAGGCCTTCAAAAACATGCAGAAGTATTTTTTCTACAATAGGTGATGGACGGGGATTGCATACACCTTTGTGACTTATTCCTGAGTAACAGAATAAAATTACTCACAGAAGCTCAGGAGCAATTTATATGAACTCAATGAGATTCCTTCCTGCCTTCTAACTCTTCACTGCAGTTCAAGGGCCGCAGTTCTCATTACCTGTGGGGAAAGGTTATGTATAAAAATGACTCACCTGCTAGTATCATTCATCAAATATGTACCGCTCCAGCTGCATTATCAGTGTTTGCTCAAACCTTTCCAAACATAAATAATCTTTGAACCAGTTTGTAGAACAGTTTTTTGGCCCTTAACAGCTTACCAACCGTGTGAATATCCAATGCAGCCAGGACACATAATAAAGGTATAAGGGTTGTGAGGTGTATGAGTTCGTGGTGTTACTGATATTGAAACCAGTCGCTACCCTTAGAAGCTTATTGCACACCCTTCTTCCATTATGACATGCATCCTCTCCGGAGTAAATCTACTGTCACTGGGGAAGTGCTATGTGTGGCTTTCACTTCTGTGAAATGTAATGCGCTTGACACAGAAATGTGTGTTTAATTTACAGATCTTAAGTTTAAATCCCTACCAGGTCTTACCTAAGTCGATAAGTCAAATACCGTGAGATTTGCGATAGCAGCGCCTGACAGCGCCTGTTTAATGCATTCAACTACTGGCAGCAAATCAGCTTTGTCGGAATGGCTTTATGTCTCTTTGCAGGGGAGCAGCTGCACGCTGGGAGCCCCTCGTGAACTCAATGTATAACATTGTTTTGAGGGGAACAGCGGTCAAAAGCAAACAGAAATGAGAAGTATAACTGGAACGGAACCATAAAAGCTACAGTCCTCTGCGCCTAGCTGAGCTAGATTGAACGCTGTGATTCAGCCATCAAAAAATTCGAATAGATTTATTTGATTTTTCCAATGCGTGATAATTAAGTTTATTCCTCATATGTGTCTCATCTCTAGCAAGGGATGCATCATTTGGGAGCACCCATGGACCCCTGGTTACCTCGGCGGAGAGCTAAAAACAACCATTTGATTAAAGTACCACCGTACAGTTGTGTTTGTGGTCTGCTTTACATAACTGATTAATATTACTGTACTAGACTTCTCACTCGCCGTATGTTATCCCTGTTACTATTACAATCAGTAACATTTCCCTTGTCTTCCTTGCATTTCTTTAATAATATCTACAACTCTGCTTTCAGAATGGCCGGCAGATTGAAATGCCTTAGAGGAACTGCCCACTCCACCGCACTTGTCCCTACTGACTGGTTGTAGGCGGGACGTGACCCGAGTGGGCACTCATATTCCTGATTTTGGGGGCAACTTAATTTTTAACTTTACGATCAAGGCGGAGCCTGGATTATACCGTTCGATTCGAGCTGACTTCAGGGTCAGACTGGGATTTGTTTTAAAAATAGTCCGGGGCACCGAAATAAAAGAAGCCCCCAGTTGGAAATGAGGCCAGTTTTGAACTTGTATGGGTCTTTTTCAATGTATGGGAGGCTGCATAACTGTGTTTGCTGCAGGCAGTGTTTGGCAATATCGGGGAACTCAACAGTCACAACCGCCCCACCTGGTCATAAAACTAGCACACAAACTGTTAAAAAACAAGCATTGGCAACACTAACAAGTCTTTCCTATGCAGGAGCTATTGGCTTCGACAGTGTGTTTTAGCTATGTTGTAAATCAGTGTGACTGCTGTTCAGCATTGCTAAACGATAACATCATAGAGAAGAGTGGCATGGAGTGTCATAGAGTGGAATGGCAAAGAGTTGAGTAGAGTGGCGTAGAGTGAAGTGGCATAGAGTGTCGTGTATTGGAGTGGCATAAACTTGAGTCACTTAGAGTGGCATCCAGTGGAGTGGCATAGAGTAGAGTGGACTGGTGTAAAATGCATTGGTGTAGAGCATTACAGAATATAGTTGTATAGAGTGCAGTGGCACAGAGTGCAGCATCATAGAAATCATGCGGTGTACATGCAGCATCATAGAAAGCAGTGGCATACATTACAGTGTTGCATAGTAGTGTGCAGTGGCGTAGGGTGCAGAGTGGAGTGATGCAGAGAAGATTAGAGTGGCACAGAGTGTAGTGGTGAAGAGTAGAGTAGAGTGGCATGGAGTGCAGTGGCATAGAGTGATGCAGAGTAGAGTGGCAGGAAGTGATGCAGAGTATAGTCCAGAATGCAACAGTTTGGAGTGGAGTGCTGCAGAGTGCAATACCATAGAGTGAGTGTTGGAATGTAGAGTGGAGTAGAGTGTAGTGGCATGGAGTGCATTGGCAAATAATGCAGGTGTGCAGAGTAGTGTAGAGTGCAATGTTACAGAGTAGAGTGTCGTAGAATGCAGTAGTATAGAGTGGTATACAGTGCATTGCCATAGAGTGCAGTGGCATAAAGTAGAGTGGTGTTGAGTAGAATGGCATAGAGTACAGTATCCGTGAGTGCAGTGGTGTAAAATAGAGTGCAGTGGCATAGAGTGCAGTGGCATAGAGTGCGTTAGTGGAATTAAGAGTAGAATTCAGTGGCGTAGAGTGGCATATGGTGGCATGAAGAAGTATACAGTAGAATGGACTTGTGTAGAGTGCATTGGCATAGAGTGTGCAGAGCACAGTGGTGTAGAGTGCAGTGGAGTAGACTGTAGCAGCGTTCAAGGCAGTATCATAGAATGACATGGCGCAGATTACAGTGGGAGATACGCCTTATTGCCAATTTTTCGGCCTAGTTTAGTACAAGGCTGAACATTGTAAATTTTTATAATAATATTACTCCCGCAGACAGAGCTACAGTATTGTCCAGACTGGACATGGACCTGGACTCCATTACTCTTAGATGTGGCAAACACATGGGCATAGAGTGTGGGGGCCTCAATGTCCACTTATGCCACACTGCGCTGCAAGAGGCTTGTGAGGTTTTAGACAAAGACGGGTTACCTCAGTCCCACTTCACGCATGACGAGCTTGGCAACAGCCTTAATCATGTCTTGTTAAAGCATAATTAGGGTTTTGCCAAAGAGTCCAGTGGTAGGATGCCACCTTTTGCGACCACGTTAGTGGGTAAGGGAGAGGGATCCTCCATTAATTTCATTCTTTCTTCTGCTGCACAGTTTTTCAGTCAACATTTCTGCTTGGCAGACTGCCTTCCATCCCAACCTGTGTGTTACACACATCACCGCTCATGGAACAAAAAGGGCTTGAGGATTAAGTGAGAACACGTGAACAGCGGGGCCTTTTGGTCAAAATTGTTCGTGCATGACTGCTGTTTGATAAACATTTGCCTGGATGATGAGGTGAACCCCAGCTTTGTCACTGAGGCCTTCTCATCTCTCTCCAAGGCTATTGATGTTGCACTTGCCCCAAAATTCACACTTAGGGTACCAGAAGAGATGGTTCGATAAAGATTGCACGAGGGCCCACAAGGCACTCATGCATGCACTTCAACAATCCCATAGGATAGAGCATGCAGTAGCCCAGTGCAGGAAAGCCTACTGGAAGGAACTGAAGGGTAGAAAGATACCCTAAAAGATGAAAGCCTAGGAAGATCTTGAGGAAGTGAGCCATAAGAAAGATCTCAGGGTATTTTGGGACATTGTAAACTGGCCCTTTCTAAGTGAGATAGCTGAGCCCTCCCTAGAAATTGCTTTATCAGGACAGGAGTGGGCATTTTTCTTCAGAAGGGTCTATTCCGTGGGATTTGGGGAGAAAGAGATGAGTGAATCTAAGCATACCCCTTGGGCAGGCCCAAGGGATAACTCCCAGCCCAAATACCTTCTGCGTTATGACGAAGTGCTGGAGACTATTATAACCAGCCCCAGCTGTAAAGCCCCTGACCCGTATGGGGTGCTCATTGACCTCTTCAGGAGCTAGCTGGATCTTTGGATCCCACTGGTCACAAATGTCCTTCAGGCAGCAAGAAGTAGCAGTAAACTACCTACCTGGTTGCAGTCATTCATCGTAACCATTTTAAAAAAGGGGGACCAAGGAGCTGTGAGCTGCTATCCCCCAATCTCTCTTCTGGATTACATGGTGAAGATCCTGGATAGTGTCCTCTTATCTCATCTTGAGGCCTGGGCTGAGGATTCTAGAGCTTTTTTTGATATTCAATATGGATTCAGGAGAGGGTTCAGGATGGAAGATCAATGCCTCAATCTTTCCCTTCTGCTTGTTTGGAGATCTTTTGTATTTGCGGGGTTGTAAGGCAAGGTTGTGTCCGACTCCTTTCATCTTCACCCTCTACATCAACCATTTGAAGAGGGACCTGGTTCAAATGTGCAGGGACTTGCCCCAGATCGGACAGTGCCCCATTGCAGCTCTCTGTTTGCAGATGACACTGTCCTTTTGGGACATACCCCCCTAGTGCTGAAGCATCCTTTAGACCGATTCTCCACCTTTATGGAAGGGCTGGATCTTAAAGTTAATACTAGCAAAACTTTTGTCATGTCATGCAGTCCTAAAGGTGCAGATAAATCTAAATTCTTTCTGCACTCTAAACCCATTCAATCCACAAATCATTTTAGTTACCTAGCCTTGTTTTTAAGAACTCTGGGTCTTGACACCAGCAGTTGGAGGTCAGAAATAGCTAGTTTGCATGGCAAATCAATGCCCTCTTCCAATGTGCTGCTAAATTAGGAAGGAGCCCTGTATATCATATATCAACTACCTATGGGGCCTAAAAAAAGCAACAGGGCTACAGCTATCTGAAAATAGGTTTGCTTGCCGCCTGCTTTTCCTCCCTCAAAACACTGCCACTTTTATCTGCCTGAATGCATTGCGGGTAAATCCTTTGGAGGACAAAATCAGGACCTGCCCCCCTGATGCTGTGGCGATGAGTCTGAAACAATGAGACATTGATATTAATTAACGCAATCATTGAAGATTGCTTGTCACTGGACCGGGGCCTTGAAATCCAGTGCTTGAGAAGATTATTGATCAGTCTCTTGCTCTGTCTGGACCAGAGCTCTTTGATATTCTTTTTCCCCCTCTTCCCTCAGCAAAAGAACACTGAGGGATATGTGCTATGTTAGGTATGAGGGACCAAGGCGGGACAAAGTTAGAGCCATGTCCTCAGTCTTGCCTTATATCTCATTTTTGTTAATCACCGTACCACACTACCAGAACTTTCTCTTGTTGAGGTTCTAACTGAAGCTTATGCCAATGGTTGGAGGCATTTCCTCATTGTAACAACTGGGAGCATAATTTGGACCCCATCCCTGTGTTTCGATTTCCTCACAAAGTACCTTGCATGTAAAAAAATTTGAAGTATTCATGTCCTACCAAGATCACGCAATGTAAAAGTTCTTTCAAACAAATTTTCTCTAAGGCATTGCATGCAGGCACTGCATTTTCGTCAGCACCTGGCTTCTGCTATTATAGTAACAGTTTACACCTACATTAGAGCAGTAATAAAGATCAGGACGAATTTGGGGACTACAATAGAAGTCACTTCTAGTCTCTACCTTGACCAATGACTTTGCACAATGCAATGATGTAGCTCCACTCAGGCCCCGTCTGGGACCTTTCCCCCCTTTGCCTTGTATACACCGTTGAAAAAGTGGATGGGGCCACCCATCCAGGGAGGTTTGATTATGTTATTTGCAATTTCACATTCTTATTAATGTTTTTAGATTTGTGGTTCATTATTTGATGACCTTAAATTTGTCATTTTAAATTTGTATTAATTGTTTTTTTTTTAGGACTGCAGTTATCAGCCCCCTTGTGTCCCTTAATAGCCATTCCCACTTCTTCTTTGCTTGAGGTGTGAGCTCATAGCTCTGGCTTTGGCGTTACAGCTCTTCACCTAATTCTTTAGAAGGTTGCCATTGTGAATATTCCTTCCCCTTATTTCTGCTTCGCTTTACATCGGTGCATAGCTTGCTCACTGGCACCCTTTTAGTACATTTTAGAAACTGTGTTCTGTTAATCATGTTGAAAGGAATGCATAGAGTATCCTTCTAATTTGTCTTGAGGTTTCTGTTCTCCAACATGAATTGTTTTATAACATACTAGTGGATATCAATATTTTGTTAACTCAACTTCTAGTTTTTATGGTCTATTTATTTAGATCAAATAAAGTTATTTCTGATTCTGATTGTGAGTGGTGGATAGTAGAGTGCACTGATGTAGAGTGCAGTGGTGCAGAGAGGAGTGGTGTTAAGTAGAGTGGCATAGAGTGCAACAGGGTAGAGTACTGTAGCGTAGAGTGCAGTGGTGCAGAGTAGAGCACAGTGACTTAGAGTACAGCGGTGAAAAGTAGAATATAGTGGCATACAGAAGAGTGGCATACAACAGAGTGGCAGAGAGTGCAGTGGCATGGAGTGGCGCAAAGTGGAGTGGCATAGACTGCAGCGGCATCCAGTGGAGTGATGCAGAGTGGAGTGGAATATATTGCCATGATGCAGAGTAGACTGCCATAGAGTGCATTGGTATACAGTGCAGTAGTGCAGAGTAGAATGGCATAGAGTTCAGTGGCAGAAAGTGCAGGTGTTGCAAAGTAGATTGTCGTAGAGTGCATTCAAGTAGAGTGTAGTGGCGTAGAGAGCAGTGGCATAGAATTCAGTGGTGCAAAGTAGAGTGCAGTTGCAGAGAGTGCATTGGTATAAAGTGGAGTTGCATAAAGTGGGAATAGAGTATAGTGGTGTGGAATGGAGGGGTGCAGAGTGGAGGAGAGTGGTGTAGAGTGCAGTGCTTCAGAGTAGATTGTTTCAGAGTGAAGTGAAGTGGCATCGAGTGGAGTGGTGCAGGATAGAGTGCTGTGGCATAATGTAGAGTGGTGTAGAGTAAACAGGTGTAGAGTGCAGAGGCATAGAATGCAATGATGTAGAGTAGATTTGAATAGCATACAGTGGATTGGCATAGAGAGCAGGGGCGTAGAGTGGAGTGGTACAGAGTAGAGTGCATTGGCTTAGAGTATATTGGCATAGAGTGCATATAGAGATCATATTAAAGTCTTTGTTTCCAACACATCAGAGAAGTAAGAAAACATTTACTTTGTTTGTGCTTTCGTAATTTTGATGTGTAATACTGCACAGTTCATTTAAATGTTGTGTGCTAGAAAAAAGCTCCTTCCTACCCCCAGTATCCAGCAAGACGGTCACATAAATCCTCTCACTTTAAAGTCAGAGAAAGAAAAGCAAACACCTACCTTCTGCAGAAGACAGAATCTGACGTTTGACTTCTGTCTTTGAATGCACAGCAAGTGTGACAATAAAAAAACAACATTTACAGGCCTATTTACAGAAAGGAGCACTTGTGGAAGATTACAAGGAGAAGTAGTGTGAAAAGGCTTTACTCCACTTCGGAGGGATGAACTCACACTGGACAGCCTAAAGCAAATAAAGCCAGCAAATAGAAAGCCAGAAAATATGAGTCATAAAGCACAAAGCCAGTGGTAAGCAACAGGCAGAATGCATTACTAGGGAAGATTTCTGAATGGCGCCAAGCTGTCGACCTAACCAGCCAACTTACTTATCTGATAGACCAGCACATCAGGCAGTGCTTAATTGCCCTATAAACCAATCTAGCCCTGGCTGACTGGATATGAAGTGAGTGGAATGTAATGGCTCGACAGGAGCAGTTTGAGGACCTAAAGAAAGACAAATATTCTGAAAGGAAGAAGAAAGTTAGGGATAAAAACAACCACAAAGCTTCCACCAAGATCTTAAGGGAAGCCACTGTCCACAAGTAACAGCTTCTACTTCTGCACTCCCTCACAAGCACTTTACATAGACTGGCCCAATACCTATAAGCAAACTCTAGCTCATTGTTGGCAACTCTTCTGTTGTACGGTACATTGCTGCTTTGCAGATTTGCTAGCAAATTAAGGATGCTACTGCATGCCCACTATGTGACTTCTTTAAAGCATCACAGAATAAGAGGTATATGGGGTGTTCACGTTTGAAAAAGTTATGGTAAAAAAGTTACATGTAAATGCTGCTGGCTAGGTTTTTCATCTTGCCCTGTGTGTGTACCTATAATTTTAGAACACTAAGAGTTGCTTGCTCCTCCATTACTATTTGCATGCCTTCATAGACTGCTTCAGCCTTGATACTGTAGTGGAAACCACCTATTAAGGTCTGATAGGGGATATGTGGATGAGTTATTTGAATGCAAAACTGGCAATTGATGTTCAACGGCACATTGGTAACACCCAGAAGTGAACCATAAGGAGAAGCAACGATTGGGTGCAAAATAAGGCAGAGTATTTTGGAATAAATTCAGAACTGTTGGTTGAAGTCTAGGTAGAGAAGTTCATTAAACTGGCAGTGCTTAACCACCAAACCGATGATCTCAGACAGGCGAAGTCTAAATGTGATGCCTGTGTGGTACCACTAGTTTAAGAAGAGATGTTTAAAAGTTGAAATGTGGTAAAATAGGGTGTACAACTAGCGGTGATAAAGGTTAATATTTAATCAAAGATAAATCATTATACAAAGCTGGTTATCTCTAAAGGTTGGAAAAGCTGCCTTCATTCCTCATCTCTCTTTTTGTACTGTGTCCAGTCTCCTCTTGTGCTCATAGTTGATATAAGGTTTTTGTAGTTTTGCTTTGTGTGAGAGCAGTGCTATTTATACACAGCTGTACGCATTTTAGTGATAATTTTTGCTCTTGTATAATATTGTGTAGTCACGTATGTTTTAAACTTAGCAGTTGTATGCTATTAAACAAAACTATTTTTACACATTGTGGATGTGAGAAAATGCGCTTTTTAGCGTGGTCCTCTCATTTTCTGACTGAATTGTATTGTTGGTTTTTAGACTGCGCACTGGAGCACTGCTGTCCGGTGCTTAGTGTATGTGCCACGACCACTTTACACATGTAAAAATTGGCTAATCTCTTATTGGCACATCTAACTTACTTATTAGGCCAATGTGTAAACACGCATGGCATGGAGGGTGAAATATCATCTGTAGATTGCAGCACTTATTGTGCCATCTACTATTGTGACATGGAAAACATTGCTTCAGCCTTAACTACATAGCCTAATTGCTGAATTTTAAACCTGCAGTCCAATCTGTCAAAACATCCCTTTTGAAAAGAGAAAGGCCTCCCCAGCAGTCGATTTATTGATATTAAACATGAAAAGTAAAAAAACGGTTTTCGTTTTGTAACTGGCATGTGTCAACACCGTTTTGTCAGATCCAACATGGTGATGCATTGGGTTTGTCCAAGCTAATCAACCAGATCTTGTTCTCAAAGGATGTGGTATGTCTCAAATAAAGATACCTCATTTAGTCTATGGAAATCAACGAAAAGCACCTGATACCATCAATGCCACTTGTTAAATGTACTCACTCACTCACATATTCCTCTATTATGCAAAGCACCAAAGATACTGTAGCACTTGCAAATGTGCAATGTTGGGCCTTGTTAGAAATTGGGTCTCTGGTTGGCAGTCACTTTGCACTCTGTCCAAGCAGGGACCCTAACTCTAGTCAGGGCAAGGGAGATTCACACTTTAGATAACCCCTGCTCACCCCCTTGGTAGCTTGGCACAAGCAGTCAGGCTTATCTCAAAGGCCAAAACACATAGTAATACAGTAAAAACACTACAAAATAGACACCACACCAGTTTAGGAAAATAGCCAATAGTTATCTAAATCAAACAAGACCAAAACGACAAAAATCCAACATACACAGTATGAATTTTTAGAATAATAGAATCTTACTCCATAGAAAACAATAGAAACACTGTTGTTACACCAAGTACCTGGTTTGCATAAAAAATAAAGCCGCACGGCAAGCACGCGTTGGAAAAGTCAACTATACATCGATTCCTTACTCACAAGTGAGGCCGTGAATCGTTTCTTCTCCAGACGGGTATGCAATGCATCATTTTTTTTGCCTGCAAGAGAGCAATGTGTCATTTTCCAGGCAAGGAGCTTTGGATCCGCGCAGGTTCACGTTGATTTTGATGCTCAGTGATGATGTGTGTGAAATCTGGCTGCACGGTGATGGAAAAACCACGTTGCTTGGGGGTTGCGTCCATTTCCCATCCCTGATGCTGGTGATGCGTCGATTTCTCAGCCATGATGCAGGTGGTTTTTACAGCCGTGTTGCAGGTGGTGCATCAAAATTTTCCCTTCACGCCTCCTGTGCATGGATTTCCGCCTTGGTTCTAACAGCTTCACCTTTCAAGGGCCCAGTGACAGGATAGGGCACCACTTGGCAAGGCAGGAGTCTCAGCAGAGAGTTCAGGTGCTGGCAGAGGAAGTCTTTGGTGGCCCTGAGACTTCAAAACAGGAGGAAAGCTCAGTTCAAGCCCTTGGAGGCACTTCACAAGCAGGAATATACAAAAAAGTCCAGTCTTTGTTCTTTTTCAGGCAGAAGCAGCAACTGCAAGCCAACCCAGCACAGCACTGTCACAGGCAAAATGGCAATACTCCTTCTCCAGCTCTTCAACTCTTCTCTTTGGCAGAGGTTCCTCTTGGTTCCAGAAGTAACCGAAAAATCTGGGGTTTTGGGTCCACTAGTTATACCCCTTTCTGCCTTTGAAGTAGGCTAACTTCTAAGGAAAGTCTCTGTTGTTCACAAGATCCTGCCTTGCCCAGGCCTGGCCCTAGACACACACTAGGGGGTTGGAGACTGCATTGTGTGAGGGCAGGTTCAGCCCATTAAGGTGTGTCAACCCCTCCTTCCACTCTACCCAGATGACCCATCAGGATATGCAGGCTACGCCCCAGCTCCTTTTGTGTCACTATCCAGTGGAGATTCAAGAACAGCCCAACTGTCAGTCTGACCCAGATAGGGAATACACAAGCAGGCAGAGGCACAGAATGTTTTTAAGCAAGAAAATGCCCACTTTCTAAAAGTGGCCTTTTCAAACTGACAATCTAAAAAACAACTTTACCAAAAGATGTATTTTTAAATTGTGAGTTCAGAGACCCCAAACTCCACATCTCTATCTACTTCCAAAGGGAAACTGCACTTAAAAGATATTTGAAGGTAGCTCCATGTTAGCCTATGAGAGAGATAGGCCTTGAACATTGAAAACCAAATGTAGCAGTATTTCACTGTCAGGACATGTAAAACACATCAGTACACGTACATAAACTGAACCCTGCCCATGGGGCAACCTAGGGCCTACCTTAGGGGTGCCTTACAAGTTTAAAAAGGGAAGGTTTGGGCCTGGCAAGTGAGTACACCTGCCAGGTCGATTTGGCAGTTGAAAAAAGCACACACAGACACTACAGTGGCAGATCTGAGCCATGTTTACAGGGCTACTCATGTGGGTGGCAAAATAACTGCTGCAGGCCCACTAGTAGCATTTGATTTACAGGCCCTGGGCACCTCTAGTGCACTTTACTAGGGACTTACTAGTAAATTAAATATGCCCGTTATGGAAAAGCCAATACACATACAATTTCACATAGGGAGCTCGTTAGCACTGGTCAGCAGTAGTAAAGTGCCCAGAGTAACACAAACAGCAAAACAAGAGTCCAGTACACAGCAACAACCAGGGAACTAGAGGCAAAAAGTTAGGGGAGACCACGCCAAGGATGCCAGGGCTAACACTAGTCCTCTGTTGACGTTGCGAATGCTGGAGAAAAAAGTCCTACTTCTCTTTCATTGATATGTTGTGGAGGTACTGTAATCCTTTATTACTGCTGATAAGTGCAGCACAGCAAGAGATGAAGTGAACGAAAAAGTAGGAGTCGGAACAGTGAAGATATGCATGAGTAGAACAGGTCAACCGCTCACTTACCAAAGGTTCAGAGCTCATCTAGAATGAATAAAAGTAAAGTCTTTAAGAAATGAACTGGAAACACTGCTCGGTGATTCATCAACAGCACTGGAGATGGCTTTGGGGCTGAACTGTGTTCAAATAAAGTTCAGCATTCCAATTCTTTGGTGCTTGCCAACCCTTAAGTGCAAATACAGCATTTAGTAAAAATTGGTCCAATCAGGCAAGCAGGCACGCATTTCTAGTTGAGTAGACTGCAGGCTGTCAGAAGGGCTGTGCATCTCCCGCTTTGATAAAGATGTCAGAAGTCTCTGGATGAAATTGATGAAAAGAAGCATGAACGCCCCAAACTGCAGGCTGTCAGCTATTAAAGACACCAGTGGCACTTGTATAAGTTCAAGTTTTAGTATGAGGTGTTTGGTATAGTTTCAAGTAATCTTCAGTTTTAATGTCCTCTCCTCTCATGTTCCTGCAGTAGCGCTGTAGTCTTCACGCTAGTTCCTTTTTCCACTCGTTGCCATTGTGGTAAATGATAATGCAGGGTAAACAGTAATGTAGGTGAAAGAGGTTAAGATTTTTTCACAAGGTAGGAGTCTCAGGTTACAGGTAGAAGATGTTATGAAGGTAGCAGAAAGGCCCCACCTGGAACAGCATCCTTGCTGCTTAGCCCACGCACTCCAAGTGACACTCACTGGAACCATGCTCGAAAGATGTATTTTTTAATTGTTAGTTCAGAGCCACCAAACTCCATATCTCTGTCTGCTTCCAATGGGAAATTACACTCAAGAGGAATTTAAATGCAATCCACATGCTAACCTATGGGAGAATAAGGCCTTGCAAAAGCGAAAACTGAATTTGGCAGTATTTCACTATCAGGACATGTACAATACACCAGTACATGTCCTACCTTTCAAATACACTGCGTCCTGCCCATGGGGATACCTAGGTCCTACTTTAAGGATGGCTTACATGTACTAATAGGTAAGGTTTGGGCCTGGCAAATGGGTACACTTCCCAGGTCAAATTGGCAGTGCAAGACTGCACACACAGACACTGAAGTGGCAGGTCTGAGACATGTTTACATGGCTACTCATGTGGGTGGCACAACCAGTGCAGCAGGCCCACTAGTAGCATTTGATTTACAGGCCAGGGGCACCTCTAGTGCACTTTACTAGGGCTTACTAGTAAATCAAATATGCCAGTCATAGAAAAGCCAATTACACATACAATTTACACAGGGAGCACATGCACTTTAACACTGGTCAGCAGTGGTAAAATGCCCAGAGTTCCAAAACCAGAAAAAACAAAGTCCAGCAGACAGTCACAACATGGGAAGCAGAGACAAAAAAGACGGGGAGACTATGCCAAGGATGCTAGGTCTAAAAGGCCTGATCTAGGGTTTGACTCAATCTTGCAACTATGCCAGTGCACTCTGCTTAAGGGGTTGTGTTTATCATTGCAACAGAAGCAGATACTGGCTGATTCGGGTATAAGGCCTTCTCATCAATGGAGCCAAAAGCTAATCACGTTTTGACTTCGCATTAGTAGATGTAATTCTCTATCTGGGTTTGATTGGCCAATTGGGCAATTTAGGAGTGCTAGATGGACCAATTTGACAGGTCTGTGTCTGAACCAATTTTATGGCTTTGTGTATGTCAGTTTTGTGGTGTAATCGTTGTCTTTTGTGATTGTGTATGGACTGGTATTGCTGCTTTGTGACCTTCTCTATATAATGACTAGGATGCGGTAGTAGGTGGTCATATGTCATGATGTCACATGCAGAAATATCATCCGGTATAAATATTGTGCCCTAAACATCGTTTAGAAAAGTATTGTGCCAATGAATTGAGCTTTTCTATTAAAAAACTCCAATGGGGCTATATTATTGTAAACCATATTTGCGACATGATATTTATGTCAGATGATTTTCTGACAACTAGCAGCACTGTGCAAGCGACTGAAGGCAGCGCAGTGCAGGTGAATGTCTCACACGGTATGCAAGTAACTGCATCATAAGTTATTGGGTGTGCTGCAGCAGACAGTGCATTTCTATCTATTTTACAAATAGATCAGATGCTACTCAACCCATGATGGTTGCTGCACACATACCTCCCTGAAGTTCCCCAATCTCCAGCTCTATCTTGCCTGTAGTTGCACTTGTGTGGAATCAAGCAATTAATGCCCATTGCCAAGTCCCACGTGGAGCACTAGCAGTAGCGATTAGGCCGAATGTGAATAGGTTCGGCCAGTGGGCAGGCTTTAGTTGTTTGCCTGTGCAGCACTAACTCTGCAGTGGTATGAAAGGACTTGGGTTGACTACATAGGAGGTTCTGTCATGCAGTGATGTGCGGGGACGCCTGACATTGTGGTGGAAGAGTTGCTGAGTCAGGCAGGCAAACAACACATTGTTTGATATGAATGTCCTTCCTTGTGTAGCCCAAGTGTTTAAATATTTTGAAAAAATACTCTCTAGTGTTTAGGGGAAGTAAAACATTCCTCTGTTCTTCAGAAACCACTTTCTCGCCTTCTACACTGTACTTCCTGACAAATCAATATCCAAACCCCAAACAGTCCAAAATCATCCTGCTCATCTCTTGGTCGTTGTGAAGCAATATGACCTCACTGCACCTGCACTAAAGACTTACACTGGCAACCTGTAAAGGGCCGAGGAAATGTCAAATTAATCCGCCTCGTCTATATGTCTAATGCCTTCCAATCTAATCTTACTGCCCATCCCACTAACTTGTTACAAGAAATTCAGAGGGATGAACTTTCATAATCAAAGTTCCTCCATATGGAGCTCTCTACCTCTGGCCCCACACATTAAATCTGTCTTTCACAGATTCAGTAGATTGCAAGCTGACTT
Source organism: Pleurodeles waltl (assembly GCF_031143425.1). Taxonomy (NCBI): domain Eukaryota; kingdom Metazoa; phylum Chordata; class Amphibia; order Caudata; family Salamandridae; genus Pleurodeles; species Pleurodeles waltl. The sequence continues at coordinate 536,114,114 of NC_090445.1, read as the reverse complement.
CTGGCTAGTCCTACCCCTCCTGTGTATCTTCTCCTTCTTTTCTCAGGCTTGCTGTAACAGAATTGCATGCCAGATTTCCTATTCTTCTTTTCAAATAAGGAGAACCAGCTTGTAGCAGCTAGGAAATTCTAGCTTCGCGGACCCGCCTAATACTGATGGCTGTAAATCAATATTTCCTAAGAGCTTGTCGTAACTGTTATGGTTTGAATGTTACAGTACTAAATTCCAGCTAATCTTATAATAGCTACTGTTAATATAGTGTGAGGATTCTGAACATCATAGAGAATGGGTAATCCTTGTTTCTCCCTGAGTCAGAAAGAAGAATCCTATAGATTTCTGTGTCTCGTATCCGTCTTTCTCTCCCCCTCTCCCACTCTCCTCTCTCTCTCTTTCGCTCTTTCTCTCCCTTTCTCTCGGCCCATTCCCCTAATCCCACATACGTCAGAGAACCACAATGGGAACATTGACCCTTTAGGTATCTTACCAGCTGTATTTGCTGGGCAAGTGTATCCGCTGGTGAGCTAGTTTAGCAGGTGAAGGCACCTGCCAAGGGCACAAAGGCACCTGATGACCTGTGGGCATCCAGCGCTGCTGGGAATAATGCTTCCAAAAATTGCTGTGGCTGTTAATGCACTTCTTAGAGAGATCTGTATGTAATCTGTTGCTTGGAGGTTTGACTAACTAATCATAAACTGTTTTGATAAATAAATCTGCCTGCTGCACTGCATGAACCCGCTGATGACATTTGTAACCCAGAATATGGCAGCTGAGTCGCCAAACGCACTGAAGAGGACACTAGAAGTGGGCAAGTTGGACCAGGAGAGAGAGAAGAAGGGAACGAATGAGGAAGGTGCATTGTTGATATTATTATCTCATCCAAGGCAGCATCGAAGGACCAATTGCACTCAGTGGGTAGAGGAAGGATGTGTAAATATTTTCATCTTTTTCATGGGGCGGCACGGTGAATTTCACAGCTGCATTTTCTTAATATTAACACAAACATTGCAAGCAGCAAGTACAAATACCTGAGGGTGCTCACCCTGCAGAGACCACACACAGAGCATGTCTCAAGATGTTTGACACATAGTTCAACTACCCAGTTCGCAAACGTGAGCCACATTTATGTTGGTGCCAGGCATATTTTCTGTCCTAGCTCGACCTTTTTTACCTACTGCGTAAGCGTTGAGGCGTTTTTAAATCACCAGCACAAATCCGCACGCCCACTTTGTTATACATTTTCGAATTCCTGCATAACTGCAGCTAAAACACACAAAACGGCATGCCATGCTCGCTCACTCATTCTTTCAATGCATGATTCTGTCTAATTGCACCCGATTCAAAATGGACAGCAACATCTCAAATATTCCTGAGAAATGATGTCAAGAAGTCCACCTAGTCAACTCTATCCAACATGTCAAGCCCTCAAGACATTTCAAACAATACTGCTTTGGGGAGCGTGTTTATCCCTTCCTATTTGGATATTAATGCAGTGGCATCGCTTATTTAGCTAGCAGTCAATTACGCGCAGCCCAAGCTCACTACCGAGCCAGTCTCCGCAGCAAAGACTAACAACCCGCCTCCGCAGCAACGTACGTGACATTCATGAGAAAATTACCGAGGGGGTGTAGTCAGCTGCGCATATTGCTAGGTTACTGTCACTCACTTTTATGAAGAGAATCCCAGTCAGATTTGGGAAATGGCAAAAGGTTTTCTGCGCATTGTGGCAGTGTTTGCGTGCTGCTGCACGATAGACCGTGCACAGCACAACATCTATTCAGATTGCCAAAGAGTGAGGATGGAAATGCAGAAAGTGAAATATAGGCAGTGCACTTTTCTGCCCTGCCACATTGTTCGTACACATGCTCAACACAATCCCCGGACGTGGGCAACGTGCGATATATTTGTAATCTATTGGCTTTCCTCAATCAATCAATTAATCAATCAGTTTTTATAAAGCGCAGCTACTCACCCGTGAGTGTCTCAAGGTGCTGGTGATGAGTCTGGGCCTCATTCGAAGAGCCATGTCTTGAGGTTCTTCCTGAAGATGGTGAGTGATGGTCTTTGTCTGAGGAGCGTGGGCAGGTTGTTCCAGCTCTTAGCTGCGAGGCAGGCGAAAAATCTTCCTTCTGCATTGGTTTTCCAGATGCATGGGATGGTGACTAGCACCTTCTGGGCGGAGCGGAGGGGTCTGGTGGGGTTATGGAATGAGAAGCAATGGTTCAGGTAGCCTGGTCCGATGTTGTGAAGGGCCTCGTAGGTGTGGATGAGCAGTTTGAAGTTGATTCGCTTCTCCACTGGGAGCCAATGGAAGATCCTCATGTTTTGAGAGATGTGTTCCTGGTGCGGGAGGTTCAGGACGAGACTGGCGGCGGTGTTTTGGATGCGCTGTAGTTTCCTGATGTTCTTTGATGTGGTGCTGGCATAGAGTGCGTTGCCGTAGTCGAGCTTGCTTGTGACTAGGGTGTGGGTGATTATCTTGCAGCAGTTGACCGAGATCCATATGAAGATGTTGGGGAGTTGGCGTAGGGTGTGCCAACAGGAAGAGGTGACTGCGTTTACCTGTCCGGTCAGTCGGAGTAGGTGGTGCGCTAAGCAATGTGGGCCACCAGGAGTCGTCCCAGGCTGAAGTGGAGTTTCCGAAGAGGATTAGCTCGGTCTTGTCTGAGCTGAGCGTGAGGCAGCTCTCCCTCATCCAGGTGGCGACAGCTTTCATTCTGGTGTGAAAGTTCCTCTTAGCTTCAGTGAGGGATATGATGAGTTATGTGTCATCGGCGTATGATATGATGTTCATTCCATGGTCTCTGACGATGGCTGCAAGCAGGGCCATGTAGATGTTGAAGAGCGATGTGCTCAGGGGGGGTCCCTGAGGGATTCCGCAGGTGACTTCTGTTGGTTTGGATATGAAAGGTTGGAGCCTGACCCTCTGTGTTCTTCTGGTGAGGAAGGAGTAAATCCATTGCAAGGCTTTTCCACTGATTCCTGCGTTGGGAAGTCTGGTGCTTAAGGTGCTGTGGGAGACCGTGTCAAAGGCTGCTGAGAGGTCGAGGAGTATGAGTGCTGTGGTGTGGCCTTTGACTAATGATGGAGCACTTGGCCCTATCTATAAATCTGGAGTCCAAGATGATTCTTTTCGTCTCAGTTCTGAGGGAAGAGGAGAACCTGCAGTAACTTTATTCAGAGAATGACACTGTAACTCAGGGAGCCACACATTAAGTCTCAGAGACCATCTTAAGTTTCAAAGGGCTTTATTACAGACTGTTAGAAATGGGGTTTCTAGTTGGCAGTCACTTTACACCCTGTCCAAGGAGGGACCCTCATTTTAGCCAGGGTAAGAGAGATAACCCCTGCTCACCCCCTTGGTAGCTTGGCACAAGCAGTCAGGCTTATCTCAGAGTCAATGTGTAAAGTATTTGTACAAACACAAACAGTAACACAGTGAAAACACCACAAAAGGACTCCTCACTGGTTTAGAAAAATAGCCAATATGTATATAAATCAAACAAGACCAAAACAAGCAAAGATATATATTTTTAAAGTAAAAAGAGTCTTAATCCATAGAAATCAATGGATGCGTTGTTTTAGCACAAAGTACCTGGTATGCGTCAAAAATAAAGCTGCAAGGGCGATGGTGCATCAGAAAAGCAACCAATGCAGTGATTCCTTACTCGCAAGTGAGGCAGTGCATCAATTTTTTACTCACACTGGAGGCCATGCGTCCATTCTTTACTCACAAAGGAGGCCCTGCTTAATTTCTGGGTTCACAGCCTCGGGTCCGTGCGGTGATGTTTACAGATTTTGACGCCCACGATCCGTTTGTGGAAATCTCCGACGCACTGTGCGAAGAGTCCGCGTTGAGAACAGGTGCTGCCTTGTTTCTCTAGCCACAAGGCATCCGCTGCATCGAATTTTCAGCTGCAGGACAGGCGGTACATCAATTGTTCTGACGTGCACACACCAGTGCATGGATTTTCCCCTGCAGGTTAGAAGCTTCTGCTTCTAAAGGCCCAGGCACTGGATTTGGCACCACTTAGCAAGTCAGGCCTCTCAGCAGAAAATCCCAGGCACTGGCACATTAAGGCGGTCATTCTGACCCTGGCGGTAAAAACCACCAGGGCCGTGGTCCGCGGGAGCACCGCCAACAGGCTGGCGGTGCTCCTTAGGCATTCTGACCGCGGCGGTACAGCCGCGGCCAGAAATGGAAAGTCGGCGGTCTCCCGCCAGCTTTCTGCTGCCCAGGGGAATCCTCAATGGCGGCGCAGCTTGCTGCGCCGCCATGGGGATTCCGACCCCCATACCGCCATCCTGTTCCTGGCGGTTTCGGCCACCAGGAACAGGATGGCGGTATGGGGTGTTGTGGGGCCCCTGCACTGCAGGGGCCCCCGTAAGAGGGCCCCACTTAGAATTTCAGTGTCTGCTTAGCAGACACTGAAATTCGCGACGGGTGCTACTGCACCCGTCGCACCCCTTCCACTCCGCCGGCTCCATTCGGAGCCGGCTTTCTCGTGGAAGGGTGTTTCCCGCTGGGCTGGCGGGCGGCCTTTTGGCGGTCGCCCGCCAGCCCAGTGGGAAACCCAGAATGACCGCCGCGGTCTTTTGACCGCGGTACGGTCTTCTGGCGGTTCCCGCTTGGCGGGCGGCTCCCGCCGCCCGCCAAGCTCAGAATCACCCCCTAAGTCTTTGATGTCTCTTAGACTCCAGAACAGGGGGCAAGCTCAGTCCAAGTCCATGGAGAAACTTCACAAGCAGGATTTCAGAAAGCAAAGTCCAGTTCCTTCCCTCTTCAGGCAGAAGCAGCAGCAGGCCAGCACAGCAAAGCAACAGGCAGAGTGGCAGGCCCTCCTCAAACATCAAGCTCTTCTCTTTGGCAGAGATTCCTCTTGATCCAGAAGTAATCTGAAGTCTGGGGTTTTGGGTCTCATACCTATACTCCTTTCTGCCTTTGAACTAAGCAAACTTCAAAGGAAAGTCTCTGTTGTTCACAAGATCCTGCCTTGCTCAGGCCTGGCCCCAGACACACACCAGGGGATTGGAGACTGCATTGTGTGAGGACAGGCGCAGCCCTTTCAGGTGAAAGTGTCAGCTCTTACCTCTCAACTCTAGCCCAGGAGTCTCTTCAGGAAAATAAGGGCGCTCCTCAGCTCCCTATGTGTCACTCTCTGGCGGGAATTCACAAACAGCCCAACTGTCAGTCTGACCCAGACGTGGATTCCACAGGCAGGCAGAGGCACAGAACTGTTGATCAAGAAAATGCCCACTTTCTAAAAATGTCAATTTCAAACAAACAATCTAAAAACCAACTCTACCAAAAGATGTGTTTTTAAATTGTGAGTTCAGAGACCCCAAACTCCAGATGTCTATCTGCTCCCAATGGGAAACTGCACTTAAAAGATATTTAAAGGCAGACCCCATGTTAACCTATGGTGTAGATAGGCCTTGCAACAGTGAAAAACGAATTTGGCAGTACTTCACTATTAGGATATATAAAACACACCAGTATATGTCCTACCTTTTTTAATACACTGTACCCTGTCCAGGGGGCTACCTAGGGCCTACCTTAGGAGTTACTTACAGGTAGTAAAAGGGAAGGTTTGGGCTTGGTTAGTGGGTACACCTGCCAGGCCGAATTCGCAAAACTGCACACACAGACACTGCAGTGGCAGGTCTGAGACATGTTTACAGGGCTACTCATATGGGTGGCACAATCAGTGCTGCATGCCCACTATCAGCATTTGATTTGCAGGCCCTGTGCACCTGTAGCATACTTTACTAGGGACTCACCAGTAAATCAAATATGTAATTCATGAAAAACCAATTACCAATATTCTTTAGACAGAGAGCACTTGCACTTTAGCACTGGTGAGCTGCTGAGTATCAAAACCAGCAAAAATGAATTAGAGCACAGGCTCCAAAAACAGGGGGTCAGAAGCAAAAAGTACAGGGAAATCACGCCAAGAGCTGCCAGGTCTAACACAGACTCAATGTCAATTTGCATAAATGAGTCTCAGAATCATAGTAAAGATATACACAATCCCCAAAGGGGAGTTATAGAGTACTATATTAAATTTCACAACCATTTAAATGACAAGTATCTCTATAGCAATAATGGCGAAAATCAGAAACAATGACAGATGCTTAAATTCTGAAATCAAGTTCTCCTGCTTTACCATTTAATCTAAGTTTAACTATTGTAATAAAAAAGAATTTTGAGTAACAATTCAGCAAACAGAATCTTCAGTAGAAGTTTCTGCTAAAAGAAATGAAGCGTCATGAAGCCATAGAGAATCTAAGTATAGGGAAAATCTCAATAAGGTCCGCTTTCTGCTAAGGACAAGGGGAATCAGAATTTTTCAATGGATAGAACACACTTTTAAGTCCCCGTCCTTCAGAGCTTACATCATTTCAAATACATCTTCACTGAAAAACCTGCATCTGGTAGAAAAACATGCAAAAATAGCCTTATGTTGAAGGTTAAGCAAGAAAAAGCATTTGCAATTCAATAGGTCTCCCATTTGCAAGCGTTAGAGCTATTGCCATTGTAAATTACTTTTATCTATGTGTTTTGGTTTGGAGTGCAGTGGATATATGTGGTTTGGAATTGTTAGGTGAGGAATTGTGTGGGGTGCAGTTTATTCACCATGTCACACAATTCCAATATACAAATAGATAGGGGTGAGAGCTGCACAGACTAGACAAAAAGGAAGATAAAGAGGGATTGCGAGTCTGTGCATGAAGTGGTGAATGAAGTCTTGATAGAGGAGCAGAAAGAGTGTGTGAGAAAGAGAGAAATAAGGGAAGAACAGGCCACAGACTCATAAAGAAGAAGCATGGTGTATGCAGAAGACACCCTTAGGAGAGGAAGAAAACATGGGTTTGAGGGACAGAAATGTTGAAAAGGCATGGGAAAGAAATTGTGCTTGAAGACCCGAAGTAAACTAATATGAAAGTGGCGGGAAGAGTGTGTGAGAGAGAGTAGAAGAGAGCGAGGGACCAGTAAGAGGGGCACCAAGAGGATGGGGGGAGGCAAGAGGTGGACTTTTGCACAGGTGGCACAGGAAGGTAGCATGTGTGAGCAGGCAGTATAGAGAGAAGACAGGGAGTGTGAGGGAGAAATGAGAGGGGTAATGGAATTGCGAGATCAGAGTGGGTAGTGGCAGTGCAAGGGCGAGATAGGAGGGGCAGTGGGCGTGTGGGGGTGCTTCACTATCTTCAATCAATAGAGGTGCAGACTGGGAGCAGGTTCCAGGACCAGGGAGAGCCTGGTCCTGGAACCAGTGGAGTCCAGAGTTCAGTAGCGACAACCATCACAAAGTTTAAGGAGGTCAAGGATCAGACTGATAGCAAGGCTAATAGGTTTCCACCTTTCAGAAGTCGATCTAAAGATATGTTGGGTAATAGCAACACTAAATATTTGCAGCAATTAAAACTGCGAAAAAGCAGCAAGAAGTATTATAAACAAGTTACCCAGATTCCACTTCAACCACACCAGTTATATACAAACCCCAAATGTTTGCCCTACTTTTAAAATTCACACCTTCTCTTTACACAAGCCACAGATGCTCACTTGTCAGGTATTAAATTTTCTCTTTTTTGAGCAGCGCTGAATAAAAAACAGGAAAAAAAATGCTAAAGAGGGAGCAACGAGAGAGGGGAATAAATAGTACCTCAATTGTCTCTGGATCATTGGACGAACAATGACTAAGTTGGCTGGAGCCTCACTGCAAGCACCCGGAAGTGGATTTTCATCTGAATTAGCCAAATAGGGATTCTGGAATGTGTGTGTGATGCTGCAGCACACAAATGGTAAGCATGGGAGTGCTCCAACCCCTTTTCGTACACAACATGGTCTTGCGAGCGAGACATATGAACTAGCACATTCACTTGCAGGCTCGACCTAAAAAGTACAAATTCAAAGTGAGTAATTCTATACTGTGCACTAAACAGATCTACAGTTGGTGCTTAATTTGCACAGAATGTTTGAGATGGGACCCATCAGCACTCTTTTTTTGGAGACCGGGACTTATTTGGGATCATTAAACATTAACACAGAGAGAAAGACAGCAAAGGGTAAAAGAAGGAAGAGAAATGCAGAAAAACAGTAAAAATGGAGATAGCATGGATGAAAAATAACCTGCAAGAGTGAAATAAAGAGTCAAGGAGAGTATGTTCGTGGATGGAAAGGTTATGAGGTAAGAGCACAACAAGACAGTCTTAGTATTCTGTCTTCCTGTCATTCATCATACAGTACCAGCGAGATTCTGAGAAAAATGTGGGCCCTATTACTTATTCTTTTGCAAATTAAGCACTGAATGTACTTAGTCACTGCCTTTCACCTAATCTAAAGTTTTCAATATGAGTTAAGAGTACAATTAGTACAGACTGTAATATTTAAAAGTATGTGTCAGATATAGAAATGTGTGAGATATGGTGTGTGTATAAAACAGATAATGGCACAATTCAAAAACCTTATGTAATTATGAATGATAATCCATGCCATGACTTCCTGCATAATTTACAATTCCTTAATTTGTACAGTGCTACAACAGCTTTTTTATACGTGATTTTTGGTATTTTTTGGTGGGGTACTCAAGTAATGTGTTAATATTAATAATAGCTGAAGGCTCTTGAAAAGAAAGCTGGGATTCTGGGCAGTATCGTGCACCCATAACAGGCTTCACCAGGGCAGTGGGGGCGGCAAAATATCATGAATGAGCGCTAAAGCAGCGACCAGTGAGAACACGCAGTTTGTGTTTGGGTTACCTTCGGTCTGTGCGTTAGGACGGTGAATGTCTCAGATCCCCGAATCTGTGTAAAACATTTAAAACCCCTTATGCTCTTCAATTGCCTGTAAGAACAAAGATATTACACTTCGTATATGAACCTTCAACCAGCAGCTTTAAACAAAATAAATAAACTGAAACTGCTACTTCTCTTGAGACACAAATCGCACAATCAGTGCTATAAACTTATAAACAACAGCATCCCTTCAATAACTCGCTGCTAAGAGTCAGACAGCATAGATGTATGCATTTACTTCTGTTGTTTACTTTGACTGGAATAAGCACTCAAGTGTGAATCTCCATACTGAAAATGTATATTGTTAAGGGTTGGGCCTGCTCACACACAAACTATCCATTCACCATTACCACCTTTCTTTCCTCTTATACGTTGCCTTTTAGACTTCCTCCTACACCATCAACTCCCCTCTGGCATGACGAACTCTCCTTCTTAATCTAAGAGCTCCCCTGGATCACATTGCCACAAACTTCCCTCTTTTATCCTCTTATTTAATGTTACCGGCAATCATTCTTAAATCAAAAGGTCCCTGGTTGTTCTATATCACAAGGCAGTAATAAAACAGACTTTTCTTTCAGAAATGATGATTGCAACTAGATGCATTGATTTCGCCCCAAAAACACACCAGTACCAAGACAACTCTGCAGTCTATTTTTTCTAGCACCAGGCTTCCCTGCTTGACACGTCACATCACAGATGTCCGGTCATAGCCACGTGAACCATTCAAGATTCCAGCTCAGCAAGTTAGCCGAGGGGAGTACTTGCATTCACACCAAAGATAGACTTATGTGACAAGTCAAGCCATTTTTAACATGAGACTGAGATGGATAAATATAGAGTAGCCCAAGAATGTAGCTCAGACCTGTTAAAATAATTATAAATGACAAGTGTTTTTTAAAGTATTTTTTTATTGTGTGATGTGTTAAATTTAGTCAAACATGAACGTATGACCATCCTATTTGCTTTTCCAATTGCTCACACCACTTATACTTTGCAATATCCTGAAGGATGTTTTTATTTTACAATTTTGTGTTGAAAAGATTAGCTGATTCACAAGACTCTGAAAGATTAATTGGCGAACAAGAAAAAAAACAGTAAAGAGGGAGCGGGGGAGAAATAGTACCTCAATTGCATTAGGAGCAGCGGACGAGGAAAGATTAAGTTTAATCAACCTGTGCTTGGCTGATGTGCCACTGCAAACACTGGAAGTGACATTTCGGCTCAATTAGCCAATTAGGGATGCTGGAATGAAGAGTGACACTGCAGCACACACATGATAAGCATGGGAGGGTTCCCAGCCCTTTTCTGTATACAACATGGTCTTGCATGCAAGACACGTGCTGGCGCATGCTCTTGACCTTAAAAACAATTGTGGCCTTCACTGAAACCAAGCTAAAGAAAATATGAATGCACTTCAGTTTAAATTAATTCTGCTGATTTCAGTTGAAATACAAAATGATTATGTAGATTAATACTTTTAAAACTTTATTATATAACATAATTTCAAATGATGATTATATGCAGATTCTTTAAAACAGTATATTCAACTGTGCACGTTTTTCATGTGTATTGCAATGCACCATTTAAATGAAAAAATCTCTTCACACCATACCAAAATGTGACCACCAAATTGTGACCAACAGATATGTGACCACCCTTTTGCATTCATGTTTAAGAGGCACAGCGGCACAGCCAACTACACTCTCTCAACCCTCCCCCTGATGACTTTTAGAGTCATCACAAATGCCTTTTCATACTTGAATGAGACTCTCTAAAACCTAGTTGTTTTGAACAGCTTTCGACTTGAGTCTTCCAAACGCTTCATATCATTGTAATATTGGTACTGTCTAAGTTCAAGCTCAACCTCTGCTCAACCCTTCTGAAACTATTGTCTCTGGAAAGCTTTATATCCAATTCACAAAACTTTTGCCACTATTGAAATGATCAACAATGGCCTCAACACAAAACCTACAATTCCACTTCCCAAGCAGCCATCTGCCGATAGCAGAAAATCCATCTCCTGTAGCTCCCCATGCACCTGTCGCTTCCAACTCTTTCAAATCCTTCATCAACCCTGAAATATTCCAGATATACTTCTTCAAATCCTGCTCTTATCCGGAAGATAGGTACAACATTGTTGAACTTTCAAAATCCAATAGACTGCACCATCTTTTGCAAGCGACACATCTAGTGCAAGACAATTTTGCAAAATCATTGACATTATCGCTACCATCTCAGTGCTTATCATCAACAACAAATTTGTTTTACTAGTAGCCAGTTGATCGACTGTTGTAGACAGCTTTCTAATGTTTATGTTATTAAGAATCACTCCCACTGATGGAATCAATGCTCCAAAAATATCTCTCACTATTTCTGACGCAGTAGCTCCATAGTTCATTGCCCACACAGGATCTTCAAGATGTTCTACATGATAGATCTTTGGAAATTCTATCACTAGATAACATGTACCATGTCATACTTTTGGCAACTTAAAATATGAATTTTGTCCACAGATAAAATACACTCCATGGTCACAGGATCCTAGCCATCTAAAAAGAATTCTCTTTTCCCTCTGTCATCAAAAACATGCTCACAATCACTCTCCCCTATGAACAACGGATCTATGAAGCTCTGATCGATATATTTGCACAACCTCCCTTTGTGCTGCCAGTCTAAGGTTACAACTGGTAAATTCCCTTGCTCTTGATGTTCTATCGCCTCCTTTTTCCATTGATTTTGTAACTTAAGATGTTTATCTGTTTTGGATTTGGCTTTTAATTCCCTCCTTCAATCCTCAACTAAATTCAAGAACTTCTTCTCAATGTTAGTCATTGAAAAGGTCAAATTGTGTCTATGTGCATATGCTGTGTCTGACGATTTTAGTTGAAAGAATTATTTCCCTACAAGTTCTGATCCTTTAATATATGGATTCTTACTCAGATGCTTAAACAAAGGAACTTCTGGCAACACAAGGTCATAATTTAAAAAATAATATTGAAAACTAAACCATCATTGTAAAATATGCTAAACAACAGACTGCAAAAAATACCATAGGTTAACGAGAAATGATGATATGTAATACCTTCTGACACCAAAGCAGGTAACTGTGTACAAAGTCCCTTTCGTTCATCGTAATCACATACTCATATAACAGTTTAAAATATACATTTGCTGAATACTCTCATCTAATTGTAATGCTTTCTCATCTAAGATATGATTACCTTTACCTTGCGGTCTAATCACATGCAGGGTAACGCTAAGGGATAACTTCTCTTCAGAATGTGTAGGGGAAAATGCTCCTATCAGCAACACTATTAATACTATTATTAAAAAAGTGATAAAGCACCTAATATGTATTTGCATCTGTTTTTCTTATTTGGTTCTATTATGTCTTTTTAATAAAATCTTTTTCTTTTCTGAATATGTACAGCAGCAACCACAGGGATTGCTTTGTTGGTTCCACCAGAGTAAACAGCAAACAAAGTTCAAAGTTTGTTTAACAGCAATGTAAATCTTCGTGAGACTTCCCTACCCCTACTCCTTGTTCTTCTAAATGACAAAATGTATTCTTCTTCTACTCTGGCCTAGGTAATCTTATTAGTTCACTAGCCCAATCAACTAAGCTCATTTGTGATTAAAAAAACCTCAATATGTAGTTCAACTGCTACCTTCAGTCCATGACAGGCCATCTGAACCACTATGTTGATCTCAAGATTCCCATAACTCTTATCTGTGACTCTTTCATTTGCCAAGTAGGAGAAGAATACTTGTGACTGGGAACTTTTGTTCTTCTTGATCTTCTCAGCGCCACACCTTTGTCTTCACTTTCCCTCAGGTCTGAGCTATCTATTTCTTCAGCAATCGTTTGTGGCACTTGTTCCCTGGACACATTTACTTTTCCCTGTTCTTGTCTTCTGTTCTTGTCTTCTGGGCCATCGGTCTTCAGCTTCCACTCACTTCCTCCCAGCACTATTGTCTTCTTCAGGGTCTTGTTCTGAGTCTGACTCGTTCCCCACAGGACAAAGTAAATTTTTCTCTTTTTCAGTCTCAGTTGTGGTTTGTGCAAGACCCCCTTCTGCATGACCATTTACTGTTTCAGGCTCAGTTTGGTCTCTGACAGCTTGGTTGACTTGCTCCTGTTGTCTTACTCGTACCACTGGCTTTTCCATAACAGGCGCTGTCATTTTGATGGGACCGCCAGTATGGGAAGCGTGGATCCAATTAGGGAGACCTCCACACTTCACAGAAATTGTGGTAACCAGGATCACCTGGTGTGGCCCACTCCAACGAGGCTCCAGACATGTTTTTCTGATGTGTTTCATCACCAAGATCCAATTACTGGAATTGAGATTCAGAGGAGTTGTCGCTGCTCCAACCTGATGAGGCCGAACACACTACATCAGCTAGTCCTTTACAATAGTCTATGATCATGTCATCAGTAATGTTCACAAGTGCATTTGCAGGAATCGCTGGCAGTCTCATGGCCCTCCCCGTTATGATCTCATGGGTGGACAATCCAGTCTTTCGATCAGGTACCCTCTGAAGACTCATCAACACCAGAGGTAAAGCATCACACCATTTTAATTATGTTGAGGCACACACTTTCATCATTCTGGACTTCAGTGTATCATTCACTTGCTCCACAAGACCAGAAGCCTCCAGTCTATAGCTGCAATGCAATCGCTTGCCCATCTGTAATGCTGCGCACTACAATTTTTGGACCTCATTATGAAAATGAGATCCTCGATCTGATTTCAAAGAGGTTGGTATACCAAATCTGGGGATGAGTTCCCTCAGCAGCAGTTTAGCCACAGTGGGTACACATCGACCCACGAAAAATTGCATACAATGACCAAAACATGGCCCTCCTGACCTTCCTATGTGACTCAGTGTGACTGCAGTTCTCTTTCCAACATTGTTCTGTTGACATACAACACATCTGTGACACAATCCTTCAGCCATCAACCTAAATCTCAGATTTAACCATGTCTGCCTAAACAGTCTCAACATAGCGTTCCTGCCAACATGGCTGGACCATGGAAGTATCTAGGAGGTAACAGACTATTTGGCAAAACTGGTTGTCCATCCATCGAAATCCAAATGTCATCATCTCTTTTAACACATCTCGCTCTGACCCAACTCCGCTGTTCTTCCTCAGACACTTCCTCTTGAAGCCTTTTCACTTCATCCCAAGTGTCAAATGTTGCCAACAAGAGGATAAAGTTAGTCTCATCCATTCCTCCGTTTGTGAATTCACCATCAAATATACAGACTTTGTAAGCACAGTATCTTGCAACCTCATCAGCGTATCTATTTCCCAAAGTCACATGATCATCTCCAGCAAGGTGTGCAGGGCACTTTACCACTGCAACTTGCTCAGGCAATTGTAATGTATCGAGGAGGTTTCTGACTTGTTTGCCATTCCGGATTGGAGATCCAGAAGATGTCATAAATCCCCTCTGAGACCATGGTTGTCCAAAATCAGGGAAAACACCTTAACTGTATTGACTATCAGTGAAGATTGTCACTTTCAATTGGTCAGACACACAACATGCCCTAGTAAGAACAATCAGTTCAGCTACTTGAGCTGAGAATATTCCTTGAAACCAGGAAGCTTCGACCACTCCAAAAAAGGCACATACAGTGTATGCTGCTCTCATACGTCCTCTGTCATCTCTTAAACATGAACCATCAACATTAAGAACATAATCAGATGCAGACAATGGATCTTCTCGATGTCTGGTCTCGACTTGGTGCATAGTTCTGTGAGAACTATACAATTGTGGTCCCATTCACAATCTTCAACATTTTCCTGACTCGGTATTGGTAACAGAGTAGCAGGATTCAAAATTCAACAACACTTAATCGTCACATTCTCTGCAGCCAGCACTATTTGCTCATACTTAGTGAGTTGGTTGCTAGGCAAATATTGAATCCTGGGTCTGGTTAGCAAAAGTTCAACTGAATAGGGCACGTATAAAGTTAATGGGTGACCCAAAACAATTTTCTGGCACCTCTCTATGCTTGTTCTAACTGCTGCAACAGATTTTAGGAGACAGTCAGGCAAAGCGGAAGCAACACGGTCCAATGTGGCTGAAAAATACACCACTGGTCTCTTAGCATTCCCATGCGTTTGAGTCAGCACTGAGAGAGCACAGCCCTCCCTCTCACTGCAGAAAAGTGCAAACGATTTATTATAAATGGGCGTCTCTAGAGCTGGGGCACGACAGAGACATTTGCTCAGCTCTCAAAACGCAACAAGGCAATTGTTATCCCATGGTACCAGATCAGACACATTCTTGTGTGTCCACATCTAAAAAAGGTTTAGCTACCAAGGAGACTCACTGTCTATAAAAGCCCACCAATCCCAAAAACATCCTGACTTCTCTCTGCATAGTTGGCAGACTCATTTTCAGTATTGCTGAGATTTTCTCTTGTGACACCTTTCTCGCTCCCTTTTCAATGTGATGCCCAAGGTATTGGACTTCTTTTTGAAAGCATTGCAACTTTCCTGGACACTTTATGTCCATTCTCAGCTAGGTGGTTCAGTAATGCAATAGTATCTTGTTTGCAAACTTCTTGAGTATTCAGAGCTACCATCAGGTCATCGATATACCGGATCAGGACTGAATTACATGGCGAAATCAAAGATATCAGATTTTTCTTGAGGATTGGATTAAAGATCGATGGTGGCTCAGTATACCCCTGTGGGACACAACACTTTGTAAAGACCCTGTTTCTGAGCTGGAATGCAAAAGGAACTGACTGTCCTTGTGCAAAAGTATCATAAAGAAAGGTCTGACAAAAATCAATGACAGTGAACCACACAGCCTCACATGGAATTTGAAAGAATATTACAGCTGGATTGGGTACTACAGGGCAACAAGGAACAAGAAGGTTATTTATTTTTCTAAGGTCTTGTAAAATTCAGCATTTCCCATTTGGTTTCTGAAGGTCCCATAATAGGAGAGTTACCTGGATTTCCCATTATTTCTTTCAAGATACCCTGCTGTATCATGGTCTTGATTACAGGAGTTATTCCAGCAATTGTTTCGGGTGTCAAATTATATTGTGGTGTTCTTGGGAATTCAACGTCAGGTTAAACAGTGATTTGGACAGGTTTTACACCTCTTATTAGTCCAATATCTTGTCCTGAAAAATCCCACACTTCACGTTTAACAGTCTCTCTCAAATCTGGTGACAAATCATCCACTGTTAGCGATACCAACAACATGCTGTGTCATTCAGGTTTTTCACCCTCTTAAAACCAACATCCTCATCTTGGGTTTGCACCTGTATTCCTTCTGAAGTGCACAAGATAACACAGTTCATTTTGGAGAGTAAATCCCTGCCCAGGAGATTCACTGGACTGTGATCACATACTATGAACTTGTGTTTATCCTCAAAAGATCCTATTCTCACTGACACAGGGGCAGTTTTTTGGGCTGACATTTGTTTATTCTCCATACCAACAACTTGTATTGTTTTTCCAGGGAGGGGTAGGTTTGGGAATTCTACTGTTCTCAGAATACCACCAGAAATGTGACCACCCTTTCGCATTCATGTTTAAGTGCCATAGCGGTATAGCCAACTATGCTCTCTCACTAAAGACAAAGGCCCATATTCATGGGGGGGAACTGGAGTAAGGCACTCTGCAAGTCTTCTTGCTGCACTGCCCTACACCAATGTGAAAGGGGATGACTGCATCGTATTATAAAATATGGTGCCTTCCTGTCCTTTCTCACCCATGCTGGCGCACAAATGGCTGCCTAGCGCCAATGCAGGCACTCTTGACGGTGCCTGTGTGGCATGCAGGATTGTTTTTGTGCATGAATGGACACCTGCCTGCACAAAAACCATCCCAAGAGGGGTTTTCTTCTTTCTATGAGTGCTACAGAATGTGCTACAGAATGCAGCACAGATGGAAAGAGATTAAAAACTATGAGAAATGAAAATATTTCTCCTCATTACGCCTGCCCTGGGGAGGCAAAGGTTTTGGCACTGCCCCAGGTTTACCTAATCAAGTAAATATGGGGTAGCATCATAATCCATGTAGGTTTGCTTGGCCATAATAGATATGGTTGAGAAGTTTGCGCTGCTGAGCAAAAGAAAAGTGACACTTTCATGGGGTAAGCCTCTCATGAATATAGCCAAATATAAATAGATTTTTTGGTGGAACTTATCAGGTCGCTCTTCAAAGGATTGCTGCCTTCTTTCCAATGTTGTTTGTCTTGAGCCACCTGACGCAGATACAGAGCATGCCCTATACCTCATCATCAAACACTTTAGCCCCATCCTTGCCACAGTCTTGCCCTGAGATACCCTACCATTATTGAATTATGTAGCTTCCATTTTCAGATATTGTCACATACAGGTCCTACATTTCCCTCAAAACCCAGCACTCTCGATTACACAGTTTGATCAAATCCATTCCTTGTTTGTCCTTTCTCTCAGCCAAAGACCTGAAGATTTCGACCAGCTTCTGCTGGTAAGAGCCAGAGGAACAGACTCTCTGCAGCTCTGGCCCTTAGGGTTTTACATCTGGGACTATGCACGAGGCACAATCTTCTTTCTGTAACTGGCTCAACTGCAATGTTACATGTAAAAAGCGTACTTCATTAATATTCAGTACTGGGCCAGCTGTGTTAAATCTTGCCAGGTAAGTCAGTCAAAGTGCATGGCCCTTGCTTGGCTCAACGCAAAAGTGTGCTTCCGTTGTGCCACTCGGTATGATTTCGATAAGAGGGACCACAACATTTGTCTTTCTCATTTGTAGTTAGCATGCTGGCAAAGAGTTGTTGTTTGCAGTGGTTTACATTCTTCTTAGCCGGCTGCAGCCACCAATGAGAACGTGATCTGTAACATCAAAAATCACCACACTGCCCGGTGGCATTTCCGAGATATTTTCTCTCCCTTGCTCTCCTGAAATCAGACATGGCCCCCCTCACTGGGGACTCACTGGGCTCGAAAAAAGTGCAAAAATAACAAACACTTGACTGTGCCTAAATTCTACGAAAAGTCTAAAACCAAAGTGCAAACATGAATAATAAACAATTGGATTATGCATGAATGATACTAAAACGAACATCTTCCTCAATGGTCCAGATTAATGGGAAACGGTAACCATTAACTGCCCCCAACCCATGCCCCTCATCCAAACTCCTCTAAATCTGTCAGAGACTTAAAAAACATCTTTGAAAATGAATTTTCAGTGTCCACACTGGTCAATGCTGTGGTCAAAAGCAAATTCTTCTACCTCCATTGCCTACAGGGGATTATGCCATTATGTCAAATTTAAGAGTTTCCATCATTAACACTATCTGATATCAACTATTGTTACACCCAAACATTTGGTCAGATTACAAAAAGCTCAGAATTGTGTAGCTTGTTTCATTTCCAACCTGAAGGGCTCAGATAAATTATCTCAGCTTTAATATCCCTCAAATAGATGCCCGTTATACACTGAAATTATTCTAAAACCCTTTGATTGCTTCAGAATGCCATGCATTACCCAGGGCCAGTCTCTACTGCACACTCCACTGCCCAATCAGAACCCTAGGGCCATCCTCTCAACATCATTTATCAACATCAACTTAAAAAATGATGGGCATGATTACGACTTTGGCGGAGGGGATTACTCTGTCGCAAATGCGACGGATATCCCGTCTGCCGAATTACGAGTCCATTATATCCCATGGAACTCGGAATACGGTGGGCGGGATATCTGTCACATTTGGGACGGAGTAATCCCCTCCGCCAAAGTCGTAATCAGGCCCTATGTGTTTTGGGAGATGGTCACTGCACAAAGAAAGCTCCATCCTCTGGAACCCTTTCCCATTGTGTCGCCATCTAGAAGCCACACTCTAAAAACGTGGCAACCCCCTGAAAACCTGTCTTTTGCAACAAGCATTTGCCTCCTAAATCCTTAATCAACTGTCTTTCCTGTCCCACCTTCCTGTAACCCTGGCAATCTGTAGCCTATACTAGTCATAAATTTGTCTTACAAAACGAATACAATAAAATATAAGTAATGTTGAAATTGTTGCTTCTCCTGCCACAAAAAGCATGGTGTAGTGGATCCTATTATTCATTTAGTTAAGGAATTTTGTATCACTCTGTGCCTGTTACAATGTAGCCACTTCAGAGAACATGGAGGGTGGTGGTAAGAACCTTTAGAGTTCTGTCTATTCAGTGATCCTAACAGATCCACTGTCAGTCCAGGCAGAAGGCCAGGCATGAGGCTGACAATTAAAAGATAGTAGAGATGTAGGGGTGCTTGGTTAGGATTTTGTTGTCTGTGGATCCCGGTGCTTGCTATACTCATACCAGTACCATCCCTGAAATTAATGGTTTTAGGATATCTTCTAAATTAAAGGTGCTTTGATTGATATCTGACAGTTGGTTTAAGTTCATTCAAGAGGAATGATCACAGAATTTTAAGGGATTATCCTCCATGTTTTTATTCAATTTGCACTTCCTCTGGCTAAATCGGGCAGCATTCTCGGATCGAAAGTCACGTTTTGTAGAAGGAGGTACAACATATTTTGCAGATATTTATGGTTTTTTTTTCTAAAAGGGCTTTTGCATGGTGCAGATCATACTGAGCTGCATCCTATTTTGTGCTGAGTGTCACTGCATTGATTTCAAAGCAGGTGTGATGCTCCCAAATGTCTTGATATCCAAACATAGTCTGCCCACCTGGGTCTGAATTCCTTGCAAGTTGATACATGTAATGGGCAGCAGTACTTCCTGATACTTCGGCATCTTGTAGACGGAGCTCCAATTATCTTTCAATTTCTCCTACTCCTGCCTCTTGTCGTGCTGAATGTCACCAAGAGACTCGTGGCACCTACTCGTGTCTTAAATCCTCTAAGTGATCTGTGCTCTGACTTCCGCCAACAGATTAGGGAGAAAGAAGACTACTTTGCTATTGAGTACAACGTGGCTACCAGATCAAAAAAATATAGCCTTACAGTTTGCTCCAAGTGGCCTCTGACCATATGCTTCCCATAATGCAGATTACAATCTTGCTTTGCTGCTAGCTGCAGTGTACATGAGGCTATGTGCGATGTGTGTGATCATTAAAATTGCAATTGAATTCATATAATGATTACTACCCTGGACGAGGTGTTGAATTGCTCTACAGTGAGTAGCATCATAGACGGGAGCCCAAAGATAATAGTTATTCTATTGGTCATTGCCGTTAGTCTTGCAGGCTGAAAGAAAACATCCCATGCATTAACTCCAGTTTCTTTGTGGTACAGTAATTACTTAAGTGTGGTCATTAAAAGGGGTGAAGAGAGGAGCAAACAATTGCCGGAATTATTAAATATTGTTAGGTTGAAGGGATATGGTTTTAATAAAAGAGATTGAGACAGACAGCCATAGGATTTAGAGTAGCCTACATAAAAAAGTGGCATGTAGAAAGTAGAAGGGAAGGAGAGTTGTATTCAAAATAAATAAGGGAGGGAAAAGTAAAAGTTTATTTCAAGGTACAATTTTCATGCAGGATTTTAAGGAATATAGAGATTGTTTGTAATTGCATGCAATATGTGGACATAAACCTGTAGAAAGAAATGGGTTTCAATTCTGCTCTAAAGGAATGTGGCTTTTGGCAGACTTTATAGAGACACTTAACTTTTACAGAGATGGCAGATACTTGCCTCATGGCAAAAAGAGAGCCAGTTCTTGTTGAGACGTCTCTACGAGCGACCTTCAAGTAGGGTGATATTTAAACACATCCCAGTCACCATAACTAAAATTTAACAACACTACTATTGTCTCACTATCTGCAATGCAAGCACTACTTTTAACCCAGAAAGACCTCTATGTGTAAATACTACAGCAATAATTCCATTACTATAAAGTATTGTTACAATTTATGCAAATCATCTTACATCATATATAAGCTCCACATATAATATAAACATATGATAGCTGCACTGCTGCTGAACACACTGTACTACGTTTGTGTGTTGGGGTAATCTGCAGAGCTGTGGCCTCTGTGTGTGTGTATGGGAGTGTTTATTTGTGTTTGTGTGTACACTTACATGTATGTGTTTATGTGTGTGTTTTTATGCACAAGGGGACTTTGCACAGCTGCTTTTAAGTCTGCGCTCTATCTGTGTGAAGGAAGCTTACGGGACTGTCATCCAGGCTGTGTTTGTTCTGTGTGTGAGGAAAATATGCAGGATTTCAACATTTATTGTACTTGATCTCTGCCAAGAGCACATTCTTATTCTTCTTGCATCACATATCATTCTTGTGTAAAGAAACCTTTTACTGTAGCTCATATTTACATGTGACAATTAAATGGGATTCTCTAAAAGACATTTTTCTTCTTGCTAGCTCCAAAACTGCTGAAAGAATTATCACCAAAACTTTATTACACACTGCCCTTTCCATCATTCGGTGCCTTATTTGGCTCAGTGAAAATTTGTTCGGCGTTCTTGAGACACAAGCCAAAATGTAAGTGTTCTATGCGCATGTAAATATGTGCCTATTTTTAAGTTTTGCGTGCACAGCACTTGCTCTATGCTTGTGAAATCTATTGTTTTCAACATAAATCTTAAAAGGGGCTTACATCCTGCCCCCTTACTTTTTATTGGGCAGATGCTGCATCCCAGATTTCTCAATAACAGTACCATCTGGTTTCTCTATATATAGGCAGGAGAGACCTACTAAAAGGGGGAGGGTGGTTTGGCCCTGATTCACTGTGGTAGTTCCACAGCCACTTCTGAAACAGTACGTTGCCCTGACTGCAAAGCCTTCCTCTTTAGCCTTAAACTTAACAATAAGCAATCTTTTCAAGGCATACTAGTTTATCGCTCACAGGGCCCCAGATGTAGATTTGTTAAAATCATGGGTGCATTGCTGATATCTAGTGCATGTGCAAAAGATATCACAGTATTAGGGGATTTCAACTTCCATCTAGAGGCCTCATGTGATAGAGATACAGAAGCACTCCTTGAGACAATGAGCATGCCACGTCTAACATCATTAGTTAACAATCCCACTCATTCAGCGGGTCCCCAGCTAGACCTTTTTTTTCTCACAATTCCTCGACTACCATTGAGGAAGTGTTGCCTTCAGTCTGGTCAGACTATCACTCAATTATTTTCTGCATAATCACAGCACAAAATCCCCTCATTAGCTTGCATGCTAAATGTTCTTCCCATTTTCAGATTTGGAATAAAATTGATACTGACCAACTTAATCAACAGCTGATACAGTTACAGCCTATTCGCCTTCACAATACCGACAAGCTTCCTTACAATACACTGACTGGCTAAACTCTATTTTTACTAAGTTAACTTCACCAAAAAACTCATCCACTAATAGAAATAAACCCTCTACTCCATGGTTTACTAAGGCACTCAGACTAGAAAAACAAAACTGCAGAAGACAGGTAAGAAGGTGGTGCTCACAATATGAAGATTGTGAGAAAATCTTATACAAACTTGCACTGTCCAAATATAAGTGCCTACTAAGTAAAGAAAAAAGTAGTTATTTTACTCATCAAATTGAATCTGCCAAAAACTCCACCAAGGAGCTCTTTTGGGTGGTGACGGAACTGACTACACTACCAGGCAGTAAAGTAACCATTCATAGTCAGTCCTTCTTTGACAAACTGGCCCATGGTTTTAGAGAAAAAGTCAACCAAATCTATTCTAAGTTTGAGGTCTCCAACATTTCCAAGACCAGTGGCCAATCCAGTCAAGCAAACTTGGGGCAGTTGTCCTTCACAGAATTTCATCCAGTCACTCTAGACCTGGTAGATAAAAGGATCACTTCCGCATAAGTCTGGTTCTCCTCTTGACCCCTGCCCTTCCTCAATGCTTAAACTGGCACCAGGTGTGATAGGAACTAATCTTTCTGCCATTCTTAACTCCTTGTTTATCACAGGGGTCTGTTCCTCCCAATGGAAAGAGACTCTATCTACTCTCCCTCTCTTAAAGGAACCCAGCCTGAATCCAGCTGACTCCAAACTAGCTGTATTTCCCATCTCCCCCTCTGAGGTAACATTGTAGAGAAGGAAATTAACACACAGCTTGCCCAGTTCAATCACGATAATCATCTTCTGGACCCATCGCAATTTGGTTTCAGATCTGGACACAGCACAGAAACTGCTGTGATCAAAGCCACAGAGAAAATCAGGGCTGCACTAGATAGAGGTGATGCTGCAGCTCTCTTCCTCCTCAACTTTTGATACAGTTGACCAAAAACTGCTGATCAGTCAACTAGGGGTCTTAGACATTAAGGATGAGGCCTTGGACTTACTGACCTCCTTTCTATTGGGCAGAGTGAATACTGTTGCCCTGGACCATTGTGACTCCTCCCTTTTACCCTCCATTGCCGGATCCCAAAAGGATCCTCACTTAGCCCTACACTATTCAATGTGTACGTAACAGAGCTAGCCACCCTGATTAAGCCTTTTAATTTCACCCTAACCTCCTAAACGGACGACACTCAAATTGTCGTGTCAGCTTTTAGCAATGCTTTGGAAGTCTCCACCCGATTCCATAACTGTATGTGTGCCATCTCATGGATGATTAAACACTGCCTGAAGCTCAACTCAGATAAAACTGAGCTAGTATTGTTTGGAAATCTATCACCAGCATGGGCCCCTTCATGGTGACCCAAGGAACTAGGTTCTTTTCCCACTTCTGTAACCAAGGCTAAGAATCTAGGAGTACAAATTGACAACATATTGAATTTAAGAAGCCAGGTAAATACTACTGTATCCTCCTTCTTCACTCTTAGGATGATCGAGAAAATTCTCCCATATATTCCAATTTCCATAATAAAAACATAATTACTACTTTAGTCTTATCTATATTAGACTACTGCAATGGACTACATGTGGGTATGCAGGAACAGCATCTAAACAAGCTGCAAATGGTACAAAATGCAGCCGCCAGACTTTTCCTAGGGATTCCTAAATTTCATTCAATGTCGCAAGCAATCCACAAGCTACATTGGCTCCCAGTAAGAAGCTGTATCAAGTTTAAAGCCCTGTGCATCACTCATAAGGCATTGCACAACACTGGTCCCAAATTCCAAAAGCATAGTTTTGAGTGGTACAAACCAAGTAGAGTTGTTTGTTCCTCTGGAGCCAAGAAAATGGTGATCCCAAGATTCAGAAATACAAATTGAGGGGGCAGATGTTTCATCACAGGGACTGCCAAGCTCTGGAATAGCCTCCCCTCTCACATAAGATCTTTGCCCTCACTGATCTCCTTCAGGAAGGAGCTCAAATCTGGCTTTTTTCCAAATAACCAAGGGTTTCTCCATTCTTGTTCAGGTTACGTTTTAGCACCAAGACACATTAGGATAATCGTGTGCTTTATAAATCTTTTTAACATGACATAACATGACATTGGTTCCTGTGCTTGCCACTTACTTTTCCTTCATTTCTATTGTCTGTAGAATACTATTTTCTGTTGTTCTTATCATGTGTTTCTCTTATCAGTGTCCAGACACCCAAGTACTGTTTTCATCCGCTTTTATGGGACTCTTTTTTTTAGGTTTTGCCCTCACAGCACTAGCGCTGTGCTTGTTTTTCAAGTGCTGGCATTTTGGTTAGGAGAGACATCCATCATTCTTTCATACCCCTCTTTTGAGGCTCATCCCACTTTCCTATCATGCAAAAACCACCACGGTACCCCTAGTGCACTTCCAAGCCCCGTACCTGTTTTTTCCTGGTCTCGATCTAGGCCTTTCGTGATATACTAGTATGAGCTTCTCATTCATCTCTGCATTGACTGCGATTGCCAGCCTGTGAGAAGTATCTCCTTCAGCACTTGCATACTGTATGGTAAGGCAGTATATTTCAAGTTAGTGGACAGCAGTGACATTATCAGCAATGTAATATGACAAAGTGACAAAACAGCATGGTGATTGCTCCCTAACACATAAGCTATGAAGAAAAGAGACTGGACCAGCTTTGTTCGCCAACAGTTCCCACGCAAATCATACTAGCATCATTATTATGTCTGATGCGTGCCAGTTCACTACATTTATTTTCACTTCTAATGTGCCTGATTAGATGTGTGTCTCGTCCAAATGGGACAGTTGTTACTTGCTTTAATGCAGGTCCCTCAGGCATTGATTCATTAGTTGTAGAAGTAATCATGTGCGCCTTCAGGGCTTTTCCAGATGGCATGAATCACTGAGTGGATGCTGGCTGTCACCAGGGAACCCCACCTGCTTCCGGTTGCCAGGAGCATCCCTCTTAGGATATTAATGCCAGTTACAGAAATAATGCTTGTTACCATTCTGCAGCCTTTATTTTTTAGAATTGAGTTCTACTTTTCCAGAGTTTAATGGATCACTGTTTTCATGTATTTTATTTATTTCACATGGATTTGTTTCAGCATGACAGAACCTGATTTAGTGGTACAAAATAACTGACTGGAACCTGTTAGAAATGGGGTTCCTGGTTGGCTAGGGTAGGCACCTCAGCCAGGCAGGGAACACCACTATAGTCAGGGCAAGAGAGCTACTCACCCAAGATAAACCCTGCTCACTCCTTGGTAGCTTGGCACAAGCAGTCAGGCTTATCCCACAGGCAATGTGTAAAGCGTTGGCACAACACACACAACACTAGTGACACAATAAATACACAACAAAGGAAACTCCACAACAAGTTATGTAGAAATAAACTGTATTGCACATAAATCATTAGGCCAAACACAAAATGAATCAGTAATACTCTGCTACACAAGCAGTTGTCAGAACATCACACAGGTTACTAGTACTCTGTGAAAGCATGCAGGAGTCAGGTAAACACATAGGTTACTGCAATTCTGCAACATACACAGTAGTCAGGTCATTATCACCATAAATGCACATGTTATGATAAACACATCATCATGAATGTACATGGAAGATAAATATTCCCCAAATGGCAGATCATTATTACCACCAAAATAAATGCACATCTCATGAATATATTTCCTTAGGGCATATGTCATAATACCCCCTTCCGCCTGCAGATGTCATCACATCAGGTAGATTGTGCAGCACACATGTGTCCCTCCCATATGTTCAGAATAACACACCAAAACAGCCACATGTCATGATGTGAAAAAGGAAATGCAGCATTTATAGTGAGGGGCAGAGTACCTTTGGGAAGAGGGCAACATTGGTGAAAGTCACCCATGACCCCTCATTCACTGAGGTTATAGTGCATCTGCCCCTCCCTCCCAAGGGACTCAGCTGTCCCACTCCAGGAGCTCCATCACTCGTAGTACAGAGAATAATGTCTTTCCACTGGAGGCAGCCTGGCTCCTCTCATGGGTGCTGCCTCAGCGAAAACAATCTCCAGTGGCCCATAAACTCTCCTCAGCAGAACAGGGCCCTTGTCAAGGTTTTTGTCCTGTCCTGCAAGGGGTATATATGGAACACAAGACACCCCCGCTACCTAGGGTATCTCAGTTACGTGGGGGAAGGCACACCCAGCTCCCACAGTTGGGGGGGGGGCAACCTATCGGGTTCCCCACGGAAGCCAAAAAACACTGCCAGCGTTGATGCGGTGAAGCTGTGACTTCAGGGCTCCTCATGGGGAGCCTCACCTTCCTTGCTGGCAGGGGACCTCGTCAGGTTCCTTCCCAGTGGCAGGAACTCAACCGGCAGCCTCCAGTGACCTCATGGTGTGAGTGCTGACTCCTGCAGTCCACCAGCATCTCTGAGGGAGAGCCGGCTTCTCTCCTTCTGCAGCTCAGGCTGTGGATGCCTGCTTGTGCCCCCGGGGCACCAACGACAAGCATGCAACATCCTTGCTTCGCCAGAGACTGCAGATGGGCTACTCTTTACTCCTCTCGAGGGGGGAGCCGCCTCAGCCTCTAAGCAGGTCGGGCACGCTCCACCCACACCGAAGCAAGCCCACACAAAAGCACCCTTCACGTGCTGGGACAGATCAACAATCCAGTGATCTCTCTGCTCTGGATGAGCTGAAATAAAGCACTCTCCACGTGCTTCGTGTAATGAAGGGAGCACTTTGGGCAAAGATGCATGCACTCTTCATGCGCTGATGCCCCAGGGTGCTTTCCATACACTTCCCTGAACAAGGGGATCTCCACTGGTGCCCAACTAGAGGAAGCAACACCCAGCCAGAGAAATGCAGGGCAGCAGAGCCCCTGGAAAAAGCAATGGGGGCACAGGATTGAAGGGCCATAGCAAGCAGGCCAGCACAAGGATTCAAAGACAGTAGCAGTCCCTATCAATGACCTAACAGATCACAGGTCAGCACAACAGCACAGCAGTCCCAAGGTGGTTCCTGGTGAGTCCTTCCAGCAGCATCCAGTGTCCAGTTCATTAGTCCATTAGTGTCTAAAAATGTGGGGGACAACCCTTTGTACTTATACCTATTTTGCTCAGCTTCTACAAAGGGGGAGAAAGGGGTTCCAATCAGTTCTAACCAGTTCCAGAATGTTCCCTTCTCCTCCAGCACTGGCTCTAGGCGTTAGTAGGGGGCAAACAAGCCCATTGTGTGAGGCCAGGGCACATTCTTTCCAGATGCATGTGTGGCCCGCCTCTACCTCTCCCAGCCCAGGAAGAACATTCAGTATGCAGATGTACTCCTATTACACCTCCACCCTCCCTGTGTGATGAATGTTTGTAAAGTATGCACAAAGCCCAGCTGTCCCTCTACACCAGACATGGATTGGAGTCAAGCTGCAAAACACCAGAGTCATAAGCACAGAAAAATGTCTACTTTCTAAAAGTGGCATTTCTACAATGGTAATAAAAAATCCACCTATACCAGTAAGCAGCATTTCTCACTACCATTCCAACTATACCAAACATGCCTACGCCACCCCTCATAGATCAGGCAATAACACTTAGCCTCATGAAAGGGCATTTCCAATGCAATCCTATGAAAGAGGCAGCACTCATAGCAGTGTGAATCAAAATAGGCTGTTCATTACTACTCGGAAAGGCCCCACAACAGACACATGTCCTACCTCTTACCTACACTGCACCCGGCCCATATTGTTACCTAGGGCCTACCTTAGGGGTGAATTATATGAAGTAAAAGGGGAATTCCAGGCCTGGCAAGCAAATTTAGATGCCAGGTCCCCGTGGCAGTAAACTGCGCACGCAGGCCTTGCTGTGGCAGGCCTGAGACAGGTTTGAAAGGCTACTTCTGTGTGTAGTGCAAGCTGTGCTGCAGGCCCACTAGAAGCATTTTATTTACAGGCCATGAGTATAAGAGCTACCACTGTACAAGGGCCTTACATGTAAATTAATTAAGCCAATCAAGTGTAAGCCAATCACATCACATTTAGAAGGGAGAGTATCTTTAGCACTAATCAAAAACTCAAACTTTTTGTCTTCTTCCTCCTATTTTTCTGACCTATTTTTGTTGGCTCTAGGACTCTGAACACTTCCTGTCTGAACTATAGACTTTGTTTTATGAATCAAAGTAATGTGTACATGTGCACATTTTCTTCATCGAATTGCAGTATTTAGTGGATGTTCTCTGTGAAATTTCAGGATGTGTGATTCTTTTTGTACATTGCAGTTATTAAGGGTACATTTGGTTGCAGTAACCTGCCTATATTTCTATGCAAGTTTAAATATATCGAATGAATTGCCTGAGAATTACATTTTTTGCAGTAACGCCCTATAAATTGTGACATTGCTTGACTTTACTATGTGGATGTCCGTAATTTGTCACTGTGAAGCTAGGGCATGAAAAGTTATGTGCATCTAGCAGCTGTCTGATCATTTTCCCTATGCCATTTGCATTTTGTGTACATAGTGAGAAATCCCGTATTGCGTCCATTCTTCTGTGTGGATTACAATATAATACGTTTTGTGTGATCGCAATGTAGTGTTTTTTTTTTCTGATTCACCTAAAACTGTGCTTAGTTTTCTACGTGCTGTCGCGCAGCAAACTGTAATCGACTGTTCTTTATTCCATTTATGTGTACCGTTGCCGTTTTCGATCATTTTCTAAAGTGTTTTGCATCCAGTATTTGGCTTAGTGTCTCTAGGAATTGCTACATTGTGAAAGAGATGCTCCTTTGATTCTTAGCTCCAATTGAAGCAGCTGTTCCTGGGCAGAAAGGAGGAGCCGGGAGGCCGGGCCGTCAGGGCGAACGCTCATTGGAGATCGTCAGCTCACGCACGCGCCTGCTGCGTGTTCGGCGTGCATACTGCTGAAACAAAGTTGGGCAAGGAGGCACTAGAGGACGCCGGTATCCGCACGTTCACTGCAGCAGGAGCAGCTCGTGCTACAGGCTGCGGAAAGCTGGTGGGTCTTGCGGGACTCGACCAGGGTTTCCCTTGGCTTATCTGTGGCGGCCTTCATAAGGTAAGGGTGCTCGGGTGGCGTGTGCTCCTATCTTTTCGCCGCTGGTGGTGAGGTGGCGCAAGCTCGCGGAGCCCGTTATCGTCACGGGACCCGATGGAAGGCGCTCGGCACGCGGCTAGCTACACGAGGATGGTGGCTGTAAAGGCCACTCTGCCTATTTGTGGGCGGGGTTTATAAGAGTTCGTGCTGATTGCTCCTTTGTATGCGGGTCTAGGCTTAAAAGACACCGCATGTGTGTTCTGAGACTTTACGTGTCACGTTAGTGGCGTATTTTATTGGGTATCCTCTGTGGTATTATTAATATTGCCTGTAAGGGGGTTAGCTTTGGGTTTTACGTTCGTTGTACCCAACCTACTGAACTTTTCATTTCGAGGGGCTTCTGACGGTCTTTTTCGAGGAGTCAGTGGAAATGCACAGTAGATATGCTACGATTTTGGAGTGGTCGGTGTCTATAGTTTGCCGAGCCAGAACGGTAATTAGGCGGCCGTTTCATCGTCTTGAACGACGTGTAATCGTGCCTTCTGTTCACTGGTTATACGACTTGAAGTGGGGACGACCCTGTCTGGGCTCCGAACAGGCAGTAATTATAAAAGTAATTGAAACGGGCGCTATGTCCACATTCTTAACTCCTACAGGCAAGATCGCTGACCTATTTCCTTCATGTAGTACACGTTGGCAGCCTTGGCTTCATTTTTACCTTATCTCGCATACCTCGAGTATTTGATATATCTCGATGTTTCTGCGGGCTCTCTTTTCATGCAAAATAACCCTTTTGTTTGGTGCATCCTAACAACTGATTACCGCCTGTTTGGTATGTTCATGATATAGTTGCATGTTTCTGCTGTGCCGAAAGAGTGCTCTGCAGCTGATAGTGAGAGCAGTGAGAGTTTCTAACAGTGGTTGTAAAAAGTGTTCAGACTATATGCATTCCTTGGCCTAAATGCAGAATACGCATAGCAACATTCACATGTGGCAATTATAATTACTGTTTTATGTGAAAGTGCGTGGAGGAGGTATACAGCTGTTGAAATATGGACAAGAGCAAAGAGGAACACTTGGTACTTTCAGTTAAGGGAATGGGTTGCATGTGCAGGGGAAATGGTGTAGGGAGGATGAACGAATGAATATACGTGCAGAAGGAGAGTTTGAAAAGACGTTGTGGAAGAGGAAAGACGCAGCTAGTGTTAACGCGTGGTTGGGAAAAGGCTGTGCCTAAAAGAGTGAGAGGCTGCAGAAGAGCATGGTGTGAAGGGGATAATGGGAGCGACTGAGACATTAAGCGCATTACCCCTTCAACACTCATTAATAATGTGTAATTCTGTTGCATCTTTTTAGAACTGAAATATCTTTAAGTGTAATTCACATTAAAATCATTGAATGCAAGGATGCAATAACAACTTGCAGAGTGACGCCCAAGTACTGTTCAGATGGTATGCAGTGTGTAAAATGCAGAAAGTTAGTTTGCATGTCTTAAGCCTCTGGGGAAGGCTTTCTAGTTATGCCTATTTGACCACGCCCCCTTTGCATCCCTCCCCCAATTAATCATCCCATATAAACCACTGATAAAGGATGTACTCAAAAGATTGAGGTTGATCCCATTAAAATATTTTAGGATGATGATACATATTTGAAAAGAAGATGACCATTCAATAGTCCGTGGAGATTGTGTTTGATAATATGCTAGACATAAATGAAAACCGGATTGCAGGATTCCTGGGTTGGTGACAGTTTTGTGTGTTCTTTTGCGGGACAAAGTGTCTACATTTTCTTTTTGTAGTGTCTGGTGTTGCACGTCTCGGATGTGAACAGGATATAAGGAAGGGTAGTCTCTGGGCGTCAGGTACAAACATTTAGTTTGTCACAGGTTTCTGTTAATACTGTGAGTATTCAAAGGTACCTTGTGAAGTAAGATATCTGATTAAAGTGCTGGTACAATGTAGTGCAGCTTCTGAGAAGGCTGCAGATGACATTTCTTGAAATTTACTAATGTGTCTGAACAAGATTGCAGACCAGCTTGGCATCATTGTAAGCTTTAAAGAAAATAGAACTTACTAATCAAAAAACCATCAAAGTATGGGAAAGCCTACCTTTCTTGGCTATGCATACATACTACCTGCAAGAAGATTGGTTATTGAAACCCATTACGGATCAAACTTGTACTTTTTTATTTTTGTTATATAAAAATGTTGAAAAATATCTGTCTTTACCTCTTTATCCTCCTCTGGTAGAGGAACCTTTGCTGCTTTTACTTTAGCAAATCTTTGCTTTGTTTTAGAATTGCATGCTTTTGTCTGCCATTTTTCTTTTCTTTTGGTGCTTGTGTTGGGCCGAAATCTTTTGTCTAGATCAGTGCTCTGCTGTGCTGATCACCCGTGCATTAGATATTGAGGCTTAAAAACCTTTAGCGGACCTTCCACTTGCACCAAGCAGTTCTGTATTTGCAGGAGTATTGTCAGGCTGGGTGATGTATGGCTGGAGATGAGTTACCTGTGGAGGGGTTCCTTTGCCTCGCACCTATTATGGATGGGTTTGACATGAGCTGTACCTTTTTTTTAGATTCAAGAATATCCGACTAACGTCTGACCTGCAGTTCAGTAAGTGCCGATCCAGTCGAGTAGTTTGCCTATTCTTGTATTTCAGGCTGACACAATAACTAAACTTGAAATGAATT
Source organism: Pleurodeles waltl (assembly GCF_031143425.1). Taxonomy (NCBI): domain Eukaryota; kingdom Metazoa; phylum Chordata; class Amphibia; order Caudata; family Salamandridae; genus Pleurodeles; species Pleurodeles waltl. The sequence goes on along the minus strand of NC_090445.1, from coordinate 536,082,327 downwards.
GCAAAATTCTAAATTGTGTAGGCCCCCCCTTTTTTTTTTTTATTGCTATATCAACTCCCCTTCAACGCCCCTCCCAGCCCGACCATCTGATGGCTTTGCCAATAAAACTATATGTAACCCTTAGAGGCAAAATATGCCATTAATCTACTTTCACCATTGTCAACACACCCTGGAATTGCTCTATACGGCACCTTTTTGCCAGAAAATATGGGAAAGTCTATTTTTGAATGTTTGTTTTCTATTCTTTGGGAACACTTTCCTCATTGCAGAGTGTAATAGTAAGCATTCATGTTATTTTTCCTGTGTGTGTGTGTGTGTTTTTTTTTTTTTGTTTTTTTTTTTTTATTTTTTATTTATTTTGTATTTTTTTTTTAAACATGTATAAATATATAATGTACTTCCCACATAGAGAAAATATGAATTTCTCAGTTTGCTTTCTGTAAACGCTTCCGTTCTAACCCTTTGTCATTGGGAGTTCCTTATTTCGCTGATCATCTCCCTCCCATCTGGGCTGTTTAACAGGTGGAGGACTATTTTTCTAGTATGCAAAGCAGCAGCTGCCATTTTATCATCATATCTTGCTAACCCTTTATTAAAGTTAACGAAATTGAGTCACCCTGGTTAACATTTTCTGAGTCCTCGAAACTCCTCCATGTGTGGATGGAGGTGTGTGTGTGTTTTTTTTTTTTTTTTATTTTTTTTTTTTTACTTCACTTTTCTTACTGAACCGCTGTAATCTGTGATTTTCGATGGTCGTAGCAGGGAACGGAAAAGCCACTGCTGCCTTCGGTTTATATCGCTATAAAATCTCACGCTGCTCCAAAGTCTTGCAGTAGATGTTGAATGAATGTATAGATCCTGCCTACCAGGCAGATTTTGTTAGTAGGTATAAGCTTCCTGTGGACACTGCCCAGAACTTAATATGTTTAGAGCTCGCCCATTGCTTACCATTGATTGGTTTTCTTGCCGCTTTCCTTTACTTTGTACTGATTCTATAGGTTTCATTTACTTGATGCTGATTTTATGGGTTTTCTTTTTACTTATTTATTTCATGTATGTACCCTCCCTAGAGTGTAGCCTCTTTACCATCCTTTTGATTGGATGACTTGTATCTTTCAACTGATGAGTCAGAACAATTTTTTTCTTTTTCATGGAACACTACGTGTGTTTCTTGCTCTCTTCTTTGTGTGCTGCTTTCCCCTCCAACATACCCCCAAGCCATGTGCTTCGTTGACCCCTGCGTCTCCCATCTGCTCTGTAAAAGCAAAGCAAGCATTACATTTTTGACAAGATATTTAATGGTTGTTTAATATCCTACTCTGCATGAATGCAGAGGCCTTTTATGGCGGGGGTGGTCGGCTGCTATATTCTCACAGTTGGCATTTGAGACAAAAAGTGTCTGATGAAGAAATTACTGGACTGTGTTTTAGTTTGTGGAAAGTATATTGGGGCTTGCAAACATTTCCTTTAAATTCTGACACTAGATATAGATATAGAGAGAGAATACAATGTACTTGTTAGAAATGGTGTCTCTAGTTAGCAGTGGTTTGCACCCTGTCCAAGTAGGGAGCCTCACTCTAGTCAGGCTAAGGGAGACAGAAAACCAAGAAAACCCTTGCTTTCCTCCCCCCACCCCTTTGTAGCTTGGCACGAGCAGTCAGGCTCATCTATGAGGCAATATGTAAAGTATTTGTCAACACAGTGAAAACGCCACAAAAGTACTCCACACCAGTTTAAAAGAATAGCTAATACTTATCTGAGTAAAACAACACAAAAATGACAAAAAGCCAACCTACACTAGTAAAGATATCACTTTTTAAAAGTTCAAATGAGTTTTAATCTATAGTAATCAATGATTGTGTCTTTTTAGCACAAAGTACCTGGGATGTGTCAAAAACGGATTATGCGTAGCACAGGAAAGGTGAGGCACTGAAAAGTGATGCGTTGGTTCCTTATTGCGCAGGGGAGGTGATGTATCAAGTCTTTCATCACAGGAAAGGCGATGCATTGATTCCAGACATGCAGCCTCGGTTCCTTACTGCGGTGCGGGTGGATGAGAAATTGACTCCCTGGGGACGATGCATGGAAAATCCAGGTGCACTGTGTTGATGGAGCTGCTGTGAAACAGGTTCTGCATCAAAATATATATTACCCCCGTCAGTGCATGGATTTTCTCCTTCAGGTTAACAGCTTTCACTTCCAAGGGTCCAGGGACTGGAGTTGGCACTACTTGGCAAGCCAGGACTCTCAGCAGAATAGGCCAGGTACCGGCAGACAAAGTCTTTGATGTACCTGAGACTTCTTACCAGGAGGCAAGCTCAGTTCTAGGCCTTGAATTCATTGGAAAGCAGGATGAATGGAAGCAGCAGGCCAGCACAACCTAGCAAAAGGTAGCGTGGCAGTCCCTCCTGCATCATTCACCTCTTCCTGACAGAATGCCCCAGTCTAGAAGTGTTCTAACTTTGTGGGATCAGAGGTGCAGGACTTATACCCATATTTACCTTTGAAGTCTGCAGACTTGAAAGATAAGTATTTGTAGTGTACAAGGCCCTGCCTTTTCTTGCCCTAGCCCCAGACACACTCATTGTCTGAGGACAGGCACAGCCCTATTCAGGTGCAAGTGTCAGCTCCTCCCTTCACTCTGTCTGGAGTGAATCCACAAACAGCCCAACTGTCATCCTGACCCAGATGTGTATTCCACAGACAGGCAGCAGCACAGAAAGTCAGCAGCACGGAACGGTTAAGTAAAAAAAATAGGCACTTTCTAAAAGTGGTCTTTTCAAACGTACAAAAAAAAAAATAAAAAAAAACTTCAATTCATTTTAGACAGAGCATATCCGCTTTTGCACTGGTTTGCAACACTGTACGAGATGGTTAATTTTCCTCTGGGCTTTTTTTTTTAATATATATATTTTTTTTTTTTATACTTGTGAACCATGCTTTACAAATTTACATTAGCAAAACATATAGCTTGCATTCAATTATAAAGACTAGGCCAGTGCTTTTTGTCTTTTGGAGTATTTGTTTAAAAATGCATTCTGTATGTAGTGGTGGGCATTTTTTTTTCTTCATTTTATTGTTTATTCTAATGTATGTAAGCTGTGTAATCAGTGCCTACGGTATGGTTTTCTGAACGCTTTTCTTACTTCCTCTGTATTAATTTGTTTGCTGTTCACATTTTAACTTTCCTCTAGCACAGATATTTTTAAATGCTCTTTAAAAATTGCATTTGTGCACTTTTTTAGGCACGAACACAAAACAATTTTATACTTTCAACTGATGCTAAAGTGGCTGCTATGTTGCAAAATTGAAGCAACTTGCTGGTGATGACTGAAATGTTATTTGTTGCATGTTCATATTTTAGGAGAGATAGACTGGCTTAGAGGGGGCAGTAGAGACTAGGTGGACGAGGAAGTTTCCACTTGAGCTGTATTGAGGTGGGTTCTGAAGAATGCAAGGTTTTATGTACTGGTTTGAGTCCTGAAAGGAATGGGAATTTTTAGGGGAAGTTCTGAAGGAAATGGTTTGGTGTGCGGTGAAATTTAAAACTGGAATATAAACGGTCACTTATTAAAAGTGGGCATGAATCTTGGAACAGTAGCTGTGCATGCATTGTTGCTTTTTGGTGTAAACCGTGCAGGAGAATTTAATTGTGTTGCTTTTTTTTGGCTTGACCAACCGCAGTTAACTTCCTTGAACATGTTTTCTGCTTGTGCAGTCTCTTCTTAGAAGTGCTGGTTTTATACAGGTTTAACAAGGTTGTCATGCATGCTAATGAGATCTGTAAGTGTGTTAGAACATCGCAGGTCAAAAGTAATTCCTAGTAAACGATTAATGATAAAATGCTTTTTTTTTCTTTCCCTTGGCTTTCCGCCCCCCCCCCCCCCCTTTTCATGTTAACCAGTTTACAATCTTAGTACACCTGGCAGTCTTTTCTTGAGTGCCTGCTTAAATGAATAGACCATCTTGACACTTACATGACATTTTTATATATTAACATAGTGGTTGGTATAAGTATAATCCCTATATTGCTGTCTTGACAGTCATTTTTTTTACAAGGCTTGACAAACAAGAGGCTGCATTGAAGGATTTCTGACGTGTATGCTGCTTGGCGAGTGCACGACCAAGGTTACAATGATGCTTATTTGTAAAACCCAATGCTTCTCTTCTTATTCAGATAACAACAAAATAACCAGTATAGATGAATTAAAATGGCATTTCTATTCCACACCTTGTGTCCCAGTTAATTTTGTTAAGATCAGGCTTTTTAAAAATGTTTTCCTTTCCCCTTTGTTTTCTGGGGTGTGTGTGTGTGTGGATTGCCCCTCAGCCCCAAGTTAGTAAATGTAATAGATAAAATAGATTGTATGAAAACTGACTTTAGAATGTTGGAGTTCACAGGCACATGCAGAGGAATAAAGACGTATGGCTTATAGCTCTGTATGTGACCTAGTCATTCAATGGATACCAGGCCTGGAAAGACGCTACAGTGGGCAAAGCTGATGCAATTTGATTTTCTTGCTCCTTTTAGATGAGATTTTCTGTTGAATGTAAAATAAGTGATCTGAACTAAGGTAGACATTTTGGGAGATAAGCTTGGTAAGTGCATAATGTGCACTCAGTCTCCGATGCTGGCTTGAATTGCTGTGCTGAAGTCATTTGGAGGTAAAGTGGGTTTATTTTCTGACCAAAAGCTGCTGAAATATAGTTGTCATTGGTTTGATGTATAATACAATAGTCATTTTCTGTGATTTAAATCATTATTATTTTTTTGCTTCTCTTTGTTCCCCATTATTTTCCTACTTCCTCAGTTGCTTGTGCTGCCTTCTAGTCTTCATCAGTAGAGCTGAGATTATCACAATACATTGTTTTTAGGGCGTTTGGCAACATTTCATAAATTTTAGTTTATTGGCATACTTGGTAATTAAACACTTTACCCTGCATATCTAGAGAATTCCAAAGGTGAACCTGTATTTCCTGCCAACATGGGATGCCTGAAAACATAATCCTGGTCTCCCATGTAATAAGTGCCATATCACTCTGTCCTCGCACAGAGTTCTTTCAGTCTCTTTGTTTGCCCCTTAAAACTACTGCTTTTAAGAAAGCAGTTTGCCACTTTCATCATTGCTTCAAAAGTCTTCACTGTCTGGGTTGATTTCACATAATTGTGTCTGCACTGATGGAAATTTTAAATGGCTCTCACAGGTTCTTTTTGAAACTGGAAATAAATAAGATTGCTCTTCCAACTTCCTCTACATGAGGTAAAAGGTGCGCTCCCTTCTCCTTCAGACAGGATGTTTTCTGTGGGATAGTAGAACGATATGGAACGTTTCAAGTTGCATTCTTCTCGCAGGCTAAGATTCAACTCCAAATGTAGGAAATAGCATTGCATCAGTATAGAAATGCTAATCCAAATATTGTGTTCGATATTGATCTACTGCATCTGTAACAATCCCTAACAAAAAGAAAAATGTACTTACCTGACTGCTGATAAGCAAAGAATGGAGTGTGAGAAGTAGGCTGTTGCATGTTTTTTGTAGCTGACTTTTCTGGGAAACATGGCTTCTTATGGAAGGTGCTGATCTGGGGTGTGTGTTGTAGTTGGGGGGGGTTTGCTTTTCTCTCTTAATTGTTTTGTTGTTCCACACACCAACCCCCTCCACTCCGCCTTTTGGATGGTGTTAATTTGCTGTAATTAACCCCTGTCTCTGAGTGATTTATGGCCATTGCTATGCATAGTGGTTTTTAAAAAATAAACATTGGATGCTTTGGTTCAAAAGTACTTTCTCTGGTGTAGCATATCCAACTGAGACGAGGTTTGGTGTCAAAATGGGTGCACTAAATACTTTGTGAGTGGGTATTTAGGCCAGGTCTAGATACCAAGTTGTTAGCAGCATTATGGGCTTGCATCTTATATGGTAAAAAGGTTACAGTTAAATAGGTCAGTATGTTGTTTTGAAGAAGGAGTCGGAGAGGAGTTTGGAGGGTGGGGTTGGAAAAGTTATTCACCAGGCGCTGCCATTCATTCACGGCCCTGTCCCAGGAGGTCACATCCCAAAAGGTGTCTCCCTGTGTACCCAAATCCTTTCAGAACTTGCCAGTTGGCTGTTAAGTTTGTATGTCCTATGTTTGTCCTTCTATGACATCATCTCCTTGAACCATTGAGTGCTTAGAGACCAGTGTAGTCCTCCAAAATCGAATATGAGCGCCTTAGTGACAGCAAGAGTCTTATTTGTCCATCTCCTCTTGTGCATGTTATACATGGCAGTGTCTGCCATGGTGTGTAACTAGGCCAGCAGAGCTGTGAAGGCCAACAGTAGCCAATAGGGGGTCCCGTAGAAGATTCTGTTTGGGACCGGTAGCCTGAGGTTGGCAAGATTAATGTTTCAGTTAGGCCTATCTGGCTGCACCTCCTTCAGGTTGAGACCGGACTCATGCGTCCTGCTTACAGTCTAAGTGTAGAACAATGCCACTCATGCAATATGTTAAAGTACCTGAATTTGAGATTGTCCTTACTTAGCCCTGGTCAAGGGTTAAGTAGTATGTTGGATCAGTTCCATACATCTGCATCACACTGGACTGAGAGCTCAGTCTACCATTTGACGCTGAATGCACTGGCTGATTGTCAAGAGTGTCAGTTATGCCTTCATAAAGATAGGACATCGCACCTTTTGAATTTGCCTCAGTCTGAAACATGGCCATATGGGTAGTAAATACAGTGGAGCGCCTAGTGTACATAATGAGGTAGGTGGCTTATTTCCACAATTGTAAGGGATACAGCCTTTAGGACTAGCTCACAATTGAAAAGGCAGTGAATAATGCAAATGCCTTTTTATAATCCAGTCTTTGCAGAAGTCGTCCCATGTTGCTTACTTTTGAGGTTCGCATTTCTCACTAGTGGCACTCTGAATTCAGAAACAGTCAATTCAAAGTCTTTTACGGACGTTCTACCAGGCCATCACCTGAGCATAAGAGAGTTAGAATCTATGGTACGTTATAGCACTTCAAGTTCCTTTTTTGGTGTCTTGCAAAAATGCTATCCAGACCTAGAGTGGGTTTATTGGGGGCATGAAAGGAGTAAATGAGCACAAGTTGACTGGAAAGATAATTGGACTCCTGTCAGATGCTGGCACGCACAACACTTGCACTAACAGTAAATCCTTGGCCAGCGGGGGTGATGTCTGACCCTCCGGCCACTCCCCTCAGTGGTGTACTCTAGGAAAACAGCATGCTGTTCTCCTAGAGCCCGCCCATGTTTGTTGTGTTATACCATGCAAAGATCAAAGGGGTGCTCAAGCAAGTGGATTTGGCTGGATTGAATCACACACGCTTGAATACTGCACTCTTTTCATGCATGGCACTTAGCTTTTGATTCATGCGTGACAGGTTTGGTAAACAGCTGCAGCAGTCAGCCGCTGAGTGGCGAAACAGGCGCCTGGCCTTTATGGAGTCTAAAGTCGGGATCTCTGCACAGAATAACTGCTCTCACTGAAGCCGGATTGCCAAGCAGAGGTGCGGCAGCAGGGTGTGGTCCTTCTCAATTTTAGGCTAAGATGGCCGCTGGAGGTTGGTTCTCTCAAGATTGGGCTGCTGGGAAATAAAGTCTGAGAACATGCATGGTTTGATCAAGGTTCTAGTGGAAGCGCTCCGTTTTATCCACCACACGCTCCTCTTGCATTCATGCTAATAATTCCTGACATTCTCACTGATGTTGCCGTGCACTTCAGTCTGCTCCGCAACCTAGGTGTGTATTCATGTAGTGTGGTACAATATACACCACGCTGTTTGCAGAATCTTAAGGGCCATGACTGGCAGGCATCTGATAGCTTGGGTGGTATCTTTGTATCTTGAAGGAACCCATCATATTGCAGTTTGAACTAGGGAGTCTGTGTAAAGCCAACACTCCTAAAGAAATCATCACCTGGCACAGCTCTCACAAGTCTTATGACAAGGTAGACTCGCTTAACTTAGTAGAAGAAGAAGAAAACTTTTTCAACATCTAGCAAGAGGGCTACTTTTTAATTGTGGCTATCCTAACCTGGCCAAAGATATAGCAACATCCTGCAGCTATTCTCTTGTGATCTACATGGCACAGGATCGTTGAACTGGAAACTTTACATCCGTTTTATGAGAGTCGTATGGACCTGTCAGTGGCGCGGTCCAGGGGGTCTTTGCTGGGATCAAGTTGCCCATACCCACTTACACAGCACTGTTACTCTGCATCCTTGAATGTTTTGCACACAGTAATTTCGAAACTTTGTTTGCTAATGTGGTAGAACTGTAAAGAAAGGCATCATCACTTAAGGGGAGCACATCATCAGTCTTTGTTTTTTCTGCTTAAGAAATGCTACCACTCTGGGTTGCCATCTGGTTTGCAGATAGGCACAGTAACATGCTATCTGATTGAAACCTTTTTTCCAGACATGTAGTCCCCTAGTGTGTGTGTGTGTGTGTGTGTGTGTGTGTGTGTGTGTGTGTGTGTGTGTGTATATATATATATATATATATATATATATATATATATAATATATATTTTTTATTTTTTTTATTTTTTATGGCTGCCTACACCTAAAAGTATTTGTCAGTGTCCCTGGGATGGCATTAGAAACCCTACATCTAGTTACAGTAAGAAAGAGACACGATTCAATATGCTGCCATTCGGAATAGATCAGTATTCAGTATGGGCCAGCAAGGAAACTGAGGTCAAGAAAGTCAGTGCACATGCCATGCATACATTATTTAAAAAAAAAAAAAAAAAAAGTTGTCTCTTGCATGGGTGGGAGTCTCCATATGCCATTTAGCATATACCAGTTACTGACCTGTTTCTGCCTATCTCTAGCTTGGAGTGGTAAAAGAATGCAGTATCAGGCCAAATACATTTAGTGAGACAACACATGGTTTATAGTGGTGTTGGGACAGCATTAGAAGGGATACCCTCTGTTGCGTAACAAGTTTGTGTAGCAAGAGGTGGAAAAGAACCTGAAAGATTAAGATGGGGACCGTTCACTTTGAAGATTGGTGAATGGAAGAGCCTTGGTTTTAGGTCGAGACAAGGATAGACTATGTTGGTGGAATAAAAGATAATGTGGGTAGCAGAAAACATTTAAGAAGGGTGCCTACCTAGAAGTAAAGCTAGCTCCTGAATGGAGGGCTGCTCGGCAAACTGATCTGGTCCTGCCCAGAGGACCTCACACCTCCAGGGCACAGGTAGCTGCAGGAATCTTGTGGACTCTAGAACGCTAGAGGCTCTGTTCTTTTCCCCGGAAGAATCTGTATACCCTAGCAGACATTAGAGTTTGTGGATTTTTTTTTTTATTAAATCCTCTTCCTAGACTCGGGACCTAAACTATGCAATAGTGATTGAGTGTTCAGCCGGACTAGTTGGACCTTTCCGTGGAGATGCCCATCTTTTTTGTAGCTAAGCTACTTCTCCCGCTACACATTTGACAGATGTGCCTCCTAATTTGGAAGGTTAGGCTATAATTTGTATTTTATTTTTTGTCATGAGGCCCTAGATGCAAACACATTTGTGCTAAAACTGCCCATATTTTATCACGTTATTTGTAAGCTCATATGAGTTTTACATTTAACAGAAAATATTATTTAGCTTAAATATTTTGTAATAGCAGTTTCTTGTTATACATTTGAAAGCAAAGGGTTATTTAACTCTAATGCAGAGCTGCTATTTTTATGCTTTCTATAAAATCCTAGTTGTGCTGGTTTCGTACAAGCAGAAAGCACTTGGTATATGCTTGGGTAGATAGTTCACTGCATCTCGTGAAGCTCTCCGTTGACTTGTCATCTATTAAAATTATTTTCTAATGACCTTCAGTGAATGTCTGCAGCATCACGCTTTGTCAGTTTGTGAGTTGTACTATATTAATTCTTGAAGCTGAAAATAGAAAAGCCCCCCTGTGTGCGCAGTTCTTTAAACGCACCAGGGATTATTTTGTTGGTTTTATACCCACCTGTTCAAACCATTTAGGCATGTGACATTGATGTCCATATGTGCTTTCATTGATTATTCTTTCCGTCAGTTTTTCAACATTTTTAAATCGCTTCTGTAGTTGTCCTAACTTAAAAAAATTATAAGTAAAACCCAAGACCCTAACTAAAAATATATATTTTAATTTTTCAATCCCAGTTTTTCATTTCCCCATTTGTAGACTTAGTAAGAGCCCAGTCGTAACAAGTTTCCTTGTGGTATGTCCCTTTGGTATGGCCCACAATTCTTGCAGTTACACGTTCAGCTGCTTCCAATATACCAATTACAATTGGTAATCGACATTCCATTATTACGTGCTAATTTCCGCATCTATATGTGCAAAGCTCACTTCTGATATTGAACTGAGGTCTATAGATGCAATTGCCAGCATTGAAGTTGGTTGCATGTAAAAGGAATGCTGGTGTATTGCTTCAGGAATCGTTTTTAGCTTTCTTGCCACAAAGCCCCATACTATACTTTCATTGATGGATCAATTAGTTCTATTGGTGGGTCAGTTGGACATACTTGGTAAGGCTCCATAGAATTCTGGCATTTGCTGTGTGTGTGCACTTATCAGAAGTATCACTAAACTGACTCACTGTGACTAGTGTATCTACTGTACTATTGAAAATCTTCATGAACGGATAAAATTGCCTGCAATGGTATGTAAACTCATCAGTGATGACTCAACTCTATATGTGGCTCCTAAAGCGCATCTTTTTTGGCCTACTAAGTGGCGGCACAGAAAATAATTGCATGTAGTGTTGTGTGTGTGTTTTTTTTTTTTTTTTTTTTTTGTCTCTTCAGCACAGGAAATGCAGCATAACAAACCTTGTAAACGCTCAGCATTGTAAAGATCAGCCCTTTTAGTGCGGGGAATGTGACGTACATGTCCTTTGTAGTACTTCTCTATTGTGGAGAATGTGAACATCCCGTCCCCTCACCCCTTGGGCTGTAGCATTCATCGTGCCGCCCAGTGCAGTGGCAATGCAAACAAGACTGGAGACATGCTGTCAGTAATCTCTGTGCATGATTCAGTTGCAAGTTTGGCCTGTCAAAATAACCCTTTTTGACAAGCGTGCCACTTCTCCCCCTTTAAACATCAAGTCACCTCAAAGTAGGCCTTACTTCCCATTAAGGCTGGGTGTATGGTATGTTAAAGGACACGTCAAGGTTTAATGTTAGATGTCCTTATGGTGAAAAGGCTATTTTCACTGTAGCAGAGTTAGCACTTTCTTACGAAAACATTGGGATACTATTTTAAGTTTAATACATTTTATCTCTGCCTAGGATACAACTAGCAAATATTTCATGAGCCCTTTTATAATAGTTGGACAAATTTTCACTTTCATTACATTAGATTTTGTTTAACTGTTACAGAAAAAGGTACTTTAGGAAATCTGCAATTTACCTGCCTAAAGCTTCTTAGGCTTTTCCTTGCCTTCCGACTGTCACCTGGCAGCTTGATGGCTCATCTGTAGTGAGGTGTGAACTGCTCCCAGGAACAATTGGCTGACCTGAATCAACAGAGATGACTCCTCTGAACCTGATAGATTATGCAGGGGAGGCTAGGAGGATCCTCTGACATTCAAATTTCAAGTCCTACTTGAATGTCACACCCTGTTTGACAGGTCTGCTGGGTTTTTGATTTTAATTAAAAAAAAAAAAAAACACTTTGTGTCTATACTCTGTCTGGTTGCTGAAAGCTCTGCTTTGATTAGGGTTATCATTGTACTCCCCACACACCCGGCCCATAGAGCTCAAGTTTATCCTTTACCTCATTAGTGACCGCATCACTCAGAGGTCATTGCCACTCACTAGCTTGTGCCAAGTGTAACTGTGGCAATATCAATTGCCCACTTCAGAAACTTCCTGGGCTTGAGGAAGATCAGAGGTGTACTGAACCTTAATGTCTTCAACCTGAAAAGAACCATGAGGGACTGGACCTGCTATTTCCTGTACCCAAGGCAAAGAAATGGACTTCGTTTCATGAGTCTGATCTTCTGTTAAAGCTACAGGGACGCTACAAAAGACCTTTTCCTGCAACTTATCAATGGCATCTGGACATGGACTGGCCTCTGCTCTTCACCCTATGAGTCTCTAAGTGCCTCCCCTGAAGTTCTGGGGCTTTGAAAGCGTACTCCTGTGGTGATTGGAACTTGGAGAGCTAAAGTCAGAAGGTAAAACCTTTGACCAGGGTGAACCTTTTTTAGTGTTTCTGACCCATGCTTCTTTGCGGTCAGTTTCAAATTGCGCCCAGGTCCTGTTAAACAGTGACAATTAACTATAACTGGCACTTTGGGCTTCAACTTAAAACCTTTACAATTCATATCACCGGTTCCCCATATTGGATTTGTCAGTTTGCTTCTTAAATTTTCCTCTATTTGTCTAATTCAATTTGGAATTTTTATTGTTTTGTATGTCAACCATATTACTCTATTTAGTACCCCATAAATACTTTTCACATTGTATCTAACATTAAGCCCGTCTTTCTCAATGCCGTGGCTGGCATTGGGTTAAGCACAGGTTAATTTAGTGACTTTAAGGGTTCACCCTGTCAAGGATTGTGATTATTACTTGAGCTGGGTAGTTACCCTCCACCACGAAAAATCCCATTTTCACTTGGGTCATATTGCAGAAAGGGACCCGGGAAGGCGGGGCAATGGGATTTGCACTTGCTTGTTGTGCCCTTAGGGCACTTAGGTATCATAGAAGGGGGCCCAAGTGCTATGAAGCCCAGTTTATATATGAAACTACTGGCACACATCTTGTGCTAGTATGATCATGAGGAGACATTGCCTCCTTTGCATCGAGGCTTGATCCATTGCAAAGGACTGAATGTTTTGCCTTTCAAGATTTGTCATATGATATATTCAGAAAGAATGGAAAAGACCTGTTGGAAGGTGCACTGACTGTGCGCTACTTGGCGTGCTCCCTGAGAGTGCCCTTCGAGAGGTGGGTGGGGTCATAAAGATCTGAAGGGCCACTCCTGCATTCTGATTGAGTAACAATACACCCTCCTTCAAAGAAAAACAGTATCCCAATCCCTCTCCGCTCCCACCTCACTAACACACTCTTGGTGCATAAGAAAAAAATAGTAAACTCATACATGTGACAAGCGAGAGGCTATTTGTCAAGATTAAAATTCTGACTTAAAAGCTTGATCTCTAGGCTCTTTGTAGGGACCCTTCTTAGAGATGGTAAACTGAAGTGTGAGACACAGAATAGTATATCATTTGATATTATACGTTGAGAGTTTCATGCATTTTTTTTTTTTTAGGCTTCAAATATGTCACTGTGTAAGAGCAAATTTTCAAAACTCGGCTGAATCGCATAATATTGTGGGTAACCCCAAATTTGGACACGTATGAATAAATACTGTTCCTCAACTCAGATCCTTTTTTCATATTTCAAAACTTCATAGCTTTCTTTCATACTCCTTTTTGTCATTCAGAACAGCTTAGCTTCAGATTTAGTGTACTGGCACTCAATGAAATTTAATAAAATGCAGCTCAGGGTACTGTATGTTTCTGGACAACTAACAAACCTTATACATTTGTGCAAAAGAAAGATGTGACGGTACATTACTTCTGCAGGTCACTCTCCTCCTCCGTCTGTCTTTTTGTCTTCAAAATAAAAGAAAACTGATGCTAGATGTTGGCTGTTTCTTAGCCCCGTTCAGGGGCATCCCAAAACATATGGGAACATTTTAGTATCCCAAACCTGGGAGTAGTGTAGGGGCTCAATGGCCTGAGCAAAGTGCCCCAAAAAATGGAAAAGGACTCCGCTCTTAAAGTGTTAAAGAATAGATTATGATTTGACACCGGACATCTGCCACCTTGAAGCAGGACCGTGAAAGTAATAATACTTAAAGGGTTTTAGAGCCTGCCTGTTACTTAGCATGGTTCATAGCCAATGATCCGTCATTTGCACATACTTTTATATGCAAGTAGTTCTCTTTCCTTGTCCAAGTTAATTTATTTCTTCTACCATAAGTTATTGGTTAACACACAATTCTTAAACCATTTACGCTATTGTTGCCTTTACTCTAAAAGGCGCCCTTATCTGTCCTTCCTTACTTTTGTCCGATTTTTGACACAACATTCTTTTTATGTGTACAACACTTTATATCCTGATGATCGTCTAAAGGCACATGATAGGATATGAGGGATGAGAGCACACCTGAGGGGGGGCGGGAGAGAGAGAGGGGGGTGGAATGTGTGTGTATGTATAGGTGTGTGTGTGTGTGTATGTGTATATATATATATATATAATAATGTATGTGCTATGTTCTTTTTTGCTGGGGCAGTTTGTGCTTAGGCCTCAACTTTTTGCACACATAAGCTACCCACGGCAAATTTGCGTTTTTTTTTTTTTTTTTTTTTTTTCACCATCCTAGTGATTCTAGGGGTACCCAGGTTCCCCTGAAGGAGACCAAGAAACTAGCCAAAATACAGCGAAAATGTAGTGTGTGGTGTGTGTTTTTTTTTTTTTTTTTTTTTTTTAAATCACCATCTTCCCAGCTTCCAGAACAGGCAGACTTGAATTAGAAAACCCAATTTTTTTTTTTTTTTTTTTTTCAGCCTCCTTTAAGTTAGTGACCGAAATGGGTGAGAAACCAATGTTGGATCTCGGACAGCTACACATTTCTGAAAAGTAGACAAAATTCTGAATTCAGCAAGGGGTCATTTGTGTAGATCCTACAAGTGTTTCCTACAGAAAATAACAGCTGAAATAAAAGAATATTGAAATTGTGGTTGGGGAAAAAAAAAACAAACAGCCATTTTTCTCCACGTTTTACTCTAACTTTTTCCTGCAATGTCAGATTTTTGAAAGCAATATACCGTTACGTCAGCTGGACTCTCCAGGTTGGGGGGGGGGGATATATAGGGCTTGTAGGTTCATCAAGAATCCTAGGTACCAAGAGCCAATAAATGAGCTGCACCTTGCAATGGGTTTTCATTCTATACCGGGTATACAGCAATTCATTTGGTGAAATATAAAAAGTGAAAAATGGGTATCAAGAAAACCTTTGTATTTCCAAATTGGCCACAAGATAAGGTGTTGAGAAGCAGTGGTTATTTGCACATCTCTGAATTCCGGGGTGCCAATACTAGCATGTAAATTACAGGGCATTTCTCAGATAGATGTCTTTTTTTAACACTGTCTTACTTTTGGAAAGCAAAAATGTTGAGAGAGACCAGGGGCAATAACACTTGTTTTTGCTATTCTGTGTTCCCCCAAGTCTCCCTTTTTAAAAATGGTACCTCACTTGTGTGGGTAGGCCTAGCGCCCGCAACAGGAAATGCCCCAAAACGCAATGTGGACACATCACATCACATTTTCTCAAAGAAAACAGAGCTGTTCTTTGCAAAGTGCCTACCTGTGGAATTTGGCCTCTAGCTCAGCCGGCACCTAGGGAAACCTAGCAAGCCTGCGCATTTTTGCAAACTAGACACCTAGGGGAATCCAAGATGGGGTGACTTGTGGGGCTCTGACCAGGTTCTGTTACCCAGAATCCTTTGCAAACCTCAAAATTTGGCCCAAAAAAAACACGTTTTTCCTCATTTTGGTGACAGAAAGTTCTGGAATTGGAGAGGAGAAAAATGTCCTTCCACCCAGTTCCCCCCCCCCCCCCCCCCCCCCCCCCCCAAGTCTCCCGATTTAAAAATGGTACCTCACCTTTGTGGGGAGGCCTACTGCCTGCAAAAGGAAATGCCCCGAAACACTATCTGGACACATCAAAATTATCAAATACAAAACTACTTGTTTTTGCGGGGTGGGGGCACCTGCGTTTTCAGTCGTGGGCTCAGCAGTCGTCTAGGGAAACCTACCAAACCCAGACATTTCTGAAAACTAGACACCAGAGGGAGTCCAGGGAGGTGTGACTTGCTTGGATCCCCCAATGTTTTCTTACCCAGAATCCTCAGCAAACCTCAAATTTTGCTTTAAAAAAAATCACATTTTCCCCACATTTCTGTGTGGGATCAACGCACCGGAACAAATTTCATACCATCCAACGTTCACCATACCCCACACCATCTTATTTTGGGGGGGGAAACTTTCCTGGTCTCTGGTGGGCTTTCTGCCCCCCCCCCCATCCCCCTTGGGGGCAGATGGTCCTTCCAAAAATAGGCACATCTGCCCCCAAGAGGGGCAGATGTGGCCAACAGTAATGTGCCCCCATGGGGCGCGACCCTTACCTAAGGGGCTGCCCCCCTAAAGAAAACACACCCATATATACACACACACCTTTTCCCTGGCGCCTAAGTGGCTTCTCCCCCCTGGGGTAGATCGGTCTAATAGAAATACACTGATCTGCCCCCAAGGGGAGCAGAATGTCCAAAAATAAATTTGCCCCCCCCAGGGGAGCTCCCATTGCATGAAATTGGGTAAAAAAAAAAAATCCCTGGTGCCTAGTGGTTTCTGCCCACCTTTGGGGCAGATTGGCCTAACAAAAATCATCCGATCTGCCCCCAAAGGGGGGGGGGGGGCAGAAATGGTCTAAATACAATTAGCCACCCAGGGGAGTGACCCTTGCCTAAGGTGTTGCTCCCCCCTAACTCTGAGAGGGGGGGGGGGGGGACGACAAAAAAACACCCAAATAAAAAATAATTCTTGTCGCCTAGTGTTATCTGCTCCCCATGGGGCCAGATCGGCCTAACAATAGGCCTATCTTCCCCCAGTAGGGGGTGGGGGGGGGGTGGAGGTGTCAGAAAGGCCTTGAAAAAAAATTGCCCCCCTGGGGTCGCTCCCCTTATGCCAGTTTCTGTTGAAAAATACATCCTGGTGTCTAGTGGGCATTTCAAAGGGAAGGAAATTCCTTTCCTTCCCTTGAAGCCTCTCAGGGCACCCATCACGTGATCGGTAGAGAAATCTGAGCTTCCAGCACGATGGGGAAGTGGCCTCTGATGAGGTCAGCGCAACGTCATCCGACATCACTGGTAGGGGGTGTGGGGGGTCGGGGGGGGGGGGGGGGGTCAGGGGAGGTCAGTGTGGAAGCACCATTACGTCCACGGCACAAACTGGGTTAAACACCCCAATACTAGGCCTTGGCATAACTTGTGGAGTTTCACAGTTACACAAAAACTCAGGGAGATTCCATGGAGTTCCGCAAGCGGATATAATCTGGCGTGGTGCGCTGATATTTAGCACCGGGTGCTTCTTCAGCACGCATAGCGTGATGCAGTGCGCCAGAGGGTACTGCTGCTTATTGCTGCTGCTTATTGCTGCTTGTGTAAATTTTCTACTCGAGGGGCAGCTTTCCCAACGTGAATGGTTGGGACTGTTGATTTATGAAGTGTGTGTGTGTGTGGCTTGTGTGCTTTTATTTTAGGCCATATTCATTATAACCTGGCCACACTCAACACACGTTTGAATTTGTAGCCACACTTCCACAAAGTATTCCTTAGTGGGTCTTGTATTTTAAATTAGGGACATGTTAATTGGGTTACGGTTACACATTTCTACATACCTACTTATTTCACCTTGGTGTCTTGCCACACCTTCTTTTACTTTTGAAAAACCATGTCCTGCTTGTTTTGATCAGCGGGGTGATCCTGGTTTGCTTGACTCTCCAGGTGTCTCTGGAGTGTCCTCGAGAGCTGTACTAACCATTTGTTTTTTTTTGTTTCTTCTTCTTTGAAAAACGGAGGGGAGGGAGGGATTGCTGTGCCAGAAAGTATTTTCCCCTTCAAAATGACCCTAACAAAAGGTTTGCAGTGTGAACATCATCCTTTTCCAGCTTTTCTTTTTTTCTTTTTTTAAATAAGTGATATTCAATATTACTTATTTTTGCAGTTTCTATGTGAAAGAGGTACAAATCCAATGGATTTACCTATAAGGCGTGCATTCCTGAAAATAGACCAAATTCTGAATTTAACAAGGGGCTACTGTTGTAGATCAAGTATTGATTTTTCTAAAGAAATAAGTAGTTGAAATAAAAAATGCTGTAACCTCTGCGTTGTGGGGTCGTGTGTAGAGTTGCAGTATACTGCATTGGTTCCAGTTAAGAGGTTTGATTCTAGGCACAGCAAGAGGTCTGTTGTGCTGTGTTGTTTTGATGAGGGTGTCAATCAGGGCTGTGATGACAGTTCTTGCGTCCTGCTGCGTTGGCCATTGGATCTGAGAGAACCCACAGTTGGGTTAGGAGAAGTACACTCTGATGCCAGCGAAGGGCCCAATAACTGGGGGTAGAGGAGACACCTCTTGGGGATCAGAACTCAATCCGGCAGTGGGCAGAAGCAGGGCACAGGCCAGTCAAGGTGAGTCTGTTCAGCTGGGCAAATGCAGGACTAGTGTCTAGACCTTATGTGATGTCCCTGCAGCTCAGAACAAGAGGCTAGTCTGCTAATCCTTGGAGACATTCTTGTGGTTCTAAGCTCAAAGAGCAGGTCCAGTCTTCTGTCATCAGGTAGCAAAACAGTTCTTCTGAGTCTTCCAACAGGTCTAGAAGTGATCGGAGGCGTGACTGAGGGTCCCACATTTATACCTGATGCTTGCTTTGAAATGGGAAAAACTTCTGGTGATTTGTCCTCGTCCTCCCCCCCCACACCCCCAGAGGTGTTTGAAATGTTCTGCCTCCCTGCCATGGTCCCAGTCTGCAGTTGCGATCAGCTAGTGTGACATTTTTTGTATGGGAACTGAGGCAGTGGCTTTGATGTGCAAGTGTGACAGGTGACTGCTTCAATCCTCAACCCAAACAAATATTGGAGTTTTTTCACTGCCAGGAACAGCCCTTGGCCTATAGGCTGTTTAGGGTCTATCCTAGGGATGATCTGTATATTAAAAGTGGAGGCTCAGGTCTGGCAAAGGTTTATTTTGCTGTGTTGAAATTGCAGTTTAAATCTGAACACACAGGCTGTAGTGGCAGGGCTGAGATTTTTTTTAAATGGCTACTTAAATGGATGGCACAATCAGTGCTGAAGACCTACTAGTAACATTCACTTTACAGGCACTGGGTACATGAAGTCCCCCTTTACTAGGGGCCTGCCATTCGGGTGTTATCCAATGTTAACATATTTAAAGGAGAAAACACAAGCATTTTGCACTTTACCACTGCTAACCAGTGCTAGAGAGCCCTAAATGACAACAAACACTGTTTCAGAAAGCAGGAGGGGTGAAGGCAAAAAAATTGGGATCCAGGAGAGAACCAGGTCCATCATGACACCCGAGCCAAAATCCAGGGTTAGACTAATCAGTACCTTGATGGGCTTCCCTGCTGGGTGGTAGAACATCGACAATGGCCCTCTACTGCAGAGGCCCTTGCTACTTCCATGCCCCTCTGAGCTTTGGCAGAGGGATACTACTCTCCTGAGCCACTGACCCATGGACAACTCCCCCTTCGCTTGTGGACCCAATCTATGAATCGCCTACCTTTAATTTGCTTGTGGAGGCTTTTTATTAGGCAGACTGATCCAAGGAGTGGAATGGGCCATATCACTTCACTGGTCATGGTGGTACAGATTTGTGTCGCCCAACCCAAGGAAAACTGAGCACAAGGACAGCAACCAACAGAGTCCACTGGCAGCTGCTGGTGTGGAGAGCCAGGCCCTGGACCATCCACTGCCATGTGGAAGCTCCCAACAAGAGCCTTGGATAGGCCTCATTTTCAGTGTGGAGCTGGCAAGTAGTTCTCTGCATGCTCCTTAGGTATCTTAGAGTTTGGGGGGGGGGGGGGGGGTGCAGATGGGGTTAGGAGACAACAGCCCAGAGTTAGTAACCCTTCTTCCACTCTTCCACCATAGGGCAGTTTATGTCCTCTCTGTGGGACCAAGTTAACCTACACATCTGTCCAGTATTTTGCTTTGGTGAAACCAGTCTTTTCACCACTGTTGTTTGAATGAACCCAAACTTGATTGCTTGAATAGCCTTCATGACGTTAAACTTCATGTGGTCTTCTGTGACAGCAGGATATCCCTTCCCACCATGGGCTATTTCCAGAGACTCTCACAGAGTCATCTTCCGGGAACCTGGGCATCCTTATGCGTACCTTATAAGTTGAAAACCATTTCAATGTTCTACCCTACTACAGCAGGTCTCTAGGAATGTGGACGCTTGTCCCTGTTAGACATGGTGGTTTCTTTGCCACCATTGTTGCTTGACCCTGTGCTCTACTTGGCTTTAAGATCCAGCTCCCTAAGACTCACTTCATGAGCCGGCAAGATTTTTTTTTTTCTTTTTTTTTTTTTTTTTAAACATTCTATTTGTGAAGTCTCCCTCAGCCTTCTTTTCTTCTGCCAGATTCTCCCCCAGGGCTAGATTCCTTCCCTCAGGGGCTCTCTTAGCTGCAGCTTCTTCCAATTTTAATTTTGCCAGCTACAGCGTGAGCTCCTTTCAGCTTCCATGTCAGACAGTTCCTCTGGGGGACGGAGAGTGGTTTGAGACCCTGCTGTTGACCCCGGATCTGTCAGGCACCTCTCACCTCTGGGGCCTGAAACGGGAAGTTGTCATCCCCCTCTTCATTGTCCTCCTCAGCGTCCGCATCTGCCTGTAGATGGTTTCACAGACCAACCATAGGGGGAGATTCTGCTTTGGTATCTATTCTAAAGGTGAAGAATCTGCTGTAGAAGTATACATCAGATGAGCAAGTTACCCTGTTGAATCGTGGATTCCTCTCTGCTCATCCACCTCCCCATTCTGTTGAGTCTACTCTTCCTTCTAAAAATAAATCCCAAATTGGATATCTGCACACTAGCTCAAACAATGAGTGTTTTTTTTTTTTTTTCTGTTTTAACAGTTTTTATTACGAATATAAGGCGGTACATACAGTATATAAATAAACTGTTTAGCTTTCGAAACATTGTTTTAAACATTGTTTTTGTTGTTTACCACAATTATTTCCATTATGGACATATGTGCACGTACAGTCAGGCAAACAAGAATTCCCAATTGCATAGTTGAGATTTGTACCCTTATTTTTTTAGAAGAAAGGAGGGAAACAGGTGGGGGAGGGTAAGGGAAAAAGGAGCGAGGGTAGTGTGGAGGGTTTGATCTTGGGATAAGGGAGAGATGAGATTGTCATGTGAAGTGAGGGGTACGGGGGAGAGAAAAAAAGAAAAGAAGAGATGTCTGGGAAGGATGTAAGAAGAAGAGACTGGGGGTAGGTAGGGAATCTTTTGTGTCCTGAAGCTAGCCTGGCCAGACCGAAGAGTAAGTCGTTCTGTAGTTCTCCGTCTGTAGTAAGTTACTACCTAGGGGTAGGTAGTGTGTATGTTGGGTATGGTGAGGTCAATTAAAGAATGGCTTCGTCTTATATGAGTTGGTGTCTCCGTCATTATTTGTGTTAGAGAGCGATGTGCGGTTTCAAATTGATTAGTTCAGAGTCCCGAGCATATGTCAATAAGAGGCCTAGGGGTTAATAAAGAGTGAAAAGGAAGGGAAAAAGGGGGAAAAGAGAGAATAGCTAGAGAGAGGGAGAGGGGACAATGGGAGATTAGATATGTTTCAAGGGTCTAAGATTCTCAGAGGGTAATTGGTAGTTGATGTTCCCTAGTCGTTGGCCGTTGGTCATCCACCAGCTGCTTCATGGTCTCATCAGGAATGGGCGCCAGACCTCCGCAAATAGCTCTGCTTGGTCCTGTAAGTAAAAATCACTTGTTCGTGGGTGGCCGTTTGATACATGACAGTCATCCATTCTATCGGTGTGGGAGCAATACTGGATCTCCAGTGCCGGAGTATGCATATTTTGGCCGTGGCAAGTGCCGTATGGAGTAATCGTTTATGTGCCCGTGATAGGGAAGGATACGGGCGAGTGTCATGTAGAAGAATAAGTGCTGGCGGGGTCGGTTTTGGTACCTGTATGAAGTCTGATAGGGCAAGGAGTACCCCATCCCATAGGGACTGTATTGTTGGACAATGGCATAGGATATGAAGTTGTTCGCAATAGGACTCTGCATCTCCAACAGTTTGCGTGCGGCATCAACCCTGCCCTAAGAAGTTTAACGGGTGTCCAGTACCACTCCTAAAGGATTTTGAATAGGCAAAATTTCAGGCGTGCTTCGCGTACTCCCCTGTCGAGGGCTTTTAGTATGTCTGGCCATTCTTCGTCCGTATAGGTTATCTCTAGTTTGTCCTGCCATTTTAAGCGTAATCGTTCAAGAAGAGGCTGCGAATAGAGGTGGTTTGTTAATTCGGCATAGAGGCCAGCCATGACGCCTTTTTGTCAGCCCCATTTGAAGATAGGTGACGATGGGTGAGGTTTTAAGCATCCACGGGGGGGTTCCTAATGTTCTAGGCATACAGGCCCTCATTCTGACCTTGGCGGTCTTTTCGCAAGACCGCTGAGTTACCGCCGCGGTGAAGACCGCCGACCGCGGCGGTGTGCCGCTGTGCGCATTCTGACCGCTGGGAGTGTTCCGCCGGAAAACCGCCAGCAGCCACACTGGCGGTCGGCGGGGAAGTGGAGACTGGTCAACCTCCACCGCCACGC